>NC_084703.1:9561784-14361784 GCF_033807575.1 Cydia pomonella | reverse complement strand
TCGTTCCAAAACACCCTACGGGTTTTCATTCGTAATAATTAATTAATGAAATAAAAGTTTAAAATTTAATAAAAATACCATATTTTACGTATTTTAATATACAATCAAAACAATATACTTATACAAATTTACGCAATTGTTACGCAGTAAATAATTCTACTTAACGATTTTTAAGGATCGCTACTATAGTTGACAAATAGTAGTATCCGCAATTCGGACCGTATCTTACAAAAATTTTTTTTAACAAAAAAAAGTCGACGATATAACTGTCAATTGATGTTCGTTAATTCATTATTTTCGTATCATTTTATTGAAATTTCTTTCGCTTTGTTTTATTGCGGTAATTAAAGTTAATTGTTAGAATACCTTCAGAAAGTGAAATAGTGATGAAGACGGATTATATTTTTTCAGGTTGTATTTTTTGATGGCTGACTGACGTGAAAAATTTTGTGTACTACACGAGATCAAAGTTATTTACATCTCGTGCGCTTTTGAGTCTCTTACTACGCTCAAGATTCTAAATTAGATCTATTATAGAATCTTTCGCTTGCACGGGACTCAAAACAAGCACTCGAAGAAATATCAAACTTTGCTCTCTTGTTGTACAAATAACTATTTTTGTTTAACCTCTCGTGTCCTCGTGCAAGTAAGAGATTTATACTCGCTACGGTCGTGGTTCGAAAATTGGAATTTTCAGCGTTGCGAGGGTTTCAAAGCAAGAGGGTTAAACAACTTTGCCCCCTTAGAACCTTTTTGCAACCTTATCAAATCAACCTTAACTGAACGTAATAAAAAATGTTTCATTCAAAAGCACCATTTTAAAGTCAATTCTACCAGCTAACATAAGGAAACAACTCAAAATTTGCATCTGATTACTTTGCCACACATGTGGATAAAATGCAACTTTCTCATTAGTTTTTGAACAATCAAGAGGGCCTTTACCAGTTGATGTGGTGAAAAATATTTTGTCTGCAATATGCTCGGAAATGTTCACCTTATTGTAGCAACTAGAACAAGAAGATCTTCATTATGATCAAAATCAAATTAAATAATTCAAACCATTATTGTCCTGTTGGTAGCGGACGGAAAGTTCATTATTTTTTAATACTTGCTTTCAGAATTGTCACAATTGCTGCTAACTTATCTTGGTTTGACTCTAGAATCAAAATACCGTTATACCTATGCTTATTGGTTATAAGTGAACAGTAAGTACATAGCTGAAGAGGCACACAGATGGAAGAGTTAGTTTAGATGACTATTTATGACTTCATTTAGGATATTTATGACTTCATTTAGGATATTTATGACTTCATTTAGGAAACTAGAGTATAGTAGATGCAAACCAAACTGACGACCGAGGTCATATCACTATCTCTCTCATCCTACCTACGACCACGCGAGTGTGAATGAGAAGTTTTACGATCCCGGTCGTCAGTTTGGTTTGCGTCTACTATAACGATAAGTATGGTAACTATAAAAACGCGGTTTATCTTAAAACAGGTTTTTAGTTTTACTCTAACGTATACTTAAACTTTCAAACACACAAGTTTCGATTGACAAACCACGCCAAGCGCAGCCAAATTAAAAAGTTGTAGAAATACTTTAACCTTCAGACTAGATGCTTCAGGTGCTACACGTATCTAAATTGTCAGAATTCAGTGTAGATGTACTATTAAATACGGAACCCTAAAAGCAAGGAACAAAGAGAAATTGGTTGGCGGCGGCGGCACGTGCGACGCGGTCCACCTGCCGACAGGTGCAGCGCCAGCCGCGCCTGCACGCTGCACAATCATCGCTGCGCCAGCTTGCTAAAGCCGGCGCGAATCTTAATTTATATTTTCGATTACATTACATTCTTTTCGAATATTAAGGCCCAGTAAGTTTGGGTTCTCTCACTTTCACTAAGCGTAAGCGCGAGCGAGATGGATATGCCTGCCCGAGTGCGCTGATATCATGTTTTTTAAGTTAAATTTATGTACGTTTAAATAAATAAAATGAGTTTAAGTTCCATCAAACATGAGATTACCGATTTTTAGGAGCAACTTTAATATAATTAGCTTGGCTTTAGCTTTTACATTTTGTGAAAAATTTGCTGCAAATTATAAAGTGCATTTTAGGCCCATGTTCGCGATTTTAGGGTCCCATACCTTAAGAGCGCTCCACGGTAGATATAGTTTTCACGCTTCGTGTATTTAGTTAGTTTTCTTAAAAATGTCGAAACTATGGCTAAAATCTTCAATAACCCATTCTCCGCCGCATCAATCAATCCACAAGGTTTTCCCAAAAAATCCAAATGTATTTCAATGAATCCAGCTTTAATGATTCGTTTGAACTTTGAAGACAAATGACATTTCCCCGAAAGTCAATCTAATTTGAATAAATTGAATAAGTTAATACCGGAACAAAGAATAACTATACTTGTAATAGATTCTGTCTCAATTTTCTTAAGAACAAGGATTGTTACCTTTATTGATTATTGTTAATTACAACATACGTTCGGTCGTAACATGCGGTTCCATGATAACAAGAGAGCTTATAGTCCAAGATCCCAGAGCCGCCAGGCCTTCATGAATAAAATGTATGGGATAATATAGTGTTAGTATGTACTTTTAATATCTGCATACTTGCTACATTGGCCCGACGGCCATTTGTCCGGTACAAGGCGTTAAAGGCTGGTAAAAATATTACAAACTCAATATTCTTATGGCTGATTTTTATGTATGTTTTAGAAAACATTGTTGAAAATTGACAGTCAACATTGCCAGACCATTTCCGCTGGCAATAACTATTACCAGACGCTTTAAAACTGTCAAAAAAATATTATAAGTATTATAACTTACGTATATTCTCACTCTTGATTTTTATATATGATACTCAGGGAACTATTACAAGCGATTTTGTAAGTAGCCAGATCAATTGCAGGGGCCCAACCATCCCCCAGACCCACATAAAATTTCACACAAATACACATATAAACTTTTTGTGGTCCTGGGGGATGGTTCGGTCCCTCCAATTGGTGTGGCTACTTACAAAATGTAATAGTAATAGTTCCCTGAGTATCATATATAAAAATCAAGAGTGAGAATGAAAGTAAAGTTACAAATATTTTTTGACAGCTTTAAAGCGTCTGGTAATAAATAATAATTGTCGCCGGCGGAAATGGTGTAGCAATGTTCATTAAAAATTTTTAACAATATTTTCTAAATCATACACAAAATCAGCCATAAGAATTTAAGAAAAATTAGTCATATTTTTACCTAAATTTAGCACCTTGTACCGGTCAAATATAGCAAGTATGCAGATATTAAAAGTACATACTAACACTATATTATCCCATACATTTTATTCATGAGAAAATAAGTAAGGCCTGGCGGCTCTGGGATCTTGCTCTATTACAATATCGCTGGCCCAATATTACAGGCTTCTTTGTTACATTTTCAAGATAGTTGAAATACGACTCAATGTCACTATGACAATGTTCACATTTCAGTTAGATAAAAGTGAAACATAGATATAGAAATAGATTATAATTGTAATTGTAGGGTAGGTATTCACTTGCGTTATTGAAGACAAAATTATTATTTTTTTCTTTTCACTGCGCTATTGTTTTTTCTTGTTGGTCGATTCGTTTCGTGTTAGTGCCGGTTTTTTTATTGCCTTTTAGTTTTTTACGGCGGTTAATTTATTTGTTAAAAAGTTTTTTTTATATGTAATTGTGTCAATTGAAGACAGGGCCCTCGCTAGGGATACGGGCGACCCTGTGCCCGAGGTGACATTTTTGAAATGCTGGTTTGATTTATGCGATGCCGGGTCCGGCATCACCATCAGTCAGAAAGCAATGGTGATGCTCGAGTTGAAGACCCGGCGTTGTTGTTATGAGTAAAGGTAGACCCATGGTCCCCGCATTGAGTACGGGCGGCCATGGGCCCAGGTTGAGATTTGTAAAGTTGATTTTTTATGATAGGGGTTTGGTTTTTAAGATGGATGTTTGATTTAAGATTTTAGTTTAGAGTTTAGCATGTTTGATTTTTTGAAGATAGGGGTTTGATTTTGAAGATAGGGGTTTTGTTTGAGATTTTTGGTTGAGTACACGAGTTGGGACCGCAGTAGGTGTTATAAAAATACTCGACGGACGCTGGTGCCCATCCGTCGGTTTTCCCTTAGTAGCCTTTTACGACACCCACGGGACGAGATGGGGTGGTGCTATTCTACTAACCTGGGGTTAACCTGTTAAACCTAGAGTTACGATGGTTACCAGTCCAATTTGACACTGGCTTAAAAGTTAGGTACACCGGTTAACCCCGAGTTAGTGGGATAGTGCAAGTGGCGCCCCTTATATAATATTGCAAAAAACTATCTCACGCAAAAAAAGTTGGCAACCCTACCGACATGATTTCGAGTTTCCGTTTCACGCGATTATGTACCGATTATAATATTTATGCTGAAGTTTAGATATAAAATAATATTAACTTATTCTGGAGATTTAAGGACAAACATTTTATTTTACAGACTGCAAGTGTTAAATTTTTTAAACGTCATAATTTCATAGAAGTTTGACGTTTAAAGTAACTTGGCTAACTCTACCGATTGTAGACGTGAAAGGAAAAAGTAAGTACAATAGGGAGTAATACTGCAATGTTCTGCCGCCAGAGAGCAGTACTATCTTATCACATAAACCATAGAGTAGCTTAAATATAGATAGTAAGCCTTAAACAGTTATTTGAGAAGTTTTAAATATGAAATTGATGCATTAAAGCTGTTTGTTTACAGAGGCCTACCGCGAAACGTGAAATTTCGTTATCTGAGGGCCTACCGCGAACCACGTTCTACGTGTTGCCTCCCTGTCACACTTACATACAAATTTACAAGTGCGACAGAGAGGTAACACGTCGAACGTGGTTCGCGGTAGGCCCTCTGGCCTCTTAATTGCTCAAATAACGCAAGAGTGATGGAGAGGCAGATAACGAACTTTCGTGTTTCAGGATTCCCTCATAATGTGGTAGTGGCGCCCTCTACGCAGTTTTGCGTAATATCCCATGTTGTTCGGGCATGGCCAACGATAATCGGAAGCCTAAGTTTTATTATGTATAGAATTCCTTTAAAAATTAAAGAGAAACCAAATACGTAAAGGTGGTTAAACACGGGACGGGGAAAAATACGGGACGCGGTACTTAAATAGGGTGACAAGTCCCGTATATACGGGGCGTATGGCAACCCTAAATATAGGTATACTACATATAGTTACACTATGTCCGTCAATGTACATTATTGTTACTTATCAGTATGTAGTAATTAACACTTATACAGACATTACAGACATCTACGTTACAATATCACATCTCAATCTTCCCACACATTTTTATCTGTTAATCTGATACTTTATAGTAGGTTTTTTTTTTTAAATTGTTTTTTATAACTAAACATATGGTATTGTTAAATATCATTTAAAAAAGTATCTACGGTTTAGGATGAACAATAACTAAAGTAACAATGACAATTTCTATACTAACCTCAGATCTTGGGAATCGTCTTGTTCAAATATTTGATCATGATCTTCTTGTGATAAATTAAGCTCGCTGAACTGCTGCTCCACGGAATTCGACATTTCACTTAAATTCAAGACACAATTACTGCGATAAAATACTGAACAGGTTTAATGATGTTTGAATTTCTATAAAAAACACTATGTCAAAATTATCACGTCTTCCATAAAATCCTGCGTAAGTGTGGAATCCAGAGCAAAGTGGGAACACCGGTAGTCCCAGCCACCGTCAAGACGCCCTTCGTCGCGTATCCAGAGCGCGATAATGCAGAGCGTCGCGAGGATACTTCCGGTGGTATGCCGGCCGGTGTGTACATACACGTGGTTGCTTGGTATTCAACGTATCTGTTTATTTTTGTATTACATAATACGTATGGTCCGAAGTAAGCAAGGTACGGCGCGGAATGCGACCGGTGACGGCAGAGTGATCGGCGGACAGCGGCGTCGCTTTGCCGAGCGAGCGGCGGACTCGCTCGGTAAACGATTCGGAGGAGAAGGGATGGACGCGAGAATCACGTGTGCGCCGCCGTGTGTAAGGTACGGTGTGCCGGCTATCAAGATCACTTCTCAACTGAGCTGCTTGGCTAACTGATGTGGTACGTGTGTGACTAAACGGACGACAACGCCGCCGAGTCGATTCTCTGTGCATCCATTTCGTGCAGATTTTGTTTGAGAATGCGCGCGCTGGGCGTGGTTGTGCTCGGGGCCCGAGGGGAGAGCGAGCGCGGTACGAGTTAGTGAAGCGCGTGTATCGATCAACTTGTATCGAGATTAGTAACAGGTGATTTAATCTTTGGTAATATTGTCAACATTAAACAAATTTCACATCCTATAAAAAAACATTAACATCTCATGAGAAATAATTAAATTGTCATTGGAAAAGTTACTTACCAAGATATGAAAGGTACCTGCGTAAAATTATACCAAAATAACTGCAGCAATATAATTATGCGCGTGCGATAGAGAAAGGAAATTGCAAGTCTGAAACGAAATTCTTAGTGCTTAATGTGCTTACTTTTAGGTGTTCTAGTTTCATCGAGGCAGATCTTTTAGGCCGCGAAGAACAAGCATGTCTTATAAGTGTATTATATGGATTTGCACCCGTATGTACCGTCTTGTATGAAATGGCATTAATAAAAGTTGTATACCTATGTTCTTATAACCATAAAAAAGTGAGATACGGTAATCTAGAACTTTAGAGTAATTCTTGATCAGGCTGAGGGATATATGTCACCCACACAGTATTTCGTTTACCATAGTTATGACTCATAACTTATGAGTGTCATGGGCAGAATAGCTCCCACATAGTCAATTCTAACAAGGCTATGGGAAAGTGTCATCCAACACCCAAATACTGGTCATATTACAAAAATACATAAGCTTACACATGTATAAAAACAAAAAATAGTCCGACATGCTTTAAACTTGTTCGGATTTTGCGATAAACCACAAAAACTACTGGTCATGTGAACTCAAGTGGCTCCCAAAGAGACATTATTAGATCTAGAAGCGAGTTGTGAATAAATTTTCAGGGACTGATACAGGATGTTTATTTAGTCACCTGCAATAATTTACGGGGTGAATATAAACCCCGAAAACGCGAAAAAAATTGACTCTCCCATACAAAACGTCAAGGTCAGACAGATAACCAAATATGAAAAAAAAAATTCGCGATTTCGAGGTTGGTCCCGTAGTAAAAGTTGCTCAGTATGGCCAATATATTCACCTCGTAAATTATTGCAGGTGACTACATAAACATCCTGTAGAATGTTTTGCAGATTTGGAATTCAAACCAGACTATGATAATCGATATACTCAGCCTGATAAATGCCTACTTACACGTAATTTTTTTCAACGGATAAACTGCTGTAATTCGTCAATGCTGTAAAAATCTCCCCGTAAAATTTTGATAGCCCAGTCTCGCTGTGGAAAGAGAAAAGTCTTCAAATGTCATTCTACGACTCTTCTCTTTTCGAACGGACTCTATTAATCGTTGACTGTAAACACTACCGGCGAGTACTTTTCTCCCCCGAAAAATTGTCATTGGCAGAACGAGACGGATGAGATGTATGCAGCCCGGAATTAAGTCTACATGGAATGTATGGCCTAAAAGAACGCAACGGTATAAGTACTAACAGTCCACAATCTCCAAAATTGGTGTAGTCAGATTAAAATAATCGAGTAGGCTAGCGCAGTCGACCGGAACAAACTGATTTTTGTTGTCATTAAAAACTACTTGTTATTTATCTAAGTCCAGTAAATGTTATGATTTTTCGATTTTATTTCACGTATCTTATCGACATTAGTCAACCGTGTTCTAATCACTAAAAGCAATAGCAGTTCGTGAAGTATATTTGTTACTGGGTCCGTGCCACGGCGCCCCGCGCCCATGCGTTTTCTACAGCGTTCGCCCGGGGCCCGCGGAGGGCGGTCGCCCGACACCGCCTACTTCGTCTGGTACAGGCGTCATCCGCCTCGTGTCCCGCTTCACCTTAAAATTAAGTAGTCGAGACGTCGATCCAAGGAGAGAAAACGCCCTTGCTTACTTCGGCAGACCACCCTCGCTCCACATTAAGTATCCCTAAACCTAGGTATTAGGTAGGCGTATCCAGCTTAGCAATATATATTTTGTAATTAAAACATCTTTCCTTTCCTAACGAATAACAAATGAAAGCATGATTATCAGCGATAAATAAAGTAAAGCAATTTAGCGGTAATAGTTGGCCGGGCCGGGCAGCATGCGGCGTACGACAACGGACAGTCGTGTGCACAGGCGCGGGCGGACATAAACCACTACCGCGCACATGCACGTGCTGCGAGCGCACACTCTTTAATCGCACACCACTATACCCCCGCCACTCATTTATACTAATAGCAATACCAGATATAGGTATCTAGTGCAAAGCAATGGTTTTGGTTTGATGCAGCGGGAAAAAAATACGGCCAAGTAAGAAACAAATAAGTAAACCTATCTATGCCATCTACAAAACTAGGTGACAAAAAACCACGCCAATGGCATTGAGCTCAGAAGTAAAATAGTATTTTTTAGAGACTAAAATTTGCGAAGTTAAACTAGTAACTTTTGCCTTCATTAGTATGTATGCCCAAAAAGATATTTTAACTAAACAATTCCGGTCATAGGTATGCAGCTCAGTTTAATTATGAGGCATTGTGTTTTACTCAACTCAGGAATTTTCACCATAGGTATAAGGGTGAATTTTGCGGACAAAATGCATTAGAATTTACTCCTTACGAACTATTACCGTAAACTGGGGCTATTCGGTACAATTTCGATACTCCATATTTAATATCAATATTAATGTTTTATATTTTTAATGGATAAAACGCATCTTTCTTCACCATTGTATGTACTACACATGTTTGAATTATTAACACAGATTGGGCAATAAAAAGATGGGCTTTATGGAAATCGATGGGTCTCGCTCTGGTTATGAATGAATTTTGAAGGTTGTGTTGTTTTAAAGGTGACTAGGGCTATTTAAGGAATTAAAAAAGCGGCCAAGTGCGAGTCGGACTCGCCCGTGAAGGGTTCCGTACCATTTATGACGTATTAAAAAAAAACTACTCACTAGATCTCGTTCAAACCAATTTTCAGTGGAAGTTTGCATGGTAATGTATATCATATTTTTTTTTTAGATTTTTCATTCTGTTATTTTAGAAGTTACAGGGGGGGGGGGGGCATATTTTTTCACTTTGGAAGTGTCTCTCGCGCAAACTATTCAGTTAAAAAAAAAAATTATATTAGAAACCTAAATATCATTTTTGTTTTGTTTCCAAATAGTCCCATGGCTCTCAATCAGCCCCATTTTACGCTAAGTATATATAAACTCCGCCAATTAACATTGTTATTAGTTGACATTGAATAAATAAAGTTTAGGGTTTCCATGCAGCCGTTGCAGGGAGATGTGCAGATAAATGTTTTTTTTTTTTTTTTATAAGTTACACGAAACAACGTCAGTAATGTTTGATTTTACTTTCCATAAATTTTCATACTCCAGGCTTATATGAAAATCGTTTTTTTAGGAGTACTTATACTCCAAAAAATTATGCAAGGTATAAAAAAATAAAGAACATTTGATAAATATTTCTGGGTAGCTGTTACTAATTTACCTAATGGCACAAGCGAACCAAGGTAAATAGGTCTTAGTTCTTAAAGTATGTCTCGATCATACGTGGTTTAGATATTTTAGATATTGTAGGCCGCTCAAATAATTATGAGGTATATAAAAAAGTGGGTGCTATGCTATTTGCCGTTGAAACTTATCATACATTCATAATAATTGACTCAAAAGTGACAACCCCAAAATTGAAATGCCATGCGCTACTTGTAGGTATAGAATTCAATAGAAATTAGAAACTACAATGTTTATTGACAGATTTGGGTTACACTTGGCAGTATGTATCATTGTGTGACAGGGATAACAATCTTGATTCTCTAGTCCCCGTGATACTATATATAGGTATTTACATCACGTTACACAATGGAGTGGAAGCACCATTATTTATGAAAACTACCACTTAGTTATTAGTGTGGTGTTGTAGTACACTGATAAAAGTTAAGAAAAATAACTCCTAGTAGTTACTTAAGTACCACTTATCTACCACCAAAATCTTTATAATAGGACTGCTGTAGACCGATATCCGATCTTGACCCTTCCGGGTAAAGATTGGAAATAAGCAATCCGATCTTTACCCATTTAAAAAACAACTTCCGTCTCGTTATTTTTATCCAGTACCAACGCGACGGTAAGAGATTTTGGCAGTCTATTTAGTATGTAATGTATATTGTATGTGTGTGTAAACCTACTTACTGACACTGTATTTTTTTTTAATTTCCGCTACCCAAAGGTTGCCTGGAAGAGATCGCTTTTTAGCGATAAGACCGCATGTTATTTACCTGTGCTTATGTTTCTGTTTTCTTTTATTAAGGTGTGCAATAAAGAGTATTTGTATTGTATAGGGATGATGATACATGTTGAATTTTATAACAAAATCTAGTAAAATAGATAGCAAATGAGCAATTTTTCGCAAAAATGATTAAAAATACAGGACCTAATTTTCAAAATATAAAGTTTTTTTAACTTCCAAAAATGAAGTAAGTAATAGTACCATTCTTCTTCTTGTTGTTGTTAGGGGCTATGTAAGGCTCTACAGCCTATGTATCACTGCGACCCTGATCTATTGTAATCGCCACCTACTACAACTCTCGATCCAAGCCTGCAACTTCAAACAGCTGCACGATCTTTTTGATCTCGAGAGACTTTAATATACCTCCGGGCATAATATGTGTCTGCCCAGGGTTGAGTCACGACTGCGCATTAGGCAAGGGCACCCTGCGAGAATGTGCAAGGGCGTCTCCTCTGCCTCCATACAGAGCCTGCTGGAGCAGGGTGGGGTGGTCCCCATGTCACGTTTTCCCATAGTGTGCATGTGCTTGTTTAGGCCGCAGTGCCCAGTAAGCACCCTAACCAAGTTGCGCCGTTGGTTCCTAGACAGCGCTAAGGCATTCGAGGACGCCTTTTTGCTGAAGGCCTTGATGAGCGCTTTGGAATGGTTCAATCCTGTCGTTTTTCTCCAAAGCTGAATGGTTTTGTAATGAACACAAAACGGCTCAGGACTGTGGTTCTTCCCCTTAGCCCCTGCTCGCGCGAGATCGTAGGCCTTTTCGTTTCCAGCGATACCCGCATGCCCCGGGACCCAACGTAGAACAACCTTGTTCCTGGCTCCAAAGATGTACAATAGTTGCCTGCAGTTCTCAACCAGTCTCGATGTGGTGACATCAAGAGGTTAGGGCCAAGAGTGCCGCCTGGCTATCCGAATGGACGTAGATAGTATGGTTGTCGTAGTTGCATTGCAGGTTGATCGACGCACATTTTAGAATGGCGTATACCTCTGCCTGGAATATGGAGCAGTATCGTCCTAGGTTTAAGCTGATGCCTTTCCTAGGCGCTTCGCCATATATTCCGCAGCCTACTTCAGATCCGGATTTGGAGCCATCAGTGTACCGCCTCAGGCTTCTTCCTTTCCACTTAATTTGACTGATTTGACCAGTCCTCCCTTTTGGCGAGTTCCACTGAGTAGAGTTTGAGTGGACAAAATTTTGGTGTCATAGTGTCGAATTGCATCCCAAGAACAGGTATATCGTGCACAGATTCCTTTAACAGTTTGCGATAACCAGTTACCTCTCCTTGCGCCCGCTATTCTAAACGTTCTGGATCTCGCCTCCAATTCTAGATGCAGGTGAAGGGGTGGCAGATTTAGTATGGCCTCTAGGGCTGCCGTCAGGGAGGATGACATGACTCCAGTGACGATAACACAGGCAGTTCTTTGCAGGCTGCGAAGCTTTGCCACCGTTACCTTTTGCGTCGTTTTCCTGTACCATGCTACAGATGCGTAAGACACTATCGGCCTCACTATAGATGTGTACAGCCATAAGGTAATTTTAGATAGATAGATAAATCATTTATTTGGCAGCTGCAAAAACACACAATATAAAGTTTAAATCATCATAAAGGACACAAATTATTACAGGAACAAAATAAAAATGGCACAAAAGAAAATTGATACAGCAAAATAGGCATAATTAATAAACAATAAAATAAAATAAAAGTACCTACCTACATACTGTGTGCGTTGCAGCAGGACAAAAGGGTCACGGCTCAGTGATACTCTTCACTCTTTCGAGTACAGCACTGGTTTTCTGCCGGAACCCAGGTCACAACAGATGTATAAAATGAGGGTATATGTGTGTTACATGTTTATAATATATAAGTCGTATGTGATAATAGATAAGTCGGCAAGGGTGTGAACAGTGTGGCCTACACACCCTAGTTCTCGTGACTGCTACCAAAAAGCCGTATGGAATACCAGCGGTTTGTTTATCGAGGAGAATCTTTTTAAAACTATGTTTAAATGATTTTTTGGATTTCAGCTCTCTCAAAGGCGGGGGTATATCATTCCAGCATTTGGTCGCAAGATAACGGAAACAACCGGTAAAGGCAATTGTCCTATGAGGATGTACTTCTAAAAGGCAACGTCGAGTAGATCTTGTGCCGTGTCGAGTGTGGGTTTTAGACCCCATCGGTTGCCAGGTAAAAGACAGCATATTGCCAAGGCTGATCTAGCCTTTTGTATGGTTCCGTCCACGTGATTGTTCCAGGTCAGTTTCTGGTCCAGTATTACCCCCAGATATTTGACCTATATTGAGAACGGAATAGTTTTACCATTCATGACGAGCGGTTTATCTAGTTTCCGCTTGTTCGAGAATGGAACTATAGTTTTCTTATCTGCATGAATAGTACCATACGATTGCTTACATTTTAACCAAAAAACGTTGTAAGTATATCAACTATATATATCATTGTAATATTTTAGCGACAAAATCGCAATTTTACTTATTTTCCATACTTCAAGATGGGCACTCAGTGACCTTGACCTTTTTAAAGAATTAGTTATGTCACTTAAGTCTTTTAAGTTAAATTCTAAATTTTTTGACGACCTTGATTAAAAATGACTGGGCACAATTATTTTAATTTTTGTCCCTCCAACTTTTTTTAAGTACTTCATATCTTCCAGTACATTCCTTTTCCTATCAATAAACAATACATTTACACTATTCTTTTTTATTTTATTACTTCGGGTAAACCCTGTTTCTTAGCACATTATTTACTTAGCAAATTGCCTTATTAATAGGTTAAGTTGTTAAATTGTATAAAGAACTGAGCGCCTCTCGCCAATAAACGTTACAGTTTGGCGGGAATAAATATGTATTATATATAAGTTTTAATTAAAATATATAAAAAAATTAAAAATAAATAAATATTGGATTTGTTATGTGTTGTATGTAGGTATACGTTTGGTCCAAATGGCTACCTCTTTTATATGTGCAATGCTAACCCAACAAGCTTTGTGGACGCTCTTAACAATAGGAACGCTTTGCATCACAATAGCGGCAACAAACTATCCAGCATTCGCGTGATAAGCCAATCTTTCGGTTAAAGCCATGTAAATATCAAGACCCAGATTTAGTTCAAGGTGATCGAGTTTTTAGTCCTGTCCCCTCGTTTCATCCTGCGATTAGTGCCCACCAAACGACTGGTAAGGTATACTTCTCAATAAGTGTTATATGTATGCACATCGCATCGCAAATTAACCCCACCTGTGGCCGCTGTATTTTGTTCGCCTTGACCAAAGAGCTCAAAGCGAACAAAATACCTCTTAGTTTTTATCTACTACCTACTCGCAGAATATTATGTTAGTTGATGTAGGTTTTATTTTAACCGTATGTTAATGTTGTTAATTCAATCTAAACTTTCGTGTAGATAAGTTGATATAGGTATGCTTGTTGCACACGTACACGGTACCTACCTAAGATAGGTTTTAGTTATTACTTATTATCATTGCTCTCCCAACCCTATTCTGAACGAAGAAGTAAGTACAGTTATTGTTATTTTTTTTAGTTATTGTATAGTCTGTCAAGCAAATTATGTCAGTAGCAATGTACAGCAAAGGGAAGTAGGGCAACACTCACAAAGCAGTATTGCGTTGGTATTGCGCTAAAAAAAGCAACAATGTGCATCGAACCAGAAACATGTAACTATTATAACCTCAAATTTTACATATATTTACGATCAACGAGCGTGATTGTATATTGTAGGCACCTTGACTTCGCTTACGAGTAAGTTCATGCACAAGCTTATTTAATGTAAATAAATTTATTTATAAAGTATTGGTATTTAATGATGACAGCAGAAATTTCTTTTGAAATAGCAAAGATTCAGAATGTAAACAAATATGATGCCTGTCATTCACTTTCCAGATTCCACAGATGACACGCGATTTTGGAATTATTCGAAAACAGTGTTGCTAACATGCTTACCCGCTATTTCAAATTTGCCGCCTTTTGCTAGTGACAAGATTTGCTTGACCGAGTATACATAGTACACTGTGGTGCCAATGATCAATGGTGAATTGTCATGTATTTTTAGTGATGGTACCGCATTGAAGTAGGTATGATTACCTTTTTAGGGTTCCGTAGCCAAATGGCAAAAAACGGAACCCTTATTGATTCGTCATGTCCGTCTGTCTGTCCGATTCTGTCACAGCCACTTTTTATTTTTATGAAAAAGTAAGTTTATTTTGAGCAGCTTTATTACGATGGTGATAATGGTAGAATGTATACGGGTTGGGTACCAAGTTAATTCCTAATTTCCTAGTATAGCAGTGAGAAATTTGAAATATTTAAAACTGCATGTATTTAGTATTAAGATATATAAATAACTAATTTGCTACACCCTGACAGGGTTCATGTATGTATTATTTTGTATGTTGTACATGAATGCAATAGATAGTATGAGTATGAGTAGGTAGTAACACTAGTGACGCATGATGATAGCGGCCGTGACCGCTGCCGAGGCCCCGCCGGATTCGACTCTTGGTCACTGACACGTTACGTAACCGCGCCTATAGTTGTTGGGAAGACTCGCCAATGTGCTGAACTAGCCATATAGGGCCTATTGGTAATAACTCTGCCGTGTATGCAAAAGTTATACTTATTTGGAAAAACAATGAATGTGGATTCAACCAAAGTGTTTAATCTTATCATAAAAATGTCCACGCAACGAAGTCGCGGGCAGAAGCTAGTTACAATACAAAACGTTTACTTAATTGATAACGTAAGCCTTCATTGATTACCTAACAGATTTGCGTTGCTACTATTACGCGAGTGATAGCGATAGCCAGGTTCTATATAGTTGTATACTTACTTACTTACTCCGTTGGCTCAGCGACCCAAAATGAGACTTTGCCTCCGACACAAGACAGCGCCACTTTTCTCGGTTCTGTATATAGTTGTATGGTGGAACTAATTCCTAAATTTAGTAGTTGGTAATAGTAATAAGGTAAGCAAACGAATTTAAGGTACTTACTAAAATGTTAAGTAATCTGAATAGGGATTCTTACAAATCAACAATTCAACAGGTAGGTAGAGAAGGTTCTGAACGTGCAAACATTCCAAATAGTCCTATAGGTGGTACACCCCGAAATTCATTAAAATGCTGCAAATGGTGTTAAAAGTATGGAAATGGGTACGATTGAACTTTAGGCCATTTGAATCAATTTGACGCGTAGAACCAAAAAAGGAGAGGAGTTATGACGTCATCTTTTGTGTATCAGATTTTCTTTTATGTTCAGAAACGTATCGTGTGTGGTATCAAATGAATGGGCTCTTTAAGCCAATTCTAAAAATATATCGAATCGAATTATTCAATAAGGGTATAATGTCATTCAGGTTAAATCATTCCCGGAGTATTGAAATTTGGTTTACATGTTCCTTTGATAACATATAAAGCTTTAAGTAAGAAAAGTTCTGATGGGTGGGATGGGTGAGATCGAGGAAGGCGAGGGGAGCGTCAAAGGTGAGTTTTCACAGTTAATTCTTGCATAGACACCGCACCACATTGGCAAAGAAGAAGAAGGCATATATATATAGGTATAAGGATCAATTCATAACTGTCAAAAAATATTGATACTAATCTAGTCATAGGAATCCTATGTCCAGTGACCTGTCTGCTAATCTAATACGTCGCGCCGACTATAGGGAGCGTGCATGAACTGTAGGAGGCAGCACAGGAGCCGAGCCGTCAGATTTTAGGCGCGAGGCGTAAATGTGATGTTTATTGTTTCGATGTAGGCCACAAGATGGCAGAACCTACTATGTACAAGAAAACACGTGACGAGTAAAATGTACATGTTTATGGTTCCGATTCAGACCACAAGATGTCAGACCCTCCGACGCGCACGGTCTCTATAAAAAAAAAGACGAAGTTGGTCCTACATCATTCGAAAACGATCAGTCAATTCAATATTTAAATGTAATGAGCATGTTTTAACCTAACTATCTATGCACCTTTGCCAACCCAGACTGATAAAAAAGTTCTAACATTAATTCTAATGGCGGCAGCTGTGCGTGCGCCTGAGCCGGCCGGTTAACAGACAGCCCCTCTAATACCCAAAATACACACAAGAACATTATTTGAAGGTCCCATTGTGCCGGTACACCAGCTGCTAGGGCCTTGGGATTCGAGCTCGCACTGTGACCCGAACGACTCACCCTGTTATAATGTTATGTTCCTTGGCGTGCCATATCCCTAGTAACTGTTCAGTTACATTACTTTTAGACTTGTCGTTAAAACCGCTTTTATTAAATGTATCCACTATTTTCTTTTGACTACATTATTAAAAATGTTACAGACGATCTAAATATTCTATCTTACCCGTGATTAGGATAGCCGGGTAACGGTTAAATTATACGAACCTTGAATACGGTCATAAAGTAATAATAAAACTACGAGGTCGTCGCGAACGTTAGATGGCATCCGCTCACATTTGCTACGGCGACCCCTCCAAAATGCGAATTAATTGGCGATCAGGTTTGCATGATATATATATTTATAACGGCGGTCTTATTTTATTAGAATCACGGGATGGATTAATTCCTACATTTTTTAAAGTGTCCCGTACTCTATCCCCCCTGTTCAAAAACGTGTACTAAAGTTACGATGCCGCTAATAATCGTTTGTCCCTTTCCATCATACTAATACGTCGGAAAGGGACAAACGATTATTAGCGGCATCGTAACTTTAGTACACATTTATGAATAAGGGGGTAAGGATATAGGAACGACTATCGGTAAAAGATCAATGAATTGGTTTTATTTTAAACAGAGTTGTGAGAAGGCGACGACCGCTTCTAGAAAAGTAATCCCTACTTTCCTCCTTGGACCTTGTGGAAAATATTTTTACACAATTTAATTTATTAATATAATATTTTTTAAGTTTCTAACCTATACCTAAAGACGGATGCGATTGAAATGAAACAGAATAATGCTCAACTAAATACAGGAAACCTAAATACAGAGTTCTTGTTCTTCGGTCGGTCTCAAAAAGGTACGCATAATAATAACATGCAACCCCTCCAAAAGGCGGCTAATCCCAGCAAGGTTAACGAGTTTAGTCAACTGTTAGCTGTTCCTAAGACGGGTTACATTACAAATAGGCAGTAGGTAAAATATGCATTTATAATAGGAATTTAAGTACACATAATGCTGAATAGGAACGCATGTAGGTAATAGGTATATTGATACGATACGATTATATTATGGTTCATGAGTTGGGTAGGTATGTTCAATTAATCAATTCACATTCAGTTATTCCATTACTTATTTTATAATAGTATATTACGATACAAGGGCGAAAAATAGGAATTCCGCAACGAGTGGGGATCAATTAAAACACGACGACCCGAGTTCGATAAGAAATATACTTACCTATTTTTCCCCTTTTTTTGTAATTTTTTACATTTGATATTTTTTATGTGCAATTAACGCTTCGAATACATTTTTCTAAACATCATTTTTATACATACCTCATTAGATTCGTATTTTTAGGAATAGTATCTCTTTTTTCACCGTTTTCAGTTTGTCGAGCAGACTGTCAATATAATAAGCAGATTTGCTCTAACTTCCAGTAATCTGGCTGTCTTGTCAACATTAGTGACATCTTTACAGGGAATACATAGGTTAGGAGATGTAATTGTTTTTCTCTAATGATCCTGTTTTTGCGTGGTAAAAGGTCTATTTTTTTTTTATTGAGAGCCTGTTGTGTCCCACTGTCCCACTGCTGGGCAAAGGCCTCCCCCCGCTTCTTCCATTCCTGCCGGTTTTGAACAGTCTACGATCATTCTTTTAAAAAGTAGTCTCGTATCTCGTTCCCCCATCGCCGACGTGGTCTGCCAAATACCCGTTTTGAGCTGGGCTGCCACTCTGTGGTAATCTTGGCCCACAACTCACTCTGCATACCACAGACATGGCCAGCCCCCTCCCACTTCGGCTTAGCCGCTTTCCGAGTTAGGTGAGTTACATCGATCGACTTGTGTTCTGGAGCGCAGTGTGGTGTTCTGGATACGATCCACAAATTATACACCTTATATGCTGCGCTGCATAACTCGCTGGCAAACCTCGAGTTTGGACTTCTGAGGCGTAATCGGTACTGCGCCACGTGCGCGCTTTTTGCCTTTTCGGATTAGCGAAGCCAAACTTACTGTGGTTGAGGTTTTTTACAGCAGACCATTGACATATATATCTAAGGACGGGCCTTACGTACAGAATGGTGCTAGTTCAGTGGTGTCACTCACGAATTCGAGCCAATTATGCAGTCTACTAGGGTTGCCATCGGTCCGTGTTTCCCCAGATTTGTCCTAGTTTGGAGGGCATCCGGGGAGGCTTCAATTTTAGTCCGGGTTTAAAATTTTTAAGTCTTAGGCCGCCCGCGACACACGCACAACCTGTTTAAAAAAACCTGTTGGCATATCCGGGGTTTTCACGCGTTTTGTCCTGGTTTCCAAATTTTAGAGATGGCAACCCTGAGTCTAATGGAACTAGTTGCAACCAATCGCACGCGTGGTGCGAACTCATCAACCGTGCGGCGTTAGACTACATGATTGGTTCGAATTCGTGTGCGTGACACCGCTGTACTGGCCCCATTCTTATTGCCTGTAAGGCCCGTCCTTAGATATATACTCGTATGTCTATGCAGCAGACTGATTTGATGAACCCAGACCCGCCATCTCAATATCAATTTGTGATTAAATTAGATGCTGTCAAAGATAGTTTTTCTACTCGTCGACTGTAATGGTTGAATTAACATTTCGTATACTAACTTTCGTATTTCGTATAACTGTAATTGGGTACTCTTCATGTATGGGCTCCCTAACCTAACCTAACTATAATATTTATTTCGAAACGGTTTAGTCAACTATAATGAAATGGACCACTCACAGCTCGCCTAACAAGAGGATGAAATAAAACGATAGCTCAAATTAGTTATTTATTTTAGGTTGTATAGTAGAAATAATTGCTTCATAAGTCATAAACGTACCCTTAATATAGCAACATCCATAGACTACGAAAACCGCTTACCATTGCTTGTTAGTCTCCATAGGCTACGGTGACCAAAATCGAGAAAAAACTGTCTAAAAATTGAATTTTGCAAGGAGCAAGTACCAGGGCCTCATGAGTTACGAGAAGGTGTCGTTGACCACCCCGCCGGGTCCCGGCAGCCGGGGCGCGTACGAGTATGAAGGTATCGCGGCTGCTCGCTTATCTTAAATAGCTGTATACTTTTGGCTTGTTTACTTGTATTATTTTATTAGTTTAATGTATTATTTTTATTGACTCGTACAAAAAGTATTGTATACAATAGTGATATAATCAAGCTTTTCAATCTCGTACCTCGCTTTGGCAACTCAGCAAGCTTCGTTGCCAAAACACGGTACTCGACTGAAAAGCTCTGTATTATATCACGATTGTATAAAATAATATTTTTATACACATTTACCACCTATAACACTTTACGGTTCCAAAGAGAAGGACTCATCAAACGAATGATGTCATATGTGATTGTTATGGTCCCCAACTGGAAAACGGTTACCTACATAGTAAATACCCAAAACTTCTACTATACATCCCTTGGTTCCATCTTCAGATGATATCAATGGTACCGAACTATCAATTATTATTATATTGTCATTTTCAACTGTAGTTGCAATCAGCGGCCAAGGTGCTCACAAATAGCTTATCACGTCATTCACGTCTCTTGTCAAGGCGTTAAAGTGCATGTTCAGATATTTTTGAGCACCTTGGCTGCTCCGATATATCTGTCTATCTGATGGCGACTGTACTACCACTAGGTAGGTGTACTGTGCTTGAAAAGTTTCATGTCTTTACTTACGCCTATTAGAAGTAGGTAAGTTCATCTATATCTGCGCATTTGGTGGCGTGTGTCCATTTCGTTAAAAATTAATTAAGGTTAAGACGAGGTATTAACAAGCCGAGTAGTGGTGTTGTCGCAACCAAATCATCTATTTTAAGGGAACTTCATGCAATCGTGTATTCCACCATCGGGTGTTCGTGTATAATCGCGAGCTACCGGTATGTATAGTTAAGGTTCCGATCTTCCGATGCATGTCGCCCGAAAAATAAATATTGCCTAGATTTGTATTTCACTATGAACGACTTAAAGTAATTTCATACAACCTTTAATGCAAGGTGCGTGGGTACCTTTTCTCTGCAGCTGACTGTACCAGACGCATTGTATTGAACCACTTGTTGCGTTTGAGCGTGCGGCGTGGACGTAGAAGTGGACTACCCTACTAAAAATATAGTTTTAAAGCTTGGTGTGATTTGTGCGTGTTCATGTCAATGACATTGTTTTTGTAGTTGTGCTAGCAAATATTTAAGCGAACGCCCTCACTGGTAATAGTAGTAATGCTTTGCTACCCTGCAAGGCAACATTGAGGGCGCCCGCCAATGGCGCGCTGCGTTGGCCACACCCCTCGCCCGTGCAGTACACATGCACCCCCACCCTGTAATGCCGCCGCACCCTTACCAAGAAATGCACTCTCAACAAAAAAAAGCAGCAGCATGTCAGTTCCAGCACATTCTGCTTAATTCATACTTATATTATAGATATACTAATTTGTTATATTTTAGTTTTATTTAATATTAGTTTAATTTTTAAGTAGTATTATTTTATGGCTAGTTTAGTTTTAATTTTAATACCTAATCAAATAAATGATTCATTAGAGGTAAGTAATAAAATATGAAATATGAAGAAAAAAAAATTCATACTTATTATATTCGATCTCCATCCAAATTCCAAACAAACCATTAAAATAAAATACCGCTGTATCAATGTTCATTTTCGTTAAGAGCGATATTCTTGCATTTAGCATGGGAAAAACATAGTTAAGTACTTGTGTATGACGCCTAAAAACCAATCCCTTAACCTTTCGATGAAATTCGTTGCGTAAGGCGGGGGCTAATTTCTATAGACAGTTTCTATTCATAGAGGTATAGAGATGGTAGTAACTACTGTTTCTCAGTTGTTCCTAGTGGTAAACTGGTAGGTAAAAGATGAGAAAAAAGGTTAAGCTGTAACCAGTGTGTTAACGAGTGGAACCCATATCAACGGCAAAGTCTAAACACACTGGATTTTTATCTTGCTTGAAAAGCTCGGTTCTTAATCTTGCCTATTATCAAAATTTCATACTTTTATAAGCGTGAATATGTTTAAATGTTGTGTCCATGTTTGCTAGTAAGTACCATAGGCAAGTTGATATAAAACGTAAACAAATAAAAAATATAGCCACAAGAGAGACTTGAACCCAATTGCTGCGTATGACCAAATTGCAGTATGATAACTCTCGAAAGGAAAGTAGGTGATCTCAAATTTGCTAAAATCGTCAAAACAATTACAACCACAACTGCCTTAGCGGTGTCAACAGTCAAACGGACATATTAGCTAACGTCTGCGTAACTTACTTTACGAGGACTAGCGAGATGCATAGAAAGTAAGTTACGCACCACACTAGCGAATATCAGTGTTAAGTACTTACTTTTATTTTTCGGTACGACACGCGTTCAAAACCTAATGTTCCTTTGCAATTCACCATACAAAAAATGCTAAGGAACATGTATCGAAAAAAAAGTAGACAGGTCAAATCTTATTGCAAAACTTAGATAAAGGTAACCTAACAATACTGTTTCACGCAACGAATATGAAAATACCTATGACCCGTATAGCCCTGAGGCGCCGCATACTATTTCCATATATTTTGTACCGATGACGTAACAAGACTAAAGCTAGGCACACATCGCTCCGTCCCGCCCTCTATATTACGAAAATCACCTATGCTAAACAAACTTAACACAAGCAGAAATAGGTTAACTAAATAAAAACAGTAAATAAATAAAACTTATCCAAGTGACCCCCACAAAAAAAAATATTGGGTTATTCCCACCAAGTTGTTACCAGTGGTAACTACTGGGATTTTTTTCCCACCTTTTACCACTGGTTACTGGGGAAAAAAAATTCCCACTAACTAGTGGGATTTTTTTCCCATAACTACCAACGTGGTTTTTGGTTAGCGTTCAATACTAATAAAAATAGTATAAATATAGAATGTTTTAATCAATTATTGATTAAAAGTCGAATTAATTATAAGTTAATTCGTTATTTGTTCAATTATAAGTCGATTACTGTTTCAGTAAAGTGATAAAAAAATCGGTCTTTTGACTGATTTGTTTGTTCGGTCGAATAATTGTGACGTTATTTGTTATCGCCAACTGCTGGGCGAGCTCGCTGGATGTGTTGACCGCTCAGACCAACCAGTATAAACGCGTATCTTTAGCGCGCTCTCTTTATTAATGTCTCGGTCACGTTACGGTGGTCTGCGCGACAGCCCGGTCCACCCGCGCTCGTGCGATGACAATTTCACTGTACTGTACTGGCTTACGAATTGCCAATTCACACAGTACGTATACTTACCACTTTTTTCTTACAGACATAAATAAGTTGTTTTGTTCTAGAATATATCTTATGCTATTCGTGCAATTGCTTGTATGTCTCTATGTAAGTGAATGGTAATATTCTGTTGGAGAAATAATTTCTAACTTAAAGTATAATTTTATCCAAACATTAATTTCTCTCTAATTTTTTTTTTCACTTTCACCGGTTTTAATATGTTTGATCACTTTTAAGGCAGTTTACTGAAAAACTAATCAACTTAAACTTAATTATTTATTAAAGCACTCTATATTTATACTATACTACTTCTAATATTTTATTAGTATTGAACTCAACAACAACATTTTGGTGGTAACTACTGGGAAAAAAAATCCCACTAGTTACCACCAACTCGGTTCGGGATTTTTTTTCCCAGAAGTTACCAGTGGTAAAAAGTGGGAAAAAATCCCAGTAGTTACCACTGATAACAACTTGGTGGTAACTAGTAGGAATAACCAAATTATTGAGCAATGCGCATTGCGCCTTAAAATTAAGATATGAACGAGCAAAACCATGTAATATGTAATGTATCAAGAAGTATAAAAGACGATAAACAGACTCCAACTAGCTTTGTCATATGATGTCAATACCAGGGCCAAGATGGCCTAAATTGTCTCATTACGAAGTTCCGTTGACTAATTAATTCTCTTGGGTACTCATGATCAATTTCAATTTACCTTATGAACTCAAGTTGCTTAACAACAAATAAAACGAATCGCCCAACCATTTGACAAAGATAAGACCAATCTAGATAGCACAATCGGAATAGAACAAATCTCATAATCTCTGGGGCAGTCCTGAAATTTGGTTTGTAAGTAAATTAAAGGCCCCTTTTTCATGTCCACACCATTTGACATTTGGGGACCTTATGGAATTGTAGCCAGTAGCCATCTTGGAAAACGTGTACCATCCTGGAGAAATTAGCGTTCTACTCAAAATCTACGTTCTCTATGGTGTAAAACAACATTAAGAGGCTGTCAACACCCAATGTCCTTGAAATTGATGTTACTTAAACAGTTTTTTAAGAAAGACTATTTGTTTTAGTCAAGTAAGAAAAATATATGTTCATATTAATTATATTTCAAAGACCGTGGTTGTACTCGATACACGATTGAACGAAATCGGCTCGATAGAAAATAATTGCAAAGATTGGTCTTAAAATCACAATTAAACGGTTTATGTCTTTATTGTTTTGACTTATAGGTCTGCAATTAAAATCACAATTTCAAAACATTTATATCTAAACCGTGGTTGAGTAAAATATTACACTAATAATCCACTTTTTTTTATTTAAATATTTTTCTTATTATTCCCTTGCCCAGGCCCAGTAACATGCGACAGTGCTATCTCATTTACTCAGATACAATACAAATAGACAGTGTGCGCGCTTTAGGTATTGACAGCCTCTTAAAGTTGACTTTTGTAAAGGTTGTCTTAAGACTGCCTGTTGTTCTGGTTCTATTTTCCATTATAATTTATTTGTAGTTTACATGTAGGTATGTATAATTGTATATGCAATAAAGAACTTACTTAAAGCTTAAATTTTTCACAAAAAAAGTCCTAGATATCTTTGCGAAAAAATACATATTATAATTTTTAGAGTACACTCTCATATAAATTTTTCTTTTTCTTTAATTCCATGTTTTGGGATACCGTTGGATAGGTCTTTGGAAACGAGTAAGTGTTTTTAACAACAATTTTTCGATAAAGTGAATATTTTCGTAAATAATCGCTCTGAAAGAAAAAAAAAATGTGTATGTATGCAACTAGGGTTTGCAATATCCATCTGATTTTATTTTTCGGATAATAGGATTATTAAAACTTGTATTCGGATAATTTCGGATAGTTATAAATGAAACAAAATATTTATTCCAGATAATATAATTCGTAAAACTAGCTCCAAAATACGCGTAGAGTTGATAACGGATGAGATGCTAGAGTGCCATAATGCGAAGTTAGCATCTTACTTTAAAAAAAAATGCGTAAATCAGCAGAACGATTGGCAAAAAAACACCGAGGACCATAGAACTATTTAACTATAGATATATGGCCATGCATTATAATTTTGCAGTGCTTTTAAAGTGCTAGACATTGGTAAAAATGATAATTGTTGCCACCAAAATCAGCAGCATGAGTGTACAATACAAAGCTCGTGGAGAACAACAGCCGTTTTGAACTAGTTTCTGGTCTTGGAGCTATAGGCTCTAAACAAAGCCGACCTGGAGGCCATGGCTAGGATGCTAGAATAGGAAGGGGAGAAGATGGTCTCAGAATCAACCACCAGAAAAGAGAAAAATCTTTTAATGAAACGGTACTCAGCACATCAGCGTGAAAAGAAAAGATCAAGTAGTCGGAGCAACTACCTACAAAGGTGTAAATGGTGTTAGGTACCTTAGTTGCACAGTGCCGGATGTTACCAACCGAAGGGAAGAGGAGATAGATGTTCGAATCCAAA
Source organism: Cydia pomonella (assembly GCF_033807575.1). NCBI lineage: Eukaryota > Metazoa > Arthropoda > Insecta > Lepidoptera > Tortricidae > Cydia > Cydia pomonella. The sequence continues at coordinate 14,336,364 of NC_084703.1, read as the reverse complement.
ATGCCCTAAGATGCTCTGGAGCGCTCCACCGAGTTATAGTGTCCAAGCTGATCAGTAGACTGACCAAGATTCGACTCTATAAGACAGTATTAGATTTTGATGTATGGGTAAGTTTCATACCTGGACTGACTGACAACAAGCTCTTAGTGACGAAGATAAAATTCTGGCGGAAGATTCTGAGACCTATCAGAGATGAAGATAGAAGTTGGAGGCGTACGAGAAATAGGGAGCTAGAGAAGCTAGTTGCGGCACCCAATATAGCCGCTTGACTTCGCTGGCTCGGTCACTTGGACAGGACGGGAGAGAATCGAGCTCTGAGAAGATATACCGCTGGAGTGATGAAGTGAAGCCCTGAAAGACCCGTCCGCCCTCGGAGTATTATTTATTATCTATAGTTGGTATTTCATGGCTAATGGTAGTAATGGTACTGATAAAGACTGCATGTAGACGAATGAACTCGAGGTGAGGCACTAGATTTATTTCCAAATATGCACCAGTTAATCCATATATTTATAAAAAATTCCCTTCCTATTAAGTACGGTTTTTAGCTATTATAGTAATCATTTAAAATTAGTTGGGGTAACGTCTTTGTATTAAAACATAGTTAAAAACGATATTTCAGTGTTATCTAAATCGTCCGTTTATACGGATATTTATTATTGGCTGATATTCGAATAATTTGATTATCCGAATATTCGGATTGCAAACCCTATGCAACATATACTCGTACGCCCCTATGAGAGATGACGTATTGCTGGCTGCCTTAGCGCCTTAGCAATCATAGGCGTAAGGTAAAAAATGTATTCACTGTTCATTACTTTTCTGTTACACAATAGTTCCTGTAGTAATAAAACGGCCAAGCCACATATTTTGTAACATGTAGAGTTTTTGAATTTAAGGCTGGTAGAGTTTGAAGCTTTATGGTTTCGTCTCGGCAAGATTTTACAAGAAAATGTTTTTAATGGGATTTCACTTCTTCTTGTAAGTTGCTTAAGACAATCATTCATCCCCTAAATTAAAGGGTTGGGGGTGATTTACTATTAAAGTCTTGAAATACGTATCCCATCAAAAACATTTTCATGTAAAATGTAGCCAAGACGAGACCATAAGGCTCGCACTGTCAAAAGTTATCAAGATCTCTTGTAGAGCCGAGCTTCTAACTCTACAAGCCTTAACTTCACAAACTCTACGGCTTGGTCAAAATATAATTCAATTTGTTTTTTTCAGAAAACGATCTTTATTATATATACAATATACCTAAATTACAAAGAAATCGGATTGATATATAATCGGATGATAATAAAATAAAAATGTTTTTTTCTTTTTTTGCTTTTTAGGGTTCCGTAGTCAACTAGGAACCCTTATAGTTTCGCCATGTCCGTCTGTCTGTCTGTCTGTCCGAGGCTTTGCTCCGTGGTCGTTAGTGCTAGAAAGCTGAAATTCGGCATGGATATATAAATCAATAAAGCCAACAAAGTTGTACAATAAAATATAAAAATTTAATTTTTTTGAGGGTACATCCGCTACACGTATAGTGGGGGTGATTTTTTTTTTTGCTTCAACCCTACAGTGTGGGGTATCGTTAGAAAGGTCTTTCAACTAATAGGGGTCTTCAAGAAACATTTTTTGATAAAGTGAATAGATTCGGAGATAATCGCTCCGAAAGAGAAAAAAAATGTGTCCCCCCCCCCTCTAACTTTTGGACCATAGGTCCGAAAAATATGAAAAAAATCGTGGAAGTAGAGCTTAAGAAAGACATTAAATGAAAACTATAGCGGACATGATCAGTTTAGCTGTTTTTGAGTTATCGCAAAAAGTTGCTCCCATAGTAATAAGACTTTAATTAGGTACTGATTATGCAAATTTGCCTATTTGTTTAACTCGCGTGAAAGGTACCGTTTCATCCCTTGGTTAACAATTTACTATACTTTAACCCTTTACCAGGCTAAGGGATATATATTTCCCACACGAAGCACTTCAAACATGTGTTCTATTTTCGATGAGTAAGACTGACATTCCATTGTCATTTTTGAACTGTCAGCCTGGTAAAGGGTTAAGCTCCAGTTTAGCTTATTGTGACGGAAGAGTAACTACGGAACCCTACACTGAGCGTGGCCCGACATGCTCTTGGCCGGTTTTTTTTAATAATAGGGCTTGTAGAGTTAGAAGCTCGGCTCTACAAGACATCTGATGAATTTTTGAAAATGTTTTAAATGGGATTTCACTTCTTTTTGTGAGTAGCTTATGACAATCATCCATCCCCTAAATTAAAGGGTTGGGGTTGATTTACTATTACAAATCCTTAAATATTCCCCATATAAACTTCAACCCCCTTTTCCCCATAACGTCCTTTTTCACCCCCTTTTCACACTTACGGGGTGATTTTGGAACTATTCTATATACTTCCCCATAACAAAAACTATCTCCATGCCAAATTTTAACTAAATTGGTTCAGCGGTTAGATTCCCCATACACAATTCCACCCCTCTTTTCATCCCCTTAGGGGCAAAAATTCTCAAATTTTTGAACTTTTTTGTTGTTTGTGTACTTATACATATAATATAAAATTTCAGCTTCCTAGGACTTCAAGAAGTACCCTAAGGGTTTTGTTGATCATCAGTGCTTAATAAGTCCATTGTTGACATTATATCCCGAGAATTTCCGAGAATCCGAACCAGTCATGAAAGCTTAAAAATAGACGAAGCGCTTCGAGAAAAGGTAGGTAGTGCCCTTGCGCTTCGCTTTGCTCATCTTGGCGGGAGCCTACCACAGTGCCTCCCCCCCCCCAGATTTAACTAAAGCTACCTATGCGCTGGCAGCTGAATGTACATGGCATAGAAGCCTTTCACTGTGTACATATTATTTATTATTACAGTTACACATTCCATAATACTAATTAATTAAGTGATTATTCTGCGAATTGTCACATAGAAGCACCAGCAGAGGTGCTTCCTACCTTCAGTGAATTCACTTGCTCCCCAGTCTTAGCGCCAGGTACCCACCCTACCGCAGCCGCAGCGCACACACTCCCGCTGTTCAGGCCCCCAATAAACTTCTATTGTAATAAACTATGTAAAATTCTATCAACTTTGGTAAATCTACTTGTAGGTCGCCTCTAGAACCTTCTAAGCAAAAATACAAATAAAAACGTCACTAGACATGAAAGACATTACCTTAAGTGTATTCGTTTTACAGAATGGCAACAAGGATTTCATGTTTTTCCTGCTTTCGTAAACATGCATTCTGTTTCCGTTTAGAGCAGTTGCAGTTAACAATCCTCATGCAAATAAATAATTCATGGGCGTGATCTGGGCTGGCCTGAGAGATAAACAATCTATGACGTAGTTGCGTGTAAAGTGATTCCTTACCAAATGTACTGTAGGTAGGTAGGTAGGTAGTAGGTAGCTACTAACATGTTAACGTTATACGAGTCTGAACTATCTAGCAAATGACTACTTCTACAATAGGAGAGAAAGGCAGACTTTTACAACCCGTTATCATGTACATAACCTTTTTATTTCGGATTCGCTCGAACAACAGTTTTTATGAAAACAGTACTTGTTAAATTAACCGGTTTCTTCCTATGTCAGTGTCTATGTTTACGTGTCACACCACCAGGCCGACCGGCCGTTACATGGCTCGTCGGATAAACCATTTTTTTAGGTTACAATGAAGTTATTAAAACGTTCGCGTTCTTATAAAAGTTCGGAGGAAAACCGAAATAAACCGGGTCCGAGCCTTGCTGTTAAATACACATACAATTTTCACACCAGCAGAAACAAATGAAGGAAAACAATCCAACATTAAGCCACCTTTATTATATACTAGGCCTAACTTCTAGCAAAAACGGGAAATTGACAAAATGAGATATCGGACTCGTACCTACGTTAATTCTCAAGAATAACTTTGTTTAATAAAATATCTGCTACGAAATAGTATTTAGTAGCTCTACCAGCGGTCACATGGTATCGTACAGAATTCAAACATACATAAAATTTGACGACCGGTCTGGCCTAGTGGGTAGTGACCCTGCCTACGAAGCTGATGGTCCCGGGTTCAAATCCTGGTAAGGGCATTTATTCGTGTGATGAGCATGGATATTTGTTCCTGAGTCATGGGTGTTTTCTATGTATTTAAGTATTTATAAATATTTATATATTTATAAATATTTATATATTCTTTGTCTTCTTTATAGTATACTCTTTAATCCCACCACTCCCCGGTACCTAAAAGAACGCTTTAGTTATTTAAATTCAGAATCAGATCAGAATCAGAATCAGAAATTTAAATTCGACTAGATCCGCGCAATGCTTCTTTCTGTCCCTCCTTCCTCCACAAAATTTTATAATTGCTCATTCACTTTTCGGGCTGTTCGGTTATTTAACTCTCTCCCTGTCGAACTAAGACGCGCTCAATCCCTTGCTGTTTTCAAATCCCATCTTAAAGACTATTATCTGTCCCTTCCTTAGAGTTTCTGTCCGCGTTACTGGTTATCACTTTTGGCAAGAATTATATAGTATTGTATATATGTAGGTATATAATTATGTAAGTAGTGTGTATATGTATTGTCTTACTGTTGTAGACTTAAATTTTAAGGGTATTTTAGTTTGCTTGTTTGTGCACCCAATGTTTTAATTTTTAATTACGGTGACAGTTGTCATCTCATACGATTGGTAACCTTAAAACGCATTAATTGTATGGAAATTACAATTATCTCCGTACCCAAGCTATATAAAATATATATAAGCATAAATATTTGTTCCTGAGTCATGGGCGTTTTCTATGTATTTATTTAAGTATTTATTATTACATATATTGTTGTATAAGTACCAACAACACAATCCTTATTGAGTTTACTGTGAGACAGTCAATTTGTGTGATAATGTCCTATAATATTTCTTTATTATTATTACGCAGCGAACGGGAGAAGATGGAAGAATGAAATAATTATTTATTAATACATTTCATTTCAAATTGGATGCTCTTTACTACAAAGCAAAAAGAAAGACAAATACGCTCATTCTCAACTCGATGTAAGAACAAGAACACTTCCAGTTGATGTGATACATCGTGCACCGGGAAACTCCAACGGGCATGAAATAGTTGCGGCGTTGCGTGCGCGCAGGGCCGGGCCGGGCGTCGCTCCGCCGACCAACTCCCACGAGTCAACGAACGCGCAAAGGAAATGGGACGTCTAGACCAGAGTGCTTCAATTAATCGGAAGATTGGTCACAACATAATATGCGAATAGCGCCTAATGCTGTACCGCACTCTGTGGTCTCTGTGCGAATAGCGCCGAACTGCACCCTGTATTTACTTATAAAGAGAACACGTACGTAACTAGACGTTGGCGAGACATTTCTCATTTCCCGACGCATATTGACAATTCTGTGTTCGATCAATGGCCTGCCTAAGGACAACAAAAGAGCATGTAGTATTTAGTTACAAAAGTTGCGAGTGCATTAGTCGAACACCCATGCTGTCACCAGATCCACGAGCCGCCTCACTCGAACTCGACACGTTCATGTTGTGACTACGCTACGATTCCAATAGGTACGTCGCCTTCCACAGAATTTGCAACAAATTGGACGCGATCAAAACGGGTTCGGCCGCTATAATAATATGCTTTACAAATTGACTATTCAATTCATATAGTCTCGGCTCGTGGTCAAGCGCGTTTAATGCCCGAGCAGAAGATCGAGTGGCATTGTGCGGAAGTCTATAATTCACATGGAATAAAGGGCGCGCCGAGCCGGGAGATGCACCGAGGAGAAAGTGCACTTTCAAAAGTCAGCGGGAGGGTTGCGAGGCGCGTGCCACGTGCTCGGCGCGAGCCGAGGACGTGCTTCCTGCACCTGCACTGCACTGATCCAACACTCTCCAGCATCTCACTAAATTTACTCCCCCGGATACCTACCATCAACCTAATGTCAACTAATCTATGCTTTTGTCTGCAATTTTTCATTTTTATGTTAAGAAGTATAAATATGTATAATAAGCAAGAAAGGCTAATCCGTCAATTTAAGCTGTCGGAACGTAACAAAATCACGTTTAAGTAAGTAAACACTACAGTCAAAACATAAAATAAAATAGCTGCGTCACTCAATGTCAACAAAAGTGGTTATACTCTTGTGCATTCCTTTGCACGGCCCTAGGCGATTGTAAAAAAATAATCCCATATTTTGGATTATTGTGTCTTACTAATACTATACTATTTAATTTTATTCTTTGACCCCGGTTGTTATTGTTAAGAATTGAGTTGTTGCACGTTGTTATGGAGAAATTACCACTCCTGTTGGCTCTTAAAAAAAGTCCAAACTTCGAGAGAAACGATCAACAACGCGACGTCGTTAAACACTCGGTATGAACTGTATAACTGAATTTAAAATAACGTCACAAGCTACAGGCGCCATGTGGCTCTGCGGTGTCGCGTACCAGTTCGGCATTAACGTATTTAACAAAGTATCATCATCACCTTCTGACATGTGTAGGGATGCCATTCGTAATAAACTTAATAAGGTACTCTTTTTTATGTGCAATAAAGTTTAAAATAAATAAATAAAGTATTGTACTATATTTTGGATTAGTGTACCTACTGCTAAAAACACATATAGTAAACTGAAATTATATTTATTATTTCTGGAGGGTCTTAAGTTATGACAGTCACAAGTGTACGTTATTTGTTAACATTTTATGTATTAACGTTGAGTTATATTTTTCCTCCGGTGCACTATTTTGTTATTATCATGTATAAAAAAGGTATGTATGCTTGTATATCCACGAAGGGCCAAACGGCACCCGGATTGTAGTGATTGTCTAATAAGGCCGTACGCACTTCACAATAATGATTATTAAAAAAACCGTCAATTTATGAAACAAGAGAACGGGCATAGGTCATTGGGGATATCAGAGAACAGGATATGTTCAATTTGCTTTGTTAGTGCTATCGCTGTGCACGCGGAAACTTACTGCTTGTCATGTAATGGAGCCCACAGAAGGGCGCGAAGGCGTGATTGATCGAAGCAATATGGGGATTTTTTCAGTTTGCCAAGCCATGTCATAATCCGATACACTCGAGTTTTTTTAATTTACCGAGAGGTACGAGTATGTAGTAATTTTTTTTGGATGTGTTGATGATGACGTAGGCGTATGAAGCTTTCATAATGATGAATTATAATTACGTTAATTTTGGGGGCCGCTGTGGTCACATAACACAGATTTTTTACAAACCCATGTCCCATAAATTACCTTTTGATTCTAGTTCTTTAACAAAAACATCAGCTGGTATAAATTATTTTCAATTTGCGACACTTCCGGTCCGTAGAATGACTGGAAACCCTGTCTTTGCAATGCAACAAGTATTGTACGGCCATAGTGGAAACCGTGTAGCTAGCGTGTACAGTCAGCAGAAGAAATAGAAAACAAGCCAAGTGTTCACAATTTTATTGTTAAGAGTCACAGGAACCCGCCGCCTAAAATCCGCTCCCATACAATTGTGATGGGTCGTAAGCTCGTAGAGTATTATTCTCGTTACCAGTATTTTTCCGTATGGGAATATTACCAGTAAGTTCCCAATATTACCGGTAATATTACCAAAGCAAGTAAGTTAGGAAATCTGTTAATTTTATGATACTTTATGTTTACCATTTTGTTATTTCGGGAAGTACCGACCTACCGAATTAGTCTGGAGGCAACTAACCTTTTTTTAGAAAAGTCGTCGACATCTCTTCTGAATACCTAAAAGTGGTGTGGATATGTTCCTCGTCTCCAGAATTCGAATTTCGCCAAACCCGGACAAAGATTTAAAAAAACCCGGACATTTCGCGTAAATCGCATTTTTTCCCCGGACGAGTCCGAAAATAATATTTTTAAAAAACACCTTTAATTTGACACCCCCCCGGACGGCCTCGTGTGAGGTGTCGTTTGAAAGATAATTAAACGTACTATTATTGTTTCTTAATAACAATAATAGTATCTTTCAAACGACACCTCACACGAACCGATCGGTCGCATAGCACTCAAAATGTGAACAAATATCAATGATGGTCGGCCGCCATCTGTCCCCCCCGTTTATTTCGACCCCCCCCCCCCTCCATAAACTTAAACCGGTCAATTCGTATTCTGGAGATAACGAAGACTACATCCATACCAGTTTTAGGTATTTAGAAGAGATGTCTACGAAAATCATGAAGGAGACGACTTGGGGTTAATTTGCCTATAGTCTAAGTAGTCAGGAAAGCCCACTAATTGTTATGCTAACCTTTGAATTTCAGACGATATAGTATGAGAGAGCCAAGTTATGAAAATAAATGTATGGTGCAGGGGAACAAAAAATCCAAATCTCAAGAACCGCACAAATAATTAATATCCTCCCAGATCATTATAAAACAAATAACTCGCGATTTTTTGTATGCTACATAATTATTTCTGTCAAGGGTGCGGATTTTTTTAGTTAGAATGCGATTTTCCCGGCATTTTTATTGTTTTCCCAGTATTTAAGTTACCACCAAAATTTTAATAAATACAGTACTAATAAATATAGAGCTTTATTAAATTGCTTTATGTCGATTAGCGTTACAGTAAACCTCTTTAAAAGTGATCATAAATACTAAAATATTACCGGTACGAAAGTATTTAAAAACTAAAATAATTAAGGAGAAATTAACGTTTGGATGAAATTTATCTTATTAATTGTAAATTGGATTATTTATACGAACGAACCAACAAATCAGTCAAAAACTGACAGGATTGACAGTACTTCATTTCGTTCTATTGTAATATGATGCAGAGCTGGATATCCATAATTTAGTCAGGCTTAATAAGTAAAGGGCAGGTTTATAAAATATGGTTGTTATTAAAACCGCCTAAGAGAGCGCTTTGGATGGGCTGACTGAATGACTGTACGGACTAGCCAACACAGGCTCTCATTCCAATTACGCTTCGGTTATGGGTCAGCCACTTTACGCTGGATGACTAGATTGCTTAATCACCCCGCTAGCGGAATATTCTATCCCTTCATTTAATTACTATTCGTACCTACACATTTTCAATTAATTATGTTTGATGTTTAAGTAGTTTCAACCAAAAATGATTTGTACATACATTGGTAGGATATTGGGACAGTTCACAAACATCATACAAGCCAATGTTCCAAAATTATATTTACACGACGAAAGATGTTTGTGAACTCGACTGTGCATTTTAAAGCAGTTGACTGAAACAGTTTATTTATTAAAGCACTGTATAAATTATACTATACAACTATTTGTATATTTTGGTGGTAAACACTGGAAAAAAAACTCGCCTTTTACCAGTGGTAATAACTTGGTGATGACTTGTAGGAAAACTTCGTATGTTGGCTTGTGTATAGTTAAATCTTACGTACCTATCAGAGGGTATACTACCGCGAACAAGAACTCATTTCACTAATAGAGGGGTGGGGGTCGAAATATCACCAAAATATCAGAAGAAAATAATGGATGCCACCGAGAATGAGAAATAAATAAGAACTAAGTACCTTAGAAAAAAACTAGCTAAAAGGTAGGTAAGTCCTGCCATCTGTCACTTATCGATAGATAAGTAGGTACATTGGAGAATCGTTCTTGCACGCCAATATGTTACTTATATTACAATATCGATACAGGAGATATATATATAGGTACCTATTTTATTTTCAGTTCAATTATTGGGTCGGCTGTGATATTATGGGAACAACACAAAACAAGGAGAATAAAAAAAATCTAACTGAAGTTAGCATCAAAAGTAGCGGATGAGAAATAAAGTATATAGTTTGTGTTACCCTGGATAATTCTCAAATGAAAGATAAATAGCGTCCAAAAGTAGGTATTTGCCACAATCTTATTGACTCACACACGCAGAGATATATGACTATTGTTAAGCTGTTAAAGAATGGTACGGAGAATGTTAATGCGGACTGTACCTAGTACCTGCCTACCAAAACTTGAATCAGTCAGACGCTACGCAGATGACATCGATTTCATATGTATATTTATAATGGCTTTTTCTGCAGTGTACCATTTGTGCCTCAACAATTTATGAAGCTACCTTATCACAGGAGCTGGACGGTCGATGATACAAATGTCGATGCGAGCAATTTACCAAAAATATATGCACTTTTAATACCTAATTGTCATACACTTAAAGGTCGTCATGTACAAAAGTATAGAAAGATGACGCCAGTATATGTTTTACTTGTCTATTATTGTTCTATGAGATTTGGCCAAAAAGAAACTAATTTGCAGTGTACACCTACCCACTTGTATGTTTTATCTTATTATATGGTAATTAATTTATATTTATTATAGTTGAAGGTAGTTGACATTTAGGGTAGCTTAGTTTTTTTATACGTAGGTGCGTATTAATTTAACTTATGGCCAATAGGTTCACAGGTATCTACTAGAAAACCGCTAAACGAGAAGGATCTGTAAAGATTCTATGCTAATTTAGGTACTTAGATCTATCTAAGTATATAACTTACACATAGCATGGTGAAAAATGTCAAATTACATAAGTATAATATACAACAAACCTACTATGTAATACTATAACCTACCTTATACATATTAAATAATGTGTTGATTGTGTTAAATTTGTATCGTGTAGGTAGGTGTTAAAGCTTTGCATCAATCTAATATTTAAATGATAATTCACAACAGCCAGGTATCTACTGATTGTTAATGTTGACCGATAACATTTTCACACAGGAAAATATAATTAAATGGCGCGAAAAACGTTCATTGAACGACACTCACCTATCATCGTACGTTGGGGAAGCTTCTCCGGAAGCACCTTGGGACAAGTCGCCGTCCATTTTTTAATTGGTTTATCAGGTCAAAAGGGTTGGTTGTATTGTAACAATACGAGAAAGCTGAGCGCTCGCGGTAAAAACCGGTGCGCGTGAAGCGTGCACTACGCGGAACTACGGAGTGCGGTGAGGAGCGTAGCGAGCGAAGTGCTGTGCGCTTTCCGCAGTACTCCGGCAAACTACGAAAATTGTACCCGCAGCCAACGAGCGCGGAGTGAACGAACTGCGGGGCCGCGGGGGCGGCGGGCGGGGGCGACGAGGCGCTGGCGCCAGGGTTGTCACATGCCGCCATTCTGAATGACGAAGCGGAGTCGCCATGGCCATACCGAAAGGGTTGGACCTCTTAAAGTCGCTATGGTTACTGAAATTACTTGACTACCATACGATCTATAATACGATTTCTCTATTACACATTTAAAAAATTTTGATACTCGCAGGTAGGCAGGTTAAAAAATTGGCCTATTAAGTAATTATTAAGCTGCACATTAGTACCTAAGCAGAGATAACTGGACCATATAAAATATTATAAATGCATTGGCCATAATTAGCATTTAAATACCCATAAGTAAATATTATTCAAATCGCATGAGACGAGCAGAAGAAGCTAAAAACTTTCGGATCAAGGGGGCTAGCCAGGTGACAATCGGTTGCAAAAAACGAAACGCTTAAATAAACGTAAATAATGTATATGGAAATGAGAGCGTTTCGTTTCGTTTTCTGCAAACGATTGTCATTTTGGCTAGACCTCCAGCCCTCGTATGTCTACAGAACTCCACTATCAAAAAGTCGAAATTGGCCGACATCTCAATTTTAGTGGGGATATTTGATATTTAAACTGTCGCAATAATACTACTAGAACAAACTACACCCACACATAATTGAGTGACATGGGTACAAAAATGAAATAGGCTATACGAGTATATACGTGATTCACCTTTGCAAAACTTACAACGTACAAATTGAAATGTATTTATTTGTCAGAATATGGTACATTGATTTGATCTTAAATTAGAATTAGTGCTTTCATATTCTACCGTGAAGGAGGTGTACAAATATTATTACTTATATCTAGTTCTTACATGTATATCTTTGGTTTACACAAAATACCTACGAAATCAAAACTAGGAACAATCAAACAAATAAACTATAAAACTAATCACTATGGTCTAGAAACTCGTTTACACTATAAAAACAATGCTTGAGTAGGTAATAATCTAAATACTTTTTGAATAATGTTGTTGGTTTGTTTTTTATATCATCTGGTAATTTATTATACGTAAACTTTTATTGCCATAAAGTAAACATTTTTTTGGAATAATACTAAGTTGGATTTAGGCAAAGTTAACTTCTGTTTCCATCTAGAATTTGAACCATAGGCCTCTTCTCTGGTTTTAAAGAAATTGAGGGTGCTCTTTTACAGATAGACAACACTCCTTAATATATGTACACACACGTACATATACTTTTACAAATAAAGATTATAGATGAGGAGCAAACTCGCACGTGCACTCAAAGAATTTCGTCGAAAACAAAATTTCCGCGTACATCAGAGAGCATCCGGTTTATTGACACAATCTATGGTCATATGATGGATGCACTGTAGTTAATGACGTAAAACACGGAGAACATTTCAATTATGGTGAATACGGATAAGTGTGGCTGTGGGATAAGAGTGGCTCGTAGTGGAAGCCGTACGAGCCCAATTTCAAAGAAAAACCGCAATTCGATGTACAGTTTAGCCATTTGGCACACGCATACTAGAGGACAAAACAAAATGTTTATCCCGCAGTTCCTAAAAAAATTGCCCTTAGGAGGGGAGTGGCGAGTAATTCTTTTTTTTTCAGAAACCTTTCATTTATGTGTGGTATAATATGAAAGGACTTTCTGGGGCGATTCTAGACATATACCAAATTATTACATTTTAGTCTTTTTTTTTTAATTAAAACAAAAACAATTTTTAAAACATAACGAGTTTGGGCTCTTGCAGACGCGATATGGCTAATTTGTTTTTTGTACAATATACCACAAACGATACGGCATATCCTCATATATCTAACCCCAAGAAATCAATTTTCAATATTACGAAGTGACACAGTTCTATTTCAGTACCTATTTTAAGAGACTTATGGAACTTTACTGCAGATACGCCACATTTTAATCATAAAATGATACGTAATATCCATATATCTAACAGGGACCCTAGTAACCTCCTTAACCCTTTTACTGCGTCTTTTCATCATTTGGTATAGTTTGTTTAGTTTTTGTGGTAGATACTGACTTAAAATAGAGGCTGAAAGTTGAATGAAAGATGATTATTCAAATGTAGGTAGGTATCAAAGGTTCGCAAGTATTCTTCCGCTCAGCGTTAAAACAACAATTAGATTAAATTAAAATCAACTTAACAACAGTAAATGTGCTACTTAAACGTAGGTACAACATGAATCGTAAAATAACTGTAATAGTTTTGAAAATTATTTTTGTTTTAATAAAAAAAATGACAAATGTAATAATGTGCTATATTTCTAGAATCGCCTCAGAAAGCCCTTTCATATGATTCCACAAATCAACACACGATAGGTTTCTGAAAAAACACAAAAAAAGAATGACTGCAATCCCCTCCTGAGGGAATTTTTTTTAGGAACTGCGGGTCAAATTTTATTTTGACCTCTAGTATGCGTGTGTCAAATGACTAAACTATACATCGATTTGCGGTTTTTTACCTTACACTATCGCCTTCACATTGGGGCTTAGAGTTTATTGCGAGTTCGTACAGACGTACATTTGCTACGTGCTGGTTACGTTTAGTGTTTAGTGGTAAATGTATAAACTCACAAGAATAAAAAACAGGCCCCGGTATTGAGTCCAGTTACACTTATGCGTATTGAATTGACCTTAGTTAAAATTTCCCGCAGTTAAGATTGCCACGCTGTAAAAAAATACACTAAAGAATATATCTTTCTGAAATATGTACAAGCAAGAGTAATGTTTTTGGCGAGTTCGGTCTTTTAGATATGTATATGTAAGTACTGTAATATTGTTCCTAAGTGTAAACGTCTAACTGGTGACCCTAGCTGAGTTGACGTATCGGTGTGAGGGGCCCGGGGGTGGCAGGGCGCCTTGACATGACGGCGTTACCGCGGCAACGGCGCCGCTGACGGAGACGCCTACGCGCCGGCTTCGAGTAACCGTGAGCCACGTGGCTAGGGCAAGAAACTTACATATGTACTCGTACTCATGGACAACACAGCAACAAAAAATGATATGCGGAAAAATGACCCTAATTGACAACACGAATATATTTTGTTACTTTTGGGGTCGGTAGTTAGTTGATTGCTACTGTCAAAAGATTTTATTTTTGGCGGCGGGTTTGTGTGGCTCTTGTGTAATATCCAGTGATCGGTTTTTTGGATTCTCCCTCGCGGGATATCAAGCAGAAAAGTTAATATAGATACGACAGTTTCCCGCGATACCGAACAAACCGTACAAAAATAAAACAATTTAAATTATCTCTAAGGAATTTTTTACTCTTACATGGCAACCAGATGAGACAAAAACTTCTATTCTTTACCTAATCTCAACATTTTATTTAAAGCAAAATATATTAAAACCTCCACAAAGTATTAAAGCATATATATTACATTTTTTCCATCATGACAGATATATGCTTATATAAAAAATACTTCAAAATCTTGACATTGACATTTCATTATTTTCTCTGGATTTCAGTTCTAATTATTTTTGGTGAGCAATAAAACCATTTGACATTGTGGACATTGTTTTTCTCAAACTACCTCTCAGTTGAAAGAAGTGTAATTCACTTTTTGATAACTAACTCATTTATTCAAACAATTAACCCGTAGTAACCATATATTAGCTGATAGACACGCGTACTTACTCGCCGAACTTTTATCCAAACGGTACAAAATGTGCCGCTTTGGAGGCAGCAAATGAGCTGTCAGTGTAAACACTTGTGCTCATTTGTTTGATTTAGACAATAGAATGGTGAGTAAAAGTACTCGTCTATCAGCTACTTAGATGTTTTAAAGTGTAATAAAATAAACACATTGTATTTTTTTGCCTTTTCTAATAACATAAAGCCCGGATTCCCGGGGCATATCCATACTAACATAATGATTGAGGTCATTCACCCCATGTCGAATCCAAAAAACCGATCACTGGTAATATCCAAAGGCATGTATAGCAGTCTCAATAACGGTCCTAACTTCCTCAAATTAACTTAACTACTTAAAATTAATAAATTGTAACTAATGCTTTTTCATTTTTCATGCTCTGAAAGTAAGTGGGTCGTTGTTATTCTAAAAACTGTGCAGATAATGATACGTTTCTGCTTTAGAGCACTGGACTTTTTTTTTTTTACGATAAGAATTTAAAATTTTGGTTTCAAATGGATTTGTTGTATCCCCATTCCAAAAAAATATATGCATGAGTATTAAAGATATTCAATAAGCTTCCCAAAGACCTTAAGAAATTGCCATCATTACCTTTTAAAAACAAACTGTTTGATTGGTTAGTCAAGCAATGCTTCTATAGCATTAATGACTTTTTAGGAAGTTTAAATCACTATAATGTTAGTAATTAAATAATATTATAATGTTAATAAGTAATTAATATTATGTTGTTGTTATATAATAATAATTAAGTAAAATTACATAATATGGTAATTTATGTTATTTAATATCATGCTTTGTTTTTGTTTATAAAATGTACTTTACATTGGATTTTGATCTAAGATAAGTACCTAACCAATTATTGTACGCCTTTGTAAGGCAGGATATGGAGAACGTGACTCATTTACCTAAGGCAGTGTTTTACCTGAGCGAGTAACTCGCGAAGGGTCATTCTCGCATTTCGTGCAAATCGGTGTTTTAGGTAATTTACCAAAAATGTGTTGTTGTTTTCGAATATCTGTAAAAGCAAGGTTGTAACATACGGCCTAAAGTATATGTCTCTTCAACGAACAATTCTAAAAAGGTAATAGTTTTCTTTATATTTACAATTAACACCCAATTTTTTCATTCCTCTCTACATGTAACGCATGAAGGTATAACTTTGACCTACATTTGAACCTTAAGATACTAAAAATAGAAAATTCGTTGTTTTCTCACTTAATGACTAATTTAGTTATGTTTTAAATCGTTTAATATTAGAAGCTAGATATTAAAAGTTAAAATTATACAGCCTTATAAGTGTATGGTTCAAGAAATTTCTTCATTACCGACGCGAGAAATGGATTAGCTATATTTTGCTATATAGCAAGGGTATATAGCGTCTACCGCCGATGCTACGCATTGTTCGTCAGTCAGTTGGCCGCGTGATCTCGTAGCGGACGCGCGTATGCCGCTGTTAGCGAACATACCTACGTTCTCGCGTGTCGAAAAGGAGTGTGGTTCAAAACAATCTTCATCGCCATCCAGTGATTTACACAGTAAGTTCCAAGTGTACATTATTATAATTATACGTAATGAAGTGTTTTAGTGTTGCCTTCCAGATGGTTTATTCTGCAAAATTAAGGTCTGATGCCAACCGACGTAGGTGACAAAAACTTCCAAAACTTCATTCATATCTGTTTCATTCACTTCTTTTCCTTCCAGTTTTACTGGGGAAGGTAATGAATGCATTAAGAAGGTAATGATAATATATTCGAGGCAGTACATTTAATGGAAAGAGGCTCAGTTATTATAAAGATTACGTTATTATAAACATTTAAAACTGTAGATATGTAATAATAGGGGAGCCCAACCGGGGATTTTTCGGGTTTACTCGAGCGCAGTAGATTAACATAAACCTGCCGCTTTGTTACCTTTACTTGTGATGACACTCAAAACATGAGTGTTCAGTACTTCTGTGATACATACGTTTTGAATGTAGGGGTGCATCTGATAAATATTAATCTTAAGAAATAGTATATAATAAAAATCTGGTTATTCTACTTCTGGTTTTAGTTCATAAACCTGGTTCGTCGTGCATAGCAGCTCCGGACGAAGATACGGAGCCAACTGTACCACCTTAGCATCGTCGCCGCTCGCGAATTCGTTGCACCGCACTTCGTAACGAAATGCGGTGACAGTGTGAGATAATCGCCTTTTTTTGGTGAAGCAGGGGTAAATGCATTTACGCATCTCACCCCCGGGCCAGGTCAGCCCATGTGGGGGTAGTATGTGGGACTCGCTCCTCCCACAGCTCTCTCTGCTACACAGAGGGAGGGGAGGAGAATACCCACTAACATCCCCTGCGGCGTCACCCGCTCTGCCGTTACTGGGAGCGCCGAGGGATTGCAGCCATTCTACCACGACGCTCCCCAGCATAGACGCTGGGAGCACCCGCGCTAAGGAAGGAGAGGACCAGGGACGCTATGGCCCTCCCCCTAGACGTGTGGGGCCGTATGGTGGGTACCCAGCCCACCAGCCCTATTGGAAGATCAGACTAAGGCTTCTGCATAGCGCTTTCGCCTTCTCCTCTGCCGTCTGCGCCTGAGAGGATGCGCGTCCACATTTTCCTCGCGTATTCGCTCAGCGGCCTCCTTTTGTGTCATAACGGTTTCACAGAAGGTGGCAACCGCATTCCATGATCTCTCGCTGCATAACATGGCCGAGACAACACTATGCAGCGAGAGATTACGCCCAATAACGCCCGTTAGGGCACCTCTCTCGGTATCCCACCGGTTACACACCTCCAAGGTGTGTTGGGCTGTGTCGTCCGAGTCACCACATTCATGACAGACCGGACTCGGCTCCCGTTGAATTTTGTGCAGGTAGTGACCGAAGCACCACCTGGGTCAGCCGGTATGATAGCACACCTCTTTTCCGCTTTATCCATTCCCGGAACGATGAAAAGAGTGCCCCAATGGTGCGGGTGCCATAGGGCGAGTCCTCCAGGTTTTCCTTCCATCGTTCCAGGAGCCTCTCTTCTGCCTGACGTAGCACTCGCTCCGACTCTTCGGGGTCTACGCGTTATCTCCGCGCCCTCGCCTCCGCCCTCATTCGGTACCTCTCCGCCAGTACCTGAGCATCAAGCTCCCACGGAGGGGTATTAGCTAGGAGGCACGCTGCGGCATAGGACACCGTTGAATATGCCCTGATGGTGCGTTGTGCTGCTACTCACTGAGGCCGCCTGAGTAGGGCGCTGTTGCGCTCCGAGAGCCTGTCCGCCCATATTGGCGCCCCATACAGCGCCATGCTCCTTAGTACTCCCGCATACATCACTGACACGGAGCATTCGGACCGCCTACATTTGGGAGCAGTCGGTACAGGGCTGAGGCATTCAAGTTCCCGGATTTGCGAGCCTCCTCTAGCACATTGTTGGCTTCCGTGCAGACTTCGTCAATTATGTTCCCCTCATAGATTTTCGAGACCGGGGAGGAGCTCTTTACAACTTCTGAGCTGATGGCAGGAGTTGCCCTGGTATACTCATAGATGTCCTTCCCTCGTGCACGTATGATACGTCGCTCCGCATCCTCATCAACGTCAGAGATCATTTCATACTCATCCGAATCTATATTCCGCAGTTGTGCTTTAGCTCTTGCCATGCCTGAATATTTACCTCCAGCTTTTCCTCTACGCGCAGTGTTTATTTTTGGGGCAACATCTGGCTACAGATTCCCAGCATCGTCTTCGTGTGCACGTTTCCCATTTTTATAGGGCTTCCCTTAGTCAAATGTTCTTTAAGGAATGCTTTGTTATCACTTTGTTTTAGCATTAAAATGGCCAGGCCAGAGAAAAAAATGACCAAAGAAGACTAACTAGCAAAAGATAGGCAGCGTAAAAAAGAAAAATATTAGATTATAAAAAATAATCCCGAATTATATGCGATGCAAAGAGAAAAAGAAAGAAATAGATACTTGTTAAGAAAGGAACAAAAAAGATTTGTAGCATAAAGGAAATGACACCTCGTGCTCAAAGAAAACAGAAAGAAATAGCGGTCAAATAGTAATAATTTTTTTTGTAGAAATTTGCTAAAACACGCCATTAAAATAATTGCTATGGAGATTTAATCGAAATTGCGTAGGTAGTGAGTCAATTAATGATAATGTAACAATTTAAAATAATATACTAATCACAGACCGATTGAAATTTAGTTTAGTTTTTTGAATAAAACAATAATTATGTTGGTTACTTAAACTATTAAATAACAAATAAGGATCGGCTGTAACAAAATTCTTCTTATTCAGAAGCATACATATATTTTTCTTTGGGAGACTTTTTATGCCACCTTTTCACTATTTCATAGTTTTATGCAGGTATATTGTGTATTTGCTAAATGCCAGACATTAATCGACACGTTTTTAATATTGTTGATTTTATTAATGTTGTTAATTTTCTTTAAATAAAGATTTTTATGTCAGATTTCATAAGTTTGTTTCATTACAGTCCAGTGAAAAAATTACCGTCCGATGCCAATTTCATTCCTTTCCTTTATCATTCATTACCATCTCAGGCCATTTCATTACCAGCGCGTAGTTCATTACCAGTAGCCCTATTAAATGAAAAGTAATAAGGTTACGAAGGTGCCTTTAGCATAAAAGTGTTAATAAACGAATCCACACATTGACGAAATCCAAAATTTTATCAATTAAAAGAAAAATTACAAATCGAGAGAATATCACCGATTTGCACGAAATGAGAGAATGACCCGAATGCGAAGCGGCACGGGTGAATTCAATCCTTTGATACCTATGGAAGTGTCGTACGTGGGCGATCTCCGATCCCCCCCCCCCCCCTCCTCCTAATCTCCGAAGTTTACCAAATAAAACTTATGAATTTATTACGTAATATTAACATTAGTATACATTTTACAGGAAAAATATACTTCTATCTAGATAACTTTTTACATTAATTAACAAATTTAGGGATTGCCGATAGATGGCGCTGTACACGATTATACTTAGTGTAGATACTTTTGATCAATCTTTCGCTTTTACGCTAGTTACACTAAGTATATAATTCAAAGTTTGTACGGAACCCTCGGTGCGCGAGTAAAACGCACTCGCACTTGGCCGGTTTTTTTATTTACATGTAAAGCCTGACAACAGTTTATTTAGCCCTGAGATAGTCTCGCTGCAAACAGCTTACGTATGGCAATAATGTGCGTAAGTCATGTATAGTCGGGGTAGTGGGCATTGGCTTCATGTTGATACTGGTATAATGTCAAAACATTGCTTACAGAGAAGTCGGTTCTTTCAATTTACCTATTCGTCAAAATCTGATTCTAAATATCCAATATTTATATATTCTTCTTTTTCTGACTCTGACGAAACCTGATTTTCATCAGATGTTCTGTCGCTTTCAGGACCACCAACCTCTATTATAAAATGTTCAGCCTCCAATTCGATTATAGGACCTTTATTCCTATAATCGTCTTCAATTTTTTTAACATGGTCACAGCTATTGCTCCAATTTTCTTGAGTTACTTCCTATACGATAATAATTTATTAAAATTTAAATCATTAATGATATAGACTGAATTCAAATAATTTACATAACCAAATTCTAAACAAAAATAAGTTTTATACCTGAAAACTACCTTCAACAAGCTTTAGAAACGCCTTATTATCGATAGACGCATTTTTAGTTGCCTTTTTAGGCTTTTACAATGCGCCAAATCATCTCAATAAGGTTTAAATTAAATCACAGTGATATGGCGGTAATCTTATCACTTTATGGAGTGTGTATGTGGAGAGAATCGTGTCTATTTCATATATTGGTTCAGGTTTGTGACGTCTCAAAATCTCCACCAATCCAGTTTTGGATGCTTTTGTAAAAATAAAATTTTATTCGAGCATAGCCACTCTGCAATGACATGCTTTCTGTCGCCAGATGTTGGTGGTTTATTACTGCGAAAGGAATGGTATCGGGCATTATCCATAACTATACATTGGGAATTAATTTCTGCGTAACCCATTTCTTAAAATTATTTTTATTCATCAAATCATGGTAATCTGCTTTTTTTTCTTTATCATTATATACCAGAAGTGCATTAGGAACAAATCCGGATGGTCCACCGGCATGAACAATAATATGTCGTTTCCCTGTTGAAACGGCTTTCGATACTCCAGGTTCATTTTCGCTCTGCCAACATTTGGCGTGGTTCAGAGAAGTATGAATGTAGGTCTCGTCCAAATAAACTATAGGCATATTTTTATCCCTTACTTCTTGTATTTGATCCAAATAACTTTGACGCCAAACCACAATATCGGAAATACGGAACGCTCCATCAATATTGACCGTTGGTTTCTGGATTTTTTATATTTGAATCCCATACTGTGCATCAGTTGTCGTAAGTACTCTCTGCTGCTTGTAAATCCAATGTCTTTTTTCAAAGCAGTGACCAGAGTTTTGATACTCGGTACTTGTTTTCACACGGTATAAAATTCATGATTTTTTTCTTTTTGTGTGGGGCTTTGTAATTTGTTTTGTACAGGGGCAAAAAAAAGACCATCTCATTATTTTTAGAAATATTTTTTATTGTCGATCTACATAAACCCTAAATGAAATATTATAGTTCTAAACCAAACAACTAACCAGTTCAATACAACCGCACTATAAAATGTCAATACCGGTCATATCACCAACCAACTTTAAAACATTGTTTATTGGAATGCTATGTATCCCTTCGTCTTTTTTAAGCTCTAAGTATTTCATTGCATTCACTAAAAATTTTTTCGCATCTTTGGATTTTTTTTTGTCATTTTTGTAATAAAACCGTTTATGTTTGAATATAGAATTCGTAGATATTTTCTGTTTGTTTACATCGGCGACATTCGATGACATCCAACGCTCGTTGTCAAATAGTACTTGTTGCCAGTAAAAGAAAGAAACTAGTACCATTGAAAATCCGCAAAATGGCGAGGGTCAAATAAACTGTTGTCAGGCTTCACATATTATTTAACTTTCCTCATAACTCCAAAAAATAATATTTTTATCTCTCCTAATCGGAAAGTTCACCTTTCATAGGCAGATAGCCAGGTGGAAAATTGCATTTCCCACCCTAGGGTGGAAAGTATTTTTTTTTAATTTGTACTTCGAGCAACAGCTATATCAGCCATATATGCCATATTATTCAGTTAAAAGCTCACATATCAGCTTCCGCATTTTCATACCAAGTATTATTAAAAAATATATAGTACACGTATTTAATATTTAAATGTATGAAATAAACAAATATTAGTTAGTAATTCAATAAATGGCACGTATACATTTAGGCCGTTTAAGACACAACCCAATTTAAGATCGGATTGTCTATGGTTTTAGATTTTTTTCCGGTCAAAATGTACTTAAATGGCGCCAATTCCTGTAGTCATGACACTCATGACGTTAGTGATACCCACGTTTGAAACCCAAAAATTAGACGTACCCATACAATATTTCGACATCAAGTAAATCAAGTATTTTTTATAAATGCATCATTGCGTGAATTTATGTAACTTTACAGTACATATGGTGCTACTTTACCGCACTAGTGCGAAAATTAGCATATTACGTTACTGTGTCGAACATTTAATGTTTTAATTTATCGCCACTCGTTTCGAATTTCCTATATTTCGTACTTGTATCGTAATGTACTATTAACCACCCAGACACAACAGAAAAAAATGTTTGTTTGTATTGTTATTTTAAATCTTTATTTTGACAAACCTAAATTCTATTTGTCTTGTCAATTTTTGATTCCTGATGGTCGGTTGTCGGCTAAAGCCGCTAAAGGTGCTTAGATATAGACGGAAAAGCTGGCTCGCAGGTAGGTATAATAATTATAGTAGGTAGTCTGGGGTAGATTATCCGTTAGCTAAAGGTCATGTTTAGATTTGTTGGGCAAGTTGGGTATGATCAAACTTACGAAGTGCGATAGGGGTCAACGTTCGGACTTCAAATACTTAGTCACTTTTTAAGGTACACTGGTAGACTGGTACTGCGTGATCAAAATGACCCTTTTGCTTAAAACTTGCTTGGGTTGTCCTTTTTACGTTGGTTACACATATAGCAGCAGCCGCACCATAAAAATAACATATATTTTGATTTCGTTTTCTTTTTGAAATTGAGTTGCGCTGTAATTTCAAATTTGACTAAGCTTGTCGGAAGGAATCCATTAAAAATATTATTAGGTATTTCTTCCACATTTGGGTTACCTATCGTTCCTCATTTACTGTAATTACCCCACAGAACACACAGAAATTCTAATTATAGCGGATAAAACAGAGTTATTAAAAATATTCGCATATTCGAATCCCTAGCGTCCTATTGTTCGAATATCAAACAAATAAATAATAATAAAATAAAAATCCAATTGACTTTATTAAAGCTTGTGTTGTGGGTGCTTAGACAACAATAAATATAATTTATAAATATTTATAAATAATCAAATTAATAGAAAACACCCATTACTCAGAAAGAAATATTCGTGTTCATCACAAGTATAATAATAAATATGAATATATATAATAATAAAATGCAGAAGGCGGTGATCTTGGACACCGCGCGGATAATTCCTCTCTCTGCGGCCCTGACCACCGGCAGCTTGGGCCAAGCCCCTCAGCTGGCGGCACCCAAGGTTAGGTTTTTTAATATGTGTATATACAGATGACCTTAGCCATTGGATAAACCCTGAAATACCACGTAGGGTTACTTCTCAGGAATGCTCTGACGTTAATATATTTTTTAATTAGAACAAAAGAAACGAAAAAATTTTTTTCGAACAAAAGTTATTTGCAATAATCGACAACAAAAAGAAACACACTGTGTTAATCTTTGGCAGTGTTTTTGACATTGTTCGAAATATTTGATATTGATTGATGAGAGATGAGAAAGCTTATTAGCAGGGATCGGACAAAAAGTGCGGATGACGTCAAACCACTTATAGGATGATTTCAAATAGTATTTTTGATTTTCATAAACAATTATCACTTATCATTTATCAACCTCTTTATTAAACGATATCGCCACTTGAAATGAGTAAGTACGTTTTTGACTGACACATTGTCAATCAGATGAACAATAAATTGACTTCGTTATTGTTTAGCTATTGTATCTTCACGATTATATTTAGCTAAAATTTATATTTACTAATGTATAAGAAAACGCTCTAAAATGTCATCTTTACTCGAATATTGTGGCAATCCCACAGACTTGTTCTAACTAATTTCAAATAATTATACCTTATGGTAACAAGTTTCGTGAAATTTATTTTATTCCCTACATCACCCTACCACCTGTATTATTAATTCCATGGATTTATTTACGATTATTTTGTTACTTCATTAATACTGCTTTGTTACTACATGTCACAAGGAAGTTTAAATACAAACTCAAACATCATCCTGTGTGCAAGATTACGTCATTTTTACGTCATCCGCACTTTTTGTCCGACCCCTGCTTATTAGTGTCAATAATAAAAAAAATAATCCAAAAGGTTGAAGAAGGTTCCATACTATTCTTTGAGGATATTACCTTAGGAGCTACTAACACATACAGACTGCTCCAAAGTAAAAATTGGTAATTTGTTTCTTCGAAACCGCTACACCGGCTGTTATGATTGTTATGATACTTTGTACACTGGTTCTAAATACCCTAATGCTTATGTACCTTTCGGCTTTGTCCAATGGCTAGGGACACACTGTATATATTTTACTTTTATATGCATATTGAAAAAAAAGCCTAACCTAAGAATTAAGATTAATAAAGGAAATCATAAATATTATAGGAAATTATTACACAAATTGACTATTATAAGTCCCACAGTAAGCTCAATAAGGCTTGTGTTGTGGGTACTTATACAACGTTATGTATAATATATAAATACTTAAATATATAGAAAACACCCAACACTCAGGAACAAATATCCGTGCTCATCACACAAATAAATGCCCTTGCCAGAATATGAACCCGGGACCATCGGCTTCATAGGCACGGTCACTACATGAAGCCGATGGTCCCGTCTGTCTGGCCTAGTGGGAAGTGACTCACTACCCACTAGGCCAGACAGGACGTCAAACGGGTCGAATATTCGACATATTTGAATATTCGAATTGCAAGCCTTACGGTAAAACTAGCCAACTTTTGCTCAAAAACTCATTCTTAAGCCAATTCGTTCATATAAGGGTAATTCCACGAGACTGTAACGTCGGTTACCAATTCTTTCGTGAGTTCTTACATTAATTTAGCAAATTTAAGTATCCAGATATCTACCTGTAGGGCTACGCCAGACATACAGACACTTAGATTTGATTGAGATAATTCTTATAATGTTGAAATATCAAAAAGTAGAATTCCCATAACGTTGACTTTGTGATATCCTAGGAAAGTATACATTTTGGGATTTTATCTTTATGAGAATTCAACTTTCGGCTCCTAAATGCTCAAAGAGTTACCTCGATTACTTATAGATGCCATAATGTAAAACCTACCTACGAAACCTATGTACAGTCAACCAATTTGAATCCTAGGCCACTATAGAACCTTGTCGCTTTAACTACTCTATACATGACATGCATCACTCAATAAGCACTCTCGTAGAAGTCATTATGACATGGTTCTATAGTAGCCTAGGAATCAAATTGGTTGACCGTACCTTTGAAATACTTCTCATCGCTGGTCTGCCATAGTTTAGTTTTACTTTATTAGGCGTCAATTATGGAAATTTCAATTTAAGATGCTGCTAAAACCTCTGCCGTAATACCGAATCATGACTCGTTTCTATAGGCACTTAGTAGTTACTGCAAAACCTCTTTAGATAATGTTGATTGTCTCTGTCACTGTTAGAAGTAATCGGCTCTGTCAAGATTATATTTAAATCATAAATATCATAATTCATAATTTGTTTATTCGAAATGAATCTCTTTAAAACTATTTATTTTAGTTAAAAAAAACCGGAAACTTCTTTAACATTCTGCAAATTCAACTTTTTGCAATCCAACATTTAAAGAATTCAACATTTTAATAATCAACATCCTGCAAGTTCAACTTGTTGCAATCTCAACATTTAAATAATTCAATATTTTAATAATCAACATCCTGCAAGTTCAACTTTTTGCAATCTCAACATTTAAAGAATTCAACTTTATGCAAATTCAACATTTTAATGTTCAACTTTCTGGGAATTCAACATTTTGAGATTTCAACATTTTAGGAATTCAACTTTCTGTTCCTGAAGGAAAAAAGTGACATTTGATGAAGTGGAACTGCATAGTTCACGTTTGGCAATTTGTTCTCTTTGCCAAGCAGTTAGGTTTTCAAGGCACATTTTTATATTTCTTTCCTATTTCGTTTTTTTAATAATTATCTGTTGCTTTATTTCATGCATGGTGTGAAACAATTTGTCTTAAATACAGTCGAATACCCTATTGCGGGTACCTTAACAGTCAACCATAGGGCAAATCTGAAATGTGTCAAGGTGGGTGCAGTGGCAAAATAAAAACATGTTACCTCCTTTTCTACATAATTAGGCGTAGGACGCTGTCTTTTTAATTTCATTGTATGAAATCTAAAATCAACAATAATCGTTCTTTCACCGGTCTCCCTAAAGTCTGTTTTTTTTTCTTAAAAATTATTTTTGAAAAAAAGTGTAGCTTGGGTACAGCTCTAAATAAATCTCTAAGGCGTGTGGCAGGCTGGCAGCCCACTCGTTTTTGTTTCGTCAGCGGCAGGCGACGCGTTGAGTCAGACCAAGATAAGTTGGCAGCAATTTTGATAACCTAGCCTGTACAAGTGTTAAGTTAACGTCTCAATTTCCTAGAAGTTTGACGTTTAAAAATAACACTTGCACTGTCTGGGCTGTCAAAATAGCTGCTAACTTATCTTGGTCTGACTCTAGGTATCAATCCGAGGTTCCGCGAAGAGTTGCATAGGCAGAGGGCCCCGATTATGTCGACTCTTTGTCGGTTAATTTAAACTAGCAAATTATGATATCCGTCGTCAGGAGGTTAAGCATTTGTTAAGAAAAGTTAAACGAAAGTGTTACGAAAGCTGAAATTAAGGGTTCCTCTACACGATGGCCCAGCGTAAGCCAGTCTAAGGGACGGTAGCTATGCGGTGGAATGAGATAGCAATATCACTTACTCCCTCTAACGCATAAATGCGTCCCTTGGACTGGTCTGCGCTGGCCCATCGTGTAGAGGAGCCATAAACTTCTATGGATGACTTTTCGAATAGGTACAATTTTTAGGTAGACGGTATTGTTGTTAGTGATACTTGACAGTTAATAGTGGATCAAGTAATTGAGGGGGTCGCTTAAGGAATAATGATAATGACATTCATGGATAACTAACTTCAATATTTTATAGTAAACTGGACCACAACAAAATGTGGAAAAATATAGAACTCTGGCTTTCAAGTCGGCAAGGTCCATCAGTGGCTATAACATAATTTGATACAACTTCTCGGTCTGGAAGATCCCACAGGAACAATCTTTATTGATTATCAGAATATAGTAAAGCCTTCCATTCATTTGACTGCATTGTTCGGACAGGTCTATGGAAACTAAGGGAGTTGGGAGTACAGTCGTCATCAGATATAGCTCACAAATATCTGAACACCCCGCGATTTGTGGCATTCGCAGTCGAAACTCTAGGACCGTGGTGCCCACAAATTAAATAGGCAGCTTGCGAATAAAAATTATTCAGGTTACCGGGGACCGTAGGGCTGGCTCGTTCCTCGACCAACGGATCGGCATAGCGATCCACAAGGGGCACGAAGCCAGCCTCATGGGAACCCTTCCCCAGGGA
Organism: Cydia pomonella; assembly: GCF_033807575.1. Classification (NCBI taxonomy): domain Eukaryota; kingdom Metazoa; phylum Arthropoda; class Insecta; order Lepidoptera; family Tortricidae; genus Cydia; species Cydia pomonella. Next base: position 14,308,810 of record NC_084703.1, on the reverse strand, counting down.
TCGGACCTAATATAATGTAAACGTATTGGGCTAAGTCACCCATGTTTATTCTTATTCTATTTTTTTTCTTTAGGTACTTACTAGTTTTAGTTTTGTGATAGTTTTAATTTTAGGTTACATTTAATTCTTTGGTTTTAATAAATGTCTTATAGTAAGGTCTACTAAAAGGTTTTTGGCACCGCAGGGAAAATGTCTGATTTTGAAATTTTACAATGTGTACCTACAGATTTACTTTGTACAAGTAATATGTAGAGTAGTTATTTGACGGACGCACTATAATGTATGTGGTTAAGGGCGATGGGTAAGGATCTCATTGAATATTTTGTCGTGTATGATCAGAGTATTCGACTAGGGTACCTACGCGGCAACCAATGAGAATACCCGATCAGGGCGGGCCTGCCGGTCCGGCTGAATGGAGCGCCGCGCCTGCGCCCGGTCTATCGATCGCGCGGCCACGTGGGCGCGCCCGTGCCCCGAGCGCCGGGTGCCGGGCGCGCCGGACGCCGCGTGCCCACGTGGCCCGGGCTCGCCGGCAACATCTCCCGACTCACCCCAAGCGTTCCTAACCTCTGATAGCCGGGCCCGGCCCAACTCCACGCCTATGCTTTGTACTCGCATATATAACGACTTGTTAGTATACTAAGTTAAGTACCTAAACCGAAAATTATAGAAATGACTACAATTAAAACCTTCTGATCTTGATCTGGACAAGAAGCAAGAAAAAATGCTTGACATGAGTAAATAGCTCTACTTAATAAAAAATAATAAGATCATGTCGATATGTCCCTTACCTTTTAAGCGTTCAACTTCAAAGGTCAGAGCATCGAGTTCTCACAGAAGTCACAGAACAACCTAGGACCATTGCGCTGGTTTTCGTGCAATTATAGGAGTTGCCAACTTTGTAATTCGAATAAAATATTTTAAAATAACTTTACTTAAATGTTATGTATATTTCTTTTTATTTCTTATACTGCCTTATTAAAGTCGGTAACTATTTCATCACACTTGCTCGATAAAGATTTTTTCATCACACTTGCTCGAAAAAGTTCTTATTTCATGCAGGTGTACTGAAGGACAAAGGCCTATTTTGTTCCCGCGTGAGTTATGGATTGTGAAAAAAAAAGCTATAACTCCCTAGGGAGTTATAGCTTTTTTTTTTTTAATTATGTCACTTTTTCATACAAACCAAGTAGCATTAATGAGTTTTCCTATTAAAATATTGACGTTTATAATTTAATATTTTTGTTTATGTTTAAAATTAAATAATTCGATTAATTTAACAGCCGTTTAATTTTTTTTTACATAGTTATTAATCGTGGCTGAATGCCGGATAGTTCTGTGCCCTCGATGCTAACCTATCAAATTACAAAATGGCGGACGACTGTTTGATATGCCACCGTATTTAAAAATTATTTCGTTTAAATTTTAGTTTTTTCTTCGCAAGTGTAATGAAAAACATTGTGTGTAACTCCGGGGGTAAGAATATTGCAAACTCGGGTCTTTAATTCCCTCCAGCCTGCGGCTGTCGGGAATAATCACCCTCGTATTCAAAATTTCACTTACCCCCCTCGTTGCACAATGTACCATATTTCATGTAGGTTAATGAAGGACAAAGGCATGTATTGTTCCCCCGGGAGTTATGGATTGTGAAAAAAAAGCTATAACTCGATTAGATTAGATTACACTAGATTTAGTACTAATTTGTACCTTTCATTACGTTTCTTATTATTTTATTTCGACTTACCAAAAACAAAAATAAAGCGCGGAAAAGCTTTTTATGGCCTCATATTACTGCAGCCAGTCAATCTAAACCAGGCCTTAAATTAAGTTCAAACTTTAAGATTTATGGCAATGTTGTTCAATCGCCCAAAAGTGAACTACGCGCGTAGTGAGTGGTTTGAAAAGTGGAATCTTGAGCGTTGCGAGGTCATGGTTTCAAGTAAATAAAGAGTGATGAATACAGTATGTTACAAAATAAGAAGTAAACAAAATACGAATTGGACAAGGACAAGCGATGATGATACCTTCAAAATAAAGCGAATGAGAAAACAGATTGTCTTTGAGAAATGAACTTCAGCTCACGCTAAGCAATACACTATTGACTATTGAAATTCAGAGGCGGCATTACCCGTGGGCGACGTGGGCCACAGCCTACGGCCCCGCGGTCCAAGAGGCCTCGAGCTTCAAATAAGTATACTTATTTCGGATACAACATAAAAATGTTTGTTATTTCTTGCGCCACCAGAGGGCCTCGCTAAATGATCCTTGCCCACATAAAATTTTGGCCTTGCCCCGCCACTGCTGACATTAACCGAGTAGGTACCTACAAACAACGGTGGTCGATGTGTGTCTACAGGCTCTTTAATAGTTGCCTGATAAAGCATCGATTTAGATTTTGCACCTTTTTATGAATTGATATATTACTTTCAACACCGGCAATATAAAGTAAAGTTTGGAATCAGATCAATAAAAACACCCACGCTTTCTATTGAAGACGTGTAAAATAAAGTACATATCCCCTCGGAAGCGAAACGCAAACTAAAAATTGAAAGCTGGGTAGCAATACAAAACCCACAGTGCATCTTGAAAGGCAATGTTTTGTGCAGAAGGGCGATCACGAGTCAGATAAGGGCGTCAATTCGCTGCAACCCTTGCCGCGTACCGCCGCGCCGCGCGACTCAAAGCGCACCGGCGCCGCTTCCACGCCTTCCATCTACCGGTAGCCTAAAGAAAAATAAACCCCTAGGACTGACGCGCAGAATGCTGAGGGTTCTTACTTATTATCTCTATCGACTGCCTAAGCGCAAGACTAATGAATCTATTCCGAACGGTAATACACTCATTATCTTATCAAATACGACATTTTCATTGAAACACTCCGCCAAACTAGGATAGGTAACCAAGTACCAAGGTTAGGCATAATCATACCTGTGAAACACTAGTAGAACCAACAGTGACCAGTACCCATGCGTTTACCAGTAGTCACCATGCGTTTTACGCGGCCTTTGGTAAGGTGTCGACTGTCGACTGCGTCAACTAAAACGCAGTACATCTTACTTGCACCAACGTCAGTACGAGGGAGATTCATTGTGTGTTAGTTTACGCAGTCGCTAGCGAATATGTCAGTGTCAAACGTGGTAAGGATACTGTAGAATGTAGGTAACCATGACGCACTTAGGTACTGGCAGAATAATACATTCACGTATTACTTAATAACATTGAGAACTTACCTCCAACCGCCTGGTTGACATTCATTGATGTTATCTTTTAATTGAGTAGCGCTTGAGCTCTGCAGGTTCAGGACATTCACGCTGAAACAACAACAAAAATTGTTGTTACACGCAATTTACATTACTTACTTATTTTAAGTTGCATGTAGTTGTTCAGTTACATACATACAAGTACAAAAATGCATTGTATTACATTGCGATACAAGTGTGAAAAGTAGAAAGTTCACGAGCGTTCAGCGATAAATTAAAACATGAGCGAGTTTTCGCATGTTTATGGTACAATGTTCTACAGTACTGTTACTAAGCTTTATTATTCAGGTATTTTTGAATGGTTTTGCTCTCCCGGTTCAAAAGTTAGAGGGGATCACACTATATTTTTGGAACGATTATTATCAAAAGTATTTACTTAATCAAAAAAACTTTTTCAGCAACCTTTATGTATTTTTAAAGACCTATCTAATGATGAGTCATATGATTTTTTTTTCAAATTTTTAGTTACATTTATATGGAGTATATATTTGAAAATATATTTAACGATTTTTTTTCGAAAGTAAGAAGCGACATACATACATACTACATCTACACCTATGTTCCAAATTTGGTTATAAAATATATCGTATAGTTTTTGAGTGAAATGGCTGTGACATACGCACAGACCAACAGACATAAGGACATGACAAAACTATAAGGGTTCTATTTTTGCAATTTTGGCTACGGAACCCTAAAAATACTATTTAATAGCGCTACGATTTGATTATGATAATTTTTTTCTGATAAATTTCGTACGTCGAATTTCGATTATAAAAGCATTTTTGGTGCAAAATTCGTCTTTTTTTAAATTGTATAAATTCTCGGTCTCGGTCTCGGCCGGGAATCCCATTGAATCTCGGTCTCGGCCGAGACAAAAAAAGCGTTCTCGGTTGGAGCTTAGGAACTGTCATAGGATGCGTCCTGTTTCTTATTTATATAAACGACCTTCCCAAATCCACCAACCACAAAGTCGTTATGTTTGCCGATGATATAACCATAGCAGCAGCTCTTGCATTGAACAAACTTTTAATTCAATAAATCATTGGCTACGCGATCACAATCTCATAATAAATAACGAAAAATCTAAATTAATTCAGTTCAAACCCAGACAAAAGCAACCCCTTAACCTAAACACCATAACAAACAACCTAAATATTAAAGAAGTACCCGACTGTATCTTCTTAGGGCTTACACAGGACAGCCATCTGACATGGAAAACACATTTAGACCGAATAAAAAACAAACTTTCTCGATTTGTGTACGCACTTAGCGTACTAAAAAGTAGCACTACCTTAGAGTGCGCGTTGGCAGCATACCACTCGCAAGCAATCGCGTGGCTAGTGGCTACGCTACGGACTCCTCTTGTGGGGCCACAGTATGTCATCCAAAACCTTTTCGTCATGCAATTTTTTTTTATTAGGATCCTAGCAAACATACACCAACCCCACAGCTGTAAACCCCACTTCAAAATTTTTTACCTACTGACCCTCCCCTCCCTATACTTTTTGGAAATAGCTACATTTGTCCGTAAAAATCTACATTTATTTAAATTTTGCCAAAACGCTCGACGCCTTCAATATATAGAACTCCCGAAGCCTAAATTGGAAATATATAAGATTGGACCATATTACAGAGCCATCAAAATTTACAATAAAATCCCCACATATCTAAAAACCCAACAAACAGATTCAAACTTCATAAACTGTCTGAAATATAAGCTGTTGAAAATATAAAATGTTACTACTTAATAGCTGAATTTATGGAGGATGATAATATGTACATAACTTTTACTTTAAATATGATACTTTAATAGGTATAGTATACTCTAGTATATAAGTAATAAGTATAAGTAGTTATAATTACAGTTTTGAATGATTCAGGGTAATAGTTATAATTAATGTTATTTGTTATAAATTAAAATATTATTATTCCAACCAGGTAAGGAAGTGAAATTTAGAAAATTTGAATAAATTTACATCTAAGTAAGATAAGTAGTGTATTGTGAACTACATGTTTTGCTACACCCTTTCCAGGGTCCTTTATGAACCTATGTATCATACTGCTATGCAAATAAAGATCTCTATCTCTAAAAACATTAGCTTTTTTTAATTTTTTTAATTGGCTGTATGTTGATTTCGTTCGCGCCTTTGACTTGCGCGCGCATTGGAATCGTGCGTAAAAAAATATATAACGCGCCAGCCATTTTCCGTATTTGTCATAAATTTGGAATAGTTTTGCATGTTTTTAGTTTATACATTGACGAAAATGTCATTTTCAAGCAATGAAAATGAATAATACAAAATTGACGCTGCCAGTAATACTAATAGAGGCAAAAGCCGAAAACGATACCCTTTTACCATCAAAATCGGGTGAAAAATAATTGGCGGCATATGAAACTTGTATTCAACGGAAAATAAGTAAGCCACCATTTTGAAAATTGTACTTTTATTACCGTTTTGGCAAAAAAATCTAATTTATAAGTTTTGTTTTTTACTCGCAAGTGTGTTGAAAAACGTCGTATGAAACGCGTGTTATTGGTCATTACCCACATCGGCTTTCTTATTACGCGCTCGCCTACAGCTCGCGCGCACAGTATCGCCTCGTGTATAATGACCAACTTAGCACACTTGTATCATAATGTACTATTATTTTAACTATATTGCAGAACATAAAATTGTACAAATGGTAGACTGAATGCCTTAAGGTATTTTCTACCAGTCAACCTTTGGGTCAAACAAACTTGAAGTTAGTGCAGGATTGTTTGTAGATTATGATTTAATATAACTTTAGTGTTTTACTTGATACCTACGTGAAAACCGAAGACTATTAATTATTTAACCATCTCACGTTGTTTCTTTTAACGAAAACGTGCCCATAAAAGCCAAGTTAGGAAAAGTCCAGAAGCTTCTCGACTACGAAACCATTGTTTCTGAAATCACAATGGATTGTTAACCATTATTATCAGTAAACACAAGCGGGCTTCTCGGAAAATTCAAAGTACAAGTATTACAACAGTAGAAGCCGCACCTTCGACTTTTCTCGGCCCAATCGACGGAAAAGAAACAACAACCGGCCATGTGCGTGTCGGGTTATTCCCACTAGTTACCACCAAGTTGTTACCAGTGGTAATTACTGGGATTTTTTTTTCCCACTAGTTACCACTGGCAAAAGGTGGGAAAAAAAAAATTCCAAGTTCCAAAAGATAACAACTTGGTGGTAACTAGTGGAAATAACCCTGCATGTCGGACCACGCATAATAGAGGGTTCCGCACCTTCATATGATAAAAAAGAAATACCCACAACCGAATACAAAACCTCCTCCTTCTATGAAATTGAAGTCGGTTTAAAACGCCTTTCAAGTAAAAGGGCATGTACAGTCAGCAACTTTTCCAAATATAGATAAATTTCTAAAATTCGCGCTCTAAAGTATATCTTTTACAGTCTTAGTTGTTCTATATTAAAGACATCACTTTTTGTTAAGCTGTTTCAGAATGGTAGATACTTATGAAACGTTATTTGATCCGCTACTTTTGATGCTGACTGTACTCGCAACACTTACTCGTATGTCTTTTTAATAAGAAAAAAAAAAACATGTTTTAGAAAAAGCTCGTTAATAGTTCATTTTCGATTTATTCAGTTTTAATTTCTTAATCTTTTTCATGTTTTTTGTACCAGTTCAAAAGAGGGACACGCACATTATTTTCGACTTTCAAAGGGATTACTTTAAATAGTATTTACTTCATCAGAAAACTTTTAAAAACCCCCGTTAGATTTTTTAAATTTAAATACCTTGTACTACAGCGATTTTTTACTTTTACTTACATGTGTACCTAGAGTGCACTGCATAAAAAAATTATTTTAGCACGATAAAAATGATAAAATAACGAATAAATACATTTACGAATGCTCGTGCGAAATCCTTGCAACGCTCATGTTCCACTTAAATTCGCTACGCTCGTGGTTCAATTTTGAAATATTTCGCATGCTCGGGTGTTAAATTAGCACGAGGAGATATACGACAACATTGCCTCCTTGTAAAACAAATATTCTTTTATCTTTTAATTAATTAGCGGGCCACAATATACACCTTTGTTTTTAATTAGAATATAATTTTCCGGTAAAATAGCTAGCTGTCACATACCTACGGACAGGACGGAAGGGCAGACTGAAGTGATGAAACTGAGCGCTAAGCTTAACACGCACTGCGATTAATTTCTTGCGGTTTCAGTCTGGCACGCACTTGCGCTTAATGAATGCGGCACTTTTTGCGGTTCTGAAACCGCTAGAAATTAATCGTAATAAGGATTCTGTTTTTGCCGTTTTGGTCACGGAACCCTAAAATCGACCCAAGTTATTTTTGCCACGAACTACCCACATTTTGTTTTAAAAATAAGTAATTTCTACGTACCTCTTTTTGTTAGCTACTGAAGGTTCGACGATCAACGGCAGACCGCAGTAAGAATAACCTGAAATAAATGTTATTTGCGTATAGTCCTTATTCACTAAAATGTTTGAAATTCTATTCATAACTAACTTTTTTGTTAGAAAGCCATTGGTTCTTCTTGTCCTAAGATACCATCGTATTTCCGGAAGGTAAGTTAGGTATTGGCAAACTACTATGCTACTTACATATTTTATTACAAATTAAGTAAGCATATATCAAATCAACTTTGTTCTAAAAAAGGGTCGTTTGACCAGTCTTCAGTGAGACATGTTAGGTCCTACAATAAAACTTATAATTATTGTTTACTTACTCGAACTGTTCGTGTAAGTTTCTATGAATTCATATTTACGCACTATCAAAAATCCCGCATAAAAGAATCTTATGGCTTTGAACTGAAATTTAAAAATCGCCCCGGCATTTCAGAGCCACTCCGTTGGACGGTAATGTACCTAGAAGTTAATCAAATCTAACAATATGCCTAGCAGAGTAGGTATAACAGATAGTTTACCATGAAGTTTATCGATGGCGCGGTCTGCGGCAGACTGGTCAGGAAAATCTACGAATGCGTAGCCACCTCTCTTGACAGAGATTTCAGCAACAGTCAAATTGTGTTCGGCAAAGAGCTGCCTGACAGCAGCATCGTCTGCCTCCACAGGTAAGTTACCTATGTACAATTTGTTCATCGCTGAAACGTTCTTCAGCTGATCACTCATCAGAAAAGTTACTTTGAAACCTTGGAAACTAAACACGGTCTTCCGTCAGAGCGAATGACGAATCTAGCGACACAGTCGAATTTCTTTTGTCTCTCTGTCCAGCTGTCTTTGTCGTGTGCCTAAATTTCGAACGTTGTTTTGAAGTATGTCTAGTTGGCCATGATGACCTATAATCTAGAAATCAAGGAGGTATTATATACCTACCAGTTATATACTTACACATTATTTAAGTGCTTGTGTTATGTTATGATGTAATATTATATGTTAAGACACATTGTAAATTTTGGCGTCAGGTATATTGATTTATCTCGCAATTACAAAACTCATGAAAGTATTGTTCGGTGAAATGTTTATTCAGGGCATCTACTTCATTTCTGTAGTTGCCGTTACACGATTGGTTGACATTTAATGCCTCTGAATTTTGATTGAAGATTGGTCTAAACACACACTTCAATACTGCAATTGTGACTTTTGGATTAATTATTGTTTTTTTTGTACTTTTAACGGGATAACCCGTTTTCCCCATACGACCTTATAGAATAAGCTAGTGCAAAAGCAAATTCACTACCTGCGTAGAGTCAGACCAAGAAAAGTTGGCATTGATTTTGATAGCCCAGAGGTTGCAAGTGTCAAGAAAATCAAAGAGCATATAATCACTACGTGAAGAAAATGTCATAATTTCATAGAAGTTTGACGATTAAAATAACCCGTGCCGTGCACCGCCTGGGCTATCAAAACCCGCGCTCATTCCGATACTAGAGTCAAAACAAAATAAGTTGGCAGCGATTTTGATAGGCCAGACTGCGCAAGTGTTATTTAAACGGCATAATTTCATAGAAGTTTGACGTTTAAAATAACACTTACACAGTCTGGGCTATCAAAATCCCTGCCCTGCCAACTTAGCTTGGTATAACTCTAGTTTTCGTGGATTATCACTTATCAGTCAAAATAAAATAATTCCAATCATCATCATCATCGTTTTTAAAAGGCTTATGCTTTTTTTTGGCATAAAAAATGAAACTACTTTTTTGGTAAAATCGTACCTATTTTTCGTAAATACGAGTCGTTTTAACTTTCAATGCTCTGGCATCAGCGCTTTTCGTATTCTTCAACCCGTTAATCTTACGTTTTGGTACATTCAAGCGGCCGCTTCGAATGGTCACGTTTTTAGGGTTTCGTAGTCCGTCTGTCCGTTCATGCTAGAAAGCTGCAATTTGGGAAGAATACATAAATCAATTAATCATACATGGCGACAGTACGGTAAATATTTTTTTTAGGGTATGTACCTCCCATATAATTTTTTTTTGCTTTGACCCAATAGTGTGGGGTATCGAAAGAATATAGAAATAAACAAGCAGGAACCTAAGGCAAGAGCGGCTAGTAGATTTAACATTCGAGATAACGAAACAACGTGAGGGTCCCCTGGGGCAAGATAGGGGTGGGGGTGGTGATTTAAATGTAGTCAAAAACCCACATAGTATTTTATTACACACCAATACTATCTAGACGTACAAAGCGATGCGAAAGTAGTAGCCTTAGTCCCTTATGCTTGTAATGTCTTCTTCTTATTTCCATCCTGTTATCCCCTGCTGGGGTGTAGGGCTCGAAATATTTTCTTCCACTGACTCCGGTCCTGGGCAGCTTGGGTAACCTCCTCCCACCCCATCCCCAATACACCCAACTCTTGCTCCACGGAACGGCGCCAAGTAAATTTAGGGCGACCATGTTTCCGTTTTCCGGGCATCTTCCAGGCCACTTTGGATAGGTGGGTGTCAGGCTTCCTGGGGATATGCCCAATCCAATGCCATTTCCGCGTTTGGATCTCCTTGTCCGCTTGTAATGTACGTGATACTTAATAATAGCCCCCGTTTGATTTGTTCTGACAGAATGGTAACAGTGGTAAGCGTAACGCTACACTGAGCATGGTCCGACATGCTCGTGGCCGATTTCTTCATCTGTGTTTTTGTCCTGACTCTTTCCCACTCATTAAATGTATATGTCGGCGGCCGATCGTAATGTTCCTGTGTAATGTTTTAGCATCTAACATCTAACAAATATGTAGGTATTTTACTTATATTGGTAGGTTCTTTAGGTTGCTTCAGACCGCGTAGCCAACATGCCAATCGTTAACGCTCCGTAGCGTAGCGTAGTTATATCTCTCTATCACTTTTCCTATTAGTGCGAAAGTGACAGTTGCGTTTCGTTCGCCACGGAGCGCAAATAGTTCGCGTAGCGGGGCTCCTTCGATCCAGGGAACGAGGAAGACTTTCACGTTTCACGATATGCCTAAGAATTTAACTATCTGTCTGATCTTACGATCGGCCACTGACATGCATAGGTACGTATATACGTGATGGTTTCTTTTTTGCACACTTCAATTATCTTTTAGCGTAGGTAATAGTCATTCTAAATGTGTGAATGTAGGTGATCGTACAGCGCCAGCGACATCAATTCTGAGCTGTCAAATTCTAGGCACGATTTATTCTTCGACTTAACATATTAGCACAATCGGAATAGAACAAACCTCGAAATTTCTTGGACAGTCCTGAAATTTGGTATGTATGTAAATAAAAGGCAATGTGCGCGTAATTCTCATTGGATGGCGCAGGGCATAGGGCGGCACCATAGTAAACCATAGCGAATATTTAAAAACTACAAAGCTACCTAAAACGCATGCGGGTTTTATCAATTTGATGAAGAAGGAAAACTATAACAAAGGCAATTAAATAATTTTATTTTAATCAGATAAAAATACACACCGATTGCCCCAACATATAACATTACGATACAAGTGCGAAAAATAGGAAATTCGAAACGAGTGGCGATAAATTAAAACACGACCGAAGGGAGTGTTTTAAATCGGCACGAGTTGCGAATTACCTATTCGCAAATGGATCGTACGTTTTACAGTACATATGAGCCTTTAAATGTTCGACACAGTAACGTAATATGCAAATAGTGCGTTAAAGTAGCACCATATGTACTGTAAATAGCATTTTTATTTTCTAAAACATATACATATGTAATCTTAAGACAACAGAAAAATCGTAAAATTTGACTCTTTGAATATTTACTAAAAGGATGTCCTTGAATGTTACAAACGGAGAGCTGGCAGAAAAAATTCGAAATTAGATAATGGGGCGTTCAGAAGGAATAGAGTGGTTTATTTAAAACGTTGAAAATATAACATAATCACGTCACTGTGACGGTTGATAAGTGTTGTATTACCAGAAGGTCACGTAGACTAGTTTGAAAGTTACTTTAGATATTTTTGCTTCCATAGTATCTATTTAAGTATAAGAACACAACAAAGTGTAGCTGCTAATCTAGCCCAATTCTTTTGTAACCTATAGGCATATTGATAGTCCAGACATATGCCAGAATACAACTATAATAATTATCCCCAGGTATGCTTTAGCACTGGTCAGTGCATCCCTATATTTAACTTAAGCATGTCGATATTAAGTTCATGTTTTAAACCGCCAACATCAATGACTGTACGATGGTCCTTGGCCAACATATTACAATACCTAGTAGACGAAATGTTAACCCCTTAACACATTTCATTTTTTTAACAAACTTTAATGACTTTATTTTTTACTGTCAGCTCTTTGTCTAATAAAAACACTTCTTATTCCTATATCACATTAGCAAGTATAATAAATAAATAACAATAGTAACCACGATACTAGATTTCAAGTCGAAATGTTAATTGTCACGCTAACAACTGAAAAAAAAAACCCTTGGATTACTGGCAATTAAAAAATGGTAAATTCGATCAAGTGATAAAAGTATTATAAGATTAAGCGTAAAAATGGTAGTTTTTAGGAAAAAAAAAAAAACATTTTGAACAACTTTCTCTATGATCCAGAGTGAATAATATATTTAAAAAACAAACTAACTTGATTATTCATGTTCCCTAAATACGTATTAGTAGCAAAAATATACGAACAGTTTAAAAAAATATACTTACATATTTATTCTTACCACTTATTTAAAAACAAGAAATAGTAGAGAGCCAAACCTGAACACGTAAGTATTACCTATACTATTCTGTAGGGACAGTTTAATTGTCTTTCAACCTAAGTCTGGGAATCGTGGAAATTAAAATGTTTTCTAGTTGGATCTAAGTAGCTCCTTTTGGGAATTATTCACACGAATTTATGGTTGTAGTAGCGCCTTTTTCATTCGACAATTACCTATAGGAAAAATGGTTGTTTAGTGCCTTAATAGTTTTTTTTTTCACTAATAGGTTCAGGCCTAAGTCGTATAAGGCCTTTAAAGTAAATATAAAACTACTTCATTCAGGGACTTCCCTTTTCATTATAGTTATTAAAATATATCTTAAATGCAAAGGCACATTTTAAGCACATTAAAAAAAATTACAAGCTCAGACAGGCAAATAATAAATTAAATACAAAGATGGCAAAAAGTTACAAAACAATTTGTTGTTACAATATTCATTTATTTGGTTGTATTTATCGAATTTGGTTTTTTTAAATTACAAGAACTATCCTCATAATTTTCTAAATATAAGTAAATAAAATAGGTTTTGAATTCAATATTACATTAGATATCCCCCTTATTCATAAACGTCTACTAAAGTTAACAAGCCGCTAATAATCGTTTGTTCCTTTCCATCATACTAAGACGTCGGAAAGGGACAAAAGATTATTAGCGGCTTGTTAACTTTAGTAGACGTTTATGAATAAGGGGGATATAGTCTCTTATTCCTTAAACAAACCAATAGGCTTAGCACTGGGGCGCTGCGACAGTCTAGATAGACTACCCGTTTTTTTAAACTGTATTAATTAGAGAGGGATGGGTTCCTAGTCTACCTCGCCTACCTAGATAAGTAGATACGCTCCTGAGCTAAACCTACATGTTACTCGCTATTCGTTTTCCTACATAGATTGTTGATGTCATATACTTTACTGATATTGATTCGAATTTGTACTAATATTTTCACTAATGCTGTTAGTTGATTCTTTAAACTATAATTCTTATATATGTCGATGGATCCATTTTCTAACATACTTAGGTAGCTTGTAGACGTCCGGTATTTTCGCCGGACAACGGACTGTGTTACGCGACTACGTCCAGTTTTGTATGTGGCTACCGACAGCTACAACCAAGAAAACAAGACTTCATCGCCGAACGCGGACAAATGTCCGGTGAAAACGCCAAACGTCTACAAGCGACCTTATTAGAAACAGGTTCATTTTGACAATCCGGTGGCAACAAAACTGATGACGCAGTACAGCGCCATGTATGTCAACTGTCAAACTAGGTGGCACAATGTTTTCTGCAATCAATAATTCTTTGTTAGAAACTCTAATTCATTATGTCAAGGAATAGAAAGAATGCACTCGCACGGAATATCAAAGACATATATGTACACGGTACCTCACAAGGAACCCGAAAGATTTGTAGACTTTAGATACGTAGCTTTGTACATAGTTTAGTTAGTTAGTTTGTTTTAGTTAGTTTGTTTGACGACCGGTCTGGCCTAGTGGGTAGTGACCCTGCCTACGAAGCTGATGGTCCCGGGTTCAAATCCTGGTAAGGGCATGTATTCGTGTGATGAGCATGGATATTTGTTCCTGAGTCATGGGTGTTTTCTATGTATTTAAGTATTTATAAATATTTATATATTATATATATCGTTGTCTTAGTACCCTCAACACAAGCCTTATTGAGCTTACTGTGGGACTTAGTCAATTTGTGTAATAATGTCCTATAATATTTATATTTATTTATTTATATTATTTATATTTATAGTTTTCAACTAGTAGCATCTCTTATAATGGATCATTGGCAACTTTGTATGGAGCCTGGTCCAAAAACGATCATAAGTGAAAGTGGTCATTAGATGGGTATTTCTATGTACTTCATCTCGTTCTATGGGCAGCAAGGGGAATTCCTTGCAGAACGGAGATATTTGTATTTTAGTCAAAATGTCATCAGTCATCACCTTTATTACCTATGCAATAGAGTCTAAGAAAGTAAATTAATTGCTGCAGGGTAGATGTGTGCGCACCGCAGCAAGCGCAGCAAACCATTCGCCTCACTCGCCTAGCGGTGGACTCTATTGTGTAGGTAATAAGGATGATGACATGTTGTACATTGTGCAACGGGGGGGTAAGTAAAATTTTTTGATGAACTTTAGATGCACGACAGCCGCATGTTGGAGTGCATTAAAGATTCGAGTTTGTAAAATTCTTAGCCCCGGAGTTATAGACAATGTTTTTCATCACTATTGTAATTTAAACAGCTATGAACAAATTGAATATTTTTTAAGATAAAATGTAAATTATAAACGTCAGCGTCGTCGTCGTCGCGGGAAGCAATACATGCCTTAGTCTTTCAGTATACCTGCATGAAATAGGATCTTTATCGAGCAAGTGTGATTAAAAAATATAAATATCTCAGTTCCGCAATGGATTTCCGCTTGGTGCCCATATAACGAAATGAAGTACATATATTCATATTTGAATGAACATTTTGACGCATAGTCCTTTGAAGGTTTATTTCTACGTCAAGTACGTAGTTTACAAATATAACGACAATATTTAACATAACAGTTGACTAAGATTAATTAAACTCCAGACATCTTGCTAAGCTCATAACCACCTGCAATGTTATACGATACGGACTCAAGGAGCGTGCGTGAGCTGTATGGGGTAGCCCAGAAGGCCCCTTTTATTGGCGTGAAGTGTTTATGTCCTTATATGGTCATACAAAAAGACAGAGACTTGATATCCCAGTCTGCTGCGGGGATTAACAACAGTCTCTGTTTCCGCAGACCTTTTGATATCGGCACTATATTTTCGCATTATGTAGAAATGAGGAACACTCACAATCACGTTTTTAAACTAAGCAAAGTACCGTCATCGTAATCAACATTATTACTACATTACAACTTTACGACGCATTTTTTTTTTATGGATTCAGTTTTGTTTTTCTGCTCTTTTTCCTTTATCATGATCATCCTTGAGTGCATACGGAACTGAAGCCTCGATTCTAGTGAGTATCCGGAATACTTTTTCCTGTAAAGAAAACAAAAATATTATTCGCACACCGTTGAATAACAGTATATATCTATAAAATGTACAGCTGCCCCCATACACAGTCGTTTAAAAATCGTTGCTTTTTTTTAAATGACATGCTCAAGAGTCCGCAGCAAGCTCGGCGCAATTTCACCTTCCCATACAATTCATTTTAAATAGAGCAAAAACAAGTTTTGTATGAAAAACTTAAATTCGCTGTATTTTTTTACAATGGTATCTGAAGCTACGTAGACTAATTACAGGCATAGATATACCTTATTCTATGTTAAGTACAAAGTTTCAGAGCAATCTAGATAGTCGTTTTAAAATGAGAGTGTAACCACATTTGTATGGAGAACCGAGCCTGCTGCGGACTCTTAAATAATTTCTGTGTATGTATACTCACGTCAATATATGTTAATGCCAATTTTCATGTTATTTAAGAATGTTTTTTTAGAAATTAGAGCGTAACTTCGATTGTATGGCGGCGGCTAGGTGCCAGAGTTTCCTAAAAAACGAAATCTTCCTTTTGCTAGTTAAATAAAAGCTTTTTTCGGTCTGAATATATATAAACATAAGTTTTTTTATACACTTGCAAGTGGGCCAGTCAGTACCTGGTGTCAGTGAGTATTTGCAGGGCGCGGTCATCGTCGCCCAAGTAATGGTAACACACGGCGATCTCGGCCATCGCATACGGCAGCAGGAAAGTGTCCTCTTTGATCTCGTTCTTCAACCTAAATTACATAACATTTGTTATAACTTTGATGACAAGAACACAACAGTGTCACTAGGAAAAAATCATAGAAAGTCTAGATAGGTGTAAGTAACTCCCGAAGCGTAATTTGCAGCAGCTTTTATTATATCAAGATCAACTTATAGATACTCGTAATATATTAATGAATTCAATGAAGATTATGTTACTGTTGTACGTATTGTTAGACTTAGATTAGATAAATGTTAAGGCTACCATTCACCAACGAGCCGACTGACAACACTCACAGCATAACGGAGTCAAGCGAGTCCAGGGCGAGGCGCGGGAGGCCCATGGCGGAGAGACAGCACCCGTGCAGGTACCATAGCAGCGCGCGGTTGTCGGCCTCGTAGCCAGCCATCCATTCCTTAGGGCCAGCGTCCAGGCGGTCGCGGGTAGTTTCTATTAACTGCAAATAAAGTTATACAGCATAATATATAAAAACCGGTCGACGAAAGACTCAAACTCAAGTAAAAATGTTCAGACTTTTTAATTCCATAAGTTCTACCGCTTATTCAGACGATTGATAAGTAGTTTTTTATGGTGGATTACGGTGAGGATTAAAATTTGTATTATGCTTTGTAAGAATATAAGTTTAAGATTATATCTTAAGTAGCTTAAACTATACCTACTAGGTACTTGAAATCTACAGGCCAACTATCTCACCAACTGTCTGAGCTAAAAGGTCGTCCTCTACTGTTGAGACGAGCACGGGAGTTAGACCGACCTTGAGCACATCCTGCGCGGCGCGCTCGTGCCGCGCGAGCACCGGGAACATGTTCCACAGGCACAGCAGCTCCAGCGCGGGCAGCACGAGCTGGTGGCCCTGCGTGCTGTAGCGCGCGCAACGTTTGATCATGAACTTCTCCATCGGGAGCGATTTGCCTGCGATGCGTTGCTTGTAGTAAGACGCGTTTCTGTGGGAAAGAACAATAACAGCTACAGTTATAGTTTTATCCATCTATTCACAAAAATAAACAAGCTTCGAATAGTTAACCAGAATCTCAATTCCTCATGAATTTTTTTAGGTGTCTACCCGATTTCTTGAAGATGGCTTCGAGCCGATTTTGAATTATTTATAACTTCACTATTGGTTTCAGCTAGATCTTGAATAAGTAGACTCTTCAAATGATCCGGTCAAGTGTTATAGTATCTGCATTTGTTCTCGAAAAACAACACTGTACTGCTGATTAATTCCATAAAACGAAGACATTTAAAAATGTTCAATAAATAATATTAGTTTTTTGTAAATAAACATGATAACTTGATAAGCCACTTATTATTACTTAAGGTATCAGTCTCAGTTTAACAAATATGTAAACAAACCTCATAAGATCGTTGCACTGCTGTCGCTCCCCGAGCTTCAGGTCTTCCCCTAGTTGCAGCAGCAGCGCGGCCTTGGTGTAGGTATAGATCGTCCGCGACCACGAGCTCTCCTCCATTAGCTTGTTGGCATACACTGCCGCTTGCCGCCAATCCATTTTTAACCTAAAAAAAACGAGCTCAATTTTCATAGGAACCAAGAAACCAAAGCTCAATTTGGAGGAAAACAAAATATGTTGTAATAATGAATAAAAAGACATCATATGGCCGCCTCTTTAGAGCTTGCTAAGGGTGGGGTATTACAATACCAAAGTGGCAAAACATATCCTAACTCCTCCGGCCATATCGGCATAGTTGAGTATCCTAACTCCTCCGGCCGTATCAGCATGGTTGAATATCATGACTCCTCCGGCCGTATCAGCATGGTTGAATATCCTAACTCGTCCGGCCGTATCAGCATGGTTGAATATCCTAACTCCTCCCGCCATATCTGCGTGGTTGAATATCCTAACTCCTCCGGCCATATCGGTATAGTTGAGTATCCTAACTCCTCCGGCTGTATCAGCATGGTTGAATATCATGACTCCTCCGGCCGTATCAGCATGGTTGAATATCCTAACTCGTCCGGCCGTATCAGCATGGTTGAATATCCTAACTCCTCCCGCCATATCTGCGTGGTTGAATATCCTAACTCCTCCGGCCATATCGGCTTCGTTGAATATCCTAACTCCTCAGGCCATATCAGCATGGTTGCTAAGATATGTTTAAGAGCGACTGTATCTACAATTACATACCATTTTGTTTTTCAATATAACTGTTAAAAATACATTGATAAGATAAATGATAATACTTAAATAAATAAATATTTGTAGACAATCTTACACAGATCGACCTAGCCCCAAATTCATCAGGTAAATACATACTTATATACATAGAAAACACCCATGCCTCAGGAACAAATATCTGTGTTCATCACACAAATATTAAAAGCCTTTACCGGGATTCGAACCCGGGACCATCGGCTTTATACGTAGGGTCACTACCCACTAGGCCAGACCGGTCGTTGGTCGCAGTTCATCAAAATTTCTTGCTCTCAGTTCATCAAAGTATCTTGCTAGTCTATTAATAAACATTTTCTCCAATATGCTTCTTCGTTATGGTCAAACTCAAATTTAAAAAATCAAACCATTATTGTAAAACACGACAATAACGGACGGGAAGTTATTAATGTATTGATTTTTTACATTTTAAAAACATATAATCACTAAGAAAAACGCAAACAGCCAATTAATACAGCCGCGGGTTGCGTCTACACGACGCAATCAGCATCATTTCAAGCTATAGGATAGAGTCATGTAAGACCGTTGTGTATGATCGTGCGAATACGGCTTAATAAAATCAAAGTTTATGTAACTTGCTGAATAGTTGACCCTTTAACTTTTAAAAAATAATTAAAAAGGGAAATTGTTTTTGATATGAAGGTTCGATTTGAGTGCTGGTGCTTAAATTATGATTATTTTACCGGTTTTCCTGGCATGTTTGGAGAAAAGCGCTATATATGCCTCGGCAGGATGTGCAAATTCGTGGATTCGTCTTCTTTGTCGTAATGTCGTAAATGTCGTAAATCGAAAGCGAAGCGGAGCGAAAACTCATCCACGAATTGCCCTTTCCCGGCTTCTGCAATAATGTACTATTTAATCTTTTGCTAATGAAATCATAGTATCATAAAAATAAAGTTATGTTTCATAACTTTATTTAGGTACAGTATGCAAAGATTGCTAAGGTATTTTGCCAACACGTTTTTCAGTAGATAAAGGGAAACTTTTGTCCTTTAGTCCACTTACCCATTAACCCACATGATCTCCCAGTAGCAGACATGTCGGAACTGCAACCACATGTCCTGGCTGTCTATGGCTAAGTTGTACGTGACTATGGCGGGGTTGAACATGCCTCGCATCAGTTCGAGCCGCCCTTTAAACAGCAGGAACCATACACCATCCGGGTACACCTGAAAGACCGGTAATTAGACAACGCCTTAAAATTAAATACCATTTATTTTCAGGCAACTATGGCCCCTATATACATATGGGGTACCTTACAGTAACATACATACAATAATAAAAATCTTAAAATATAAATATCATTTTGACGACGCAGTTTTCGGTTGCGCCACCTGTTCTGGTGCGGGATTTGGCAGATTCCCACGAAACCGCCGAAATATCACACCTTTCGGCCAGAAGTCCGCGCTCGCGATGGTTTTCAGCAGCGGCCGCGGGACGCGCACCACAAACGAGCTGAAGTGCACGTAATGCCACGATCGCAGCTGGAATACTTTCAGCTCGTAACGAATCTTCTTGCGGACATATTCCACCACATCTTTTAGCCTTAGTTACTAGTTAGTAGTAGTAGGGACCTCTTGATAGGCCAGGGGTCACCAATTAGTTTCGTCGGGGGTCCGGTTTTTAAACGAAAATGACCGTCGCGGTCCGTTTCTACTTGAGTTTGTTAAATCAGTAAAAAAAAATTTAGGTCGGCGATCCGAATCCGAACCGCGGTCCGCCATTTCGTGACCCTTGTAACTAGGCAAGGCAATCACGATCTCGCAAGATCTGGACACTGCGAGACCTTGAGCGATTTTTCGAGATGCGATCTCGTTGGCAAGAAGTCTAAATTTTTGCAATCTTGGTCGATATAATTTTGAAGTTCTAGAACGACATTTTAAAGATAGACGTGTAGCAAATACCTTAAATAGGTACTATTATACTGAATTCTTCGGGATTTTTCTACAACTCGCTTTTAATTGCTTTACGAGATTAATCTCGATCTTGAAACACTCAATCTCGATTACCGTATATTCGGTATGTACGCCACATATGTATATGCTCTTGTGGCACAGACGTCGACCGACTGGGAAACCATGGATTATCTTGACAAAAAAGTACAGGTCGTTTTTCAAGACATGCATCGCTTACTGACACAATGCATCGGTATCTTGCCACCATCAATGTGCCTGCTCTTCTTGAGGCGACTGGCGTTATCATGGATGATGGCAAGAGACATGATAGAGTGACCTTCGTTCCTTGGAGCTTGGGATGGATGTTAGTGTGGGATGCTACCTGCGTAGACACACTGGCACCGTCCCACCTCCAACGGACTAATGTAAAAGCGGGCCCAGCGAAGATAAGCGGCAAAATTTTGAAACGTAATAAATATAACAGCCTCGGTAGATAATACCATTTTGTAATATTTAGCCATGAAACTCTAGGATGGACCTAGAGTTTCAACGCCGCCGTTTCAAGGCCCAGCGCGCACATGTTTTTTGCAGAAATGGCGAAGCGTCTGATTCACGTAACTGGTGACCGAAGAGCTGGCGGCTTCCTCGCACAATGTATCAGTACTGCGATACAACAAGGAACTGCCACCAGCATCCTTGGTACAATGCCTCAGGGGCCTATTATAGATTTAAGCTAGTTATAGTAATCATCTGTATATATCCATTATGTATATTGTTATTGTACCATGGTTTGCAATAAACGATCTTGATATAGATTTTTCGCAGGAGATCTCGAATCGCTAAACTTCGGTTTAAAGAGTATTTATTGTCTGAAGAAATTACAAAATTTCACTTATAAGACAACAATTAACTATACATATAATATATTAGCAGTAAGCAAGCATGCAGACTTATTTGATAGATTAGTTAAATCTTTAATAATTAGTAAGTACATATGTTTATGTTTAGTTGTTTATATATTTAGTTTGCACAAGAATAATTAAGTTAAAGGAAGTACTATAGAGTATGCGAGGTGATTTTAAATAAGGTTCAGATAACTAAAGTGTTATTATTGAATATTGTCTTTTATGTATGTTTTTAATTTCGATTTGAATTTGCTGAAACTTTTTATATCTGTTATGGTTGTCGGTAGACTATTATACAATTTGGCACCATCGTACATTAAGTTACAAGTCCCATATCGGGTTCTGGGAAAACGTAAGGCTAGGCTTTCAGCATTTCTGAGTTTCATCCTTTGGAATTTACTCTTTTTGCTAAATTTAATTTCTGATTGTATTTCGTTGTTTAATATTTTACGTATTAGGATACAGGTTTTATACGAGTATATTTGTTTGAGGTTCATTATTTTTGTTTTTTTCGTATAATGTTTTAGTTGGCGTTCGATAGTCATAATGAAAAAGGACCTTAATAATTTTGTTCTGTGCAATTTGAAGATCTTTTATGTTGGACGCTGCTGCATTACCCCATAATTCGGTTAAATATTCTAAGTGAGGCTTAATCAAAGAATTATAAATGTTGACACGAGTTTGTTTTGGAAGATAACTACTTATGTGGCGCATTGCTGCTGTTAACGATGTAATTTTAGGTTTTATATTAGCTATATGTGGCTTCCATGTAAGTTTACTGTCTAAAGTCAAACCTAGGTACTTTTCATAGTCTTTTCTTAATATTTTATCTCCGTTTATATATAAATCTTGAATTTGTTCGATATTTTTGTTTTTGGCTGCAAATACTACATAACACGTTTTAGAGGTATTTATGGTAAGTAAATTTTGTTGGAACCAATTAGATAGTAAGTCTAAGTCGTTTTGTGCTTGTTGTAAGATATTGTGTACAGAATCGCCGAAATAAAATAAACACGTGTCGTCCGCATATAAGGTAAGATGTCCTTGTAATCCAGCTTCATGGAGGTTATTTATATAAATTAAAAAGAGCAAAGGGCCCAAAATTGAGCCCTGCGGAACGCCACAATTTATAGGTAACGGATCGCTTTGATATTCACCTAACTTGACTACTTGATATCTATTTTTCAGATATGATTCAAAAATGCCATAAGCCTTGCCAGTTATTCCAATATGCCGTAGTTTATCTAGGAGCATGGGATGACTGACTGTATCAAATGCTTTTTTTAAGTCGACGAACACTCCAAGCCCGATGTTTCTAGAGTCTATGTTATTCTTTATTTTAGTGCCAAGGTCAACTGTGGCCGATAAGGTTCTTAATTCGAGGTTCTTAATAACTTGATTCGAGATTGCATTCCATACTCTTAACTTTAAGATTATGACCCGTAGGAAGGTCGGGCTTTAGACTCTCCTACTTCATTTTCATGATTTTTAGGCGTTTAAAACATTGCAAGGAACAAAATAATTTAGATATTGTTTTCCGAGTATTTAAGATACATTTCATGGTTAAATGTTATTTGAAATATTGTCTGGGGTTAGTGCTCCCGCCAAGACGAGCAAAAGAAACAAACGAGGCATAGCCGTATACCCTCCTTTCTCGAAGCCATTCACGGCATTTTCGACCGTTATGGATAAAAGCTATATGCCTGAATTTTCAGTGACCAAGAGACTATAATGAAACAAAGCTACATATAATGTCACGTATATTTTGTGTCTAGTAGTTTAAGACTTATTGTAAGTCAAAGTATCTTAAGTTGGTTAGTGATCATTCACAGTTAATCGATCATCATTTTTATAGGTAGATAAGTACTGTACAAATTTTACGACTTTACATCTCAAACTTTTTCTGTAGTAGAATAACAGCGTAGCGATATTTGCATTTTTTACATACATTACTATGTTTTTGATGGTACTTTGACTGCGGGATAAGTTGCTTATTTAGGCTTGCTCGACTCGCCTAGGATGATCGTCTTGTCGAATTTTGGGAGGGGTCTTTAACCAGCATCTGAACTATCTGAATATATCGCAAGATGCACATAGAGTAGTGCATGCGCAACAGGGAGCCACAGCAGTACCTTGAGCTCCTTGTCCAGTATCTCCTGGCAGATGTCGAGGTCGCCCCGCGCGCCGATGAAGTGGCAGATAACAAGGTGGTACGCGAGCAGCGTGAGCTCACACAGCACGGCCCGCAGGCCCGCGGACCGCATGCCGGCCACCAGCTCTGTCAGACCGTAGCTCTGTAGGTAAACGACACAGATGCTAACTTTAAGTATTTCAACACAAAACGATAACTCTTTGGTCATAATGTATAAATTGATACTTTTGCCTAATATTATCTAGATACAAATAAATAAATAACTCATAATTCATAGAGGTGTTGTGGAGAGGCGTGACATATCACGTTAAACGTACGGGCCAATTCAAGTTTTTTAATTTGAAGAAAGCAAAGCAAGCATTCTCGTAAAACAAAAAATACGCGCTTAAAAAACTTCTGTCTTTTATGTCCCGAGTTTGATCGTTTGTTGAGTCTTTTTTAAGTCCTACTCATAGGGACTCCAACCTCCGAAGAAAGACTGTCTATCTATAATTTTGCACACATGTTTTATCTTAATTAAAAGTAAAAAAATAGGCGTTATTATATTATTTATGTGCCTTATTGCAATAATGCGTTTTAATTTTTTCTTTTAACTCAAGCTTCGACTCAATTATTAAATAGTAACACAGTTAAGAAATTGATGTTTGGGCCATTAGTCTCCTTCAGCCATAGACAGGATAAAGAAATCGAAAGACGGATCCAAAACGCGTGGACGAGCTATTGGTCTATGAAGGGCGACCTTCCCCTGACCTAAAAGCGAAAACTCGTCGACATGTTGATGACAATGTCGTCGACCTACGGTGCTCAAACGTGGTCACTCACCGAGGCGCAAAAGACCAAATTGAAGGTTTGCGAAAGAGACAGGGAGCGCAGCGTACTAGGAGTAAAATGAATTGACCGAATCCGTAAGTCTACGCTACGCTCAACTACGCGCATTACTGATCTTGGAGCTAAGACCGCTATGCTGAAATGGGACTGGGCCGGGCATATCTGCCGCATGCACCCACAAAGGTGAGCCAATATAACCACGGTATGGGTGCCCACTGTGCCCAGACGGAGATGGCGGGACGGCCTGGACGCATATCTCAACGATTGGTCGGCGATTGCTCAAAATCGAGACGAATGGAAATCAAGGGGGAGGCCTTTGCCCAGCAGTGGGAGACATTATATTTCAAAGACCGTGGCCGTACTCGATAGGTCAAAATCGGTTGGATAGAAAATAATTGCAAAGATTAGTCTTAAAGTTACAATAAAACGGTTCTATTTCTTTATTTTTGGCTTATGGGTATGCCATTAAAATCACAATCAATCATCTGACGGTCCTTGCTTTCGATATTGACAGCCTCTTAAAGCAAAGGACTCGAGTCTTACCCAACACTAATTAAACGTGGTATGCCCAAGCGCACGCCGCTATGTACATATACTCGTACTTATCCACGAGGGGAGGGGCTTACCTTATTTCCTGAAAAGCCGACGAACTCCAGCAGACTGATGATCCTCGGCGGCAGCAGCGATATCATCACATTGAACGTGGCGGTGCCCAGGCGCACGCCGCTATGGAAATGTATCCGTGACGTTTCACTCTCCCACTGTTTGCGCGCAAGAATCTTGGCGCAGTCTCTGTAGCATGTTCATTTAAAATTATTCCAGGTGTAACGCAAGAAATGAGGAAAATGTATACATTTATCAATTTTTGGATCATAACAACAGTCTGAAAAATAGCGCGAGAGTATTTTTGTGTTACTTTATGTTGCCCTGCCCGGCTAAATCAGAAGAGGCACATTCTAAGGACAAATTTGCTTAAACGGTCGACTCGTCAGCGAAGAGCGAATTAGCTTGATTAGCTTCATTGCATTTAAATAAGGGTGAGGGTCACTGCTATCGTCCTGCTTAACTGAGGAAAGTGTGTTACCATAAAAGTGTTTTTAACAATTCCTCTCTACTTGTATGTAGTATCAGGGAACGGGCGTGAACTGTTGGGACTTGGGAGCAGCATCTACTAGCTATCTACTTATTGAAGTGAACTTTCAATGTCGAACTCAAGTTTTCTATTTAGGCCACAAGGTGGCAGACTCCACGGTTAGACTCCACTAGCTTGTAAAGTCCGAATCGATATTACGCATGTAAATGTAACCGATTGCCAGCGATATACGTTCCTGGAAGTTCAAATACTGTAGGTAACTGCGGGACTTATATAGCTACTTACTTATAGCTATTGTAGCAGTTCTTGACTTTGATGGTGCCTTTGATAAGGCCGGTAAGATCCTCCCCCTCCATAATAGTCATCATGGCTTGGAGCAGCAAAGCTTCCGCGTAGCATAGTTCGGCGTGCGCCTCTAAGTCTGTGTACGTGCTAAAGTTTGGCTGTGAAATACAACATACTTGATATTTGATATTATTAAAGTCATTCCGTGACTCGCGTTAGAGTCGCCATTTTATTGCTTGCTCCTTTCAAGTGTGTTAAGTGTTACTTTTTATCTTCAATCTCAATTTTTTAAAACGTCCTACATTCCGCTACTCAGATGATGTGCTACTGTTTGAAGGTGTATTCCTTAGTATTTTACCTTTCTTATCATAGTGCCAATACTCTCGACGAGTGAGAAGTTCCTGCGATGCTGATTGCAGATGGAGATGCATACTTTGAGCGCCGCCAGGGCGCGGTTGATCTGCCCGTGGTCGAAGGTCAACATGGCGGGAATGAACTCGAAGATGGACATGCCAAGACTATGGTACAGAGACGTGCGACACCTGCAAGATAACAGACACATACAAAATTATATGACTAAACACGTCATATAATTTCTAATAAAGAGCCGATTCTCGAAAGGAGAGCTTTTAGACTATTTCTTGTAAGGAGTACCCTTTATTTGGTTATTAAAATTTCTTTTCCATTACGGAACAATGGTGAAAATGAATTCTGGGACGCCTGCCTAATAAAACGGTATGCAATTTTAATCCATTTTTTTTGTGTTGCTATAGCGGCTATACAACACACTGCCAATATTTCAACTGCCTTCTAATAAGTAAATACATAGGTACTAGTAAGTAAATAGGCTTTAATGAAATGCAATCCAATGTCAAACTGATGGATAGCATATAGTATTTTATGCAACCGTTGTATAAAAAGGGCCAAAAAAGGCGAGTGGCGTAGGTTACAATGTGAGCCGGAGCGGCGAGCGTAGGAAAACATTGTAAAAGAGTACGACACGAGCATTTTTTTTTGACCTACTTATACAATGTTGCATACAATAATTTTTCTACGAGTCAACAGAAATAATACTTTAAACTAGTAGTATCATATAGGTAAACAATCCAAAAGTATACAATCTAAGATACGAGAGCATATATTCTTCGCCCGGCTCGCGCTGGCCCGGCTGGTCAACGACACCTCATTGCCCTGGCCCTGGTACTTGCTATTTGCTAAATAAAATTTTTGGACTTTTTATTTTATTTTGGCCACAGTAGCCTACGGAGATTAAACAAGCAACGCTAAGCGGTATTGGTAGTCTATGAAAGTTACTATATTAAGGGTGTCAGACGCGTGTTTCCGACTTATGAAGTCATTATTTCTACTACTGATGTATAACAGAAGAGGAGTAGAAAAGCTTTTAACGGGGTTCTGTTGGCGCTCTTCAGGTACGAAATCCTTTATAATCACAAAAAAAGAATGAGTTATCCAGTTAGGTACCGCAAGTTAATACTTGTGTCTTATTATACCTACTTATTGTGGTTACGTGGTTGCTCAGGTCATAGGGTTACCTGCGTATTGTTAAAAATTCCAACGGGGTTGGTGTGAATAGAATATAATATATGCATAAATTGTCACCGTCCGACCGCGACATAAACAAATTATGCCCATGCAGATTTGTAGAAGGCAATCAGCGTATAATGTAGGCGTTGTGACTGACTGCTGCCGCTGCTACCAAAGTCGGACGTAACCTAGCGAAAAGGATCCAACCTCTAAAATTCATCGTGAGATGCGTGGGCGATTTTGGCAGTTACGCAGTTCTTTAAATAATACGGTCCATCAACTTTTTTTTTTTGTCTCGGTAAATGAACGGTAAACAAAAAAAATGTATTTGTATTTTATATATTTTACGTAGTATACTTAAAGTTAAGTACTAAATTTTGCTTGGTGCGCGGGGCCCGAGGGCGCCGAGGTGTACAATTTGTTGTTGTTGGTTTTATGGTTTTTGTTGAGAATAAATATGTTTTTCTCAAACTTGCTATGAAATGATGACATGACTTACGTCAAATTAGGTCCGGAAATACTACATATCAGGTGCGATGAGTGAAGATGATATGTAAAGGAATTTCATACAGTCTTACACACCTAGGCCTGTAAAGCAACCTTCTTTTGTTTTTAAACGTCAAATTATGGCACGTCTTGGCATTCAACCGTAAAAAACCTATAAGCAAAATTCTGCCAGTATGCTTTTTTTTTCATTTTTTTGTCTTTTTTGTGTTTTTTAGGGTTCCGTAGCCAAATGGCAAAAAACGGAACCCTTATAGATTCGTCATGTCCGTCTGTCTGTCCGATTCTGTCACAGCCACTTTTTTCCGAAACTATAAAAGCTATACTGTTCAAACTTGGTAAGTAGATGTATTCTATGAACCGCATTATGATGTTCACACAAAAATAGAAAAAAAACAATAAATTTTGGGGGTTCCCCATACTTAGAACTGAAACTCAAAAAATCTTTTTTCATCAAACTCATACGTGTGGGGTATCTATGGATAGGTCTTTAAAAATGATATTGAGGTTTCTAATATCATTTTTTTCTAAACTGAAAAGTTTGCGCGAGAGACACTTCCAAAGTGGTAAAAAGTGTGTCCCCCCCCCCGTAACTTCTAAAATAACAGAATGAAAAATCTAAAAAAAATATATGATATACATTGCCATGCAAACTTCCACCGAAAATTGGTTCGAACGAGATCTAGTAAGTAGTTTTTTTTTAATACGTCATAAAAATTAAAAAAAAAAATTTTTTTCATCAAACCCATACGTGTGGGGTATCTATGAATAGGTCTTCAAAAATGATATTTAGGTTTCTAATATCATTTTTTTCTAAACTGAATAGTTTGCGCGAGAGACACTTCCAAAGTGAAAAAATGTGTGTCCCCCCCCCCCTGTAACTTCTAAAATAACAGAATGAAAAATCTAAAAAAAATATATGATATACATTGCCATGCAAACTTCCACCGAAAATTGGTTCGAACGAGATCTAGTAAGTAGTTTTTTTTTAATACGTCATAAAAATTTAAAAAAAAAAATTTTTTCATCTAACCCATACGTGTGGGGTATCTATGGATAGGTCTTCAAAAATGATATTTAGGTTTCTAATATCATTTTTTTCTAAACTGAATAGTTTGCGCGAGAGACACTTCCAAAGTGAAAAAATGTGTGTCCCCCCCCCTGTAACTTCTAAAATAACAGAATGAAAAATCTAAAAAAAATATATGATATACATTACCATGCAAACTTCCACCGAAAATTGGTTTGAACGAGATCTAGTGAATAGTTTTTTTTTAATACGTCAATAAATTAAAAAAAAAATTTTTTCATCAAACCCATACTTGTGGGGTATCTATGGATAGGTCTTCAAAAATGATATTTAGGTTCCTAACATCATTTTTTTCTAAACTGAATAG
Source organism: Cydia pomonella (assembly GCF_033807575.1). NCBI lineage: Eukaryota > Metazoa > Arthropoda > Insecta > Lepidoptera > Tortricidae > Cydia > Cydia pomonella. The sequence goes on along the minus strand of NC_084703.1, from coordinate 14,279,827 downwards.
TTTGCGCGAGAGACAGTTCCAAAGTGGTAAAATGTGTGTCCAAAGTGGTAAAATGTTGAACAAGATCTAGCAAGTAGATTTTTTTTAATACGTCTTAAATGGTACGGAACCCTTCATGCGCGAGTCCGACTCGCACTTGGCCGCTTTTTTTTCTTATTTGTGTTTGTTAAATATTATTTCAGGGCTTCGAAGGGGAACAAAAATTTGATTATTTTTGCGCTACGACGCACGGTTTAGGATATACAGCCCCAAAAAGTTTTATTTTTTTCAGTCTTGCAGAAATCTTTATAGGGCTGTATCTCCTAAACCGTGCGTCGTAGCGTAAAAATAATCAAATTTTCGTTCCCCTTTCGGTATCAACAGAAAACGCAAAAAAAAAGAAAGAAAAAAAAGCGTAATGGCGTGCGTGATAGCGCCAAAATAATTACATTTTTGTTCCCCTTCAATACCCCACGCACGGAATAACCTATCACATTAAGACATGAAACAATCATCATCATCATTATCATCCTATTTTTTAAATTATTTCATTGCAAGTTTGAGAAAAGCACTTTTTTTTAATACTACGTCGGTGGCAAACAAGCATACGGCCCGCCTGATGGTAAGCAGTCTCCGTAGCCTATGTACGCCTGCAACTCCAGAGGAGTTACATGCGCGCAGCCGACCCTAAACCCGCCCCTCGTTGAGCTCTGGCAACCTTACTCACCGGCAGGAACACAACACAAATCTCGCACTATACAAATCTCGGCGGGAAACGGGGTTGCCGGCCGCGTCTCCCTATCCGACCTCGCTAACTTGGCCTGCAACCCTTCGTTTCCCGTCCTCTATAGTAATGTACTATTCCAAAAGGGAAAAGTAATGCAGTTATACTTTTGCTAGCAAGAAATGATCCGCGTGCGAGCACTTACATCTCGCAACTCGGCCTTCGGCCTCGCGTGCTTCGGAACAAGTGGGTATGATAACCTTGGGAATGATGATCCAGAAGACATATATGGGAAAATAGTACATTATTGGAGGATTTTGGGGCCGAGAAAGGGTAATTCGTGGACGAGTTTCGTTTCTGCTACTGGGAGATCATGTGGGTTAATGGGTAAGTGGACGAAAGGACAAAAGTTTACCTTTATCTACTGAAAAACGTGTTGTCAAATATCTTCGCAATTTTTGCATACTGTAAATAAAGTTATGAAACATAACTTTATTTTTATGATACTATGATTTCATTAGCAAAAGATTAAATAGTACATTATTGCAGAAGCCGGGAAAGGGCAATTCGTGGATGAGTTTCGATTTCGCTTCGCGTCGTCCGACAAAGAAGACGTATCCACGAATTGCTGTTCCTGCCGAGGCATATATGTATAGTGCTTTTCTCCAAACATGCGAGGAAATCAGGTAAAATAATCATAATGTAAGGTTGACTCACGCTACACAGGGGCAGGGCCGGGCCGGAGCTTCCGGCGCTTCGTTTTCTATGGAAAGCATTACGTCATCACCGGAGCTCTGGTGTGGCCCGGTGCGGGCTCGGAGCGGACACTAGCCGGTCATGCTATGAGTAAAAATCGGACTTCCCGGAGCCTCCGGACCACCCGGTGACTCAATTCTTCTTTTCGGGTGATATTCCACTAGTCTAAGGTCTTTGTCCAATGTGCATTGCGTCTCACTCTCTCATTAAGCAAAATGTGAGACGCAAATACACATTCGACCAAGATATTGGAAAGATGAAAAACCAGAATACCACAATTCGCAATGTGCATGCTCGGATGTGTCGGTATATATTTGCCAAAATAAGAAGGTTACAAAACGTCATTTTGTTTGTTAAATATGGATGGTATAGCCAATACATTACTTGGTCGGGTTATATTTTACTTGGCGCAGAGAGAAGTTAATTAACAATGACTGTCAATCTCTATATTAAACCGTAAATAAAGTAAAAAATAAGCTACACAATTCTACATATTGCCGGTTTTGTGGAAAGCAATAAAAAATTAGTACTTTATTTTAGTATTTTTTTATTTTTATTTTAGTCACGCTGGCTCCACATTTTACTTGAGATAGTTGATAGCGCCAGACAGACAGTTGCCTAAGAATTTGTTATCAATTTTAATAGTCCCTAGATATTGTGTGTTAATTTTGTAGGCTTAAATGCAGTGGAATAAAAAAAATGTGCAGAAGATGCAGAGCTTTAAGAGCAGAGAAAAATTGTATAAGTTGCATAATGTCTTGATTTATTTTGTGAAATATGGAGGTGTTGCTGAAATGTAATTTAGTCGGATTATATTAAATGAGATATCTAGTAATGTTACTGCTTGTAAAAATTATTCATTAATGAGCATGTAGGTTATTAGGCCAAATTGCAGCATTCTAGAACTAACGATCACGGAGCAAGGCCACGGATGGACAATCAGACGGACATGGCGAACCTATGGTCGTCTCCTCGTTGACCCCTAATTCACTATGAAACCCTTAAAACAACAGTTGCACAATCATGTATAATATATTATATATTTGTGCAAATATTTTTATATGTGTATGTAGTGGGAATTAGTGGCTACTCATGCATATTTTTTTTGGAGGTGTACCTCCGCGAAAAGTAAAAAAAAAATTGGAAGGAAAAAAATATTTTTATTTTTTGCAATGAAGTTTAAGGACAGGATGTTGGTAAAAAATATGCATTTTGTAGTTTTTTTTATTGTTATCAAATATAATTTTGTTTGGTTCATGTAACTTGAATCGTTTATAAAATATGACACTTTCAATGATACCCTAATTATTTTACGTTATCCTGAATAACTCGCAAACAAAAGAGAATCGAGATCTGATGTTAAGCATGGAGGGTCCTTAGGACCTAACAGTACACTACCAGAAATATCGACAAAATCCGTCGTTGGGGGCACTTCTTGTTCGCTTAGCCTGCTGGACCCTTTAAACTCCATGCATAAGGGTAATTGTAATTTTTAAGTTATACATACTCAGATTGACTATTGGGTTGATTCATTATAACACATTCACGTGATAAATTCAAAAGTTTGGTTTTGATCGATATGATTTTTTGTTTTGTTGGGACACAAGATGTCAAGAAAAAGATGATCGAGCCAATAACCGTAATTTTCGAGATTTTGGTCCAAATTTCTAGCCTACTGGTTGTCCATGGAATTTAGATTTTGCAGAATTTTGTAGGGGAGGGGTGCCATTATCGTATGTATGAACGTATACAATCAGCGTCAAATAGTGACGGCCAAGGTGGCCCAATATGTGAACCTCGGAACACATCCTTATGTCTGTGATAGCAAAGGTGTGTTACGTTACGTTATATTTGGCCACTTTGGCCGCTACTATGTATTTGATGTTGACTGTACGTCACTTTTTCTCACACACGTTAACTTATAAATATTTATAATTGTTTTCGGATTGTACAATACAAATATTTAGTAAAGTGTAGTAATTCTAAACATGATGAAAAAGGTTTAGGGACATATGGACGGCTTAGCAGGGATTCGTCTGAACCTAATGAACATGACAACGCTTATCTCTTAACTGTATTTACCTAACTAAATGAACGCCTATGCCATGGAGCCATGCTATGAGTTTCATTTAGGTAAATTAGACGTTTTAAAACCTGAACGTCCAAACGTCATTGGGAATTATGTCCAGATGACTCATAGTGACGCATTTGAAGTTTATGAACCAGCATTTTACAAGTTTAGAAGCATTAAGTATAGGGGATTAATCTGTTTTACACCCTAGTCCTATTTATGATTTGTATTGCATTTTACCCTGTTACATCTAATATAACATGAGGTATGAAATGATAAATATGAAAAATCGAGTAAAAAAAGTAAAGCCTCATTTTAGTTATTTTAACCTATCCTGAACCTACGTTACCTTGTGACTATTAGAGAATGTATCTGTTAATCGCATGTGTTAGTTAATGTTTTAATCGGTTTTGATACGAATATAAATAGCAACGGTAGCTTTATAGTAAACACATACGTTCCAAAAGGTCTTCAAGGTTATATATAAATAGGAAGTTGATGAGTAGGTGTGCCGTTTGTCCTTATACAATAATGTTTTTATTTTGTCGTTGAAGTCATTATTAGATATATGTATATTACATTGGTGTATTCGGGTAGTTTAGAAAGTCGGGTAATACCAAAAGTTAACTCTAATCATATATTGTTATGTATGTCTGGCCGGAAGAGACTTAGTCTTTCTAAAAAAAAGATGATGAACCCAAGAAGATTACTAATAAAATAACCTCTAAAAAGTCTAAAAATGTGCTTCCCTTGGTGTTCCCATAATCTACATGCGTTAAGTAAACGATCCATACAAAAACGATATAAATCGGATCCCTTTGTTTGCCATAAGTAATTATTGAAAGTCATAATGTAATGATATTATCATTAGTCATAACTCTGAAACCGTTAATTTTTCAGGAATTTCCTTAGGTTATGCTATAGGTTAGGTTAGGTTTGTTTTATGGCAATCCTGAGAAGTTACGCGTTTCTGAGAAAAACTGAATTATGGCTAACGAAAATACGGACAAACAATACATTATGACTTAAACTTTATGGGAAACAATAGAGACCCGATATAAATAGATAGTTAAAAAATGTTGGAACTCAAAACGGCAAAAAGGCGTTTTTGAGAAAATGGGTTGTAAACTTACATAAGTACTCCAAAAAAGTATGTTAGTGTTGGAAGTTACATAGGCACAATAGTAGTTTACGCAACTGATTCAAGATGAGTGGCCTTAAATAAAACACGAGTGTGATTTCTTGCAACTAAGCTTATAAAACATGTATTTTTGGAGATTTATCTCGGAATCTAGAATCGACAATAAGGTCCCTTTTCATAGATAAAGTCACGATATGTAGCTAGGTGATTCTAGCTACATCATGTATTTAAATTGTCCGTTTGTGTGGGTTTTGTGAGAAACGAAATACGTACGTACTTACCAAGGTTTCATTATATTCGACGCTCCCACCAGGTCGTTATTGAAAAATTTTCTCATTGCAACCTCACACTCTTCGAAGGCCGTTTGTAAATCCATGGTATACCTGTAAGAGATATTTTAAAATGAAAAACGTGACGTGTATTACTCATAGTCGTTTAAAATAATTGTTGTTTTGTTCTTTAGGTAATGTGGAAAAACCCAGACACTTACTCAAGTTGCTCTTCGGCGGCATCTTGGAATTCGTCCTGCAGAAAAAATTTTTTTAAATGAAATAGTGGATGGCAGCTGTAGTGTAAAACTGTATAAGTAACAAAAGATGATTTTTTGATTGTATTTTAGAGTAATGTACCTATACACACATACATATACACAAAAACTTACACATCTCTTTAAGAACGCATTATTATCCAATATCAAGTCAACGACGTAATATAACAATCACAGAATCATTATAAACAAACTATTATACGTGACGCTTGTAAACGTATCACATTGTCGCTAAGGACGAATTTTGCTTGTATGTTTATACGAATAACCTGTCAGAGCGTCTTTATGGCAAGCGGCGATGGTACCTTTTGCTTGAAAACGACACATAGTAATAAGTGAATGTTTAACGCAGGAAGGAACTGCAATACGGTTAAAAGTTTAGTTTTGAGCTTGTTGTAATCATCAAATCGATTCTAAATCAAGTAAACCGTATTCATAGCCCTTTCATAAATGTTTGAAAATTTTAATAAATAAATAAATAGGTATTTTAGGACATTCTTAGACAATTTACTAAGCCACACAGTAAGCTCCAGAAAGCTTGTGTTCGGGGTACTCAGACAACGATACATACACGGTGTTTTTTTTAATTTTTAACTCTTTTAACTTCGGGGTATGACTAAGTACATTTAAGGAAACTGAATGGCATAGTTCATTTATATTTTCATTTCTTTTAGTTTCTTTTTTCGCGAAAAGTAACAAATAGCGTTGTTGTAAAATGGGCATTATATTTAAACCACCAAACAGTTGAAAACTACGACATATCAATGACATTTCGAATATCGACCGTCCGAGATAGTACTTGCGTTCAGTAGCAAATGTATACACTCGTACTAAATACTAATCAATGTGTAAACAGGCCCTAAGGCAAGTCTATACACTCGTAAGGGCTTTCTAAGATAAAAAAAAAATTATCTCCGAAATAAACTCCAGATATTAGACAGAATTATCAGATAAAACTAATTCATTCATTATCTTCAAAATGGAGTAAATTAGAATACCGCTTTCTTCCAGAAAGTTACGTTATCTAAGCTCAGGAACGCACCCTTGAAATTAACGGACTTAAAAAAAAAAACACCGTGTATACTACAATATATAAATAATTGATATACATAAAAAACAAACTTCATGGTTTCATGGTGGTTCAAGGTCAAAACCTGTCCTAGGTTGTTGGAATCCCTCTCTCTTTCTTCTAATCTTTTCTAGTCTTTTATTCTAATATTATAAATGCGAAACTGACTGTCTGGTGTCTGTCGGTTACCTCTTCGCTTTAGATGAAATTTGGCATAGAGATAGTGTGAGTCCCGAGGAATCAATCATCATCATAATCATCATCTGTTTATCATCCTTTAAAAACGAAGTTGTGAGTGTTACGAACGAGGCTAGTGATAACTATATGTATAAAAAAATACGATGTAAGGTACTTTCTGCAACTAGTGTAATCTTTACGTGTCGCGTCCATACTGAACATGTACTTTAATTAAAATGTGAATATATATATTACTTATATACACAATATTATATATATACACACAAACTATAATGATTCTATTATTAAGATTATTTATTTAACCTTTATTGCACAATACCAAAAAGTACAAATGGCGGACTTAATGCCTTAATGCATTCTCTCGGGAAGAAAAAACAGGACAGAAAGATAAAAGTCACTATCTAAATACTACTATTATCAAACATGCATAAATACATAGTATTATAAATTATAATACATACATATACCATATATTTTCTATTATCTTAATAACGTAGGTAAATATGTCCTGCATCGTACCAAAAATGTCATTGTGAATGAAATTAAGTAGGTAATAGTATTTTATGCAACAGTTGTATAAGAAGGGTCAAAAAAGGCGAGTGGCGTGAGTTACAATGTGAGCCGGAGCCGAAGGCGTAGGCGAACATTGTAAAGGAATACGCCACGAGAATTTTTTGACCTACTTATACAACGTTGCATACAATATTTTTCCTACGAGTCAACAAAAATAAATCTTAATTTAGGTAAACAAATTACAGCAAAAGTATATAGCCAAGACGCGCGAGCATACCTTGTTACGCGCCCGGCCCGCCCCGGGCCGCGGCCGGCCGGTCGGCGACACCTCCTCGTCACTCATGAGGCCCTGGTACTTGCTACTTGCTAAATTAATTTTTTGGACAGTTTTTTCTCAATTTTGGCCACCGTAGCCTACGGAGACTAACAAGCAACGCTAAGCGGTCTTCGTAGTCTATATTACGGGTGTCACTTGCGTGTTTCTGACTTATGAAGTAATTATTTTTACTATGCAACCAAATGAATATTTTGTAAGTTGGCAGCAATGCACTTAGTTTAAAACTGTACTCGTTTTGGTTTTGTTAGGTTGGTAGCCATTAATCGCAGTAACGTTATAGCTTATAAAAGCACAAGAGCTTTTATGAGGAATAGACAATATAGACTTTTCTTGAAACCTTTTATGTATGTTCTTATATTCGTGTTAATGAATGCATAAATGACAGATAACAGAAGAGGAGTAGGAAAATAAAGAAAAGGGCAGCAGCAACAAGAAAGGCCAGTTACCTCTTCGAATTCCTCAGTGGCCAAAGGCGGTGGGCCGGCTTCCCGATATTCGGTGCGGTGCAGCATCGGAGACGCAAGCGCCGGCACACTTTCTTGTTTAAGCGCCATCTGTGAACGACCATGAGAATAGTAAAACGTTAGATCGACAGGAAAATGCCAGAGAGATCTGAATAAATCCCATCAACATTAATGTGAAATGTCGCCGACAAAATAATTGAGATCTATATGGGTGCCAAGTTCTAGTTCACTTGAGATGTAATTAAAGTTAAGGATTTAACTTGGCTAGTTTTTACGTATAGGCTAATAATTGTCTATGTTACTTTTTAGAAATTTAGTTTGTTGGTATAAATACTATCCAAGACAAGTATGTTACATACTTCATTTTTTCTTTTAAAATGTATATGTATCTAACGTAACTCTGTATAATGCATAATTACTATACATGTTGCGTAAACACTTTCTAACATTATAATCACTGATGTGGTTTTGATGACTTTGCTGTTGACTGTTTTATTCTAATTTATAGGTACTTTAAAATATATGCTTTTTGGTCAACAAAAGCTTCATATTTTATTTTATGTATTTATTAATTTACATATCACCACCACCATCCGGCCTTGTACATCTTTACAGATGATTTAAGCAGCATCTATGATCTAGCGACAGCGCCGCTCGTAAATAATTAACATATACATACACTGAAACAAATGGGCATGATAATAATTTATATTATGCTGATAGATCGATAGCAGAGTAGCCGTGTGCTCTGCTATCGATCTAGCAGCACAGCATGTGCAGCCCGGCCGTGTTTGTTGACGAGGGGCTTTGATCCCACGCACGCTTCTCAAATGTCCGGAATAATATAACATTGTTATTCAACGGGAAAGACATACAACTACGGGAAAGACATAAAAGGTCCACCTTCCAGGCGAGGTTTTCACTCGATAACGTTATTTTTATGCATTGAACGCCTTGTGACGCCTCTAACTGCTTAGCTATACTTTTTTTGCTAATTAAGTATATAGTTTACGAATACTGCTAGAGTATATAGTCCTCCTCATCGTTTTTGATACCGGTGACCCTAAATAAACATTATGGGAGTTGTTTAGCTTGAGCCAGTTGAGCCCTAATGTGGCTGGCCAGGCCGAACTCGCTCTTAAATTCTCTTTTGCACGCGTGACAATAAAGTTGACCAGCTGCGTTTAACGTGTACACGTAGGAGGACTGAGGTCTCTCTTTCCGTAACTGGCGTTCTATTTCTAGGCTAGTAAGGCGGTTATTTATTTATTTTAAGGAGAACAGCTACAAAAACATTATGCAGCTTTAGGTAACAATACAAAGCCAATTACAGGTACTCAGATAGAAATGGAATAACAATATAAGAAACTTCGCGCGCATGTTCACACAATGCTATCACGACTTATACATTTAAAAATATACAATAGAAAAACAATTACATACAATTTAAAGCTTATCGAAGTTATAAAACTGCTAGCAATACTAATACTAACAGTAAAAATAAAGGTTACGAAAATCCTTAAGCACTCGGACAGACCGCACAACTGTTACTTTTAAAATAAATACTAAATTAAAAAAAAAAGATCAAAGCGGGTTAAAAAATAGATTCGCTAATTTAGGCTTCACTGAAGGAATGGAACTATTAAATAAATCAATGTCCAAATCTCTGGATAGAATATTCAAATTACGACTAGCACGACACAAAAAACTACTTTGTCTGTAATTTGATGCAGTACGTTTGAGCGAAATGGGGGAAGCGTCACTATCTTCAAATGTTTTGACAACATTATGGATAATTCCAGGACCTTCTTTCACCAAGCACCTCCCAACGCTCAGGGTCGATGGCGCAAGCGCTCAATGCCGTTTGAGCACGTCCTTGTAGCGCAGGTGTTGACCACCGTGGATAAACCGCTACCGAGAAACTGTCCATTTTGACTGGAGGATAAATTGTCTAACTATCGATGAATTATCAAAAACATCGTTCAGGTACCTTTCAGATGCGCAACGTCTTAAGACGTTCCCACATAAGCCTTAGGTAATAGTGCAGGGTCCATAGAAGTGTCATGTGTACAATTATTAGACCACAGTTTCGATCCTTGTAGTAGGGCTCCCAGGTTCCAAAGAACCTAATGTTGCTAAGTTGAAAACTAGTGCCGTTCCTCCTATCAGCGCCTCGAGTTTCCACCTTACAATTTTCATACATTCGCCGTCGAAAAATAAATAAATGGGTGTTTTGTTCGCGGCCGACAAATGGTCTCACTATGACGCTTGCCATAAGGACGCCTTGTCAAGTTATTCATATAAATCTCGTCCTTATGGCAACCGCGGCCGTTTTGCCGGCAGCCGTCATATACATAGAAGTATGTATTTATGTATATACGTATGTTTGTATAACGTCGCCTAGGACCTATAGTATAAGCTATGCTTAATTTGGGGCTAGGTCGATATGTGTAAGATTGTCCCAAAATATTTATTTGCTTCTAAGAAATTTAAATAAAGTGCTCATCTAATTATTAAGCTACTTTTACTAACGAGGTTAATGGGTCAACGGGCCGCGTCGCTAATGAAATATAATCGTCAACCGTAATAATGTAGGGATATCAATTGTCAACTGATTTAGAGGTGTAGAAGATACTAGCACTACTGAGGTTTCGTGATCAAAACTGTGCCACGAGGCTGAGTCTAGTGCGACATAAAATAGTAGCCGAAAAAGCCTCGCGTGATGTGTACACAATCCCTATGTAAGTGTCACACATTACTCTGATACTTTTCAAACTGCTGGATCGATTTGTATGAAACAGAGCTAAGGAAACTCGCTTTCACGTAAAAGCCACGCATCGAAATCGCCCCATCCGTCGAGAGCTACGATGCTACAGACAGACAGACAGACATTGGCGTCATACATTTAAAACCCATCTTTTTGTGTCGGGGGTTAAAAAAAAATAATACTCGTAAGTACAATGATACACCTGTCCTTAATATTTTTGGACCTTAACCATTGCAGGCCTTTACCTACTCGTATAATAACCAAGAAGTATTCATAGTATCTAAAGTGGTTAATAGGAATTTCGAGGAATTCAGAAAGTTTAGTACAAATTATTATATTAATTAAAGTTTAGAAAAAAAAATCAGAGCAATGTGTGACACCTACATAGGTTCCAGAATATAATAAGCAACCGCCCAATGACTTAAAGCAAGTTAAAATGTTTGACACCCATATTTATAATTGCGACCAATAGATGTCTTTACCAATCGAATAGATTAATTAATTGAACATTCCTAATGCCTGCCTATGTAATCATTTTATAATTTAATCATGTCTTTTAAGTTTTAAATGAATATTTACCTATTGTCTATTTTAGGGTTCGGTGCCAAAAAGGCACAAAATGAACCCTTATGGTGCTACTCTGTCTGTCCGGCCGTCCGTCTGTCTGTCTGTCACATCGCTAAATATCTCGAGAGCCACTTAAGCTATCGATTTGAAATTTGAAATAGTTATGAACAACGCTAACGCAGACACATTGAAAGTTTTTTTTTATTAACTATGGAAAATGCCCAATATATGACTATAGATATGACTTTCGTCTTTATAGTTACACGAGATAATTCAAGTTTATACGGAACCCTCGGTGCGCGAGTAAAACCAACTCGCACTTGTCCGGTTTTTTAATGTATGTTGTACCAAACAGGAACTGTTAAGTGTTAAGCGATTAATAAAATAAACAAAAAGTATAATCTGAGAGACATACTGTATAGTAAGCAGAACATTGTACCGATGCTTACAAGCAATTGCACACTTAACCCTTTTCCAGGCCGCACTAATCTACAAGGTTTTCCCAAAAAATCCGAATATATTCCAATGAATCCAGCTTTGATGAGTCATTTGAAGACAAATAACATTTCCTGAAAGTGTAATCTAGTTTGAACCTTAAATCGGAATGCTAAAGTTGAAATTCTAATGGCGCGTATGTGGTCGATAAATCGTACTACGCCTGGAAAAGGGTTAAATATTTATGACAGGGTGTGGGTAGGGTACAAATAACGAACATATCTTACCTTAGTTTAAGTTGTCAGGTTAATGAGTCATGCCTTTACTGCAACAAAACGAAAAGAGTCATCAGAATTCTTTTTTTAAATAATTTTGTAATTTAAAAATGGATCTGTGAGCTGAAGACCTCCCGAGCATAACTTCAAACTGAATAAATGTATGGCACCGCGATATAGAAAAATAATCCACGAGCTGTTTCGACAAAAAAATCCATTTAATCATCGAATCTGCTCACAAAATTTCACGAGAATCGGTTGAGAATTGAGACCTGCGGCGGTAGCACGGTCGCCTTCTTATCGCCTGTCACGTTCTAACAAGTATATAAGTGCGAAAGTGACAAGCACGGTGATAGGCGAAAAGTATGCAACCGTGCTACCACCGCTGCACGCTGTACATTTTTGCCCAAGCTGAAAAGGAGACTCGGTGACGTTCGGTCAATAAGAAATTATGAATAGGTGGTGGCGCTTGTTACGTTTTATTCTTATTTCTCATACACGTATTCATTATCTACGAATCTAAACACCACAGAGTTTCGCGTTACCTACTCCCACTATTTACCAAGTTGTTGTCAGTGCAGTAGCACTAGCACTCACTACTTGTTTGATGGCGTTACGTGTGCGCATCTGCCCATGTCTTTAGCGCTATTAGCAAACCGTAGACGTAGGGGTGAGTTCTAATCATGAATTCAAGGAAATCTAAAAATAACCTATCTAGGACTCTTAGTTTTCAGTATTGCAATTGTATCACAATGAAACTTGTTTGGTTTAGTTAATGATAATGCTAATTTTTAATAAATAAAAAGAAGGACTAAAAAAGTCAAAGGCGAAATGCATAAACACTTATAAAAGTATGAAAAATTTATATAATTAAAATGCTCACAGTTTCGCAGAATTATAATTTAAGTCAGGTTTAGTAATAATTACCTCAAAGATAATACATTCATATTACCACTTTTGCGATTTAAAGTCAAGGATACAAGAATTCTATATATAGTAGAGACCAGTCGCGGCGCGTGGAAATTTTGGCTAGGCAACTCGGAACAAAAAAAAAGAACACCTAACTTAACATTATGTACTTTTTTTCATGATAAAAGTGAAGCGTACGCTAGTGGTGTCCTTGGGCGCAACCTTTTGCAGTTAGTGTATAGCCACCTTATATATAGTGTATTATATACACAAAATTTCACTGGTTTAGTAACTTTATATATAGAAATGTATACATAAAACTAAGTAAAACCATATAAAAACATTGAATACTCTAATAATAACAACATTAACGGTAACAACCGGGACGGGAGTGTTATCATAACATTATTCCATTTTCACCCACGAATTCTAGAACCTATTACTACAAACCTACAAACAGTACTTTTTTGAATAAAAGCACGTTATCAAATTATTAAGCTTGAAACTACATAATAATCATGGATTTTGTAATAAAATGATTTTTACGTTGGTTTATGTAGCAATAATTTTTAGGCAAGCCGGTGGGAATCGAGTTGTATGGAGCCGCCGCCACTGGAGAGACTGATACGTTTTCTGTACTAAAATGACCCACTGTGTGTACCTTTTCCCATGTTTAAGTTAGAATTTTTTAAATGTACAACACGTTTTCTCAGACTTTCTTGTTTCGACTCCACTCTCACAAAAGCAAATGTTTGAAAAAATTAAACATATGAAATTCAACAATCTCAAAAGAACTACCAACAACTTTATTAACAGCATTTTTTGTGTATGTAGATAGTTGTGTTTATAAGTCTACAGAAAATCATTCTAATTTTTTTGTTGGGACCAATCCAGCAATCACGAAAAAAATTTTACTCTCTCATAGAAAATGTCATGGTCAGACACCTAAAATGTATGAAGCAGACAGTTTTTTTTCCGCGATTTAAGGGTTGGTCTTATAGTAAAAGTTGCTCAATATGACATATGTATATATTCAACCTGTAAATTATTGCAGGTAACTAAATAAACAACTGTATGTACATTCTTCGGCGTGAAAAGGGCTTGCCAGCCTCACGTCTCCATACGTATTCGGCCGGCAAGTCCTTCATTCCCGGACTCTGCAGTATAATGTATTACTTATTGGTCGAGCGCAATATATGGCCTTGATTTGCCGCTCGCCGGGCTACTTGCGTCCACTCCGCGGTCTGTTTTTATTGGGATGGTTATGAAAGTGAATATCAAAAGTACATGGTTTAAATATGATAAAGGTAATATAAGACCCAAATTTTTATAGCCTCAGGCTTCGTGCTTCAATTCTCACTCGTTCGTAAATTCTTGTTTACCACCCATAATATACAATGTACTTTTATATAGGTATATTATGGGTGGTATACTTAATCACACCTCTTTGCTTTAAGTACCCTTCTAGTCCATGTGTGCAGATAAGCTATCTCTGTAATCATAGAATTGACGCAATAATTAAGGGCCTCCGTTTGTGACGCGCATACATATTTCGCTGTTTAGGAGATTAATGTTGATAAACTGAGTATGGTAATAACACTAATAACAGCTATCTGGGTCATAGTGCAGCAGTTATTGGCATTATTGCCTACTGTCAAACGATTGCGTTTGCGTGTAAATTATGCAACCTAGAAATAAACATACCTAGAAAATGTCACAAAACCAGATAGATGTCCTTACGAAGCGATCTTTTATTACTTGTTATACATGGTGTTTTTAGGGTTCTGTGCCAAAGGTACAAAAGGAACCCTTATGGTGCGGCTCTGTCCGTCCGTCCGTCTGTCTGTCTCTATTAATAAAAAAAAACTGGCCAAGAGCATGTCGGGCCATGCTCAGAGTAGGGTTCCGTAGTTACTCTTCCGTCACAATAAGCTAAACTGGAGCTTAAAGTATGGTAGATTGTTAACCAAGGGATGAACTGTGGGTGTACGTCTTTTTACTATGAAGGGGAATTTTTTTGCGATAACTCAAAAACAGCTAAACTGATCATATCCGCTATAGTTTTCATTTAATGTCTTTCTTAAGCTCTACTTCCAAGATTTTTTCATACTTTTTGGACCTAAGGTTCAAAAGTTAGAGGCGGGGGGACACATTTTTAGGGTTCCGTAGCCAAATGGCAAAAAACGGAACCCTTATAGATTCGTCATGTCCGTCTGTCTGTCCGATTATGTCACAGCCACTTTTTTCCGAAACTATAAGAGCTATACTGTTCAAGCTTGGTAAGTAGATGTATTCTATGAACCGCATTAAGATTTTTACAAAAAAACAATAAATTTTGTGGGTTCCCCATACTTAGAACTGAAACTCAAAAAAACTTTTTTCATCAAACCCATACGTGTGGGGTATCTATGGATAGGTCTTTAAAAATGATATTGAGGTTTCTAATATTATTTTTTTTCTAAACTGAATAGTTTGCGCGAGAGACACTTCTGAAGTGAAAAAATGTGCCCCCCCCTCTGTAACTTCTAAAATAACAGAATGAAAAATCTAAAAAAAATATATGATATACATTACCATGCAAACTTCCACCGAAAATTGGTTTGAACGAGATTTAGTAAGTAGTTTTTTTAATACGTCATAAATGGTACGGAACCCTTCATGGGCGAGTCCGACTCGCACTTGGCCGCTTTTTTTCTTTTCTTTCGGAGCAATTATCTCCGAATATATTCATTTTATCCAGAAATGTTTGTTGAAGACCCCTATTAGTTTTGAAAGACTTAACTTTTTTTACTTTATACTTGTAGTGCAAGACGATATTACTTGCCAAATTTCATAGTTCTAGGTCAATGGGAAGCACCCTATGAATTTTGATTCCCTCGAGTGTCGAAATGTAAATTTTTTGTGGCATAGACGGCCGAATCCTTTTTTACGCCAACTTAAAGATTTGATATTTTCACAGCTTCAAAGGACTGTCGACCTGAGTATATGGTTTAATTTCAACTCGATAAAGGTCTTGACTTGACAAAGAGATGAACGGATGGACAGCAAACTGATCCTATAAGGGTTCCGTTTTTAGCTTTTTAGGTAGAAACCCTAAAACTCAAATAAAAATCTAACAAAAGGGAACATCTAGAGAGGACAATGGGGATTACGTTTGTAGAAGCTGTCACGTGACTTCACCCATTTAAACCATTAAAGAAGTCCTTGTTGAACTAAACATTATATTATTGTTATTATATATACTTAAATAAATAAAAAGGTATAGGTACAGTCGCTATCAGATATATCCGAGCGGTCCAGGTGCTCAAAAGTATGTGAAGATGCACTCTAATGATATATTAGAGGCCTTGTTCAGATATTTGTGAACACCTTGGCCGCTCCGATATATGTAATGGCGACTGTAGGTTCATAGTCAATGGACAGCAGCACATACGACACACGTACGACATAGCGGAAAAGATGGTGACGGAAGTCGGTTATTTGCACTTTGCATGTAATCGCTTTGAGCTGATGGAAAACAGCACACTAAGCAGAAATAATTTATCTAGCTTTACTGTCGGTTGGGAGGAAACTGACTGTTCAGCCACTTGTAAAAATATTGAAATATTCAATAAATATGGCTTATTACGGGATTTACGGGTTGAAACATTGTAACGTTGCTAAATATGTAATTGCGAAGCTTGAACCAAATATGCACAATAAACCAATATGTATAAAATGAAACAGAACTACCGCCTCGTGTCTTACACGATAATTATCTATGTATTTAAGTGCGATAAATGACTACCTAACCTGCCTACGTGTGAGATGATAGGTAGGTAGAATGTACAGACTTATTTCGCTTTAAACACTTAAGTGATGCCGAGATCAAAACAACCTAGATTAATTAAAAAAAAATAATAATAACAAACATTTACAATATACTTCTGCCAAACCACAGAGTCGTTTGTAGGCAGACTCCTGTAATAATTGTGTAATAAGCGAGGTAGTTTATACGTAAATTAAACTTATATTATTATATATTTAACCCCTTACCGCATGCGCAGCCCTATATTTAATTTTATTTATTGTACAGTAAGCTGCAGAGATATCAGACCCCCCTGCAATAAAGTTTCTATGCTGCAAGAAATAAAATTCAATTTTTCGTAAATGCACCAATGCGGACATTATTTTTATCCTCAGTACCCCTAGTGTAACTTTGATCGACATCATATAGTGCTTCTTATTGCATGGTTACCCTAAACTATTACTACTACAGCAATCGGGATACTTGCAGGTACTCTGACCTAACCAGTTCATTACGATGCTTCCTCTTTGACAGCCTCAACCCAAGTGAACGAGCCTGTCCAACATTTACCGTGTCCCCACCACCTGCTAAAACTACCGTGTTTTGACATAATGTTAAATCGTGTTCAGTATAATGTTATTTTTCCAACTACCCCTGTATTAATCGGGGTAACATAATGATGTTGTCACGGTATAATTATTATTTAACTGCTATCTTAAATGTAAACATAAATAAATCATGACATTCGGCCATCCAACTTCGTGCATGACTCCGGCGCACGAACCTTCTCACTAAAAGCTAGATCGATTTAAATCTTACACCAACCGTGAAAAATTATTTAAAGCGTCAAAACAGTTTCTAATGAAGTAAATTGAAACTTAACTTATCACAATTCATACATTTATATAATCAGGAAATGTGTTAAATAAAATTATAATGAGATACATGAAAATAATATCATGACATTCGGTCTTCTGTTTCCCCTTGTTCATATAACTTACTACTATGCCGTGACATTAGCATTTTGCTACGTTAATGAAAAATCTTAATACCTGTTGTTAATTTCGTATAACTAAAAAAAAAACAGACAAAGCTCAGTTTTTATTATGTATAAAGTTTGTTTTGTTTTCTCAAAAAACCAAACATTACTTCTGTCCGTTAAAACTTGTCTTTGATTTAATTCAATACCCGTTGTTTTACAGGCAAAAGTGGTTCGACTTCAGCACCATCTGTTTCAGTTCTACATTTAACAATTAAACCTTTCTTGACCCAATATTGTATTATACTACATTGCGTTAATGTAGACTTCATCTTACTCCATTCATGTATTAATCGTTACGTAACGTAGCAATAGGTTAGAGATAATATTTAACCCCTAAATGGCTTTAACTCTTGAAGTCGACGTGACAATCTTTATAGTCATTAGTCCTGTGTTCAGCTCAAAACTATTAAGTTCAGTTGAAATTTTACACATTTACAATATTATGTCTCTGGATCCATATCTGCACGTGAAGTGTCAAACTTATATAAACGTATAATTGGATTGTTATAGGTAACAATACCTATAACAATGTTCAAGTTTTTGTACTTTTTTATTTAAAAGGTTGCTCTGATTGTTAATAATACTACTCATTTCATAATGGGTGTTCGTATGACAATAACACACGACAATTTCTTTATTCAAATGCCACCTTGAATAACATCGCTTTCAGAGGCTATTATACAACTCTGCTAGGGGTGATACTAAAGTGTCCTTGAGGTAATTAAATTTTGTGTCTTGAAATTTCAAAGGATGCCAAACATTTTGCAAAAGTTTCAGTTTCAATAATTGGTTGCATTTATACATTAACATAAGATTCCCGTATACTGCTTTTAAGGTGACTAAAGCACTGCTAGATACGCCTTTGACATCAATGTAAAATGACAAGTGTCAATACTAAAAACTCAAGTTCATTTAATTTAAACAATGATTGAAACTACCAAATCAAATTATTGTCATATCCAATAAAATCCATTTTTTTCTTTATATATGTATTTTTTTCTAGGACTACATCTATGCCATAATATATTGTTCATGTCATTGATCGAAGTTCACATTTTTATTAATATTATCTTGCCTTAAACCTCTACGAGCTTTTTTTTCTTCCAATATCTTGTATTACTTTTGTAAACAATATAAATTATGATAATTAGCAAACCATAACAGATATATCTTTACTAAAAGGACAATAACCCCAAATGTGCCTCATGGCATTAAGTCCGCCTTTTAATAAATAAGGTTTTCTTTTGTGCAATAAAGATTAAATAAATAACTGTTCTGTCAAACCTATATCTATAGCTTATTTGGGCGTTACTTGTTATTATCGTCAGGTAAATACTATATTAACTAACTATCCTCATTAAGCTTATTACATACAATTTATTGCGTATTTACCTTGTAACGCTACTAATAACTCTACAGATACGTCAAATCTCTATCGTCTATGCACTCTTTTCTCACACATCTCTTTTTCATTCGTTTTTTTTTTATAAATTATACATCGTTTTTTACTACTTCCACTTTTGAATTTCAGGAACTACGTAGCAGTTTAAAACGTTTTCTGGATATCTGTATCATATTTTTATACTTTCAACTTGCGAAATATGACCATGTACATTTGCGTTCAACTCAATTATCTTATCTGTCCCGTCGTAATTATCTAACTTTAACATCGCTACTAACTGATGCTGTTACAACGCATACTCCCATAGGTACTACAAGTACAAATTATATTGAATCGTTCGAACTGAACACCGCGTTTGCTAAGTTTCAAACGTTAGTTATGTAAATATAACTTCCAACCAATTCTAGATAATCACCATTCAATCTGCAAACAAAAGATTCGTCTCTCTATTGATCTTTCTGAATAATTGTTCCTTTATCTTCCCTGTTTCCCTACGTAATCTATATTTAGGGCAATTATCATCATCTACACTCAAGTGCCTACTTTTTTTCACTTGTTAGCCTTTGTCACAAATCCCATGGATACAACAAATCGTTTGCAATATGTCCGATCTGTTGTTTACTTTACAATCTCGACTACTCAAAATCTGTTTACCTGAGATACTCTTGTACTGTCTGAAGTCTACTCTATACTATATTTGTTCTATATTTAAGTCGTACAGTAAAACATATTTATTATACTATAACATTTGGTATTTTGGTAATCTCC
Organism: Cydia pomonella; assembly: GCF_033807575.1. Taxonomy (NCBI): domain Eukaryota; kingdom Metazoa; phylum Arthropoda; class Insecta; order Lepidoptera; family Tortricidae; genus Cydia; species Cydia pomonella. The sequence continues at coordinate 14,260,076 of NC_084703.1, read as the reverse complement.
ATAGGTAGGTATACATATGCTTATATAGGCACTATCCTGTTACTGTTTATTTGTTAGCACTTATCACTTCAACATTATGCGTCCATCTGCATTCATTAGTTTTATTAATAATAATTAGTTTTATTTAACGGAATATCTCGTTTAATCCATGATAATTACCTCTGATCTCTTATTTAATGCATTTCTATACATTTAACACCTTTTTATTCGAATAATAATTAAAGTTACTTCAAAATTATGATAGTTAGAACTTCGTGTGCATAAAATATACTCATACAACAATGTCTCTATTGTCTAATGTCTGTACAATATCTCAAAATGCAATATGAATATCGTCTAATCTATCGAAACATGAAAATAATTAACAATTATTTAAAATTTCACATATATATAAAGATATTTCTTCTAATACTGATCATCAACAACATCGAGTTAATTATCAAAAAAGTTTAATCAATTTCACGAACTCGCTGTCACAAGAGTTTGCGACTCAAAAATTCAGTCAAAAACACTAAACATCCATAGCCAATATAAGATGTCAAATGTTATCACAATTTCATTTTACTATTTTTAATACTATCATATTTAGCTTGTTGGATACTAAAAAGGAGCTACAACTCTAACACATGTATCTTTCCTCAAGACTGCGTATAAGTAGTCATTTAGTCAACTATGTTGTTCTGAGTGGATTAAATTGAACAAAAGTTTATTTTTACATCGATAAAGCGACGTGTATACTATAATATTTACAAAAGCTCAACTAAACATGGATAGGTTTATTAGCATCCACTTCATTTGATAAACTCCTGATCATCAGCTAACTCGAATCAGTCAATCGTGTCATGTCTTTTAAGTATTTGATAGGATACAATCATCTTTCTATACTCCTATTTTGTTCCATATTCCTCTCGATATCAATTATAAAGAAACAGCTGTATGTTATAACATACCCAATCTCTCTGCTCTATTGTTTTTGTCTTTTTTCAATAATTTTAATAATTCCTTTCTTTTACTACGTTCAACACTTATTTATTAGTTATCCTATTGTTCGAACATATGCGTAAAATTTTTTCAGGCATCATATTTTCAAATCTTCTATTATACCTCTATCTTGTCGCCTCTCTTTTTTTTTAACTGTTTGGGTCATTATTTACGTTTCTGTTTCTCATTTCACTATCGACTCACAAGAGATCACGAATTGTTCTACTATAAGTAAGCTAACAAACTACAGCAAACTTTTGCAATACTGTTTCGTGTCTTAATTATTGGTTGCATTAAGAAAACCCAGAATTCATTTATGAAAATACTACTAGCTTGTAGTTAATTTCATGTTCAAACTGGGTAACTTGATACTTTAGTCTGTAATGACATCACCTGTACACAGTTTGTCAATAAAATATTTCTATTCTATTTTAACTATGCATTTTGTCCACCTCTCAAAAAGATTACTCACACTGCTCTGGTCTATCCATTATAAGTCTCTTTATCCCGTCAAATGACAATTAATTTCTGTTATATTTATCAATCTCGTATAAACTTTCAATATCTTTTTCTCTAGTATACCGGCTTCTGCTTACCTACCTAAGTACCTCGATACTTTTCAATTTCCTGCTTAAAGGCAAATCTCTTTACTCGAAAGAAAGAAAGAAAACCTCGATCTGTGTTAGAACTCAGTCACTTTACGTACTTGCTACTGTATCATTACTCAAGACGGTATAAATTTCTGCAGTTCAGTTTTGGATCACTATATCAAACTCAAGAGCCTTAATCAATGCTCAAGCATTAAACGCATTCATGTTCAATTACGTTCTTCATCTGGCTCAACACCCGAAATTCAAACAACTGTTTTTTCCTAGAAAAAAAAGAAAAACTTCCCCAAATTCTAACAATTTTTTTTGTAAAAAAATATTAATTGTAACACACATTTCAATCGAACAATAGTCACAGACATACAGTATCTGTTCTCTGTGTACAACTTGTCTCTCTTTTCATTTTAGCATCTATTAATAGTATTAACCATTTCAATCGGACAATGCTCACACACATACAATATGTTTTCTATGTATAACTTATCTCTCTTTTCATTTTACCATCTATCATTAGGTAGATGTAAACCATTAGGTTTTGTTATACTTTTTTTTTTTTTTACTTCATTTCATAAAATAAAATATTTGATACTCTGTATTATAGAATTTAACGGAGATCAAACTTAATTTCGATCTAACTTGTAATCAAGACGCTGTCTTACATTTTACCCACTTATACTTTATATTCTCTTCTCACAAGGCCACTGTAAATTCTATATCTAAAAAAATCGCGTAAGTATATCTCCACACACGACAGTCGTGAAACTGCCAGCGTCGATAAAAATCTATAATTCTTATCTTCATAAGAGTGTAATTTCACTAATTCATCCTTCGTTTGATTCATCTCTCCAAAATTTGAGGCGTATGCTCAGGGTTATTTTAATTTCAACCATATATAAAATAAAAAAATATATGAACCATTTCAAGAGAACGAACGTTCGCTACAAACGTTCCGTTTTTTTCATATTTCACTTACAGCTCTCACAAGTCACTATTGTGATTCTGTATCTCCGTTTAATCAATACATACGTATGCTTGTTGGAATTAAAAATCAATATAAGCTACAAATTACTTTTTTTTTATTATCATTCCATCAATAACCAGTTGCATTCTCGTCATCGTACTAAATACTGTAAATATTACTTGCAATGTCACGTTAGAATATAATTTATGAACAATCAAAGAAAAAATTAGTCATCTTATTTGGACTAAAAAAAACATCCGTCTCGTTCTCGCGACCACCATAGTCAAATCTTTAGCAACTAGTCATACAGAATTCACCATTCGCACATTCGCATTTTATAATTCGCAATTTCAATGTGTACACTTCCGTCAAAAAACAAACAATTTCATCTAATTCTCAACATCCGTGACGAACCCTCACGTCAAACAAAAATAAAATATTAAGATGTACTCTCACGTACTTTAATGTTTACTTTCCTTGACGCACGCTCACTTCACACAAAAATCGAATTTCAGATGTACTCTCACGTCAAATAACTTCTAACTACCTTGACGTATGCTCATGTCAAATAAAAAACAATTTCCTTGACGTGCTCTCACGATAAACAAAAATCAAATTTAAAACGCACGCTCACATCAAATAAAAATCAAATTTAAGACGCACTCTCTCGTCAAATAATTTTCAACTTCCTTGACGCACACTCACGTCAAGCACAAATCATATTTCAGACGAACTCTCACGTCAAAAAATTTCCTACTTCCATGACGCATGCTCACGTCAATCGATAATCAAATTTTAGACGCACTCTCACGTCCAACAAAAGTTAAATAACTTGATTGAACAATAGTTATTTTTACAACAAGAAAGCAAAGTTTGATATTTCTTCGAGTGCTTGTTTTGATTGTATAATAAAATACGTAAAATATGGTGTTTTTATTAAATTTTAATCTTTTATTTCATTAATTAATTATTACGAATGAAGACTCGTAGGGTGTTTTGGAACGATGCGGTCTGACTTATTTCGGGGGTCTATTATAAACCGTCAATATACCGTTGAATTACGTATGCACTTTTTTTTTGTTCAAATATTCCGAACTTGTATTAGGCCCCGCTCGTTGAAATGACATTCGACTCTAAAGGTCACTTGAATGTTATTTTGTCTCACTCGGTGAGCAAAATGTGATTTTGCTCACTGTTTTTAAGCAGCAAATTACCCTTGTTCGAGCTGCTGACGTGATAAAATATTTTCATCAGTGAAACAAACAAATTCGTTATAAATTATATTTCTTTCGCTCTTTGTTGTCTTTAACAAAACTATCATCTGGCACTGACACTGAATAGTTCTGTATACAACAAACTCTCAATACTCGCTCTCATGCTAATAAATATATTATTTATTATTGTCATACAAAAACTTGAGTTAACTTCTCTTAAGTTACCTTCGCTTATGTTAAGCTACCATAATGCTCTCTCACATTGTTATTATATATCGTGTACCTGCGTAACTTTAAATCATACTAGTAGACCATATGATTGACCAGCAATTTTACACAGACTCTGCATGAGTTTAATTATCATAACTTCTTTCCAAGTTCTATATTGTCGTTTAATACTAAATAAGTGATTTAGAATCAATGCATTTAAATTTACACACTGTCAAAATCCATTGTCACATTATACATAAGTATAGTGTCATTTAACCCAATTAAATTATCTCATTAATAAAAAATAAAAAAAGGATTGTCTATTTCAGGCTTCTAGCCCATAACAAATCTCTTTATGTTTCATTAAGATCTCTTAGATACGCTCATTTAAAATTACTAGTACCTGGGCGACCGAGCTCCGCTCGGCTACAACTATCCATTGCAATATGGTGGCGTATAATAGGTGATAATCTACATAAACTTAAAAAGTAAAATGTGAACTGACAATTATTATTATTTACAATCGAATTCAACCTTACAGCACTTGTCACAGAGTAACGCCATCTATTGCCAATTTCTCTTATTACATAGCTCATTTTTTTACCAAACCAAACCTGTCCAAAACAATAAAAATTAAAAATTATATATATAAACTTGAACATATAAAAAAAAACAAAGGTTAGTCACCGGGCGAGATTCGAACCCGTAACACTCGTTTCTAGCCGTCCGCGTCCCAACCCGCCGGACCAGACGGACAGTGGCCAGCAACACGAAATCAGCGACCACATTCTGCGTCGAAAGAAAAACGCATGAAAACTCGAAAACACGCGCCTTCTCAAACACAAGACTAATCTAGACCGACTGTACACCCCCAAAAACCCCCATATACCAAATTTCAGCGAAATCGCCAGAGCCGTTTCCGAGACCACAGAAAACTATGTATATATACAAGAATTGCTCGTTCAAAGGTATAAGATAATGCAACGTCAGAACGTTATGTCAAACTATCATCTTCTAATTTACATACGCTCATGTAAATTTACCATAATGTACGCTCACATTATGAAGAACTATCATCATCTAATTTACTTACACTCAAGTAAATTTACATAATGTACGCTCACATTATGAAAAACTATCATCATCTAATTTACATACGCTCATGTAAATTTACCATAATGTACGCTCACATTATGAAAAACTATCATCATCCAATTTACATACGCTCATGTAAATTTACCGTAATGTACACCCACATTATGAAGTACTATCATCTAATTTACATACGCTCATGTAAATTTAGCATAATGTACGCTCACATTATGAAGTACTATCATCTAATTTACATTCGCTCATGTAAATTTACCATAATGTACGCTCACATTATGAATCTGCTATTCTATTTATCTCATCTTTCACGTCCAAACTCTTAATATTACCCTCTTAATATTACTCATGTTATTAAAACTACATAAGTATATACTACACAAAACGCTTGTTTACGTTGTTGTACACTAGCTTACTTTAAATAAGTATCTGTATTTACTTAGGTATATTTTTATGCTAGCCCGCTTTCAACTGTAAGGCTTTCATTAGCATAAATAAACTATGAGTCTCATACAATTTTAGCTAAATTGGAGTAAAATTTACAGATAACATGTGTAACACTGTCACCTGTATAACACTGTCACTGCCACCATTAAACGTAGGTATTTATTTCGACAAAAATATGTCTATAAATAGGTACTTATTATTTCGCATTTTAGTGCTGTCCAACGAGGTATTCTATTTTACTACTACCAATTCACTGATTTCGTATAGATTTAACTAAAACTGCTGCATTGAACATAAATCATGACGTGTACAACAATGAAATACATAAATGCTTTTAAAAATTCTTATCAAAGAAAAAAATATATAGGAAAGCATAACCTATTCCATGTGTAAAAATGACAAAACTAATTTATTTCTGGTCATGATGCCTCATATACTGATGTCTTAAAGGAACTTTTATTATCATAATATATATTTAATTAACTTTCTTGGGCCATCATATGATTTACAACAATCATTTAATATTATCTGTCTAAATTATCATAAATTCATTATCTATCACAATAAACTACCAGCCAATTTATTGTTTTCAGTTGCTTGCAAAGAAGTGGTAAGATATACTTCTTAATGACTATTTTTACTCACGAGTTTTAAAGCTACCTGCAACTTCATCATGCATTTTTTTAAATTGCTAATACATATAATAGTTACTTACAAGCAGTCGCCAAAAACATATATCTGAAGCATGTAAATCGTCCTAAACTCATGAAATAAAATACTTTTTATTTCTATAACTTACGTTTCATAAAACTTAGGAATCAAAATAAATCTCAAAATCCCATTGTGGGTTAGTGGTACGTTAACACTTCTGATTTATAGTGCTTCTTATTGCATGGTTACCCTAAACTATTACTACTACAGCAATCGGGATACTTGCAGGTACTCTGACCTAACCAGTTCATTACGATGCTTCCTCTTTGACAGCCTCAACCCAAGTGAACGAGCCTGTCCAACATTTACCGTGTCCCCACCACCTGCTAAAACTACCGTGTTTTGACATAATGTTAAATCGTGTTCAGTATAATGTTATTTTTCCAACTACCCCTGTATTAATCGGGGTAACATAATGATGTTGTCACGGTATAATTATTATTTAACTGCTATCTTAAATGTAAACATAAATAAATCATGACAATCATAACGTGACGAACGCGTTTGCGTTAAGTCTCATTTTGTATAGGATTTTGAGGTTCCAAAACGTCCCGCTTGGCGCGCTCTTCCTAAATCCAATACAAAATGAGACTAAACGCAAACGCGTACGTCAAGTTTCAAAATCGAATTTAGTTACACTAGGGGTACAGATAGCCCCATTTTTTCCAAAGCCTAGTTATAGGATCCATGAGGCTCTTGTGATAGGATCCATGAGGAATTGGGCCACAACTCCTGAAATCTTAAATGTCAACTACATCCACACTTTATCAGGTCTTATATCAGGCCCGACGTCGGGCACGCGACGTCGAACAAGGGTATTTTTCCGTTTCATCAAATATCAGAACATCGTTTACAGTTGGTTTACAGTATTTGAAATGTAAAAAAATGGATCATATGCAAAAATATCAAACATGGAACATTTTTGGCAATTAGAAAAAAGGATTTTTTACATTTCATGTTTAATATTGTTAACGATGTGCTGATATTGACATCGGGACTGATTTCGAGCCCGATATCGGGAAGTGTGGATGTAATTGGCGCTTTATAGGCACACATATAGCGTTTATGTATTTTTATATTTTCGAAGGTAAAACAAAGTCAAGCAATTTCCCTCAGCGGAAAAAAAAGAACCTCATAAAAGTGCTTGAACCAAAGTATCCTGATTGTAAAATTTATATAGACCACAGAATGAACAATAGAACTCCGTAATGTAATGCATCGATGTACAATGTGAGTGCAGTCTTTGAACTAATTGTGATTGTTGAGATGCACTTTGGCCGTGCTCGTAAATGATTTTGATATTAATGTCATTTCAAACTGTTTAGTGAAGTCAGTGCATTCTGTTAAAGATTATTGTATAGGAATAGGTACTTGACTTGCGCGAGTATGGTACATAGCTAATCTACCTGCTTACGACTGACATTGATGTGTAGGTAGCAAAGTAAGTTCGGGTCACAGATTACGTGGTGGTAATCTGTTTCGATGTGCGTCACGATTTGACTCACGGCCATGTATGTGTGAGGCTTTTTAGGATTCCGTAGCAAAAAATGACTTAACTAGGTATGTGTAAAGTTAAACATAACTTTTTTAGTTTCATCATCTACCGTGTGTCTTTCCTTATGTCACAGCCATTTAACTCTTAAACTATCTATAACATACATGTATAAACGGAACATAGGCGTTGTGTGCCGCTTCTTAATTGTGTAGTATTTTTTTAATATAGTGTTATTAGAACGGACCTCTTTCTCATTCTGCATAAGTAGGCCTGTCGTGATGTACAGTCGCCTTCAGATAGGTATATAGGAGCGGTTGAGGTGTTCACAAATATCTAAACACGCCTCTATTGTGTTTAGATATTTTTGAACGCCTCGGCTGCCCTGGTATCTGATGGCGACTGTACAGTCTTATTCATAAATATGTATTTTTTCACTTTATTGCAATGGATTGTGGATGATGAGGTGAAGAAATGTATGAACTCAACTGTACAAGTACAATCAAACATAGGTAGGTATTAATTATAGTAGGTAGATGGTTAGGTACAGTTTAGATTATTTCGAGGTGAACGAATGTTACTAAGAGTTGATCGTAATATTCGGTCATCACAAAACATAATATACCTACTTACGAGTAAGTAGTAGGTAGTATTTTATTACACATTCGATTTTAAAATAGCAGGTTGCTAGGAAACAATACCGAAATTCGCAATTATCGCAGACGCATTATCCAATGTTAGTTAATCACTTGCAGTGCGTTTTACTAGAAAGGTAAATAAACTAATATAAAAAATATTATATAAAAAACTAATATTACAATAAGGCGTGTAGGTATTAAGATCTAGGAAAAGATCGATTGCTTGTGCAACTGGACCAACTGGACTGAAATATATTATAAACAAAAACAAATACGCAATTGGACTGATCGAGAAGAACAGCTCGACAAACAACAAATATTTTAATAATTAATAAGGCTACATCCAGTGTATAGGTAGTAGGTACACGCTTGCTCTTTGTAGTGGACCTCCAGAGCAGAGAAAGTAGGCAGTACCGATGACATGAGCGCTTTCACTGCTGGCAGACCAATCACCACGCACGGCGTGCATTATATGAGACACCGGTGCATTTAATTATTAATTAAAATGATACAATAATAAATTAGCGATTATTTCATTACGATATATAAATTACCCTTTTAAGTTGTTAACTATATCCATTCTATTAGTTATGTAAATAATAATTATAACATTAACACATTTTGTGTTACATTTACGTCTAAACATAGCCAGCAGCATAATTTAACTTTTCCTTTTCCTACTCTGTTTAATGAGTTAGTAATTATCTTTAACAATAGCCGTTCAATAATTCGTCATTAAATCAAATCATAATACTATGTCCAGTGATACAGATGCGGCCATTAAAAATACATATAAAATTGTTATGTATTAATTTATCAATTGGAAATATCCCTAAATTTATTTATAGGTATGTAAGAATAAGTTAGTGCATTCTTAACTATGTTTACAATTTTTACAAATCTTTTTACTAAGATATTACAATTTGTGGCACAATTTGTAACCAATTTCACAGTTCCGTAGAGTTATGCTGTACAAGATTATTATGCTACTTATATAATTATTACCCACCCATTTAAACCTAAGCAAATAACAAAAATAATATGAACGGTAATAAAATAAAATAATCAATACTTACTCATGTTGATAAGTAGCACAAACAAAATTGATCAAAAGGGGCGATGAATTCACGTTAGTATATAGATCAGCTATTGTTTATAATATAATGAAATGTCTGCAATCTGGACAAATTACTTTTATATATTAAATTACGACACTACCAAATATATAGCACATAACTATGCGTACGCCCCAGTACATTCCCAGATAGATATTGAAAAAAAAAGTACAGAATTGAATGATTGGTTTGATTGAAGTGAACTGAGAATGAGTGAACGAACAATAGTGTTGTCGAGATCGGCAAAGCGAACCCTATCAAGTAGCAGTGTTGCCACATTTATCGTAAATTTTGGCGTGATTTTGGCTCTCGTCTGCGACTCACATGCGCAAGAATTTGCGTGAGTTATGATTTAGCCGCATTTTCCAGTTTCTTATTATTTTGTAATGATGGGCAAAAATTTGACATTTTTTTTTCTTTTCATTTAACGAATCGTTACTTTTGATTCAAATCATGAAATCAAATCAAGTGCCCTGGCAATACTGTTAGATTACAAGCCATGTTGGACAAACTCTGCGCTGTACGGCAAATAAAAATAAACCATAGAAACACAAGATATGAGATCTAGAATAACAAGTATTCCGTATTAAACTTAATTTATGAAATATTAACAGTTGAATAAACTGAATTATATTACAATTATTGCAAAGGAAAGGATACGGAAGCATAACTGCACAATAACATGGCTTCGTCTCTAAACGTTATCAAATTAACCAAAATAGAAAATGTTTGTAGAACGTGTTTATCTGAAGAAATTGTGCCGCATTCTATATTTGATGTTTACTCTGGGACGATTACTTTCGACTTTGTAATAAGCGCAGTAACAGGCTTAAAGGTAAGAAAACATAAATCGTTAAGTAATATTGTTTTGATCCTAGTTCTCACGGAAAATTTTCACTTGCACTGCTTTATGGTGCTGTTACTTTCAGTCTATCAAATTTAGCTTACTGAATTGAATCAATAATTGTTTTAGTATTAACGGTGATTAAATGACTAGATAAATAAAAAAGTAGGCAAGTGTTTTCTTGCACCTATTATTTTTTATAAAAAAATTACGAACTGAAATGTCAGTTAAATTCCACTAATGTGTTCTATTAGTAGTAATTCGAGACAGGGTTGAGGGTAGCAGTTGAGGAAGTAGACTACATTTTACGGGACTTAGGGTACAAGATATCAATGCTTAGGGTTAGTTTTAAAGTATTTCTTTGTTTACTGCAATTATTCTGTAGAATATGATAGAAGATATAAAATTAACTTAAATTGTTATCTTTATTCAGATTGAACAAGGTGATGGGTTTCCATCAAATATTTGCCAGGAGTGCAGGGATAAAGCCATCAGTGCATTTGGTTTTAAGAAAAAGTCTCAAGAAACACATGATGCTCTAGAGACTCTGATTAAGAAAGCTATCAATGTAAGTAATACCTAACTGACTAGGAGGATTTTTGCAGCTGTGAGCTCCCATGGAAGCTTCAAATTTTTCTACCTATTCTGACCAAAATTGCGCTTGCCGAAACTCTCCTTCTCCCCATTTTAGACTATGCTGATGTTTCACATCTTTATCTAACTGAGGAGCAACTTCATAAACTTGAAATTTTTTTATTTATTTATTAGAACTTTGTTATTCTACAGAGAATTTTTATTGATTTGATATATATGAAAAAAAAATATATTTTCACCTTCCATATATACTGTATTCTATTCCTTCCCGCAACTTCTCACTATCTTAAGGAGCTTTTCAATTATCTTAATTCTGTGAGGTTGCCACGCAATTTGCTTTTTGCTGTCCCATCATCTTCTTCAAAAGTTTACAACACTTTTTACACTTCGAGCTGTACAATTCCGGAACTCCTTACCTCATGATTAGACATGCTCAATCTCTTGCTCTATTAAAAAAAACTGCTTAATAAACATGTTGCTATCATATTTACCTACTTTTGTTTTGTTTTATATAATATTATATGTATGTTTATGTATTTCTATTTGTTTTTTTTATAATGTGTATGTTTATTTACTTTAAGAGGAAAGAATAGTTTTGTGATCCTAGTGAAATAACTGTACTTTTTCTATGAAATTCCATTTTGTGGGAAAATGTTCTTCACTAACTAATTCTTAACAAATCACTTTGATTTTGATGTTGATTGCTTCAGCATAATAATTATATTCTAGGTTAAATGTTTCGCTTAAAAAAAATGTATTCTAAATTTTGAAAAAATGGAAAACCTATAAACCTAGTTTTTGATTGTATCAAGAGCATACTAAAAAGCCATGGAGAATATTTAGAAGTCGAAAAACATTTTCTCTTTTTGTATGGATGATCATGTGGTATACTTCCCTCTTAATTGTTTGTATGAAAGCAGGTCTCAGAATGCTTTTGTGACACCTACTCTTTTTGATTAAATGCTTTGTTTTTGCTACCCAAAGGTTGTATGGAAGAGATCACTCTCGAACTATAAGACCACCGGTTGGGTACCTCGATTGAAGGATATTATCTTGATATATCTATAGAAATAATATTATGCAAAGCTAATATAAGTACAAATTTGTCTAGATTATATATGTAGTAAAATAGTTCATTTTGCATCATAACGACGCAAATAGAGTATTATGAACCCCTATAAGTTTTCTCTTCATAATGTGGATATTTAGCAGTATGTAGGTGTTTTCACATAACTGCATACAGTTAAAGGCTGGTTAAACTGGCAGCTTATTTCATACCCATACATTTAGTCAGGAAAGAGACAGTTACACTTGAGTTAGGGCTTGTTTACACATTGATAGTTCATACATTTGCTACTTGCGTTTAGTCGCAAATGTAAGTACTCACACTTTTCATTAATCGTAAGCATTGTGAAAATGAAAATGCCCACTTATTCTTTTATTACATACATGATTATTAATTGGAAGCCTTTAGGGCCTGTTTCACAATGTCCAAGTAAAGTATTGGATAGCTAATTAACAAATAAATTAACCAGCCAGCCAGATAAAACTTCCTGCAAAACCTAGCACTTTATCTACCATTTAAGCTTATTTAAAGATTGTGAAACACCAAAGATGAATTTATTGGTCAGATAAGTGGCAAGTAGCTTTTCAGGACTTTACTTGGACTTTGAAACAGGGCCTTATAATCATATGTGAATGAGAAAATAAGGCTAACCAGTTCCCTTCTTGTACATACCAGTTATATTACAATTTAAACGCATAGCCTGTGCAAGTCATTATGAAAAACAAAAGTTTGAGTACTATTCCAATAAACAGTGTTTTGAAATTGGTGTGCGTGGTTTTGCCTATCAGTTAATTTAGTTGGAAGTAACTTATGAATTATTCTCTTATTTAAAAAATATGTGTTATATGCAAGTGCAAGGTGCTTCTAGTCAATCCAGGCAAGTATCTTGGTCATCTTGGATACATCAGAGTATATAATTAGGGGCCTAGCTAGAATAACAACTGCTAACTCTAACAACAAATTTCACAAATTGTATCAAGACATTCAGGACAATTCATGCATTCATTTATAGGGTGACTCCAGTAAAGGATCCAAAATAAACAGAATATAAGCCCAGAAACATGTTACGTAATATGTATACAAAACAGGTTTACATATTAAATTAATATAATTCTGTATGGACTGATGAGGATTATTGATAAAAACTACCCTATGTGCTTTCCCTGGGCCTCTAAACTATCTCTATACCGAATTTCATCTGCATTGGTTAAGAGGTTTATTTGTGAATAAGTAATTCAGAATCAGTAACAGACTTACAGTCTCTTATCTCATTTATAATATTATTAGTAAGGATTTGATCGGGTTCAATATTACATTGCAAGAACATAGTTATTATTATGTTTATTTACTTTCTCTTCTGAGCATATATATGTTCTATTTTCATTTACATATCTACATGTTACATAATTAATGGTACACTTTATTGCTAGTGATATTTTACAACTCCCAAGCGGTTGAAAGTACCAGTTAAGTATATCATGAATATTTAGTAATCACGATTTTGTCCACAGACAACCTTACATGATGTTAAAGAAGAGCAGCCAGCAGATGATACCGATGATGGCTTGGATATTGACTTTAATCTGCCGGTGACACCTGAAAATTGTAGCGAGTTAGGTAATGAAAACATTCATTATTAGTTTCATTTCATTTCATTTAATGAAATGTGATAACTGACAACAGTTAGTTTTAATTTCGTTTAAGTTTTGACGACTGGTTTGGCTTAGTGGGTAGTGACCCTGCCTACGAAGCCGATGGTCCCGGGTTCAAATCCTGGTAAGGGCATGTATTTGTGTGACGAGCATGGGTATTTGTTCCTGAGTCATGGGTGTTTTCTATGTATTTAAGTATTTATATATTATACACCGTGTTTTTTTTGATTTGCGTTAATTTCGAGGGTGCATTCCTGAGCTTAAATTAAGTAACTTTCTCAAAGACACCGATATTCTAATTAACTCCATTTCGGAGATAATCAATCATAAATTGTTATCTTATTAGGCCCTTACGAGCGTGTACACTTGCCTTAGGGCCTGTTTACTTATTGATTAGTGTTTAGTGCGAGTTCATACATTTGCTACTAAACGTAAGTACTATCTCGGACGATCGACGTTCGAAATGACATTGATATATCACAGTTTTCAATTGTTTCGTTGAGTTAAATGTAATGCCCGTGTTACAACAACGCTATATGCAACATTTAGTTACTTTTTATAAAAATAAAAATAGTAAAAAAAAACAAAAAAAAATTTTTTTTTTTTTAAATTAACTATGCCATTTAGTTTCCTTAAACGTACTTACCGATACCCCGAAGTTAACGAAATTCAATAAAAACACGGTGTATATATCGTTGTCCAAGTACCCTCAACACAAGCCTTATTGAGCTTACAGTGGGACTTAGTCAATTTGTGTAATAATGTCCTATAATATTTATTTATTATTTATTTATTTAATTCGAAATCGAAAGCGAGTTGTCTTAAATAATCGCATAACACGACACATTGTCATGACTATTTTCTCATGAACTTTATAGGTAGTTTTGACTTCACTCAAAATGCACTATCAGTAGTATGTATGAATGTACTTGGCACTTGTCGCTGAGGACGAGCAGTCAGCAGTAGTCACTCTCCTCCATGACAACCTCCACTACAACCTCCTCAACCTCATGGCCCCATGACCACCACCATGGCCATCTCAATTACCGCACCCCTGACAACCCCTTCATGACTAACACATGATCACCCCATGACCACCCCCATCCCCAACCCATGGCCAACCCCATGACTGACCCATGACCAACTCCATGAATTCATGATTTATCTCATCATGAATTCATGAAGGCTGGCTGGTGGCCTAGCGGTAAGAGCGTGCGTCTTGTAATCCGGAGGTCGCGGGTTCAAACCCTGGCTCGTACCAAAGTTTACCCTCTGGGTTTGAAGGGCAGATGGCAGTAAATAGCTTTCGTAAATAGTAGTGCCTACGCCAAATTTTGGGACTAGTTGTCAAGCGGACCCCAGACTCCCATGAGCTGTGGCAAAATGCCGGGACAACGCGAGGAAGAAGAAGAGACAGGTTATTCGTATAAACATATAAGAAACTCTCGTTCTTACGGCAAGCGTCAAAATGGGACGTTTTGCCAGCCGTGGACACATATTGTCATCACACTTGCTTGTAGGCCATGCGGTCCCTAAATTCTAAATCTCTACCTTGGACTCTAATGTACGTCCGAAATTAAGCTGAAGTTTTACTTATTTCCTTTAGTTTACTTACAACCGTGATGAAAAACGTTGTTATGTCCCGGGCGCTATAGGAATTACGAATTCGTATCTACCTATTAAGTTTGTTCGTTTGTTTAATTCCCACTCGTTCGTAAATCTTGTTTACCGGCCTTAATTATATAATTATTAATACAATGTATTTACTATTGCTGTTCACTACATATATTATGTAGGTATATAATATTAATAATATATAAATCTAATTATTACTTCCTTTCATTTCAAAATCGATTTTACTTAATTGAGTGAGAAAATTGCAGCGTGCATCACGATTCGTACTTTTGAAGGAAAAAATGATAAATGGACTTTATACATCGCTGGTTTTGAACGCACGCTAAGTCTGGCTCGGCAAATTCAAGCCGCAATCCCCAGCTCCTGACATGATGAAAATAATACACGGAAACATTATCAATTGTTTTTTAATTAAATAACAGATACTTTAAATAGGACAAAGAGTACTTACCGATGAAAGGAAATACTATAGCCAATAGTGGAAGCCGTACGAGCCCAATTTCAAAGAAAAACCGCAAATCGATGTACAGTTTAGCCATTTGGCATACGCATACTAGAGGTCAAAACAATTTTTTTGACCCGCAGTTCCTAAAAAAAACCGCCCAAGTAGACCTAATATTATTTAGTACGAAAGTACCTACACATACGGATGCATATGTAGGTATTTTATAATTCAAATTTTAAAATCAAATAGTATGTACCTATGTACATTATATGTAGGATGACATGTAGCGTGTTATATGTAGGACGGAATGTATATGAAATGACAAAACATTTTCCTTACGCTATTTTCTACTCATACGGGAAGAGTTTACATATGTCACTTGAGATTGGCGTGGCAGCCCTTACGGTTCAATGTTTTTTCTCAATGGATAATGGGACTAATGGGGTATGTCTGGATTGGAAACAGTTGGAGAATGCCGTCCACCGAAATCAATAATTTCATAATATACCTAAGCTTAGTATGATTTGACTTTATAAGCATACAACTTAGTATGATTTGACTTTTTCGATTTTGATTATTTATCTGTCTATCTCTCTATCTTGGCTATCTTTATGTGGCATTTGTGGCTAAGCTAATGACAATTATCATTTGTTTTAGCGTCGATTAAAAATGAAACTGAGGGTGATATTGGCCATCAATGTAACCAGCAGTGTAAACATTGCCCTGATGTGTTTGATACGTCTACTAGACTTAAAGAACATGTGGATAAAAAATGTGTGAAAGGTAAGTTTACTGTTACGCTGTATTTCTGATATATGAGATATCTGAAATATGTATTAAGTGTTTTTTTATAGAAGTACATATGTAGTTATAGTAACAATAAACTATTTAGTGAAGTTAAGCCTGCCGTTCATCTGGACTTTCCTGAATTTGTAAGATTTAGATAGTAGATTTCTTCAAAGCCCTGTTCATAGTTTCTGAGTATTAAGGTAAAACCCGGACACAAGGTAGCTATCACACTGGCGCCGCATCCGGAAATCCGTGATTGTATTAACCGCTTTTATTAAGTCAGTGTAATCCCTAAAAAAAAATTTATTTTAGTTTTACTATAATTGTAGTCAGTAGCAATGATGTAAAACAAACATCCAAGTTTAGAAGAAATGTTTGAGCTTCGAGTTCGTTTAGTAAGATATGGTGAAATTTTAAAAACCTGTGATTTGGAATCTAAATTATTGCAGCGCTATTTTTGTTGAGCTATTCATGTTAAAGGGCCAGTAGGTTTGTGTTCTTTTTTCATTTTCAGTGAATGTAAGCGTGTGTGAGATGGATGTGCGTGCTCGGGACCGCGGACATCATGTTTTCGTTTTTTTTTTGTGTGTTTATAAGTAGTCGTTGTGCTCCCTCAAGCATAATATTGTTCATTTTTAGAAATAATGTTTATATTTTTAGTTTTTGTGCAAAATGTTCGTGGTATTTTTCTATAGAGCGAAAGCCAAAAACTCAGGATTCCAATCGTTGAAATCCCTAGAGAAAGGCCTCAGGATTTCTAATTAAATTTTTGGCAACCGTATTGTAATCTTAAAGAGCGCTACGACTTTTCAAATGCAAGTACTTTGTTCTCTACGCCTACTGCACCTGGATGCATTGCATTTATCCTTATTTCTATGTTGTGCCACGATTACGACGATCACTACCATGTTAGTTATATTTACAGTGGAATTTGAAGATGAACAGAGTACCTACTGCCCGCTTTGTGGCACATGCTTTGATAATTCAGACAGTTTAACAAAACATATGTGGACAAGTCATGCTGACCTTATGGGACCAAAGAAGAGAGGTAGACCGAAAAAAATGCTGACCAGTGTGAGTTTTTTTATAACTTTATTGTCTATACAAATTATTTTACATTAAAATATAGAAATAATTTAACAGACAAAACCTACCTTCACAGAATAATTTGAAATGTCATTAAAATTATTTCCGTCCATAGTGCATATTCTAACAGTTACAATTAGGCCAAATAAGTATAATACATGAGTCGCTTAACTTCCAACTCGGATAAATCCACTTTACCCTTATATTATATATTCATTACTGTATGATTGAATCCCAGAGTTATGTAATACAGGGGTAGAGTAGATTTATACGAGTTTGCTCATGACCGATGAGGTGTTCTGGTCTTCATCAGCAGTTCCAATTCAAGAAATGCTTGATTTGTTGATGAATATCCCTATACAGCGATATTCATCAACAAATCAAGCATAAATGTATGTATATATACATGTATACATATGTATGTATATGTATACCTATATGATTTGAAGAGTTTCTTGATTCTTCATGAATCATCATCAGAACTGGATTTTGACAAAAATGGGGCCAATCCGGAAGCACATACCTATATACTTTTAATCGGTTAAAAGATTCTAGAGTTACGCTAATATAAGTAAAGCAGAATGATAAAACTATTATATACACACAATTATTATTTTTAGTTAACATTTGAATGATGAGTGCTTAGTTGTCATTGTATGACTTCCAGTTGTAAATTGTCTTCTTGATGACATTGTGATTCTACACTTTCCAGACTATATTAAGTAAATTATCGGAAAATGGCTACCACACGAAAACCGGCCCTATCAAAACAAAAGTCTGTATATTCTGTAAGGATGAATTTAAAACTCAACAAGAATTGAGCAGGCACATGATGGTACATAAAGGTAAGGATGTTGATTTGTTACAAAATTAAAGTGTTTTGAAGACCCTACATCGGCCACTATGAAAACGATGTTAGAGCAAATCACTAATGATTTTTAAAATTATACAAACGCTTAACATATTAATATTATGTCATAATACTTCCAGGTACAAAAATTCAATGCTGCATGCTGTGCAAGAAAATGTACCTCAACATAATGAATTTTGAGCAACATATCTGTTTCGATGATAGAAATAATTCCAATAAAATGTTAAATGTAAGTATCTAAAGACAACTAGTTTTTAATTACTTATCAGGTCAGTCTGGAGAAAACTGTCTATGAGACCGTCCACAAGCTCTTCCGTCGCTTTAGCTCTTGCGTTTGTACACGTACACCACTTACAGAACGTCGGTAGAGCGGAAGGAGCAAAGCACTTCCTTTCTATGTCTGAGCGACATACGTATAGATCGTGTCATTCACGACGACGCCTTGACTCGTATTGTCATGTTATTAAAGGTTACATTTGACAAATCTGCGCGACATCGTGGATGATACGAACTATGTGTTCGTCCACGTATTGTGGAGCCGTTAACCACGTATAGTACTATGAATTTTATCGACAAATCACCCCCCATATGTTTTTTCTCGACCATTTTAAAACTGCACCCTTTCAAAGTTTTATGGTGTCATACACTACTGGACTTGGTTAATGTACGATGTCCACTATACGTGGACAAACACATTGTATAGTTTGTATCTGAACGTAAAGCAATTACATACTTAAACCTGTTAATGTTTAGGTCATACCGAGTAACTTTTACTATGGAACCAACCCTTAAATCGCGTAAAAAATAATTGTCTGGTTTATACATTTTGCTGGTCTGATGTTGAAATTTTCTATGGGAGAGTCAATTTTTTCGCGATTGCAGGGTTGGTCCCACAGTAAAAGTTGCTCAGTATGACCTAAACGATAACGGGTTTGAGTAATTGCTTTACGTTCAGATACATACTGTATACAAATACCAGAGTCTTATGACCATACCCCGGATTTTTGGGTGCGGGAAAGATCTCGTGTGTTTATAATTTTGTTTATTGTAGTTCCCAAACGATAGATCGTGTCATACACGAAGAAGCGTGCCTTGACTCGTATTGTCAGGTTATTAAAGGTTCGATATATCCACATTGATCTTACTTTATCTTCCAGGAACATGAAGCATTAAGTATTCCAAGTAACAATGCCAAAGTTATTAACTGTCTAACGGAGGTACTGCTGCAAGATCTGTTAGATCCAACTGGTGATATGGCAAGTAACGTTTATTTATTTACAACTTTTTAGCCGTAGTTTGTGATACTGATAGACACGGTATTATTATTAATCATTTGGTTTCTGCTCATTGATCGAATATCATTTAGCAGAGTATTTTGTATATGGAATTGAGTATCACCGAAACCCGCCACTTAAAAGCCGCTTACTATCGAAGTTACAAACTCTTATTGAAATGATAGGCTGAAATCACACGAAACATAATTGGCACTAGCTTTCTCGCTAAAATTTACAATACAAAAAAAGAAAATGAGCAAGTAGAGGTTTTTTTATGTTGAATTTGTTCTCGCTCTGTTTTCTTTGTATTGCAATTTTCTAGCAATGAAAACGAATACCAGACATAGGATAAATGCTATATACTATGCTGAATTATCATGACAAATTTCATGTCATTTCAGCATGTCATTCTAAAATAAGAGCATAACTTCGATTGCATGGCGGAGGCTAGGTTCTTGTGACTCTTAATTCTGTTTTCATTAAAGTAAAAAGCAAATCTGTAATAACCATTAGTATATTTCAAACGAACAGGCCAATTCGAACGTGCACTTGACATCAGTACGATAACTGAATAATGTCAGTTACTTAGTTATTATTCGCGTGTGTATCGCTCGCATTAATACATGTACGTACAAGTCCGAGTTAAGTGAAGGCGCGAATGATAACTAACTGATAGTATTCAAATATCGTTTTGATGTCAAGTGAATTTTCGAATAGGCCTGTAGTTTCAATTTATCCGTAAGTACCAATTAAGCTGTAAAATGATTTAAACCCATTGACATATATCTAAGGACGGGCCTTACGGGAACTCACGAATTTGAGCCAATCGTATAGTCTAACGCAATTGGTTGCGACCAATCGCGCATGTGATGCGAACTCATCAACCAATCGCGTTGTGGCGTTAGATTGCACGATTGGCTAGAATTCGAGTGTGTGACACCGCTGTACTGGCCCCATTCTTATTGCCCGTAACGGCTCCTCTACACGATGGCCCAGCGCAGGCCAGTCCAAGGGACGCATTTATGAGTTAGAGGGAGTAAGTGATATTGCTCTCTCATTCCACCGCATAGCTGCGTCCCTTAGACTGGACTACGCTGGGCCATCGTGTGGAGGAGCCCTCAGGCCCGTCCTTAGTTACCTATATGTCAATGTTTAAATTTACAATAAACAGTCTCACATTTTCACACAGGAAAACATGAATGCCCTTGAGGTTTGCAGCATTTGTAGTGGAGTGTTTTTATCGGAAAGTGATCTGGCTAGTCACAATGATGCTGAACATCCAGAACTTTCACAGCGCTGCAACCTTTGTAGCAAGGTGAGTAAGATTCAATGCACCAAAAAGAAACTTGCCCTTTTGACGTAGGTAGCTTTAATTTAGTTTCACCTATCCTGTTGTCTGTGTACTCTGTGTATGGATTTTTAATCAAATCTTGCAAGTAAAATTTGACCCACTTCCCGGTTTCCGATGATGTATCATCGAGCTGATCTGATGATGGAGACAGGAGGTGGCCATAGGAAATCTGTGACAAAAAAAAAACGCAAGCTAGTTGTGTTTGGGGATTTTAGAATTGTTTCGACGAGTAGGTATTAGTTGCCTGTAGAAAGAAAAGTGTTAGCAGCGATAAAAGCTTGTACAAAAAATGAATTTTTTGCCATAAACTTATTCTAAATCTCACACTTGTTATACAAATTTACATTTTAGGTATTTGCATCAGTCAAATCAGCCGCCCGCCATAGGAATATATGCAAGCAAATAGAAAGAAAATATATTTGTAGTACTTGTGGGCTTAAATTTGCTTACGAGATTTCGTTAAATAAGCACATATTGCGGTACCACGAAGGGCAAAGTGTATCAGTGAAGTTTATGGATCCTAAAACGAAGTTGGACGAGAGACAATATCAATGTGATACCTGTAAAAGAAGTTTTTACAGGTGAGCTTACTTAATTTTTTTGTTTTAATCGTGTCTTTTTTTAATGCTTAGGAATTGTTGGACCGAATACAGAGAAATATATGGTTGTGACTTATAACTACATATATGTTTACTAACAGATGGGTACTTAAAATATTATGATTATCTACCCATTTGTTTTTTTATTATATCCATGTGTTGCCCTTGGGACTGCCTAATTGTAATTATGATTAAGTACTGGCTCTTTGGTATTCTTGTATAAAACAAATTCGTAGTTCACGTACCTATTACTTTTTAGGTTACTGTCATAATAGTTTTTTTTTGTTTCAGAAAAGATTTACTTGCTAGGCATACGAAACAGCACATGCCGAGTGAAAAGCTATTTGAATGTGATGTGTGTAAGAAGAAGTTTCATAGGAGAGACAATTTACGGTACGTTGACAGTTTAAAACCTTGAATGGTAGAGTGCATCTTAGTTAAAGTATGTATATCGTATACGGCCCTGTCTGTCTTGTGAATGAACATTTTGAGAAAAATGTGTACCATTTCCTTTATTCAAAAAGCTAACAACTTGTGGGTCATCTTTGCTCAGTATCACAAGGGCTATAAATTATTTTAAAAAACCGAAATAAGTAGGTAAGTTATGTGACACAAGACACAACTCTACATATACTTTTTCTAAGGGCCGTCACTATACTAATAAAATATGAATCATAAACAGAGTACAGGGACACTTTTTTTTTTAAATCAAGTCCTCATAATTTATGCTGGAATAAACCATAGTTATTTATATAAAAGTTAATGGTATACTTTTTCTGGAAACTTAATAATGATTGCGGTTTACATATAGCATGTAGGTTGGTGTAGATTTGGTTCGGCCTAATGAAAGTAGACACTAGAAAATGCCGGAAAATTTAAAACCAGAGCTTAAACATTTTGGACCCGGGTATGTCCTTAAACTACGTCCAACAAGAGAGGTAGGGCACAGCGTAATGTCATCACGCTTGAATCTGGAGCAGCCCAACTGGGGGAGTACCTCCACCTTACAGAAGACCACAGCCATAATAACCTGCTGCCTACTCTGTAGGTACGTAGTGTTGTGTTCCTGATGGTGAGTAAGGTTCCCAGAGCTCCAACCCCCAACCCCCCCCCCCCACTCTCTAATGATGATGGCGCAGTTAAAGAAGCTACCCCAGGAGGGTACCAGCTGCGCTAGCGCTGGAGAATCCCTCGCTGGGCTTCCATGCTCAGGTAACATCATACCTGAGCGTGGACGCCGAGGCTGCCCCACGTCGTACTCTGGGGGGGGGGGGGGCAAAACCGCGCTCAATCGTCTGCCATCTGCCCGAGGCAAGAGCAAAGCAGCTGTGGCACCCCCTGCCACCCTGGCCGTGGACTTCTGCAACATCAGGGGTTTAAATTCTAATCTTAATGCTGTCCACCTACACCTCGAGACAGCAAAGCCGGCCTTGCTCTTTTTGACCGAGACGCAGATATCGTCTCCGGCGGACACATCATACCTCTCCTACCCTTGGAACTGGACTGGAACACTCCTTTTCGCCTAGGGCTGGGGTGTGCGTGTACGTCAGGGATGATATCAGTTCTCGCCGCCTCAGAAATCTTGAAGGTAGGGACCTTTCCACCTTATGGCTGCGTATGGACAACGATGACCATCCCCGCGTCTATTCGTGCCTATATAGGTCCCATAGCGGTGATGCCGAAACTGACCGACTCATGGAGCAGATCCAAACGGCTGCAGACTATGTGCAGCAACAGATCCCATCCGCTGAGATCATTATACTAGGCGATTTTAACGCCCACAACGCCGAATGGCTTGGTTCAAACAAGACTGATCATGCGGGTAGATCTGTATATAACTTTGCTCTGGCATATGGCCTTACACAATTGGTTAATGCGCCTACGCGAATCCCAGATGTGGAAGGCCACGAACCTTCCCTGTTGGACCTTCTGCTGACCTCCCATCCGGCTGACTATCGTGTATCCGTTGAAGCCCCACTCGGTTCTTCGGATCACTGCCTGATCCGGAGTACGGTGCCACTCGCGTGCCCGCCGCGTCGGCGAGTTGCTTGTAGCCGCCGTGTGTGGCACTATAGGTCAGCAGATTGGGACGGGATGCGGTCCTTCTTTGCATCCTACCCTTGGAGGCAGGTTTGCTTCACGCCGGATGATCCCAACGTCGTTGCTGATTCTGTTGCTGACGTGGTGCTGCAGGGAATGGAGCTTTTCATTCCGTCCTCTGTGGTTCCTGTTGGTGGCAAATCCCAACCCTGGTTTGGTCATTCCTGCAAAAAGGCCTCTCGCCGAAAGCAAGAGTGTTACCAAGCCTGGGTAGATGCAGCGGCAGTACGGGATGTAAAGACTAGCGCATTAAAAAAGGAGTTTAACTATGCCTCCAGGTCCTTCAAAAGAGTTATTGCCAGAGCAAAGTCGCTGCATATTGGTAGAATTGGCGAGAAACTAGAGCGCCTTCCTTCGGGAACTCGTGCGTTCTGGTCTCTTGCCAAAGCTATCCAGGGGAATTTCTGCTCGCCATCTTTTCCGCCTCTGCACATAGGAGATGATTCCTTGGCCCACGACGCAAAAGACAAAGCCGATCTTTTAGGTAAACTCTTTGCGTCCAACTCGACTTTGGATGACGGGGGATACACGCCGCCGACCATACCGCGGTGCGAGAGCTGTATGCCGGATGTCCGGTTCAACCAAAGTTCAGTGCGTAAAGCACTTCTTTCCCTCGACACTCATAAGTCGAGTGGGCCCGACGGAATCCCTCCGATTGTGCTGAAGATATGTGCTCCTGAGTTGGCACCGGTCTTAACGCGTCTTTTTCGGCTCTCTTACTCTTCTGGCGTAGTCCCAACCTCGTGGAAGTCAGCTTTGGTACACCCGATCCCTAAAAAAGGCGACCGCTCAAATCCATCCAACTACAGGCCAATAGCTATAACCTCCCTTTTCTCGAAGATAATGGAGTCCATTATCAACTGCCAGCTCCTTCGGTACCTAGAGGACCACCAGTTGCTTAGTGACCGACAATACGGATTCCGTAGAGGCCGCTCGGCTGGTGATCTTCTAGTTTACCTGACACATCGTTGGGCACAGGCGATCGAGACAAAGGGTGAAGCATTGGCTGTTAGTTTGGATATAGCGAAGGCCTTCGATCGCGTTTGGCATAAAGCACTTCTTTCGAAGCTACCATCTTATGGGCTTCCCGAGAGATTATGTGTATGGGTGAGGAGCTTTCTAGCAGACAGAAGCATAAAGGTCGTGTGTGGAGTGACGAGAAAGGATCGAATTAAGAATGAGTATATAAGGGGAAGTTTGAAAGTAGCACCGGTAGCGGAGAAGATAAGGAGTGGTAGGTTAGCGTGGTATGGGCATTTAATGAGGAGGGATGAATGCCATATAGGAAAAAGAATGTTAGGAATGAATGTTGATGGACGGAGAGCGGATGGTAGACCCAAAAAACGATGGATGGATTGTGTGAAAGAGGATATGAGAAAGAAAGGAGTGAGTGCTGAGGTGACGAAAGATAGAGGAGAATGGAAGAGAAGAACATGTTGTGCCGACCCCACATAACGTGGGATAAGGGCAGGAGGAAGAAGAAGAAGAGAAGCATAAAGGTCGTAGTTGACGGTAAATGCTCAGACTCCATGTCTGTGAATGCTGGTGTCCCCCAAGGCTGTGTGCTATCACCCACCCTATTCCTTCTTCATGTCAATGACATGCTGCAAATCAGCGGCATTCATTGTTATGCTGATGATAGTACGGGTGATGCGTCTTACACCGGCCGCACCAATATCTCTCGGGAAAACGTCATAGAGAGCCGGAACAAACTTGTGTCTGAAATTGAGACTTCCCTAAAAGAAGTCTCTGAATGGGGTCGACTTAACTTAGTCCGTTTCAACCCTACCAAGACACAAGTTTGCGCGTTTACCGCAAAAAAGTTAGAGTTTGTCGTATCACCTCGTTTTGAGAGCACTCCCCTGACTGCCACACCCGGTATCGGAATCCTTGGCGTCGACATCTCGAGTGAAGTCCAGTTCCGCGGCCATCTAGAGGGTAAGGCTAAATTAGCCTCAAAAAAGCTCGGTGTGCTCAACAGATCGAGACAGTATTTCACACCGGCCCAACGCCTACAGCTTTATAAGGCGCAGGTGCGCCCGCACATGGAATACTGTTCTCATCTATGGGCAGGGGCACCCCAGTACCAGCTTCTCCCTCTGGACCGCATCCAACGAAGAGCGACTCGAATTGTCGACTGCCAGTGCATTTCGGATCGGCTTGACTCCTTGGCGCTGCGTAGAGATGTGGCCTCGCTCTGCATTTTCTATCGCATGTACAACGGGGAGTGCTCCGAGGAATTGTTCGGATTAATCCCTGCCGCTTCTTTTCGCCATCGCCCTACGCGACAACATTTCCATCCTCACCACTTAGATGGTTGGCAGTCCTCAACTGTGCGTTTTTCCAGGAACTTTCTGCCTCGCACAGCTAAACTGTGGAATGAACTGTCGCCTGCGGTATTTCCGGACCGATACGACCTTCAAACCTTCAAGAAAAGAGCGTACTCCCATCTTAAAGGCCGGCAACGCACTTACAACCCCTCTGGTGTTGCAGGTGTTCATGGGCGGCGGTAATCGCTTACCATCAGGTGATCCGTCTGCTCGTTTGCCTCCTCTACCATAAAAAAAAAAATTTTTTTTTCTTCTATTTATATAGACAATGAATCAATTATGAATTATTAATTCTTTTAGTTTGATACATATTAGACATGCGATTTGACTATTATTTGCCTTCAGTGTTGTCATGGTTAAGCTGATGAACAAAATTGTATGCAAGACTTGTATGCGAGACTTATACTGTACGTACGACACCCCCTTTACGACATAATTGTATGCATACGAACTCTACAGACTCCAAATTAGTCACTGAAAAAAGCAAAATCAGTCTTATTTTCGGAAGTTGCAGATTCATATATTTTTCTTGGAATCATAATAAACTATATCTGACGCGTATTTCTATTTGATTGTAAAATAACGCAATATTATCGTCAACTAACAGGGTAAATAAGTGGCGTTTGACGCAAGTTACATTTCTATTCTAGTTGCTATTTTTTTATTATCTTTCACCAGGCCTTATCACAAATTATGCCATTTCGTTTTATTAGTTCACATTTCCAGTTCTCACAAGCGTGTTCACGAGGTCCACCGTGATAAAAGTCTGAGCAACAACTGCTTGTGTCTGTACTGCGGCCGTAGTTTCTCCAACTCCTCCAACCTGATCGTTCACATGCGACGTCACACCGGCGAGAAACCTTACAAATGCGACTTTTGTGGCAAAGGTAACCTATTCAACGAACTAGAATAATTATAGAAGGCTGACTAGAGCTCAAAAATGACAGCTCAACTGTACAGCGCGGAGTTTCATATCGCCAAATATTGTAATTGGTTTGACGTAGAGAATTTTATTCGCGCCGCTCTGCCGTCTAGTACCGAATAGTCTTATTGATACGTCAACTGGTACGGCGGATCGAGCTTGTCCCGCGACAGCCGCCGCAGTCGGAAGGCGGAAGCGGCCCCTCATACGCCCCTGACGGGGGGGTATCGAACGAAATCCAGTCGAGCACGTCTTCTTGCCACTGCGGAGTCGGAGTCGGGTCTGTGTTTGCAAGCTCTACCCTCACCACTCATAGGCACCCTAATAGACCACTCCACGTTTCGACTGGCGGCTTGTTTGTGTTTAGGGACTATAACTAACGTCCCCCAACGCTGCCGCTATGGTGCCAAGGTGGACAGCTATGGTCATCATGGACTTTCTTGTGGCAGAAGCGCCGGCCGCATACCCCGACACGCTAGCATCAACGATGTCACCCAGCTAATCACTTTTATTGACCTTCAATTCTTTTTTAGGGCTCCGTACATCAAAAGGAAAAACGGGACCTTTATAAGATCACTATGCTGTTCGTCTTTTTGTCCGTCCGTCCGTCTGTCAGTCAAGACCCTTTATCTTGGGAACGCCTGGAGGTATCTTGTTGAAATTAAAACACACTCTAAATTTTTATTTTTTTAATACGAGCAATAAAAATTGGTAAACTAGTGGTATTGTATACTAGCAGTGGAAATATATTGAAGGGACTAACATGAAATAGAGTGCTCGAAATTAAAAAATCGGCTCCCGGGGAAAAATCTGAAAACTATAAATTTGTAAAAAAAAAAACTAATTGTACGGATGGTGGGGTCTGGGTGGGCGCGTCCGACTCGCACGTGTCCAGTTTTTTCGGCTCCTTTTGCTTTGCCGTAGTCGGCTAAAAAGCATCGAATTTATCAGTACCTTTGCGGCAATTACTATGATTATATAAGAAGATCAATTTAAAAAATTCATTGTCTCAACCGATCATGTTCAAAATAATTTTCGTGGAAAGTATTTGTGGCAAGTTTTATTTTCTATATAGTTCTTTCAAGACTGGCTGGCATCGATGGCGCTGTGAGCGAGGACGGCTTTTGTTTATTATATTCCTATTTTTTTTTCTGGTTTGTGCGCACTGTAAATTATGTGTGTAAACAGATAATTATTTAAAGTTTTATGTGTTATTTTTTCTGTGTGTTCATTAGGTATCTATCTACTTGTATTTACTGTGCCGTAAGGGTATACCCGTTTTCCTTTATCGTCGGCGGCCCCACAGTGTAATTAACATTCGCGTTCGGGCGAGATATTTTTATTTATTTATTTAAACTTTATTTCACTATAAAAATAAGTTAAATAAGTACAAATGGCGAACATAATGTCTTAATCCATTCTTTACCAGTCAACCAGAGGACAAAACCGAAATTTTCGAATGTGGGTGCAGTGAGAAATATAATTTTGTTTGTTGCATATTTATTTTAATGATCTTTTATTACAACCTTCCTTGTATTACAGGTTTTCCCCGGTCATCGGATCTGCAATGCCATAGACGTTCGCATACAGGAGAGAAGCCATGTATTTGTGTGGTTTGTGGAAAAGGTTTAAAGTATTTTTTTTTTATCATAGTTAATAATACTTATCTTTGGACCCGACTGTCCCGAGAACCGGACCTAAGGGTCACAAGTGATCTGTCGCCATACAATCGAAGTTACACTCTCATTCCTGGAATAACATGAAACTTGGCATGAACTTTAAAATACGTGTCGTATGTAAATCTACCAAACCAAAACCCTTTATTACCAGCGCTTATTTAGGCGATACTTAACATCTTAATAACGTATTCATCAGTAACTCAGACAGAAACATAGCTTCAAAAATTCGAGATTTGAAAAGTTGCTCAGCTAGGAATTGCTCTTAAACTATTTGTTTACATTTTTATCATTGGTCATCTGGTTTTCAAATCAAGTTGAAAATACACAGACGTAGCTCAATGTGGTGTCCACACGTCCACAGTTATTTGATTGATGCAAGCGGCGCTGGTTGTTTTCATGCACGATTTTGCCGGGCACGCCGCTTAATTATGTTGAAAGTCGTACAATTTGCAGCTTTATTTCTTTCTCGGCCCTTGATTCTTTTTTAAACACCTGCTGCTTACACCATCACCAAAAGAATGTGGCGGCCATGGATTTTGATAAAATGTTACTACGAGTCAGTTGCGCTTGTTAGCGGCCCATATGAGGGTTTTGATTTTTTGGTGCCCAGTGGTGAATAACTCGTCAATTCCACATCGAGTTTATTTTGAACAAACTTTCGTCGGTCCATATTATGATTGTAAGAAAATTACGGTCAACCACTACTTTCTTCAAATCAATTTTGCGTAGTCAAGCCGCCTTAAGAAATTTTCATGTTTTAAAGTATGTACCTTGACTACAGAGAATCGGTGCTGTTGGTCCCGTTTTGAAATTTTGTGTATGGTTGTTTGACTAATATCTGGAGCCAGGAACGGTTCAAGACCCATCCACAGGTTGTTCTGTTGCGTCACGTCAATACGAGGGGGAGGGGGAGGGGGGGGGGGGGGGGTAACCTCTCGGGGTACAGTCGAAGCAATCCCGGCATTATGAATAATAATAACCTACATGTTTTGTTTGCAACAAGGGGACGTCACATTGAAAATTATCTTTTCATTTGATAGCCAAATTTTTTTGTTGGACTGGTGATGAAAAAATTAATTGACAATTAAGTTTGACTGAAATTAAAATGACACTTGAGTCCTAGTTATTGCAGCACGCTTTTAAGGTATTATTTCGTACTGTTTATTATATGTACCAACATAAAACTCATGTTCTATGTAAAATAACGAGTAGAAATTGAGCGAGGAAAACTTTCACTCGCACTATTTCATTTGTATTTTAATTTCTAGCAACGAATACTAATACCAGACATAGATATATTATGGTGGATTCCTTGTTTCAGCATGTCATTTTAAAATGAGTGTTAATTTCTATTGTTAGGCGACGACTGCGTTATTGTGATTCTTAAAAGAAAATGGGCTTCAGCTCTAACAGTTAGGCAGATAAAAATTGAGTGATTACTTCAGTTGGCAGTGAGCCTTTGACTCCTTAGGGTGTAATGTTTGTTTGTCGAGCTAATAACGTCATAACATGTGTTTAGGTCGATATTTATTCATTTTCTTGTTTAACAAGTTTTACACAGCATTACAGCGAACTAATACACTGTGAAATTTATGAATAATAGACAGTATTTATACCAACTAGGTACATGATACAGTCTAAAAAGGACAAACAGAACGAATGTAATAAAAAAAGACTAATATAAGACCGAAGATTCTCGCTTATCCATCGTCTCACAGAACTTCATATACTCTACTTGCAAATACATGAAATTCCGGTGCCGATGCGAGGAGCGCGTTAATATATTGTAGAGCGCGGGCAAGTGGAGATTTCGCCGTACGTATTTTAGGCACAGCTAATAGGTGCCGACTTCGTGATCGGAAATTTAATTGGGCCTTAGCCATATATGAAACGAACAGGCGTACGAGCTGTGCAACCAGTTCAGGGCAGTACGACTTCCCCCGTAAGACATTACACACAGTAGTCAAGAGCCAGTAGTTACGCTATACCTCTAAGGATATACAAAAGCTGGCACTAAAGGATCAAATGACTTATGACTTAATCGTGTTTAGTAATAATTGAGTTTTGGAGGTCGTAGCTTAGAAAAAACTCCTTTCCTTTTATTTGGGTTTCTTACTGGAGTTCGATCCAGCGACATGTTGTGATATGATGCGTTATCCATAATAGGGTTCGCAATCCTCTGGTGTCAAGAAAAAGGTGATAGGCCTTTTCATCACACCAGCTAATAAAGGGTATTATTTAGTTAGTCAAAACTTGATAAGAAAGTAGGTAGCATTTTATCCACAAGATTGGGAAAGTAATTTAGTAAAAAACCCCCCTCGGGTTTGAAAGTCTAATTTTTGGGTTTTTCACTTATATCTTGGAAACTTTGCGTCTTAGTGACATGACTACTTACACAAAACGAAAGTTGATTAAAATTTCGAGACGAATAGTTTTGGAGATATCGTCTCCTGAAAGTTTATTTTAGGGCTCTTAATTTTATCTCGATATGTACATTAGTGAAGCTACTAGGCCATGTTTGGTATCTTTTCGTTTCGTATAAATCGGGAGTGGGGCATTTCACGCCAAGCGGGCAGCGAAAAACACGTCAGGTCATAGAATTTGTTGAAATTTGCAGAATTTATACTTCTCGTCATTCTAAATCGATATACATTTTTAGTTTTTTTTTATTCGACGCTGTTTCCGGTTTAGAAGCATTTAAAAATTGAAGGAAATTTGAGGACTGGATTTTTCAAAAGCTGTTTCCGATATTACCGAATAAAATCAAAAATATGGTTTGTGGGGTTTCTCATAGAATATAAGCTGTTATTTTTTACAGTTATAATAACTTTGAAATTTAATATTTTTTTCATACAAAAAAACGGAAGTAAATTTTTAATATTAATTTTTGACTAAGTTCGGTATTTTAAAAAAAATATTTTTTTATCTTAAAACGTAGCTCGTAGTTCATAGAAATGACATGAAAAGTTTGAGAATGGGATTCGAAATAGTTTCAAAGACACAGGAACATAAGTACAAAGGTGCCGCTCAGGGCGCCGTACTGGCGATTTCTTAGGTTAATCAGCGTACAGGCAAACGATTTATAAAAATGCTTAATCGTCAATATAAATGTTTTTTTTTTTCAATTGAGTTATACCTTAAGTATATGTATGTATGATACCTAAATAGTAGTTATTGTTTACTTTTTAAAGGGTTAATGAAACAGGTTAAGTAATAACAAAATATATTTTATTTTGACACTTTCACAATTTTGTAATTCTCACTGTAACTTGTTCGTCTCACGATGAGATCATCATTGATTGTTGGTATAAAAGCGTGATACTTTTTTGTACCCGGAATAGTCACAGCAGATTCAAATCGTTGTTGCAGAAATTCTCTTTGTGTTTGCAGATCTTCCTTAGAACTGTATATTGCCCATTCGTATAATCTTTCAGGCGTTGTAATTGACTTACTCGCTGGTAACTGCAGGCTTGCTAACCTTTTTAAATTTCCACCAACGCCATCGCATGGCCCTTTTCCATGAGCGGTGGCATGAAAATGAATTTCAGCTTCACTGTCGAAATCTTCTTTATAGTGGCATAGATTTATAAAATTAAAACGGTTTTTAAAATGTTGCGAAGCTCCGTCTGTACTGTATATAATTTTCTTTACTATTAGTCCTTTATTTAAAAGATACTGGTGTAATTGTTTTTGAAATTCATAAAATGTTGCCGTGTCGTGTTTTAGATCGTTGGAAATCATGACAATACTTTCATGTTTTGTTTGATTTCCCTCCCTGTAGTAATACACCGATGTCAAAATTGTGGCTTGTTCATTATTCCAATGGTAAGATTAGACTGCGTCTTGAATGACAAAGCTATAATTTTCCGCAAAATCATATTGAACAAGAATTTCTCCTTCGGCAAGAGTATCCTTCAGTGTTTTAAAATAAGACGATTGCTGTTCAGCAATATATGCATGCGGCTTCAACTTCAAGTTATCAACAAAATCGTCCGCCGGAAGAATTTGTGTGGTTATCGTGTAACGATCTGTACCTATCCATTGCTCAAACTGCACACTTGTAATTTGATTGTCGTCGAAAACTGTTTTCAAATGTTCGCGGATCTGATTAGGGCCTGGGCATGACGCACAACGTTCGTTGGTGGTAGATTTTGATGTCGTTAAATGACATATAGGTTTTGGGTTTGGGCACATCATCATTCGTAGGCAATCTTTATAGGATGTTAGGTGCATATTGGTTCCTGATGTGAGAGAATCGATATCTCCTCAACTCAACATCATCTTGGCGTTTTGATGATAAGTACATACGCAAACAAGATGAGTGCCAGAGTCTCCGGCAAGAATACATTGTTTGGGTCGCAATGTGTAAAATTTAGTTAGACCTATTTTGACGTCGGGATACTCTTTTTTAAATACTTGGTACAGTTCTTCAATGTTACTCAAAATTAATTGTTTTTGGATGTGAGACCTGGTACCGTCGCTTAATTTGACTGAAACAAAATCTTTTTTACCAGGCAGAATACGGCTAACATCTTCTCGAAGATAGAAACTTTTACAAGATTTTCTATTTCCACGGGTAGCTTGTTAGTTCCGCTTCGAGGATTAGGAGTTGTTAACACACCATGATGATCGACCAGATGTTTTGCCTTGTTGGTTTGCCGTCTCGATGCTCCAAATTCTTCTGCGAGTTTGTTAGCGCTCCAAGATTTCGGTGCAATAGTCAGAATTAAAGTTTTTGTAGACGCCGACGTGGATGGATCATTAAACTTTTCCTTTAATTGTTTTAAAATTTCGTAATCGTCTGTGTTGTCTGTTTGCGACGATTTATTATTGTGCTTTTCCTCAGGAATAAACAATTCGTCTTTGACAGTCTGGGAACATTCACTTGATGTGACGCTACTCTGTGATAGCACAGGATCTGTACCAATTTCTGGAGGAGTTTCGGTTGAAAGGCGTTTCCTGCAATGTTCACAAACATAAGCAGCTGATGAAACTCTCCATTTTGTAGCTAATCCCATTGAAATTTTCCGAAGATTTTTTGTCTTACGATGAACTGGCAAGTGGAATGGATTGAAACATTGATTACCGTAGTAATTCATAATATAAAAAATCACTAAATATACTGGGATGAACACAACAACATGTATTGCAACACAAAATAATATTAACTTAATTAAACGGCACTCAATCATAAAAACGCACTGTTCGCAAAGCGGCACAAGCGTCACTGACATAAATAACCGTTAAAACCAATCAAATAAGTCGTTATAATCTGTCTCACTCTTGCTTTTAACGGCGAGTCCTATGAAGAACTAAGTAATATTTAAAATAGATAAGAGATGGCGTTAGTGGTCACGTTTTAATTAATTGATGTTAGTAAATTTAAATATTTTTTAACTTTAAAATTATTAGAATATTGCACAAGGATGTATATTATTTACATATATTTACTATACTTAATGTTTATGTAATGTGTATTGGAAGATATATCACTATCATACTTTAAAATGCAAACCGCTACGCAACCCAAAGAACCGCCAGTACGGCGCTCTGACCGGCACCTTTGTACTTATGTTCCTGTGTCTTTGAAACTATTGCGAATCCCATTCTCAAACTTTTCATGTCATTTCTATGAACTACAAGCTACGTTTTAAGATAAAAAAATATTTTTTTTTAAATACCGAACTTAGTCAAAAATTAATATTAAAAATTTACTTCCGGTTTTTTGCATGAAAAAAATAATAAATTTCAAAGTTATTATAACTGTAAATAATAACAGCTTATATTCTATGAGAAACCTCACAAACCATATTTTTGATTTTATTCGGTAATATCGGAAACAGCTTTTGAAAAATCCAGTCCTCAAATTTCCTTCAATTTTGAAATGCTTCTAAACCGGAAACAGCTTCGAATAAAAAAAAACTAAAAATGTACATCGATTTAGGATGACGAAAAGTATAAATGCTGCAAATTTCAACAAATTCTATAACCTGACATGTTTTTCGCTGCCCGCTTGGCGTGAAATGCCCCGAGTACCAAATTCGTTTAGGGTATTGCATTGACACCTTTCGCTCACTGCAAATCTGTCTGTCACGTTCTAACAAGTTTCAAGTGACAAGTGATAAAAATAGAACCATGCTGCCATCGCTGGTGAATAAGCAGGGTATGGAAGAAGTTCATATTATCGTAATTCCGACATTTTTGTGCAGCGACACGACTTGAATGCACCGGAGCGTTGTCATGGTGAAATATCACTTTCTGTTTTGCCAAACCTGGACGTTTTTCAGCTATTGCCGCCTGTAACTGATCCAAAAGTGATGCATAGTGTGCTCCAGTTATAGTTTTCCCCTTGCCAAGGTAGTCAATTAAAAGTATTGCTGTCCCAAAACACAGACGCTACACTCGTTTACACTAAAAAAGTCGGGCGAAGCCTGGTCTACGGGCGCACTGAATGCGTTCAATTGCCGGTCGCCTGCAGTGCCCTTACAAAAAGAAGATTGGGCGAACCCCCAGTATAGTAATCGACGCCTTCGACGCCCTTAAAGCCAAGTCTGACGTACGAGTAGGGTTTGCAAATTTTGCAATATCCGCCCTTTTGACGTATCCGGATATTTCGAATATCAATGATAGTATCCGGATAAAACGAATAATTCGAATACGTACTTTTTATTTAATAAAGCTCGCATGAACTTTGTAAACTTTGTTGAACGTTGTTTGTTGTTTGTCCGAATTTCACTTGGAAAAATCCACCAATGATAACTTACTGCCTAGTCTCGGTCTCGGCAAGAATCTCGGCCCATTTTGGCCGAGAATGCCGAGACCGAGACCGAGACCGAGATCTCGGTCGGACCTTACATACAATAGGCAAAAAAAGGTATAGATACAAATTATTATAAATGTATGTATCGGACGGGGCTTGTTGAACTAACTGTGGCACTTCTTTATATCTAATTATCTACATACCTATATGAATTTTATTCATTGAGACCCCAGGTCGGTAATTTCGGTTCATTAATGACGTGGCTACCGAATAACCTATCCTGTAAGTGCGATTATTATCTTTTGATTTTTTTAAGCATTATTAGGTATTTATGTTTAGTTCGCCTATTTATTAGCGCATGTTTAAATTCCCAGATTACCTTGATAACAATAAATAAAAGTCATTAAAAATCTTCATGATAAAAAAATACGTTATGTATATACTATTTATTGCTTTTAATATAGCTTTTTATTACCTAAAACAAGAATCTTTGGCAAATTGGAATTAATTTAAATTGTAATCAGATCACATATATCAGGCCAAAAAACATGGATATATGACAACTAAAGTTGTTATTACAGCTCAGTGCAGCGGTCTTGGTGACCGGGAAACTAGTCGGGATTATGCGGCGGGTCCGTGTCTTTTGATATTGAGCTTTTCCAATGAAATTATGTATGTTAATGTCTTTTGAATCGTGTGCGTTTGTTTCTGTACCTTTCGTTTATTCAAATTTTTTCTTTAACAGTTTTGATTTTTCCCTGCAGTCGGTGTGTCCTGGATCGCAAATATTAATAAGGCCCGTTTAAGGTTTAAATGCAATAAAAAAGCTTTGTAGTATTTGCGGTAAATGCTTTAAGAAAAATCAGGACGACCCGTTCATTATTGTAGACCGTATTTGTCAGTTTCACATCTTATTTACAGTCAGTTACAGAGATCAGAATTATCACATTATCCCGGACACATTCGTCACTTTTCGACTAAGTTCCTACAAAAGCATTTATGTATTTTTTGTGCACTTCGTCAGTAGTGACGAACCTGTACTTAAGTTTAATTTCTGTTTGTTTTGGCCACTAGTGACCAAATCGAACTTATAATAAATTTGGGCACATTGTCGTCTGCAACGAAAAAATATATTTTAGATAGATACTAATAAAGGTGGTTATTGTAATGAAACACTTTTAAATAAATAATAAAATAAAATATCTTTATTTCGAAGATCAGGCTTCATAGTTAAAACTAAACAAACAAACTTAAAACTAAAGGTTAGTGTTATCGGCACACTTAACATTGCTTAATAATTCTCAATCAATGTGGGCTAGTTGCTACCCCTTTAATTTGCCCAATCCAATGAGCGAGGATTGGGCTATCATATTTGTTAGCAATGGCATTCAGAATACTGTTGGGACTGCTTCTAACTCGACCTAGCAGAGATACTATCTTCTTGCGCATGATTGCCGGAAAACAGTCTGTTCTAGCTTCGCAAAACATGCCAGATGCACTACATCTACTAGGTAAGCCCAACAGCATTCTGAATGCATTGTTGTACTGCACTTTTAGTGCATTAAAGGCTCGCTTCGTATAGTTAACCCACAGGCCGCTCGAGTAAAAGGATTGGCAATATGCTCTAAAGAGCGTTACCTTGACATTACTGGAGCATCGAGCAAACCTGCGGGCCAACATATTTCCCCGAACCGCCAATGCCCTGCGTTCTCGTTCAATATCCTGGTCATCCTTGAGATCATTGGTGATAATATGACCGAGATATTTAAACTTGTCCACATATGCCAGAGTCATGCCATTAAGTATAACAGGTTGTGTGTGGCAAAGCTTGATTTTTCTTGCCTTAAAAACCATGACTTCACTTTTCTTAGTGTTGTATTCGAGTCCATGCGATTTGGCAAACGTCTCGCAAATATACAGCAACCTAGCAAGCGCGCCGACAGCCGGCGCCAGCAGCACCATATCATCTGCGTAACTGATGTTATTGGCAGACACGCCATCAATGTAACATCCCGCATGGATACTGCTGAGGCCCGCTATCAGCTCATTTACATACAGGTTGAATAATTTGGGAGACGTTATTCCACCTTGCCTTACCCCACACTCCAGTCTGTATTCCCCCGACAGAGTATCGGCCCACCTCACCTGATTGAGTTGATTGGCATACCAATATTTTAGCACCCCAACACACTCACTCGGCATGCCCGTTTTCCCCAATTTCTGCCATAGTAAACTATAATCAACGCGATCAAAGGCTTTTGATAGATCGAGGAAACAGGCATACACGGGCGTGTTTCTCGCGGTGTAGTACCCGACAGTATGCTTCAGACTTAATATAGCACTTTCCGTAGACAACCCAGCCCGAAACCCGAACTGAGCGTCGTGGATACTAAGGTGCTTTTCTAAAAGCGAGTCTAGCATACTATCGAGTACCTTAGCTGCGATCGTGGCGAGCGAGATAGGTCGATAATTGGTTTTGTCCGAAAGGTCACCCGTCCTGTTCTTCACAATCGGAACTACAATGGTCCTCATTAGCGGCTCAGGTAGATAGGAGTGACAAAGACAAAGATTGAAAAACAAGGCGAGTATCCTCGGTAGATGAGCTCCGGCATACTTAAAGTGTTCGATGCTGAGGCCGTCGTGACCAGGCGACTTTCCTCTCTGCATTTTAGCAATTACTGTTGCAACTGTTTTAGCATTGAATCGAATGTTTCGCCTAGTCTCGACCCCATCAACATCGTCCACCTTACCCTCAACAGATTGTGCTTCAAGCAAAGACTTAACAGAGAAGTGATCCCTAAAAAGCTCAGCTATTTCCTTGTGGT
The DNA here is from genome assembly GCF_033807575.1 of Cydia pomonella. Taxonomy (NCBI): domain Eukaryota; kingdom Metazoa; phylum Arthropoda; class Insecta; order Lepidoptera; family Tortricidae; genus Cydia; species Cydia pomonella. The sequence continues at coordinate 14,221,770 of NC_084703.1, read as the reverse complement.
CACACCTATCTTCGACACTAGCAGGGAGGCCCGGCCCCACGTTCAGACTACGCGTTCCTTTCCAAAAGCTCTTAAAGTTCATGTCATTATGTGCCATAGCGAGAGCGTCCATCTTAAGTTGATCCTGTCTATTTTGACACCACTTAAGTTTCGCTTAAAACTAATCCTTATTATATAATAATAAAATAAAAAAAACATTACTAATAAATTACCTCAAACTCTGTCATAACTCATAAAATGGGTAGGTAAGTAGTTTAAAAATATAACAATAATTTTGCTCCACGCCACACCTTTATTCCTAATTTTTCCTTTCAGCAACAATTCAACTAAATGTTTTCTTTTTTTTTGTTGTTTCTACATCGACTTTCCTGCGGTTCTCGGTCTTAAGTGTGCCCGATTGTATTTTTATAATTTTCATGTCGTTTATCCTGATTTCATTATTTATGCCATGCATAAGTCTTAATAAACTTGCTTTTCTTGAAATCTTTTTGTTAAGCCGGCTATGGAAACCCTCGACTGAGTTGGGTGTAATATGCCGTTCATTAAACAAACTGAATGTTTTATTGAGTCGTTAAATAGCCACTGATCCAGAAAATAATCCATAAACTTGTTTGTTTTGCTATTATTCGGCAGCATATCGACTATGGACAACCATCCTTCTCCGATCAATTCCTCGGGTAGGTGACATAAAGATTGACAGCATTTTATAAATGTTTTCCCCTTTTTGGTTATATTAATTTTCGAGCTTTCTTTTTAACCGCTTTCGTAAAATGAAAGTAGCAGCCGGATGTTTTACTGTCTGGATAAATTTTATTTATAGCATTAGACATCGCGATCTCTAAATCAAGTTTAAAAATTGTTGGGTTCCACAGGGGTAAATTTTCTTTTAAAATCATCAATAATTTTTCGTCTGTTTTTTGTTTCTTGTCTGGCAAGATTGCATAAACAAGGGGCACTATAACTTTTTTTCTGAAGTACTACCCAGGTCTGCGTGGAATGTGTAAAGTTGTTTGAAGCCGTGCCGTACAATTTTGAATGTTCCATCGCGCAAAATTATTTTTGCCCTTTGAAATATACCTCTCGCATTACGGCTCACAAATATTAATATTCCGTCATCAACCTCATTTAATAGATTTGGCTTAAAATTTTCCGGCATTTCCACTTCTTTCAGAGATGTAAATTTAAGTTTTTTTATTTTGTTATGACGTTTTCTTAAATTATATAATCCCGTCTTTTTTTCACGGTATATTCTGCACAAATTGTGTTCCTTTGTTGAGAAGTGGTAGCATGCAGTCTTAAAAAATTTGCTGGATGGGTGTAAATTCTTCCATTACTCTTTTATTTTACAAATTTCAAATTGTTTGACGAATTCGATTAGCGGCTTATCTAATTTACTAGACTTTTATGAATAAGGGGGGTTGTCTGCAATACATGAGTCAAATAATCAACTGAGACGACCTATTAAGTAACGTATGCAGAGTAAAATTTGGACAAAGTTCAGTATTGTTTAATAAAAAAACACCATTCTTTTTTTAAATAATTATGTTTTTATAATAATGTATATATCAATGCTTAATGTAAAAAAAATGCGAGATGCTTTACGGCAGTTCTGTGGTACTTTGTCCGTCGCTGTTGAAAACACAGATGTCGGCATTTTATTCAACTCCAATTTTATTTTTCGAATTAAACTCTGTACATTTTTGGGACGAAAATTATTGCAATATACTCGCCTCTTTAGATTTGCCCAAAAGTCTTCAATAGGGCGAAGTTGCGGAACATCAGGTGGATTTGAAGTCTTCGGTACGTATGGGATGTTTAACTCCGCCATTTTGCTAAGGGTTTTTTGTAATATTGGCTTGAGGCTAAGTCTGGCCAAAATACTAAATTTTCTCCTCTATGACTCGTATTTATGAAATCCCGCACGAATGGCAAACAACGCTCTATGTAGCGATCGACGTTCCCAGCTAAACCTGACTCAAAGAATACAGGCTTAGACATTCCGCGTCGTCTTTTTTAGGATTTTTTGTATTCTTTGTTCTCATCGGTTGGGCCATTGGTTTTCTCAAAATAGTAATTGCCTTGCCACTCGTTTCCATCTAACGTGAAATATGACTCGTCATCCATAACGCAAGTGACATTGCTTTTAGCGTAAAATATTTCTTTGACTAATTTTTCGTAGCCGTACCTTTCTGAGTGATTTCTTGGTTTTCAGAGACGGTGGGCTTAACTTTTCTACATCGCTTATCGATGCCCATGTCTTTAAGATATTTTTTAACAGTTTCAGTCACACTTAAATTCTCTTCCGAGCTCTCTATAAGATTTTGCGACACGGCCGGCCGTAATTTTCATTAATCGAGCTCTCTCAGAAAACTTGCTCAAGCTGGAATAACTTCCAGAACCAGGCTTTCTAGCAGTGGTTTTCTTTAAGGCAAAGGCCGCCAAAATATGGTAACTGGTGCTCCGACTCTCACCCATTTGCACAAAATGGTCCACAACTTTTGATTTCGGCCATAGGGGATGTGTACTGTAGAAATTATATACTGTTTGACGACGGCGTTCTTGTTGGTTTACCATAATTACAAAATCAAACACCCAATCTTTATGAGACTTACCGAACTGGTTGAAATATATTGGCTTTACATACATTGACAGACACATATTTCTTATTTAGATTTTAGTTTTTATACAAACTTGTCTAAATTTCACTCCGCATACGTTATTCTGATATGTTGTCATACGTGTACATGTAAATAAAGTAAGTGGTCAGTTTTACATGTTTTCGGTTATTTTTCAATCTGTGACCACCAAGTTGTTATTAATGTTATTACTGATAACAGTTGTAGCAACTAAAAAGTAGTGATTGTATAAATATTTTAGGTACCCTAAAAAAATATGTTTTTTTTTTTACCATTGTTGCCAATTATGATTTATGTATCCATGCCAAATTGCAGCTGCACTAATGAACACGGAGTAAAGCCGCGGACGGACGGACAGACGGACATAGCGAAACTATAAGGCTTTCTAAGTGACTACGAAACCCTGAAAAAGGATGGTACAGCCAGCAAAACTATTTTAGCTTAGCATACCTGCATGCAAATTAGTATGGAATGGAGGAATGCTAAGCTAATAGTTTTTTCATCACAATTGCTCGAATAAGGTCTTATTTCATGCAGGTTTGCTGAAGGACAAAGGTCTATTTTGTTCCCGCGAGATTTATGGATTGTGAAAAAAAAAGCTATAACTACCTATACGGAGTTTAAATAGCTTTCGTGGTTTTGACTGCAGCTGTACACCGCGCGAATCTGCAGGCCAGCATGTTCGCCCGTACCGCCAGCGCTCTGCGCTCCCGCTCTACATCGACATCATATAGTTCCTATGGATTTTTTTTTAAGTTATGTCCATTCAGTCATACGAACCAAGAAGGTTATGCCTAAGTCAAATATTTACTTTACATCATGCTAATAGTGCGTATTTCTTTAAAATACCGATGTTATTAAATAATGTTTTGTAAAAGTAAAACCTGAAAGTTTTAATAGCTGAAAGGAATGTTTTTTAAACAATTTTCCATCCTGGAAGTTGCCGGAGGACGATATCTGTAAATTTAGGTAGGTGCCAGATTTAGAACGTTATGTTTGTAAGTTGTGCGTAACACGGGAGGTATTAAAATTGTTAACCCGAGTCATATAACATCTTTTGACTCTAGTTAACAATTTTGGCCATACCTTCCTTATTGCCTATTGCACAATGTACTATCGTTCGTCGTTTTCAGTTGCTAACAAAACAAAGTACCTAAACCTGGGGGCCTGGGGATCTTTCTCTTTTACTCTCACTAAGACGTAATTAGAGTGACAGAGAAAAATGCCCGCAATTGACGAACTTCGATTTTCGCGGTTATAGCCCTGTACCTTGACGTATACCAAAGAGTAAAGTAAGTATATAGGTAGTATACTTTATCAAATCGTGTAGATTCTTGTTATTTGATTTTCTGAAGGCACAGTGTTGCCAACTTGGCATAAAATACAATACAATACAATACAAATATACTTTATTGCACACCTCAATACAGAAACAGTACAAATAATACAACACATAAAGAAGAGGTAAACAACAGGCGGTCTTATCGCTAAAAAGCGATCTCTTCCAGACACATTTATATTTATCTGGCATATTTTCAATCGCTTTGGCATCATAATTTACCATTTAGCATCTGACAGATTTTTTAGCATATTTGGTGTAACCCAACTTTGCACCAACTTGGCAGCAACACTATGCGCCATCGCCTTATGTGTTTCATAATTTCATATGAATGTTGACTTTTGTGGTGGTGGACATGATGGAATATAATAATTTTAAAACGGCAACTAAGTCCAGTTTACTTGACCGCTGATTTTTTTCGTGGATTGACATACCTATTTGAGTTCCGTTTTGCATTCTTCATGTTTAGCCAACCTGCTGTGTATTTTGTGCTGGTATATTTACCATTTTTTCTAGCCATTGTAGCAATTGATTTCGTACTTTGGGTTTCCGTAGTGTGCAATACGTATAACTTCTAATACTTATGTATTTTTGCATACATATATAAAATAATGAATTTATTTTATTTGGCTTTGTTTTTGATATTTCGACATAACTTAGAGCCCGTCCAGACGGGATGATAAAAGCGAGGTCGATTAGGAAACAAAATTGGTGTCAATTATTGACGTATTAAAAGAAGAGGACGCCCAATGCGAAAAAAATATGTCAAAATATATGGGGCAACCTGACATTAGGCAATTCGCTCTGGTAGTTGCTAATAACGCTTCTTTATAATTTTAGTCAAGATAAGTATTTCATACAAAAGTAAACTTAATGCAATACAGTTTAAGTGTCAAATTTGCAAACGGACATTTCAAAACATTTACTTTATGGTTAAATGACGTTTTCGTAAGTTGATCATTGTATAAACGTCAAAATGAATAGCGAGTGAATGGAGTCGCTTTATGTATACAAATTATTTTAATATTATTTCCTTTGAATAAAAATACAAAATCGGAAATAGAATATATATATATATTTAAATAACTAGATTGAGATAGTTGTATGAATGGTCTTTGTTTTGTATGACAACATGCAGTCTGCCATTGCCCTGCAGGAATATACTACCTACTTTAGAAGAACATTTTACTACGTACATAAATATAAAAAATAAAACGACTTAAAACACCTAGTATCCTTGAAATAGATTCAATTTGTTGTATAATTGTCTTTTTGATCCACATTTATTTTTGGATTGCAGTTTTCTTTTTTTCGCAATGTAATTTTTTATTACAACAACTCTATGATTGTTGTTGTGTTCTTCTTCTGGTGAACATGACGTAAAAATGTTTACGTGCATGAATGTTTTCAATACATTAGATGCTATTATAGAATTGTCATGGTTTATTCCCTTTCGCATGTTATGTCTTTAAAAAGTTTCAGTTGTTTTGTAAACAGTAAATATATGTACATCTTCAATTCTTCAGACGCATAAAAAAGCCCACCTATGTACAACAACAAAAAAAAACACGTGTCGGCAACGCGTATGTGACATCCTGTTGTTTCAGGATCCCATGGGTTACGGTGACCGCTTGCCACCAGGTGAGCCGTATGCATGTTTGCCACCAACATGGTATTAAAAAAAATCTAATGTAGACTCCATAGATTTTTGTTCCGTAGCAACTGTTGATTTGTATCAACAAAATGAATGATTAAATACCATAAAATTACGAAGAATTCACATTAGTTCTGATAAAATATCAATAGAACTCACTGATAGAAATATATGCCATCCTTTTTTTCTTGTTGTTTTAAAGTGCATTTTTTCACAGAACATTTCGTCATGTTTGCCAGTTGTCGTTGTCGACGGCCGGTATTGTCCAGGTGAAGATTGTTCAAGTGATTCAATTTTCTGCATTGCTATAAACTTTCAGTAAATCTTTTTTTATAAGTGTCATTAAATTTTAAAACATCTACTAGACTAATAGATCCTCCAGGCTCTTAACAGTTTTACTGAATACATTTAACCCTTAACTTGGCATGGCAGGACATGATTGGATGGAGCTATTTATCACTTATGATGTTTTTGGTGATAGTTCTAGATTGAAACTTATTATAAAGAAGAAAAAATAAACAACAATATACTGAAAATAGGTTATTCAGACTGTCCGTTAAAACGGACTTTGCCATAAAATCGACTGATAAGTAGCTCGCAGAGTAGTCCTAAAAAACGGACAATGCTGTCTTACAGTTTTAAACCACAAAACAATAAACAAGAAATAAAAGCAGGAAAAATAGATTAGTAAAAAAACACTAGAAAATACTCGTTTATAACATTTTTATTAATTTAAATTATAACACATAATTATTGAGACACTATTCTTATGTCCAAAAACAAAACTACTGTATCTTCTCAGTCAAAAGTATAAAAAATAAACTTTAAAAAACATAATAATACTGTATCCTCTCAGTCAAAAGTAGAAAACAATTAATTCAACCTTAGCTGTATTACAGATTTACAAAATTAAATTAAATTATTATTAGCATCATCAGAAAATAAGTTGTCATACAAAGAATCTTGTGAGTGTCTTCACTTGGAAATGGTGATGCTGTTTCCGTTGCTGTACAATAACCCTGCCAGTTATAATTTTGCGTGTACCTCCACATTTGTGTATACTTTTGAATTAAGGCCTGATTCGTAACGGATTTGAAAAATTGAAAATTCTGTATCTTTCAGCTTAGTGGTTTAATTGACAAAAATATATGATTTTATATTAAAAAAACAGTATAAAATTATCATCTCGTGACTATTATTGAAATTCTACATTTTCTCCCACTCCTGCCGCAATTTTTGTCGAATGCCCTCCATCAGCCGTGCGACAGTGACATTACCCACTTTCCTGCTCGCTGCGTTCTACTTTCTCAGGAAGTCTTGCTGATTGCTGGCAGTCTTACCTATCTTTCGTAAGATTCTTTTGACCAGAGCCCTATACCTTTCGATAGGGCGGCACTGTGGAATATTTCGCGGATTCAGTGCTTTAGGTACGATCTGGACATCATGTCGCTTGAGAAAGTTTAGGGTATCCGTTGCATAGTGGGCTGTAGCTAGATCTGGCCAAAATACGGCCAAGGAATCGAGTTTTCGAATGAATGGTATTAACCGTTTCTTCAAGCATTCATTCATGTAAATATCTTTATTGATTGTGCCAGTTGTAACATAAGCACTGCTGCGATCGCCGCATGGGCAAATTGCCTGCCAAACCAGATACTTAAAACCAAACTTCTCCATTCTCACGGTAGTTTCCGAATCTGGAACAATTTCTCCATCAGCTATAACATAAAACTGATTGCCAGGAAGTGTTGAAAAGTCCGCCTTCACATAGGTTTCGTCATCCAAAATCAAGTGAAAATTGTCTGTACCCAGAAAATCGTACAGCTTTCGAGACCTGGTTTTGATTGTGTTTTTGCTTTTCTGATGTTTTCGGCACTTTTCGCTTCTTTTTTGACTTCATAGCAGCCCGTTCCTTGGCACGTCTCACCATTGACTGACTTGAAGAGTTTTTTTTAGCTATATCCCGTTCGGACATACTTCGGTTGTTGCAAATCGTCTTAATGATTTTCCTGACTAGCCTAGGATCACGAGCATCACCATGTTCTACGGTTCGAGGCTTCTGAGCGGTAGACAAGGTCTCAAAGTATCGGTTTAGAACAGTATCAACGGTATTTCTTGGGATTTTTAATTGTTTTGCGATGAAGTGGTTCGGTCGCTGTGTATTTTCCATCCATTTGGCGACAATCTGTTCACGGCGTTCACGTTGATTCATCTTATTGGTTTTTTTCAGCTCTTACGCAATGAAAAAGGAAGCCTACATAATTTGGTGACATTAGCAATGTCAATATTAAACACAAAAGAAGGATATCTGTCTTTAGAGCTATGTGCTATCATTTTGAATTTTTCAAATCCGTTACGAATCAGGCCTTATATCCATTACTTCCACTTTTGCATCCATTTTGTAGTCAGAGTGAGTACCGAAATCTTCTACAAGTGATAGAAGAAATTGTTCATCTTGATTTTTCTTTTCTTGGCATTTGATTTGCATTCCACTGCATAACATTTCTAGTACCCTGATCTTCATGGTTTTTTCAGCGTATTTTCTTTTTGAACTCTTTTGTCAGTATTATTACATTTCGGCTGTTATTCACGTGATTGAGGATTAGAAATGTCAAATATTTTGAATATCAATACTTTTGGCTGGGTGGGGAGATTGCATTGTGCACTACCAGCCGCAGCGACGCTGCGCGGGCGCTGACAAGACGCTGGAAAGACGTTGACGTTAGAAAAAAGTTACTGTCGTACTGTGAGCTGGGTCGGCCGAAAAGAGGACATTCGTACTTTTTTGAGAAAAATATCTAGTTTCCAAGTCATCACACACGTGTAATATTGCTGCGTCGCCAGTTTCTGTTTCTACGAATTTGGCTGAACACGCTACCGCGTGTCTAGATTATTCTATGAAAAAATCTAATGATTTTCTAAAAATGTTTTGCTCCCCCTCAATAAGTACTGAACGATTCTTACAGTTGTATAATATTCAAATAGCATGAGCAGAGTTGGAGCAGCAGACTACACTACAGACTAACCCTCGTAAATACCTATACCTACTTGTAATTTTGTCATACGAGGGGTGCTCGATGGGCATGACTATGAGCGTGATTACATATTTTATGTAGTATAATAAACGCAATGGAAAGTAATGTACTTCGTCAGTTCCTTAACCAATATATTAATATTTTCACAGGATTCTCGCGCAGCAACAAACTGTCACGTCACATGCGCGTGCATACTGGTCACAAACCGTACAAATGCACCTATTGTGACAAGGCTTTTTCACAAAGCAACGATCTCACACTGCATGTCCGCAGACACACTGGCGACAAGCCGTACATCTGCGAAGTGTGTGGCGACCGATTCATTCAGGTAGGAAAACATGCTTATTTATTTATTTACTCTTCGTTTCGTATGTTTACGAACTGAGGGGATTCAGAGCTAAGAAGAACAACAGTATTCTTCAACTGGAAATGGAATGGAGGTCCTGTGGTCTAGGGTTCTATCCCTGTCTCCTGATTGACGAAGGGCTGTGGTCCACTGCCTCATACATCTCTAAGACCCTTACCAACCACGAGTGAGGCATTTAGTGTGAGGGGCACGGTGGAGGAAGCCTCACTTTACGGGTTGTTGTAAATCAAATACAGGTATCAGGGACGACGATGTATTTATTGATATAAATAATGGCACCTGTAACTGGCTTGACACGAGATTAGATCTCTGATGCAGTTAGACATTTTCTTAACCTTTATAAAAACTTTTTTTTACACAATTAATGTGCTTTTATGATGTAGGTAAAATGTGAAGATGCGCAAGGGCTCTGGCTAAGTCCTTCCGACGCATACGACCAAAAACGCAAAAGGCCAATGAGGCTGTGGTAGTCAGACCACATAAATAATTTCTATTCTAACGCATGTCATTATTCGCGTAGTTCCAAACATGCAACATACCCAATAAGTGATTTACCAAACCTTCATTACGCGTAATACCAAAAAATCAGATGTAATTAACTCAATAAGCAATGTGTACGAGGGTGGATTGAAAAATTCGTGGCCTGAATATTAAAAACAAAACAGAGGTTTTTTAATTTATTCTTATTTTTCTACATAGTCCCCGTCGAGTTGAATGCACTTGTTCCATCTGGATTCCAGAGCCATTACACTACTTTTGAAGAAGCTTTCCTCGAGATCTTCAAAATAGGCATCCACCTCAGCTTGGACCTCTGCGTTGCATGAAAATTTCATACCACCCATATGTTTTTTTGAATTGGGGAACAGATGAAAGTCCGATGGTGCTAAATCGGGTGAATAGGGTGGGTGGGGCAATAATTCAAACCCACGTTTGGCAATCTCCGCCATCGATTTTATTGACGTGTGAACACGTGCATTGTCCTGGTGGAAGGTAACTTTCTTTGTCAACATTCCAGGTCTTTTTATCTTCAGAGCCTCGCGTAATCTGCGTAATAACTCGCAATAATAGTCGGAATTTATAGTTTTACCTCTCTGGAGATAGTCAACCATTATTATTCCCTTTGCATCCCAGAAAACAGATGCCATGACTTTATTGGCCGACAAAATTGCTTTGGCTTTTTTGGGAGGCGGAGATCCAGGACGAACCCACTGCTTCGATTGCTGTTTGGTTTCTGGTGTATAGTGGTCTCGTCCATAGTTACAAATCTGTTCAAAAACTCTTGAGTATCGGCTTCATACAGGTCTAGACATTCACGTGAATTAGTACGGCGAGCGATTTTTTGTTTCACTGAAAGAAGCCTCGGGACCCATCTCGCTGACACCTTGGAAAAACCTAATTCGTTGACAATAATATTTTGAGTTCTTTCATAAGAGATGCCTACGATGTCAGCTATTTCCCGCACCTTTAATCGCCGGTCTTTCATTATCATTTCGCATATAATTACCACATTGTCCGTGTTAGTCACCGTTGTTGGCCTCCCGGGATGAGGGTCATTTGCGATACTATCTCGTCCACGCCTGAATTCAGCTGCCAATTTTTTCACCATCGTATATGATGGACAGGATTGCCCTAATGTACTTTGCATATCATCATGAATTTGCTTCGGTGTCAATCCTTTTTAGGGTTCCGTAGCCAAATGGCAAAAAACGGAACCCTTATAGATTCGTCATGTCCGTCTGTCTGTCCGATTCTGTCACAGCCACTTTTTTCCGAAACTATAAAAGCTATACTGTTCAAACTTGGTAAGTAGATGTATTCTATGAACCGCATTATGATGTTTACACAAAAATAGAAAAAAAAAACAATAAATTTTGGGGGTTCCCCATACTTAGAACTGAAACTCAAAAAATCTTTTTTCATCAAACCCATACGTGTGGGGTATCTATGGATAGGTCTTTAAAATTGATATTGAGGTTTCTAATATCATTTTTTTCTAAACTGAATAGTTTGCGCGAGAGACACTTCCAAAGTGGTAAAAAGTGTGCCCCCCCCCCCCCCCCCCGTAACTTCTAAAATAACAGAATGAAAAATCTAAAAAAAATATATGATATACATTGCCATGCAAACTTCCACCGAAAATTGGTTCGAACGAGATCTAGTAAGTAGTTTTTTTTTAATACGTCATAAAAATTAAAAAAAAAATATTTTTTCATCAAACCCATACGTGTGGGGTATCTAAGGATAGGTCTTCAAAAATGATATTTAGGTTTCTAATATAATTTTTTTCTAAACTGAATAGTTTGCGCGAGAGACACTTCCAAAGTGAAAAAAAGTGTGTCCCCCCCCTGTAACTTCTAAAATAACGGAATGAAAAATCTAAAAAAAATATATGATATACGTTACCATGCAAACTTCCAACGAAAATTGGTTTGAACCAGATCTAGTAAGTAGTTTTTTTAATACGTCATAAATGGTACGGAACCCTTCATGGGCGAGTCCGACTCGCACTTGGCCGCTTTTTTTATGCAGGTATATAATCACAGCATGCTGCTCTAATTTCTCAATTTTCACGATATCTACCGACACGTAACTTTTAATATGCCGTAAAATTGAAATTTGAATCGCGGGAAGACAGTTGAATAATGACAGTTCAAAATGGCGCCAGAAAAAAAGAAAAAAGTTTATTTTTTAATTGGCCATGCCGTGAATTTTTCAATCAACCCTCGTAATAAACGCAGATGACCCAAACCTAAATAAGTAATGTACATTATACACTATCTATTTGACACTGACTGAATACAGTCGAATTTACCTTAATACCAAAATATAAATGTCAATTATATCGTATACGTCATACTCCAAATGAAAAAATAAAGGTCAGTTTTCTAGCGTGTTCCATATTTTTGGATACTTCGTGTGTAACCAAGTATTTGACCTTATATATGCTTCGGTGGATTTATACACAGTGGATGGTCTAAACAATTTGATCGCTTTGGCTTAGTCAATATTAATGACCACTTTGGACGTTTCCAAGTATTTGGTAATCTTTACTGCTACGTACTATATGACACTGACTGTTGTACCATAACCGTAGATGACCATAACCTAAGTAAGCAATGTACCATAAACCCAGATGGCCTAACCTAAATAAGCAATGTGCCGTAAACCCAGATGCTAAAAGAACTACAACTCCTTGGAAATATCCTACCCATGCAATGTATAAATTGTAGTCTATTTGTTTTTTGTATTATACGTATAGGCTGTCCAATTTTTAAGATCAAGTTCGCCACATATTTACTACAGGCGTACTTGTTCTTAGAAAAGCGGACAGACTATACCTACAACACATGTCACATTGATCTCGGACTCATTCGTCACTTTTCAGCTGTACCCGGTGAAACATATAGCTGGTGTTTGAGGAGATTCATTTTCCTTTGAGAAGTCTAGAAATAGCCTGTGGGTCGTCCCAGCATCCACCAAAAATGCAGGCATTGTCGTACTCTGTTCTTCTTAAAACCATTTAACACTTGAGTTGTTATAGGCTCTAACAGCATGCTCCCAGAACATTGACGACATAAAAAAATGTTATGTTACGTTGTCACATTTACATCTTCTTATTCCTACATTTCATAATTATATACAGTTGTGTGCAAAATAATAGCAGTGAAGGCAAAATTACGCATTAAGTATGTAAATATAATTTCATATTGAATATAATTGGTCATATTTACCATTTTATATCCCATAACACTGAAAAGAAATGAACTTAAAAGAAGTGATCAATATCTTCGAGGAAAATGAACAAAAATAATCAAGACGATTTTCAAAATAATAGCAGTTAGAATTATTTCACGACAAAAACAACTATAAATCAAACAATTTGCAATAAAAAGTATAAATTCTAATTAATATTTCGTTGCTTGACCTTTATTTTCAACAGCTTCACATCTCCTTGGCATCGAGTCCACTAAAGATTGACATCTTTGTACAGAGATATTGTTCCATGCTGACTGTACCACGTGCCATAATTGGGACTTTGTGGTGGGGTTTTAATCACTCACAGCATTCCTAATATCCATCCACAAGTTTTCAATCGGGTTGAGGTCCGGCGATTGAGCAGCACAAGGTAAAACATCAACTTTTTCAGTTTTAAATCACTTTTTCACAACCTTGCTGGTGTGTTTGGGTCATTATCTTGCTGGAAAACCCACTTTAGCGGCATACAATCAATGACATATGGGTACATTATATCCTGAAGCACCTTCTTTAAGTAGTATTCCTTGTTCATGATGCCCTCGATTTCGATGATTAATAAAAAAACCGCCAATCCCTCATCCTTTCAGGTCCTTTGCTACTAAGACTAGATGCGATTTGGGCAATGAAAATAGCAGACATGCTGACTTTCAGGCATTTTTCTACTAAGATCTAATGCGATAGGTAATCAAAATAGCAGACATGGTGCATTTCAGGCATTGTGCTACCAAGATCTAATGCGATTTAGGTTATCAAAATAGCAGACATGGTGCATTTCAGGCATTGTGCTACCAAGATCTAATGCGATTTAGGTTATCAAAATAGCAGACATGGTGCATTTCAGGCATTGTGCTACCAAGATCTAATGCGATTTAGGTTATCAAAATAGCAGACATGGTGCATTTCAAGCATTGTGCTACCTAGCCATTGTGCGTTTTAGGAAAATTGCTACGTAGGCGTTTTGCTTTTTAGATGACCTGCTCATGAGGGAGCAAGGTTCGTTGCCTAAACACTGTACTCGACAGAAAAGCTCTTTGATGATATCACGATTGTATAAAATACTATTGTAAGTGCGTTACTAAGCAAGGATTGCTTTAGATGGCTATTCTGAGATTGCATCAATGATTGCAGTACATTGCTGCTTGGTAAATATTCAATAATTAATTATGCAGTCATAATTAAGTGTAACTTAATAAATCCTTAATAAAACCTCTTAATTAATGATTACACCAATGAATGCTATGTCTGGTTTAATTTATTGCCCGTATTGAACTTACATACTATATATTTCTTAGTTCTACATATCTAAATAATGAAACACCCCTTCGTAAGAGTTTCACAGGGGGTGAGAAAGTCCATGCTGTGTCAAATGCCTCGTATTAAAAACAAGTCGCTAAGAATTTAAACGAACTTCTTTGTTCCTTAACTATCTTTAAACCCATCTAATTATAGTTCTTCGCGACAAAAGGTCAACGCGACTACCACACTTTTGCTCACTGAGACGCTTATTTTACTGTCATCATTGAGTTCTTAAACTGCAGATGTCTACGAGTAAGTTTGTTGGCGATATTTAAACATAATTTTTCTTGGAAAATTCCCTTTTTGTCCAAGTTATTACGCACAAGTTAAATTAATCATATGGCAGGGATTAAGGAATACCGCTATGTCATGACTTGCGGTTCGGGGCTTGAAGGTTTAGAGAAAGCTTGTTTTCATATTCTCGGGGCCTTTTATTCAACAGCAACTACTTTGACGCTTACATCTTCACATGTAACCTTTTGAGCACCAGATAATCCATTTACCAAAAATTGGAATTTTCCAGTGTTCATTCAAGCAGACCAGCATTAAAGTATACGCTTTCTTGGCCTTGGTAGTAGCATCGGAGACGCCAGTTCGAAATTCACCGCGTAGTTCACCTCCTTTTAAATTTTGCGGTATTGTGGCTATCTCAGTGGATATCAATGCACATTTTGTTTATCAGCAGTCTATGTCCTGCTTTTAAAAAGATTAAATGATTATCTGTAAATCCTGGAGAACCATCATACAGGAAAGGGACTTTGTAACAGCGATCATGCTAACCTGTACCTACAGTAAAATAAACAACAACATGAAACAGTTACGCATTTTTATTACGAGTAATTTAATGAATTAGATTTTCAAAATGTGTACCGCCGTTTTCAGCACAAATATTCAATCTTGAACGGATTTCATGATTCAAGTTAACATAAGTGTTCTTGATTTCTTCTGAAACCGTTTGAATTCTTATTAACAACTCTTCTCTGGAGTTCACAGGTGTTGAGTAAACCTTATCTTTCAGAGTTCCCCATAGAAAGAAATCTAGCGGAGTTAAATCCGGTGACCGGGCAGGCCATGCTAAAACTTCGCTCCCACGGCCGATCCATCTCTCGGGGTATTGTTGGTTCAGCCAATTACGAACATCCAAGCCGATGTGGGCCGGGCATCCGTCGTGCTGGAACCACATAGTTCGTCGGGTTTCCAAATCGACATCTTCTAGCAGGTCGTTTAATTCATTATTTAGAAATAATAAATAGTTGTGAGAATTCAGTCTGAATTTTCCCTTTTCGCATGGGGATTTTCTTCTAACCACATATGCTGATTATGGGAATTAAAAACTCCCTCTCTCGTGAACAACGATTCATCTGTCCATAATATCTTATTTAGAAATCCAGGATCTTCCACTAATTTCTGATTCATCCTTTGGCAAAAGGCAACTCTAGCTAGCCCGTCATTGTTAATTAATCCGTGTACTTTCCTGTAGTGAAAAGGATGCAGGCCGTACCTTTTCCATAGCCTTAATACGAGCTAATAGTTAACATTGACCATTCTTGCTACAGCTCTTGATGATAAAGTTGGGTCTTCTGTTATGATGTTCATTATTCTGTTCTCTGTTTGTTCATCTAGATTTATAGCCCTTTCTCTGTGAACTTTTCCAAGCCCTTTTTCGCGAAACTGTCGATGGACATCCGCAAAAGTCGAATGGTGAGGTATACGACGGTTTGGGTATCGTTTTCGGTATTCGGCGACTGCCTGGAGCGAGTTCCCATCACAAAATCCGTACACAAAGTGGATATCTGCTAAATGAGCCGAAGGATAATGCGGCATAGCGAATATTATTTATTACAGTCAATAAAACGTTCAATGTTATTTTATCTTGCGTGACAATTAGTTATCATTTGTAATGTGCCATTTTAGTGACAATCAATTTCAAAATAGCCAGTTATAAGAAGAACCACTCTCTCTCACTCTATTCTCAGTGATAACAAAAAAGCTACTTGAGATTAAAGTGTGTAAGATAAGATATTATAATTATTCGGCTTAATACACTACACTGTATTTTAGTTGCATGTTATATTTATCTCGTGATGAAAATATTTTCGGTAGTAAAAACTTTTTGTAGATAGATACCAAACTTCTTTATGACACTGGCTAAGAACCATACAGTTAGTGCATCTACGTGTAAAAGAAGTATGTGGCTACGTCATGCTCACGCCCTTAAGGTGTGTTACACTGTGCTTTACGCAAAATTCAACGTCTAGATAGCATAAAGTGCAATTTTTAATTTCATTTATTGATTCGGAATTAAACTATTTCTACTATGCGATGTGGAAACCGGTTATACTCGTATACTTGATTTTGTAATCTACTGCGGTAAAGATACTAGCATTACACTTTTGCGTGACTTAGGCTTAACTGGTTCAGTAGTTACTTCTCTTGTGGCCGATTACTTTGATTGTAATAGACAGCTATACGTTGATAATTGGTATACATCGCCACAGCTGTTCTTACACTTAAAACAGAGGGCCATATCTGCTTGCGGTACAGTTCGCACAAATAGAAATGGGATGCCAAAATTAAAAAAAAAACTAAAAAAAGGTGAAATACAAGCATTCTATGCCGCCCCACTAATGGCACTGAAATGGCAGGATAAAAAAACTATTGTATATTTTCTGTTTGTTTACATCGGTGACATTCGATGACATCCAACGTTCGTTGTCAAAGAGTACTTGTTGCCAGTAAAAGAAATTAGTACAGCGACATTTTATTCCTCCGATTGACACAATGCAGTTTTCAAATTTCCTTAGCTAATAAGCTGTATATTCTTGTTTAATTTGTGCTTTGACCGTTTTGTATAGTATATTTAAAGTCCCTTTTTTCTTCCCTTGTTCTTTTTATTTTTTCCTTTAGCTTATGTCTTTTAACTATTAAAGGCATGGTATTTGGAGATAGTTGAAACTTTAATTTTTTGTATAGTATTTTTTTTTTCTAAACTTTCTGTAATAGCTTTTTCTAAGGCATTGTAAATGTACTGCATTGTCAAGTTATTTTTAATGGATTTTCTTAGCTTACTTTCTAATAATATGCAATATTCTGTTTGCTGTTTTCTGAACTTAAGTATGATTTAGGTGTTGAATATGTTTTATTTTATTTTATTTTCTTTATTGGGGAAAAAACAGACATAGGCAGATGATACAGAAAAGAGGATATTGGTTTTTACATTATAAGTGCAACCTACATCCTGAGACAATTCCCACTAGGATTTATAAACTAATAATTTATAAGTGGCATTGCCTTCGGATTGAGGTATAAAATGTTAGTAAAATAGGTACTAAACTAATATTATTACACTGACGATAATATTAGTAGTTACAGTGCTGACAAGATTCAAACATATATAACATTAAAAAGCAAAACGAGGGACTACACATATACAATGTTAAATATAAGACTAAGTTTATATTAGGCCAAAAGTTCCTACTTAAATTAAGATGAACTTCGGAAGTACGTAATGCTTCATAACAGTAAATTTACTTTAAGTTTAAAATTTGCACGACTATTGTTAAAAATGTCAACCGAGACTAGGTCGTTATTGTACATTTGACACATTCTGCGAAGCGGGCACGGACTCCGGCGTTACTCGACGCAGCAGGCACCGCGAACAGGGATGCAGTTCGTGTTCTGTTTTTTTACATTTAGATCTTATTTTCATTCCTATTGTTCTACGTAGTAACCTATGGTCTGAAGGAATGTTTGGGGTAGAAGTGAGATTATTTTCATCCTGTTAAGGGATGATTTCCACGATAAAAACTGTCCAATGTCCTTCCCCGGGACTCACTCTACCTCTATACCAAATTTCAACTATATTGATTCAGCGATTTAAGCGTGAAGAGGTAACAGACACACATTGCTATTAGTGATACAATACATGGTCGACGTGTTTAAGAGTCCTTGACTCCATTTTTATTCGCTTCGGTTTGCTGAATACTCGCTCGACACTTGCGTTTGAAAATGGCAAAACAAGAAGCAAGTGAATCATTTTCCGCACTGATTCAAACTTCAGCTTTTCTGCTAGATCCTTCAGTTTAAATACTGCCTTCCAAAAAGCATTAACATCTAAGGAGCGATCTATGCTAACACTATTTAAATCCAGAAGACAATATTCCCTCCACTTTTTTGTCAAAATACAGGGTGGGCCAAAAATTCTTGCAGATTTGGAACATTAATAAAAATAAAACCATACGTGTTATATTATATCTAATTTATTTAACATAACAACAATGAAATGCATTTTATTTTTTAAAAATTACATCATCCAGGTGGCCTCTGTGTCGTCGTTGGCACTCTTGCAATCGACTATGCAGACTTTGAAAAACTCGCTGGGACATGCTGCGGGGAATCGCGGCTATCTCCTCGCGAATGTTTCGCTTTAATTGGGCTATAGTCTTTGGTTTATTCAGGTAAACTCGACTCTTAAGATATCCCCAAAAGAAAAAATCGCAAGGTGTGAGGTCGGGGCTCCTTGGAGGCCATGGGATGTCACCTCTGCGAGAAATCAATTTCTTCGGAAACATTTCTTTGACTACCGGTAAACTCATGTTCGACGTATGGCACGTTGCTCCATCTTGTTGCATCCATGTCCTGCTATTGTATCCTTCAAATTCGTGCAACTGCGGTGCCAAAAATTCTTGCAACATTTTCACATACTCCACTGAATTAACAGTTACATTATTTCCTTGATTATTTTCAAAGAAATACGGACCGATTAGACCCTTTGCTGATATGGCAGCCCATACTGTAGTTTTAGGCGAATGAAGCGGCTTTTGGTGTTTAAAGCGAGGGTTTTATGAACTCCAATATCGACAATTGTGTTTATTTACCTGCCCGTTAATGTGAAAATGGGCCTCGTCCGTAAACAACACATTTGCAAGGCTAAAGAATCGCTCCAGCATAGTGTCAGCGAATAATTTACGATGAATGTAATCATTCGGTTTTATTTCCTGCACGATTTGAAGCTTGTATGGGTGCAGGTTTAGGTCCAGATGTAAGATTCGCCGAAGACTAGATCTTGTTTTAGCTAGAGCCGCTGAACGCTTACGCGTAGATGATTCCGGATAGTTCCTTACAGAAATTTCAACCTCACGTATGATCTCGTCATTTCTTCTTGAACGTGGTCATCCAGTTTGCTTGATATTTATTGTCGACTCAGTTTGCTCGAATATCTCGATCCAAGATTTAATTAAATTATTACTTGGACACTCACTTACATGGCGTAATCCGTATTCAAGTCTAAACAGACGTCGTACAGTAACGTAGGAACCGTTGTTTTTATAAAATTGCTTAACACAAAAAGCATGCAGTTTTCCCGAGAAACGCTCCATTTAAAAAAAAAATGCACGAAGTGACACATAGTTTCCCGCCATTTTTTCGCCTCTAGCTTTGATAGTTTTCGAAAAATTCAGTGTTGCTATTTGCAAAAAATTTTGGCCCACCCTGTATCTAAGTCAAGATGCTCTTTTGATATCGGAAATCTCTTCATTACTGCGTTGAGTTGATGAGTCATTACTGCGTTGATATTAAATCAAACAGTGGATCGGTTAACTCAAATCTGGATTTCATTTGGGTTATTACTTCTATATTACAGGAGGATTTGGCTTCTGATTTTACAGGAGGATTTGGCTCTGATTTCATTTTGTCTAGTGTTTCTTGAGCATGCATACCAATTAGAATTTTGACAAGTTCTAAATACAACCATGGATTGCTACGATCAATTTTTAGTCCATGTGTCTCTTTGCAATATTCAAAGTTCACGTTGGTGGCCAAGTTTAATATAAATTTTCCATCTCTAATAATTTTTGTAGAGTGTATGTTTTTCAGATTGAAAGAAAACATTAGAAGTCAGTCAGCAACCCTAGGGCATACGACATAAATTGCAGGTAACATTTGGTAAATGTGTTTCGCAAGCTGGCGTGTATGGATTTAGTTTTAGAAGGATCTTCATGGCACTGCAGTCTAAAATACCCCTCAAGCGGCTCGTGTTGCTCTAAAACGCGGTTAACACATTGTTTAAGTGATAGCCACCTAGTTGTTGCAGGTGTTAATATTTTGTGAATGTCTTCTTTAAAGAATTTTTGGAATTCTTCTAATTTTTGTTGGCTACAATAACTACACCAGGAATGCGCACTAACATTCCTTCATAGATCTTCTATTGATCGAGGCAGTTTCAGACATGCCTTTGACGCAGCTAAATGAATTATGTGGCAATTACACTTTATGCACGTGATTTCTGGCAGCAACTGTTTTAGTTTCGCAGCAACAGAGTTATGTTCTTCGAACATTGTGTTGCATGTGTCTGCTGCAAACCCTACTATATTTGTAACAGGCATGCAATGCGGATACCGCCGTCTTTATTGGCCAATACCACTAGGTTCGCACCGTATAACAGAGGAACGATATCTGTGTTTACGCGGCCTGAAAGCATTAGGTTGAGTAAAGCTGTTATTTCTCTGAGTAGAGCTGACCTCGCATCACCTAGCGTCATCGAAGTTAGGTCTTTTAAATGCTGAGGAGACAAGCCATCCATCCCGCCAGCGGACCCGTTGGGGAATGAAGCTATGGCCAGACTCACTGCATCTTCGGATGCGACGACGGAACGTGTATTATGAGAATTTTGAGGGACGTCTGGTAGGTCGGAGATAGAAGACGTGTTGGTTTTAATTTGGGATGCGAGTGATGCCTTTTTTTATTTTTCAGTGTGTAAAACTGTAAATGGAAACGTGAGCAGACGCTCATATGCTGTAACAGAATTTTCCGCGACAACTTTGGCCACACACTCAGTGAGGCAGCGAGCGACGGTGAAACACGCACCACGGGGTATTCTTTTTATAATTGGAGTGTTGGCTTTCAACAGCCCTAGCCTGTCCGAAAGCGATATTTCGGCTGGCGGCGGTGTCGCTGTAGGGCCCCCAGCGGAGGATGATCGTGCAGGTTGAGAAGCGCTAGGAATCGGGTGGTCGATAGCCATACGGGTGCTATGCCGGTAAGCCGTATGGATAGCGAGACCCCGCTGACCTTTGTATTGTTTTCCGTCCGCGCAAACAAGGCAATGCAGCAACTCCGGCGGGTCAGACATGGTTGCGAAGGCATAAACACTATGAATATAAAGTACAAACTAAACAAATATCATTATAAAACATTAAAATAAAATAAAAATAAATTGATTTTATTTCAGGCAAGCACCCGTATAAAATAACGTGATACACAGAGAATTTACAATGTAAAATGACACAAAAGTGTAAAAAATAAAATAACCATAAAACAATAATATATTTTTTACATACAATTTAAATAACTACTTTCGGTTCGCATCTTGATGTAGAGACAACCAAAACCTACCTTACCTATATAACACAAGATAAAAAGATAGTCTTGATTCCGTGAATCGATTACTTATTGAAAAAAAAAAATTAAAATAAAATGTTATACACTGTACGGCGCGAGATCGGAACACTAAGGACAATAAGTAGGTATTTAGTTTTTCATATGGAGTGGGCAATTGCGAGCTTTCACTGTTTGTTGATTTTGATGACAGCTTGTCAAGTCACCGGGCCGGGCCATCGACGGTGCTATTTAAAGTTTGCTCCAGCAGCCTGCAGTCTCCGCGGAGAGATAATACAATTTGGGGATCGTCTATAGATTTTCGCTTGAAATTGCACTGAAAAAAATAGATAGTCGAACTGGTTTTGTAACTTTACTAAATAACTAAACTACGGTTATAAGAAAATAAACTTTGCATAAATTTACAAACTTATTTTGTAGTGTATACCCAGTACCTGAACACTGATAGTCAAACACGGTTTTGTAACATATAACACATAGTTCGCAAGTCCCAATTTTTGTGTAAACAGTAACCAAAATTTTGTTACAGTTATGCAAATATTTCTTTCAGTGTGGTCGGAAATTTTGCAGGTATGATTGAAAATAATGTTATTACGGGACGAAAGATTTCTTTTTACATGCATTCCCGTTGCTAGGTTACGGTTTTTAAGAAGATTAAAGAAAATTAAAGCGCTTGAACAATCACCTGAAGCAATCCATTGTTTTGACTGTTCCTTGGTTTCTGGTGTATGATGATGGATCCAGGTTTCGTAGACAGTTATAAAACGACGTAAGAAATCATTTTTATTACGCCTAAACTTCGCCAAACATTCCTCTGAAATGGTTACTCTAGTGTGTTTTTGATCAACCGTGAGTAAACGCGGCACCCAACGGGCGGATAGCTTTTTCATATCCAAATAATTGTGTAGGATATTACGAACTAGGGCTCCTGATATCCGTGATACACGCCGATCCGTAGCTACGGGTTCTTAAGCCCGGCGGTACTAAGATCACGAATTTCACGAACACGGCAAGGTACGTACCTCGTACCTGCGTTCGCATCCGGATTCACGTGACACGCTGTGACACGCCATGATACGTAGCCCGTACCTGCGTTCGTGTGCGAAGCTTCGGGCTCGGTTCCGTTGGAAAGGTACTTATCGCACGTCTCGTAGGTTCGACACGCCCGGGAGAAAAATAAATAAGGACTAGGTATTATTGAATTGAGTTACCACTTAGTATATTGAATACGGGACGTTCATCGGACAAACATTTACGTGTGAATTAAACTTAAATTGTATTTTTGCATCGATTTGAATATAATGGTTATATCTAAATAATTTATGGGGTTATTCTGTTTTTTGTATAACCAGCTATTGATTTTAGTCAAAACTAGTGACCTGCTCGTTGCATTGCACTAATATAAATATAAGGTGTAAAACTCCGGTGTAAGTATCATTATAAAATTATGAACTTAAGCAACGCTGTGCTACTGGTTGTCATTATTAAATCAAGGCTACTATCAAAGAATATAACGTAGCCTAAATATAAACAAGGCAATCCTAATCCAAAGAAACAAAAGGGTAAATTTCTGCAAATCTTTGGTAGGTATGATAAAGATAATACAGGTAAACAAATTCAATAAAAACACATGTACGGGGCCACGGAAAAAAAAGTACGTCGCTGCAGTACCTATCAGTTTCGGACTTTCGGCACATTAAAGAGTACTGTTTTGTTTCTAGATTGAAGGTAATAATGACATTATTGTTAGAGTGTTTTATTGTATGACTAACAAGCTAAGCCAACATACCGGTTTTTTTTTTGTAGATAATAAGTGCAGTTGCACGTGCAGACAAAGATAATAAGATTTGCGAGCGACTTATTAAAATGAAACAAACATTCATACATAAGTAGCTGTGGGCTTTACCTTTTGTTCGTGAAGTTGAAAGAAGTGACCGCGATGTTTTGTTTTACAAATTCGTGGTATTTTTTATTTAATCTGGAGGGGGCACTTTAGAATTTTGAACTCACATTCATTGTCATTAGTTACTCCTGACATCACAGTTGGTCTTCAAGTTTTAATTTAGCCGTGAATTTAAAGTTATTTTTGTTGTTGTTTCGTAATTTTTTTTTTGTTATTGTTAGTGTATGATTAGTGTTACTCTAATGGTGTGTTTAAACTATTAACAATGAAGAGAAGTTGGGTGTGGAGATATGCCACCAGAGTCGGAGATACAGCTTTATGTACCTTGTGCAATGATCGCACAAATAATGAGTTTTCCTGTCATATTATTTGTCGTATTTTAGCAACCCGTTTATTAAAGTAGCTATTCATTGTAATCAATGTTTGGTTTTTTCATTTATTACTCATTAATATTTAAAAGGCCTTACTATTGGAAATAAATTTTAATTCAAAAGTAATGAAACGGAATTAGAGCTATGAATAAAAAACTCACGATACATTTTTATTCGTAGCTCTTAGAGACCGCATCGTATCTTCACTCAACGTCGCGGGCGGACCGAACCGGCGTGTTCTTAAGATACGTGAAGCCGTGATCACGCCTACACGGATTTACACGGATTCACGTACCCTAATTTCACGTAGCCGAATGTCACGTGCGGAACGGACCATAAAACCGTTGCCGTGAAACACGAAACCGGGCGCACGGCTACGGGTTCACGAATCACGGACACGACCGCGAGCCCTATTACGAACCCATTCGTCTGAGATGCTTACGATATCAGCTATTTCACGGACTTTTACTCTGCGGTCATTCAATACGATATAGTGGATTTTGGTGATCATCTCTCGTGTAGTGACTTCAACTGGGCGTCCGGGTCGATCGGCGTCAATAGTGCTTGTACCACCGCAACGAAAATCCGTAAACCACTTGTGAATCATCTTAATCGATGGGGCGGAGTCCCAATAATATTAGTCCAATTTTATTTTTGTATCGGTAATAGTTATTTTTCGTAAAAAGTAATGTTTAATCAGAGCACGAAACTCACTTTTCTCCATGTTTGCAAACCGCATACCAGTTATATATTTTTTCATAGTTGTCAAAAAAAAAATAAGCATGCGAACTGGCTAAAAATATTCAATTTACCGCCAAAAAGGTTCTATTACAAATCGTCATTATAAAATTTGTGAAAATAATAGCTTGAAATTAAAATAATATAATTTTTACCAGACTTATCACTCAACCCTCGTATTAAGCAATTAGCTGTGTGAACACACTACTTGATTTCCTCTTTCAACAAAATTCAACAGTATTATAAAGCAGTTTTATAAAGGTCGTCTTGGATCCTCAGATATCGATTTTCATCTGGGTCAGAGCAAAGATGGAGAAATTCAAGATGGAGGGCGCTTTTATGGCATAGAAAAGTTTTGCATACTTGCAAGAGTCATAAATGGTTGTCGGCCGAATATTTTTTTGCAGGAAAATATTTGCCGAATGTTTCGCAATTCACGGCTACATGACGCTGTTGGCTGTGGCGCCTGTAGGTAGCTCCAGCGCTGCGGAAGAACGCCTTCGTTTTCGCAATTGTTCTCTAGGAGTAGGACAGACAAGACCAAGTGGATAGTGGGGTGCTCAGATTCGGTTTTAGATGACCTTCACGTTTCGGTGACCTTTTGGTTTAATAAGTATTTTTTTTATCAGTTTTTAAAACGGTTGATCTTTTAATTACTTCCCATTACAAACCGACGCTTTCTTTAATTTTAGTAGTCGTCGACAGTTCTATCAAATGTATCTTATAACAGATGCGTTTTAGGTCATAGAAGTTATGCACAATTTAAGGAATCGAAATGAGTTTTCTGCAATGTAAACATTCGGCTAAAACCTATTATGCTGAACAGATTATACCAATAACGTTTCGGACAATTGAACAAACGCAAAATAAAATGATTCGTATCAAAAGTCGGCCAAGATAATAATAGTATTTTTAAGATTCGGACTCGCAAACATTCGTGCTATTGTATATTATTCAAACTGAGGCTTTCTGCAAATTTAACATTCGTCAAAAAACAGTTCTGCCAAATAGGTTATGCCAGATGCGATTTGGGTCACGGAAGTTATCCTTCTTTCCTGACAATGCGCCGTGTGCGTAGGAAAGTTAGAGATAGGCTTACTGTGTACAATTTGTCATTAAATATGGAAAAAATAATTTAGTTATTTATTGTTAAAATTGTTGAGAATCAATATTTGTGTGCCCCAGTCTTGGCGTGTTCAACCTTTAATATCCTGATATTATTTATTACAAAAATATTTGTTTTGTTTTGTTCCAGGGAACCTCATTGCACAACCATCGGCGCGCTCATGGTCACTTTCCGGCGTCGTCATCCGGTTCAAATTCGAATGTTCAAGGACTTACGTATACATCCGTTACACCGCACGGCTAAATATGCCTGCCTAGTATAGTCGAGTATACTAGTCGTACATTTAAATAAATTATATTTATACAAATTATTCCCTTGTTGGAATGGTATACTTATTTATTTTTTGTAGTTCCTAAAATTATTACATTCTTACATATCAATAGGCTTAGGACATTTGGTAGCATACCTTGGTTCTAAAATCCATGGAGTAGCCGAACGATAAAAAATAGCTTACCAAGTCAAAGTACATACTTAGGTAAATATATATCAAATCAAAAACAAACTATTTGTAAAAACAAAAAACCAAGCTGCTATAACAAATGTACACTTAAAATAATAAAATAGACTTACTTATAAAATCAACATAAAAAAAAGCAAACAGGTTAGCTAGACAAACGCAGCCTTTGTCTTATTTTTTGATCAAATGGTGCTGTGATGCTATGGAAGTGCTGGCTATAGGAATAAGTTTTCCAGTTACACCCTTCCGGCCGTTTTCACATCTGCGGTTCGCAACCAGGTGCGATTGAAGAATGTTTATTTTTTGTTCACAACCAGTAGCGAATCAAGAGAACCTTTTCTTTCACCGAAACATGTTGCGAACAAGGACTTAAATAGCGGACTTGAAATCCATGACATAACCTTTGGACATAACATGATTGGCAGTACAATAAAATTATATAATTCAGTAACAAAAATTTTGCAAATTAACCCAGTTACAAACAATCACAATATGGAATACAGTATCAGACGAACGCCTGAGTGTGAGAATTGTGTTTTTCAAGAATGTTCCATGGTTACAAGATCCATACCGGACATGTTAAAAGCAATTTTACTTCATAAATATAATCTTAATGTTTCACCGCATACGAGAGCTTGTGAATACCATCTTCGAGCGGAGCAAGATTGGTCTGAAATAGCGGACGCAGGCGACAACCTGATCGATTTTAACAGGGAACATGCAGCGGACATAGTACGAATCATGAAATTACCATTGCAAGTATTAAATGTGGTGTTTAACATGTTTGAATAATAATGATAAAATATATAATACTATTCATCGGGTCGTTAATTAAGTGCGAGAAGGGACGAGAAGGCGGAGAAGGATTTGTTTTGCGATTTTAATAAAACATTTGCATTTAACAGTTGGTTTTTATTTCGATGCACATCAGACTCTCGCATGGAAATGACTAGGAAAAAAAACTCAAATAACATTAAAACTTAACAAATAAACGAAAAAGCTACATATCCATCTTTTTTTTTTATACTACGTCGGTGGCAAACAAGCATACGGCCCGCCCGATGGTAAGCAGTCTCCGTAGCCTATGTAAGCCTGCAACTCCAGAGGAGTTACATGCGCGTTGCCGACCCTAAACCCGCCTCGTTGAGCTCTGGCAACCTTGTTCTCTTCTCTCTCATCTGTTCATTCACCTACATAATTAATTAAATTGAAATACATTTTCATAGAACCCCTTCTTTTGTATGTGTATTTCTTATGAATGTATTGTGTTCGTACATGTATCAATTGTATCACCTATACCTCATGTTTTTGCACCGCCTACAACTTATCTGCTTTGCCTAAAGGTTGACTGGTAGAGAATGCCTTACGGCATTAAGTTCACCTATTGTAGTGTGTTTTCTTATGTGCAATAAAGATTAAATAAATAAACCCCTTTGTCCTCATTAGATTGCATATAGGCAGATAATTTCTATGCAATGCCCTACACGAATTTTTCCATTTTGCAAGTCGTTTATCGCCAAAACAATCTCTTGGTCTATTTCTTCGTATTTTTTCTTCTTATTGTAGGTGACTTTTCTTAAATCAAAGCACGTACACTCTGTACTTAAAACATCAAGTAAGTGGGCAATATTTGGATTCTTGCGGCCAATGTACTTATTTATTTTTGAATGCCAGCCTTCTATATTGTTATTTGTCCTAATGTTTTCTTTTTCACAGCAACAATGACTCTGTAATTAGTCCTTTTGAACCGATTGCTTACCAAAATATCGGTTAAATTTTTGTATTTCCACACCGACTGGGCTTTTAGCCATCACATATTGGTATCCAGCATTAATATCTTTAGGTAGCCGAGCAAGCTCAACACACCTTGTAACGTGTCTTTTCTTTGGTCTTGTTTTTATTTGAAGAGCCTTAGCTTTTTTCCTGAGGCTTCGGTTAAAATGGTAATAACACCCTCGAAATATAATTTCTGGAAATACTTTCATGATCGCTTGTATTGCAGCTAATTCGAAATCCATAGTTATTTTTTTCGGCGACCATGTAGGCAAATTAGCCTTAATCAAATTAAACAACATTTCATAGGTCCGCATTTTTTTACTGCACAGTAGACAAAATATTAATGGTGTTATAAGTTTGGTATCTTCATCAAAAGCATGAATCGTGTACAGTTGTTTAACCCTTTATAAGGCCGCAGTTACACAGATATGCTACGTGAAAGTTAAATACACTACCAAGTTTGTAATGCACTGGGGAACACATCTACGGCAAAAAAAAAACCGAAATCATTAATAAAAACATGTGGTCATTATATGCACTCTGCCCGTTAGTGCACTCGAGTTTTCAGATGATCTGTTTCCAATACACCTATTCATTGACATTGACAACAAACATAATGATGCTCTTTACAGACTGGTGTTTGACTACATAATGTTAATCGTAAATCGAATATTATTGTGTATCTAGTAGAGGGTAGGATTATTATACGAATATCACTGAAAAAATTATAACCTGTGGCCCGTTTCACGATACAATTTACAAGCGGAAGTCTCTTTCTATCAAGGAGTTAGAACGAGACTTCCGGTCGTAAATTATGTACCGTCAGGTCTCAATTGATAATAAATTAAACTTGGTTCTCATTAGATATAGCTTATATTTTACATTTTCCAATACATGTTTTTAATATACTTATCGATAAACTACAATCATACAATCCCGACTGTCCATTATCTTTTCCGCCTAATCTAACTATGTATTTAATGAAATAAATGAACTGCGTGAAGTAAATAAAAAAAAAGTTTTCCACTTCTGCTGGTAGGATTAAAACTATTTTCAGTTAAAGCCTGGAATTCTGATGAATAATTCGCCGCCACATATTCTACAATATAAATCGCATAAATATGGTTCATTTACGAAATGTCTGGAATTCTGCGAGTGACAATATTCCTCACATGTCTCTATTGGCATCATGCCTTCCTCTTGCAGGCATATTGTTTCGTGGGGTATTGTCTCAAAGAATAAATCTAGCCATATCGTTGTCGGTAGAGCCAAGCGGTGAAACATAATTTGGATATCAAGGAGCTGTAAAAAAACAAATTAATCAGAAATTTTGTATAAATTCAAAATACATACATTTCAGTTAATCCATGGTATAAGAACATCGGTTCTTACATTTTCCAATACAGAATTTCTATAATCTTGTAAATGTTGTTGTATGTTTGAGTTCATGACATGCAACACCTTTGATAAGGCAGTTCTGTATAATGTCTTAGGACTTTTGGAAAATGTTTTTCGTAAAATTAGAGAATAATCCATTTTATTGACAATATAATTTACTGTGACGTTTATGAGTCTGTATTAAAATAAATACTTTTATCAATCAGCCAGTATTTTGTAAGGTGAACAGCATGTAGGTTTTAATCATGTTTTTGATGAAACAATTCAAAGCATGGATAAATGCAAACTGGAACACCACAATATTTACATATATAACTTGTCCGTTTCGGTGTTGTTTTTGTACTGCAAAATTTACACCTTGATGATGTTGTAGGAAACGGCATATGCAGGCCCACATTTACTAAACGAATTTCGTCGGGTATTCCGAAATTTCCACCTTTTTTATTACGTGGAAAAGATGATGCTTTCCTTTTGCGGCAATTAAAACCATTTATTAAGGCTAGACCAAGTCGGTAACGAAACTCGCGATGGCTATAAATATCCTGTCTTTTTTGCAGTATGTACGAATTGATGACTGCAGCCTCAAATATATACCAAAATATTCTGTGCCAATTCTTACGAGATCTTCGTCCAATGGTATACGTGGACTTCAGATGATCAAATCTATCGACACCTCCCATTACTTTGGTGTATTGAGAAATAGCCCTCGGACAAAACATTTCCTTCTTGGTTCCATTTTTTGAGTTCTGTAAATAATTTCGACTTTCCTTGGACCAAAAGCATTAGTCATGATGAGGACATCTTTGGAATCGTGCCATCTTATAACGGATAACGGCGGATCGTATTCATACATGAATTCTCCAGGCTTTAGTTGTGCATGTTTTCCCTTGGGCTTTTCCTTAATTGAAAGTGGAATCCCTATGCGGTTTGCACGAAATGTGCCAACACAAAATATACCCGTTTCGTACAGGTAATCTAAGAGGGGCAAGCTCGTAAAAAAGTTGTCAATTGCTATCAAGGTGCCTGCTTCAACATCTTTACATAACGATGTTACGACTTTGTAGCCTAACCCACTGGAAGCATTTTCTTCAACATCCTCCTTTCCTGTATAGATTTGAAATTCATATAAATAACCACTCTTTGAATCGCAGCGTGCCCATACCTTATAACCGCGTTTAATGGGTTTATTTGGCATGTATTGCTTAAAAGAGCAGCGTCCTTTAAATTTAATCATGCTTTCGTCTATAGTTTGATGTTTTGACTGTGTTGCGTTTTCTGAAAATGTATGGTTCAACATGTTGACCATGTCCCGCACTTTGTTTAATTTATCCGTTTTAACTTTGGGACTGTCATCGTTGTTCGACACATGCAAATTTTCTAAGATCTTTTTAAATCTTTTGCAAGTCATTGCTTTTTTAATGACCGGGTTGCCGTAGAATTCGTCAGTGGACCAGTACAAATCGATGCTAGGTAAAGGATGTATACCCATCAGTATGTTTATTCCTAAAAATGCAGACATTTCATCTTTACTTATTTCTTGAAACTGGTTAGATCTTTGTTGCAGGGCGTAGAGATTAGAATTACGTACAATTAAATCCAGCAGTTTTTCGGGAAATAAATTTTTGAAGTAATCTATTGGTTGACTTCTCGATGTATATTTATTTCGTGGTATCAAGTCTTCGTCAAAATCTAGCTCATAAAATGAACCAGTTGCCCTACCCCAATTTCTTTGTTTTGTTTGCTGGCTAAAGGTAGCTTGACCGCTTTGTGTCCTGGAGACTTTCGTTTGGTTTTCAGTTGACGCCATGATATGGGAATACACGTTGGTAGACGGCACATTTTCAGACAAGATGTTTTCAAGTTCTTCAAGGTCATAATTTCTACTTTGGAGTACGTCAAGTCTAGCATTTATGTCATATTTTTGGGAAGAATATAATTGCATACCGTCACTGACATCATCAGATGAACTGAAGAACTGCCTTAATTGGGTTTCAACGTCGTCACGTCGTTGAATCTGCACATTTTTTCTGAACTCATTACATTAAATAAGCAAATATTAAATTTATTTTATGTTAGTACAATGAAAAGCCGATCCAAAGACGATCAAGACAGATACGTGACAGGCAATACTCAATACTTCTTCACTTGTCATAACTGCCATGTACGTAATACTATGCAATTAGTTCTAATTACAATATTTATCGATATAGCATGTAACCTTTTATAATTTTATTAATCTTAGGTGGCAAATGATACACTTTCCTGATACTACAAACAACGTAGTTCAGTTATTGCAAATATTGCAATTCACGATGGAGCGTGGATGGAGAGTGGATTTATCAAAATTAGACCTTATTATCATACCAATAACAGTCACACCACTCGCCTATAATAGAAATTATTAGATACAGCGACTTGTGTATTTTTACCCGACTACGGCAAAGCCAAAAGAAAGGGTTATGATTTTAGCAGTCTATGTATTTAATAGTATAATGGAAACAGTGACAAATGCTTGCTTCCCTTAACGGGCATAGTGCATTCATTGACCACAAACTTTAGATTAATTAATTTCACTAAAATTAAATTATGACCGAAAAAGTATAAATAAGAAAAGAAAGCCTGATATATTTGCTATATAATACCATAATAGTTAAATAAAAAAGAGGATGTTCTTCTCTATAAATGTTTATTAACTAAGTGGTTTCCAAATCGCCTCTGCCTTATAAAGGGTTAAACCCCTTAGAGCAGCTCTTAATGGTTCCATCAGCGAAAAAATGAGAGTAGTTTTTTATAGGGAGCGTGCATGAACTGTAGGAGGCAGCACAGGAGCCGTCAGATTTTTGGCGCGAAGCGTATATGTGATGTTAATTGTTCCGATGTAGCCCACAAGATGGCAGAAGCTACTATGCACAAGAAAACACTTGACGTGTAAATGTGCATGTTTATGGTTCCGATTCAGACCACAAGATGGCAGACCCTCCAACGCGCACGGTCCCTATTTGCTCTCTAGTTTCAGTAGAGCAAAATACAATTATCCTGTCATCATAATCCATATTGTCAATAAGTAAAAAAAATTGAAACTTTGTAGGGACAACTACGTCACCAGGATTTTGAAAACGTAACTTAGTAGCACCCAAAACTTTATTTCGTTCATTGTATAGTCCTGTTTTGACGCTTGCAAATTTTGGTATCTCTTCGAGCAGTTGAAGTCCGGAATCATTCATTCGCTTTACTGTGTTGTCGTATTGTTTTTGTATTGAGTCAAAATTGCAGCTACCTGTTTGTTTTAGATTATAAAACTCTTTTAGCATCAAGTTTTTAGCAACGTCAGCTTTGCAGTTCGTGTGGAGTCCTTTAAAAATTATTATTTCATTCCGCGTATTCAGCGTTAAATTCCCTTTACACAGTTTCTCATTACAGCATTTCCAAAATTAATTACCTTTCGTGTATATTTTCTTATGGTGGTACTGGTAGCTTTCATGTAGCATTTTGGAGCCTCCCCATAGTAGATATGAATTCTATGTTAGATGTGGGAAACACGTTAGAAGTAGACATACTCGCAGCTTTTTTATTTTATTAATAGATTTTAAATACTATTACAACATAAAATTACTGCTGTGAAATTACATTTCACGTGAGCATGTTATATTAAGTGCGATATCAATGCCTATTAATTGTCTGTGGATATTATTGTAGTGGCCAGTATACTCTTGAAAAGTATGTATGCACTAATAGATAACGAAGATTGCGAACAAAGAAGAGTAAATCTTTTGTCGCACCTGGTTGCGAACCCCTGTTGTAAAAACGGCCGGAAATATCTCTTGTTCGCAACTAAGTTTCGGTGAAAGAAAAGGTTATCTTGATTCGCTATTGGTTGTGAACAAAAAATAAACATTCTTTAATCCCACCTGGTTGCGAACCGCATTCATGCCACAATTACAACGAATATATTTTGTTGATAAACTTTTTGAATTCAGTATGATTAATTTCAGTACCATAAATAAGCACAGGTCTAAATAAAAATAATAAAATAAATCAATTAATAAATAGCAAAAGCTTTATAATGCTATTTTCATCGCAGCTATTTTGATGGCTTAGACTGTTTATATGGTTGTTTATTAAAAAAAAAATCGCGGCAGTAAAATATAATTTACAGTAGGTACATATGGGGCTACTTTATAGCACTAGTGCGAGAAGTAGCATATTACGTTACTGTGTCGAACATTTAAAGGGCCATATGTACTGTAAAACGTTGTACGATACATGTGCGAATAGGTAATTCGCAACTCGTGTCGATTTAAAACACTCCCTTCGGTCGTGTTTTAATTTATCGCCACTCGTTTCGAATTTCCTATTTTTCGCACTTGTATCGTAATGTACTATTACATAGAGAACAAATGACATTCTCCTTGCTCTGCTCAAACTCATGAACGTTTCGGAAACAGCCCTTAACTGGTTCGCAGCCTACCTGAGGGGCCGCCAGCAGGCAGTCCGAGTTGACCGGTCCTTGTCTGACTGGTGTGACCTGGTTACTGGCGTGCCTCAAGGAGGAATTTTATCCCCACTTCTATTTTCCGCCTTTATTAACTTTATTACACCTAACCTTTGCTTTACCTACCATCTGTATGCTGATGACCTGCAACTCTATGACCAGTGCCCCGTGACTTGCATTGAGAAACTTAACCTGGACCTTTTACATATCCAGCAGTGGTCAAACAAGTTCGGCCTTTTTTGTAAATCCTTCCAAGTGCCAGGCCATTGTTATCGGTAGTTCCAGACAGCTTGCAAGAATAGACTTGGACGCGATAACACCAGTAAGTTTTGACGGCACTCCAATAAGGTTCAGTCAAAGTGTTAAAGATCTGGGTGTTCTCTTAGATAGTACTCTGAGTTGGAGAGCGCAGGTTACCGAGATCAGTCGAAAGGTCATGGGTTCCCTTCACGCTCTTAATAAATTTAAGCACTTCCTGCCTATCAAAACCAAAGTTTTATTAATTAATTCCCTTATCCTGCCCATTATTGATTATGGTGATGTGTGTTATCCGGACTTAAATGAAGAACTTCTCGACAAATTGGATCGGCTACTCAATAACTGCATTCGCTTCATTTTTTGCCTTCGTAAATATGATCATGTCTCATCTTTTCGTTCCCAGCTCGGCTGGCTCCCCATTCGTCAACGACGCAATGTTCGCATGTTGTGTACTCTTTTTTCTGTGTTAAATGATCCTCATTCTCCTGAATACCTTAAGTCTCTATTTCAATACTACGGCGTTACCCGGGACCGTCAACTTCGCTCTTCCGGCAATATGTCTCTATCTATCCCTCTTCACCGCACTGGGTTCATGTCGAATTCGTTTTCCGTGCAGGCGGCCCGTCTTTGGAACGGACTTCCCTACGGCATCAAAAATGCTCAAAATAAGTTTGCATTTAAAAAATCCTTACGTGCTTTCTTTGCTAGCAGAATGAAAAAATAATAATGTATGGGTAAGCTCTATATGTTTTGTCGTTATTTATGTATATATTATAAGAAATATAAGTATGTATATTTATGTATGTATGTATTATGTATGTATGGTATGTTATTGTATTATATTTGGTTGTTGTTGTTAAAGTAGCACCGCCCACAATCTCTCTGCTTTGCCTACAGGTTGACTGGTAGAGAATGCCTCATGGCATTAAGTCCGCCTTTTGTACTATAAGGTTTTCTTTTGTGCAATAAAGATTAAATAAAAAAAAAATAAAAAAATAAACAAAATATTGAACACTTTTCTACATCTTATTTTAAATATTAATATGGCAGTAGCCAATATTCGATTTCACTAGTCGTTAAATTATACATTCTAAATTAGATCTGGGTTTATTATTTATTACCAGCTTCTCTAATCAAAAATGACAATGACAATGTACATAACGTCTCATCGTTTGAAATTACGAGTAAGGTGGATCTACTATTAATGCACATTTAATAAATGGCGTACATAATAAAAGGTTAAACTTTTAAACAATGATTGCTATTTACTTTATTATATAGGTTGGTTTGTACCGTGGCAGCTCCAGCTATCCTCCATACGAACCCTGTTTTCAGCATATCTGGCCATTGCGATATAATTGAAATAAGTGTCTATTTCACGTGCTTAAAATTATTGTCATTATTTTTATTTTCCTAAAATCAAACAATATAATTGAGTTTTATCAAGCGTTTTGACAAAATCCGCGGTTCGTGCGATGGAGGCAGCGGCAAGCAGCGTCCATAGGTGGGAACAAAGGTCGGGTCGCTGTATTCCACTCCAACCTATGGCCGCCGCTCGCCGCTGCTGGCTCCGCACGCTGTCGTGACCAAGCCGTGACTGTGTTCTCCTTACATCTATCTACCCTCCATTTCAAACAAATTGCATAATTGTTTAAGTCATGACTCATTCGTACGTCATTCGGCTTTCAACAGTTTGAACGTGTCCACTTTGAAAATTTTCAGTCAAATTAGAGTTCATGCAAGAAATATTAACTTCTTATAAAAATGATAATACAGTAAAAAAATGTTCACTATCCCTGAAATGTCAAATTATGACAGCTGTCAGAATTCCACGCAATGAAAAACGAAGGTTTAAATTGTAGTTAAGGTAAAGCCAAGCTTTAAGCAATGGTGACCTTGGGTATGACGTCTAATCGCATTAAGTAACAAATAACGTACGTAAAAAAAGACCATTTTCTATTACTATCTTTATTATCAGACGATGCGACGCCCTCTGCTCCACTATTTTTCAGGCAAACTTTTTTTATGCATCTGCGCTTGATTTCTCTTCACTCTCTGGAGGCAATAATAAAATTGATTAAAAGTTTATATAGGTACAAAAAGTGACACTAAAACTTTTTATAAAAAAATAATGACGTATAAATGAAACGTTAACTTTACCATCGTCTCCATGGACTTCATGATCTGTTATGGTTGTCACACAATTTGGTCCAGCGCACTAACGAGCAAAAATAATACGTAACTCAATAAATGAATATGTCATAATTAAGCCTGATGAGTGATAGATAAGTATATCTCGTCAGGTGACAAGCAAATCTCACTAATGGTTCATTATGGCTATGAACTTGTGGTGGTAATTAGTGAGATTTGCTTGTCACCTGACGCTCTAATCGTAAATAAAAAGAACCCCGTACTAAAAGTATGGAAAATGTGGTTTCAGTTAAATATTCTGAGATTTTGATATAATATCGATTTTAACATCCTGAACAAAAGTCTCTATGGGGGCTACCACTGTTACCGAGTCCCTTTCAGAGTTACGACTGATTTTGTACCCTCAAGGAAACCGACTCTAGTACCAATTCGCACCTTGTCACAGTGACAGTAATGTCAGTAATAAATATGACACCTCCAGCGTCTTTTTCAAGTGCAAAATAAATCGTTTCATAAATATTTTACGAAGTTCTTATTACAACGACACACAGATCATTGGAACATATTTTTGTGCATTTTAATGAATCCATATTTTTACAGTACACTGTACCAGACAAAACAAACTATTAATAATGGATAAAATGAAAGAAAAATAGTGTTACTCGTTAAATCTTATCTACATATATTTATATATTTTCATAGATACACATTTATTAAGGGTTTATTAAGGGTTTATTTCTGTTCGCACAATCAAGTATGTGGTTTAATAATGCAGTACTTGGATTCACGTTTTCTTGATGTCGTGCATAACACAGGTACCATACGACACTGGCAACATGAGCACAACAACCAATAGGCCAAGATAGACTCTTCTTCCGGAATTTCGTTTTGAAATGCTATCCATAATTGATGTTTAACTGCATTTCGAAAACGCGAGCATATTCTCATACGTATCAGGCCCTGCTCATTTAGTTCATCAAACTCAAATACATCGTTATTATCCATATCTATTTTGTCCTGTATGTAAGCAGGGCTTAAATTAATTTGGTAAATACCAATAGTCAATCGCGTCAAATACGCCATGTCAAGCCTAGGAAACTGCGGAAAATGATTTTCATTAAGAAGGTTCCAATTAGCATGACGTCTAGT
This sequence comes from Cydia pomonella, assembly GCF_033807575.1. Lineage (NCBI taxonomy): Eukaryota > Metazoa > Arthropoda > Insecta > Lepidoptera > Tortricidae > Cydia > Cydia pomonella. Next base: position 14,184,476 of record NC_084703.1, on the reverse strand, counting down.
TAGATTAACGTCAGCTTCCACCCGTGCTTACATTACATTAATATCATGAATCCTGTTCAGTAACTCTCTGGCTAATGGAACAGTTGCATCCTCCATGTAGATATTGACATGTAATCTGTTGATTATAGCACCAGCTATTTTCAGAAAGTCGTTTAGATGATTAAGGTGTGCCATTGGGATCAAACCATCAAAAAACTTAAAAATTGACTTCAAATGGCCATTGCGGACTTCAACTATCCATCTTGTCTTCGTAATTATTCGTGATTTTTTGGCTGCTGCTGTTGCAAGTTGTTGCTGTCCACGTTCAAGGACTTCGGTCATTTTAAAGTGCATACCTTTATTTTGGAGATATGGCACAACATCCTCGATCCATTAAAAACACATAGCCATTTTGAAACCATTGGCTCATATCATCGTTCGATTCAAACTCAACTTCAAGTATGCTCGCGTCATTATTTCTGGAGTCTGAAAAATAGGGTCCGTGTATATCTAAAATGTATCCATCAGGGACTACTATTAGACAGTATAAGTAGTAGTCCGGAAATGTCCAAGTGTCCAACACAACATCGAGATGATGCGGGTAGATAAATGTTTAATTCAATGAAGAGTATGAAGACGTTTGTTCTTGCATTGAGGTTCAACCGGGGATGGTTTTCTGGTGAGTTGTAAATCATACAAGTATTGCTCGACCTTTGCCTCAGAACGTTTAAAACAATACAATCATCGCGACGCAACTACTCCAAATCTGTACCCCTAGTGTAAATATTTTCGACAGCGAAACGTTACGTACGCGTTTGCGTTAAGTGTCATTTTGTATGAGATTTTTGACTTTCCAAAACGTCCCGCTTGGCGCGCTGTTCAAAAACCCATACAAAATGAGACTTAACGCAAACGCGTTCGTCACGTTATGATGTCGATCAAATTTACACTAGGGGTACTGTACCCCTAGTGTAAATAAATTCGATTTCCAAACGTGACGTACGCGTTTGCGTTTAGTCTCATTTTGTATTGGATTTCGAAAGAGCGCGCCAAGCGGGACGTTTTGGAACCTCAAAATCCTATACAAAATGAGACTTAACGCAAACGCGTTCGTCACGTTATGATGTCGATCAAAGTTACACTAGGGGTACTGTATTTAGCAATCGGTCACAGTTAATACATACACGGGACTCATTGTTAAACTCAGCCGGGATGTTGTTCATACATTCTCTGTATGAAATTGCCATCTGAATTTTTTTGTCGTTATTTTCCGGTATCCGCCGCAAAGCACGAGGAACCTAGGCATTATTGCAGACAAAGCAATGTCCTCTAACTAATAGTAACGCCATTCTACTTTACTCTCACCTATTTGTATATCTTACGTCTAAACCTTACTTAAATATTCTTATTCGGTATATATTCACATTATTATCAATAAATATTATGTTATTTATTAATAATCTACAAAGTGCACATGACGCACGTTTGAATTTGACAATGCAGTCATTTTATCTTTCGTCAAATGGCTAGCTTATCGCAAATATCGCAATATAGGTTCAATCTAATGTCAATTGTTTAAATAAATAGTTGGTAATTGCATCTAATTAATGATTTGTTATCCGATACAAAATCAGTCGTAACTCTGAAAGGGACTCGGCAACAGTGGTAGCCCCCATAGAGACTTTTGTTCAGGACGTTAAAATCTATATTAAATATATCAAAATCTCAGAATATTTAACTGAAATCACATTTTCCATACTTTTGGTACGGGGTTCTTTGCCGTTACCCGAGGCTTGTGAGAGTTTAGCGTGACATTGAATTGCCACCTGATACGCCAGGAGTCGACACACTTCTAAGGGGAGAGCTGACATAAGTAAGCATAAATAATCCCAGAAAGCCAAACAAGTTGATTAAATTAGGCGCCATTTATACAGGATTACAGCTTAAGTATGTCAACACATTTATATACGACTTAAAATATTCAATAATAGTTATTTTAGTGAGTGATAGTTATCACAATAAGAGGCATTAATTACACCAGCGTGGTTTGTGAAATGAGCCGAAGCAGAGTTTAGTAAGATCACACGAGTGTTTTAATGCCTAATTATGTATAGTTACATAACATACGTAACTATCTCCATGCACATCATACATTTTCTACAATATGTACAGGCGTCCGTAGGCTACGGTGACTGCTTACTATGAGGCGGGCCGTATGCTTGTTTGCCACCGACGTCGTACCTATAAAAAAAATAATGGCCTGCAGTTTCAAGTTAGTGGTACTACGAGTATTAACTTATTTGGTATAAACCTAAGTTTGAATAAAATACAAATAACAAGAAGCTAAAACTTTATTTACAATATTATTTGTTTATTGTTATTTATATTAATTATTGACTACACTTTGTATGGTGCAATGAGAAAATTTCACTTTCTCTGCAGTAGCAGAGTTTTATTTCAAATTCGCAGAACTGCAGTAATATTTACTATTTTATTTTTATTGGAATTCAATATTTTGTTTGTAATTTCCACTTTGAACCTGAGTTACCTCCATGGCGTTTTAAGGTTGTAATAACGTCGCGTCGCTGGTGTTCTGCGACAGCAGTGGCCCGTGTACAAATCGGGATTGGGTAGTTGTAAATATGTAGCTACGAGGGTGATTTTAACAGTTTTGAGCCTGAGGTCGATAATGAAATTAAAAAGGAAAAATAATACTGACACGTTAAACTTGCATTTTTTTTCATAATGCAATATCTTTTGTTTTTCTACTGTCACAATTCCAAATTTTGTGATTAAATTACTGAAAGAGGTTCGCGATTTACTTTAGAATAGATAAAATTGGTGAGTCAGAATGGCGGGTGTACCTAAATAAAATTAAATGAAAACCATACCATATTTTTGTACATAATTTCTACTATTTAGTACCCCCTTTAAAAAAAATTGTACCTCACGGTACTTAACCTTTCGAGCCCCGGACAGATATGGCGTAAAACCGTCAAAATCCGAGCGTTTTTTGACAGCGTTAGGTGGCTCCCCAGGGAGCCGGCGGGTATTCTGGGTTACCATAGTACAGGTTGATTTTATTTTGTTATAATTTGGTAAAATTTCAATTAATTGTATAATTATTATTGCATTCAGTCGGGTTGGTTATTTTATTATGATTTATGAAACTACTATGGGGCGTTAATTTATTACGTAAAACAATTTAGGTGGGGGTGGGGGTCGAAAGTTCAAATATGAGGGATTATTATCCATATATTTTATCTCACTGGATAATAAATGAATAGCCCAACCCGATTCTTATAAAATGGGATTTAGTAAGGATCTAACATGAAATAAAAAATAAAGATACATTTCAGATGCAAATTTATTTACATTATGAATTACAATATTTACACTTATACTAAAGCCGTCCAGCAGGACTCGGATTCCGCATTATTATCGATTTTGTTTGTAGCAGTAAACTGTAAAAAATGTTTAGTAAACTTCACATACATATTTGTTTAATTTCTTACCTTGCGTTTTTTACAAAATGCATATAAAAAGTAAAATACAATGCCGATACAAAATTTAGACAAATTATAAAAAACCTAAACTTCTGTATCTGTCCCGAATATATTATTATACAATGAGTAAATAAAGTACACAAGATAGACAAACTCTGAATATCATCGGGTAATCAGTAATAATAATAATTATTTATATTAGGGCAATTTTTTTTTCTAACAATATTGCAATGCAAATAATAACACAAGTTAGAAGTGCGGGTTCAAATCCCGAAAAGGCTAATATTTACGTCTGTATGTAAACACTTTATTGTACAAAAAAGTAAGTAACGTGTAGTAAAGTAACGGAAAAAAAACACGGTGTAGATAACTTACGAGTAAATGGATAAATAATGTACGGAAGATAGACGAACTGACACTATGAACAACATCAGGTAGTTGGTAATAAATAATTATCTATGATATAGACCATCTTGTGGGGGGTGACTTTTTTTAAAGCCTAACTTGCAACCCTAGTGGGCGTAGCAATTATATGACCGGGTGGTCAGCCGTGGCGTTCCCTGGGATCGAACCAGGTCGTTAGGCCAGGGCCACCTTGACTTTTCGTTGATAGCTCAGAGTGAGCAGCGGACCATCGAAAAGGATGAAGCGGATCTACCTGTCCTTATGTGAACGTGTGTATCGAACTAATGTCGAACCAGGTCGTTTGCCAGGGCCACCTTGACTTTTCGCTGATTGCTCAGAGTGAGCAGCGGACCAGCGGGAACGATGAAACGGATCAACCTGTCCTTATGTGAACGTGTGTATCGAACTAATGTCGAACCAGGTCGTTTGCCAGGGCCACCTTGACTTTTCGCTGATTGCTCAGAGTGAGCAGCGGACCAGCGGGAACGATGAAGCGGATCAACCTGTCCTTATGTGAACGTGTGTATCGAACTAATGGGAGATTTAGTTGCCGGTTCGCTAAATCTAGCCTCCATTCGGGAACCTTTACGCCCCATCAGCCATCGGTTCTTCGTTGGTTAGGGTCGCCGGAAATCGATGGAGGCAAAAAGCGTGGGACCGTTCGTTTTAAGTCTTTGGGAGAGACCTATGTTCAGCAGTAGACGTATCAAGGTTGAAATGATGATGATGATCTATGATATATAATGATGTGATGGGTATGGGTGACGGAAGACTTCCACAACGATCGGCCACACGCTTCCTGCCTTCATTGACTTGTTACTGTTGTAACTGTGGCAGAGTGTGGTACTCTAGCCAGCAGTTACCAATGCACAAACCAACTTCACAGGCACTGCACATTATAGTTACTTGCGTCCTGATCGAACGTGCCGAGCAGCGAGCGCAACGGCGTTTGCTCCTTTTGACCCCAGACAATATCTCGGTGTGGACGGGAAAGTGTTGGAGTTGCGCGTTCAGCCGGATGTTTATCTGAATGCGGGCAGGGACTGGGGCGGGCGCAAGGGGATGACACGGGTGGTCTTTGGCGAATCGTGTACACAGGGCTTCCGCAAGTTGGAAGCGGAATTCCCTGTGTGACAAAACGCGGAAAATAGGGTTCTTCGTGTATATAATGAAGGCGTTCAGGACACTCGTATTCAGGAGTCTCCTAAACACCTTCACGTACCACTTCAAGCCGCGTTTCCTCTCCAATAAGTACATGGACAGTTTTTTGTCCTTAAGGTCAACTCCGCCCATGTACTTGTTGTAGTCGGACACGCAGATTGGCTTCTCGCGTTCCGCGCCTGCTCTCATTCCGGGGACCATTTCGTCACCATGACAGGTGGTGATCATGGTGACCAGCTTGACGTCCTTCCACGCTGTAATTGCGATGTCCCCAGAGTGGCACGCTACTCGTTCCCCGCTGGTCAGATCCCTGTCACTTATACTTTTGATCTCCTCAGGCACGTGGCGCCTATTTCTAATTAACGTCCCCACCACATCGGTCTTACGCTGCTTTAGGTACCGGGTTAGGGGCAACTGGTTGTACCAATTGTCCATGTATAAGGTATGGCCAAGGTCGAGGAACGCATCCATGAGTTTAAGCACGACTTTGGCAGTCGGTGCTGAAAACCCATGGATAGGCCCTTCGTGCATAGTGGAGTTCTTGCCGGCGTATATTATACACTTGAGCAGGTACCCGCTGGAAGTCTCGCATAAGTCAAACAGCTTTATGCCGAATCGGGCCGCCTTGGACCGAATACATTGCACCCAGGCAAGACGACCCTTCCACAAAAGCAATGATTCGTCGAGGCTCAGTTGCTGCTCGGGTGTATAAAGGGCTTGAAATTTATTATTTAAATGCTCTACGAGAGGCTGGATTTTGTATACTTTTTTGTAGTAGCTACTAGTATCATGGGGAAAATCTTCATTATTTACAAAATGGAGGAACCGCGAGATCATTTGGAAGCGATTCCTCGACATCAAAGTTCGAAATTCTGGCATCCCCATGATACCAGTAGACCAATACTCCTGGAGGTAGCTACGGGGATTTATGGCCATGTACATGAGGATGGCAAAATATCGGTACATTTCGGCTTCAGTTGTCTCATACCAGCTGTCTAAATTTTCGGAGAGACGACCATGCTCCGACAATGCAGCGATAATTTGCCATGCGTAATTATTGGTTTCCTCTACTATGGTAGGCATTATGTCCTCCCACATTAATAAAAAAATATCCACCCCATTTTGGAGCCCATGTGTTGGCCCCGGGTTACGCAAGTATTGTTCTAGGCGACTAGCAAACTGGTTGAAATCCCTAGACCAGGTGAACTCGTTATTGTTTTCTTGGGGTCCAGGGGTTACAACCACTTCATCATGAGGAGCTACATCCACATCTCCTGCAATCTCCGCCATTTCATCGATGTTTTCGTCTGTATATTCATGGAGAATTCTTGCAGCAGCCCGAAGCCTCTCAACGTCGTCATAAACGGGTCCAGCGTCTTCGAAATCGTCATCGTCTTCCTCTCCGTCTCCTTCCAGCTCGCTACCGGAATCGCGGTCAAAATTTAATACTCGCGGGTCCGGTAGCGAAGGTCGACGTTTCCTTCGAAGACGAGACCTTGAGTTTGGCGCTCTCGATGGTCGAGGAGTTCTCACCTCCGGAGTTACCGGCGGCCGCCATGGCTAGAAATATACACATGCACATGCAATAAGGCCCAGACCAAAAAGCTAAAATATATTCCAATACCACCCAGTTATACAATACAATTATTCTTTATTGCACACCAGAAAACATATTACAAGGGTACATTAGTTATAATGATCCTTTGCATTTTGCCAAATCCTTATAAGTTCAATTCACATTGCACAATATAAACCAAACTCCAATAAATTAAATATATCGATACCCTAGTGCACAATCGTACTAATTACAAGAGAAAAGATGCGATAAGCACGTTAGTGCACAAATCATAAAGTTGCTAATTTATTACCGATTTTTTTTAAATAAGTACGAGTGTGAACTAGGGTATATATTTTGAAGGTTGGGGAGTAAAATAATATTAATTTACATGCGTTTGCATACATTCAACAACCAACCAACACACACACAAGCAAACAAACACAATCGATAAGGAGCCAGCTATAAAACATAAAATGACCCGTTTTAAAATAAGTTTATTCAATGAAAACATGCGTGAGTTACCAATAGGTACCCAAAAAATACCCATATCGACCAAAATGCCTAGGGTATATATTTTGAAGGTTGGGGAGTAAAATAATATCAATTTACATGCGTTTGCATACATTCAACAACCAACCAACACACACACAAGCAAACAAACACAATCGATAAGGAGCCAGCTATAAAACATAAAATGACCCGTTTTAAAATAAGTTTATTCAATGAAAACATGCGTGAGTTACCAATAGGTACCCAAAAAATACCCATATCGACCAAAATACCTAGGGTATATATTTTGAAGGTTGGGGAGTAAAATAATATCAATTTACATGCGTTTGCATACATTCAACAACCAACCAACACACACACACAAGCAAACAAACACAATCGATAAGGAGCCAGCTATAAAACATAAAATGACCCGTTTTAAAATAAGTTTATTCAATGAAAACATGCGTGAGTTACCAATAGGTACCCAAAAAATACCCATATCGACCAAAATACCTATATACGTGTGCCTTTATAATTTGAAGAGTTGTCTCGTTTTGATCTGGTTAGAATGGGATCACCTGGGAGGTATACCCTTTCAAACCTGAAAATGTATATTCAAATCGGTCCAGCAGAGTGATTGGGGAACAAATATAAAGTAAACGTGCGGAAGTTACAATTGCAAATTATTACACGAGACAAATAAAAGTCGATCTCTTGTTACATACCTGGACTCCACGTTCGTTGCATTGAATAATCAACGGATCATCAGTAAGCCGTAATGAGCCTCCAGGTGTTACCGCCACAGGGTACGCTACCGACAAGTTCGGAGGTTGAACTTGATCGCCGTTCATTTTGGCAATTACTAAAACAGAACTAAAAAGTTACCGGCTCCCCGGGGAGCCAGCGGGTATGCTCGCGACATTCATAAAATAATCATGCTGTATGTTCATTTTATTCCAAACATGGCCGAACCCAGGACGCGGCATTTCATTTGTATGCTAAAATAAAATAATGTATAACATGGATTGTAAATTGAATATTATAAATAGATTCCCAATTGAATTTCCTAAGAAATAAAATAGTCACCACTATAAAAGTCCATAGAAAAATTGAAAAAAAAGACGTTACAAATACGAGCCGCAAGTAGTCCCAGCAAAACTCAGTTTTATTTATCTATTATATTGGATTTACACTATAATTACATTATTATTTCTATGTATTTACATAGTAAACACTATATAGTAGTGAAATAATAACATATACTTACGTATTTCTCACTCAAAACACAAATTTTCACAATAAAACACGGAGCAACCTAACTTGTTTTCGCCGCGTAAATAACTGCCGATTTAAAATTTCCCTAACGGTTATCCATAGACATTTTGGTATCATTCTGTAGCTCATTTCATTCGCTTGCCTTTCGTGAGGAGGAATTGTAAATACAAAAATCCAAATTTTCGTCAGCCGCCATTACTTATAAATGTTGCCAGGTGATATGAATCTTTTTTCCTCCAAATGAGGCATGACGATTACATTGATAAAATTAATATGCTTACTTTAAGTTCCTTGTATGACTATAGAAAATATTCTTTTTTAGTTTTTCATTCTTTTATTTCAAATTATGTTTTGTCTTTTATAAAATTACAGTTTAAATTCATATTTTTATTTTGTGTGATATTCGTTTTAGATTTCCGACTGATCCGCTTCTGTCTGCGAGATGGACGGAAAAAATTAGATTAAATAGGAACGATGTAATATGGAAACCGACTAAACATAGTCGAATATGCTCTCGCCATTTTGATGAGCAAGTAAAGGAAATTTTATTTGTGGAACACAGGTGTTACAGTTAAGGTCTGTAAAAACGAAACGCAACTGTCACTGTCGCACTTATATGGAAGACTGATAGAGAGACACAAAGCGTTTCGTTGTTCGAAGCAATAGCGATTGCCACCTTGGCTAGGCCTGCAGGTACAATAACGAGTACTGACGATAAATAGTTATTTGTTTTACAAGTGGAAAAGTTGTTGTTTAACCGCTCGTGCTAATATTGCTACTAAATAAAGATCCAAAATGTCGAAAAATGGAATCTTGAGCGTTGCGAGGGTTTCCAGTTTCGAGAGTTAAACAAATTTTGCCCCAAGTGAAACACAAAACTTTTCACCACACCAACCCGAAGAAAATATTAGTCAAATAAAATCAAACCAAATCAAATCCAAATGATCGTCATTAAATATTTATCATTTAAAATCATTATTCCAAAGTCAATTCTACCAGCTATTATCTGTGAACATTTGTAAAATAAAAAAAATAAACGTTTTTTTATTTAAACATTATTTCACAAAGTACAGAAATGCAAAGTCCTTAAAAGAAACCTTGAAAGCTTTTGCTACAAATTTAATATCTACATACACACTCCCAAATGATTGATAGCCAAGTATAAGGATGTGGTTAAAATCCATCTACTTTAAGGGGAATAAATGAACTCTGGCAACCCGTTTTTGTATATATGTGTGTGTCGCTGAGCGTAAGACACGAGCGTCGCACGCACACATCGATCGTGTTTCGGCTTCACTTTTGGCAGATTAGCCTTATGAGGACTAACTGTCTATGTGTGATAGGTCAGTGCGGTAAAATATCACAAAAACGGCTGGGCCGACCGTGTTCGCTATAGTTTATGTAGCAAGCATTTGGTTCACGATTTATTTCATGCATGATTCTTGTAACTCTGCCAAATGGCACTTTTCTAGCACTAACGATTATAGAAACTATAAGGGTTTGTGGGTGACTAAGAACCCTAAAAAACCCTAAAGTTTAGAATCTTGAGCGTAGTAAGGGACTCAAAAGCGCACGAGATGTAAATAACTTTGATCTCGTGTAGTACACAAAATTTTTCACGTCAGTCAGCCATCAAAAAATACAACCTGAAAAAATGTAATCCGTCTTCATCACTATTTCACTCATGTTTTCTGAAGGTATTCTAACAATTAACTTTAATTACCGCAATAAAACAAAACGAAAGAAATTTCAATAAAATGATACGAAAATAATGAATTAACGAACATCAATTATTGACACTTCAATCGTTAACTTTTTTTTGTTAAAAAAAACTTTGCAAGATACGGTCCGAATTGCGGATACTACTATTTGTCAACTATAGTAGAGATCGTTAAAAGTCGTTTATAAGTAGAATTATTTACTGCGTAACAATTGCGTAAATTTGTATAAGTATATTGTTTTGATTGTATAATAAAATACGTAAAATATGGTATTTTTATTAAATTTTATACTTTTATTTCATTAATTAATTATTACGAAAGAAGACTCGTAGGGTGTTTTGGACCGATGCGGTCTGACTTATTTCGGGGGTCTATTATAAACCGTCAATATATCGTTGAATTACGTATGCACTTTTTTGTCTCTTTCTTTTTGAAATGACGTGAAAGGGACAAAGACAATAGAATCCAAATACTTCGAACTTGTATTAGGCCCCGCACGTTGAAATGACATTCGAATATGAAGGTCACTTGAATGTTATTTTGTCTCACTCAGTGAGCAAAATGCGATTTTGCTCACTGTTTTTAAGCAGCAAATTACCATTGTTCCAGCTGCTGACGTGAAAAAAGAATTAAACCATCCATGGCTAAAAAATAGGTAAAAATATGTGCCCAAAGTATAGCGTGTTCAAGCTTTATCAATAGGTATATCTTATTTCGAGGAATCTAATACAATGTTTAATCATGCATGCATATGCGGTGTAGTAAAATCATCCCCTACTCAGCTTAATGTATTTTTGTGTAGAAAGATAGGATGAAAATACTGTTTTAAATAGAGACTCGAGTACGTACTGTAGATTTGCAGTCGTGACCATGACACTGTAAGCAATTTCCAATTTATATTAAGGTGAATTAACTTCAGGGGTAAATAGGGGTTGAAAATAATACTGTACAGGAAAACTGCAAGAAGCATGTATTTTTATTTTATGTTACTTGAAGATATCTAAGATAATTTACGACATTACGAGGGATGTTGGATAAATACCCGTTTTCAAATAATAAATGTATTATTCTTGGAAATATATTTATTTACGTTTCTCGTTATTTTTGTTTCGTACCTTTTAGCTCTATGTTTGTTTGCCAAGGGAATTCCAGTCTCAGGCCCAAAACATTATTTAGAAAGTTCTAAAATAGTCACAAGTTTGGCAACAAAACAATTTATTTTTATCAATACATTTTATTTGATTTCTTCCCAAAGTTGTGTATAAAATCGCTATAAAATATAAAAGTGCTTGTGACCTAGCGGTACGGGTAAGAGCGTGCGACTTTCTATTCCGAAATCTTTCAATACCAATGAGTTTTTTGGATCTTGTGTACGAAATATATTTGATATTTACCAGTCGCTTTTGGGTGAAGGAAAACATCGTGAGAAAACCGGATAAATCCCTATAATGCCTAGTTTATCCTCTGGGTTGGAAGGTCAGAGGGCAGTCGCTTCGTAAAAATATAGAGCCTATTATTAGTTGCCAAGCGGACCCTAGGCTCCCATGAGCCGTGGCAAAAATGCCGTGATAATGCGAGGATGATTCTCAAAGTTGTGTATAGATGGCAACACGTATCTCTTTTACTACGAGTATATCGTAATCCCGTAGGTCTTACGGCCTTGCTTACGGCGTAAGAAGGAGCTCCAATCATATGCTTCGCTTTTACGAGTTGGTCAAAGACGCGTAGTCTATCTTGAATTGAAGACCTGTTGCTTGGTAAGTATTTATTTCGCGACTGCCTACCCACTTGTTACAAATATATATCTAAATATATATACCCATATATTACACCTTCACCCTTAGTCTAGGACAATCCTTAAAGTTGTATTGTACGAGTATATATTGTCCTACCTAAGTGGTAGCAAGTAGTATGCGACCTACGTTATTTAAAAAAATATATATGAGACACACTGTAAATTAAAATTATGAAAATAGTTAATTATATCTAAGTAGGTGTAAAATTTAGGAAAATGATTTTAACAGTAGTGTCGGAGCATAGTGCAGCTGCGGTCAAAAATGGACTGTCACCTTAAGGAAAATTGCTACAACCCACCGGGGTCCATGTGAAACTCTATAAAATTTGTAACATCTATGTATATACCATGGTTTGCAATAATGATTTACTGTTACTTACTTACTAGTTTTGTCTCCTTATGCTAATTTTAAATTTCATGTTTGTGTTTGCACAGAGCTCTTAAAGTTACATCCCAAGCCAAGGGTATGGAAGCTAGTTTATTTGACAATAAATGAGTTTCATGAGATGAATTTTTGTACGACTCATTAACAAGTAGAATGCAAATAAGGTAGTTAAAAAATTATAATAGAACATTTTAAAAGTAAATAACTCAAATTCTCGTTATATTTTGCATGGCAAATAAAAAAGGTTATATGTAACTTTTACCAAATTTCTTTTTTTTTATGGTTTTAACAGTATATATGGGTGTTCTATTACTTTAGGGTGTACCTATTTTAAATCTTTTGGGATTGCCAAAATGTAGATTTTTGGTTAGTCATATAATAACAGGAGACAATAAGGGAAACAAGATTTTTCTACACTTTTGGCCTGGGGTGTATAGCCGTAAGAAAATACGAAGCATATGTAGGTATTACTCGGTTTAAAAATGGTTCTCCCCGAAGTCGCACGATGACAAACACATGTTATTTTATAATCCGGTCTTTAGTAATAGATATAACTATTTCCAGATCTCGTACCCGACGCTACTAAGCTGGCGCGTCCAGGAAGGACTTATGAAAAGACATTCCGTCACGTCCTTAAGAAGTATTACTTTATAATGTTTACGCATAATAACTTCAATTGCTTACGGTAGCATCACACATTCTTGCTCGGCACTGAAAAACATACTTAGTCTAAATATACTTGTATGACAAATAAATGTTTCAAAAATGTTATTTAAGAGTTAGATATATTACCTCCGATATACATGACGGTCCATTACACTAGACAACAATTTTCAACATTAACATAATGCATAGCACACAAAATGAGAGGGTTTTTAGTACATGGTTGTTATTAGGTGGTGAATATCAATATCGGAATTCTAATTATATAGGTACGGAAATCTAATTCAAGATATAATCTAGTATTTTAGTCAGTTTATTTTAATCTACTGTTTCTGTACAATATTATGTTGTAAATAATTATCAAAAATAGGTTTAAATAATAATTCAGCATTATTTTGTATACATACAACCGCTTTACATCTGTCCCCCGAACACTAGAATAAATTTAATGTCATTTGTAAAAATCGCAAAGGTTGCTTAAAAGTTAAAGGTTATGACATAACATGACATTTTCAGCGATTATGTTTTGTGCTTTAATTTGATGTGTCAGATTCAGATGAAGCATTTTCAAGAAATACAAATGTAGTTCATTCTATTATTATATATTAGGTCCTTACATACGAAATTGGCGTTCGGCGAACTGGCCACTTTGTTTCAAAATATCTGGCGTTTGGCTAGGAATTCTAAATTCAAATTTATATCAGATTTAAGCTGGCTTACTTGTGTGGTCGAATTTTGAAATTTATTTGCTATCGCGTTATTTGTTTTTGTTTGACATCGTCATCGTTCTGTTCACAATATGGAGAACTTAAAATATCGCGTTATTTATGAATAAGAGTTCCACCGTGGCACCAGTGCTGAAGAAATGGCTGGAAATCTTTTATGTATGTTCTTATATTCGTGTTAATGAATGCATAAATGACAGATAACAGTAGAGGAGTAGGAAATAGTTATTTGTACAACAAGAGAGCAAAGTTTGATATTTCTTCGAGTGCTTGTTTTGAGTCCCGTGCAAGCGAAAGATTCTATAGTAGATTCACGAGCGTAGCGAGTGAATCTAATTTAGAATCTTGAGCGTGGTAAGGGACTCAAAAGCGCACGAGATGTAAATAACTTTGATCTCGTGTAGTACGCAACAATTTTCACGTCAGTCAGCCATCAAAAAATACAACATGAAAAAATTTAATCCGTCTTCATCACTATTTCACTCATATTTTCTGAAGCTAACAATTAACTTTAATTACCGCAATAAAACAATACGAAAGAAATTTCAATAAAATGATACGAAAATAATGAATTAACGAACATCAATTGACAGTTTAAACGTGAACTTTTTTTTTTTTTAAACTTTGTTAGTTACGGTCCGAATTGCGGATACTACTATTTGTCAACTATAGTAGAGATCGTTAAAAGTCGTTAAGTAGAATTATTTACTGCGTAACAATTGCGTAAATTTGTATAAGTATATTGTTTTGATTGTATAATAAAATACGTAAAATATGGTATTTTTATTAAATTTTAAACTTTTATTTCATTAATTAATTATTACGAATGGAGACTCGTAGGGTGTTTTGGAACGATGCGGTCTGACTTATTTCGGGGGTCTATTATAAACAGTCAATATACCGTTGAATTACGTAGGTATGCACTTTTTTATCTCTTTCTTTTTGCTAATGACGTGAAAGGGACAAAGACAATAGAATCCAAATACTTTGAACTTGTATTAGGCCCCGCACGTTGAAATAACATTCGAATATGAAGGTCACTTGAATGTTATTTTGTCTCACTCAGTGAGCAAAATGCGATTTTGCTCACTGTTTTTAAGCAGCAAATTACCCTTGTTCCATCTGCTGACGTGAAAACATATTTTCTAGTATTGGACTATCGATAAATTTAGTGTTCCGTGATCCAACCGATCGGACAACTGGTAAATTTGCTTCTTCGTAGAACAATAGGTCGGACTATGGATAAATTTACTTACCCATGGTAAAACTAGTTGGACATAGCTGTTGGACCACGCGTCGGGAGAGATTGGAAAGGTGAATGAATTGAGCGATGCAAACCGAAAAACACGCGTCGAGTGTTGCGTTTCACTTGTCAACCAGCTCAACAATGAAGGGATTTCGAATCTTTTCGTTACTTGTGATGAAAAATGGATCCTGTACGACAACCAGACTAGTGCCGGTGTCATCCATTACAGCTTCCTAAAATCTGGGCACACAATTACGACTGATTGTATTATCAACAATTTCAAACGATGATGGAAAAGTTAGCCATTAAACAACCCAGACTGGTTAATCTATCTAACCCACTGTTGCTTCAGGACAACGCTCGACCACACACGGCACGTCTGACGGCCGCTAAATTAAGGGAGCTACGACTGGAATGTCTTCGACACCCACCGTACTCCCCGGACCTTGCTCTAACTGATTACCACTTTTTTCGGAATTTAGACAACTTAATAGGGTTGTTTCCATTTTATTAAAACGCTTGTATTACGTTCTATATTAACTGAAAGTTGCCCGAAAATTCAACTTTTATACTAAAAACGGCTTTGTTATTGTGTGACGTCACAGTTTACGGTTAGACACATAACTACATGCACACGTAGAAGATACGAACTGTCAACTGACATTTATCATTTGTTGTTTATCGCCTAACTGTCAACAGTGTCAATCCGAGAGTTATGGCGTCATCAGAATCTTCAATGACATTTCGAGCTTGGTCACGTGACGTGTGCCAAAAGATATTTTAAATTCAATATTTACAAAAATATGGTCATTACAGGACCCCTAAAAGTAGTTTAACATGTTCTTATAATCCAAAAGAATTTATTGGGATACAATTCTGGCCTAAGATTTGTAGATGGAAACAACCCTATTCAAGGAAAAAAAAATTCAACTCAGATGAGGCCGTCCAAATGGCCTTCAAAGATTTTATTGATTCTCGCTCTGGCAATTTTTTCTGCAAAGGAATCAACGAACTACCTTTGATATGGCAAAAGTGCATGGATTGCGATGGTATATACTTTGATTGATTATATAATAGTTTCATAAAAAGAGTCGTTTTGATTATTGCCATATAAATCGCCAATTTCATATGTAAGGACCTAATTATATAGAAACAAGGAAAAATTGTATTGAGTTTCATATTTTCATTCTATAGCTCATTCCTCTATGTATCAAATATTGAATTTTTCAGTGTTCTCATATATGGTTTTATTTGAGCTGCTTGGTGTAGAAATATGTAGGTACTTACTATAGCATTACAGCTTTGACCCGAACACTGAAACATAATTTAGATTATTAATTGGTTTTTCACTGCACAAATGAAACAAACACGTTATTACTAAATTATTTTAAATAATAAGCTGTATGTTAAACGCACAGTAAAAACAAAGTTATAACTGAATACAAACGTGCATTAGAAATCCGTTGCGTTAGGGGCTATGCTATTACATCTACCTTTTTGTAGGAAAATTTCAATAGAGAAAGTTCGAGAAAGGTACATTATGATTGCAAAAAGGATGATAATATCCTAACTGTGATATATCGGGATTCTAACACCCTTATTGCTGTTACTTATGTGTACGTTATTTGTCCTTTTCTTCTCAACAAAGTTTTCTACAAGAAGGTAGTTGTAACAATCCCTCACAATTTTAGGCCAAATGAATATCGAATGGGCACTGACACGATGGCCTAACTCAAAAGCCTTCCGGAACATAATGTTGAATTCTCGAAATGTTGGATTCTCAAAATGTAGAATCTCAAAATGTTGGATTCTCATAATGTTGAATCTCAAAATGTTGAATTCTCATAATGTTGAATTCTTAAAATGTTGGATTCTCATAATGTTGCATTCTTAAAATGTTGGATTCCGGGAATTTTTAATCAGTTTTAACCTTTTGACCGCCATCGTCTTATAGAGACAAAGTGACAACGTTAATGCCACCTTCATATATTATGAGCATGACAAGGTTCAAACTTGAAAGTTACATTTTTGACGTACGGCGGTCAAAAGGTTAAAGGCTCATTTATATGGTGCGAGTTTCTTGCCTCGACCGCACGATTAACAGGGAAACTTGGATTCTACATAAATATTCTGTTGTTTGTGGCAAACATTTTGATCCAAAATAGGAGAAATAGTAAAAAACCTCAAGATCTGCTCGATCCCAACTTACTAGTTTTCTTCCTGATTTGTTCATATTTTTCAATTTAAAAATTGCCATAATACTCTCTTGGCCATCCGCGGCCGTTGTCAAAATTAAAAATGGTCAGATAAAAATAAACATAATTGAGAGAAAAACAAAAGGAACAATACATTCAAACTCAAACTCAAAATATTCTTTTATCAAAATAATTCAAATAGGCCTCGCGACAAGCACTTTTAAATAGTCAGGTTTTACAAAATGTTACTTTAATCTAAATATCAGCCGGCCTAGCCAAGACGACAATCGCTATCGCTACGACAACGAAACGCTTTGTGTCTCTCTATCACTCTCATTCTATCATTCTCCCCGTTCAGATAGTCTTTTGTTCTCCGAGCGTGTGAGGGCCGGCATTAGATACGATGGCAAACACAGTTGGCAAACAGATACATGTGTACCACCAATCAGCTTTGATCGATCTACAACAATCTTCAAGAGCAATAGTCGCCACGAGACGTCGCCATAGATTATTTAATTAATTCTTTCTAAAGTATAACGGCACCAATTGACACGAGCCGTTTTGTGGTCGTCCGACAACCAGTTCCGATCCCTGGTAGGTATCTACCGGTAAAACAATTTCCGCACTCCCAATACTTGCTGTAAAATAATTTAGACTGTTGAATTACTCGATGCGTTAAATGCCGGTATTTTTGCCGGTTTATTATGGCCGGTATCAGTAATGGCCAATTTCGGTCGACCATCACGCACGTCAGCTGTGAGGGAAAAACGGCCACAACGTAATTCTGAATAGTACCTGTATATTGTCGTCTTTGAAGGTGCTTTATATAAGCAGCGATTAATAACTTTGTTGTATTGTTAATCCACTTTTAAGTCGTAATAAATCATGGCTTTAAAATCTTCACGGAACAGTTCCTTGTTTCAACAGCGAGTCAAGACAAAAAATCTTTCAGGGCAGCCTATGTAACTTGGATATCACACTGGCTATGTTAGTGATGTTAGTATCTCCTTATGAGTAAATAACTTTCCCTATCTAATTCTTCTGTAGTCTCAATTCCGCTCAATTATCCTTGAATTAATCCCGTAACGAAGCGATCGGGATTGGGTATCGTCATACTTAATCGAGATCGAGGGTAAGGTAACTTACAATGGCTTTCGCTCCAGTAGGCCCATCTGCCTATTGAAAAAAGAATTGTGTTAGGCTCCATGAAAACCCCTCTAATTACGTAGAAAACAAATCTCAGTGTAAGGATATCTGTTTCTGTCACTCCCTCGAATGAGCAAGGGCTTAAACTATTTCTAAGTACAATTTGATCAAAAACTAGCCGTGAAATGGTAGCAGAGACGCCAGCAAGAATACTTTCCTAGTTATAATTAGGCAGAATATAGGTTTATACCGCTTTGTATTATAATGGTAATTCGATTCTTTCGAAATTAAGTTTCACCATACTTGTGTGGGATTATCAAATTAAACTTACACACTTTTTAAAACAATCTTACATTTGCCAAGCATGAAGATGAGTTGCACTGAAAATGAAGATTTATTTTACATTAATAATATAATAATTCAGCCTATATACGTCCCACTGCTGGGCACAGGCCTCCGCTTGTGCGCGAGAGGGCTCGGGCTATAGTCCCCACGCTAGCCCAATGCGGATTGGGGACTTAACAAACACCTTTGAATTTCCTCGCAGATGCATGCAGGTTTCCTCACGATGCTTTCCTTCACCGAAAAGTTAGTGGTAAATATCAAATGATATTTCGTACATAAGTTCCGAAAAACTCATTGGTACGAGCCAGGATTTGAACCCGCGACCTCCGGATTGAAAGTCGGACGTCATATCCACTCGGCTACCACCGATTTTACATTAAATATTTTATTATTTATTTACTTAATAATAATTGGTATATTGTTAGTAGCAAGAATGTAAATAATTAGGGACAAAGTCGTTTAAAATTATGAAGAGGCTAAGTGACTCGATATATTTTAGAACCAGGGCATGCTACAGAAATTTGTATAACTTTACATTACCCCGGCATTGCATGCACGCCCAATACACTGTAAGTATATAAAATGTTGTACTACAAATAATTTAGACGTAGTTATAGTAAGAGCGGCGGGTGTGTGAATTGGATAGGAGCTAATAATGGCAGGAAAGCGAGGGGAGATTGGTAGAATATGTATAAAACAAAGTCGGGTTTGTTACAACACTTATAACTCGAAAACGGATGGACCGATTTTCATGGTTTTTGATTTGTTGGATTTGTCTCCGCCCCGAATAGCAGAATAACTATTAAAAACATTACAACAAATAATTTCCCATACAATACGTTAAATGTTTTTGGGTTTCGTATCTGTCAAACATTTGGTGTTCATCTTGGCGATACGGTAAATTCTCCTCTCAAATTATAGAATGTATTTAAATAAGGGTTTCGAATCCACAACATACGAGTACGAGTATATCAAAGATTCAATACAACTCAATTAACAAAGATTAAACCTCTTTAACCGTTAAGACAGCACTTTGATTATGAAGAAAATAAAATATCACACTTGAAGGAGATACGATTTTTCAAAAGTAACCAGGCTTCGATGACATTTAATTTGCACGTCACCATGATGTCACATGTCTGTCTTACGAATTTTCAATCTGACGGTCACGTGACACCCGACGCCCTGACGCGAGTTTAACATTTTTTCCCCATCACAAAAAGTGCATAGCGCCGCTAAAGAAGTGTTCACTTCAAAAATGCTTATGCAATACAAGATACAACGAAAGAAACGTGTTATCGAATAACAGAAGTGGTCGTAGGTATCACACTGCGATTTTGGGCGTGGGTGTCGCAAGCTGGTCCTGGGGAACTAGTTGAAGTTGGCGGACGGTTAAACGGACAACAGCATAGAAATACCATAAGCGATCTCTTGTTGCCCACCAGCCTACCACACAAGTGTTTTGTCCCAATCAAAAGGTCAGTTTTGTTCAAGACAAAACACTTGTGTGGTAGATATTTTGATATTTTGTTCCGGCTACATACATTTTTTTTGAAAAAAAAATCATAACTCTACCATTTTCAACTCAAATCGTGTGAAACTTATAACTTAGCATAAACACACTGAGCCAAACCCAATTCAATCAAAAATAATTTAAAATGTGGAATTTGGTTTTTGTGCTTTTTCCAAAGAAACAATTAATGATTTAAAAAAAAAAACCGCACCCGTGGCGGATATATGTAGTATGCCAAAAAATCACAAATAATTCGTAGTATAACCACCTGCGAGGATATTACGGTTTGTTTTGCGGTTCTTGAGTAATGATGATTTCTTGTTCCTGCTCCATACATTAATTTTGAAAAAAAATCGTAACTCCACAATTTTCATTCCAAACCGTCTAAAATTCATAGGTTACCATAACAATGCTGGGCAAAACCTATTTTAATCAAAAAAACGTAAAAATAACAACTTCGGTTTCTATGTCAATGAAAGCCGAATTTCAGCCCACAGTGTGACGCCCCTCGTATTTGGTAACTTTAGCTGTCACTATCTATTTGATACTGACTGCATACAGTCGAATTTACCTAAAATCAATATATAAATGTCAATTATAACGTATACGTCATGCTCCAAATGAATGAGATAAAACGATTACTGACAGGTAGGTACTCTTCTCAGGGATTTTCAAAATTGGAAGAAATTGAACATAG
Source organism: Cydia pomonella (assembly GCF_033807575.1). Taxonomy (NCBI): domain Eukaryota; kingdom Metazoa; phylum Arthropoda; class Insecta; order Lepidoptera; family Tortricidae; genus Cydia; species Cydia pomonella. The sequence goes on along the minus strand of NC_084703.1, from coordinate 14,163,669 downwards.
CTCGATTGTAAAAATGGTAGTCTAAATATACCATACAGGTCAAGCTAAATAGAATCTTATGTCAATGTCACACAGGTTTCGTCATGTTATTTAATTCCTCACCTTATCCATTGTATCATTGGATCGAGATTTAATCTATATCATTTAAATAAAGGTCACTTTTTAAGTGTGTTCCATATTTTTGGATACTTCGGATGCTTAGTTACCAGTGGCAGTGTGGTTGTTACGGTACCTACGGCTGCTTGAATGTAACCACATATTTGACCTAGTTGGTTTCTAAATTCTGTTACTGCCAATAATCTTTATCTTCATAAAATATACGAACGAAAGTTGAATAAACTATATATTAAAAAGAACTACACAAAATCAGGACTTACATATGACAATATCATTCAAAATGGCCTCCTCTGGCCTTGACACTGGCCCTCAAACGACAAGGCCAGTCGTCAATAGCGGCACGCACGATTGTCATGTCTAATTCCGTCACTGTCTTAACTATGGCCCGCTTGAGGGAGTCAAGATTTGTGTGGGGTTTAGCACAGGCTTTCTCCTCAATAACCTGCACTATGACATAATCCAGGGAGTTAAGGTCCGGGCTGGAGGACGGCCAGTCTTCGTGGGCAATAAAGTCAATTTTGTTCCTTCGAAACCAGGCTGGAGTTGTTTTTGCCCTCTGTGCAGGAGCTGAGTCCTGTTGAAACACCCATGGCTGGTTTTGAAATAGGGTGTGGCTTAAGGGTTTCACTATAGGTTCGAGATCGGTTTACTGGTAAACTTTGGCTCCAGTTTTCACACCTTTTTCACTGAACCTGTGTTAGCCCTGAGTATGACACACCCAGCCAAATCATCACATAAGAGGGATGATGGCCTCGTTGCACTTTCGGAACAGCCGCAATCGCCTATTGACTGTTTTTTGCATACACTCTGTCATTCTGGCGGTTACAACATTGTTCAAGGGTAATATTTTTCGGTGGCCATTTTGTGCGTACCGCTTCAATAGCACGCGTCTTCTCTCTAGACTCATAATCTTTAATCGTCCATTAAGCAAATTACCTTTTTGTCTGCGGTAAGCGTGTAGTCCAAGGTCTTCATTGATAACTTTTTTTAGGGAATGTGGGCACCCACATTTGTGCAACGCAATTACTGCGATACTATTCTCTTTTAGGCTCCAATTCATTATAGATACGACGAGATTAGCGTTATGTGTGGTATATAATTATATTATAGCTCACAAATCCACCACATTATGTCATTTTTTATTTTTTCGTTAGCAACAGAACTTAGTAACCAACTAGGTATATGCTTCGGTAGATTTGTACACAGTGGATGGGCTAAACAATTTGATCGCTTTGGCTTACTCAATATCAATGGCCACTATGGACGTTTCCAAGTATTTGGTGATCTTGACTGCTACGTACTATATGACGCTGACAGTACCTCGCGCTGGCAGTGAATGTGTTAATATTAAAATGTAACCGTATATTTACCTTGGCCATGCATGTGTTTGAGTAACCATTACACTGAAAATAATAAATTAACTATATGATCTCACAAAATTAAGAAAAAAATTGTTCTTATATATGCTAACTGAGAAATATTAATATAATATGGCAAAAACGAAACCCTTACGCCCCGACTTACCTAACTAACCGTACACCTTGGTTTAAAAAGTACTATATGGACTGGGTGGGACCTATGACCTAATGTATAATGAATATAATATTAGTGATTTTGTATGTAAAATCACTATCCGGCCCTGGCCGTTAATCTATTCCTTTTTCATCGTCACTCTCTGTCTGCCTCTTTTTCTCGTCGACTTCTTTTTTGCGAGAAGTGATAAATCAGGGCGGTATTTAGGTATTAACGTACCTATTGTATTCTACTATAGCTGACTGTTATGCTTTTATACTACCATAAACAATATTTATAAGGTCACAGGTCGAACTGGTCACCCTCGAAAGTACAACATAAGGTGCTTAGCACACTGGATGCGATTCGGACGTCGTCGGTCTGATGCGTGAGCTCCCGCTCGTCGCTATCTCCTTTTTGTGATTGTTAATAAGCCATTGGCGACTAAATGCATTGACACCAAATTGAAATGGAAGGCCGTCTCTTTCGAAGGAATTAATAACACTCGCCACATATTCTGACACTATTTGGTATCTAGAAAGCTGCAGTAAAGTACCGATTAGCCTCTGTTACTATTGCCAGTATGGACGTTAAAAAAAAATCCCAACAGCTTGTATAATGACACATTTACATTGTATACCTAAAGTGCAATTCGTTCTTGATGCTCCCAAATGAATCCCGTTAAAATAGCAAAATGGTCATCGGAGACAGATTTATTAATTATTTTCTCATTTAAAGGCAGTTGTGTTTCAGTGACTAAACAACTAAATAGTTCTATATCTTTAGTACCGAACGCTCTTAGGCTTAACGCTACCCGCCAGCTTTAGAAGAATATTTACAGCTTACAAACAGTATTAAAAATCAAACTCACACTAAACACAGAAAAGGCAAAGTACAAACAAAACGTTGAATTTTAACTACAGCAACACTGAAGTACTCTCAATGTGAAGTGAAACGAACGTCATTGAAGTCGGTAAACTAATAAAATTATAACAAATAAAGAAGGTAGAATTAAAATGCTGCTGCACGACTAAGTCTAAGAGTACAGAGGATAAAATACTGCTAAATTAAAAAAATTGTCACACTAAGACACAAGAAGAAGAAGGGGTTTCGTTGTTGCCCGGCTGACTTCTCTCTCCTGATCAGGACCTTCTCCGCCTGCGATGCCGCCCCCGAAGCAACCGAGATGGCCTTGACAGGCTCTGTCGACGCGGCTGGCGCATCCGACAGGTCCCTTACTTCTGAGATGGTGTTTGCGCGACGACGCACGCCGCCCTTGCCAAAAACTATTAAATCGCCGTTCGAGGTCCAACAATTTCTCACTCCGAATCGTTCGCGTGCTTCCATGAAGGCGCTGTGATGCAGTGCAGTCAGAAATTCGCCAAGCGTCACCCCTGTGCCCTTCAGTGCAGCCTTGCCGAACCACACGTCGTCACTGGTGGCAGTCTCTTAAACTTGACGAAGATGGCGCAAGGTTTCTCACCGCGCCCGCCGCGTCTGTCCAGCCGATGGCAACGTTCAACCTCCGTAACCGAAAAATCATCCCGGATAGCTTGCAACCTGCTAGCAGCAAGTTTGGCTGTCTTCGGACTCCTCCTCAGCCACACCATGAACGAGGAGCATATTACGGCGCGCGCGTGTTACGATGTAGTCCACCTAGCGGGTTAAGAGCTTGACTTGCTACTGAAGGGTCTGGAGAGACTTCATCACAAACTCCTTAAAAGCGCTGAAGCTCGACGACACTGAAGCAACTGTGGGGATGGCTGGATCTGCCTTACCGAGACTTCTTTGGAAGGCAAACAATTGTTCTTGGAACATAATGGTTAATTTTGACATAGAGTTTTTAATTGAGTCCGCTTGTAACATAATGTGAAACTGATTTTCAGGAAAATAGTGTAATTTTAAAGAAATAAGCAAGGATAAGACTGGTAGGTGAAAATCGTTACTATTTCATAATTTTAAGATATCTAACAATTCATGTTATTTGGTTTTATTCACCTATTATGTACTTATTATGTACTTCTGTTGTCGCTATAACAACAAATACTAAAAACAGAATAAAATAAATATTTAAGGGGGCTCCCATACAAAAAAGTGATTTTTAAATAATGGTGCGAAACCCTTCGTGCGCGAGTTCGACTCGCACTTGGCCGGTTTTTAACGGACTTCAAGATTTCAAAAGAGGAGGTTATCAATTCGGTTGTATTTTTTTAAAATGTTTGTTACTCCATAACTCCATCACTTCTGAAACGATTTTGAAAAATTTTTTTTTGTTTGAATCTAAACATATACAGATTGGTCCCGTTTTTGTCAAAACTTAGTTCTGATGATGGGATCTATGAGGAATCGAGGAAACTCTTCAAATGTGAAAGGCATACATATAGTGATTTTTGTATTTTCTTTAAAAAGTCAAGCATTTACATTTTAAAAAGTGACATTTGATGAAGTGGAACTGCTGATGATGATCAGAATGGTACTCTTCAACGACGCATAGTACACGTTTGGCGATTTGTCCTCTTCGCTGTGTTTGTTAAGCAAATTAGATTTTCAAGACAATTTTTTGTCAAGTTCGAGTTCTGACGATGGGGTCCATGAGGACTCGAGGGAACTCCTCAAATGTTAAAGGCATATATATAGTGATTAGTATTTTCATTAACAAATCAAGTATTTACATTTATAGAAGTGACATTTGATGAAGTGGAATTGCTGATGATGAACAGAACGGAACTCTTCAATGATGCATAGTTCACGTTTGGCAATTTGTTCTCTTTGCCAAGCAGTTAGGTTTTCAAGGCACATTTGTATATTTCTATCCTATTTAGTTTTTTTTAATAATTATCTGGTGCTTTATTTCATGCATGGTTTGAAATAATTTATCTTAAATACAGTCGAATACCCTATAGCGGGTAGGTATTTTACCAGTCAACCATAGGGCAAATCTGAAATGTGTCAAGGTGGGTGCAGTGGCAAAAAAAAAAACATGTTACCTCCTTTTCTACATAATTAGGCGTAGGACGCTGTCTTTTTAATTTCATTGTATGAAATCTCAAATCAACAATAATCGTTCTTTCACCGGTCTCCCTCAATGAAGTCGGTTTTTTTTCTTAAAAATTGTATGATATCAAAATCTTACTAAAAGTGATGTTAAGTATGAGTAAACTTACATTGGAATGACAAAACGCTCCATTACACTGCAAACGAATAGTTGTTTATAAAGAAAAGTCAAAACATCAGGGCTCGAACTTTTAGTGCGAATGACGTAAAAATGACGTCGTTTCGCATACAGGATAATGTGATAAATAATGGTACACTGCTGTAGACACCGGGAAAGAAGGGCTCGCCGGAAGAGTAGGTATAGGCAAAGTGATACAAAGCGGGCAAGCCCTTTTCACGGCCAGACATGTATAATGCTTTTCTCAAACATGCAATGAAATATCGATGTCATGTTCCTTATAATAGGCTGCGAAGTATGACGTTTCAGGTGCGGCTAGGACAAGAGGTTGTTAATGGAATTTTATACAAATATTCAAACAAATAAAAAAAAAACAATAAATGATTTGGACTGTACTTAGAGCAATTTTATTTAATTATTTAATAACAAATCATTGAACTCGCGACACTGTTTTCGTTACCGTAACCGACAAACAACAAATAACACAGTTATTATCAATTTTTTTCTTAACTATACATATACACATTGAAACATTAATATTTCATCTAAATATTAGGTAGCGTTAAAAATGTCTACTCAAACGTGTCTCTAACCGTATAGAAGAAAAAAAAGGTTTTGGCGGGAAACTTGATAATTTTTCGCTGTAATTCTGTCATTTGACTTTGATCCTTATTCTTTTACTGATGTGTTAATTTTTTAATAATATAAATAATAAAAAAAAACCCACACAAGTTTCCCTTTGTGTAGGGAGGTTTTTAGCAGTTACAATAAAATTTAATGTGGTGGCAAGCAGACCTCAGGTTCTCAGATTGAGCCTTGGCAAAAAGAGACAAACATTGGGACGTAGATAAATGATCATTAAATATATTGTAGACATTTTTATGCTCTACCTCCTATACAATAATAATTTGATTACTTGTTGCATTAAGTACTTTTCCTACTCCTCTACTGTTATCTGTCATTTATGCATTCATTAACACGAATATAAGAACATACATAAAAGGTTTCAAGAAAAGTCTATATTGTCTATTCCTCTTGTGCTTTTATAAGCTATAACGTTACTGCGATTAATGGCTACCAACCTAACAAAACCAAAACGAATACAGTTTTAAACTAAGTGCATTGCTGCCAACTTACAAAATATTCATTTGGTTGCATAGTAAAAATAATTACTTCATAAGTCAGAAACACGCATGTGACACCCGTAATATAGCAACACTCATAGACTACGAAGACCGCTTAGCGTTGCTTGTTAGTCTCCGTAGGCTACGGTGGCCAAAATTGAGAAAAAACTGTCTAAAAAATTAATTTAGCAAGTAGCAAGTACCAGGGCCTCATGAGTTACGAGGAGGTGTCGCTGACCGGCCGGCCGCGGCCCGGGGCGGGCCGGGCGCGTAACAAGGTATGCTCGCGCGTCTTGGCTATATACTTTTGCTGTAATTTGTTTACCTAAATTAAGATTTATTTTTGTTGACTCGTAGGAAAAATATTGTATGCAACGTTGTATAAGTAGGTCAAAAAATTCTCGTGGCGTATTCCATTACAATGTTCGCCTACACCTTCGGCTCCGGCTCACATTGTAACTCACGCCACTCGCCTTTTTTGACCCTTCTTATACAACTGTTGCATAAAATACTATAACCTATTTCGTGATTTAAATTAAAATTAAATTAGAAAATTTACCTCAACAGTACTTAATTCGCCGTCCACCTAAAATTGTATGTATGTATAGGTAATTATTGTTATTGATTCACAATATTGAATTTATAACATTATTCATTTTTATTAACTAACCGTTGCGGCTGCATTAAAGCCCTGAGCCTGAAAACGAAAAGCATTATGAATTAATAGGTGTAAATTAATAGTTGATAGTTACTCGTATTCATTAAATGTTGTATGCCCTCGCAGTGCGTCATGTTCTGTCAGAACCAGTGTCACCTGTAACCAACTATCCACTGGTTAACAAGAATCCCAGTAGATCCCACTAAAGTGTATTGGTACAGTACAGCCGAGTTCATAGTACATATTTTTTCACCCTTTGGCAATGGATTACGGTAAATAAATGTTTACATATTTATGAAATTGACTGTACGAGTTAGTGGTGCTAGGTACCAGTGCTATTAACTTGGTGGTAACACGCTAGGTGGGAATAACTATTGACCCTGCAGCTCATAGGTACGCAAATAATCACTTTTTTTTCTAAGACTGTTCTTTACAGTATTAAAATTATTTCCAATATACCCGGAAATTAGAATACTAATTGTATAAGTAATTACTTACCGAAGCTACAGCCATTGGACCGTTACACTTGAAACAATAAGACTTATTAGCGTGACTAGAATACTAATAGGTACCTACAACTACATATTTAATTCACGTGACTAACACGCATATTTAATTATATTAAAAATGTGAAGAATCTGCTATTTTGCCTTCTTCTTCCTCGCGTTGTCCCGGCATTTTGCCACGCCTCATGGGAGCCTGGGGTCCGCTTGACAACTAATCCCAAGATTTGGCGTAGGCACTAATTTTTACGAAAGCGACTGCCATCTGCCCTTCCAACCCAGAGGGTAAACTAGCCCTTGTTGGGATTAGTTCGGTTTCCTCACGATGTTTCCTTCACCGAAAAGCGGCTGGTAAATATCAAATGATATTTCGTACATAAGTTCCGAAAAACTCATTGGTACGAGCCGGGGTTTGAACCCGCGACCTCCGGATTGCAAGTCGCACGCTCTTACCGCTAGGCCACCAGCGCTCCATCTGAATCTGCTATTTTGCCTGAAAACTCTGATGCATGTTTTTAATAGGATGTAATATAAACATATAGGTACAGTGCAGCAAATGAGCAGGGTTCATGACATGACATTGTTTTATACTCACATATGTCGTACAATCATTTCCTCGACACTGTAAAATATTAAGAATTATGATGGTCATGAAATGATAACTCATGTTATTTCGATAAGTATAACAGATAAGATGATTCTTTTACCTTTTTCAATCTAGACAATAAGAAACGCACGCAAATGTGGCATAGCCGCATCTTAGTATAATTAATTATGCAGAAGATAACCTCCCTGTCTACCTGTGGAAACTTGTAATTGGCTTAATGTTTTTATTTCGAAACCTATTTTGTTACTTTAGCTGTAAGTTTTCCGAAGAAATAAAATAAATAAATAAATAATAACATATTTCCGAGTTAAATACATCATTATATCTCAAATTGTATATTGACAATGTGCAATGTTAAAGAAGCTAAACGACTAGCTGCTATCTGCTTCGTCGTTAAATTGAATAAGCGCGGCCCGCAGTCTGCGCTGGTCCGCTAACGCGAGGTTCTGACGACACTCCTCGGCACTGAGTCCTCGCTATAATATGCGCATAGCGTTGTCTAGCCCAAAACATCGGAGCGACGCGCGAATCGGGTCCAGTGTACTTTTAATGGGCAAATTTCGTTAAGACCATTTCTAGGGTTTCCGGTTTCTCGACCTTTTATATTTGTCGAGGCACGGGAATTCTCGAGAATTTTGAGAAATTTTGAAAGGTTCAAAAAACACCATTTTATTGTTATTTTTTTGCTTTATTACAAATCAGACAAATGGTAATTTTTTAGTTACCATAAATTGCACTTCATAATAAAAAATTGAACAACAAACAAATAATCGGACAGACAGACGGACATGACGAATCTATAAGGGTTCTGTTTCTTGCCATTTGGCTACGGAACCCTAAAAACTATAGGTGCATGCGTGCGCGCCGGTGATGTGATATGCTATAGTGCATTTCTTTAGGTATTTAACAATATGTAAACAAACGACAATATGGTAGATATTTTTTTAGCCAAGAATATAAAACTAAACTAAAAGACAATTATGTACATTAAAGTATTTATAATTATGAATGTACCGGTCTCTACACTAGGGGTACCATGTCATGTAGGTAACCAATTCAGATACGAATTTTCAATGACATGATTATTACGAAATGGCACTATAATGAAAATTACAAATGAGTAGTTAATTACAATAATACAATAATAATATAATCAAGTAAATTTAATTTAACTTGATGTGACAATCTTACTGAAGTGTTACTACGTAATAATACTAATAATAATACTTGCTCTCCGTAACAATGAAGCTGCTAAAATCGTGCTATTTTGTATATATAAGTAAATATATCGTGATATGTAAGTATATCGGGATGATTTGATTTATCAATAGTAATTTAGTTTTATAATATTTGCTATTACATGGCCCTATAATTAGTTTTTTAGCATTAGAAAGAAGATAAGCATCTTGACGTGTATTTTGAATCTAGAAAAACACTTTAAAAAAAGTAGGGCAAAAATGTAACAATTATAAAGCATATACGATCATTTGCATTATTTATTTTGCTTTCATAAATACTATTTTTATAAAAGCGTTTTTCAATAAAGAGACACGTCAAGATTGTTTACATTTTTTTCTAATGCTAAATAAACGAATTATAGGGCCATGTAAAGAACTTAAAACGAGACGAATTCTTTAGAAATTTGAGGGTAGTAGTTCAAATGCTTCAAAACATGAAAATCGATTGAAGCCAGCACGATAGGGGATGGATCAACCCAGTTTTTTTTGGTTGGTTAACTAATAAATGTTTTAAATACCTGAAAAAGTAAAAAACAGATTGTTTCCATTTATTTAACTACCTAAAGAAAGTACACTATAGACACATCACGTGTTATACACGTGTTTTCTTTTTACTTAGCACAAGAGTTTTATTTCTCGAGTTCACGAGAAATAAAACTTTTGCATTGAGTTTTTTTTTCCCGCCTCGAAGAAGGACAAATTTCTCGAGATTTCTAGCCTCGAGAATTCTCGAGCAGAAACCCTTATCATTTCCAGCTTCAGTGTGTTGTGTTGGCAGCACAGTTATTCATTAACGTAGCCACCAAAGTAGCAGATTCTAAATAGGTACCTACCAAAATAGCAAAACTACGTCACGCTGCGCAATGTTCACTAGCTCTTAATTGTTTATTTCTATTTTAGAAATTTTAATAAGCATCTTGACGTGTATTTTGAATCTTAAAAACACTTTAAAAAAAGTAGGGCAAAAATGTAACAATTATAAAGCATATACGATCATTTGCATTATTTATTTTGCTTTCATAAATACTATTTTTATAAAAGCGTTTTTCAATAAAGAGACACGTCAAGATTGTTTACATTTTTTTCTAATGCTAAATAAACGAATTATAGGGCCATGTAAAGAACTTAAAACGAGACGAATTCTTTAGAAATTTGAGGGTAGTAGTTCAAATGCTTCAAAACATGAAAATCGATTGAAGCCAGCACGATAGGGGATGGATCAACCCAGTTTTTTTTTGGTTGGTTAACTAATAAATGTTTTAAATACCTGAAAAAGTAAAAAACAGATTGTTTCCATTTATTTAACTACCTAAAGAAAGTACACTATAGACACATCACGTGTTATACACGTGTTTTCTTTTTACTTAGCACAAGAGTTTTATTTCTCGAGTTCACGAGAAATAAAACTTTTGCATTGAGTTTTTTTTTCCCGCCTCGAAGAAGGACAAATTTCTCGAGATTTCTAGCCTCGAGAATTCTCGAGCAGAAACCCTTATCATTTCCAGCTTCAGTGTGTTGTGTTGGCAGCACAGTTATTCATTAACGTAGCCACCAAAGTAGCAGATTCTAAATAGGTACCTACCAAAATAGCAAAACTACGTCACGCTGCGCAATGTTCACTAGCTCTTAATTGTTTATTTCTATTTTAGAAATTTTTGATTTAAGTACCATAGAAATAATCAATTCAAGACTATTTTGTACAAAATACTAAAAATAAACATAAATACAATAGCATCGAGTAGATTTCTTTCCCGCCCTGCAATGATATTAGATACTTACCATTGCTGAACAAGTTACCTAGAAAATAGTGAATTACTTATGACATACCTAACACGATGAATTTTGGAAATCAGGAGTGAAATGTATAATACAATAATTATAAGTGTTGGTCGTCTTTACGACGGCAATTTAAGGGGCCCATCTAGTCAGCGGCAAGTTATCGCCTGCCTCGATAATGCGTGTATTAGCATTGTTATCGTAGGTGTCCCGATCTCTTTACAATAGCCCAATCTCAAGCTCCAGCCAAACTTCATCAATAGCCTTAAACTCTCTTAGCAATAGCCCCAATGCCTCCTTACATGAAATAAAGTATTTTTTGTTATACGCTGCTTTTCTTATATTCTATATATATGTGTCATTTCAAAGTAAGCAAAAAGTCCCACTTTGTCACTTGCCAGCAAATCTCGTCGTTATGGTAAGCGACAAAGTGGGACCTTTGGCTAGACTTCGACACATATTTTTAACTAGTATAAAGACATATTGTGCTTAGTCGGTCCATAAGTTCTGTCATAAAAGTTTTTTACTGATAAAATGTAATACAAAGTTTTTAATAAAAATGATTCGATAGCTTGTTTTATGCTAATCAAAACGTAGTAAAATTGCTTTAAAAATTAGATCACAATGTTATTTACTTGTTAACTTTAGGATTGTCCTTAGACGCGAGCACGCGGCTGGATTGTATAAAGGGAGTAATAAATAATGTCATATTAATAAAGTAGACATAATTGTATTTTTGTAATGAATTTACTTTATTAAAGTTTATTTCGTCTCTAGCATTTAGTAATCTGACAAGTGTGTACTTCAGCTAATACCCTTCAAACTTAGGGTACTTTTCAGTAACACGCTTAGACTTGGCTGCCAATACAAGAAGTAGACTTGGTAAAACATATTAAGTAGCGATCTTTTCAGTCCAATTTACACTAACTATATATTAAAATAAAAGACTCAAATTTTGTGCTATGCAAGTGTCAAGCATGTTAAAAAAGAAAAATAAATGATTAGGAATAAAAATACCCTAAAATAGGAAGCGTGTTTTTTGAAGTTTTTTTATGACTTTGAAATAAAATTGCGAAAGCAAATTACGTAACATTATATTGTTAGTATTTCACCATTAAATAAACTTTTAAATAATATAGTACATATACAGCTTTACTTTATTGAGCATGTTCGTGTGCCTATTTTTACATGTAATGCTCGTAATATTAAATAATATTAAATACTTATACCCAAAAAAAAAACGTCCATAACTCAGAAAATATTTGTGATAAATACACAAATAAATGCTCTAACCAGGATATGAATCCGGGATCTCCTGCTTCGTAGGCAGGGTCACTACCGACTGGGCTAGGAGGCCGTTAAAAGGAGACGTTAGGAGAGGTAAGAGGCGTTGTACTTTGTAGTATACATATACAAATAATAAGGAACCTGTACCTATAACTTTTGTACAAAACTAATGGATCGACTAAGTATATAGACTTTAATTAAGTATGTACAATTTTAGTAAATAAAAACAATATATTTTGTTTATTTGTAGTTGCAGTCCTAACGTAACTAACGTAACGAAAGGTAACCAAATTCTTTCTTTGTTAGATATTCGTTTGTGCTGGGTTACAGTTTTAACATATTCTGACCCACATTTCTGATATAATTATACCATGACACTTGCTAGGACAAATATATCTTAGTGTATGTAATAATTATGGCAGCGAGAAGAGAGTAAGACTTACGGATGTATTGTTTACGTCTGCAATAGTAGTCTGAAACGATAAAATACCGATATATTTTCTTTTATAGGTACTGAATTCAATAGTACATTATGATACAAGTGTGCTAAGTTAGTCATTACACACGAGGCGATATTGTGCGCGCGAGCGTGCAATAAGTAAGCCGATGTGAGTAATAACCAATCCACACGCGTTTCATACGACGTTTTTCAACACACTTGCGAGGAAAAAACAAAACTTATAAATTAGTTTATTTTGTCAAAATAGTAAAAGTACAATTTTCAGCATGGTGGCTTACAGTTTTAACATCGAATAATAGCACCAAAGCGTGCTGGGCTTGTATGCACTTATTCTCCAGTCCATTGAAGTAAGCTACCAACACGTTTTCCAAGAAAGACTGAGCGTTTTTGCTGATTTTTCATTGAATAAAAGGTTAATATGCCGCCAATTATTTTTCATCCGATATTGATGATAAGAGGCTATCGTTCTCCGCTCTTGCCTCTATTATTATTATTACTGGCAGCGTCAATTTTATGTGTTATTGATTTTCAATGCTTTTCTCGGGATATAATGTCAATAGTGGACTTATTAAGCATAAAACATTTCAGTTGCATAGCTCTCATGTACATTAGGTTTTATTCATATCTAATAAAACCCGATTTCTTCATTGACTCACTCACTCACTGATGATTATTATAACCCTTAGTGTACTTACTGAAGTCATATAAAGCTGAAATTTGCACAAACAACAAAAAAAAACAATAACATGAAATATTTTTGCCTCAAAGGGGGTGAAATTTTGTATGGGAAATCAAAAACCGCTGAACCGATTTAATTATTGTTATAAGTAAGCATATAGACTAGTTTTCAACCCCAAATCATCTCGTAAGAGTGAATAGGGGGAGGAAAAGGGCGTTAGGGGAAAAAAGAGGTTGAAGTTTGTATGGGGAATCAGTAAAAAAACAGATTGTTTAAAAGATGCTCCCAAATACATAATTCAGGTTTTTAAAAAGTAAATGCCCAACCCTTTAAATTAGGGGATGGAAGATTGTCATAAGCAACTTACAAAAAGAAGTGAAATCCCTTCAAAAACATTTTCATGTTAAATATTGTCAAGACGAAACCATAAGGCTCGCACTGTCAAAAAGTTATCATATCTCTCGGAGAGCCAACCTTTTAACTCTACAAGCCCTAACTTCACAAACTCTACCCCTTAGTCAAAATATGTGGTTTGGCCGTTTCGTTACTACAAGAAATATTGTATATATATATAAAAAAAACTAGTGAATACATTTTTCACTTTACGCCCATGCGACGGTGGGGAAACGGCCAAGCCATATATTTGACTAAGGTGTAGAGTTTGTGAAGTTAGGACTTTTAGATTTAGAAGCTTGGATCTATAAGATATCTGATAACTACGAGCCTAATGGTTTCGTCTTGGCAACATTCTTTACCAATGCAAGTATTCCAAAGTATATAGAATAAGTATAACTCCAATTCACTAATGCGGCCATTTTTCTGTCCTGTGTTTTGTCAGTGATTTCTGCTAGTGTTGACGCCACGTCACATTATACTCGTATCAGTATTACTGAAAATATCTCAAGGCATCGTTTGCATGATTTGTCACGGCACAGCTTAGAACTACTCATCAAATAGGTAATTTATTCGATTTCATGTTGTATTAACCTTTGATTGAATATTGAATGCATGACTGATGTGTAATTGATAGGTATTTGTATATTAGGATTTATGCAGCTGTGTATACAGTACTTTCTTAAGAGGCATCTAAAATAATACTTTTTCTACTATAAAACCTAAATAATTAAAGAATCTAGGTAAGTTCGAGGGTGGTATGATAAGTAGTGAGCCTACCCATGAAAAAAATTTTTTTTAACGTAGTCTCCTTTCAAATGTATGCACTTTTCCCAACGCGTCTCCAACTTCTCTAAGCCCTCCAAAAATATGTTTTCGGAAACTGCAAAATACTCATCCGTGTCCTGTATGACCTCTTTATTTGAGATAAAGCGTTTGCCTCCGAGCCAAGATTTCATGTTTGGGAACAAAAAGAAATCGCAAGGAGCCAAATTCGGGGAATAAGGAGCGTGCGGCAGTATTTTGTAACCCAATTGATCCAGTTTGCCCATGTGACAATGTGAGATGAATGAGCCGGAGCATTATCCTAGTGAAACAGCACGTTTTTGCGGGCTAAACGGGGTCACCTCATTTTTAATTCTTGTCAAATCGAGACAACAAATCAGAGTCATTGCCCCGTGATCGTTCTTCCCTTCGATAAATAATCTATGTGGATAATACCTCGCGAATCCCAAAAAACGGTCGCCGTCAGCTTTCCGGCCGACGGAACCGTTATTGCTTTTTTTTAGCACTTTCACCGGGACAAGTCCTCTGCTTTGACTGTTGTTTCATTTCGGGAGTATAGCGGTGGATCCACGTTTCGTCCACGGTAACGTAACGCATAAAGAAGTTCTTTGGATTACGCTTACATAGCGGTTTAAAGGTCCCTTTTATTTCGTTTTTCTTAAATAACTCGTAAACGGTGGTCCATAGAAAAAAATGTTCATATACGCAAATAATTTATACAAAATTGCCTACAAGAAATATTCTGTATTAGTATTAGTAGATTTTTTTCTCTGTAAGGTTTTTAACTTTATTCTTGAAATCTTTTTTTGCCATATTAATAAAGTGACCGTGGATAAGAACTGTTCATATTTGCCTAGTATTTGTGTTTGCTTAGGTGTACCAGCCAAATCAGACGTATTCAAAACATCGAATGTCTTATCCATATCTTGTATCTGTCTTATCCATGTCTTATTATATCATCCCACATCACTGTCATTTCGTTGCCGTCCATGTCCACAAAGGGTAAGCATGGTAAGACTGCCCTTAGCAAAAAATGATTTTCCTTTTACCGGATTTGTTGCCTTAATATGTAATGTATGTGTTTTCACCAAATTTTTACGCCTTATATGCTTTTGTAGTTAGTTTTTGAAAGTCGCGTATAAACACTACGCTACGGAGCGTTAGCGTTTGGCATGTTGGCTACGCGGGCTGATCCGATTTCTATGTGATTTGGATATTTACAATATATATATATATATATATATATAAATACGAGCCCCAATTTTAGGTCATTTAGTATCACTTTGAAATACGACCATTATTTCAAAGACTGGTATTTAAAGCCACGTATCGCAAACGTCATCTCAAATGACAGACGGCTAAATCAAAAAGCAAATTTAGATAATGATTATTTTAACGAAATGGCAAAAGTCAAGCCGTGGAATAAATCTTGAATTGCCGTTTTCGCATGGCTTGAGCTGTCTCAGAGACTCGAGACGGAGAGCGACCAAATGGGTCTCGCAATAAACAGGGACAAGGCGAAGCTAATTGTAGTAGAGCGTGTCAAAAAACTACCCAGAATAATTAACATCATACCAGGGGTTAATATCGTGAACCACTATGTATATTAGGGCGCACTGATCTATTATGATGGCAACTGCGTACCGGAAACAAAGAGGCATATTAGTATGGCTAAGGACGCGATGACCCGAAGAAGAGAGGTATAATATCACCATCAAGACCCGGCTAGTAGGCGCTCTAGTATTCTCCATATTTCTGTATGGCGTGGAAACATGGACGATACGAGCCCGAGAAACGCAAGGGATCGATGCATTTGAGATGTGGAGCTGGAGGCGTATGTTGAGGATACCTCGGATACCAATGTATCGATCCTTTCACAGCTTCGTGTTCGAACTCGTCTATCCACAGTCTGTCAGCAGCGCAATATGTAGAAAATAATTTTCTACATTGAAAAAGCCACCATTTTATTGTTTATTTTTATGTTATAAAATCGACGTGATTACCTTTTTTAAGTGTGTACCTGTTAACTGATACCAGACACGATTTTAAATGTTTTTTTTTTTTTAATTTTTCAAAATATTTTTTTTTGCTGTTAAAAAAAACGCGTTTTGCACATTAAGGTTTAACTTCTAATCTCTTCTACTGGGTAGCCACTGTGACTGAGAGTCAGACGAGTCCCGGTGCTCTACATTTATTTTGCTCGGGTCAATTTATATCTACATTTAACGTAAAAGTTGCAATTTTCTCCAGTAATACTCCGCATTCATCGCAGCGTAATAAATTATTCTCACATTTTGGGCATGGACTATATTTGTTCTACCATAAAGTGCAAAACGGACAATGCATCTTTAAATTTCTACTGTTCTTTATCGAAGTGTCAAAAGAATTTCAGAAAAATGATTTTTTTTGTACTATTCGTCCATTGACGCAAGCTAAAGCCAGAGGCAGCTAAGGCCATATTACCTTGTCAAACGACATTTTATCTGGGTCAAGGAATTGAACGGACATCTCTATTTATGATGTACATACAGTACTGGTCAAAAAAATGTAGACCTACCTATTTGTTGCCTAATGCTGTATCACAATGATTCGATAAACCGTGATGTGCTAAAAGGACATACTTACGTTTATATATATATATATATATATATATATATATGTAGTTGATACGAAGTTCACCCGGTCAGCTAGTTATGCGATCAGGACCACACACATTTTGGCGCCATATTTTCCCACCATTTTTTTTAATTATTTTAGTGGCATACGCCCTATCTGCATAAATCGCCACGGAGAAATCGACCTAGGTGCAATAACGTTACATACTAAATTGAAATTCGTAAAAGGTTGCGTCTGAAATATAATTTAATTGTCTGTTTAACTTTACTTTCTACTGATATAACTGTATGAGATATTTTATATGAAAAATGTATGGGATGTTACCAATTCGGTCGCACTGTAAATCCAAGTATATAAAAACGATATTAAATTATGCTACCTAAGTTTGGTAATTGTAGCTAACTACGTGGCGCACACGTTTTGTTCTCGTTGTGTTCTCTAGTAGTCGTAGTATCAAAAAGAATTTGAAACAGAGGAAGATTGTCAAAGAATACTTTGTAGTCACAGTGAATATACTGCCATCTTTCGACACATAATTAAAACTTTTATAACGCCATTTCACTTTAAGCCTTATTATTTTCCACATAGCAGTGAAAGAATAAGGATTAAAGTCAAATGGCGTTCTAAAAGTTTTAATCATTTGTCGAAAGATGGCAGTAAATTTATATGGCTACAGTTTTCTTCGACAATACACCTCTATTTCATATTCTCTTTGGTAGTACATATGTACCTTGCTTAGGACGAAAGTGGAGGACCCGTGCGAAATCTAAATTTCATACAAACGTAGTCGTCAATTTCCTCTCTGGATATTAACGTTATTGAGAATATTTTGACACAATATCAAAATCGACGACCGGTCTGGCCTAGTGGGTAGTGACCCTGCCTATGAAGCCGATGGTCCCGGGTTCAAATCCTGGTAAGGGCATTTATTCGTGAGATGAGCATGGATATTTGTTCCTGAGTCATGGGTGTTTTCTATGTATTTAAGTATTTATAAATATTTATATATTATATATATCGTTGTCTAAGTGCCCTCAACCCAAGCCTTATTGAGCTTACTGTGGGACTTAGTCAATTTGTGTAATAATGTCCTATAATATTTATTTATTTAATCTGTTAAGTATATCAATCACAGCTATGCATGCCCCTACGTTAATATACATCAAATTATGTAAAAATATTTTCCATTATGCCAATATCCAGTGAGGAAAATGGGGACTACGTTTGTGTGGAGAAGCGGCCGTCCCCTCGCCTCTTAAATAGGACTGTAGAGCAGAATCACTGCATATACTATCACTGATCGAACTGGCTGGCCGATATCATGTCTTAACCGATTATCTATAATACAATCAAAATAAATGAAAGAGGAACAAAGAAAAGTCTTTTTTTAAATCTATATTTACTTCATAATATACACAAAAGGCAGCTATCGATACTCTTACAGAGTGAAACGGACTAAGTTCTTTTATATTGTATATAAAAACACAGATTATAATTGTATGATATTGTCAGGTATAATAAGCTCTAGAACTAAAGATAAAGAAACTCTTGTGTAAATTGATACTACATCAATACCTAGTATTTTATGAATAGTTGGTGAATTAATTAGTTGACCAAATCTATCAACAATAAAGTGTTAAAAGTAGAGTACAGATTCAATATACTATGTAATTATAATGGTAAAATTAGTAATTGTCCTTTGGTCAGTTAAATCTAGTAAATAAAAGGTAATTTTTCAGTATATATTTATCCTATTGTCCATATTTACACATAACAATAATAAATAATAATTCTTTATTTGCATGTTATACTCTCTATTTACATATACATTATTTATTACGATCGAAAAAGCTCTGCTATGTACATTACAATACTATGCTGTATAAGTATCCCGCTTATAGTAGTATCTAATTGATCCCGCTTAAATTACACAGCTTCTTTAGCAGCTACACCACTCCTAGTTATCAATTAATTATTAATTCTTCACAATATATCATTTATTCATTTTCTCAAAACTAAGTTGCTACATATACATAAGTAGAGACGCTACTATAAAAAGGCTCCGTATAGTCATGAATTCAGTGACAAGTCGAGTTAAGTATGACTGAATATTGAAAGTAGTCACTCTACGTCCATTTGTTTCTTATAACGGAGCTTAGTCGCCGTCCCCACATTAGGTGGTATCATACAATAGTTCCTTGCAAATGTTGAGTGTCTGGCGACGGCGACGGGACGCTCGGGCCCATCGACGTGGAGGGTAGGGCAGCGGCGGCCTCCTGGTATCCGCCGAGTGCCATGCTCGTCCCCGGGAACCTTTCGGCGGGAGTCTCCTCCGGCGGCGTAACCTCTAACCCTATGCTACCGTTCAAGGCGATTTTGATCGCATTAGCGTTTTGCTGTTGCTGTTGTTGCTGATGTTGCAATAAGGAATTAAAATGTGATATGCCTATTTCTTCGAGACTACTCTTTCTTCGTCGAGAACCGACGCCACTAAGACTTTGTCTTAACGAATTAGATCTCCGCAGTAATATGTCATCTACTACTCGAAGTGAATTGGACCGTCCTCTAAAATCCGTTATGATAGTTGGACTATCCGGTAAAGACAACGAATTGGCTTTTGTTGTGCAGAGTGGTGGAGCTCTCGGCTGGGTGAACGTGGCACCGATACCAGATCCTCTTCTGCTGGCAACGCTCTGCGCTTGAATTAAAGCTTGAGAACAGAAACTTATATTCGATTTTCGTCGACTATTATGTCTCTCAAACGTTTTTTGGGCAGAAAAAGGGGACGGACGCACCAAATATCTGGAACAAATAAAGTAGGTATCTATATCCGTAACAACACAACTCATACATAGTTAAAACAAGATAAAAAACTGGACAAAGTGCGAGTTGGACTTGCCCACCGTGAGCACCGTACATAATATGTAGGTCCATCTATATATTTTATCATTTAATTACAAATGTATAGTTTTCATATTTTTTCCCTATATTTGTAGTAAGTATAAGACGGTATTATTTGTCAAATGTCATAGTTCTAGGTCAACAGAAAGTACCCTATAAATTTTGATTCCCTTGAGATTGTCGAAATAAGAGTTTATGGCGGCATTACCGGCCGTATCTTTTTTTACGTCAAGCTTTTTTCCACAGGTTCAAGGGGAGCCGTGGGTAGACGTAATTTAATGGTTTTCTACTCGATACCTGCACGCGTTCCGGTGATAAAAGGTCCTGGCAGACAGACAGACAGACAGACGGACAACAAAGTGATCCTATAAAGGTTCTGTTTTTTCCTTTTGAGGTACGGAATCCTAAAAAAGTCAGAACTTTATAAAACGTGTATTTAAGACAGTAGTAAGTTGTAACCAAAGGGTTAAAAGTGGCCCATAGCAGCCGAGATAGTTTGGCGCTGGAACATAGAGTACTTACGCCACATTGAGCAGGCTTTCTAGAACTGTCGTATGCATGATTATTACACCGTAATTGACGGTTGAGACGTCATCAGACGTCAAACCGGATGTTGCAAGGTGTGCCCCTCACCACTTATACATTCGCCGTCAAAAAGTGAAGATTTTTTTTAACTTAAAGCTCTTAAATTGTTGTAAATCGCTAACTCCGCAATGCATTTGCAATGACAAACTATAGGTATCTCATCTTAAATAAATATTAAAATTCTATTCAGTGACTATGTAATGACCAGACAATCCAGACAGAAGTTTTTGTGGCAATAACGAGTCTTTTTCTTCCTCGCGTTGTCCCGGCATTTGCCACGGCTCATGGGAGCCTGGGGTCCGCTTGTCAACTATCGATAAGTCAGTCATATATTCATAATTAAGAGATGTAAATTCTACTTGCTGTCAACTACCGAGAAATATCAAGAATGAAAATTAACTACAATTTTTTACATAATTTCTTTATTACATTTATTTTGTACATTAAAATAATAACATAAACCGAAATATACAGTGCTAAAAGAATAGAAAACGACCAATATATTAAAGAAGATATATATCAAACGTGTTTTGTATTTTACGGTAGCTATCTTCACTTCGTAAAATATAAGTATATAGGTATTGTTAAGGTAACATCGATAACAGACATGTCGATATTTCATTTTGTCAAACACTTTATTTTGCCACAAAAACTTCTGTCTGGTAATGCCATTTTGTTCACTTTGTTCTATCAAAGTAGGTACAGAGTTAGCTTAAAACGGACTCTATTTAAGTTAATGGTATCATGTTAAAAAACTTTACATTTGTAATAATGAAAATAATGATTCAAAGCCGCGTCATTTATTGGGCATCTTTACTAAGGTACGAGTATATAAATAAACGGCATAAATAATGACGTTATTCACAATCTACCAGTACAGGTAAAAAATAATGTGTTTAATGTACGTTTCATGACTTCATGAGTTCAAGCCAGTGAACGATCAATAATGAAACCACTTACCTAGCTAACATTAGTGCACTATTGCCAATTTCCAATAAAAGTTGGCTCATGTAATGCCAAGTGAAAGTTTTTTGACAGTATCCAGAAAATGAAAAAATACATTTTAAGGTGCGAAAATAGGTTTCTATGATACTCTGTACTAAAAGTAAGTGTTCTTTTCCAGGGCAGCAATAACGCGGAAATCAAGCATAACTCCAGCCCTTCAGACGCGAACATATATTCGATTTTTCAATCGACTCAAACTCAATAATAAGTAATTTTTGTAACCATAAAATTATATGAATATAAAGTTATATAACCATACAATTGTAAAATATATACATTTATTATTATTATTTTATTTTATCTGCAAGATCCATTTCTCTTCTTTCAGTGTTAGTGAATATCATCGGCGAAACAAAAGGCCACAGATTCCGCTGGTTCGTCCATTTACTGAGGATGGGTGAGGATCGGGGTGTTAAGAGAGCTCCATTTGGGGTCCTATACTTATTCTAAATAAAATTTACACTAATCATTGTTTTTCATTTTTGCTCTATGACCCTTGTTTCATATATATTACCGACCAGCGGCGGTATTATGGTTCCATTTTTATCACTTGTCACTGTGCCCGTCACTTTCGCGCTTACATGCTTGTTAGAACGTGACAGGTATGGTGACAAATGATAAAGAGCCGACCATCTTAGCCCTACAGATTACAACACTTATAACCAAATTTTAATTTTGATGTCATAATTGTAAATAGTGATTTTATGGAACAAATACAAATAACAATATTTAAAAAACAGGAATAACCAAGTAAAAACTAAATTACCATTAAAATTATACTAAAAAAACCAAATTGAAAAAAGTACTCATACTCAAAATTATTTCCATTCAAGTTACAAATAGAGTACCCCGTCCAGCAGGTCCACCTGTGGCATTGACTCCATGTCAGTTCCTAGTGATATACGCTGGGAGAGGTAAGCGCCAGCCCAATGGTCTCCAAGACCAGCCGTCTCGACAGGGCCCTCATGAAGCCCTTCATATCCGCCGACCAGGGATCCTGCATTATCTCTAGTGGATATAAATTAATAGTACCTATGCGACCAAGCTTTGCTCGGTTGTAACTATTTATTGTAATATGGTGGTGTTTCGGTGATAATCTACATAAACTTAAAAAGTAAAATGTGAACTGACAATTATTATTATATACAATAGATTTCTGTGTAGATCAGGTGTTTGATTTCAGTGATCCTAAAAACTGATATTATCACATGAAGGCTTTCCTTACTTTTTTTTTATTTAGGTCCTTTTTCAGAATGAAAGGTCAAATATTAAAATAGAATAAAAAAAATTGGGCCACCAAAGTCAAACAATACGCTCGGGTCGGAGAAGTGCCCTAAGACTATCACAGCTAAACATACCATAGATATTTCTGATCATCATCATTCAGCAGCATAAAATAAACAAATCATAGACTTTAATTTATTGCTTTATTTTAAAGAAAATTATCTTATGTTTACATAATGAACAGCAGGTTAGTTTAATCAGGTTTTAACCTAAAGCTTCTTTCCATACTATGTTGCGGGTATGTCGGAGACTTTCTTTTGACAGGAGTACTTTTAATGTAGTTGGTCGCTTGACTCTGGAAAATGCCACATACAGCATGCCATGCATAAAAACTGATGATCTCAAGTCAACTCCAACAAATTCGAAAGTTTGACCTTGAGATTTGTGGATTGTCATGGCGAATGCACATCTTACTGGAAATTGGTGGCGCTGCATGGTACATCCCAGTTGGCTTTTCGATGAGTCAAGAGTGATTCTAGGTATATGTACTTCTTTGCCGGATTGTTCACCAGTGACTATTTTTGCCTTTATTATATTGTTACATAAATCGGTCACAATGAGCCTTACCCCGTTACATAGACCTTCTGAAACGTCCAAATTACGCAACAGCATTACTATGGCATTTTTTTTTCAATTTCAATTCATGTGGTGGCAAATCTGAAATGTTGACTGTATTGAGAAATTCTGTTGTAAATTCAAGCGCTCCTTCAGGTTGGTCTTTCACCGTATCATGACTGTAATAGGTTCTGTACTCTCCAGGAAGTTTGGCAACTATGTCTTCATTAATTCTGTCTACATCTTTATTGAGCGGTGCAAGTATTGCTCTGTCCTTCATAGCCTCGTAATTTTCACAGGCAAAGCAGTTACCAAACACATCGTCAATTAGATTATTGTTTGAAATTATATTTTGTGGCAATTCAATTTCTTCCATTGTGTTTAATGACAGTTCACCGTTGCCCAACTTCAATAAGTAATCAGCGAATTCCCGTTGCTCCATGTCAACTCGCATGTTTTCTTCTAGCGTGAACGTCTCAAAAAGTGACCACAAAGAACATCGCTTAAGAGAGAGATCTAATAACTCAGATTTATTAGCTCGCGGCTGTACAGGTAGACACTGACGAAAATCTCCTCCAAGTACTACCACTTTACCACCAAAAGGGAGATTCTCATTTCCAATAGATCGTAAAAGTTGATCAATGTTTTGTAATCCATATTTTGGAAGCATCGGAGCTTCATCCATTAAGAAGACATCTATTTCTGCTAATTTTCTAGCTTTCGAGGAATTAGGTTTGATACTCGAGACTGAGTCTGGTGTTAGGGGTACTTTAAGACCAAAAATTTTATGACAAGTACGACCATTGGGGAGCAATATGGAAGCTATACCGGTAAAAGCCATACATTGTACTTTGCACCTTTTTCCAGTAAGTATGTAGTATAGAGTTTTATAAATGAATGTTTTACCAGTACCACCCGGACCATCAATGAAAAAGCATTTTCTGCTACCATTTGTATCATTTACACCTTGAAGAATAGCATCAACGATTTCTATTTGTTTTCCTCTTAGTTGTTGATACATTTGCTCTCCTAAGACTGCTGATTCATCTGTATTTAGCGTATTCTGATAAATTTCGACATCATAATCCTCAATATCATTGAAACCGTAAGTTTGTACCCAGTATTGGAAATTTCTGCCTTCAGTTGCTTCAGTATTTAATTTATGAGCTATAATTCTGTAGGCGCGATTAATTGCGTTTTTAATAGACTGTCCATTCCGCTGAGCTGCGTGTATAAAGTCTTCTGCCAAATCGTTTTTAAAGGTTTCCCATAGTCGCTTTGGATTTTCAGGACATCCGTAAATTAATATTTGTGTAAAAAGACTTCGCATTGCTGTAGGCATTTTAGATAACGCAGATTCTTGTAAACCTTCTATCCATTGCTGGTCGTCGTAGGCTAAACCACGCGCTAAGCAGGCTTGCTTATATGTTTGATACTGCGTATCATTGACAGTTCGAAGGTCTTCGAAACTTGTTGCATCTTTTACATGATATAACAACAATCGCAAGTGGTATAATGCCGGTTGGGCGACGTAATTTACATTGTGAACTCTACCAATGACTCGCAATTGACGAAGTCTTCGCTCCCATTTGCTTGTCCTTCCGACCCATCTGAAGTGTTCAGGCATTTGCCAATAATAATGATATTCTGTATCACTTAGCTGGTTATGTTCTCTTTGTTGTTTAATTTGTGTATTGTGTCTAAA
The DNA here is from genome assembly GCF_033807575.1 of Cydia pomonella. Taxonomy (NCBI): domain Eukaryota; kingdom Metazoa; phylum Arthropoda; class Insecta; order Lepidoptera; family Tortricidae; genus Cydia; species Cydia pomonella. Next base: position 14,138,706 of record NC_084703.1, on the reverse strand, counting down.
ATATGCCTCTAAAGTGGACCCTCTTTGACCAATATCCGCTAAATCTTCCTGAATTTGATCTAAGTTTGCGATTCGATATTGACCAGGTAAATGAATGTCCAGTCTTTGAACACTGTGACTTTTTTTTTGTATTTCAAAAGCAAATAATCGCCAGCATGCTTCAGGCGGTGTGACACAACGTCCTTCAATGTATGTATTCACCTCATTATAAATCAACGTTCTTTGTTCTTCTACAACTTTGATTGATGCGCAATCGTGTCCTTTATAAATGTATTTATAAAGATATTTTACCGCCAAAATACTGCCTACATACTCAACGTTAATATGGCAGTTAAATTTCTTTAATAAGTACGCATTGTAGGGGGCTACATGGCGGTTATCTCGTGTTATACGACGACCATTTATGTCTTTACGATAAGCTGCCTGTTCGTGTGAAAATTGGAAATGTTGAGGATCCAACTGTGGGTTGTAGCGTCGTCGGTAATTTGGTTTTCCGTCATCTACTAACGATGTTACTTCCTGGAAGGATTTAGGAAAGTCGAATCGGCACTTTGTTCTTCCGTTTTTATGGACCATACACGTTGCGTTGGGATTTAAATCTCCACATGGATTGTGAATCATCCATTTGAGTACGAGATCTCTTAACTCTAAGTCATGATTTCCGGGTATTTCAGCTGAAATCAAGTCATCGAGCTCTTCTGGTTGATGAATCTTGTCCTCAGATTTCAAAATAATAAGTAAATGCATATGGGGTAATCCTCTTTTTTGAAATTCGATGGTATACACAAAAGCCGCTTTGCTGAGTGCTATCCTATCATCGTGATCGGGGCTCTGTGGGCTAATCACCTGCACGCTCTTAAACTAAAAAGATTATGAAACCTGCTCAAGAAAAAAGTAAAACAACGGAAACGCATAGGATGCTTGAATGTCACAACCATAACTAAACCTGAGAGGCTGCCACAGGTAGCTAAAGTCATGAGTGACTACAGCATCCACATCTTAAGATTGAGCGAAACGAGATGGAACGGGTTTGGCGAAGTAGAGGCAGATTTTGGCACAACACTACTATTTAGCGGCAAGGAAGACAAGGGCGCACGCCGGGAATATGGAGTTGGTCTTCTCCTCAGCCGTTGTGCTAAGAAAAGCCTGGTGAGCTGGAAGCCGATTTCGAAGCGCATGATGCATCAGCGCGGTTTGAATCTCAGGTCCGTAAGATCAGCGTCGTACAGTATTACGCGGGCTACGCCCCGACGAACGAAACCACTGACGAGTCAAAAGCCGCCTTCTATGACCAACTTGAGGCAACACTCAGAAGCGTTCCCAGACAAGACATCGTGATCTTGATGGGCGATTTCAACGCGTAGTTAGGCACCACCCTCCTTCGAAGACCCTGCGACCAGGAAGAGCGCCGGGCATTGACAGCATCCACGTAGACATGTTAAAGGTCGATAATGCGACGTCTGCGACTCTACTGTATCCCCTATTGATCATTTGATCCGTATCTGGGAAGCCGGACGAGTACCCGATGATTGAAACAAGGCAAAGCAACTGGCGCGGCATAAGGCTCCTATCTACTGCCGCAAAGCACTAGCGCTGCTGTAAAGTACTAGCAAAGATTCTGCTCAACCGCATAGTAAACGAAAGCGGACCACGGTGGGACCACGAGAGCTTTGAAGAACGAGGCGCTCTGATTGGTCCACTAGCAGCGCTGGCGGCGCTGGACTGGCCTATGCGTAACGGCCGTAACGGGATATCAGCATTTAGCCTAGTGTGGCTTTCTCTCGCACCTACGGGATAACCCTAGTGTTTCGCTCTCGCTCGCTATTAGGTAGTTGGTTAAATAAACTACCTACTTGACAGCGAAAAGAGTTGTTTCTTTTAAAAACAACGTTATTGTGACTTGTGACACAAGGACAAGCTCAACACACAGACAAAGACTAACTAAATTCTCAGAAAACCAACTTGGTTGGTGTCCTTGTGTTACAAGTCACAATCACGTTGTTTTTAACGGACATAAAGTATTTGGTATCACAGTACTCACAGTAAATTGATGTACCTACTTTTTGACTCTTGTAACGCATTGCGTAGATTTAAATTAATAATAAAAATGAGAATATCGAAAATATCGAAAATACCGGTTTTCTGTTAATGTAATAATGTAATATCGATAATAGAATATCGGAATTTCGTCCGATATTATCGAATACCGGTATCCATGTTCTTGGCACGACCATTTTCGAGAACTGATGATGGAAGATGAAAGATGTTTCATCTTTTTCTCTTAGTATTTGTACGTATGCGGTCCACAAGGTCGTATAGAAGAGCAAGTTGCTGATGATCCTGGCTACGAGATTGTCCGTGCAAGTAACGGGGAGCCGTTAGCAAGATGAGAACAACCGGAGTAGATATGCCTAAGTGACTCTCCGGAACGGCGGCATGCCGACAAATCGTCGGTACCGTCCTTCAGGATATATTTTATTATTAAAGATCCTTTATACACACTTACATGATATCTCCTTCTTGTATATTGAGATCGCAACTTGGGTTGATAATAACGTAGGACAAACTGTTCCTCTTCTCGCTCACGTCGTCGTAGTCGATTCCAGTAAGGTTCAACGATTCCATACGCGAGCGCACTAGGTTTGCGATTTCTGCTCTTTCTATTTGCTGCGCATGATTGTCTCTTGCTTCGTCGGCGAGACTTGTAGAATACTGTGGATTTTATTAGTACTTAACAAAACCAGCAATCCAGATAGTACAGTAAGAGTCCCAACTTAAGTAGCCACGTCGCCATACCATACTTGCTGTATAGGAAAGTGGATACTTATGTTAGGGCACCGACTGTACCTACAGCAACTAGTATTTGTATGATTATGAAATACTTTTAAAACTTACGTCGATTTTATTTACATTCTAACTAAATGTATCTATGTACATATGATTTATCTATAGCAATGTTACTGACTTTAAACTGGTGACATGCAAAAATTCCTAATAATTTGATATGCGTAGCACATGAATGAACAACGCTATATCATTAAATGTAAAATATACATAAGTCGGTTAACTTAATGGATTATACAACGTATCTCGAATGGCTTATGTGCGTAGACGCGCACAAAATTGTCTAAAGCAGTTCTAAAAACTACAGCTAAATCTAGGATTCAAGTTAAGTTACTTAGTGCTATGTGTTTGTGTTTAATCTCTAAATGAAATAATTCCTATCCAAGAGTTAACTTGGCAGTAACTACTCTGTAAGATACCTATGCTTGCGACTATTAGGTATTTAAGCGTGAAATGCGATGAGCAGCAGCCAATAGAAATCCATACCTAGTTGCATCGCCCTTTATCACATTTGGTGTAAATAAAATGAAGGTTTGTTTATTAAAAGACAAACGCAAAAGGCTACGTAACTTATAACGATGTAAATCTCATTGAAGAATGTATAGTGTGAACACTTTAAATAAGAAATAAAGATTTTATGAGTCCTTTCACAAGGGACGTTATTGGCTAGTAGTCTTATAGTTTAATTAAACTTCACCCAATAAAATAGACGGCGGCGGCGCGCGGCGGATGTTTTCATGGACGATTCGTTAAACAACATAATACTCGTGAATGTTCCGTGTTATCTATTAAGTCCGACTATTCGATTAACAAAATGTCTGCTTGTCGTCCTACACACAAAACCATTCGGACTTGATTGAATTACGGGATAATGCAGAAAATCGGAGGTCCGTGTGAAAGGGCTCCGACAATGGCTTACCGCCGGCGTACGTTCCCCGTAGCAGCCGCCGAGACAGCCGGTGGCCTCACGCCGCCCGCACGCCGGGAAACCTCCATCTCCCTCGTCCTGCTGCAACTATCGTGTCACACTTGTTTTCCTAACATTTTCCTCGCCAATTTTTCACATACAATACTAACTACTGTGTTACACAAGGGATGGGCGTGTTTTTGACAATGGCCGAATATAAAATAGTTTCTACGTTTACGGCACCCAAAATATTTTTAGTTAAATCCGGACTATAAATTATATTGATGATGATTGCGTTAACACTGAATGAACTGTGTTACAGTGCTGTCTGATATTTGACCAACCTAATGAAATAGACTGTTGTCAACTGACGTCAGTGAAAATAATACCTACCTATACCTAGTTATTCTTATTGACTGACTAAATTGGTGCCATAAATATACTGTGTAGCCACCAAGTGTAGGTATACTCTGAACTGTGGTACCCTTTCCCTTGTGCGCATTTTAAAACTATACAATACTTACGTTTTTACGGGAAGTTATGGGGTTACAAGTTGATACAATATACTTGAAAAGTTTTTTCCAGAAAACGTAAGTATAAAAATGACGTTCAATCTTTTGTATGTATATCTCATGGCGTTTGACTACGCTAATATGGGATACGAATGCGACGAAAGTTGTTGAAGCACTTTAAACGTAAATGGCTTATTTAAATAAATAAATAAGAGGTCGCTCGTCGATTTACGCTACATGTGCTTATATTAATTTATTTAAACAGGGTCAAAACGATTATGTAACAAAGGGTTTCTCAGTTTTTATACTCCGTGAACGCCTTATTGATTTCCCAAACTATTGCGAACCACGTGACGAAAAATAAAGAACAACACTCTGTATTTAAGAATATACCGTCAACCGAGTTAAGCAGGGATGTCAGGGTGAGTAGGTAGTGATAAAAACTGGGAATGACGGTTACCTGATAATTTTTTAAAAACTACCCACAATAATAGTATCCTGCAAATCGTACTATTATTTTCAATCGCATGATACAATTTGTGTGGGCAGATTTAAGAGGTAAATACCAGTCCCGGTTTCTATCCTTATTATTCCTGCCATCCCTATTCCTATCATTCCGGTTGATGGTATATGTATTGCTAGTCATGGTCTGGTTATACTTGTAGCGAACCCTATTACGATCGCTGGTGAAACCCTGGAGGTTTGTATACCAGGCTTTGAGAACCTTTGATGTCATACCACGAATATCATATTTTTTTGAACTCATAACTTACGATTTTTTGTTAGTAGAGCAACTTAAAATGTGCAATAGACGGAGAGAATAACGATTTGCTTCTATTGTGTATACATTTCTTAGTATCTGATTATTGATTAAATTACATGCACGCCGAGTTTCATCAAGTTTTCTGCCGGATAGGAGCGTTCCAGCAGGTAACCAAATATCGTAAAAAAATGGTGTTGTCGAATGTGAATGCTAATCCCAACGTTGTTCCTTTCGGGAGTTTTTCAACTCTACATTAAATAATATGTGTATGTACTTATGCACTGTGAATACTATGATCCAGAGTTGTGGCCGAAATAAATATTTTTACTTCTAAATCTTCAGATTGTAACAAGCCGCTGTAATCCATATACCTATCAAAATGAATTACACATGTAATAATGAATTATAGGTAAGGTATGGTTTTTTCCCCATCATGCATAGTAGCTGCACCATTCGCTGTGCCATTTGAAAACAAATTCAAATTGTAGTTTAGTGTGGTTACCGTATCTTGGTAAATAATGGGGCTTACCGTGAATGTAATTGGCGCTAGGGGCGCTACTGTAGCCTAGGTTGGTTAATTAAAATGTCACTTAGTATAAGTTTTTTTAATACACCACATTGTTTATGGGTTTCAAAGTTTAATTTGGAACTGCAGTTTTAGTGATTTCGTGACAAAGATACAATGCTACTTTAAGTACGTTCATGGAGGCTTTGAAAGCAGCTTAAAAAGTTCATAAGTGAGCGGCTGTAGAAAAAAGTGGATATTATGAAAAATTTCGAATTATCAACACTTTATTGGAATAGTTAAAAAAAAATGTTATAGGTAAGTACTTATTTTTGTAGGTACTAATATGTTATAATTCACATATGTAGCAGTAAAACGTGTTTCGTTCTAATATAAAGCTGCATTTTCTGTGGTATGTGTTTTAACCAGACAGATTTTAGCAATCAATATATATGCGAGATAAATTTTTTTGGCCATATAACCAGCCTCAATATCCATTTTATTCCGTCGAATTGTTGGTTGTTAGATTCCCACTACGCCATAAACTGTACCCGTTGTTATTACGTTATCAAAAGCTGTTTGATTCACCCTAAAATCGCAAGTACCAAATTTTGATGAGAGACAGCGTGAGTGTCGTTACAAAAAACTTATACTATACGATACTGTTTTTGATTCGACCAATGTTAACCCATAACATTGGTTTAATTTGCTTTACATTACTACTGACATAATACAATACTTGTCAAAATATACAATATACGAGTAATACAAATTAGGGAAGAGTCTTCGAATACATAACAAGTTGAATAAAATTCTTATAAGTAATAAAAAAATATGCATGTTTAATTAATAATTTTGCATCGTTGGTAAAGACTGTTCAAGAGTTTGATAATTTTTAATCAGTAATAAAGAAGTATTATCTTTGCAAATGGATACCTGGGTCAAAATTTTTTTCGTTGTCTTGGATTTTGTCCCCAAAACATGTTACAAAGTGGAGCTTTTGTACAAGATGAAATTTTGTTTTTAATTTTTCTCATGTAAAATACAATTTAATACAATAGTGTTATATATGTATATAATGTGGGGTAGACTTATTGTTATCACTTTGAGGCTAAGCCCTAAATAAATCAGTTGTGTCGTTGAGTTTACTTTCGTCTCATACCTAGTAGCTATGTGAGCTGTAGACCTCGCGAGCATAGCTTAAAACTGAATAAATGTATGTCCGCTTCGCTGTTTTGAAGAATTCATAAAAACTAAATTGACAAAAAATACATAATTATCGAATAGGGTGGTCGAACTTTCTATGTAGAAAAAGAGTGGAATAGATTTTATCTTCACATGGCTCTCTTTATAATATTATAGTATAGTAATATACATATGTGCCAAGTTTGAATTTATTTGCAAATGATTTAGTAGTTGCCATAGACATAATACACAGAGACCGATAGTCTCCATACGGCTAATTTGAGTGTGATTGTAGTATAGCTAAACATTTTCTGACAGTAATGCAGTCAGCAGTGTTATCGTGCGGCAATACTGCTGCGGTCGACTGCATTACTGCAGGAAATGTCAAATACATAGGTCATTTACCTAATACAAAATCTATCAAATTTAATTATAAAGTAGAACAGATGGACATACGAAACAATGTTTGCCTCACAGGCCAATTCGAACGTACATTGATGTCATTAACATCTAAAAGATGTCATTCAGTTAATCGTGCATTTTGTTCGTCCTATAATAACTAAACTAAATAAAATAAAGTATTGCAGCTCGACAATATTGCCACTGAATTACTGCCGCAAATCTCAAAATTGGTGCTGCTGCTCGCAATTTTGACGTTTACGTCAGTAATGCAGTCAGCGTTATTGCCACTCTGCAATACTGCGGCAGTAGTGCAGCTGCGGTCGGGAATACGAACGTTACCTTTAATTAACCCCTGCGACTAATGGATGGTGATCGCCCATACTAACGTAAGTGGAAACTGACTCCTAGAACATGTAAGCTCTTTAGGACGCCAAGTTCTTGTTCTTGAGATAGTAAAGTTATCAAATCCGACCATAATAACTGAAAGTCGAGTAAAGGGTAGAGCATGATTAGCAGAATACACCAAACGGTGCCAGTTGTTATTTTAATAATTTAAATGTGTGATAGTAAATACGAATTGCCGTTGTAGGTGGAGGTTTTTTTATGTGTCTAAGTCCCAGTATCTCGCTGCTATTTATAACTTTTCGTTGAGTTCGCGGACGGCTGGACCGATTTGGCAAAGTTTGGTATTGGACTATTTCTAGGTCCAGGGACGGTTTGAACGGTGAAAAAATATGGAAAGAATGCGAGGAAAATAGTAAAAACAATAATGATATTTTCCCACACAAACTGTTCCTATGACGACGTGTTCATTACGAATTTCTGCATGTTTGCTCTGATCAAGGTGTAAATCGATATCTGAGGATCCTAGAAGACCTTTATAATGAATATGAGGTCAAAAATGAAACAAACGCCCGCCATCTTGGATTTCTGCATTTTGGCTCTTATCGAGATGAAAATCGATATATAAGGATCCGAGCAACCCTTCATTATGATTCTGAGGTCAAATTTGGCAAAAACGCCCGACATCTTAAATTTCTCCGTGTTTGTTTTTATATGATGAAAGATGAATAATGATCATGATAAGAGCAAAAATGGAGATATTCAAGATGTCGGGCGTATCAGTCAAGATGGAGGGCGCTTTTACCAAATATGACTTCAGAATCATAATGAAGGGCCGCTCGGATCCTCAGATATGGATTTTCGCCTTGATCGGATGAAAAATTCTAAATTCAAACCGCGGCATTTTTTTTATATATTGATTTGAAATTCATAATAAATGCCTCTCGGATCCTCAGATATCGATATTATTTATGTATTTATTTAATCTATATTGCATATAAAAAAACATACTACAGTACAATAGACGAACTTAATGCCGATGCCGTAAGGTGTACATTTCATCTTGATCAGAGCAAAATCCAAAATCCCAAATGCTAGCTGTATTTTTCCAATTTTGACCTATCAAATTTACATTAATATACATGTGACATATTTCTGTGCCACCTAACTAACCGTCGCAGGTGCCCTATAAGATGAACGACACAATGTATCAATTGGTACGAAGGCTTAATTGCCTTTAAACACGTGCGATAAACGAACAAATAATAAGCCTTTAAAATAAAGTAATAAATTATCATACAAAAATATTGCATTTAAAACTAGTCTATATTGCATGAAACCGTCTACTCAGAGTTGGTTTCCATTGACATGTATTTTCAAGTGACAACGCTACAGCCAATCACAGCGCCTCATTTTACATTAGACCAATCGTAGTTCGGGTGGTTTAAATTGACTAATCATGGTCAAATGAAGTCGAAGAAAACAAGACCTGAACTTTCCGTCCGTTATTAGTATTGCGTGTTTTAATAGTGAGGCCACTTTTACGCTGATATTTTGTTTGACGTTAGTCTTCTATGTTTTTTTCGTTCGCTGAGTTTACTTTTGTCTCGTACTTATTAAAACCCTTAATTATTAATAATATCACTCGATTTCTTTTAATACAAGACAGATATACGCGTGACAGAGTTCAGAAACAAGACAACGAAAAGAATTTTGACATGTATCTGTTTTGGAGAAACCGAAAACATTCGAAATAATACTTTGAGTACTTATTTCAGTTTTCTGAATTCTGCAGCTTACTTTTCATAAATAAACAGTGTGCACAACACTGTTCAACAAGAAATAGTTAATACTGGTTACGCGCCATACACCATCACACTTGCCCTGACCCAAGCTTAAATAAATATTATAGGACATCATTGCACAAATTGACTAAGTCCCACAGTACGCTCAATAAGGCTTCTGTTGAGGGTACTTAGACAACGATATATATAATATATATATATATATATATATATATATATATATATATATATATATATATATATATTAATAAATACTTAAATACATAGAAAACACCCATGACTCAGGAACAAATATCCGTGCTCATCACACTAATTAATGTCCTTACCAGGATTTGAACCCGGGACCATCGGCTTCATAGGCAGGGCCACTACCCACTAGGCCAGACCGCTTTCAGTCTCTATATGACTGACAATCAGCGTTTATTCCTTCCGGTTCCTCTAGATCACTGTGTAGGTATTATTTGATTTCATTTGGGTTTGGGAAAGTGCCATGGTCAGCTGTGTTATCGAGCACATCATAGAACCGCCTAGGCCTCTCATAGAACTAAGTAACTATTTTTCGTATCTAAAATACATCGTGATACTGAATTAATTATAAGGAAACTAGTACTAATCGCAAGTTTTGTTATAAGTGCTGGTGATATATGACCACTAGTCACACTGCTGGTTCTAGTGGTAGAAGTATTTTATCCCGTTGACCATTATTTCAGGCACGCAGATTCTAGTAACTGAAAAGGCTCGGTTTAGGGACCTAATGGTTTGTTTTTCAGTAGTTCTAATGCAATAATTGATTGGATTATTAATTCATCTTTATTAAGACAATATTACGTAATAATGTTATGTAACATCTACAGCAACCAGTATCGAGAAACAACACTGTAGAGGGATGCAATTCGAGATTGATATTTTTCCCTTTTATAAATATTGCTTTTTGTTATTCTAGTGTAGTAAATTTGGTGTTGTTGTAATCTTACCTATATTGATTCGAGTCCCGAGTCGAGCCGATTATTGTTTCAAAATTCTCGATGTTTGTTTGAAGAATAAGCATTAATAAACTATTATTTAAAATTACCTCACTGGCTACCCTTAAAAGTTGAAAAAAAAAAAATTGAATTAAGAACTATAAAAAATCAAATGGTAAACTGGGAAAAGCCTCGCTTTTTCTACCAATAGAACTAGCACCAGACGTAATGGGAATAGACTATTCTCGCACGATAGTTTACAAAACTTGAGAAGGAAAGAAAAACTATGTAACTAATTTTATGCAGCCACAGTCTTCATTAATTTTAAGTGATTTGTCTACCCCATATTTTGGGTACAGTAATGGATTCGCATGCGGTAAGCAGAAGCAAGAAATATCGAAGCATTGCTAACAAGTGTTCTACTGTTCTTGATACAAGTAAACGGCCAGGCCAGGAGTCGGTGTTAGGTCAGAACAAGTTCTATCCAGGGTCTGAACGTATCTCTTTCCGGTTCCATTCATCAGAGATTGCAGTATGGCTTAAGCCTACACTCTAAGTTAGGTACTTAAATTCCATTCCTGCTAAGTTAGGTACTTGAATCCCATTCCTGTTATTTCAGTACCTATTAATTTGTACAGTTGAACGTGGATAATTCGATGCCTGGATCACCATATCTTCAATAGAATTCCTTCTGTTTCCACTAATACAAACATGCAAACGTCTACAACAATTAGAATACTGAGGCGGGATTGCGATCATCGAGTTAAATACCAATTAAGTTTAGATGGTTCCTCAGTCAAAACATATTAACGCAATGGGTTCCGAATATTAATACAGTTGTATTGGTTAAGGATGATTTTGTTAACTTATTCCGCGTCCGCACAAAGCAATAAGATTCGTCATTAATGTATAGCAAATTGCGATAAATAAAAAATTAAGCACGTGTAAATAGTTCATAAGAAAATCAAGACTCGCGTGAAGAATATAAAGTTATTATGTAAGTACTAACTAATATACAGACACGTCACAAGTGTTAGGCTGGAGATGTGTGTCAACAAGTTACAATCATGGACAAAAGTGTGACGCTGCCTCGAGAATCAAGATCAAAAGGAGTAAAACACCCGAAAATACAGTCCAAGGACTCGGTCGGACTACTGGAATGCATTCATTTGGTAAGGGTATATAACTGAATATTTTAAAACAAATGTTTTGGTCCAATGGCGTTCAAATAGTTTTTGGAAAAGAAGGACTGTATTTAAGGAAAGTAAGTCTGAGTGTAGAGGTAACCGACTCACCGATGGACGCGATGGTCGCATTCTCGCCAGGCGTGACCAAAACCAGTTTGACGAAGTCCGTGACGTCATACTCACGTGGTGAGAGGGATCGGCTAAGCTCGTGTCCTGCGTGCGATATATCCCGATAGGGATTTCACACGAAGTCGAACACAATTTTTGGTATAGCCGACCATACGTACGAATCCACATGTCTTCTTTCGTTATTTTCATCTGTTAGAAGTTCAAGAATGTTTATTTTAATTAATGAATCACTTTTATTACCTGTATCTTAATTATTATGTTAAATGACATTCGCTTTTATAATAAAACATTCGCTTACGTCAAAATAATGAGGATGAGGTGAAAATCGCACATTCAATGATTTCGCAAAAGAGCATAAATTAAATAAGATTAGGTACTATATGTATAAGCGTGGCATCCCCTAGCGTCCTAATGAAACTTACAGAAGTTAAAAATCCAGATCCGGGAGCTTGGTCTACGCCCAGCAAAAGGCGGACGAAAGTAATGACGTAGTCTTTAACGAACGCCTGGTAGAGCAAAGTGTCCAGCATGGAGGCGGAGAACACCGAGCCAGCGGCGAACGGCAGTCGGAACATGTACGAGATGTGCGACCCGCGCTCCTTCTCCAGCTGCACACACACGTTTCTATAATATACTTATTCAGTAGATTTACATATAAATCAATAGCTTACTGTATGTAACCGTACCTTTTCCATTTTCGACAGGTGCAAGGCGTACTTGTCATGTGCCCTGAATTGCATGAAACGCATATTGGATGACTGTGATAATTCCGTTATAGATTTGATGGATGGGAAAAACCTGAAAAGAAAAATTTACACTGGTCGTAGTCTAGCCATTACAAATATAAAAGTTCGCTGTTGCAAAATTATATTTAATTCGCTGTGTCACTATAGGAATTCGCATAAAAATATGTAAGATAAAAAAAAAACGTTTGGTTTACTTGAACATTGTCTGCACCGCCACTATAGTATTACAATCTGCCAGGCTGTCTTCTTCTGCGGAGTTGGACAGTTCCTTGTTTACTACTACTACGTTCTCCGCCAGAGTTATTCCTGCTCTGAGCAAATCGTCTAGGCTGTGAAAATATAAAAAGGAAATAAATAAGAAAATAAATAAAAAAATCTAATAAATAAGCAACATACCTACCTACATAAATCACATTTTGTCATGTGACTTTATTCAGTACTTTTTGGTTTTATTCGGATCATAAGACAGTTCGGTGAACGGTTAGGTTAAGCCTGCAAATGCTAGTTAACAAAAAGTGTCAGAATGTTTATTTAAATAAAAAAGTACTGACCAGTCGATGGATCCAAGCATCCAGTAAACCAATGGAAAATACGATATGGCATCTAAAAATGCAATGTCCGGTCTTCTTTCCAGCAATAGTATAATTGGATTCAAGGAAGTTTTTGATCTAAAATGTGCTCTCAATGGTATGATAAAGTTATAAATCCCGTTGGAGGCGTAGTCTGCGGCGAGAATGATTGTTTTGTTTTGCCATTGGTATTCCTTGGCGTTTCTGTAGGCGCAGTGCTCGCACACCTGCGCCAGCTGGAGACAGCACAATGGCTTCTTTTCCTTAAGCAGGTAGCACAGTGTCGGGCTCACGCCGATAAATGGCGACACGGGGGGAAACCCTTTTACGATCCTGAAAAAACTTATCATGGTGCAGTTAACCCAGCATTTTCTAAATAAAAGTAACTGACTGTTTAGGCCGAAAGCTAAGCACAAAAAGGTATAAAAATACAAAATATTCTTTCGTTAGTATAAAATTAAGTAAAATTTCACATACCTACCTGAGTGAAACGGAATTGAGAAAAATAAATAAATAATGAAAGGTTAAAATTCGTATTTAAAAAAAATGATTTTAACGCTGTCATAAATGTACCTACCGATTTTATAGTTTTATGCCGTTCCATGTCTAAATGCTAACATCCAACATAAATTTTAGATAGTATTCATGCTTATTAAACGATATAAGGTAAGTGCAGTTGGAGTTAAAAAAAAAACTACGATGCATATTTTAGGATTTAAAAAGGGTTATTTACAGTTACCTCTGTACTACATTATGATTCAACATATTTAATACCAATTTCCATAGTTAAGGCACTAATTTATATAAAGTTATTAAAATAAATTGGCTCATTGTCGGTTTAGTTCAATTTAGTGTCGTATGTATGTAGGTTCTTTAAGCGTTGCAAAAAAATTAAGGTTTATCAGTCAGTTGTTACTTTAATCGGAGTAACTTGGAAATTTCGAAATAAGTGTGATGTCGACGTCGGTCATGTAGTACGATTGGATGAATGTATGGTGGTCAGAGGCCGGGGGGTTCGGTGGTCGCTCACCTGGTGAAGTCGTTACGCCAGGCACTGTGCGGCGCCTCGCTGCCCGCCAGCGACGAGAAGCTGCTAGTGGTGACGTCATCGCTGAAGGCAGAGCGGGACGGGCCGACGGGCCGGAGTGGGATATATGCTCAGGGGTTTATACACATACACACAATGCACACAATTGCATAAGAAAAACTCAACATTCCTAACTGTGTACTAATTTGGACATTTTATAATATAGGTAAAATATTGCGTAGATATGTAAGTAGATTGTGTTTTCTTGCAAGTGCGCGAAATACTACTGTTTGTTTACAAACTAAAATAATACTTCATTCCTGTCTCTCTGATAGTTAATGTGCACCGTGTTTTTTTAATAACTAGGAACATTCCTTCTGCGAAGTTTTTTTCTGTATGTATATAGTAGTTTATTTTATATACTTGTATTTAAGCTGGAATAACGTCGATGCGCTTATAAATTCTGACATGTGCACGAATTTTGAATGTTCTCGACTGAAAATGCTACTTAATTTTTTTTACTGAAAATTTGACAGCAGCACATAGCGGTATTAATAAGCGCAACGAGGATATAGATATAATCGGTGTTACAATCTTTTTTGTCTACTTCAGTTACCAAATAAAGAAATGTTTCATAAGAATGAAGTTAAGGAAAAAACGTTATTTACATCGAATAACACATAACAGTGACTACAGATTATATGGCTTACAAGAGAAAAAAATAGAAGTGAAAATGTAGATTGTACATACTACCTAATCTGCAGTCAGTAGAAAGAAGGGCGCAATTGACATGAATTATCCAAAACAAACTTCTGCATGCTGTAACTGCATAAGACGACCTAATTTTTTTAACAGTTTCGCCTTTTCATGTTAGAAAAAATTAAATACGACAATTTTCTAGTATTTTTTAACTGATACAAAGTAGAAAAGCAGTATCTACTTAATTAGTTTAAAATTCAGATCGCGATTTTATGTACTACTTGTTTACTTTGCGATGTTCCCTTTGGGTTGGTCCCATAGTAAAAGTTGATCAGTATAACCTACAAATTCACCCCGTAAATTATTGCAGGTGACTAATTAAACAAGCTGTATATCTCAAAAAAGATAAAAGACTCAGATATTGTTTTAGGTATGGTATGTAAGATTCAATCTTGAACGGGCCGCGTATTTTTTGTAAGTTTTTTTATAACATTTTACCGAATATTACATATTTTAAAATTATGCAAAACTAACACAGCAAATTCCGGTAAAAATATACAGTATGTATGTATATTAACTAAAAACATTTACTCAAACCCGTTAATATTTAGGTCATGCTGAGCAATTTTTATTAAGAGGCCCCGATCTCGCGAAAAAAATGACTCTCTCATAGAAGATTTCAACGCCATATTTTATTTCGAGATTTCGGGGTTGGTCCCATAGTAAAAGTTACTCAGTATGACCTAAACATTAACAGGTTGGAGTAAATGGTTTTAGTTACTATATGTATACATGCTGCATTGTAAGTAATTCAGCATTAAATGAGCTTTCAACCCATATACATATATGAATAATATGGGATCTGTACCTATAGCTAAGATATTATACTGATGTAAGAATCTTTGTGACAGAACTTATAATCCTGACTAAAGAACATTTCAGTTATGTCTTCTGGCAATTAAGTCTGATAAATACGTTTAAAAAATGTCTGAATATCCGTCCTCTTTCTGCATGGTAACTCTACACATATATTAGGTACTAACAAAAATAATAAATGTTTATTTTTTGCTGATCACGGAAATATAAATAACTCAATTTATGAATAATTGTTAGTTGCGCCCGTCTTCCTAATGACGGCAGTAATAATACGTTAAAAACCATATCGCAGATTATCGATTCTAAGACAAAGTTTAGGTTTTGCAGATTAACATTTGAAAAACAATTTCGATTTTGATTGGCCGAATAATTAGGGCAGGCCAAAAGTACGTGGCCGTTTTTTTACTGCGGCATATTGTTGATATTTATACCATACTTTTGCATTTGTTTATCACAGTCAAAGGATAATATTTTGAATCTTCTTTGTATCTTTTGTTAATTATTTGTAAATCACATTCATTAATACCTACATTATGCCCTGCTGTCGTGCCTTGCGGCTACGTTATCAGGATAAAAAAACACAGTGCTTCAGAGAAGTTAAGACAGCTAAGATCAAACCAAAGCTTAACATATACCTCAAAATACTTGTTACCTTTTTACAAAGATATCAATTATTTCGTCACAATGTTACGAGTAATATCACGGAACGTTACATGCTTGTTACTAAATAATTCGTGTATGTCAAATAAAAATATACACAAATATAATAAATATAAATAAAACTTTTTTATTTGCCTTGGTTTTATCTTAGCCTTAGTACTTGTTTGGCCTCAATTTAAATGCTTGGAGTATACGCAATACATTTTTCATGATTCAAGAAAATATGTAAAAGTAGTTGAATAAAAAATTACTCTTAACAATTAGGATGAAGTAAGAGATGGGCAATCAAGTAAGTTTGAATAACATGGAAATATTAAACATTTTACCAAACATTCTATGGAAGACCATGTAACTAAATGTAATAAGCGATGCCAAAATAATACAATGAAAGCTAAGCAAAATACACTTACATGTAAGAACAATGAGGAACACAACGTATTGTGCGGGATTCATGCAGCTTGCGTGATCCTGTTCGGCTATCTAGAGTGACTGTACAGGCTAAAACAAGTATAATAAAAACGACAATACTTCACTGTGTCAATGGATTCTTAATAAAATTGAAAATGCCACTATCACAGATATAGGACATAAAATTGTAAGCAATGGAGTATCATAGCTTTATGTGCTGAGAAGTAAGAAATTCATCTATTTAGGTAAAATAGGTTTATCTTGTAGAGAAAGGATAATAAAATGTTATCGAGAGATAATGTGTGTACGGCGTTGATAGCGTGCATGTAGATGCAGGGAAGCGAGCGCATATGGGAGCTTACGCGATTTTTTCGGACGGCGAGCGCCACGGCACATCGTCCTCCAGCTCGTCCTCGCTCTCGTCGGCGGCGTCGTCTTCCGCCGCGTCGCTGGGGATGTTCAGGCTGCTCGTCACCATGTCGGGCACCGGCAGTATCGATGGCCGACGACTCCCTGCCCCACGCCAATATTCACTTTATACATGTCTTTACATAGATCCTAAATTAATGCCTTCTGTAATCCATTCTTTAACATCTTCAAAGCCAATGTAAACTTCGGAAGATGGCATTAGTATGTCAATCTCGATACAAAGGTTAAATGAACATTCATTCAATGAACATTTTTGTTAAGGATTTAACTTAATTTGCTAAGGGAGACAATTATGTCTCCAAGATAATATTACATTTACTATAGTCGTATTTTGTTACAAAACATTGTATCAATACCATGAAACATGACAATGTGATGTTATTTACAACCCGCTTCTAAAATCAACAAGGTATCTTTGACAGTCATTGGAATTCACTTAACCAACAACTTCAGTGTTTCATGGAAAAAATCGAACACCTTAATAACAGTTGTAACTAAAAGCAGACAGGTCGAAGTATTTTTAGATAGGTATTTAAATATTAGAGTGATGTACGGTTATCAGTACCCCTAGTGTAATTTTAGTCGATAGCGAAACGTGACGTACGCGTTTGCGTTAAGTCTCATTTTGTATGGGTTTTTGAACAGCGCGCCAAGCGGGACGTTTTGGAAAGTCAAAAATCTCATACAAAATGACACTTAACGCAAACGCGTACGTCACGTTTCGCTGTCGAAAATATTTACACTAGGGGTACGGTTATGCAATCTGACCTATACGTTACTGAAATTCATGTTTTTTTGTAATATGACCAGAATAAGGACGAGATTCCCATAGCCCGGTTAATTGTCGAGTGAATACGAATTTTCGTAGCTTAAAGGTTTCTGTAACTTGCACTCGCAACTTTTTGTCTTAAGAGTCACACCAACGTAGCCGCCGCGCCGCCAGGAGCGGGTTCGTCTGACTTTTATATGGTAAGTGAAACAATATTTGAAATATAGCTCAGGCCCTCAGCTTAATCAAAAATATAATTACACTAAGGTGAATATGACAGTTAATTACCTAGACAGGCAATAAGATTACTGTAACTATATCACATTATTATAGTTATAGCTGTTGGTTCTCCATGTAAAATAAATAAATCCCATTTTTATGGTTTGGAGGAACATAAATTAATATCTGACTAATGAATATCATTTAATATGTATATCTTCTTCCTCACGGCCTGATAATACGGGTTATTAAAGGAGTGAAGGTCTCAATTTTTAGGGTTCCGTACAAAACTTTGTTTAGTTGGGAACGCGAATTAATCAATAGCAAAATAGGTTTCTAATAAGTCTTAAATTTATTGATTGCAAATAATGCCAATAAATAACTATGTAGCATTAGACCTAGCTAACTCTACACAGAGTTTGCAGTCATAGAGTGTGGAAGTGCCACCATAGATATGAAATTCCTATGAAAATAAGATGTATGTTATGGCAGTACCACACTGGCCGTTTAAGGTAGGTGCAGAGTTAGCTTAAGTAGGCGGACTCTAGGAACAACAACCGACAGTACCTCTTCGATAATTCAGGGCATCCGGGCTGAGGAAATTTGTGTTATCTGGTTTAGGCAATAGTAGATGGCTGTCAGTGGCACTATCTGTACCAGGCGAGTCTTTCAGGCACGTCCTAGAGTCCGAGGCCGAGGTGCCTTCCCCATATTTAGCTGTGTATGACAGGACAAATCATGAACATGTATAAACGATTTAAAATCATACGAGTATGAATAACACTTAAATCTCAACGAATTATCCGTAATTATTTAATCAATATTTCATACGTAGCGAGTGTGATACGAGTATGTAGGTCAATGTTGTGTCAAATGAGTCTCGAATATGCAAATAAATGCGTCATTTTAAATGTTTTGAGTGGGTTAGCAGGCATTATAAATCCAGATCTACGTTGAATAACATTAAAAATACCAAAACCTGCACAATCTATGCCAAAAAAGGTCGCAATATATATTTATATCGGGTGTTTCCTGTAACACGAGCAAGTAATTAAACTATATATTGTACTCCTCAAACGATACAACTTTTGAATAACAACTTTTAAAAATTATGAAATCTATAGATTTTATCTTTTTCTTACAAATTTTATATTATTTTCAATGTACGCTGACATCAGTGTATTTGACGTAGCTTGTCACGCTTTAAACATAACAAAGTTCGCAACATTGCGTCTTAGAATTAACTTCAATGTGTAATAAAAATCAAAACATAAGTTATTTTTTAAAGTTGTTGAACAAATGTTGGTCAGTTTGAGGAGTACAGCGTACAGTTTTAGTTTATTGCTCCTGTTACAGGAATCAACCGGTATATGTATATTATATATATAAAACAACAATGACGAGGTATGTGTCGAGTGCACGAGGCGCATAGTTATATTTAATAGCATGCTTGAGCCTGGCTTCCGCTCTATTTATCTTTAATTTTTTATGAGAACTATGCGCCGAGTGGTCGATATTTCGTAATAGGTTGGTACTGATAATCTTATTATTTTCACGCTGCGCTTTGGGTTACCTAGTATAATTTTAAAACGTCGTGGAATCTCCGATTTAAGTTTTAAATGCAATAGACAAATAATAAGTAAACTGTATACACTGGATAAGTACGTGCAAAGTGTACTTTGTGTTATGGTTAACTAAATGTAATTAGACAAGATGTTTGGAAGATCGGAATTATATTTCATCAATTAAACCCACACACACACGTTCCGTTTACATGGTGAAATTGTTATTTTAGAGGGGCAGGCATTTATGTAGGCCATACTGTACAACTTTTACTATGGAGCCAACCCCGAAAACGCGAAAAAACATATGCCGTTCATTTTGGTGAATCACATGTCATTGGAACAGCTGATTTTTTCCGCAATTTTGAGGTTGATTCTACATATTCACCTCTCAGCGAAACTATGGTCAAACATAACAATTTCACTCTGTACTTAAGGCATACCAAGAAATTTATTGGCAAAAAGTAACCCTCCGCGCTCAATCTAATTTCAAACAGAAAACACTCATAAACATGCAAAACATCACAAGCACACATCTAAATAGACGTCGAATACTTATACTGCGGTAATTGCGATTTGGGCCACAAAAAATAATAACTAGCATGTCAATTCCTGACCAACGAACCTATCACTAGAGGTAGAGACAAACAGTTCTTTCATCACCGGTGAAGATTAGACATGTAAATGTACCATTTGGAGCGCGATGTAGATATTACATGAAGTCGGTCTATTTAAACGTATGTCTGTGCCAAACATAAATTTCCAAAACCTTTTAAACGCCGAATAAACATATGTTTTGATGTTTTACCTATTTCACCGCTTTATGCACTTGTCTCAAACTCATACATAGTAATTTATATCACTTCAGCTTATGGCGATTATAAGGTTAATGCTTGAAAATTATTCAATGCACATACGTTCTTTGTCCACGCTGTTGTTACAGCGAAGCAATAAGCTCAATTAACGGGTATTTCATTTAGTGGCCTATGATTAGTAAACCTGATGTAAAAATATCACACGAACATGCCCGCCATACAATTAAAAATATTATAATCCAAGATCCCAGAGCCGCCAGACCTTATTTATTTTCTCATGAATAGAATGTATAGGATAATATTATAGTATTTGTAATGTACTTTTAATGTCTGCATACTTGCTATATTGCAAGGTGCTAAAGGTTGGTTAAAATATTACTAATTATTATGTATGTTTTAGAAAACATTGTTAAAAATTGATGATCAACATTGCCAGACCATTTCCGGCAGGCCATTTCATGGTCTGGCAATGTTGCCAGACCATTTCCGCCGGCGATAATTCTCTCTCTCAAATCTACGATTTTAAAATGAAATTCTAAAACCATCCAATTTGACATGAATATTCAAGTAACTATTATATATAAGAAATTGTAATACAGAGAAATTAGAGCCAGTAGAAGTATAACAATTTTTAGCAATAAAAACTAGTACTTACGAAACCTATGTTTATGTATATAGTGTACGTAATATAATATATTACGTTACGTAACTTTTCATAAATGTTGTGCGTAATAGTGTTGGGCGTAATCGATTACTTGTGTAATTTTAACTACAAATTTCATTACATGTTTTGAATTATTTGTAGTTGATGACATGTAGTTAGAACTATTTGCAATTGAGATTACTTTGTAATTGTAATCGAAATTACATTATTTTTTTAATCAAAATGAATCAATTACTTCTTGATAGGCAAAGATGAGCAAATTTAGTACTTAACGACCTTCTGACCACCGTGCACCGTACAAAAAAAAACTGCTATTTGAATTTAAAATTAATAGTGTAGGGTATAAGGCTGAGTTTGTTTTGTTTTAAAATTAAATGCAACTCTGTTCAAATTGTTAAAAATTTCAATTGCATTGAACTAATTAGTCCTATGGGTAGGTTTGTGGTCCTTAGCAGGATAATTTTTTTTTTGATAATTTTTTTCATACATTTACTTAATCTTATGCCATATAAATTTAAAAAATGATCAGGTGCCGCTTCATGGAACTAACCACCTAACAAAAACTCGTTTTTGCCCTAGAATATTCATATTTTTTAATAAGTCCCTTTATACAAAATCTTGTTTAACTCACAGTCCTTTTTTATATTAAAGTCAAACTTGATATGTTAAGATCAACTTAAGAATGGTATATTTTTTTACCCTGATTTGGGAAACAAAGATGACCGAAAACATTTTTTTGAGTAAAAGTAATTTGTAATCTCATAAAGTAATTTATTACAGATTAAATTTACAAAATGTAGTTATTAATTCGATCACTAACTACAAAATGTAGTAATCATTAATCAAATGCTCAACTACTTTTTCCTAGTAATTGTAATTGTAGTTACAACTACATTTTGTAATCATAATCGTTAATCTGTAATCCAACTACTTTTTGCCCAACACTGATACGTAAATGTTATTGTTGGGGACGGGTTCGTGTGATTCTTATTTCAATATGTTATCATAAAGAACTCAATATAAAGATAACATTGAATAATATTCAGCCGAGTATGAAGTTTTCCAAAGATCAAATAAAAATTGTTCATTTATTTATCAAACAATGAAAAGTAACATCTATCTTTTCAAAAGCTTGGCCTTCAGCTCGCACACGAAACTTGATTTAAACTGTCCCAGAGCGGAGTTGGATTTGTTTGCATACCACAGTCAGCATCAAAGTAGCGGATCAACCCGCGTAGCCAACATGCCAATCGTTAACGCTCCGTAGCGTAGCGTAGTCATCTCTCTCTATCACTACCATATTATTGCGACAGTGACACTTGCGTTTCGTTCGCTACAGAGCAGAGCAGAGGGCATGTTACGCGTCAAAAGTATTTACCATTCCCTAATAACTTAACAAAAATAGATAAGTCTCTACATTTACAAAAATTAGACTAAAGCTGATACTTTTGAACGCGAACTATAGAGATATATCTTTAATTGGAAAAGATGGCAGCCACTTTTGGGTGGCATTTGGTGCATTGTTTCATCCGCTACTATTGATGCTGACTATACAAGGGTTGTTGATCACCCACACTTGATGGCTGCCCGATACGATTTTTTACCCCGTCAAAGACAGTAAAGTTTTCGTTAAATATGCAAATCGATCTATAATCAACTGCCACTCAAACGGATGACAGCGAGGTATCCCATAAGTGTGGACTAGAGTCGGACCAGCCATTCATAGCAGTAGAACATAGCTAAGAAACTTTCTTTATTTCACGAATTCAACGATTAACAAAGGAAAAATAATGCGCCGCTTCTCTAAACTCAGTTGTCATATTTGACATAGGTACTGTAGGTATTCTTAATTAAAGTTTCGTAATTTTTAGGAAACAATTGCTAACTCTTTTCAAAGTCTTCATTTTCCAAGCGAATGACCACATACATAATTGGACTGCGTATTGTATAAATTGTAATTTCATAAATTTTGAAATGTGCCATGCGTTATACTAAAGATTAATGCAATATATATTATATAGTCGCCATCAGATATATCAGAGCGGCCAAGGTGTTTACAAATATTGGAACAAAGCATCTTTTTTTGAGCACTGTGGCTTCTCCGATATATCTAATGGCAACTGTACCATCCTTCGATTTGACGGGCGAAATGACGAATTAGGAAGTTACTGAGTATGTTTGAGACACTGTGGGTGACTGTGGTGCTTTAATCGTTTGACAGATTTTAATGTATCTGCAGATTCTTGTCTTAGTCGTGGAAGAGACATGACAAAAACTGTAAAATTAATGACATCAGGCGCTGGTATTAATTATTTTTTCGTGTTAATTATTGAAGTATTTTTAATAAATTATGATATTATACATATTTTTACAACCAACGCAAACCTTATTTTCCCAAAACCATGCTTCATGCAGTTAGTTGGTTCAGGCGATACCTAAGAGGACGAGATTGTTCTACTGATAATGACACAGGCCCGTCCGACTAGACATTAAGACTATCAAATAACACTTTGAATTGGATACAAGCAACAGTTATTTAAACGAATTAATGTGAAACATCCTGGAATTTACAGTCGTAATTAGATATTTACTGCCAGGGCATTATTACGGTACTTCTTCGTCTCTCAGCCAACAAAAAAAAAACACATTATGCGGCTATCGGCGCGAAATAATAGATTTGAGAGTGGCAGAACAGGTTTTTAAAAGGGCATGTTCTGGTTATTCTATATAATTGATCAATTTTATATATGCTAGTTTGTGTTTCATATATAGTAGTTTATGTGACATAAGTAATGAAAGGCATTAAAATACCTACGAGTGTTTTAATGCCTAATTTTGTAAAGCTGCATATACTTTTTTATCTACACCCATATGCGTTGCTCTGTCGCGGTTATCAAGTAGCGTCTCTGAAATATCAGTAGTTCATTTTATACGCTTTGCAATAGTTAGTTCCACTAATTTTTGCGACAAGATTAACTGACCGTCAAATGGCGGTAAATGAATTATTTTTCACGCATGTCACGTAACCGTAGTTTATCTTAATTCAGAGACAAACTAGAGTTGTCCATATTGTTCGGTATGAAGCAACATGCAAATTGTGCATCTGACATTTCATTTCGAATAAAACCTAATTTTGACTGATATTAGAATAGAGTTCAAGTCAAATATCTTTGTTTTTCAGAGATATTCGAAATTATAAAATTGATCTCGATGTCCGACCCAATAATAACATTTGCGCAGATAGTAAAAATAAAACAGTTAATCTTTATGCTGGCCGTAATTTGCGGTTTTTAAACGCATCGTAGAATGTTCCTGATATGCGTGTAGATAAACTTTTTCCATTACATTGCGACAAAAGTGAACAACGTCTTTAACGTCGAATTACCGATAATGTTTCCTCTTTGTCACTTATAGACGGATAATTTTGATAGTTCCAGACAAATGAGTTTCGTAGAATTCATACTTTTAAGTGCCAAGCGCCCCATTTACAAAATGAACACACTTAGCGTATTATTTGCAGTGAATATTTTCATCTAAGTATAACCTCATTCCAGAAGATTTACATTACGTAACTCAAAGTCGTTGAGTGCTGAACCCAGACACTAAGGGCACTCCCAAAAATATGGTCGTAGGATGTAAGCAATAAAATCTTGTTCGGGACATTATACCGGTACCATAGAGCGACTTAAGCAAATGCATTATAAAGTGGATCGAATACACGTGTTGATAGATGACTGGCGAAGCTGTATTCGATCTACTTCGGGTGTAATCCAACTGTGACACTCACAGCCAGCGACAGTAAACTTAGCGGATGATACAGTATTAGCTTGGTTGATGCGTGATGGCGATGCGTTTGGTGTGGAACTCGCGGGAGCTTGGAGAATCACTTGTGGGAGTTCGTATTGAGCGACGTTACTACCGTCAGTGTTTTTCTGCTGGCCAGAGCCCTCCTCCGGATCGCCGGGTTTCTTGTCGTTCGAAAGCAGACTACATGCGGTTTGGTCTTTAGGTATAGTAGGTTTGTTTTCGATCTGTTTCTCTGATATAACAAATGCGGAATTTTCTTCTTTCGTGATACTCATATAATAACAGGTGTCGCTACTTTTCATGATATGACGAGGACCGGGGTTCAAAAGTATCGTTTCCTCATAAAATTCGGGTAATTCTGCCGGACGTACCCCCACTAAAGCCACACCATACCTTGAAAGCATAAAAGTACACTCTTTAAATTTCCTTAAATTTTAGTTGAAATATCTTGAATTTATTCTGAATATGTTTGCCTGGAGTAATATATAAAATGCATACTTTCTGTGAGAATGAAAACTTGCGTATGTAAAACTTTTCCCTTCGTATTCGCCAAAAAAACGACTGTCTCCCAGGACGATGTGATATATCTCATTTCCGGAACATTTTCCGTACAATCGATGCCATTCCTCTGGTGATTGCTGTCCTTCCCTATTGGAAAAGTATTAGTATTAAATATGTTTTCTCCACACCAGTTCGTAAAAACTCTAGGCTAAAGGAATAAATTCTTCAGAAACTAATGAGAGAGTTTCATTTTATCCCAAAGAGTGGGAAAGTAACTTGATGCAAGATTTGAGTTGTTTCCTCAAGTTGGCTGATAAATTTTACTTTTAAGTGATGATTTTGAACGATACACTTTTAAACAATTTTTACGGTTTAAACTCACGTGTTTTTAGTTAGTCGCGCGACATGTTTCGGGAAGCCTAATAGGTCTTCTTTCTCAAGCACTAACAGTGAGTCACCGTGATACGTGAGTTTAGGTCGTAAAAATAGTTAAATGTTATTAGTTTGGCTCACGACACTTTAAATTCGATAAATATTTAAATAATGTTCATTTGGCTTTGCTCTTTGTGAAAATATTTGTGTTTCACCGGGTAGCAGTTTGTCTAACCATCGTGCCTTGAAACCCTCGCAACTTTCAAGATTCAACTTTTCGAACTACTCGCTACGCTCGTGGTTCAATTATGTAATATTTCGCTTGCTCGGGTATCAATATTACGGGGTTAAACAACAACTTTCCCTTGTAAAACAAATAAGTACTTACTAGGTTTGTCGTAGGAAACGCACATTGGTTCAGGGGCGGAATAAAGTCCGAAAAATACATATAAACTAAAGTCATTTATTTGACTTGTATCTAACAGTAGAATAGTTGTACAACCCTGTACTGAAAGTATTTTAATTTTGGTATATTATTTATTTGTAAATAAATAATACGAAACACGTAATGCTAAACACTTACGAATTTTTCGTCAAAAAAGGTGTCGGGTAATGTATTTCTAAAACTATCGCTAAAATATCCAAAGTATAATTTTTACTTGATGTGACGTATATTAAGGTATTTTTTATGATCGATAATATCAGTGATTTCGTGTATTGGTGAGGGCATGGCTTGGATTAAAACAACATGGTCATTATTTTGGCCACATTCAACATTCAATTGGATATTACTTTTAAGCTTCTCCTTCCTTTTCACCAAAAACTAGCACAAATGATACCTTAATTATCCAATATGTTTATCTAATTAATTCTAGCTGCTAGTACTTGCAAACTTTTGAGTAATCACCATTTAAGTATGAGCTCATTGAGATGTAGGAAAAATAATGACAGAGATAAACTAATTAATGAGGGTAGTTAATGAACAAATAACTTGATTTGGGTGTAAAATGTGTACGTAGTTGTCTTTTTCTTCATTTACTATTATCGTTTCGAGAAAGTAACATAGTTATTATTGATAGTCATGGCAAGTTTCAGCATTTCAAATGCAGAGTAAGTTGAAATTGCTATTTCAAGTGACCGGGATGTGCACAAGTGTATTGAAAGCCTGAAGATTAAATATCCAAATCTTTTAGAAGCAATACTTGGCCAAATCTATATTCAGTTAAGTAAACAATTATTACCTACTTTCACAAAAAAGTGGAAAGCTGCATCAAGGGTGAGAAAGTATTTTTTGACAAAAATAAAGATTGGCTCAGTGGTATGTTTTCAATATATACAATGCCTTCAGCTTTGAATGCCCATACCTTAGACACCGAACCAGAGGCCGCACCAGGACCTTCAAAACGACTTTTCAGTGGTTGTCCAGAAAAACCCTTCGAAGAGTGTTGCAGTCGTACAAAATAAAAGAAAAAAAGTGAGAAGTTTATGTGAGAATTATCCCGAAGAGGCGATTTTATCTGCTGCCGATAAAATTCGAGAAATCCCCGTTAAATGTCCTGTCTTCGGCCCAGAAAAAGCTTTGGCTTTATTGTTAGATGCGGATCTAACAAAACATCAGTAAAAAGTGCTTAGAAAAGCGTTGCAAGAAATAGGTTGTGACATTTTCCCTAACTATCATTAAGTCCTTGACGCAAAAAAACAGTGTTACCCTAAATTTGAAGATATAGATGTAACCGAATCTTATGCATGTGTTAGCTTGCAATAATTACTGGATCACACTGTAACCAGGATTTTACAAAAAAAAAAAACACCAGAAGAACCTAATTATAAAAAAGACAAATAGATCATGAGGAAATAAAACAATTTATTTAAAAAAATAATGAATAATGTGTGTTTTTATATATTTTTTTTATTCTAGAAATAATAATATTATATTTATTACACCTACTTTGATAATATTATGAACCTATCAAATTTATTTATTAATTAATTTGTATTTTATAGTATGTTTTATATGGAATAATGATTTGTATTAAACAAATCATAATTTTTTTAAATGTTTATTTCATTTATTTTATTCATTTTACCTACCTATTTATATTGATAAAACCACATTTCATAAATATTGAAACGTCCACCTTTCATAAAAATAATTAATTCCGCCCTCCCATACAACCTGAACCACTGTGAAACGTCGCGGTTGCCTACTCACTGTCCTCTGCTGGTGTGCAGCAGTAGCGTGACGAGCGTGGATGCTCCCGGACACGTGCAGTTATTCGCCAGCAGCGCATACTTAAATTCGTCTTCGCAAACTACAAATTCGGCAAACTTAACATGTAATTTGTTCTCCGGTCTAAATATCTGCACGTACTGAGGAACGTCCGGTGCAAAATCTTTAACCGCCCATGACCTGTTGAAATAAAGAAAAGGTTGAACAGTTTATTTATTGGAAATTCGAAATGAGTACAGTATGCATTAATGCATTAGAAATTACTGAATTGATGAAGGAAGGAAAATATACTTATTTATCTCGATACTCAGTGCCTAAATCTCACGGAAGCATGAAAGTACGTATCGCGTTTAACATCGGTAACAGGTTTTTTTTGTACCTGTGTAAATTATTCAGCTTTAAAAGTATGTGCCAACGCTGAACGGGGAACGAAAATTTGATTATTTTTGCGCTATGACGCACGGATATACAGCCCTATAAAGATTTCAGTTTGAATGTTTCATAAAAGCACTATACATGCTTCCGCGTGAATAGGGCTTGCCGATGCTCGCCGAATATAGGTATCTTTCATCTTTCCCGGTCTCTGTAGTAATGTACTATTTTGAAATACCTTAGTATAGTGTGTTCGTCGGCGGCCGTTTTGTCGGCGTAGTTCCTGGCCGCTAGCACGAAACATGCCTCGGCTTCGTTCATGCGTGCTCGTATTAGATCCGTGTCTTTTAGGCACGAACCTTGTATGTAAATGACACGTTGAGCCCAAATTGGCACCTGTAACAATGCTGTTACTTATACATACATACCAAGGTCTACGATCATATCGAATTCAGTTACGCGAGATTAATATAGAACACAGTTAATAGTATTAATAAGGTACCTTAATTTTGAAGTATATTATTATTTTGGGTTGGTACTTGCCAGCGTTAAATAGAAAGTGACGGCCAAAGAGGTCAAATATATCGTGACATAATCTTATTTCTATGTAACAAAGGTGTGTTACGATGTTACTTTGGCCGTGACTATCTATTTGATGCTGGCTGTACTTATTTAGGTAAATTGACATTATATGCTTATAAGGTAGATATAGTTGTGAGTGGTGACAGATCTCCGGCACATCCAGCTATTGTTTGCGTTGCGGCTTACGACGTAATGAGCTCCCAGCACTGTTAGGGCGTTTTTCTGTATTTAAACATCCATTTAAGAAAACTAAAACTAAAAAATAAATTTACCCCAAAATAGAGGTGAACTTCCTGCCACAGGGCATTCTGTTATAACTTACCGTGGGACTTAGGCAATTGTGTAATAAGCCTAATTAAATACAATTGACAAGATAAGTAGGTAAGTTGGCTAGGAAATATACTAGTCAGTTTGCTCTGGCTCCTACACTTGGCTCAGCCTGTTTCGTGGGTAACCCAGACTCAAATGAGTTTATACAGTTGATACTTAAAACTATAAGAAGAGGAAATACTAAAATATTATAATTTTACATAATTACAATTAAATTAATGAACAAGCAATTTAAAACTACATAAAACTAAATTAAACTAATTTAAAATTATACTTCTGTGTGTGACTCGATGTCTTCCCCGTAGGGGCCATCCGACATCCAATATCGGATTGACGCTTCCAATAATGACTGACCCCCCCTTCAGCTGTCGGACCGATAATTTTTGTTAGTGTGCGTATATGTGTGCCGCTGAAGTAGGCGCGGGGCTCATTCCTACATCTTACATAGGTCCTACATCTGATATCCGATATCAAATAAAGGACGCCACTGATCTAAACTGATAGATTATAGTTTTTCCTTTTTGTTAGTTTTGGTGTTTGTATCGATAACCGTTAGAACTGCCGAAGTGGCGTTATCCGAATATCAGTTTAACCTAAATAACAGTATTCTTTAAATCATAGTCTATATATAAAAATCATAAGTGCTCCAACCATTGCCATTGTACGTGGATTTAACGGTTTATAAGTGCAACATTTTATTTATTAGCCCAGGCCCTGCAAGTTATACAAAGTTGGTGTCAAACAATAAAATAATGTTATGAGTAAGCCCTTTCAAACGAGATATGTCTCAACTGTAAAACACCACACATGAAACGTAACACCATGCATGAAACGTAAGGACCCTGAAACCTAGTCTTAATAAAAATATCTAGATCGTTTTAGCCAGAGCTTATGGCTAGAAATGGGTTCATTAAAAAATGACATGCTAATTTAACAGTTATTATTGCCCCTATGCTATTAGACTTTTATTAATATTCCTACCATATACAAAACTCTAATTCCGGTCAACTTACCTACCTACCTACTCATCACTAAACGTTTGGGTCACCGGAAATTAGACTAAATGTATTCCTGCCCGTCGCGAGTTTTGCAATTAAATTTTATTAGGGCGCGCATTACCTGCAAAATCATTCTCATTGTTGTATCCAGTTCCATCGGCGATAATAAAACCACGTAGTAATCTTGAAGCAAGGGATGAGCATAGAATTCATTAAGGAAATCCATGATGGTGTCCGCGTGGAGTGTTGTGGAACACACTACAACGTGTTTCTCTGACTGGGCTCGATGAGAGGAGTAAGAGCCACCTAGTTTCTGTCTCTCCATCCAAGTGAATGCGAGTTGCTCGAACTGCAAAACAACAATTTTAGATTTCAGAGTGAATTAAAATTGCCACGGGGCGATATGTTTTTTTACGACGTACGTAGATATTGACATTTATACATATTTACATAATTTAATTGATTAACTAAAATAATATTCTGAATCTGCAGACGTATATAGGCTACGGAGACTGCATACCATCAGGCGGGCGGTATGCTTGTTTGCCATCGACGTAGTATATAATTTTTTTTAAATAAGGTATGCATAACATTTTGGGATAATTTAATCGATTTAAGTTGACCACTTCTAACATGACAAAACAATTATGAACACAAATAAAACTGTGTTGTTATCAGACGGGCGTAACTTTAGATCAATATTAATGATATTTTTGCCCTCACCTGAAAGAAGGCTAAGGCTGGCTGAACTAAGCGTCAGTCAATCTCCAAAAACCCTGCTGCTTTTACGGCAAATGCGGCTGGAAGGTTACAGATTAACATCGAATGTGTAACTTTCGCCTGATGCCCTTGACGGTGTCGTCGATGTCTAAAGGTACACATATATGTAGGTACCAACATGGTAATTACAGGCATAAGTTAATTGTTTAAGTGCGATGGCACGACATACCTGCGTGGGCAACACGACGAGCGCGACGCCAATCATTATCACCATGTAAAGCTGCGACGGCCAGATGTCCGGCACGAAGTCCCCATACCCCACCGTAGAAAACGTTACCACCACGAAGTAAGTAGCTTGGAAAAGGTTCAGGTGCCGGTGCCCCGCCCTCTGGAAGTGCTGGATGCCACATACGCTGAAAGGTTGAAGGTGTCTATATATATATATATATATATATATCATTTGAATATCCCCATTTAGCTCCACTTCGCATTCCAATTAGAAGTTTTTGTCTTTATACAAAATGGAAAAAAATATATATCTTCCGTAGAACCGAACTCATGTCACATAATTATATCAAGGAAAATTATATTTACGGCTGCAAAAGCTTTACAAGCAATCTTCGCTCTACATAAGAGCCATAAAAAAACGTGAATTGGAGAACCCTTAAAAGGTTGCATAAATGAATTTATTACGCTATTATCGAAACAACAAAGCACCCACCAATACCAGCCTGACATTTACTTGGTAGTGATTTACTTAAGAAACGTACGTAGATTACCTACATATTTTAAACAGGGATCGTTAAAGTTACAATTGATTCCATACAAAAGATAACCTTGAATTCACAATATTTCTGACTGACTGATTAAATCAACGTGGAGCCGAAACGACTAACGCTTGAAAGTTGAAGTTTGCGCATTCGGTTATATACGTTACCGTAAAACCCGTTTTTAGTTGAAACGTTTTTCCCTAGTTAAAACTACTTTTCACTATTTTTATTTAAAACTAGTTTTAACTAAACGATACAAATAAGACAATAGGTAAAGGCTTTTTTTCTTAACATTATAAAATATACCAGTATAAAGTCGATTCTGGTCACAGTCAATCTAACATGCTCCTCCTCGCTGTGCTCGTCGGCGTAACGTTTTTTTGTCTTCAGCAGAATACCGTGAAAACTAGTTTTTAACTAAAATTAATATTGTACAATTACTAGAGAAAACTAGTTTACATTTTACGAAAAATAATTTTAACTAGTAAAAACTCGTTTTCACTGAGGCGATACGGGAAACTAGTTGTAACTAGGGAAAACGGGTTTTCACTTAAAACGGATTTTTACGGTAACAAGTTATAATGAGTACAATAAGGAGAGAATTTGAAATATTCTACGAATTCAATTTCTTTAAATTTTGAAATCAAGTCCTGGATGAGGGACGAGAAATATCTCAGTGCGAATCCCATGCTTGCGTCCTATGGACAGTTCGAAAATTAGTGAAATTGTTCTTTATAAATCCATGGCGTCAATGAACATACTTTCTGTAAGTAAAGTTAGGACCCTAAGCACGAAGATGTGGAACATTGGCACGCCATTTCTCTATCGCACGCGTATAATTATGCATGTGTGATAGAGATAAGAAATGCCGTGTCGATGTACGAAAAATTTCGTACTTATAGCGTCCTTACTTTACCTAAATATCACACGATTGAACCGAACCCACAAATTAGCGCAGTCCATACTATGGTCATCTGATCGTTCACTTCGATAGTACGGAAGGCAATCTACCGTACATATTATATTATAGCCGCATCCTTACCACCGGCTTACACATAAATGTCGGTTAGTAAAGCAGAAACTTGAGAGAGCGCTGGTGGCCTAGCGGTAAGAGTGTGCGACTTTCAATCCGGAAGTCGCGGGTTCAAACCCCAGCTCGTGTTGAGTGTCAACCAATGAGTTTTTCGGAACGTATGTATATTTCGTAGAAATATCATTTGATATTTTCCAGTCGCTTTTCGGTGAAGGAAAGCATCGTGAGGAAACCGGACTAATTCCAATAAGGCCTAGTTTACCCTTTGGGTTGGAAGGTCAGATGGCAGTCGCTTTCGTAAAAGTTAGTGCTTACGCCAACTATGGGGATTAGTTGCCAAGCGGACCCCAGGCTCCCATGAGCCGTGGCAAAATGTCGGGACAACGCGAGGAAGAAGAAAAACGCAGAAACTTAAATAGGATTTTACGAGTAGGTAAGTATTTTATTTTATTTATCATTTTAGAAGTCTTTTTTTAAATTTTTTATTACATTGATAACTACATTTTATACAGTGTGTAAATCTAATACGGACGAATCTCTTAACGGTGTATTGTAATTAGATAATTTTTACTTAGAATTGCAATTAAAATTTTATCTATACAAAATAGTTCGGCCCGCCTACCTATTCACCTATTCTCTACGTGATTTCCTTGTATTTCATAACAGGTTTCGCAACGTCGTTTGACTAACTCCATGACGTGGCGAAGATTGATGGTGTCTCTTAGTTTCTGAAAAACTTCAGTTATCTTGTTTCTCAGTTCTTCTTCTACCTCCTTCCTCTACTACTCTCAGGGTCAAGTGCAAAATGGCGAAGGATTCGTTCTTGTAATGGAACTGATACTTCATCGCGAATAGTTGCTCCGTCCACCCTTCTAGTCACGGGCAAACCTTCGCGAACTCGCTGTATCGCGTTTACAACTACTCGAGCGTTTCTTGGTACAATTCGATCAGAGAATCAATCTCTGTACACGCTGTTCTAACGCTCGATTACCATTTTGTAATGCTTCACCGTAAATTAAAATCATGTCCATTAATTCGGGAGCAGTAAAAGTTGTTGAACGAGGCATTTTTATACTTCTGTATTGAATGACTGACATTGTCAAATCAAAGTTGAAATAAAATAAAAACCATTTAACTTTACCAAAGAGTTTGTCAAGTTTTGAAACAATGTACGAGTACTAAACTTTGTGATGTTAAGACTGTTAGTTAGCTAGTTAATTCTCGAAATTAATTTTGGTAATAATACAATTATCAGGCGGGCCGTATGCTTAGTTCCCACCATCTGCTATAACAAAACCAGACAAATGAAATACTAAATGTTATCATCATACTTATCTTTTAGTATTAGGTTCTGATATGAAATGCATTTTCAAAAATGTGCTATCAAAGTATGTCTATACTCAGTATTAGGAAACATCACGTCAAGTACTGTTATCGTGACTGATTAAAATGACATTAAGTAGATGAAGTCAGTTCTTTGTTGATAAAAATGATAAATAAATAACATTTAATATCTTTAACATACCTGTCTGTCTACCAAAATAACCATAAAATATTAAACACAGTGTAATACTAACATGTGATTGTTCCTGCAGATATTAGGTAAGTTTGTAAATGCGTAATAATCGTTTCGAATAGATATTCCGGTAACGCAACCATGTTTACAGTACATTGCTACTGATAACATTTTCAAAAATGAATTATGACCCCATAGTTAATGAATGAATGAATGAATTTATTTTATTTCAGACTTTTTCAAATCCATATTTTTGTTAGTAGTTACACATGTAAAAAATGGTTAGTAAACAATGATGACTATCAATAAATTGTAACTTAAAAAAACATCTTAAATAATGATTACACTAATGAGTTCTATGTCTGGTTTAATTTATCGCCCGTATTAGATTTACACACTGTATACAAGAACAAAACAGCCAGAAACAAAAACTTGTTATGCGTGCTCAAACATAACGTCGAAACAAACGAGCTGAATTTGGATGAATTGGGTGTCAATATACTTTTTTAACCGAATTTAAAAGGAAATCTATACGAAAAATAATTTTCATCTCAGCAGCTCAAACTAGCCGACTTTCGTCACTCCAGGGAGTGAGACAAAGTTGCTTTTTAATTTAGTGAAGGCCATGAATACAGGAATATTTCTAGAAGCTTTCGTCATAATGATGATGCCTTTCATTCATGAATGTAAATAAATGTGGCTAACTTTACTTGATGTTGAATTATTTTAACCTTCAATATGTTCTCACTACTGAGGTAAATAGTTGTATGTGTCACACGAGACTAAAGTTATTTTACATCTCCTGTTTATAAGTCCCTCGCTACGCTCCAGATTCTAACTCAGAATCACTCGCTTCGCTCGTAATTAAATTATAGAATCTTTCACTTACTCGGGACTTAAAATAAACACTCTCAAGAAAAACCAACTTTCCTCTCTTGTTGCACAAATAACTATTCTTCGTCGGGCTTTAATTGAATAATGGAGTTTTAGTTGAATCAGGTTACAAAAGAAAGAAAATTATAATAACAGTTTTGGTTTCAAACACACTTGTCAAAACCTCTGAATGTTCGTTATGTGACCTGCTGTTAATTGAAATAATAAACAAATTAAACAAATTACCATTTCGAAGAAATTAATAACATTCATCGCGACGTGTACTATACTGGTTTGTGTTTTGTTAAATAATTTATCGTAACCTGAACCATTTTTAACCAAATACTCGTACTCGAATATATAGTTACTTGAATCGTTTACTTGTCGGCCGAATTCATTAAAGCATAGTTGGCAACATTTAGGCCAAGGATACCTACATCGTACATTTGTTACCATTAGGAAAACGGGATAAGTGCGAGTTGTACTCGCGCTACGAGGGTTCTGTAAATCATACAAAAGTGTGCAAAATATTTTTCTTTAGTAAGATATACTCCCGTTTGACTTTCCTATCAATTTTCCTGTAGGTAAAAAACTATTAATGTATTTTTTAGGTTACCGTATCTTAAAAAACGGAACCCTTGCAGGATCAATGTATGTTTCTCATTCTGTCCGTCTCTAGATAACTAGACTCATCAAGTTGGGATTTGGTACAGATATGTAAGAAGTCTCTCACCACGGCAAGTCACCCGAACTCCCTATATTAACACATTTAAGAGATCCAATGCAACCTTATATATACCTAGTTCCCGCTACTTGATTTTAATGTACCTCCATATATCTATGACAGTAAACAACATGTTACAGGTGGGAAGTCTAGTTGAAAAACAAGTTTTAAAAGACCGAAAGAAGGTATTTTTTAATTATTGCGTCAAAAAAATTTACTAAATAACCTTCTATGAATTATGTCTATGTTTTATGAACTTAATTATTAACGAATTTCAATTTAATGTATGTATTATGGTTATTTATCACAATTACTTGAATCTGGATTTGTGACTAGAACTAATATTTATGACATGTTTAATAATTATAGTATTATTGCTTTATTTTAATTGTAAGGAATTCCTAGTATTACGTGAATGCTATTTTGTGTTTGACAGATGTATTTATTTTAGTAATTAGTTTTTAGAATATCAATAATGTTGCTATGCCCTGCCAGGGTAACCATGCATGCACTTAATACATGTTAACATTGTTAACACCTTAATGTAACTATGGTTCTGCAATAAACGAAAAGAAATGAAATAAATATTAGGTGCAGGTCCCTTATTATCTTGCTTGCATGAGTAAACAGTGCGTTTTAACCGGAGAAACATAATTTGATACTTAAAGCTTAACTTACCTTGTAAAAACGAGGCACAACAGTGTTACACAAAGGATCATCAGTTGTTGTGACAGGGCTGATTGAGATTTTTGCATCGCTCGATGAAGATCATTCTGCAACGTACAAAATACAGTTATATATTTAAGTTGTAACCTCATTTCAATTTATTTACTTACCTATTTCTACAGATATAATTGTATGAGGACAAAATTATTCATGTAGGTAACTCTCAAAATTACAATTCAGCTCATAGTCTCGGTCTAAAGAATATCGGCAAAAAAAAACAGCGTTTTATAGAGCGATAACATTGACGCTTGGACATTGTTTATTCTTATAGTTCAACGTATAATTGAGATATGCACCTTTGACTCTTTTTTGTGTGAAAAAATAAATGATTTTGACGAAAGAAATCTCTGGATAAGACGCGAGATCTAAGAACCTTTACAAGTACTTATCGTGTGACATAATCGTACACTGTACTAACTTCAAATTGGTCGCTCAGGAGGTTGATCATTCATATCAACTAATATCAAGTATCAAAAATACTAAGGCGTCCATCTTAATCTGATATCGAGCATCGATCAGTATGCCGCTTTCGCATCAAAAATCACTTACCTATCGTCTTGCTTTTCTTTTAATCAATTAATCATAATAAAATTTACTTTTGATAGCATTATCATGATTTACATGAAAACTTTGAAAAATAACACATTATTGCCCTCAACAGACACGATAAGTGGCGTTTGACACATGGCGATTGCCATTTAAAATGTTTTATTAATAAATAAATCTTAGTAGGTATCTACTTTCATTAGCTCTAATCCATTTACCTAATATATGTGATCTAATATCACATTTTAATGTAAGTTGTAGGTACCTACAACTTACATTAAAATATAGGCATTTTTAATACTTCAGAATGTTGGGTAATTCTTGAAATCACCCATAATTCCATCATATGAAGTCCATTTTCGGATTAACAAATTCGTAATTGCTCGAATACACATTATAAAAATATCATCAAATTTTTATATGGCTGTCCCTCGCAGTCTTCATATGTATTCGTGTAATAGATATCTATGTGTGCAATATTTTTTTCAGTTTGATAAATAACTAAATCATGTCAATTCAAGTACTTACAAACATATTTTCTAGAGATCGCTTCGCTAGCCAGCAATTTAGAAACACGGGTATAAATAAGTTCCGGAGCGGTGGAAACGGCAACTGGCATTTGAAAAAAAAAAAACACTTATTATGTTACGTAAGCCGCATGTAGATGCAAAATTATAAGCCTTGGTCGTATTAATAATTTACAGGTGACTTCTGACCTTGGTGCTTTAAATGCAAGGATCGATTTTACTCCTCAAACGGAACAAATTTTTGCCTACCTACAGCGTATTTAATTTAATTTCTTGTGCAGAAGCCCTATTTGATTCGAGAAAGTAACAAGGCGTGATATGGCTGTTTACATTTTGCAATTCAACTTGTCACCTGTGCTCATGAAATTACTACTGCAGAAGTAGTGATACTATAGTCATGTCACTACGCGCCATATGTCACTTTTGCGAGCTAAATAAGGGCTTTGAAGAAAGTTTATAATTACATTGTATTATAAAAAAACCGAGCAAGTGCGAGTCGGACTCGCGCACGAAGGGTTCCGTACCATTATTTATAAAAACGGCAAAAAAAATGTTTGTCGTATGGGAGCCCCCCTTAATTCATCATAACGAGCCCATTGTGTCCCACTGCTGGGCAAAGGCCTCCCCCCTCTTTTTCCACTCATCCCGGTTTTGAGCTACGACCGGCCAGTCCCTCAAAAAGGAGTCTAAGTTATCCCGCCATCGCCGACGAGGTCTGCCAGATCCCCGGTTTGACTCGTGGGGCACCCAATCCGTGGTTATCTTGGCCCACAAGTCATTCGGCATGCGGCAGACATGCCCAGCCCAGTCCAACTTTAACTTGGCCACTTTTCGAGCTACATCTATAATCCCCCTTAATTATTTATTTTATTCTGTTTTTAGTATTTGTTGTTATAGCGGCAACAGAAATACATAATCTGTAGAAATTTCAACTGGCTCACTATCACGATTCATGAGATACAGCCTGGTGACAGTCGGACGGACGGACGGACGGACAGCGAAGTCTCAGTAATAGGGTCCCGTTTGACCCTTTGGTTATGGAACCCTAAAAATGTAAGTGGTTGTGTGACATATGCTGTGTAAATTGTTCCGTTAGAGAAGAAAGCATCGTTGTGTTTAAGTTCGTTAAGTCAAAAACTACCAGTACCTATGTTTAGACTAATCTATTATTAAATACTTACAGTTAAAGCAAAGGGTATGGTGTTTACCATTTCTAAAATGAAATGGAATGATAGAACTTGTTGCCAGATGTTTCCCTGCAGACATATTTACATGAATAAGAATATAGTCATTTATTTGTTATCCAGGGGTGCAAATTCGTAATTCTAAAAGTCAAGCAAGCAAACATTCCAAAATTAGAAGAATCTACAGCTATGCAAGGTTTTCAAGACTCATGACGTATGCTGCCTTGCTGCCGAGTGTAATACATTTTTTTACTTCAGTAGTAGATCAATAATACGCTCTGATGCACAATAATACAATACTTTGACCAAACCCAGCTTTTCCTTTATAAGAAGATTGCGAGTTACTCGTTATTTTGTGATGTCTTACTATGGAAATTTCAGTACAATTATACATGTTACAGTATTTTATTCCATTTATTAAAAAGAAAATTTAACATCATATCAAAACAGAGGTAAGATCCAAGACGCAGGCTTCGTTAACATGCACACACACACACACACACACACACACACGCACACACACACACACACACACACACACACACAGTTACAGTTATTATATATTTTTCATATTTTCTCCATTTCTGTGAACTATTTTTCGAGTAGGAGGCATTTCGAGGGAGTTTGGGTACCTAAGTATATTCACAAGAGTCTATCTGTGCAACATGACGAAAATACTAAATGTAAAAAAATACAGGTCGAATCCAAAATAATGCTTTAACATATTTATCTATGAGCAGCAGTGGACTTGGAATTGACTTGTGAAATCATTCCGAGCTGGTGAAATGAAAACTACTTTAACACGCTACTAACTCATGTGACAGTATCAGTTTTATGTATTTGACCTCATTTTTATGTGTACTTTCGTGATAAACAAGGAAGGCTCAAACAAACAAAATCTATGACATCAATTTTAGCAAAGGTAATAAACTATCTCAAGATTGTTTAGTGTCTAATAAAGCATATTTACATAGGTATATTTAGACTTTGGTTAGTCATGCGTGACTCAGGATTTACTACATAATAATGAGCCTCATACCTTATATCCTAAATAAGCTATAAGTATTGCTTCCGTGAACGAGATCATAGCTAGTATGACTTGCACTCCCCATAGGTAGAGAGGTCTGTTGACCCATATTATGCCGTCCCAGTTGATAATCGGGTGTTCTTGAAACTCCTCCTCTGTTAAGTTCGCGGAATATTCAAATTCAGTCTTATTTCCGACCTTACATCCGTAACTGAAAGTAATAAACAACTGTACTTGAATTTCCCCTCAGTGTTAATGGAAATTAGAAATGACATCCTATTTGTTATTTGTACACGAAGATGAAATGTCTTCCTTTGTATACAACGGTAATGGTCTAATTGTGTACACATAGAGTGATTGATGAGCGTATTGCTCTAATTCGGATTTACGGTTTGTCCAAACAATCTACTAACAGAAGAAGAAATTTGACACCAAGATATAATCAATGTTTGAAACTTGTGCATTTTACTTCCTCCAATAGCCATTATTTATAGTTCACTCGATACGTTAGTCGCCATTTGTTTTATAGCGTTAATAAATGCCCGGGCAACTTACGTAACTCTACGCTCAGGCTGAGAACAGTCGTTGTTGCGATCGTTGAAATACTACTATAGATACGACAATAGACCCATTGGAAACAAATATGGTCCAAAATCTCATGCTGCGCATAAGCTGTAAACGGAAAAGTGATCGGTTGGGCAGTAAATCAGTAAAGTAAAAGGGCAAGTAATTTGAAAGCCCAGTACCTATACAACAATATCCGACTGTAAATTATAGTATGTATAAAACAGAAATTAGAATTGAACTGCACTGGACTAGACAAAACTGTTTTTATTGCAATTACTTTTGAGGTTAAGTACAAAAAAATATGAATAGGTGAAAATACATTTCTGTTTATTCAAGTATTATCTCCCCACGGGGAGTTCTCCCCGTGATAGCGTTTCTTATAAGGCTGCGTTCTCCCTTTGAAATAATATTGCATCTAGTTGCTCGAAGATTGAGCTTAGACCATAGACCGTAGCCTGGTGACTAGGGTTCCAAAGTTTCTACGGCGAATATGCCATGCCAAACGGTGAATGTCATCTCGCTTTGTGTGGTAGGGCACAACACAGCAGATGTCATTCCAGATCTACAGCAGAGCCCAACTGGGGAGGCACCTTCACCTTACGGAAAACCGCAGCCAAATAACACTAGACCCTACTCATAAGTAGTGTTGTATTCCTGCCGGTGAGTAAGGTAAGAAAAAGCCATACAAGCAAAATAATCTACCTTCGCCACACTTACGGCCTTCTTATAAAAAGAT
This sequence comes from Cydia pomonella, assembly GCF_033807575.1. Lineage (NCBI taxonomy): Eukaryota > Metazoa > Arthropoda > Insecta > Lepidoptera > Tortricidae > Cydia > Cydia pomonella. The sequence continues at coordinate 14,097,579 of NC_084703.1, read as the reverse complement.
AAGTTTACATTGGTTGACTGGTAGAGAATGGCTTAAAGCATTAAGTGCGCCATTTGTACCTTCATTTATTGTGCAATAAAGTATAATAAATAAATAAATAAATTCTCATTAATTCCTCAACTGATTACTTTTTACACAATCGTCCACTTACAATCTCGCTAGTTAAATTAAGTACCTTTAGATTAGGGTGACCAGATTTGATTTCCGGTTTTACGGGAAAACTGCATTGAAAATATGGGATCGAGGTTAGTATCAGTATCTTTATTGCTTTCATAGGTTAAACAAGATGTGGCATTTTATTTTGTCCAGCTATAAAAACCCTGTAGGGCACTGCAATACAACTTAATTAGTACATTACGATACAAGTGCGAAAAATAGGAAATTCGAAACGAGTGGCGATAAATTAAAACACGACCGAAGGGAGTGTTTTAAATCGACACGAGTTGCGAATTACCTATTCGCACATGTATCGTACAACGTTTTACAGTACATATGGCCCTTTAAATGTTCGACACAGTAACGTAATATGCAAATTTTCGCACTAGTGCGGTAACGTAGCACCATATGTACTGGAATAGTACATTATGATACAAGTGTGCTAAGTTGGTCATTACCTCATTACACACGAGGCGATAGTGTGCGCGCGAGCTGTAAGGCCTTAGGGCCTCTTTACATATTGATTAGTGTTTAGAACGAGTGTGCAAATTTGCTACCAAACGTAAGTACTATCTCGGACGATCGATGTTTGAAATGTAATTGATATGTCACAGTTTTAAATTTTTTGGTTGAATTAAATGTAATACCCGTGTTACGACAACGCTACACTTATGCAACATTTAATTACGTTTTATAATAAAAATAATACAATTTTTTTTTTTAATTATCCATGCCATTTAGTTTCCTTAAACGTACTTACTCATACCCTTAACGGAATTCAATAAAAACACGGTGTATAATAATTTACACCGTTTAAGTTATTTCACTAGCCGTATTCATTTATCTATTAGTATTTACAATTTATTGGTATCCCCTACCCCTTAGTTCCATTCGTTCTACTCTCAGCGTGTTTCTAAAACGTACAATGAAAATATTTGTATTGTATTGTACTCTCGCAGTAGGTTGTTGAGATGGTAGCGGTCACAACACTCGTCTCATTGTACTCTCTCTCTACAAGCAAGTGATGGCTCTTCACGGCTCAGCGTTGTGTAACGAGTAGTGTCGCTCCCACAAATTCAAAGCTCGCATTTTTACAGAGTCAACAAACATCGCCACTTTTTGTGTTAATATTTTATTTTATTTGCTCGAAGTTTATACCTATATAGTTAAGTTTAAGTTTGGACCCGGGTATGTCCTTAAACTACGTCCAAAAGAGAGGTATGGGCAATGTGAATGTCATCTCGCCTTGTGTGGTAGGGCACAGCACAGCGGATGTCATTCCAGATCTAGAGCAGAGCCCAACTGGGGAAGTACCTCCACCTTACAGAAAACCGCAGCCAAATAACACTTGACCCTACTCATAGTGTTGTGTTCCTGCCGGTGAGTAAGGTTGCCAGAGCTCAACGAGGGGGGTGGGGTTAGGGTCGGCAACGCGCATGTAACTCCTCTGGAGTTGCAGGTGTACATAGGCTACGGAGACTGCTTACCATCAGGCAGGCCGTATGCTTGTTTGCCACCGACGTAGTAAAAAAAATAAAAAAAATATAAATTTTACTTTTCATTGGGAATAAGCTTTCAATACATTAAATTGTAAGTGGAAACCTCACGGCTTCCCAATTAAGTTTCATTGTCTAGACCAATAGTATTTTTTATCCATGAACATGTTTGTTTACCGTTGAGTTAGCATTTCTTCTACGCAACTAATACCACGACAGAGTATTTTCCGGCTTTTCCGCTTTATTTGGGTGTGGAATTTAAGTATAAACTATGTTCAATCTGTCCATGTAAGTAAAGTGCTAACTTACCAGGAAGCAGTAATAGGATCTCCGTCGGCGACAACGCGGCAAATATACAAGACGCACGCCAAAAGTTTGAAAAACAAGTTCGCTATCCTAATACGTAAACCTGAAACAAACAGAAAGGGTTATAGCACGTCACGCCGGAAACTACTCACTCGCACTTGTCATGCTACTTCGTGAAAGAAGGTTTTAACCATGCGCACGTTAACCTATATAACCTATAGCATATCCTACAGTAGCCTTACCACGACTACCTTATCAGTGTCAAACTGACATATTCGCTAACGTCTGCGTAACAGCGTAACTAACTTTCTATAACTCTCGCTTGCACGAATATACCAGTACGAGCGAGATGCATAGAAAGTATGGTACGGACACGTTAACGAATATGTCACTGTCATACTGGTGGTAGCCGTACTGGAGTACCGTACCCTAGTATAGTTACTCCTTTCCTTATAAATGAAATAAAACCGTTTATAAAGGTTTTATTTCATTTAACGGGAAATGTAGTAGTCGTGTTTCCACACAACCGTTCTCGACATTTTCCTTTCTGGATTTTGGCCCTAGATGATATTTTTTAAATGAGTTTAATATTACCAGTACCGGTGTCTGTAACTTTTTATGTGTTACTCTAGATAACCATATGAACTGGAAAACTCACATCGTATGCGTCAAAACGAAAATATCTCAGTTTCTGTACGGACTCTTTATGCTTCGGAAAACAACTAACTTTGGTACAGCACTCTCAGCTTACTATGCCTTTACACACTCTTGGTTACGTTACGGAATTGTAATATGGGGCGACAGTACCTACAGATGCACATGACATATTTGTGATGCAGAAAAAATACGTATGTGTATTGGTAGGTATCCATGAACCCGATAGCTGCAAGCCACATTTCTTAGAGCACGGCATAGTCACTCTACCATGTCTTTATATTTTATGTCAAAAAAAATATGTATTTATGTCAAAAAAAAACATACACTTGTTCAAACAGCTACCAAACCGAAGGTTAAAAAACAAACATCAAACATCAAAACGGTAAGACACGGATAATTTATTTTTTATTCCTTTCTCAAAATTTCGTTACGATTGCTTAAGTTTTGGAGGAGGTAAATGTCGAGAACGAAACCTCGATTTTTGAGATTTTTACACAGGATTATACGTCTAAGCTGCAGTTGTCCTCATCACACTAATTTTAGGAGCCGCTCCCGTCAGCGCGACGGATATATTTACCTAGAATTATCAAATCCGAGAAGGGGCTCAGCTGGTATTTCCTGACCTCTTCACTTTTTCGCGATAACTTATATTTTTTACAGACCTACATTTTAAGATTTAAAGCAAATCTGAATTATTTTGTTAATATACAAGCATGGGTACTGGATACATTATGCCACCGTATAGTCCTTTAGATTTTATCTTGAAACCGCCCAAAAGAAACATCATACATTTTTTATGAAAATCGACATCATATGGAACATCCATATGATGTAGATTTCATCAAAAATTGGTTTCGTAGGAACTTTTATTAAAGTTCCTATGGAATACAAACTTGGATAATCTTAATTCATGCGTACTTCGCATGAAACTTCATTCCATTCCATACTCCTGTTATTATTATTATTTTTTCTACCGCTCCAGCCGAAGAAAGTCAAGCTTTGTACCGATTTAAGCGTCTTATGGCCACTTGCACCATCCTACTAACCCGAGATTAAGAGCGGTTAAACCGTTAACCCAGTGTCAAATTGTACTGGTAATCATAGTAAGTTCAGGTTTATCGGTTAACCCTGGTTTAGCGAATGGTAGAGCTGGCCCTTAGTCTGTATCACTGGGGTAGCAGTGGCACGCGCCAGTAATATATATGCAGGCCGTTCCTTGTACTTTCATTGGTTTCATTAGAGTGTTCCTGCATGTGCTCTGTCCTTGGCCCCATGAGAGGCTTCCGTATATTATCACGGTATAGATCCACCCTAGTCCCTTACCCCTCATCATCATCATCATCATCGTTTGTCCCTTTCCGACGTATTGGCATGATGGAAAGGGACAAACGATGATTAGCGGCATCGTAACTTTAGTACACGTTTATGAATAACTGGGTTAGGGTTTAAACCCATGTTTTGCCATATGCCGCTCTACACGCTTTTCACTTATAATGCCTCGGTTATGTTATGGTGCCGTGGACATTTTTTTCCAATTCAGTTCGTTAGCCAGTGTCACATCTTGGTAGACATTGCATTTCATTGGAAGTTCCCTTCCCCTTAGTTTTTTTTATAAATTCGTACCCCATGTCACCCCTTATAGGGATGAATTTTTGATCTCAAAAATATTCTATATTATTTTCTGGGTTACAATTCCATCGAGACATACAAACTTCGACATTTATAATATTATTAGAAATTTAGTCCTTTAGACTGAACAGAAAAATTAATAATTCATATCAGCCGGAACGTATTTCGCTTCAATAATAATCAATCGATGACATTACGACGTCGTGGTGCCTCAGCGATGGTTTTATTTCCTGTAGGTATCTATGCGTTTACTTTGCCGACGAGATACGTGTAGTCATGTACAGACTAAGCACATAGTACATACACGTTTACGGCACACCTATTTAGCACGCGGGCGCAGGCGTAGATTAATAAGGTCTTTTGTTATTTTTAATACGCTATTTTCCTGTGTTGTCTTTATTAGCATAAGTTTCATTAATTTGAATACACTTATTTGTTCAAACGAAGTAATGTTTGTAGACTGATTCGAGTGGACTGGCTCCGAATATATGTCAACATTAAATCGTGAATGAGTATTGCAGAGGGTAGGTGTCAGTGCGGTCGACACTTGAGTAGGGTGTCGATGCTTGTCTGTCGGTTTAGCTCAGCAGACGGGCGACTAGATTCTTTATCACAATTCAGGGAAGAACATTCTGAATTAGGCCATTGACTTTGAAGACACTGACACTGAATGATGTATGTTAATTACTTCGATGTGCATGCGAAGTTTCATGTTATTCCAGCATGGCGTTATACAATGAGAGCGGAACTTCAATTGTACGAAAAGATAAATTCGGCGGCTCTGTGTTGGCGACTCCTAATGTAAGGCAACTACAAGAGTAGCCTTTCTGCCACAGGCAATCCGATTACTATGCCTATAGTATGATATCAACCTGCTAAATATCTATCGTACCCCAAGAACTTCCAAAATCCGAAAAACCCTAATAACAAAACAAAAAATTTGATAAAACATGGTTTTCATTTTTACCAATTCTCTGACATTCCTTTCTGACTTACGATGTTGTCATCCTATTGACATCTCTCTACAAAACTGTCCTTTAGTATCGAAATGAGTTATTGGCAAAAAAATCTATCGCTGTAACGTTCTTATGGTAGATTTACGGTAAGTGGTCTCTCAGACCCATAATATGGTGGGAAAATTTGCTGTCCATGGATGAGGTCTTGGAAGCTCAGTTGGCAGAGTGCTGGAGTATAGATCCAGATCATCCAGAGGCCATGAGTTCAAGTCTCACCCAAGGCCGTAATTTTTCCAGTTTTAAATTTGTTCTAAGCTTAATAGCGTTGTTCGCAGACTTTTCTGCTTGTTTAAAATTAATTGAATATTCATACCAAGTTTCATGTCATCATCATCATTTTATCTACACGCATATCATAAACCCTCTATGATGCCTTCATAATCCGTAAATAATGGCCAACATTACGATAAACTGTTTTGTTACAACAAATTTCTTATGTGTGATAATGTAGTTATAGCTTCATAACTACATCAAAATCGATTTGGTTATGCATTCAAATTTGGAACATCTCTGAAAAAAAGCAATTCGATTTGATCTTTATTCTAATATCAGTCTAGATGCGTTTTTGTTCGAAATGAAATGTCAATTGCATACAATTTTTACATATTTCGCATGTTAGTTTGTATCGAATGATACGGAAATAGGCCCCCGACTCTAGTTTAAAAAAAACCACATGTGTGAAAAAAAAATTCATTTACCGCCATTTGACGTACAGTTTATCTTTTAATTAGTTTTAAGTATAAAATGAATATGTTTTGTTGTTTTTAAGGTAATGTAGCAAAAATTTCGTATAAAATAAGCGATAAAAATATTTCGGTGACGCCACGACATGTCCGCGTGTTCCGCCAAGAGAACAACGATTTGGCAACGTTGCCCTAACGGAGGCTGTAATTTGGGTTAGTGAATATTTCATAGAAAGTTTATAATATGTGTGTAGATAAAATAGTGTATGTAACTGTACATAATTAGGCATTAAACCACTCGTATGATCTTTTTAAGAAACTCAATTCGTTCGTTTCTTAAACTCACACTCGTGTATTTTAATGCCTTTAATTATGTAGCAGTCACATAAACTACTATTAAATCACGAGCGTAACTTCGATTGTATTGTGACTCGTAATGATATACCATATGTCTTTTTATAAAGTACCATATTTGGAATGTACTTACTCGATCGTTGATTTTTTATGAAATATAGTTGCAGTCTTTCCTTAAAAGTATTTTCGTTTACGTAGTACTCCACACGTACTCTGGAACAAAACAGAATATCATTGTTAATTGGTGTCCTTAGTAAAAAAAAACAGTATTTAGTCAAAGATGCGCAGAAATCAATTATTGCTGGAAAGCATCATGTTGTGGCGCTCTAATCAAATGGGCCGGCAATCGATCATAATACAACACAACAGGCCGGTGAATGGGGCCCGAAAGGCATGTCATGATCATGCCATGTGCAATAAAAATAAAATAAACCCTTTGGCAGTTTCAAGACTTCCGCGTGAACGAAGTTGGGTGGAGGCTACTAAAATATATTTATCTATAATTGCAGTCAAGGTTTGATCTTGGCAATGTTCTTTTGGGGTAATTTCCATTAACTTGTTTAGACTTCATGCTTCATTAAAAGTGGTTCCAGCGGAACATTTCTGAATTACAAGAGGTTCCACCGTCGATTTGTAATAAATTATGCATTCGCATTCATTTTTGAAAATGAAATTTACAATAACTCTACTGAGATTAGAACTGACATGCATTCTTGCCTTTGAATCCAAATTAAAATTCATCAAATCCAACCACCAAATACAACGTATTTTACTTAAGTATTAAAATAAGTTTTTGGCAAAAAAATCATTTTTGGTACAAGCTTTTATCGCTGACTGTACCTTTTTTTCTAGAGGCAACTAATACTTATCGAGACAATTCTAAAAACCCCAAACACAATTAGGTTGCGTTGTTTTATCACGGAGTTTCTGTGGCTACCTCCTGTCTCCATCATCAGATCAGCTCGATGGTACTATAATATTGCATTGTCACCCGACTTACATATGTATGCATATTTTCAGCTTCATTGGAAACCGGGAAGTGGGTCAAAATTAACTTGCAAGATTTGATTACAGACCGACAGACAGACAACGGGACAGGTGAAACTAAATAAAAGCTTGTAATGACGATTGCGAAATAATGCATTGAGATATTTTTTAATAGTAATTTGTAAGATACAATATGGGTCAATATTCTGTAGATACAAACATACAGTTGAACAATCAAAGAAGAAAATCTAACGGGATTTTATTTGGAAAAATGCTTTATTATATTACACTGGTAATATTCAGTTGTTACGAGTATAAGCCAATGACAATGACATAATCACATGATATATTTTCACACAATATGAGTGAAAATATTTAGGGAGCCACTTAATTTATGAGAAGAGACATGATAATTAGTGCCAAAAGTACTTAGTACTAATGTTATCAACAGTCTTTACGTAATACGTCCTACTGCCCGGCACCGGGATCCTCTCTGTTAGTAGGCGCTCCGCTATCCCACTGCTAATTAAAGACAAACTTAACATACACACCTTTGAATTTCTTCACACAAAGAGAGATATATATATGAGTTTCTGCCCTCTGTTATTTGATTCAAAAATTTCAAACCGAGAGGTTAGTTAAGCTTTTATAAGGTAGAGGAATATATTTTCCACTTAATTTTGAACTTTATTGTAAAGTGATAGGGTTCATTTTTGCATAATGCATTATTGTATGACACTAATTTCTGACATACGTAAAGTAGATTAGATAAGTGCTGACTGAGCTATATCTTCAGTTTATGTATTAGTAAAAACGAGACACAGCAATAAAAGGTTAAACATTTTGTTTTACAGTAAGTGGAGACATTAAAAGCGAGTTAATGGCGCTTGCGTGAGGACGGATACCGAGGGTGTATGTACCCGAGGGACAAGAGGTTTTATCATTACTACCTACATATATTCATAATACCGTTGTATATTTGCGGAGAAAGCAAGTACATTCTTTAATTTAAAAAATGTCAGATAATACAAACACGAAAAAATTTAAAAAAATCAAATACCGTTTTTACCGTTGTAAATAAGTCTGTTCCGTTCTTAACGTTTAGTTTTTAAATAATTAATCATATTCCGCGCGCTTCAAACCGTTTATCGATGCAATGTCAAGACGCACTTCACAGCGATGCAATATTGAAATTTAAGCCAATAGGATCGCCCGAAAATGATCGGACGACATGCTAAGGACAGCCATCAGCAGAGCGCCTCTGGTGGCGAAAAAAAGAGAGAACTAACGAAGCGCACAAGGCGTGCGGATCGACCGCTACCGATTTAAATCGTTTTTTATGGTTTAAGCAACGAAACCTAAGTGTTTTAGTGTTCTATCGCGCGTGACAAAAGGCCTAAGACTATTAACCGTACCGCCGGCCGGCGTGTGAAAGAAGAAAAGGTGATAAACGTAAGAAGAACCAGTCACATCGAGAGGATTCCACCATTGCTGCAACCTCAGGTTAGTCCCGTGCATGATAATCCTGTTGGACTGAATTTCTCTTGTTGTATCGCTTGTTACCGGCGAGTGTAGATATTTATGCTCGATCCAGTATGTTACGGATTGGCATTGCATCTTTATTAAAACCGCGCTAATTTGTAACATTCTTTTTGGTGCCGAAACCCGGGAATCACCTTTTGACCTTCATTTACACTCGGCCTACCAACTACCAATTTTACTTCGTAACCTTTCTACCATTGTCGTTAATACTCGTTTAATATTCTTCCTTATTTACCGTGTAAACGACTTGCAACGTCAATCTATCGCGTAATTACGAAGTTAAAATCAAAGTCTTTGGTGCATTTTGTCTCGCTACCCTACCGTTTAACGAATTTACAATTGCATAATCTTTTCACTAAAACTTTATCGAAATATACCTAATCGTTTAAATCTAGTTTACAAAATCATTTAGAATTGTACCATAAATAACCGAATTACTTACTAAGAAATCGTATCATTTTTCTAAATAAAACTACAACTTACAATATTCCCTACCGACGGGTATTCGAGAAATCAACCTGACAACCTCCCAGTGTAACGAGGCACCCGTCTTACGGAGTTTTGTACGTAGTGTAGTCACGCGTTACGTTGGTCCGTTTCCTTTGTTCAAAACGACTCCACCCAGGTGTTCGAAAGTCGTATAACTCATTTCCTTATTTTGACCGCTCGAGTTATCGTATTAAAAATTGTCATTATATTTAAAATTTGGAAATCGAACGTTATCGTATAATAACTTTGAAGGAAGATATTCAAACTTTTTAATTACTTATTTCGTAGTTTCATATTGCCCGAATTATTTTCGTTGAATTAAAATAAGAAAATTATACTGGACTTTCTTTCATTTTATTTTCTATCGACTTTTTCGAACATCGCCAACCGTTCCGAGTGCTTCTTGAGTTCTTTTTCATATAAATTGACCGAGTTGATATATTTTACTACATTAATTCCGCGAACTCAGGGTGCCGGTTTCAATAGTTGTCGCGTTATACAAACATCGAAGCTGTTTTTATTTGTGCTATCACTGATAACGTATAGTGTTTTTAAATACGAGCTTGTTGTTTTAGCGTATATTATTTGCGTATTAGTAAACATTGTTTTCTAAACTTAAACAATGTCTTACCTAACAAGGCGTAAATCTGTAGGTAAAAAATGTACCGATAAAGCTTATACCGTCAACAACTTACCGAGTTTACGACGTAAACGAACTATAGCGTATAACCGTATAGCGAAGGCTTTGGAAATAGGGACCTTAGCCAATACCGATGATTCACAAGTCGAATTATTTCTTTCATATTGTCAGGAGATAAAAAATATAGCTGATAGTTTTCAAGAGTCTCACCTTATCATTTCGGATCTATTAGGGGATGATGTCGACGACAGTGAGAATGAAATTCAGGAAAGATTCGACGAAGCGTATTTTAACGTAGTTGCCATTCAGCGTAAATTTTTACCGTGTTCGTCTCATCAACCGGATATTTCGAGACAGGACATTCCAACGGGTTCGCATAGTACTCACAGTAGTAATATGCGGCTTCCAAAAATTTCACTACCGACCTTTTCGGGTGCTGTTAAAGAGTGGCCCGAGTTCATCGCGACTTATAATGCGCTTATTCACGAATCTACCATTTTGAGGGAAATTGAGAAATTTCATTATTTAGTGTCCGTTTTACGCGGTGACGCTTTATCGTTAATTAGAACGTTTCCTGTTGCAAGTGAACATTACTTAAGTGCATACGATGCTCTCAAGTCCCGCTACGAGGACAAACGCGACTTAGCTTTTACGTGTTGGCGTGACATTTTAGATGTCAGTTTTAATACGGCTAACGCTCAAGATTTTCGACATGCGCTAGATACAATCGATGAAAATCTAACTATCTTAAAACAGTTGAAATTACCGACCGAACATTGGGACTTTGTCCTTTGTTACAATATTCTTGCGAAGTTAGATACCAAGCTACGACGCGAATTTGAAGAAAAACACGCCGACGTGGAAATGCCTCAATACAAGCAAATTAGGGCATTTTTACACGGGAAAAGCGAAGCTTTGTTGCGCGATACGCACTTTACAGCTGTTAATTCTAAAAACGCGAACACTTCTAAAGAGGCAACGGGAACCTTACAGAAACCGAAGCGACATAACGTCACGCATACACTCCTCTCTCCTACCGTGAACCCCCTTCCAAAAGGTGGTGACAAACAAGAGGTGAAACCGAAAGTTTCGGGAACTCCAAAAGTTGTCCGAAAATGTTCCTTCTGTGGTGAAGAGCACCACATTTCAGCCTGTAAGGCCTTTCTAGCGAAATCGGTGGATGAACGAATGACTGTGACTACGGAGAGGAAATGGTGCTATAATTGTCTTAACGCGTCTCATTCAGTGCGACAGTGCACATCGATATTCTCTTGTCAGAAATGCAAGCGGAAGCACCATACTCTGTTACACCGAGAGCAAGCTGTCAGCAACCCCGAACCTTCTGGTGAAAAATCAAGCTCAGCAGTCGTCTTGCTGGCTAAAGAAACGTTAACTCCGTCCAATTCACCTTCGAATACGACCGTGCTACTGGCAACCGCGCTCGTCCAAATTCGTGATGCTTCGGGCGAGTTTCAGACATTCCGCGCGTTATTAGACACCGGAAGTCAAAATAATTTCCTCACTACACACGCGGCTCAACGGCTAAAGTTGAAGCCTACCGCGACTAGTGATGGGCCGTGCGTCCTAGGGGGTGCACCTGCATCAGTGACTGGTCAGGTCACCTGTGATATAGGTGCCAAGGACACCGTACATTTCCGTCTGGAAATGTTTGTTTCACCGCACATATGTGCAGATCAGCCTATAGGCAGACTCAATATGAGTGGATGGGATGACCTCAAAACATTACCGTTAGCAGATCCTGGTTTTGATATTCCTGGTCCAATTGATGTCTTGCTCGCTGCCGACGTCTTTGCTGAGTCACTTCTCGACCAACGTTTGAAACGCTGCGTCAATCAACCGCGTGCTCTCAACTCTGTCTTCGGATGGCTGATAGTCGGAAAAACCCGACTAGCGTCGTCGTCTTTATTAAGTGTACCATCACCTAATAAGGATGATAGCTTAAACAATATCGTTCAACGCTTCTGGGAGATCGATACCGTTCCGCATTCTTCCCGATTAACCCCAGATGAACAACGCTGTGAAAATAGTTTCACAAACGAGCATTACCGTGACGAGACTGGTAGGTACGTCGTCTGTCTTCCCTTCAAAGATAACGCTGAGCCTGTGTTTGAAGGCTCTCGGGAGATAGCGGTACGACGCTTCCATGCTATCGAAAAGCGCCTTTCTCGTGATACAGACTTGAAACAACAATATGTTGATTTCATGACCGACTACATCGAAAGTGGTCACATGTCTTTGGTGCCTGCTAAGCACATGGGTCAAGGCAAGTTTTATGTGCCGCATCACTGCATTTTGCGCCCTGAAAGCGCCACAACGAAGTTGCGCGTTGTTTTCGACGCTTCAGCTAGAGATGCGCATTCTAAATCGCTTAACGACTCGCTATTAACAGGTCCAAAGCTACAATCCAACATTGCGGAGATTCTTCTTCACTACCGGGAGCACGAAGTGGTCTTTATGGCCGACGTGCGCCAAATGTACCGTCAAATTAACGTTGCTCCGCATCACCGGGATTACCAGCGTATACTCTGGCGAGCTCACCCAGATGAGCCTCTTCAGGAATACGTACTAAATACCGTAACGTACGGGGTCTCCTCGGCTCCGTTTCTTGCTTGCCGAACGATCCAGCAATTGGCCAACGACGAAGGTCATAAGTACCCGAGGGCTAAAACCGTTCTAACTTCCGATATTTACGTCGATGACATCGTTACCGGAAGTTCTTCGCTGGATGATGCCCGTGACATAAAATCACAAGTTATCGCTCTTTTCAAGCTCGGCGCCTTTGAGCTACGAAAATGGGTAAGTAATCGACCCGAACTTCTAAGGGATTTGCCCTCTGAAATGTGCCTTTCGGATGCCATCGCATTCACCGAGGCAGAAGACACAACCGTTAAGGTCCTTGGCCTTAAATGGGAGCCCGCTTCAGACTCGTTCGTTTTTAACGTCCAACCGTCTAATCAACCGTGTACCAAACGAACGATTCTAAGTGAGGTTGCCAGAATCTTTGACCCTTTGGGTTTCTTGTCTCCTTTGACAATTCAAGCCAAAGCCTTGATTCAAAAACTTTGGATTCTTGGCTCTTCATGGGATGAAACTCCTCCTCCGGAAATTGTATCGCAATGGAACACTTTCTCTCAGCAGCTTCCTCAAATTAGAGATCTGAAAATTCCTCGCAAATTCACCATCGAAGGTGTTCAATCGTATCAGTTGCATGGTTTTTGTGACAGTTCTGAGGTAGCATATGGCGCCGTCGTATATCTACGTGTCACCGAGTCTGACGGCTCCGTTCGCGTCCATCTCGTTTGCGCAAGGGCGAGAGTTTGTCCACTCCGGAAACAATCTTTGCCCAGAACGGAACTGTGCGCAGCAGTTCTACTTGCTGATCTCATCAAATTTGTCAAGGACACGCTACGGCTTCCTGTTCACGAAACCTACCTTTGGTGCGACTCAACTGTTACATTGGCTTGGTTGCGCGCTCCGTCCTCTCGTTGGGTGACATTTGTCGCAAACCGTGTTAGCCACGTGCAGGACATCGTTCCTACCGCTTGCTGGAGACACGTTCCCTCTGGAACGAATCCCGCAGATATCTGCTCACGTGGGCAGTTGCCTCGGCAACTATTAACCAATTCGCTATGGTGGGCGGGCCCAGAGTGGCTTTCCCAATCGCCGTCTGAATGGCCATCAGACCTATCGAAGGATCGCAACAACGATAACGTCGTACTTTCCGAACAGCGTCGTGTAACTCTCGTAACAAATCAGACCGAACCTATCAAGCAAACGTCAATAATCGATCAGCTGTTAGAGAGATATTCGTCGTTGGACAAAGTCTGTCGCATTCTAGCTTACGTTCGTAGGTTTTGTACCAGCGTGCGTGGCACCGCTTCACGCTCTGAAAGTCTTTTCATAACGGACATCGAGTGCCATCGCGCGCTACTGGCAATCGTCAAGCATTTCCAAAATCGTCATTTTTCCGATGTCATATCGAAACTTAAGTTGCAAAAACAGTTACCTCGCAGTTTTCGCAAACTAAATCCTTTCCTTGACGACCAAGGTATTCTCAGGGTGGGCGGACGACTCGCGCGCTCCGGTTTGGAATTCGAACATAAGCACCCTGCGCTATTGCCCAGAAAGTGTGTACTTACGACACGCGTTATCGAATCCGTCCATCGGAAAAAACCTTCATCCTGGTATAAATACGACTCATTATTTAGTCCTGCAGCAATTCTGGATAATCTCGGCTAGGCGAGCGATACGACACCAACTTTCAAAATGCATCCGATGCTACCGTCTGCATCCGCAGCCTCTGCAACCATTTATGAGCGACCTTCCTGCCTTCCGAGTCAATCAGGCTAAACCGTTTTCCGTGGTCGGCGTTGATTTCGGTGGCCCGTTTCGCATCAAACTCGGATCCCATCGCGGTGCGAAAATTGATAAGGCCTACCTATGCCTGTTTGTATGTTTAAGCACAAAAGCCGTGCACTTGGAGGTAGTGTCAACGCTATCAACCGATGGCTTCATCGCAGCTCTACGTCGTTTCGTTTCCCGTCGTGGCCGTTGTAACGTCATACATTCGGATTGTGGTACTAACTTTGTCGGGGCGAGCTCACAACTAGCGGCGTGTATCGAGCGAGCCTCGCACGCAGAGCGTATCGCTTTCAAACGCAACCCCCCGTCCGCTCCACACTTTGGAGGGATATGGGAGATCCAGATTAAGGCCGCCAAGACACATTTATATCGCATCGTTGGCGACCAGATCTTAACTTTCGAACAATTATCGACATACTTCGCTCAAATAGAATCGATTTTGAACTCAAGGCCTTTGTGTCCATTAAGTTCCGACCCTAATGATCTGAACGTCCTCACACCCGGTCACTTTTTGACATTAGAGCCACTGACCGCAGTTCCAGACTCTGACTACACGGACGTTAAACTTAATCGACTAAACCGGTGGCAACTCATACAAGCGTTCCAACAGCAGTTCTGGAAACGCTGGCAAAATGAGTACCTACATGCTTTAACTCAGCGGGCAAAATGGACCAAAGACTCGACACCGTTAACCGTAAATTCACTCGTGCTTATTAAAGACGAGAACCGACCTCCTCTTCATTGGCCGTTAGGACGAATCGTTTCTCTCCATAACGGACCTGATGGAGTAGTTCGGGTGGCTACCGTGAGAACCGCGAAGGATAACTTAGTCAAAAGGCCCCTGGTCAAACTATGTCCTCTTCCATCCGAATAATCACTCCAAAATACTATTACCTAGTTTTAAGATTAGTTTCGTAAATCGTAGTCTTATCAATAGTTAAGTAACGTTTTCTTTTTCATCGGGAAAATCCCATTGGTATTTTGGTGGGCGGAATGTTCCGTTCTTAACGTTTAGTTTTTAAATAATTAATCATATTCCGCGCGCTTCAAACCGTTTATCGATGCAATGTCAAGACGCACTTCACAGCGATGCAATATTGAAATTTAAGCCAATAGGATCGCCCGAAAATGATCGGACGACATGCTAAGGACAGCCATCAGCAGAGCGCCTCTGGTGGCGAAAAAAAGAGAGAACTAACGAAGCGCACAAGGCGTGCGGATCGACCGCTACCGATTTAAATCGTTTTTTATGGTTTAAGCAACGAAACCTAAGTGTTTTAGTGTTCTATCGCGCGTGACAAAAGGCCTAAGACTATTAACCGTACCGCCGGCCGGCGTGTGAAAGAAGAAAAGGTGATAAACGTAAGAAGAACCAGTCACATCGAGAGGATTCCACCATTGCTGCAACCTCAGGTTAGTCCCGTGCATGATAATCCTGTTGGACTGAATTTCTCTTGTTGTATCGCTTGTTACCGGCGAGTGTAGATATTTATGCTCGATCCAGTATGTTACGGATTGGCATTGCATCTTTATTAAAACCGCGCTAATTTGTAACAAAGTCCTTTGCAATATTTATAATATGTACTATATTTTAACCCTTTATATTTTGATATATTATACTTAATTAGAATACAAACTCATCGAAATTGTCAATAAGCATAAGAAATAAATAAGTTCTTGATATTGCCACATCACCCGATAAGGGTATCATGACATGAGACAATATAACCATAAGACTTGTCACATGTCAGTTAGCACCAGATTATTTGGTGTAAGTCCTCAATTACTTGTTTCGAATATAAGCTTTTTTTAGTTCATCAGTTAATTCAGCAGTTTTGCAGGATGCTGTTCTATTTTTAACCCCCGACGCAAAAAGATAGGGGTTTATAAGTTTAACGTGTCTGTCTGTGTATCTGTCTGTGGTATCGTAGCTCCCAAACGGATGAACCGATTTTCGTTTAGTTTTTTTTTGTGTCATAGATAATTTTGAAAGTATAACAATTGGCTTTATAGAGATGCCGTTCAATACGTGTAAGCAATGTAATGAAATAAGTAATATCCTAAATTATTCCAACATTTCGGTACACAAGGCTCATCCAATGATGGCAGCATGACATTAAATTAATTAGTAAATGAACTAATTGCATTAATGTTGAGCTTCAACGATATAAAATTGGCTTATCCATTAATTTACACAAACAAACCACTTAATTCTCTGCTAATTGCAAACTTAGTCTCTCCCGAACTAATTTAGTAGATCTAGAAATGAGAATTCAAATGTACTGGTATAATTACGGTTGAAATATGGTTTCGCGGAGTGTTGTTGTACATACTATGTAAACTACAACAATAAATATAAACTCCAATAAAGACGATTTGCTTGATGAGGCTACTTATGCGTACTCGTACCTACACAGCATTTATACATCGGTACCTAACAATCGTTGCGAATTGAATTTGTCCTTAATTATACTAATCAATTTATTCTCATGTTTTCTGATACGCCTACGGCAATGGGCTATTTTAGTAACCAGTCAACTCAAATAGCTACTCTGTAACTCTGTATGAATCAACTAAATATGATTCGTTACTATGGAATTAGTAAAGAATATGTGTGTTGTGATAAAGCTACAACATAGACCGCGGGCCAGGAGCATATATCGTGAATTTAAAAATAGTCGTATAATATTTATCGCGGTGGAAAGACCGTCAGTTGATGAAAAAAGTATTTCTTCAGTCATCGCTTCCCGATTGATATTGTGTCAGATGATAGTTTAGATGCTGTTTTAAATAAAATAAAACCATCAGCTATCACATGAACATGTAAAAAATACGCGCCTTGCCACTTTATGTCCGCAAAGTATGCGTAATGTGTAAATTGCGTAATCCGTTTATTCGAAACGCCTGATGGAATGCTAGATGATGATTCATGATTTTGTTATTACTATAATAAAAAGGTAAAGCGCTTATTTTTTAGATGTCTATGAGACCAGCTGACGTTCTTACCACTGCGATACAACTGGCTGACATTTTTTTAATTAACAATATCATCTGACAAAGTATCAAACGGGAGGCGATGACAAAATTTTTTTTACGTCTTTCGGTGGCTACCATTCCTCAACCCACCAACGGAGCGGCAGCTGACGTCTACGAGGGTTCATCATACATAGCTGTTAACTACTATACGAGTTTTCGCCCGGTCAGCGATTGGTCTTGGAATTGTGTTCCTGGCTCGCGGTCTAACATATCAAATCATCAAAATTATCGATGTACTTTCCGATTCATCCAATCTTATTTTCATAAAACTGAATTCATATCTGCTTTAAAATAAGAAGGTCTACAGACGTAAGTAATTTTTAAGAATAAACCAAGTGAGCGTGAATATTGAGATCAAAGCTATGTTGTGTGGTTAGGCAAGGCCGATACAAAGGTATGCATATGTATTATGTCAATTGAAACAAAGAATGTTATCCAGTAATACAGCGTGTCAATGACATGAATAGAGGTTAATAGGGAATATTACGTGAAACTCTGCGTAGGGGACGCCACTAGCACAATCCATCACAATCTGATGGTCTACTGTGAAACAAGAAAATCGAAATTTGGTTATCTAACATCTCTATCACTCTTGCATATTCGAGCGATAAAGAGGCAGATAACTAAATTTCGATTTTTGCTTTCCCGGTAGGCCCTTTGTCAACAAACCGCCTTGATTATGGAAGGTAGAGGCAAGGAACAGAATCTCCATATACCGAAAAGTGTCCGGCAAAAAACCATAAATAGGTGGCGCTACAATACCTAGAATACTTGAGAAAAAAATCAAATCAAAGACAGTGCACTTCACTCCGTCAATAACGCCTAGGTTCTTAGCTACTCTAGCGCGATTTGGAACTATTATTTATAGCTGGCAGCTGGACACTTTTGCAACGATTCTGCTTAAGTAGTTTCTGTTCCTTGCCTCTACCTTCTATGTCATTTTTTATTGCCTGTAAAAACTTGTCAAAAAACAGTATAAGGCACAGTATGTATAAGTTACTTAGTTTATGAAAGGTGCTAATGCTGCACTCTGGCGGCAGAACATTGCAGCTATACTCCCTATTATGGATTTTGAACTCCTATATAAGACAAATATTTTGTAAACGATTAGCCACTTTTCTGCAGGTGTTCTCGAGTTGATATGCATGTGGTGAATGTTATTAATTGACAAGTAAATTGTATATCGATTATCTACTATATTTATCGATTGCCCTTCGTATGTAAAGCCAAGCGCATTCGGAACGGAAGTCGCAATCGATAATACAACCTTGTTTAAAACACATTAATTTCCCAATAAGTTATTTAACCCATTGAAAGCGTTCCAAACAATGAGTGATGCCTTGAATTAAATAGGGGTCGGCGGGTTTTGTTCATATGTTCATAACTAGTGACAAAATGCTCTTGTTAAATTCAAATTTCGGACTTTGAAAGCCCACTGGGTCATTGTTAAATACTTGAAAAACCATGATAAATTCAGATCTTTTTTGTTTTTGATATTTTCCCTGTTATACATGTTTTTCATTTTCACGGACATATTCTTTATAAGAGGTAAATATTCACTAGGTTTGTGGCATTTTTTAAACTATTATATTTTAAATAGTGATGTACTGGCCATTGATTTGGCATTTCGGCGCTAGAACGGCCGACTAGTTGGCTAGTCGGCGAGATCTTTAATTTCGTCTAAGTTTCGCTATTCATCATCTTAACTTAGCTGAACATTTTCTCTGCAGGTTCAAAGGTCTATTACAAGAAGTCATCCATTAATTACATACCACGAATTTCACGAATTTTTTCCCCTCCCCTTCCTTGTCACACCTGGTCACATTTGGCAAAGGCAGGAGTGCTCCCTGTGGAGAAATGTAAAATTTTAAATTGCTACTACTAAAAAAATATTTTTTATAATAGCAATTTAAAATTTTATGACACGAAACCGATAAAGATTAAAAACTTCATGAATAAAATGTGTATTTCGTTGCAAAACGAGTTATTTCAGTGTACTGCTAATACAAAAAAAAATCAAAACAATTTTTGTCAAGTAACGTCACAAAGCTGTTCATTCCCTCTCCCCCATGTTACATTTTCTGTATCCCCTCCCTCCCCCTAAACGTGTGACGTAATTATTGGATGACCCCAAGGATCATCATTAAATTTATATCTTTTTTCATTTTGCGATCCTGACCAGACCATCAGCACACCTTGTTGGAGGTATTTCCAATGCTTCTATTTCCCTGTATCTTCTATGGTCAACGGCTCTAAGAGCAATGTGATTCATTCCTGTCAAGTCTCTAAATTTTGCTTTCTCATTATTAATTCTTAAAAAACTTTAACACGCAACTACTTGCATAACTCTCTCTTCATTGTTCTTTGTACAACATAGACTTTTTTTGAGACCCATATTTTGTGCAATCGATATTTTAGTTCATCCTGGCAACTTAAAATACGTAAAAAATACACATTAACGCAAAAAGAAACTTACCCGAACCCAGAAAACTACCTGTACTGTAGGTATCTTCTGTAATATTAAGATTGTAATTTTAGCCAACTAGGAAGTATTCGCGACTGCGGCGACGGTACCTACTTGACTCTGTGAACCACGCGTAACCGCATTGATCTGACAAATAAAATCCTGAACCTGAATTAAAAAAAAACTATTTAATTATCGAACCTGACCACAAAATTACACGACAATCAGTTGGGAAATGTGATTTGTAGAGGTATTCACCAGCCAACCGGACATACGAAAGCTGTCAATCGGTTAATTTAATCATTCAATTAACATTAAATTTTAACGGAACAAAAGTGTTGTATGCCCCCTAAATAGGTGCTTTCGCCTACTAATCGGCCTTTTTTGCCTATTACAGATGTGGCCGGATAGTCTAGTCGGATAGGCTTTCCCGACTAGTCGATACATCCCTAATTTTAAACTGATGCAACCCGATCCCGTAGCAGTAGACGAGCGTCACTTTTATTTGCTACGGACTAGTTACGTCGTAGCGCCTGGTCGTAGCGAAGCTTACCATTCGAAGTATGACTCACTCCGCACTTACCAAGTTTAGTGGCTAGAATCTCGAATCAGTTGAACCATTACGTTCAAATGACTAAACTAGGTTCTATTAAGTTGCAATTATTTTCTGCTATTAAATTTTAATTTTTTTTTTTAAATTTGGTGGGTAAAAAAAATGGGTATATATGTACACAGAATTTTTCAATCTAAGAAATAATACTACACTAAAGCTACCTGTAGCCTAATAGTATAGCATAGTCGTAATAGTATATACCTAAACAAATCGTGCTCACGATCAAAACGGCGTCGGTGAAAACTGTCCCCTACTAGTATGCCGATTTACTTACGACACAATAAACGGAATAATGCAACACAAAAAACATAAAAGTGTTTGCTTCGTATTCTGCGGTAATTCTACGTAGACGTCACTGTCACAAGATAAAGTTCCAAATTCGTCATTATCATTTCCCATACATTTACTCGTATTTCCACACTTGCAACCTACCTTGGTATTTTGTCATAGCTGTCCCAGCCATTTAAACAGTTGTATGAACTGTATCTGCTAACAGCTGCCATGTTACTTTCATCATTAGTATCTCAGTTTGGTAAATAGAGTGACCGCAGAGTAGCTGTAGTCGCGGCGTGGGTAGCGGCCCGCGCGAGACGACGTGCGCCGCTGCAGCTCAAATCCTCAGTGAGATCTACTGGGAATACTTTGGCGGCAATTAACATCTTCAGTATTCAGACAACTAGACAGCTTTTGATTGCTCAGCTTGTACCTCATTCGTTCGGAGTAACTCATTTCACGCACCACTAAACTCTACTTCATCGTGCAAAGCACTTATTTAATCGCTACAAACACGTACTTAGTACAAATGAATACAATGAACTTAATTGTTAATTCGCTTTACATCACCGTGTAGTTTGGCTTGTTCTTTCAATCGATGTTTGGATTAATTAGTGTTTATGTTTTTCATTCAAGTTAGCTATTTTGCAATTAGTTTAACTTAGAGTAATTACTTAATTCTGCAAACTAAACTAGTATTCGTTTGAAAATAAGTATTAGGTAATGTGATAGGTAGCGAAGTGTCAAGTAGTTTTTAGTGTCAGTGGCAAGTTTGTGTTCAGGTGAGAGGTGTCGGTGCTGGACCGCGAGCGCGCGCGAGGCAGGCGCTGCGGGGAGCGACAGGTCTCGACTGAGCGGGCGGCACGCGTGTGGAGGCCGCCGACAGTGCCAGCGTTTACACTCACACAGAAACCAACAAGGTTTGCCGTGTGCGAGTGGGACACCACTCTGATTGTGTAGAGCGCCATCTTACTTACGCTAAATCGTATCATGTTTCGCATAAGTGTGAATTGGGTCTTAGAACACTTGCCACCACTAAACCGCACCCCGACCGCGGCGCCACACCACGGTACTAGTACCACACCAGTGGGCGAAATTTAAAATTTTAAATATGATAATTATTCGGTATCCAAACTACTACTACACGTACCTACTCGTACTAAATAGGGAATGACATACTATGTATGTACGTACTACATGGGTACGGGTCAAAACTTTGCAATTGTACATGTTTTGTGCCTGTCAAATTATTTAGAATATAAAGAGTTTACAAAATATAAACATACAGTCAGACTAATGGGCGGATGGGTGTGACCATTGTTCAGGTTCATTTTGCCATTTTGCCTACGAACACGCTACGTAATCCAAAAAAATTGCAGGGGGCGAAATCAAGTAAAAACATGAACTGTCAATCCCAGTGGGCTTAGTATTCAGTACTCTAAAAGGTTAGAGGCAATAATCCTTACGCATTAGTATTAATATATATTTATATAGCTAATCATTATTAAGCATGTTTAAATGTAACTTAGCGCTATCCTGATAGCGCGGTGCCTAACGACGGTAGCAAGGACAAGCAGCAAACGAATTTATGATTTTTTTCTAAAATTCTCCTCCGATTAATTTAATGGGGTTTGGTAGGATAGTGACAGGATGACTCGCTATGTCGCAGCCAACGAATAATTATAGGTCTGCCGTTTAGCTGGGGCAGACGGTAACACCATGTGGAAATAAGTACGCTTTGAATGTTCAATTCATACATCTTCGAGCATGTAACCAAGCGGAGTAGGCTGTAAGATCTTATCACTCTGTCGAACGCCTCGGCCAATGGTCATACTCACGTCATACTTATTGTATTGACTGACGTTAATCTAAGATGGCTATTTGTACAACGTGCCCCTCCCGCAAAAAACGGAAGACTGTTTTGTAAGCTCTAAATACGTAACACTAGAAACTATGTACGGCACTAAATCTACGCATTCATTAAATTAGTTATGTGATTACGATACGATATGATGCGATATACGAGTATAAGACAGATTTGTGCCGCATCAGGCGTAACAGTCCGGATTTTATTAATTTGAATTGCAATTAAGTACACGAAGTCAGATTTTAGTGAATTTTTAACAACGTTGTGTTTTATTCTAACCGCTTTTTCGGTTAGAGCTTTATCAATTAATGTCAATTATAAACTTTTGCTTGCTCTGCGGCCACGAGGGCGCCCGGTAAACCTCTATGTTGGTTATGTGGTACGAAGGCAAGCTAATCGATATTTTAGAATACTCAGATTATTTGTTTTGCGTTTTATAAAGTAGCTCGGTTCTCCATACAAACGCTCTAGTTTTAAAACAACTACATAGCTATACTGCCCTGAAAATTGGTGCTTACAATAGGACAAGGTATATATGTATACCTGTAATAAGCTTATGTAGCTTCAGATACCATAAAAAAAGAACATTCAAAGAATATATGTTTTATATACAAAATTTGTTTTTGCTCTATTCCGTTTGTTTTACAAACTGATGTTATATAAACGAATTACAGGCATAGATATAGCTCATGTTATTGTATATGCAAAGTTTCATTATGCGTAGTTTTAAAATGAGAACGTTGTTCCGTTTGTATGGGAAGGTGAGATTCGGCCGAGTTTGCTGCGGACTTTTAATCGTATTTTCCATTCATTGAATCGACTTTTCATAGGTAACATATTTTTGATTCAATTCCCATTGATATTATTCGATTTCTCCGATTAATGGAATTGTATAGAAATCCACCACGTTGGACGACTTGGATAAAGCAAACTATCGATAATTGTTGCATTGGCCATCTAGTCTTGGGCTTGAAATGCCTTGAAAAAGGCATGTATTTAATTTTTTTATGGGAGATCAAAACACTATCAATAGGATTGTTTCCAATTTTTTTAACGCTCGTATTACGTTCTATATTAACTAAAAGTTACTACTACCAAAGGTACTAAAGGTACTACTAAAGTTAGTACTAAAAACGGCTTTAAATATGTTAAATTAACAAAATATATTTTGACAGATACTTTCGCGCCCAAAACTCTCTTTGAAAATTATGTGACGTCACAGTTTACGGTTTGACACATAACTACATACACACGTAGAAGATACGAACTGTCAACTGACATTTGTCATTTGTTGTTTATCGCCTAACTGTCAACAGTGTCAATCCGAGAGTCGTGATGTCATCAGAATCTTCAATGACGTTTCGACTTTGGTCACGTAACGTGTGCCAAAAGATATTTTAAATTCAATATTTACAAAATTATGGTCATTACAGGTCCCCTAAAAGTCGTTTTTAATGTTCTTATAATCCAAAAGAATTTATTGGGATACAATTCTGCCCTGAGACTTGTTGATGGAAACAACCCTATTCTGTCATGCTGTCCCTGTCACACGATGTTATATATGTATAACATTTTATAACAGTCACTGTGGGAGCACCATTTAGCACCTACTATTTTAAATTCCCCGCCTTTTCTACAGACGAAAACGGCTTGACAGACTTTAACGTTTCTGTACTTTGATTGGAGTGGAGTGGGTTTTAAAATAACGCTTATTTACCTTGCACTGTTACCATGTATATATGTTAGTTTGGCCCAAATCTTGGAAACTAAATTTGACCCACTTTCCGATTTCTGATTGCGCTGAAATTTTGCATACATATTTAAATTGGATGACAATGCAATATTACGATGATATGGAGCTGTTCTGATGATGGAGACAGAAGGTGGCCATGGAAACTCTGTGATAAAACAACGCAAACTAATTTTGTTTAGGGTTGTTAGAATTGTTTCGATGAGTATTATTTGTCTGTGGAAAGAAAGGTACAGTTCAGGTGAATTTGTGTATCTTTTTTTTTTACTTGGGTTGAGGATATAATACACCGTCATTAGAAACCGATTTTACCAATGAATTTTATAAGTATATAGTTCATTTTTAGGGTTCCGTACCCAAAGGGTGAAACGGGACCCTATTACTGAGACTCCGCTGTCCGTCCGTCCGTCCGTCTGTCACCAGGCTGTATCTCATGAACCGTGATAGTTAGCCAGTTGAAATTTCTACGGATTATGTATTTCTGTTGCCGCTATAACAACAAATACTAAAAACAGAATAAAATAAATATTTCTTTCCAATCTCGAGGTTCTCATCTAATTACCGAAGTTAAGCAACGTCGGGCGGGGTCAGTACTTGGATGGGTGACCGTTTCTATAGATATATGGAACCCTTCTTGTGCGAGTCCGACTCGCTCTTGGCCGGTTTTTTTTATTTTGTTTTTATTAATAAATTCACAAATGAGGTTATAGTTTAGACCAGGGTTCACCAAATGGCGGGCCGCGGTCTTATTTAATAAACTCAAGTAGTAACGGACCGCGATGGTCATTTTATTTTAAGTATCGGACCCCTGAAAAGTAAGGACACTAATTGGTGAGCCCTGGCCTAGACCAAGGCTTTTTTATTTCTAGAAATCTACCTCCTTAGGAGAGCAATAGGGAATATCATAGGCAAGAACCTTTAGAATACGCATTTACATAAAAATAATATGAAATGATAAAACAAGGATCGTTTCTATTTTGGGTATGAGGTACAAATAGAAGATTGATCATCAAGGGATGTAAGGCACGCACATCAGTCGATGTAGTTTGACTAAAATGATGCCTTTCATCCGAGTTAAACACTCTACATTTAATTTCGAAAACTAGGAAAGTAAACTCTATAGCATATCTTGGGGGAACTTTCAATTAACAATTTATGTTCAAGTTTCGTTATTTATGGAATGGGAAGTTAAATATCAGATTGGATTGTACAACAAATCCATTTAAAACAAAATTATAATTGTTTATCGTAAAAAATAGAAAAAACAATTTAAAAAATTACTTGAAAGGTACGAGTAAACGCACTAGAGCAGGCCCGTATCAGTTCTGCACACTTCTTAGATCAACAATGACCCACTTTCAGAGCATGAGAAATGAAAATGTTATTTCGTTGATCTCTAGATACTGGAAAGTTATGCTTCCATTTTCCTTGGTTAAAAGTATTGTAAGTAGTGTAGTAGTATTTATTAGAAGAATATACATATTCTCTTTACGAAGTAGGAACAAAATGTCATTCTTACATTAGTCAAAATAAACAAATAATATCAAAATATATCTAAAGAGCATTTTCAGGGTTCCGTAGCCTAAATGGGAACAACGGATTTCTTATAGTTTTTCTCCGTCAGTCTGCCGGTATGTTACAGCCGGTATTTTTAATCAAAATCGGTACATAGATATATTTTGTGAGCCGTTACTATTTTAGAACGAAAAAAAAAATGTACCTACTGTATGGTCTGTATGTACTTGTACTTGACTAAAAGTGAAAAAGAATAACAACAGTAAATACCCACGCATGAAACATTATTTGATAAGTATTAAAAAAACGGTAGGGTTTTTGATGAAGTGAATATTTTTTTTAATAATACCTTCGAAAATAATGTGCCTTCCCTCGCCCCTTACAACCGGGTACTTAAAAAAAACTATGTAGTAGTCAAGAAGATAAAGCTCAACAAATATTTCCCACGATAATTATTTTGAACACGATCGGCTGAGCGGCTTAGCCTGATCCATTAACGAGTTGTTTCCAAAAAAACTTTTCTTATTTAAAGGGCATAAGTACTGGAATGTTTTTTTATATCGTATGAAAATAAGCAGGTACAGAACCCTTCACTATGCGTAGCTCAACACGTAACCGGACGTTTTTTTGTTTTATTTTATGAATTATTAAATAAGGTGTTCCAATTAGAATATTTCTCAATTAAATCCAATTTTCAGACGTGTTATACAAACTCACGTAAAGTCATTCAAATAAATAGGTAGATACCTTAACATATTCGGCCATCTAACGAATAAAAACAAATCACTATGACTTACTCCTTTCTTTTTTTTATAAGTCAGATTTTATGTACGTAAAACAAAAACTCACCTATTTCATATATCGTCACTTTAAAAAAAATCTCGTTACTCACACTGATACTAAAAGTTGAAACGCAGTAACTTTGTATATCCCATACATCTTGTAACTCGTAGGTACAAAATTTTTAGGGTTCCGTAGCCATATGGCAATAAACGGAACCCTTATAAATTCGTCATGTCCGTCTGTCTGTCCGTTTATGTCACAGCCACTTTTTTCCGAAACTATAAGAACTATATTGTTCAAACTTTGTAAGTAGATGTATTCTATGAACCGCATTAAGATTTTTACACAAAAAAAGAAAACAATAAATTATGGGGGTTCCACATACTTAGAACTGAAACTCAAAAAAAAATTTTTTATCAAACCCATACGTGTGGGGTATCTATGGATAGGTCTTCAAAAATGATATTGAGGTTTCTAATATCGTTTTTTTCTAAACTGAATAGATTGCGCGAGAGACACTTCCAAAGTGGTAAAATGTGTCCCCCCCCCCCTGTAACTTCTAAAATAAGAGAATGATAAACCCTAAAAAAATATATGATATACATTACCATGCAAACTTCCACCGAAAATTGGTTTGAACGAGATCTAGTAAGTAGATTTTTTTTAAATACGTCATAAATGGTACGGAACCCTTCATGGGCGAGTCCGACTTGCACTTGGCCGCTTTTTCTTATGATTGACAGAACCAGTTTTTTCAAAGTAGCTACGATATTGTTTTGTTTGTATAAAGTAAAATGAGAATTTTATCGGAATATTATATGGATCGGGATCCATTGAAGCGATGGAATTGCAGTAACGGAAGCGTTTTAGGGTACTCAACTGAACTGAAGTACGCCCTCCAAGTGTGCGTTTTCAATGTGGCCGTTTCAAGGGGTTTGACCTAATCTGGGAAACATACACGTGAAAGTAAAAGCCACTCTTTGTTTCACTTATACGTAAGAAAAGTGAATTATTTGCTTTGTTCTTTTTTTTAATTAGCATATGTATACTCGTATGCATTGTGCACCATACGTTTTGTGACTTTTCGCACAGATATAGTCAGTATATAACAACATCAATAGGTACCTGTTTCTTGAGAAAAATTGGTTGTTCTTGGGCCCTATAAAACTTTGGTTTCATGGGTACCCAATCAAAACAATTTCTTAAGCGCAAATGGCTCCATTTTATCATTCTGTTTGAGCCCTCCGCGAACTATTTCCATCAAAGCTATTACGTGCGTAATGTAATTACCGCGATCTCACTCGCAATCGCGCCTCGCGCCTCGCGCCGCGCTGCATTGGTGGGCTCTTAATATTCTACTTACTAACTACCTATATAATAAGTACCATCTCGTGGGAGTATTTGGAACTTAATGCTGATGCCCAATTTCCCTTGATTCCCATTAAGCTCTGCGGTAGTGGCGGTACAAGTTGTTGTATTTTATTTTAGTTCGTGGTAACTAGTGGGAATAACCCTCTTTATCGAACAAATTCAAAATAAATTTAATAATAAACACACATAATACATTAAGACAGGTAAATAAAAGGAGGCCTTATCGCTAAAGAGCGATCTCTTATAGACAAGCTTTAGGTAGTGGACAAATGAGACTCTAAATTCAACTAATGAGGAGGTACGAAAAAATACATTTAGTTGTTAATTTGTTATTGTTAAAAATATACTTGTTGACTACTGATGGTGGTTTTCAAAATAACTAAAGTTTAATTTAAGATAAAGTCCGCAATTCCAACTCTCCTCTAAAGGGCAATTATAATGTGCATGAAATGCTCTAATTAACTACTAAAAATAGTAGGATAAATCCATAGTTTGGCATCCCGCGTACGCTTGCATCTTGCCGGCAACATATGTAGTGGCAGCATCATGCGCATAAGCAAAGTGTAAACTCACTGATCTCGATCATGGTACGGCATGGTTTACGGCAACATTGCCCTCTGCTCACTGTCCCATTCTTAGCGGCCAAGTTCAGCATCTAGGTCTTGGGGGCTAGGCTAGGATTGGAGCCGTGGCCAAACAATTGGGTTCCAAATATTTTTAAGCTTAATACGCTAAATACAATGCTTTATACTAGTGGCTCTGGAGACCTCGCATTAAACTTAGAGAATCTTCTTCTTCCTCGCGTTGTCCCGGCATTTGCCACGGCTCATGGGAGCCTGGGGTCCGCTTGACAACTAATCCCAAGATTTGGCGTAGGCACTAGTTTTTACGAAAGCGACTGCCATCAGACCTTCCAACCCAGAGGATAAACTAGGCCTTGTTGGGATTAGTCCGGTTTCCTCACGATGTTTTCCTTCACCGAAAAGCGACTGGTAAATATCAAATGATATTTCGTACATAAGTTGCGAAAAACTCATTGGTACGAGCCGGGGTTTGAACCCGCGACCTCCGGATTGCAAGTCGCACGCTCTTACCGCTAGGCCACCAGCGCTTTTTTAGGGTTCCGTAGCCAAATGGCAAAAAACGGAACCCTTATAGATTCGTCATGTCCGTCTGTCTGTCCGATTCTGTCACAGCCACTTTTTTCCGAAACTATAAGAGCTGTACTGTTCAAACTTAGTAAGTGGATGTATTCTATGAACCGCATTAAGATTTTCACACAAAAATAGAAAAAAAAACATTAAATTTTGGGGGTTCCCCATACTTAGAACTGAAACTCAAAAAATCTTTTTTCATCAAACCCATACGTGTGGGGTATCTATGGATAGGTCTTCAAAAATGATATTGAGGTTTCTAACATCATTTTTTTCTAAAATGAATAGTTTGCGCGAGAGACACTTCCAAAGTGGTAAAATGTGTGTCCCCCCCCCCGTAACTTCTAAAATAACAGAATGAAAAATCTAAAAAAAATATATGATATACATTGCCATGTAAACTTCCACCGAAAATTGGTTTGAACGAGATCTAGTAAGTAGTTTTTTTTAAATACGTCATGAAATTAAAAAAAAATTTTTTTTTTCAACATACCCATACATGTGGGGTATCTATGGATAGGTCTTCAAAAATGATATTAAGGTTTCTAATATCATTTTTTTCTAAACTGAATAGTTTGCGCGAGAGAACCTCCCAAAGTAAAAAAAAGTGTGTCCCCCCCCCTGTAACTTCTAAAATAACAGAATGAAAAATCTAAAAAAAATATATGATATACATTACGATGCAAACTTCTAACGAAAATTGTTTTGAACGAGATCTAGTAAGTAGTTTTTTTTAAATACGTCATGAAATTAAAAAATTTTTTTTTTTTTCAACATACCCATACATGTGGGGTATCTATGGATAGGTCTTCAAAAATGATATTAAGGTTTCTAATATCATTTTTTTCTAAACTGAATAGTTTGCGCGAGAGAACCTCCCAAAGTAAAAAAAAGTGTGTCCCCCCCCCTGTAACTTCTAAAATAACAGAATGAAAAATCTAAAAAAAATATATGATATACATTACGATGCAAACTTCTAACGAAAATTGTTTTGAACGAGATCTAGTGAGTAGTTTTTTTTAATACGTCATAAAATTAAAAAAAAAATTTTTTTGTCAAACCCATACGTGTGGGGTATCTATGGATAGGTCTTCAAAAATGATATTTAGGTTCCTAATATAATTTTTTTCTAAAGTGAATAGTTTGCGCGAGAGACACTACCAAAGTGGTAAAATGTGTGTCCAAAGTGGTAAAATGTTGAACGAGATCTAGTAGTTTAAGTAGTTTTTTTTAATACGTCATAAAGGAACCCTTCATGGGCGAGTCCGACTCGCACTTGGCCGCTTTTTTTAGACTAAGATTAAACTTAGAGAATGTAAAAGTTGCGAGAATGAAAATGAGCGAAACGGAGAGCGTTAAGTGCGGACGTGTTAACGATTTATTTTAAAATCTTTAATATATATTGTGAGTGAAAATAGATTTTAAGATTAATGCCATAGAAACAATTATTAACTGCAAACTAAGTACGTTCTAAGTCGTTTTGCAAGTGAAGCTAGTGCAGTTCGCTTATCAGCGCGCAGCAAGTTCGGTACGGTTGAACGGAGGTAATAACCAACGGTTAATTATCGACTCACGACTGAAATAAAATGACTGATTCAGAGGCAGAGAAATCAGACAAGATAACTCTCCGAAAGCGGAAACGTTCGCGAAATTATGATGATCTAAGAACTGATCTACAAGACCTTCGCAAGGAAATTATCTCCATGCTATCGGAATTTAGTCAGAAGCAAACTGCTAAAATGGATAGTATTGCGGCAGATATTTCAACTATAAAAGATCAAATAAACAACATACAATACAAAACAGAACAACTCATTTTGGAACAGGATAAACTGAAAACGGAAGTCGCAGAACTAAGAAGCAACGCTAATGATGCAGCATTAAAAGTAGCTTTACTAGAAACCGACGTACAAAATATGAAGGCGTCAAAACCTTCAGGATTACCAGCAGCACCGAAGATGGCCCTCACATGCGATGAAATGCTGCAGGAAATCAATGAGCGCTGTGTGCGTGACAAAAATTTAATAATCATTGGCATACCTGAACCGCAGTCCGATGATCGTGATGGACGAGCTGCCTCAGATGCTAAAGAAGTCGAAACGCTGATCAAAATGACTGATGCAAACTGTCCCCATCCAAAAATAAACGTGCGCCTAGGAAAATATATACCGGGAAAGGTAAGACCTATCAAAGCCATTTTTAACCATGCGTCCACTGTAAAAACAATTCTCAAAAACCGAACAAAAATAAACCGAAACGATATACAACTGTACTCCGACAAAACGCCATATCAGCAGAAACACTTGAAAAAACTAAAAGAAGAACTGCAGGCCCGTATAAATAGTGGAGAAACAAATGTTGGCATAAAGTATATCAAAGGCGTTCCGAAGATTATACAATTGGAGTCAAAAAACTGATTTCTAAAGAACCAAATAACGCTGGTGTAACAAAAGAGGAATTAACGCACCAAATTGTAAGTAACTACGAAGACCTCATCAAAACAAAAAAATCGCTCTCAATCTTATATCTGAATATTCGTAGCTTAACGACCGCTGGAAGAATAGATGAACTAAGATGCATAATACAAGCCATAGGTAAGGTTCACATAATAGCTTTAACCGAAACATGGATAAAATCTCAAAGTGAAGCAGACACATTAAATTTAGCTAACTATACCCACTACTACAATATTCGATCGCATTCAAGAGGAGGTGGTGTTTCCATGTTTGTGCATAATGATATCAATCAGCTTATCCTCGAAGAAAAAACTGAAGATGACAACCACTTTCTCTGGGTCCGCATTGAAAAGTTTAGCCTGGACATTGGGATCATCTATAAGCCAGGACGTACAAATAACGATACTTTCTTGGAATCTTTGTCAGAACAACTGCAACGTAGGAGGAGAACTCTTGTGCTCGGTGATTTCAATTACAATCTATTGGAAAAAACAAAGAATATTGAAGAATATAAACTACTAATGCGTGAACACGGATATACTATACTCAACAAACTAAGCAAAAAATACTGCACCCGAGAAACTTTAGAAACACATTCTATCCTAGATCATATATGGTCAAATGTCAAAGGTCATGAATATCACGTAGCTATAATCGAATCAAACATGTCTGACCACAAGCAAATTTACATTGAAATGAAGGAATGCCCTCAAATTCCAATAAGAAAAATAGAATATGAATCAGTAAATTATAATAATTTATATAAATCTATGGAACATATTAAAGACAATGATATATTTAACAATTATGGAGAATTGGAAAAGTTTCTTATTAGCGAAATCAATCAAAATAAATCTATAAAAATTAAAATTCTTAATCCACCAAAAAATGACTGGATAAACAAAGATATCATAGAGGCAATAAACCATCGCAATACATTATGGAAGAAGAGCAAACAAGAGACGGATAATCAAAACTTAAAAGAAGAACTGCGGATAGAAAGAAATAAAGTTTTTAATTTGATTCAGGCAACCAAAAGTGAATATTACTATAAAGCTTTTAATTTGTGTAAGGAAAAGCCTTTAAAGATGTGGGAGTTGATTAATAACCTCTGGGATAACAAAGCAAAAACAAATTCCATTCAAATCAAGTTAAAAATAGGATCAGAAATATTTTCAGATATCAAAGAGGTCTGTGAATGCTTCAATAATTACTTTGCTAACATAGGTTCCACATTAGCGAATAAAATACCACAGCAATATCGCAATGCTACACCAAGTGGCGTTGCAATTATAAAGAAAGAGCTTGCTGATTTTAAACCTACGACAGCCAACGAAATTGCAAAAATAATTGATCAACTAAATCAAAATACTAGTTCAGGATTAGATGGTGTAACGGTAAAAATTCTAAAATGCGTTAATAAGCTTATATGTAACAGTCTTGCCAGTTGCATCAATCAATGCCTAGATGTCGGAGTTTTCCCTGATTCACTTAAAATAGCCAAAGTAAGACCCATATTTAAATCTGGCGATAAATTAGACCCCGGCAATTATAGGCCCATATCGGTTCTACCAGTTACATCTAAAATATTTGAAAAAATTATACATCAGCGACTAACAGAACAACTTAATAATAATAATTTCATCACCGACAAACAATACGGTTTTCGCTCAAAGTCAAACACCCTCTCGGCAACTTCAGATCTTCTTACCGAAATAAAAGTAAATATAGATAAGAAAAACATTGCACTTGGTATCTTTATTGACCTAAAAAAGGCATTTGATACAGTGAGCCCTACACTTTTACTGTCAAAGCTGAACTCCATTGGTATTGTTGGAAATGCATTTAAAATTTTAGAATCATACCTCAATAACCGGGTACAAATTACAAAGCTAGGCCAAATGAAAAGCAATCCTTGTGAAATTAAATATGGAATCCCACAGGGATCTATTTTAGGACCATTACTGTTCTTAATCTATGTAAATGACATGCATAATATTGGATTGAAGGGACACCTAACATTATACGCGGATGATACCTGCCTGTTCTACTTCGGCTCGAAAATTGAAACTCTAATAGAACACGCACAGGACGATTTAAATTTACTCCACAGATGGCTTCTTTGTAACTTGTTAACGATTAATGAGTCTAAAACTAAGTACATCATATTTGCTGCAAAAAATAAAGTCATTCATAATCATGATCCCTTAGTAATAAATAATGTAACGTTACAAGCAGTAGAACAGGAGAAATACCTTGGCCTCATTCTAGACAATAAGCTATCATGGAAACCACATATTAACTCCCTACGCTCCAAAATTACATCGCTCACCGGTGCATTGCGACGTATTGTTCGATGTCTGCCAAAAAGGGTTCGATACACCATTTATAATTCACTCATTAAGCTTAATCTAGAATATTTAATAGAAATATGGGGATCGGCCGCCAAAACTAACTTAAAACCCTTACAAATTTCACAAAATAAAATAATGAAAGTATTATTTAATTATAAGCGCCTTACACCAACTAGCTCTATATATAAGGACACAAAAATACTAAACATTTCCCAAACTTATGTATACAACACATGCATCCTTATAAGAAAAATCATATATAAAGATATACATAGCCATATAACGTTCACTAAAAGATCCGAGGTACAAAAAAGGCTGACGCGACAAGCTAATAATATACTCCTGCGACCACCCAGAACATTATATGGAAAAAAGAACATAATATACGAAGGAGCTCAATTATACAACCAATTACCAAAAGATGTCAAAGACGCCAAGTCAATGCTAGTTTTCAAAAGAGCACTAAAACAATACATATTGAATAATAAATCTAGGTAGGCCGTTTGCTTATTCACCAAGTATTCATAAAAATGCCCAACATCATACATCTTCTAAGGCTTTTCAAAAATATATTAAAAATAGAAATATAATAATAATAATAATATAAATATAATACATCATATACATATTCCGATTAATTTATAATTAAAAATAAATTAAACATACTTTGCTAGGCGAGTTAAACGACCCTATATCTAAGCAGTTGTCGCACGAGCAGTTCGTGTTCGGTTTAACTGGCCTCGACCTCGACGCACTGCATGTTGTTAGTGTTGTTACCAAGCGTCTTTGTACGTAAGTCGTTCACCGTTTTTGCATGCTACCCTCTCCTATTTAGATTTAAGCAAAATTATTGTTTTCTCAGTAAGTGATTTATGTAAATCTTTTGAGAAATAAATATCTTAAACCATAAAAGTGAAAAATACTTAGCTCGTTGAATCGTTATCGCACAGTGAACTCACAATGGTCTTAAGCGCCATAGTTGATATTGGCGCTAAAGTCTTTTATACCATATTCAGCAAGTTCATTATTGCAGGCTGATCTTAGCCTATCTATTTATAACAATTCGTGTACGAGATTGATTTTGTCAGACGATACGAAGCTGAGACGCTACCGCGAAAAACTAAATTTCTTTATGTAGCGAAATACGTTATCTGCATCTCTATCGCTCGAATATGCAAGAGATAACGTTTTTCCCGTAGGCCCTCTCGAGTCCTACAATGCAGACGAATCCACGAATTGCTATTTATTCATGCCGAGGTATATTCCTAATTCCTATTATATTATAACTGCGAAAGTAACTCTATCTGTCTGTTACCTCTTTACACTTTAACCGTTGAACCGATATTTTAACGGAGACAGCTCGAGAAAGGACATAGAACAGTTTATTTATCAATCATAGAAGCTATATAAAAATATTATAGGACAATATTACACAAATCGGCAAAAATAAGGCTAGTAAATATTGTGGATAGTTAAAGACAATATATAGTTATATACTTACCCTACTCGTAGATATACATTGAAAACATCTGCAAGTGAGAAACAAGTATTTGTGATAAACACACAAATAAATGCCCTTACCAATTAATTATTTTTAAAGCATCAGGCATTACTCTTTTCAACCTTTAGGTACATCAATAACGTCAAAAACAAATACCTTCCTTAATACTCCCTAACTCATATTGCCATGTACATCCAAAATAATATGCAATATAAGCTACTAGCGACCCGCCCCGGCTTCGCAAGTGTTACACAAACAAGTTATACATCTAAACCTTCCTCAAGAAACTATTGATTGTTGAAAACCGCATGAACATCGTACAGTAGTTTTTGAGTTTATGGCGATCATACACACAGACAGACACGGGGGACTTTGTTTTATAAGGTGTAGTGATATTTGCACGCTGTTTTTTACACACCTGAGATCCTTAAAAAGTATGAAATTTGTGCAGTCTTTGATTTCATTAAGTAGTGTTTTCACACGATCATACACAACGGTCTTGTAATAAAGAGACATGTAAGGTCTTTGATCACCCTACCTAACTCTATCGTATAGCTTGGATTATTAACTGTACCGGGTTGTGTAGAGGTGGCTTTAATAATTGGTTGTTTGCATTACATTACAGTAAAGTAAAAAAATCAAACAGTAAAGGATTTTCATACAAGTTCTCATCCACTTAACCCTTATCTTGGCATTGTAGCACCCGTGATACATGGGACATTAAAAAATCTAGCAGGTTCACTTTAATACCTAACAAAATATTTCTGCTATAAATATGTCGAGCTACCCTCCTTTATTATAGCAAAAAAACAGTATGCACACAAGTGTCGTTGTAAATTAATTAGTAATAATAAATATGGCGCTGCGGAAACAACAGATGTCGTTTAGTATTATATTTTGCCCTTATTTCTTAGATTAGTATCTATTTTTGCATTATCTGTATTTTGATACATTCACTATCTGTTAGTGCATACAGATTTACATAATCCTCGTGGTCGTATTTCAAAACATTTCATCCACAGAATATTAACATTAAACTGTTATGTGTCATATTTAATACAAGACTTCAGAAAAGTACATTTCAAAGGGATTGTATTTAATACATTGCCAAATTGTCGTCAGAATAGATTACCAAGATTTTATATATATATTTTTATACATGTGTTGTTGCTAAAAATGTTTCAAATATGTCATATTAGTTACCTATCGTATTATTTAGTTATTGAAGTATGTTTTTTTAAAGATTAAAATTACGATAGATTCTATTGAACTGTATATTCGTACGCTGTAGCCTTTTTGCTACGCCGCAGACGGTAGCGCGGAAAACTATATAGATGGCCAAAATTATAAAAACTGGCCCCTAAATTTAAAAACAAAATTAATAACATGTATCTAGTAGTGACAGCGCCAAGGTTCTGGAGTGGCCTAAGAATCAAATTGGTTGACTGTACAGTCACCAAAGTCTCTGCATACCAATATGCTAAACTGATGCTCAAATCCGAAGCCCGAATTTGTCTGACACGTCTTATTCGAACAATGAATTTTTAGTATCTGTCTATGTGTGGACACCGTACGTACGTGTACATACATAACAATGTTACATTTATATGAAAATCACTCACGCTAATCATTTTATTATACTATACCCATGGAATTTCCACACACAATATGTAAGTAAGCAATTACAAAATTACTGAGCATGAATTAAAGTTAGTAATATTTTAACGTCGTTAACTAGATATAACCAAAATAACGGGATGTGTTCTCAGCACGCACTTTTTTGATGCGTACATAATTAACCAACTCATCATTTAATTAGCATGAATATTTGTTAATGGAACAATGTTTTTCTGCATATTGACGAGACACATTCGTCCTTCGGGCCAACCGTGGCAAACGCGCGAGAGCATATTTAGATGACCTTTCCTTTGACGTTACGTAGAACCTAAGTAAATATTTAATCCATTTTTGCCGTCATTGTCTAAAAGGCTCAAAGGTGAAGGCTTGGTTTTTGACATGCTGCCAATATCGAGCTTATTCGGAAGTGAAATTTAATTCCACATGATTTACTACGCTTTAATAGATTCCAATGGCGGCTTTTTAAATCGTGTTACAGTCCCGGCAATAGATGAGATAA
This sequence comes from Cydia pomonella, assembly GCF_033807575.1. NCBI lineage: Eukaryota > Metazoa > Arthropoda > Insecta > Lepidoptera > Tortricidae > Cydia > Cydia pomonella. Next base: position 14,059,967 of record NC_084703.1, on the reverse strand, counting down.
TGCCAAGTCTGAAGAGGGATTCAGTTTAAATATAGTTATGTATGCATCGGCATCTTGGCGTCCATATTCATAGAATTCAATTTCCACTAGGTTACATATATATTTAAATAATAATCTCAGAAACGTTTGCTAAGACAGTTTGCTCTGGCTTATCCTACAGATTAGTTAATTGCCACACAATTGATATTTAGTACTATGGGCATCAAATACATTATTACAATCTGATAAAGTATGTAATTTACATATATAAAAATAAGTTTGTAGTAACGTAGTGGCACCAGCGGCTGCACAGTGTTGCCACGTTTATTTTATTTTCTTGGATATAAAACAAAAGTGTCGGTTATTGGTTCCTGTTGCTCATTGGCGCCACTATGTTACACCTTTTGTGGTCGTAATTCAGGAGCCTAAAATATATTCGGAAAAAAGCAGATGATATTGGCACTCAATCCACTTATACTACCATAAATTTAAAAAGGCTCCTTATAAATAACTGAAAGCCTTTATTGTATTAAAGGACGTGTTAGACAAGAGCCTGATACAATTTCGGATGTTCCCACAAATCTCCGGATTTACGTAGCCACGGTTTGTGTGGTGTAGGTGTGTGGAAGGCCGGAGGGATTGTTCTTGTCGGTCCCTATGGATCGAAGACCTGTACACTACATCGATTATACGCGTATTTACCTAAAGTCGCTACCCCACTTACAGAATCAATATCTGTTCTGAACAGGTTCTAACTAAATGAATTAATTATTTAGTTTGGTCCTACCAGCAAACCTTGAACTCAAACGGCAAAGTTAAGTAATCAGAATTGATATTTAATTAAGTCTAGTTAGTGAAGATATATTCTTCAGCGTCCTTCGTTTTATATGTTGCGCTCCGATTTTTTTCGCGCTTTTCAATCTTTGGCCGATGGAACTAAAATTTGATTAAAAGGACACCGTTTAATGAATTGCTGACCAATTACACTTTAAAACGGAAATATACAGTATGTTTTCAACCCTTCACCATAAGCTGTGTTATTAAAATGTAGTTCATAAAAAACAACGTTTACTGAAGGACCAACATCCTCGTTGTACGTTGTACCTACCTGTATTTAATGCGCGATTTTTTGATTAGGGAAAGTTGTTATATGATCCACATAATCATTTTGTACAATATGGTTAGCTATTTAAAAAACTCTGTATTGTTGATTGAAATAATTGACGAAAAAGCCAGGGTAATAAATATTAAGGAAGCATACAAGCCAACTAGCCAATTTGGATCAGGATTAGAAATACTTGTGTAGACGTGTGCATTTAAAGAATACGAGTAGTTGCCGATATTAGTTCCGATGCATCTCTAACGAAAATTGTCAGATTGCGCGGAGGGCAATGAGCGTAATTGCCTAGTTAGCATTTTTTTCTATTTCTTAAGATTGTTAAAAAACAAGGCCGAGATTCGATACCTTGTCGTCGCCGGAAAACGGAACTAAAACAAGTAAGTAAGTAAGTAGCGACGTGACTGTACTGCAGAGCACCTGAACGGCCGCGGCTCTATTCTGGGAAGATTGAACAGCCCTTCGCTTCCTATATCTAATATATGTAATGTAATGTAATAAGGCGAACAAAATGGGCGTCGTAGATAATATTTTCGTATGTAGAATGTTCAGTGTATTTGGAAAGTGTCCCGTGACATTTTTGTCGATAATGAGTGTGCATGACGCAGACTAGTTTCCGAGGAATTTCATAGCAAACTTGTTTCTTAGACATTGTCATAATCCTAATTGTAGCGGTAAACGTGACAATGCGACAAAAAACGTAGTGTTATTGCGCAAAGAGCACTAAGACAACTATCCAATCCGAAGCAATATACATTTCGCTCTTCAGTTGCAAAAAAATGCACTTTTGCCATCTGCCGCTATTCCGACGTTTTATTTGAAGTACAGACAGACGAAGAGTAGAGACGAAGAGCACAGTCGGATTAGGACCAACCTTGAAATCTCTGGAACAATCATGAAATTCGGTATGTATATAAATTAAAGGCCCCTTTTTCATGCCCACACCATTTGACATTTGGGGACTTCGAGGAATCGCAACCATCTTGGAAAATGTGTACCATCCAGGAGAAATTCGCATTTTACTCAAAATATACGTTCTTTACGAAAATATCGTGTAAGACAACATTCAAGCTTATTAAATTCTACATAAAATAGTCTGAGACATCCTAGTGGAAAAAATACATTTTGTTATAGAAAATACTTGCTGCAGGCAGCAAACAGGCAGGCATTGTAGACTGCGATGTATTTATGTCAAATTACAAAAGGAAGTCGAGTATTTTATGGAAGTAATTGTTGAGCTGAGTGTGTATAATTTACGCGCTTGCCGTTCTAAAGCGTAGTAGCTATGCGACCGAGCGCTGGCGCTGGCCCTCACGTTTGCCTTTCAAACTTTATGTTAGCTTTATGTGGGGCTAACGCCAATTCCAGTTTTATTTCTACTACAATCAAACGCTTTATGCGAGACAAGTGCCGCCCATTTCCACCCTCGCACCTTACCGCGAAAGAGACGACAGTGTGTATAAACGAGTTGTGAGATAGGTGTATTTTCGGTCGAGATACTTAGGCCTAATTTTAATAATGATTGGAGCCTTAGAATGAAGTCCAATAATCTAGTTCCCTAATGCAGACCTGTTAAAAAATAATCTAACCATTTACCTGTCGCATATTTCAAAAAAAACATTCGATAGCTTATGCATTAGGGCATAAATTTCAACCATATAAATGTCACAGAAAATTTTCCACAACTACTCGAGAATTAATAGCAAAAAGGAAAATAGTCATCACAATTCACTTTTTTTTGTAATTAATTTATTTATTTCGAAAACGATGTCGTTGACCTGTATTTTTTTATTCTTAAATGATAGTACATGATATCAGCTAAAAGTTAACATTTAAATGATAGCGCTAGTTAAAACATTTCATTAGTTACACGAGTCCAAACACCTTCTGTTATGTGCGTCGAACTAAGTGGCTTAGTTCCAATTGATAATTCGGGCGGCAGGCAAGTAGTATTCATTGGAACTAATTGTAAGTTGACGCTCATTGCGTCTTGTTTAGACACGTGTAACTTATGAAATCATTTAACTAGCCCTATCATTTTGATGTCAACTTTTAGCTGATATTCTGTACTATCATTTAACAATAAAAAAGTACAGCAGTACAGTTTAAATTTTGGCTCGTGTTACAGGCCACACCCGGCATAGACAATAAGAACTGCGCTATTCGTAGAATGAGAAGAAATAGTACATTTCGATGCTAGTGCGAAAAGTATGTCATTACTTCACGAGCACCGAGATATCTTGCCACGAGCCAGACTCAGGACGAGTGAAGAATGACATTTCCGCACGTGTAGCGAACGACGTTTTTTAATACATTTGCGAAAAAATAAGAAAAACAACAAGTACTTTTTTATGCATGTAGACAGAAACAATTGTAAATATAAAATATTATACTACTATTACCTAAGTATCTTTATTTACGATTATTTGTGTATCGTATATTTAAATTGTATGAACTCAATATCGAATGTTGCCTTTGGAAACTTAAAACATTCTTGCGATGAGAAAAAACGCCTCTGCTTTGACAGGAGTTTCGGCAGCTATTCCGTTCCGTTCAGACAACTTATTAAGAACGGTTTTTCAATATTCAATATTAAAAAATAAACGTATTATAATGATGAAGAGGTAAGTTATTACTTATATATGAAATATGCTTAAATTTATTATTTTTACATTAACAGTAGGTTTTTATGTTGATTACGACTTTTAAAGGAAACTAACATTAACACTCATCAGTCATGGATTGGAACACGTGGAAAAGTAAAAAGCACTAGTTCGCGAAATCCAACTTTCCGCACGCTAAACAGGGTAAAATAGCACTTTTTGAGCAACAGTATTAAAAACAGTATTTCCAATTGAATAAGCGAGATTAATATAAGTAATTGAGTATGGTTTTAATTACAATTGTAATTAAGAGAAGATTTTTGTCAGTTTCGCTTATGTCACTACAGCACGCACAGGCGTAGGCGCAATCGTAAGTTTTATTTGTAAGTATCACTACAAAAAGTATAATGATACATTTTACAAGCGATTTGGCATTAAATGTTGCGATCCGTTGAAAAATCTAAATCATTATGGGAAATAACCTTATCTTTCTCTCTGTCTTTGCTCAAATAAAATTCTCAGAATCAAGTTCTTTTTCGTCTCAAAATCAGATGTCTATGCTGCTCAGTTGTACCTATCAGATCAAATCAGATTTTATTCAAATTTAAAGACATAAGAATAATTAAAAACACAAGTTGCTATCATAATTTCGTCCCAATCCTAAAAATGAATTGAAAGTGCCACATTTTCAACCTCGGAAAAATTAATAATAGCAAAAGTTACCAAATGATACATAATTAATTTACAAATTATACATATTTTTTAAATAAAAATAGTGAATTTGAAACTTTTGGCAAATATTTAACATTATTTTCATTATTTGCCATAAATAGAAGAGTTTTTCAAAGTATAATTTCTCAAAATATAGGAATACTATTATTGTATGAGATTAGCAATAAAAAAAAAACATATTTCCCAAATGAGTGAAAATAACAGAATAATATTTAGTGTTCGTAATTACTAAAGAAATAATCCATGTCAGATTTTTATTTTTTCCTCCACATGGGTTTCTTGGGGGTCAAAGTTGACCATTTTTAGGAATTTTCAATTTTGGCAACTACTTTTCTAATTGAAGATATTATTCTACGATAAGTTAATAAGTTTAATTACCAGTATAAAAAGAGCAAGGACATTATATTTAAAAAAAAGTTACTCTTGATATGCAATAGGGTTGCCACAAAAAATAGTTGAAAATCGTAAAAATGGACCGAAAGCGTGAACATTTCAGATGGCCACCATTTTGTTTGTAGTTGGTTTAGCTATGTTTTGTGATGCAATATAAAATACTCATTTCACGCCTAGTCAAATAAAGGAAGATTTATTTGGTTAGCTATTCTAAATCAAAAGTTAGAGCACATTATGTACAAGCAGGAATTTGACCCGATTTTTGTGTGGAATAAAAACATCGCAAGAAATTATTACCTGTTAAGTAGTTTATGTCAGCAGTGATATTGTATTCATTTTGTTATTACTATTCCTTACTGGAAATAAAAATAATATGTAATTTACATCACTATTAACGCTCCCTATTTTTTTTTTGTATGTATCAAGTTATCTCATTAAGTGAAATGTAATATTTCTTTTGAGATAAATAAAAATATCTTTAACCCGATTTTTTCCTACGAATGAACCCTGCTCTGAAATTAAAAGAAAAAAAAATGGTGGTGGCTTATCTTTCCTGACACCATAAGGATCGTTCTCAATTTTTTTTATTTAGATTAAAAATCGCACGGCACACCCCGTTTGTCGAAATCGAAGGAATGGCCCCAATATAAGTAATTGTTAAATTTAAGGTAAAAATATTGTTACTTAAAAACATTTGCTTTTATTTTGACATAGTAAGTATGTACCTTCTGCCGAAACTAATATTTTCACCGGCAAAAACCTTTTCGGACATTATAAGATTAATCCAAACATACATTACAGGCAGCGCCTACCTATTGCTTTGAACTCTACTATCAGGAACATAAAAAACGGGTGTGTAATGTTTGATATAATCATAAAAATACTATCATACACTTACTATAATGGCATTTAGTACATATAACTTTTTATGACATAACTTAATTTTTATGATACGTTGTTTTTGTTATATTATAATTTAATCTTAATGTTAATGGAATTAATGCCTATTTTAATTTAATCTTAATCTTGTGTAAAGACGCATTATATGATGCTTTTACTTTTTTTTGTTGGTAGTTTATACAATTGTAATTGTACACCTTTGTAACCTAACCTAACTTACTTTTCTGGGAGAATAGTTATAACTAATATGTTTTATAGTATATGATAATTATTGCAGTGAGTATTAGACGAAATGGAAATATATATCAATAATAACATTATTAAAATTATGGCATTTATTTTACGTTACTTGAAATAACGCTATTGCAAACTATATTATACCGAAACGTAATTATATGAAATGTAATGCACCCTAAAAAATCATTTTTTTAATCCACCTCTTTCATGCTGATATTGTTAAGGAGATATGAAGTGGGGATTACGTCTACCGGTTTAACGATTTGCTTCGCTCTTTATGTTCAAGTTTCCAACGCCACTCAGCGATGTTTATGCTGGCACTAATCGTTAGGTCCGTATTTAATCTATTCCAGAGTTTATCATCCCATTAGTTAACAGGCCAAATCCTTATATTTTGCATAAACTGAAAAACTGATCTATCTATCGTGACTAAAGTTCGTTTTTTAGCAATAGAAAAAAGTTAATCTTGATGTGTATTTTTATTGGAAATTATTGCAAAACCCTTTTTAAATGGGAGATTATATTACTTATGAAAGCAAAAGAATGTAAATAATTGTATATGATCTATAATTGTTACATATTTGCCGTGACTTATTTTTAAATTTTTTGCATCTGAGTTAATTAAGGAACCCTAATAAATATCGTACAACAGTCAGTTTTTTTCCTTTAGTTCAGGAAAGTCATTTTCTTAATTCAGCTATTCAGTAATACAAGAATGTCATTATGAAATAAAAACGAAATGTAAAAGGTATACATACAACTTTAGAACTATTATTAACATAGAAGTTAACACCTTTCACATTTGAATTTATATTTACTGGAGTGGTATGCGAGCAGTTAATATGGTTATGACGCGTGCTTGTCTCCGCGGATCTTCACAGAATCAAAATTCCTTTTACGAGCACATAACATCGTCATCCCCTGGTAGCGGGTGTAGAGACCATTCTTAATACACGGGCCTACATTTGAAGTGCGGCGTGTAAAAGTGAGAAAAGAACACGACTAACTGCATCTTAAGCAATAACAACGCTTAAGATGCAGTTAGTCATGTTCTTTTCTCACTCTCACAGAGTAGCGTGAGCGAGATGAAAGTGCGTGCGCGATTATGTTTTTTTATTTTTATTTTTTTGTTATTTTTTTTTAGTTTAGAATAAAAGTTAGTTTTAGAATAAAAGTGGGTCTGGGTGGTATGCGTGACTTGATTCGACGATGCCATGCTTCAACCGCATTCCTTGTGCGATGCATTTCATTTGCACAACTAATCATTGGCAAGTTTACCCACTGTCTGTGTACATATTTGTGAAATTGTATCATCAAATTTGAATCCGTAGAAACCTGTAGTATGGTTAATTGGTTAGCCATGCATCGCCAAGATGTTGTACGGGTAGTAATGGCAAATTGGCTGTGAGTCTGACCACCTGTCGTTGTTCGGATGTTGTAAAATTTAAATCATTAGCTTTCTCCCAGATTGCTTTATTATAATGAAAGTAACATCCCGATAATAGTGAATCCAGAAACACGGTTTTAAAAGCTGTGTATTGGGCAGTTTAATAATCGCTCTTGTAAGACCTTATTTGAACATGCAATTGCGATTTTATTATATTAAAGAGCCTTTCTTACGTCACTTTGCGTTTATCAGGGAGTAAGGCGTAAAGAACAGGCACAATATTAGTGGCTTCTTCACTGCTGCCCACATCGATGTGTATAGAAAAAAGTTGGACAAAAGGTTTGGGCACTCTTTTAAATGTACCGTCGCCATAAAAACTTTTGTCTGTTTGTCTTTGCATGATTTTTAGGCCTTCTGCTGAGGAAAAGATCAAAATTTTATTATTTTCACTACCATCGTCAGATACCAGAAATCCATTGCCGAAAATTACTGGCACTTTAACTTCATTAAAATTTCTAGTCTCCGTTTTTGACACGCCCAAAAAAGCTCTTCTCTTTCTATATAGTGTGTCTTTTTTTGAGTCGTAACACGGTATCTGACGCACTGTATGTTCAGAACGATCATGAAAGGCTGCAACAATATTATTTCAAATATTTCCTTTACGGGGTCAAAACTCCTGCATATGTCTTTCTTGCACTTGTCAACAACAGTTTCAATTTCGTTTTTTGTGTACCTAGTTCTTTCTTAAACTATGCGAACCGGTGTGAAGTTAGCGGCCAAAAGTTGGCGGCCAAATGTTGGCGCCAGTCGGCCGCCAACATGTAGCGGCCAAATGTTGGCGCCAATCGGCCGCCAACATTTGGCCGCCTACTTCACACTAAAATTAACCTACCAAATTAAGAAGTCCGTATGAAATCTCACCATACATAACACAATCGGTGGAACGTTAGGGCAGTGTCTCGTTATATAAGGGCATTTTGTCTTAACTGCCCTGCAGAATTGCAGCCGATTATTACAGATTTCATTTTTTCTACAAAACGTAAAACCTTTTAGAAATATTTCGGTTAGTGCTATATAGTCCACACTAAAAGAGATACAACTCTACTAAAACCTGTTTTGGATAGTCTATTAGATGCTTAATGAAACGTATATAAAGCAAACCCCAATCATCGATCCAGAAGTTAGGTGATAAAAAAAAAATATTTAATTATTTTCTACAAACCTTTTAGAAATAATTCGGCTGCTGCTATAACGTCCAAACTAAACGGGGTACAGCACTACTAAAAGCTGCATTAAATACCCTATAAGATGCTCTATGACTCGTATATATTATGACTCTACGGCATATGAATGATGCAAGGGCAATAAATTTGAAACTTAGGCTTTCTATGAACATTTGCATTCATTGAAGAATTTTTGCACCTTAGACGGCAGGCGTGTAAACCACACCCACTGTATCGTACAGAACATAATACTATCTATTAAATAACACTATCTCTAGTAAACTCTCTTAGTAAACACTCTCTCTTAGTAAACAATAAACAATCTCTAGAGTGATACTCGGCGACATAATAATGGTGCACGGGCATCAAATAAGAATCTGATACTTTCTATGAACATTTGCATTTATTGAAGTTTTTCGGCATCTTCGACTGCATCGTACAGAGCATTATATCATCAATCAAATAACATTACTCGGCGGCTTATTAATGGTGCACGGGCATCAAATAAGAAACTGAAGCTTTCTATGAACATTTGCGTTCATCGAAGTTTTTCGGCATCTTAGACGGCAGGCGAGTAAACCACACCCACTATACCATACTGAACATAATACTATCTATCAAATAACACTATCTCTAGAGTGATACTCGGCGACATATCAATGGTGCACGGGCACCAAATATGAATCTTATGCTTTCTATGAACAATTGCATTTATTGAAGTTTTTCGGCATCATAGACGGTAGGCGAGTAAACAACGCCCATTGCATCGTACAGAGCATTATACTATCTATCAAATAACATTATTTCTAGAGTGATACTCGGCGGCATATTAATGGTGCTAGTGCACAAATAAAAAACTTAGGCTTTCTATAAACATTTCTATTCATTCAAGTTTTTCTGCATCTTAGACGGCAGGCGAGTAAACGACACCCACTGCATCGTACAGAGCATTATATTTTCTATCAAATAACTATATTTCTAGAGTGATACTCGGCGGCATATTAATGGTGCACGGGCATCAAAAGAGACTTTGGCTTTCTATGAACATTTGCATTCATTGAAGAAAATTTGCATCTTAGACGGCAGGCGAGTAAACCGCACCCACTGCATCGTACAGAGCATTAAAATATCGATCAAATAATTTTATTTCTAGAGTGATACTCGGCGGCATATTCATGATGCACGGGCATCAAAGAGACTTTGGCTTTCTATGAACATTTGTATTCAATGAAGTTTTTCTGCATCTTAGACGGCAGGCGAGTAAACCACACCCACTCTATCGTACAGAATATTATACTATCTACCAAAAAACACTATATCTAGGGTGATACTCGGCGGCATATTAATGGTGCACGGGCATAAAAAAGAAACTTAGGCTTTCTATGAAAATTTCCATTCATTGAAGTTTTTCAGCAACTTAGACGGCAGGCGAGTAAACTACACCCACTGAATCGTACAGAGCATTATATTTTCTATCAAATAACTATATTTCTAGAGTGATACTCGGCGGCATATTCATGACGCACGTGCATCAAAGAGACTTTGGCTTTCTGTGAATATTGGCATTCAATGAAGTTTTTTTTTATCATAGACGGCAGGCGAGTAAACCACACCCACTCTATCTTACAGAACATTATACTATCTACCAAAAAACACTACATCTAGGGTGATACTCGGCGGCATATTAATGGTGCAAGTGAACAAATAAGAAACTTAGGCTTTCTATGAACATTTGCATTCATTGAAGTTTTTCGGCATCTTAGACGGAAGGCGAGTAAACTACACCCACTGAATCGTACAGAGCATTATATTTTCTATCAAATAACTATATTTCTAGAGTGATACTCGGCGGCACATTAATGGTGCACGGGCATCAAAAGAGACTTTGGCTTTCTATGAACATTTGCATTCATTGAAGAAAATTTGCATCTTAGACGGCAGGCGAGTAAACAGCACCCACTGCATCGTACAGAGCATTAAATTATCGATCAAATAATTTTATTTCTAGAGTGATACTCGGCGGCATATTCATGATGCTCGGGCATCAAAGAGACTTTGGCTTTCTATGAACATTGGCATTCAATGACGTTTTTCTGCATCTTAGACGGCAGGCGAGTAAACCACACCCACTCTATCGTACAGAACATTATACTATCTACCAAAAAACACTATATCTAGGGTGATACTCGGCGGCATATTAATGGTGCAAGTGCACAAATAAGAAACTTAGGCTTTCTATGAACATTTCTATTCATTCAAGTTTTTCGGCATCTTAGACGGCAGGCGAGTAAACGACACCCACTGCATCGTACAGAGCATTATATTTTCTATCAAATAACTATATTTCTAGAGTGATACTCGGCGGCATATTAATGGTGCACGGGCATCAAAAGAGACTTTGGCTTTCTATGAACATTTGCATTCATTGAAGAAAATTTGCATCTTAGACGGCAGGCGAGTAAACCGCACCCACTGCATCGTACAGAGCATTAAATTATCGATCAAATAATTTTATTTCTAGAGTGATACTCGGCGGTATATTCATGATGCACGGGCATCAAAGAGACTTTGGCTTTCTATGAACATTGGCATTCAATGAAGTTTTTCTGCATCTTAGACGGCAGGCGAGTAAACCACACCCACTCTATCGTACAGAACATTATACTATCTACCAAAAAACACTATATCTAGGGTGATACTCGGCGGCATATTAATGGTGCACGGGCATAAAAAAGAAACTTAGGCTTTCTATGAAAATTTCCATTCATTGAAGTTTTTCGGCAACTTAGACGGCAGGCGAGTAAACTACACCCACTGAATCGTACAGAACATTATACTATGTATCAAATAACACCATATCTAGAGTGATACTCGGCGGCATATTAATGGTGCAAGTGCACAAATAAGAAACTTAGGTTTTCTATGAACAATTGCATTCATTGAAGTTTTTCGGCATCTTAGACGGCAGGCGAGTAAACTACACTCACTGCATCGTACAGAGCGTTATATCATTAATCAAACAACAGTTACTCTAGAGTGATACTCGGCGGCATATTAATGGTGCACGGGCATCAAAAGAGACTTTGGCTTTCTATGAACATTTGCATTCATTGAAGAAAATTTGCATCTTAGACGGCAGGCGAGTAAACCGCACCTACTGCATCGTACAGAGCATTATATTTTCTATCAAATAACTTTATCTCTAGAGTGATACTCGGCGGCATATTCATGACGCACGGGCATCAAAGAGACTTTGGCTTTCTGTGAACATTGGCATTCAATGAAGTTTATCTGCATCTTAGACGGCAGGCGAGTAAACCACACCCACTCTATCGTACAGAACATTACACTATCTACCAAAAAACACTATATCTAGGGTGATACTCGGCGGCATATTAATGGTGCAAGTGAACAAATAAGAAACTTAGGCTTTCTATGAACATTTGCATTCATTGAAGTTTTTCGGCATCTTAGACGGAAGGCGAGTAAACTACACCCACTGAATCGTATAGAGCATTATATTTTCTACTAAATAACTATATTTCTAGAGTGATACTCGGCGGCACATTAATGGTGCACGGGCATCAAAAGAGACTTTGGCTTTCTATGAACATTTGCATTCATTGAAGAAAATTTGCATCTTAGACGGCAGGCGAGTAAACCGCACCCACTGCATCGTACAGAGCATTAAATTATCGATCAAATAATTTTATTTCTAGAGTGATACTCGGCGGCATATTCATGATGCACGGGCATCAAAGAGACTTTGGCTTTCTATGAACATTGGCATTCAATGAAGTTTTTCTGCATCTTAGACGGCAGGCGAGTAAACCACACCCACTCTATCGTACAGAACATTATACTATCTACCAAAAAACACTATATCTAGGGTGATACTCGGCGGCATATTAATGGTGCACGGGCATAAAAAAGAAACTTAGGCTTTCTATGAAAATTTCCATTCATTGAAGTTTTTCGGCAACTTAGACGGCAGGCGAGTAAACTACACCCACTGAATCGTACAGAACATTATTCTATGTATCAAATAACACCATATGTAGAGTGATACTCGGCGGCATATTAATGGTGCAAGTGCACAAATAAGAAACTTAGGTTTTCTATGAACAATTGCATTCATTGAAGTTTTTCGGCATCTTAGACGGCAGGCGAGTAAACTACACTCACTGCATCGTACAGAGCGTTATATCATCAATCAAACAACAGTACCTCTAGAGTGATACTCGGCGGCATATTAATGGTGCACGGGCATCAAAAGAGACTTTGGCTTTCTATGAACATTTGCATTCATTGAAGAAAATTTGCATCTTAGACGGCAGGCGAGTAAACCACACCCACTCTATCGTACAGAACATTATACTATCTACCAAAAAACACTATATCTAGGGTGATACTCGGCGGCATATTAATGGTGCACGGGCATAAAAAAGAAACTTAGGCTTTCTATGAAAATTTCCATTCATTGAAGTTTTTCGGCAACTTAGACGGCAGGCGAGTAAACTACACCCACTGAATCGTACAGAGCATTATATTTTCAATCAAATAACTATATTTCTAGAGTGATACTCGGCGGCATATTAATGGTGCACGGGCATCAAAAGAGACTTTGTCTTTCTATGAACATTTGCATTCATTGAAAAAAATTTGCATCTTAGACGGCAGGCGAGTAAACCGCACCCACTGCATCGTACAGAGCATTATATTTTCTATCAAATAACTTTATCTCTAGAGTGATACTCGGCGGCATATTCATGACGCACGTGCATCAAAGAGACTTTGGCTTTCTGTGAACATTGGCATTCAATGAAGTTTTTTTTTTATCTTAGACGGCAGGCGAGTAAACCACACCCACTCTATCGTACAGAACATTATACTATCTACCAAAAAACACTACATCTAGGGTGATACTCGGCGGCATATTAATGGTGCAAGTGAACAAATAAAAAACTTAGGCTTTCTATGAACATTTGCATTCATTGTAGTTTTTCGGCATCTTAGACGGAAGGCGAGTAAACTACACCCACTGAATCGTACAGAGCATTATATTTTCTACCAAATAACTATATTTCTAGAGTGATACTCGGCAGCACATTAATGGTGCACGGGCATCAAAAGAGACTTTGGCTTTCTATGAACATTTGCATTCATTGAAGAAAATTTGCATCTTAGACGGCAGGCGAGTAAACCGCACCCACTGCATCATACAGAGCATTAAATTATCGATCAAATAATTTTATTTCTAGAGTGATACTCGGCGGCATATTCATGATGCACGGGCATCAAAGAGACTTTGGCTTTCTATGAACATTGGCATTCAATGAAGTTTTTCTGCATCTTAGACGGCAGGCGAGTAAACCACACCCACTCTATCGTACAGAACATTATACTATCTACCAAAAAACACTATATCTAGGGTGATACTCGGCGGCATATTAATGGTGCAAGTGCACAAATAAGAAACTTAGGCTTTCTATGAACATTTGCATTCATTGAAGTTTTTCGGCACCTTAGACGGAAGGCGAGTAAACTACACCCACTGAATCGTATAGAGCATTATATTTTCTACCAAATAACTATATTTCTAGAGTGATACTCGGCGGCACATTAATGGTGCACGGGCATCAAAAGAGAATTTGGCTTTCTATGAACATTTGCATTCATTGAAAAAATTTGCATCTTAGACGGCAGGCGAGTAAACCGCACCCACTGCATCATACAGAGCATTAAATTATCGATCAAATAATTTTATTTCTAGAGTGATACTCGGCGGCATATTCATGATGCACGGGCATTAAAGAGACTTTGGCTTTCTATGAACATTGGCATTCAATGAAGTTTTTCTGCATCTTAGACGGCAGGCGAGTAAACCACACCCACTCTATCATACAGAACATTATACTATCTACCAAAAAACACTATATCTAGGGTGATACTCGGCGGCATATTAATGGTGCAAGTGCACAAATAAGAAACTTAGGCTTTCTATGAACATTTCTATTCATTCAAGTTTTTCGGCATCTTAGACGGCAGGCGAGTAAACGACACCCACTGCATCGTACAGAGCATTATATTTTCTATCAAATAACTATATTTCTAGAGTGATACTCGGCGGCATATTAATGGTGCACGGGCATCAAAAGAGACTTTGGCTTTCTATGAACATTTGCATTCATTGAAGAAAATTTGCATCTTAGACGGCAGGCGAGTAAACTACACTCACTGCATCGTACAGAGCGTTATATCATCAATCAAACAACAGTACCTCTAGAGTGATACTCGGCAGCATATTAATGGTGCACGGGCATCAAAAGAGACTTTGGCTTTCTATGAACATTTGCATTCATTGAAGAAAATTTGCATCTTAGACGGCAGGCGAGTAAACCGCACCTACTGCATCGTACAGAGCATTATATTTTCAATCAAATAACTTTATCTCTAGAGTGATACTCGGCGGCATATTCATGATGCTCGGGCATCAAAGAGACTTTGGCTTTCTATGAACATTGGCATTCAATGAAGTTTTTCTGCATCTTAGACAGCAGGCGAGTAAACCACACCCACTCTATCGTACAGAACATTATACTATCTACCAAAAAACACTATATCTAGGGTGATACTCGGCGGCATATTAATGGTGCAAGTGCACAAATAAGAAACTTAGGCTTTCTATGAACATTTGCATTCATTGAAGTTTTTCGGCATCTTAGACGGCAGGCGAGTAAACGACACCCACTTCATCGTACAGAGCATTATATTTTCTATCAAATAACTATATTTCTAGAGTGATACTCGGCGGCACATTAATGGTGCACGGGCATCAAAAGAGACTTTGGCTTTCTATGAACATTTGCATTCATTGAAGAAAATTTGCATCTTAGACGGCAGGCGTGTAAACCGCACCCACTGTATCGTACAGAGCATTAAATTATCGATCAAATAATTTTATTTCTAGAGTGATACTCGGCGGCATATTCATGATGCACGGGCATCAAAGAGACTTTGGCTTTCTATGAACATTGGCATTCAATGAAGTTTTTCTGCATCTTAGACGGCAGGCGAGTAAACCACACCCACTCTATCGTACAGAACATTATACTATCTACCAAAAAACACTATATCTAGGGTGATACTCGGCGGCATATTAATGGTGCACGGGCATAAAAAAGAAACTTAGGCTTTCTATGAAAATTTCCATTCATTGAAGTTTTTCGGCAACTTAGACGGCAGGCGAGTAAACTACACCCACTGAATCGTACGGAGCATTATATTTTCTATCAAATAACTATATTTCTAGAGTGATACTCTGCGGCATATTAATGGTGCACGGGCATGAAAAGAGACTTTGTCTTTCTATGAACATTTGCATTCATTGAAAAATTTTTGCATCTTAGACGGCAGGCGAGTAAACCGCACCCACTGCATCGTACAGAGCATTATATTTTCTATCAAATAAGTTTATCTCTAGAGTGATACTCGGCGGCATATTCATGACGCACGTGCATCAAAGAGACTTTGGCTTTCTGTGAACATTGGCATTCAATGAATTTTTTTTTTATCTAAGACGGCAGGCGAGTAAACTACACCCACTCTATCGTACAGAACATTATACTATCTATCAAATAACACTACATCTAGGGGGATACTCGGCGGCATATTAATGGTGCAAGTGAACAAATAAGAAACTTAGGCTTTCTATGGACATTTGCATTCATTGAAGTTTTTCGGCATCTTAGACGGAAGGCGAGTAAACTACACCCACTGAATCGTACAGAGCATTATATTTTCTATCAAATTACTATATTTCTAGAGTGATACTCGGCGGCACATTAATGGTGCACGGGCATCAAAAGAGACTTTGGCTTTCTATGAACATTTGCATTTATTGAAGAAAATTTGCATCTTAGACGGCAGGCGAGTAAACCGCACCCACTGCATCGTACAGAGCGTTAAATTATCGATCAAATAATTTTATTTCTAGAGTGATACTCGGCGGCATATTCATGATGCTCGGGCATCAAAGAGACTTTGGCTTTCTATGAACATTGGCATTCAATGAAGTTTTGCTGCATCTTAGACGGCAGGCGAGTAAACCACACCCACTCTATCGTACAGAACATTATACTATCTACCAAAAAACACTATATCTAGGGTGATACTCGGCGGCATATTAATGGTGCAAGTGCACAAATAAGAAACTTAGGCTTTCTATGAACATGTTCAAGCTGCCGGGTTGTATTAATATAAATATAATAAAAAAATTGTGAGATACAACATTTGTGCTTGTAAGTTACATTTAAGACGGCATAGCGCCACATAAACGCGACTAAATATTATTCATAAGGAGTGCCTACCTATAAAACTAAATTATAAATTTAAATTGACTTAGAGATGTACAGGTCTCTAAGTGTCCGAATCATTAAAATAGGTATTAAAATAAAATGAAATTTAAAATAAAACAAAATAAAATCATAGAGGTGTATAAGGTCTCTAAGTGTCCAAAACTAAAATAATACAATCAAACGAGAACATGATGTTCTCTTGTGTCAGTTCTACTGGACACTAGTATGGTTATTTCACAGAAAGAAAACGAAAACACTATTACTTACATTTTTATCATACTATCAAAACAAACTACTGGCTTAAAGGCATCCTTATCATCTATGAAATCATTCACAGCATAGTACGCCTTACTTAACAAACAGCTCTTAACGTGTGACTTAAATTTGGTAAGAGGCAAATTCACTATATCAGTGGGAACTTTGTTATAAAAACGTGTACAAATCCCGACGCAAGACTTACTAACCTTACGGAGGCGGTGGGCGGGCACAGCAAGTTTATGCTTGTTTCTAGTGTTATAGTTATGGATATCACTGTTAAGCTTGAATTCGTTGATGTTTTTCCGATCATACTTAATATTCTCAAGTATGTATTGAGATGCAACGGTAAGAATGCTTGCATCTTTAAATTTCTCTCCTAGGGATACTCGAGCGCCCAGTCCATAGATGGAACGTACAGCTCGCTTTTGTAGTACAAATATTGTCTGAATGTCTGCCGCTTTTCCCCACAACAGAATTCCATACGACATAACACTATGGAAGTAACTAACAGGGATCGGATACCGGTATTTTTTGTATGGGAACGAAAACGGTATTTTTTCGTTCTTTGTTAATTACTTCATTTCTAATTAGGCAATCTAATAATACTAAGTCGTTATCTAAAAACACAACTGAGTCCTACATTTAGAGAATAAAATAAACCGAAATATATGGTAATTTCGATGTTTTTGCAAAAAACCGTCTCCGATCCCTGGTAACTAAAGTATACCAGCCTGGCCGTCTCTACGTTTGTTAGCTGTCTGATTCTCCTCACTGCATAGGCTGCTGAACTAAGTTTGCAGGCTAAAGTGGCTATATGTGCATGCCATTGCAGTTTTGAGTCTAAAGTGACTCCCAGGAAAACAGTTCGATCTTCAAATTCCAGCGTATCACCTTTTATTTTAATCTTGCTGTTATTTACCTGCTTGACGTTAGGTAGCGTAAATTTGATGCATTTGGTTTTCTTTGCGTTCAAAAGCAAATTGTTTGCCGTAAACCAGTTTAATACGGTAGATAGCGCGTCATTAATGCTCTCGAAGCTATTTTCCTTTCTGTTCACTTTAAATATAAGGGAAGTGTCATCTTAAATAGACAACTTAAACACGAGTGCGCTGACGTCACCACCGTCGTAAGCATCGGCTACGTCGGTTGCCGCTACGAAGTGCTACGAAAGTCTACGAGCTCCATTCTGCTACGCCGGACCATTGTGTTGTGCTAACTTGGACATTATTTGGTGCAAGTTTAGTGTGAAGTTAAAAACGTAGGCGTAACTGATGGCTTTGCAAAGAGGTGATAGTGCGGAATTAATCTGCCACGGGTGCCCGTTTGAACTCACTGTTGGGGAAGAGTACATTCAGTGCATGGTACCGTCTTGTGGTGGGCTTTATCACTTATCATGTATAAATAAAGAGCATACGCTGAAAAAGAGAGATGCGTGGGTCTGTCCTGAGTGCTGTATTATTTACAAAAAGACAGGGCAAAATTGCGCAACTCCAGTTGGCACGCCACTCACAATTAAAAATATTGCGGTTCGGAATAGGATTGAGGAACCTACATCACACTCCCAGTCGGACCAGGACAGAAGTGTTCCACAGACTCAATCAGCAGGTGAGGTTGCGCTTCTGACATTGGAAATGAGCCAGATACGGGAACAAATGAGCATGCTATCGGAGAAGTTAACTGATGCACTATCTACTGTCACTAAATACCAGGCTGCACTCGCTGATTGCTCCAATAAGCTAGAAATGGTCAATGAGAGGTTGGGGCAACTTGAACACACATCGGCAAGCGTCTGTCCTTGCTTGAGATCAGGAGGCCCGGATCCTGCTATCGATTGGTGCGGTAGGAGTTACTAGTCACCGGCTCGAGGTAACGGGCGATGCTGAAACGTCGAGGGATGGCAGTTTGGTGCGGACGAGTGGTATGTCTACAGATGGAGAAATAGATATGTCTTCCACGGGGAAATGTATGGATAAAGAAAGTTCTGCCGCAGATGAGGGAAAAGAGATTAGAATTTCACATAAACGTTTCTCATCACTGCGGTGCACAGCGGGATCTGAAGTTACGTCACTAAAGGCGGTTGAGTTCCTAAAATACATACACCTTTGGAACATGATATCGGGAGCAGAGGATATACGTGCTTATTTGACAACAATGTTTCCTGAGAAAAATTGTACGGTACAGGAGCTCAAGCCAAAGGGGGCGTATAAATCGTACAAAATAGGTGTCCTATCTGAACTCTACGATAAGTACCTTTCAGCTCAAGTTTGGCCCGAGAACGCTCGTGTGAAACCGTGTTTTTTTCGAAGATCGGTTAACAGGACCAGCGCAGATCCAGGTAACCGCCAGTCGTCAGGAAAGAAATAGTGTCAGCAATAGACATCGTGTACCAAAACGTCAGGGGCTTCAACACGAAGCTTGATTATTTCAGACTAAATCTTTTATCCTTGGAATGCGATATCATTGCAGTAACTGAGTCATTTCTTCATGAAGCTGTAAATGATGCTGAGCTCACATGCGGTGGGTGGAACGTGTTGCGCCGGGACCGCGCCACGGGCGCGCGCGGCGGTGGCGTGCTCCTCGCTGCGCGACCAGGAATTTTGCTGCGACGCTGTTTAAATTTGGAGACGCCATGTGGAGAGGATTTATGGGCAACATTTGTTATAGATCAAGTCGTCTGTTACATATGTGTAGTCTACATTCCTCCTAATGCGACAGACGATACCTACTTCAAATGGTTTCAGAAAGTGGAGTCTGTGATTGAAACATTAAAAGGTGTAGTGTTATTAGTAGGTGATTTAAACTTGAATCCGGTGTATACATCACAAAGTATTTTAAGTTATTATCATTATTTTATAGCTGTATGTGGTTTAAAAGAGATTGAATGCCAATGTTCATAGAAAGCCAAAGTCTCTTTGATGCCCGTGCATCATGAATATGCCGCCGAGTATCACTCTAGAAATAAAATTATTTGATCGATAATTGAATGCTCTGTACGATGCAGTGGGTGCGGTTTACTCGCCTGCCGTCTAAGATGCAAATTTTCTTCAATGAATGCAAATGTTCATAGAAAGCCAAAGTCTCTTTTGATGCCCGTGCACCATTAACATGCCGCCGAGTATCACTCTAGAAATATAATAATATGATAGAAAATATAATGCTCTGTACGATTCAGTGGGTGTAGTTTACTCGCCTGCCGTCTAAGATGCAAAAATTCTTCAATGAATGCAAATGTTCATAGAAAGCCAAAGTCTCTTTTGATGCCCGTGCACCATTAATATGCTGCCGAGTATCACTCTAGGAATATAGTTATTTGATAGAAAATATAATGCTCTGTACGATTCAGTGGGTGTAGTTTACTCGCCTGCCGTCTAAGATGCCGAAAAACTTCAATGAATGGAAATGTTCATAGAAAGCCTAAGTTTCTTTTTTATGCCCGTGCACCATTAATATGCCGCCGAGTATCACTCTAGAGATAAAGTTATTTGATAAAAAATATAATGCTCTGTACGATGCAGTGGGTGCGGTTTACTCGCCTGCCGTCTAAGATGCCGAAAAACTTCAATGAATGCAAATGTTCATAGAAAGCCAAAGTCTCTTTTGATACCCGTGCACCATTAATATGCCGCCGAGTATCACTCTAGAGGTACTGTTATTTGATTGATGATATAACGCTCTGTACGATGCAGTGGGTTTAGTTTACTCGCTTGCCGTCTAAGATGCAGAAAAACTTCAATGAATGCAAATGTTCATAGAAAGCCAAAATCTCTTTTGATGCCCGTGCACCATTAATATGCCGCCGAGTATCACTCTAGAGGTACTGTTATTTGATTGATGATATATTGCTCTGTACGATGCAGTGGGTGTAGTTTACTCGCCTGCCGTCTAAGATGCCGAAAAACTTCAATGAATGCAAAAGTTCATAGAAAGCCTAACTTTCTTATTTGTGCACTTGCACCATTAATATGTCACCGAGTATCACTCTAGGTATAGTGTTACTTGATAGGTAGTATAATGTTCTGTATGATACAGTGGGTGTGGTTTACTCGCCTGCCGTCTAAGATGCAAAAATTCTTCAATTAATGCAAATATTCATAGAAAGCCAAAGTCTCTTTGATGCCCGTGCACCTTTAATATGCCGCCGAGTATCACTCTAGATATAGTGTTATTTGATACAAAGTATAATGTTCTGTACAATAGAGTGGGTGTAGTTTACTCGCCTGCCGTCTAAGATGCAAAAATTCTTCAATGAATGCAATTGTTCATAGAAAGCCAAAGTCTCTTTGATGCCCGTGCATCATGAATATAACAAAATTTTCTTTATTTAGATAACTAGGATCCATTGGGGTTAGGTACAATATGCCGCCGAGTATCACTCTGGATATAGTGTTATTTGATACATAGTATTATGTTCTGTACGATAGAGTGGGTGTAGTTTACTCGCTTGCCGTCTAAGATGCAGAAAAACTTCAATGAATGCAAATGTTCATAGAAAGCCAAAGTCACTTTTGATGCCCGTGCACCATTAATATGCCGCCGAGTATCACTCTAGAAATATAGTTATTTGATCGATAATTTAATGCTCTGTACGATTCAGTGGGTGTAGTTTACTCGCCTGCCGTCTAAGATGCAAAAATTCTTCAATGAATACAAATGTTCATAGAAAGCCTAAGTCTCTTTGATGCCCGTGCATCATGAATATGCCGCCGAGTATCACTCTAGAAATAAAATTATTTGATCGATAATTTAATGCTCTGTACGATGCAGTGGGTGCGGTTTACTCGCCTGCCGTCTAAGATGCAAATTTTCTTCAATGAATGCAAATGTTCATAGAAAGCCAAAGTCTCTTTTGATGCCCGTGCACCATTAATATGCCGCCGAGTATCACTCTAGAAATATAATTATTTGATAGAAAATATAATGCTTTGTACGATTCAGTGGGTGTAGTTTACTCGCCTGCCGTCTAAGATGCCGAAAAACTTCAATGAATGGAAATGTTCATAGAAAGCCTAAGTTTCTTTTTTATGCCCGTGCTCCATTAATATGCCGCCGAGTATCACTCTAGAGATAAAGTTATTTGATAGAAAATATAATGCTCTGTACGATGCAGTGGGTGCGGTTTACTCGCCTGCCCTCTAAGATGCCGAAAAACTTCAATGAATGCAAATGTTCATAGAAAGCCAAAGTCTCTTTTGATACCCGTGCACCATTAATATGCCGCCGAGTATAGATTAGATTAGATTAGATTAGATTTATTTATTTCTTAAAGAAAAAGACACAGTATTTTACACAAAAGGATAAAACAAAGGCTTTCACTAAAAGATCGTCAACTTAACATTAAAACAAAAAATATAAAATTAATAAATAAAGAAATGTCACGACATAAAAGAAAACGTTAATGTATACATAGCTAGGGACAACCTAAGTATTGTCGAAATGTCAAAAAAATAATAAACAAACATATTTACAAAAACACTAAGTTATAAATAACTTTATCTATAAAATAATTTAAATGAAAAATATAATGAAAATATATTATATGTCAACGATCTTAATTGCTACAAATATTAATACGATGTCAATTCATATTAAATTAAATTAAATGTCACAGTTATAAAATAGGTTCATAAATAAATTTAATAATAAATACATAAGTTTACCCGCATCAGTGGAAAGTCACACGAGTGAGACCTATTCCTAAAACTTGTAACTCAACTCGCGTGGAAGACTATCGACCTATAGCCATTCTTTCGTCGATTGCCAAGGTATTTGAGAGCATTGTAAATAGGCTCGTAGCTCCTCAAATTAAGCCCTTTCTTAGCGATTCCCAGCACGGTTTTAGGCCTCGGCGTTCAGTGGAGTCGAATCTTCTAACTTTGGTGGACTCGGTTTCCGATCATATGGACAAGGGTATACAAGTAGACGTGTTATACTTCGACTTCCAAAAAGCATTCGATCGCGTGGATAACGATGTGCTATTGAGCAAGTTGTGCGATATGGGTTTTTCCCCGCAACTACTCCGTTTATTCGCTAGTTATCTCCGCGATAGGAGTCAATATGTGCAACATGGCTGCTTTATATCGAACACTTATCAGACTAGGTCTGGGGTCAGTCAGGGATCGGTACTGGGTCCTTTGCTCTTCGGTATAATGATTAATGACCTGGCATCCGTTCCGAGTTTCGCTAGATGCCTTCTTTATGCCGATGACTTGAAGTTGATCTATGGAGTACAAGGAATCTCAGATTGTGAATCTTTTCAAAAGGATCTTGACCAACTGCGCGAGTGGAGCGTAAAAAATAGACTATCCTTTAATGTCTCTAAATGTGCGGTTATAAGTTTTAGCAAGGCACGAAATCCACTTAACTACACATATATTTTGGGTTCAGACGCAATAGTTCGTGTTAGCTCCATCCGTGATCTCGGTGTCATTCTAGACTCTCGTCTCAATTTCCATGAGCACCTGAATGCATTGACCCGTAATTGTTACAAGAGGTTGGGATTTGTCATTCGAAATGCCAGGGATTTTACTGATTCAAGAACAATAAAACTGCTCTACAATGCCTGAGTGAGGAGTAAGCTTGAGACGGCCTCTGTCGTTTGGTGTCCCTACGAGACAACATATGTCTTACAACTGGAAAAAATACAGAAAGTGTTCTTGCGCTTCCTATACAAAAAAATGTACGGGTATTACCCATTCCTTTATCCTACCAAGTTTTTGTTGGGAATGATGGGATTTAACTCCCTAGAGGTAAGACGCAGCTCAGCACTTCTCACTACAATCTGTAATATCTTACGCGGTGACTCTGACTGTGTCGAGTTAACAACACAAGTAGTGCGTCTGTTTGTCCCAACACCTTCTAGATTTGAGTTTCGGCCTCGTAATCGCTGTCTTTTATCTGTGCCGGGTTCCCGAACTATGTCGCGGAGGAA
Organism: Cydia pomonella; assembly: GCF_033807575.1. NCBI lineage: Eukaryota > Metazoa > Arthropoda > Insecta > Lepidoptera > Tortricidae > Cydia > Cydia pomonella. The sequence goes on along the minus strand of NC_084703.1, from coordinate 14,035,853 downwards.
CGCTCCTTTTGTTCGAGCTTTACGCAGCTTGAATTCACTCCCCGCATCAGCGCCTGAATGTGATGTGTTTGCAAGTAGATGGATGTCAGTGCGTGATGAATGTCTGAGGTTCAGCGAGATGATGGATATTCGTCCCTCCTCTGTGTTATAAGTGTCACCTGTATTCTGATTAGTATTTTGATGTTTCATGTCAACTCTATCCAATTATACATGTCTAGATTGTCTAGGTTCAATATGTAATTTCACAGTGCTTTAGTTTTAACTGTTATACTGTGTTAATTAAAATGAATAAATAAAATAAAATAAAATAAAAAATAAATAAAAAATTATTTTTCGCTATATTCTTTAACGGAATATAGCGACATTTCTATCAAAAATTCTTTCAGTTCGTGTGCAAACTTGTAATTCGAGGTTTCGTTTCTGAGGCTGGCGGGTAGTCGCTCATATAAGGATATTAAGGATGGGCCGATCACTCGCGGAGACTTATCTAACAATGCGAGCCGCCGCCGCCGCACTGGTAGCAATCTCCCCGTCTGGCGGGTTATTCTGCCGGGCATATTTGCACGTTTAAACGAGTGAATATTTAGACGCGTGAACATAATTACCTCATATATGTAAAGCGAGTAATGCGTCATTAGGTGGTACTTTTTGAACAGCTCGCGACATGAGTACCTCGGATTCACACCTGCCAAGATACGAACGGCTCTTTTTTGTAGTTTAAATACTCTGTCTGAGTTTGTCGAGTTTCCATACAGAACTATACCGTACGACAAGATTGAGTAAAAATATGCATAATAAATCTGAAGTAATGCATCACTAGAAACAATTGGTTTCAGTTTGCGCAGTACAAATAAAGCACTGCACAGTCTTTCACACAACTGGTCTATGTGTGCTTTCCAGTTTAGTTTGGCGTCCATTATGAATCCGAGGAATCTAGTTGAGCCGCAGCGTGGCATCGGACTCTGCATTTGTGGGTTATTTGTGATATTTCCGGTTGAAAACAGCATCACGTTGGATTTCGTAACATTGAGGATGAGACCGTTTGACGAGAACCACTCATGTAGTTGGCTGCATATCAATGACAGTTTTTGTTCAAGCAGTGGGTATGTGGGCGCATTTACTATCACAGTGGTGTCATCGGCAAACAGCACCATTGTACCATCAGCAACGGAAGCAGAAAGATCATTGATGAACGTCAAAAACAAGGTGTTCCCGAGTGACGAACCTTGAGGTATTCCTAGTTCTAGTTTACCTGCAATTGATTTAAGGTTTTTACCCTCAATTTTGACCACAACTGTCTGTTTTCTGCTATCTAAGAAAGATGTGAATAGCCTATGAACATTATTTTTTATTCCATAGTGCTTTAACTTCTCTAGCAATAAGTCATGACTAATCACATCAAACGCTTTAGATAGGTCACAGAATACCCCTGCCACCTTGTCCTTTATGTCTAATGCTGTTGTTATGCAATCATGTATTTTTAATGCAGCGGTTGTAGTGGACCTATTTTTCCTATATGCATATTGTTTGTCTGTCAGTAAGTCATTTGTCTCCAGATGGTTCATTAAACATTTTGATAATATTGATTCAATTAGTTTTGAAATATTAGGTACAATAGTTATTGGTCTATAATTATCCACAGAACTTTTTTCGCCCTTTCCCTTATAAACTGGACATACTCGAGTGCTTTTCAGTACATCAGGGTACACACCGCAAGAGAACATAGTGTTTATTAATTTTAATAGTATCCCCGCAATAATCGGCCATATGCACTCGAGTAGGATCAGAGATATGTCATATACATCTAGGGTGGTCCGAGCTCTCAACATAGACCTCAAGGTTTGAGTTAAGTCTGTGAGTGTAATAGTAGGGAGGACAAAATTAGGTATATCTGCATTTTCAAGGTAATTTCGCAGGTACTGTACAGAGTCCGATTTTCTTATATTGTTAATTTTGTATTTTGAAGCTATTGTAAGAAAGTGTTGGTTCAAGTGTTCTGGTACATTGCAAGGCGGTACAGTGTGTCCACTTTCATCTTTAAGTAAGATGGTAGTCCCCGAAGGTTTTGTGGACGTTTCGTCGTTTACTACACGCCACATTTCCTTCGGCGGATTCTTACTATTGACTATTCGGTTTGCATAGTATTCTCGCCGAGCACTAAGAGTTTCAGCTTTGATGCGATCTGCTTGCTTATTGATGCATTCAGAGATATTCGTTAGTTCCGGATATTGACATTTTATTTCTATCAGATGATTATAGTTTAGCATAAGTTTCGAAAGGGAATCTGTAAGCCATGGCACTTGTTTATGTTTTTTTATCGGAAAATGAATGTCAATATAATATCGTAATACATTAAATAATTTACTAAATTTTTCGTTAATAGAGATCATGTCATCAAATATAAAATTTCAATTATAATTTTCAATGTCAACATAAAATGCAATAAACGATTGATCAATAAACAGTCTTTTTTCGATAAAATTATTTGGTCTGGTTTTTTGTGTCGTTTCCGTAGCGGGCAAGTTAAACACTTGTGCATTATGGTTGGTCACTAATGGGCGTATCAAGTGGCGTAGCCAGAATGTCCCCGCAGTCGCGCGGCACTAGTCCGCAGTCAATGCTACTGGCACTGTGCGCGGACACACGGGTTGGAAACTCAACACAATTTCTACACATATAGCTTTGCAGGATCTCGTCTACCCGCCGCCTCATTACGTTATCTGATCATTATAACTCTAGAGGTACTGTTATTTGATTGATGATATAACGCTCTGTACGATGCAGTGGGTGTAGTTTACTCGCTTGCCGTCTAAGATGCAGAAAAACTTCAATGAATGCAAATGTTCATAGAAAGCCAAAGTCTTTTGATGCCCGTGCACCATTAATATGCCGCCGAGTATCACCCTAGATATAGTGTTTTTTGGTAGATAGTATAATGTTCTGTACGATAGAGTGGGTGTGGTTTACTCGCCTGCCGTCTAAGATGCAGAAAAACTTCATTGAATGCCAATGTTCATAGAAAGCCAAAGTCTCTTTGATGCCCGAGCATCATGAATATGCCGCCGAGTATCACTCTAGAAATAAAATTATTTGATCGATAATTTAATGCTCTGTACGATGCAGTAGGTGCGGTTTACTCGCCTGCCGTCTAAGATGCAAATTTTCTTCAATGAATGCAAATGTTCATAGAAAGCCAAAGTCTCTTTTGATGCCCGTGCACCATTAATGTGCCGCCGAGTATCACTCTAGAAGTATTGTTATTTGATTGATGATATATTGCTCTGTACGATGCAGTGGGTGTAGTTTACTCGCCTGCCGTCTAAGATGCCGAAAAACTTCAATGAATGCAAAAGTTCATAGAAAGCCTAACTTTCTTATTTGTACACTTGCACCATTAATATGTCACCGAGTATCACTCTAGATATACTGTTACTTGATAGGTAGTATAATGTTCTGTACGATACAGTGGGTGTGGTTTACTCGCCTAACGTCTAAGATGCAAAAATTCTTTAATGAATACAAATGTTCATAAAGAGCCAAAGTCTTTTTGATGCCCGTGCATCATGAATATGCCGCCGAGTACCACTCTAGAAATAAAATTACTTGATCGATAATTTAATGCTCTGTACGATGCAGTGGGTGCGGTTTACTCGCTTGTCGTCTAAGATGCAGAAAAACTTCAATGAATCCAAATGTTAATTGAAAGCTAAAGTTTCTTTTTTGATGCCCGTGCACCATTGATATGCCGCCGAGTATCACTTTAGATATAGTGTTATTTGATACATAATATAATGTTCTGTTCGATAGAGTTGGTGTAGTTTACTCGCCTGCCGTCTAAGATGCAAAAATTCTTCAATGAATACAAATGTTCATAGAAAGCCAAAGTCTCTTTGATGCCCGTGCATCATGAATATGCCGCCGAGTATCACTCTAGAAATATAATTATTTGATAGAAAATATAATGCTCTGTACAATTCAGTGGGTGTAGTTTACTCGCCTGCCGTCTAAGATGCAAAAATTCTTCAATGAATGCAAATGTTCATAGAAAGCCAAAGTCTCTTTTGATGCCCGTGCACCATTAATATGTCGCCGAGTATCACTCTAGAGGTACTGTTATTTGATTGATGATATATTGCTCTGTACGATGCAGTGGGTGTAGTTTACTCGCCTGCCGTCTAAGATGCCGAAAAACTTCAATGAATGCAAAAGTTCATAGAAAGCCTAACTTTCTTATTTGTGCACTTGCACCATTAATATGTCACCGAGTATCACTCTAGGTATAGTGTTACTTGATAGGTAGTATAATGTTCTGTATGATACAGTGGGTGTGGTTTACTCGCCTGCCGTCTAATATGCAAAAATTCTTCAATGAATGCAAATGTTCATAGAAAGCCAAAGTCTCTTTGATGCCCGTGCACCTTTAATATGCCGCCGAGTATCACTCTAGATATAGTGTTATTTGATACAAAGTATAATGTTCTGTACAATAGAGTGGGTGTAGTTTACTCGCCTGCCGTCTAAGATGCAAAAACTCTTCAATGAATGCAAATGTTAATTGAAAGCTAAAGTTTCTTTTTTGATGCCAGTGCACCATTAATATGCCGCCGAGTATCACTCTAGATATAGTGTTATTTGATACATAATATAATGTTCTGTACGATAGAGTGCGTGTAGTTTACTCGCCTGCCGTCTAAGATGCAAAAATTCTTCAATGAATGCAAATGTTCATAGAAAGCCAAAGTCTCTTTTGATGCCCGTGCACCATTAATATGCCGCCGAGTATCACTCTAGAAATATAGTTATTTGATAGAAAATATAATGCTCTGTACGATTCAGTGAGTGTAGTTTACTCGCCTGCCGTCTAAGATGCCGAAAAACTTCAATGAATGGAAATGTTCATAGAAAGCCTAAGTTTCTTTTTTATGTCCGTGCACCACTAATATGCCGCCGAGTATCACTCTAGAGATAAAGTTATTTGATAGAAAATATAATGCTCTGTACGATGCAGTGGGTGCGGTTTACTCGCCTGCCGTCTAAGATGCCGAAAAACTTCAATGAATGCAAATGTTCATAGAAAGCCAAAATCTCTTTTGATGCCCGTGCACCATTAATATGCCGCCGAGTATCACTCTAGAGGTACTGTTATTTGATTGATGATATAACGCTCTGTACGATGCAGTGGGTGTTGTTTACTCGCCTGCCGTCTAAGATGCCGAAAAACTTCAATGAATGCAAAAGTTCATAGAAAGCCTAAGTTCCTTATTTGTGCACTTGCACTATTAATATGTCGCCGAGTATCACTCTAGATATAGTGTTACTTGATAGGTAGTATAATGTTCTGTACGATACAGTGGGTGTAGTTTACTCGCCTGCCGTCTAAGATGCAAAAATTCTTCAATGAATGCAAATGTTCATAGAAAGCCAATGTCTCTTTGATGCCCGTGCACCATTAATATGCCGCCGAGTATCACTCTAGATATAGTGTTATTTGATACATAGTATAATGTTCTGTACGATATAGTGGGTGTAGTTTACTCGCTTGCCGTCTAAGATGCAAAAAAACTTCAATAAATGCAAATGTTAATAGAAAGCTAAAGTTTCTTTTTTATGCCCGTGCACCATTAATATGCCGCCGAGTATCACACTAGAAATAAAGTTATTTGATAGAAAATATAATGCTTTATACGATGCAGTGGGTGTCGTTTACTCGCCTGCCGTCTAAGATGCCGAAAAACTTGAATGAATAGAAATGTTTATAGAAAGCCTATGTTTTTTATTTGTGCACTTGCACCATTAATATGCCGCCGAGTATCACTCTAGATATAGTGTTATTTGATACATAATATAATGTTCTGTACGATAGAGTGCGTGTAGTTTACTCGCCTGCCGTCTAAGATGCAAAAATTCTTCAATGAATGCAAATGTTCATAGAAAGCCAAAGTCTCTTTTGATGCCCGTGCACCATTAATATGCCGCCGAGTATCACTCTAGAATGCTCTGTACGATTCAGTGAGTGTAGTTTACTCGCCTGCCGTCTAAGATGCCGAAAAACTTCAATGAATGGAAATGTTCATAGAAAGCCTAAGTTTCTTTTTTATGTCCGTGCACCACTAATATGCCGCCGAGTATCACTCTAGAGATAAAGTTATTTGATAGAAAATATAATGCTCTGTACGATGCAGTGGGTGCGGTTTACTCGCCTGCCGTCTAGGATGCCGAAAAACTTCAATGAATGCAAATGTTCATAGAAAGCCAAAATCTCTTTTGATGCCCGTGCACCATTAATATGCCGCCGAGTATCACTCTAGAGGTACTGTTATTTGATTGATGATATAACGCTCTGTACGATGCAGTGGGTGTTGTTTACTCGCCTGCCGTCTAAGATGCCGAAAAACTTCAATGAATGCAAAAGTTCATAGAAAGCCTAAGTTCCTTATTTGTGCACTTGCACTATTAATATGTCGCCGAGTATCACTCTAGATATAGTGTTACTTGATAGGTAGTATAATGTTCTGTACGATACAGTGGGTGTAGTTTACTCGCCTGCCGTCTAAGATGCAAAAATTCTTCAATGAATGCAAATGTTCATAGAAAGCCAATGTCTCTTTGATGCCCGTGCACCATTAATATGCCGCCGAGTATCACTCTAGATATAGTGTTATTTGATACATAGTATAATGTTCTGTACGATATAGTGGGTGTAGTTTACTCGCTTGCCGTCTAAGATGCAAAAAAACTTCAATAAATGCAAATGTTAATAGAAAGCTAAAGTTTCTTTTTTATGCCCGTGCACCATTAATATGCCGCCGAGTATCACACTAGAAATAAAGTTATTTGATAGAAAATATAATGCTCTATACGATGCAGTGGGTGTCGTTTACTCGCCTGCCGTCTAAGATGCCGAAAAACTTGAATGAATAGAAATGTTTATAGAAAGCCTATGTTTTTTATTTGTGCACTTGCACCATTAATATGCCGCCGAGTATCACTCTAGAAATAATGTTATTTGATAGATAGTATAATGCTCTGTACGATGCAGTGGGCGTTGTTTACTCGCCTGCCGTCTAAGATGCCGAAAAACTTCAATAAATGCAATTGTTGATAGAAAGCATAAGATTCATATTTGATGCCCGTGCACCATTGATATGTCGCCGAGTATCACTCTAGAGATAGTGTTATTTGATAGATAGTATTATGTTCAGTATGGTATAGTGGGTGTGGTTTACTCGCCTGCCGTCTAAGATGCCGAAAAACTTCGATGAACGCAAATGTTCATAGAAAGCCTCAGTTTCTTATTTGATGCCCGTGCACCATTAATAAGCCGCCGAGTAATGTTATTTGATTGATGATATAATGCTCTGTACGATGCAGTGGGTGTAGTTTACTCGCCTGCCGTCGAAGATGCCGAAAAACTTCAATAATGCAAATGTTCATAGAAAGTATCAGATTCTTATTTGATGCCCGTGCACCATTATTATGTCGCCGAGTATCACTCTAGAGATAGTGTTATTTAATAGATAGTATTATGTTCTGTACGATACAGTGGGTGTGGTTTACTCGCCTGCCGTCTAAGGTGCAAAAATTCTTCAATGAATGCAAATGTTCATAGAAAGCCTCAGTTTCAAATTTATTGCCCTTGCATCATTCATATGCCGTAGAGTCATACTATATACGAGTCATAGAGCACCTTATAGGGTATTTAAAGCAGCTTTTAGTAGAGCTGTACCCCGTTTAGTTTGGACGTATTAACAGCAACCGTATTATTTCTAAAAGGTTTGTGGAGAATAATTTAATATTTTATTTTTTATCACTTAACTTCTGGATCGATGATTGGGGTTGCACTATATACGTTTCATTAAGCATCTAATAGACTATCCAAAACAGGTTTTCGTACAGTTGTATCTCTTTTAGTGTGGACTATATAGCACTAACCGAAATATTTCTAAAAGGTTTTACGTTTTGTAGAAAAAATGAAATCTGTAATAATCGGCTGCAATTCTGCAGGGTAGTTTAGACAAAATGCCCTTATATAACGAGACACTGCCCTAACGTTCCACCAATTGTGTTATGTATGGTGAGATTTCATACGGACTTCTTAATTTGGTAGGTTAATTTTAGTGTGAAGTTAGCGGCCAAATGTTGGCGGCCGATTGGCGCCAACATTTGGCCGCTAAACGTTGGCGGCCGACTGGCGCCAACATTTGGCCGCCAACTTTTGGCCGCTAAATGTAGGAGGCCGACTGTGACGCCAATATTTGGCCGCCAACTTTTGGCCGCTAACTTCACACCGGTACTATGCGACTATCTTGTTAAAATTGTGTTTCTCTCTTTACTGAGTTTTATTGATGCACTGCATTCAGTTCTATTGGCACAACGTCATAAAGATGAAGAATCCGTTGGGTTTATTTTGTTTAAATTGTATCTATAACCACCATGTAATAAACATGGGTGTTTCCTTTGTGATTCTATAAAAACTAATTCAGAACGTTGGTGCTTCGCACTGTTGCTTGGTTCTCCGTTATACATTGCAATCTTCGATATTACAACATTTCCGCGAACATATTGGCTGTACGACATTAGCTGACATTTACATACTTTTTATCAATAAGTGGCCTCTTTATAAGATACCAGTTAGTCATGAAAGAGATTTCATGCAAAATGTACGAGTATATTTTATATTTATGATATGAAGAATTGAAGACACACAGCAGTGTGCCCGGGTGAAGTTCAAGTCCGAGTGACACTACGGTTTATTTATTTATTTATTTATTTATCCTTTATTGCACAAAAGAGAAAGAAATTGTTCATGGTTGCGGAACGGTTCAAGTTATTTACAATAGCAAAATTTAGACGAGTTGCGATTTCGTCGAGTCTCCATTTAGACGAGTCGTTATTCGTCGAGCGTCGCTAATTAGACGAGCTGCTACTTAAAAAATCGTGTAGACCAGTTGCTTTTAGGTGAGTTGATATGTAGACGAGCTGCGATTTAAACAACCTGCGTCTTAGACGAGTTGCCCCATAGACTAGTTGTTCTATAGACGCCGTGATACTTACTAATCCGTTTTAAGGGGCGTTTTAACTTGCAGTATGCGCGCCATAGATATTTTGGCAATTTGAAAATTTCAGGGGTACACTAGAAAACAGGTTTATACGAAACATTTGAATCTCACGGGAAGAAGAATCGATTGACATATGCCGAAAAATTCATGCACATTGCTAATTATTCGCACTTATAATTCGTGTACGAGTAGTTTAGTAGTTCATTACATCATTATCAGTTTTTGTTAATCAATCAGGCCACTGTTCATGCTTTTTAGGATAGGAAATTTGTTCTGTGTAAGCAGATCAACACATTTTTTTATTAAAAGTATTATTTTGAAGAGAACGTGTGAGTATAAATAGATATAGATAGGTAATGTGTATGTATACTTGAAACTTGACAAAATTTATTTAAATGATTAGATAGATACTTACCTACGTTTGCTATAGATTAATTTCAATATAAGTAATCAATTAACAAAAGGGTGCCTCCGTGCTCAAGGACTATGCTTTGCAAAGGTTCAATAATAATTATGGCAGCACAAAGCACAGAGTAGGAGACAGAGCACAAAGCTAAGCGTAATGATGGAACAAGGGTAAACCTGGGAATCTGCAGGGCGATTTCGTCCAGCGAGTCGACCGGCGAGCTGGCCGGCCGCTCGAGCAGGCGCGACGGGGCCGTCAGCGTGTCCATAGCCATACTTCGACTGTTTCTTGGGTTTCTATTGGTTTTCTTTCTCTTCTCTTCAGCACGGCGCAGATTGTGGAAACGAAAGAAGAACATCGACATTATATCCGTTTAGCGGAACGGTTGGCAAGGACACTCGTGTCTTTCTGTACGAAACGAATAAAATGAATGCTTCACAGATGTCTTAGCAGCTTTCTCACTTACACTGTTTATTTCTTTTGCGTTTAAATGATAACATTGTATTAGAAGACAAATACGTGTTGTCCAAATGAAAAAAATACATAAAGAATAGATTTTTAAGTATTTGCAATAAAGTTTCCATGAAATAATGCATAAAACATCACCGGGAAAGTTTAACTGTGTATTTTAATATCCCTGAATCTGACGACCTACATTTCATTTGACTTCGGCAGCGACGGCCTATGCATAATGTATGGAATCCTAGTCTATTTTCAGATTTCGCAGGTTTGCAAATATAGGTAGCTATGAACAATTTAAGTTGAACACCGTTATGACTAGTAATTATGATATATTTACTTATCTACGTGTGTATTAGTGATTCAAATAGGTACAGTCAGCATCATCAGTAGCGTACATAACAACGCTCCAAAAATAATCAAGACTCAATCATTTAATTGCACATAATGGTTACACAGGTGAAATATAAATGTAATAAAATTATTGATCACATTATCATCCTGTTGGGCGCATCAAATAAGGAGAAAGCCACTTACATAATAAAATAAATCTAGGTTTCACTTAATTTTATGGCATATTGTTTTGAGTCAAGTATTTCTAAGGTTTTTGTATGTAACTATTGATATAGAGATAGTGTCGTTGATAGCCTATTACGGAATCCGTTTTGTGGGTTATCGAAGATTTTATACTTTTCGCAATAGTAGTAGATGCGGTTGCACATAGCTTTCTCAAAAACTTTTGACACGGTTGGAAGCAGTACGGTAATTGTTTTGGTCTTTGTATATATATGCCTGTTTTGTGAACGTTCCTTCGTCAAAATGACTGGTTGATGATTACCAAAAGGTGTTGTTAACTGAATTAACTGCCAATCTATTAGTTCTAATTATAGATTAATATTATAATCATACGTATTCAAAATATCGGCTGCAGCTATACCTACATACTCATAAACAGTTTCCTAACGCGAAACACTTATTCCTTATTAAAGTAGGTCCCATATTGAGGCTTTGAGAGCCTTTACACCTCTCAATATTAGTATTTTCTCCGAAGTTGGGGACCTTGTACATCTCCAAACTGAATGCACGTATTAACCATAGATAGATAACCATATAACATACATATTACTTATATTGTAGTAATTGATTTTTTATTAATATTACGTATTTTTATGTAAAGTAATTTATCTAGGTGCTGGTTGTTGTATTAATAAATGTTGCTATGTATTTTTACTGTAAAGGATTTTTGCAGAAAGCATTTTTACATTTAGAGTCTAATATTCACATTCGCTACTGTTAATGCTGACTCTTCATCTACGACTCCCTAAGGGTATCAATTGAGTTGAAGAAAAAATAATTGTTTGCTAATATATGAGGGATACACTGAAAGTTTTTTTTTAATTAAAACTGTTTCTGACTACTATTAAACTCCTTCTGACTACGTGCACTTTTTCTTTAGAATGAAAACACTCTGAAATGTTACTCTTCGAGATTAATGTTTTCTTACTACGCATAAAATTTAATATTCATTTAAGATTTTTTATCTCATTTGCTCGAAAAAGATCTTATTTCATGCAGGTGTACTGAAGGACAATGACCTATATTGTTTCCGCGGGAGTGAGTTAAGTCTAGCTTTTTTTTTAATTATGTCACTATTTTATACGAACCAAGTAGATATAAATGAGTTTTACTTTGAAAATACTGAGGGTTATAATATTTTGTGCATGTAAAAATATTTAATTTTATTAAATGAATAGCTGTATAAATATTTTTGTCAATATGGCGGACGAATGATTGAAATATTTATTTTAAACTAAATTGCGCATAAAAAAGAGTATAACAGACGGACTTAATGCCACTATAGGCATTCTCTACGAGTAAACCTAAGGCAAAACAGAAACGAGTCAAACCGTAACTTTTGAGCGAAATAAAATTTATATATAAATAGTCCGTAATATATGTATTTAAGAATTATTTCGCATATTTATTTTTCGTAAGTATAATGAAAAATATTATTAATACATTTATTTAGTCGTATGGCACAAGTAGATAACATATAGGCCATCAATTAAAATTTAAAAATTACAACATAATAAGGTCAAATGTCAACATTCAGTGTGTTCAGCCATGCAGCTGCATGGGTTATGAGATATAGTAGGTCTTCCGGTGGTCCAGAGTATAAATGCAGAGGACAGCGCTGGATAATGTATTCCATGGTTTGGGCCTCTTCACCACATTCACACAATGCTGAGTCCTTCCATCCCCACCTGTGCAAAAAGTAGTTGCTTCGGCCGTGTCCCGTTCTCAGTCTGTTCAAGCGGCACTATTGCTGTCTAGGAAGATCAAATCCGGCAAGACGACGAGCTGGGTTAACAACTCTCGAGTCTACATTTGCAGCGCTCCACTCATTTTCCCAGGCTGCAGACACATTAAAGACTTGCACATTCTGAGCATATGGAGGGCGGCGGGACTTCAAGCGCTGATGTGGTGGGCAGCAGAACTCTCGATGGTTGGGTAAAGAGCTATTTGAGCTAATTTTCTCAGCTTCTCTCAATAGCGCATGCTTCCTACGCAGGTGTGGCGGAGCTATATTGCACCGAGTTGGCAGCCAAGCTGTCGGCGTGGACTTAATGGTTCCTGAGATACATCGCATCGTGTCATTTAGTTTTGTATCCACTTTAGCTACGTGTGTACTTTCTAACCACACAGGAGCGCAGTATTCAGCGGTGTATTACTAGGGCAATGCCAGTGGTGCGCAGGCATTCGACGGATGGATTATTAATACAATGTTCTATTATAGTAAATACATCAATTTGATGTAATTCATTGAATCAGGCATGTATCGACCTTACATCGATTCTTGTTGCAAATAATAATCGTGGCAGCCATTTGTATTTTTTCGGTTTTTGTGGCATGGGGTGTCATTGATCGCCTATAAGGGTTTACTTTGATCACTGATCAGTGACACCCCGCGAAATATAGTTTTTTTTTTTTATATTATTTAGATAATTAATGGTTTTCTTAAAGGTTTTTTAACAAGTTTTTCCTTTATTGTTTTAGAATAATGCTTCGAACGTATAAGAAGCGGTTAGGTTCCCGAGCTTATAGAAATTACAATGAAAAATTGTTAAACCGGGCTGTGAAAGAAGTGGTGGACGGCCGACTGTCATTCCGCCAAGCCTTTGAGCATTACGGCACTTACTTAATATCATATGGCACTTTATTTAACAAATACCATGGTAAATATGGAAAAAACCTAGAGCTCAACCAGTTTTTTCCCACAGTGAAGAGTCATGAATATTAGAATCAGCAGCAAAAAGCGCAGAGTGGGGATTTTCCTTATCACTTCTCGATTTGCGTATGTTCGCAAAAATGCTATTAGATAAACAAGGGCGATCAGTGGCAAAATTTCCCAACAATCTTCCTGGTGTTGACTGGGCTTATTCCCTGCTCAAGAGACACAGCTCAGAATACTCTCAAAGAGTAGCCACTAATATCAAAAAAACAAGAGCTGCTGTATCTCAAGAATCGCTTACTCAATACTTCGACAACCTTGAAGAAGTAATTAAAGATGTTCCGCCGGCTAACATCTTCAGCTACGACGAGACCAATATGAGCGATGACCCCGGAAAAAACATTGGCCTCTATAAACGCGGAGTAAAGTACCCGGAAAAAGCTATGAATTTTTCCAAAAGCTCTACCACCGTCATGGTATGTGGTTCGGCAGATGGCGTATTTCTGCCCCCGTACTCCCCGTAGCCCGTACATTATTTGCAAAGTGTACATTTATATGATACCTGGAAAGAGAGAGCACCTGCTGGTTCACCATGTTGTGATCTACCATGTTGTTCGCAAGGTTCTCGATTTAATCGTACTAACAGTGGCTGGATTGATGATCGTACCTACAGAGATTGGTTTATGACTTCATTTTTACCACATGCCATGGTAACCGTTTTTACCCGGACGGAAAGTGCTGATTGGCGACAACCTTTCGTCCCATTTAGATGATGAAGAATTGAGGCAATGCAGGGAAAATGAAATTGATTTCGTGTGTCTCGTACCAAACTTAACACACTTGACACAACCTCTTGATGTGGGTTTCTTCCGGCCCATGAAGACAGCTTGGCGTCAAATCTTAACAACTTGGAAAATTCGAAATCCCCGACTTTCAACTGTCCCGAAAGACACCTTTCCTTATCTCCTAACGAAAGCGTTGAACAAGATGGATGAGACAAAACCGAAACCTAACTCATTTCTTTTTAAACATTAGTTCGGGAATCAAACGCAACATGATGAGTGCTTTTTGTGCCACAGGCATTCATCCTTTTGATAAAAATAAAGTCTTAGATCGACTTCCAAGAGAAAGTATGGATGAAACCGAAGTAGAATCCACTTTGACCAACTTTTTAAAATACTCACGATATGGTAACAGCTCTGATCAACCTGCCCGAAAAAAGAAGCGATTGGATGTTGCACCTGGCAAAAGCATTGCTACCCACAGCGCTAATGTAGCAACTGGTTCACCTCAGCCAGGAACAAATAATGAAGAGGGTAGGTAATTATCGTATATCATCCGATTGACAGGAATCAATTAGACCTAAATCAAGAAAATACAAATCAGACAGAGTTCTCTGACCACAGTCCTGTGCAGCATCGTATTGATACAAATCAACTCGAGTTGATTGAAGAGAGCTCAAGCCAGGCGTTAACTAATCGTGGGATAGAAAGCAACGAATCGGGTAATTTAGCTGAAGAAGAGGACGAAACAACAGAATGCACAATCTGAAGATTTGTTCTAGTAAAATTTTTGACTGCTCCTGGCAAGCAAACATATACATATGTTTGCCAAATTATACAAACAGATCTTTTGTTGGTTGAAGGCCATAAGTCCTTTAACAGTAAAACCAGGTTTAAAAAAATACACAAAGACATTTCAGAAATAGACCTTTGCGATATCGTTGCATATTTGCCAAAAGCTGTCGAAAAAGATGTTTACATTGAGTTTCCTTTTGATATAAATATTAAAGAACTGGGTAAAAAATAAAAATGAAAACGACATAATAAGAAAATTGAAAAATGATTGATCTCAATTAATAGAAACTTAAGATCTCTTTTGATTTTTAAGATTATAAAGTAAGTTGTTGAGTTATTGGCTATACCATAGTTGTTGAAGTATTTATCTACCTAGTTAAAATAGTTTACGCTTTAGGTATGTAGGTACCTACGTTGTTTACCTATATGGTAAGAGTTGATTATATTTGTAAGTGAAAAAAAAAGATCTCAGTTAATTAAGTACATTTGTTTGTGTCACCTACAGGTTTAGCTGTTAGGTAAAAAGCTCGTTTTTTGTATTGTTCATTTCATAATGCTGGTACATTTTGATAGATTTTTATTAATAAATGAAACATGAGATTCCTATAAAATAAAGTTAATTTTTCTTAAACTATCCTTGTCTTTCTTTGTAAAAGTAACCCCAAATGCACAAAAATCCTTGTAAATCCTAAACCTGCGAACGGATTTCTTTTTAATGTTTTGAAATTTTACTCTATATAGGGGTTACTATCGAATTCCTTAAAAGGGGTGGGGGGGGGGGTGGGGGGGGGGGTATCATAGTAACCCCAAGTGAAGTTTAAAGTTGATCACCACTTTTTTATTTTATTTCAAGAAATACATTAAAAATAAAAAAAATATTTTATTTGTGAAATCGATAGAGGAGCAAAAACCAATATTGTCATTTTTTAATTTTTTTTAGATTCCATATTCATGGAGATAAATACGTATTAATTTTGAAATTGATCAAAGTAACCACAATCCACGGTACGTAAAAGCTAGCCAAGGCAAATTCTATATAATTTCAGAACTAGCTACACAGCAGAGAACTTGGTTCGTGTAATATATATTACAAACGGTTTCTGCGTCGCCAGTTCCTTTTTCTTTGAACTTGTCTAGAACACACCACAACGTATTGGATTAATCCTCCCGCACTTTCAGGTAAATCGTTTCTTAGTTTTTTTTCTATTTAGTTTAAAATTATTCTATTCTAATAACAACTGACATACCTATATCCTGTCTGGATGCATATGTATTGTACTTGCACAGTCTCAAACTCCGGTGGAGTAACTTTATGTAGTACAAAGTCAAACTTGCTATATTATTAACAGATGGTCTAATTGTTACCTATTCTGTTAGGATGAATTAAAGGATTGAAAGATGAAATGAATGCAAATTTACTGTCCCAACGCTACTATTATATCTATTGAGATGATAACACATGATGTTTTTTTTTAATAATTCAATTCAGGTCATAGACACAAAAAATGCATACTTTAAACATTCAAAGTGAAAAAAAATGGTAACAGCAATAGCTTACATTTCGTCGAATAATAAATTGTAAAGCAACTGTATACATAATCACCATATTTCACCGTCAAAATAGCAACCTTCTTGTTCCATACTTCAAGACGGCTTCGTGATCGTGGTCACGATCAAGTACTGTTTAGTAAGTGGTGTTTCGTGCATTGTGTACGATTCACAGACTTTGCCTTTCATTTCAGAATTTTCTATTGCTTCAATGTAATGGGTCCGGATCAACTAATTGATACTACTAAAAAACTTGTTATCTAGCCAATTATACATTTATAAGTAAATATTAATAATAATTTTCAGGAAGTAAGTAGAGTCAGATCAAGCTAAGTTAGCAGCGGTTTTGATCTAGGCCAGACGGCCAAAGTGTTAAATAATCGTCATAATTTCATAGAAGTTTCGTATCGTAGTACGATATACAGCACGACGTTGTGTTGGATGCCGGCAATACGTTGAAAAGTAAAAAAAAAAAATACACGGTCATTCTAAAATGAACAACTTTTCGAACGGCCCGCGGCGATATACTTAGATATTTCCGTGGGCGTTTATCATTTCATTATCCGATTGGGGCGTCGACAGCCGGAGTCCGGGGTTTAATGATAAATTATATTTTATATTAAATTTGGCATGGCCAAATTTGACATTCGCATATTAAAATTCGATGTTATGTCTACTTACAATTAGTATTTACTTATAGGTTACTCAAATATCCAAAAATGGACATGTCAACGAGTTTGTGTCAGTAGTACACAGTACTTTTGACCAGACAACCGTCGAGCGGAGTTGAAACAACAGAAAGGTCGAGATACTGCGATGTGGAAAGCAAGGGGGAACTACCACATTAACATTCACCAAAAAAAGCAGCATGATATGTACAATCTAAACAAAGTACGTTTAGACAGATGACCTCATATGAGGTCCGAGTCCGGCAGATGTAGTGAGGAGGCTGCATCGGTCGTCACTGGGCAAAATCCTTCCGAAGCAATGCGATCAGAGGCGAATGTCGGAGCCAGACGCAAGGCTGCCTCAGTCATCAACATACGAAATCCTTGCAAAATAGAGACGTGGAACGTTAGATCGCTCCTTAAACCAGGACGTCTGGAAGAACTCCTCCATACAATACATAATAACCAGATACACATTCTAGGAGTTTGCGAACACAGATGGGAAGGTGACGGTGACTACTGGTATGATGACTACAGAATTATTTTTAGCGGAGACAAAAAAGGAAAAATCGGAGTCGCTATAGTACTGAACAAAGAGATAGGAGGGAAATAACTACTTTAGTGACAGGTTGCTGATGGTGGTATTAGGTACAAAACCTACAACTGTACTAATACAAGTATATATGCCTACTTCAGCACACAAAGAGGAGGAAATCGAGGATACCTATGTACGAACAACTAGTCTACTCCTACGGTCGGTAAAATCCGAACATAACTTATATATTTTGGGCGACTTCAACGCAGTAGTGGGATACATAAAAGAAGGAGACGTTACGGGAAAATGGGGCTTGGGAAATAGAAACAAAAGAAGAGAGAGGCTTATTAACTTCCGTAAACAATATAGTCTGTAGACATAGCGAGATTTCAAACAGACTACATTATAGCTAGAACAAACAGCAAAAAACACATACGGTCCAGCCACGTGTACCCAGGCCCAAACATCGATAGCTACCACAACCTAGTATTAGCTAAATGCGAAATTGAATGGCCCAAAAACCACAAGAAAAAGACTAAAAAGCTAAATAACATAAATTTAGAAAGGCTAAAAAACCTAGTGTACAGAAAAGAATATGGAGAAGCAACAGATCGGATATTACAAGAATTGCCAACACCAGAAGAGACCTTGGAAGGTCAATGGAAAACTATTACCCAAACAATAGAGAAGTCCTCATCCGCTGTACTTGGAAAGACTCAGGAAATTCTGGATTTAATACTACTACGAAATAAATATAGAGACACTCCAACGGAGGAAGGTCAAAATCTGTATAGGAAGTATAAAAACAGAATCCAAACCCTATGTGTCCAGCAGAAGGAAAAGTGGTTAGACGCACAGTGTAGTAAAATAGATTTCTGTATGCAGAGAGGTTTTCTGGAAAGAGGTTATAATTTAGTAAAAACATTGCAAGGAAAAAGAAAACAAAGAGCAAGGTCATAAACAACAAAGAAGGCAAACTGCTATACGATAAAGAAGATGTAGCCGGCAGACAATTACCATTCCTAAAAAGGTAACGCAGTGGAATGTGGAAACTATCGAATTAGTCTGCTGTCGCATGCTTCGAAAATTGTCCTAAAAATCATACAGAACAGGCTTTACCCTAAAGTGGAAGAAAACCTTAGCGACGATCAGTTTGGGTTCAGGAAAAACATAGGAACTCGATAAGCCATATTAGCGTTACGTAACATTATCGAAAGACGCCTTGACCTTAACAAAAGCAGGTACATCAGCTTTGTAGATCTAGAGAAGGCATTCGACAATGTCGAATGGAACCAACTCTTTGACCTCCTGAAACGCAAACACATAGATTGGAAGGACAGGAGAATAATTGTAGAACTGTACAAAAACAAACTGACAGAAGTGACAATAGATGATGTTACTAAAACTGCAAATATAAAGAAGGGAGTAAGACAAGGATGCAGCCTATCGCCATTGCTGTTCAACCTATATATAGATGAAGCTATGCATGAAATCAAAGAGAGCACTAAAGGAATAAGTTTCAATGGAACAACTATGCACTGGATCAGATTTGCCGATGACATTGCTCTCATGGCAGACACAGAAGAGACGCTCCAAGTAAATATACAAAAATGGCCAAAATTTTCCGAAAATACAACCTTAAAATAAAGGTTAAGAAAACAAAGGTTCTGGTGACGAGCAAAACCAATTCATCGCTCTCAACTCAGAAAGACTACAACAAGTAAACACATTTACTTATCTGGGAAGCATCTTCGAGGAAAAAGGCAGAAGCGATAAAGAAATAAGAACTAGGATAGCAATGGCAAAGCAAGCTTTTACTTCAAATAGACATATTTACAACAGTAAAATCCACATAAAAATAAGGAAAAACTTAATCAAAACCTATATTTGGAGCACCGCCCTCTACGGTTGTGAAAGTTGGAACACCACAACACAAGACCGCCGTCGTCTAGAAGCATTCGAAATGTGGTGTTGGCGAAGGATGCTTAAAATCAGCTGGACAGAAAAGCGCACCAACCCTGAAGTTCTAGAGAAGGCAAAAGAGAAGAGACAAATAATGCACGTCATTGAAAAACGTAGTGCTAAATGTATACTTCCACATACTTCGACACGAAGGGTTAAATAAAATCATATTGGAGGGCAGAATTGCGAAAAAAGAGGAAGACCCAGCATATCATACATGACACAGATTAAAGAATGGATCTGTAGTCACTCATATCAAGAAGTAAAAACGAAGGCCCAGAATAGGCTGGAATGGAAAATGCTGCAGCGACAGAGGGCCAGGCCCTCTTAATATTGATTGATTGAATTGAAAGTATGGCGAGTATACTCGTTTTATCTTGTGGGTTATAGTAGGGTTGACCGAAATTTTTTTTTTTCGATTTTCGAAATGGGCCATATTTGAAAAGATGCTCCATAATAAACTCAATAAAAATACTACGGACAGTTTTTTTTATATTTTAGGGGTTTGTACTATCGCAAAGATATTTTTTTTTTCGATTTTCGAAATGGGCCATTTATGCGAAAAGATGCTCTATAATAAACTCAATAAAATATACTACGGACAGTTTTTTATATTTTAGGGGTTTGTACTACCGCAAAGACATTAAAGTTTTGAAAAAAAAAACATTACGTAGAGTTTGTTTGTATAGGATAAAGTGAAAAATAGCTTAGGCGTAACCAAATTATGGTTTTACTATAATATTAGCTCATAAGATTGAAATAAACCATATAAATTCTATAATATTAGTGTCGGAACCTATAAACATCGCTGTCTAATATGAGAATTTTTCTGGTATTTCACGCAAATTGGTACTCTTTTTTAGTGTTAAAAACTGGCATTTTTTTACGTGATTCCAGCCGTGTTTTAATGAAACCATATCTCCTCTCTGAACCAAATACCGCAGCTGCAGCTTCACCAACTATTTTCATGCACCTTTCAGTTGCCTCAGTATGACACTGAAAATATTCAATATTTTATAGCACCGGATTTTCAATGCCTGCAGTTCTAATATCTGTCGATATATTTTTCAACAGAGGCAGCTCAGATAAAGAAACAGTATCTATAGTCAATTAATTCAGTATAAGACCTAGCCTGAAAGTTAAATTTCGGCAAAACGAACTGCTGAATGACTCCGGACGATGCGGTTTCTTTTTTTCTTAGCTCCTTCTTTTTCAGGGCTGAAATCTTAAGAGATCTTGACTGGTCTGCAAGCATCGATATTAAAATGTTTTCAGGACGACCAGTATAACCATTTCTCTAAATAACAGGATCAACAATTTTTTTAATGCATCACTTTAATAATGAGAAAGCAAAATCGTTTGGTGCAAAAAGTGGTTGAGTTTTTATGTTAAACCACATAGGAGAATATACTTTTAAGATGAAGTTTGTAAGAATCCGTAAATTTAGAGGGTGTTGCTGAGATAACATACAATCTTAAAACTCTGTTGGCAGTAGTAAGCCATATCGAATGGACCATTTTACCGGGATTTCTTTTCAGCAAGCTTTCCGAACAAGTGCCCGCATTAATAGTTTGATGTTTGACGACCGGTTTGGCCTAGGGGGTAGTGACCCTGCCTACGAAGCTGATGGTCCCGGGTTCAAAATTCAAATCCTGGTAAAGGCATTTATTCGTGTGATGAGCATGGATATTTGTTCCTGTTCATGGCTGTTTTCGTTCATGCATGGTTTCCGATCCCTGGTTGTTACAATACAAGAAGAGTAGAAGATTGAGGTTATTCGCTTTATTTTTCAAAATGATTAGTTAATGGGATTGTGTTCCTCATCAGAAGTAGGGAACTGCATTTGGTTTTTCCGGCAGGTAACCCTCTGACGCCAAGACTTATACATTTTCTTTCGTACCAGGAGAAATAGAAGCGATAAAAAACTTTACTTTCTTAGTAATTGATTGATTCCAAATACATTTGGCGTTAATTGGGCGACGCGACGTCAAAATACGAAACATCTGCGAGCAGACGGAGAAAAGATCAATTCGACTTGAAGCTAATTCATATTTAGGTCAGCTAGTGCAGTGTGCTGCCTGATGAACTCAAAGTCTGAGAGCGTTCGCTCGCAAATGGTTTTACAGTTGATAACTGTGGCTTTTATGTAATCCACTTTGAGTAAGAGATTCAATATATCTACAAATTTATCTTCAAATGGGGTCAAAAGTTTTTTTTTGTTTATGTTATGAGAAATACTAGCGTCTGCCCGCGATTACGTCCGCGCGAGGCTGTGTACCTCTATAAGTCATTAAAATGTCCCCACTCCCTCCCTCTTAGTACTTCCATACTAAATTGTAACCGCAGAATAAAAGTACATATTTTATATGATAAATTAATCCGCATCACCTCAAAATTCCGTATGAATATTTTTTGACAGTCCTATTAAATAGAGAGCGCTAAAAACAAGTTAAATACCTAATAGATTTTTCAGTCACATATCTGATTTGCATAAATAATATAACCATTTAAATATAAAATCATTAACACTCAAATTATAAAAAAAAAAATCAAATCATACAATAACGTCTATTTTCTTTACTGTTATTTAGATGAAATCTATAAAATTGTTGACGGAGTCTTTAGGTATTCGGAGGGTCGAGTCTTTTTGAGATGAGCTTAAGGCGAAAGGGGACGGCCGCTTCTCCATACAAACGTAGTCGACATTTTCCTCTCTGGATATTAACATTATGGAAAATATTTTTACGTAATATGATATATATTAACCATATTTAGCTATGAATTTTGTCGATTATTGGATTATTGTAAAAATTAAGAGCGAAAACAGATTTTATAAATAAATGTAAATGCTCCTAACTCTTATAATAAATAAATATTAGAAAAAAATCTAACGTAAGGGCATAGTTGTGGTTAATATACAATTGATACCAATCGTGTCAAAAATGTTAATATCCAAAGAGGAAAATGAGGACTACATTTGTATGAAAAGGCGATTTCGCGCGGGTCCTCCACTTTCGTCTTAAAAAAGACTCAATCAAGGACTCAGGTTAAACGTGGGATAAAATGTAACCGCACCTATGAGTTTGAGAAGTTTTTTAAGAGTCGAGTTCCTACCAGAACTAAGGTATACGTACAGTCAGCATCAAAAGTAGCGGATGAAACAACGCGCCAAAAGTATCTGATATTCCGGATAACTTTTCCGTAAATAGATGAATTTCTAAAATTCCAGTTCAAAAGTATATCTTTTACAGTCTTAATTGTTATATATTAAAGACATCACTTTTTGTTAAGCTGTTACAGAATGGTAGATACTTATGAAGCGTTATTTGATCCGCTACTTTTGATGCTGACTGTACTGAAGTAAAATATTATTGAAGACAAGCAACATAGTTATGACTTCTTCGATAAAAACCTTATTGCCATTGTATGTTTAAAGACTCCAAAAAATGTTTTCCAAGTAACCGCTACGCGAGTTTTAACTACGTTAGGTATGGTATGAATTATCTGAGATGTTTTTTTGGCCTCTTACTGGCCTCAAACCATAAGCTGTTAAACAATAGTACATTATTACAGAGGCCGGGACGAATGGAGTTTGCTGGCCGAAGACATATAGACGTATTAAGTCTGAGGCGGGCAACCCCATATTTCCCGCTGAGGTATGTATAGTGCTTTTCTCAAACATGCAATGAAATAAACAACAAATAAATCAAAGTTTTATTTTTTCAAGAAATTATAAGTATACAAAACAAAAACTAAAACTAACTAACTGTGTAATAATTTAACTCGGTCTTAATAGAAAACAGACACTTCATACATTTATATTTATTATCATGTTACGTTATGTAAAAAAGTACGAAAGCACGATTCTGAACGAATTCAATTTGTTGCGACCAAAATTAAATTATAACTTCTTCTCAATTTCAATCAGAACTCAATAGGAATAGGTACTTGTCGCTAGATATGTAGATAAACTAAACTTACATATTAAACGTTGTAGTCTAAACTGTCGAGTTACAATGTTAAATACTAAAACAACGAATTTCGGGTTAAGAGATGCTTAGTAAACAAAACATTAAGCATGGACTTTTTAGTTTCTGCCAGTTCTTTAAAATATACCATAAACACGTGTTCTGAGAAGGTTTTTTTTTGGTTTTCCAATTTATAAAATTGTCATAGGTAATCATATGATTTTGCCGGCAGCAAGTTCTGTATAGTCAATTCTGCTTCGGCTTTTAATTCCGGTGGGGTGCAGTCAATAATTATTTCTTCGTCGGTAGTTTCGTCCGAACTCATATTTAATTATTAATAACAAAACAAGATTACAAATAGCAATATTAAATCCAATAAAACAGAATCACAGCGAAAAATTATCAAGTTTCCCGCCAAACCTTTTTTTCTATACGGTTAGGGACATGTTTGAGGAGACATTTTTACCGCTACCTAATATTTAGAAGAAACATGTATTAATATTTCAATGTGTATATGTATAGTTAAGAAAAAATTGATAATAATGTGTTATTAGTAATGTTCGTGTGAATTTATTATGTAAATAAAACTGCACTAAGTACCTACATACCAAATCGATTTTTTTTTAAATACAAATGTCATGATGCCTGTGCCACAAATTTATGTGGAATGGAAATTAAAAAAGAGGACTTTGCCGGCCTAGGCCTGCAAGATTTGTATGAAATTCCATTAACGGCGACCTCTTGTCCTAGCCGCACCTGAAACGTCATACTTCGCAGCCTTCGCCCCGCTGCACGCCTAACTCGAGCGTCCATTCAGGCCTTACACTAAATCTAGGAGATCTTTTTGGAAGATTTGACTGATTTCATTTTAGCGTCGAAACTCTAGTTCCATGGGATCCCAGCGCGCACAAGAAATTTTGCAGAAATCGCGAAGCATCTGGTTGACGTAACTGGTGATGGTGACCGAAGAGCTGGCGGCTTGCTCGCATAACCTATCAGTATTGCGATATAACGAGAAAATGCCGCCAGCATCTTTGGTACAATCAGCGTCAAATACTTTGTAGCAGTCATCGTGTCCAAATAGTTCGGTACACCATATATTTAGTATGGTGTACCGAACTATTTGACCACTTTGACTGCTACAAAGTATTTGACGCTGACTGTACAATGCCTCGATCACGGGCCTATTTCAGATTTAAGCTAGTTATAGTAATTCACTGTATGTTGTTATAGTAAATAAATATCTTTTTCGAAATATATGTAGGTAGGTCTACTTAATTGCCCTTGCTCATCAAATTCACATGTGACATAGTAAGATAAGCTTTATTTAGCACGTTCCCCGTCCATTTGGTTATCAAAATAGCCTATTTTTACTGGACAGGGTACGTGTTAAACATATGGAATGAGTGGTTCGGGTAGCAGAGCAAATTAGAGCTTTGAGCTACGTTACGATCGACCGTTCCTACGCGCTTACACAAAAAGTCAATACAACAAGGGAAAACCGGCGACAATACTATAATACCTACAATATTCAATAGTACAATATCAATGGTATTTTAGATCAGATCTTAAATTTTGATATAACCTTAGTAAACAAAATATATCGGGCATTATTTAACAAATTATTACAAGCTGAAATTATTGTATATCTATTATTAAAATGAACAAATAAACAAAATTGCCTGCCGATTTATCCACGCTGATCGAAATTTAGTCACTGCGGAGACCGCAACGCGGGCTTGCAGCCCCCGAGCGGCGCTGGGGGCGCTCCTAGTCGCGTTGACGTCTGACAACGTCATCGAAGTGAAAATATTAACCAATCTAATGCAATAATTTAAGTTCTGTTCAAAGTAACTTTTACTTAATATCGTGCAATCGGGATCAATTTCGTTTCACAGACGGAGCGATAATCTTATCTTATACCTTTAAACGAGCAATTCTTGTATATGTATATTTCGAGCATCTCGGAAAAGGTTCTAACGATTTCGATAAAATTTGCTATATAGGGGTTATGGGGGTGAAAAATCGATCTAGCTAGGTCGTATCTCTGGAAAAACGCGCATTTTTGGGTTTTTATATATTTTCCGAGCAAAGCTCGGTCTCCCAGATATTATATATTAATATACCTACCGTAAGATACCGACAGATCACTGATATCTTATAGTAAAGCTAAACACTACACACGCCAACGATACCAAAATATCTATCGCTATCTGTCAATCACCTACATTGTGAGAGACGAAATGTACCAAAATATTTCGTAATATTACGAGCTATATATCGCAAGGTATCTTAAGATGCCTTGCTATAAAATATCGTAAAATACCAAAATATAATCATCAGGTGAGAAGCAAAACTCACTAATTACCACCACAAGTTCACGATAAATATATCGTTCGGTAACAACCAAAACTCACTAATTACTAATAAATAAATATTATAGGACATTTTTTACACAAATGGACTAAGCCCCTTATTGGTAGTGGCACGCGCCGTTTTAGTTAACAATAGACAATGGATAAGCCGTTGAGGGCCAGTTACAAATCTAATGACTATACATGACAGACATGTTTACAAAAATAAAAGCTCATACAAATTGATAAACCAAACTCAAAGTTACTCATTAAGACGAAATCTTCATCTTACACTACCACGGTCGAATTTTATTCAGTTCCAGAAAAGCATGAATTGTATAGCAATTAAAGTATTTAACCATCTACCAGATGATATTAAAGAGTCTGAAGACCTGAGAGTATTCTCGAAGATTCTTAAAAACTATTTGACTACGAGACCCTTTTACAGTCTCGATGAATATTTTGGTAAATTATATGACTAATTATTGCTTTTGACATCTAATGAAATATAGTTATTGAATATGTCGCATAATTGACAGAAAATCAAATACAAACGCAATCCGCCACATGCTTCGTCAAAACACAAATATAATAATTATTATTGTTATTAAATGGCTTGACTTTAGAAGTAGGTACTTTATATATTTCGCTGTTTTAAGTGTATTTTTTATCTTTATTTATGTTAAATCTCCGAATGTTGTTTAAAATAATTATGTATAGGTAACATATTTTTAAATGTGACATCCTTAGGTTAGTTAGGATATTTATCAGTCTTTTGTCAAATGTTATTTTAAATTTCATTTTGAAAGTTACGCATGATTTAGGCTAAGTTTATTTTATTGTATAAAATTTTGCATGATACTTGTACTTGTATCTTATAATAGCAAATAAAGAAACAAACAAACATTACTTAGGACCGCAACTGCGGTTGCGTACCGCACGTCAAATCTTTCACCTGCACTGAAATGTCTTTGGTAACCACAACGCTCTAGGAAGTTTATTACACCTGCGGATAAACAACCCCGATAGTTTCTGTGTTTCGCGGTTGTCCCTCTATATCCTGCAGAGATGGGCATTTCGTAATTGATTCCTGATTTCATGATTACTTGAAATTACTTTTGGAATCTGATTACCGGTTCCCAGATTAATTTGTAATCTGACTAGCTGATTACTAAGTACAATTACATTTGAGGAATCTGGAATCATCTGTTGGAATATTAAAATTACTAGTAATTGGGAACCAGTGTAGATTCCTTATTACATGAATGGATTACTTGATTCCTTTCAGATTACTTCAAAATATATTTTGTTATACATAAAACTATATTTCTGACTACAGACGTAAAGTATATTTCGATTTACTATATAGATGCATCTTATTTGTATCCGGTGTGCAGATTTCGAAAATTATGCCCATTTGAAATCCAAAATGGCCATCATTTTCGAAATCTGTATTCCCTAAAACCTATAAAACGACATCCATGACGATTTTTATGGCATACTGCATGGCCGCCATCTTGGATTCCAAAATGGGCATCATTTTTCGAAATCTCCACTCCCTAAAACCTACAAAACGACTTCCATGTCGACTTTTATGAGATACTGCATGGGCGCCATCTTGGATTACAAAATGGTCATCATTTTCGAAATGTGCACTCCTGAAAACCTATAAAACGATATCCATGACGATTTTTATCACGTAGTGCACGGCCGCCATCTTGGATTCCAAAATAATCATTATTTTACAGTAATTATAGAGTTTCACACATAAAATGTATTTGTCTTCTGGGATAAAAACGAAGGAAATTATTTTGACATTAAGTAATTGTAATTTAGTCTGGATAATATTACGTAATCAGATTACTCGAGTAATTGATTACCGAGGAATCACGATTACACTTGTAGTTAGATATATTCAATTCCGAAGGAATCAATTACGCAAGTAATCGGCGGCATTGACTACAGTAATTTAGATTACCAAAGGAATCGATCACTAAGGAATCATGATTACTGTAATGTAATATGTAATTTAATTCCAAAAGTAATTGATTATGCCCAACTCTGATATCCTGGCGTTGCTCTTATTGTTTTGTTAATATTTCTTGATAAAGTCATGAAATAAACCGTTCTTTTAATTTTTCGTAGTTTTCGTAGTCCGAGGACAGCTATAAGCTTGAAAGGGCAAGAGCGATAGAGAGGCAAATATATGATTTTCAAATTAATATTTTCATGGTAGGCAATAAGTAGATACTAGCAATGTATGTATATATAAATTATCAGAGATCGGCGGGGGTGAGCTGTTTTTAACCGACTTCAAGATTTCAAAAGAGGAGGTTATCAATTCGGTTGTATTTTTTTGTTTGTTTTTTTTTTTATAATGTTTGTTACTCCATAACTCCGTCATTTCTGAACCGATTTTAAAAATTATTATTTTTTGTGAAAAATTATTAAATATATATACAGATTGGTCCTGTTTTTGTCAAAACTCAGTTCTGATGATGGGATCCATGAGGGATCGAGGGAAATCTTCAAATGTGAAAGGCATACATATAGTGATATTTGTATTTTCTTTAACAAATCAAGCACTTGCATTTGTAAAAGATCCTCTTGGGCCAGCAGTAATAGTTAAGCTATTAAGTCGATAATACACAATCTAAATTCAAAATTAAAAGTCGTCGACGGGACAACAAGTGGAGATTCGCAGACCGTCTTGGCAGATCTAGTTAAAATTAAAAATCCATTCCGGGGCTTTGACCTTGAAATAAATTTTAATAAATATAGAGAAGACATGTCACCACGTCAATAACGTCGCCTCGAATATCAAAATTACCTCCAAAGATGTAGGCCTTCCTGCGTAGTCTGTATCTGCTGGAATCGCCTATCTTTGAAGAGGCCATCCCACCTCTAAACAATAAGTCAATTACAATATTCACAAATCATTTGAACCACCTAACCAAAATTAATAGGCAGTTTATTTTAAAATTTTGTTTGCAGTAAATTATGGAAGAACCATAATTTACTTATGTATCTGCTGCGATGTTGTCCCATTTGGTAATTCCCTAATATATAATGAACACCATAGACTCCATTCTAAAATGCTATATTGAGACGGTTCTTTACGCTTGGACCCAAGCTTGTTTACCGGTAAGTTTCGGCGGCTTGGGAACTCGAAATATTTCAGGTGTTGCTTTGCCGGCATCCCTGTCACCCATTTATAGCACCTCCGGTAACCTCGCAGGTAAAATTCTGAAAGCCTCAACGGCTACAAACTGCGAGATTGCCTGTTTGGATGGGGTTACGAATACTTGGCTGGCTGGACCGAGCCTAAGCTTGCCATCCAGACCGAAACAACAAAGGGCGTGAGACACAATAGCCTGAACTCACTCGTGGCCACATCGTCAGACAAAGACCTCGCGAGGCTCTTAGCTGTGTTCAAACTGGAATGGGGTCACTGGCTTCACGCCTATCCTCGCCCAACCACACCACTACCAATCAAACAACCAAGCGGTTGAGGGAGGCAACCAGGATTCTGGCGTCAGCACCTTCCTCGCGCAAAGGATGGCAATCGCGATACCTAGAAGGTAGGTTTTGAGGATTTTTATTTTTTAGTTAGATTTAGTTTTAGTTATTTTATTGAATAAGTACCCAATAATTTTCTTAATATATTTTCGTATACTTTATTACACTTAACTGGATGAAATGTTGTTTAAAAAATCGCCCAAAAGCATGTCGGGCTATGCTCAGTGTAGGGTTCCGTAGTTATTCTGTCATAATAGGCTAAACGGGGGTTATTAGTAAGTATCATTTAGGGAGTACCGTCCTACGCAGCGCTTTGTACTTACGTCGTTTTACTAAGAAGAGAAAACTAACTCAAAAACGGCTAGACCAATCATGTTTGCTATAATTTTCATTCTAAGTGTTTATTAAGCTTTTACTTTACGATATTTTTTGGACCGAATATAAATATTCATTTTTAGTTGTCATAGACATCTAATTTGGTTATTACTATATTATGTGATCTCTATTGGCAAATGTGAAAAATGTCAAAAATGGTTAACAGTTCTTTGACAGAAAATGTTTTTTTTTTTTCGTGTTTATTACCCCTTTGTTGTATCTAATCACCCTCTATGATGTGATTACTTGTCCCAATTGCACACGCTGACCCCTTTTATCTCGTAAAATTGCTTGTTGATTGTTTTTTGCATAAAAATGCTTAAATAATTATAGAGCAAATTGGTGATATTTAATATTATTTAGACTACAGATACACGCTTAAACAAAGTTCGGACATGCTTCATTTCTTAGGTAGTTCGGCGAGGACTTATTTTAGAGTCATAGAAATGTAATAATTCGGAATTTTTACTAACTTCTTTTGGTACGAGTATCAATGTAGAGTATAAATAGTCTACTTATACTATATACGTATCCCAAAAACTCTTATTTTACAGATGTACCTTTTTTAAAACCTGGTTAAGAAGACGGATTAAGTATTTTTGGAATTGGAACCCTACAACCAACTTTTCAGATCGATGGAAAAGAACACGAGAAGACGGAATGTGATTACCTATAATGGAAATAATAATATAGGTGGTTGCACCACAAGCACTTACATGATATATGTACATAGCTAGCCCGATAACTTTGAGTTAGACCAAAATAAGTCTGAAACGATTCATTTTACTGCAGTGTTATTTTAAACATCAAACTTCTATGAAATTATGACGTATAAATAACACTTGCACTGCGTGTGCTATCAAAATCGTTGTAAACTTATCTTGGTCTAACTCTAATATTAATAACTACTAAATATCAAAATTATACTAAAAATTATAAACTTATAATACTGGTAGCGAATGCCGTATGGCATTAAGTCCGTAACTGTGTTTTTATTGTGCAATAAAGTTAAAGCAAATGTTACTTGTAGATATAACACAGCAAGCATAAGGAACCGGCAAAACCTTTCCTACCTCGGATTACAAGATAATTTTAGAACTATGCCTTGTGTACTTATATGTTACTAACTAAAAGTTGTACACGATGTACTGTGCTAATTTCATGTCTAACTATTAAGAAGTTCAACGTTACGGCTGATATAAGTTAGCAGTGATGTGAATGGATATGAATGATTTAAAAAAAGGCAACATTTTATGATTTAACGTGAAATTTTGTTAATCCGAGACGACATTATTAATGTGACATTACAGATGAGCCGCAGGCCGCAGGTGCCACGTCGCATATCGTAACAAGTTGGACAGTCAAACGAGTATACGTGTATTAAGCAATAATTGACATACACAATACCTAATGGAATCTCACAACAATGCCATTAATACTTATACTACAAAACTTTGATACGATATATAATTATTGAAATATTTACATAGAGAACCTTCATTACATAGGAACAAATATCAGTGCTTAGAAATACACAAATAAATTCCCTTCACGGAATTTGCATCCAAGACCACCAGTTTCCTAGAAATAGCTAGCGAAATTTATTACGCAGTTGCTCTTTGGAATCGAAGGGTAGAAAAGTGTGAGAGTAGGAAGGTGCTCATTTTATACCTTTTTTATATTATATTATATTTCTAAGGTTCCTGTTCATAATTATCTGCCAAAGGTGCCAGACTCGTGAGATTACACGACTGAATACCACGAACCCACAACGACGGTAGTCGTTATCAAGATGACGAATTTTACTTTAGTTGTTTTTTTTTTCGTTTTTTTTTTTTTGTATTTTCATCTACAAATCAAGCAATCTGAATGCACAGAAATATGACATTTGATGAAGTCGGACTGCTACCTTCTACGACAAAAGACTGGGTGGGTGGAGCATGCCCTTTTCATTTAATGATTAAAATAAACAAACTAAAAAATATTACAGGACACTCGTATATAAATACTAAAATACATAGAAAACAAATATCCGTGCTCATCACACAAATAAATGCTCTTACCGGGATTTGACCCCAGATCCATCGGCTTCATAAGCAAGGTTACTACCTACTAGGCCAGAACGGTCGTCCCTAATGACGGGATGACAATGTAACATTATGATGACATCGAGCTGACCTGATAATGGAGATAGGAGGTAGCCATGAGAAATGAGAACTCTGTTATAAAACAG
This sequence comes from Cydia pomonella, assembly GCF_033807575.1. NCBI lineage: Eukaryota > Metazoa > Arthropoda > Insecta > Lepidoptera > Tortricidae > Cydia > Cydia pomonella. The sequence goes on along the minus strand of NC_084703.1, from coordinate 14,003,958 downwards.
CGCAAACTAATTGTGTTTGTGGTTGTTAGAATTGTCTCGATGGGTTTTTGATATTAGTTGCTTGTGAAATGAAAAGTATATTTAGCAGTAAAAGCTTATACTCAAAATGAAATTATTGAAAAAACTTATTATTTTTGATGTTGTTTATGTCTATATTGTTGATAGTAATAGTTGCAGAAGCGTGAAACTGTTTTTATTTATTTATTTATTTATTTCTAATAATCGTCAACTCTACACTGCACTGGTTGCCGTTATCTAAATAACGGTCTATATTTAAACCTACGTTTGAATATTGATGTTTTGTTGAATTTATGTCTGTTTCCATCGAGGTTTTAGACGCTGGGCTACGCTCGCCCCTATCTCATAGAATAGAGCGCGGATTCATTTCAACTAGATACTCTATAAGATATTTTTTTTTAACAGTATGAAGGATGTGCCACTTTAAATTTTTAATTTATAATTATACATTAATAATGTGAAATATATAAGTCAAAATGTAGTTACACAAAGATTTTGCCGAATTGCAAACCCCCATATACAAAAACGAATATTTACATAAACCTGTCGAAAGTCGAGCTTTGACAAATATATATATATATATATATATATATATATATATATATATAAAGTCTCTCGGCATTCGTTATTTGAGTTTTTTGAATGGAGAGTCGTACAATCAGTACCAGCATATAAGAAGGAGGTACCTACTGCAAGCGTGAAACGTGCCTTGCCTTCCTGAATAGAATCGAAGGAAAGGTAAGGATCGTAAAGGTCGTACTTACGCAATTCAACATAGGCAAATAAAAAGGTCAAAACTAAATTTGACGAGTACGTTACGAGTATATAACGCTCGGGAGTACAAGTATGTATATGGGTAAACAAATATTACTGACGTAAGTAGCCCTGGCACTCAAGTCCAGCCAGTAAATCGCAAACTAGGTGTGCATGAATCTACATTTATGCTGTGTATGTAGTCATTTGTTTGTGTCGGACTCATGGACAAGCTGTAGGATTGTCGATAGCATCACCCTACATCCACTGGTTGCGCACTGCTATAGGTAGAGGCATGGGTTGGAGCGTTTAATTAGCAAGTGGCTTTAGTGACCGTAATCGATGTTTCTGGGATGATTAAATTCCTAAACATGCACCAGCATGTTTTATTAAGACGAAAAGGGAGGAAGTCACGTGACCGCTTCTCCATAGAAAACAAACGTAGTCTCTTTGGATATTAACATTATAGAAAACATTTTTGCGCAATTTTTGTTATGTATATTAAGCACATTTCATTTTTTTTTTTGAAATTTTAATTAAGAGTTACAGGTGCTTTTAAAAATTTGTATGGAATTTGTTTATTGCTCCTAACTCTTATAATATTTAGAAATATAATAGGAAAAAGTAAACGGAAGGGCATAGCTATACAATAAACTGAATCAAAACATTTTCTTTAATGTCAATATCATATATAATTTATTTTTCTTTAATGTCAATATCACGTATAATTTTGTTATAATATAAATTTGTATTTCGCTCCTAACTCATTAAAAAATCGAAAATAGTCAAACCAAAGTGCGTAATCATATCATAAATATACAATACATTGAATAAAAATGTCAATATCAAGGGAGTAAAATGGGGACTACGTATTTATGGAGAAGCGGCCGTCCATATATCCTCTTTAACACAAAACCTTCCTTGAAATTATTTGTAACTCTTTTAATTTCCTAATCAAGAGATACCTAATATTACAGGTACGTACACATTTGCTAAGTGTAGATTTGTTTTGCCTACTGTATTTATTTGAGGAAGAAAATACAACACTATTTAATAAATGTACAGTTTACTTATTAATAAAACTAAACTATATAAAACGTAAATAAACTTTAAAAAGTAGATTTAACATCAGGTAATGTGATGTTTTCGAAAAATCTAGACTAATTTTGTTGCACGATAAAATACGTCCTTTGGAGGGAAATATCTAAATAGAAGTTTTTAATTAAAATATTTAAACTAAGGCCTGGTCGTAAAGTTGCATGCCGAGGTAAATACCTTAACATCATAGTGCGAACCCGAAAGTGAACAGTTACATAGTTAAAAATAAATTAAGGTGAAGGGAAGGTCGACATCCCGCTGCGAGCAGGACGGAAGAAGAGCCATCGTCTTGAGTGCTGCACCATCGCGGCGCAACACAATAGTCTATTCTTGCCCCGCGGGGTTTTGCCGTATCTGTTGACCTCAAAATTCCGTATTTAGTAGAAAATCTACATGAGCTCTGATTTGTCATTGCAGGAAAAACTGTTAACATGCTCTCCTGACTTCGATAAAGTTTACAGTGATTTTGCGCGATCTTCAGTCAGTAAGTTGGCGGTCGGAAATAGCGGTGACGCTGCGTCACGAAGAACTAATTACTGTTCTACAAAGCTTAAGTAATTTACAATTGATGTAGCAAAAATCATAGCAGATGGATGTGAGAGTGCAACCAGTGACTAGCTCATGATTTTATTTACAGTGTCATATAAGAAATACGAACCCACTGCGTCCATATATGAAAAATATATCGTCCCCTAATTCCATTTCCGCTAATCCTGTATCGCTCTTAATTTTGAAAACGGATATATTACAATTTAAACTAAGTTATGATTCATGGAAAGTGAGTTAAAAGTTATCTTTAGCCAATTAATTAGTTCAGCGAATTTACTGTGATGAGGGGTCGTTTTTGCTGAAGACACGAGTAGGCAAGGTCCGGTCGGTGTTTACATGCGTTCACGGCCTGACACGGACGGCGGCGGCGGCGGCGCGTTCGTAGCGCGGTTCACATCGTCCGTAAGACTAAACGTGATTTCAGACGGCAGCGCCGCGAGAAGCCGCCCTCCGACGCCTGCCCCACTGCCCGCCCCCACCCCCGCTCCCCCCGCCTACGATCCCTGCCCTGTGCTCGGCTCGCGGCTCGACCACTCTTACCTTGATCCTTCACGTGTCACATGTTACGGCAAACGTCAATGATTTCCGGAGATTAATGGGGGAGGATAAAAAAAATCTGCAATGCTAAAATACAGGCAATTAATTATGTTTTTGTACTACAGCACTTTAAAATGCTAATTAAATGAGTGACAGTGATTTCTAGATAAACTTCATATTTGTTTATTTACTCGTATTTATTCACAATTAAGTTTTGTTTTTTCAAAATTTCAAATTAAGTAACCTATATATATATTTGATAAAGGTCAAAAAGAGAAACATTTTCAAATTAAGATGTATTTGAGTATATTTAGTCAAAATTTAAAATTTAAATAAGCCTTAGATTTTGAATTATCTTTAATATGTACAAAAAATGTAAATCAATATTTGTCCAATATTTTTTTTTATTTAACAATTAGGTCTCCTTCAAACGCAACCCTACTTTTTGTAATTGAGAATCAGCTAATGACCAATTTTCTAATGTCTAAGCATTAAAAGTTATTGTGTATAAATTCGTAAGTACTTAGTTAAATTAGGAACATTAGGTACTTACGTGAAAATAATGAATGAAAGTGAAATAGAGACTGCATAATCATAAATATTCCCAAACTTTTGGCTCGAATAAATACATACCATACATACATACCATAAATTGCCACCAAAAAAAAACTAAAACTAAACAAAATTGATTTACTCTTTAGTCTTACTTCAATTTTATTTATCATCAACACCTAACGTTTGCTGCTGTATTAGAAAATATTACATTTCAATGCAAGTGTGCAAAGTGTTCATTTACGAGTCCCGAGACAAATAAATAATGACACTTGCACACGTACATTAAAAAACGCTTTTAATACATTTGCGAAAAAAATCACAATAAAACAAATATTGGTTACGTGAGTAGTTATACTTACAGACCTTATAGTTACAAATTTTTCCTTGAACTTGAATGATATTGTTAATTCAGCACAATACACTACGTTCAGCGATGATTTACATTGCATAAATCAATCACAATTCATTTCATTTCATACACAATAATGTCATACTATTCATCAACAATTCATTTCATACAAAAATACTCTCACAGTTGCAATTTTAGTTGAATTATTTTAAGTGAAAATACTAATAAAAATAGCGGGCGCCGCTTATAGTTTTTAATTTTTCGATTTTTCTGTTAACGACAGCCAACGTGACAATGATAGTTTGATTCCAGCCAATATTAAAAAAAAATGTTTTAAGGAAATGTCGTAATATATAACATTTTATTTATACAATAACAGATAAATATTTAATTTATATCGTTTAATAGTATTTTTGGACGTAATAAACGTGTATTAAACAATATATTAAGTTTTTGGACATCCAAACTCTTTGGTGTGGACATGTGGATTACGGTCAGAAATCAATTTAAAAAAGTTGGAAAAGTGAAAAGCGTAAAGTAGTTCGCGAAAACCAACAGCTACGTAAAGTAGCACTTCTGGGGAAAATGTATTAAAAAATACTGTGTGCAACGGTACATAATTAGGTCTTAAAATCCAGGGACCGAAGTCTCAAAACGAGACGAAGTCGAGTTTTGTAAAAACAGGCTCACTATTCAGGCAGCCGTGTCTGACAGGATTTATTTAATTTTTCATTAGAGAGTTATCAGAATCTATCAACACACATTTGTAGAGCGTAGGCCAGGGTGGCAATTTCGATAATATTTCACTACATTGTCAGTGGTAGATAGGGGCGATCTTTAATTTCATTCTTCTAACAGTAACACCTTATCGACAAAACTGACAATGAAACTCCTCCAAACGGCATATAATAGAACATTAACTGAAAGTATGATACCATTACCATTGGGTTAATGGGATGATAGGTTGTATGATGTATGATAGGTTAATTTTTTTGTAGTTCGCCAAATTGTAGTTTTCTAGCACTAACGATTATGGAGCAAAGCCGCGGATGGACAGACAGACGGACATGGAGAAACTGTAAGAGTTCCTAAGAGATGATTACGGAAACCAAAAAACGGCCAGAAAATTCAAGCCACCCATTATTTATAGTGTATTTCAAATGATAGATTTGCTATCTAGTTGTGCATACCTAAGTTACCATATTGAACACTTCGTTTGGGGTAGTATTTTAATTACGAAGCAGCATATATATATATATATATATATATATATATATATATATATATATATATATATATATATCTTGTATATTGGTCGTTTGTTTAAGAAAACGGGTAACAACACAAACATCATATTTGCGCGTAAACCTCCGATCATCGCACAACCATCGGTTAATAACAACTATTTCGTAGTGTAAAGAAGGCATTACATTTCGTGAAGAGTGAATAAACTAAGTATTAAAAACAAGGTTTACCTATAAAAGTAACCTCTGATATGATTATGTATACGTACTTGGATTCCGACATATTCCATAAACATTGTCTTAACCACGGATTAATCAAACACCGTATTAAGTGTTCTACCCATAGGTTCAATATGTATTCGACTACAATAACATGCATCCTTTTTTTTATTAAAATGATTTAATGTCTATACACAAATTTTGAATATGCATTTAATTTTATTAGCTATTTAAATATTTTAAAACTACATTTTTTTACATAGTCGTTCCTTTTTAAATGTGCTTCATAAATGGTACAGGTACAATATAATAATTCAGTTGCCAAAGAAATACTTGATACCTGCCTAAAAATAAACAAACGCTGTAACGGCTTTAAAATACAACTCAATTTTGATATATTTTGAGGCCCTCAGGTTAAATACGTTCCATATTTAAGTTCCTTCAACAGAGATGAAGGAATATGGCAACAAGGACACTACACTAAAAAGAGTTGTGATGATTCCTGGCAATTATAATACTTTACTCTTTGAATCAACCTTTCAAGTCCACTGCCAAAGAGTAATTTGTCTACTTTTGTAACGTAAAATTGTAACTGGTTTATAACTTATTATAGTTTCATATAATGTATTCAGGGTTATAAAAGGCCATCTTAGCCTTCAGCCTCGCCAGCTCCCAACAAGAGCTCTTCAAAATTAAGGGTCCGTGCGGGCCCTTCAAGAAACCCTTGCTTCTTTGGGCCCCATTGTCTAATAATAATTTATCTTGTACTGGCGTTGCTATTCTTTGGGCGCACGCCTCGTACGCTACTCATTCTGCTGAGCGCGCACTCCGAGAATTCGCCGTGAGCGCCTGGTTCGCCCATTCTACTAGAGTGTACTCCTGGTGCACTCCTCCTACTAGCGTGCGCGCCTGATAAGTCATTCCTGTAAAGTGCCATATAGACTCCAGATATAAAATAAAGAGACCTACCCCTGATTTACCTTTTTAATTATAACACTCCTCACCTCCCACTTTCACATCACACCCTGTTCAGTTCCGTATTCTGTCAATTCATAGGATTAGGTTGCCGAGGTATGTTTAGCTCTCCAAATTAGCCGTGGCAAAATGCCGGGATAACGCTAGGAGGATAACGATAAAAAGAGAAACACGACGCTCCTCTCCTAAATTTGCTGAACGATTCGATGGCTCGCGCAATCTTAACTCAACAGCTTGCGCCCGAGGGCATATAATTTTTTATAATTTCCTCATATCTATATATATAATTTTCGATTTATAAAGAATTTAAGTATAAAATCTTACCTAGGTACTCAGAAATCGGACTGTATGTGGCACTTTTTTATAATTAAATATCAACTACAAAATAAGAGTATTAAAAAAATATCTGTCCTTAAGTGTATATGAATCCTTGGAATACTAGTAATATTCTTTGGTAAATGGGTATTAAAATAGAAGGAATTTTCAAGAACACGAAAGAACGAAATTCTATATTTTATTGTCCTGTTTGTGATATTAGTTATATGTAAAACTAAAAAACGTGCAGTTGCAGCTATACATAAAAGTTATTTATTCAGTAAGGGATAAAAGTTGCAAAAATTGCTCTATTAAGCAACCAGCATAGCGAGTAAATAAAAAAGTAGAATCTTGAGAGTTTCAAAGAACAAACTTTGCCACCGAATGAAACACAACATTTTTCACCTTTCACAACGAGCCTTTTCATCTAGGGATAGAAAGTAACACTTATTTAAAGATAAATAAAATTATCATTTACAGTTGTTTATTTGTTTACTTTACCCATCATGGAACATTAGTGTTCCGGTCATGCGGTAAGCATAAAAACATGCAATACTCGTAAACTGGTGACTCGCATTACTCTTGCCGTGGAATAATACAGAAGTCTACATTGCACACTTTCCATCTTGTTTTGCAAATGTATTTGGTTACCGATGCATGAGTAGAATTCCTAGCGAGTCCTTATTTCGACACAAATATGTATAGTGTTTATAAGGCAAAATGATATGATACGGGGAATACTATAAATAACAAATATAAACTGCGGATATGATTGATACATATGTATTTAAATAAATATGCAAGAAATGTTATTAAATAGGAACTAGACTTGAGTTCAATTTAAAGAAGTTATCTGCTTTGCCACCTAGTCTAGCATTTCCTGAAACCTCCGCAAATTAGACCGTTTTCACATTTTCCGATCCGATATCGGGCAAAATATCGGGCCGCGAGGTGTACCTGCAAATCAAACATGTCAGATCTGATAGAGTTCTGGTGACAGGCTCTATTCCCCAGGGCAGTGTACTATGTTGTCTATTATTCCTAATATATATAAAAGATCTACCAGACATATTGGACGACCATTGCACACTCTTTGCCGACGACGTTTCCGTACTATTCTCGTGTAGTGATAGCCAGGATGGTGAAACTAAATTAGAGTCAATATTAAATTTTATTACTAATTGGTTACAAACTCACAATCTACAACTTAATCTCAAAAAAACAAAAAACATACAATTGGCAAAAAGCTGGATTGCCATTAAATATCAGTTATCAGAACATACAAATAGAACACGTAAATACAGCCACTATATTGGGATTAGATCTAGACAGTAATATGACTTGGAAATCCCACATACAAAAACTATCAAAAAAGTTGTCTTCCTTCATCTACGCGCTTTAACACCTTAAGCCAGTTACGGACTTCCAGACTGCCCTTACAGCATACTATCCATATGCCTATTCTAGGTTATCCTACGGTCTCGTGTTATTGGGAAATAGCTGTGATGTTGATACAATTTTCATATTAGAAAAAGAAATGTATCAGAATACTCGTGAGTATTGATCAACTATATTCCTGTAAACCTTATTTTATTCAACACCAGATACTCACTCTTGCCTCGATGTACATCTATGAAGCAAGCAAATTTGTGAGTAAACATACTAATCTTTATTGGCCACTAATAGATAATAGAAGAAACAACCGAAATTTAAACAAATTGGAATTGCCTTTATCCTCATTAAAGCTTGTTACATCTAGCCCTCATTTTATGTCCATAAAAATGTATAATCACCTTCCGAATTCACTAAAAAAGCCAAAATTATTTCAAAATAAATTAAAAAACTTCCTAATTAGCAAGTGCTTTTACAGTGTGAAAGATTACTTTAACGAAAACTATGATTAAAATACTTGTATAATATCTATTTATGTAAATTATTGAAAGTTGTTGTTTAGTTTTAAGTTATCTGTAGTATTAATGTTGCTATTTTCTATTCTCGTAACGGCGCGCCGTGCCTGCTTCAGCGGCACACTAAATCAAACATTATGCCTAATATGCACACACAAATTAATTGGTTGAGTCTGATATCTCTAAAATTATCGCAAGTGCCAATCCGATATCGGATGCCGGGTGGCCATGAGAATGACAGTTGTTACAGAGTGAGTGCCCGGATTAACGCCTTTTCGGTAAATAAGCAAAGACCTACGGCCTCGTTTGATTGGGCTATATATCAAGAGCAAAGTCACCGGCTTAGAGCGTTAGGGCTCAAGAGAACTATTAGCGTGTGTTTCTATGAAGACATACCGTCGAGGTACAACTATATCAGACCCATAAGCAATAAAGGGGCGTTCCCATTGACCAACGTTACAAGAAGCGATAACATTAATAGTGTATCTTCTGTTCGTATGCTTAATGGCTAAATAACACGTGCCTTAAATTTGAAAACTGTAAATGCCATCAAACTGGATCAAAGGATCACTAACAGAAATTCCAATATTTTAGTCTCGTATACTTTGTGGTCACTGTACCTAATGTTTTATTGAATCTACTCGTAGATGACCTGACAGACGATCCTATTTAACAATTTATTAAAGGTGATTTCTTTTACTATGTGATATAATTTTTACCTCTTATTTCGTTATATTAAGATATTCTGAGAAAAATATGTTATGAAAAAAGAACATAACGATTATTAGATACCTGTTTATTTGAGCATCATTTTTAAGTAAAATTTATGTATCATATGATGCCAAATAACCAGTTTGAACATCTATTACTTAGTTTATTCGGACCCGGGTACGTCCTTAAACTACGTCCACCGAGAAGTATGGGCATTGTGAATGTCGTCTAGCTTAGTGTGGTAGGGCACAGCACAGCGGATGTCATTCCAGGTCTAGAGCAGAGCCCAACTGGGGAAGTGCCTCCACCTTACAGAAAACTGCAGCTAAATAACACTACCTATAGACCCTACTCATAGTGTTGTGTTCCTGCCGGTGAGTAAGGTTGCCAGAGCTCAACGAGGGGAAGGAGGGTTGTTAGTGTCGGCAACGCGCATGTAATTCCTCTGGAGTTGCAGGCGTACATAGGCTACGGAGACTGCTTACCATCAGGCGGGCCGTATGCTTGTTTGCCACGGCTTAGTATATAAAAAAAATGTATTTGTAGTTAAATAGAGACTGGTATTCATTTTGTTAAATAAACCTGATTTTTACATTATAGTTAGTATTATTGTCTTCTAAAATCTGTAATTATTTAACATTTAATTTACTACTAATATTGGGAAATTACCTAGTAATTTTGGAAAGAGATCAGTGAATCTATATTAATTTATATTTCATTTTATATGGTGCAATAGTGTCTACGCAATGTTTTAATAAAATTACATTAATGATATAAAATATTTTTGGGAACGATACCGGTAACGTTACTAGGAATTTACACACCTTAGAAAATTTACTGGGAACGGTATATTACTAGGGTCGTTTTGTTGATGATTGGTGCGCGCAAAATACACTAGAAGCCGTGTCATTAGGCTTCTCACTCACACTTATTGGTGCAACCTGTAGTAAGATTCTGAGTAAGTCAAAAAATCAGAAATAATAAAATTAGTACCAAAAGCATATTACGGTTAACTTATTATTTTCGAAGAAAATCATATTTTTCTAAAACGCTACATACAATATTTTCGAAAATAAAATTATAATTCATTATTGTCCTAACCAGATTAACTAAAATTCATTTTGGGATATAATAATACCTAATAATAAAAACCGGCCAAGAGCATGTCGGGCCACGCTCAGTGTAGGGTTCCGTAGTTACTCTTCCGTCACAATAAGCTAAACTGGAGCTTAAAGTATAGTAAATTGTTAACCAAGGGATGGAACGGTACCTTTCACCCGAGTTAAACAAATAGGCAAATTTGCATAATCAGTACCTAATTAAAGTAAGTCTTTTTACTATGAAGGAAAAACTTTTTGCGATAACTCAAAAACAGCTAATTAAAGTAAGTCTTTTTACTATGAAGGAAAAACTTTTTGCGATTACTCAAACACAGCTGCAAAACTGATCATGCCCGCTATAGTTTTCATTTAATGTGTTTCTTAAGCTCTACTTCCACGATTTTGTTCATATTTTTTGGACCTATGGTTCAAAAGTTAGAGGGGGGGACACATTATACCACACTCTAGGGTTGAAGCGAAAAAAAAATTTCACCCCCACTTTACGTGTTGGGTAGGTACCCTAAAAAAAAAAAAAATTTAGATTTTATTGTACGACTTTGTCGGCTTTATTGATTTATATATCCATGCCAAATTTCAGCTTTCTAACACTAACGACCACGGAGCAAAGCCTCGGACAGACAGACAGACGGACATGGCGAAACTATAAGGGTTCCTAGTTGACTACGGAACCCTAAAAACTATTTCAAGAAAATAAATCCAAATTGAAGACTTAATTTTCTATTTCTATGGAGGCCAATTTTTAGCCCACCGTGCATCGTGAGGAAACCGGATTTAATTCCAACAAGTTAGTTCCTAGTTAACCATTTTGTTGTGAGATCATACGTCAGTCGCTTTCGTCAACTAGCGTGTAGGCATACATATGGTCCTACTTTACCGCACTTGTGCGATAATAAGCACATTACGATACATGTGCGAATAGTTAATTCGCAACTCGTGTCAATTTAATTTATCGCCATTCGCTATTCCTATTTTTTGCATTTGTATCGTAATCTACTATTTTTCCACGCGGTTCGTTGTATGTAGTCGTTTTTCTCCACTACGTAGTTATTTCGAGCATAGTCACATTTTTATGGCTTTCACCCCTTGTACGTTTTGGTTAGCGGGATTTTGCCAATGACGACGTTCGAAGACATATCACGCACGACAGTAATGTTCAGTAGGTTCATCATATCATTGAAACGTGTTACAAAAACGAAAAAAGAGGACCAAGTAGTCAAAAATATTTGTTTTTTTTTTCATTTGACTGCACCTACCCAAGAACTGGTTTAAAATTATTCAAGGTGTTTTTTTACAGACTTAAGCTGCCGTAGTTTCAATCAGAGAGCGGAGTTTTTGAAAAATTGTACCGCTTTCTTTGATCACGATACAATGGTGAAGAATTCTAGTGACCTCCATCAATTCGAATCCTGATTGTCTTACTTTAGCTCGATAACAAAAAAAAAACCACGATTATAGGTCAAAACGCACTTTAAAACTTGTCACGATTTATGCACAAAAGCTAAAAACATAAAAAATGCTTTAAAAATGTGCAGTTTTATTATTAAGGGTCTCATCGATTACTTTTTCGAAATCAAAAAGTCCCGAGAACGCACATCCATCTCGCTCACGTTTACGCTCAATAAGAATGAGAGAAGAACACGAACCTACAGGGCTTTAAACTGGCTTTGGTCTGAAACCGTAAAGGTTGGAAACCTTCACAGTCTCGTGATAGATAACTGGCAACCATTATTTGAATTCAGAACTGTCGCTCTGCTGAAGGAATAAAGATCTGCAGGCGATTTCATTCTGAAAATGGCAAGCATCGGAGTTACTCGATAGTTGTATTGTGTTGTTTGAAGAAAAAATATATTATCAACATCATCTACCTGGAGCGTTTACATTCCCCACCTCAGCTAGACCGTATCTCTTTTACAGTACGTATATGTATGTGCGCGCTTGCAGACGGCCGTCTTGAGCTGATCCAGGTCGCGGGGCAGCACCCTCAAGCGAGCGCCGTTAACGAGTAATGTTTATTAAATAATCGCTTCGTGTAATTATTCCGTCTTTTATCCTCCCCTCTAACACTAACCGTAGTGATTAATTCATGTATAAGTAACGCAAATTCACTTGTTCTATATGTGGAAAGACATGATCCCAACAAAAACATAAATGTGCAACGAGAGCCAAGTTCAATGTTCGCCGGCTGAACTGTTGCATCCTTCTCTCAGAACACTATCTTACAAATCCGTCTACGCTCTGGATTGTTTTGGACGCAATATATAGGGTAGCTGTGTGGCATACGAGTAAACCATTAGCTCCGATCTTTTATATACTCATTGTAATATTTAGCAATATCAAAAAAAAGCTCAAAAGCAAAGCTCGGCAAACGTATGAATAAATCATCAGTTGGCTGATTTCCTGTACTATTCTTGTTTTTGAATGCTACGCTGAATCTGAAATTTAATGGTCCGATATTTTTCGCGGTTTACAAGCATCGCTCATTGTTTTTTGACCTTGAGCCGGGGAGGATTCTGATTATAGCCGAAAATATAGTTATATAAAGTCCTGTTTCTGTTCTAAAAGGTTTTTTTTCCAAGGTCAAACCTTGGTTAAACAGATCGTCAGGTGACAAGCAAAACTCACTAATTAAGTACCACCATAAGTTCATATCATAACTATAATGAATCATACTTGGCTATACTTACTCAACCTCGTGTGTAAAACAGCCATGATGCGCAAAAGTGTGCTAGGAATGGCACCTCAAATATATAATAGAATTCCGAACAATATTAAAGAATTTTCCTACTCCTCTACTGTTATCTGTCATTTATGCATTCATTAACACGAATATAAGAACATACATAAAAGATTTCAAGAAAAGTCTATATTGTCTATTCCTCATAAAAGCTCTTGTGCTTTTATACGCTATAACGTTACTGCGATTAATGGCTACCAACCTAACAAAACCAAAACGAATACGGTTTTAAACTAAGTGCATTGCTGCCAACTTACAAAATATTCATTTGGTTGCATAGTAAAAATAATTACTTCATAAGTCAGAAACACGCATGTGACACCCGTAATATAGCAACACCCATAGACTACGAAGACCGCTTAGCGTTGTTTGTTAGTCGCCGTAGGCTACGGTGGCCAAAATTGAGAAAAAACTGTCCAAAAAATTAATTTAGCAAGTAGCAAGTACCAGGGCCTCATGAGTTACGAGGAGGTGTCGCCGACCGGCCGGCCGCGGCCCGGGGCGGGCCGGGCGCGTAACAAGGTATGCTCGCGCGTCTTGGCTATATACTTTTGCTGTAATTTGTTTACCTAAATTAAGATTTATTTTTGTTGACTCGTAGGAAAAATATTGTATGCAACGTTGTATAAGTAGGTCAAAAAATTCTCGTGGCGTATTCCTTTACAATGTTCGCCTCCGCCTTCGGCTCCGGCTCACATTGTAACTCACGCCACTCGCCTTTTTTGACCCTTCTTATACAACTGATGCATAAAATACTATAAATATTGCACATTTTAAGAAGGCGTTAAAAACGCTACTACTCGAGAAATGTTACTATAGTATACAACAGTTTTTGAATGATAATGATTTATAGCTCCTTTCTATTTTTGACATTATTTGTAGTTCTATAAAATTTAATTGTTGACATTCTTTAATATTTTATTGTTATTGTGAGTTTATCTTTCTGAAGTGATTTATTATTTTTGTAATTGATTTGACTAATGAAGCATGAATACCTTAGACCTGTGCATGTTAACTTAATTTTATATAAAAACAAATTCGTACGCCAAGACAATGTACCTATGTTATAACGAATAAATATATCAATCAATCAATCAATCACTCGTATCTATATATTAGATAAGTATATCAGATACCAGTTTGAGTAAGTATAGCGACGATATTACTACAAAAATAAGGTTGATTTTTGTTTAATTATTTTTTAGTAATTAGTGAGTTTTACTTGTCACCTGACGAGATATACTTAGTCAAATTGCATGAAATCATGCCTGAAATTAAAGCACCTACCAAAAATAAAAGCATTTATTTTGATAAACTGGACATAGACTTGTAATCCACTATCTTAGACGACTTTGGAAATGCCCAAATCTTTAAAATGAAGCACAAAATTTTCGTAGTCTCTATTTTTGTCAAAGTTGGATTATTCATTGGGCCAATATCATAAACAAGCCTGCAATAAATCAGAACTACCGGATTTGACGCAAACGCTAATGTTTAAAGTTACTGTATCATTGATTGTCTGTACAAAATAAAGCACAATTTAAACCATCACTACTAAACTTATTATTATTAATGATTTCATTATATTTTACAATATTTATATATACAATGAGACAACCATAAAGCTAGATTAAATTCCTAGGAAACGAAGATTTTAAAAGTAAAGATGGGCTGTCAGAAATTTTTAACATTTTTCGTATATTATCTATGACGGTGTAATAATAACACACGATTTATAATTGATCATATGTTGTTATAACACTGTGTTAATTTCTTCATATTTATATGACTCCCATATCTATGATTATATTTGTATGATAGTCTAATTGTGACCTAAGAAAAAGCCGGAGGCAAGTCTTCGAGCAGCACCGGCTTCCGACACGTCGGGAGGGAGGAGTCCAAGCGATATCTTACAGTTCAATTCATTCTGCCATTTTGTGCGCAGTTGACATCCAAACGACACATTAATGTGTGGTAGGGTCTGTGGCCTAAGGGGAATAAAACACTTGGCAATTTTTTCAAGCTTATGTTTTTGGTGGGATTTATTTTAACTTAGGTACCTTCATGCGTACTTATGCTGCTTATGCTACTTGTTTTGTATGACATAATAAAAAAAAGTTATAACTCCCTAGGGAGTTACTAGTTATAGGGGGGGGGGGAAAATACAGGCATTTTTCCTTCAGTACACCTGCATGAAATAAAAAAATTTTGAGCAAGTGTGATGAAAAGGATATAACTTACCCTAGTTGCCAAGAGCAGGCAGAAATATAGCATAGATTGGCGCTGGTGAACCGACTCTTTCCCCTTTCTCTTATAAACTTTGAATAGCTTTATCTCGAAAACTATTAGGTCTACAGAAACAATATAGTCTCCTTTAAAAATTCCCCGAGAAGATAATATAAAACTTTTAATCTTTAAAAAAAATAATCGTTTGTTGAAAAATTGCGTCCGGTGCTCGAGTTCACAAACTCATTCATTGAGCTAACATCATAAACAAATCTGCAAAAATAAGAACTATCGCAAATGAACCCAAAGGCGACAAAGTTACTGGATTAAAAAGCGCTCTCGATCATTTTGTGTTTAACCCACTTATAACCTAATATGTACTATTATTAAACAAATTGAAAATTGTTTTGTATTGTCATAACAATGAAGTTCACTGAAAATAGCGCTCCAAAGTAGTACAATCTCACAACTGTACTAGTTCGGTCTCTTAGTACAGTTAATTTAGTATATCACAGAATAACCAAGCTTAATAGCAATAATTTAGAATAAACAAGCTTAGTCACCTGCTGACCAAATATAAATAAACTGGCCAAGAGCATGTCGGGCCATGCTCAGTGTAAGGTTCCGTAGTTACCCGTCTGTCAAAATGGACTTTTTGTAAAAACTCAAAAAACGGCTAGACCGATCAGGTTCGCTATAGTTTTCCTTGAAAGTCTTTACGATTATTTTCATATTTTTTGGACCCATGGTTCGGAAGTCAGTGAAGTCGAGGAGGGAAACACATTTTATTTCTTTCAGAGCAATTATTTCCAAAAATATTATGTTTATCAAAAAATGTTCCTTGAAGACCCTTATTAGTTTTGAAAGACCTATCCAACGACTAGCCGTTTTAGATTTTTTGTAATAAGTCAATTTTGACGGACGGGGTACCTACGAAACCCTACACTGAGCATGGCCCGACGTGGTCTTGACCGATTTTTTTATTTTATTTATTTAGCAGGTAACTAAACTTGCCTATGCTAAACAAAAAAAAATTGAGTTACCTCGTAACTCATGAGGAACAATTACGAAAAAACGTTTTCTTAAATCGTCTATTTTTGTCTCTTTGTTAACTTAAACATCCTGTAGCACCTAAAGTATTGATGGCAGTGTAAAAATAAACATAACCAAATTTGTAGGAAATTTTATGGTTAAACTTTTGTCCGAAGTAATTATATTGCTATTTGTACAGATATTCAAGATATAAGCAAAAATCTGAAAAAGGTACCTTCAACCCCCTCCTTCACCCTCAGCTCAACCCCCACCCTCGAGGACTTTCAGTATGTTCATCTGGGAACCACGCGGTATAATTGTATCAATTTACAAAACTACACGAATTATTTCCCCTGATTGCCCATATTCGGGTTAATTTTCTTGAGCTAAAAGTCCATGTACTACACAAGCCTACGATGAAGCGTGCCGCCGCTGCTGTCACTCAATGTTACTAATTACCGATGTAAGTTCTAGAAATATCGAATATGATGATAAATGAGGATCATTTAACGAAAAGAAATCACTTTTTTACTGTAGCTAGAGATCTTTAGCAAGATGTTCTGTAAGTACTTGTGTATCAATGCCATTAGCCCTCATTAGGCTTGGGATCCAATGTACTCACGATGGAGGCCACAAAAGGCTTACGTGTTTACCGAAATTTAGAACACCGTCTTATCTCCCTTACTCGCGTAATCCTATTGTGCTGGATCAGGCCTTTGTTGATGAGCCTACCTACTTGCCCGCAAAATATCAGCACATTGTTACGAAGGTCAGGGAGATAAGGTTTACTTGAACTGTGTATGTTACAGGTTGAAAATAAAAATAATAAAAACCAATTAATTCGACTTGTATTCCTGAGTTGACGACATAATTTTAGACACTGATATATTATTTCAAAGTAGGTGGGCATGCTGTATTCGTAAACAAGAACTGGAGACCAATCCAATGGCCTCATCTGTCCAAGACACAAGTCGGATAGTTTCCGTGGCAGCTTCCGGTACGAAGCCACGCGGTGCTGGAACAATCTCCCGCCACCAATTAGAAATGCCAGTTCACTATTCGTGTTCAAAACTAAACTGAAACTTCACCTACTGTTTTTTCGCAAGACTGCTCATGTGCTGCGACACATGCTGAGTGTTATCCTTTTCTGGAACCACCCGCAGCACTGTAACTTCTAATCAGCATCACGCCAGCCAAGTACCTCTAAGTTTTACTGATTCAAGGTCGTATCAAAACAAGATGGAAACCTTGTCAAATTGTAAATACATAATCGGCATCTAAGTGGCGCTTATGTCGCATTTTATATTGGTTGCTCATAATTATATTGCTGTCAAACTCACAAAGTGACATTGATAAGCAACGTGATTATGCGCGTGCAATAGAGATAGCAACAGTCGGGTCAATGTACTAAAATCTATATGGAAAGGTCTCTGATTTAGAAGCGTTTCGCATGCAGGTAAAGTGCGATTGTCAGACTATGACTATAATTTCTGACTTTTGTACTTCTTTAACGCAATAGGTCACATATACACATTTGATCCTCAAAAAAAGCTTGGTCGATCGATACCATTAATAAATTTTGTCAACTAGCCTATCTGCTACGATTTGTACGCAGCTGCGATTTAAATCGCTCCCCAGCCTGTTTCGAAGCCTGGATTGGTATGCTGAAAATGATTGCCTGGTATGTTAAATTTTTAAAAAACTGGCCATGTGCGAGTACACTCGCGTACGAAGAGTTTCGTACCATTACGCAAAAAACGGCAAAAAATTCACGTTTGTAGTATTTATGTACCCAATCAAATATTTATTTCATTTTGTTTTAGTGTTTGTTGTCATAGCGGCAACAGAAATACATCTCCTGTGAAAATTTCAACTTTCTTACTATGACGATCATGAGATACAGCCTGTTGACAGACAAGCAGACAGTAAGACAGATAGACGGACAATGGAGTCTTAGTAATAGGGTCCGTTTTTTACCCTTTGGGTACGGAACCCTAAAAATTAATTATTATTTTGAAATTGACCATTGCATTTCGCTTGCGCTTATTTACTGGTACGAGCAGTGTATTGAGAGTAATATTGTATAAATAACAGATGACTGAGCTGTGTGTGCACGTGGGGCGCATCGATTCGGTACTATCGGAGCGGTCAAACGATTCGGAAAGTAGCAACTATATAAATATAGATGAAATTTATTGTTAACTGCTAGATTGATGAGGACTATTGCTATAAGCGAATGTCGAGTGGTAGGAGATTGGACACGATCGACCGATACGCGCAACTGCTTGGTAGGTATTCGCCTGGGAATTTTGTTTAACCCGAAATTTAATAGTAAACCTAAATTGCCCACATATTTATTGTCTAGTGTTAGTCAAAGGCAAATAGGGATTCCTCGAACCATCGTTTATACATATACGTGGCACTATAGTGGCATGGTTTACTCGTCCAAGGTGACAGCGGACTAAACGGTGTTTCTGTTTTTGTGCCTTTAATCTAAATCTATTCAAATAAAATGACGATATTTTACGTAGTTAGGTATTTACCTAAAGAGGGAATATTTATGCTGATTATTTTTGACAGTCAAGCTTAATTTATTCACCATAAAACAGAAAATGTCATTGTCCCAACTTTGGTACTTTTGAACTGATATTTTTTGCTTGGAAGATAGGCGCGCGCACTGATGTGGGACGCCACTTGCATATTTTGCACAGACTCATGGGCGGCGGCGCACGTCGTTTTTAGTAATTAGTTTAGTATAAGAGCCTTTTCAGATAATAGTATACCATTTTTGGAAAACATTTGGGTTATTTCTACTCAGAATAATGAGGATATCGATTTAAAGAGGAAAAACATAAACATTTTATATGGACCATCCATCCCTCATTCATTCTTCTTTCTCCGTTCAAAAGACAACATACTAAATTAGTTATTTATTATGAATAGCACGAAATTTTGAGGTAAGTAATTTTTAGTGTTTCATAATCACACTATTTGGAAAAAAACAATTTTCAGTGATATCATCTATTTACCACCATGTAAAACCATAATTGTTTGGAATATATGACATAATAATAAGACTTTTTATCGCCGTGAGAATGCCGTAGTCATCTTGCTTAGAAATAAAGTAACAGTCGTTTAAAATTGAGTAAAATTAAAAAAAAATAGTAAATGATAATTTTTTTCTGATTAGATTAGATAAGATGGTTTATTTCATGAAAGACAATTACATAATAAGTTGTAATTGTTTTTCATGATGTCAAAAATATAAGAATGTACAGTTTGTTCCTAGCCATTGGACAAAGCCGAAATGTACATAATATATGCATTAGGGTATTTAGAACCAGTGTACAAAGTATCACAACAGCCGATGTAGCGGTTTCGAAGAAATTGACAAATTACCAATTTTTACTTTAGAGCAGCCTGTATGTGTTAGTAGCTCCTAAGGTAATATCCTCAAAGAATAGTACGGAACCTTCTTCAACCTTTTTGATTATATATTTTTTTATTTATGACACTAATAAGCTTGTGACTTTTGAAAAATGTCATCATTATCAAATATTTCGAAAAAGTTGTCAAAAACACTGCCAAAGATTAACACAGTCTGTTTCTTTTTGTTCGAAAAATTTATTTTTTTATCTTTTGTTCTAATTAAAAAAATATTAACGTCAGAGCATTCCTGAGAAGTAACCCTTCGTGGGATTTTAGGGTTTGTCCAATGGCTAAGGTCATCCTGTATATCATGATCGTAAAAATAAAACAAAAACGAAAATAATCTTAAACGAGCAATTCTTGTATATATATACATCTATTTCTATGTATAGGTATATATCTATTTCGGGATCACGGAAACGGCTCTAACGATTTTGATGAAATTTGCTACATGGGGGTTTTCGGGGGCGTTTTATCTCTGGGAAAACGCGCATTTTTGGGTTTTTATTTGTTTTTATTTCGCCTTCTGCCATCTGTTAATTTTTTTCCATACTAGCATACCTGCTGCAAAGTGAAAGAAGGATCAAAGTCTAATGGCGTTCTAAAAGTTTTAATCACGTGTCGAAAGATGGCAGTAAATTTACTGTGGCTACAAAGTATTCTTTGACAATACTTGCGTGCTGTAAGGTTAAAATTGAGCACAATAGTGGAACTAGCGGCAATACGGACGTACTAAATAGCCGTCAGTTTGACATTTGAAAATTAAACTAATGACAAATAGGTTTTGTAGTCAGATCACGGAATTTGTAAATTACGTGTGGACATCGAAATGCCTAGGAAACGTTAAAAAAAAAACATTTACTTAACTTTAATTTACGCAATCAAGACCCATCTTAATAAAACATCGAAGAAAATCCTCCCAAGCAGGATTCTCTAATTTCTCCCAGTCAAGAAACGCTGCCTTTAGTTTGACCTACGCGTGCTGCAAAAGAAAATAGCATACAAAATTTGTCTATAATTCTAAGAGAAGAAACAACAGAATCACTTGCATGAGTCATACCGTGCGGCCGGTGAAAGTATTGAACAGCATAAGCATCGTCTCGGAGATTTGCGGCAGCGTGCGACGCAGCGTGTGGCCAGTGAGAGCGTCGAACAACGTGAGCAACGACTCGCTGATATGCGGCAGCGTACGGCACAACATGTGGTCAATGAGAGCGTCGAACAACGTGAGCAACGACTCGAAGATATGCAGCAGCGTACGGCGCAACGTGCAGTCAATGAGAGCGTCGAACAACGTGAGCAACGACTCGAAAATATGCAGCAGCGTACGGCGCAACGTGTAGTCAATGAGAGCGTCGAACAAGGTGAGCAACGACTCAAAGATATGCGGCAGCGTACGGTGCAACGTGCAGTCAATGAGAGCGTCGGACAACGTGAGTAATCCCTCGAAAATATGCAGCAGCGTGCATCGCGACGTGTAGCCAGAGAGAGTGTCGCTCAAGATGAGCACGCCTCGAAGATTCGCGGCAGCATGCGTCTCAACATGTGGCCAGTGAGAGCGTCGAACAACATGAGCATCACCTCGAAGATTTGCGGCAGCGTGCCTCGCAACGTGTGGCCAGTGAGAGCATCGAACAACATGAGCAACGCCTTGAAGATTTGCGGCAGCATGCGTCGCAACGTGAGGCCAGTGAAAGCGTCGAACAACATGAGCAATGCCTCGAAAATTTGCGGCAGCGTGCGTCGCAACGTGTGGCCAGTGAGAGCATCGAACAACATGAGCAACGCCTTGGAGATTTGCAACAGCGTTCATCGCAACGTGAGACCAGTGAAAGCGTCGAACAACGTGAGCAACGCCTCGAAGATTTGCGGCAGCGTGCGTCGCAACGTGTGGCCAGTGAGAGCTTCGAACAACATGAGAAACGCCTCGAAGATTTGCGGCAGCATGCGACGCAACGTGTGGCCAGGTGAGAGCGTCGTACAACATGAGTAACGTCTCGAAGATTTGCGGCAGCGTGCTACGCCACGTATTACCAGTGAAAGTAATGAACAACGCGAGCACCGGTATCCAATAGTTTTTTTTTTTCTACTTAATCATTATCATGTTATTTAAGTTCTACTCGTAGGTACCTAAATGTTTCCACTTCAGTCCAGCCAGCTCATGATAAATCTTAGTGTGTTGACCGCCGCACTGAAGTGTTTAAAATTAGAGACCTGGGTGTCTAATATGTTTTGTTCTCAGCCATCGTGTACCTTCCTGTCTAAGCACAATACGGTTCGAAAATCAATAAGTCACATCCAGAATAGCCTCTAAGACGTACAATTCTATTCGAATGAACATTCATGTGCGACCCACATCAAAGCTGACTATTTTTTTCACCAAAAATTTGATTGCAATATTAATATGGCAAATACACATTCGCTTAGTGTGTAACAACTTTATTCATTTTTATGTGGGACGTAAGATAAGAGCAACGTCAGTGACTCACATTAAAGATGTACTTTTACCCACGACGATCGTACTTTATACTTGTACATGACTAAAGTGATTTGGAAATAGAGGTGGATTGTCAAAGTAAACTTTGTAGCCATCTTTTCGAGCGATAGCGCCATATTTTTAGCCTATGCTATAGTAGATGACGATAAATTTAACACATATCAGGAAAAGAAGGTTCAAAGTCAAATGGCGCTCTAAAAGTTTTACGCATGTGTCGAAAGATGGCAGTAAATTTACTGCGGCTACTAAGTTTGTTTTGACAATCCACCTCTATTTCAAATTCTCTTTGATATGAGTAATATCTTAAAACTTAAATTGGGACCGGTTCCCGGTGTCTGATTGAGCTGAATTTCCGCATGCGTCCGTAATTTCTATTATGTACGAACAATAAAGGTCTCAGAAGTAGGTACATGATAGCCATGCGATATGCGATCATGCGAGCTTATTTATTATTGAATACTACTTAGCTTTGCGCTTAGCTGTTATATTTATTTATCTATTGTAAAAAATCTCTTAAAGTATGAAACTAAAGAAGAAAGGGAAATCCATTTGTTTTTAAGGAAAAATAACCTTAAAACGACAATAAGTCCTAATCTTAAAGTAGTACCTACAATACTACGCAATATAAAGCTATTAAGACACTTAATAAACTCCCAATTCGCCTAAAAATTTTCACATCACGAATTCAAAACAAGTTAAGAAATTTGCTGTTGAAAGGCTTTGTTAAGTACTGGAAATACGCACGGTCTCCTCCCGGACGGAGACATTTACGATTTTGTCCCTCTTGCTTTTGAGTCGGCTTGGACCCTTATATACCGAGGCAAAAGGTTTTTTGAGGAACCTGGGTAAATGCTTGCGGGATTGGGGTTGCGATCCTAGGTCTAGTTCGTACCGGGTCCAATGTATATCGTTGGCTATTCAACGCGGGAACGCCGCTGGTACTTTGAGGGCGTTTGTGCTGGGTACTTAGCGGATTAGGATGTAGGTACCTAAACCTACATCCTTTCGTCTTTTTTGTGAAAAAAATAAAGAACGGACGTTGCGCGGGTTCGATGTTTTGCGCTTTTCAAAACAAAAATAAGGACGGGGAATAAGCAATACTTATATTAGTGCTTGTTTTCTCTATGTGATTTTTGTTGACATAAGAACAATCGGATGATAGACCAGGGGGGCGACACTTAGAAATGTAGTTAACATTAGTAAAGATGGTCGCGATTACTATTAATGGGATCCGATAACCTACTTTTACGTAAAGTTGACTACCGGTTTTGCAAACTACATCACCAGGTGTCACTATAAAATTGGTACAATTTAAAGGCATGAATACAACATTAAGAAGGTTGCATATACCTCGTATGTCGAGACCTATCTTTGTTCATAATGTTGTTACCTAGCAACTGTCGTTCACTGTCACAAAAAATGTAAACAGAGATATGATTTATATGAACTTATTATTTCTCTATTAATTTTAAAGTCCAAACCAGAGCAGAGTAAAATCGGAACAAGCATTAAACACGAGTCAAATACACATAGGGAAATTAGAATCCCAATAGTTCCAATGTTACAAAGCCTGGAGATTTACAATTTTAACAGTGTTCAAGGCAATGCCCGGAGGTTTAGATATTTTCGAAGGTAAGAAGAAAATACCATCCTTAGCGCTCATGAAGCGATGAAACAAGCGATGAATAATTTAATTTTGTTTACTGCAAACATGTTCGATGACACTCTGCCAAGATTTGTGCAATTTAATTCCGCCAAGTAAGACGCATCTATGGAGTAGGTGCATCTATGGAGGTACGTGTGTAGACAAGACATACGTCCTGTATACCTAAAATTCATTAGTACAAGAAGGACCCGAACCACGACATCATTACTTGTGTGTTTATTATAAAGAATATCTGGAGAGGATTTTTTACGGTGTTAGTGAGCGAGACGAAATTACCAGGAATTCTGCTAATGTGCCCTTTACCTGTCCTTATTTTAACTCCGGAATATCTTAAATTTAAGTCCAAATGGATGTTAAGGTCAAAGAAAAAACGCTCAGTTGAGAACTAGGCAAGTCAGTACTACAACAATTCAAGTACTAACAACACCTAACCTATTACTTATTTTGTATACCCAATTGAAAGCAATAAATATATACTTGCTTTATAAACTGAAATAAATGTCATATACTAAGAAAAAGTGACCAAGGCCTCAGGTGCCCCAGGCTGGAATCAAACCAGCGTCCTCTGCTATCGCGGCAGGTGCCTGAGCCACTTGGCCACCGGAGTCACGGCAGCATTGATCGAATTTTTCAAGTATTTGCATTTCTTACTGAAGGCTTATGGCGCCCCAAATATTTAATATTTGCTGAAAAAAAATTAATTTGTTCTAATACTTCTAATAGTATATACTTGCTTTGCTATAAAGTATGTATTTTTTATGGACTTCATGCTGTAATTTTTTTTTCTACTTGGGGGGCTTACAAGGTAATATTTTGTTTGATATCTTGTAAACAAAAAAACTACCAAAGTTACAAGAAATCAAACAAAAAATTGACTTGTAAACCGCCTAAGTAAACCTAATATTATGCAGTACGAAAGACCTACATATACGGATGCATATGTAGATGTGCACGCACACAAACATGGCTAGTTTTGTGTTACAAATTAGAGATGGCGCTTCGAAATTAGTTTCCTTAAAATGCTTCAAGGGGGCTCTCTTTTCTCTATATACTTACTTTACTCTTTGTGATAAGACCCACAAATCAGCCAGACCAGAGACAGACTTCTGAGGTCCATGGATAAGCCACTCATGGAGAGAAACTTATACGCTCTATGTAATACATAGTCGTATATGTATTTATAGGTACACATGCTGTCTGAAGGTCAAACTAGCTAGTGTAGCTATTAAAGTAAGTGATGGAAATGGAAAAATCCATAATCTAAGCGGATCGATTAGAACGAGCCGCAAAGTGTATAAGTGTACTTTCTAAGTTTAGAACTTAGCCCAGTAGTTACTGGATATTATAATTATATTGCATGGGTTAGTGAGAGCGTAGTACTATATTCGTTTATACAGAACAAACGTTTATACAGTGCAATAGTTATTTATTTCCCAAAGATTCCAAAATTGTACCACGAGCGTATTTTTTTTAGTTATAATGTTTGCTTCATGTTTACAAACACGTGTCTACTTTTACTCTCTACCTAATTGTTTAAAGCAGAGATTACATATGTAATGTTTTTATCTCGTTATAGTTTAAACTCACCTTCTCCCACATTCTAACTTAGTTTAGTTGTATTTAAAATGGTTGTACCTAATTATAATTTAATTCAAATAAAACTTAAGAACTAAATCTAAAAATAAATCAAACTAATCTTAAAATAAATAATTAAAAACTATCCCCCTGCGGCATGGTGCCGTAGATGCGGGCAGCATTTCCTCGTTGTATAGGAATACTTATTCTTTTTGCGAGGAAGCTGCCAGATCTACGATCACCGGTGGCGTCATTGTTCATTAATCCTTAAATAGAGTAGACGTTCGGACACCACGGGCCAAGGGTATCGACGTGAAAAGGTACGAAATTGTATTCGGGGCCGAGACCCCTATGTTTGGTCTTTTTAAAATTTTCGGCCGCCTCTGCCGCCGCGCCGATTTTTGCAGTTCTGCCGTAGAGATGAGACGGGGCTAGGGTATCTACACATGTGACGTCCCACACCAGCACGGAATTAGTGACATTCCGTCCGGTCTCTTACAATACCAGCAGGCTCGAGAAGAGCTGGCACGTTGAAGCTGGCAAGAGACCGGCGAAGAATATCGGCGTCAGGGGCACCTATGTGGAGCATAGACCCGGACGCCGAGTCGCAGGAAGGTCGCAACCCGCTGAGTGTGCGGTTCCAGAAATGTACCTGTGTGTACAGAAGGGAAGGCGTGTAGCCAGGCGCCGGATTCCCTGGTACCCGCCGTTAAGAGTCTGGCGCATGCGGAACCTGTGCAGCAACTTACGAGAGAGTCGTAGATAATTTTACAATGGATGACGTCCCAGGTGTTTTGAGAATTTAGATTAGTTGTGTTACATTTTATTGTGTTTTTCCTTTATTTTTATCGCTGGTTGCCCTGAAAACCAGTGCCATAGCTAAGTATCTTAGTCATCGGCATATGCTGAGCGGCATCCATTTTGGTGTAGAGGAATGGCTCTAAAATATGATGTATTTCAAGTTAAGTTTCATTGTACACCAAATAAACTATTTCTATTTAATGGTTCGATAAGAGGAATCTTGCGCGTTACGAATCCAAATGAACGTTATTTTATTACGTTAAAAGTCAATTCTACCAGTCAACATAATGAAACAAATGAAAATTAATTACTCTGCTACTCTTGTGCATAAAATGCAAATTTCATATATTTTGGCCTTTACGAGCTCATGCGATAAAAAGAATATAGTAGAATTAACTATCTGAAAATTCAAAGCCATGGAAAATGCGAAACCGACACGAATCAATTATTCACTACTTATATCATGATGTAAGACAAACAATTCTGAATAACACCTGATTAAAATACACTACCATCGTCTTATATAAACTTACCCACGCCACGGGTTCTAGGTTTTCAAATGAATCGAAAACCGGAAATAAACCGAAGCTAAAAAGCATTTTCGAAGAAAATGGTAAATAAAGAATAAGAATAATGATACTTTTAGGTGTAATGCCTGTTTCTAGAATAGGCATTTTCAGTAACACATTCATTGTTGTGTGGAATCGCAGATCTAAAGTAATGATCAATAAGATAACACTACATATATTAAACTAATAAATCGTATTATTGGGCCCTGACCAGTATGATATTGTGATCTATGGGCCAAATTCGGTCAGAGCAGATTAGATTGGGGATAGATAGAGAGGCTTCTTGGCACACAGCAATCTAAAGGCTGTGATTACCCCACACAGCTGCCTATACAGATAACTAGGTGGATACAGAACCTTCGCTTCAGAGTGAATACTTGAGTAGACATGAACCGACGCAATCGGTGACCGGCTTCGTACGAACTTTTGTCCATCCCGCGATCCAAAATACTGTAGGATAGTGATTTACTAAATCAGTTTACTTTTTTTTTATTCTAAGCACCTAATGAGTTTGCGACTTGTTTTGGCGATAAGTAAACGAAACTTGTTTTTGAGCAGAATTTCACACAGTAAAATGTTTCACTTTATGTATGTATGTAGTTATATAGTACATATTTCAATATTTATTTGTATTATTTATCTAAGTATATTTCTTGCATCAAAGCATATGAGTCAGTATTAACATGATATTGCAATAAGCAATCGTGTAAGTAACAACAATCAGTACCTATATATATTGGGTGTTTCCTGTAACACGAGCAAATAATTAAACCATGTATTGTACTCCTAAAACGATATAACTTTTGATTAACAACTTTTAAAAATTATGAAATCTTTAGATTTTATCTTTTGCATACATATTTAATATTATTTTTAATGTACGCTGACATCAAGGTGTTTGACGTTGCTTGTCACGCTTTAAACGTAACAAAATTCGCAATACATTGCGTCTTAGAATTAACTTCAATGTGTAATAAAAATTAAAACATAAGTTATTTTTAAAAGTTTCTGAACAAATGTTGGTGAGTTTGAGGTGTACAGCCTACAGTTTAATTTATTGCCCCTGTTACAGGAAACACCCGGTATAGTAGATCTGATATTATGTGAATCTGGGGCTTTGGGCTGGTGGAGTCATGGAGTGATAAAAGTTCACCTGATATTAGCTCAACTATATTTTTTTTGCACTTTTCTAGAATCTGCTGCTCCAGCAACAGCTCTGCTATTCCTTACGAGTGTAAGTATTTCTTAGAATTTTCTATTTTTTAAATAAGCAATATTAGCATCTCCTCCCTTTATATCTGTGACAAAATTATTTAATTTACCAAACAATGTTTGCTGAGAGCAAATTCGAGAGAACTCGACGAGTTAAAAACTTACTTTTCGAAGTCAGTAAAAAATATTAAAATAGACTACATGGATGCAGTATACATATAGCCCCTTATTCATAATCGTCTACTAAAGTTAACAAGCCGCTAATAATCATTTGTCCCTTTCCGACGTATTGCTATGATGGAAAGGGACAAACGATTATTAGCGGCTTGTTAACTTTATCAGACGATTATGAATAAGGAGGATAGTAAATAAATACTTAAATAATGATTGCAGCGTAGGCTATGGAAATACTGACGCTACGCGAGTCTCAAACACAAAAGCGCGGCAATCCAGCACGGTGCGCTGTGCTCAATGCTGATTTTAGCGATATTTCCGCCCCAGTTCCTTCATAAGCATTGCTCTTCGAATAAAGTGAACTAAATTATAAAAATTGTATGGCCTTCTATTTATGTCGATTTTACTACGATCATTAATTTTAGCTGTTTAAGACTGCGTCGACCGCCCAGTAGCGCCCTCATAAGGGGAATTGTGTTTTGTAAACAAACAATACATTTCTATAAAAATCAGTAAATTTATAATGTGGCCCAACTGATTCCCGAACTTTTGGTCTTTGTCACATACATAGTTTTTTTTTTTTGCTTTATCAACTAAGTGGCCACATTTTCCCGTTTAGGTGATAAAGTCAAAATGAAGTAATATAAAACTATATCACATATGTAGATAATAATTGGGGAGTAAGTAGTACAACAATATTAAAATACTGATTTATACATAAATTAACTGATTTGTGAGGAAACACAATTCCCGTGATGAGGGCGCCACTGGACGGTCGACGCAGTCGTAGTCATTTCTGTAAATTTATCTAATGAATATGTTGAACTACTTAAGTACGTACTTTTTAGTTTTGAACTATTATAAAAATGATAAAAATGACTCCTAATCCCAATATTTATTAAAAATTAATTTAATAATTAATAATATTTAATTATAATAATAATCCTGTGTATATATAATATAAAAAAAAATTGTGATTTCCAATGGAATGGAATGATACCTTAATAAAAGACATGATACCTTAATAAACTAAAATGCAAATAAATGCTCTTCTGATTTTATAACCCAGTGTTAAAAAATCGGAACGAATATTTTAAATGAAAGACATTTTGGATATGATCAATTGATCAATCGAGCCATTTTTAAGTTTCACCAAAGAGAAATATGGTTTATCAAAATAATAGGAGGTAGCATCTATTTTTATAAAACTGTAGCCTTACCACGAGTTTGACAATGACATATTCGCGAACGTTCACGTAAATTACTTTATATACATCTCGCTTGCACTAACATGCCAGTACAAGCGAGATGCATAGAAAGTAAGTTACGCACACGCTAGCGGATATTAGTTAGCCATAGGGATTGCAAACCGGATTGATTTTCAATCAGGCCGGATCCGGCCGGATTTTGGCCCTGACCCGGCCGGATCCGGCCGGACCGGATCCGGATTGGCATAGGAATATTTAAGTTAATTAAATGACATATTTTTCTAGCTGTTTGCGTAATACGTATTCCTAAATCTATAATTAGAAGTTAATAAATAATTTCATAACAATAAAATTGAACTTAGTAGTAAAAAGTGTTACAATGTCAATATCACTTTAAAAACAAAATTTGAAATCGGTTTTTTATTATATTTAACTATTTGCAAGTGCTCAAATTTTCGTTTACAATTATAAATTTGATTAGTTTCCAAAGCCTGATAAGTGGGAAATAAAACTTCTTGAAAGGACAAGTTTTCGTATCTGTTCTCTGATTGAATTCTTTGTAACGTTGACATCCATTCTAGTAACAAAATAAGGTATTTTACTTTTTATGCGCTCCAATATTACCTTGTTCTAATTTTTTTGTCCGAGAAAGTAGTAAACTGTAAGTATGATAAAAAAAAATACAGAAAAGTATATCAATTGGTCAAATTATAGGGAAAAAAACACGACACGACGATCTCATGCGCAAAATAATAGAGTTTAGGATTAAAAACCATCGCGGAATGGGACTTCCTAAGAAAAGTTACATGGATCAAATAAAGAATTGGCTAGACGTAGAGTATCACGTACCAGGAGATTAAGGAAATTGCATAAGATTGGATGAAATTGTAAAGGCTAAAAAATTCTCTCTTAAATTTGAATAGAAAAGAATCTATAATTTATCATATATATATAATCGGAGTAAACTAAACATTATCAATATGATCAAATATTCATTCACATATATTGATGAGCCCTACTCTAGTCGGTTGAGAACCACCGACTTAATCCTATCCATTTGTTTTGTTTTAATCTCCTATCACAACATTATGACATAACATAAACCTTCTCTTTAGCATAAATTAAAAATGCCTTCCATGGCATCTCCATCCTTAAATTTTTCCTTCTAATACAGTATTTATGTAATCGTCATATCGTGCCACCAATATGAAAGAAGAAGAAATCCTCTCCTGTTCCCAGTCATCGTCATGATAAATATATTTTTATCTCACCAAATTTAAACTTTTTAATTCGTTTTCTGTTCTGTTCAACTTCATACCTCTCATCCATCGCATTTTCCTCTTCTAAAATGCACAGCACGTGCTGTATTTAGGCGTTTTTTAGTTATACCGGATCCGGTAGCCCCTGAAAAGTGCCGGATCCGGCCGGATTACCGGATCCGCCGGACCGGATTGCAATCCCTAGTTAGCCACTGTTCGTTGAATTTGTGAATGTTAGCGAACATACAACTGCACACAAATGTGTCATGTTTTTTATACTCGTTTCATATCTAGAAATTGCCTATGCTATTGATTTCTTACTCTCACAAAAAGGGCTTGTTGCTAGGGACAGGGATGTTCGCATCCGTTTTTCACTTTAATAATAACCAATGTAGGCTATAATATAATATAATTAAAAAACAATAACTCTAACAATGGCGCCTTAAAAGTACAAGTACGTACATGAATATAAATTGACTTAATGAGTTGACAATTTGAGCGGAAGTAATGCTTTACATTTCGTTTGTTTACAATGTCAGCTGTAAAATGTTAACTTTACATAATTCGATCAGGTTATCCAAGGCAGTCGTGTCCCTTCGGCCGGCCTTGTGAACAAGCTTCGGCTTCGCCTTCCCCGCGCGCCTCACACGGCAACCCTAAGCTACTTTCTCACACAATGACACGTGCACAGACGTGCCGTTCACATAAAGAAACGCAAATAAAATTAGCTCAAGGGCAACCGTACCATTTCAAAGGTCCAAAAACGTTTAGAGTTTCTTTAACGAGGATAATATACTTAGATGTTCGTAGAGGAAGAACGCCTACCTACATCATATTATACATAAAAATTATACCGTATGTATTTATAATTATACCGTGTGTATTAAAATGATACATAAAGCAAAGTACGCGCCAGCCTTCGATTAAAACAGCAATTTGTGTGTGGTCTAAGGTTGAAATTGTAACGAATGTACTAAAGCTCTTGCGAATTCAAGCAATAGTTCCGAATTGCGCATGCTAAGACGGGTCCGTCGCAGAATGCGTCAAACATTTTTAGCGATACGAATGGCGCTTGATTTATTCCCTAAAAAATAAGGTAATTGGTGAGTGGATGTAGAAATGCCCTTTACTAAACGCCCTTTATGTACGTCTTCCTCTCTTCTATACCTCGTAGGCATAGCACAACAATATTTGTTTCACGGCACCCTCTCAACACTGAGTTGTGAACAGCATGGTAGCCTATTTAAGTAATACCTACTCTAACCTGATTTATCAATGGTATACCCAAAAGTCTCGTTTACACGTAGTACCTATGTAGTGACTTCCTTAAACAACTATTTGTCATGACAATTTATGAAGAAAATACGAAATTTATTTAGGACTGACCTTTCTTCAAAGCGTATGCTGGATCGGCTGATATCACTCCAGGCGCTCATCGAACGTCCACGGCCGCGGTGGTACGTGGCGGTGGGACGTCTCTCTAGTTCCACGTCGGGGGGGAAGTTGACCTTAGCCGAGCCCCGCGACGAGGGCCCCTCGGCGGACTCTCCACCGCCTGACAGCTCCATCTCAAAAGCGGTGTACTCGGGCGCGTCCTCCGGCTCACCCTCGCTGCCGTCGCTCGCGGCCGAGAGCGCCTCGTAGCCGTACCCGGGGCGGACGCCGCCTGCGGCCGCGACGCCGCCCCCGCCGCGGCCGCATTCGGATCCTGCTCCTGACAGTCTCGGCGATGCTTCTATTCGATTCAATGACGATGCTTTTACAGATTGCCCGCGTACAGTAGATGGTGAACCTCTTGCCGGAAAATGGTTTGAATACCGTAATTTGCTATGGCGAAACGTGGTGCCGCCTTAACGCTTCCTTTCGTCAGACGATTAGATTAAGTTCTTAAATCGCCAACAAACTGTTCCACGTATTATTTCCACTGCGTTGCACTTTCAAACTCAATAGAGCACAGTTAAACCCAAAAAAAATAAAGCAACGTTACACGTAATAAACAGTACGAGTGAATTACTAGAAAAATATGTTGCTACAACTGCATACTATGCACAACAACAATGAGACGAAAAAGCTCACGAATGTTCGTGCGAGCTGTCATTACGTTTTTCGTGACTTTCGATCCGTAGCTGCAGCTTACACAAATATTACTGTAACAATGTAAAGAAGGTAAAAAAACGTCAATAGTGTAGCGACGCCGACCATAGCCTAAGTAGCGTATTCGACTAATAGTGACCTTTGCGCCGCGGAGTCGTAACAAGTTTTGTTAATGGGAGGTTACCAAACAACAAAATTGTATAGATACTACTTAGGTTTCATACATAAAATTGTTGAAGCGAAGTGAGCAACGGTTTGCCTGTCGACCAGCCTGAAGTGCGGCCGAGTGGCGTGGGGCGGGGCGGCGGATCAATGTTGCGACCACAGCGCCCCTCACGCGAGCTTCCCGCGCCACCTCCGGCGTGCGGTTCTAATCTCCCTTGCCATACATATTTAATTAATACTGTTCCACAATGATGTATGTCGTCATGAACTTACTTTACGATTCAGACTTGTTACATTCTTGAAGCGTGTTATCGTAAACATATGGAAACTAGTAACGTACCATAGTACTTAATGTCAGTCATGCGCATTACAGTCTTCTTACAAAATTAAATGTGTGAGTGAATATGAAAATAAACCATTTTTAGGGTTCCGTACCAAAAAGATACAAAAGGTCTATGTCCGTCCGTCTGTCACATCGCTAACTAGTAGCTCTGTGAGCTGTAGACCTCGCGAACATAGCTTAAAACTGAATAAATAAATGCAAGGCTCTTTGGAAGAATTTATAAAAACTAAATTGACAAAAAAAAACATAATTATCGAATGGACCAACTTTGTATATAGAAAAAAAAAGTGGAATAGGTTGTATTTTCACAAGGCTCCTTTTATTATACAGGGTGTTTATTTAGTCACCTGCAATAATTTACGGGGTGAATATATAGGTCCTACTGAGCAACTTTTAGAATGGGACCAATCCCGAAATCGCAAAAAAATATGGCGGGTTCATACATTTTGTCTGTCTGACCTTGACATTTTCTATGGGAGAATAAATTTTTCTTTCGCGATTTCGGGATTGGTCCCATAGTAAAAGTTGCTCAGTAAAAACAAAAAAGAAATCCTTGTTCGGGAATGGAACCCGGAATCTCGGCATTGTAAAGCGAATATATTCCAACTGAGCCACGAAAAGCTATATGTAACACGGTGAAGTTAGGCTACTTATTCTCGAGTAAAACCTAAATATCTAAATCCCCCCTACACCAGCGTTCTAAAATATCAGAATTTTTCGCAAATCACTCTGTAAACATGTGTCACAAGGAAGAAACTCTTATGATATCGATACGGCTATTTGTTTAGGCGCTACGTACCATAACTCCGCCATTTTAAAAAATAAAGCGTATTTTTTTTGGTAAAACGTAGGCAGCTTGTGTACGTATTCATCAAGTATGAACTTTTTCATTTCCTGTTTGTATAAAAACGGTATTGGTCGGTAGTCATTACGCGTTGTTTTTTTTTCAGGTTTATCATGGATTTTTCGATCTCGATGCTTTCAAAGTTTGGCACACAGCTATGCTCCGACACCCTCACGATACGGTTTCTATCAGCGTTCAAGACGGTTGAGCCACTACATACCTTCTTATGACAGGTCCACACTCAGGTACCAGATTTTTTATTGACCCGTTTTAAAAAGTGCCTTCTGCCTGACCTAACCAAAATTTTTCCACCGTGGCTACTATCAATAAAACTGAAATCACTGGGTTCCTTCATGATTTCACTTGGCCCCGTGGCATTTTCCTTTTCACCAGGTTCGTTGCTACTTCAACTTGGACCTGGTGTATTTTCATTTTCAGGCTCCATAATGCGTATTATATTTTACAAATTTGATAAAATGTAACATATGCGTATTAGACAATCGATAATGTCAATGTCAATTGTTGTCGTAAATTGCTCGTAGGTACACAATCCTCTTTATTTTTACTTTAAAATTATACAATTACAATTACAAGAAGTGCATGCAGAAAAAACGCAAACAAAAAATACAATCAAAAATAGAACATACAGGAAGGACATGCGTATTTTTTATGCTAGGGAATATGCTAGTCAGTTTGCTCTGGCTCCTACACTAGGCTCAGCCTGTCTCGTAGGTAACCCAGACTCAAAAGAGTTTATATAATTGATACTTAAAGCCTATATGCGTGTGCGTGTGCGTGTGCGCGTGCGCGTGCGCGTGCGCGTGCGCGTGCGTGTGCGCGTGCGTGTGCGCGTGCGTGTGCGTGTGCGTGTGCGCGTGTGTGTGTGTGTGTGTGTGTGTGTGTGTGTGTGTGTGTGTGTGTGTGTGTGTGTGTGTGTGCGTGTGTGTGTACATTTTTTGATGAGAGTTTTACTATTAACTTTGTTATATACAAAAGGATGGATGAAGTTAGGCAGACGTTGAGCAAAAGCTGATACAGTCGGAGGAACTGGGACTTTGAACGTGCGCTTTTGCAGCATGCATTCGTAGTTGGGAGACATCAAGACTGTTTTGTGAATCCTTGACACCACCCGCAGAACAAAAATACCACGAACGCTGAGGACACCCAGATTGCTGTACACTAGTTTGGTAGGATATCTAATTGGTTTTCGAAGGGAGACCTTGATAATAGCTCGTTGCGCCCTTTCCAGTGTAAGCATGTAAGTTTTGCATGCTCCGCCCCAAGCAGTTATACAGTAGGATAGTATAGATTCGCAGATACTAATGTAGACTGTTCTAAGCAATGACTTGCGTGCCGAGTTTCGTAAATTTTTAAAAACGTAATTAAGTCTGCGTACTCGATTTGCTGTGGTTATTACGTGGTTCTTGAAATCCAGTTTTTCGTCAATTACCACCCCAAGATATTTTATGGCAGGAGCCCTGTCGATCGGCTGGCAAGAACAGGGAGTTGCTGGTGATTAGGTTCGGTTGCAAGTGTGAATTTTGATACTGGGTGAAGTAGAAGAAGCTGAGGCTTTTGTTTTATGGAAACAGATGAGTTTTGTTTTTGTAGTGTTGAGTGTAAGCAAGCTGCGTTTCAGCCACTCGGCTACAACACCCAGACCCCTTTCTGCGGCTTCAGAAACACTTATCCAGCTGCAGTCGTGGAAGATTATTGCCGTATCGTCAGTATAGCAAATTATATCAGCGTTAAGTAAATTGCCTGAAGCAATGTCATTTATGTAGACATTAAATAATATAGGAGCCAGAACGCTACCCTGCGGGACTCCGAAACTAATCTCCATAGGGTTACTTATGTCTTGGTCTATCTTCACTCGCTGTGTTCGGCCTGACAGATAGCTGCTGAACCATTTCAAGGCAATCCCTCTTACTCCAGCGAGTTCTAGTTTTTTTAATAGGATTGGGATTGAGACAGTGTCGAATGCCTTGGTTAAGTCCAGAAAGACACCGATGCAGCTTTCGTTATTGTCCAGGTATCCTGATATTAGCTTTGTCATAAGTACCACTGCGTCTTCAGTCGACCTTTTTTCGCGAAAGCCAAATTGGCGATTTGAGATTATGTTGTTTTTTTCCAGGAAACTGACCAAGCGCTTACTGACCAATTTCTCTAGGATTTTTGAGAGAGCTCCAAGCAAAGAAATTGGCCTGTAATTGCTAGGATTTGATTTGTCCCCTGCTTTGTGTAGTGGTATAACCGCCGCCTCTTTCCATATATCAAGAAAAATACCCTCGGACAAACTAAGATTAAAAATGTGTGTGAGGGGAGTGATAATGTAGCTTTTGATAGCTTTTAGCAGACGATTGGTAATCCCGTCAAGGCCAGGAGAGCTATCTGGTTTCAGGCCATTTATAATCGACTCAACCTCTGATTCGCTTGTTGCAATTAGGAAAAGAGATTGAGGCGGGGAAACATTTGACGACATTTCGCGCGCAAGGTCCTCTTGAGTTTTGTTTATGTTTTTAAGCACGTCGTTGACCAGCCTTTCACCAACTCTAGCGAAGAACTGATTACAGCAATCGAGAGATTCGGCAACTGTGCTCTTAATTTGGGTTAGATCGGTTGGTTTTTGTATATTCTTTGTCGTGTAAGTGATGTTTTTGATGGAATTCCAGAGTTTTTTAGGGTTATTCTTATTTTCTTCCAGCTCTGCTGATTCGTAGTTATATTTTAGTTTCCGTAGAAGCCCGTTGTGAAAGTTTTTGTAGCGGATATAAATTTGTTTCAGGATTTGATCATTTGGGTTTTTGCGGCATTTTTGATGGAGATGATCTCTATGCCTTGAGCACCGAATGAGCCCGGGGGTCATCCAGGGCTTAATCGTAAACTTGGATCGGCTTATAGCTACATATTGTGAGTGTCTGAATCTGAATTATTCGTATAAGTAGCTTCTATTCAAATTCTAAGAATGTATAACAGTGCCGTATCAAACCGTGTGTAATTACAATAGAATTGAGCTAATAATAATATAGGTTAGGTCAGTTGAAGATATGCGTCAATTATTTTGTATGATTTTAGATTAGACTAAAGTTTAACTCTGGTTATTTTTAGCATTAGGTTAAAAAAAAAGATGAAAAAATGTTAAAGGAAAAAATTTGTTTAGGAAAAAAACACTCCTGGTTATTTGCACCAACGGGGCTTAAAAAGAAAAGTAATAAATGGGGAAAGGGAAAATTAAGTTTATGAAAAAATGACCAAGGTAAAATAAGATAAAGCGAAAAAAATCTATTGGTAAAATATGGGAACGGAAAATTTGCCACCAAGAAAAAATGGTTTTCAGAAATTATGGGCCACACTCGAAATGATTAATTTATATTTGTTGTTGTTTTTATTTTATTTGTTTGCTGGGTTGATGTCGTGGAGGCGGACCAACGTCGGCTGAATGCCAATTCATGGCAGGAAACCGCGCTGGATCGGGACAGGTGGCGTTCTCTCGTTTTGGAGGCCAAGATTCTTTTTGGATCGCCGAGCCAAAGCAGTTAGTTAGTTATTTTATTTGTTTGACATATATAATTTATTCTAAATGGGAGCCCTGTCGGCACGAGTGATCGACGCCACTGGAGACCATAGGGCAGGCGTTTACCTCTCCCAGCGTATATCCCTGGCAATACTGGGAGGTAACGCGGCCAGCGTTATGGGATCTTTGCCGCAGGCGGAGGGAGGCTTTAGAAGGGGTATTCTTTTTATAACTAATTTGTTAGTTAGTATATCTTTTAGTTTTTGTTTTATTTAATATTAGTTTAATTTTTAAGTAGTTTTATTTTATGGCTAGTTCAGTTATAATTTTGTTGTTGTTTTTAAAACCCTGTAATTAAAATTATTAATCACGTGTAAAGAGTGAATAAAACTCTTGCTTAATATTTATTCTAGAAACATTCTAGACTAGTATATTTGTACAATTGCTTTTTTTTGTTTGACGATATTTTGTGAAATTCTAAGTATTAAATTTGATCTATGAATTATATTCATTAGTATTATATATGGAATAATATTTACATCAATAAATTGCTCTGATAATTAGCTTAAGATAATAATATGTAATACTGTCTAACTATTCATAAGTGCTTGTTGCTAGCCCTACATGAATAAAGTATATTTGATCTGAACTGAACTACCCCTTGACCCCCTTGACCCTTGACCCTTGACTTTTGACACCCCCCCCCCTTCCCCTTGGTGATATTTAGTGATTTTAACGCTACCCCCACCCCCCTGCCTCAAGATCACGTGATAATTATGATGCCCTTACACGCTAAGCAAGTTTAATGCTGTTTCTACTATATTGCGTATATGTTCCAGATCCTATTTCTCAAAAACAGGCATCGTAAAAATCTGCTTATCACTTACCTATATAAATACATCGTTTCATATGTATACATTAGTTTTTGATGGCAATGGCGGATTATTGAGGAAAAACGTCTCATAGCTCGCGCAAATTGTGACAG
The DNA here is from genome assembly GCF_033807575.1 of Cydia pomonella. Classification (NCBI taxonomy): domain Eukaryota; kingdom Metazoa; phylum Arthropoda; class Insecta; order Lepidoptera; family Tortricidae; genus Cydia; species Cydia pomonella. Next base: position 13,965,280 of record NC_084703.1, on the reverse strand, counting down.
TTCTAAATTGTGGTTGAAAAGCATGAGTAATGTATATAGTACTTATAATAATTAGGTAGGTAATTGAAAAACAGTTATAACTAAGTAAATAACACACACACAGTAAGTAACACAGTGTGGAGAGCGGGGGCTGCGGCGGAGGGTCTAGCAAAGCTCAAGCATTCCAAATACTCGAACTTGGAACCAGTTTACGACTTTGTCCCAGTTGCAGTGGAAACTGGTGGACCCTGGTGTTCTGAGGCGAAAACCTTTATTAAAAAGCTAGGGCGGCGGTTAAGAGAGCGAGGTTTGGGTCCCCGTTCTGGATCATACCTGGTTCAGCAAATATCATTGGCAGTACAACGCGGTAATGCGGCCAGTCTTTTTGGAACTTTTGCGCCGGGTACGTCTCGTCTCGGGGATTAACGGGGAGACGTAGGTAGTGTTAGGTTTTTGGACATAGCCTGTTGCGGATTTTATGTTGTACCTGCATTTATGACGAAGCCTGTGGCGGATTATCACTTATGTAGATTGGACGAAGTTTGTTGCGGATTCTGTTTGGTGGCTATATGCTTTTGACGAAGCCTGCGCTGTGGATTTGGATGATGGTTATGGATTCTCTTAATGGTAAGTAGCCTTTATTATGTTTTCTTTTACTAAGTAAATAAAGTTTAATTGAAACCACTTCTTTTTACCTTTTTTCCCATTTTTGAACTCTGAAAAATGGTCCTAGTACAAATCCCCAAGCTTGGACATCATATAAAAATACATATTGAACGCTGATACACGAATAACTGTGAAACCGTGAGTGTACTCGCTACGAAAATCACTAAAATATGCGATGCGATGCGAGGCGAGCTTTTATTATGAATGTTTTAAAGATGGTGCGATTAATGTTTTTATTGGGTAAATACGCATATAAAATAGAGCGGATTATTTGATCTGATTAAATTTTTGAGTAACATGGTTTCTGTTTTTCCCGCTTTGAAAAATAATTACACGTGATATCTTCTCTGACCTTCCCCCCCCTCCCCCATCGTGATCATTCGTGATATTTTTATTACCCCCACCCCCCTCCTAAACGATCACATGATTTCTGGACGACACCTAATTTGTTTTTCTCAGAAACGCGTAATTTTTCAGGATTGCCTAACTTACCTTACTTAAAATCCTGAAAAATCAACGGTTTCAGAATTATGACCAATGATAATCTGACAATCATTACGTTATGACTTTCAGTAATTATGCCAAACAAAGGGACCCGTATCAAAATATCTAAGATCTGGCCAAAGAATTAACATTTCACAAGGGACAGAATAACGTTAATCGGCACTCCTTTTTTGTAGATTAAAACAAATTAAATTTAAAATTAAGTAGCAACGCATTCATTGAGAAAAAAAATAAAATATCTGAGTTGTTTAACGTCAAATATCTTGCCATTAACCACTAAAGGGTTAAAAATAAAAATACGGGGTAAACTGACCTAAACCGGCAAAATTGTATGAATATCCATTAGGTACCGACGCGGTTCATTAAATCATCTACAGATTAATATTATTTGATATTTGAATTAATATGGCCATTAGGTAAGTGTTATGCGTCAGATACGTAATACCAAGTACGTTATGCGATGTTAAGACACACGTATGTAAGGCCTGTACCGAAAAAAAAACTATAATTTTCATGCCGCTGTAATTTTGTGTCTAAGCATGATGACTACGGCTCTCTTAACGCGGTAAAAAGTCATATTATTATATTATATATTGCAATATAAATAATTCTGCTTTAACGGTGTTCAACTTTATACCGGTCAATAGAAGAGATCACTGAAAATTGGTCTTTTCCAAATAGCAAGAAAATTTGCAACATCCTAATTTCGAAACACTTAAAATAACCTCTAGGTTTTGTGTATTTCATAATAAATAACTAATTTAAGTAGTATGTTGTCTCTTGAACAGAGGCCTCAAAGCGGTAGATCTTTTGGAACAAGTGACCCTGGGCCCATCACAAAGATTGCTAATAGAATTTGCGAAAACCAAGCATACCTGTCATAATTATTGTGAAAACTGGGGTGTATATGCGGCTAAAGTGCAACGAACTACGATGAAAGTCAGTTCAGATCTCCGTACGAAGGTTAGGATAGCTAAAGTTACAGAAAATGTGTGTTACTTTAATCTAGGCCAAGTTGAAAATCATAAAATTTCCTACGTACAAAAATCGCATTTGGTAGTTGACATAAAATAGATTAAGAGCTCTCGTCCTGCAGTGCCGTTCTCTCAACAATTATTATGCTCAAATCAAAAGTGTATTAAAAAAGAAGAATAAGACAGCCAAAAAACATTAACGATTCCAACAGGTGATGGGCTGATGCAGGCAAATATGAAAAACGGGACCGTATAAAGCTGCCACTGGATGCGCTAGGAAGAAGCTGCCTATCACTCCTACCGAAAGAATAATAAATATATAAACTGACAATTATGTAAATTTCCTAAGTAGTAAATCGTTTTTATTATAGATATTCTAAAAACATTAGTTTGTTCTCAATCGCATCAGTTTTTTTTCATTTCAAGTTGACAGTTTTTCGGTACATCCCTTATATACGAAGGTGTATACCAAAGTGAATTTCAAAATTTTAAGGGAGATCATTGAGTTTTCTTTAATTCATTAAGTTCCAAATATGAGTAGTACGACCTACATTTTTATTGCTATTAATTTTATTAATGTAAAGAAATACGTACGTGCCGGAGGAAAGCGCCACATAAATGTACTATCATCCTACCAACATAGTTATACGACGAAAAATGAGAGGTAAGCCGCGCCTGTCCGAACTGGAATGATACCAGATTGCTTTCGAAAGTCCCGAGCTATTTGGTAAACCCTGTTGATAAAGCGACATCCGACGCATCCGTATACCGGCACGCGCCATGGATTATATTATGAAAACTGATTGGGAAAACACTAACAACATTCCAAATGAAACCGATACTCAATTTTAGCTACTATATCTTCTTAGTCTAACAAAACAAGTCATTCAAGGTGTTAAGGGAGCACGGAGCCACGTTATTATAATTTTTCATAATGTATTACAAAGAGTTATTGTCCTTCGTTTTGTTTATGCTTCCAGGGAGTAAGGTAAGCAATTAAGTATGAAGCACAGACAATAAAACCTAAAGACGTAACTTTGACCAATTATTTCATGAAAGCGATGCTGGAAAAAACAGGTGTGCGAGGGACACGGTGAGCGAGTCCCGTGCCGTGATTGGTCATACGAGTATTTTCACATGGCATAACACGATTAGCATAACTTTATTTCGCATTAATGTCACTATAATAATGCTTCACATCATATGAAAAGCTGTGTTCCTAATATATTATGCGCATAATATTGTTTGGCCGTATATAAAAGACTAATGTCGATTTTTTTTTACTTCAAACTTCATAATATTCAATACGTTGAACAGATGCTTCTATTTACTAATATTACCTAACATTGAAATTACTATAACTAAAATTACTAATTTAATTGATGTTATAATTTTTGGTTGTATAAAACGACGTAACATATACTACTCGCTTATATTACTGCACGTCATTTATTTGTTTCTAGAGCCAGCAGGGCGCCTAGCTAAGTGACAATCGTTTATAGAAAACAAAAAAATAAAACGCAATCATTTATATACATTTTTGCGCTTATCTTAGTGTTTCGTTTTTTTTTGCAAACGATTGTCATCTTGGCGAGACTCCCAGGTCAGAACTGCGACCCTTACAAAGACAACTGTAGCCAGAAAAGAAGTTTAGGATAGGTTAGAACTGCAGTTCCTACAAAGACGAACTGTTGCTAGAAATGCAGGTTAGGTTAGGTTAGAACTGCGACCTTCACAAAGACGAACTGTTGCCAGAAAAGAAGTTTAGGTTAGGTTAGAACTGCGGCTCCCACAAAGACGAACTGTTGCCAGAAAAAAGTTTAGGTTAGGTTAGAACTGCGGCTCCCACAAAGACGAACTGTTGCCAGAAAAGAAGTTTAGGTTAGGTTAGAACTGTGACCCTCACAAAGATGAACTGTTGGCATAAAATCAGGAAGCAGGTTAGGTTCGGTTAGAACTCGGACCCCCACAAAGATGAACTCTTATGAGAAAAGCAGGTTCGGTTAGGTTAGGCTTGATATGCATTAAATAAACTATTGTCAAGAAGTTAATATTGGGTAACTAACGCATTAGAAGTATAAGTTTTAGGATATTTATATCTAGGCTATACGGGAATACGGATTATGCGTATAGAATGATTCGACATAAGAATCATGACATTTCACCTGTGGGATGGAAATTTACTAGACAAGTGTATGGGCATACAAAAATAGGATATTCTAGTTTAGGTTACACGGGTTATGCGTATACAGGATGATTCAGGAGACGTGAGCAGGATCAAGCCTGCATATTCGGTAAATTATCAGCAACTGTTTCGTACCAGTATTTGTGAGATTAACGTTAATTTAATTTTTACTGTTCAAAAAAAAGAGTTTTATTTTATTTACGATATTTATGGTCACCCTCTTTGTTTTATCCATAATAAGTGACAAATTGAATGTCATCGGAGTGTGGTTACTTTTATAAAATCGTATCTCACTCAAGTGTGACATTTTGTTTTCTTCATAATCAAAGTGCTGTCATAACGGTTAAAGAGGTTTTATCTTTGTTAATTAATTGTTGTAGGGTGTCCATGATTGTAGATAATCAAATTTGTCCTTAAGAAAAAGTTAAATAACAGATAAAAAGCGTGATTGTTTTACTTAAATATGATGGTGAACGATTCATTAACATTTACTGATTGTGTAGTCTTAGTCCAGCTCACGTCTCATGAATCACCCTGTAGAAAGATTCGACTTAAGAATTTTATGACATTTAACCTGTAGGGCGAAAATCTTTTAGGCAATACAAGTATATGCGCATAAAAATTAGGATAATCAATTTATTCGGATCAAAAGTTATGCCAAAGGTTGTTATGCCAAAAGATGTTTGCGAAGTGAAAATAGTCTGAAAAATTATGCGTTCCAATTTAGACCCCTGTATTTTACCAAAAACATATCAATCTTTCATTTTCAAAAAAACCTATTTAACTTGCACACGGCGGCAAACAAGTTGCCTATTATCGATAACGTACTCGTAATATCGACAAAATCACAACGACAACGACATTCCTAAAATTCCTCATCCTTGCACGGAATTCGTGCGCGGACTATACTGACATAACAAAAGTGATGTGACGCGTGAATAAGTATTGTCAACAGTACCCCTAGTCTAAATTTATTCGATAGCGAAACGTGACGTATGCGTTTGCGTTAAGACCATAGCGATGACGATGACATGTCTCTGGTTAAGACTCATTTTGTATGGGATTATGAGTTTCCAAAACATCCCGCTTGGTGCGCTGTTTCTAAATCCCATAACCATAACAAACGCGTACGTCACGTCACGCTATTGAATAAATTTACACTAGGGCTTCTGATGATGGTAATTATATACAATGGAGAAATTATATGCAAGGAGATGACTTTTGAATACTATTTTGATTATTTATTTGCGATGAATATTGTTTATACCTGACATCAAATTGGTAATACAAAATAATTGGTTCTGGCTATGTTAATGACTAATAATGTGTTCCATATTTTTTGTATAAATTAGCCTTCTCCGAGGGTGAATTGAAAAGTTTTAAGCCTAACCTTTAAAATAAAGACTTGAGTTTGTATAACAATTTTATTTTTCTACATAGACTCCAAAACTATCTACATATACACTTTTGCCACCTTGCTTCGAAATATTCAGTCACAGCTTCTTGTACCTCAATATCCGTCCATCCAAGTGTTTTTTTTAGGTTCGGGAAAAGATGATAATTAGAAGGGGCCAAGTCCGGCGAGTAATTCCAACCCACAGTTATGTATATGTGCGATGGATTTCGCTGCAGTATGGACAGGAGCATCATCTTGGTGGAACAACACTTTTTTAAATATCATACCAGGTCTTTTTGATTTAATTTCTTCGTGAATCAGCATTTATGGTTTTACCCATTTCAAGATAATCAACCATGATAACCCCTTTGCAATCCCAAAAAACTAAAGTCATTACCTTCTTCGCTGATAAAATGGCCTTAGCTTTTTTAGGAGGTGGAGACCCTAACCTTTTCCATTTTTTGTATGGCACTTTGACTCTGTGGTATTCCGGTGGACCCAAGTCTCGTCCATAGTTATAAAACGACTAAGAAAATTATCATTTATACGAAATATGTGAATAAATTATAGCAATTGAGGTATAGTATTAGAGCTGGCATCTCCAACAAAATCATTCCACACCTCATTGAAGTGCCGGCACTTCATTGCTTTTAGTACGTCTTAGTACTGGCGAGATGCCACACATCTAACAAAATTTTTAAAAAATAATTAAAATTGAAAATGCCTCTATGCGTTATGAAAATGTATTCTAATAATATCTAGAAACATAATAAAAGCAATATAATAAAAATCCACTGCGAAAATTTTAATTAAGCTTTTTTAAATTATTTTGAAACGTCACTTTAATTAAACAATAAGCACTCTTGGTGGTACGCCATTTTTCTTGGCGCATAGATTACATTTCGCAGATGTAACATGCAGGTACTAATGATAATCTACCGTATTGTTGAATATATACACAAAAATGATAAATTCATTGTAATCTTGTATTTTTTTGAATTGTTTTTATTATATTTAAATATTATATTATGTTATAAGCGCGATTTGACCAAAATTGCTACGAGTACGAGAGCCAAACACAAAAGGTATTAAGACTATTTTAATATCAGCAGTGTCACAAAAGAAACTAAAATCATTACACTTAAATGGAAATGAATACATTTTATCTAGATTCTTTACAGTACGTATTTAGGCAGAAAATTAAAAGTTGTCATAACAGTTTCGCTTCGGACTAGCTAGCAGACGTCAAACGCCGAAAATGGCGGACACAAGTTGTTCTCGATAGCTTGTCTAGTACGTAGTACATTTATGTCAATGATTATAGTCCTATTCGGTGAAAAGGAACTGCTCAGTAAGACCTGACTGGAACTCCTCTAAGACAAACTGCGATCCTTACAGAACCGAACTCTTACCAGAAAAGTGGGTTAGTTTAGGTTAGAACTGCGACCGTTACGGAACCGAACTTATTAACAACAATGATGACCTGCAAAAATCGGAACTGCAATTTACATTGTTTAATTTTTTGACTATTGAAAATATGAGTAACAAAAATTATTATGGAACACGTTATGGACAAAAAATTTGAGATATAATATATATATAAATATAAATTCGTGTATAAATATATTTGTTTTCAAAGCATTCACAGTTTTAAAACAACCTTAAAAAAAGTTCATGCATGAGCACCAATTAAGCCAGAAATGCCGTGCTGCATTTAATCATTTATGTGCTGCATTTAAATTCCAGACGTGTACTTACCATCTTTTTCTTTCCTTTCCGCAACCGCTATTTATACTTATTTTTTTATTGATTTACGTGATTTTTAATATAATTCTCAATATGTGATATCGTAGTTTTACTAATTGTAGGTACCTATAGGTAGTATGTATTAAATTAATACATTAATTTTACCTATTAAATTTTGTAACATGTGAACTACGGCCCTTGTTTTGTTGTTTTTGCTCAACGCGTCTTGAACTGCTACAGCAGATGGCGCCAGCTGCTGACATATACCTATGTCAAATTTGGTCGTGTTCACGTTGTAGTTTTTATCGCCATCATTTCTTTTAATTAATTTTTTTATTTACATATAGTTTAACATTGATCTGTTGTTTATTTCTTTTCAATTTGTTTGTTTTATTGTTGTTGTTTATTATTTCTTGTTTTTAATGTTTTTTGATTTCCGTGCTTCACTCGTTTATGGCCCCGGCGGATAAACGAGGGCTGGTCTTCACCAGCGTTGGCCAATCCAGGCTAACAATATGCTGAGTCGGGACCATTTCATGACTAATATGTGTCATGTAATGTAATGTAATGTAATGTAATGTAATGTTATACGTTGTAAATACACCTGTAACATCTTTAGTCCTACGATTTGAAATGTGTATATACAAACAACATTATTGCGTTTCAGGGCGCCATACCGGGCACCTTCTTCTGGAAACCCCGAATGGGCATAGATTTGGCTATGCCCACTACAGGTATAAAGATGAAAACGCCTTCGATATACACTTAACACTCTGTCACTGTAAACTCTGTGTAGGCAGAGTTAAAGGCCTAATACAATTTATGTAATTTAGTATTCTAAATTGCTTAGTCACCAGCAATAGAAACTAATTTTAAAAATGTTAGTTATAATCCTATTTCCTATTGCAACTAAATTAAGAAAGGTGTAAAAGCCTTTAGCTAAGTACTAAGAACTATAGCTTGGTCAGACTAGTATCAGAAATACGGTACAACGTCATCTATGATCATCTTAAAAACTGAAAACTGGACGAAGAAAACAATAATGCGCCTCAAGGGTATAAACATTTATTAGGTATACAAACAATAAACGTATTTAAGTATTAAGTTTATTGTTTGTATAGTGGTAGTTAACACAACACAAAACTCTATGATATTGTGTAAAGCGGTTTTGAATATTTTGTGAACAAATTGACAGACAGACTACAAGTAACAAGTAAATTGATTCAGTAATTCGGATTGGTTTTCCCCATATGTATGTCTTACAGATTTTCTCAAAGCAAAAAGTACAAAAACAGGTACAAAAGTTAATGTCAACTGGACGTAGTTAAAGGATAATGATCCAATCCACAAAATTAACAAAACACGAGTTAAGTATACCAAGCCATTGCTTACGCTCCGTAGCGATCGAAACACAACTGTCACTGTCGCACAAATATGGAAGAGTGATAGAGAGACACAAAACCTTTTTGCTGTATGAAAATACATATCTTAAAGACCTCTCAGCCGGCGTAGCCAAGATGACAATCGCTAGCGTTTATTTGTGGAAGCGATAGCGATTGTTACCTTGGCTAGGCCCGCTGAGACGTCTTTAACGTGTGTATTTTCATTCAGCAAAAAGACGCCCAGTTTACACTGCACTTTCAAATTTTAATCAATATGGGATACCATCCCACATGTATGACGGGTTAAAATATCCATTCGCTAATACTCGTAACAATACTTCTACGTAAATAAGAATCTCTCTGCTTTGCTTAAAGGTTGGCTGGTAGAGAATGCCTCATGGCATTAAGTACACCTTTTGTACGATAAGGTTTTCTTTCGTGCAATAAAGATTAAATAAATAAATACTTATACCTTGGAACCGTATAGTTATATTCGATCAATTACGGAACTGCTCCACTTTTATTTTACCGAAATAAATCCAATCTACTTGGATAATTTTTAAGAAAACGCAATGTTCCAATCCATTTGAATCCTTAATGAGTAACAAAACTGACTGTGTTCAAATCCTTTAGATAAACAGCAAGGGTTAACTTCAATAGAAAAGCATTTTCAACTAAGCGGATTCAATACAATGACGCTTTTCGCATTCTACTGAAGTTACCCAGGTATTGCAGCGCATCGAGCATGTTCGCGGAGGCAGGGGTGCCGGGTTCTTCGCCGTCATCAGAAATCGGGTAGCAGGTTTCTAGGAGAGAGTGAGACACTCAGATAATCGAATACTTAAGACCGTCTCTATACAGCCCAAGTTTTCATTACTGGTAATCCGTTCACCATAGCGAGAACAAAAAAGCGGCCAAGTGCGAGTCGGACTCGCCCATGAAGGGGTCCTTTATGACGTATTAAAAAAAACTACTTACTAGATCTCGTTCAACATTTTACCACTTTGGACACACATTTTACCACTTTGGTAGTGTCTCTCGCGCAAACTATTCAGTTTAGAAAAAAATTATATTAGAAACCTAAATATCATTTTTGAAGACCCTATCCATACCCCACACGTATGGGTTTGATGAAAAAATATATATATAATAAAGTAATGAACTCGTAATTTTAAAAAGGAAAAAATGTATGTATATATATGATGAAAACGATTCATTTTTCATCCAAACACATAATATAAAAAAATTGTATCAGTATTGAGGAATCTCAATTTAAACCGCCATAAGTTTTACTCAACTTTCTGTAGATTGGATATTTTTCCTTTAACTACGTCTAACTTAAATATATGTGTAACATGTAACCCACAAATGCACTTTTTCGAACTACCTAATACTCAATAAATCCATTTGCTCCATTTTCTAGACTCCCCGCTAACAGCTTTTCAACCTAATAAGCACAATATCAAGGCTGGGCTAGTGGTGTTGCTAAATGGTTACGACATCATGACGTCCATACTTGGACTGCTGCAGGCCATGCAATACGCAAGAGATGACGAAACAATGGACCCCGCCTCAAGCCTCTACTACACCGGCGCTTACAGATGGAGTTTGAGGACTATGGACTTGTAAGTAACAATATCACACCGATGTCACACTGTGTTTTAGCGACACAAGGTGTCACGGTGTTGAATATGATGCGCTGTATGTGCGAAATCTAGCGAAATGACCGCATAATTTAGGTAAAGATAAACTGCAAGTTTGTCCATTTTGCTGTTACGGCGACATCTTGCTAAATCTGGCAAGTTGCGTGAGACCAATAATCATTTGTCCCTTTCCAACGTCTAGGTATGATGGAAAGGGACAAACGATTATTAGCGGCTTGTTAACTTTAGTAAACGTTTATGAATAAGGGGTAAGTATCTATACACTGAACTTGCCGTAAATAAATTTGTCGTCCTATATTTAGCTCATGCCCCCATCCTCTTCTGTACAAGATGTTATTGACAAAAAAAAGTAAAGTCTATTTAAAAAAAAAAAACAAATTACCTAGCTTTATTTAGTTTTTGTAAAGCCAAAAACATTAATACAAACTTAAATCAAGATACTAGAAAGAGGTTGAGAAGACTATGTACGGACACGTCTGAAAATATATAGATACAGACTACAAAGCGCCTAACATATGCATACACCTTAATATTATGGGCAATAAGGTAGTGTATACATATTTTAGGGACTTTGTTCGTATTGATATTTTTAGATATTTTTGTTCAAAAACCTTTTTAGGGTTCCGTAGTCAACTAGGAACCCTTATAGTTTCGCCATGTCCGTCTGTCTGTCTGTCTGTCTGTCAGCTTTCTAGCTCTAACGACCACGGAGCAAAGCCTCGGGGCTTTGCTCCGTGGTCGTTAGAGCTAGAAAGCTGGAATTTGGCATGGATATATAAATCAATAAAGCCGACGAAGTCGTACAATAAAATCTAAAAATTTAATTTTTTTAGTGTACCTCCCCTACACGTAAAATGGGGGTGTAATAGTTGCTGCAACATGTTTTTTGTTTAATATTAGCAATGTTGTCACAATATAAAGATTTAATAAAAAAAAATATTAGTACTTATGTTTTTTGTTTCGAAATATGTTTACATGACGTTACAAAAATCCAATACGTCATGCAACTAAGATTAAACATGTTAACAACAGCACATAATAAAAGAGGTACAATAACAGTGTACACAAAATAAAACAATATTACAACGACACACTCGAGGGCGCGCATCCATCACCTCACCGAACCTCAAACATTCATATCTCACACTCGCCCACCGCCATGCAACAGATCGCATTCCAGTGCTGACGCCAAGAACGCATTAGGGCCTCCGCTAGCTGGCGCGGGTGCACGGAGCGGACGAGCAGAGCGCGGGGCAGTGGCGAGTTCTTACGCGACACAGTCGGAGCAGCCGGGACAGCAAGAAGAACGCGTCGCCGAGACCTGAGAGCTATTTTTTTTTATTCAGAAACAAACAGTCATTCAATAACATTAATCAGTAGATTAAGCAGCAGTAAACTGACCTATAGTTTCCTTAATTTACATATCAAAATACGAAGCTAATGCACTTTTTAAATACAAAAAAATATCGTATATAAATGCAAACAATTTTTACAATACTTTAAACAAATATCTACAGCTTGTCTATATGTACTGTACAAGTTGATTAACACCTAAACATAAAAGTGAACATCAAAGTCATGTGAAAATTAAGCTAAATAACAAGCAAAGATTATATCTCAATTATTAGAAAAAATATGCTTATTTAGGTATTCTTAATACATATTATGTGAATGCTTTTTTCAGTAAAGTAGTTGTACAGTTAAATATATCCACATCTGTGAGTTTTTCATTATTATTAAACAGTTTACAAACACGCTTAATAAATGCATTACTAGCATAACGAGTCCGACTGCGAGGAATAGAGAAAAGGTCTTTTTTGCGACACTGGAACTACTACGCGGAACTCTGAAACTTATTTTATGAAGCAATGTAGGGGCGTCTAGTACTGAGTGAATAATTTTGAAAAGCAAGACAGAGTCTATTGCATCACGGCGGTCATTTAGTTTTTGCATCTTAAAACGTGTACATGTATCCGTATAGTTAGTGTAAATTTGCCCAGTCCTAAACGCGAGTGATTTGATAAATTTCTTTTTTAACCTTTCAATTCTATTAATATGAATAGCGTGAGATGGTTTCCAGACAGAACATGCAACCTCTAGATGACTGCGGACAAAGCTATTGTATAAGATTTTGTATGTTAAAGGATTTTTAAAAGGTTTTCCTACCCGCAAAATGAAACCCAATTGTTTAAATGACTTATTTAAGATGTTGTCGAGATGTGGGACAAATGTAAGGTTACTATCCATTAGAATGCCAAGATCACGAATCTCTGTAACCCTTTTCAATGTTTTACCTAAAAGGACATTTTGGGGACATCTGGAAGAAACAGTCGCACTAGGCGGTTTTCTAGTTCAGGACAGGACTCGTTGCGCAGGACTCGACACACAGTAACTAATCAACTAAAGGTCACACGATCGAAGAAGCCTCCAACTTGCTTCTAACCAAGGCGTTGTAGACTAGCTTAATTGCAAGTGGATAGTTAAAGTTACGCAAGTTTCGGATGACAAAACCGAGTCTTCGATAGCAGACCGCAGCTAGTGATAGTATGTGCTCGTGGAATGAGAGACGTGTATCGAAGACTTGACCGAGATCCTTAACGGTGAACATACGGTTTACGGGCTCAGAACCCAGAAAGTATTGTACAAGTATTGGATCACCCGCGCGACTGAAAGTACAGACACAGCATTTGGTAGGGTTAAAAAGCAGTTTGTTGTCCATACTCCAACGAAAGATCAAGTTGATGTCTGCCTGCAATGATTCACAGTCTGCTCCTTGCCCCAAACCGTAAAACTAAAATATTTAGAGTAATCAAAAATCCTTCCAAACGTAACCTATTGCAACAGGATTTACGAAATCTTGAAATATACTACATCGATAATAATCTTTTCCTAAATAATGATAAATATAGTGTACAAAATGGATATATACAGATGATTATTATAATTAGCTTATATCTAAAATAGGCCCTTGAGGCATTCTACTAAGGATGCTAGCGGCATTTCCTCGTTGTATCGCAATACTGATATGTTGTGCGAGGAAGCCGCCAGCTCTTTGGTCGCCAGTTACGTCAACCAGACGTTTCGCGATTTCTCCAAAAAACTTGTGCGCGCTGGGACCCCATGGACCTAAAGTTTCTACGCCAAATAGGACAAAATGGTACCTACTCTCGACCGAGGCTCTTATATTTATTACATTTCGAAATTTCGGCGCTTTCCGCCGCTGTGCTTGCTTTTACATTAGTCCGTTGGAGGTGGAACGGTGCCAGTGTGTCTGCACAGGTAACATCCGTCCCAAGCTCCAAGGAACCAAGGACATCCCATCAGGCCTCTTGCCATCATCCCTGATAATGCCAGTCGGCTCAAGAAGAGCAGGCACATTGATGATGGCAAGAGATCGACGGATTATGTCATTAAGCGACGCATGTCTTGAAAAACGACCTGCTCTTTTTACAAGATAATCCATGGTGTCATAGTCGGTCCACGTCCGTGCCACAAGAGCATATATGTGGCGTACATACCGAAACCCCGAGTCGCAAACCAGTCGCCAGTCTTAGGGAGGTCGGATCAAAGAAAGTACCAGTATTAGGTGAAGGATGGGCATGTAGCCAGTAGCCGGCTTCTCGGGCTCCGATCGCCAAAAGCCTCGCGTGATATGGACCTGTACAGTTGTTTAGAAGAGTATTGAAAGTTAAATCACAGTAAATATTATCCCAGCTCCTTTGTGATTTTGGGTTGTCTGGAAATTGTTTTTGCATTTTAAGCATCTTCAAAGCCCGCAATCTCACAGTTTGTGGGCAAAGCCCTTAAGATATTTCCTATGAGACCAGGCGTGTTTTGAGTGGATGCCAAAAAGGCTGGGGAAACCACACTGGAAATTTTACGAATTCCTAAACCTCCGAATCGAATAGGGAGGGACGCTTGAGACCAGGAAGGCTCACTCAGCTGTATGTTTAGGATCGTCTCTAAACTAATTTTGATCAAATCGTCTATAGACGATAATAAATTTTGATGTTTCCAAAAAGGACAGCAGCGGAGCACATATGTAAATTTAGGGACAAAAAGACAGAATTTCAGAATCACAAGAGCATAATTAGGGCTAATTTGTAAACGATTCGTGTGATTTTTTAATTTAGATATAGATTTAGAAACAAAACCGGGAAAAGATTCTTCAAGTATAGGAGAACCCAGGAGGCAAAGAGAATCCTTGTCTATTAATTTTATATTAGGAGCCAGATCAAAAACTTGAGTTTAAGCAGACATAACAAAACACGTGCTCATTATTTTTTCCTGCTCTCAAACATATACTTAAACAAGCCATTAACTTGCAAGTTGCTTGAGCATCACTTTCTATAGGAGTTGAAGATTTAGTATTTTTTAATACTTAGGAGGACAATTTCTCCCGATAGATTGAGTTTGTGCAGCTAAAAAAAATACGTGTCCTTTATTTTAGACTACTCTACATATAACTTATATAAATATAAATTAAATCGGAACCGGACACTTGGGTACCTTTCTTTGTTATTTTGTGAAGCCGAACTGGCATTGTTGCCGAGCTATATATACAAGGTGCCCGTAAGCATTACGAGACATTTTAACGGTGCATTCCTCCTCTATTACCAACGTCTCAACCAGACATTTCACCCAGTTGGACGGTTAGTAATTTTTTTCCCAAGCGTTAATCTGGTTTGTCGGTTAGTAGTAGGCTTTCCTGACCCACACCCTTGGTTGGTACTTTTTTTTTCTTAACTAACAACCAGGCTGGCAACTAGGTGGTCAGTTAGTATTTTTTTCCTAAGTAGCTAATTTATTTGCCAACCAGGTGGTCAAATAGTATTTTTTCCTAATTTTCCAATTTATTTGCCAACCAGGTGGTCAGTTAGTACATCTTTCCCAGCACACCAACCAGACATGCCGACTAGGTGGTCAGTTAGTATATTATTCCCAGCAGACCAACCAGACATGCCGACCAGGTGGTCAGTTAGTATATTATTCTCAGCAGACCAACCAGACATGCCGACCAGGATCGAGTGCCCCACACGTCAACGACTTAATATCAATTCGACGTAAACAATGTAAAGGCAACCTACGTGCCATTAATTAAAGTTAATTTTCACTCCTTTGCTACAAAGACTTTGGCGTGGGAAACACGACTTACGAACTCTGACGTGGTGGTAAATAGGTTTAAATTAAACGAATAACCAAATATCATTTTTCAGCATTTATAGATCGCATGAGTAAGGAAAAACATAACTTTACATTCTTATAGAAATAAAGTATAATCACAAGTTCTTCACTCATTTTTCTTCACTACACGTCATTCGTGATAGATCCGTTTGTAATTTAAATTGAACTATTTCATTTTATGTAAATAATGTCCGACTGAAATCTCACCATTCAAAAGCTGCTTCTGGCACTTGAGTATATACATGTCGTTTTTAATTTGTGATACAGACCGTATAGTCGGTGGTTTTTTGTTTAAGATCTGTTTACTACAAACAGCATAGTATGCAGAGTCTCGCAACAAGAAATTCAGTAATTGTATAATATCTACTCTCTTTCTTGAAATATTACTATTCAATTTGAAGTTCCAGCCTTCCAAAAAGTTTGTGGTTCGGTGACGTTCACCAAAGACCGACCAAAGTTCTATAAAATCTGCACTCCGAAGCCAAAAAATACGGAGACTACCTCCAAAAAATTCAATACTTCATTATTATTTCATTTTAATAAGAATTTTTGCCCGGACGTGCAAAATTTTGCTATCAGACAATGATCCTTATATGCCCCATGCGTGACTGTCTACTTGTACAAGATATTATTTTACTAACGTCATCACCATGAAAATCTATGGAGAAAAATATCAAATGAATATTTGGTGGTGGTTTTAACTTTACTGCTCTTTATATTCTGAGTTAAAGACGACTTCTCTCTTTGTTTGTTGTTAAACTTCAATTCAATTCAATTCAAATATACTTTATTCATGTAGGCCTAGCAACAAGCACTTATGAATAGTAAGACAGTATTACATATAATTATCTTAATCTAATTATCAGAGCAATTTATTGATGTTGTAAATATTATTCCATATATAATACTAATGAATATAATTCATAGATCAAATTTAATACTAAAACTTTCACAAAATATAGTCATACAAAAAAAAAATGTATAAAAAATACTAGTCTAGATTGTTTCTAGAATAAATTCTAAATGTCAAACAAATATAATAAAAACAACAAAGGAAATACATGCATTGGAATATCCATTTCATCATCATTATTCAAATATAATAAATAATTAATCATTTCGAATCACAATTAATCCCACGTTGTTTTATCATTCATGTAGTCTTGTGTGGTATAATAAGCTTTAGAAATAAGTTTACGCTTTACATGATTCTTAAATTTATTAATTGGTAACTCAGTAATATGGTTTGGAAGTTTATTATAAAATCTCACACAATTACCCATGAATGATTTTTTAATTTTATGGAGCCGAGTGAAGGGCACGGCGAGCTTATGTTTATTTCTAGTATTAATATTATGAATGTCACAATTTTTCTTAAAATCGGCAATATTTTTATGCACATACAGAATATTCTCATAAATGTATTGACAGTGCACTGTCATGATGTCAATTTCCTTAAATTTATCTCTCAGTGAGTCTCTATGGTTCATTTTATATATTGCTCGAATAGCCCTCTTCTGCAGAACAAAAATGGTATTTATCTCTGAAGCACCACCCCACAGTAAAATACCATATGACATAATGCTATGGAAGTAACTAAAATATACTAATCGAGCTGTTTTGACATCAGTTAACTGACGGATTTTGCTTACTGCAAAAGCTGCAGAACTCAGTCTATTCGAAAGAGTAGCAATATGGGGACCCCACTGGAGTTTAGAATCTAAAGTTATACCAAGAAAAACTGTACTATCAACTAATTCCAATTTCTTCAACTTAAGCAAAGAAATATTGTCTTATTCTAATACACGATTACTTCCGATCAAACTATTTTAAACTTAATTATGTTTCTTTTAGATTACCACATTGGCTGAGAGGCAATTTCGGCGACGCGCTTGGAGTGTGGAATAACCGTTTCAAATATATGGAGACTGACGTACCTGAGTGGATGAAAAAGCTATTGCCCTGGGTGACTAAGGAATCTTGGGATAGAGAATATTCAGAAGCGGTCAAATTCAAAAAGTTTGCTGAATCATCCTTTACCCAATTCTACAGATTTCCATCAAAAACCTTCAACAACTTCAATTCCTTCTTGCCTACCTCGCTAGAGGATTTTGTTTTCTCTTCAGCTTCACGAGATCTGTCCACCCTGAGTGAAGAAAGTGAAGCAAGCAAACTTGCTAGACAAGAAGAGTTGCAGCGTATATTACAAGCTATACGAACCACAACAACAGCAGCCGGCCTATGATGGTTTTGTCATTATATCATTAATCATTTAATGCTTGGATTGGCGATTATCTGATAAGTGACTTAATTCGGCATAAAGTCGCGAGGGTAACGTATAATTGACTAATGATAGCGCGACATATTTTGAGGTTTAGAAAAATGAATTTTAAACTCTATGCCTTAACGCGTATTTTAAAGAATAGATGATTAAATCACATTCTACCACTTATCTTCATATGACATTAACAGTTAAAAATTATCCATGGTTTGTGCTTTTCAAAAATTAAGTGTAAACAAGTATACTTAAAGCGTATTTTAATAAATAGTTGGTTAAATGACATATTACCACTTATCCACATTTGACATTGATATGTAGTTAAAAGTTATCCATGATTTAAGAGTTTGCAAAATAAATTCTTATTATGTTGAATTAAGACGTCTTTTAATAAATAGTTGGCTTAATGATAAGTTGTGTCTACAATTCATACATAGCAAATGGGGAATCATTGCTCGCTTAGATTTGAAGGCACGTTTAAAGGTTTGAAAGGCAGGCAAAGGTAGTGAAGCGTGTAAGGTGTTCAAAATTAAGCGTGTAGATCATTTCCAACATTTCACACGATGAGTTACTTTCGGTACGGACTGTGCCTATTGAGTGAAATTAACGTAAGGCGGTCTTCACACTGGCGTTGCACCGCATCCCATTGCGATGTGGATGATTTAGTATACGGCAGAGTTCGCTATAGTTTTCCTTCAATAGTTTTTCGCCTCAAACTGAGTACTTGCGGTTTGCCAAAAATTATGTATAGCGATTGCATTTGTTGTACCTACTTACTCGGAAAACTGATAAACTCTGGCACAGCAACTTGGTCAGTAGAAAAAAGGCGGTAAATTTTTAAAAATATAGGCGCAAATGGTTGATCTCCCATATAAAATTTAAACTTTGCGCCTTTTTCTACTGCCAAACTGGGTGTGTTTGAGTATAGTTTCATGTCACCATAGGGATTTAAAAAGACCATATCTGTGGTACGGTTTTGAATTCGTTTATCTTGCTAATTATGTAAAATGGTACACGACTTGTATTTTCCCAGTGTTTTCGTTGTCTGTTATCTGTACATATTGTGACCGATCTTGTAAGTAGGATTTGATCCAATTGTATGCATTTCCCCTAATACCGATGCCATAGACTATGTATGTAAGAACTTATAACAGAGACTCGCGCCTGCAGTCAAACTGTGTAAACAGTGTTGCAGGAAACTGTACTAGATTATAAGTTTATTCCATGAAATAATAATAAAAAAAAAAAAAATAGAGTTTTCCTAGAAGGATTTGGTGCGATACTTTATCATATGCTTTCGTCATGTCAAGAAACAAGCCCACTGAGTATTTTTTTTGTTTATGTTGTGTAGAGCCTCTTGAACATATTTAAATACAGCTAGTGTGGTCGAATGTATATACGTTTATACTTAATGTTCACATATTATTTTAATAAATTGGAAATATTCCACAAACGTGCATGTAAAAGACCTACATGCTGATGGCGCCTGTACAATTCTACAACTTAAACGGGCAAGACTAGTTGTGTATTTGGGAACTAAAATTAAATGTCAGTAAACCAGATGTCTCTATGTAATCAAATGTCATATACCATAATAATAATCTACTTAGAAATAATAATCTAATCCGAATAAAGCATTCTCATAAAATTATACATTGCCGAAGGTTGATTGTCACGGTAAAGCATCGGCCAAACACTGAATGCAAAAGAAATTTGCCGCGAAGGTAGAACGCCTAAAAATAACATAACATTTGCTGTTATGCAGCCTTTTATACGTAAAAGTACGTGAGTTTCATTAAATAAAAAGTAAATATTCGAATTATTAATTATATCCGGATAGTAAAATATATAATTCTGTGAACAAACTATTGTTAATAATAGCATCAGATTTATTTTCGGACTCCTTAAATATGACCACAAATCTGCATATCGCCGTCGACTTAACTGGCTCCCTGTTCGTGAACGTAGATCGTTGCGAATTCTGTGCACACTATAGTCTGTATATTCGATCCGACAGCACCCGACTATCTCAGATCCAAACTTCATTTTATAACTGCCCGAACAGGTTGCACCCTTCGCGAGTCCCGTAGTCTCAAGCTTACTGTTCCTTGTCATCGTACGTCTCTAACTCCTTCACCATTCAGGCGATCCGGCTTTGGAATGATCTCCCACTCAACATTAGACAGGCTCAAACCAAGCTCTCGTTTAAGCGCATGTTACTTAAGCACTTTTTCGACAAGCTCACTGGTTAATATTGTCCATCGTAGACATAGTATTTTTTTGCAGTGGGTACATAAATTAATATATATGTATGTATATTTATTTATCGCTATTTTGCTTGTTTTAAGTTACTTATTCTGTTTTTTTGTTTGTTTAACGCCTGCACGTACTACTGTTACTGTTTAGCCTGATGGGTGACTGGTAGAGAATGCCTTTAGGCATTAAGTTCGCCATTTGTACTTTATTTGTTATATTGTGCAATAAAGTTCAAATAAAATAATAATAAAATAACAAGTATTGGAAATATCTGGGCCCCTACCGCATTTTTCTTTCTCACTCTAATTACGTCTTAATAAGAGTAAAAGAAATAGATGCCCGCAATTTGCGAATTTCGGTTTTCGCGGTAGGCCCCCTGGATACAAAAATGGGCGGATAATTGTAAGTCCTATTCTGCGACCCAACAATGAGCGAAACGGTGCCACACATATTGTTCGACTACATATATATGGCACAGTACACGATACAGAAAAGGTACAACAATTTGCCGCAGTAGTATAGTCTATAGTCAGCTCCCAAAAGAGCAACACTATATTAAGGGTCCGTGCGGGGCCAAGTCAGGCCCCGCACCATCAAGAAACCCTCGTTCGTTCTTTACCAACTTGCTCTCCGACTTGAATAAGCCTACTTGCACGCTGCCTACTACTACTCGAACGTCCAGCCGGGGCGCCTTCTTCTTAACGTTCGCGCAGCTGGTGCGCCAACGGCTACACGCACCCGCAGCTGGTGCGCCGCCCCCTCGTGCGTACAGCTAGTATGCCTACGTCATCACATGCGCGCAGCTAGCGCGCCACCTCCTCGTGCGCGCATCTGGGCGCTTACTCCTTCACGCACACGCAGCTGGTGCGCGGTGGTACTGTAACATGCCAGTACCTCTCCTTGCCTGTTGCATATATGAACATAATATTGACCTATTTTTAAGTCGGTTAAATAAAATACCTTGTTTGGGTCTCACGCTAATACATTTCTTTCTTATCTGAAGTAGGTCATATCGTTTGAAATATTAAACTCTAATTTGGAGGGCTTAGTGATGAATAGTAAACCAATATATTAAGAAACTTGTTTATAAAATAATTTGAGCTTTATTTCAACAACATAAAGCTTTTGCATTATAAAACTTTGTCCAAACAATATACTGGGAACCATTAGTTCAAGTGTTAGTTTTAAATATCAGCTCGCACCTTACGTCATCATAAAATGAAATGAAATATGTTTGTTATGGATAAAAATATTTAGTCCTGGCAGTTACCTGCGTCTATTAAGACAGGTTTTTACCCCTGGAACTTGGACGATTTGGGTTGTCAACTAGACTTCTTAAAAAAGCCAAGCTCTAGACCAAATTCCGTATCTATATAATTATATTATTATTATTCACTTTTATATTTATTATCTATATTATTATTCACTTTTATATTTACCTTTCCGACTTTACACTTGCTGTTCCAATCCCAAGCGTGAGTGTATTGTCAGCACACGGGGAACTAGGAAGTAGGACTAAATCGGAGTGTCCCCATCCGTCGTAGTTAGCTTTAGTCTAGGAGTTTTCCATTGCACATCGGAAAACTACGCAATTAAATTAAATGTGCAACCCGGGTTGCTAGCTTGCAAATATATCGATAGAATAGTTGGATAGTTTAGCTGTTAGGACTAGGGTTTTTATATGTTTGGTTTAGGGAATTGTAGGTTCAATCTAGGGTTATAATTTTATTAAATCAAAGCCATTAGATATTTACAGTAGTTAGCTACGTTACCTTTTGATATATTTATGGCTTCTTTATTTTATTATATGAGTTTAATTATGGGTTCAAGGGTTAGATTTAAAGTATAATTAGCTAGGATGTAGTTGGGGTTAGGGATTGTTAGGATTTTATTACATATACTTGGAATGGTTGAAGATGCTTAGCTATGAAGACACTGAACTTCTACTTAATCTTGCCCTTAACTAATTGTAAATCAATGCTAAATAAAACAAACTGTGTAATTCTGTATAATATTCTTTATTTAAGCAAGTACATAACATAAAATGAAATTGTAACATTAGTTAAACATTTACACGCACACACACACGCGCGCGCGCAAACACACACACACACACACACACACACACACACACACACACAGACATGCACACAAATAACAATCTCACAATCACTATCACGCACACACAGACGCACCCAACTACAGGTTCCTATTTAGCCGTAAGGCTATTATTACTACAACTGCTCTGTCGTCGTAATGAGTAATAAGTACTTCTAGTTTTTAAGTTATAGATAAGTAATTAAATAGTTAAAATTGTTACAAACAACCACTGTTTATTATGGAGGAGCGGGACTTCCTGACACAGGTATTTCTTACCTACTAGGAAGACCCAACCTTGTTTGTCATATGTGAAACATTTACCCAACATTTATGAAATAAATCATTTTCATTTTCATTTTTCATTTTTTTTCACTTATTTATGACTTTTGACAAACTTGACACATTTACTTATGACTTTGAATATATTTTGGTTCCTTGCAAGTCTTGCAACGCTACTGAAAATATATTGTGGGGAAAATTCATTCCAATAACCACAATATAATGTAGTGCTGTAAAGTCATTTTGCTCATGAAAAGAAAATATTTGTTTTGCCTGTGCCTAGCAGTCAGTATGACGATTTCATTCTGTTTTCTACGGATCTGTAATTTTCACATCCGACCTTAAAAATACGAGGTCACACTATCATAAAACCTTATTATTGAAAATATAAACCAATGAGTGATTTACCCGAACTGGATCGAGGCAGATGCAAGATCGTGGTTTATTTTGGTCCGAAAGGTGATTAAAAATGACTACAACTACAGTTTGGATATTATCATTTCATTGAATACTAAAATGTATTCCTAAATTACAGTATTCTGGAGAATTAGGGTGGATCAATTACTGCTGCTCTACTACCAGTATTTTGTTATGTTAAAATTGTCCCTTTGAATTCCTCTCATTTATGACGAAAATGTCACAACATAATGACATGGACAAATGAAAAAGAGTCCTGTTGTTATGAAAAAGATGTCCCTTCAGGACCACAAATATAGTTCCTTCAGAACTGGGGCGGAGATTCTGACCAGCAGGAGGTTGATGATATCTTTGTATTTAACTGAAAAAGAGTGATATCTTTGTATTTAACTAAAACAAATATAAATTTTGAGAATCTTTCAAGTGCTGAATGGAACGTAATAGAAGTACATTGCTCTGCTAAAATCATTTGAGGAGGTAACTAAAATTGCCTGTTCCAACTTTTCGTCGATATCCGAAGTAATACCTCATTTAAAAACACTGCAAAGATACTTGCTAAAGTATATGGACCAAAATAACCAGATAATGCAAGTTAAAGAAGTGCTAACGAATGAGATGAAGACCCGATTTGAAAAAATTATCATAGAAAAAAATAAATTATATACTCTGGCTACTTTAATCGATCCCCGGTACAAGCTGCAATTTTTTGATGAAGAAAATGTAGGGACTGTTAAGTCACAGGTTCTGTACGAAACTCAAATAAATCTTAATGACAATAATATCGACCAAAAAACCTGCAGCCCAGATACTAGTCAAAATAATAATAGGCAATAAAATGAGTAAGAGTCAACAATTCATCGCAATTTTTGGCAGTATTACCAAGAATTATTCAAATTGTAGATGCCATTGACGGGAGAACAAGCGCAGCACATGCACTCCACTCGTATTGTGCTGCGCCAGTCATTAAGCAAGAAGAAGATCCCTTTGGATGGTGGCAGCGCTCTAGGCTACCAGAATTGGCACGCGTAGCTAAAAAATATCTATTTTGCCCCAGTAGCTCAGTGTACAGTGAGTGACTTTTCTCTGAGGCTGGGAATATCTATGAAGCCAAGCGCAGTAGTTTGCTGCCTGAGCGGGCAAAGGTATTAACGTTCCTACACCACAATCTACCCTTAGTAGATACATAAAAAACATACCTAATTAAATTATATGTATTCTGTTAAATTATTAAAGTTTTATTTTAATTTAACCAATTAATAATTTACCGAGTGTGGTTTTAATTTTTCTTAACTTGATTGAAGGTACTTGACAGTTAATTTGTTCATAATAATATAACCTGGTTAGGTTTTAAAATCATATATATATATATATATATAGCTCTTTTTGTGATTCTAAACTTATAATAAAGAAGTTTGATTAAATGATGGTAGTTTATTATTTTATTTCCTTATTTTTTTTGAAAGAGCTACCTGGCAGCTGACTATTCGTCGCATTTTGCCGACTAGGCACATCTCTACTATTTATTTAAAGGATAAACGATGTTTAATATTGATATGGTCCCTATAAGATGTTGTTAGGTTAGCTAATTACGTAATAACTTAAGACACAAGGTCCCCGACTTGGTATTACATGGGTCGGACTACTTTTTACGGTAGAAGAACTGAGTTGCGAGACTTGGTTTTTTTTATACAAGTTATGTTTTTGATGGCAGTATTAACTCATATGTTGCCTGCGACTTCGTACACGTGAATTTGTATGTTGGTGGTTATATACATACATGAGCCTAGTACATCATGCAGCAAAAGGTAGCCGTAGGGACGGTTAATCACTTGTTATTAATTATACACTACAACGCATGAAATTTGTCTGACACAAAAAACAAAAACCGGCCAAGAGCATGTCGGGCCACGCTCAGTGTAGGGTTCCGTAGTTACTCTTCCGTCACAATAAGCTAAACTGGAGCTTAAAGTATAGTAAATTGTTAACCAAGGGATGAAACGGTACCTTTCACCTGAGTTAAACAAATAGGCAAATTTGCATAATCAGTACCTAATTAAAATAAGTATTTTTACTATGAAGGGAAAACTTTCTGCGATAACTCAAAAACAGCTAAACTGATCATGTCCGCTATAGTTTTCATTTAATGTCTTTCTTAAGCTCTACTTCCACGATTTATTTCATATTTTTTGGACCTATGGTTCAAAAGTTAGAGGGGGGGGACACATTTTTTTTTTTCTTTCGGAGCGATTATCTCCGAATATATTCACTTTATCAAAAAATGTTTCTTGAAAACCCCTATTAGTTTTGAAAGACCTTTCCAACGATACCCCACACTCTAGGGTTGAAGCGAAAAAATAATTTCACCCCCACTTTACGTGTAGGGGAGGTACCCAAAAAAAATTAAATTTTTAGTTTTTATTCTCATACTCCGATATGAAGTCATTGTAAAATTGCTGCAGCACTGGTGAGCGCGGTTTTTAGGGTTCCGTAGCCAAATGGCATAAAACGGAACCCTTATAGTTTCGCCATGTCCGTCTGTCTGTCTGTCTGTCTGTCTGTCCGAGGCTTTGCTCCGTGGTCGTTAGTGCTAGAAAGCTGAAATTTGGCATGGATATATAAATCAATAAAACCGACAAAGTCGTACAATAAAATCTAAAAATTTAATTTTTTTTAGGGTACCTCCCCTACACGTAAAGTGGGGGTGAATTTTTTTTTTCGCTTCAACCCTAGAGTGTGGGTTATCGTTGGAAAGGTCTTTCAAAACTAATAGGGGTTTTCAAGAAATATTTTTTATAAAGTGAATATATTCGGAGATAATCGCTCCGAAACAAAAAAAAATGTGTCCCCCCCCCCTCTAACTTTTGAACCATAGGTCCAAAAAATATGAAAAAAATCGTGGAAGTAGAGCTTAAGAAAGACATTAAATGAAAACTATAGCGGACATGATCAGTTTAGCTGTTTTTGAGTTATCGCAGAAAGTTTTCCCTTCATAGTAAAAATACTTATTTTAATTAGGTACTGATTATGCAAATTTGCCTATTTGTTTAACTCAGGTGAAAGGTACCGTTTCATCCCTTGGTTAACAATTTACTATACTTTAAGCTCCAGTTTAGCTTATTGTGACGGAAGAGTAACTACGGAACCCTACACTGAGCGTGGCCCGACATGCTCTTGGCCGGTTTTATTGTTTATACTTTTACTTTGAAAAATACGTGCCGTGCGAAATAGTCACACCAATGGACCATCATCCTTCCAACAGTGATACGACGAAAAATGAGAGGCAAGCCGCACTTGTCCGAACTGAAATGAGATTGCTTTCGAAAATCTCGACCTATTTGGTAAACCCTGTTGATAAAACGACATCCGACGCATCTATACACCGCCACGAGCCATAGATTCTGTTATGAAAACAGAATGGAAAACACTAACAACATTCCACATGAAACGATCAACTACCGATGCTCTATTTTAGCTACTACTTCTTAGTCTCTTTCCATTCAAGGTGTAAACGGAGCACGGAACCACATTAATATAAATTTTTATAATGTTTTACAAAGAGTTTTTGTCCTTCGTTTTGATTATGCTTCTTGCAGTGAGTAAGGTAAGCTTGGGGTTATTTATTAGTAGTCATATACATATTTTTGCGCAGGTTTTTAATAATAAACTTTATCAATGTTTCAAGATGACTATTAAGCAACAAACTCCAGTATTAAAGTGCAAAAATATTACGTTTTTTTTTATATACATAATCTATTGGCATGTTCACTTACCTGCTCTAAACCTGCAAATTAAACATGTAATAATTAACCTCTTAAAAAAGAGAGAACTGACTTCACAAAACTGTATTCCATCATTTTCTGGTCTTCATCAAAAATTCCTCTTTTCGAACCTGAGAAATCCGTGTGGTCTAATCAAAGAGTAGTATAATATAAGGCAGTCAATACCGAAAGCGCGCGCACTGTCTTTTTGTATCGGAGTAAATGAGATAAGCCTGTCGCTGGGCCCTGGCAAGGTAATGATAAAAAAACTATTGAGATTTAAAACAAATGGATTATTTATGTATACGAGTATTACTCGTTAGCGGTTTAAATGTTTGTAAATTATGATTTTAATTGCAGCTCCATAAGTAAAAATAAAAGTTATTGAACCAATCTCAATTAAGGATGACTCACGCTATAGGTAGAACGGTCCGGGCCGAGGCCTTCGACACTTCAGTTTTCTATAGAAAGCGTCACGTGATCACTGATTATCCGTCATAGAAAACGAGGTGTCGGGAGCCTCTGCCCGGACCCGGGCCGTTCTAGTGTGAGGCATCCTTAATTGTTACTAAAATTCTACTGCTATGATATGCAGGAGAAAGATATTTTACAACAAACAATAAATTAAATTAGACATGTTTTTGTGTTTTTTTTTCTATGGAGTTAACCTCACCCTTTTAAGGTTTTGATTGAATATAGTCTAGGTTTCGTGTGATTATTTTTATAGCATTTATCCTTGATTAAAACCCCTCTTATATACTTAATGGCAGTTTTTTATTTTTTCTAAAACCGATCTCGTAACTCGATTGATTTTTAGATTTTCTCACACTGGCTATTTGGATTAAACATATATCTACCCATGCCAAGTGCAGCTCACCAAAGTACTGACGATTAGTAACAATCACGCAAGTCGACAGACAGACTGATATGGAAACTATGAGGATTCCGAGATAGTTGACTACGGAACCCTATAAAAGGGAAGTTGGCTCACAGACTGTTGCCTCAAAATTGTATAGTGATTAGCTTAATTAACCTACTAAAGCAAGCAAGGTCATTTTTAGGTCAATCACAATCGATCAATACAAAAACTTTCAAAGCGCCCTGCGGTAATTGTTCAAATTAATAGAAAAATAATATATCTACAATTACTACCTTTTAGCACATCATATAACCTATAAAACTTAAAATCTAAACCTAAAAATAAATAAAACTAATCTTAAAATAAATAATTAAAAACTATCCCCCTGCGGCACGGTGCCGTAGAAGCTGGCAGCATTTCCTCGTTGTATCGCAATACTTATTATCTGTGCGAGGAAGCTGCCAGCTCTACGATCACCAGTGGCGTCTGCTATTTTTTAACTAAATCTTTGAATAATGTAGACGCGGTCGGACCCCACGGGCCAAGAGTCTCGACGCCAAAAGGCACGAAATCGTATTCAAGGCTGAGACCCTTATATTTGATCTTTTTCTGTTACTTACCTACTACCTTACAATAACTTACAATTTAATATTTATTTACCTATTTTATTCTAAACACTTTGAACAGGTGTCCATGATTTCTATTATCATCATAGGAAAACCATTATGTCAGCCGTTTGGTCCACCTATTATCGTCCATCCTACATATGTCAACTGCCCATTGCCACTTAGCTGCTGAGTTTTTTTCTTGGCATGCTCTACTTTGGTAATCTTCCTTATTACCGTTTATTACCTTATCTTCTTCTTACTTATTTATCATTTCTTACTCTGTCTGATAGTTTTAGTCCGAGCGTGCTCCTTTCCATTTTTCGTTGCCAAACATTAATCTTTTCTCCATCTATCTTTTTCAAAGACCATCCTTAATAAGCGTATGTTCATACATTTTTCTTTATATCAATATGGATATAGCCGTTTTTCATAATTTCCTTGTGTCCCCAATACTTTTTCTAAGATGTAGATATTCTTCTTTGTATTTCTTATTCCGTGCTATCTTCAGACGATATATGTACTCTTTTACATATTTTTTTTTCATTCTATGAAGTAATATAATATCTACAGGTTCTTTGTCTTAGATTTCTTCATTGTGCTAGCCCAACTATGTACTTTTGCTCTAGCTTCTCTTCATGGGCTGTCCAGAAAGGAGTGGCTCGAAGTATATTGAAATTGAAATCATTTTATTTCGAGCTAAATCATTTTATTCGGATCTGAACTTAAGACATTAATAATGTCTAAAATAATCAAAGTGTAGAGTGTAAGTAAGTTAATACGACTTTATGCCTCTCTTTTACAATGGGGAGAAAAAAAATCGGGTCTAATAAATTTAGCCTAAATACCACCTTTTTAAATATAATCAAAGGTATTACAGCGTTTTTACTTATCTAAAATAAAAGGTACTTAAAAAGACTTCCCTCAATAAAAAAATGAATGGTATGTCTAGCCTACATTATGCTGCTGTAACGATCACATCCATGGCAGCCTCGGAATCCGTGACGTAGCGGATAAGCTACAGGAAAGTCGCCTCCGATGGTATGGGCATATAAGCCACAGACCAGTAGACTACATCGGAAATAGATGCCTCAACCTCACTGTCCAAGGTCCTAAATCACGCGGCCACGGTAGGCCTAAGAAGCGCTGGCTGGAAGTTGTGACAGCGGACATGGGAGAGAAATATCTCACACCTGAGGATGCCGAAGACCGGGCAAACTGAAGAAGATTAAGTAGGAAAGCGGACCTTGGCGCTAGGCCGGGAAAACGGTTAGCTTGACACGGTGAAAGCTAATATCAACCTATTTTGCGATTTGAGATTGTAAATTGTATGAAGATGACAGCCGTCATTGTCCCAAGGCATTAAACACTAAACATTGTAATGGCAAATAGAAAAACTAAAGTAACTGAAGTAGGGTAAAGGCACCAGTAGTCAGCCTTTTTACGAAATTTCTATGTTCAAGAACGTCTCATTTTCCTACTAATTGACCAATAAGAATTATGAATGTTTTTACTCATCAATAATTTAATAAAGTTTAATTTTTATAAAGAATAAAACGTAATTTAATTTAGCTCATGGAAATATTTGATTAAATATAATGCAAGGTCCTTTTTGCCAGTAATCAGCCCCCTGTCTACCAATACACAGCCTTTAAGTACCCAGTCTACAGCCATCCCATTTTTAACGGCTGGCTATTGGGTTCTGAGTTCCGTGATCTTAGTGTCCAGTGGTCAGCCACAGGATGACTACTGGGTATTTGATGTATTTCAATGAAATAAAGTCATAATAATGTAAATATTTAAAGGTTCTTGATTTAACGACTTACATTACATTTGAAAATAAAAAAAATCTTGAAACCTATGCTCAGCCTCTATCGGCTGACCTCCGGGTTCACGACCCTTTTTTAAATTACTGCCTCAAACCCAGTAGTCGGCCAGGGGAGGCTGACTATTGGATTTTGTACAAAAAAGTAGTTCCCAATAGGCAGCCCCCTTAAAAATGTTACTTTAATATGGATTTATAATATTTTTTTACTTTTTCCAGATAAATTAAGTATTAATTACGTGAAGCAGTGCACATGCTTCTAAAAAAATATCACAATTCGGCTGCTAACGTCTGATCAAAATACCATGTGACGCTCCAAAAAAAATGGCGCATATGACATATCCCTTCATGTCCGA
Organism: Cydia pomonella; assembly: GCF_033807575.1. Taxonomy (NCBI): domain Eukaryota; kingdom Metazoa; phylum Arthropoda; class Insecta; order Lepidoptera; family Tortricidae; genus Cydia; species Cydia pomonella. The sequence continues at coordinate 13,934,867 of NC_084703.1, read as the reverse complement.
AGACAGCAGTTCTTTGAAGTAGTGTTGTGGTTTATGCTAAACAATTCTTTAAAAATTAAGTTACTTGTCAATTCATACTTTATTAATCTATAATAACACCTACTTTTGGCATGAAAATCTGAAAAACTTTGATATTTACAAGCAAGAAAGGCTGACCACTGGTGCATGGCTGAGCACTGGTGCCTTTATTCTAATATACCACAATCGGACTGAAATTTGATTACTGTCACTATTGTTTGAACCCAATTTAAGACCTAAAATCTGTTTTTGCAATCACATTATTTAGCCATAAAAAAGTTTTCCTCCGTTAATTTTAGTAACTTTGTATTGCTTAGCACTCGTGCACTAATTATGGATCTACTGATGTATATTTCATTGAAATCCGCTAAATAATTTAGGCGCTAGAAGAATAAATATGATTTAATATTCAGAGTCCTCTCAAGACGGTTGGTTTAATTTTTCTGTAATAAAACAAAAGTAAGCAAGTTGTGAGGGTAAGAGGAATCTACCAATACGTCATTTTTTAAAATCCGTCCAGTATCCTAAGATACAGGGTGTACTAAATCATCAGTACTTAAACCCATAACCCTTTTTTCTGTTTAAGTCGCAGTCGAGTAAAATGTTAACATTGGGGTATCTCACGTACAAATGTATAGTTAAAAATAGAATTCATATTCCTCCGAGTTTCATATAAGATGTCCCCTGGAAGTGTATAAGCGCTAAACTTAGGTTCAGCGAGTATTTCTATAACAAGATGTATTTTTTCCGCAAAGATATCCAGGACTTTATCGTGTAGAATTTAATAAGCTTTAATGTTACCTTACACTATATTTTCATAAAGAATGTAGATTTAGAGTAAAACGCGAATTTCTCCTGAATGGTACACATTTTCTAACATGGTTGCGATTCCTCCAGGTCCCCAAATGTCAAATGGTGTGAGGATGAAAAACGGGCCTTTAATTTATATACATACCAAATTTTATGCCTGTTCTAGAGATTTCGAGGTTGGTCTTAATGCGATTGTGCTAATAGTAGTAATTTTAGATTCGTAATTTGTTTTTAGCTGTGTAAACCTAGAACTGTTGTGCATATTCGTTGCTAAGCAACGGCAGTGGCGCATCGTGCAGAGGGCCTACCGCGAACCACGTTCGATGTGTGGCTGTAGAACGTGGTTTGCGGTAGGCGTGCGGACTTAAGGCGTGTAAGGTGGTACAGTCACCACAAAACAAATTGACTATATTTTTTTATTTCATTGCAAGTTTGACAAAAGCACTATGAAAAACTCGGCCAGAAACAGAGTTGCCAGCCGGGTATCCCTATCCGGTCTGTATCTACTTGCCCTGCAACCTTTCGTTTCCCGACCTCTATAGTAATTTACTATTATACCAAAATACTATGTAACACCTTTTATGTAGTTTTGACTAAGAAAAAGCAGTGAATAACTATTCGTTTTAACCACAGGACTTAGCGACAATTGCGACAAATGCGTTTGATTAAAAATACGAAATTAATACTAGTTTTAACAAAGGCTCACTAGTTAAATAAAAGTTTTAGCCTAAATAGCGAGGAAAAGTGATGACGATGTGATAAAAATGTTGTTTATTAATTCATGTCTAGGTGGCCATTGCGGTTTCAATGGAGTCCGACAATTTCATTACAAATAGGTCAAATATTTTTTACCTAAAAAATCAATGATCACTTTTAACGTATCACATCATCATGGTCTGTATTCCATGAAGAAAAGCGTATTCAACTGTAACATTTTTAGTTCTGTAATTTCAATTGTGTAAATAAATAGAAATATTGCATTTCAGGGCGCCATACCGGGCACCTTCTTCTGGAGACCCCGACTGGGCATAGATTTGGCTATCCCTACTACAGGTATAAACATGAAAACGCCTTGTATATCAACTTCACCTTACTTAATTTGGAATCCTCTGAATACTAAATTGCTTAGACACTAGATGCCATCGCGTACAAGTCTCCTAAAAACTAACGGCACGTATTTAACAGGTCAACTAACAATAAGTAATAAAATTAATAGTTTGGTATTTGGCTTAAAATATTTCAATGAGCATTATTTTAATGGCGTTACAGCTTTTGTTTATTTCAAGATTATTTATTTAGCAACTGAATTATTATATTGGAGACTAATTATGAAGCACATTTTAAAAAGAAAACGACTATCTATTAATTTAAAAATCAAGTCTATTAAAATATTTAGATAGCAAATTAAGGTAAATGTCTAGTAGATTGTTAACCAAGGTATAAAGGACACCTTTCAGAAATGGTGCCTTTTACCCTAGTTAAACACTCTACTTTTCATACACGTACACGTACATTAAGTATATACTTCAGTAGTATTTCTTGAGGATGAAATGAGGGTCCAAAGTTTGTATAGGGTTCAAGTTTTATTTTAAGCTAGGAATTCGTAACTTCATAAAACGATACATTATTAAAATATAAGAAAACAGATTTCAGCGTTTTTGCAAATTCATCCCCTAAGGTGATGAAAAAGGGGTGAAATTTTGTATGAAGACCAAAATTTTTTTTGAGTGCGGGACTTGAAACTCTATACATGGACATATTATTAAAACAAAAGAAAAGTGATTTCACCGTTTTTATAAATTCATCCCCTAACAGGTATAAAAAGGGGTTGAAAGTTGGAATACATTACAAATTCTTTGAAACTTCTTATAACGACATAATAGCCGATTACAAATAAAAGCTATTTCAACGTTTGTGGAAATTCAACCCCTAAGGGGGTATAAAAGGGGATGAAAGTTTGTCTTGGGGTTCATAATTTTATAGTAAGTTAGGAACTTGAAACTTCATAAAAAGGTATTATTATAAGGAAAAAAACTAATTTCGCAGTTTTTTTTAATTCATCCCCTAAAATGGTTAAGATGGGGTTGCATGTTTGTATTAGGTTCAAATTTTATTTTAAGCGAGGAACTTGATACTTCGTAAATGGTATTTCATTAAAGGAGAAGAAAACTAATTTGACCGTTTTTGAAAATTCATCTCTCAAGGTAGGGTTGAAAGTTTGTATGGAGATCAAAACTTTTTTCGAGTGAGGAACTTGAAACTTTGTATATTTGCATATTGTTAGAATACATAAAAAGTAATTTCAGCGTTTTTAAAAATTCATCGCCTAACTGGGTTAAAAAGGGGTTGAAAGTTTGAATCCATTACAAATGCTTTGAAACTTCTAAGATAGTTATAATACCCTATTACAAAATAGTGATTTCAACATTTTTGGAAATTCAACCCCTGGTGGGTAAAAAGGAGATAAAAGTTTGGATGGGGTTCAAGTTTTGTTTTAAGCTACGGATTTAAAACTTCGTTAAAAAGATATATTATTAAAATACAAGAAAACTAATTTCAGTGTTTTTGAAAATTAATCCCCTAAGGTGGTGAAAAAGAGGTTAAAAATGAGTATACAGATCAATCAAATGCGGAACTTGAAACTTTGTATATGCGCATATTTCAGCGTTTATAAGGAGTAATGCATTGAACTAGGCTACTATGGCCAGAAACTTGAAGTTAGCACATCAGGTTACAAGTATGACGTGTACTTAAAAGAAAAAAGGTCACCAGCCAAATGCGAATCGGACTTGCGCACGAAGAGTTCTGTACCATTACGCAGGAAACGGTAAAAAAATCACGTTTGTTGTATGGGAGCCCACTTAAATATTCATTTTATTTTGTTCTTAGTATTTTTTATTATAGCAACAACAGAAATACATTTTCTGTGAAAATTTCAACTGTCTAGTTATAACGGTTCATGAGTTACAGCCGTGTGACAGACAGGCGGACGGACAGACAGATAGTGGAGTCTTACGTCTTAGTAATACGTTCCCGTTTTTGGGTACCAAACCTTAACAAGTTTTCAAAATGTATCCCCTTAATTACTTAAGAATGCGTTGAATGAAAGCAAAGCCACTACTGAGATTATAAAATTAGTATTGTAATAAATGTTTTGCACCTACTAAAGATGTAAAATATTCAAGATAATATTCCACGCGGACGAAGTCGCGGGCAACAGCTAGTCTAGATATATAAACGTGAAAGACCTGACTGACTCACTTAAATCAACGCACAGCCCAAACCACTGGGACTAGAAAGTCCAAATTTAGCAAGTAGGTTCCTTATAAGGTCTAAGGGTCCACTAAGAAAGGATTTTTCAATATTCTTCCCCTAAAGGGGTGTCATGGGGGTCCAAAGTTTGTATGGGGAAACAAGATTAGTTAGACTATTTTATTCCAAATTTCACAGGAGTATTCCTAAAGATAAACGAGTAAACACGTGTTTCAAGTTTTTTAAAAATTCAACCACTAAGAGGGGGAAAAGTCCCTAATAGGGTTGATATCTCTAAATAACAGTATGGGTATCGTTTTCATAGTATTATGAGACGCTAATTACAAAAATGGCATCAAAATTAAAATGTAACGTAGCCGAAGTGAACAATTATCCCCCTGGTGGGGGTGCAATGTGGTTGAAATCTCAAAATATCAATATGGGTATCGTTTCCATGGTTTTGTGGGACGATAATTTCAAAAATGGGATCAAAATTAAAATATAACGTAGCCGACGTGAACTATGGCCCCTGGTGGGGAATGCTAATTACGAAGATAGCTTAAATTATGAAAATGAACGGTTGTAACATACACGCTGATTTACAGCCACACGTGATCCAGACTTTAGAGAATGCAATTCCTTAAGGTAATTTTTTTGAGCTACAAAATTAAAAATGTATGTTTAGATTATAAGATTAATAATATTATAAGACTAATGCAAAAGCCGAAACTACAAATGCTAGAAAGTTGAAATTTACACACTTGGTTGCATTTATAAAGTGTACAAGGGGTGAGAAGCAATTTTGACAAATTCGACCCCTATGGGGGTTAAAAAGGGGGTGAAAATTTGTATGGGGTTCAAGTTTTATTTTAAGCTAGGAACTTGATACTTTGTAAAAAGGTATTTTATTTAAAAAGAAAACTAATTTCAGCGTTTTTGAAATTTCATCCCCTAAGGTGGTGAAAAAGGTTGAAAGATTGTATGGAGATCAAATATTTGTTTTGAGATAAGTACTAAGTAAAAGTTTACTACAGTAAACTACTCAATAAATCCATTTTCTCCATTTTCTAGAGCCCCCGATAGCAGCTTTCCAACCTAATCAGCAAAATATCCGAGCTGGGTTAGTGGTGTTGGTAGATGGTTACGACATCATGACGTCCATACTCGGACTGCTGAAGGGCACAACATACTCGAGCGAAGACGATACGATGAACCCCTCCTCAGGCCTCTACTACACTGGCATCTACAGATGGACTTTGAGAACTCTACAATTGTAAGTAACAATATATCACCGATATCACATCTTTATTTGAGCGACAGCGGCGGAGGAAGATTGTGCAGGTTGAGTTGAGAAGCGCTAGAAATCGACCACGTGGTTATTGGATGCCATGCCGGTAAGCCGTATGGATAGCGAGACCCCGCCGACATTTGTATTGTTTGCCGTCCGCGCAAACAGGGCAATGCAGCAACTCCGGCAGGTTCAGGCACGGTTGCGAAGGCATAAACACTATACATATAAAATATTCTAAACAACTATCATTATAAAACATTAACAGCAACGAGTACCTACAAATAAGAACAAAAAAAAAGGATTTAATATTATTAGATCTAAAGCAATTATATAGGTACAACACAAGATAAAAATTGTCTTAAATTCCGTGAATCGACTAGCGATTACTAAATGAAAAAAATGTTATACACTTAGGAGGCTGTAGGGGCGAGGTCGGTACAATAAGTATTTAGTTTTTCTTATGGAGTGGGCAGTTGCGAGCAGTAAGCCCATAATCATGGGTAAACAATGGGTAAACATTATATTTTTTTACTTTCACTGTTTGTTGATTTTGGTGACAGCTTGTCATGTCACCAGGCAATCGGCGGCGCTATTCAAAGTTTGCTCCAGCAGCAGCCTGCGGTCTCCGCGGAAAGTTAACGTAATTTAGGGATCTATATGTACATACACATACGAGTAAATACTTCAAATTATTAATATTTTTTGTATTGGAGAGCCATTAAGTTGGGATTTATTTACATTTAGGTTTTTGTGAGGTTATTTAGGAGACTTAACATTTTAAAAACGCTCACGACAATGCCAGGACGTGTAGATATTATCGAAGGTAAAAATAAAATACGATCGTTGGTGCTCACGGCAACTAGCTATGAGAAAGACCTTTATAAGTTTGAAAATATGATAGTGCAATCTTAGCGCAATTTTAATTTTGTTCACGACAAATATGTCCAATGAGATTCTGCATAAAATCATGCGATGTAATTCCGCTAAAGATACGTGGGAGGCACTAGAGCGCATCTATGAAGGTACCTGCTTAAACGAAAGATAAGACATATGCCTGAAATTCTTCAGCTACAAGATGGATCCGAATCATGCCATCATTACTCATGTGTTCATTTTAAAGAATATCTGGAGCCAACTATGTACGGAGCAACAGAGCGTGGCGTGTCGATATTTCCCGAAATTCTCCTAATGACAATTATTGCAAAGGAAATGGATATAGAGTAAGAAGCGGCAAGCGGTGGATTCAGCCAACTTGGTACTTTAACCTGCTCTTATTAGTATGATCTTTGTATACTAAATTTACAGCAATAAAACTATTATTACTTTATTTGTTAATTTATTTGTTTTATTTTTTTTTATTTGTTTTTGTTATTTTCATTTCACTCTTTAAAACTTTTCTACATAATATTAGGTCTACTTGGGCGGGTTACAAGTCATTATTTTGTTGGATATCTTGTAAATACTTGTAATAATTCCCCAAAGCGAATAATTTTCCGAAAAAATTAGTTTAATGCCTACAATTCGAAAAAAGTTTCACTTAAATCGTGGTTTCTTAAAACCACACAATTAATTCATTATTCATCGGAACAATCTTAGGTGATAGCTGTCAAATTGCAGACATGCCACACACAAAAAAAAAAACACAAAATTTAAATCGTGCACTGTTATTGAGACACCTTATATAGTTTTGGCCCATTCGTCATCAGTCATTTGTAATATGTAATTATTAATTCGTCATTGTAATCGTCTGTAGTACACAAAAGCATTGTATGTATATGCCCCATATGCTTGATTGACTACTCACAGAAATATTATTTTTAAACGTCACCCCCATGAAAATCCTCACAGAAAAATATTAAATTAATAATATGTGGTAGTTGTATCATCTTCCTGCTCTTAATAATTCAAAGTTTAAAAAACGACTTCTCTCTTTGTTTGTTGTTGACTTCAACTAGAGAGTAAAGTTACATTAGGTAAAGAGAGCAGCATTTTTTGGAAACTCATTTCAAAGCGCTATCTCTGATTTGCATCAGTCCGAATCTATGTATGTGTGCGTGCACATCTACATATGCATCCGTAATATGTGTACTTTCATCCTACATAATTATTAGGTCTACTTGGACAGTTTACAAGTCATTTTTTAGATACCAAACAAAATATTGACTTGTAAACTACCTATTTAGACCTAATATTATGTAGAAAAGGTTTTAAAAGAAAGATATTAATATATATATATAGTTATTTATTTATAAATATATTTTATAGTAAAGCAAGTGTGTTTATTGCTTTCAATTTGGCATACAAGATTCTGATTATCTTTGAATTGTTCTTCTTTTTACCCTTGTTTATCGTTGTGTACAAAGCTGCATTACCCTCGTCTTACATCCTTCATGTGAAGAAAAACTCTAGAAAGACTATGTGACAGAGAACTGAAGGACACGGCCCTAAAAAACATAGAAATCCACCCAAACCAACACGCCTACAGTTAAGGTAAATCAGCTGACTCAGCTCTCCATGCTGTAGTAAGCAACATAGAGAATGCGCTAGCAAGGAAAAACTCCTGCCTAGGCACTTTCATCGACATAGAGGGAGCCTTTGACAAGACTAACTTTAGCAGCATTCAGCAAGCATTAAAAAGACATGGAACCAATCCGCTCATAATTAAATGGATTATGAATATGCTAAGACAGAGAGTAATACACGTAAGACTATCCGAAAATCAAAATCACCAGGCACTAGTCATGGGAGGATGCCCTCATGGAGGAGTACTCTCACCATTGCTTTGGAACCTGGTGGTACACGATTTGATAACTAAACTAAACAACAAACACTTCATGACTATAGGGGACGCAGATGACTTAGTAATACTAATCAGCGGCCCAGTAATAAGCACACTGTGCGATCTCACTCAGACAGCACTGACAATAGTAGAGAAATAGTGCAAGGAGAATGACCTATCGGTAAACCCAAAAAAGACCTACTTACACAATTCTCTTCACACACCAACGAAAATTGCGTACATACATGGATGTCTCTGGTAAGATAGACATAACAAGACGACAAGTAAAACTCGAAAATATACTAATACTGTCAGACAGTAAATCAGTACTTCAAGCGCTATGCAGCGACAAATTTAATTCAAAGCATATACTCGAATGTCATCGAAGCCTCACGGAAGTGAGTAAAAACGGCAACAAAGTAACAGTTCAATGGATAAAGGGGCATAGTGGATCAAGAAGAAACGATGCAGCGAATGAACTGGCCAGGAAAGGTTCAGAAACACCGGCATGTGAACCCGAGCCCATCATACCCTTACCATTATCCTACATACATAACCAGCTAGACCTACATCACAGACAACTGCAAATTAAGTACTGGAATGAAATGGACACCTACAGGCCGACCAAGGATATTTTACCGGAACTGAACTACAAGCTCACCAAAATACTACTGAAAATTCCTAGACACCAACTACGTCAAATAGTAGGATTAACAATAGGACATAACACACTAAACAAACACCTACACAATATGGGTAAAACAGACAGCCGCATGTGCAGAGCGTGCATGGAAGAAGAGGAAACAACAAAACACATTCTTCTAGACTGCAAACAGGTAGAAGTATACACACTAAAGGAGGCAGTTAGCAACCTGAAAACATTGCTAGGCGTCGTGGAGGAGATGGGGTGGTTATAGTAGCGCTACCTCGTTTCACGCAAAATAGGCACAATAGTTGTCGATTAGCGGAAAATGCCCAGAAGCACAAACTAACTACACTCGTCTTCTGTGACTTGAGTCTCAGTATGACCGAGACCTTTCATGTGAACATAACTAACATGCCTGATTTTCAACTGAGCGTTCCTTATTTGACCTTAACATCTATTTGAACTTAAATTAAAATAAAATTTCAAATAAATAAATGAGTAATGATTTCGTGACGTCCTTCTTGTAGCTGGATGAATTTCAGGCATAAGTCGGCTGTCTTATCTAAGCACGTTCCTCCATATATGCACTCTACTCTAGTTCGTCTTACTTAGCGGAATCAAATCACACAAATATTTGTAGTGTGGTCGGACATGTTTATCGTAAACAAAATTTATTTTGCGCTTTAAATTTTTTAAATTTTAAAGTGTTCTACCATAGCGTTTTGATCGCTTGTTGCAATGAGCGCCAAGCATGGTATTTTCTTCTTGTCGTCGAGAATATCTAATGCTCCCGGCATTGCCTTGAGTAATATTAAAATTTTAAACCTCCAGGTTTTGTAACATTGGGACTATTGGAATTATTTCCCTAAATGAATTTTACTCATGTTTAATGCTTTTTCCAATTTTACTCTACTCTGCTCTGCACTTTCAAATTAATAAAGAAATAATAAGTACATTTCAATCATATTTCTGTTTACAGATTATTTTTGCTTGGCTTTAAATTGTATCAATTTTATAGTGACATCTGGTGATGCAGTTTGCATTATGAAGTGTGGAATTAAAAGGAGGAAAATCTCTTATGGCAGAACTATTGCAAAAATGACCAGCGTACAGGCTTAAATAATACGAGTAGTTCCTAATCTCTCCGGTGGCGGTAGGTAGGCTCATGGATTACATGAACCATAGAGGTATAATAATCTAGAGATGAAATGGGTGAGGGGCAACAAATAACCCGACCAAATTACGTAGGTTGTTTTGGGTATGTTGTCAGGAATGTTAAAATGTGTTTTTAATTTTGTCGCATTGTGTATGTTTTGTCCCTCACGGGCGCACGCGTATAGCACATCTATATAAATACTAGGTCTATGACATTTTATTTCGGTGTATTGTGGCGCCGCCTATTTAATGTTTTTTGATGGACACTTTTCATACATAGAGATGTTCCTCCTCAGAATTCAAATGTACGCAAAAGTAGGATGTCGGATCCCATTAATAGAATTCGCCGCCATCTTTACTAATGTTAACTACATTTCTAAATGTCGCCCCCCTGGATTAAACTAATACAAAATTAATTGTTTCCTTTAGATTACCACATTGGTTGAGAGGCAATTTTCACGACGCGCTTGGAGTGTGGTATAGCCGTTTTAAATATATGGATGCTCAGGTACCTAACTGGATGAGGAAAGCATTACCCTGGGTGCCTAAGGACTCTTGGGATTCAGAACATACAGAGTTGGTCAAATTCAGAAAGTTTAGTGAAAGAGCGTTTTCCCAATTCTATAGATTTCCATCAAAAGTCTTCAATAACTTCAATTCCTTCTTGCCTGAATCGGTAGAAGAGTTTGTTTTCTCTTCAGCTTCGCAAGAAACAACAACACCTGGACAATAATTATTTTTCGGCAAAGTTATTATGACTATTGTCTCTAGGTATGTTAAAACTGATAACAACCAAACAGTTTATATATTAGTTTATGTATATGATTTATGATATGCTTGCAAATATGAACAAATAGTAGTTACTATAAAATGAAGAATGTTGAAGAATTATTGAGGAATGTTAATTGGGGTTACATGAAAGTAAATATTCAGACTTCGATAGAGTGCTTAGCAAAAAAGTATACATTTAAAAATAATAAATTGTTTAAAACGTAGATGAAAGTGAATGTAAAACTAGGGGCATTTCACGCCAAGCGGGCAGCGAAAAACATGTCAGGTCATAGAATATGTTGAAATTTGCAGAATTTATACTTCTCGTCATTCTAAATCGATATACATTTTTAGTTTTTTTTTTATTCGACGCTGTTTCCGGTTTAGAAGCATTTAAAAATTGAAGGAAATTTGAGGACTGGATTTTTCAAAAGCTGTTTCCGATATTACCGAATAAAATCAAAAATATGGTTTGTGAGGTTTCTCATAGAATATAAGCTGTTATTTTTTACAGTTATAATAACTTTGAAATTTATAATTTTTTTCATACAAAAAACCGGAAGTAAATTTTTAATATTAATTTTTGACTAAGTTCGGTATTTAAAAAAAATATTTTTTATCTTAAAACGTAGCTTGTAGTTCATAGAAATGACATGAAAAGTTTGAGAATGGGATTCGCAATAGTTTCAAAGACACAGGAACATAAGTACAAAGGTGCCGCTCAGGGCGCCGTACTGGCGATTTCTTAGGTTAATCAGCGTACAGGCAAACGATTTATAAAAATGCTTAATCGTCAATATAAATGTTTTTTTTTTTATCAATTGAGTTATACCTTAAGTATATGTATGTATGATACCTAAATAGTAGTTATTGTTTACTTTTTAAAGGGTTAATGAAACAGGTTAAGTAATAACAAAATATATTTTATTTTGACACTTTCACAATTTTGTAATTCTCACTGTAACTTGTTCATCTCACGATGAGATCATCATTGATTGTTGGTATAAAAGCGTGATACTTTTTTGTACCCGGAATAGTCACAGCAGATTCAAATCGTTGTTGCAGAAATTCTCTTTGTGTTTGCAGATCTTCCTTAGAACTGTATAACACAACTGTTTCAGTTAGAGCAGATTTTGCCCATTCGTATAATCTTTCAGGCGTTGTAATTAATTGACTTACTCGCTGGTAACTGCAGGCTTGCTCGGGTTGCTAACCTTTTTAAATTTCCACCAACGCCATCGCATGGTCCTTTTCCATGAGCGGTGGCATGAAAATGAATTTCAGCTTCACTGTCGAAATCTTCTTTATAGTGGCATAGATTTATAAAATTAAAACGGTTTTTAAAATGTTGCGAAGCTCCGTCTGTACTGTATATAATTTTCTTTACTATTAGTCCTTTATTTAAAAGATACTGGTGTAATTGTTTTTGAAATTCATAAAATGTTGCCGTATCGTGTTTTAGATCGTTGGAAATCATGACAATACTTTCATGTTTTGTTTGATTTCCCTCCCTGTAGTAATACCCGATGTCAAAATTGTGGCTTGTTCATTATTCCAATGGTAAGATTGGACTGCGTCTTGAATGACAAAGCTATAATTTTCCGCGAAATCACATTGAACAAGAATTTCTCCTTCGGCAAGAGTATCCTTCAGTGTTTTAAAATAAGACGATTGCTGTTCAGCAATATATGCATGCGGCTTCAAAACATCCAAACTTTGGCATCAGTTATCAACAAAATCGTCCGCCGGAAGAATTTGTGTGGTTATCGTGTAACGATCTGTACCTATCCATTGCTCAAACTGCACACTTGTAATTCGTCGAAAACTGTTTTCAAATGTTCGCGGATCTGATTAGGGCCTGGGCATGACGCACAACGTTCGTTGGTAGTAGATTTTGATGTCGTTAAATGACATATAGGTTTTGGGTTTGGGCACATCATCATTCGTAGGCAATCTTTATAGGATGTTAGGTGCATATTGGTTCCTGATGTGAGAGAATCGATATCTCCTCCACTCAACATCAACTTGGCGTTTTGATGATAAGTACATACGCAAACAAGATGAGTGCCAGAGTCTCCGGCAAGAATACATTGTTTGGGTCGCAATGTGTAAAATTTAGTTAGACCTATTTTGACGTCGGGATACTCTTTTTTAAATACTTGGTACAGTTCTTCAATGTTACTCAAAATTAATTGTTTTTGGATGTGAGACCTGGTACCGTCGCTTAATTTGACTGAAACAAAATCTTTTTTACCAGGCAGAATACGGCTAACATCTTCTCGAAGATAGAAACTTCTTACAAGATTTTCTATTTCCACGGGTAGCTTGTTAGTTCCGCTTCGAGGATTAGGAGTTGTTAACACACAATGTTGATCAACCAGATGTTTTGCCTTGTTGGTTTGCCGTCTCGATGCTCCAAATTCTTCTGCCAGTTTATTAGCGCTCCAAGATTTCGGTGCAATAGTCAGAATTAAAGTTTTTGTAGACGCCGACGTGGATGGATCATTAAACTTTTCCTTTAATTGTTTTAAAATTTCGTAATCGTCTGTGTTATCTATTTGCGACGATTTATTATTGTGCTTTTCCTCAGGAATAAACAATTCGTCTTTGACAGTCTGGGAACATTCACTTGATGTGACGCTACTCTGTGATAGCACAGGATCTGTACCAATTTCTGGAGGAGTTTCGGTTGAAAGGCGTTTCCTGCAATGTTCACAAACATAAGCAGCTGATGAAACTCTCCATTTTGTAGCTAATCCCATTGAAATCTTCCGAAGATTTTTTGTCTTACGATGAACTGGCAAGTGGAATGGATTGAAACATTGATTACCGTAGTAATTCATAATATAAAAAATCACTAAATATACTGGGATGAACACAATAACATGTATCGTAACACAAAATAATATAACTTAATTAAACGGCACTCAATCATAAAAACGCACTGTTCGCAAAGCGGCACAAGCGTCACTGACATAAATAACCGTTAAAACCAATCAAATAAGTCGTTATAATCTGTCTCACTCTTGCTTTTAACGGCGAGTCCTATGAAGAACTAAGTAATATTTAAAAAAGATAAGAGATGGCGTTAGTGGTCACGTTTTAATTAATTGATGTTAGTAAATTTAAATATTCTTTAACTTTAAAATTATTAGAATATTGCACATGGATGTATATTATTTACATATATTTACTATACTTAATGTTTATGTAATGTGTATTGGAAGATATATCACTATCATACTTTAAAATGCAAACCGCTACGCAACCCAAGGAACCGCCAGTACGGCGCCCTGACCGGCACCTTTGTACTTATGTTCCTGTGTCTTTGAAACTATTGCGAATCCCATTCTCAAACTTTTCATGTCATGTTTTAAGATAAAAAAATATTTTTTTTTTAAATACCGAACTTAGTCAAAAATTAATATTAAAAATTTACTTCCGGTTTTTTGTATGAAAAAAATAATAAATTTCAAAGTTATTATAACTGTAAAAAATAACAGCTTATATTCTATGAGAAACCTCACAAACCATATTTTTGATTTTATTCGGTAATATCGGAAACAGCTTTTGAAAAATCCAGTCCTCAAATTTCCTTCAATTTTTAAATGCTTCTAAACCGGAAACAGCGTCGAATAAAAAAAAAACTAAAAATGTACATCGATTTAGGATGACGAGAAGTATAAATGCTGCAAATTTCAACAAATTCTATAACCTGACATGTTTTTCGCTGCCCGCTTGGCGTGAAATGTCCCACTAGACAAATGTGAAGAACAGGGGGCCGATTTTTTAATTTCAAGCGCTCAATTTTTCCTTGAAAATCTGTGGAAAACTGTGAAAAGCGACTTTTGAAATACGAGCGATAGAAATTGTATTTGTAATTGTATAATGTCTAGTACTGGAGATAGTATTAAAGGAAGAACACGAAATTAAAAAATTGCCCCCCTAAATGAGGAGATAAAATATAGAAATTTGACAGGAGAGTTGCTGTTTTTTTCAAATAAAACCGCCACATCTCGCAAAATTGTATTGACTTGAGCCTACCCAACGAGTTGAAAAAATACTATAGTTCTGGTACTCGACCAGATATAGCTTACTGTGTCAATTATTTGAGCAGGTTTCAAAAATACATTGTTACAATTATACTCATTTAAATCTACATTGCGATACATTAAAAAATATTTGTACGCGACGAAAAGAGCCTTAAGCTCACGTATTGCCAAAACTTGAAGGCTATAGGAAATCTATCACAGGATTTGTAAGACTTTTCGGAAACGCTGTGTATTGAAAATAAAAGAAACAAAATAGTGTAACTAAATCTTCAACATTTTCCGAATATACATGCATATAGCGTTATCCGAAGCCGTAACTGTGATTATTTTTTTGCGAAGTGTATTTAATGAAGTTACTATGGTTATGGCCTTATGGCTAAGGACGGTAAATTAACGAAAAACTCCAAACGCACAACACAGTGCAAACGGGTAACTAAAACTAATATTTTAACTAAATGTATCATTAATATAAACTAAACAAAACATTAAAGAGAGATTATGGTTCTAATTATCAACCTTCTCAATAGATAGGTAAATATTAACCCCAAAATGTACCTATGTTATTGCTAGTTATTTTAACCCATGTCAAAAAATTCACTCACATTATAAAAGTTTTTATCGTTAAGCCAATCATGTAGTTTTTATTTAAATTAAATAATATCCATTGTGCGAAATTCGACAGGAATTCTGTTATATATTTTTACAGTCATAACTAGACAACTTTTCTTTTGGTTTGTCAATCGAGAGGGGGTATTAGGTAGTCTGTCTGGGTCTCGGCAAGAGCGAGGATATACGTCACACGCTTTTTTATTTAAACATGGACTTGTACTTATTTGTTTATTTAATATGGACAAATATGCATATTTCATTTATGTAGAGCACCGGAAGAGGCAAAAGACAGAGCTTTTTAAATAGTGGCCGGCAGGATTCGTCAGGCCGCATTTAATGTAATGCTCTTAAACATCTTTTTTGTGTGAGGAATGCTCGATTTATATCAGTGCATTTACCCATAACGTAAGGTTGATTCGACATAGGCATGGTAACAGGAAATTGCAGTTTTAATATTTGTGATTTTACTGATCTGTTTAAGACAATATGCATATTTATTTAATCTCAGGGTTACACTATCGATTTGCGATTACCAATCGCGTTTCTAAAGTGAATTGGGTACTTGACACATGTTGAATATTATAACAAAATTTTGCTAAATGGATAGAAAATGGGTCATTCATTATAAGGACCACCACACAATTACACGATACGACGTCGTGTCGTGGGACGGGACGATGCGACGCCGTCTCGCGTTGCGGCGTCGTGTAACGTTGCGGCGCCGCACGATACGACGTCGTGCTACGGTACAATACGACGCCGTGTCTCGTTGCGACGCCGTGTCGTGGAAACCTATGATATAAACCGTAAATGTTTATGAGATTAAAGAAAGAGATAAGCTTATGTTCAAATCGGGGAGAGTGACACGCACAAAGACACACCGATTGCGAACATAGATTAACGTAACAGAAGCATCGTGCTAAGTTGCATTCTTTCTTTAGTGCTTGTTGTTTGTTCGACCGGCATACTTTATATAAAATAAAATTATTAGGTAATTAATGTTGAGTATTATTTATAATAATAATATATGAATTAGTATAGTAATTAGTATGTATTAGTTTTAGTATTATAATATATGAATAATTTCATATTAGCTTGGACTGATTATTATTATTTTATAATTAACTACCTATTCAAAATTTATTATTTCATACGCCAATTAGGTATCCCACAGTATATCAGGTACCTAAAGAAAAGGTATCTAAAGGTAAGTTAAAAAAATTGTTACTGCACAGTGTGTAAATTCAGTACGGGTAATAAATCAGACCAGACATAGAATTTATCCGTGTAGTCATGAATTAAGAAGTTTTTTTTTTCAATTAAGCTTAATTAAAACCCCGTAATTCATATTCGCAAATTTGCGGTACTTGTCAACACCCTGATAGACGGTACCCTCCACATGAAGGCTGTCACGGCGGACTCGCGTGTTTTTCGCCTGATGCTGGAAATAGTCTCTCCACATGCTTTTTATGTCCTGTTTGGATGTTACGAGATTTCCGCTGTCATCTTCTAGTAGTTGGGAGACAGGTTGGTATCCTTTCTTAAAGTTCTTTGTAAAAAGTGCGAGATTGGTTTGCCCTTATCAACGTTTCCATCCCTCTGACAATGCCCTCCAGGTGCGTTCTCTTAGCTCGCCTAATGACATTTCTGGCTTCAACTTGTATCTGTTTGTATTTACTTTCCCATCCATTATCCTGTTCTGCGAGAATTCTAAATTTCCTTCTCTTTTCCATTATTTCTCCACACTCGTTATTCCACCATTTCCTTCTCTTTCGTCTTTTCCTACGCCCAATAATTTTATCTGCCGCCTTATTTATTTTTCTTTTTATATTTCCCCATAATATATTTACATCGTCATCTACTGCTAGCCCACCAAAACTATTACTCACCTCTAGTTCAAATTTCTCTTTGATACTTTGGTCTTTTAGTTTTTCCAGATCAAGGTGTTCCGTTTTGTCTTTATAAGATAGCTGTTTATTTACTTTAATTTTGATAGCTAGCATGAAGTGGTCGCTGTCACAGACTGCACCTCTAAATGTTTTAACGTCATGTATGACGTTTTTGTGATTGTCATCAATAAGGATGTGGTCGATCTGGTTGACAGTCTGTCCATTTGGAGACTTCCAGGTACCTTTATAGATGTCTTTATGGGGAAACATCGTGCTCTTTATTACCATTGCTTTAGATGTTGCAAAGCTGATCAGACTGCATACTAAAAAAGAGGATAACAAGCCCCACAAGAATATTGTTTTTGATGGTAAGTATCGCAGGCGGGGACCAACAGAGGGTTACTTATAGTCATTTTGGTTGTTGGTCCCCGCCTGCGATACTTACCATCAAAAACAATATTCTTGTGGGGCTTGTTTTCCTCTTTTTTAGTGTGCAGTCGGGTTATTTGTTTTTTTATAAAAAAAAATATTGCTTTTTAGTAACCCCCAAAATATCCTATGACACTCCCTTGATCAAGACGAATCTAACGATACCTCATACATCAAAATCCATCGAGCCGTTTAGGCTACAGGAGGCCACAAAGAAACAGTCATACATACAGTATGCATACATACACTGGAAAAACATTACCCTCCTCCCTTTGGCAATCGGGTAAAAAGATCGTATCGTACATTGCATTGCGGGCCGAATTATTTTGTTTAATATTTTCATTGTATTTCTAAACAAAATTTACATTCTTAATATACTTCTTAGGTCCGGTTAGCATTGGACCGTTTAAAGGTCTATCCGTATTAAATTTACAAACTCGATATTCAGAAATTGCCCAGTCATCTTACGCCTATGCCTAGGAAACTGGAAACTGGTATAAACCTTCATTGTGGCGTTCTAAAGTATTTCTTAAAAATTTAAGGTGAGAAGGTAGGTAGGTATGTAACTATTATTACATACATAGAACTGCACTAAAATTATTTTCACCTTCTGTCAATCATCTTATTCTTTGGCATTTTATTGCTTAGATAAATTTTAGGCTTGGCACAAACTCAGCTTTTTCGCGCGGTTTGTTAATGAGGCGCCGTTATTAGAACTCAATCAACCTCTTTTGTTTCGGATTTCCTTCGAATATACGTTGGACTTTAACTATGACGCGAAAGTGACAAACACTAGTCTATGAAGGGTAGAGGCAAGGAGAACAATCTCTTATGGGAGAACTGTTGCTAACATAGACATACAATATAACTAGACAAGCCGAGCGACCAGGGGTAAGAGAAAGACATATATGACGTCATCATGACATCATAATATGGGGTTACCATGGTCGCAAAAAAGAAAAGATGGCTGAAAGCCGTATGAGATGGTTCGGGCATGTGATGAGACGTGACAAGGAATATGCAGTCAAAAAGGCTTTGGCCATCCCAGAGAAAAAGAACGGCAAAGGGAGGCCGCTTACCACGTGGTGGACAACCGTTACCAAAGACATGGAGCGGGCGCAGATCAACACGCAGACAACCCAGGACAGAAAAACCTGGCGCCTTCGAACGAGGAGGGCCGACCCCAAATAACGGGACATGGCAAAGAAGAAGAAGAAGACCATGGTCGCAAAAAATTACCCTAAAATGTAATAGGAAAACGATGCAACAAGTACTTAAATTACGTAATGAGTGAGTCGCCATTTTGACTCCCTAACTTGCGAAGTATCGCAAGAAAAATCGCAACTAGTAGTCGGTTTATTTGTTTTTGCAGTAATTTGTAAGTAAGCCTTACTTACCTATATGAAGTTTTGAGTTAATATAATACTTGTTTTTAGATTAATTTGTCTTAAAGGGCTTCGGCCCCACGCATGCCTCCCAAAGGTCCGGGACCCCATGGTCCCGAGATATGGTAAGACAGACAAATAATAATAATAATAAATTTTCTTTATTTCGGACAAACAATGTATCCATAGAGTGTTAGTACAACAAGAAAATATCTTAACCTAGTATTAGTATTTATAAATATAATTTAAATAAGATGAGCCAATTTACAATATATATATACCAACATAATATATCTATATTATAAATTGCGCAACACTTTTAATTAGCTCGGTCCAGCGCTTTAACATCGGACAATCGAATCTATTAGCAATTTATAAGATTAGGTGATTGTTGGAATAAAAATGATAAACTATCAAAAGAGGTAATTTCTTTATTCAAAACTTTTACTTACTAGAAATAATATATATGAATAAAGCTTTTAATGGCTATCATGAAACCCAAAAATCCAGTTTTTCGTTGGGTGTTTACAATATTAGTTATTCCAAGTTTTAAGGACTTCATGTAATCGTAAGTATCATTTAAGATAACGGTCATCCTGTTGGTTGTTTACAACCATAATCCTTCAAATTTCTCGAGTTGAGAATATCAAACAAGGAGTTGATTTTTCGTATGAACTCTATTGTCGCTTCCGAGTTTTTAAATTCTTCTAGTTGTAAGTTATCTTTACAATACTCAATTGCATTTGCAACGGACTCACTGAATATTTGGGCAGCCAGTTTGACTTTCATGATCTGCTTTTTGTTATTTATGTGAGCTCCTCTTATTTTGTTAGCCAACTGACATCCTTCGTTTTCTTGGAGATCTACAAGACGTCTTATAAAGTCAAAAGCTATTGATTTTCCTACGCCGTCAATTAGAAATGACTTGTCACCTAAAGTGTTTCTCGTAAGTTTTAACATGTGGGACGGATCCGGAAAAATCGCTACTTTCTTACCTTTGTGCGTGAATACTGGATCTATCAACTCTGAGTTCAATTTACAACCTAATACTCTGGCCATTGAAAAGTTAGCTGGACAGCCGTCAAAAGTTAAAGCAACAATTTCGATCCCGCATTCACTCACTAAGTCTATACACATTTTGAGTATTTTGACCAACGATGCTTTTTTTTCAGCAGAGATGCCATTTATTAGAGAGTTTCCTACGGGCAGCTTCCAGCTTCCATTAAGACAAGTCAGCATAAAAACCAAAGCTTCTTTTGCTAACGGTATCCTGTCGTCCTTATCAACTGCAGTGTCTTTATCCTGGCCGAGATTCATAAAACCTACATATTGTTTACTATCCCAGTTAAGAGACTTGCGTATGGCCATTTCTTCAAAGCATAGACCACAAATAATGTTTTTACTTGGGTCGCTTTTGGCTAAAAGTTTCAGGGCCGCCAAAGATTCTGACGAGAAACCAGGCTCCCCATCAACAGTTTGATACCACCTCGATAATGTTCGCGTATGAGGCAAACATGTATTGAAATGTTTCCGCACAAAATTGTACGCACGGGAGCTAATGAAATGCAAATTCAGTGCAAATTTGCGGATTTGGGGAGAATTTGATTTTATTCGGCCTCAAAAAATCCAACTTGTTTGGGTTCAGAGTTGCTAGTAGGTCCGCTGATTCTTGGTTAATAAATCTTTTTTTTGTAAATCTTCTAAAATAGCTGCTAACTCCGCATTTTTCTTTTGAAGTCGCCGGCTTTTAGATCTCAATGCTTCAATTTTTTTTCGACGTGACTCGGCTAGAAGCGTTTTTCGATTCAATTGCAAAGTAAGTTTTAATTTTCTAGGTGTCATAATCGGCACTGATTTATCATTGATTTTAGAACATTCAATCTGAAAAGATCAAAGCATTTCACTTTAAAAGTTAATACCCTGTGCTGCCCTACCTCACGTAGCCCTGCCTAGTCCTGCTCAGTCCTTCATGTCCTGTCCCTTCCTGTCTTAACTGCAGTTTTTTTATCAATGTGATTCATTGAAATGATCGCCAATAGAAGCATAGCAGTCCAGGCTCCACCAAGTACAAATATAAAAGTTGACCTAGACGCTAAGACATGTACCTACTTACTAACAAACCACTGTTATGGTATTGTGCGACTGGTAGGAACTTACATTAATGGAACGGAACATAGATAAGACTGTGGTGATGGTTTCTGTAATTTGTAACTCAGCGTTTAGATGCAATAAAACGAACCCAAGAGCACAAAGCACCACAAAATATAAACTTGCACTCACGAAATTTGTTGTCATGCTGTGCACTTGCTCATGCATAGCAGGCTGACTTTGGCAGTCCATAGGTTTAATGGGTGACGGCTCTACTCGAAGTCCATGAGATACAGGGAATTTCTAAAAGAAAGTAATCATACAAAATAAGTTCCTAAATTTTGAATGTTATATGTTATTGGATTGGTATTAAAAGTATAGAAAATTATCATATTACTTATTTAATAACAACCGACTTACGTGTATGAACAAGGTTGGACACAATATTGTTCAAAATGTTTTGAACAAATACGCGAGTATTTGTGAGGCATCCAATTAGATTTTCCAGTTCCCGCAATCCATTCCTTAACTGTTTCATCCTTCGTCGGAAAGCTGAAAATATCAAATAGCTTGAAACTCCCGAAATATGGGGTAATTGCAGGGGACTTTTTTTCTATTTGTTTGCAACCCTAAATAAAATACTACTGAATTTGACTGGTTTACATAACCAAACTTTCTGTTTTATTTTTAGCAATAATTTACTGATATCTCCTATTTTATCAAGTTTTTCATAATCTAACTAATGATGTAACTCAGTAACTTGGTTCCTGTGAGATTTGAGAAAGAAATACATGATCAAAATACGAAAAACTTGTACTTACGCATGAAATGTTACACCCGCTTCTTTTCGCAAGCTATTGCTTTTGCAGGAAACCACTGAACACCCCACCATGTTAACTATACGTAAAAACGTCTTACACCACCGTTAAACACTTAATAAACACAATTATTCACTCTAAAAAACTTTTACAATAATAAAACGACGTTGTTTACTAGCACTCTTGACAATATGATTGACAGTTTAATGTATGGCATCTTGCGGGCTTTTGTCTCTTTCACTCTTATAAATTTCTGTATATCGCCATCAGCCTCCTTCCTAAGCTGCCATAACCCGACCATGAAAAAAAACCCGGTCGGTGATAAAGACAAAGCATTGCACTATTTTCTCTTTCCTCTTATAGGAATCGCAATAAGACTATCTTTCTGTATCAAAGAGTGTCAGGCCCTTGGTTGCTAAAGTGTCAAGCTGGCAACTGTAAATAATAGTTAGTATAGTAAATCTCTCCGGTGGTGCTAGATTAGCACAAGGACATGACCTAAAATTAGACATTATTGACGAAGTGAAGTGCACTGTCAGGGACTTGAATTATTTTACCAAAGTAAAAAAAATGTTCGCGATGTATTGTGGCGCTACCTAATTAAAGTTTTTTGATGAACACTTTTCACATAAGATTGTTCTCCTTACCTGTACCCTCCATAAAACGAAGCATAAGGTGATTTTTGAATTTGTTTGAGCTATTTTGTCACGGACTCGACCTTCATTCTACAATTTTTAAGATTTGACGTTGCCATAGTTATGAATATAATAAAGACGTCAATGGAAGTAAATAATATATAAACAATGCTGTATTCAAGAAAAAAATTGCAAAATATAAGATTAATATATTTATTTATTTTATATATTTTTAATTTAAGTCGTATTGTGCCGTAGCACGACGTCGTATTGTGCCACGGCACGACGCCGCAACGTTACACGACGCCGCAACGTGACACGACGTCGCATCGTCCCACGATACGACGTCGTATCGTGTAATTGTGTGTTGGGTCTAAGAAAGTCGAATTTAAATACATAATGAGATTATACATTTTTTTTTAATTTTTAAATATAAAAAAGTAAGTTATACCATTCGATTCCCTAAATGTTGTTGAAAAATAAATTGTATGAGAAGTATGTATATAAACGCAATATTTCACGGTCAAAATAGCAATTTTCTTGATCTTCCATACATTTAGGACAGACTAATGTAATGTGATGTCACATTACATTATCATTTTGTGAGAGGCGTTTCAATCGTCGAGTGCGAGCGTCAGACTTAACTCTTATTTCTGATCTTTGTGTTGCTTAAATGCCATGAGTCCTATATAGACATTAAATTTGATCCTCAGGAAAATCAAGTTCGATAGACATTATTTACAAAAATCTGTCAAGTAGCCAATTCTGAAGATAACATAGCGGATTTTCTGGCTAAATCGTTAGGTCATGTTAAATTATTTTAATGAATAAGAATAAGAATATATTTCAAGAATTTGTCATTACATGAGCAGCAGTACATTGATCCCCACACTAGGCTCAGCCTGTAACGTGGGAATCTCAGAGAAGTATCGAAATGGTGCGGTTCTTATTTTAACAGAATATATTATGAATATACATCGTGTTCATGATAAAGTTTTATTATTGCAATGATTCATTGATTAATGTGATTCAATTAATTTAATATTGTAGATTATAATGTATTGTCATGGATAACTTTAAGGTGGCACGTCGAGGTTGTATAGATGTATACCAGCAGGTTTGTTATTATTAATGTTTACTTGAATTCTATGTCAGGTGCCACAGCGCTACAAACTGAATATCTGTTGTTGTGTTTTAAATGTTATGATGGTTCATTAAAATATATAAGTTTTTTGTATCCGTACGTCTGACTATCATTTCAACAATCTTCATCAAAGCAATTAGCAAAGAGAATTTAGGAGGCGTATTGTCAAATTAAATTTTGTAGTCAACTAAATAGACTTTAAGAGCGTACTCCCATCTTAAATGCCGGCAACGCGCTTACAACCCCTCTGGTGTTGCAGGTGTCCATGGGCGGCGGTAATCGCTTACCATCAGGTGATCCGTCTGCTCGTTTGCCTCCTCTACCATAAAAAAAAATACTGCCCTCTTTCGACACAGGACTAAAACTCTTAGAATGACATATGGCTATTTGACCCATGTTCTTTCACTGATATGTATTAAATATCAAATGATATATGTTCTTTCACTGATCTTCTTCCTCGCGTTATCCCGGCATTTGCCACGGCTCATGGGAGCCTGGGGTCCGCTTGACACCTAATCCCAAGATTTGGCGTAGGCACTAGTTTTCACGAAAGCGACTGCCATCAGACCTTCCAACCCAGAGGATAAACTAGGCCTTGTTGGGATTAGTCCGGTTTCCTCACGATGTTTTCCTTCACCGAAAAGCGACTGGTAAATATCAAATGATATTTCGTACATAAGTTCCGAATAACTCATTGGTACGAGCCGGAAATGAACCCGCGACCTCCGGATTGCAAGTCGCACGCTCTTACCGCTAGGCCACCAGCGCTTCGCTATTTCTAAAAGCTTCGAAAGAGTTATTTTAGAATTTATAATATTAGTAGGGATTTAGGGATTATTTATAATGTTACATATGTTTCTAGACGTTTAGGGAAAAGGAGTGTGGACGACCGCTTCGTCATATAGTCATAGTCCCTATTTTCCTTTCCGGATATTGGCGTTTAAAGAAAAAAAAAATCTTATGTACCTACATAAAGTTAACCATAGACGACTTTGTTAGATTTTTTGATTATTATAGGAATTAGGATTATAAATCAAATGTCTTATAAATTTTTGGAAGCTTTTAACTTATATAACCAAGGGAACCTCCACGCGTTCCTGAGAAAAAGGGTCTTGACAGACGGACCAACGGACGGAAAAAAAAAACCTTAGTTCTCAATTGCATCCGTTTATTTATTTGAAGTTTTCGGTACACCCCTTATACCGACGATATACGGACATCATATGTTGTCTCGGGGCATTAGCGGGTTAATATTATAATTCCAAGAAGGAAGCATAATGTTGACAAACATCGTTGACGTCTTTTCATTTCGAGGTCTGCATTTATTATGACAACATAGCCGTAAGTATGTCGCAAATTCTTATTTAACTCTTTTGATAATGTTTTCCATTGCCATCAGTGTCGTCGGACAATTTTGATGGAATAGTACCTTTGTCTGTCATCAGTGGTCAGTCAGTGCATAGAGGTATCGAACTATACACGTAGGTTTCGTGATAAACTTTAAAATGTTGGAATTTAATTCGATGATCACTACAGTTTTACTGCTACCAATATGCGAGGTAAAGTTGTTATTTGTTTGAATACTTTGGTATAATCACACAAAGATAAGCTGGCAGAGAGTTTGATAGCCCAGCTTGTGCAAGTGTTAAGTAAACGTCATAATTTTATAGAAGTTTGACGTTTAAAATAACACTCGCACCAGCCAGTGCAAATGTAATTTTAAACGGTTACCAAAATCGCTGCAGAGTTAGCTTGGTTTGACTCTACAGTCAGCATCAATAGTAACGGATAGACTGGACGGAGCGCAAAAGTATCTTCGTCAGTATAATTGTTCAACATAATATAGACATTTTTTTTTTACTTATAGAATGGTAGAGTCTGTGCGGAAACAGAAGAGTCGTGGAATGTATTGAGCCCCATACATTCCAAAAACAAACATTAAAAAAAAGCACACCGGATTGATAACCTCCTTCTTTTGAAATCTTGAAGACGGTTAATAAATATTATAGGACATTGTTACACAAATTGACTCAGTCCCACATTAAGTTCACCAAGGCTTGTGTTCAGGGTACTTAGACAACGGTATATATAATATATAAATATTTATAAATACTTAAAAATTGAATAGACAGGTTTACACATTAAATACTCTAAATCTAAAATAAATAAAACTAATCTTAAAATAAATAATTAAAAACTATCCCCATGCGGCATGGTGCCGTAGATGCTGGCAGCATTTCCTTGTTGTATCGCAATACTTATTCTCTGTGCGAGGAAGCTCACAGATCACCGGTGGCGTCTACTATTTTTTTAGCTAAATCTGTGGATAGTGTAGACGCGTCCGGACCCCAAAAGGCACGAAATCGTATTCGGGGCAGAGACCCCTATATTTGATCTTTTTCAATTTTTCGGCCGCCTCTGCCGCCGCGCCCACTTTTGCAGTTGTGCCGTGGATATGAGACGGGGCTAGGGTGTCTATACATGTGGCGTCCCACACCAGCACCCGTCCCATCTTACACGGAATTAGTGACATTCCGTCCGGTCTCTTACCGTGATCTCTTACATTACCAGCAGGCTCGAGAAGAGCTGGCACGTTGACGCCGGCAAGAGACCGGCGGAGAATTGGCAGGAGAGCCCGTGGTGTCCGAGGGCGTCGACATCAGTGCCGCAGGGGCACCTATGTGGAGCACAGTCCCGGACGCCGAGTTGCAGGCAGGTTGCAACGAGCAGAGTGTGCGGTTCCAAAAATGTGCCTGTGTGTACTGAAGGGAAGGCGTGTAGCCAGGCGCCGGATTCCCTGGTACCCGCCGCTAAGAGTCTGGTGCGTGAGGAACTTGTGCTGCGACTTAAAAGAAATTCATAGATAATTTTACAATGGATGCCATCCCAGGTCCTTTGGGAATTTAGATTTTCGAGAAAATCCTTACGTGGGCAGGCGATGGACCAGGCGTTTTTAGCCTCGGTTAAGCCAGCAATCTCATAGTTTGGAGGACAGGCCCTTAGGATTTTGCCTACCAGAATTGCTGAGCTATGAACGGAAGATAAAAACGCCGGGGTAGAAACACTTGAAATTTTGCGAATCCCTAACCCACCGTGGCGAATGGGCAGGGATGCCTGGGTCCAGGACTCTTCGCTAAGCTGTAAGTTTAAAATTGATTCCAAATTAGTTTTGATAATGTCGTCTAGAGGTGTTAACAAGTTTGGAAAAAGAGCAGCAGCGAAGTACATACATTAATTTTGGTACAAAAAGGCAGAATTTAATAATTGATAAAGCGTAATGTGGATGTGGAATTTCAAGAAGACGACTTTCGTAATTTTGAAATTTGGAAGTAGGGTCGGAAATGAAATTCGAATATATATATAGAAAACCATGACTCAGGAACAAATATCCATGTTCATCACACGAATAAATGCCCTTACCAGGATTTGAACCCGGGACCATCGGCTCCATAGGCAGGGTCACTACCCACTAGGCCAGACCGGTGGTCAAAAATGCATTTAAATATTTTAATCGAAATTTTCAATATATTACTTGGTTTTTACGTACAGGTTAGTATATTTATTAAGTACTTCGCAGTGAATTGGTTTTAACTGTCATACAGTGTATTTTTTTAATAATAAAAAAATTGCTTGGTAAAAACTAAATGCATTATTATAATTATATTCTCCACAGAAATTGACTTACTTTGGCTTAACTTATTATCCTACGAGTATGTCCCCTAGATGGGGCAGAGGGCGTCCACAGTGCGCTGCCATTGCCATCTGGATCGGTCTTGAGCTTCGTGCTTGAGTTCGATCCAAGTCTTCCCAATAGCCTTCGCCTCTGCAATAATAGTCCGGCACCAGGACTGCTTTGGACCGCAACGTTTCCTCTTTTTTTGGAGATTCTAGTTTAGGTCTTGCCTCGGTATGTGGTCACGATCCCTTCGACCTAAGTACACTCGTTATTTATATTGAACTTGGCTCTCATTTCACATTTATGTTTCTGATGGGATGTATAAGTACTTACCACAGCTAAGCTATTTATTTATTATATAAGTTAAAATTTAAAGCTTCCAAACTTTTGTATGAAATTTGTTTTATACTCCTAATTCCTATAATAATCGAAAAATCGAATAAAGAAAGCTATGGTTAACTTTATGTACATAATTTTTTTTCATAAAGCGTCAGTATCCGGAAAGGAAAATAGGGACTATGACTGTATGACGAAGCGGTCGTCCACACCCCTTTTACCTAAACGTCTAGAAACATGTTTAATATTATAAATAATCCCTACATCCCTACTAATATTATAAATTCTAAAATAACTCTGTCGGCCTGTTACGGGCACGCGTAAACCGATTTAGATGAATTTTGAATGGATATAATTTGAGACTTGAGTTAGGCCATAGGATAGTTTTTATTATCAATCGTCTTAATCATCCCACGCAGACGAAGTCGCGGGTAAATAAATAAATCTTGGGTTGAACTTTTGTTTGAACATATCAACTGGTGAACAGTTTTTCCAGTTTACGATTTGTTATTATTTTAACGGAAATTCATTTTTAAACTTTCTCAAATGAAATGTAAAAAAAATTAGTCAATTTCACTGATATTTTTTTTCAATATTGTTTGGCTTAAGACGATTCAGTTAATTATCTTTAAAAAGTGAATCGCCTGTTGATCTATCAAAAGAAAATATGAACCTACCACGGTGAATTGGGGTCAACAGCTGGGAATAATCAAAGCATCGTGCCAAAAAGAAACCTTGAAAACTCCAAATTCTCGGTACTCTTTAAACTTTACAGAATGGTTTGAAATTAAGTTTTGTGGCATTTACCTATTACAGTGCGCTACAATAAGAAATTCGTCAAAGCAACCCTTCCTCCTCTACACCAAATCAAATCATTGGTCGTCAAATTCAGGTACCTAACAGATTACATATTCACAATGTAAATTCATGCATTACGTACTTTGGACGAAAAAATAATATCCGAAAATTTATTTAAATACTGTTTTCTAATTAATATTTCAGGACTAAGGAATAACTGGAAAAACTTCAATGTTGTTGTAAATAGCTATGATGTGGGCATGACAGCGTTGGCAATTGCCGGAGCAGTGCAGGAACAGGCCAAGTTCCCACAACTTGACCCGAAACTTGCCTATTACCACACCACTGCCTGGAGGTGGACCTTAAGGCAGTTGAGTCTGTAAGTACCTACTAAACTATCAGATCAAAACCTTACCATACTTAATACGAATAAGTAACCCCAAATTAGCTAGAGGACCATCAAAAGTTACGAATAGATATCCATCAAGTTCCTATAAATTCTGTTACTTTGAAAACTATTCCACAACGATTATTGTTACCAGATACCCGGATATATTTTATAAGAAGTTCTGCCAATTGCACAAAGTATGGCGTCGACGATTCTTCTACGAGGATGTGTTCGTACCCGAATGGTTAAAAAAAATGTTGGTGTGGGTTGATAATACCTCATGGGATAAAGAAGAAAATATGACTCAGCGGTACAATATATACGCAAAACGCGAATTTGACAAGACTGATAGATATCCACCCAAGAAATTCGTTTCAGATGAATCATTCAGCAATTCAACAAGTATTTTCTATCCAGGCAATTTTATAAATACACTATATGACGAAGGATTACCCATCCAAGTTCCCAGACAAAAGAAAAACTGATGGGGCTAAGAGAAATTCCCTATAAGAAAATTAGCTATTTTTAACTATCTATTTTTTTATTTCTCTAGTTCATAATTTCAAACGAGACTTGTAACGCTTTCTACCAATATTTTTAAAAGTTCACGGAGTTAGAAAAAATCAACAAAACATAAATATGAAATGAGAGCCAAGTTAATTATTAAAAATATGTGTCGTTGTTGACTCGCCGACAAAATAATTGAGATCTGTATGGGTGCCTAGTTCTGTGTTGCGTAGAAAATCCTGCAATTATAAAGGATTTGTCTTGGCTAGTTTTTACCACAGTAATCCTCTCATTTCACATTTATGTTTTTGTTGGGATATCATTACTTTTTGTACAGAAATTACTATACTATTAATAATGAAAGTAGTTTTGCCCAAGCTGTAAAGGGGACCCACGCGCGGTAAATTGTCAAAAATTTTCAGTTTTCAGATTTTTTCCTTTGTATACGCCTAGTAGTCTATCTTCATGCCAAATACCAAGTCTCTACGTCATCTAGAAGTGGGTTAGGTTTTTGTCTATAAGTCTTAATTTATTATCAATGTACATTTTTTTTTCGATCGAATTTTCTTTAATTTTCAGTTTTCAGATTTTTTCTTCTATGTACACCTAATTGCCTGCCTTGGTGTCAAATATCAAGTTTCTAGGTCATCTGGAAGTGGGTTAGGTTTTTGATCCATAAAACTTAATAAATCTAATGATTATATATGATTTTTGCCATCGAATTATCAAATCATTTTCAGTTTTCAGATTTATTTTCCTATGTACACCTAATAGTTTACCTTGATGCCAAGTAACAAGTTTGTAAGTCATCTAGAAGTGGGCTAAATTAATCTAATAATTATCAATATATGATTGTTGTTCATCTAATTATGAATAATTTTCAGTTTTC
This sequence comes from Cydia pomonella, assembly GCF_033807575.1. Classification (NCBI taxonomy): domain Eukaryota; kingdom Metazoa; phylum Arthropoda; class Insecta; order Lepidoptera; family Tortricidae; genus Cydia; species Cydia pomonella. Next base: position 13,904,502 of record NC_084703.1, on the reverse strand, counting down.
AGATTTTTTCCTCTATATACACTTAAAAGTCCACCTTAATGCCAAATTTCAAGTTTTTAGGTAATCTGGAAGTGGGTTAGGTTTTTGATCAGTAAGTCAGTCAGTCTAATACATGGAAATCGTACCAAAAAAGAGGTGTTGCCTTACATCAAATGAGGTAGTTCTGTTTTTTATATATGTTATTAGTGATGAAATAGTAATGACAAATCCAAGTTTTCCACCTCGAAAGCCCTTGGGCTCATAATAAAGTACATGGAAATCCATTCAATTTTAGGACTTTTTCAGTTTTTGTAAAAAATCATCCACCGAGAACCGGAGTTACGCCAAAAGTCACTATGCACACTTTCAAGAAGATGAAATTTGCAATTAATTGACAATATAGTCTTAATAGTCTTAGTGAGCCAAATAGTTTCTAACTTTCTACGGCTTCTCAAAGGTTTGCAAATTTTTGACTACCTAACTGTAACTGCAAAAAAGGTTGTATCAGCAATTTCATGGACTAGTCACAAAAATGACGGTTTTTAAACTTTAATTTATCAATAACTGGTTGATCTACGTTTATGACATTTTGTATTTTAGACAAGCTAAGGAGCTTAAATAAATGTGCCAAGTTTCATGTATGTAGGTTAAATAGGTTTCAGTTGTGAAGGGATCAAAAGTAGCTTGTAATGGTTTGTGTAATATTACACACGGTTGCGTCACCAGTTTTTTTTTTTTTTTAACTTGGCTGGACACACTACCGCGTGTCTAGATCAGAGTATTAAGTACTGCAGAACAAGCATTGTATTTTCTGCAATGCAACCGTCGCGCAATCCAGATTCGTCCGCCCAACGTCCGTTACACCCCCGCCTCGCTTCACCCACGCCGTCAAAGGTCGCCGGGTAACGGAAGAAATCAGTTGACATCCCAGTCGGCTCCTAACTAGGACCTTGCTCTTGGCACGGCAGTCCCGAATCACACATTGCATACACCCTCTATGGTCGCAATTCCGATTCACACAGCTGTCTACTCCAATGCTTAAAGCGAACTTCTTACTAGAACGGGGAAAGCCCGTCACGATTACACATTGCGTAAACGCTCCCAAAGGTCGCAACTCCGATCTCACACGGTGTATCTCCTACCCTAGTAGGCGTAAGCCCAGTGCGCAGTACGTCTTGTCATGTTACTATACCTATATCACCTATTTACGTTGACGTAACATTTATATGAACACCGCTCAGAGATTAGTAGACTTGTACAATAAAGACAATTATACAGTGCCTAATACTACGGACTGCATTCACTACTTTGTATTACAACTGTGTGTAAATAAATATATGCTCTGTGTGTGCTGAATAAAATCCTATTGGAGGAGTTGTTTGTTGTTCTGATTAGCCAGGCCTGAGCCCATCACCATCTCATAAGTGTGCCGACTCTTTGGGAACCTCAACCGGTATAAACTAATATCGGTTAGCTTAGCATTTTTTATTAATAGCTCCGTTGAAATTTTGTTGGGACGTCAGTGTTCTTCGGTAGGTTGGTAGAAACGTCGTAAATCAATATAATAATGCGTTTAGGATAATGAAAAGAATCAGGCGTTACTTTGCGGATATCCATACTAATTAAAACAAAAAATATTACTTTGCTAATCTGCGAATATATGCCACGTGCTAGTCAATCATTGCTAACCCGTTATACTTAGTTGCGTATTTGTACATGCAATTAATGTGCCCACCTTCCCACCGCAAAAATAAATACGCAAAATAGAACAACCCACCACCAAAAGTGCAAAACTCGACACGTGTTTCGCATCCTCAGGAGATGCTGGAAATGTGTGTGGGTTTCATAGGACACCCTTCCTTGGGTGAGGGTGTGAGAGGTCTCTTCCGCATCCCTGCTGTGGAGACTGTGTCCATTCGAGCCCCACCGTGTGGGGCGGTTATTCTCCGTCGTTTTGGGGACAACTGTGCGATCTGGTGTGGGCCAGCTTTATCGCTACCGGCCGTTATCCAGCCCCGCGACCCCTAGCCCGGTGATACCGTTTGAGCGGGGCCAGGTTCCGGGGCCGCAGTGAAGGCGACCGGCAGCTTAGGCTGGCGTGTGCGTCGTGCCTGTGTTGGCGTCATCAGAGTGTTAGTCGTCTTATGTGCTGTCTAGAATGATCGGCCATATTTATACCTTGACCACTACGCTATACAATAGTAGATTGCTAACCAAGGGTGGCAAGTGAACCATGATATTTTAGTTTGATTCCAATAGTTCGAGGCTGAGATGGTTACTCGATTATGAGGAAAGTCATACGTTATTTTGTTATTTTTTCCGATCAAAATGTAAATGGCGCCATTACATAAATAAAATCTAAAACCGTAGACAATCCGATCTTAATGTATACGCGCTTTGAAATAATTTTGAAGAAAAAATACCGACTTCAATGAGGGTGACCGGTGAAAGAACGGTTATTGTTGTTTTTGGATTTCATACAATGAAATTAAGAAGACAGCGTCCTACGCCTAATTATGTAGAAAAGGAGGTATAAAAACATGTCTTTTTTTTTGTCACTGCACCCACCTTGACACATTTCAGATTTGCCCTATGGTTTACTGGTAAGATACCCGCAATAGGGTATTCGACTGTATTTAAGATAAATTATTTCATACCATGCACGAAATAAATCACCAGATAATTATAAAAAAAAACTAAATAGGATAGAAATATACAAATGTGCCTTGAAAACCTAACTGCTTGACAAACATGCAAAAACAAATTGCCAAACGTGAACTATGCATCGTTGAAGCGTTCCGTTCTGTTCATCATCAGCAGTTCCACTTCATCAAATGTCACTTCTACAAATGTAAATACTTGATTTGTTGATGAAAATACTATGATCACTATATATATGCCTTTAACATTTGAGGAGTTCCCTCGATTCCTCATGGACCCCATCGTCAGAACTCGAACTTGTAAAAATTTGTCTTGAAAATCTAATTTGCATAACAAACTCAGCGAAGAGGACAAATCGCCAAACGCGTACTATGCGTCGTTGAGGAGCTCCATTCTGATCATCATCAGCAGTTCCACTTCATCAAATGCCACTTGTTTAAATGTAAATGCTTGATTTGTTAAAGAAAATACAAAAATCACTATATGTATGCCTTTCACATTTGAAGAGTTCCCTCAATTCCTCATGGACCCCATCGTCAGAACTCGAACATGAAAAAAATTTGTCTTGGAAATCTAATTTACTTAACAAACACAGCTAAGAGGACAAATCGCCAAACGTGTACTATGCGTCGTTGAAGAATTCCATTCTGATCATCATCAGCAGTTCCAATTCATCAAATGTAATGTGATTTGTTAAAGAAAATACAAAAATCACTATATGTATGCCTTTCACATTTGAAGAGTTCCCTCAATTCCTCATGGACCCCATCGTCAGAACTCGAACATGACAAAAATTTGTCTTGGAAATCTAATTTACTTAACAAACACAGCGAAGAGGACAAATCGCCAAACGTGTACTATGCGTCGTTGAAGAATTCCATTCTGATCATCATCAGCAGTTCCAATTCATCAAATGTAATGTGATTTGTTAAAGAAAATACAAAAATCACTATATGTATGCCTTTCACATTTGAAGAGTTCCCTCGATTCCTCATGGATCCCATGACCAGAACTGAGTTTTGCCAAAAACGGGACCAATCTGTATATATACAAATAAACAAAAAAAATATTTTCAAAATCGGTTCAGAAATAACGGAGTTATGGAGTACCATACATTAAAAAAAACATACAACCGAATTGATAATCTCCTCGTTTTGAAATCTATAAGTCGGTTCATGTAATGATAATATTTTAAACAATCATCGTCATTTATATTGATATACTAACAAATATTTGTTGATTTCATACATTAATAGATCTTTTATTTCCAGTAATTGCCAATCCTGCCACAATATTTTTAAATTTCCATGTCTTTTGTAAATTTCATGGTATACGCGTCTTGTCGAGATCACTACGTTAACAGTATTTACATTATCGGCTGAATCCATAGATGACAAGTAGTCATAAAGAGCGGATCCTACTTCAGTAGCTCCTCTGTTAGTAACAGTTTCGTCCCATCCGGACTTTGATATTTGAATTCTTTTTTAGAGAACAAGAAGACTTAATAGAATTTCTCTACTTTTAGCAAAACTACATTCATAGTTTAAAATAAGTTTAAAGTGGAAATAAGCCCTTTTGAAAAGACACTCCTCAATTAATATGTCAGTATTAGCTTCCGAAAACACAACTAAAGGAACCTTCCCCTTTTCGATGATGTCATTCCAAATCACATCAAAATTTACTTGTGCACGTGCAAAACGGTCAACGGCATGTGATGCTGACAACCGAACAAAATGATGGATATTTGCATGATATTTGCCTGAGTGGTGTTGCTAGTTACTAAGCTAAACTACCACATACAAAAGTCTGGAGTTTTGAAGTAGTGTCCGAACCTCCAGACTGCCCAATGCTCCCCTACCCTACACCCTAATAAGTTTAAGTAAAACACAATATGTAGATTCTTACAATTATTATTAGTCAATTCGATCAATTGTTCAGTTTACAATAAGTCTTTGGCTTAATTAATCATTCATTGAAAATTCTAATTAAATTATTTTATTAGATTATTCATCTCATCAGATATAAAATGATTGTTTTGCCATGTTCTATATTACTTATGACAGAACTATCGACACTATTATTTGTGCCTCTCCACTTGACAAGACACTGCATATAACCACATTATTTATATCAACCCAGTATGTAATATGTACAACCCAAAACAAAATACAGATAAACCAACATACTTAATTTTTAGAATAGCGTATACTATTGATGTTTTTTTTAACACATTCACTGCCAGACAAAAAACGGCGCATAACCCCAGAAACCGGTGGTCTATAGCTGCGTACAAAACAACCCGCCCAGCGGGTTGTCCGGCATCTGAACAAAGTTCACGAGCGCCCACCAGGTGGGTTCCCGGCAGTGAATGTGTTAATAAATAAGAAACTCATGGATTTACATTTACATATCAGGTCACAATTTTTAGTTAAACAAAGTATTCTGCCATATATAACATAACGTGAGGGACAGATTTGCTTTTGGCCTAGTCAGTATTTAGTCAGTTATCCTTATGTGTTCATGTAGTACAGTTTCTCTAGGTGAAGTTAAGAACCAGTAGGGCTGAGATGGTCGGCTCTTTATCATTTGTCACCATGACGTTTTAACAAGTATGTATGTGCGAAAGTGACACATAACATGACAAGTGGTAAAAAGAAGAATGCGACCATGATTCCGCGGCTGGTTGTTTATATAGTAAATATTTCTACATAAGTACACAGTCTGTCAAGCGAATAAAAGGGACAAATTAGAAACGAGCCGAGGTAATATTGGCCTCGGTTGGTAACACGACACCCGTCAATTTGTTGGCAGGCATTCGTCATAATCTGAGTGTAGCGGTCGAGTAGTTTCGATTGTAGGTAGGGTGTTCACGGGTCCACGAAGGAGATCATGATGTAGCGCGTGCCGGCCGTGACGCGCAGGCCCTCGTGGTAGTGCGTGAGGCGGCCCGGGTGCATGAGCAGCCAGCCGGGCCGCGTGTTGGTCACCGAGCAGTTGTAGCGCAGGAAATGGCAGCCGCCGCCCTCGTAGTCCAGCTCTACAATCACACATAAACTGTGATTACCCATCACGTTATAAAAAAAAAGGTTAACATCTGAGGAAATTTACCTGTCTCTGCATGATACGAGTATAAACGTTAAGTGTATGAAACAGGTAAATAACCTCTTTTAATTTTCGTGCCTATTCAATGTGGCATGCAAGTCTTTTTTAAATAAAAGAATACAAAATACAAGTAAACAAACGTAACAAATTTAACCCTTAATTTGACAACTCAAACTCACAAGCTTCCGTATTTTTCATTTGAATCATTATTCATTCATTATTGCATGAATTTAAGCAGTACAAGCTATCTCGATGATTTATCAAATATAATAACTTAAGAGCAATAGCAACCTAGGGCGTGATAAAACTGATAAAATATGCGCGCTATTTCATGTTAACTTTAAAGCGGATTGAGGTGGACGGATAATGTGATTTGATGTCTTGGCGTGATACTAACGGGGCGTGTTGAGGGCCAGGTTGATTGTGTAGGTGGACGAGTCGTGGTGTGGCCGCAGCGAGGGTTGCTCGTCGGGCCGGTAGCGCACCACGAAGTTCATCAATGACACCGGCGGCTGCCAACACATATAGAAGTTATTAAATTGGTCAAACAAGAGAGAAAAATATATTAAAACTTAAATAAAGGTTTTATTCTTTGCTAAATAATTATGGGTTATTAATTTCTGTGCGTATAACATATGTTCTTTCGGTATTTTTGTTTCTATTTCTTCAGTATACTGTGTAACTCGTTCCTCGTCCCCGCCCACTTGACTTGCGCCATCTGAAAACACCGCCTGGCACCCACCATACTGAAATCCCTCTTCAACAGTAAAGTATGACCACTCACGTTGTGATAGTAGCCGATGAAGACCATCTCCTGCAGGGGACGCACGTACTCCTTCAGAATGTGCAGCCAGTGCTTGTCCAGGCCCACTTGCGTCATGTGGATATCCCGCGTCGGCACCGCCTCGTATCCGCTCTCCAAACGTTTGTCCTGTCGAACAGTATTACATCGATTATTGTGAGTAAACTAGGGTATGACAGTATTAGAGGCATTGAGGCGGTGTAGACATCTTGCTTGGACAAATATTCGCTGCCATAAGTTGGGGTTTTTATAGAGTACGTTACTAACACGTTCTCTGTAATCTGTCAAAACATTCATGTGACACGTATTGACAAGCCTGTCACTTATCTTATAATCCAATAACTTTGTCGCCTGAAAGTGTGAGGTTCCTTTGTGTCAAATCCGGTAGTTCCGATTTTTTGCTGACCTGTTTATGATTTTAGGTCAATGAATAATCCAAGTTTGTGACCTCGAGCGTCGAACGCAACTTTGTCAAAAATATAAAAACTGCGAAAATGTCGGTTTTTTTTTACATTTGGGCGATTATAACCCTAAAGGACTAGTTATCGATAGTACCTCTTCAGGATGTTTTTAAAGTAGACTACATTTGCTACAATGCATGACTAGGATTGTCTCTATGAACCTGATAGTTTTCTAAATAAAGCATTTCAAAGTTTATAATTGTTTCGAACTTGAATTAGTGGGGTAAGTAAGCGCAGTGAGTATGCACTTTTGTCTCAGGTGATGGCGCTTGGCTCGATTGTTCCTAATGTCATCGCTCAATATTATCGCTTAATACAATTATCGCTTTAAAAACTCATTATAATATCAACTGATAATTATATTGCAACAATATATCAATATAGTATGTCTAACTAGGTAATTAAGTTAAAATATAGCAAAAACAATGAAATATTACTATACACTCAAACACACCTAACTTGTCAGTAGAAAAGGGCGCGTAATTAAAATGCTTACATTATTGGATCCATCGCTCCACTGGCCGTACGCCTCCATTACTTCAATCCACTCCTTGCAGAACCGCATGGACATCATTGGGAACCAGTATACATCGGGACAGGGCTGGAAATAACAGTCATTACTCAAAAACATTCTCCAGGTGTTGCGCTACATCGAAAAATAAACTTCTGTACTGTGCTTACGTCATTTCATTTTTCGGATCGGTACCTCCAACATTATTTCAATCCAAAACTTTCAATTTGGCATATCACTTTTTAGGGTTCCGTACCAAAAAGGTACATAAGGAATCCTTTATGAACGATTATAGTGCGACTCCGTCCGTCTGTCGGTCTGTTACATCGGTAAAAATCTCGAGAACCACTTAAGCTATCGATTTGAAACTTGGAATAGTTATGAATAACGCTAACCCAGACAAATTAAAGGTAGGTATTATTTTTAAATTTTATTTTTATTAACTACAGAAAGTATGAAATATGAAGAGGGGGCAAAATTTCAAAGTGCAGTGAGTAGGTCAAGTGGGGTATCAAACTCGAAACCGTGCCGCCATAAATAATAAAAATGTATTCAATTTGTTACAAGTTTTATTTAGTACAATTTTTCGATATCTTGTATAGTTTTAAGATAAATCCGCTCTTGAAAGTTTATTTAGGGCTCTCAATATTATCTTAATATCTACATTAGTGAAGCTGCGGTCGGCCGTGTTTGGTATCGTTTTCGTATCAATCGGGGGTGCTGAATTCATTTATGGTATCACATTGACATCTGTTTGTAATTATTAGCCTAATAATAACACATACAATAATATGCACGTCCACTTTCATGCCGAGATATCATAAACACATAAATCAATATCATAAATGGACGTTTGGACGGAACATTATTTTAACAAGAGCAATTGTATAGCTGCTAAACGTTTTTATGTATTTCAATACATACTGTAATTTGTAAACTATAATAGGTACGCAAATTTGAGGGTCTCAGGTTATAATTAAACCCTTTGTTTCGATTTGTTTCCACCGGAACTGGTAGTATATAATTGTTTAGGTTAAAAAACATGAGTGGTATATAGTGATGGGTAGTGAGTTATCACGGGAAAAAAACCGAGTAAATACTTAGTATTTACTCGGTATTTACTTGTTTATAGCCAAAGTGGTCGGTATAAACTATTTGGAGCGCTGAAATGGGCATATAAAGAAATATAAGTTTATTTTGTACTGGATTAAATACTCAAAATTGTAAGAAATAATATATTTTTAAGATGGGCACTTCATACATGTAACTAATAATGACTAAATAAATTCAGAAACCAACAGCGTGTTGCACATTATTAAATGGGTCTTTAAAAATAACTTGAATGTATCTAAAAACTTTTTTGGATAAATTTAATACTTTTGCAAATAAACCTTTCCTAAAGGCCGAATTAATGTTTATCCCTCTATAAGTTTCGAATTTCAATAAAATATCGGGAGATTAGTCGCACTAATAAAAAATACTTTGAACATGATCGGTTGCGCCATTTTTGAGTTTTCTTTAAAAAACCCTTATTAAAAGGATTTAAGCAGCGTAAACACGCACTTTTGCACGACATCTAGAACATCAATAGAACTTAAGTCCCATATTTTTAAAGTGAATGCCTTCTTATTTAAAACAAAATTGTTGAACCTTTTTTTTAATTAAGCGTCCTATATACTTTTAATTGTAAATAAATATTGTTTATAGTCGTTAACACTCTACAATAAAAATAAACAATTTTGTTTTAAATCTCACCGTTTTAAATATTTTACTAACAATAGTTTTTGAGCAAATAAGGGTATTAATCGGGTGCTTTGAGTAAATACCGAGTAAACACTCAGTATTTACTCACCCTTACCCAACTCTAGTGGTATAAGATGTGGGACGCTACGTCGTGGAGCGCGCTAATTGAATGATTATGCGAATCGCGGCGCGGGGATTATTTTTACATTGCAATTTAACAACACAAACAGTCCAATGAGAAAACGAACATTAATAGTAAACCATAATTTAATATCAATTATATTGGAGTTTTGTTTATGATTCTTCTGTATAAACTTTACACAAATAATATTTAGAGTAAAAAAAATACCATGAAAAAATATATATAAAAAATATATTATTTCAATTTAATATCTTGCCCATTATTTTCAATTGTAGGTTTATATCTAAACCCATCTCATCCACAAAATAACAGAACAGAAACTTTTCTACACGACGATCGTCCCTGACTATTAAGTTCATGATTCGGACTTCGTCATTGATTTTTGACCGACTACTTGGTATGTTTGCTTGCTTGAGGCTCTGGTGATAGTGCTGCCCAAAACGATGACTATCTTTAACCTATTTTTATTGTTCTATATTTTTATGGCTCTTCTATACGATGGCCCAGCGCTGGACCAGCGAGATCGTCATGCAATGTTTATGGTTTCTCTACATGATGGCCCAGCGCTGGACCAGCGAGACGGCCATGCGATGGTTGAGCCACGTGTAAATACGTATGCACCATCGCTGGCCCAGTACCTTTATTGTGAGGACGAAAACCCGACACTGAGGCCATCCCATCGCCATCCCGCCACGCCATAAGCCATCCGACACCACTGCCCTCTCTACATCCTGGCCTATCTTAGTGGGCCAGGATGATGGCCCATCGTGTAGAGCAGCCAGTAGAAATTATTTACTGGAGTTACTTCAGTTTAAATACACTACACTACGGTAGGGATATGTCCATAAACAGTGTTATAGTTGTATAATCATGCTAGTATTTATTATCAGTGCTAGGCGCATAGAAACGGAATTAATTAATTTTCTTCACATTTGCTCGAAAAAGATCTTATTTCATGCGTAACTCTTCTAAAATTTGGTTTGTTGGTATAAAACCTAGCCAAGACAACCTGAACTTTAATTCCATTCCAAGTGAACTAGAACTTGGCACACCTAGATACCCATATTGGGACCGTGCGAAGTGCGTGGTGGGGGTAAGTAAAGCGATCCCAGCGCATAAGGTGGTTAAAATTAGAACTAATTGCGGATAGCGTCTTTAACATTTCGTACAAGTTATATGGCTAGAAATAAAACTTTGATTTACGATTTCTCCTGAAATATTCATTTAAATTGTATAGTTTAAGGGACCATTGTAATCTGTATGAAATGCTTAATATAAGTACGTATTTAATTTGTTAATAATGTATCCATGTAAATAGCTTTGCAAATGCCACATATTACATGATCTTTTTCTAGAAGTTAAGAATCCCCATAGTAAGTTATCCTTAAAAGATAGACATTTAACATCGCGGAGTTTTTTATAGACCTATGAATGAGAAACAATCCCATCATACATTGTGTTGTTACAGCTCAAACGGATTAGGCAGCGTTTTCGATTAAAGCTCCTAGCCAGCGTGATTTTTCCGAAAACATCGTTATATTTTAACCAATTTACACAAAACCTTAACAACTCTATTGATAGATGGAAGTCGTATGAAAATCCGGTTAGTAGTTTTTAGTTTTGGAGTAGTTTTATAAGATGTAGTGATTTGACGTTTTCCCCTAGATTTGCGGACACTAGGTTGCGTGACAGTCGAGCACATAGCGAATATTGGTGCATTTATTAAGTCACTTATAATATATATATACATAATCCCTATAAGATAATCTATATAAGAGATCCCTGAAAGGGATAAGTTCGCATTTGTACAAATGATGTGTGTTCTTTACTGTTTTATATTTATTTTTGTACAATAAAGTGTTTTACTACTACTACTATATGTTCATGAAATTTGGGGTTCTAGTTCACCTTAAGTGTCTTAATAAATGCACCAGTTCACATGTTTATGTTTAATAGATTTTGAGTTATGTACACACGTCTTTTTCCTTTTTTTTTTAATTAATACGCTGCCGCGTATCTACATTGTGTACTGACCATTGCGGGTTTTTTGCCCTCTTCGAAGTTAGCGGCGTAGTCTGGGTGCAAATAGCGGGCCTCCCAGTCTGGCTTGTTGTCCATCACCTGGTACACGTCAGGGTGCGTGCGAGATGTATCGAAACTCTCGGGGTTGACCAGGTGCCCAAACTCCAACTCGTTGCTCACGTGCATGAACACACCCTGTCGATCATACCATCCATATAAATAATTAATAATAAATATTAATGTTAAATATTAAGATGTTGCTATATGTGATATCCTATAATTGGCTCTGTGTCACTATTTATGTTGTTATTAGCATAGTTATAGCTGTTGGTTCTCCATGAAAAAATAAATAAGGTCCCCGGGAGTTAGTCTTTTTGGACTAAAATTTACGAATTGTCGGTTAACAGTGCACAATAGGAAAAATATACGAAAGAAGCTAAGTAGTCTGTAAAAAGATTTCATTACGAAATTCATGCAGATAATTTTGACATTTAATCAGTCTAATCCGCCAACAATCAATATAAATGTGGACGTCCATGCCTAAAGGGTCCTTATGGCAGGATTGAGTTAAGTATAGATCCTAAATCTACGTTAAATGAGCTATCTAGTAATTAAGAATACACAATTCCCCTAATGAACGCGCCACTAGACTGTCGACGCAGTCTTAATATATGTATAAAAGCGGTCTTATGAGATTTATTCAACGATTTTAACAAGCCTACAAAAGTTTCCGCCGAAACTAGAGCCACAGCCGAACCTTCGGTTTCGGTTTAGGCAAAAAAACACAAAACAACATTCGGTCGGACACTAAAGTGAACACATTTGCACCACCTATCAGTAACTACTAAGGGGCTAGTCATGAATTACGTAAGAACAACGCGTGAAGAGTGCGGCGAGCGAATTGTTGCATGTAAAAGAGAGACGGTGATAGCGGCGGTAAATGACAAAGGAAGAACGGCTACGTTGCCACGCCGCAGCCAAGTGAGTCGTCAGCGAAAAATTTCGTACCTACCCGTAAAATAAAGTATACCAATGTATATAAATTAAACATGCTTATAAGACACAGTTGTGTATTCAAAACTTGCATTTCATTCATTTAAGTGGTTGTACACTTTTGTTTGTATTTGTCATTCATTCATCGTTACTTCTGTTCTACTCATTTCCTCAAAGGTTAACTGGAAGAGATCCCATACAGGGATAAATTCGCCTTTATTGTATTTAATTTACTCTGTATCTGTGTTTCTCGTGTTTATATTTCTATGTACAATAAAGCATATACATATTACATACATACAGTTACAACTACATTTTATTAAATATTTTTTATCAACTGATTCATCATTCTTGTATATGGTCTGCCATAAGGACCCTTTTCTACTAAACTTTGAACCCAATTTTAATATATAAATACTCAACGTACACTAGTGAAACCGAGCTACAAATACACGTCTATCTGTATATGTTACTATTTTGCATACAACAAAAAAAAATGATCATTTTGAAGCATTTTCCAAAAACGTCAATATCTCCGTAACTAGAAACTGTCATAAGGACCCTTTTCTTATGGACGGTCACAAATATAATAAAGAAACGTACGAGATCTCTGAGGTTAGCGCAGAAAGCCATGTCGGGGTCCACGCCCTCCTTGTGGTAGTCGACTGTCTTGGTGGCGCCGGCTCGAAACGTCGCCATCTTCATCAGGTAGCAGTTGGTGATAAACGGCACGTTCCATATTCCCCTGCGGACGGACCACATTTCATGTTGTGTGTTAAGGTAAAAAAGATCTAATGTATAAAATCCACCCTTTAATCTCAACTAAATCTACTATTTACAGTTCTTAGTAAGCCAGTTACAGAATTATTGTAATTGATTGTTGTAGAGAGTATAATGTTTTTGCATTAAACTTTAAGAACACCTTTTCTGCTGCCCAAACTAGTACAGCAGCATCAATAATACATCGTTTGATGTATTTATGCCAGGAAAATTTATATTAGCCTTGAAAAGTATCCGATACAATATTATTCATTTATTTTTAATTTATTCGTTCTATATATATATATCAGCCATGAGAATTTAAGAAAAGTTCGTAAAGTTTAGCACCTTCTACCGGACAAATGGCTATTGGGCCAATATAGCAAGTATGCAGACATTAAAAGTACATACATACTAACACTACATTATCCCATACATTGAATTCACTAGAAAATAAGTACTAAGTCTGGCGCCTCTGAGATCTTGGACCAACGAGTCAGACCAAGTTTTTTTTATTTATTGAGGATAGGCAGGCGTTTGACGACGATCTCACACAACTAACTGACTTTGCATGCCATTTGCAATAACAAAGTCATCATTAATATCAAATTTCTATAAAATATGACGTTTATATTGACACACTTTTATTCATATCGGTGCGAAGTTACATTCATATTGAACTTTAATGTTATAGCATAATCTTACGCTAATCGACCTTATCAGATTATTGGACACGAGTTCAGCATATATCGTTTTATTTTTCTCCTTAATTTAATTCTCATACTTCACATATCTAACAAATAAAACTGCTGATAACAACGAACAAAAGTTCAGGCTGATAACCTTTATGTTAGTAAGTAGCCAAATAGTTGGTAAACTGTATATCATATCTCTTGAAAGCTTAAATAATAGCAGTAAAATGTTGTCCCTTATTCCAAAGTCAGTGGCGAGATGACGAATGAGAAGAGTTTTGAAAGAGAAAACGACAAATGTAACGATGAATACATGTCATGCCATGCCAAGATTCAGTATAGTAGAGTCTCAGCTCATCTGTATAATAAAATTAATAATAAAATTGATATCTATCCTTTGCAGTTATTTAAATGTAAAAATGTTGTGACAGAACAGAAACTACAAATTTTCTTTCAGAAACTTAAAATTACAAAGCTATGATGAAGTGGAGACTCTCATATTATAATATACACAATAAATAGAGAATAGACCAACTAGCATATACATACATAACATATACAATCCCAAACACACATGCACACACACACACACACACACACACACACACACACACACACACACACACACACACACACACACACACACACACACTTATGACCTGACTAAGTAGATTTTTAACATTTAAAACGCAAGTGACAAATAGCAAGTACCAATAAACCTAATAGGTATAGGTAACGCTCGTCCTATAAATATTCAATTTAGTTGTAGTATCAATGTTCGAAATGCGAAAGGATATGACGATTGCTATATATCAAGCAGGGGACGAGACAAGGGCCCTCCTGCGATCACCTCCGCCATTAGTCAATTGAGAGATTGGCGCGTCGAGCGTGCAGAGCTGCAGTCGCGCAGAAACCTCGCGGGCCCGTGCCAGCGCCCTAGCCACCTGGACTTCATCTGTTCCCGCCAATAAGAACTTTTCAAAATGTTCCTCCTTAGAGCTAAAATCCTCTTAGGATTGTTCCTAGTATTCTGGTTTATAATCGACCCGGCAAGTGCGCGTCGTGGACGTTCTAGAGGCAGAACGAAATCCAAGGTAACGCTTTGGTCTACATTAACCGCTACGCTGTTATAATCGGCTGGTTTTTGAACTTTTTTTTTAAATTGCAGGTGCAAATTGGCTTACCTATTACTGGGAAATATAGAGACCCGGAATCTGATCAATATTACAACAACAACGATGTAAGTGAGCTTATGAAATTTGAGTGTTAGCCTGACAAGTCGCAGTGTAACCCTGGGAGAGTAATACTACAAATATATTTTACAATTTAAATTATTAATTGCGTGAAATTAACTGTTAGAAATGAATTTCGGTAATTATTTGTTTGAAATGTACTTGTCACATCTAAACAATAACCATTACCGTTCATTTGAGTAGCTGATGGTTGGTATGTTCTACGTCATTAAACTACATAATAATAACACTAATGGCCGTTGTAATTTAGGGAGCCAAGATCCTGCTGGCTTCGCACTTCGATCTCGAGTACGTCTTGGGCCACAAGATCGCTTTCCTCTGCATTGCCAAGGGCTCACCGCGTCCTCACATCACTTGGTTTAAAGACGGCGTCGAAATTTTTGCTCATCATTATCTTCACGTAAGCGAATTCTTGTTTTACTTATACTCCGTTACAAATCGAGTACTGTTAATTTTTATATGAAAGGGAAAATGGCCAAATTCACCGCTTTTTATAGATAGAACAGTGGTAGATGTCGCTAGGCGCCACCCTAAGGGCCACTTGCACACCATCCCACTAACCTGAGGTTAACCAGTTAAACCGTTAACCCAGTGTCAAATTGTACTGGTAACCATGGTAACTCCAGGTTTAACCGGTTAACCCCGGATTAGTTATTCGTGCAAGTGGCCCTAAGGCGTGTAAACATAAAGGAAGGAATGGAAAGATACGCACGCTTCTGGTAAGCTTCCGTAGCTCAATTGGTTAAGAGCGGTGATTTTTTCCATTATTGTTTTAATATAAAAAAAATAGTATCGTTCGCAGACTAACCTGCTTGATAACAATTAGCAAGACCTCACGTGTTTTTTAGCATTAGAAAAAGGGTAAACAATCTTAACGTATCTTTATATTGAAAAACATTTTTGATAAAAAAATGTCAGCAAAGCACCTTAAGCTGGTCTAGAAAATGCGTTTATGGGTCTAGTAAAACCATCATGGTTTTCGAGATAATTGACCTTATCTGTCTTTTTGTTTTAATTACACATGCTATATTTATATCTTTTATAAGAAAGATATAGCTTAGATTGTGAATAAAGTTAAGTAAGGCTAGCTATTAAAAAAGATAGAAAGTTCAATTATCTCGAAAACCACAATACTTTTAATAGACCTACAAGTACATTTTCTGTACATTTTCAGCCTAAGGTGCCTTGTCGGTAGTTAGAAGGTTATCCATTAAGTACTTGGCCACCTAGTATAACATGTATGATCATTTACATTATGTATTTTGGTTTCATAAGTAATAGTTACTATTGTTTTTAAAGCGATTTCCATTAAAAAGACACCTCGTCATTGTTTGCCCTTTATCTAATGCTAAAATAATGAAGTATAGTAATAATTAAACATTATAAGTATCGGCAAAGGGAATGCAGACAGACATCGTTAGCGACCACTCCTTACATGAAGTTCATATTGAGAAGGCAAGAACAAATGCTTCGTGTTAAATATATTCATTTTAATTGTATCGTTTTAAATTCTTAATAATTATTTGCGTTCTATGGTACTAAAACGCATTGTTTGAGACGGTGGCGCCAACGCCAAGATCACAAAGCCGCATAATGAGAGGCAACTGTTGGAAATGTCTCGTGCTGTTACACAGTAGCCAAAATAATGCGGACAACATACACAGCGGTGACTTACGTTTTAGTAACGAATTTTTATTAGTTGCTTGGGGCACCAACAAGTTAAAAACGATAGAGAATTATATATGTAGAAAAGGGATCATTCGACGCTCAGCATAGTTCACTTAGATTAAGGTTAGGGGAGCACTGTTTATGTTTTGCAGACTAATATCGCATCGACGACACAGTTCACTGAACATTCGTTAACCTCATTATGACGTGATGATCTTTTCATCAACACTTTTGTGCCTTCCTTTGTTCACTGTTACATTATATAGCAATTCTCTGTAATTTTTTCGTCAAACATACTTTACTAAACATATAATATTACAGCTATTAGTAGTGAATTAAAATATCACAACAGGCTCTGTTCGCTAAGTTACTGGTACTTTTCGCCTTGCATATTAATAAGTACATAAGTAATCATTTAAATTAAACACCTACCACAAAAGTAAAAAATTAAACCATTTACTGGACTACGAATTTTTATTAGCGGCATATAGATTATTTTCTTTTTTGGAACTGGGTTAAAAATGCCGTATTTGTCGCCCGGACGTAGGCCATAAAACGTCTCGATTTAGGCCCAATTAAACACACGCCACAGCACAGAAGTTCACGCCACATGGGATAAAACCAATAGGTAATAAGTATTTTGCATTGTATGTTTGATAAGTACAAGCTTTTATCACTGGCTGACCTGGCTGTACTTTTCATACCACAATCATTTAATACTCAGCGAGACAATTTTAACAAACTGAAATACAATGTGGTTGCGTTGTTTTATCAGTGTACCTGTAGCCACCGCCTGTCTCCATCATCAGATCAGCTCGATGGTACCGTAATGTTGCATTGTCATCTAACTTACATACGTATGTGAAATTTCAGCTCAATCGAGTAATGGGAAGCGAGTCCAAATTAGCTTGTGATTATATTATAAAGGCATACAAACAAAAGCACATTGCAGTGAACCCCACACTAGGCGTAGCCTGTACCTAATGTACTTATCGCGGGATCAAGATCATAAAGAGTTACCAAGGTAGTGCGGCTCTTATATTATTATTATTTTCAGTACATAAGAAAACTGAAAGATATATGATTATTGTATTTAAAACGAACAGATTCACGAGTGGCCGATCGGCGAGGACCGCGTCAAGTCCAAGATCGAGATCGACCCGGCCACGCAGATGGACGCCGGCGTGTACGAGTGCACCGCCGACAACATGTACTCTATCGACCGCCGCTCCTTCAAGACCGACTTCTCCATTGCCTTCGATTAGACGTGCTACTGGCGCCTCAGGCGTGTCTCGTGGTACACTGTGCCGTGCAATTATCGTGCCGCTTACGAAGGAAACCACAATCACTTTGTCCACAATAAACGTTTTTTTTTTTTTTTTAAGACAGACTTATCTGGAGCCTATTTGACCAAGTAGATCGTTGATAATGTATATGACTTTATCCATACATGCCGACAACTAGTTTTTGGTCCAATCCAATGGGCATATATGGGTTAGAAGTAGTAACTGATTCCACAAACATAATATCTATTGTATCCCAGAAAAATATACCAGGCCCGTGCACAGAGATTTAAAAAGCGCACGGCCTGTGACGTCACATCATGAATAAATAAGTTAAATTGATAATTACCATTTTGTTCTCTCCTTGTAACACAAGAAATGTGATAAATTATTATAATTTCATTTGCACGATTTAATCGTTATTGCTGCGATATAACCTTTTCTAAATTAATTTGTTGTCTAGTTAACTTAATGTCTAATAGGTATACAATCACAAATTCCTGTACCTTTCTAAAATCGATAGAGAACGACGGTTGTCTAAGTACCACCCGTCGTCGTCCATATCAACTTGAATTGTCTTTGTTAGATGACATTAGTTAGTTAGTGACAATGAATTTTTTTAAAAATGAGCAAATTGTAATTGTAGCAGCTTGGTTCCCGATATTCGGGCTCATGAGCACGGCACGACGTAACGGAATCATCCTCAGAGCGTTACTCTACATTTGTACTGATTTGTTCTTAAGTTACTTGCGTTCATACGGGTGCTCTGACATTGGAACTTAATATAAGGACTGTTTACCTCCTCATGTACTCTCCCTCCTCCTCCTCTCATTTTGTATGACAATTACAATATAATTGCCGGTGCCTGACAAGCACCAAAGTTCGAATGGCAGAAGCACTCTATACCTACAAGATCCCGAATCAATATTGTTATATGCTAAAATAGAATATTTTTTTGTCCTAGCATTATAATAGTACCTCTGTATGATATCATTGAACATAAAATGGCGTATAATTTTATTTCCAACCCATTTATTCGAAGGAGTGTGTAAGAATCAGTGCGTCTTATATCAACATTACACGAATTGAGAACTGACACGTAAGCTCAGTGTTCTCCGTAATGAGAACGCCGGGCATTCTGGCGGTGATGGTCGCCGCCGCGATCGTAAAATGAACTATGTAGGTTACAATGGCGTGGTGTCCACAGAACTAGGTTCCCAACGACTTGCCTAATTTGGGACGATTTAGCAAATTTAAAGGCCTCAAATAAATCTGTAGTAGGGAAGATAGTACTCTAGTACAGTCAGCATCGAAAGCCCACTGGCCAAATCTATTTGTTACCATAGAAATAAGGATTTGTAGCTATCGATATATTTGGCCTCTTTGACCGTCACTATCTATTTGATGCTGACTGTAGGTACCAACTGCTAGAGAAAGATATTTAGGTGAAAATAGTACCTGTTCACGTACGAAATCAAATGATATAAAAAAAAACATTTGTGCCTTATGTACGAAACATACCATAGTCATTATTCACCTTACTCTTAGAATGTGAAACGAGTGTTTCTACAATATTCACTAAATCAGCATGAACTCTGAGCTGCAGGTGATGCTCAGTTTAGTGTACGAGTTAGCTAACCGGTATAAACTCAAACGTCGGCACTAAATGTACCTACCCCCTATAAACAACCTAAATATTAATAATATGATATGTTTAAGTTTCGACATGTTGTTACAATCTCTTCTTTCCTGGCTGATAGGGATAGTTGATAAGAATTTTAATGAATTATTATTTAGCGTGAAACATAATGGTGTCAACGCGCCGTATTATTAACTTCTGAGATAGCAAGTAGTACATGATCTTATGTTGAGGAAGATGTGACCGGCTGCGAGAAAGCGAGTAGCGATCGATTATTTTCTCTCGCAAGTATAAATGTAGTATGTAAGTATAGATGTAAATTCGGTTCAATTAACACAATTAAGGGTTGATTTACACGGCACGCGAACTCGCATGTGATTTTAGTTACATTGCGGACTATTGAGGTTACAACCGATTGAGCCTACCGATCAAATACCGCAATGTAATAAAACTCGCATGCGAGTCCTCGCACCGTGTAAATGAGTCCTAAGAGACAAATTAATTTATCATTTATCGCTAGCTGTTTACTCTGCCGGAATTGTTTTAAGACCACCAAAGCAAACTAAACATTCACTCGAGTCACTAGCTTCTCGCTTATCATCAGCAGTGCAACAGCTGCTTATTAACGACTCACAATTGAATGCTGGAAACACGTTTAAAAATCGCTGGGCAAACTCTTACCTTATGGCGTGAAATACGATGTCCATGTAATCTGCAGATCTCGCGTAGAAGCCTTGCGAATTGATCGTTCCCCAAAAATTGGACCAGGCTCCTCCGGAGCGCTTAAGCATCGGGGCGATGACGTCATAGCCCGAAGAGAGCAAGTACCGCAGGGTGTCCGGCTCCACGCGGGCCACGCTGTCGATTGAAAACAGGTAGTCGCACGAACTGCCCAGGCAGCGTTCCCTGAAACAGAACAAAACTTATTCCTGTTTCCAAAATATGTAAACACCATAAACTGACCTAAATACTTCATAAGACCAGAAATAAAAATTTATAGTGTACATTGAGCAAGTAATTTTTAAATAACCTGAGATTGTGGGGCTCTGTAAGTTACAATTTTGTACACAGCAAACTGTCAGCGTTTAAACGTGAGTATATCACAGCACCAATAAGCCTAACTATCACCAATTGAGAGCAGCATGTTTAACGTAACTATTAATAATTGTTTCTGAATGGGATGCTCATACTTTCATTAACCACGTTGAATATGATAGTCTTACTTAGCAGCGTTCCTGGCCTCTGCTTCACTGATGAAGTCACTGGGCTTAATGCGCTTGGCTGTAGCATATTTCCTGCTGTATGTTTGGAACCACTCATCAACATCTGACTCGTGGTACTCTACGTTATTCCGCAGAAGCAAGTGCAGTTTTTCTTTCGGGTAGTTAATGTCAATTAATTGTTTTAGAAACTCTTCCAGGAAAGGTGTAGGTTGCTCGATGAATACGGCCAGCATAACTGACGGTAATTCTTCTTCCTAAAACAAAAACGTTTAAATGACTCAGGATATTAAAATTAATCTTTAATTTGTGAATATGACCAATGTATATTTTATATATTTACTATAATATTGCTGGCTATAAACCGCCGTCTTATTAATATACCTGGAAATAAATAATATAGGTATTCATACCAAACATTTCATCTTAAAAACGTCGTAAATATTCTCCTAAAACCTGTCAATCTGCTTAGTCTTAGAGTTCATTGCGTAATTTAAAATTATACTGCTTTGTACCTTAAGTTTTATCTTCTTGGTACTACACAATGCACAACCCTCAGATGCCGACCAGGATTTGGCCAAGTAGTTGCCCAAATGATTGAGGGTGAGCTTGGAAGGGCCGTTACCGTGAACAATCAGCGGCTGCTGCTTCGTGGCGACATTTGTAATGTAAGGCCATTTTTCTTCTGTAGAGTTGGCAGTCAGCTGAACATCCGCTGCAACAAGATTATTGTACTTTATTATACTCGTAAGTTTCTTATTTGTCGAGAACTTAGTAACTGCAGTTATTCAGATATATACCCAGATATGAATTATTTTAACCTGACATAAACCTTGTGGCAGCAATGTCTAATATAACTGACCAACTATAGTGGGCATTTCCACAAAGGCTGTCGCTGCAATGCATATGATACACAGATATAACTAAAATATTTTTTGGTTACTGATAAATCTAAAACATTGATACTTACATAAAGCTCCATTTAAATTTTGGAATATGGCTGAGTCATGGTCAAGTGAGATTTTTAGAGATTGCCGTGTAGTCTTATCCAAATACACTTTAGTATAATACAGCTGATCATCATCTTTGTCATTGATAGGTTTGTAATTTACTATCTCCAAGAGTTCAGGCAAATACCCTGAAATAAAATTATTTTATTAATCATGTTGTACATGTACAACTTTTACTTCATCATTTTACAATGAGTATTGGACTTAAGAACCCATAATAAGTGTTTACCTATGAATCCTCCGGAATTAAGGTATGGGCTAGGAACCTCAGTTTTTGGATACATGCTTGCAAGCTTCACATCTGGCCAACAGAACTGCTCAGCAGAAAAAAGCACTCTGGTGTTTTCAAATGATTTAAATTTCTTGAGAATCTCTTCTACAGGCCCCAGGAACATGACATCATAACTATGAGGGGGAAATATACAAAACAACTGATTAGAATAATGGCTCAATAATACTATTTGCTGAATCAACAAATCTCATATTGCAAGTGTATTGCAAACTATATCAAACTATGAAAACACAACATTTGTAATATTTGTGAAAGAGGTTAATTTACTCCCTTTTTTACACTTGAAGTCATAAATCTCCTTTGCTTGACTAATTTTAATTAAAAAAAAAGGATACTTTGTTGAACCTTTCAACACCTTACTGCACATTTGCATTTTACTACTATTCTCACCTGTCTGTGAAAAGAATGATTTGCTCATTGTCCCCTTCTTTCTTGAGCTGATTGATGTAGTCTTTAAGTAAGTTAATCTTCTGGCCACCACCCGCATAGTTCATGTCACCACCAGTCCATTCTTTTCCTTTACCAAGCACCTTCACCTCAATGCCATAAACACTGGCTGAGTACAGGAAGCGTTGCAGGCCATGGTTATCCTCCGTTGCAACTGTGACCACTTTGACATTTTCTGAAAGAAGTTTATTACTTTTTATGCCAATAATTCATTAATTTTGGAATGGATTGCCTATAACTTATAAATCTTACTTTTAAGTATTTATACAACATGTGTACACAGTATTGACCAATAATATATCACCTCCAGATTTTTACAGTATAATTTTTTTTATGTTTCTGAGTGACTTCCACGTCACTGCTTTAGGTAGTCTAGAAGTATTCCTTTGCACAAGTGATAAGAAAAATTGGTCTCATGTAATAGTTTTTTCCAATGACATATATATAAGGACGAGCCTTGTGGGCACTAAGAATGGTGCTAGTTCAGTAGTGTCACTCACGGATTCGAGCCAATCGTGCCGTCTAACACAACTAGTTGCAACCAATCACACGCGTGATGCGCACTCACCAACCAATCGCATTGTGGTGTTAGACTGTAGGATTGGCTCGAATTTGCATGTGTGACACCACTGTACTGGCCCCATTCTTATTGACCATAAGGGCCGTCCTTAGATATATATCAATGTTTTTTTCACAGAGGGTTTCTATTTTTTTATAATAGCTTTTTTTGTAATATGCTGAGTCTCCTATTATAATTCACAGTATTTCATTTCACACAAAATACGCGATCTACAAACTAACCTATATTGTTTACTCTATATAAGTTCATACAAAAACACACAAAGGTGATGTATTATTGGGTATTGTATCCACTGTTTAAACATTTTGAAAATAATAATCACAAATAAACTTATGTCAATTATCTACATACTAAGGTAAACTGTACAAAATTATGATTGAATTCAGCAAGATATATCATACCATCATATTTAAGTTCTGTGAACTGATAGATACCTACTGACACTTTAAAAGCTTGAACTACAACAAGCTTAAGTACTATTCAATAAAACAGTTAATAAAATGTACAGAACAGAAACGTAATTTGTATTGTCACACAATCAATACATACCCTTTCCATACACCAGGCCATAACATAGTAGTATTACAATAAATATCCCTCTGAACGTTGTCATGTTTCCAGAAGCGCCCATTCCAAAAGTCAGACAGACTTCCGCACCGGGCGAGTCACTAACATAAACTGAACTGAAGCTCGTAAACCAACGCGACTAAAAAAGACTTGGGCTACGCGGATACCGCGATCGTGCTCCAGATACGCGTTCCCGCTTCCCGCCGCCGATAAGCTCACACTCAGTTTCAGTCCTACAATACCTAATGTCGATAATCATTAATATTAACTGCTGAGATACAATCGTCCGACAATATTCAAATTACGCTTGCTTTCAATTATATTCATTGTATAAAATGTTATAGACTGCACAGGAAGTAGTCCACGATAATACCGACGTTACATCATTCTTGTACATCACCTATAGGTACCGTAATTATAAAGTTTACAAACATTTATCTTAATTTTAGCAATACAATAACATCGATTGTCAAAGTGTCATTTTCTGAATCTGACGTTGCGTCACTGGGTGCGTAGTCAATCGTTTACGCTTCGTGTAGAACAAACCGCAACTGTCACTGTCGCACTAACATAGAATAGTTATAGAGAGAGATGACTACGTTACGCTACAGAGCGTTAACGATTGGAACGTTGGCTAAACACCCTGAACTGATCAAGTATCAACCGAATGAGAAATAAAACGGTAAGCTAAATTTAGGGTTGCCAACTCTAAAAACTAGTAGTACCTATTGTAGCAAGAACTACCTCATATTTTTTTTAATATATAATAGTTTCTAGACCATTTATATTTTAATGATGATAATTTGTGTCGTCCCAGGTATTTTCTTAGGTATTTTTTTGAAACAGTAAAAAGTAAAAAAATCATTAGAGACTAAATCATTTTTTTCTCTGTATAACTAAGTGGCTGCCAAGTTACATAGGTGTATTTTTATTCCACGGAAATATGTAACATTTAATAAATGCCTAATACTAGTAATACTGATCCTAAAACCCCCTAAATAATAATATGAATAATATAGGTATATTAGTTGGTTTGTGAAGTGTTGTGCCTTACAGAACTTTAGTATAATATGTTAAGTTTTCAAACAAAATGTGTCAAATCAATCCACCGTTATTAATTTGAACCATTTTTTTCTTAAAAATCTTTTAAAGCAATGCCGTAATAAGATAATATGACACAAATTCATTTAATTAAACTATTTAACGGATTGAATGCTACGTAATCATTTTCTTTTAATCTATTTTTTTTTTTCGTTTTGACTAGTATGGCATAGTATCTGAGGGCCTACCGCGAACCACGTTCGACGTGTTGCCTCTCTGTCGCCCTTGTATATTCATACGTAAGTGCGACAGGGAGCCAACACGTCGAACGTGGTTCGCGGTAAGCCCTCAGAGGGCCTACCGCGAACCACATTCGACGTGTTGCCTCTTTGTCGCACTCGTAAATTCTTACGTAAGTGTGACAGGGAGGCAACACGTCGAACGTGGTTCGCGGTAAGCCCTCTGATTCCATTGGACGTAATAGGGTTGTTTCCATCTACAAATCTTAAGGCAGAATTGTATCCCAATAAATTATTTTGGATTATAAGAACATGTTAAACTACTTTTAGGGGACCTGTAATGACCATATTTTTGTAAATATTGAATTTAAAATATCTTTTGGCACACGTCACGCGACTAAACTCGTAACGTCATTGAAGATTCTGATGACGTCACAACTCCCGGATTGACACTGTTGACAGTTAGGCGATAAACAACAAATGACAAATGTCAGTTGACAGTTCGTATCTTCTAAGTGTGTATGTTGTTATGTGTCAAACCGTAAACTGTGACGTCACACAATTTTCAAAGAGCGTTTTGGGCGCGAAAGCATCTGTCAAAATATATTTTGTTAATTTAACATATTTAAAGCCGTTTTTAGTATAAAAGTTGAATTTTAGGGCAACTTTTAGTTAATATAGAACTTAATACAAGCGTTACAAAAAATTGGAAACAACCCTATTAACACTAACTTTGTTTCTACAGTAAAAAACTATCCTAAATGATACACAGTTACTTTTTTTCTCTTGAATATTCTTTACCCCAAATTAATTCGAAATAAAAATACAAACCACAAAATATGAAATTATTGAAAAAGCAAATTATATATAGCCGGTCAAACAATTTTGTCAGTAGGAAAACCGAAAAGGCACAAATTTCAAATTTTTTATGGAACTATAAAAGTTCGCGCCTACATTTTACAAATTTGTACTTGTTATCATCAATATTTACTTCTACATTTGGAAAGGAGGAATGTATTATTAGTCCTACGATATTATATCCCGAAGGCTGCTCAAAGGAACCTTCGATTGATTTAAATTATTGTTTTTGTTTAAATTTCACTGTTAATGTGGCTAGGCTCATCATAATCGGATAATAAGATCCTGGGGAAATCTAGGGAACTCTTTAATTAATGAAGGCATATGTACCTATAAAGTTTTTAATAAATATTGCCTATGTAGTGACTGATAAAAAGCGCAGCTTACACTTAGGTATACAGGGCATAATTTACAGTTCGCAATGGCATCGCTAATAAGTTAGTAGCTATGTACCAAAATATACAATAAGGTCGATAAGGGTCATGTTTAAGGCCAAAATTAATAACAAGAAAAATTCAACACCGAAGTATCAAAATTAAAATTTCAATAACACTCATGCTAAGCTAATTTTTCACAAAAAAACAAGATGATCGTTAAGAGTTTCAATACGTACGAAATACTTACCATCAGATATTCGATTTTATAGATTAGCACGCCGTAGTAACTTTGAACTTAATTAACAGACATTGATACTTAACGTAGTAATTAAAAATATTCACTTCCATATGCTTTCTTAAGCGATTAAATTGGAGTTGGCAGACGATGCACGTAGTTATCTACCATTATGTCACATGATATTCGTAAAGAGAGTACAGTACAAAATCAGGCATACGAGTCGAGTCTTGCATACCATCAATTTTGTTCGAAGATTCCTATTTTCATTAGCCCAAATCTAGCTTAATTTCCAAAAAATATACGTATATATTCAACCTAAAGCCTACTTGGTTCGTATGACATAACTCCCTTGAAGGAGTTGAAAGTAATATCGGCTATTACTCCCTGTACGCCACCGTCGAATAACACCCATTATGTGCGAGTATGACGAACACCTGAGTAACATACCTTTATGAAGCAGGTTGTGACGCTGGCAGGCTGCGTCCTCGGAATTCGCGCTGCAGAACTCTTGAGTGGAAGTGCCCGGTCTCAGAGCGATCAGCATCGCCAGGACCCAGCAGCAACATTTCAAAGGAAAGCACCGGTGTCCCCGCAGAGCCATCTTGACGGTGAAGCTTCCTTACACCGACTGCTATCTTTTCTTCGATCGAACTCAAGAAATTGACTGCATTGCTTGAATTGGAAAAAAAGTTAATTCGCCGTGAAATGAAAGCGTTGCCCACCGTTGAAAGGCCAGTTGGGGTAACAATGGATCAGTAACATTTTGCGGTACATATTATTCGTTTTATTTAATTTTTGGCGATGGTTTACTTTCTTTTATAGTTGGTGGCAATAAGAAAAAGCATAACGGGAGTAATAACCGTTAGATTACTTTTGTTACTAGGTTTACTTTTGTGCAATTTTGTAAAAAAATAAATTTAAGGAATCTTTAGATTTATAGTTTTATTCGGTATTTATTTATAGTATATTTTAGATACTTTATTTTGGTCCAACTGCAGTCTAGTATAATAACCGCAAACTACATAGACACTGCGTTTACAAAGAGCACGAGGCCGCCACACATAGGTGCAATTTTACTTGTAAAATACTACGATTTGAGCTGCACAACCGAGTACATTCCACAGTTTTTTAAACTATAACAGCCCTTATACAAATACGGGAGCGCTTATGTATGGGGACCTCGACTGTCCTATAATGTGCTCCGTATACTAGTTGAGGTGGTCTGTGATAAAAACTATGTGCCAATAAGTTTTAAATTCGGTACTCCTAGTGTAAATTTATTCGATAGCGAAACGTGACGTACGCGTTTGCGTTAAGTCTCATTTTGTATGGGATTTTGAGTTTCCAAAACGTTCCGCTAGGCGCGCTTTTTCTAAATCCCATACAAAATGAGACTTAACGCGAACGCGGACGGCACGTTTCGCTATTGAATAAATTTACACTAGGGGCTCTGATTACATTCGCATTTGTCACAACCCACTATATACAGGATGTCACCTGCAATAATTTGGCCCGTAAATTATTGCAGGCCCGTAAATGTATATTATGTCATAATGAGCAACTTTAACTATGGGACCAATACCGAAATCAGATTCATCTATATGTATGAGGCGTGCGTCTCTTATAAATTAATTAGGTATAATCGAATAATATAAACCGTCATGAGACATACTAACATAATTAGGTATACATAGAGTTGTGCCAGCGTGAACACTCTCGCTCTCGGAAATTCCTTCTCTTAGAAATTTCCGCACTTTCTGGAGAATGTTCTCTTGGATGAAAATTACGGAGAAAGTTATAAAAATTTGCAAAAACGTTCAAATTTTAGTATTCGTTTATCATTATTTAAGTAATTGATAGATATCTGCAAGCATTCAAATGCAATACTATATTATAAAGGTGACTCTCTTCTTTCTCATGAAAACTTACTCGGACGCTTTCTCGGCACTTTCTTTGTCCGTTTATTGGAGGAAATATTCAAATTTATTGGGATAATGTGCCTTTTTTTGCTCAAATTAATTTCGTATGTGTGTTTTATTTATATTAGTAAAGCAACCTGGTCTCGAAACAATATTTTAAACTTACTAGAGCCAATTCCTCATTACTCCCAAGAATATTCTCGGGAAAGTTCTCCGACACAATTCTTTATAAGGCTTCCGTAGTATTTTGAATACAAACTATTTATTAAATATATCAAGTTGTTTCTTTGTACATGTGTGAGTGAGGAGAAAGTTACCTTTAGAGTAATTTGTTCGTTTCCAAATTGTTTTAAACATGTATTAAACACTTATAGATACACACTCAACACACACACACAACACAAGATACACAAAAAACAAAACATCTGAATTCATGCATATATTTTGTACTTTCTCGGGAATTTCCGTGTCGGAGAACATTCCCGAGCACTTTCTCGCAATGTTCTCTCATTCAGGCATGTTCTCGAGAACGGCACATCTCTAGGTATACAGAGCTGCTGGGATGCACTACGTTTGTTTCAACCCCATTATTCCTATTCCTGTCTCAATCTAATCTGCGCGTACAAAAATTGAATATTTAATTTGCAAAATACAGGTTACTTAAAACGGTATCATAGATAGTGAGCTACTGCAAGCAAAGTGAAAGTATCTGGGACAATGGTCATGCTACAATAGCGATCTGTTGACTTCTAATCGAAAACGGCTGGTCTGCCTGTTGTCACGTCACGGGCCGCAATTTTCTTTACTCGAGTGAGAGCCAACAGCCATTTGTCGTGGCGTACTGCGTTTAGTAAAATACACGAGCTTAAATTAGGTATAATCATCAATTAATTAAAAGGTTATCGTGTAAAGTTGGTAGGTAAACGCAATCTTTTTAACCTGTAATATGATGGACCAATAGGACCAACTCAAATAAAGTACACCTTAGGTTTTTTTAATACTTACCCTACAGACTATCATTATCATCCTAGCTAAAACATCTGTAATATTATTGAACATCTCTAGAACAGGTATTCTAACTATAAAACTCCCGTAAGATTTCAATACCTATACTCGTTTATGTATTAAAATTACGAGTAGGTATTTTAAAACATGTCATTCACTTACTTTTAGTCGATTATTTATCGCTCGACGCCACTTGTACTTTGGCCGGGTTCAGACATGTAAGTTTTACTCGCGTAAGTAACTTACTCGGGTAACTTATGGTGAAATTGCAAATGTAAACACCCACGTAAGACGCATATCATAATTTCTTCCTAATTACGCGCGGTAGTAGTAAAATTTTCCTGCCTAAAAAATAAACTTCGGGACTAGTTGTGATTAATGGAAACGAAGAAGCGGACGAACTTGCTAGAGAGGGCGCAGACACACCCTTGGTCGGCCCAGAACCGTTCTGTGGAATCACAAAACGGGATGCGTATACTCTGCTCAGCAACTTAGAAAAAACAAGAGCAATCGATTGGTGGCAGTTCGTCAAAGGACAAGAATACTCGAAAGCTCTAATCAAAGGGTCAACAGCAAAATTGCTAAGGAGCTTTTAGGGCTCAAAAGACACAAAACCTGCGCGGTGACTAGAATATTGACTGGACACTGTAAGTTGAACAAACACGTTTCAAATTGGAAAGAAACAAGATGCGACATGCAGGTTCTGCCATGAGTCAGAGGAGACTGCAATGCACATTCTCTGCTCCTGTGGACCACTAATGTCAAAAAGAAGTACCCACTTAGGGCGGCACGTATTGCAACCCTGTGAGGTACAGAACATTACGGCCCAAAGAAACAGGAATTTCCTAGATTCAACGGGCATTAGTAATGAACTCTAAAGGGCTCTCACAATAGATCACTGCCTGGTCGAAGTGGCACTCAAAGGCCCACAAACTCCTATAATAAATAATAAATAGTTGTCATTTCGTATTTATCCCAACAAAATAAACATCGGCTATGTGTATGCATAACGCTGCTGCTTTGACTTTCCGATGGAATGGTAGTTGCGGCTTTAATTTCAGTAAGTAGGTATAGTGTAAATACATAAGTAAGTAAATCTCACAGAACTTATGCAAGTGTTACTTACCGTAAATTTATTTTTAAGCGTATACGCAGTCGTAAGTTACTTACATAAATCTTAAGTTAGTAACTCTAAAACTCTTGCAGTTTGTACCTACCTACTTATGAATGCACAAGCACAGGTTCTAATCGCAGGCAACACAGCAATACACAATGGGCGTAGTAACTTTGTTGATACCATAATAAGGTAAGTACCTGGGTACTTCAGTACCAAACAGTTTATAACATTTGGTAAATTTGGAAATCAATAAGACTAACATTGTTATATTAATACCTATAACCGGGCTCTAGGGCTGGACAGAAATGACTCAAATATTGATATACTTATTAACTTATCTTATTACTACCTACATAAATATTTTGGAACAATCTTACGATCTGTGTAACCTAGCCCCAAACTAAGCAAAGCTTGTGCTTAAGTAAATGTATTCATGAATTAAATGGTAAACTGTGTTAAGCAATAAATACAGTCAAGAAAATGGAGTGGGTCGGCACATGTAAAGCTTCGCTGGAGTTAAGCTATAATCCTATTAGAGTAACGAGATTACGAGCATTCATCAGGAACGATGTCTAGGACTCATAGCAAGTGCCAACCTGACTTGTAACACTCGTCGGTTTCGATACGCAAGCTAATATTATAACCAAAAAATGCCACCGAAGGAGGACCCTGAAACCACCGCTCTCAAGAAAGAGCTAAACGATCTGATTGCTTCTCTTAAGGTAACTATTTTAACTCAAAACTAATCGTCGATATTTAATACCAATTATTCATTAATACATACAATTGTTTCCAGGAGGCACAACAAAAAGTAGCAGACACGAAACTCACTGAAAAATGCGGGGACATGGCCGATTTGCCCAAGATACGGCTCGTCACTAAGAAAACCTTAAAAGGACACATCAATAAAGTGAACTCGGTGCACTACAGCGGCGATTCCAGGTGACGACAGTTATGTACGCTAAGCGATAGAATTATTTCTCATCCCAGTTTCATGTTTATCGTGCAAATCAATGAATCAATCGTAGTACCCTAAAATGCCATAGCGATATTTATAAATAAGTCTTCTCTAGTAGGTATAAATAAATGTAGACGAATTGTTTTATTTATGTTAGGGATTAAAACGTGTAAGAATTCAATGTAAAAACTACAGTTTTACGTTAGCCCCCTCTTAAGTTGAGAATTTATTCGAAGCAATATTTTAATTAAATAGCCCTTCTCAAGATCATTAGCCTTTGATACGGTAGCGATCGGCCTGAAAAAAATACCTATGTCGCGCAGCAGCAGCGCCGTAGTACAGTATTTTCAAACTGATAACATATATATGTATATACAGGGTAAATTGATATATTTATGGTCCGCAGGTGACTTGCTTATTCTAAACAGAAAATTTGAGTTATGATGAACAATTACGGAAAACGACGTTGTCTTATACTGTCTATTTTTTTGTCTCTTTGTTAACTAAAACATCCTGTAGCTCCTAAAGTATCGATCGCCGGGTAAAAATAAACATAACCAAATTTGTAGGAAATTTTATGGTAAAATCTAAAATCTGGACAAGGTATAAAATACTATGTGATTATTAGGTTATTCGTTAGCAAGTTAGCGGAGAAGTTAAAGTTATCAGATAAGGAAACCTACTGAATAAATGGTAGGTATAAAACTAGTTACAAATTCTCCTGCGAGAGACGTTTACGTTTTACGTCATCGCTTGCCATTTGCATTGTCCCAGTCCTTATGATTGCCTAAGGCTGCGGTCTCAATGTGCACATTTTGTGTTGTGTTTCTTTTCAGTTTCTCTCCTCTCATCTCTTTCATCGAGTAGATGTGTGTTTTCATCGAGTGTATTTATTAAAATATTACACTTATAATTGTAAATACATCGATATTACGATTTACTCAGCACATACTTAATACAAAATAATTTTAGGTAGGTAGTAAAGTACCTTAACAATATCGCATAATACATAAAATAACAGAACGATGCACGATGTAAAATTGCTGATTTACATAAGTTTTTGGCATAAAATTTATTTTTTGTATAAGCTTTTATTGCTGACTACATTTCTTTCACAGGCTACTAATACTCACCGAGACAATTTTAACAACCCCAAACACAATTTGTTTGCGTTATTTTATCCTAGAGTTCCCATGGCAACCTGGTGTATAAATCATCAGATCAGCTTCATGTGATCTTTATATTGCATTGTCATCCGATTTACATATGAATGAAAAATTATAGTTGAATCGGAAAGCGGAAAGTGTGTCAAATTTAGCTTCCATGATTTGACCCATACATACATACATACTCGTACATACATACTCGTACATACATACTAACAGGGTCAGTTATATAAAAGCTTGTAAAAAAGCCTGTTAAAATAAAGAAGGAATAGATCAACAAATTGATATGTATATATATATATATATATATATTTTATGTTCCCGCAGACACTGCGTAACGGGTTCGCTCGATGGCAAGCTCATAATCTGGGACACCTGGAGCGGCAACAAAGTGCAGGTCATCCCACTGCGCTCTGCTTGGGTCATGAGTGTCGCCTTTGCGCCCTCGGGAAATTTTGTCGGTATGACGTTCACTTATATCATGAATTATTTTGGTTTTATACCCACCAACACACAAAACAAGCCATATTGTATTGAGCTTGCTGTGGGTTTTTCTTTGTGTAAAATTGTCTCTTATTTTCATTTATTTTTACTCGGCTGAAAGGCTCTGGGCCACATAAGCCACTTTCAACCCTTGGCTAACAATATACTGCTTACTAGTGGCTCAGTGAGCTGTAGATCTCACAAACCCGCACGGCTACATCACTTTTTTTTCATAAACTGAATCGATAAAGAAGATCATGTAATTTATCGTGATGCTAAATCGGCTCTTTATCATTTGTCACAATGCCTGTCATGTTCTAACAAGTATGTAAGCGCGAAAGTGACGGGCATAGTGACAGGTGATAAAAATGGAACCAGGCTACCGCTGCTGTGGTGCTAAGATGGTCGGGTCTTTATCATGTGTCACCATGCCTGTCACGTTCTAACATTTATGTGAGTGCGAAAGTGACGCAAGACATGACAGGTGATAAAAATGAGGCCATGGTACCGGAGCTGCTCAAAAATTTTACGACTCTGCTTATAAACATGACAGTTAAAAGAGAACAGACGAAGATACGAAAGCATTTTTGCCAAAGCCGAAACAGTGACGCTTCGTGCTCGCTCAGTTAAAGAATGTTTGTAACGTTTTCCAGCATGTGGCGGCATGGACAACATGTGCACGGTTTACGACGTGAACAATCGCGACGCCACGGGCGCGGCCAAGATGGTTCGCGAGCTGGCAGGCTACGAGGGCTTCCTCAGCAGCTGCCGCTTCCTCGACGACAAGCATATCCTCACGGGCTCCGGCGACATGAAAATGTAAGAATGTGTGGTGATCATACTGATGCGGATGCGCACGCCGCTCCGGTGTGTGTGTAAGTGAGACAGCGCAATGGTCGTATAAAGCGATATCCCGCTCGCACACGTGAGCGGCGAGCGGATCCGCATGCAATGTGAAGACGGCCTTACGGTTGTGAATTAGGATTTTTACTTTATATAATTGTAAGGTTCTCCTACTATGCTTTAGAACCGTACTAGGTGACAGCAAGTCACAGTTAACATTTTCTCAGTGTGTTTCTATTTCCGCCTCAACAATAAATATAAAAAATAAAATTATGAACGGAAAGAAGGTGAAGCCCCTCAATGTACAAAAAAATGTAGTTACTCGTAATGGACTCTATCTTTTTTATAACCCGTATACCCGTAATAATTATATGGTTGATATTCACACAGAGTATTATTTATATTGCCGCTACAACAACGAATAATAAAAGTAAACAAAAATGAAAAATTAAGAGGCTATTAAAAATGTTTTTTTTTTCTTTATTTTTCCCAATAAAGATTAAACAAATACAAACCTCTAACTCTGTACGACACGGAAAATTAAATTAATTAATGAAATGATATTAAAATCCCTGCTACGTGCCTGATTTTATTTTCTAGGCAAGCAGTTACGTCATACATCAGCAACAATTGAACTAGATATATTTCAGGCACTTCCCGTTATTATGTGTTTCAGATGTATTTGGGATTTGGAAACGGGTAAAAGGGATAAGGAATTCGATGCTCATGCAGGTGACGTGGTCAGCATCTCTTTAGCACCAGGTGCGTATTTAACTATACATAGTTAAGTATATACTAACCGAGGAACTAGGTTGCTTTTTGTACATCCAGTTATTATTTATATTATGATTTATGTATGGAAACGGACGTCGAGTATATTTTGTTTAAAACAATATGCAAGACATACAGAAATTTTGCATTGCGACCGCTGTCAATTTAAGGTTATCAAATGGCTATCGATTATTCCAGACATGAATACCTACGTCACCGGTTCCGTGGACAAGACGTGCAAACTTTGGGATATCAGAGATGACAAAGCTAAACAAACGTTCTTCGGTCATGATGCTGACGTTAATAGTGTTTGCGTAAGTTCCAAGTTATGATAAGTCATAAATCATTTATTTGCGAAAGATAGGGTATACATAGGATGGTGCAGTGCATAGTTAACTGAGCCACGCTCTATTGCCACATAGTAACATGCAATAAAAAATACTAAACATGCACTTAAATAATGCCTATAATTAATTCATATTTACATAACAATATATGTATGTTAATTATACAAAATAACAAATTTTAAAAACAAATTATATGTTTTATACAAATTAATTGAAATGACATTAAAACTTTTCTGGATTTCGCCTAGTTTCAGAGTTTATACCAATTAAAAAAAAAACAACTTCTTATTGTAACTTAGTGGAAAACGCTTTTTTGATGGCGATAATGCCATTATGGGACGTAGTCTAAATATCCTTATTGATAGAGATCAAAAAGTGACAAGTCATCTTAGCAAAACCGCCTTTTTTGGCGAAATTTACGTAAATTCATAAAACATTTTTTTCTGCTTTTGGCCTCAGAAGTGCGTGGTTAGAATCTTTCGGGTTCCTCGTGTTACACTGTGTATAATACATTAATTGTCCAGATATTCATTTATTAAGTTCAAAGTCTGTTCATTAAGCCACAGAAATAAACGTCTCCTAGATAATTGAAATGTAGGTTTTTAATAGTATCTGGTAGTTTGTTAAATAAACGTATACTAATAGGATAACAATTTTTCCTATATAGACTCGTGTATGCTCACGGACATATTGGAATTTGTTAGGGTATCGCGTATTAAAGTTACATATTTCGCCATTTTTATGTATATAGATTTCGATTGCAGTTTACAAATACACACATTTCAAATATATATAAACAAGTTACAGTTAGCAGATTTAGTTTTTTGAATACTGTAGTTATTACCAAAACACCACAAATCGCGCGTATACACTGCTTCCGAGCTAAGTATAAACAATTCATTTATATTTGACCCGTTACCCCATACAGTTATACCATATCACGTACCATATCGGGCGTAGACTAGATGCCACGTAGCCATGATACGCTTGGGTGGCTGTTTTTTGGCTTGTATACTTCGTTAAACGCCAAAGGCCATAGGCAAGACTGTTTAGCTTCATACGAGCACACCCTTTTAGTATAATGTATTTTTGTATTTTAGTGCCTAAATAAAGTCTGATGGCCATATTGCTAAATACATTGACGTTCTCGTCAAAGAGCATATAATCACTACGTGGTTCTCGTCTAAACTCTTTTACGTCAAATCTGGAATGTAGTTTAACTCTGGAAATAGCGATATCAATCCTCTGAGTGGACAGAGACAACACCGAGAGAAAATACTACCTACCTGTAAAACATTACAAAAGTTATTTATTTGCGTACAAACAATTAACTAAGTGTGCCAACAAAAAAAGGCTCAAATTTAATCGAATCCAAATAAATAATATTAAATATTTATCATTTAAAAAATAAGATCTTAACCTAGTTACATCTTTAAAAAAAACTATTTACCTATTTTGTTTCAGTTCCACGCCAGCGGACAAGCGTTCGCAACTGCTTCTGAGGACAAAACTGCGCGGCTCTTCGACATCCGCAGTGACCAGCAGATAGGCCACTACACGCCCCCGGGCGCTAGCGGCTTCACCAGCTGCGGTCAGTCAAACCTTTAAATCGATCATTTAATGTAATCAAGTCGTTATCTCCTCGTTGAGCATGAGTTTTGTATTCATAAACTAAAGACATATACATTCGAGTCTGCACCAGAGTACAATAATAACAGTTCGACTTTTTGACATCCACAGCGAATGGTCCGCTGTCTTTGATAGACAGTATTACTAGATGCGATCAGACAAAGCTTCATAAATACGTATTATTCATTTTAAAACTAAACAACAAGCGTTTGAGACCGCTGCCGTAGGGCTGTTTTTCAACGCTTCACTAGCGCTGGTTTTTAATTTATAAACTTTCCAGCAAACAACTTCAAAAGATATTATAGAACTCTTTACCTTCACTTCCGTGAAGCACACATTGAGAATCTAGCTAGAACCAATCAAGAAACAAATTATCGGCAATTATAGTTCTAAAAGAAAAGTATCTGAAAGTACGTCTAACCCTAGCTTAATTTGCAGATATAAGAACGAGTCATATTTTTTATGGTTGATAATATGTAGGCACACAAATATTATTTCAATAAATCTATTTATTTTTTGATATTAATAAAAATTTAAAGAAACAAATGGTATATAAATTACAAATTACCTACCTACAACTGAATCAAAAGGGGGACCGCCCTGCCGTTCCAGTTGAGTTATGTTTATTTGTTAGTTAATTATTAATGATTACATTATAAACTAGTTTGTACTCCCGTATTAGTCCTAGACTTAAAATCAACCTAAATATTTGATAGAGTCGATTTTTAAGTTTATATACAACAAGTACCACTACTTCCAGTTTTCACATTAACATTTGCTCATGTCTACGTAACTTAATTTTTCTACTCGTCGACTGTAATTAAATTATTGAATTAAGATTTCATATACAAACTATAATTACGTACCTACTTTTCGTGTATTGGCCCGATCTCAACTATAAGATTCCTTTTGATACGCTGTAGTCAACTATAAAAAAAAACCGGACAAGTGCGAGCCGGACTCGCCCACCGAGGGTTCCGTACTTTTTAGTATTTGTTGTTATAGCGGCAACAGAAATAATACATCTGTGAAAATTTCAACTGTCTAGCTATATATATAGCTGTCTGTCGGTTCATGAGATACAGCCTGGTGACAGACGGACGGACGGACAGCGGAGTCTTAGTAATAGGGTCCCGTTATACCCTTTGGGTACAGAACCCTAAAAAACCGGCCCAGGGGAACGATTTTTGAATTTCGATCACTCGATTTCGTGTTCTCCCTTTATAATAGCTCCACTACTAGGCATTTACTCGTAAATTCCACTAATAGAATTGAAAACAAGTGGTAAATTCCACTGGATTCCCAATTTCTACTTCAAAAATATCATTTCGCCGTTTTCTACAGATTTTCGAGTGACGAAATCGAGCGCTCGAAATTCAAAAATCGCCCCCAGTGCGAGTATGTTTTACTCGCGCACCGAGGGTTCCGAACAAACTTTCAATTATCTCGTATAATTAAAAAGGCGAAAGACTTTTGATTAGAAGTATCTATACTAAGTATAATTGTGTCCAGTGCCATCTATCGGCAAATTATCTAATTTGCGCGATTCAATTAAATAAATAATAAATATTTAAATAAATATTATAGGACATTATTACACAAATTGACTAAGTCGCACAGTAAGATCAATAAGGCTTGTTTTGAGGGTACTTAGACAACGATATACACCGTGTTTTTTTCCGTTAATTTCAAGGGTACATTCCTGAGCTTAAATTAAGTAACTTTCTCAAAGACACCGGTATTCTAATTAACTCTTTTTCGGAGATAATCTATAATTTATTTTTATCTTATAAGGCCCCTACGAGCGTGTACACTTGCCTTAGGGCCTGTTTTCATATTGATTCGTGTTTAGTACGAGTTAATACATTTTTTTAAATTACCCATGCCATTTAGTTTCCTTAAACATACTTACTCATGCCCCGAAGTTAACGGATTTCAATAACAGTGTATATAATATATAAATATTTATAAATACTTAAATACATAGAAAGCACCCAATTATGTTGGTTTTTCGAGGATTATTCTGTCATGTGAACCGATTTCAAAAATTGTATTTTTTATTTGAAAGGTTAGGTAGTCTTTAATGTAATCTCATAGAAATTTCAAGTGTAATAAATACATGAAGTTGGTTAAATTGCAAACTGAATTCGGAAATGTTTTTTGTCAATAAAAATAAAGTTGACAAGATAGAGATCTGATTATATTTTTCCTATAAAATTTATTGTAATTTTGATATTATGTAAAAATTTCATAATTTTTCATCTGTAAACTTCGGTGATAAGGGGGGGGAGGTATTTTTTCACGTTTTCCTTCATAAATCATTATATTTGTACAATGAAAAGTAATAAAAAATTGTTTTGGAATGTTCAATTTTAGCTCTTTCAAATGATATGAGTATCCCAATTGATCAAGTCACTACACTTTGAAATTTGGCCCCTGTTCATTAAGAGCATTTTCCATAGTTATTAAAAAGAAAATACTTTTAATGTGACTGGGTTAGCGTTGTGCATACCTAACTATTCCAAATTTCAATTCGATAGAACGAGATATTTAGCGATGTGACAGACAGACGAACGGACCGTCCCACCATAAGGGTTCCTTATGTACCTTTTTGGTACGGGAACCCTAAAAAAAATACCAATCACGTGCCGCCGCGCTCCCATAGAAGGCTAAACGTGCGCGGGGCGCGGAGCGCGGGACGGGAGTCGCGCGTTTATATACCTATATCTACATTTTTGTTGAGATACTTATCAATTTTCATTCACTATTTAGATTTTATAGTAAAAAAGTATTATTTTAGATAACTCGTACCTTACTTAGGCAACTCGGCAAGCTTCGTTGCCTAAACACGGTACTCGACTGAAAAACTCTCTATTACCTAGGTATAGGTATCACGATTTTACAAAATACTATTCTAAGCATCTCGCTCGTACCTATTCGCATATTAGTGCAACGTCGTGAGCTAATAAGTCAATGTCAAAACTGGTGTTCACCGTACAGGGGTTTTGCGTTCTTCAAATGTGGCAAGGATAAATATGCCATTAAGCATCCGGATCGGATC
The DNA here is from genome assembly GCF_033807575.1 of Cydia pomonella. NCBI lineage: Eukaryota > Metazoa > Arthropoda > Insecta > Lepidoptera > Tortricidae > Cydia > Cydia pomonella. The sequence continues at coordinate 13,864,624 of NC_084703.1, read as the reverse complement.
GCGTATGCCGTATTGCTAAATTTGCTAACCTTCATATATAAAATATATGAATAAATAAAAAACTAAACAAGGAAGAAGATTTTAGTTTCCTTACAATGACGTAATCTTTCTGGTAGGTAAGTACCTGGTCGAGAAGGAGTGAGTAGCTTAGGTTAGTAACCTTTAGTGTGTCGGGAGAAAACCGCAAACCCATTCATAGGTAATACCATAGCTAGTCTGATTTACCTGTAATGTTTTACCTGCAATAAGTACATACAAAAGTGGATTCCCCAGGTTTTCCTCTTTAGTTATTATTGTATGTAACACTAATTGATCATTTATGTCAGTTGAAAATAGAAACTTCATAAACAGTATAGCCATCTTATATGGTTGCAATACGGTTTACGAATGGTCAGTTAATTATTTTGACAATTACGAGAACGATTGTTGGTGCCTAAACGTCTTATGGTAATTAATTATGACTCTTCTAGAACTCGATTAACTTGAGACACAAGTTTTGTGTGATAATTATAGAAACAAGTTTCTGCTTACATTTTTATTTCTAATACAGGTAAGCTTTTATAAATTTAACCGAATTTATAATATGAGTCAACCTCAAAGTTGTGCAAGATTGGCATAACTTATTAAAATTTAAAAGTATACATATACATAGTATCCGATTGGTCCAATTAAAAAAAAAAATCCAGTCGTATAGCGCTTACAATACCTACCTTTACCTATTTTTAATTAAGATTTAATCTCTAATAGTCACAAATTTTGAGATGCGACCTTATTGCAAGTTGCAAGCATCAGTGTTGGCCGAACGTTAATTTGAATTGAAAATAAACCATTACAAATTGAACCGTAAATTTTAACCGTCCGATACGGTTTACGGTTCAATTTGTAATGGTTAATATTCAATATTTTCAATTCTAATAAGCGTTCGGCCAAAATTGGCAAGCAGCATACACAGTAATGAGGATGGGATCCATGAGGAATTCAGGGAAATCCGCAAAACCCATAGGATACATATAGGGATTGCAATCCGGTCCGGCGGATCCGGTAATCCGGCCGGATCCGGCACTTTTCAGGAGCTACCGGATCCGGTAAAAATCGCCGGATCCGGACCGGATCCGGTAAAATAAAAAAACGCCTAAATACAGCACGCACTGTGCGTTTTAGATAAGGAAAAGGCGACGGATGAGAGGTATGAAGTTGAACAGAGAGTAAAACGAATGAAAAAGTTTAAATTTAGTTAAATAAAAATATATATGACGATGACTGGGAACAGAAGTTGCCTTTCATGTTGGTGGCACGATATGACGATTACATAAATACTGTTATAGAAGGAAAAATAAAAGAATGGAGATGCTATGGAAGGCATTTGTAATTTATTCTAAAGAGAAGGTTAATGTTGTGATAGAAGATTAAAAGTAAACAAATGAGCAGGATTAAGTCGGCGGTACTCAACCGACTAGAGTTGGGCTAATCAATATGTGTTATATTTGTGAATGAATATAAGATAACATTGATAATCTTTAGTTTGCTCAGTTTTTTTTTTCAGATATTTTGCTCAGATATTTATATATATATATATATATATATATATATATATAAAATATTGGCTATTTTCTATTCAAATTTACGATAGAATCTTTTGTATTTATAATTTCATCCAATCTTATGCAATTTCCTTCAGCTCCTGGTACATGCTACTCTACGTCTAGCCAATTCTTTATTTGATCCATGTAACTATTCTTAGAGAGTCTCTTTCCGCGATGGATTTCAATCCTACACTATTATTTTTCGCATGAGATCGTCGTGTCGTGCTCCATTCCCTATAATTTGAACAATATAGTTTTCTGTTTCATAAGCGCATTATATATTATTGTTTAATAAACTATCTTTATCTGTAAATTAAGAAAAAGTTAATTTTAAATCATACAGTCTCCTACTTTCTCGGGAAAAAAATGAGGGCAAATTTAATATCATTTTGGTTAATAGTAAAATATCTTATTTTCTTACTGGAATGGATGTCAACGTAACAAAGAATTCAATCAAACAACAGTTACGAAAACTTGTCCTTTCAAGGAGTTCCAATTCCCATCCCACATCCCATTACCAGGCTTTGGAAACTAATCATATTTACAATTGTAAACGAAAATTTGAGCACTTGTGAATGGTTAAATATAATAAATGACCGATTTCATATTTTGTTTTTAAAGTGATATTGACAGAGTCACACTTTTTACTACTAAGTTCTATTTTATTGTTAAGAAGTTATTTATTAACTTAAATTATAGATTTAGGAATACGTATTATGCAAAAAACTAGAAAAGTATGCCATTTAATTAACTTCAATATCCCTATATCAAACCGGATCCGGTCCGGCCGGATCCGGCCGGGTTATGGCCAAAATCCGGCCGGATCCGGCCGGATTGAAAATCAATCCGGTTTGCAATCCCTAGATACATATAGCGTTTTTTTGTCATTTTCATCTGCAAACCAAGTATTTGTATTTATAAACGTACCATTTAATGAATTAGAAGTTCATCAAGACCAGAACGGTACTCTTCAAAGGGTAAAGATGAGGGTTCAAGGTATAAAGATAATGGATACCTCTACAGATATTTGTCCCTAAAGAAAAGTGTTTCTGTCATAGGCCTTTCCCCCAGCGGGAGGTATTTGCTGGCTGGCTCCGACGACAACACCGTGCATTCCTGGGACACGTTAAAAGTTTCACACACGGGTAAGGATTCCTTGCGTTTTAATATTTAGAGTTCTAATCTATTCTTCTATTAAGAAAGTTTTGTGTAAATGGGTTATGCGGTTACGTCTTGCAGTGACGCAGACTCTCTATCTCAAATATCTCAATATTGTACTTACCCCCTTCTTACGATACCCGCAGAAAACTGTCGCCAAATTGGGTACGTGCGAAGTGCATGGTGGGCGCGTATAGTAAAGCAATCGCAGCGGTGGTAAAATTTGGCACTAACAAAGGTTACCGTCTTTATCATTTCGTACAAATTATATGCACGAAATGGAATTTCTAATTTACGATAACTTCTAAGATTTTCATATAAATTTTATGGTGTAAGGTACCATTGGTTATAACTAAGGTATTTAATTTGACAATTATTAATACTCTATCCATATAAATAGCTTAGCAAATACCACATATTAAGTGACCTTTTTCTAGATGTTATGAAGGGGTATAGTTATAGTAAATTTTCCTTAAAAGATAGACGACTTTATACTTTACGACGATAGACTTTTTTGTAGACCAATGAAAGAGAGACGACCCTACCATACATCATGTTGTTATAACTGCAGTGAGTATAGTAGGCTTCGACCTAAGCAAACAGTATAAGTACTAAAAAAGTTTATTATTAATATTTTATTTTGATTTTGCAGGAACGTTGACCGGTCACGAGAACCGCGTGACGTCAATCTCGATAGCTCCCAACGGCGTCGCAATGGCCAGTTGCTCGTGGGACCAAAGTGTCAGGGTTTGGGGCTGAGGCGCTGTCTCTTGATTAAGAATATTTCCAGTTCATTAGCTGAGGAACTTTATGCAACAATCGCATAAACTTAACTGTTACCTCAGTAATACTCAAGTTTGTTAATGAGAAGTACGGCGTAGCTTGCACCTTAGAATGTCCCTATTACTGAACTGTAATAATATACTAATATAATACTTAGCTGTAATAAAATTTTACGAGGTACTTATATCGTTAGTTTTAATGTTCTTTAGGTCTACTCATCACGATAGTTGCCATATAATAATATACAGACATTTTAACCTTAAATACGGTAAGGTCAAATTCTATCCGTCAAAATCAAATAAATTCTACATAACCGACTAATGACAAAAGACTATTATGAATTCTAAGTACTAGAAATAAAGTAGAATATTAATAACGTCGTGCCGCTCACGCATCGGCCTCCACAGTCACCAAACCCGTTGTCTAAACAGCAATGCTTAAATCGTCTGCAATAGACGCAAAGGCCTGTGATGATGATGATGATGATGACATACCGAAAATCGTACAATCAAATGCTGTCATACATGCGATAGATTGACGAAAAAAATTAAGGCGATGAAATAACAATTTCACTTTATACCAACAACAGCGTATTGTTAAAAGCATGGTGCTTCTAAATGTTTAAGATTACTGCTGCGCGCTCGTTAGTCGGTACTAACGAGCTTTAGATTACTCTTCACTATACATATGGGTCTTTATGTCTATATTGTCTAAAATCGTAATTTATATAATACAATACATTAAGATAGACTATGGAAAAGAGTGTAATATATAGGGAAACAGATAATTTTCAGACCTGATAAAAACACCGAAGAAGTAGAGAGACGGGTAAATAAAATATGGAACAAGTTCTGAAGTATGGCAAATATACATCTGAGCGCCCTGCCACTACATTCAAAAATAAAAGTACTGGATTCGTGTTTCCTTCACACACTTAACTGCGGTTGTTAAGTATGGAAATATACAAGCTACATTAAACACAAGATTAGAGCATGTCAAAGGGAAAACGAAAGAAAAAAATTGAAAGTTAGGTTAATAGATAAAGTACGTCACAAAAGTATAAAATAAAAAACTTAAGTAATTGACGCTCTCGAACACTCTCTGAGACTCAAATAGCAGTGAGCAGGCCACATCGCGAGGATGCTAGATGAAAAATGGACTAAACGATTAACCTTACATTTTTGATGAAAACTGTGAAAGCTAACTACAATAAAAATGTCAGGGAGAAGTATATTTTCCATTAAATTCTCTACAATATTATCTTTGGAACTATATTGCTAAGACTTATAGTTTTCAAATTATGCTTAACATCTCTTTATAATATTTGCGATTTTGAAAGTTTGTATGAAAAAATAAACGACAGATTTGTAGCAAAAATGGGCAAAACCGCATGGATCAAGCATTAAAACATTGTATGAATACTTTTAAAAAGCCAAACTCAATTTTTTAAAACATTTTTAATTATTTTATTTGCCTATTATATGTAAGTCCTCACCACCAAGCATTACAAATTATTATTTTATTAACAAAAAAATAAGAGTACCTGCTTTGTAGTGATACTTTGAAGAATAACGAATAAATGGGCTAAAATCTAAAAAAAAAAATAAGTGCAAATTGCCACACTGTGATTGTCACAGTGTGAAAATTGTCACAACAATTTACAATTTTTTTTTTTTTTGCATAAATCTGTTTTTTTTTAATGAAAAGGTATAACGATTCAAAAATGATTTCCTTGTCCCTAAATTATACGAAAATAATATGTAACTTGCCCTAGTTGCTAAAACATGAAGGAATATAGTGTAGAATGTAGATTGGACCTGGGGATCCGACCCTTTCCCTCCTCTTTTTGGGGGGTAGTCACAAACGATACATGGCTACCGGGCTAATTCAGCTTTATTAGACCTGAGGAACAATCGTGACAACATTGTTCATCACCTGAGACAAAAGTACCCACATACCCACTACCCTGCATTTACTTACCCCACCCCACTGTATTTACTTACCTCACCCCACTAGTCACCGGAGGGAAATACGAGTATACGAGTAGTATTACGGGGATATTAGAAGGAGATATTAAGTATAATTTAAAAATCATATAATTCCAAATACAGTATTGTAGAGAATTTTTTTTTTTTTTTTTTTTAGAATTTTATCTTCTCTTGGTCATTTTGTAGCTTTCAGTTTTCATGAAAATTTATAAAAACTAAAAATGTGGATAAAAGTGGTGGAGGGGGGGAATCAGTAACTTCTCTGCGTGTTTCTACTTCTATCTATATCTATATTATATAAAGCTGCAGCCCGAACATTAATTGACACGAATTGTTCTCCCGGAAGGAGGCGCGGGGGGGATTCGAGTTTGGTACGGTCGTACAGGGGGCGGTCCGGTGACCTCCGGAAAAATCCGACATTCGGTCTACCGGATCGGGACAGAAAAATGTTTGACGGCCCGGCTAAACGGTGGGAGATAGTGGGGGGGTGCTCGACCAAATGTCATAGAGGACCCTGGGCAGTTTCGGAGGCCGCCATTTTTTTTTCAAAATGGCGGATTCAAAATGGCGGCCGATTTTCAAGTCGGTCCCGGCGCGCTCAAATTTCGGTCACGGAATCTCGGGGCCCTCTTGATCGGTATGGAAAAAAAAAATTTGGAAAAAATCCAAGATGGCGGACACCATGGCCACTTTTATTTTGTATGGCAACTTTTAAACGGTGACAGATAGGTGGGGGATGCTCGACCAAATGTCATAGAGGGCCCCGAGACAAATGGAATGGCATTTAAAAAAATTCAAAATGGCCGACTCAAAATGGCGCCGAAATTTCAAAACGGTCCGAGAGCGCCGAGAACCGGTACGTGGGTACATATGGGCCCCCGCGTTCGAAAAAAATTTTTTTTTTTTTTTTAGCTCGAAAAAAAATTTGTATGGGAATTTTTTTCGAATCCCCCACATGCCAAACGGTGAGAGATAGGTCGGGGGAGCTCGACCAAATGTCATAGAGGGCTCTGAGTGGAATCTGAATAAGAAAAAAAAAATTCAAAATGGCCGACTTTTTTTTTTCTAAAACTTCAAAAAGGTCCGAGCGCTCTGAAATTTCGGTCGCGGTATCTCGGAGCCCCAATGACTCCTATGGAAAAAAAAAATTTTTGAAAAAATCCAAGATGGCGGAGAAATGGTCAATTTCATTTTGTATGGCAACTCTCAAACGGTGCGTGATAGGTGGGGGGTGCTCGACCAAATGTCATAGAGGGCCTCGAGACAAATAAAACTGCATCAAAAAAAATTTCAAAATGGCCGACTTTTTTTTTTTCTTTTTTTAATGTTGGTCCGAGCGCGCTGAGATTTTGCATGCGGCGAGCCTGGGGGCCAAGATTACCATATGAAAAAAAGTTTTTTGGAAAAATCCAAAATGGCGGCGGACAGGGGCAAAGTCAAATTTCCAAGTAGGTTAAGCGAGCCCGAAGGGCGAGCTTCAGGCTGGGAGGCCGAAGGCCGACCCCGGCGGAGGGCCGAAGGCCCGGAGCCTTCACCCCGACCCCCAAGCGTGCAACCCCCAGTAACTAAAAGCGAGGCCGAAGGCCGAGCTGCGTGCGTACGGTGCTCCCAAGCGTTCTACCAAGTCGACTGTCTTGATAAGCGGAGCCGGCGGGCCGAAGGCCCGACGGCGACGCGTCGAGGCCAGCGAAGGCCGAAGGCCGAGCTCCGCGTAGGGCCGAAGGCCCGAAGCGTCACCTGAGAGGGGGAAGTTGGAGCTTAAACACGACCCAATAGGAAAAGTGTCTTAGACAAGCGAAACGGCGGGCCGAAGGCCAAAGGCCGTAGGCCCGACGTGAGCTTGTCAAGACACTTTTACTATTGGGTCGTGTTTAAGCTCCAACTTCCCGCACTACTCCGGAAGCGAAACCAACCCTCCCCGAGTGTCTTAATAAGCGAAGCGGCGGGCCGAAGGCCCGACGCTGAGCTTCGAAACCCAGCGAAGGCCGAAGGCCGAGCTCCGCGTAGGGCCGAAGGCCCGGAGCGTCCCACTGGATGGGCCAAGCACGCGAGGCCGAAGGCCGAGCTGCGAGAGTGCGGCCCAAAGCGGAAGTACAACCGCATTACATTTCACCTTTGGAAAACAAATATTCTTTATACTAAAAATAACGGGAAAAAATGCATTTATAGAACGAACCGGTTACAAGTTAAGTGTTTTAATAAGCGAAGCGGCGGGCCGAAGGCCCGACGCTGAGCTTCGAAACCCAGCGAAGGCCGAAGGCCGAGCTCCGCGTAGGGCCGAAGGCACGGAGCGTCCCATTGGATCGCCCAAGCACGCGAGGCCGAAGGCCGAGCTGCGAGAGTGCGGCCCCCAGTAACTAAAAGCGAGGCCGAAGGCCGAGCTGCGTGCGTACGGTGCTCCCAAGCGTTCTACCAAGTCGACTGTCTTGATAAGCGGAGCCGGCGGGCCGACGGCCCGACGGCGACGCGTCGAGGCCAGCGAAGGCCGAAGGCCGAGCTCCGCGTAGGGCCGAAGGCCCGAAGCGTCACCTGAGAGGGGGAAGTTGGAGCTTAAACACGACCCAATAGGAAAAGTGTCTTAGACAAGCGAAACGGCGGGCCGAAGGCCAAAGGCCGTAGGCCCGACGTGAGCTTGTCAAGACACTTTTACTATTGGGTCGTGTTTAAGCTCCAACTTCCCGCACTACTCCGGAAGCGAAACCAACCCTCCCCGAGTGTCTTAATAAGCGAAGCGGCGGGCCGAAGGCCCGACGCTGAGCTTCGAAACCCAGCGAAGGCCGAAGGCCGAGCTCCGCGTAGGGCCGAAGGCCCGGAGCGTCCCACTGGATGGGCCAAGCACGCGAGGCCGAAGGCCGAGCTGCGAGAGTGCGGCCCAAAGCGGAAGTACAACCGCATTACATTTCACCTTTGGAAAACAAATATTCTTTATACTAAAAATAACGGGAAAAATGCATTTATAGAACGAACCGGTTACAAGTTAAGTGTTTTAATAAGCGAAGCGGCGGGCCGAAGGCCCGACGCTGAGCTTCGAAACCCAGCGAAGGCCGAAGGCCGAGCTCCGCGTAGGGCCGAAGGCACGGAGCGTCCCATTGGATCGCCCAAGCACGCGAGGCCGAAGGCCGAGCTGCGAGAGTGCGGCCCAAAGCGGAAGTACAACCGCATTAACTTTCCCCTTTGGAAAACAAATCTTATTTATATTAATGACAACAAAAATAACGGGAAAAGTTATAAAGCGAACCGGCAACAAGTCAACTGTCTTAATAAGCGTAGCCGGCGGGCCGAAGGCCCGACGGCGAAGCGTCGAGGCTAGCGAAGGCCGAAGGCCGAGCTCCGCGTAGGGCCGAAGGCCCGGAGCGTCCCACTGGATCGCCCAAGCACGCGAGGCCGAAGGCCGAGCTGCGGGAGTGCGTGCTCGCACGCGGACCATTCCTTGCAAGCAAAAGTACAACTGCTTTACCTTTTCCCTTTGGAAAACACAAACTTTTACACCTAAACAACAGCAACAACAACAAACACTACAACAACAACACATAAACAACAATATTAATAACAACATACGCGAGGCCGAGTGCATGCTCGCACGCGCAGCAAAAGTACAACTGCACCACTTCTTCCCTTTGGAAAACAAACTTTTTCACTCAAACAACGGCACCTACAACAATAACTCATCAATAACAACATCAACAACAGCACCAACTACAAAAACAACAATACTAACAACAGCACCATGCACACCGCGGGGCCCCCGGGCCCCGCGCACCAAGCAAAATCTAGTTTATTCTTATAAACGTAAAAGCTATATGCATGCCAAGTATCGTGCTTTCTGCTTGATAGAACTACAATAGAATCCGTTTATTGTGACTCCGCCTATATTGACCAACCGGTTATTATGACGTAATTACACCACGAAGTTTGGTTTTCATATAAAATTCTTTATAAAAAAGTCGGATATAATGACTTCCCTTACAGTGACATGTCGCTTATTATGACCCATTTTTAATAAATTATGTCCGGTTATAATGACAATAGTATTAGAGACTGTTTTTACAATAAAATGAAAAAACAAAAGCAGTCAAAAATTACAGATTTCTTACAGTAAAAAATACACTTGTATGTGTTATAATGTGCTGATTATGTACAATTTTGATTTTGATTTAATATGTATGTAGACATATGTATTTACTATGTTTCTGTATTAAAATACTTAAGTACATACATATTTACATAAAAAAGGTTTTTCATTTCACAAAACGTTTTGTATGACGTCCGCTTATTATGACGTGTTTATCAATTCCTTTCGATGTCATAATAAACGGATTCTACTGTATGTCAATAATTTTTGTTGTCAATGTTTCTTACTGACCGAGAAGATAAATAAAACAAAAAAAACTCACTTTAGTCGTAATACCTATGTAGAGAGGTTTGTGAACTCATGCGAAGGGCCAAATAGGCGAGGGAAATAAATAAGATTAAATGACAATAAACGTAAAAATCTATAATGACGGCAGCATACTTGTACAGATACATACTTGTACAGTAAACGAACATGCTTATTCATACTCCAAGTGTGACCTACAACGAAAAACCTAGAACAAAGACGATAGCCTTCATGTATTCGTGAAATGAGGAACTGCTTGCAAGTTGCATTCTTCATGATCGCCTACAGCTCATCTATGAAGCGCCCCTTTTGAAGATTGTGCCACAGCGGTAATGTGCCCCAAAACCGCGACCTCCATGCCAAATTTTTCTTCATACTTGACTCTTTAGAAATCTCCAAATACTCCATTTTCTTCGCGCTTGACGCCTTAGACCATTTGAAGGGAATTTTCACCGGCTTGTTCGGATTTCTAAAAAGTACGATTCTTAAGGCTTGTGTATTCCATCACACAAGGATCTTATATTAAAATTAGGGTGACTGCTATAGTTAGATTAGTAAGCCAGAAAGAAACAAGGCAATAGAGTGGCCAATAACTATTAGCAGTCACCCTTTTGTGAACAGATCATGGACAAAAATCAGAAACCAGTATATAAATATGAACGCATAAGTGCACAATGAATATGTATTTAAAGTTTTTGCAATGTTTACGTTCTACAATAAATACGTTTCTAGAATATTTTTCACTACGAAAAAGTACCTACACGTAGGGAAATATTAATATTACAGGCGCTTACCCGGTGGTCGCAAAATTGGTCCATAAGTTCACGATTAGCTTGCTCATTTCTATATCTTCTTCAGAAAACTCATTACTGAGAAAATATATAGGAAACAAGTGCATCAGTTCATCTGCATGACATACACCTGTTAAAAAGTAAAGTTATTTAATTTTCACCACACCAGCTCGTAAAGGCTTTATTTTTACTTCAAAAACTATAAGAAAGTTGTATTTTATTCATCTGTGACAAAGTAATCTGATGCAAATTTTGAGTACTTTGCTCTTATAGGCTAATAGAATTGACTGAGTGATGATTTTGAATGATAAATATTTAATAACATTGATTTAAATTAGATTTCTAATGTTCGTTTTACGATAAGTATTTTCCAGGCGTTGGAGTGGAATTTTTTTTTTGCCTTGAAGCTCTCGTAACTCTCAAGATTCCACTTTTTGAAATCTTTTGCTTGCTCGAATATCAATATAGCACAAGGTGTTAAACAACTACTTTGACCCCATGCAAAATAATAGTACAATACGATATAAGTACGAAAAGTAGGAAACTCTAACTCGAGTAGCGGTAAATTAAAACCCGACCGGAGAGAGTGTTTTAAATCGACACGTGACTATGTCGAAAATTTAAAGGGCTATATGTACCGTTAAACGTTTGTCCCTTCAGTCGTGTTTATAAATTAAAACATGACACCATTACCACAATTAGTGCACTAATGAGGTAAAGTAGCAGCATATGTACTTACTGTAAATAACTATATCCTATCGTTTTTTATAATTATTTCCTTTTTTTCGCACTTGTATTGTAATGTACTATAATTAGGCAACTAATCATATAGCATTCAAGTTTTTTTAAATATATATTACTACTAACCGTAGTCTCCAAGAGGATCTCCAAATATCTGAGAAAAGCTGTTGTTGGCTCGATATGCCAACTCGTAGAGATAGACAGGGCTGTCAGTGAGATGGGTGAACTGCTCGACCGCCTCTACGGCAGGGTATGCAAAATATGAATCACTATAAATCTGAAAGCAAGTCATTATACTATACATACTAATTTACAAAGATTTAGAAAGAACATTATTACATTCAATTAATAAACACACACAATTGATCAAATCGGTTAATCAACAGCTTTTATCGATAAAGAATCCCAGACAACCTCTGAATGGTAATAGTATTACTACAATGTTCTGTCGCCAGAGGGCAGCACTGACACATATTGTAAACCATAGAGTAACTTATCCATACTATGCCTTAAACAGTTTTTTAAGACGTTTCACTATGACATTGATACATTGATACTTTACAGAGAGAGCCTATCGCGAAACGCGAAAATCAAAATCTAGTTATTTACGTATGCTTCTCTTCTCTATCGATCGAATATGCAAGAATGATAGAAGGGCAGATAACGAAATTTTCCATTTACGTGTCGGGTCATACATAATGGAAGGTTCCGTACGATACGATATGAAAATGGCATGGCATGGCTTCGGGACACTTAAAATATAATTTAAATAAAAATATACGATTTTTAGGAAAAACTCAATCACGTTCAGTACAATTTTTGTGGCAAGCATTTTTTTGCTATATTTTCTATATTATTAAAAAAAAATTACAATTATTGTTTTGGACTTCCGAAGCAATTATTTCCAAAAATATTCACTGAATTAAAAAATCTTAAAGTAGGTTTCTTTTATTACTTTTAGTTACATGTACCCCCAATCTAAATTTAACATCTGAATTAGCCAGCGTCTCACAAAATACCCGTAAGTTCCAAATTTCAATAGTGTATAGGTATTATAGTTTTCGAGTAAAATAGTTGTGACTTACGAAGGGACAGACGGACGGACAGATTGATATGACAAAACTATGAAGGACACCCTAAAAAGAAGCACTTACGTCTAGTAAACCTTGTTTGTATTTATCTTCATCGTTTTCATCGAGATAGTGCTCTTTGACCTTTTTATTGATTATATCAGCGAATGGTGAGTTGTCGTAGTAGAATGTGACAGGCGCTATGGTCTCAAAACCAGATCTAAATTCACTAAATCTCGTCCGATTCGCAGTAATCCCTGGAATTAATATAAAAATATTAATATTCCATACCGCCGCTTATACACAGTGTTTTTTTAAACTCCATTAAATTCGGAAAGTAATTTTTTTTTCGTATAAAGTAATTAAAAGCGTTTTTGTAACACGGTCATTATATTTAAATCCATGAAACAATTGAAAACACATCAGAGGCATTTTAAATATCGATCTTCCGAGATAGTATAGGTACGGTCGAGGAAATTTATTCTTTAGTTATTTGCGGTTCAAGCAAATTTGGTTGTAAATACTTATGCTAACAATGTGTCCAATGTAAAGTGAATCGTAAACTTCTAAATAATCTTAGGGACCTTATCAGATACAAATAATTTATTGATCAGATTATCTCCAAAATGGCGTTAATTAGAATACCGGCTTCTTTGAGAGCGTAACTTAATTTAAGCTCAGGAATACACCCTTGAAATTAATGGACTTTAGAAAAAACCATCTTGTAGATGTACAGTCAGCATCAATAGTAGCGGATGAAATAACGCGGCAAAAGTCAGATACTTGCATCTACATCTTGGATATTTTTTCCAAATATAAATAAATCTCTAGAATTCACGTTTAAAACATTACTTATTGTTAAGCCGTTACAGAATACTACTCTTGATGCTGACTGTACTTTGAGAATAGGTACGTGTACTTATATAGCGTGTACAGGCCTATGACAATAAAGCACCTAGGTCCAGTAAATGAACAACCATTTTTGCTTGCTTTGCATCTTCATAAATAATTAAAAAAAAAGTAAAAAGTGATGCTAATAAAATTTACTAAAATGAGACATAATCGTATTGAGATACCAAAATTCTGTACCTACTTAGATAATTAAGATTGTACACGATGAAGTATGTCGGAATACACGGGTCCGGGCTATTAGTATTCATGAGTATATGTGTAAAGATCGTTGTTTAATAACATAAAAGTCCAATCAACAGCAGAACTCTCTTAGTGAGCGACGCAACTCTATTGTTAAGGGAGTAATCTTGGAAGTTACAGTGCGAAGAGACAGTGCAGATAATTTTGACGGTGACGCTTAGTTATTTATGTTATATCGGACGCGTTAATTGCATCATTTGCATCTTGTGCCTTTTGAGTCGGTAGAGATTCGCTACCTCGCTACGCTCAAGGTTCTAGAAGGTCATCAATCGCTCTAAACTACTTCCGGCTTGCGTAAAACAAACATGCACATACACACACATGTCTACGTCTACCACAAATTTGTTTGTTGATTAAAAATGTGAATACGTTAAAAGGCCGACGCTTGCGACGTTGTAAAGCATTCTTTGTCAATCACCTTCCTGGTTTACATGTCAGCAAATACTCACAAACAGATTTCAGGCATCCTTCTGCGCTGTTCAGGCCAGTCATCCACGGTACGGAAGCAATATCATGACTGCTTCTCGGAGCCACTGTCAAGAACGCACCAGGGAGGTCCGGTTCAACGACTGCTTTAAACGGAGTCATTGGCTCGTAGTCCCAAGTCTTAAATCATACAATATTTTAGATTAATGTGTGAATAATTCGGCTATCATAACTATTATAACGCAAATCTAAATAATCTCATTTATTACATTAAGTGGTGCCGTTTTTGCACTGCGAGAATTAAAATCCCTTATATCTCGGGACGCCTTAAGATCCGTGTACTATGCGCATTTCCACTCATTAATATTTTACGGGATAGCTGAGACCTGTAAGGACAGGACTGTTCCTCGCCGTATGGCCTTAGCTCAAAACAACCCTCGTGTATGTGTGTATAGGACCTACTTATTATGAACGACTTCCGGCCGTTATAATATAAAAATTGAACTGTGTGATCAAGCATTCAAACGCCGATTAAGAGATTTTTTGTTGGATAGACCGTTATATTCTGTTAGTGAATTTATGAACGATGTATAGATTTTAACGATCCTCTACAGGAGATACTATCTTGATATTATTTAGAAATCATAGTATTCTGTAATTATTCATTTTTTGAATGGATATTTTATTGATCATGTTTTTGTATATCTGTTTTGACGATCATATTATGATACTTGTAGATTGACATGCCTGCAATTTATAATGTTATCGGTATTATGAAATAAATAAATCTAAATCTATCATTATAACATTAATGCAAGCGTACCGTTCACTGCTGCACTTTTTTATATAGGCAAAGGGCAATCTTGATATATCAAATAAAATAAATAAATGTAAAAAAAAGGTAAAAAATCGCATCGAAATCGGTCCATCCGTTGGAGAGCTACGATGCCACAGACAGACAGACAGACAAACATTGGCGTCAAACGAATAACACCCCTGTTTTTGCGTCACAAAGTAAATATAACAAAAATCCATCATGATACTAACGTAGAACTGAAATTCTGTGTTGATAATATCGTAGCTATCCTTAGTGCGAAGGCACTTGAGCATGGCATCCGAGGGTGTTTGGGGGCAGTCGAGAAATTTCGCCAAGCGGAAGGCTTGCTTTAACGGCTCTCCAGGAGGTGCCTCCGCCCACGGCACTGTAGCCACACCCGACTCCGATATCGCTTTGTGGAACAGACCTGAAATATATACATTTATACGTATGGAAACCATGTTAACAATTCATTTTACCACCCGTATTAATACTGTTTGAATTGCTCTGTAAATTGAACTAAGTACCGAAGTCCGGTACCGTCATTTGCACTTATTTACTTCTTGATTTACAATAGTCTTGCGACTCTAGCGATCCAAATACGGTCGAACTTTTATTTCATTGTTTGTATCATTCACGTCACTTTATATGTGAGTGCGAGAGTACCGATTACACGATTAAAGAAATACGTGCAAACATCATCCAAACAGTCAAAATATTATCTCTAATGAAATTTCTTGTAGACACTTATAAGCTCCAAAATTTAGCACTTACCTCTACTAGATTTGGACAACATGTGAAAGTACGTGCTCGCACCACCAGCGCTTTCCCCAAATATGGTAACGGAATCTTTGTCACCTCCAAAACTAGAGATGACTTTTTGAATGAACCTCAGAGCCTCTTGTTGGTCTTTAAGGCCGTTGTTGCCGGGGCAGTGATGATCCTGCGTAGATAGGAATCCGAGGGGTCCTGTAATATTGTGACATTATTCTTATTAATCAGGGAATCAAAGCGAAGCGAATATGCATTCGGAAACCAGGATATCATATATTTGTGAGCAGATTTGTGTGTTTTTGAGTGTGTGATTGTTTTCGTGTAACCAGATAAATATATAAACATAATTAATTCGTACATACTCGTACATAATGTCTCGTAAATTACACCGAATATAAGAATATACTGAATAAAATACATCCAAGCGCCGTTATAAACATACGTCATATTTTTTGTAGGTATTTGATGTACATGATGGCATAGCCTGAGTAAATCTTACTATAGTTAATAATAATTTAAAAAAGTAAACACGTATCATTACCTAATCTGTAATTAATCCCCACTAAGAGAACGTCCCTATCCAAAAGATGTTGCGGTCCGTACATAGCAGTGGAGGAATCTCCACACATCCAGCCTCCTCCGTGGATGAACACCATCACTGGTAATGGCTCGTGCACGTTGGCGAGCTCCTACGATTTCCAGAAAACAGGTCAGTAGGTGTAATGGTGGTGTATTTTTTGTTTTTACCAATGTGAAAATGAGTTAGTGGAAATTAGTTTATATGCAAAAAATATAAATTATGAGCGTTAGCTCACTATCGATTAACAAGCAAAATTCATTCGACGCGGCATACTTATATGATGCAGGTTCAGTCCTCTGTTAGGTACTTTTTTGTCGCAAATGGCGCGTAGCGAAATCACAATCACGATCTTCATGCGTTCGGGGGCACAATTTGACCCAAAAATGTGAATTACGGTTATGTATGTATTTGGGTAACCACCTATATTAGACATATTTACCATATACTTTTGTGATCATTTTACTGCTCAATAAGTATTAATTAGCTACTAGTCATATGTTAGCCATATGTAAACGTCGATCAATTTATCGAGTCAAGCAAGGCTCTATTAACTATTTACATTACTCGTATTAGTATGTACAGTCGCAATCAGATATATCGGAACGGTCAAGATGTTAACAAATATTTGAGCACGCCTATGTTTTCAAGGCGTGAGTGCGTGTTCAGATATGTTTGAGCACCTCGGCCGCTCCAATTTATCTGGTGGCGGCTGTACATACCCTAAGTACCTGTCCAAAAATCACCACTAAATCAATTTTATCCTTACGTATTTATGCAAAGTATAAGTAACTTACTTCACTGGTATATGGAGTGTAAATGTTGAGATACAGGCAGTCTTCCTGGCCTACTATGACAGGTTGTCGAACATAAGGATTTCTCTGTACACATGCAGGACTTGACTTTGTGGCATCTAATGTGTCGCTCCATTTATTCACTGGTACAGGGGCCTAAAAACAATACAATGAAAAGTAGAAGTTTTTAGTGTTTCTATTCGGTGTCCAGCTGACTACTATAGGTACCTCGTTTTTTTAGCATTCGACAAGACTACATTTTATTTAAAAACCCTAAAAAAATAGTAACTAGCTATTACTTAATAAACCAAAAGCATGTAAATGAACATATAGGTATGCTATATGTATAATTGTTACATATTTGCTGTGATTTATTTTTTATAGTGTTTTGTGATAAAGAGACACGTCAAGATCGTGTAGTCTTTATCTAATAAGAGTAAGAATTAATAATAAGAATTAGTAAAAGTGCATGGCGACTTTATCAATGAATTCATTCATAATTTCTCCATGCAATTTCGCAGCTCACTGTACACGGACTTTAAAATTTTGCCCTATCCATCTTGGGCATTTTTCAAACTAAATTTAAAAAACTAATTGTAAATTATTCACTATACGTTTGGTTAGCTATATGTTCATATTCTCATTTCTCAAATCGATAGCGTACGTAGTTCTCGAGTTATTGAGGAATGTGACAGAAAGTATCTCACCATGAGGGTTCTTTTTTACCTTTTTGGTCCGGAACCTTTTTATCTTTTTAGTATAGTCTGTTCGGAAAGAGAAGAGTCGTGGAATGTGTTGCGCCCCATACATTCCACGACTCTTCTCTTTCCGCACAGACTCTATTATGGAACCTTAAAAAGTAATTATGACGACCGGTTTGGCCTAGTGGGTAGTGACCTTGCCTACGAAGCTGATGGTCCCGGGTTCAAATCCTGGTAAGGGCATTTATTCGTGTGATGAGCATGGATATTTGTTCCTGAGTCATGGGTGTTTTCTATGTATTTAAGTATTTATAAATATTTATATATTATATATATCGTTGTCTAAGTACCCTCAACACAAGCCATATTGAGCTTACTGTGGGACTTAGTCAATTTGTGTAATAATGTCCTATAATATTTATTTATTATTTATTTATTTATTTATAATTAAGGCCCCATTTAGGGCATCTGGTAGCTTCCGTCCGATTTCGTGCACCAGCGCCAGCTAGCGGACACCCTTAGGTAGATGGTTAAAAATTGCATGTTATATTCGATACATTGCTATGTAGAGCACAATAAATTCAGTCGATCGTCCGAATACCGCAATGTGACAAAAATCGCATGCATTTTGAACCGTCTAAATGGGGTTAAGGCCCAGTAAGTTCAGGTTATTCTCTCACTGTCACTATAATATGAATATCAATCATATGTATGAATTTTATTTTTTTGTTAGTTTTAACAAAAAAAAAGTAATCCATGTGAATTGAGTTCGATCAAATATAAAATTTACATTTTTAAGGAATTTTCATATATTTAGCTTTTTTGCCTAAATTGCTACAAATTACAAGCTTTTTATTTAACTTGCAACGTATGTACCTATCTATATTTGTACGGGTGAAATCTGGCAAGTAAATATTGGCATACAATTACATATGTAAGTCGGGTGACAATGCAATATACCATCGAGCTGATTTAATTATGGAGATAGGAGGTGGCCATAGGAACTTTGTGATAAAACGACGCAACCTTAACTATTGTGTTTTGGGTTTTTAGAATTGTATCGATGAGTATTAGCTGTCTGTGAAAAGAAAAGTACAATCAGCGACAAAAGTTTGTACCAAAAATGATATTTTTGCCAGAAACTTGTTTTTAAGGTGCGTTTTAGATCTATGTGGGGGGATTTAAATTCTCCAATTGAGGGGGATTTAAATCTTCTCGGGTCAGAGTTGTAGGGTTAGAGCCGGTGTAGCTTTATTTGACATTCATAAGCGCATTGTAATATATGCCTACTTGAATAATAAAATATCTTTTCCTACTCCTCTACTGTTATCTGTTATTTATGCATTCATTAACACGAATATAAGAACATACATAAAAGGTTTCAAGAAAAGTCTATATTGTCTATTCCTCATAAAAGCTCTTGTGCTTTTAATCGCTATAACGTTACTGCGATTAATGGCTACCAACCTAACAAAACCAAAACGAATACAGTTTTAAACTAAGTGCATTGCTGCCAACTTACAAAATATTCATTTGGTTGCATAGTAAAAATAATTACTACATAAGTCAGAAACACGCATGTGACACCCGTAATATAGCAACACCCATAGACTACGAAGACCGCTTAGCGTTGCTTGTTAGTCTCCGTAGGCTACGGTGGCCAAAATTGAGAAAAAACTGTCCAAAAATTTTATTTAGCAAGTAGCAAGTACCAGGGCCTCATGAGTTACGAGGAGGTGTCGCCGACCGGCCGGCCGCGGCCCGGGGCGGGCCGGGCGCGTAACAAGGTATGCTCGTGCGTCTTGGCTATATACTTTTGCTGTAATTTGTTTACCTAAATTAAGATTTATTTTTGTTGTTGACTCACGCCACTCGCCTTTTTTGACCCTTCTTATACAACTGTTGCATAAAATACTATTATGTTCGTGATTTTTTTCCATCGAACAAAAGTCATAAAAGTCATGAAATCAGGTTTCGAATCGATGAAGTTAATATAGTTTAGCTATGTATAAATATAATAAAAAGTGAGCAACTGAGATTAAACGCGTAACTAAACCCGATTCATTTAATTGCCTTGATATACCCAAGTAGCAAAAAAAATTAGTAAATGAAATGTATACTTACCGCATTTCTATAGTTATGTAGGTACTTACAGCTAAATATATAACTTACCTACATTCAAGACGAATTAGAGTTAGATCAAGATGCAAATTACTGTTTGGCAATTAAAATTACCCGCATGAATAGTACCTGCTTGTTTTTTCTCGCGTAGCTGTGGTAAAAGCACCATTAATTTGTGACATTACAGAGCAATATCGCAAGCTTCAAGGCATATAAGCGCATAATCGTATATGCAATCCGATATGCGACCTATAAAACGAATAAACTCATAGGTCAATGTCCGCGATATATACAGACGTGGCAAACATATTTACGCAGGCTGTGAAATTTCAACTAAGTTAACTAAGTTATTTTTAATAAATCCAGCATGTTTGATTTTCAAATAGTAATTAAAAAATTAAATTGGGCAGTTTGCATTTGTAGATCGTTAAGAAGTACAAACAAGTTACTGCGTAATAAAACTGCTCGTGATCGATTATTAAGGAATTACCAATATACAAAATTACTCATTGATCCTATAAGACATGCTTTCGATCAATGTTACGCCACCGTTCCTACATGACAATATGCTATAAAAAAAAACCTTATTTATCTAGCAAATATGGCATAACATGTTATCCTTGACACCCAATACCTATTTATGGTTTTCGTAAATTGTCGACAGACAAAGATTGATCACCAAGTCTTATCTTAATTTTGGATATTAGAGAACAGCAATGACAGCAATCAACACTCAGCGACAGAAATGTTTGAGTTGGGGAGGTATTCATATTATCTGCACAGGATCTTTTTTTTTTTTTAATAAATAGGTGTGATTTGATGTGATCATTTTGAACATTATGCCCAAAAAGGAATTAAACTATAATCAGCTAATACATTTCATACGAAGCTCTAAAAATCGTAACCTTACCTAATTTTTAAAGGTTCATTTACCTATCTGTTATTACAATCTTATCCCTGTGCAAATGTGCAGGGATCAGGGAACGCAATACTCCGTATATAATTTGCGTAGTTCTCAAGGTTTTCTCATTACAGCTCTAATTCTAGGTTGAAATAAGAAGCCTGTGATGGTAGAAGTGCCAGACCGGTTTACGTTGGATGGGCAAGAACATTTTCCTTTTGGTTTTAGTGTTTTTTTTCGTATATAACATCTATTTCTATTTATAAAGTACCACTTTGTCGTCAATATACGAGAACATACCAATATATTAGGGATATGGCATAGCATACCAACGCTTAAAAATCCTTACAGTAAGTACTATTTTAGAGCTAAAGCTTAATACAAAGATTAAGATTCCAAATGAGTCGTCATGAGTCCGTCTGTCTCTAAAGTACCTAGTTATTCGAGTGGAATTTGAAATAACCATACCATATCTATTCAAAGTTGTAACCTCAACTTTCGTAAAGCCTGACCAGTGGTATATGATGATGCGCCATTTTGCGGAATTTTATTGGAACTAAATTTTTCATACTAAACTGAACTGTCACCCTATGCATGAGAAAAAAAGCGCCTCAAGATCACATATTTCTGATCGGCCTGTATGTAGGTATTATTTCTGCTAAGGTGCATGCAACATTAAAAAAGAAAATGTTCCCAGTTTTTGCCAATTTTGAAAATGGTCCATGTCAAAATTAATGTCAGTGTCCTTATCACTATACGAGAAGCAATTGCTTATTTTTTTCTTTTACATTAACCCTTCGTATGTCTAAGCAGTGATCAGCGCGAACGAATTTAAACCTATTGTATTATTACAATGGATTTTTAAATTCATGCGCAATGCTTAGACATATGAAGGTTTAACTATGAATATTGTATTGAAAGATAAATAAACTAAAACTATAAAAATTGTCACCAACGCCTTGCGTTGCGGTCTGTGGTTGCGGGAAACCGTATTGCTTATACCGCAAGATTGCCGCTGCGATCTGAACGTATTTCATTGAAAATCATACTTCATCAACTTATGACACTACAGTCAACCACGACCGCAAGCAGCATTGCAGCCACAATTAAAGTTAAGTTAAATTTTAGTAGTTCTGTAAAGTTCAAAAATCTAATTACACTTTATGATTGTCTGGAGGCAAATTCAGTACCTATTAAATACCGAAATAAATTAAGTAACTATTTGTCATATTTTATTAATACAAAATAATTTCCTATGTTAGGTATCTTGTAAATCAATTTCAAGTTTTTATGGAGGTCAAAAATAAACTTACTATTGTGTAAGATAAAATCACAAGCATTAAATTTGTCTTATCATTATTTGGATGTCCTTTTAGACGCATCACTCTGTTTAAGAAGTATATCTCGTTTAAGCATTTACACAATCCATCAAACATTTGTTTTAAATGTAGGAACATAAAATAAATTACACAACATATTTTATTTTTTATGTCATAATATTTACACTCATATATTCTTGCCATTGAAAAATGTCATAGCTATTTGTTAAAACAAATACGTAATTGAACCTGAGTAGGTATCTCGTGTGGAGAGCGTAATATAAGTCGATGTCATTCTGTCACTACATAGGTACTTGTAGTAACGGCACCGAATCATGAGACGATTTAGAGGAAATTTTGAGTATTTTTGTTAACTGAATTCACTGATGCCAGAAAGTTTTCCATCACCGCTTTGCGCGTCATATTTGAATGTCACCGTTTGTCTTACTATAAGATCATGAGGTAGAGCCCGACGCACGACAGATATTAAAAAAACAACAATCAATTACATTTGTATACGGAAGCCCCCTTAATTTTATAACTGTAATGTCAATTTTATAGTGGCAATATAAAAAACACCTTCTGAAAAAATTACAACTGACTTCCTATAACGTGTGCTGCGGTGGCAGCATGGTTCCATTTTTATCACCTGTCACTATGCCCGTCACTTTCGCACTTTTATACTTGTTAGAACGTGACAGGCATGGTGACAAATGATAAAGAGCCGACCATCTTAGCCCTACTGAAGTAGAGCCCGCTGACAGGACGACATATGTGCACCTATGATCTTATAACTTGTGACCACCATCCACTTTCATACATTGGACATAACTAGAATCTCTCCCAAACACGTAAATAATATTATTAACTAGATGACCAGAGTAGCAGCATGTGCGGACGGGATTCAAGGAATACGCCGACAGCAGCGGCGCCATAAGTTGACTAAAAAACTCACAGTTAAGTAACGCTGCGGATTTAAGATTCCCAAGATCTGTGGCAATATCTTAAGTCAACGCAGACACTAAAACTTGACTAACCGATATACCTATACAAACAATGGTGTGAGATTAAATAAGCGATTTATAATCTAGGTTAATAACTACAACGATACATATTGAACGTGTTAACTTAATTAGGGTTTATGCCAGGGATCGGAAACCGGTATTTTTTCTATGGGAACGAAAACGGTATTTTTTCGTTCTTTGTTAATTATTTCATTTCTAATTGGGCAATCTAATAATACGAAGTCGTTATCTAAAAACACAACCGAGTCCTATATTTGGAGTATAAAATAAACCGAAATATATGTTTATTTCAAAGTTTTTCCAAAAAACCGGTTCCGATCCCTGGTTTATGCCGTAGCCTAAGTATTGTTATACGATGCGCTGATATTAAAATAGGTTATATATAATAACCACGCCTGATCCGATAGTCGTTATACTCGTATTATAAACAGTAGACGATTTAGATTCGATGAAACAAGCGAATCACACGTGCCACATCTAATGCGGCTTGACCACAATTAACAGAACGTGTTTTATTTTAGTTTAAATGTTTCTCGCCGTATGTATTTAAGAGTCCGCAGCAAGCTCGGCCGAATTTCACTTTTCCACAAACGGATTTCGTTCTCATTTTAAGACTACGGGTTGGATTATAATGAAACTTTCCACATACAATGACGAGGTATATCTATGCCTGTAATTAGTTTATACATATTGCTACAGCTTATAAAACTAACAAAACAAAGCAAAAACAAGATTTGTATGAAAAACTTAAATTCGCTGTTTTATTTTAACTACAGATTTTAATTATGATATGGTATTACAGGCGTAGAGCAATGTACATAGCTAGAGTCGTAAAATTAAATTAAAATAAGAGCATAACTACGTTTGAATGGAGAACCGAACTTACTGCGAACTCTTCATAGTTCCAGTATCATACATTTATAGTAACTCACACGTGGTCGTCTAAACGGATAATAAAAAAATTGTAAAGCAAAAAAAATAATCCAGTCTTAATGTTTCCGGTTAAATGTAAAATTTATGCACAAGAGTCAGTACTGATTTAAAAAAATATACATTATAAAAGGAAAGGTACTTGAATTACATATTTTGCCTAGAGTTCGTATAATTACTGTAACTAAATGGATCTGGACTTTATACATTTACTTATTCTTTCTGACGATTCGGACGAACGGAATCGCGACTAAGAACGTACATTAAAATACATTCCTTTAAATAATGGGTTAAAATCGTGAAAGATCGCTATAATCCGTTTAAAATACATAGTCACATAGGTACACTTTAATGCATACGTTCAAAACTTTATCAATATCATTCGCATAAAATGCTTAAGAAATATGTACACTCAACTGATTCAAACAATATTCAAATTCAAAAAAGTAACTCATCCTCCTCGCGTTTGTCCCGGCTTTTATCACGGCTCATGGCAGCCTGGGTTCCGCTTAATAAACTACAAAAAAATAATATTAGAAAAAAAAACTTACCTTAAATCTTAAGTCTCCGACAGGAGGGTATGCATATGGAATAGACGTAAAGGCTGAAATAGTTCTTTTGCCCCGTGTTTTCAGAGAGTGACCCCTCACCGGCCCGAGGGGAGTCTCCACCACTGGCGAATCATCGGCACTCACACTAACACCCTGCAAAGTAGCTGCAATTGCTAAACTAATTAATACCGATAATGATTTATTAACAGTTAAGTTGCTAAATAATGCGAACTGGTTTGGCATGCTGGCGAGATCAGAGATGACCGTTCTACCTCGAATGCAAAAAACAAAGTGGAAACAAAACGCCCAACTCCTTCGCTTATACGTCGGCGGGTCGGCTTTAGGAAAATAAACTTAGATCATAGCGAGTACACCGTCACTATGGTCGTTGTGCATAATGCATGCTGGTGCGCTACACTAACAGACACGCGCACAATACTGAATTCTGACTAAAATCATATCGATGCATTGCGCTACCTTAACAATTGCGTTACTACGTAGGTGCAAAAAAACTATGTTGCATATAGTTTTCACCACGTTTTCACAATCTATCCGTAATATTAGGTACTTATTTATTATCATGACAAATAGAATTTGCTATTCCCGCGTTAAAAATACTACCTATATGATGTTGTATAATGTCTATAGTCTCAACTATAGTCTAGAACCTCCTAATCAGGGTCAAAAACTAACTCGAATATCTTGGTTTAAGTATGGCTATTATTTGTAGATATCTATTGTTTTATAAATGACGGAAAACACCTAGACAATACTAAAAATAACATGTTGGATTTGCGGTACCACTGACGTGGCCGTTATCTTATTTACTAATTTATGCCACCTTAAACATGGCACATATCATAATAGTGTCATATTTAAGGATTCAAATCTTTTGACTATCATCTATAATCTGTCACTATAATGAAGTACACAGTTAGACCAATTGTCTTATCTCTACCAGAGTAAATGACAACAGTACGCTTATAAAACATGAGTTTAATTTAAAAAATTATGGAGAATTCCGAAACCGAGCGATTTTATGAAATACACGTATAAAAACGCTCTTTCCACAGTTAGGGATAAGTACTTCGAATTGAACACATAAAATAAAATTGTTCGCTATAATAAAATTATAGAGATCAGCCACCTATTTTAATGTAATTTTAATCGAATAAAAACTATACAAGGAAATGCAGCAAAACTTATAAAGAAGTAAGTACCTAATTTTCTTTTTTCGATTTCTTATGAATTGACAGTCCGATTAGCTACTTTTCTACTTAGCACCAAAGAGGAGTAGGTTTTTAAACACGAGTATTTAATATGTTCCTGTATACCTTTAATTAATGATTATGTGGCTCTTAGTTTTTATTTACATATACTGGGACCTTTTTAATTATTTGGTAATTGTATTGTGCGTTTGATTAAATACAACCAAAGTGTGCTTGATGATTGCCCTTCTCCCTTTTCCTTGAATATGATAACGCAATGGTAGCGGCAACGCAGCTGGGCCTTCTATGTTGTGGTGTAATTTGTTGACGCGTTGCCCTTCAATCGTCACGCGTTGCGTACTGTGGTTATGGGTATTTAAATTTAATACATTCTACGTAATTACATAAACGCTGTGTCCATTTTCGCTGCAAAATCTTGAGCTTCGTAAGATACGAAAAAACCAAAACAACTAATGGTTGCTAAAACAAATACGTATATATCGAACAACCTATACAGAAATTGCAGTCCATGAACTCTTAAAATAGTTAAAATGACATTCAGACTGTAGAAACTTCGAGTATAGGGTATGGTTCGGGGGAACTCCCGTTTCTGAAATTCCCCGGAATTTTATAATGTCGAAAAAACTAGTACTGAAGACTTCTTCCCTGTTCCCTCGGTTCCGTGTATAAATCACCAGTATGCGTGTTTATTCCCATTTTAGTAGTAGTAATATTTTAGTAATTTAGTTCGAGACATTAAAAACACTTAATAATGTTACTATGAAACTATAAAACTTAACAACATTGCCCGCTTTATGAGATCTTTTATTTTATTTTTTGGAATTTATTGTTCCATTTATTGTATTACTTTTCTATGGCACGTATAACGTTCATATATGTACTTTTCTTTGTGTGTGTGGGAAAAAGTAGAGTAAAATAGTATCTACTCTAAAAACTGGATCTTAAAACAGGCGGGCCAAAAAAACCACATTGCCACATTTGCATACATTTTTCATTCATCTTAAGTAACTTTACGATTACCAACTTTAATATGGTCATGACTCTTATGTATGTACTATAATCTAGAATAGGCATGGAAAATATTATGTATCGTATTCTAAGTCTTTTCATTGTAATATTTCTCCTCCAAAGTTATGTGGTTCCACGGTTACACCTCGCTGTATAAAAAAATTGTGAATTCTTAATATGTGTAACAATATTCAGAATATGACATTGATTTATTTATTTAACAAGTATTTTTTTTATACTACGTCGGTGGCAATCAATCATACGGCCCGCCTGATGGTAAGCAGTTTCCGTAGCCTATGTACGCCTGTAACTCTGTCTGTCTTTCCGAGGCTTTGCTCCGTGGTCGTTAGTACTAGAAAGCTGAAATTTGGCATGGATATATAAATCAATAAAGCCGACAAAGTCGTACAATAAAATCTAAAAATTTTTTTTTTTTAGGGTACCTCCCCTACACGTGATGTGGGGGTGAATATTTTTTTTCGCTTCAACCCTAGAGTGTGGGGTATCGTTGGAAAGGTCTTTCAAAACTAATAGGGGTTTTTAAGAAACATTTTTTGATAAAGTGAATATATTCGGAGATAATCGCTCCGAAAGAAAAAATAAATGTGTCCCCCCCCTCTAACTTTTGAACCATAGGTCCAAAAAATATGAAAAAAATCGTGGAAGTAGAGCTTAAGAAAGACATTAAATGAAAACTATAGCGGACATGATCAGTTAAGCTGTTTTTGAGTTATCGCAAAAAAGTTTTCCCTTCGTAGTAAAAAGACTTACTTTAATTAGGTACTGATTATGCACATTTGCCTATTTGTTTAACTAAAAAATAGAAAGTCTAAGGACTTGATAATTTTTAAAAGTTATTGAACTAAAGTGTCATGCCGGTTGTACACACTCGCCAAGAATCTCGGCACCGCTCCGAGCTCTAACCCAATCGGAGAAGGGCGAGACGAGACATTTAAGAGCGAGACGAGAAAGAAGCATCATGTAGGGTCAGCATCAATAACGCGTCAAAAGTATCTGATATTCCGGATAACTTTTTCAAATATTGATAAATCTCTAAAATTTACGTTCAAAAGTATATCTTTTAACGTCTCAATTGTTCTACATATAGAACCACCACATTTTGTTAAACTGTCACAGAATGGTAGATACTTTTGAAACCTTGTTTGATCCGCTACTTTTGATGGTGACTGTACACACTTGTTCTCTGACTGTCTCGGGGTGTCTCGACGAGTGTGTACAGCCAGCATCACCGTTTGAGGTGTACAATCTATGTTTTAATTATCTGCTCGTGTTACAGGCCACACCCGGTATAGTTTTTGGCGAACCACGAGCTGTCCGTTCGGGGTGAACTACTAATAGGTCATACATAATAACAAGATATGTTTAGAATTATCACAGAGTTCTTAGAAGTAAAATGCCTGGCATGTAATAAAATAGGGTTTCGCTATCGGACATCATAGCTCGTAACAATTCTTGAGGCGCAATGCTTCGAATGCCTCCATATTTTATTCCTTGAATTATATGAAATATTTAAGAGATTTTGTTTACAACTTCACGTTTGTTGTGGTACTGTTGACACTAAAATTATCAAATTCTGGATATTTGGAAGTTTGAAAGTCTTCAATTTTAATTATTAAAAAATAAAACTTTATCTCGTCTATTAAAAATTTATTCAATAATAGATATAATATCAACCTCTTAAAGCTTTTAGATACCAAGTACCCTGTATTTAGGTATATGTATAACATATTAGTGCTTGCTAGAACTACCTAATTTGAAAAGTAAATTGATACGAAAATATCAAGCCTTATTTATTTCCTTAGAAAACAAATTATATTTGTAAGAATGTGTATTAAAAACATCGATATTTTGTAGTTACTTATACATAAATACATTCATTATTTAACTAATAAAGGTAGAGTTGGACTTGATATTTATAGTTGGATAACTTATACACATAGACATGGGATTGTAGCCTCCATACTTCCATAGTAGCATGTACTGCGTTACAGTTAACTTGTTTGCGTCTTTTCTGTAGACATGGCAAAGTTTAGATAATCAAAAGCTAATTTTAACGCTACATCCTTACCTAGTTGGTTACTAAATTCTGTTACTGCAATAATCTTTATCTACATAAAATATACGAACGAAAGTTGAATAAATCTATATGTATATTAAAATGAAGTACACAAAATCAGGAATTACATATGACAATATCATTCAAAATCCTCCTCTGGTCTTGACTCAGGCCCTCAAACGACGAGGCCAGTCATCAATTGCGGCACGCACGATTGTCATGTCAACTTTCATCTTAACTAGGGCCCGCTTGAGGGAGTTAAGATTTGTGTGGGGTTTAGTACAGGCTTTCTCCTCAATAACCTGCCATATGGCATAATCCAGGAGGTTAAGGTCCGGGCTGGAGGACGGCCAGTCTTCGTGGGCAATAAAGTCAATTTTGTTTTTGCCTTATGTGCAGGAGCTGAGTCCTGTTGAAAGACCCATGGCTGGGTTTGAAATAGGGTGTGGCTTAAGGGCTTCACTATTGGTTCGAGAACGGTTTCCTGGTAAACTTTGGCCCCAGTTTTCACACCTTTTTCACAGAAGTGAACCTGTGTTAGCCCTGAGTATGACACACCCAACCAAATAATCACATAAGATGGATGATGGCCTCGTTGCACTCTCGGAACAGCCGCAATCGCCTCTTGACTGTTTTTTGCATACACTCTTTCATTCTGGCGGTTACAACATTCTTCAATGGTAAAATTTTTTTCATCCGTAAATAGTATTTTTCGGTGGCCATTTTGTGCGTACGGCTTCAATAGCACGCGACTTCTCTCTAGCCTCATAGTCTTTAATCGTCCATTAAGCAAATGATGACCTTTTTGTCTGCGGTAAGCGTGTAGTCCAAGGTCTTCATTGATAACTTTTTTTAGGGAGCTTCTCTTCACAGACATCTGTATTGCCAACTTTTGCTTCCGGACGGGGTTTCTTGCAATTTTCGCCTTCACTGCCTTTATTAGAGCTGGGGTCCGAACGGTGCGTGGTCTTCCAGACCTCTTGCGGTCATCGAAGCTCTGAGTACTATTGTATCTATTAATTGTGCGATAAACAAATTGTTTGCTGATTTTTAGGTTTTCAAGCAACTTCAAAATCATGTTTGGCGGGTGCCCACATTTGTGGAACGCAATTACTGCGATACGATTCTCTTTTAGGCCCCAATTCATTATAGATACGATGAGATAAGCGTTATGTGTGGTATATAATTATAGCTCACAAATCCACGACATTATGTCTTTTTTTTTATTTTTTCGGTAGCATTTGTTTTAATGGAAATAAAGAGGTTGCAAATCGAGTAACAGAACTTAGTAACCAACTAGGTACAGGTGGGATACATTTTTTCAGTACATGAGACTCAAATAAGAAAAACGTGATAAACATTTTACCGGGGCGTTAACTTTCACTGTTTTGTCCACAGAAGGGACATTTTCATGAAATGTATTTGACCCTTATACTTACTATATTATTAAAAGCGTTTTTCAATAAAAAAGATTGATTATCCTCATCCTAATGCTAAACAAGCGTAGTATAGTGCTACGAAAGATCCGACCCCTGAATAAAATGAGTAGCAAATACGATTTCGTTCGTGATGTGAGAATAATAAAAATTCATTTCTATTTTCGAAAACCAAATAGCTACATAGAGCTTGTGCACAAATCACGCGACGTTCGATAGGGGGTCGGGGAGGGGTCATGCAAAAATCACAAAAGATCGCGTTGGGGGAGGGGGGAGTAAAGGAGACCTTGCGTGTATTTTTCTACAGTGAACGAAACTAAGAAAACATATTAATTTATAATATACATAAACAATACTATTTATTTTAAACTAAGGAGGAAATAAAAAATATCTAAAAAATACACGATGTGAGGTTATGTGGTAGAACCGGGTAGCCAAGAACCTCCCAAATATCACCATGGGGGAGGAGGGGTCAAAAAGTAGCCGAAAAAACCTTGCGTGATTTGTGAACAAGTCCTTACTGTTCAAACGTATATTTTTTACACTTGAGCTCGAATTTATCAATATGAAATAAGGAATTGATCAATATGAAGAGAAGGGTTCTGTAAAAGAATCACAAAAATAGGGAACATACATTTTCACTACACCAACTGGTAAATGCCCTCTTGATTATTCAAAAACGAATGAGAAAGTTGCATTTTATCCACATGTGGGGCAAAGTAATCTGATCCAAATTTAAGTTGTTTCCTTATATTAATTATTGTTAGCGGCTAGAATTTGGTTTTTCCTCGCGTTGTTATGGTGAAAATGTTTGTGTTTCACTTGGAGGCAAAGTTTGTTTAACCCTCGTGCCTTGATACCCTGGCAACGCTCAAGATTCCGCTTCTCGAACCACTCGCTACGCTTGTGGTTCAATTTTGGAATCTTTCGCTTGCTCGGGTATCAATATTAGCACGAGAGGTTAAACAACAACTTTGCCCCTTGCAAAACAAATAGCTATTGTTACTTGATGCGTTCGATGTTTTATACTTACGAGTACATACTTTGAATGTACGAAAAATTAGATACTCTATGCTCATTTGTTTGATACTGGCATGTTAAACACCATCAGAATGGCTGGTTATTCAGTTATAAATTTAAAAATGGTACACCCGGTTAACCAGAGTCCAGAAAACGGAAATATTTTTTCTGAATGTATCTGGCGGGAATTCGCCGCGTCGATGGAGCTCACTCGACGTGATTTTCGGGTTATGATTTAATATGACTTCTTAAAAACTTTAAAGTCTCAAGAATGTTCTGTACATTACAACTTTCGGTAAAACTGCGTGGTCGCGTGCAACAGTTTTTAATAGGTTGGCTGAATTCAAAAGAGGGCGTGGTAGTTTTGAAGATGAGCTCGGCCACCAACCGCAGTTACTCTTGAAAATTTTATTTTTATTTTATTTTACTTTATTGGGCACACTTAACAGAAATCGTACAATATCATGAAACAAACAATTGCATATCATGGTTTGGAATCTAGCACGAGATCCAAAACAAATTAATTTAACACCATATCAACAAATAAAATCTAAACGTTACACTATAAGAGTAATATACGTTAAACTTTACGTTATATTAAGATTTAACATCGCAAAGGAGACAAACCTAAGTCAAAGCTAATGTCATCTGTCAGTATATTTTTTTATTATATAAATAACACATGCACTGTGTGTGCTAGCAAAATCGTTGCAGACTTATCTTGGTCTAATACTACAAACTTTTAATTCCCACAATACAATTGAAATACTGATGTTTTTTTATCCAAAATCGAAGCATACCCACCCTTTACCTCGACGATATTCATAATAATCATACTCGTACAGGGATAAGGAAGAAGCAGCGCGAGTTAGATAAACATCCAGGGATACAGCGCCATCTACTCGTATAGCCAAATCGGGTCACTAATTTATGATTATAGTATAGTACATTTCAATGCAAGTGTGCAAAGTGTGTCATTATTTACAAGTCCTGAGATGTCTTTTATGAGCCATGTGTGAATATTCGCACATGTATTGTACAACGTTTTACAGTATATATGACCCTTTAAACTTTCGACATAGTTACATAATATGCTAATTTACGCACTAGTGCGGGAAAGTAGTATAGTTTCATATTTTTCCTTAGATTTGTCGTCGTTGTCCCGGCTTTTTTGCCAAGGCTAATGGGAGCCTGGGGTCCGCTTGGCAACTTGGCGACTGCCATCTGACATGATACTTCGTGACGAATACTCCGCAAGATATTTTAGCGATGTGACAGAGAGATCAAAAGGGTTCCTTTGTACCATTTTAGTACGGAA
Source organism: Cydia pomonella (assembly GCF_033807575.1). NCBI lineage: Eukaryota > Metazoa > Arthropoda > Insecta > Lepidoptera > Tortricidae > Cydia > Cydia pomonella. Next base: position 13,831,956 of record NC_084703.1, on the reverse strand, counting down.
CCCTAAACATGAATGGATTACTGCACAAGGACGCAATGATGGGCAAAACTGTTGCTAAATATCAATCTGCTCACCCATTAAGCCAGTTTATACTGTTAGGCTAATTAGATAATCATGTAGATTGTAGTACCTTCCTACAAAGTGATATAACTAGCCACTATCGGACATCGAAGTACTAAACCCGGTATTTAATCAGATAAGAAAATCAGCCATGGTTTTAATGGATAACCTTCGATATTACGCTTTCCATGATAAGGAGACAAAAATATTTAAGCGAATAATTAAGATAAGTAATGATAATGAAATTGTATCGTACAGCATCAATAGTAGCGGATGAAACAGCGCGCCAATAGTATCTGCTACCCTAAAATACTCTTCCAAATATAGACATATTTCTACAGTTAGCGTTAAAAAGTACTTATATGTCACAGTGTAGTTGTTCTACGTAAAATAAATGAAAATGAAAAAGACGTGTTGCCTTACATCAAATGAGGTAGTTGTTTTTTATACATATTAGTGGTGACGAAATAGTAATGACAAATCCAAGTTTTCCACCTCGAAAGCCCTCCGGATCATTGTGTGTATAATATACAGTACAGCGAGGGAAATTGTTATAACTCGTATCTCTTGTATATCTTTTATGAATCAGGCTGGCCCTCTGAATCCACAGCACTCCTTTTGGGGCCAGCATGTGTGGTAGCATTTCTTCGTCAACCTGACAAGGCCGGTCGAAATTGTCATTTGATGGTGGATTATCAATGAATGGTTTTTCAATGTCGGCACACATCTCCGGTCCTGTATGTTCTCGCAGGATTGACCATTGCTGTAGTTGCAAACAGCTGAGCATTTGAGTCCTGCTTTCCTGCAACCACAACTGCTGGCACAACCTTTTTTGCAGTTACAGTTAGTTCAAGTTAGTTCAAAGTTTACCACACCTTTGAAAAGCCGTATCTTAAAAACTATTTGGCTTACTAAGACTAAATTATAGTCAATAAATAGCAAATATCATCTTCTTAAAAGTTTGCATAGTGACTTTTGCCGTAACTCCGGTTCTTAGTGGAAAGAAATTACAAAACCTGAATATAATCCTGAAATATAATGGATTTTCATGTACTTTACAATGATCCCAAGGACTGTCGAGGTCGAAAACTTGGATTTGTTATTACCATTTCATCACTGCCAACATATAAAAAAAAAACAGAACTACCTCATTTGATGTTAGGTAAAATGTACCAATTCCATGGGCTAGTATAAAGGTATCTCTTTTTGTTACATTTGGGAGATACTTTTGACGCGTAGTCTGATCCGTTAGTTTTGAAACTGACTGTCTAACGTACAAATTAAGTAAATAATAAGATTTGCAAAGATTTTGGAAGATCGAGAATAGCTTAGTCTAGTTAGCTTTTTAACTGCTTATGATACTTTGATATTAAAGGATAGCTGGCGTTATCCGCAAATATTGAATAAAATACTCTTAGTAGTTGTAACTGTAAATAAAGAACAATACATAATTTACCATTTTTAATTAAAAAAATTACATTGTGACCAGAAGTTTCATCATTAACAAAAACAAATAAAGTAGAACAACATAAATTATTACATATTAAAAAGAAAAAAACAAGACAATTACTTATTTAGATAAGTACTACTAAAATCGTTTTAAAATGTATTTTACCACAAATCCCCATCAAAATGAAATAGGAAAATATTTATGATATTAGTAGACCCTTGGTTAATTATTAGCACTGATATAATTTTATAGCATCAATATTATTTGGTAATATTTACAAATTGGCATGGTATTTTTTGTAAGGGGCTAAGCCAGCCTCAACCTTGCTACCTAGTTCCGGGTGGACTTGGGTAAAGATCTTGATAGCCCTCTCTTGGATGAAAGCCGCGGCATCCTTGAGGTGGCCTACAATGTTCGAGATGGAACGCTGCTTTGCAGCATCATCAAACACCTGTTTGTAGAGCATGGTGGCTTGAGAGAAGTTATCTTCGGTTTGGCCACTATCATAGCGGTCGACATCTCCGGTCAAGTTGTATCTAGGTTGCAGACGCTGTGCGCGGGGGCACTCTTGTGGCCCAGAGAATGAGTTGGGGAAATAATTCGGGCATCCTTCCTGGTTGGCAATAGCTTGAGGTCCATCGCGTTGGTAGTTAGAAACAGTGACGCGGTATGGGCAGTTAACAGGGATCTGCAAGTAGTTGGCACCTAGGCGATGGCGGTGGGTGTCGCTGTATGAGAATAAACGACCTTGCAACATCTTGTCGGGTGAAGGCTCGATCCCCGGAACCAGATTGCTCGGGCTAAAGGCCAATTGCTCAACCTCAGCGAAATAGTTCTTCGGATTCCTATCCAAAACCAGCTTACCTACTGGGATCAATGGGTACTCGGCATGGGGCCAAATTTTGGTCAAGTCAAATGGATTAAATTTGCAATTCTCTGCTTGCGCCATGGTCATAACTTGAATGTAGAATGTCCACGAAGGGAACTCGCCCTTGCCAATTGCATTGTACAGATCTCTGATGGAATAATCAGGGTCGGACGACGCCAGTTCAGCGGCCTTATCCACGGGCAAGTTCTTGATTCCTTGATTGGTCTTGTAATGGAATTTCACCCAATGAGCAACTCCCTGAGCATTGACTAGTTTAAATGTGTGGGAGCCATATCCGTTCATGTGTCTATATCCGTCGGGAATTCCACGATCACCAAATAGGTACAAAACCTGATGAATTGTTTCTGGCCTCAGAGTCAAGAAATCCCAGAACATATCGGGATCCTTTAGGTGGGTTGCGGGGTTTCGTTTCTGGGTGTGGATGAAACTAGGAAACAGAGTAGGGTCTCTGATAAAGAAGATAGGTGTGTTGTTCCCAACTAAATCCCAGTTACCGTCATCAGTGTAAAACTTGACGGCAAATCCTCTAGGATCACGAACAGTATCAGCCGAGCCGCTTTCACCGCCAACAGTTGAGAATCGTACTGCAATAGGTGTCCTTTTTCCAATAGTTTCAAACACTTTAGCAGCGGAGTATTTGGTTATGTCATGGGTGACCTCGAAATAACCAAACGCGCCGGCACCTTTAGCATGTACTACGCGTTCTGGAATACGCTCCCTGTCAAAAGAAGACATCTCATCCAAGAAGTTAACATCTTGTAAAAGGGCAGGGCCGTTTTTACCAACAGTCTGGATGGCAGTCTTCACTCCTACAGGGCTTCCAGATTTAGTTGTAATGAAACCAGGGGAATCCTGAAAACAAAAGAGCAGTATTTTAGTAGTTACAAATAAATTACCTTAGGCACTATTTTTAACTGACTTCAAAAATCAGGACCTTTTTTGTGACGAGGATAGAGGCTGCTTTTTTAACGAACTTATTATAACTTATTGATTTTTCGTCAGCAGCTAGACAGATATTTCAAGGGAAATGGGATATACTTTAGGGTTGATTCTCTCATTTTGAGCTCTTCAATTATTATAGGCACACTTATAGAGCTAGGCCAAGATTGGCAGCGATTTTGATAGCCCGGACAGCGCAAGTATAGACACATTATGCCGTTTACTTAACACTTGCACAGGCTGGGCTATCAATATCGCTGCCAACTTATATTGGTCTGAGTTAAGTGGTTATTTATAATAGTATTTTGTATGGGTGCCATACATTCCACGACTCTTCTCTTTCCCCACAGACTCTAACAGACTTTTGGTAAAGTGGAACTGATTAACGTTTATTTGACAATGGACATTAGTGCCGTTTTTAACCAAAAGGGTACGTGTCGGTTGCCAATACGACGTTATTCCCATAAAGCTTCAATTTAAAATCAACCTTATCGACAACCGACAGTATGATAGGGTAGTGGCACCAATAGATGAATATACAAGCGACTACCCCAACCTTAGGATTTTTTTTTCTATTATACCAAAATGAACTTACTGAATTTTTGAGTTAATTTTTTAGGAATAAAAGCTAAAAGTTGAACTAGTGAATTTCTACGTTCAAGTTTTGTGCATATGTAAAAGTAGATAAACCAACTCAAACAAACTTTAAAATAACCATGTTAGATATAAAAAGTTACGTTCATATTTTGGTTAAAAAATCAACTATGAGCAGAAGATTCATTTGAGACATTTTGCGGACAATTTATAACAGCATTTTTAAAAACTAAGTGTTGCCTAAAAGTTGATCTATTGGTTTATACGCACTATATTGGAACCATAAATTGAACAGCAAATTTCTCATATTTTAATAAAGAAATGAAAATAGTAAATTAACGAAAGCGGCCATCTTGATAAGATTTCCATACAATGGATGTTTTTGGCGCGTAGCATGTACGCGGCGACCGTCCACGCAACGACCGAATACGTAGATTTAGGTATTGTCTTAGGACTGAAATGTTAGCCGCGGGAAGAGTTACAAATTTAGTACAAAATAATACTAAGCGTCTTAAGTACGTAAGTACTTAATAGATCTTCTGGGGGCCGGTCATCTTTTGGTGCCACTACCCTACCTGCCTTTTAGTTGGAAACGTCACATTTTGTGTGTAAGCACTAAAGATTTACATATATATATATATAGGAAGAGAGGATATATAATACAGATAACGCATATTAACGCGCATTATATATCCATCAACATCATTTAATAAAGAGCAAGCATTGATGAAAATATTTAACCGTAACTTAAAGGGTCACACAATCGCTTAGCACATTTAATGCGTAGGTGTTGACATATTATTACAGGGTATAAGGTACAAAGTACGCGTAATAAGTAATTACACTAATGCAAGGACATGTAATGTAGGTACCACAGAAATAAGTAGCCCTGGGGGCCGATTTCAAGCGCTCGATTTCGTCCATCGGAAATCTGTGCAAAACAACGAATTTGAAATTGGGAATCAAATGGTACTGACCACTTGCTTTCAATTCTATAATTTAAATGCCTAGTAGTGGAGATATATTGAAGGAAGCCACACGAAATCGAGCGCTCGAAATTTAAGAATGGGCACCATGTGTACATAATCATTTACTTAATCAAAGTCCTATATCATTGTTGTAAAATTATATAAGTTAGAACTATCAGAATAACAATTAAGTACCTATACCAATAATTTTTCTTTCAAGTAATTTATCAAACTTAAACTTTTGATAAATTGATAATGCCTAACTATTCGTGATAAAACGTAGCTAAAGGTCAGCAAAATTTACTTAAGCTGCGAGTGCTGCGACGAGTCCAGGGCAAACAAACAAAGATAGTTAAGTTATTAAACGAGGCATTAAGTGGATAGTAACGACTTTTCTTGATAGTACTTATTATACCTATACAATTTACAACCTCTAATAAATTCTAAAGAACAATGGAAAAAGTTAATGTAAAAATATAACCTGTAAATAAAAAATAAAAAATGTGAATAGTTGTTTTGATAATGTTCATGGATTATAGGTAGGTAGTAAGAACTTAACAACAAACCTAGTAGTTGTTATCACTCTCCATATTAATGGCATTGATTACTAAGAACTTACTTTGAGAGTTTTCTTGTAGCTGACCAGCTGGTCAGAGGCCGGGTCCCTTGATGCCATATTCTGAAATCTTCTTGCAGGTCTAGTTCGGTAAAAACGGAGCGACACACTGGACGCGTCCTGTGAGCACAAATACCGCACTTCTGCTCGCGCGAGCCCCTTATATAGAGTTTGTGCCGATAAACAACTATCACGCCAAACGAGTGCAACCAGTGACCGATTCAACGCACACTAGAATAGGTACCTATTGAAGCGTTCGATATGTTTTACAAATAACAGGCGATAACAAATACTGATCAGCTTTATTAACTTGATAAAAATTATTTCATCAAGAACACTCAGTAACACATTTTATGATAAAAAACAGTCTCGAATAAACAAGCTTAAGCTGTTATTGATGTGACGTCACTGAGTTCAGGCCGTGAGTGGCAGAAAGCGCAGCTATTAACACATGTAGCCGGCTCGCCCCCTCCCGCTCTTGCACCGCCGGCCCGCCTCAACCGGTCGCACCGGCTTGATGCAGACAGTATTATTGCAGTATTGCCAGCGTAAAAAAAAAACACCCATAGTACCCATACCAAAACTCTCGCGCTACAAGAAGTACACTCATATCATTTCTACACAAGTATGGCCCTTTTAGACTTACCCTAGGCAATAGCATTGTTTCGTAAAGGAAAGCAATTCTTAAAACAAATAAATATTGTTCATGGATGTTTTACATGTAGGTACCTGTCTACAGTGTTTATTTTAAATAAGAAATTAAGGAGAACTAATACTAAATAAAGGGAAACCAACGTAGACTGATTTACTTGAGAAATAAAATCGAAAGTTATCTGGAAGAGATAGTTCTTTAGCAATAAGACCGCCTTTTATTTACCAAATTTACCTCTACTTTTAATCTACTTTGTTATATATTTTATCGATATATGTTGTGATCTATATCTATATTTTATGGATATAAATATAGGTATATCGGAAGTCGATAGGAATGGATATGTTCCTTGTGGTCTCCAGAATACGAATTGATCGGTTTTAGTTTATGAAGGGGTGATGGGTCGGAAAGGGGGGGGGGGGGGAGATGGCGGCTGACCGTCATCGATGTTTGTTCACATCTTTATTCCCATGAGACCGATCGGTTTGTGTAAGGTGTCATTTAAAATCGTGTTAAACTTACTTTAATTGTTTCTTAATAACCGCAGCCATAACTGTAGTCGTTTACAATTTTTTTTTTTACCGTGCCTGTTTGCATAAGTACTGATAAAACATATTATATTATAAATTTACCCTCTGCAATTAATTTTATTACAAAATATACGGGTAATTTTATAAACTTTCCAAAAACATGAGTTTTATTGGTGTATAAATGTCATATATAACCAAGTAATGATGAATTTAGTTCAGAATGGATCACTGCGGACCGTCATATAAATGGCAGCCAGTCACATCGATTTTTCATTATTTCTCGGGTTCTATGCCCCTTATAAGGTAGGTGTCGTAATAGACATCATTAGAAAGCATATTAAATATACTATAATCGGTTCGTTTAAAAACAAAAAATATAAATATAAAAGAAAATGTTACTTTTTACCTAAATAGGAAGTTTGCTTAGTGACTAATAGTGACCCAAACAATTTGAGAAAGAGATCATCATTGGCCTTCGAGTCTATCAGGGCTCCTCTACACGATGGCCCAGCGTAGGCCAGTCCAAGGGACGCAGCTATGCGGTGAAATGAGATAGCAATATCACTTGCTCCCTCTAACGCATAAATGCGTCCCTAGGACTGGCCTACGCTGGGCCATCATGTAGAGGAGCCATTACAGACTATACAAGCAGTGTCAGGCAGGGCGACAACGTTTTTCATGGCTGTGTAAGCCAAACTTCACAAGACACAATAGTTTTGGTTGGCATCCAATGTGTTCTAGTACGGAGTAAAGCCCTTCCCTGCTGACGGTGTCGAAGGCCTTATTCAGGTCAATTAGAGAAAGAGATAATTTAGTGTTAATAATACTTCAATAAAAATTAACAAATATTTTATTAACGTTCAAAAATATATATATTTTGTTACCTATAACTATAAATATATATGTCAGGGCAAATTTTTCATGCGAGTACAAACCAACAAACGGCGCGGAGGTGGCTCGGTCTCGGTAGACCAGCATGGTATTTTTGTTTGAAAGTAGGTAAATTAATCGAGTGAGATGTGCTATTATCGAAAAACGATACAAATGATGGTTTTTGGAGAGTAATCACAATATTTTTGTTTATTTATCATCATTGGTAAGTTATTTTTCGACAAATAGTCAAATTCTTTAGTTGAATTTGTTGGTACCTTATCAAATTCAACTTCGGGAGTGTGTTACATTGAAAAAAAAAGAAATAAGCAACGAGGATAAAAATTATTCATATACCTATGTTATTTGTATAATTCACATACTTAGGTACTTACATTTCAAGAAACCACATTACGTTTATTGTACGGAAATTATATGGAAGGCATATGGCTTCAAAATGAAAAATTATTAACTTCAATCAATATTTTACTCGAATAGTACTACTCTTTTCAATACCAAATTCAACTGAGAAAGCGAGCGTGAGCGACAAAATCTCATTTTAAAACGCCACAAATCTCAGATTTGAAGGTGATTTTAAGTTATTAGTTATTAACTACATAGTGGGTTCGAAAAGGTTTTACATGTAGATTTAAGTCGTGTGCAGTGTTTTGCAATCATGAAGAACTATGAACTCAATGAAGTCATGAACTTAAAACTTGACTATTTGTGGAAACAAGTTACCTATAGTAAATAAACAAAAAGATTATGTCTGATTACTAAATTTTACTCATTTTTTTCCGACCTGTCCCTCTCTTTATAACTAAAACCAGTCAATTCATATTCTGGAAACAACAAGAAACACATCCATACCAGTTTTAGGTATTTAGAAGAGATGTCCACGACTTTTCTCAAAGTAGGCCAGTTTCCTCTATATATACTAAAATGAGAAGTCACGATGACAATTCAAAAATGCCACGTAAATTTCGGTCTCCGAGTCAATGTATATAATAAGTACAGGTGCCTACCTAAAAAGCTGATAAAATACGTTTGGTTTTTATCACTCTATTCAGATTTATACTCGGCCACCAATCATTACGTAAGTTAAACATAGCTAGTGGCAAGGTCAGGGCGCGAGTAACATACGATTTTGAATAAGTACCATACAATGGTACCATACTAAGTAGCTATAGTTGGTAGGTTAATTACGTTTCGACATGAATTGAGGTACATTTAGGTACTAAATTCCTAATTTTCCGGTTGAATTTAAATGCTTACCCATCGAATTTCGATTGTCAGAAATTGATATCCATGTGATTTATGGATATAAACATCATTGTAATAATTTTTGTTAAGTAGGTAGATAACAATAATGATGACTTACTCTTAATAGTTCTAACATTAACGACCAATACACAAAAGTTATCAAATTGATGAGTTTTTACTCATCAATATGATAACTTTAATTGATGAGTTTTTACTCATCAATTCGATAACTTTTAAACTTTTGTTTTTTTGACGTGATATCGTCTTATAAATTGATGAACACCGGTAGCATGCACGAAAAAGTGACACGCTATAGACAGATCTCCATGGTAACTCCTTCTTTATATTATACAAAAGCATAAGCAGGTTTCCTCACGATGTTTTCCTTCACCGAAAAGCTAGTAGTAAATTTCAAATGATATTTTGTACATAAATTCTGAAAAACTCATTGGTACGAGTTAGGATTTGAACCCGCGACCTCCGGATTGAAAGTCTGACGTCATATCCACTCGGCCACCGGTGCTCTATTTATAAGTCAATAAAAAAATAGTGTTTGATTAGCTTAGGATAGTACGGTAATATAATGTATTTAGGGAAAGACAAAAAAAACAACATAAAGTCACTTAATTAGCAACGCTGTCCTCTTTTCCACACAATTGCGTTTTTCACGCAATTGCGATTTTATAATTAAATCCTATCAAACCGAATATGAATTGACACAAGAAATTTACAGTTGGCTAATTACCCACTCGTAATTATTATATAGGTTGTACTAGCTCATATGTATGCTCTACAAGTAGGAAAACAACCGACATAAATCGATACTAAATTAATTAATCTGTTCCAGTGTGTCCGTAAAGTGTTTCAACATAAACGTTAAGGTAACCACTTGCTGACAAATAGGAACCTACCAGGTTGACATGGGCAAAAAAGTTACTGCCGAATTGATCACCTTTTTAGGGTTCCGTAGTCAACTAGGAACCCTTATAGTTTCGCCATGTCCGTCTGTCTGTCTGTCTGTCTGTCTGTCTGTCTGTCTGTCTGTCTGTCTGTCCGAGGCTTTGCTCCGTGGTCGTTAGTGCTAGAAAGCTGAAATTCGGCATGGATATATAAATCAATAAAGCCGACAAAGTAGGGTAGGGAATTTTTTTTTTGCTTCAACCCTACAGTGTGGGGTATCGTTGGAAAGGTCTTTCAAAACTAATAGGAGTCTTCAACAAACATTTTTTGATAAAGTGAATATATTCGGAGATAATCGCTCTGAAACAAAAAAAAATGTGCCCCCCCCCCCTCTAACTTTTGAACGATAGGTCCAAAAAATATGAAAAAAAATCGTGGAAGTAGAGCTTAAGAACGGCATTAAATGAAAACTATAGCGGACATGATCAGTTTAGCTGTTTTTGAGTTATCGCAAAAAGTTTCCCCTTCATAGTAAAAAGACTTACTTTAATTAGGTACTGATTATGCAAATTTGCCTATTTGTTTAACTCGCGTGAAAGGTACCGTTTCATCCCTTGGTTAACAATTTACTATACTTTAAGCTCCAGTTTAGCTTATTGTGACGGAAGAGTAACTACGGAACCCAGTGTAGTGTAGGGCGTGGCCCGACATGCTCTTGGCCGGTTTTATTTAGTTCAGGAATTACTAAACAGATGATCTCCTCTACGAGTCCAATGATATGCCAAATGTTTAGTAATATTAACAGATCCAAAGCGATTAAATTTCATTATTAATATATATAATAACAGCTACATGAGCTACACCGCCGTACTGAGAACTGCCCGCGTAGCCAACATGCCAATCGTTAACGCTCCGTAGCGACAAAAAACGCAACTGTCACTGTCGAACTAATATGGAAGTGACAGAGAGAGATGACAACGCTACGCTACGGAGCGTTAACGATTTCCATGTTGAATACGCGGGTAGTACCTACTGTAACTACTGTAAGTCTCATCGTTCAAGCCCACCTCACCGGGCTCAAAGTAAATACGACTCGTTACACCAAAGGATTCGAGTCCTATGCGACACTTGCTTAGTTCACGAAACTTGCTTGGTTGGAATTTCTGCAATAAAAGGAGTCCTATGTACTGAATCGCGTCTCGTCATTTGAGTTCAGAGTCGTAATAAAAATAATTACCTGAACTTTTTAAATATAGGATAATGTAAATTGTCTTTAATGCCAAAAGTCGTCTTAACAAAACGTTTTGATCTGTTTTTATCTGCAGTTCCACTTCACCAAACATCGGACTCCGAGAGCAAAATAAATACCTACCCAAAAATTGGTATGCCTACCTACAGATTTCACCAATTTTCCAAATCGGTCCAACCGTCTTGCGAAAATGAAGGCTATCACAGCTTGAAATACGATTAAAATTATTTACGAACTTATAGTGCATCTTCTAACAATCAAAATTTGTCCAAAGATGTAAAATACCCGTCGATGAAGTGTTCCATTCTGTGCTATAACCGCGAAAATCAAAGTTCGTCAATTGCGGGTATTTTTCTGTCCCTCTAATTACGTCTTAGTGAGAGTAAAAGAGAAAGATCCCCGTAATTTTCGAATTTCGGTTTTCGCGGTAGGCCCCCTGGTTTTTATCACCGGTTCCATTTCATCATAATATGTTTAAATGTAAATGCTTTATTTGTTGCGTTCAAACACCGCAATTTACGGCTAGCATAAAGAAACTGTTTTTCATCAAACTTGCTCGAAAAAGATCTTATTTCATGTAGGTATACTGAAGGACAAAGGCATGTTTTGTTCCCGCGGGAGTTATGGATTGTGTTTTTTTAAATGTGTCACTAATTCATACGAACCAAGTAGGTATAAATGAGTTTTACTTTTAAAATACTGAAGTTTATAATTTATATTTATTATTTATGCCAAAATAATATTTCATTTTATTAATTTAATGGACGTATAAAATATTTTTACAGAAATGCCGGATAGGCCTTCGATGTCTAACCTGTCAAAGAATGACAATTATGGCTGACAAACGTTTGAAATGTAATAGTCCAGAATTATTTCGCTTAAAATTTAGTTTTTTCTTCACAAGTGTGATGAAAAATATTGTGTGTATTTCCGGGGTCAGAATATTGCAAACTCCAGCATGCGGCTGTCGTGCATCTAAAAACCTATGGACGCGTGACTTGCGTGAAAAGTGCTAATTTACCGCAATTTGATGTTCAGTTTATGTTACCGTAAAGTTTTGTTGTTTAAAAACTAACCATCGCACCACTGTCGTGTAAAATGAGCGATCAATTATCGCTCGACCATTTAGTGCACTTACCTATAATTAGCGAGCCATATTTCGGTGACACTATCGGAATCTGATATCCGCGACAGAGCAACGATGCCGCAACGCCGGTCGTAACATGTTGTTCCTGACCACATCATACTCATCATATAGAGCTTATTTTATTTATTTAATCTTTATTGCATATAAGAAAACACACTGTACAATAGGCGAACTTAATGCCGTAATGTATTCTCTACCAGTCAACCTTTAGGCAAAGCAGATAAGTTGATTGCTTATAAATGTGTCTAGAAAAACATATGTATACAACTGTACATAATTAGGCATTGAAAAACTGTTATGAATAATTTTCCTAATCCGAACTGAGAAGTCAGTAAAAAAACACATATCTACACACAGTGGCGTAGCTAGAAATCCTATAAAAAATGTAAAATGCATAAAAAAATAATAGTAATTTAGTTTAATATTCCATAGCTCAGAATTTACTCCATCGCTGTCATTTTAGATTCCGAGAACTTTCAATAGTGCTTACACCCTGGCGGGTGTTGCCTCTGCGTGCGTTCTTTGACACGGGCAAGGAAAGCACCCTACAGCGCAGCTTACGTGAGCGATGACTTGCGAATGCGACACGACGCGACGCGACGCGACGCGGCGTGGCGCGGCACGGCGCGGCGACCCAATTGCATTCGGAGATCGCCCACGTAGGACATTTCTATGGGTATCAAAGGATTGAATTCACCCGCACCGAAGCGTCGCGTTCGCGAGTTATTCGCTCAGGTAAGACACTGCCTTACATTTCTTAAGTGTCAAAAGGGCATCTATGTGTTGGATTCGGCTCTGCGCACGCCTCCCAAATGTCCGGCCCACCTTTGTCCCGTGAAAGATATACAAATAAAATAATTTATCATAAGACAATTTTTTCATTATCAATGATGTGTAAAGTTTATAATAAATTTTAGTCAAAATTATAATTCCACATGAATACTTGCAATCTCACGTCATCATAATTTATATTTTGTGTTGCGTTATAAAAATTATATATTACATATATTTTATTGTTAAAATGCCAAGATTGCTTAAACTGGATTCAGTCTTTGTAGCCCGCAAGGGCCGCAAGTAATTTCTGATTAATTTTAATTTACTGAAACTCTTCTCACATGAAGCAACTGATTTCGCATATTGTTATAAATAACTTTAGTGCGGCCATTTGCGAGATGGAGAGATTTGGAAGAGATTCTGTAAAATCCCATTTCACAATGAATACCAAATATTCCAGAGTCACCCAATTAGAAACAGCGACGTAGTTTCTCAATTGCAGAAATAATCACATCATTAAAAAAAGCCTTCACAATGGTACTGAATAAAAAAACCTACGTGGCACTATCATATTATTGCTACATTCAAGGTGCCCACAATGAACCCGAGCGATTTTAACCATTTCTGAGGCCAAAAGAGGAAAAACATGTTAAAAGAGTTTAGGTCAATTTCGACACATTTTTTTTTGTTATATTTTTTTGGATTTTTTCTAAGTTCAAAGTGATTTTATTTGTGAGCATATGTCAAGCTGATTATAGTGTTGGTAAATAAATATGTGTAGCACTATACCCTGCCTGATGGCATACAAAAACCGTAATATTTTTCCTTACATAGTAACGCGAAATAAATTTTCATATTTCTACAAATATTTACCTAGTTATTAATATTTAAAGTCATGTCAAATCAGAAGCATTAACATTATGCAGCAAAAATGTCAATAGTTTATGCTTAATAGGATTTACTCGCAAGGGTAACATTTTAAAATGGACATGCAATTTGTTTGTTATAAATCTTACTAGCCAAGCAGAATATGATCAGGAATATACTGTCAAAATCTGTCGGGTTCACGTATAACACGTATATTATTTTCTTAATGGCGGTTGTGCAATCTGCCACAGTTTTACGAATTTTGATATGTGACACTACTGATGTTCACGGGGCGGACCGCCAGCGCCTAGCTACGCCTCTGTCTACACAAGACATATAGAACGGATTGAGAAAATCCTCCTTCAGCAAAGTACAAACATTATACCTAAGCCAAGAATCTTATCATAATCTGAATATTATGTTGTACATTGGTATTCGATACGTTGACTATAAAAATACCCACAGATTAATCGATTATGCCTACATTGATTATACATATAAACAGAAAAAACTACACCTGATGCAACTCATCTCATACCTCATTTAGTAATTATATAGATAAAGGTAGTTAGGTAGGATTCGAGTACAAAGGTCCTGTATCGTGTTGCTCGTGTTGGTTTCCTAAATATAGTCATATTGTTTATAGAAAATGAATTTACCTATTCGCATATTGTTTTGCATTATGCTTTTTATCTTCCAACTTCTGCAGAGAGCAAGGTCAATTTAATTTTAAGGTTAATTAAATTATTGATAATACCCTAGATGGTTCATAACATTGAAAATAATTGGTTGTGCTTAACTTTCCACTAAAGACATAGCATCCACTTTCACGTTTACCTTGGATGGACTTTTGTAGGTACTTGGCGAAGTCGGTTCAGATCAGAGTAAAGTAAAAAGGGGTTTAGACGGTTTAAAAATATTAACTTTATTTGATGAAAACCGAAAACAAATGATATTGTTTGTTCTTTATATGATATTTGGAGATACCCACACTACACCGGGAGGGCCTTAAACCAGGTGCAATTAATTAAATGTAGGCTGTACACCTCAAACTGACCAACACGTGTGCCACGACTTTTAAAAATAACTAGTGTTTTGATTTTTAGAACACTGGCGCCATTAATTTATGACGTAAGACGATTTTTGCCAGTTTTGAGCCCCTCCCTCCATTGTAAGAAATAATAAGAATAGACTGACCCACTCCTCCCTGTATTACGTAAGAATATAAAGGAAAAAAGCGGCCAAGTGCGAGTCGGACTCGCCCATGAAGGGTTCCGTACCATTTATGACGTATTAAAAAAACTACTTACTAGATCTCATTCAAACCAATTTTCGATGGAAGTTTGCATGGTAATGTATATCATATATATTTTTTAGATTTTTCATTCTGTTATTTTAGAAGTTACAGGGGGGGGGGGGGGGACACAATTTTTTTCACTTTGGAAGTGTCTCTCGCGCAAACTATTCAGTTTAGAAAAAAATGATATTAGAAACCTAAATATCATTTTTGAAGGCCTATCCATAGATACCCCACACGTATGGGTTTTATGAAAAAAAATAATAATTTTATGACGTATTAAAAAAAACTACTTACTCGATCTCGTTCAAACCAATTTTCGGTGGAAGTTTGCATGACAATGTATATCATATATTTTTATAAGATTTTTCATTCTGTTATTTTAGAAGTTACGGGGGGGGGGGGGGACACACATTTTACCACTTTAGAAGTGTCTCTCGCGCAAACTATTCAGTTTAGAAAAAAATGATATTAGAAACCTCAATATTATTTTTAAAGACCTATCCATAGATACCCCACACGTATGGGTTTGATGAAAAAAGATTTTTTGAGGTTCAGTTCTAAGTATGGTAAACCCCCAAAATTTATTGTTTGTTTTCTATTTTTGTGTAAAAATCTTAATGCGGTTCATAGAATACATCTACTTACCAAGTTTGAACAGTATAGCTCTTATAGTTTCGGAAAAAAATGGCGGTGACATAATCGGACAGACAGACGGACATGACGAATCTATAAGGGTTCCGTTTTTTGCCATTTGGCTACGGAACCCTAAAAATGGCGGTGACATAATCGGACAGACAGACGGACATGACGAATCTATAAGGGTTCCGTTTTTTGCCATTTGGCTACGGAACCCTAAAAAGAATACACGATTGGTATTATTTTTTTTTTTTTTTCATAAAACCATTTTTGATACGTTTATTTGGACGTACAAAGGTAATGGAGTCCGTCTAAGCTAACTGAACCGAGTTTGGTAGCTTAATAGATTGTGGAAGTATTATTTTAAACGACGTTATTTCATAGACATTGTAAAAATTCACATGTTTTTGTTCTTACGTAAGAACTATGAAGGAAGACCCCCTCCTTGTAAGAAATAAATAAGACATGTAACTTTTATTTATGATATATAATATTATGTTTGATTGCTGATTAAATATTAGGTACACCATTTTATTATAGCACGGTACAATGATGTTACGGATATTTGGGAGCCGAAGCAAACGAGTAGAGGCCCTTTTGACACTTAAATGATAAATAATTAAGGGGCACACCGAGCAGATGATGCCCTTACCCGTATCATTATGGGATGCACGCAGAGGCAGCACCTGCCGGGGTGTAAGGACTATTGAGTGTTAATTGAATCTAAAATTAACTAGGCTATTGGGTGTAAGCGATGAATTAAATACTGGGCTATGGGATAAAAAAATGTATCTACTTTTATTATGTTACCTATGGTAATTTAAGTTAGTTTACTACACTTAAATGTATATATTTTAAAAGATATTGTCTGTTTTTATGTATGTGTGAGTTTTTCAGTCAAGCGTGTAGGTAATTAAATCAACATTAATTTGGTAATAATTATTTGTCGTAGCTTTTTGTAATTAGGCATAATATGTTTTTTGTTTACTTAATCATATACCATGTAGATTGTATTTTAACTTATAAATAAAGTGTACTTTAACACGAGATATATTTATAACTCCAGTCACAGTAGAACACAACAAAACATAAGATTATGAACTATTAAAAATTAAACTATGGCCGCTCAACTCAACATGTATTCACACAAACTTACAACACAATGCTGGGATTGCACAAACTCGAATTACAACGATTTTCAGCTTACTGGGAATTAATTCTTTGAAACAATCTAATTTGATTCTTCTTATTCGTGCAAACTTTTTTAAATTATTTTTTTGTCTGCCAATGCTTTTCCACTTCTAACCCTCTGGGTGTAGCCCTCAGGAGATCTTCCTCAGTGTACATCGTTGAGCACAAGGAACGTTCGATCATGTGTTTTGTTGTTTGGAGGACTCCACACTCGCAGAAAGTATCACCTTGTCGGCCAATACCCCATCTCAGAAGATTATCTTTTGACCGACCAACTCCCGTTCTTAGTCTGTGAAGAGCTTTCCGTACTGCCCAGTTTTTCTTTCCCCCGAAGGTAATTTCATTGACCTATGTCCATTATAACTGATATGTATTGATTTTTTTAGTCGTTAATTTAACATGCTTACTCATAGTTTACTTTTAGGTATATCTTGTAGGTATTTTATCTAGTTAAATTGTTTTTTTTATCTGCCACTCAATTCCCCCATTTTCGCTTTATATTTTACACCCGTTTTTCATTTTCTTACCTTATCGCATATTTTATTAATTAAATGTGACATTTAGTAGTACATACTAGTAGCTCTGTGAGCTGTAGACCTCGCGAGCATAGCTTAAAACTGAATAAATATTATAGCACCGCTGTTTAGAAGAATTTATAAAAACAAAATTGACAATAATTTTCAAGAAAAAAAAACCGACTTCAATGAGGGAGACCGGTGAAAGAAAGATTATTGTTGATTTTGGATTTCATACAATGAAATTAAGAGACTGGTAAAATACCTGCAATAGGGTATTCGACTATATTTAAAATAAATTATTTCACACCATGCATTAAATAGTATTAAAAATGGCTATAACGTTGCTTATAAGTGTTGAAAAGTACCCTCAATTCCTCATGGAATCCATAATCAAAACTCAATCTTGACAAAAATATGTACCTTGAAAACCTAACTGCTTCACAAACTTGCGAAGAGAACAAAATTGCCAAACGTGAACTATGCGGCGTTGAAGATTTTCATTCTGTTCATCATCAGCAATTCCGCTTCATCAAATGTCACTTCTACAAATGTAAATGCTTGATTTGATGATGAAAACACTAAGATCACTATATTTATGCCTTTAACATTTGAGGAGTTCCCTCGATGCATCATGGACCCCATCGTCAGAACTCTAACTTGACAAAACAATTATATTTAATCATAGAATATGGTCACAAAATTTCACGCGAATCGGTTGAGAATTGCGACCTGTAGAGGACAACATCCGGACATACGAAAGCAGATTGCCCGAGTCAAAACGTAGACCTACGCTACGCTTCGGTCAATAATTAAACAGTACCAGTATTATTCAGTCAGCAAGTCAGGGGCGGATTAAGAAGGCGCGGGGCCCTTAGCACAATAGCTGGCAGGGCCCCCTAGTTTGAAAAAAAAAATGATTAAGTGCGAGTCGGACTCCGTCAGTACCATCACAACATTTTTACGATGTCTTAATTTTTTTCCACTCGTTCTCGATTAGTTTTTAACATGTTATGCAGTGTATTTTTTAGGGTTTCGTAGTCACCTAGAAACTCTTATATGCTCCGTGATCGTTAGGGCCCCCCCCACATCTAGCGTCTCCCAAACGTCGACGAAACTATAATTTGGCATGGATACATAAAACATGCATTGCAACAGAACGGGTAAAATAAAAACTATAAAAAAAAATTAGGATACCTCCCATACAAAATGTTTTTTCTTTGTTTTTTTTTTGCTTTGACCCTGTAGTGTGGCGTATGGTTGGATAAGGTCTTTCAAAACGAATAACGTTCTCCAAAAACCTTATTTTTAAATAAAGTTATTACTTTCGGAAATATCGCTCAGATAGAAAAATGTGTGAGGGGGGGGGGGGGGGGCTCTAACTTTTGAACCATAGGCCCAAAAAATATGAAAAAAATCGTGAAACAAAAGCTTAATAATAATAAATACTTTCAATGTAAACTTTCAGCGAAAATGATCGGTTTAGTCACTTTTGGGTTATTGCAAAAAATCTTCTCTTCTTACTAAAAAGACGTACAAAGCGCTGCAAAGGTTACTTCCCTTATGCTTGTAATGTAATGTAAATGATACTTATTAACAGCTCCCGTTTAGCCTTTTTTGACAGAATGGTAACAATAATAAATATAAAATAAAAAGAAAAATTAACGGAACTAATAAATTTACATTGTATTTAAGTGAATAAAATGAAAATGAAACGAAGCCCCTACACAAGAAATGTTTTTTTGTCTGTAGTTCGTGTCATCCACAAAGACGCGCCCCACTCCTCCTCCCAATCGCCTATAGTACCTACAAGTGTGTTGTGCAACCTTTTACTACTATAGTCGTTCTGTCTATACACATTAATTAGTAGACATAACTACATTGCCAAAAAGTTTCAGATTTGTACTATAAGCGATTAGAAAGAAGAGCGGGGCGCGTCTTCGTGGATGACACTAACTATAGGTATATGACGTCATTTAAAATCCGGAGTATTTTCCTTATTTATTAATTTGAAGGAATTCCGATACATTTTTATTTTTTTTATTTAGCCATTTTAAACTAGCCTAATCTTAATGAAGTTGTGTTATTTTATCACAGGTCCTTTCTTTTATATAGGTTTCCTCCTTACCTTCGGTTTTCATTATCAGATCAGGTCGATTTTGCCATATTTACACAAATGTTTGCAGATTTTGAAAACAACTTACGAGGATTACAAGTTAAATAAAAACATGAAGGGATTAACAACAACAATATTATTAAGTTTAATAAAAGCTTATAAAAATAGGTGAAAAGTGAGTCGGACCTAAGAAGTGGGAATTAATGCCTAAGTGAGCCAAAAAACAAAGCCGAAGGCTGAGCTCCTTGAGCTGATTATTATACGGACCACCCGATTTCGTAGCGTTCCCGTGCGAAGCTGAAGGCCAAGCTGCAGGAAAGCAGAGCCTAGAATTAAACCAATGCCAGAGTATGAACGAGGCCGTAGGCCGAGCTCCGTATAAGGGCGGATTCCCGTAGCGTTCTATCGCGGCGCGCCACCATGCAAAGGCTGAATTGTAGTAGAACAGAATTTGGAATTGAACCAATGTGATCTCGGCTCACCTGCTGCTCGGCCTTAGTTCTTGCTCGAAATTGTGACTTGCTGGGATGCTTTGGGTATCGGGCCCTATGTAGGGCTTTACATCCGGCCTATGCGAATGCAAAGCCCTACATAGGGGCCCCGCTGTTTTCTTTTTATAAAATTTTGACAGTTAGATCATATTTATCACGGCTTTGCAGCAGCTCGGCATATTTTGGGCGCCCGGCCATCCGTAGAGGAGCGCGTCCTTTGGCATCCTACGGGCTCAAAGCTGATCATCATTAGGCATTAACTGTAAGGTGCAATTTGTTATTAGAAATAATAATTATAAATTAATCATCCTTCCTTGCTCTTCACTAATATGTTTTTAAACACAGTATCTTCTTTTGTTCGTTTCCGAGCTCTGCTGTTTCCTGCAGCTTAGCCATGCACAAAAGTTTTGAGACACTCTGCACCTTCGGTTTTATGATAAACTCTGCTCTTGCGTAAGCCTAAAAATTATTTTAATTTGGTATCGTCATAAAGAAAAATAGACAGGATAATAACAAATAATAATAATTGATCAATTTTGTTACTGACTTACGAAAAAAGCGGCCAAGTGCGAGTCGGACTCGCCCATGAAGGGTTCCGTACCATTTATGACGTACTAAAAAACTACTTACTAGATCTCGTTCAAACCAATTTTCGGTGGAAGTTTGCATGGTAATGTATAATATATATTTTTTTTAGATATTTCATTCTGTTATTTTAGAAGTTAGAGGGGGGGGGGGGGACACAAATTTTTTCACTTTGGAAGTGTCTCTCGCGCAAACTATTCAGTTTAGAAAAAAATGATATTTGAAACCTACATATCATTTTTGAAGACCTATCCATAGATACCCCACACGTATGGGTTTGATGTAAAAAATTTTTTTTTTTAATTTTATTACGTATTAAAAAAAAACTACTTACTAGATCTCGTTCAAACCAATTTTCGGTGGAAGTTTGCATGGCAATGTATATCATATATATTTTTTAGATTTTTCATTCTGTTATTTTAGAAGTTACGGGGGGGGGGGGACACACACATTTTACCCCTTTGGAAGTGTCTCTCGCGCAAACTATTCAGTTTAGAAAAAATGATATTAGAAACCTCAATATCATTTTTAAAGACCTATCCATAAATACCCCACACGTATGGGTTTGATGAAAAAAGATTTTTCGAGTTTCAGTTCTAAGTATGGGGAACCCCAAAATTTATTGTTTTTTTTTTCTATGATTGTGTAAACATCCTAATGCGGTTCATAGAATACATCTACTTACCAAGTTTGAACAGTGTAGCTCTTATAGTTTCGGAAAAAAGTGGCGGTGACATAATCGGACAGACAGACGGACATGACGAATCTATAAGGGTTCCGTTTTTTGCCATTTGGCTACGGAACCCTAAAAATACATTGTAAATAAAATGTGGTAGTACAGGATCCGCGGAATGCGAGTACTACTTGAACTTGCCGGTGCCGAGTGCCGAAATCGCATGGTCAGGGTCGGAGCGCGGGGCCCCCCTTAGGCGCGGGACCCTATTAACATATGCTTTTTCTGCTGTTCGGTTAATCCGCCACTGCAGCAAGTCACGCCAAAGTCTTTGACACGTTAACAACTTAACACTTTGCCATGTGTTAATAGTGTAAACTCGTTCAGACTTTACCTTGCAAAATACTCTTTATTTCCAGTGAATGAAGGTATATGTAATCTTTATAGGAAGACTCACAAATAATATACTCAAATATTATTTCCTGAAATCATTGCGCAATTAAGTACCTTACTGACTTGATGACATTGAGCTACATCGTGACTAATCAGAAAAATCACATTAAAGTAAAGCAATTACCTACGTTGATCCATTTTTAAATTGAGTCCAAACGTTTAGTAAAGATAAGATAAACCATTTGTATTTTTGTACTGGCACCTGACGAAATAAAATAACAAGTTACGACTTTGTAACAACTTTATCACATGATAAAGGCATCATGGAGTGTAAATTTATGGAGTAGTATGGAGGAATGTGATGTATAATTCATTACGAAGTCGAGGCTTCTAGGTTCTTACTTAGGTCACGTTAAACTCATAAAAGCCGATCGCTTAGGTATAGATACTATAGATACGATTCGCATCTATTCGTATTTTTTTTAGATAGGTTGGGATCCTTTAAAAAAAATGTAGATTTTGGGTGACCTTAGAGCTCATTAGTTTTGGCAGAATGAAAGTCGTTTATACAGAGATACCCACGTACGTAAATATATTTAATTTAATCATTCAAGGTACAAATGAACATCCCATTTAATGTTCGTCACAAGGTACTCATTCAAAAGATTCCATTGTGGTTCATTAACGAATTCTCATTCACGAGGAAAGTTTAAATAGATAAGTATTGTACCTCTTAAGTTATGAGTGATAGGTATAAGTAATAGTATAATCTTGCATTTAGCAATAAAACACTTAGGGTCAGTTGCACCAAACCGTATGTCACCGCTAAAACGTTCCCTTAATTTTATTTTATGGGAAATTTCACAGTTCACTGCTGAGTGACATTGATTAATCCTTCAAATTTGGTTGGTGCATGATGCAATTGGTCCGTAGTTATATTATAACTGTTTAAGGGAAGGAGGGATAAATCCGCGAGCGCCAGGGTGTTTTGTTGTTAAACAATAGCCTTTAAAGACCTAACCTAACTCTGCAAGTCTGCACTAACTTTAATGGAACAAAGTCTGAATTTGGCACTACAACCGTCATATAATATTCATCTGCTAATCACTATTCGTTTAGGTATTTTTAACTCAGGCACTTGATCTTTGCCTTTGGTGAAGTGGAATTGTTGACGAAAACCATAAAATGATAGCTGATAGCATTTCTTGTTGAAAACTATAAACATTAATGTTGTATCAGCTGTACATGTCGACAACCGCATTTTAAGCGCCACTTGCACCAATCACTAACCCGGCGTTAACAGGTTAAACCTGGAGTTACCATGGTTACCAGTATAATTTGACACTAGGTTAATAGTTTAACCGGTTAACCCTGGGTTAGTGGGGCACCAAGTGGCCAAAGTAACTTCCCAGTCACAGTAATAGTCCCAAATGAACTAGTCGTAATCACAGGCCCAGTACCAGGGGCCCATTTCTCGAACGTATTAATCTAATATTAAGTCCACGAACTGTCAAATCGTGAAATGAATTGCCATGACAACACACTAGTAATATTAAAATAATATTGTTCGAGAAACGGCCCCAGTACATTCCAGAAGCAACCCCAGCCCTATACCCGGCCCCAACCGTTCGACGCGAATTTGACATTCAAATTTTAATTTAATCCCGCGCTTTGAAATTACTATTTGTAGCATTTTAGTTTAAGAGTAACTTCGGCCTCACGCTCCCAGGAAAATCGTAACGTTTAATTTAGTCTTCAAACTATACCGATTATCTTTGCTCTTTACTGTGTTAATTTACTTATGTAAACCATAGATAAAAAATAATAGACGCAAAATTTATATCAGACCGTCGTTGAGGTACTTATGCATTATGTAAGAAGATAGTATTATAGGTATTATCAGTAAACTTCTATCTGTGTTGTTCTTTGGTTTATCTACTTGCACAAACACGAAGTAAAAAAGCATCGCGTAGGTATCATGCATGCGATAGCAACATGCTTTCAATTTTGTTATTGCGCCAAACACGCTGTAATCACCTTTAACTTGACCGGTCGTCGTAAGGAGAAATCTATTTGCATACATTTAAATGTATTAAAGCTCAAGGACTTGGAAATAAAAACACATACTCCCGTCTAAGTGATTTTTATCTCACTGCAATGTGTAGGTATATAACTATGTATAAATAGGTTATAGTTACTCATACATAAGGAGCACAAAAAATACTTCCATATTTATTTCTATATCTACGAAGAAATTTGTTATTTTTGATTAATTTTCGCATTCCATTCATCTTTGTCATACTCGTTGTTAAACATGAGCTCTTTCTCTTTCAGTGAGCGGGAGCTCGTTAGCACGTGCACATCTCTCGCTTGTCCAGGTACGACTAAAGGCAATTTAGGCAACTTGTACAATTTATCACAAGGTAAGCGCATCAATTTAGGAACTCGTATAACATATTTTGAGTTATAATAAATCATTGTCTTACTAGAAAATTATTTTCAGCCAAGGAAACATGCAACATTATTAAACGAAATTTGTCCCCGCCGGTGACAGATGGGAATACGCGCTGCCAATACATACCTAATTCCCGCATGTATGGCGGCGGTCACGTAGGGTGTAAATAAATGGGAAAACACCAAAAAACTAGAGTTGCCCGCAACTTCGAACGCGTGACGGTAGGTATAAAAGTTGTTTCACTGCCCCGGGGAAGTGTGCAGTAAAGATTTAAATTGTGCTGTATGGTCGAGTTTACAAACATCTATGCAAGCCAACGTTCTAAAATAGTTATTTACGATAAAAGTGCAGAAAATAGGAAATTCGCAACGAGTGGTGATAAATCAAAACACGACAAAGGGAGTGTTTTAAATCGACACGAGTTGCGAATTACCTATTTTCTGCACTTGCATCGTAAATAACTATTTCACCACACCAGCTCGTAAAGGCTCCCTTGATTGTTCAAAAACTGATGAGAAAGTGACATTTTAAGTTTTAACCACAAGATTGGCAAAGTAATTTGCTACAAATTGTAAGCTGGGGCCTTATTCGAGATGCACAACTGTCAAATTTCGCGTCCACATCAAATCAACACTTGATTCTATCGCATGTTGATTGTATCAAGTGTTGATTCTATCAACTGTGGATATTATCATTTGGAACAATCAAAACTCATTCATAGAAAAAATAATCAAACAAAAATCAACTTCGTTTATTACTACTATATAGTTTGAAATGGCTCTGAACTCGAAGTGGTTCGGTTTGATTTGATTGTCACCTGACTGTGGATTGCTAATGTCAAATTTTGACAAGTGTTGATTTTATTGCTAGACTTTTTTGTCCATGGGCTTGGGCACCATCTTGGATTTTTTGACGTACGACAGGGAATACCCTTCCTTTCCTACAATATATGGCATAGAGTAAAGCGTCTTTTTTTTTAAACATAAGTTTACAGGAATCAGCGACATCTTGTATTCGATAGGATAAGTAATGCGCTATGAACAATGCGGCGGCGAGTAGTGAAACTATACCTGACAACGTCAATCAATTAAAAAGTGACCACATAGTTGATGGTCGATAAAGGCGATTATTAATTGAATTTTAACGACAATAAAGAACTATTGACATGCGATCTTTTTGTTGAACCCACACCTACACGTCAAATAATGCTCACTCCACATATTCTCCTATAAACGCTCAAAATTGTAAAAAAAATTGATGCAATTTACTCCGCACCCAGTCTCAAGTTGCTTCTAAACCACGTTCACGAACCAAGTTGTAACCTGTAAACACATCTGTAAATATAAGGCATATGATTTAGAGATAAAGTCCGTTTTTTTTAAATTACGAGATGATTCATGAATAACCTTTATTACTATAAAAATAATACTACATTTGTCAAATTTTTTTTCTGTATTGCGCTATTACATAATGCATAAAATTGATATAAAGATAGGTACCATAGTAGCTCGCTCACTTGGTCTATCAACAACTATTTTAATGTTCTTTGTACTCGTATACGCGACCCCATTGTATGTACAGTCGCCATCAGATATATCGGAACGCATGTATGAGATCTCAAATTATTTAGATAAGACCTACTGTACTGTCTATATTACTTACCAAGACCTAAGTACCTATTATTTATATATACCTACACAAAGAGAATTCCTATGTTAAAAGGAGATTAAATACATATTTTGTTATTCAACTACAAATAAAATAAAATTTATCTTTTTCAGTTAACACATTTTTTTACCGATTTCTTTAATAAAATAAAGCATTAAATTATTATGTGACTATATTTCATTGTCTTCGGTGTAGATTATTTACTGATGTTCCAATTTCCTGTATCAGTTTGGTACCAGGAAATATAAAAACTACACCTCTTCAAAAACTTTGCTGGTAGTTCGACATCTGTAAGTTTAAATATAAAACATGATAAAAACACTTAAGTCAAAAACGTATACATAAAATATTTGCCCTATATTCTGGTCGCTCGGTAGGGTGCCCAGAAGGCTGGGTGCATTTCCGCGCTGGTTAACAATGCTGATCCTCTGGTCACCAGAAGCCTATATAAGGCGCTCTCATAGAGCCACGCTAGTGCCCTAGAGTTTCAAATTCAACCCCAAGTGCCACAAATATGTAGTTAAGGGTTTAAATTCTGGATCAAGAACATGGAATACTGTTCGCTAGTAAGGCCATAGGTATTAGAAAAAAATAATAGTAGGAGACGGCCGTGGTCATGGTAGGTGGTACAGGTGGGCCAGGCAAGCTCTGAAATTATGCACCTATTTTACTATAACTTTGTTCACCTGTGTATATTTACTGTTTCCATGATAATCATTTTTAATATGTAGCCCGTGTAATCGGGCTGTATCATTGGTCTCATATTTTTTAACACAAAATCATAATTTTAATTCAATAATTAATGGTGTTTTACATATTAATCATTAATGTACCTATTTTGCAAAATTTTCTTGCATATAATAATATTGTTTACTTCAATTGACGTGTTTATTATTTTCGTTACTATGTCAACGTTAATACTTAAAAAATTATAACGTGAAGGTTGAGTCCGCAGTACAGTTACAGTTTACGTACATAGTGGCATTAGCACAGTCAGATTAGGACCAAACTCGAAATGTCTGAACAGTCATGAAATTTGGTATGTATATACGCCCCTTAAAGGCCCCTTTTTCATGCCCACACCATTTGACATTTGGGGACCTCGAGGAACCGCAGCCATCTTGGAAAATGTGGACCATCCAGGAGAAATTCGCGTTTTACTCTAAATCTACGTTCTTTATTCAATAATCGTGTAAGGCAACATTCAAGCTTATAAAATTCTACATAAAATAGTTTTAGACATCTTTGCGAAAAATTGATCTTGCTTTAAAAAATACTTGCTAAACCCAGATTTAGCCCTTATACCCTTTCATGGGATATTCTCTTAATAGGAAACTTGGAAGAATAATAATTCCACTTTTAACTATACATTTGTACATAATACCCCAATATCAATATTTTACTTGACTGCAACTTAACCAGAAAGTAGGGTTATGGGTATAAGTACTGAGGATTCAGGACAGCCTGTAGGTTAGGATACTAGACGGATTTTTTAAATGACGTATTATTTAGCCCTAAACTTTTTTCTTCCGTTAATTTTAGTAACTTTGTATTGCATAGCACTTGTATACTAACTGTGGATCTACTGATGTCTGTTTTACTGTACTCCGCTCAATAGTTTTGGCGCTAGAAGAAAAAAATATGATTTAATATTCGGAGTCCTCTCAAGGCGGCTGTATTGATTTTTCTTTAATAGAACAAGTAAAAGTAGGTTGTGAATGGCAAGAGGAATCTAACGATATGTCATTTAAAAAAATCCGTCCAGTATCCTAATACCTAGCTACTGGGTGTACTGAAACATCAGTACTTACACCCATAACCCTTCTTTCTGGTTTAGTCGCAGTAGAGTAAAATGTTAATATTGGGGTAGACCACGTACAAAATGTATAGTTAAAAATAGAATTCATATTCCTCCGAGTTTCCTTTTAAGAGAATGTCCCCTGGAAGTGTATAAGCGTTAAACTTAGATTCAGCAAGTATTCTCTATAACAAGGTGTATTGTTCCGCAAAGATATCGAGGACTTTTTTGTGTAGAATTTAATAAGTTTTAATGTTGACTGTTGTGTTGATGGTACACATTTTCCAAGATGGCTCGGATTCCTCGAGGTCCCCAAATGTTAAATGGTTTGGGCATGAAAAAGGGGCCTTTAATTTATATACATAATAAATTTCATGACTGTTACAGAGATTTCGAGGTTGGTCCTAATCCGATTATGCTACATTTTGTGCGTCCGCAGCAAATTCGGTTCTCCATACAAATGCAGTTTCGCTCTCATTTTAAATCGGCTAGCTAGATTGCTCTGAAACTTTGTACTTACAATAGGATATGATATGTCTATGCCTATAATTAATTTAAAACATAAATGTGAAATAAGAGCCAATTAAGTTCAATATTAAGAATATGTGTCGTTGTTGACTCGCCGACAACGGAATTGAGATCTATATGGGTGCCATGTTCTGTGCTGTGTAGAAAATCCTGAAATTAGAAAGGATTTGTCTTGGCTAGTTTTTACGTATAGCGTAGCCTATCACCGAAATGTCACAAACACCACGAAGGTTCGGCTTGTACGGGCCCTCGTTTTTCCTATATTCTTATACGCTGCGGAGACCTGGACTATCCGAAAGACAGAGGAGAAGACGATAGACGCCCTAGAAATATGCGGTGCTGGAGGAAAATGCTGGGGATATCCTGGACCGAGTTTCGGACTAAAATGTCTCCATCCTTAAAGAACTCCGTATCAAGCAGCGCCTTCCGACTCTCGTAAAGACCCGCATACTCAGTTTTTTTAGGGTTCCGTAGCCAAATGGCAAAAAACGGAACCCTTATAGATTCGTCATGTCCGTCTGTCTGTCCGATTCTGTCACAGCCACTTTTTTCCGAAACTATAAAAGCTATACTGTTCAAACTTGGTAAGTAGATGTATTCTATGAACCGCATTATGATGTTTACACAAAAATAGAAAAAAAACAATAAATTTTGGGGGTTCCCCATACTTAGAACTGAAACTCAAAAAATCTTTTTTCATCAAACCCATACGTGTGGGGTATCTATGGATAGGTCTTTAAAAATGATATTGAGGTTTCTAATATCATTTTTTTCTAAACTGAATAGTTTGCGCGAGAGACACTTCCAAAGTGGTAAAAAGTGTGTCCCCCCCCCCCCCGTAACTTCTAAAATAACAGAATAAAAAATCTAAAAAAAATATATGATATACATTGCCATGCAAACTTCCACCGAAAATTGGTTCGAACGAGATCTAGTAAGTAGTTTTTTTTAAATACTTCATAAAACATAAAAAAAAAAATTTTTTTTCATCAAACCCATACGTGTGGGGTATCTAAGGATAGGTCTTCAAAAATGATATTTAGGTTTCTAATATCATTTTTTTCTAAACTGAATAGTTTGCGCGAGAGACACTTCCAAAGTGAAAAAAAGTGTGTCCCCCCCCCTGTAACTTCTAAAATAACGGAATGAAAAATCTAAAAAAAATATATGATATACATTACCATGCAAACTTCCAACGAAAATTGGCTTGAACCAGATCTAGTAAGTAGTTTTTTTAATACGTCATAAATGGTACGGAACCCTTCATGGGCGAGTCCGACTCGCACTTGGCCGCTTTTTTCGGTCACGTCTCGAGGAGGAACAACGACTCCATAGAGCGTCTAGTGGTGCAGGGTAGAGCAAACGGAAAAAGACCGCGCAAAAGGCCACCTATGCGATGGACTGACCAAATCAAATCTGCCATGAAGGGTCCCCTGAACGCATTTGCCAGAATGGCCCCCAACCGCGAAAAATGGCGAGAAATCGTACGGCAAGCAACATCTGCGCCTGATATCAGCAGTTGACAACGACGCTCTGCAAAGAGTACAACGACAAAGAAGAAGAAGACGTATCATATTTGTCTAAAATTTGGTTTGTTGGTACACACACAAGGGATAGTCTCTAGCTAGGTACGGGGTGCCACACTCGTCAGCGCGACGGCGATATATTTTACCTTTTACCTAAAAATCTCAAATTTGTGTACGGGCTCAGCTCCTGTTTCGTCTTAAGCCTAAATTTAACAGATTCTGACTCACAGGGGGCTTTGAGCATGCTGTTGCGTTCGTTTTCAAATATTGAAAAAAAAAACTAGCCTAACAACACAATAAATGCTTGTTTTTCCGCATTCTTCACTATATCTCCCTGTCTCACTACTATCTGACCTTCTAACCCAGAGGGGAAAATATACCTTATTGGGGATACTCCATCTTCCTCATGATAATATATTTTACTTTACTGAAAAGCAATCGGTACATGTTACAAGATGCACATTGTTAAGAGCCGGGGTTAGAACCCACGACCATTGGTTTTAAAATGAAGCTTTGTATATAATTTGTATTTTTATAATAAATCTGTTTTCTTGTTGACATTTTGTGGTATTGTATTGCTTTATGTTAATTGTCAAGATATTTTTTTCATCCTGGACAATTGTCACATGCGTCACATGTACGTTTTTATGATAGATCTACATCGACGCAACTGCATGTCATTGTCAAAGAGCATTATAATCACTACGTTTTAAGAGACGGGATTTCCATACTAGCGAGTGGAATCAGTTTGTTTCGCAAATCATTACCAAAATGTACGACAAAGAACTGTCAAAGAACCATAGTACCAACATAAGCGATTTAAATAGTGTAGTACGCTACACGCTTACGATTCTTATCGATATCGATAAAATGGGGAGGGTTGAAACATAGGCTCCTGTCTACAAATTTTGTACTCGAAATCAGGTTAGCATCGAGTTCACATTTAAGTTGTATGTTATATAGTGGATAGTTCTTAATTGGACTACTATCTGGTCGGGCTTAATGTGGACTCGAATTATTTTAATACAGTTTTTAAGTCGTGTTTTTTTATTTTATTAAATGCTTGATTTTCATAATGATGTGCACATACATGTTTGAATAAATGTAACTTTTCTATGGGAAGATGTATCAGGTCTTCGTTCCCAACAAATTTGGCCCACTGCCTGCATCTGAAAACATACAGCCTTGGAAAAACATGACTTTATATTCCATGTGTTTGCTAATGAGATGATCAACTGATTATTTCGCGCTAATATGCATCTATAAATCATGTTTTTCGGCATCCAGTTATCAACAACCCTTTATCAATGCTTTAACTTTTTATGTATTTATATGTCTGTTAATCATGAGAACGGGTCTGGCCTTGTTGGCAGCGACCCTGCCTATGAAGCCGATGGTCCCAGGTTTAAATCCTGGAACGGGCATTTATTAGTGTGATGAGCATGAATATTTGTTCCTGAGACATGGGTATTTTCTATGTATTTATAAATACTTATAAATTAGGTCTATGTACATATATATATACATTATTACACAAACTGACTTAGTACTAAAGTATGAATGGCATGTGTTGTGGGTACTTAGACAACAATATATATATATACCCACAACACATGCCATTCATACTTTAGTACTAAGTCAGTTTGTGTAATAATGTCCTATAATATTTCTTTATTTATCATAAAACAGAGATTAATTTTCTTACATTTTAGGTTAATATATTAAATAATCATACACACACAATAAAAAAATATGTTAACTAATGACCATTAATGCATAAGTTATAGATAATTTATGCATTATTAATCTTCGACGAATTAATTATGGTCATATTGCATGCTAGTTCTAAGGAAATTTCACATATTTAATTTAATTATTTACACTGATATACAAATAAAACTACAGTTATCGATAGTTATAGTACATCCCTAGTTCACAACGAAAAATAATGTAAAATATCTAATTTTCGATGTGTTTATAGCCTGCTCAACCAAAATAAGGTCAAAAGTATCTAAAGCAATACTTACCAGTCTTCAATTTTCATCCAAGGGAAATTTCACCATAAAATCCCTTTTTTCGTGATTTTCTCGAGTGGCTCGCTTGCCACATATTTCACACTTAGTAAACAGTTTTCTCGCTGGCATTGTAACAAACTCGCTCTTTATTCTGATCACGGTTGACTATTTTCGATTTTTTCACTAAATAATAAAGAAATTACACGAAATACCCGAACAAAACATTGAAGCCTTCAAAACAAACAAAGCAATTAGGCTGACAGTAGACTTGATGTAAACTTGACAGAATAAATAGCACTGACGTTTTCTTTTTCTTCGTTGGCAATGATTTGCGAAACAAATTCCATACAAAACTTTTTTCTTCCTAGTTGCGTCAGCCTGATCGGAATTTGGCAGCTAACTCCATCTTGCGTCCAGTAGGAGAATCAAAAACGTACAGAAAAAACTGCTCTCTGCCTTAGGATCCCCTTTTAAATGTCATAAATCCAAACATGGCAGCCATACCCATCGACAAAAAAGTTTACCGTTGATCTAATTTCATTTGACAGTTAACTAATACGTATTCGACACGCTTATATTTGACAATTAGAATCCTGACTAGAGCTGGGACTGCGTACCAAAAGTACGTCTCTGTTACTCGTACCAAAAGTACGTCTAAAATACCAGTTTTACGAGTATGACCCCCAATAGGCAGTTTACGTATTTGCCGTGCTTAGGCGTCTTACAAATAAGGATTATTTATACAAATATCGACTTATTATTTCGATAAGGGTCGGAAATATGGTGACGTTTTGAGTGAAGGCTATGAATCTATTGTCATATTTTTGTTATATATTATTACATTATTTTTAGATACAACAGACACCCAGACGACCATCTGTTAACAAAAATTTATTTTACCTAAAGTAACTACCGTTACTTGAAAGAATGGAGGTACGAGGTGATAAAAGTTTCATATTTGTTTTATTTCAGAAATCAAAGTCCGTACTTTTAAATACTCGACAAGCTAAAAGTAGTCTATTACAAATAACCTGTTCCAAAAACTATTCCGGTACAACGCCCCGCCTCTAGTGTGGATATTGTTCACTGACAGGTGGTGATAATAGCAATTCGACAAGTCACAATATTTCTCACATCAAATGGAAATCAACACGAAACGTCACTTTTAGCATGTCGAATAAGGGCCCTGTTTCCTTATGTTAGTTGGTAGTATTGACTTTTAAATGATCAATATTTAAAAACGTTTATTTGGATTTTAATGGATTTAATTTTGTTTGATTTTATTAGTATTTTCCTCGTGTTGATGTGATGAAAAGTTGTGTATTTCACTCGGTTGCAATTTTTTTAACCCTCGCGCCTTGTTACCATCGCATCGCTCAAGATTCCACATTACGAATTTTGGAATCTAATAATGAAATTAGCACGACACGAGCGATTAAACAACAACTTTGCCCCCTTGTAAAACAAATAACTATTGCCTACACGACTTTATCGTCAGTATCTCAGAGGTGATATTATTACATATGAATAAAAATCAACCTTTGGTAAAAAAAAAGGCGACAGAACAGGACAGAACAGATTTTTTGACAAAATGGGACTAACTTGGAATTATGCACCAACAAAAAATTTTTTTTCAATTCCACCGGCCACCCATACGGACGTTATGACATTTTACACTTTCCGCTCTTGCGACTCCACTCTGGCCGGCCAGTCAAGACCAGCACAGAGACGAGGACCAGACCAGACAGATCATACCAAAAATACGCTGAAATGTATGTTATTTATGTAAGTACCTAAGTGACTTCAAACTTGATGTCTGCTTCCCGATGCTAAATCCAAATTGGTAAGGCAAGGTAGGTTTGTATTTCGTCAAGTATACTTTGGTATACTTACTTGACGAAATGGATTAAGCCTTTTGAGTCTTAATCCATTAATTACGTCACACAAAATTTCGATTTTTTGTCACGCCCCCTCCCTCTTGTCACGCTTCTTCCTATCTCGCTCTGTTGCTGTGACATATAACCCGAAACTAGAGTTTCCCGCGTAGCCAACATCCCAACGAACAGCAAGCGAATAAAACGCAACTATCTGATAGAGATGACTACACTATGCTACGGAGCCTTAACGATTGGCATGTTGGCTACGCGGGCTGGACGGAAACTAGCACTATTACCAATTAGTCGAAGATGCAAAAGCCATAAAAAGCTCCATAAAAATACAGTCAAGAGCATGTCAGGCCATGCTCAGTTTAGGGTTTCGTAGTTACCCTTCTGTCACAAACACAATAGGCTGCCTTGAACGGGGCTATTAGTAAGAATCATGTCAAGGGAAGACTTTTAGCGCTAATTCAATAGCTTAACCGATCATGTTCGCTATAGCTTTTTTTCCACTTTATCGACTTTTTTCCTATACCCTAATGAAATTTTTAGTAGTTTTTTTTTTAAGACTCCGGTCGAGTTACTACGCACTTTTTCACTCGGTAAAATGTGTTATGGTTTTGAATTACTAGACAGGGCTCGAAAAATCAACTCAGTACCCATCCCATCAAACTGACCAAGGGGCTGATTTTTAAATTTCGAGCGCTTGAATTCGTCACTCGAAAATCTGTGGAAAACGGCGAATTGATATTTTAGAAACACAAGCAATAGAAATTGGGAATCTAGTGGTATTGACCACTCGTTTTCAATGATATTAGTAGAATTTAAATGCCTAGTAGTGGAGATAAATTGAAGGGAATTACACGAAATCGAGCACTCGAAATTCAAAAATAAACCGGCCAAGAGCATGTCATGTGCAAAACCGCCAAAAGTATCTGATATTCCGGATAACTTTTTCAAATATAGATAATTCTCTAAAAATCACCTTCAAAACTATATTTTTTACAGTCTAAATTGGTCTACATATATAACCATCAACTTTTGTTAAGCTGTTACAGAATGTAAAAGTATCTACACTTTTGAAACCTTGTTTGTACTTTTGATGCTGACTGTACATATATAGTATTGAAACAAATATTCCTCTAGAACTATTTATTGAAGTCTGTCAAATATACATTTGAAAATACAGCAGTTATATATAAAAAGTATGTACCTGATGGCCAGTTTCAACACTCCCCCTACATCAGGGCAGGCTTACTTATCATGCCCAACAAGGTGCGTGCTCTGAGGAAGCTTTCCTTGGGCAAAGCTTTTGTCAACGTATCCGCTACTTGCTCCTTGGATGGCACGTAGAGGACATCTACCATCTTTTCGTGGTACATTTCTTGTACGAACTTATACCGTGTGTCTATATGCTTAGTCTTGAAATGGAACACAGGGTTTTTGACTAGCTTGATTGCACTTTGGTTATCCACAAACAATGTAGGTATAACGGTGAATCCTCGCACTTCTTTATAGAGACGATTGAGCCAAATTACCGTCTGGGCTGCTAGGCTGGCTGCAACAAATTCTGCCTCGGTCGTTGAAAGGCTCACACATCTTTGCGTTTTTGAAGACCACGACACTGCTCCCCCTGCGGCCAGACATACATAGCCAGAAGTCGACCTTCTCGTAGCCTTGTCTCCGGCGTAGTCCGCATCGCTATACGCTACGAAAGAATTTCCTTCCGCTGACGAATACTTGTACAATATACCAAGGCATTGGGTTCCCTTCAAGTATCTCAAGACTCGTTTAGCGATCGCATAGTGGCACGTATCGGGTTTTTCAACATGTTTCGATAATACATTTACAGCAAAGGAAATATCCGGTCTACTCACAACCGATAAATATAATAATTTTCCAACCAATTCTCTGTAATGAAAATTATTGACATTCGTGTCACTGTCGAGTTTGAAATTTTCTGTCATCTGACTTTTGTCTATCGGAATAACAACAGAGTTTGCAGCACACATGTCATAATGTTTTAAAATAGTTTTTATGTAGGCTTCCTGGTTGATAAA
Source organism: Cydia pomonella (assembly GCF_033807575.1). Lineage (NCBI taxonomy): Eukaryota > Metazoa > Arthropoda > Insecta > Lepidoptera > Tortricidae > Cydia > Cydia pomonella. The sequence goes on along the minus strand of NC_084703.1, from coordinate 13,796,361 downwards.
TATTGAGCCGTCATTTAGGCGATTTATTTCTAGCCCAAGATAGCAGCCAACTTCAGAAGTTCGAACTTGAAATTCTGCCGTCAGGGCACTCAGGAACTCTTCCATACATGTTTTGTTTGGAGATAGGACTAATCCATCATCCACGTAGATCATGACGATGAGTTGCCGATCTTGGCTTATAAACAAGCACGGATCAGAGTCACTTTGCTGAAGCTTATATTTAAACAGGAACGAACAAAACTTCTTGTTCCAGCACCGTGGTGCTTGTTTCAAGCCGTATAGGCTTTTGAGAAGCTTGCAGACGCGGCCTGATCCGTCGTCAAATCCCACAGGTTGCTCCATATATATAACCTCGTCGATGTCGCCGTATAGAAAGACAGTCTTGACATCGAATTGGGTAATGTGCATTTTTCTAAGAACTGCTTCGCTAAGCATAGTCCGAATCGTATCCCAGCGAACAACAGGGCTAAAAGTTTCGTGATAATCGATCCCGTGCTCTTGGCTGAATCCTCTGATGACTAGTCGAGCTTTAAAACGTTCAATAGAACCATCAACATTCTTTTTAATTTTGTAGACCCATTTGTTGCTGAGGGCCTCTCTATTTTGAGGTAAATCAACAAGAGTCCACGTATTGTTTTGTTTAAGAGAATTCATTTCCTCTTCCATGGCATTACGCCATTCTTTATGGTTCTTTGAATCCATTGCTTGCTTGTAAGTCTGAGGTTCATCTTCTGAAAGACATACACAGCAATTAGATCGGGAACTTTGAAGTAATCGTCTATCTCTTAGATTGTAGCGATTTACTGGATCTTCATTAGAGTTAGGAGGAGTTTCAACTTCGCTAGTTTCGGGTATATCGGGTAGTAGAGCCTCATCCGGAATAGCCTCATTACGAGAGTCGTTTTCTGTTTCAAAAATCTCAGCTGTTTCTGGATCTTCATGCTCGCCTATAACACATGGAAGCTTGCAAAAGTTGAAAGAAACTGTTTCTGATCTAAACAGTACATCTCTTAAGATGATAACGTCATTCTTTTCAGGTATCCAGATACGATAGCCGTCTTTGTCTCCGCAATATCCCACCAAATATCCTTTTATAGCCTTCTTATCGAGCTTCTTACGTTTCTGCTTAGGGATATGTACAAAACATTCTGTGCCGAAAATACGTAGATGGTCAATACAAGGTGTCTTGTTATACCAGAGCTCATAAGATGTCTTCCCTTTAATCTGTGTTGGTCCAGTCCTGTTAATTACGTAACTCGCAGTATTAATGGCTTCAGCCCACAATTTTTTCGGAAGGTCTTTATTGTATAGCATGCTTCTTGCTGCCTCAACAAGAATCCTATTTTCTCTCTCTGCACCGCCATTTTGTTCTGCTGTGTAAGGCATACTCATGCGGTGATGTAGGCCAATTGCTTCGGTGATACGGTGTACTTCGACATTGTTGAATTCTTTTCCACCATCTGTGAGTAATTCTTTAACAACATGACCGGCCGTTTTAATTTCAGCAATAAATTTGGGTAGTACGCTGGCTACTTCGGATTTTTGTTTTAGGAAGTATACTCTTCTAAACTTTGTGAAATCATCTTTAAATACAACGAAGTATCTTTTTCCACCAAGTGATAATTCTGACATAGGTCCACAAACGTCAGCGTTAATTTGATCGCCTGGTTTATTGCCACGATGTTGCCTTGTACCGAATGACAATCTAGTCATTTTTCCGTATACACAGCCATCACAGTCATCTTTCTCTGGTGAAAATTTTATACCGTTGCGTGTAAGGACTTCCTTTACATGTCTTTTATTTTGATGACAAAATCGTTCGTGCCAAATTTGTAAGTTAGTCCCTTCTTTGACCACACATGCGTTTGCAGTTCTTACTCTCATTAGAAGTTTGTACAGATTACCCTCTCTGATGCTGACAGCTTTAACTTTGCCGCTCTTGTCTTTAAAGATGCGCTTGTCCTTGTCGGCTACCTCAATGTAACCGTGGTCTAAGGCTGAACCAGCTGAGAAAAGGTTTTGACCTGCTTGCGGTACATACCACACGTTAGTAAGGTGAGCACGATTCCATTTGCCATGTACAGACATTTCTACGTCAACAATTCCTTGGCCATAAGCATACATAGCCCGATCATCTCCAAGGCGCAGGGCTTTTGGGTTATCGAAAGGTGTGTAGCTTCTGAACCAATTTGCGCTAGACGTGACATGATGAGACGCACCAGAGTCAACGATCCAGTTTGAATTGGGATCGCTAAGACGAGACAGAAACGCATCTCCATCAGCCTGAGTGGACTCGTTACTCGCAGGTTTCTTTGTGTTGTTTCGCTTCTTAGATTTCTTGAGCAAGAAACACGCCGATCGCTTATGTCCGATTTTGTTGCATTGTGTACATTTAACGTTAGGTTTACTTGACATGAGAGCTTCGTCAGATATAGAAGTAGAAGAACTAGTACCGAGATCTCCAAGGCGTTGCTCGTGAAGGCGCAGACGTTCCATAAGAGTAGAGATATTTCTATTCTCTTTAGGCACTGACTCCCAGGCATTTTTGAACTCGAGGTATGTTGAAGGTAAGGTATTCAATATCCTGTTCATAAGTTATGATTGAGGGAGTGCTCCTTCTTCCTTTAATTCGTCGTTGAGTTGTTGCCATAATGTATGTAGCTTAGAGACGTGCATAGCAATATCATCAGCTTCATCTTTAGTATAGGTAAACAACTGGCAGTACAACAAATCGAGTCTTCTCTCATTCTTCTGCTCGTAGACCGAGTGAAGTTTATCCCACATTTCCTTACCAGATTTGGCAGTGAGAATATGCCGTTTCGGTTCGGCGGACACGCTACATCCTATGATGCATTGCAATAGTGAATCACGTTCTTCATATTTGATAAGCTTCTTTTGATAACTTTCGGTTTCGTCAGCCGGCGCATCACTACTTGGCGGAACAGGAACAGACTCGACGCCTTTTACTATACCTTGCAGTTTGTGCATAGTTAGTTGCAGGTTTATGTCGAACTTCCATTCTAACCAGTTGTCTTGACCGCGTAGCTTTTCAATATTAAAGCGATCTAGTTTTTGACCACTCATATTTTATACGGAACACAAAATCTCAAAAGATAAAACTCATCCGAAAAATAGAAGAAAAAGCTCACTATAAAAGGTATATTTGTAAATATTTAACCATAACCTATTGAAACAAATATTCCTCTAGAACTATTTATTGAAGTCTGTCAAATATACATTTGAAAATACAGCAGTTATATATAAAAAGTATGTACCTGATGGCCAGTTTCAACATATAGTAATCATGTTCGACCGAAACATGTTTTTTTGCCGAAACCGAAAGTTCGGTTTTGGTTCTAGTTTCGGGCGAAACCGAAACTTTTATAGATGTATTAAAATTGCGGAGTAAAATATAAATGGACCGTTAGACTTTTCTTTTAGGCGTATAAATAATGAAATATATATAATTCGCGTAGATGGTACAAAATAAAACAAGTTTAGTAAAAATAGGTTAAATAAATAAATATTATAGGACATTATTACACAAATTGACTAAGTCCCACAGTAAGCTCAATAAGGCTTGTGTTGAGGCCCTCAACACAAGCCTTATTGAGCTTGAGGGTACTTAGACAATGATATATACACCGTTTTTTTTTTTGATTTGCGTTAATTTCGAGGGTGCATTCCTGAGCTTAAATTAAGTAATTTTCTCAAAGACACCGATATTCTAATTAACTCCATTTCGGAGATAATCAATCATAAATTTTTATATTATAAGGCCCTGACGAGCGTGTACACTTGCCTTAGGGCCTGTTTACTTATTGATTAGTGTTTAGTGCGAGTACATACATTTGCTACTAAACGTACGTACTATCTCGGACGATCGATGTTAGAAATGACATTGATATATCACAGTTTTCAATTGTTTGGTTGAGTTAAATGTAATGCCCATGTTACAACAACGCTATATGCAACATTTAGTTACTTTTTATAAATATAAAAATTGTAAAAAAAAAAAACAAAAAAATATTTTTTTTGAAAATTAACTATGCCATTTAGTTTCCTTAAACGTACTTACCGAAACCCCGGAGTTAACGCAATTCAATAAAAACACGGTGTATAATATATAAATATTTATAAATACTTAAATACATAGAACACACCCATGACTCAGGAACAAATATCCACGCTCATCACACGAATACATGCCCTTGCCAGGATTTGAACCCGGGACCATCGGCTTCGTAGGCAGGGTCACTACCCACTAGGCCAAACCGGTCGTTAAATAAAATGTATTACGACTTTAACCTTAAGAGATCACAATCAATCTAACTTCAATAAGGCCTTTTCAATTTACTAAGCGAACACTCAAACTTACACCTCTTTTAATCTGCTAATTTAAAACAATTGTTGTACAGTCAGCGTCAAATACTTTGCAGCAACCAAAGTAGCCAAATAGTTCGGTACACCATATATTTAGTATGGTGTACCGAACTATTTGGCCACTTTGACTGCTACAAAGTATTTGACGCTGACTGTACAGCTCACTACTACTGCCTACATATTTGTTCCCTAATAGTCAAATATTTTACTCGATGGACCGAATTCATTTGGAACATTGCAAGTTAGCTGTGCAATCATAGTGCACACTGCACAAGCAAGTATTAACTGCAAAAAACCGTACCTAAATATATTCAAATTCTCCAAGTCTGTGAATCAAAGACTTTTCAAAATACCGGCACAGAAACGACCCGGCTAATCCACAAATCGAAGCAGCTATTCTCATGCAGCTATTAAAATCGAAATCGAAGTTCATAAGTAAGCAGGCGTTAGTGTAGCGTAAATTCTAACGTTATCAAGCAAAAGGTACCACAACATCGCTTACCATAAGGACGAAATTTACTCGTATCTTTATACGAATAACCTTTCAGAGCGTCTTTATGGCAAACGAAATTACTACTAACGCTATGACATCTCCAATGTTAAGTAAACCCTAAATGGCTCAAATATTAAAGTCCGCGACTGTACTTAACTTCTGAACCTTATTTGATCTCATATAAATCATGAGTTTCGTATCTTACCATCTTTTGAGAATGTTACCGGTAACATTGGTAACTTACTAGTAACATTCCCAAATGGAAACTTACTGGTAGCGGAAATGTTTCCGCAGCCCATCACTGTAACGAGCCGGGATTTGAACCCGCGACCTCCGGATTTAAAGTCGGACGCCATATCCACTCGGCCACCACCGCTTAAAAAGTATTTAGTATTTTGAAAATAGAAAATAGTTTTCATCAAAAGGTATTTAAATAGAAAATGCAAAATAAGTATTTTCCATTCTGTATCTGCATTTTAAATACTTAGGTACTCGTACATGTATTTAAAATAAGTCACATCTCTGCTACTGCCGAGTATGACCCTCTACACTATCGTGCTCGCCCGTAATCGTCTGTAATCGCCGATAGTGTAGATGAGCCTTATGGGTTCCTAGTTGACTACTGATACGGAACCCTAAAAATGGGTATTTTTAACAATATTTTAACCCTTCTTAAACACAGGAAATTAATATTTTTATAAATTGTAGCCTATTCCTCATTCGGAGGTCTAACATCGGGTATATTAATGCCTTTGCTTTTTTAACCTTATTTTTATTTCCGCCAGATTCTTCAGTGAAAGGACTGAAAAGAGAATATATTTTTTCCGGCAATAAAATAACGTTATTAGGTATAGGGCATTAGTATTAGCGTCAAGGAGGGCAATGAAGCGATTTGCAGGCCTGAGTATTGATTTTAAATGGGTGTCCTTGGGAAGCCGTATAATTTAATATGAAGCAAGCAAATGTCGTGATAAATACTTAATATAGTGGATCAATACTAACATACCAATTTTATAAAATAAGGTCACGTAAGTACTCTATAAATACAAGGAGTCTAGACCTCCAAAATGAATTAATGAATGGTTAAAGCTCTAGGACTAGTCACTTGAGACTTAGTTCGTTCGGTTAACAAGTCAGTGAAAAAAAAAAGCCATAAACAGTTAAATATATTTTTTAGGCAACCCCATTTTTATATGTCCGGAATAATATTTTATTTAATAAAATATAAATTTCATCCGGTTACAGATCAGTGAAGGTCGACCTTACTTGGAAATCTTGATATCTTAGACCAATAAAAAATGTGCCTGAGGAAAAATGGAATGTGTACTACAGAATCATCCTGATGTAAATAGAATTTGTACACATTGTCAGAAAGAGTTAAAAAAGGAATTGTAAAAAAAAATGTTATATATCTACCTACTTACCTACAGTTTTAGAAATCTTACGAACTTTCAGTATGACCTAAGAACATTGAGAGTCGGCATCTCCATCAAAATGATTCCACACCTCATTGAAGTGCCGGCACTTCATTGCGTTTTGTACGTCTCCGACTACTTACTGGCGAGATGCCACACATGTAACGAAAACTTTAAAAAATAATAAAAATATAAAATGCCTTTATGCGTTATAAAAATGTATTCTAATAAAATCTAGAAACATAATAAAAGCAATATAATAACAATCCACTGCGAAAAATGTTTTGTTTTAAGCTTATTTAGATTATTTTGAAACGTCACTTTAAACACTCACCATTTGCTTTGGCGCATAGATTACATTTCGCAGATGTAACACAAAGGCACTAATGATAATCTACCTTATTGTTTGCAGAATATGTACACAAAAATGGTATATTAATTTTAATATACCATTAAAACTTATAAAGTAGTCCTAAAACCTTTTGTTTGACTCTCGAGTCAAACACAAAAGGTTTTAGGACTAAGTACTTTATACATTTTAATATCGGTAGTGTCACAAAAGAAACAAAAATCATTACTTACACTTTAATAGAAATAAATAAATTTAATCTAGATTCTTTACAGTACGTATTTAGGCAGAAAATGAACAGTTATCATACTTAACAGTTTCGTCTCCGACTAGCTATTATTCTTAAGCTTAGTGACAGACGTCAAACGCGGAAAATGGCGGACACAAGTTTGTTGAACATTCTCTGCTCACATAAGTCAAAAGTCCACACCTCGACATTGGCAGAATCCACCTTGCTAAATAAGCGAAGAGTAAAAGCCATTTAAGGGAAAAAAACAAAAAAAAAAAAAAAGTTTGTTCTCGATAGCGTGTCTAGTACGTAGTACATTTATGTCAGTGCCAAAGAATGAAAAAAGTTGTAATGTAAGTAGGCTTAGGTCCTATGCAGCTAACGATGTCAAATATAGAATTTATTTATCTGTGTTCGAAGTGAAGTTTTTCAACATAAAAGTACACTTGATTTTTTCGCGAAAGGAATGACGGTTGAATCATGTTATACGGCTGGTTTTCCTACAAACTTGTAAGCGATACCTAATGCGAAATATCTTTTTTCTAGTCCAGCACATCTAATTGTCAATTAAATGACTGCATAGTAGCGCTGGATTTGGGACAAGCCTCATACAGGGCTCATGACAGCAGTGTTATTATATTCATACAATATAATACAGTCAGCATCAAAAGTAGCGTATGAAACAACGCGCTAATAGGATCTGATATTCCGGATAACTTTTCCAAATATAGATAAATTGTTAAAATTCGCGCTCAAAAATATATCTTTTACAGTCTTACTTGTTCTATATTAAAGACATCACTTTTTGTTGAGCTGTTACGGAATGGTAGATACTTATTAAACGTTATTTGATCTGGTAATTTTGATGCTGATTTACTGATTATTTCCTTTGATTTTATTTATCATTATAGGCGTTTGCTGCTGTCTTACAAAAAATGTTGTGTGCAACGGTACATTAATAAAATTAGCTCTTAATAATCTCGGGCCTGTCTTTACAAAACTCGACTTTGTCATGTTTTGTAATTGCCATGAATTTAAAGAACCCTTATTATGTACTTGTTGCACAATAGTATTTTATGCAACAGTTGTATAAGAAGGGTCAAAAAAGGCGAGTGGCGTGAGTTACAATGTGAGCCGGAGCCGAAGGCGTAGGCGAACATTGTAAAGGAATACGCCACGAGCATTTTTTGACCTACTTATACAACGTTGCATACAATATTTTTCCTACGAGTCAACAAAAATAAATCTTAATTTAGGTAAACAAAGCAAAAGTATATATCCAAGACGCGCGAGCATACCTTGTTACGCGGCCGGCCGGTCCGCGACACCTCGTAACTCATGAGGCCCTGGTACTTGCTACTTGCTAAATTAAATTTTTGGACAGTTTTTTCTCAATTTTGGCCACCGTAGCCTACGGAGACTAACAGGCAACGCTAAGCGGTCTTCGTAGTCTATGGGTGTTGCTATATTACAGGTGTCACATGCGTGTTTCTGACTTATGAAGTAATTATTTTTACTATGCAACCAAATGAATATTTTGTAAGTTGGCAGCAATGCACTTAGTTTAAACTGTATTCGTTTTGGTTTTGTTAGGTTGGTAGCCATTAATCGCAGTAACGTTATAGCGATTAAAAGCACAAGAGCTTTTATGAGGAATAGACAATATAGACTTTTCTTGAAACCTTTTATGTATGTTCTTATATTCGTGTTAATGAATGCATAAATGACAGATAACAGTAGAGGAGTAGGAAAAATACTATTAAAGTACTCCTACTTAAATGTATTGTATTTGTTTTAATTTAATACTGATAACGTCTATTAAAGGTTTAATATTACGTGACCTTTTTTGGATTTCGTCTTCGACCACTGTGTGAAAAAGGACTATATGGTGCATTATTGAGTTTTAAATCAAAATTATCCACTATTCAATTATAAGAGAAACAACAATGCCCGTATTCTGCTACAATTTTATTTTTATCTAAAATAATATGATCTACTGTTGAAGAAATAGTACGTATTATTGCAGAGGCGATGAGATTGCGGTAAATGGTAATTCTTGGATGAGACTTTGTTGATTGAAGAGATTTTGTTGGACAAATCGAAGCAGAGTCATGCAACGAAGACGAATCAACGAATTGCCTCTCCTACCGAGGCATGTATGTTAAAATTGTCCTATGTAACGTCGCATACGTGTAACTATGTCTTAAATTGTTTTGCTGTATTATTCCAAACTAAGCCTAGTTTTCCTAAACTTCTAACCTCAAATTTTAGGAACCCTTGTTGTGTGACTGTTGCACCATATGATATACTTGATTGTCTTATAAAGTGCCTGTGAAAAGGCTGAGCGTGAACATTTATTTTGCAGACTTGATTATTTTCTTTGCTAAGGCGTAAGTGCTTTTTTTAAGTATTACTTTTAAAAAACCCAGTTTTTTTACAGTAGATTGAGCCCGATACCTACCCAAATGTATAAAGGTCATTGGAGGTACCTTTTTAGGGTTCCGTAGTCAACTAAGAACCCTTATAGTTTCGCCATGTCCGTCTGTCTATCTGTCCGAGGCTTTGCTCCGTGGTCGTTAGTGCTAGAAAGCTGAAATTCGGCATGGATATATAAATCAATAAAGCCCACAAAGTCGTACAATAAAATCTAAAAATATCATTTTTTTGAGGGTACCTCCCCTACACGTAAAGTTGGGGTGAATTTTTTTTTTGCTTCAACCCTACAGTGGGGTATCGTTGGAAAGGTCTTTCAAAACTAATAGGGGTCTTCAATAAACATTTTTTTGATAAAGTGAATATATACGGAGATAATCGCTCCGAAAGGAAAAAAAAATGTGCCCCCCCCCCCCCCCCCCTCTAACTTTTCAACCATAGGTACAAAAAATATGAAAAAAATCGTGGAAGTAGAGCTTAAGAAAGACATTAAATGAAAACTATAGCGGACATGATCAGTTTAGCTGTTTTTGAGTTATCGCAAAAAGTTTCCCCTTCATAGTAAAAAGACTTACTTTAATTAGGTACTGATTATGGAATTTTGCCTATTTGTTTAACTCGCGTGAAAGGTACCGTTTCATCCCTTGGTTAACAATTTACTATACTTTAAGCTCCAGTTTAGCTTATTGTGACAGAAGAGTAACTACGGAACCCTACACTGAGCGTGGCCCGACATGCTCTTGGCCGGTTTTTATATTTGAATGTAGGTTTTCTTTATTATCAAACCGACATCATGGTTCCTGGTAAAAAGTTCCCAACTCAACATTTATTCTGTGTCTTCCTTATCACTGACTGCCCCATTTGGATTGCTTCGATTTGCATATATACAAATTATTCATTGCGATCGGTGATAGATGTTTTCATAAAACCACGTTACCTATTTATTCTATGACGGCAAGTAGCGATGAGCGGGTTTGTTTATTCCATGTGCCTGATGAGAAAGAGTGCTGATACGGACTATAAGGTTAATGCGGAAGAAAAACTGTTTAGGCTTACAGATTATTTATTTTTATTTTTATTACGAAAAGGTAAGCGTTTGACCACAGTCTCACCTGATGGAAAGTGCCGATGCAGTCTAGGATGGAACATGCTTACCTAAAAGATGTCTATTCACTCTCGATTTAAAAAGATCCAAGTTATAATGGACTGGGAATAGATTTGCAGGAAGTGAATTCCACTCCTTAGCCATTCGCATGATAAAGCTGGATGCGTAGCGTTTAGTGCGAATCAGTGGTAAAGTAACGACATAAGGGTGAAACGCAAGTCCGCATCTAGTCCCACGGTGGCAAAACGGAGATGGGGGGATAAGATTATGTAGTCCCATCGATATACCGATAGAATACCGATAAACAGGCTACCTTTCTACGGTGTTCTAGGCCCTGCAGTCTAGCCTCTACCAATCTCGCATCCCCAATAAGCTTCCTAGCGCGTTTGTCTATAGAATCTAAGGCGGCTAGCTGAGACTTAGCAGATCCATCCCAAAGGTGGCTGCAATACTCCATACATGATCGGACTTGAGCTATGTAAAGCTGAAGAAGCTGCCTCGGTGTGAAGTACCGCTTGACCTTAGAAAGGACGCCTAATCGTCTAGCTGCAGATTTAGCCAGAGATTCATTTATGAAAGAATCTCCGACCCCCGCACGCCACTCAGTTTGAAAGTAAAAAGGTTATCATTCCATAATAGATCTGTCATTTTACATGGCGGATTCAGCTAGCGAGGTCGGTACAAAGCATCAGCTGTGTGTTTCATAAATAATCATGCTGTGTACATAGTGCAGAGTATTTTTGAAGCATAGGAACTGCGTCTGATAATCTACAAAAGAGCTACCCTTTTGCTGAAACTTACTTTTCGGTTTGACATGTTTTACGAACAACTACTAAACAAATGAATAAATAATAATGAGATTACCGTAGGTGCCTGCCGTAAAAATTATAAATACTCAGAAGGTATAGCCAGTACTCGCAAATGTGGTAATAGATCGTCTACATTTCCACATGCATCAACAATGTTTTAGTTATACTGGGTGTACTACTCTTTTACTTTCCACTCACTGATTGGCTGATAGCTCAATAATCTCAGCGCACGAAGTTCATTTGGTAAAATATAGTAGCGGATATCCTTTTAAAAATAAGAGAGGTTGTTTAGGTCCAGAAACTTATCTGTAAGGCGCTTATAAAGTAAACGGCATTGGCATTTTTTTTCTAATAAAAAAATATACATTTGTATATTAGCGCGATGTTACCATGATGTTTGACATTTTTGTAATTTGTTGAGACGATAGATAAGTACCGTTTTGTTATAAGAATGGGATTAAAATAGTAAAAATGAATAATCACAACACGCTTACAGAAATTAAAGCGACTGCGAGGTTGATTATTTGAAGGTTTTTGAAGTGTATGAATTTGTTATCCCTTAAAAGGATTTTAAACTATAAGTATGTATAATGAATTAGTTTCCTAACAGTTGTCCTGAATAGCAATATTTGTAATGACTGGGCCGAAAGTGTAATAGATGGATTCGTATCTTCGAGGGCCTCCCCTGGGGCTCATCCCTCAAACTAACTCATCCATTTATTGGTCACTTTCTAGCCTCTTCAACAATGTATAGGTAAAACACTTAACTAACTTAACTATCTTATTTTTTAACCTTTTTTTCAAGTTTGACTATTCCTGTCCACTTATGGATCTGTAATAGTTGTCAATGTCAAGTAAAGTTGTCTATTATTTTGCGTCGTTCATGAATACAGTACCCCTAGTGTAAATTTGATCGACATCATAACGTGACGAACGCGTTTGCGTTAAGTCTCATTTTGTATAGGATTTTGAGTTTCCAAAACGTCCCGCTTGGCGCGCTCTTTCTGATTTGTTAGATGAGTTTCCCAAACGCAGTTATTCCTTGCAGCTAATTTTCTTTTCGCATTTTTTCCCGAAAGCGATTATCCTAAACACTTTTTTTCTCTGCAGCTTATTTTTACAGTCGCTTTGCTTCTGATTCCGATTTTTTTTTGTCTGAATTTTAACCTGCAGTTAATTTTTCCTCTGCAGCTTATTTTTACAGTCGCTTTGCTTCTGTTTCTGATATTTTTTTGTCTGAATTTTAACCTGCAGTTAATTTTTCCTCTGCAGCTTATTTTTACAGTCGCTTTGGTTCTGTTTCTGATATTTTTTTGTCTGAATTTTAACCTGCAGTAAATTTTTCCTCTGCAGCTTATGTTTACAGTCGCTTTGCTTCTGTTTCTGATATTTTTTTTGTCTGACTTTTAACCTGCAGTTAATTTATAAATTATTTTTGTTTCGTTTTGTGTTTTTATCTGTTTTTTCACCCGTAGCCATATTTCCTAATAGTTTTCTCAATGTTCCGTTTTTTCGTCTTGTCGTGTTATTTTAATGTCCGCGACCAGCTACCAGAGGGGAGAAGGGGGGGGGGGATATATTATATATAATTTGAAAAAAGTCGAATTTGTATTTATGTAAAAATAATCATAATATTTTAAAATAATTGTGTAGCACCCATATTAATCTTTTAATGTAAGGTACACTCGGCTAATTCCGAAAATCGGGATATTCCGAAAATTACTAATATCACTAATATTCTACTAAACGCGGCTACATTATTTGCTCAGATTAGTGAGCGAGTGAAAAATTCCCGCTTTTTTGACATATCTTATTTATCTGCAATATATATAATAGATTTATCTTTATTTTTTATGAAATCTGTTTTTTGCTCCTAATTATTACAATAATAAAATAAAACCGGCCAAGAGCATGTCGGGCCATGCTCAGTGTAGGGTTCCGTAGTTACTCTTCCGTCACAATAAGCTAAACTGGAGCTTAAAGTATAGTAAATTGTTAACCAAGGGATGAAACGGTACCTTTCACCCGAGTTAAACAAATAGGCAAATTTGCATAATCAGTACCTAATGAAAGTAAGTCTTTTTACTATGAAGGGGAAACTTTTTGCGATAACTCAAAAACAGCTAAACTGATCATATCCGCTATAGTTTTCATTTAATGTCTTTTTTAAGCTCTACTTCCAAGATTTTTTTCTTATTTTTTGGACCTATGGTTCAAATTTAGAGGGGGGGACACATTTTTTTTTCTTTAGGAGCAATTATCTCCGAATATATTCACTTTATCAAGAAATGTTTGTTGAAGACCCCTATTAGTTTTGAAAGACCTTTCCAACGATATCCCACACTGTAGGGTTGAAGCAAAAAAAAAAAGTTCATCCCCACCCTAAGTATAGGGGACGTACCCTAAAAAAAAAAAATTTTAGATTTTATTGTACGACTTTGTCGGCTTTATTGATTTATATATCCATGCCAAATTTCAGCTTTCTAGCACTAACGACCACGGAGCAAAGCCTCGGACAGACAGACAGACAGACAGACAGACAGACAGACGGACATGGCGAAACTATGAGGGTTCCTAGTTGACTACGGAACCCTAAAAACGCGTTTGTAAACAAATTCGAGCATGTTAGAAATTGTTTTAGGGAAATATTGCGAGCAACAAATATACTACAGAGTAATAAAACGAATGTAAAAAAACGCGTTTGTAAACAAATTCAAGCATGTAAAAAATTCGTTTTGGAAAATATTGCGAGCAAAAAACTATACTACAGAGTAATAAAACGAAAGTGAAAAAAATGCGTTTGTGAACAAATGCGATCATAAAAGTCGCTACCGAGAAATAGTAAGACAGGGAAATTAAAAAAGTGGGAAAATTTGCGACTGTGAATAACGGCGAAAAGAAAATTAGCTGCAAGGAATAACTGCGTTTGGGAAACTCATCTAACAAATCCTCAAATCCAATACAAAATGAGACTAAACGCAAACGCGTACGTCACGTTTCGGAATCGAATTTATTTACACTAGGGGTACAGTTTACTACGGAAGTAAAATTAAAAAAATCGATTTTTAATTCAGGATTTGTTAGATGAGTTTCCCAAACGCAGTTATTCCTTGCAGCTAATTTTCTTTTCGCCGTTATTCATTGTCGCAAATTTTCCCACTTTTTAAATTTCCCTGTCTATGTGTTACTATTTCTCGGTAGCGACTTTCATGATCGCATTTGTTCACAAACGCATTTTTTCACTTTCGTTTTATTACTCTGTAGTATATTTTTTGCTCGCAATATTTCCCTAAAGCAATTTTTAACATGCTTGCATTTGTTTACAAACGCGTTTTGTCTTATTCGTTTTGTTATAATTCCCTAGATTATATATTAAGTAAGTTTCTCGGTAAATATAAAGTTACTTAGTTATTTCGTCCGGAATCCTAATAGAATAGACCAAGATTAACTAACTGCAAATATCATAACCTCTAAAAGTTATTTCTATTATATCTAAAATTATTTCAACTTTTCACAAGCTTTTCACATTTGTATTTCCACAACAGTGATGTGTTGTTAAATATATTTACTCGTATTTTCATTTAACACTCATAATCGTAATTACGATTAGATTTCCTCCGTCGCGAGTACAATATAAATATAATGTATAATGCACAAAAATCTAATCCTGTTAATTTTGTTATGTCTGTGTACGGTCAGCTGCAAATATTGTATCGATACAAAACATCAACGTGGTTGATCAACAATGAGGTCGTGTATACGTATTTATGGCGTTCTGATTGTATCCATATTTTTGTAATTGACCATACTTACCTGTCGTTCTTGTCCGCAACAACATACATCAGAAAATTAATACTTATGGATTCTAAACAAATTTAAAAAATATATGATTCCCTTCCCTTTATTCATTTAAAGTATTATGATTACTTTTACTTTACATACATTTCAAATCGACTATTTTTCAAATTATATATATCCATCCCCCCCCCCCCCCTCCCACACACACACACACACACATCTGGTAGCAGGCCGTGGACATTAAATTGCACGACAAGAGAAAAACGCAACAGTGGGAGAAAACGTTTAGGAAATATAGCTACGGAAATAAACACAACAAGGAAAATAAAAGAATTTAAAAATTAACTGCAGGTTAAAATTCAGACAAAAAAATATCAGAAAGAGAAGCAAAGCGACTGTAAAAATAAGCTGCAGAGGAAAAAGTGACTAGGATAATCGGTTTCGGGGAAAAATGCGAAAAGAAAATTAGCTTCAAGGAATAACTGCGTTTGGGAAACTCATCTAACAAATCGCGTTTTATAGTTGGCCCAACCTGATATTACATAAATAAATATTATTATAGGACATTATTACACAAATTGCCACTGTGCGAACGGGACAGCAATAAGTATGCGCGTGCGATAAAGATAGGAACAGCCGGGTCATTTACTAAATTCTTCGTGCTTAGCGTCCGTACTTTATCAGTTGTAAAAAAGAATTAAAATACCTATACCTAAACGAAATTGTTTTAAATCATTTTAATTTACAATAATCGATGAGGTGATACAGATATTAAGCGGAAGTGATAAATAAATGTTATATATATAACATATATATTTATATTTATGTTGTATATATTTTCTATTATATATTTATATTATAGATTTCAACCTACAGAAATCTGATCTTAAGCATGCATGCTGATCCGTTATCTCTGGACAATGCATTATCGATTGCGACATGCCGATCCAGTGAACAATGTTCTGCGACCTTAATACTTAGGCACGTTTCGCCATGCCGCTGCAAATAGCTGATGTTTTCAAAGCAAATTAACATTTATCGCTCAATAATTAGTGGTCACCATTGTAAAAGAATCATTGCCAGAACGGCTACGCTCACAGCCAATTTAAATATTAACGCTTTTCTCCTAATTAGTATTTGCATGTGGTGTGTAGCGTCCGAGTGTGCCAAGATGTTGGCCGTGTGCTTCCCCATCCTTGTGTCTTTGGCTGTGGCAGCTCCAGGCATTTCACGTACTTGTTATGATTACTGCAATTCAAAGTAAGTTTTACTTTATATATTTATTTATTTTTCGCCAGACCTGCTCGAAAGGCTCTCTTAATCTTTTGACATAGGTGTTCAAAGTTATCCAATAGAGGGCAAAGTAATTCAACTCATTTCTTCATGTTAAATAGCTGTCAGGGTTGACTTGGAACTTTTAAGCGATGATATTGAATGAGAAATATTGAATAGCGTTACTTTAGATAGTATTAATATTTACCTCACGGTATTTAATTTGTGTTTCACTAGGGAGCAAAGCATTCCTTAGGTTAAATTAACTATTAATTTCTCGAAGACGGATGATTTCTCGAGCGGGATGCTATATAGGTATTCAACACAATTATCACATGCATGAGATTGTTTTGATTGTTTCTATAGTCTAAGATGCAATTGCGAATTTCTGCACAAGTCTGTGTTTCACCCTTGGTCTTCATAGCCTTTACAGAGCTACTTGTGCTACTATAGGTACTTATTTAGTTTCCAAAAAAAATAATTATGAATGATCCGATTCTGGGGAATGACACTTAATGTCGTTACATTCATTTTCAAATATTAGCAATGCAAACCATTAGCTGTATTTAAACTATTAAATCGTATTAAATAAAATCTATCCATCTAAATGAATAAAAACTTATTACAAAAATGTAAACCCTTTTTTGTAACGACATATACTAAGCGAAAGGATAAACGCTCGAGGCTCAAAACAGATGCTGTTCCAGCTTAGGAGTTAGATTTAGAATTTAAAAACAAATACATCAATTTCTTGTTAATGCTCTTCTAAGTCGATCCCTCACTGCTGAGGATCGTGAGTCCGCTTGCCAATTTTCCTTATGGCAGCTCTCCACTTCTTCCTGTCGGTTGCTTTATGGAAAGCGTTGCTTAGTGTCATGTCCATCTGGGCGGATATTTAGTCACGCCATCTCGTTCTCTTGGTCCTCTAGGCCGTCTGCCGTCCCCTTTCCCTTGACTGGCCCTGTCCCTTGTTAATGTAGCAGCACATTAATTGTAAAAGACTCACACGGCAATAAAAATCTATAGAATTTTTCTGTGTTATATTTTTATCAATCAATCTCAAGTATACGGATTTACATTACGACTAAATGCATACCATTAATTTCACAACCTACCTACCTACATCGAATCTTCGTCGAAAAGACCCAAACGCAAGAAGATCGTTATTAAATTGTTATTATAACATCTAATAGTACCTACATTGTTCAATGAGGCAGGTATGGATAAAATTGTAAACAAGAGTCAATAGAAAGTGCGTAACGGACGTAGCCCACGGGAGTATTAAGTACATACAATATTTGAAATCACATTTGCAAGGAATAAAGTTTTAAAAGAATTAAGTGTTCAAAATATTAAAATTATAGGTAGGTACGTAAAAACATGACGGACTTTCATTTTTCCATACAGCTTGGGTACGGTGACAGATATCATCTCCATACAATTCATAACCTTACGAAATGCTGTGAGAAATGTATTGAAATGACATCTGTCACCGTACCGAAGGTGTTTGAAAAATACAAATAATCGTTAAATAATTATTCTTCTAATCATAATAAAATAATAAAACTAACATAAGTATTTATAAAGTAAGACTCATATAAAGCTTGATTAATAATAATAAAATGTTTGACTTGCCTATTAGGTAGGTACCCTTCTCGGTTCATATGACTTAGTGCCATTTTTTTCCTTCCTAGAGTTTTGTTTACAGTTTCTCCCGCTAATCATGCTTAAAATACAACCCTTTATGAGCAAGCGTAAGCGAGATGAAAACAAATGTTTCTGATATTGCCCTAAAACACGCAAGTTTACATAAATGATACAAAGCTATGTTTCTACATAAGTGTATAGAACCTGGGCAACCGAGCAAAGCTCGGAGAGAAGTACACTTAAATTGTAAAAAAAAGAATGCCATTTTTTTGTAAAAATATATATCACATAAAATAAGTATGTTTTATGTTACAGCCAAAAAACTCAGTGGCCCTTATTTTCTTTTGAGGAGTATATATTGTTATCTCAAACATTAACTACATTTTTTTAAACTTGTCTAAAAACAATAAAAATTAAAAAATATATAAACTTGAACATATAAAAAAAAACAAAAGTTAGTCACCGGGCGGTATTCGAACCCGTAACACTGGTTGTTTCTTGCCGTCCGCGTCTTAACTTAACCCACTGGACCAGACGGACAGTAGCCGAAAACACGAAATTAGCGACCATATTCTGCGTCGAAAGAAAAACGCATGAAAACTCGAAAACACGCGTTTTCCCAAACAAGACTAATCTAGATCGATTGTTTACCCCCAAAAACCCCCATATACCAAATTTCAGCGAAATTGTTAGAGCCGTTTCCGAGATCCCTGAAATATATATGTATATATATATACAAGAATTGCTCGTTTAAAGGTATAAGATATATTTGCTTAGAGGTGATCCATTTATTACATCACACGAATTTTTGACCCCTCCCCCCTCCTTATCGCATCTGGTCATATTTGGCAACTCTCTCCCCCCTGGAGTCACGTCACACATTTGGCAATCTTGTTATTAACGAAATAAGCAATTCAAATGAAGTATGTATTGTTATTTTAATAAAAAATAGTTTTAATCATAGCAATTTAGTAATTTTACGGCACGAAACCGATTCGGAATAAAAAGTATCACGAATAATAACTATATATCGTTGCAAAAACGAACAGTTATTTAGCTGTACTGCGAATACAAAAAAATTTTTTTTTGTCTACAAATGAAGTTAAGCGACGTCACAAAATTGTTCACTCCCCCCTCCTCCATATCACATGTCACACCTAAAAGTGTGACGTACTCGTAATTAATTGATGATACCTTATACATAGAAACTGATTCTGTGACATACGAGGGCCGGTCTGAAAGTACTTAGCATCTCCGGATTTAAAGCGTTTTGTTTGTAGGATAACTCAATGCTGATTATGGCTTTAGAAAGTATTTAAAAATATATTAAAATATTTTAGGAATTTAAGATAATTTAAAACCGTTAGACTATGGGCATTCTGTAGGAGACTTTCAGGGGGCTGGTGGGGGAAACGGCACCACTTTTGAGTCTGGCAACATCACTAACATTGACATATTATCGCTAACATCAGGTTTCTTGTAGCCTGGGAGCCCCACTACAAGGATCAGATGTCAAACTGCGATCTAACAATTATGCATACGACACTAATCTAGACATCCTGGTCTATGTATTAAGGCAAGGGATGACAACGTCCAATTGTTTAGTTACACAATAAAACTTCAAAATAGATTGTGAAAATATGTACAAAAATTGGTCTCAGAAGCATAATGTAACAACACATGTCTTAAAGTATCAAGTGTTCCATTCTGGCTAAAAACCTGAATACAACCTAAAAAAACTTTGCACATTTTACCTAATCTCAATTTAAAATAATAGAATATAATAGTAAGATGACTCGCCCTTAAGTAGATTGATTTAAAAAGGTTTTAGTGGGTACGGTATGTCATCAATCATCATCATCATTATTATTAGAAAATATTTTTATATTACAGTACATATGGTGCTAGTTTATCGACTATGTCATATGTACTGTAAAACTTTATACTATACCCACATGCATGTGCGAATAGGTAATTCGCAACTTTAGTCGATTTTAAACACTCCCTTCGGCCGTGTTTTAATTTATCGTCACTCATTACGAATTTCCTATTTTACGCACATGAATCGTAATGTACTTCAATGAATTTTTAAATAAATTATGTACTTGTTATATTTATTTTTCCAGAGAATCCAAACCAATCAAAAACATTGTGCCCCTGGAGTGTAATTGTGCGGATTTCCTAAATATTGTGATTGAGTCCGAAGAGTCATCCACGCTCACTTTAGACGATACCGGCGTTTACTTTGTACCGGCAGAAGTTCAATTCATCCAAGACCAGTTTAATTCCCAGCCTTTCTTTATTTCAAACCCGGCAAAGCTATTCCCAAAAACAAAATATAGAATAAATAGAGAGTATGACTCTTCAAAAGTGTCCTTAAATGATCCCTTGCCTTCGCAGAGCGCACATATTGAAATATACAAAAAGACGGAAACAATTTCACATACCAGAATAGATGAGGAATCAGGAAAGTCACCGTTATATTTAGATATAGAAATTCAGAATTCGGCAGATACAGATAGAACAGCTGAACAGAAATATACCTTTATTGAAGACTTTGACACCACCGAAAAGACTTTGGTTAAATGTCTCGACTTTCAGATTGTACATTACACAAGGCAACATGGATTTATGAAAGAGTTTCAGGAATTCTGGGAAGCCAGAAATTTAAACAAATATAAAAACTGGTCTGATCTGGATGTAGAGGAAAATATTCAAACATGGTGTAGTGAGCCTGCTTCTATAGTACAAAAGAGCCTCCATGAAATTAAGCAGGGGTTACCCAAAAAAGAACCTAATTCCAGGTCCGTTGAAAGAATGACAGAATATGTCAATAAGACTGACATAATAAATAAAACTAACAAAACAATCATGCCAGAGTTTACAGAGCTAGAAAATACAACATCCTCGTTCGGGTCTAATATCCTGTATGACAATGAAACTGAATCACCTAAAAGGAGTAATAAAAGCACCGAAACAAATACTGTGCGGAAAAATGCGACGGGAACATTCGATACTACATACAATCCGATCGTAAAATGGGCTGCCGTCAATACGAATTCGTCCACCAGTTTAAATACGGATAATATAAACGAAATACAACATTTAACTTCCCCTGCAGATGCAATGTCTGACACAAGTACGGCTACCACAGACGATGCATTATTAATAGATTATCCGGACAAAATTAAAATTGCGACGACCACCATTAATACATTATATGCAGATAATTTAGACACAAGTAAAACTACAGTAGAACCAGAAAATGATTTAGACACTATGGGTTCTGAAGATCTTATGCACACCTACGTCCCAATATTAACAGACGTTAAGACACTTGGTGACAAAGATGACATTCACATCTTAAACAATACATCTTTGGTCCACATCTCGACCACCCCTTTAAGTACAGAACAATCCTTGGGAACAGAAAGTATCATTGATAAAGATATTTTCGATGGTGAATCGTTTAACGACAACAATATTCCACAGATTTCAGTCACCAATGCTTACTCTGAACTGCGAAGTGCGTACCAGGAAAATGAGATGAACATACCCAGAATAATAACCAAGGAATGTCAAAATAATACAATACAGACTGTAATAGACGGCATTGAAGAGTTACCAAATAATGATTTCACAGATAATGAATCCGACTTAAGAGGCCGTCTTTATTTCGTTTCAAACAAAGAGCTTATTCCAGTGCGTTTCGTACAAACGAATGGTACCATTAATTTGGGCATAGATGGATCCAGACTGTGTGATAACTTAATCCGTAAAGCTGACAAAAAATCAGACTTACTGACTGCCTTATGTGACTATATACAAAGTGACATGTATCTAAATAAAAACCCATAATACAATTATATACCTTTTTACTATGCTGTTATTATAAGTTTTTATTCAGAAAACTATTCAGTACCCCTAGTGTAAATAAATTCGATTTCTAAACGTGACGTACGCGTTTGCGTTTAGTCTAATTTTGTATTGGATTTAGAAAGAGCGCGCCAAGCGGGACGTTTTGGAAACTCAAAATCCTATACAAAATGAGACTTAACGCAAACGCGTTCGTCACGTTATGATGTCGATCAAATTTACACTAGGGGTACTGATCTTATAAAGTGGTATCCAGAGTTAGAAAAACTAGTTAGCACTTTGATTTTTGAAGAATCTGGATTTTTTAATAACAAGGAATTTATTTAAAAAAAAGCCGCACAAGCGCGTGTTCGTTTTACTCGCGCAATGAGGGTTCCGTACAAACTTTGAATTATCTCGTGTAACTATAAAAGTGAAAGACTTTTGATCAGTACCCCTAGTGTACATTTTTTCGATAGCGAAACGTGACGTACGCGTTGGCGTTGAGTCTCATTTTGTATGGGATTTTGAACAGCGCGCCAAGCGGAACGTTTTGGAAACTCAAAAATCTTATACAAAATGACACTTAACGCAAACGCGTAACGTCACGTTTCGCTGTCGAAAAAATGTACACTAGAGGTACAGAAGTACCTATGCTAATTATAATTATGTACTGAGAAAATGAAACATCGACAAATAATAACATCGTCATCGTCGTAATTTCCATATTTTTTGTCTCCTTTATAATTAGGTACATTATAAAGAAGACAAAGAATATGGAAATTATTAATTACTCTTTAATCCCACCACTCCCCGTTACCTAAAAGAACGCTTTAGCTATTTAAATTCCACTAGATCCTCACAAAATTTGCTTCTTTCTGTCCCTCCTTCCTCCTCAAATTTTGTAATTGCTCATTCACTTTTCGGGCTGTTCGGTTACGGAACTCTCTTCCTGTAGAACTAAGACGCGCTCAATCCCTTGCTATTTTCAAATCCCATAGTACATTACGATACAAGTGCGAAACAAGAGGAACATATTCGCACATGTATCGTACAACGTTTTACTGTACATATGGCCCTTTAAATGTTCGACACAGTAACGTAATATGCTAATTTTCGCACTAGTGCGGTAAAGTAGCACCATATGTACTGTAAGGACTATTATCAGTCTCTTCCTTAGTTTTTCTGTCCGCGTTACTGGTTATCACTTTTGGCAAGAATTATATAGTATTGTATATATGTATATATGTAGGTATATAATTATGCAAGTAGTATGTATGTATAGGCATTGTCTTACTGTTGTAGACTTAAATTTTAAAGGTATTGTCTCTACTGCTATTTAGTTTTAATTTAGTTTTTTTGCACCTCTTAATTAGTTAAATTAAAAGTTTCATTTCTCCACTACCTAAAGGTTGTCTGGAAGAGATCGCTCTGTAGCGATAAGGCCGCCTGTTGTTTACCTCTATCTTCATGTATTATATGTGTTTCCATGTACATTTGTTCTGAGGTTGTGCAATAAAGAGAATTTGTATTGTATTGTATTGTATTGTAACATCGATAAGTCGGTCATGGATTAATAATTAAAAGTTGTCAATTCTACTTGATGTAATTTACCGGGAAATTACAATGCAAATCAATTACAAATCCGACCATAATTTCTTTAGATATTATATATATTAGTATTTAAAAATTAAAACGTAAACTGTAGAATACAGTGTCAAAAAATAAGAAAACTATAAATGAGTGTATCAAAGAAGATATTGAACGTGTTGTGTATTTCGCGGTAACTATATTTTTATACAATGTTAAACATATCTAAAACGCTAAGATAACGTCGATAATAGACATGTCGATATTTGATTTTTGTTATTTACTTTATTTTGCCACAAAAACTTCTATGGCTGGATATAGCAGAGATTTGACAAACAACATTTTAAACAGAAGTATATTAAGGTAAAACATTAAAACCCGCGCTATCGCCAAATCTTCCCTGCGCGGCTTTACGCCCCTTCTTAACCCATTTTTTTCCAAGATGGTATCCTTAGAGTACGTCTAAACTAACTCTGCAGCGTATTTGATAGCACAGAGTGTGAAAGTGTTTTATCATAAACGTCAAACTACTATGAAATTATGACGTTTGAAATAATACTTGCACACTCTATGGTATCAAATATGCTGCAGTATTAGTTTAGCCTGATTCTACCTATATTTCAGTTTTCTAGTAGGTACTGTAACCAATTTTTTACCAAAATCATGCCAAAATCTAGTTTTGGCAAATTTAGTTTTCACACAGATATTAAAAATTAAAATAGGAGGGACTCCTCAAATTTTATGGGCAAATCAAGCATTTGCATTCAAATTGTAACTAAATGGGGACCAAATGGGGACTAAAAGTACCTCTTTCAAACACCATGATTATTTTAAAAATAAATGAAATAATATTGATTAAAAAATTGATCGTTTATTAGAACTTAGGTATCCACTTAGATTAATTAGAGTCCTGACTTGATATGTCAAAGCATATAACTTGTTTATAACATGTATATAAGTAATTATACTAAAACACTCTACTAGTAGTAAAGAAATAAACTAAAACAATACTTTAGGTAACAATAACAAAGATGTCTAGTAAGAATGGATAATTATTATTTTTTCTATATTTTGTGGGGTTAAACGAGTTCTGGACTTATTAAAAATTCTTTTTCTCAAACTTGTAATGAAATATTGACATGACTTACTCATCCTTCCATAATTAAGTAAATCATATATAATGCATATCGCGTCAGCTGTGAACTGTGACAGTGACTTGTGTGTATGATAATAGTATAGATTTATGATAAAATTAATTGCAGTGATGATAACGTGTTTGTTACCGATATACCAGCATAAATCATGACATCTAATATAATATTGTATTTTTACACTTTGACTTTGAAAAAAATATTATAACATAATGGCGACTCTGTGGATTCTAGAACCACGGCGAGCATCCAAAAGTCCCAAGTCTATTTATAACTTATAATTAATTGGAGGATATTAACAAATGAATTTGCTATTTTAATTATGAACAATAATTTATAAATAAGGCTTTAAATTTTAAAATGGCTACCAAATACTTTTAAATTACATATGTAAACTATTTATCCCATAGCATTTGCTTAGTATTCCAACTAAAGTTTAAAAATACCTAATGGTGGATTAGAAAAATTTTGACTACTTAGTTAAGCTGGGCTTCATCAACAAAGAGGGTCTTAAATTGAATCCAGACCACAGCCGTGGGACTACATATAGTAATGAAGCCCAGCTTAACTATATATATATATATCTTTGATATCTGCTATATATATATATGTATATATATATATATACATATATATATATATAGCAGATATCAAAGTAAGGGTCATGCAGTAAGAATAAGATCTCATCCTATCTTAATACTGATTTTGATTCTAATACAGATGTAACCAGTACCTCCTCTTTTAATAATTTCCATACAGACAAGCTCTTTTTCAACTAATATCAAAGGCAAAGGTGGTGGTGCTGTTGATGACATTGGATAAGTAACATAAGTAAGTAATTGTAAGTACATATTTTAATAACTAAACTTTTGTGAGACACGGACATATTAAATACATTAAAAACAAGTATCATGTATTGAGACAATTGTTATCAGAAGACCTGATATATGTCCAAATAATAATGAGAGAGTGAAATGTCCAAATCTCATTTTATTTGTGAGAGCTTGTATACAATACAATACTAATATTCTTTACTGCTCACCAATATCAAAAGAAACATAACATACAAATTAAGCATATAAATTAAACTATGGTAGGCAACAGGTGATGTTATTGATAAAGAGCAATCTCTTCCCAACAACCTTTGCGAAAAAAGAACAAGTAATGTGAGTAGGTGATTCAGTAAGTGGTAGAAGTTGAGAAAAGGATAAATAATAATTAGTATAGTTAGAATAATAATGCAACACAGCTTGTGGCAAGCTGTTGGGGAGTAGCGACTCCACATACCGTGGGGAGTTCTGTCACCTGTCTGACTCTGTCTGATTCTCTGCCTCTGGCTTGCCTTAACTTGGCCAGAGTCAAGTTGTTAGAGCTAATATGCTCCAGGGGTGGAAGTGAAACATGCATAAGACGCGAGCTGCCACAGGTGCCTGGTTTTTTATCCCATATCCCAGTATTCAGTCTATTACTTTCACCCAATAAGCCAGTTCATTTTGGATTCCACCGACTCTCATATATTCCTTACACACGGGCAAGGGCAGCATTCGCTTGATGTCCCCATACATTTCATTAGTGTCAAAAGGGGCTCTACGTGTTGGCTCCGCGCACGCCTCCCAAAGGTTCGGAACACCATAGCTCCGTGGCGGGCAAGGCATACAAAAAGTACCTATAATAGTGCATTGCGGAAAATTCAAAGGCAGGGTAATTTTGAAAATATATAGATTATATATATTTTGCCATTTTAAAAATGTCTGCTGTCGAAGTTAGTGCAATGCACCTAACAGATTTAAGAAAGATTGGTAATAACCTATATTACTTACTATTTTAATTAAGCCTTTTAAAAAGTGGAAGAACAAGAATAGTGCTATAATTATGTACACTTATGTACTGCTAAAACTAGAATATTATCGTCACTAATTCAAAGCTGGCTAATAATCGACTGCAACAAATCCATCTCACACGTTTTGTGACAATTCGTTGCACTTACACAGTGTATAAGTGCTATATATACCGATTTTATATTAAAATAATAGTATTTATTTACCAGCTTAAGCCTATTGTGACTAGTTTATGTAAGTTAACAGACTTTAAACGTTAAAATAGTATTCATAAAAAAAACCCTAATTTTACCGGCTTTTAACTTAAAGATCTGAGGGGCTACCGCGAACCACGTTCGACGTGTTGTCTCCCTGTCACACTTTCTTCGTACGTACGAGTGCGACAGAGAGGCAACACGTCGAACGTGGTTCGCGGTAGGCCCTCTGCTGTCAATGTCATTGTCATATTAAATGTTTTTTTTAAATTCGTACTACGTATTAAATGAATCACACATATCTATGGCGCTGATGATCCGGTAAAATTGCAACAGACGAAGTTAATTTTTTACCTTATTTCTTAAAACTCAATTATAAAATAGATAATATCAATACAACGTTTATAATAAGAAAAAAAATATTTTGTAATTTAGTTTATGGATCAAATAATATGCATCCATGGAATTTAAAAAAAGTAGCTACTAGTGTTGTATAGATGGTTTATCGACAGTATATTATAGCAATTGGTTGGCGTTTGCGTTCGCACGGCTTGATTTGATCAGACAATTTAATCAGATTGCCGAAAAATTGTCCCGTCAGAACTGACCTTGAGCCTAAATGTAATGTGCCAATTATAGCCACACTTTATCAGGCCTGGGGGCCTACTGCAAAACTGAAATTCCCAAATTGCGGGGATCTTTCTCTTTTTCTCTCACTAAGACGTAATTAGATTGACAGAGAAAAATGCTCGCAATTGACAAATTTCGGTTTTCGCGGTAGGCCCCTGACCTGACGTCCGACGTGAAAGTATTTTTCCGTTTTACCAAATATCAACACATCGTTAACAATATTTAAAATGTAAAATAATGGTTCATTTGCAAAAATATCTAACATCGAATATTTTTGGCAATAAGAGACAAAGCTTTTTTACATTTCAAATATTGTTAAAGATGTGCTTCTATTCCGTGAAACGGAATACGATTGTCTGGCCCAATATGGGAAAGTGTGGATGTAATTGGCCCATTAATCAAGTAATCCATTGCTGAGTTATCTTCGCCTAACTCTACAGACCTTTATAAAACGCGATGCTAAACGCGTTTATAGGCTGATTGATGTGCGTGACTTGTCTTGCTGACTTGGCGTGGCTGGTGCTCGCATCCTTAACACAAGATTGTTTTCATGATTTAATTTTATTTTATTTGCTTTAATTTATTTTTAGAGCGGTGGTGGCCGAGTGGATATGACGTCCGACTTTCAATCCGGACGGAGGTCGCGAATTCCAATCTTGGCTTATACCAATGAGTTTTTCTTATGTACGAAATATCATTTGATGCTTACCACTAGCTTTTCATTTATGTTTACCACTTCGTTTTAAGGAAAACATCGTGAGATTCGTGAGGAAACCTGCATAGTTGCATACATCTGCGAAGAACTTCAAAGGTGTATGTCAAGTCCCTAATCCGCATTAGGCTAGCGTGGGACTATAGCCCGAGCCCTGCCACACATGAGAGGAGGCCTGTGCCCAACAGTGTACCTGTATAGGCTAAATTATTGTATATTATTATTATATTATTTTTTATTGATTTAAAATAAAGTTTAGTGGAGTCAGACCATGATAAGTTGGCAGCGGTTTTAACAGCCCAGACAGCGCAAGTGTTGTTTTAAACATCAAAGTTCAATGAAATGGTGACGTTTACTTAACAAGTGCACAAGCTGCGCTATCAAAATCGTTGCCAACTTAGCTTGGTCTGACAACAGTGGCGGTACTTCCATAAGTACAAGCCCAAAAGCTGGGCTTGCCTTAGTTGCCTTACCGAAATTACGTAGCGATAAGATCAATATAGATTATTTTTAAACCACGCGCCAAAAGAACTCGTATTATTGAATTCAAGCCACCGCGGCGCTAGCGGGTTGCAATTTTTTGCCGTGGCGTGGCTCCTCGTCCGCGCGAAAGAAATCAGTCGTAGGATCTATTCTGATCTATCCTGCTCGCACTCGTCGGTTTGCAACCGGGCTTGCTTTTTCGTCCCGCTCTAGGCGCTCTAGCTTACAAACTGCCATATAACGAATGTAACTATGTGTTGGTATCTATTAGGACTATTTGGGACCGTGCGAAGTGCATGGTGGGGGTAAATAAAGCGATCTCAGCGCATGAGGTGGTAAAAATTTGAACTAACTGCGGATAGCGTCTTTAACATTTCGTACAATTATATGGCTCGAAATGAAACTTTGATTTACGATTACTCCTGAAATATTCATTTAAATTGTATGGTGTAAGGGACCATTGTAAGCTGTATGAAATGCTTAATATAACTAACGTATATATTTTGATAATTGTTAATAATGTATCCATGTAAATAGCTTTGCAAATGCCACATATTACGTGATCTTTTTCTAGAAGTTACGAATATTTATAGTAAGTTATCCTTAAAAGATAGACATTTAACATCGCGGACTTTTTTGTAGACCTATGAATGAGAAACAACCCCACCATACATTGTGTTGTTATAGCTCAAACGGATTAGGCAGCGTTTTCGATTAAAGCTCCTAGCCAGCGTGATTTTTTTCCGACAACATCGTTATATTTCAAACAATTTACACAAAACCTTAACAAGTTATATACTTAAGCCTTCCTCAAGAATCACTCTATTGATAGATGAAAGTCGTATGAAAATCCGTTCAGTAGTTTTTAGTTTTGGAGTAGCTGCATAATTGTGCACGAGCGCGAGTTTACTAAACAACTTCAAGTGTATTATTATTTGACTAGTCAAAATGTGGTTGAAATAGTATTATTCTACGTCGAAAGTATAATTTAATTTGTTTTAAGCGAATCAGTGAGTGTGGACTTGTTTGTTTGTTGTAAGTGTAAGTCTCTAATTCGTTAACAAGACATGAAGTTGTTCCTTATGTGATGAGATGCGTCCACGTATATACGTACACTCAACGAAGGCAAGGTAAAGTTGTTAAACTTCGTAGAAAAACGGGATATCATTTCCGCGCCCAAACCAACACCTGACTTGTGTATTTCTCAGTCAAGTCAGTCGCATAGGAGAAAATTATATAGGGCAACGGCCGGTTACAAAACACAACACATTGAATTGTTAGTTGATCCCATACAAATGAGATGTATGTATGCTTCCGGCTATGACATCTTATATAATTTATCAGGCGCGATAAAGATAAGTTTATAATTGCTGATATGTTTGTAAAATTCTATTTAGTAGTATAGTAGATACTTACCTCAGTGCGCTATGATTAGTTCACCTCGACTGGCTAATGCATTTGAGTGCGAAAAGTGAAGATTGGAGAGGTTCGGCTTGCTCTACTCCAAAACTCTAGGCACGCCACTGTCTGACAATATGTAATATAATAGATTTTGCGTTTCAGCAGCCGAACCATGAGTAGTAGTCATTTTCAGTAAGTTTAAGGTTATTGTATCTTTTTATTTATAGTATATTTGTATAATGAATGGATCTATTGCCTGTATAGAGAATCATTCAATTCAACCAATATAAAACTGATAAAACATTAAGGGACATTGGACTATATTTAGCTAAAGATAAATATCACTAAAGAATTGTTGTAGCTCTTATAACTAAAGGTCAGTCTAGACGGGACCTTTTTTCGCCAATCTGATGTAGTTGTCTGATGAAATCACGCGTTAGATTGTGAGATTATGGAGGTGCGGAAGCAAGAATACCAATAGGGATGTTTCCAATTTTTGAAAAACGCTTGTATTGCGTTCTATATTAACTAAAAGTTGCCCTAAAATTCAACTTTTATACTAAAAACGGCTTTAAATATGTTAAATTAATTAAATATATTTTGACAGACGCTTTCGCGCCCAAAACGCTCTTTGAAAATTGCGTGACGTCACAGTTTACGGTTTGACACATAACTACATTCACACGTAGAAGATATGAACTGTCAACTGAAATTTGTCATTTGTTGTTTATCGCCTAACTGTCAACAGTGTCAATCCGAGAGTTGTGACGTCATCAGAATCTTCAAAGACGTTTCGAGTTTGGTCACGTGACGTGTGCCAAAAGATATTTTAAATTCTATATTTACAAAAATATGGTCATTACAGGTCCCCTAAAAGTAATTTAACATGTTCTTATAATCCAAATGAATTTATTGGGATACAATTCTGCCCTAAGATTTGTAGATGGAAACAACCCTATTGGTGACGCTAGCATGCGCGTTTGAGGGTATTATTTAAAATATAGAGTGCTTTAAAATCACAATAAATCTAAAATTGGTGAATAAATTGTATACGTGTGGACGCTAAATAATTTTTGATCAACTCGTCTGGACTGGCCTTTAATCTTTAAATTGTCTTAAAAATATTTTTGTTACTAATAGGTGCTATATATTGTTAAGAATGTAAAACTATTATAAATATTAACTACAAAATTTTATATAAAATATCGACAGTCGATAATAAACAAAAACTTATTACGTGTCACTATTGCGCGCGTCCCTATATAAATTCTCTTTCTCTATATTTGTCTTGTCACGATCGAAGAGCAGAACAGTTAACATCGAGGAGAGGTCGTGGAGGATTTTTACCATCTAGCCACCATCGCCGTTCGCCAATTACACCATGGCTGATACCGAAAAGGCGCCGCAGCCGCAGCCCCAACCACAACAGCAACAAGACCCATCAACCCAGCCGCAACAAGCTAAAGCGGCCAAACAAAAGCAGGTCATTGGTAAGTGCCGCTACGCCATCTTAGTTTTCGGGTGCCCGGCATTATGTTATCGAAAGCACATGGCTGCTAAAGTGTAAAAAATATTATTTTCGTGTTTGTTTCGATTTAAGCAGCAATTTTAAGGAGTTTTTGCATTCGCTATAATTAAATATAGTGTTTTGGTTGTCTAAATTACTCATTTTGGACAAGTAAAAGCCTTATTGATCGAATGTTGACCCCGGCGCATTCTCGCGTGGGTACCTGGTGCATCGCGACGCAGGCTAAATCAATACCGGAGATGCGTCCCAGTGCTCGCGTTGAGATTCGCCGCCGATGAAATGTGCCCGAATAGGTAGAATCTTGACTACCTGTAGGGGTATTATAATAATAATGCACGAGTATCAAATTGGATTCCAACTAGTACGACTGATGCATCTATGGTTGGTTACTTTATTAGTTCACAAATAAATATCTAGGTCTAATGCATTCTTCTTACTGTATCATAGTGCAAGTGTTAGGCATTAATTGTGTATAAACAAATTTGTTAGTACCTAACTCAATAAAATAAATTGTTGCTGTTTGTGTACCCACAAATTTGATCAAGGAAATATATTTTTAGAGAAAGAGCTTGTTGATTCCTGTTAAATAATGGTACGGTCTTCATTTCAAATGAATATAATGAATTTATTACTAATCTATTGTTTAAAGATTCTGTTCAGGAAGAGCCGTGGAATGTATTGGGCCACATACATTCCATGATCCTTCTCTTTTCACAGTTACAATATGATAGAAGATTATCAGTAGTCAAAAAGGTGCATATAGATGCAATTAAAAATCAACTTTAACACATTGAGTACCGGGAACCTGCTCGGCAGGTTCTCTATTCGTAGTCACTTTCCTCTACAAAGCGGGAAAACGCTGGGATCGGCTATGATAACATTGGTAGCGAATGTGTTAACGTTAACCAACAATTAAGGACTTTTGACTGAAATGTAATTTTTCTAAGGGCCACTTGCACTGTCCCACTAACCTGGGGTTAACCCTGAGTTAGTGGGATGGTGCATGTGACACTAAATGGAGTTTACCCATTGAAGTACTTTGCATATGGCACCAGAATAGATTTTCCTGTCAATCCCTAGATTTTTGTAAAGTTCTTGTTTTTATCTGAATTTTATGGCCTGGATGCCTTTAAGTGCCAATCTCAAAAAATAGAGAGGTAAAACCTATGCTGGTGCCATCTATGCAAACCTCTGATAGTGGCCAACTCATCCTGGTGAAATAGTAAGATTTAAGCCTTTATTTTAGGTTCATTGTTATTTGATAAAGCTAATGAGTAGGAATATACATTATAAGCAAGCTTATTTTTTTTTAATGAAAAATATGTTATAAAAAAAAATCTTTGTATGTATCAACAACTTATTGATATTTTTTTTTACACAGCTGAAAAAGTATCCGGCACCGTCAAATGGTTCAACGTCAAGAGTGGATATGGATTTATCAACAGGTAATAGTAATATGGAATCTTATTCCTATAGGCGAGTCCACACAGCAAGCGAGCGAGCACGCACAAATTTCCTCGCGCGTATGCTCGCTCTGTGTGGACCCGGCTTATTACTTATAATATTTGTTGCCTTATGGTCATGCCGTTTTTTGTTATCATTAATGCTTTATGTCCGTGGTGTCCAAATGGAGGATGCCAATCCGGATCTGGCCTGCAGATCTATTTTGTGCTTTATATTACATTTGTTTTTTATTTAGTCATTATATTGAAATGGAGTGCTAACTATGGTAATCTTTTTTCAAAAACTGGACTGCTGTATGTACTATTGGATTGACATTATTATTTTGTATATTATTGTGTGACTAGGGTATGTCCTTAAACTGCATCCAAAAGAGAGGTATGGGCACTGTGAATATAATCTCGCTTTGTGTGGTAGGGCACAGCACTGTGGATGTCTTTGCAGATCTAGAGCAGAGCCCAACTTGGGAAGTACCTTACAGAAAACCGCAGCCAAATAACACTAAAACTTGCTCATAGTTATTGTGTTCCTGCCGGTGAGCAAGGTTGCCAGAGCTCAACAAGGGTGTGGAGTGTTAGGGTCGGCAACGCGCATGAAACTCCTATGGACGATAGGCTAAGGAGGCTGCTTACCATCAGGCAGGCTGTACGCTTGTTTGCCACCGACATAAAAAAAATAAGATTCATGGGTGCTTTCTATGTATTTAAGTATATTTTGAATATTATATATATTGTTGTCTAAGTACCCACAAAACCAGCCTTATTGAGCATACCGTGGGACTTAGTTCCTATACTGATCACTGACTGACCAATTGCTGACTGAAAGGCGTGAATTATACACAGACTGCGTAAGGTGAAGGCGCGGCGCAGGCGTGGCACAGGCATGATGCCACATCTAGGTTTTTATACAAAATATAGGAAAAGCGACGGGTCGCGCCGCTTGTCGCCATCGCACATTTTGCATGAAAACGTTTTGTAGCGGCATCATGCCTGCGCCATGCCTTCACCACGCCGTCTCTGTATAATTTGCTCCTTAAAGTCAAATTTCAAACTATTTTTAAATTGCACATGTTCTTAGACAAACCAGTTTGGAATTAATTTGTTGAAGTCTATACTACATAACTGAAATATGCCCACTTTCCACTGCTAATTACGAATTAATATAAAACTTTCTTTTACATATATGTTGACAAATAAAATTATATATTTATTTCAGGAATGACACCAAGGAGGATGTTTTTGTGCATCAAACTGCAATTGCCCGGAACAACCCACGCAAAGCTGTGCGCTCGGTCGGAGACGGCGAGGCAGTGGAGTTTGCCGTGGTCGCCGGGGAAAAAGGCTATGAAGCAGCTGGAGTCACTGGTCCCGGCGGCGAGCCAGTAAAGGGCTCGCCCTACGCAGCTGACAAGCGCCGCGGTTTCCATCGCCAGTTAGTAGTTTGTTTCGTGTATTGCTATTAGTTGCATATATTTTGCTTATTGATAATTACATCTGTGGGGACAGCAAATTAAACTACATATACTTATTACATTTATCTAGGTATTACCCCCGTCAAGGCGGCGGACGTGGCGGTGAAGGCGCTCCACGCAGAGGTGGCATGGGACGCCGCGGACCCCCTCCCACCCAGGGGGGCGCCCAAGGGGATGAGGGGCAGGAGGGAGGCAGTGCACCGCCTCAGCGTAGGTAAGTAGGATTGTCCCAACAAACATTTATTTATTTTTATTTATTTAGGTAAACAAATAGTCACTACAAGAAAGGCTTAAATATAAAGTATTTTAAACACTGTTTACAGTATGTGTGACCAACACCGTTCACCACTTAGTAATTAGGTACAATTAGTTAGATTATTCGGAGATTTTTTTTACAAGTTTTACAACACTGGAGCTTAAGGCTCCGGGAGGCATTAACATTGATAAATTCGTGAAGAAGATAAAATAATCCTTAACGCTTAACAGTTAACAGTGCATGCAGTGTTACTTTAATATTGAATACTTACATTTTTTTTCGCTTCATATCAGTAGATGTTACATTTAGTTATTATCTCTAAGTACATCTATTACAAGTTTTTATATACACAACATTGTTAAAAGGTATAATTAAAAAAGCGGCCAAGTGCGAGTCGGACTCGCCCATGAAGGGTTCCGTACCATTTATGACGTATTAAAAAAAACTACTTACTAGATCTGGTTCAAACCAATTTTCGGTGGAAGTTTGCATGGTAATGTATATCATATATTTTTTTTAGATTTTTCATTCTGTTATTTTAGAAGTTACAGGGGGGGGGGGGGGACACATTTTTTCACTTTGGAAGTGTCTCTCGCGCAAACTATTCAGTTAAGAAAAAAATGATATTAGAAACCTAAATATCATTTTTGAAGACCCCACACGTATGGGTTTGATGAAAAAAAAATTTTTTTTTCATTTTTATGACGTATTAAAAAAAATCTACTTACTAGATCTCGTTCAAACAAATTTACACACGTATGGGTTTGATGAAAAAAAAATTTTTTTTTTAAAAAGACGTATTAAAAAAAATCTACTTACTAGATCTCGTTCAAACCAATTTATGGGTTTGGGTTTGATGAAAAAATATAATCGGACAGACAGACGGACATGACGAATCTATAAGGGTTCCGTTTTTTGCCATTTGGCTACGGAACCCTAAAAATAGTGTTAGTTTCATGTCAAATCACAAAATGATTAAAATTTTAATCTAATTGCAGTTACTTCCGTCGTAACTTCCGCGGCGGACGTCGTGGAGGTGGGCCAGGACCGATGAACCGCGGTGGAGGCGGCTTCCGTCGCATGCGCCCGCGCAACAACTACCAAGGCCAGGGCCCGGCTGGCGGTCAGCCGCGACAGAACGGCCAGGAGGGAGAGGCCCCCGCCACTACGTCATCCCCGCAGCCGCAGCCGACTCAACAGGCCAAGCCCAAGACCACCAAACCTGCGGGCACCACCATCGAGACTACCACCAATGAGAGCCAGGCCTAAACACCCGGCATCTTAGTGTGGCACAACCCCTTGTAGTGCATGTTAATTCTAGCTGTGCCACACTCCATCACATTTACTGTCTGTTCAACCAGTGTTGTTTCAATGTTGTATCAGGCTCTTGAGAAATGAGATCTTCGTAATTATAACAACATTTTATCTTTCATTCGTTAATGGTGGGGAGGTACAATAAAAAAGAACTGCAAGTATCATGGATTTAAGATGTGATATTTTATTAGTAAAAATTAATTTATTGTTTTAACTTTTTAAATTTTGCATTTTTTACTTGCAGTATTTTTCTTTGTGTATATTAATGTATTTCTGATTTTAAATCAAAAATCTATGAAGAGGAAAAGTTTGTGCAATTAACGTTTGATATAGTAAGGGATATGCAGGTCCAGTGCCCCAATTAAATTGAAAAATGTGAGAAACTTTTGTTTCAAGTTTGATTTTGTGCTGCATGTTACGAAATTATTTTAATTTTAATTAGAAGTACTGTACCCACTTGGAAGATTAAAAACTTCTTTATACCTGTGTGAAACATATTTCATTTCAACATCAGTCAGCTATGCAACTCTTTGTCGTGACCGCCTTCTCCGGTGTCAGCGGAACGGGGTGCGGTCGTGTTTTAATTTATCGCCACACGTTTCGAATTTCCTATTTTTCGCACTTGTATCGTAATGTACTATTTTAATACAGTTGCTCAAAAAGTGCTACTTTACGTAGCTATGTATAGCGTGCGGAAAGTTGGTTTTCGCTAACTAGTGCTTTTAACTTTTCCATTTTTTTTTAATTTATACTTTTTCCAATTCATGGCTACTTATTGATGAGTGTTAATATTAGTTTTCTTTAAAAGTCGTAATGAACTTAAAAACCTTCTGTAAATGTAAGATTAATAAAATAGTACATTACGATTGCGAAAAATAGGAAATTCGAAACGAGTGGCGATAAATTAAAACACAACCGAAGGGAGTGTTTTAAATCGACACAAGTTGCGATTTACCTATACGCACATGTATCGTACAACGTTTTACAGTACATATGGCCGTTAAATTGAAAAATTGAAAAAATTTCGACATAATTACGTAATGTGCTAATTATCGCACTAGGGCAGTAAAGTAACTCCATATGTACTGTAAATATACATATTTCATATTTTATTACTTACCTCTTCAGCATTACAACACGTTATTTTTTAATATTGAGTATTGAAAAACAGTACTTAATAAGTTGTCTGAATGGAACGGAATAGCTCCTTAGGCAGAACTGAGGGCCTACCGCAAACCACGTTCGACGGGTTGTCTCCCTGTCACACTTACGTACGAATTTGCAAGTGTGACAGGGAGGCAACACGTCGAACGTGGTTCGCGGTAGGCCCTCAGCTGTCGGCTATAAATAATAGTTCCAAATCTCTCAAGAGTAGCTAAGAACTTGGGCGTTATTGACGGAGTGAAGTGCGCTGTCTAGTCTGATAAGATTTTTTTCTCAAGTATTCTAGGTATTGTAGCGCCACCTAATTATGGTTTTTTGTCGAACACTTTTTAGGGTTTCGTAGCCAAAAGGCAAAAACGGAACCCTTATAGATTCGTTATGTCCGTCTGTCTGTCCGATTATGGCACAGCCACTTTTTGATATATGGAGATTTCCTTGCCATTACCTTCCATAGAATAGCTGCCGAAACGCCTGTCAAAGATGAGGCGTTTTTAGGGTTCCGTAGCCAAATGGCAAAAAACGGAACCCTTATAGATTCGTCATATCCGTCTGTCTGTCCGATTATGTCACAGCCACTTTTTTCCGAAACTATAAGAGATATACTGTTCAAACTTAGTAAGTGGATGTATTCTATGAACCGCATTAAGATGTTCACACAAAAATAGAAAAAAAAAACGATAAATTTTGGGGGTTCCCCATACTTAGAACTGAAACTCAAAAAATCTTTTTTCATCAAACCCATACGTGTGGGGTATCTATGGATAGGTCTTCAAAAATGATA
This sequence comes from Cydia pomonella, assembly GCF_033807575.1. NCBI lineage: Eukaryota > Metazoa > Arthropoda > Insecta > Lepidoptera > Tortricidae > Cydia > Cydia pomonella. The sequence continues at coordinate 13,758,599 of NC_084703.1, read as the reverse complement.
TTGAGGTTTCTAATATCATTTTTTTCTAAAATGAATAGTTTGCGCGAGAGACACTTTCAAAGTGGTAAAATGTGTATCCCCCCCCCCCCCCCCCGTAACTTCTAAAATAACAATGAATAAACTAAAAAAAATATATGATATACATTGTCATGCAAACTTCCACCGAAAATTGGTTTGAACGAGATCTAGTGAGTAGTTTTTTTTAATACGTCCTAAAATTAAAAAAAAAATTCTCATCGAACCCATACGTGTGGGGTATCTATGGATAGGTCTTCAAAAATGATATTTAGGTTCCGAAGATCATTTTTTTCTAAACTGAATAGTTTGCGCGAGAGACAGTTCTAAAGTGAAAAAATGTGTCCCCCCCCCCCCCCCCTGTAACTTCTAAAATAACAGAATGAAAAATCTAAAAAAAAATATATGATATACATTACCATGCAAACTTCCACCGAAAATTGGTTTGAACGAGATCTAGTGAGTAGTTTTTTTTTAATACGTCATAAAATTTAAAAAAACTTTTTTTCATCAAACCCATACGTGTGGGGTATCTATGGATAGGTCTTCAAAAATGATATTTAGGTTCCTAATATCATTTTTTCCTAAACTGAATAGTTTGCGCGAGAGACACTTCCAAAGTGGTAAAATGTGTCTCCAAAATGGTAAAATGTTGAACAAGATCTAGTAAGTAGATTTTTTTTAATACGTCTTAAATGGTACGGAACCCTTCATGCGCGAGTCCGACTCGCACTTGGCCGCTTTTTTTCTTACTGCAAGCATGTTTTAAGTTTCCAAAGGCAACATTCGATATTGTTTGTATATAATTTAAATATACCATACACAAATAATCGTAACTAACGATACTTAGGTAATAATAGTACAATGTTTTATATTTACATTTGTTTCTATCTTATAGAACATGCATAAAATAAAATTGTTGTTTATCTTATTTTTTCGCAAGTGTATTAAATAACGTCGTTTGATGTTAGTGCGGAAAGTATGTCATTACTTCACGAGTACCGCGATATCTTGCCACGAGTACTATTTTGTAAACACAAAATATGTCAATGTAATGGTAAGTAACTGATATTAGTTTGATAGTGCAATTACGCTAAGAGCTAGACTCAAATAAGTCCGGTTTGTGATAAAGGTTTTTTTCGATAGCAAATGTATGAGAATTCTAAGGGGGAAATTGAAAGGGCAGGGCCCAATTTTATAAAGTTACAAGTTGCGGGTTACAAAAGTACAGGCTACAGGCAGCTGTAATGCACTGTGAACGGCTACAGGTGTTTTATAAATACACGCAGATAATTACAGTTGTAAAGAACCATGGTCAATCTCGATTAAGTACAAGTGACATCTACAGGTGTGAAGGACATCGCTGTTTAAAAAAAAAGTTTTTCGTAGATACTCATTGAATTTTGCTGCTGTTGTGTTTGTTTTTAGTTTTCAATTATTAATGGAAAAATGACCAGAAATGAAGATAAAATCGAGTGGTTGAGAGCGGTGTTCGATGCCAAATATACACTTTTCGGGTCGTTTTCAGGTAAAGCATTAAGGCAAAGGACGATAGATTTAATGAAATATATACCTAATAAGTAAATAAGTACTGTTTTACAACCGAGGTTCGTGGGCTATTACATTAAAATATATCGTTTCGGTAGCGGCTCAAAGATACGCTGTGTATCGAAAATTATGAATAGTACACTTTACCATAATGTGTGCACTATACTTATTGGAATAAATGCTTTCTACTCTACTCTACTCTACTCTAAATAAAGAGACGAATGCTATTAAATCAACGACAAATATCGGCACCAACGCTTTTCCTAGTATATAAAATAAAACGAGTCATTATAAAACCAATATCAAACATATTGTCACTTTATTTACCATATAAGATACTTTAACAAAAATTGATCAGGTCAGTGCATGGAAAAGTATATAATATATAAGACTCGGAAGAATCTCTCAGAAGAAAAACTCGAGCGGAGAGCGAATCACTGAGAGTACTGGGGGCCTACCGCGAAAACCGAAATTCGCAAATTGCGGGATCTTTCTCTTTTACACAGAGAAAAATGCCCGCAATTGACGTACCTGCTGTACCTGCTGTTACAGAGGGCCTACCGCGAACCACGTTCGACGTGTTGCCTCCCTGTCACACTTACGTACAAACTTACGAGTGCGACAGAGAGGCAACACGTCGAACGTGGTTCGCGGTAGGCCCTCAGGGCTCCTACCGGGAAAATCGAAGTTCGTCAATTGCGGGCATTTTTCTCTGTCACTCTAATTACGTCTTAGTAAGAGTAAAAGAGAAAGATCCCCGCAATTTGCGAAGTTTACATAAAAAAAATTTTAGGGCATAAATCAAAATACCATTTTTGAACAATATTTCCCATGACATACCAAACTCATCACATATTAATCTTTTGTAAAACTAATGGAAAATGAATATTTAATAGTTAATACCAAAGTAATTGTAGATTAAAAGATATATAACTATAACCATACCACTTACTTTTATGCCTATTTTCGTCATTTTTAGGGTTCCGTAGCCAAATGGCAAAAAACGGAACCCTTATAGATTCGTCATGTCCGTCTGTCTGTCCGATTCTGTCACAGCCACTTTTTTCCGAAACTATAAGAGCTATACTGTTCAAACTTAGTAAGTGGATGTATTCTATGAACCGCATTAAGATGTTCACACAAAAATAGAAAAAAAACAATAAATTTTGGGGGTTCCCCATACTTAGAACTGAAACTCAAAAAATCTTTTTTCGTCAAACCCATACGTGTGGGGTATCTATGGATAGGTCTTCAAAAATGATATTGAGGTTTCTAATATAATTTTTTTCTAAAGTGAATAGTTTGCGCGAGAGACACTTCCAAAGTGGTAAAATGTGTGTCCCCCCCCCCCCCGTAACTTCTAAAATAACAGAATGAAAAATCTAAAAAAAATATATGATATACATTGCTATGTAAACTTCCACCGAAAATTGGTTTGAACGAGATCTAGTAAGTAGTTTTTTTTTAATACGTCATGAAATTAAAAAAAAAAAAATTTTTTCATCATACCCATACGTGTGGGGTATCTATGGATAGGTCTTCAAAAATGATATTAATGTTTCTAACATTATTTTTTTCTAAACTGAATAGTTTGCGCGAGAGAACCTTCCAAAGTGAAAAAAAAGTGTGTCCCCCCCTGTAACTTCTAAAATAACAGAATGAAAAAACTAAAAAAAATATATGATATACATTGTCATGCAAACTTCCACCGAAAATTGGTTTGAACGAGATCTAGTAAGTAGTTTTTTTTTTAATACGTCATAAAATTTAAAAAAAAAATTTTTTTCATCAAACCCATACGTGTGGGGTATCTATGGATAGGTCTTCAAAAATGATATTTAGGTTTCTAATATCATTTTTTTCTAAACTGAATAGTTTGCGCGAGAGACACTTCCAAAGTGAAAAAATGTGTGTCCCCCCCCCCCGTAACTTCTAAAATAACAGAATGAAAAATCTAAAAAAAATATATGATATACATTACCATGCAAACTTTCAACGAAAATTGGTTTGAACGAGATCTAGTGAGTAGTTTTTTTTTAAAACGTCATATAATTAAAAAAAAAATTTTTTCATCAAACCCATACGTGTGGGGTATCTATGGATAGGTCTTCAAAAATGATATTTAGGTTCCTAATATCATTTTTTTCTAAACTGAATAGTTTGCGCGAGAGACACTTCCAAAGTGGTAAAATGTTGAACAAAATCTAGTAAGTAGATTTTTTTTTAATACGTCTTAAATGGTACGGAACCCTTCATGCGCAAGTCCGACTCGCACTTGGCCGCTTTTTTTAGTTACAAAAATGATAGGTAAAGTTTCAAAATTATAATTACTATAACATTTTTAATACCAGCAACGTATAAACGAAATTAATACTAAAAGCAATTTTTTAGGGTTCCGTAGCCAAATGGCAAAAAACGGAACCCTTATAGATTCGTCATGTCCGTCTGTCTGTCCGATTCTGTCACAGCCACTTTTTTCCGAAACTATAAAAGCTATACTGTTCAAACTTGGTAAGTAGATGTATTCTATGAACCGCATTATGATGTTCACACAAAAATAGAAAAAAACAATAAATTTTGGGGGTTCCCCATACTTAGAACTGAAACTCAAAAAATCTTTTTTCATCAAACTCATACGTGTGGGGTATCTATGGATAGGTCTTTAAAAATGATATTGAGGTTTCTAATATCATTTTTTTCTAAACTGAAAAGTTTGCGCGAGAGACACTTCCAAAGTGGTAAAAAGTGTGTCCCCCCCCCCCCCGTAACTTCTAAAATAACAGAATGAAAAATCTAAAAAAAATATATGATATACATTGCCATACAAACTTCCACCGAAAATTGGTTCGAACGAGATCTAGTAAGTAGTTTTTTTTTAATACGTCATAAAAATTTAAAAAAAAAATTTTTTTCATCAAACCCATACGTGTGGGGTATCTATGGATAGGTCTTCAAAAATGATATTTAGGTTTCTAATATCATTTTTTTCTAAACTGAATAGTTTGCGCGAGAGACACTTCCAAAGTGAAAAAATGTGTGTCCCCCCCCCTGTAACTTCTAAAATAACAGAATGAAAAATCTAAAAAAAATATATGATATACATTGCCATGCAAACTTCCACCGAAAATTGGTTCGAACGAGATCTAGTAAGTAGTTTTTTTTTAATACGTCATAAAAATTTAAAAAAAAAATTTTTTTCATCAAACTCATACGTGTGGGGTATCTATGGATAGGTCTTCAAAAATGATATTTAGGTTTCTAATATTATTTTTTTCTAAACTGAATAGTTTGCGCGAGAGACACTTCCAAAGTGAAAAAATGTGTGTCCCCCCCCCCTGTAACTTCTAAAATAACAGAATGAAAAATCTAAAAAAAATATATGATATACATTACCATGCAAACTTCCACCGAAAATTGGTTTGAACGAGATCTAGTGAATAGTTTTTTTTTTAATACGTCAATAAATTAAAAAAAAAATTTTTTCATCAAACCCATACGTGTGGGGTATCTATGGATAGGTCTTCAAAAATGATATTTAGGTTCCTAACATCATTTTTTTCTAAACTGAATAGTTTGCGCGAGAGACAGTTCCAAAGTGGTAAAATGTGTGTCCAAAGTGGTAAAATGTTGAACAAGATCTAGCAAGTAGATTTTTTTTTAATACGTCTTAAATGGTACGGAACCCTTCATGCGCGAGTCCGACTCGCACTTGGCCGCTTTTTTATGAACAATATAATTAACATGGATCGTTATTAAAATTTAGCATTGTATTGCCATTTTAAATAAAAAAAAATCCCTATAACGTATTTATGTAAACTGGATCTTTTCCGTTGATTAATTTGCCACTATGAAACTATACCTGGAGTAAATTATCAAAAAAGATCCAAGTAACTTAAATCGACTTTGATGTTTGAAGCTGAATATAAGAACAAGTTAATTTAAACCTGCAAAAATGATTCAAACAGTTTGAATGATTTCTGTTATTTTTTCCTCATCTATTTAGTTTGTTTATGAATTACGATCCAAGTCGACATATATAGTAAAAAATTCAAAATTAGCCTATCATAGCAGTAAAACTGCCTTTTAGGTTAAGTATAAAGTTGTTTAAATTTAAAAAGTCAGCCTAAAGTTAATATATTTAACATGAATCGTTTTTGTTGTTTACTGATACACCAATGCTGGAATAACAAGAATTCCACAAATGTGATCCAAGTTTGCTGAATCGTTTTTGTTGTTTAGCTAAAGTATTTACACATCGTCAAATTAGTTTCTCAAAAACGATCCAAATGGGTTGGATCAGTTTTGTTGATATATATTTAGGACGAAAAGTATTCATTGCATTTTCTCAAAAAGATTCCAAGCAGTTTGGATTTTTCTTGTTGAATTTTATATAAACCAGCCCTGTCACTAACCTAATTTTACAACAAGGTACCAAGAGTATTGAATACTTATTGGTGAATATCATTTTTAATCTTTCATACATGGGGGATGGTATCCGATGTCGATTAAAATATGAAAACGCTATGTGAGCTCAGTGCTTTTTTGCTGAATGAAAATATACACATTAAAGGCCTGCCTGGTATACTTAAATCATGTTTTGGTATTTTTGTGGATTGGATCCTTTTCCTTTAACTACGTCCAAGTGTTCCAACCTACACTTGTAATTTACAATATTTTTATAAAACGCTTGTTCGATTATGAGTTTATAGTATTTTATGCAACAGTTGTATAAGAAGGGTCAAAAAAGGCGAGTGGCGTGAGTTACAATGTGAGCCGGAGCCGAAGGCGTAGGCGAACATTGTAAAGGAATACGCCACGAGAATTTTTTGACCTACTTATACAACGTTGCATACAATATTTTTCCTACGAGTCAACAAAAATAAATCTTAATTTAGGTAAACAAATTACAGCAAACGTATATAGCCAAGACGCGCGAGCATATCTTGTTCCGCGCCCGGCCCGCGGCCGGTCGGCGACACCTCCTCGCAACTCATGAGGCCCTGGTACTTGCTACTTGCTAAATTAATTTTTTGGACAGTTTTTTCTCAATTTTGGCCACCGTAGCCTACGGAGACTAACAAGCAACGCTAAGCGGTCTTCGTAGTCTATGGGTGTTGCTATATTACGGGTGTCACATGCGTGTTTCTGACTTATGAAGTAATTATTTTTACTATGCAACCAAATGAATATTTTGTACGTTGGCAGCAATGCACTTAGTTTAACACGTTCACTGCGGCTTGAGGCAAAACCGCCCCAAGCTCGACTATACGCTGGTGCGGGGCTAAAAGTTCCTGTTATCTCTCTCGTGCGGGAGCTGTCGCCGTTTACTTACAAGGCGTACGATAAAGACAAATATACATTTCTTTATGTTATTCAAACCCAGACTCGTTGGTATAAAAAAAGTGTTTGAGATCAAAATAAGCCTCGAACGCACTGGGTATATATTTTATCCACACAGTGCGGGTTGAGGTTTATTTACGCCCCTAGAAAGTGACCTCAAGGCCGCACTGAGCGGGACGCGGGCGGCGCGGGAGTCGATCGCTTAACGTTAGTGCGGCCATAGTTGTCGATACGGAGCCAGCGTGTTTCACGTAAATAATAGGTATAACCTAAATACGAAAACGATCGTGACCTATAGTGTTTCAGTTAGTATTTGCAAGTGTGAATTAAATTGTGTTTTAATAAATGTTAATAGTGTAAAGCATATACCGGGTGTGGCCTGTAATAAGAGCAAAAAATTAAAACATAGACTCTACTCCTCAAACTAGACAACGTTTTTCAACAACTTTTAAAAATAACATGTATTTTGAATTTTATTACAGTTATAAACTTATATTGATGTCATATACAAAGGAAAAAGTGACCATAAATGTATTATAATCAAGAATATAATACATTTATGGTCCGCATAGCATGCAGAAAGAAGTGGTTTACATATTTGCACAGGCATGCAGTCGGTATATTTGATAGTTCAGAAATTATTTGTAAAAATGTGTGAATTCCCCCTTATAGTGTCATCCACTGAGCCGCTAACCTTACTTACTCGAACTCGAAATAATAAATATAGCATAAATGCATTAGATTAACTTAAAATTGCGTCTGAGATATTGTATCGAAGATGGTCGACGAGATGATGACTTTTCATCGATAATTTAGCGATAACTATCATTCCCTTCACTAGACTTAGATAAAATTTTGTGCGTTTCGAGGCCTAAAAGACCTCAACAATTCTTTAGGTATTTTTTCTTTAACCAGAGGTCAGAACCAAGGGCGAAGCTAAAGGTATTTTAAACATTTACTGACAAATGAAGACCACAATAAACAAAACACCTAATCCTTGTCTAGGCAAAATTATGAAGGTTGTAAGTAACTACTGAAATTTGAGGTCCATAACGCCTCACCCGCACTGTAAATGAGCTTAGGTTTGGGCTGATTCGATCTCAACCGCACCAGTTTAAAGTTCGCCAAGATTTGTCCCGCAGTGAACGTGTTAAAACTGTATTCGTTTTGGTTTTGTTAGGTTGGTAGCCATTAATCGCAGTAACATTATAGCTTATAAAAGCACAAGAGCTTTTATGAGGAATATACAATATAGACTTTTCTTGAAATCTTTTATGTATGTTCTTATATTCGTGTTAATGAATGCATAAATGACAGATAACAGTAGAGGAGTAGGAAAAAACTATTAAACTCCCATATTTTCGTCTATGGTTGAGCTACATGCACTTGTACCTGTAAAATTGTAAAATATAGTTGGTCAAACCAATTTGTCAGTAAATAAGAACAATAAAAACTATACTCATCCTTTTCTTTTGGATGCTAGTACTAGTGTAAGACAAAGATAGTATGACTCCCTCTGTTTATGTTTGAAATGAGATAGCCCTTTGACAAACTATAGTACTTTTATAAAACGCAAATTGTAAAAAACGGAACAAGTGTTGCCAGTAAACGCCTGTAAACTTGTAACTTTATAAAATTGGGCCCTGGTGGGGATAACGGCATCAATTTTCATCCTGGCAACATCAGAGGGCCTACCGCGAACCACGTTCGACGTGTAGCCTCTTTGTCGCACTTGTAGATTCGTACGTAAGTGTGACAGGGAGGCAACACGTCGAACGTGGTTCGCGGTAGGCCCTCAAGTTTCTAGGAACTCCACTACAAGGATGAACTCAAACTGCGGTCTAATAATTATGCATACGACACAGTTATTAAGATCCTGGTCTAATCTATGTAAAGTTGTCCCTAAATATTTATTATTTTAAATAAATCTAAGAGAAATTTAGTGGTGCTCCATTTACGGATGGAAACCCAAATAGATAGGTGAATATTTAGTATGGTGAATTTATTTAAATATATCTATAAAATACATTTTTTGGCGTGAAACGTAAGGTGAACGAATGCCTTTGAAAAGTTTGAAAACCCGTAGAGCGGCTGCTAGGAAAACTAGAAATAACGAAAAATGTTATTGCGTGGTGGCTTAAATCTTTGTAACTATAATACCTATATGTGTAGTTTTGATATCAGTGTATAGATGAAAGTAGCTATTACTCGGAAATGTGGGTGCCGCTGACATAGATGGCGCTGATTCTGCGCTATAAACGACACATTCGGAGCTAAAATTACCCCTATTTGCAGTGTTTATTTACTCGTAGTATAGTAATTAAATTACTCATCAGTCCATTAACCTGTTAATGGACTATTGGGAATATTACGCAAAACTTTTACGTGGCCTTTTACAGCGTAAGCTCGGGCAAAGCCCGACGTTCAAAGCGCGCAAAGCGCGTTTTTAACATAATTGCACTGCAAGGTAATAAATATTACGCCCACTTGCACGCCCTTTACACGGTACGCTTTGTGCGCTCAGACATACAGAGCGAATGCGCACACAGTGTACTGTTTTGTGTCTGAGCACTATTGTATTATTTGCTGAGCACTAACTTTAAGTTCTGTGGTTTAGCAATAAGCTCTCCTAAGCTTCGAGCCTTCGGCCGTAAAGCGGCTTTTGCAATAACCCACGCCACGTTTCACGTCAAACCAATATGATCCGTATGGTCTATTAATTAGGCATTTAGTTACGTCCACTTCTTTGTCAGCGGTGCGTAAATAAAATGCTATTTTGTACAATAGATTCTGAAACAATTAAAATTTCATACTTATAATAGATTTTGAGCTACGTAGGGGTCAAATGGCCAAATGGTTCCAGTAATATAACACACGGCCGCTGCGTCGCCAGTTCTCTTATTTTAAACATGGCTTGACCCGCTGCCGCGTGTCTAGGTCTAGATTCTTGTTGGGGCAAAGACACCAACTTCACGTTAGATGGCGATATTCCATGCAATAAAAATTCCGAGTTTAGTATCATTTTTCTGGTCGGGTTGAATAAGTAATAATCGAAACCCTTTCGTTATTATTCGTTGGCCTGGTGCGTGCACCTGCGGTGGCAGCAATATTTGCATTTTTATCACTAGGCCTGCCACTATCGCACTTACATACTTGTTAGAACGTGTCAGGCGATAAAAATGCGAACGTGCTTAGCCTGCAGAATGAGAACCAATGAAAGTGCGACAGCCAAGTGAAAAACGTTCGTTGGCATGGTGTGTACGCGAGACCTTTCTTTACGAGAAAAAAAGGAGACGAATACTGTACTTATTGCAGAAATTTTACTGGCTCTGGCAAGTTGGCAACACCAACGCGAATGTCATTGTGTCAAACGTAGCTGCGCGTACGATAGGGTAGGGAATGATACCAGTCGTGCGTGAACGAACGGCCGACAAACGCGCGCGTACTTTTAAAACTTACCAACTAATATGTTTTGTTTATATTGATTGTAGAGTGTAGAAGTGTTTGTATTAGTGCTTTATAATTAAAATAGATCTACAAATATATATCTACAAATTAACTTAAATTTTAAGGTAAGTTCTATATATACCTGTATATTTCAGTAATAGTTCGGATTTTACTTTATTCATGAAGTTCAACACTTTCACTTAGCATTGCGTAAGTTTTGTTTAATCATTCGTAGTCCCGACAAATATATTTTTGTCTATTTAGGAGCTGAGGTCTATAGCATGGTGTAGTAATCCTTTTACTTATTAATATAAACCACACCAACAAATATGAGAAAATTTATCATTTAACATACACATGCACTGAGATGTTTACATGTGTCCAGATAAATTTTTGGGATTTGAGTGATTTTCATTACGATTATTGTGATACGACAAGTACTTAACATACTATTAATTAAGTAATTAATTACGTTAAAGCGTTTTGGTTTTTATTATACTGTTTCAAATAAGTAGGTTATATATTGTATGTAAGTATGTACTTTTGTATCATGCGCGATAAACATCCTCTTAGTTTTTGTGGAAGGTAAGGTCAGCCACTTGCCGTCGCGCTAGATGACATTCTATGGCCTCTACCTACTCTGCTAGCGATTGCTCGTTTCGCCGTTGAATGTACTTAATCATTTACTTGTACTCAAATGTTCTCATGGTACCGGCAAGCATTGCGTGATCAGATTGAAGGTTGGAAAAGGGAAAAGTCATATTATACACAATGAGTTCATACCTAAATCTTGGTACTTAAACAAGTTATTTTATTTAAAAAAATTAAATGAATAAAATATAATCATGTTATTAATATACCTATATTATCTAAGATTCTTATTATTAAACATCGTAGACTTGGTTCGTTTTGGCAGTGGTGCTTGCTGTCGGGCCTGCCGGCGCTGGCTTGTTCGTGGACTTGCTCCGAGTTACTGCCCGGAGTTTCTCTTGTAACTTAGCGGTCATAGAATACATGGTATTAGTCCTGTGTAATGCTTTTTCTTCCTGCAATGGAGTAATTAATGAGATAAGTCGACACACGGGTCATAGTACCAGGTCATAGTCCTTCACAATAGGTATTATCTTGCATCGCTTTCGCTCTTATTACGAGGCGTAACGAACTCATAATAAGAGCGTATTTGTAGGTAATCAACATCCGCAGTGTTTAGGGCTCTAAGAAAAACAAAACATTGTAATAAATGGTGCAATGGTACGGAACCCTGTGAACGCGAGACCTATATACCCACTTGTACTGGTTTGAAGACAAAGGAACCGAACATATGCTTACCGACACGTAAAAATGATATCTATTACTTATCTGGGCTTGTCTTCTAACTATTGTCACGTAGGTAGGTATATAAGAAATAAACTGCTATACCCTTATCCTATTAACTACCTACTAGTATTTAGTATTTGGGTAAAATAATTTATTAGAATATTCTTTCTCTCCTTTATATTTCAATACGACGAAAATAAACTATGTAATGCACTAATGCATCTACGTTATGTCGACACGCACGAGTACCAGTAAGTAATAACATCATTGATTACGGTTCAACAGTGGCTTATTTTTTAATGAAACTCCCTAAAATAGGAAATAAACCGATTCATTCCTCATTATTATTAAAAAGACATTTTACTTCATAGCGATATGTACCTACTAGAATAATACTGAAGGGCAATGCCATCTGATGTACAGTCAGCATCAATAGTAGCCTATATACAATGCGCCAAAAGTAGTTATGTGCCATCCCGGAATACTTTTCCAAATAGTTATATATTTCTACAGCTGGCGTTTAAAAGTTACTGCTTCAGTCGAATTATTCTACATATAGAGATATATCTCTCGTAGAGAATGGTTACTTTTGACTCGTTATTAAATTTGATCCGTTAATTTTGATGCTGACTGTACTTATTTAAAATATTGAGGGCGTCCGCTAGCTGGCGCGGTTGCACGGAGCGGGTGAGCGGGTTAACGAAAAAGAGTATGCGCAACGCTAACTGGCGCGGACACGTGAGACGGATTTTACCTTACAATAACACCTGCTCCGTTCGCCCGCGCCAGCTAACAGACGCCTTTAAAGGTCGGGGACTATAGCCAAATATTCAAGCATGGAATAAAAGCCTTACGTCCATTTGGCAAGTATTGAAAGAGAGATATTAAGTTTATGATGAGGAGAAGAGAACCTATATAACGAGAAGACGAACTGAGTTACGTACTCTGAAATTGAAGTCCCAAAAAAGTAACCTAATTCGAAACGCTTATCCTCAAAATGTTCCTAAACAATAAATTGAGGTGATTAAAAATACTTCTCCATCCGCGAAGATCGCCTGGTTGATTTGCTGCAACTTGTGTCTAGTTAGCACATCAGAGTAGTCACACGAAGATGATTCTGAAGACACCTAAAAGCAATGAAATTGTTCAGGAAAACCTCCAAGCATGTGTTTAAGATGGAAAATTAGTCATTGTATTGGCCTTAAGAGGGAAGTATACCGCACGTGATCGTCCATACAAAAGGAGAAAACGTTTTTCCACTTCTAAACATTTTCTATTCTCCACGATTTTCAGTATGTCATTGATGCAATGAAAAACTAGTGAACGTCCTTTTTTCCTTTTTTTCCAAATTTACACATCAAAAAAATTTTTTTTTTGAAAGCGAAACCTATAATCTTAGAATATATACGTATTATGCTGATGCGATCGACATCAAAATGAAAGTGATTTGTTAAGATTTAGTTGGGTAGTGGAAAACGTATTCGCCTGAAATGGTATTTCGTAGAAAAAATACCGATACTTCGTTAGATTCAAAAAACTATTTTTCCCTCTTAAGGTTCAATTTGTTAACACGATTTCAGTGATTGAACTCGTTCTTTCATTTTTATCCATCATGCAGACTCATTCATATCGAGTTTCGTAAAAAGTTTCAATAGTTCAGTTATGTATACGATGCGTTGGGCCATAGAAAAAAATAGAGTGCAGCTCCTTATCTCGATTTAGTTATGTAGGTATGGTCCCATTCGGCAGAAAGCACGAATAATATGCTTATTAACCTTAAAGCTATATGCATGCCAAGTTTCGTGCTATATGCCGATGGGACCATAGTTGAGGCTAAGGAGCCGCACTAATAAGTAATTTCAAATTAATGTATTCTCGGCATATTTTTCGATATATATGGCTAGTTATTTTTATATAGGTAGGTATTATATAGAGGATATCCAGAGTCCCTTCCCTTACACACGCTTACATACGTATTTTGGTATGTATTGTACAGAGAGACGGAGATGGCGAAACTATAAGGGTGCCTAAAAAACGAATGTTTATATGGAATCACTACCTACCTAATACTAATTATATGCACACCGTACCGGAACTAGTGATGTCCGCTGGACTCTATGAATGTCGCGAGAGCACGCAGCCGGGGATGTGAATACTGGATCTACGCGGAGCCTGTTGTCTTCATTAGCGTTAAATACAAAGAATGAGTTGGCACTGGGTGGCAGGAATTTGGTGAGAACGTGCCAGGCTGCCAGCGCTGCGCAGAGGAGGGCTGCGGACACAGCGAATACCGGGGCAAAGCCGAGCTTTTCCACCGGCAGACCGCACTCGGCCTTGCGCTCGTCGAACCTGAAACATAATGCACTTGCAAACTAAAATAGATGTACCGGGTGAACTCTCCGTACCCGTAGCTGGGACCGAATCAGACTTATTTTCAGTATTTGCGACCAGGGAATTACATTAATTATTTGTCTTGGTAGCATAAGAGTAGTTTTATTTCGACGTTATTGGACCAGTTCTTGGCCGTATTATTTCAAGATCGAATGACGGTGCATTTGCGTATAATGACTGTTTTGGGCTGTGTAATGTATATACCATAATTCATAAAACAACTAGTAAACAAACGGAGGCCATACTTGATACAAACCTACAGTCACCGAGTCACCTGACTGTGGTAAAGTGATTGATATAAATAACGTTCAAGTGCCAAACTACCTCAACAGAAATGAGTGCCTTTCATCCCTTAAAATAACACATGGCACGAGTAAACGTAATTATTATTATTATTATTTAGAGCCTGTCGTGTCCCACTACTGGGCAAAGGCTTCCCCCCCCAATCTCTCCACTGATATCTGTCCAGTGCTGTGCCTGGCCACTCCTTCAAGAAGGAGTCCAGTTCATCCCGCCATCGCCGGTGAGGTCTGCCAGATCCCCGATTCGAGTTTTCGGGCTCCCACTCTGTATCTAGTGACTTTGCCCCACAACTCATTCGGCATTTCGCAGACGTGAAGCCTCATTCACTCTCAATAGTTCTTGGTTAGGAAAAAATACAAAAAGTGGGTCAAAGGTTATGTTTGTCCTGTTACAAAATTAAGGATTAAAAATGTTTAAATAAATAATGATATGGTCATCGGTGAAGATTATAGAAATAGGTACTTAGATGAATCTTTCGATGGCTCGTGACTATAAATCAGCATCGGCATTAAAATTAACATTGATCTCTTGTTAACTAACCAGTCAGCAACTCCGCAGTTTTTGATTCCATCACATACTACGCCGCTAGTAAAACAGTATCTGTTCTCATTGTATACACATAATGATTCGTTTTTCCTGTAGCAACTTTTCTCGCGGCGTGAGAGCATACGGGCTGCGGTTGCTGTCACCTGGTACATGTGAGCCTGCAATTATAAAGGATATCCTTAAAGCTGGTGTCTCTATATTATTCTCGCATGGACTTAAGGCCATAAGTTTTAGCCAAAAATTCAATATTCGGTCATTGAGATATAGTACTAGATTCGGCATCTCTATCAAAATGTTTCCGCACTTCAATGAAGTCTCGGCACTTCATTGCGTTTAGTTAGTAGGTCTCCGACTACTGGCGAGATGCCACGCATATAAAAAAAAAATGGTTTGTCAAATAATAAATAGTCCATTTAGGGTTGCCAACTATTTTTTGGTGGATAGTATTTTCCAGAATAAGGAATTAAACATATAGTACATTTTAAAAAATATAGTACTTTTAGATAAAATGCTTAACATAAGTGTAATATACGTTAAATCATACTTACTAGCACTCTGTTAAGATTAGTTATGGTAACGATTTTAGAGCAAAAATGTAAAATTGATAGATTTAGTCGTTGAAATTGTACTCCTTTTGTTACGTAATATCTAAATAACAAGTATTGGTTTCTATTAGCACGTCTTCTCATCTTGCCTTTTAATAATGAGGTCGCAAGCGTGTGTCCCCGGTAGACTCCAGCTATCATGCCATCAGTTAGTCATATATGTAAAACTGCTCACTCGTCATCTCATACGCCCAGTAATAATAAAGAGTAAAAAAATATCTTTTTAATAACAATATTTATTTAAAGTTTAAATTTATATTTTTTATTGAGCTTTGTGCACTTTTTAGTAATGTCTAATTTTTAATAAAATGAGACAACGATTCAGTACATTTATACTGAATATTTATGACAATTTAATAGCTCACTTTTATTAAATTTATGTCAGCCCTGTTGCATTCCCCACGCCATTTTGTCTTCATACTTGAAATAATTTTATTTGATTAGAATTAAATTGATAATCGATCTTGAACAAATTAGAAGGATGTCGGAAATATAGTATTTTAGCGTACTATATATTTTTTCAACAGTATACAGTACAGAGAGCCAAAATATAGTACAATACTATATAATATAGTACGGCTGGGAACCCTAAGTCCATTGTGCAACGATGGGGGTAAGAGGAATTTTGGATATGAGGGAATTAAAGACCCGAGTTTGCAATATTCTTACCCCGGGGTTACACGCTATGTTTTTCATCACACTTGCGAGGAAAAAAGTAAATTTTAAGCGAAATAATTTTTAAATACAGTGATATATCAAACATTCGTCCGCCATTTTGTAATTTCTTGACAGGTTAGGCATCGAAAGCACAGATCTATTCGGCATTCAGCCACGATTAAAAATTATGAAAAAATATTTTAAACGGCTGGTAAATTAATCAAATGAAGTCAATTTAAACATAAAGAAATATATTAAATTATAAACGTATTTAAAAGAAAAACTCATTTATGCTATTTGGTTTGTATGAATAAGTGACATAATAAAAAAAGCTAGTTTTTTTCACAATCCATAACCGTATTACATTTCTTTTTTAGCTTACTGTAGGCGTGCATATATGCCTTCTTAGGTAGGTATATACCTACCCAAAATGGAGCCATATATCGTATAGGTACAGATAGTGTGACCATCCCGATTATCGTCACATAAAAATGCATTAATTTTGTACTATTTAGACACTATAAATTAAAGTGAATGTTGACAAGGAAAATATAAATTACTTAATTGTGGTCCATGGTGATGGGTAAGATGAAAGTCGCACATCGCACAAGCCA
This sequence comes from Cydia pomonella, assembly GCF_033807575.1. NCBI lineage: Eukaryota > Metazoa > Arthropoda > Insecta > Lepidoptera > Tortricidae > Cydia > Cydia pomonella. Next base: position 13,741,816 of record NC_084703.1, on the reverse strand, counting down.
AACACTTTACTGTGAACGACTCTTTTACGTTGACCAAATACGAGTATGTTCTCTGTTAGTCAACGTTTGTCTTTGTGTTTTGCATACTATATATGTCACAAGATATCGAAGTAATTACGAATTAACTAGATCACTTGGATAATATATTCATATAGTTATATTAGATATTCTAAGATAATGCTTAGTTGTGAATTTGAGCAAAATGTATTGACGGAGTTAGTGAGATGAATGTACCTATTTTCATGACAGTCAATTCAATACTCCGTACCTCATTACAGTCGAGGAAATTGAATCTTTAGCAGTTTGCGGTTCAAATAAATTTAGTTGTTCATACTTATGCTAAGAATGTCCAATGTAAAGTGAACCATAAACTACTAAAGAATCAATTTCCGCGGCCGTACATAGAATACTTAGATAATATCTAAGTTTATAAAATACGAACGTTCATATCTATATTAATACTGCTGTTACTCCAGAAGTGAAATTGAAATCTTTCCCGAACACTGGTAACAAAATAAGGCGACTTTTTGTTGTTGCCATCGATGGTATCGCATATTTTGTAACATTTATCCTTTGTCTTATACACTGTTAGTGCACTTGGGTTTCGGTAGCAGCTGTAGTCCATATTTTGTGGATAAAGAATGGATATTATTAAGTATACGTCAGAAGACTCCGCCACAATTTCCACCTGGCAATCGTAGTCGATTGAGTGTAATGTATGAAACACCTGAAACAGGAACGTTTATATTAATTGAACATATGTTAAAATAAATTAAAATAATTTATGAAGTATATTATTTTTATACTCCAAATAACTTTTTGTAAAGCCTGAGCAGTAATATATATGATCACGCGCCATATTGCGGAACTGTGACCTTTTACATGAAAATAACAGCGCCCTCTTGACAATGATCATATATTTCTGCCGGCCTAGCCAAGGTGACAATCGCTATCGCTTCGACAACGAAACGCTTTGTGTCTCTCTATCACTCTTCTATATTAGTGCGACAGTGGCTACGGAGCGTAAGCGATTTGCACGTTGGCTACGCGGCCTGATCAACCGGTCTAGCCAAGGTGACAATCGCTATCGCTTCGACAACGAAACGCTTAGTGTCTCTCTATCACTCTTCCATATTAGTGCGACAGTGACAGCTACGTTTCGATCGCTACGGAGCGTAAGCGATTTGCACGTTGGCTACGCGGCCAGGCTTTTAGATACTGCACCAACATTTTCCTGAGGCTCGTATCTGATTGTAAGTAATTTCTTGTTCTAAATCTGTTATGGATTTGAATTATCATCTGTCAAGAAATACATTTCATAGCAGGTTGCGCCAATAATTTTTATGGGAGAAAAATTGTCGCACATAAAAACAGTTTAAAAAGAATGAATAGTACCTTGATACTAAATCCTCTGATTGTAAAGGTTTTGTATTGTAATTTTTGTGTTCTTTCATTCCTAGGTTTATTTTTTGGATCAATTGAAATCTGATATTACTAGTGTTTGCCTTTCCGGTGTGAAAAGGAGACAAAAATATGTGTGTACCTTTTATATAATATGTGTAGTATCAGAAATATCAGAATCCAAACCCTCGTTTGCAAATGATCAAATTTAATAATAATTTGAAAACAAATAAATCAAAATAACTGACTTTTGAGTCCCGATTCTAACGACATATAAACAGCCACAATATGAGGGGTAGGTACTCGGAGCGGAGGCTGCAGGACCATTTCAAAGGCAGCGCAGCATTCGCCAAGGTGGAAGAATTTTAGAAAGTTAATGGAATCTGTAGTTAATGAAAATTTACGACGCTATTAGGGTGAACCTCAGTGCACTTATATAATATCTAGGAATTGCATAATAAAACGGTATCCAATTACTTTTCCGTCAGACTGCCCAGTGCCCAGGCTCCATACAGGCAGGAGGGTCAAAATTAACCCTGCAACCGACTGTACTTAGACCGTATTAACTAAATCTGCCTCAAATGGAGATAAGTATTTGCCTATGGAACTCACCAAGGTAATCGTGTCTGATAACCCCATACCAAAAGACAAGTCGTACCTAAGAGCGCTAGAATAAGCGCAATTGTTAGATACGTCATACGGTCGGTAAAGTATTAGGAGCCCAACACCACTTACAGACAGAAACAAGCTCAGTAAGATACTTAAACCAAAAGCTTGATACATGATGTCTACAAGTTACTTAAATGATGTTGAAACTAATTTTCACTTGACAGATAACCCTTATTGGCAATTTACTTGAAAATTCTACATGGTCGCGAACGTCATTTACTTAATTGATAATGAAAACTTCTTGTCAACATATTTTTTTTTACCACACCATCTGGTAAAAGACTCTCTTCATTGGTTTATTTGTCCAAGGTCTTCATTGTAAAACACTGATGAGAATGAAGCATTTTATCCACATGTATGCCAAAGTAATCTGATGCAAATTTTGAGTTGTATTGATGTTGGCTGGTAGAAATGATGAATTTGAATGATAAATATTTAATCATTCAAATTTGGATTTTATATATATACATAAACCCCCTACGCTATATCTATATGCCAACAAAATCCATTTATCGCAAAAATACCTTTCCTCATTTTGGAAAAGAGCTGATATACTTCAAACTGATGGATCGAATTCTATGAAATACTTATAGTTAAGAAACACCCTAAAAACCTCGTTTTATATTTAAAAAACGCATCGAAATTGTCCCATTCATTCAATGCTACTGTAACCTCCCCTACCCACACCCCAAATCTACCCCATCTATTCAACCCCGGACCTAATAAAATAAGGAACCTAATCGTTATCAATCCCACCTTTAAAATTACCCCTAAAATTTACCCCAACAATAATTTTACCTTAACAATAATTTGGCCAAGTGAACGTCTAGTTAAAGGTTAGGACCCCTTGAAGCGAACCGCGGTACCCTAGATTCTTTAATGAGTAACAACTAAATCTTGGACTCTGATTCTACCTGATTAAGTATTACCTAGACGTTAAGACTCTGAAATTTACTATACTAAATAATTTATTATGATGATAAGAAGTAATCGATAGGATTTTATGTTAAGATTCAACCTTCAGCAAAATACCGTAAGACTGTGTTATTCCAAACCCTTTTCTATATTAAATATGACACCTTACAAGTAGAATGAAAATATATAACAATCGACAAGGTATGAGCAGTGTCGTGGTAAAGAATATAGGCTCCGCCCACATGCACAAGGTCGTAGACGACGGGTGTAGCCTTAAGTTAAACTCAATGATTTTGATGTAATGTAAGATATATTTCTATTAATTTATTAGAAAGATATTTAGTTATTGCAGCATATATGATTATATGAATATAAAAATATTTTTGGTAAAATCCTGCTACTCCTATTAAGTCTTCGGGGTAACATTGAAGCAGCACTCCTGGGTTAAGCCCATTTACACACTTATATTAAGATTAAATATTTTTACCTATCAATCCTATAATCTTCTAAACGAAGTGTGAATGGATCACACGTGCTGCCTCTAATGCTAGATGCAGGTCTGAAGACTCTTACTCCGATTAGCAATATCAATCGGGCCACCTACTCCTATCTTATTAGCCAGACGGGCTATGACCAACGCTTCGCAACCCTATGCAAACTGGGCTGACGAAGAGAAGCGATAAGTATTCGTCAGACACCATTTACTTATCTTTTTATATCCAAAAGCTAAGGCTACTAAGCCATTATCCCAGTCCCCATAGCTAAAAGTAGGCTGAATTCCTAGGCCTTTTAAATGTATAAACGAAGTACAAGTTTAACTCATTACTGTACTTTATGAGATCGAACTATCAAGGTGAGTATTATTCCACTCAAAGATTCCAATGGACTGCGCTCGCCTGCCAAAGGGTCTCTAAAACAAACCATTCTTTAATCCCAGAATAGTCTGTGTTCCTAAACCCAACTTGATATTTAAGGATTGAATATATAAATACCTTAGGACCTGATCGTAATACTCAGTACTTCGTCTCTACACCAAAAACCCAGAAATGAAAATACATAGATAAGATGTTACAGATAACCCTCAACTTTCCACTCAGAGTAACAGTCTGGAAGATTTAGGTAATTAAAACCCATTACCAGTATTTCACTAATATTATCATCAGTACACGTTATAAAACCATAGCTTCACATCATTAGAACCTTTTGAAAGATATATATATACACTAACCAATCGAATTTCTAGATCAAACCTAAGAGAGACCCTATAACAGTGTGTGTGACTCTACCCTATTCCTACCCTTAGACCCTAATCTAGCATGTCCAGAACACAGATCGTACTTACCATTGATCTAGTGATTTGGAACATACACAAGTGTATCCCTAAGTCTAAGCTGTAAGCATTCGGCCGACAAAACCGAGGTATAGCAAACCCTAGTGTCTGTGTGATTGGCCCCCTCCTCATCGCCACGTGGGCACGGTGGATGAGAATAGACCGACCTAGCATGTCTATAAGTAATCAGCACACTAGCACACACACCCGTACCAGTCACATGGGATACCCTGCCATGACTAAAACTTTATCTGTGTTTGTTACCAATCATGACAGAAGCTCTCCCGTGACCAGCACTAGCATGAGCCAGAGCACCGAAATTTATAAATATATTTAATACGAGACCTAGCCTCAATTACTGCAGACTTCAGTGAGCCGAGATTACTCTCAATGGCACGCACGTGATGCCCTCACATTCATCTAACAGCTGGACTTTGAGACTAAGGAGAGTATGCTCGCCTCTTATGTTGGTAAAGAAGAGACGCCAAGTCCTCTCAACTTGGAGCAAAAGACTTCTAAACAGCTGCAGTTTGACACCGTTAGGGAACAGCTGATTAGATGGACAAACTGTTAGTCCAAACAGTGATCTGGCTTTATAAAATAACAAACTAACCTCATAGAAAGGTAATAAAATAACAAAATTAGATTTTACTAACAAAAACTCACAATATAGTGACACAGATAAGGAAGTAAAGAATCTCCACCATAGCCTAAGCTTAGCATTACGACAACATTGTCCCCGCAATGCCAAACATAGACACAATTTACAAGTTTAAATTTACCAGGATAATTCCCAGCAAACACAAACAAATAGAAGGAATAGTAGAGAAACCTTACTTACTCAAAGCCAGAGATACCGCCAGTCCGATGGTTAAAGAATGAATGCCCCTCCTCCGTACTTTACGGCCCTTTTATATACTTTAGTAGCGACATAACAGCGACATAACGGCGACATAACGGCGACTAGCGACATAATAGCGACATAACAGCGACATATTGGCGACTAGCGACATATCGGCGACATAATAGCGACATAACGGCGACATAATAGCGACATAACGGCGACATAATAGAGACATAACGGCGACATAGTAGCGACATAACGGCGACATAGTAGCGACATAACGGCGACATAGTAGCGACATAATGGCGACATAATGGCGACATAATAGCGACATAACGGCGACATAGTAGCGACATAACGGCGACATAATAGCGACATAATGGCGACATAATAGCGACATAACGGCGACTTAGTAGCGACATAACGGCGACATAGTAGCGACATAATGGCGACATAACGGCGACATAGTAGCGACATAACGGCGACATAACGGCGACATAGTAGCGACACAACGGCGACATAATGGCGACACAACGGCGACATAGTAGCGACACAACGGCGACATAGTGGCGACATAACGGCGACATAGTAGCGACATAACGGCGACATAATAGCGACATAACGGCGACATAATAGCGACATATCGGCGACATATTGGCGACATATCGGCGACATATTGGCGACATAACGGCGACATAATGGCGACATAACAGCGACATAATGGCGACATAACAGCGACATAATAGCGACATAGTAGCGACATAACGGCGACATAGCGACATAACGGCGACATAGTGGCGACATAACGGCGACATAATAGCGACATAATAGCGACATAACGGCGACATAACGGCGACATAATAGCGACATATCGGCGACATATTGGCGACATAACGGCGACATAATGGCGACACAATGTTTTTTACGCACACAACGACAGGATTCGCTTGGTAGTCAGTTTAAGTAGACCAAAAAAATGATAAAATGAAACGTTTCAAAACCTATCAAGCATGAATATGCTAACATTATTATTTAACTTCAGGTATTATAGTTTTGTTTCCTGAAAATAACGTCTGTATTGTAATATTTTATGTTTATTATTAAGTTAGTAACTCAATGTTCTTTATTGCACCAATAATTATGCATTTATTCTAGGTTAACTTCAATTGATTATTATCATTCTTTGCAGCATTTTAAAATAAATAAAAAAAAATGAAAATTCACTGAATGTTATGTATTTAATCGAAATCACAAGTGGTAAAATACGGAAACGTGTCCTTCAAGTTGTAATTGTTAGAATACGGAGTGAAATCATGACTGAAAGATGCAAACGAAGAGTACTGTAGTTTTTCATTATTTTCTATGTGTTTTAATATAAAACCAAGGCCAATATTACGAAATAGGCATATGGCTAGTCACACTACGATGCCACTGACCGACATTGGAGTCAAACATAGGTATAACACCTCTCTTTTTGCGTCGGGGGTTAACCAAACCAGTGCGTGAAAATAAATATTAGTTTAATACAACGATTGACAATGTTATAGATGGTGGCGGATAGAGACTCCGAGAAAACCGACAGGGACCTCGCAGATCAGTATGGCTACAAAAAGGATTTTCGGACAGCAATCCCGCAGTTCCTAGCAGTCAGCGTCAAGAACTTGTTATTACTTGGTAAGAAATCATTTATGTTATGTAGTCATTATCTACTAAATGTTTAGAACGCTTCCTCTCTCTGGGGCCATCCATTAGATTAAATTGATTCTTAAAATTTTGATTCCATTATGACAGAAGATATTTAATTTCAGGTTATGGCATGACACTCGGTTTCCCGACAATTCTCATACCTGCAGTGAGCCAACCAATAGAAGAAGAACAATTAAGTCTATACCCGTCACAAGTGGCTTGGATTAGTAAGTGGAGATATATACAAGAACAATTTGTTTTACAAGGGGGCAAAATTGTTGTTGAAGTCATCGTGCTATATTCATACCCGAGCAAGCGAAAGATTCCAAAATTGAAAGTTTCAAGGCACAAACGAAGGTTAAACAATTTTTGCTACCAAGTGGAAACAAACATTTTTCACCACACCAGCGCGAGGAAAATATATAATAACTATAAAACATTGCAAATCAAATTCAGATGAGTGCTATTAAATATTTATTAAACTATCAATTAAAAATCAATTCAGCCAACTGACATGAAAACAATTCAACATTTGCATTTAATTACGTTGCCAGTCTTGTCGATAAAAGCAACTTTCTAGTATTAGTTTTCGAAGACAATGAAGACCTTGGACAAATAAACCAATGAAGAGAGTCTTTTACGAGCTAGTGTGGTGAAAAATTCCTTACTGTATCAACATGCACCTTCAGGAAATTTCAGAGATAAGCATTAAAATAGGATTTGACAGTTAATTTGTTGTATTCCCTGCTTGCAAATCTTGAATTTTATTTATTAATTATTATTGTATCTTCTTGGATTTCACGGGCCTAAAAATCCCGGTCTCTTGATAGGCTTGCGTGGGGATATAGATCCAACGCGTAGAGGCCCCTTGGAGAGCTTTAATGTCATGTAGAATGCCTGCTGGAACCCGTTCACAGGCGCAACAATAGACACCCATGAACCGGTCAGAAAAAAAAAAACACACAATTATGGCTTCGACGCATTTCGCAATTCAGCAGTGTTATGCAGCCGAGCGCGGAACCGCTGGTACTTGACACCCCTCGGCCAATCTTCTCCACCTGCCCTACTACTCTACTACTCTCATAGAGTACCTACTCGTACGTCATGGCTTATAGACCAGCAAGTAGGTCGTACGTAATGTACTCTCAACATAAGATAGACGAAAAAAAAACTTTTTGAAAATAAAACCTGGCCGCATTTTCACTGATATAAGATACTTATCATACGCATTTGCAATTCAAATAAAATTATAATGGCAAAATAATTCAATTTCTTAATAGCTGTTTAAATTCAAAATACACAGATTTTTAACAATTTTTCTTGAGATTGCAAGAGTTAAGTAGATAGGTACTTAATCAAAGTGCTAGAAAAACAATCATGAAACATGATATTCTGATAATGATGCCTTTGATCCAATAACTACTGAAACATACTTGTCTTGTTGATAGCTACTTTGAAACTAATCTACTATACTATCTCAAAAATCACAACACCCAGTAACAGGCCATGAGGAAAACTTCAGTTTATCTACATAAACATGATCCAATTCCATATTATCACCCTTCAGGTTGTCATAGATAAAAGTTAAGTACGTACTATTTACCGGTAACAAGATATGTTTAAAGAGCTTCCCTTTTTCCTCAAATGATCGCGGAAACGAACGGAACCGTATTACAAGACTCCGCTGTCCGTCCGTCTGTCTCTCCGTCTGTCACCAGGCTGTGTCTCATGAACCGTGATAGCTAGACAGTTGAAATTTTCGCAGGTGATGTATTTCTATTATATTAACAACAAATACTTATAAAAACTATTTACAAAAAAAAGTAAACTTCAAAAAGGATAAATTAAAATATTATCCTTTTTTAAGTATATGCGTTACCAGCTGATATGAACCCGTGGCTCGAAGCTCGTGGTAAGGCTGTAGCCTTACCACGAGTTGCAACTGTAGTTGCACTACATCAAATTGTTAGTTTACGAGAGGAAATACTTGAGTTTGCTTAAGAATATAGTCAGATCACCATACACGTGCTTTTAAAAAAATAGTAGTTCCCTCAATTCCTGATGGATCCCAACATCAGATCAGAACCCAATTAAAATGGAACCAACTTGGAGGTAACTCCTTTCAAAAAAAATTTTTAAGAAAAAAAAAACCGACTTCATTGAGGGAGACCGGTGAAAGAACGATTATTGTTGATTTGAGATTTCATACAATGAAATTAAAAAGACAACGTCCTACACCTAATTATGTAGAAAAGGAGGTAACATGTTTTTTTTTGCCACTGCACCCACCTTGACACAATTCAGATTTGCCCTATGGTTGTCTGGTAAGATACCTACCCGCAATAGGGTATTCGACTGTATTTAAGATAAATTATTTCAAACCATGCATGAAATAAAGCAGCAGATAATTATTAAAAAAGTAAGTAGGATAGAAATATAAAAATGTCCCTTGAAATCCTAACTGCTTGGCAAAGAGAACAAATTGCCAAACGTGAACTATGCATCATTGAAGAGTTCCGTTCTGTTCATCATCTGCTGATATGAACTGCTGTTCCACTTCATCAAATGTCACTTCTACAAATGTAAATACTTGATTTGTTAATGAAAATACTAAGATCACTATATATATGCCTTTAACATTTGAGGAGTTCCCTCGAGGCCTCATGGACCCCATCGTCAGAACTCGAACTTGACAAAAATTTGTCTTGAAAATCTAATTTGCTTAACAAACACAGCGAAGAGGACAAATCGCCAAACGTGTACTATGCGTCGTTGAAGAGTACCATTCTGATCATCATCAGCAGTTCCACTTCATCAAATGTTACTTTTTTAAATGTAAATGCTTAATTTGTTACAGAAAATATAAAGATCACTATATGAATGCCTTTCACATTTGAAGAGTTCCCTCGATTCCTCATGGATCCCATCATCATAACTGTGTTTTGACAAAAACGGGACCAATCTGTATATATATAAATTCAAACAAAAAAATAATTTTCAAAATCGGTTCAGAAATAACGGAGTTATGGAGTAACAAACATAAAAAAAAAAACAACCGAATTGATAACCTCCTCTTTTGAAATCTTGAAGTCGGTTAAAAAAAGAATCACTCAAATCGGACCGCAGGTGTCGAAGTAATCGGTGAACATACATAAAAATAAATAAATTAATAGTTTAAAAAACACTAGAAAAACACGCTTTTCCTTCGTCAAAGTCATTAAATTAAGCGGTGCGTTTGGGCAATTTGCATTTCGCGACCAAGCTCTTCTTTTTGCTTAGGATATATTTGAGATAACTGAAAAACTTCCAAGTCAATATATAATAGGTTTGTCATACCCTTGAAATCTGATCGTGTTCAAAGTCCATTACGTGACCTTTCTCACAAGTGCAAACACGACTATGATACGATATTCCACCATGGAATTCCAGTGCCTATCTTCCGGCTTCATCATCAGACCTTGAAACCTAATCGTGGTCAAAGTTCATTACAAGACTTTTCTAACAAATCCAAACACAGGTATGATACGATGTTCCATCATGAAGTTCCAGTTCATATCTTCCGGCTCCATCATCAGATCAGTTCGACAGTACCATATTATTGTATTGTCATCAGAACTACATACAGCTGCCAATTTTCATGACGCTACGATCCTTGGAAGATGGTAATATTAGTTACCTTATTTCTATGAAATTGAAGTCGTTTAAAAAATAGAATAAAATAAATATTTAACGGAGCTCCCATACAACAGACATGATTCTTCTGCCGTTTTCATTTATTATTACGCAGTGTAACACAGTGTAATAATAAGTTACTGCTATTTATTTACCTCTATTATCCTAATAGTCTTAACGAGAGTAGATGAACAGGTGGTCTTATTCTATATACTTACTCGTACACATAAATAAATGGCAACGACGTTGTATTTCATTTATTCACTTAAATACAATACAAGTTTACAGTATGTCATCACACCAAACCAAAGCACATATCTTATACAGATATAGTGCATAATCCTCTACCATCGTATTTTCAGGGAAACGTACGAGCGTGTCATGCTATTTCAGTTAGTCTCAGTACAGAAAGTACTGAGGTTGACTGAAGTAGTATTACAAATACGAACTTTTCCGAGAAAATACGATTGTAAAGAAATAAACACTACATCTGCACTAAAGTAAATATTGCATTGGTTAGCATATTGCATAAGGTATCTGTCTGTCTAAATGGAGGCCTCCACTACCAATATTTTTTTTTATATTAAGGCAAATTTTAGGAAATAAAGTCACATAAGTACCATAATAGTAAAAAAAAATCGGCACCGGAGGTCATTTCAGACAGTCACCCCAGCATGCAATTTACTGTTAAACTTAAGTACCAACACAAAACAGAATTTGTACACCTACTGCTGATAAGACATAGTGATACTAAGTAATGAATTGTATCACCTATGTACCTATGTTTAACAAATAAAAATATTGATTGATTGGTTGATTGGTTTTTCATATTTTAGAAATATCTTAAGAGGGTGCGGACCGTCAAGTAACGCCTGAAACCCTGTATGTGTAGACGCAACTGTACTTTTCGGTTCTTGGCTCATGCTTATAGTTAAATTTTTGCTTAATTTAAACAACCATCAGTATCAAATGTCATTTAGAACGCGAACTGTAGAGATATATATCTATATCTGGATAATAATTAGTGCCGACTGTATTAAAATGTCATTTTGATGGAAAACTTATCAACTTATACCATACTTACTTATACTTTAATCACAGACTACGAGTAAAAACGTCTACGTCACTAAGGACTTTTTAGAACCTCTATGTTCATGTCCTTGTGCTACCCTAGCGCAGCCGGAGAGATTTCGAACTAATATTTTACAGCAGCCAGCGGAACACTTTAGCAATAGTTCTCCCGTAAGAGATTGTTCATAAAGAAAACTGTAGACTGTCTTAGCTAACATTGCACTAGCTTGAACAGAACTACAAGGAATTGTCATTACTCATTATATTATAAACATCATGTTTTCGTAAAAATTTGCCACGAACGATGACATGACCACACTTCGTCATTGCAAACGCCATACAGAGTTAGTTTAGGTTTTTTTTTATTCAGGTAACTACAAAATAAATGCTAAACCTATTTACTAAGTATCGTTAAACCTGTAAGATTTGTCTCGATACTCCATTCCGTAGTAGACTTTATACAAAAATGAATTATCTTAAAAGCATAACAAATTGGTTAATGGTTCATAATAACTATACTCAGGTTCAGGTTATTATCAGCAGTTTATAAATTACAAAAAACCGATACCATTGCACTGAAGTTCTACTCTATGATTATTTTGTTTACTAAGGACTAAGGAGCTACTAGTGAAATGTACAGGGTGCGTAGACAAGATACCAATCGTTAACGCTCCGTAGCGAACGAAACGCAACTGTCACTGTCGCACTAATACGGAAAAGTGATAGAGAGAGATGACTACGCTAGGAAGCGTTAAAGATTGGCTAAGCACCTTTGCTAAGCACCCAGTACAGGTAAAACCTTTTTCAGGTTCAATCAACTTAATAGTGGTCCCATTGGGCTGCGCGTTGTCCGGCGCGGTGACCGCTCCGATGGGCCGGCGGCGCGCGATGCAGTTTGTGAACCTGCCCTTCTTCGTGGCTTGGCTGATGTTTCATTTTTCCACCACTCCTGCGCATTTATATGGAGCTCTCTTCCTCACTGGGTTGGCGGGAGGACTTCTTGAAGCTCCGGTAAGACTTTGGAATGAATGAATATGAATAGGTACAGTCAGCATCAAAAGTAGCGGATCAAACAAGGTGTCAAAAGTATCTACCACTTGAACAGCTTAACAAAATGTTATGGTTCTATATGTAGAACAATTAAGACGGTAAAAAATATACTTATGAACATATATTTTAGAGATTTATCTATATTCGGAAAAGTTATCCGGAAAATCAGATACTTTTGGTGCGTTGTTTCATCCGCTACTATTGATGCTGACTTAGGGAATGCTAACCGGTTACCCGGTAATTTGACCAATATTACAGTCGGTAAAATACCGGTAATTTCCAGCCGTAACCGGGAATTTACCGAACGTTGTATAGGCAAATAAAAATGTAAAAACCTGTTGAATTACCCATCTATGTCTTCGTACTTACAAAAAAAAACAATTACTACGGTTTACGATTACGAAGAGACACTTAAAATACTTACTTTTCTGCATCTTATGATCTCGTCTGAGTAGGAACTATTTAGGAAGCAATGTTTTGTGACAAATGAGTGGTCGCTAATCCCTCGCCCTTTCCCTTCTCGCCACCCCTACCCGACCCGCCTTACTATGTTCAGTGTCCTTTGTTTTAGTCTGTAGTGTCCGACAAGTGTAGAATGCGAAAGAACATTTTCTACCGCTGGTTACTTGTGTTCAAAATATCGTTCACGAATGTCTAAGCAACGTTCTAATTAATCGCCTAGATATTTAACAAACGCAATTATTTTATATATAATTAACAGAATGATCTGATGATGACATGTTCCTGATTCCAACTCCTATCTTAAGAGCCCGGTAACGATTTTAGAGCAAAAATTTTAAATTGATAGATTTAGTCGTTGGAATTGTACACCTTTTGTTACGTAATATCTAAATAACAAGTATTGGTTTCTATTAGCACGTTTTTTCATCTTGCCTTTTAATAATGAGGTCGCAAGCGTGCTTCCCCGGTAATAGGTGACGAGAAGGGATATATTTTTTAAATTCATATAAATTATGGTAGTAAATTATACAAAATGATGTATAAGAACAGTTTCAGCAAATGTTGTAGATTGTTTAAGTATCAAAATTACGTTGAAATTAAGTCAATTTTCAGAGAAATTGTCACTTGTTTTGAAGTAATTTCTGGAGAAAATTGATTTCGTCTAACTTTCATTTACACTACTTCAAATTTATAGTAACAAAAATGTAGTTTATTAAAGTTGAAGTACAGGATATGTGTAATACAAAATTACCATTTTTAGCAATCCAAACTTAACGAAATTTACAAATAAGATCGACAAAATCACTGCTTTTCGCGCGTTTACCTAAACGTCCATCAGAAAAAAAAACATTACTAATTAAGTGAGTCTGTTTAAAAAAAATATATTTATTATAATGAAAGATAACAAGACGTGCTAAAAAAAACCAGTACTTGTCATTTTTAATAGTTAACAAAAGGTGTACAATTTCATGCGCTTAATCTATCAATTTGACATTTTTGCGACTAAAATCGATAACGGCCTCTTAAAGTGCAATTTTAAAGTAACTAGTGTTAAAATGATATGAAATTAATCTTGCTGTTAAATTTTTTTTTCTTATATTTACTAGATTTTAATGAATGTTGATTACGGTTTTAGTTACTTTAATAACAATATTATATTGATAGATGTGTAAATGCAAACTTGTATGACATTTAAATGACGACTGTCACTCTTTAGTTATAATTTTTGTTACCCTTTGATTACTGCGATTTTTAAAGAATTAAAAAAGTTTGATGTTGCTTATTTAATGTACAAGTTCATTTCGCTTTGAAATGATACATGTTTGATTTTTTATTTAATATGATTAGTAAATATATCTTGTTTAATGTTTATAGTTTATTTTCATTATTTTGTTTTGTCGATGTTTCTATAACGTGCTGTTGATTACTTTTAAAGGTTACTGACGAAAATAATGCAAAATCAATGTTTTTTATTTCATAAACGTATAACCGGTAATTTACCGGTTAACCGGTTAGTGGGACCTCGCGTCGGTAAATTACCGGTAATGAAAAACGCCCGGTTATTGCATTCCCTATGCTGACTATACTTTATGCGGCACTTATCTAGATTTTTTTTTTAAAGTTAATAATTTATTAAGTTTTTAATGATACTTTTCGGCACAGTGAGCATAAACTTAATAAGGCCTTAAATCAGTCCTTATCCGTATACCTATATAAGTACTTCCTTATAACCTTTTTACCGTAAGTATAGAACAGCGAAATATATGGTTAAAGTTATTTGATTTATTCGGGCCCTCCCAGCATAAAATCATAAAATATCTATATTCTTAAATTAGTAATAAAATAATATATTTTAGATAAACACTTCGCAAATGACCTCTAACTTCATCCATACATCCTCTAATTAAAAAATGACAAACTGGACGTTGGATTCAAACTAGTTTTTTTACTCGTGAATCCAACTAATTTGGCAAAATCACGTGCGTAATAATATTATCTCATAATCAGTGGCGGATTTGCCTAGGGCGGCTAGATATTAGGGGCGTCAGTCTACATAGGTACATATACACGGTGCCCGTGAGCATTGCGAGAGATTTTAATAGTAGGTTTATTCCTGATCATATTTAAAGACTAAAATGTCCTATAAACTTTTTTTGGAATTCGCCTAATTTCAGAGTTAAAGCCACTTACAAAAAATAACATCTTTTCATTGTTACTTAGAGCGAAACGCCTTTTTGATGGTGATGTTGCCACTATGGGACCTAGTCCAAATATCCTTATTGATAATGTCAAAAAGTGTTAACTTAAATTAAACACTTTTTCAGTTACAGTTTTACAAATAGCGTTTACATTTTACGTACAAATACGTACAAAAAACGAAAAACAAAATTGTTTTCCTTCTTTTGGCCTCAGAAATGCGTGGTCTCTCGGGTTTCTCGTGGGCAGTGGGGACCTAGTATAGAAAGGTGCCGAGAAAAGGGTGGCTAGTACAGTCACGTCTGGAAATATCGGTACGAAAAATGTGCAAAAAATATGTAAACATTACCTTAATATATGGGCAATAAAGTAGTGTATATTATTTTTGGCACTTTTTTCGTATCGATATTTTCAGACGTGACCGTACCTACTTAATAAGGGGCGCGGGGCCCAGGGCGGCCAAAGCTGCAAATCCGCCACTGCTCATAATAACTATTCAGCGGGGAAAGCTGTCAGCATTTCTGATACTAGAGTCGCACCACGATACGTTTTCATGTAAAGTGTGTATGGAATTGATAGGAATATGACTGTATGTAAATATGAATTCTAACTGGCAAGTTTGTACGAGGCTAGCTTGGACAGATTAGGTATACCTACATGTGCCACAGAACCCATTTGTAAGGTTTATTTTAAGAATTTTACGACTACCTATGCAATGTATTTTTTGTGTATTTTCTATAATATCTCTACTAAGCTAGGACCCTACCCAACCGAGTTGAATTGACATGTTTGAATCAAGTGACTGCCTTTATATGACGCGGAGTATCGTATAAGACTAGTCGTACCAATATTTAAATATTCCTTCATAAATCAATATTCTTTTACTGTTAAAAAAATTGTTTTGGGATGTCTGGAAAACCAATTTTTTTGTAGAAAATTATGCGAAATATCAAAATTTGTTTGCGAGTTCACCATTCGCGCCCACATTTTCCAAACCTGCCGCTTTTCTCTACTGACAAAATTGGTTTACAACTCAAGCTCTTTGACTATAATATTGAAATTTATTTTTTCTATGGAAGGACAACTCTTTGCGCCTACATATATTAAATTTAATTTGCTGACTTGTGTACCGACTGATGGAAATGACTTGCCTATTTTTAGTAACTACACTTTTTAACGAAATATGGCGTTTTTAGGTTTTAAATTATATTGACCCTACACCTCGAGTTTGAAAAATAATATAGATCAAGAACTTACATGGAATTTTCATTCTATTGCGGTATCTGATCAAACTTTTGATTGCAATTTACCTTAGTAGTCGGCAATGTAACGTAAATTGCATGCAAGCTCTTTTCAGTCTACGTGCTTAAAGTTTGTTTCCTGTAGATCTCCACGATCGCGAAATTCTCGAAACGTTGTAAACTTATGAGGATTGTAAGTGAAACTATATCTCAGAGAACTGCTTATTCGTAAGAATAAATATTCATGCAGGTGTTAACATACGTGGCTGAGATAACACAGCCGCACCTCCGGGGAGCGTTCACCGCCACCAGCTCGATGTGCATCATCATTGGCGTGTTCACGCAGTTCCTCTTCGGCCTGTTTATGTACTGGCGCACCGTGGCACTGGTTAACATCATATTCACGGCAAGTATATTATATATATATATATAAGCACGAGGTTTGGCAAAAATAGAACTAAAACAACAGTAAGCGTGCTTGGTATTTTTTAACAGATCCTCGCGGTGATTGCCCTGTTCTTCGTACCCGAGTCTCCGCACTGGCTTGTATCGCGGAAACGATATGATGAAGCGAAGTCGGTAAATATCAGTTGCATCATTTGAATTTTAATGTGTAGACATAAATGTTATGTCATTTACGATGGCAAAATTACGACGCTCGGGTAAGAAGGCTTAAATTTTTATGAGACGTAGACGTAGCAATAAATATTTATAACACCTAACTAAGATTAGGACACATTGCACATTTTACTATCCTTCGATGTTTTGGCGTGTCGGATAGCTGACATCCTGCAGATTGTTAGTGTTACTAGAGTCAGACCAAGCTAACTCTGCAGCGATTTTGATAGCAAAGACTAATCTATCAAAATCGCTGAAGAGTTAGCTTGGTCTGACTCTAATTTATTCTACTGGGAACTGAGAAGGAGTTTCCTGGACAACAGTCGTTCCTTAAATAGTGAATTAACCATCAGCTTCTCTAGAACGTGTAGATGTTTTATTCAAAGTGACAAATCAACACGCTGACCTTACTCGTGCAGCACGCATGCACTATTTATGAACCTAATCGAAACTAGTTTCTATAGGAAGGTAGAAGTAACATCCCGTACTAAACAAATAATAATATTTTTTTGGATCGCAATACAAACTATATGTATATAAACCTATTTACTATCGAAATTCAATCCTACGAAAATATAAGTGTGATTGTACTGCGAGTTTTTTACCGGATGAAGTGGGACGGCGCTGCTGGACTGGCGCCAAGAGTTTTTTGGTGTGCTCCAACCTTTATGAGATGACGCCTTATAGACAATTACTTGAATATATACAAAACATTTTTAACACGGGAACGATCAAAACGTAGGTTCAACACACAACACAAAAACCAGCCAAAAGCGACGACATCGAGTTTATTTATAGGTAGGTACATATTTTTTTTTTTTCTTAAGATCTTTCTAATAGATTATGCTGTAATCTATGGGTAATGTACTATTCTCTGTATTCTTACGCCCGGTTTAATTTTTTTTTATAATTAACCGGCTGCCGCCAAGATTTTTAGACAAATTAGTTTCGGAGCAAATTAGCTGTGACACACGGACAAACAGACAGGCCCACAAGCAAACTAGTGATTCCATGAGGTTCCGTTTTTTTATTTTAGCTTTGAAGAAATGGAGCCCTAAAAACCCAAATTAAAATCACGGACCTCCAGTCACTCCATGCGTCATTACTGACTTAGTTACAGAGGCTGTAATAAAATATCAATATCTATATAGATAGTAGAGAGGAGTATATTAATTAGGATAAAGATGTTATCGAGCCCCAGCTTTGTGCGTGTGAAAACTACCATGAAATTGGAATTACCTGAATCCTGTCACAGTAATAACATAGCCATCATGGCATATTGTGGCATCATCATCATCATGGCATATTGTGATACAACTACCTACGTTGCTCATTACACACGAGGTGATATTGTGCGCGCGAGCTGAAAGCGAGCCCGTAATAAGAAAGCTAATGTGTGTAATGACCAACGCACACGTGTTTTATACGACATTTGTCAACACAGTCACGAGGATAAAGCCGGAACTTTCATATTAATCAAATTTTAATTGTTAAAATAGTCAGCAAAAGTCTAAAATCTGTCATACTGCCTGCCGGCTCCTCGACCCTGCCGCTGGCGACGGCGGCCCGGCTGGCGTCCTCCAGTCTTTGTTGTAAAGTCTATTCGACCGATTTAAGAAGGCACCGGTTCCATGCATATTATTAGCGATTAGTTACAGTCTTAACTTGATGTTATAATATATTACCGCACGAGTGCTTTAATATAATAAGAGCTCGCGTGTGTAATATATAAGATTGTGAGCCTATATAAAAGCGGTTCAATACGTTCCACGTTATAGTTCGTGTCATCCACGATGAGGCGCAGATTTGTCAAATGTAACCTTTAATAACTTGACATTACGAGTCAAGGCACGCGTCTTCGTGAAGGACACGAATTATACGAGCAAATGTGTTGCAAAATAATAAGGAAGGCATTTTAGTCTAGCGCCATCTAACTGTAACACCATGTTGTCCATACTTCAAATTCCATTGAAATACAATACTATTCAATCTAGGAGGATGGTTCCCCCCCAAGACGAGCAAAACAAGGGCACTGCCTACCTTCGATACTACAAGAAGTACCTATTGTATAATAAAAAATAATGAACAGTGAATACATTTTTCACCTTACGCCCACGTGACGGTAGCGAAACGGTTAAGCCACTTATTTTGACTAAGGTGTAGTTTGTGAAGTTAGGACTTGTAGAGTTAGAAGCTTGGCTCTACAAGAGATCTGATAACTTTTTGACAATGCGAGCCTTATGGTTTCGTCTTGGCAACATTTCACTCATTTTTGAAAATATTTTTGTTGGGATGGGATATTCTTTATTGCACTCCTCACACTGTTTACAATACATGTACAGAATCATACACAAAGACAATTGGTACAACAGGCAGTCTTATCGCTTAAGAGCGATCTCTTCCAGACGACCTTCAAAATCAGTATCCTTAAAACTTTACATGGGTACAATAATATTTGACAAGGTGAACCACTTTGTTAAGTCGTCAGCCTTGACAAAATACTCGTAACGTCACTGTTATCGAGGAATTTGCCGCAGTTGGGCAAACATCCAATTATATCCATAATTCATGTTCAATTAGATTCGTTGTTCAATTATGAGACTTTATCCAAGTTTCCTTTGACTAAAACGTAAGAGTCAGTAATAGTACACTATGTATTAAGGGCGGTAAACAAGAATTTACGAACAAGTGTTAGTTTTATTTTAATTAACACGAGTTCGTAATTCTTGTACCGCCCGTGGCACACACAATGTTTTTCTTCACACTTGTGAGGAAAAACTAAATTTTAAGCGAAATAATTCTTAAATACGGTGACATTTCAAACATTCGTCCGCCATATTACTATTTTTAACAGGTATTGAAGACTATCCGGCATTCAGCCACGATTGAAAATTGTACAACAAGAGAGCAAAATTTGATATTTCTTCGAGTGCTTATGAATCTAAATTAGAATTATGAGCGTAGTAAGGGACTCAAAAAGCGTACGAGATGTAAATAACTTTGATCTCGTGTAGTACACAAAAATTTTCACGTCGGCAGTGGGAACAAAAAACAAAACGAAATAAATTTCAATAAACAATACGAAAATAATGAAAAAAAAAACTTTGTAAGATACGGTCCGAATTGCGGATACTACATTTGTCAACTATAGGAGTGATCGTTAAAAGTAAAATTATTTACTTTGCGTAACAATTGCGTAAATTTTTATAAGTTAATTGTTTTGATTGTATAATAATAGTACATTACGATACAAGTGCGAAAAATAGGAAATTCGAAACGAGTGGCGATAAATTAAAACACGACCGAAGGGAGTGTTTTATATCGACACGAGTTGCGAATTACCTATTCGCACATGTATCGTACAACGTTTTACAGTACATATGGCCCTTTAAATGTTCGACACAGTAACGTAATATGCTACTTCTCGCACTAGTGCTATAAAGTAGCCCCATATGTACTGTAAAATACGTAAAATATGGTCTGTTTATTTAATTTTAAACTTTTATTTTATTAATTAATTATTACGATTGAAGACTCGTATGGTGTTTTGGAACAATGCGGTCTGACTTATTTCGGGTGTCTATTATTAACCGTCAATATACCGTTTGAACTTTTTTGTCTCTTTCTTTTTGCTAATGACGTGAAAGGGACAAAGACAATAGAATCCAAATATTTCGAACTTGTATTAGGCCCCGCATGTTGAAATGACATTCGAATATAAAGGTCACTTGAATGTTATTTTGTTTCACTCACTGTTTTTAAGCAGCTAATTACCCTTGTTCTAGCTGCTGACGTGAAAAATATTTTAAACGGCTATTTATTAAATTAATCAACACAAATATTTATAAACATACACAAAAAGAATATTTTGAAGGTCAGTATTTTAAAAGTAAAATTAATTTATACCTGCTTGACAAAACATTATGCCCACTATTCCGATGCAAAGAGCATATAATCACTACGTTCCGATGGGCGTAATGAGAATGACTGATAAATTGACAGTGTCCATACAAAGTAAATCAGACGCTAAGTATAGCATTGCACGATCCTCTGGGTGATTTTAATTAATAGTTACCTACTGGCTAAGGATACCTACACTAGAAATGAATAAACTTGTTAACAAAGTTTGTCTTAGTTTCTTAGTGAATATCACGATTATACGAATGTAACTAAGTCTAAACAAGATAACTATGTGACTCGGACCAATAGGCAAACGCTAAGAAGGAAGACCTTACATGCAATAGTCAGACGGCATTGCTAACATTTTCTGGCCCAAAGTGCAATTCACAGTACAAGAGAGATCTAACTGGCTCTCACCCGAGAAGGGGTTCCGGCTTCGTAGGAATATACGGAATTTACGGAGTGTAATTTTAATATAGTTCATGTAATAATTTTTAAGAAAAAAAAACCGACTTCAATGAGGGAGACCCGTGCAAGCACGATTATTATTGATTTTAGATTTCATACAATGAAATTAAAAAGACAGCGTCCTACGCCTAATTATGTAGAAAAGGAGGTAACATGTTTTTTTTTGTTACTGTACCCACCTTGGCATATTTCAGATATGGTTGACTGGTAAGATACCCGCAATAGGGTATTCGACTGTAAGATAAATTATTTCACACAATGCATGAAATAAAGCACCAGATAATTATTTAAAAAACTAAATAGGATAGAAATATAAAAATGTACCTTGAAAACCTAACTGCTTGACAAACATGCAAAGAGAACAAATTGCCAAACGTGAACTATGCATCGTTGAAGAGTTCCGTTCTGTTCATCATCAGCAGTTCCACTATCAAATGTCATTTCTACAAATGTAAATACTTGATTTGTTGATGAAAATATTATATGTATGCCTTTCACATTTGAAGAGTTCCCTCGATTCCTCATGGACCACATCGTCAGAACTCGAACTTGACAAAAAATTGTCTTGAAAGTCTAATTTGCTTAACAAACACAGCGAAGAGAACAAATCGCCAAACGTGTACTATGCGTCGTTGAAGAGTTCCATTCTGATCATCATCAGCAGTTCCACTTCATCAAATGTCACTTTTTACAAATAAAACAAGCTTAAAATTTAAAATTACTAAAATCCTAAAGTTATAATGTACCAATAAAAATGTTAATACGATACGTACCATGTGGTACATACATAGTCATTTCCTATTCCCGTCTCGATGCACAGGTAGCCAATATCGTAAAACTTTACCATACAGATTCATGAAAATCCACACTAGTCCTCATCACAACATAGAAACTAGGTAAAAGTGCGTCGACAAACATACCGGACGCGCTGCAATAGCGCGGCAATCTCATGAGGGCACGAAATGAGTTTTTATATTGCACCTTCATGGTGCTATATCAGCTGCGCGTAAAGCTATCCAGAATTGGCAAATATAGAAACACTGACAGGAAGTGTTAAATAAGGTCAACTTCGTTACTGCACTTGCCAAATCTGCATGCCAACATGTTGCAGCGCTTGCAGCGCACCGATAAGGCTCTCCGCTCCCTCTTCAAGTCCATATCGTTCTTGAGACTCTCAGTTAGAAATGTTAGAATGTACCCCGGGCTGCGGGTATTTGAATGCCTTTACAACTACGACCGCAGCTCCATTTAACTTGACTCCAGAAACGGAGCCTGCCCTGAAAACAAGCATTTCTGGTACATATTGTACTTTAATCCTCACAGATTATAAGTAACTTCTTTAAGCCTTTGATTAAGGGGCTGAGCGACACCATATTCTCAGCATAGCTAAGGCTGTTGACGCACGTACCGCCTAGGTGACATTCGGTACGCAAGCCCCTCAATCGTACTATTAGGTCGTTAACATAGACGTTACATCGGAATACACACCCCTTTCTAGTATGTGAACGTTAGAAGTCGCATGAGTCGCAACGCGACACATTAACTAAGTCTAAGTACCTACTAGGGATGTACCGACCGACTACACACACACCACACCACATTTCTAGCCGGTTATTTGTCGGCGACAAGTCGGCAAAAAAGGCCGATTACCTATTATGTACTTACAAAAAACAGGATATAAACACAACAGCCAATACTAATCAAATGTTTTATACCCATTATACTCAAATACGTATTTAGGGTGCAAAATGTGCTTTTATTTATATTAAATTCATGTGTACGGATTTATGGACCTATATCATCGACGTTCGTGGAATATTTTGTACAGTTGGTGACAATTACAATCGTTATACCTATTACGTAGGCAATTACTTCAGGCGACTTTTATTAAGCTGACCTAATAAGATTTAAATGTCAGTCTACTAAAAGGGCTCAAACGGCAACAGAGATAGAGAGTTTTGTTTGGAGTTTTCCTAGGAGAATGAATATGATAAGGTGTACTGCTGATCGGGACAAAATCACAAATAGTTAATTGGGATACCATACAAATAGGTAGACGTTAGGTCTTTAAACTTGAACCAGTACGGCAGCAGCAGCAGCACCATTTTAGTTCATATTGTAAATAAATAACGAGACGACGAAAGGGGAAAAGCATATTGTTTTTTAAATGCGCCCGAGACTAAGCTACTGCAGTGGCCATACGAATGTAACCTTTATCGGAAAGTAACGATTATGAACTGGCCGACTAGCCGACTAGTTAGTACTATTAGTCGGCTAGTCGGCCAAAACCATAGGCGGCACATCACTACTAAGTACTCATTTTAAGTTTGTCTTTTGAGGGCCATGAATGATTGATTCTTGATAATACTCGTACATTCAACTTCAACAATGCTGTCACTGTATTGCAAGTAAGTAACTAATTGTTTGAAATTAGCAGTATCACCGCGATAATAAACATGTTTCCAAATAGATACCTAACATATGTAAATCTTGAAAGTATTGTAAAATGACAGTATTTAGACTGAGTCCAAACAAAAGAAGAGTGAGAAATACTTACCATGTGCAATTTGACCATTTTACATTTGCGTCTAAGTTGCACGTTAGGACTATTAAATACCACAAAAATGCGACAAGAAAAAGATTAACCGATAACACCCATGATTCGCGAGGTGTTGTTAATGCACATATGACCGCTGTACCTTTGTTTTTTTTTTTCAATATTGCTTTGGCATAATGAAAACAGATTTTATATGCTATAAGTACTAAAAACTATAAAACTGAAACTCAGAAATATTTCCAGAGCCTGCAATGGCTTCGTGGCTGGACACACTCCAGTGCCGTAGAGAAGGAACTACGAGACATCCAGGCATTATATAAAAACAAAAAAGGTAACAAACAAATTTGACAATAAGCGCCACTTGCACCATCCCACTAACTCGGGGTTAACCAGTTAAACCGTTATCTCAGTGTCAAATTGTACTGGTAACCATGGTAACTCCAGGTTTAAAAGGTTAACTCTGGATTAGTGGGATGATGTAAGAGCGACCCTAAGTAGCTGATTAGTAAGTTCTTTTTTGCTTGGATTTATTCATGTCAATTAGTAATCAGATAATAAGCATATAATTTGACGCTGGAAAGGAGAAATTGGATAATCGACATGCAGCTAACTTTACAGGGGAGCCAAAAAACTGCTGTAATATACTTATTTAAAAAAATCATTAAAATTCGTAATGAGGACGAATTTTTTAAATGAAAAACTTTATATGGTTATAGTGATCTATTCTATATTATCCCATTTTTAGGGTTCCGTAGTCAACTAGGAACCCTTATAGTTTCGCCATGTCCGTCTGTCTGTCTGTCTGTCTGTCTGTCTGTCTGTCTGTCTGTCTGTCCCTCTGTCTGTCTGTCCGAGGCTTTGCTCCGTGGGCGTTAGTGCTAGAAAGCTGAAATTCGGCATGGATATATAAATCAATAAAGCCGACAAAGTCGTACAATAAAATCTAAAAATTTAATTTTTTTGAGGGTACCTCCCCTACACGTAAAGTGGGGATGAATTCTTTTTTTTGCTTCAACCCTACAGTGTGGGGTATCGTTGGAAAGGTCTTTCAAAACTAATAGGGGTCTTCAACAAACATTTTTTGATAAAGTGAATATATTCGGAGATAATCGCTCCGAAACAAAAAAGAAAATGTGTCCCCCCCTCTAACTTTTGAACCATAGGTCCAAAAAATATGAAAAAATTCGTGGAAGTAGAGCTTAAGAAAGACATTAAATGAAAACTATAGCGGACATGATCAGTTTAGCTGTTTTTGAGTTGTCGCAAAAAGTTTCCCCTTCATAGTAAAAAGACTTACTTTAATTAGGTACTGATGATTATGCAAATTTTCCTATTTGTTTAACTCGCGTGGAAGGTACCGTTTCATCCCTAGGTTAACAATTTACTATACTTTAAGCTCCAGTTTAGCTTATTGTGACGGAAGAGTAACTACGGAACCCTACACTGAGCGTGGCCCGACATACTCTTGGCCGGTTTTATTATATTACCTGTAAATGGGTTATTTTAGAATTTAAGTTCACTTAAGCAAAATGACCGTAAAAATACACTTAGGTAAAATTATCTTACCAACATGTTTAACATGAAATTAGGTAAAAAGGTCCAAGCTGAATTTGTCATAAGAATTAATCGAGTAAAAACTATCTTATTGCAAATAGGCTTATTTTATAATCAAGTAAAACTATATATGTATATATAAAAACCGACATGAAACTAATCAAGATAAATTATTGAATCAATTTTCAAGGAACTATTTCAAACTTGATAAAGCTGATGGGGCATATTCAATCTAGAGTGGGTGCATTCTATGAATAGTAGTTAGTTATGAACCACAAGGAAATGATTGTCATGATAAAAACATCCTCTTAGAAATGTGTGTAGCTTTATTTTAAATTAGTAAGTTAGTGACTATTAGTCTTAAAATTACATTAACAAGTGTACCTTTTCTGTTAAGGATTGCTTAAAAAGTGGCAAGTTAATTAGAATAATACCTATAAGAACGGGATATTTCATATCTGAAACCAAAAGAGGGCAAAATACTATCTCATGTTTTTATAAAAAATATAATTATAATTCCACTCACTTGGTATTTTCTGAAAGTATGAAAAATAATAACTAGGGAATGCAATAACCGGCCTAACTTCATTACCGGTTTCGGTTACGGTTATGGCCGAAAAATAACCGAACATTCGGTTATTATCGGTTATTCAACGTTTATTAATTTTCCTCATTTCAGATATAAAACTTTGTCGTTTATTCCATTTTACTTTAAACTAGTTCGAAAGACTACAGTCATTTCAGCCGATTTGTCGTATAAAGCGTTTATTGAAGGTACAACTTAAAAAAAAAAGATGCATCCCACCAAAAACATTTTCATGTCAAATGTTGCCAATATGACACTATATGGCTCGCAAGGTGAAAAAGTTGTCGAGTCTTATATAGAGCCATATGCTTCTAACTCTACAAGCCCTATGACTTCACAAACTCTACACAAATATATAATATTTCAGCATATGCACTTGTGAAGTTAAAAATTTGTTACCTACAGCAAATTTTTAACTTACTTTTTTGTGTTATTATTAGGGAATGCAAATTAATAACTGCCCGAACAGGTTGCACCCTTCGCGAGTCCTGTAGTCTCAAGCTTACTGTTCCTTGTCATCGTACGTCTCTAACTCCTTCACCGTTCAGGCGATCCGGCTTTGAAATGATCTTCCACTCAACATTAGACAGGCTCAAACCAAGCTCTCGTTTAAGCGCATGTTACGCAAGCACTTTTTCGACAAGCCCACTGGTTAATTGTCCATCGTAGTCATAGTATTTTTTGCAGTAGGTACATAAATTTATATATATGTATATATATTTTATTATAGTATATTTATGTAAGTTTATTGCCGTTAGTATATATTATTTATCGCTATATTGCTTGTTTTAAGTAACTTATTCTGTTTTTTTTTTTGTGTAATGCCTGCTCCTACTACTGTTTCTGTTTAGCCTGATGGTTGACTGGTAGAGAATGCCTTTAGGCATTAAGGCCGCCATTAGTACTTTATTTGTTTTTTTGTGCAATAAAGTTTAAATAATAAATAAATAAATAACTTTTCATCTAATCTCCACTTTTCAAATAGTTGTTAAAAACCAAGTCGTTTAGGTAGTAATTAAAATGTGCTAGTGATTCTCTAAATCATCGTCTGGATAAGCGACATTAAAGTCGACAGATGGATATGAAACCTAGACCATTCGATGAAGAAAAATCTGGAGATTGCAACGATTTATATAACTCAATATCTCTAAAGATGTCACTTATCCCATTTCTCATTTCTAGCGTCGATATATACTTCTGCTGATTAGTTTCTTAATGAAAACCAAAAATATAATTAATAACAAAATTAGAATAAAATATAGCCTAAAAAAATACTTACATACGTTCAAATATAAAACTATGGGTGACCTACCCTAATAACCACAATTGTCTTACTTTTTCAGTGCAATCAGAGGACTCGGATGAAACTATTAGAGAAAAATTATCGTATTACCTGGAGAGAACATTTTTGATTCCATTCTTTCTCGTTAGTTACTGCTTCTTCATTGGGCATTTCAGCGGCATGACTACGTTACAGGTATATTCTTCCTTGAGTTTTGTTGAAGTTAGACGAAATCTCTTCCAGATCTTAAACTGACATGCTAAATACCTACCCAACGTGATTATATTGGCTAACATCGCAATGTACAACGGCATCAGCTGGCTGTCAGTGTGTATGTCTAGCTAAATATGTTTGTAAGATAAACACATAAAGCGATTTCAGGTAGGTACAGATCTATGTAAAACGTGACCATCTTTCTAGACTAAGATATCGTCAAAGCTTTCCACCGGGATTGTGAGATAAGCCTGCGATGACAATCTTAACAGACGTCTGAATC
Organism: Cydia pomonella; assembly: GCF_033807575.1. Classification (NCBI taxonomy): domain Eukaryota; kingdom Metazoa; phylum Arthropoda; class Insecta; order Lepidoptera; family Tortricidae; genus Cydia; species Cydia pomonella. The sequence goes on along the minus strand of NC_084703.1, from coordinate 13,713,818 downwards.
ATTCGTATTTTGTTTACTTATCCTTAAAGTCTGTTGAGATAAAACATAAACATGATGATAAAAACCACTTAATCCCAGACATGTTATCAGTTTCTTCTAAAAGTAAGTACCGCGGACTAAAATAGTTTGCATACGGATAAATACAGAACCGATTAGCTCACGTTATATTCATCTAATTTATCTAAAGAAAAGTTATTATTATTACAGATTGCGTACGCCAATTCACAATAGTATTTTATACAATCTCTGATATAATAAAGAGCTTTTCAGTCGAGCACCGTATTTAGGTAACGAAGCTTGCTGAGTTGCCTAAGTGAGGTACGAGACTGAAAAGTTTGATTATATCACTATTGAATACAATATTTTTTCAACAGGTCTATAAAAATAATACTTTAAACTAATAAAATGTCATAGGTAAACAAATCAAAAGTATACAGCAATTTAAGATACTGCGCTATAATTGGTAAATTTCATTATAGTTGACTCGTTTCGAAATGAATATTACAAGTTGAGTTGGGAGTCCATACCTGAAAAGTACCCAATTACAGTTTGGTATACGAAATCTAAATTCAACCATTACAGTCGACGAGTAGAAAAAATATTTATCATTCCAAATCATCAGTTACAAGCCAATTTCACCAGCCAACACGAGGCAGCAATTCAAAATTATCATAACTTTGCCACTCTTGAGGATAAAATCCAATTTTCTCATCAGTTTAAGAAGAATAAAGAAAGCCTTTACGAGCTGGTGTGGTGAAAATAACTGTTACTTGTTTGCAAATATTGTTTACCTACACATTTGATGAAATTATTTTAGTTTCTTGATGACATGGCTAAAAATCATATACGAGTAGGTATTGTGCAAAATTGACCTCATGACCACCATTAATTTCCACCTTGATGTACTTACTGCCTGATTGCTTTTTCATTAATGGTATAGAATCAAACCAAGCTATGCAATGACAAATTGTGGAAATGTCATCATTAATGACAAGTTTCTATGAAAATATGAAGTTGATAATGACATTACCTCACTTTGTTCTGTAAATTTTGACTCTATGAAACTACGGATAAATAAAAAAGTTATACCGACCTCGCGCTATTTTTTAAGGTTAATACCTAATTATAATAAGATAGCAGCCAATGAGTTCGTTAATAATGCTAATATATAATCGAATAGTTTCATTCGTTAAAATCAGTACCGTCCCCAAGTAAATTCTATGTTAGACCCATGTTTTCTAGCTAATAACAATTGGGGTAATGAAAACCATAATGATGATTATATGTATTTATTTTTCATCATGATTTGAATTGGCCCCGCGCAGACATACGCGGTGTCCATATTCCAGATGTTGGAGGCTCCAATAGACAAGTACTATGCCACGCTAATCCTGGGCATCGTGCAGATATTAGGCTCTAGCGCGTGCGTAGCGCTGGTGCATTACACGGGGAAACGTCCCTTAGCTGTATTCTCCACGGCGGGTGCGGGGATCTGTTGCGTACTCGTTGCGGCATATGACGGTTACATACAAATGGTAAATATATATTTTAAAAGTGTTCTATACTAACACTGTTTTGAGTTGTCTTTTGACAAGGATGTCTCACGGTTACTTTAGGTATAGTCGTTAGATTTGTAGATGGCTCCCAACGGCTTATCCTTTGTCTATTGTTAACTAAAATGGCGCGTGCCACTACCTGCAAAAAAAGGGGCCGGTCACTTTAATCGGTTATTTAATTACGACTCCTATGGTAATTGAAATAAGATTCAAAATGGACAAATGGAAAAATAATTTGCGTTTTCTTGTGTGGTCACTATACGGTTAGTGAGTGCCGCGCCGGCGAGTCGAACGCTACCGATCTAGTCTAAAATGTGTCCTTGATATGCGTAACAAAGGCGCGTTATCGGAGACTACACCTACATAAACTGGTTTTTTGATCGTTGGACTAACCCGCGCTCAGGTGCCAATTAGAATTATACGACCCTTTTTTTGCAGGTAGTGGCACGCGCGGTTTTAGTTAACAATAGACAAAAGATTAGCCGCTTCGGGCCAGCTTCAATTCGAACGACTATATATGTGTATTCTTCGCTGATCTACAATCAGTATAATCATGTCTTTTAAGTATTTGTCCATAACGTTTGATTACAGTTTGTTTACCTTACAGCATAGTGTCCCGGAGGAATCTATTACTGACACTGATATGAGCGGAACTCTCAACAGTGACATAGCAGTAAGTTTAATAATTGTAATTACGGCTGCCCTTTTTTTACTAAATAGACCTATTCCAAGGTTCAGCCAATATTCGCAAGAAACTGAAAGAACTGAACGTTGGAATGACACGAAGTTCCTTGACGGGTAATCCACTTAAAATACATATTCTTGGACTTCTTGGTGATAGCTTATAAAAGTATGGACAGAACATACCTACATACTAGGTGTTGCCCGCGACCGCGAGGTGGTAAAAGGGGTTGAACGTTTATATTTCACTTTAAACCCCATTTTTATCACCTTAGGGGGATTAGAATGAATTTTCAATAAAGCAAAACGACTTCTATTTTTCTGAAATTTGAAGACTCAAAAAAAAATACAAGTCCTATACTCAGTCAAAATAATATTCGATCTCGAAATCGAAATACAGTGTACATATAAGTAATGCCTAGTCCCTTATAAGTACGAGGTCCAAAATACCTGCCAGTACACATATTGTTAAATAAAATTCTTTTGACATACATACTATTTATCTCATTTCTAGTATTCTTTATTTAAGGCGCCGTATGTTCAGGTTTTTCTCTTATTCTCACTGAGCGTGGCCGTGAGCGAGACGGCTGTGCATGCCCGGGATCGCGGATATAACTGTATTGAATCATTATTTTAGGTAGTCTAATAAAAAAAATTGTTCAATCAAAAATAAAATTGCGTAATTTTAGGAGCAACTTTCATATTTTCAGCTTTTGTGTAAAAATTGTTACAATTATTTAATGGTACGTTTTAGACGTATGTACGTGTATTTTTTCTAACGAGCGAAAGTTATATAAGGCCTGTGTTCTTCTCTCACTCTGACTGAGCGTAAGCGTGAGGGAGATGGATGAGCAGGCTGGGTACCGCGGAAATCATGTTTATGAACTTTAATTTGTTGTAGTTTTAACAAAAAAAAAGTAATCGAAGAGTTCCCTCAAAAATAATAATGCGCATTTTTAGAAGCAATATTCATATTTTTTAGCTTTTGTGCATAAATTGCAAGAATTTTTTAAAATGCGTTTTCTATCAAGTGAAACTAAAAAAATATCGATTCGAACCAATGAAGTCACTAGAGAAAATCCTCAAGATTGCTAATTAAATTTTTGGCAACCGCATTGTGATCTAAAAAAAGCGGTATGATTTTTCAAAAACTCCGTTCTCTAAACCTACGGCACCTTAATCAGGTTTCAAATCCATAAAGTTATTAAAGAAAGGCCTCAAGATTACTATTCATATTTTTTGGCAACCGTATTAATGGTATCAAAAGGCGCTAATATTTTGACAAGCTTTTATTTAACTTGTACATATGTATGTTTGTGTGGGTCAAATCTTGGACATTAAATTTGACCCACTTCCCGAACTCCGATTGAGCTGAAATTTTGCATCCATATGTAATTCGGGTGACAACGCAATATTATGGTACCATCAAGCTGATCTGATGATGGAGACAGGAGGTGACCATAGGAGCTCTGTGATAAAACAATGCAACGTGATTGTGTTTGGGGTATTTAGAATTTTCTCTATGAGTTGCCTGTGGAAAGAAAACTACAGTCAGCGATAAAAGCTTGTACCAAAAATTAAATTTTTGATAAAAAACATTAAAGAAAGATCGTGCTGAATGGGATCCTGTTATTTCAGAGAAGTATAATGTCGGGCTACTCTTGGATCCCTACAAGCCTCCTTTTGATGCTCGCCTTCATCACGCACACGGGGATCAGGTTACTGCCATGGATTCTTATTGGTGAGGTAATGCAATCCAATCAATTCCTTGATTTTATATATAATTTAGGCTAGGTATTAAAATTAAGATAGGATGAGCTAGAAATTAAATTCCACAGAGGTTAGTTTTGGGTCCTAAGATGTACCTACGCATACAGATTACACCCATATTTATACAAGGCGTAACAAAAATAGTGGGGATTCATTTATGATATCCGGTATCGTGTTCTGGTGCTGGTTGTCCAAGTCGGCTAACCCTCCATACAAAAGCCAAATATTTTTCGCGACAAAATAATATTTCTTTTAGTTTTTCCTAATCAGTACACGATACCAAATATGCCCAGTATATATGTTACACTTTGTATATTTTACTGGCCGCCAGCAACGGATTTCCGTGACAAATAGCGTCCAGTAGTGGCAGCATGGTTCCATTTTTATCGCTTGTCACTATGCGTGTCACTTTCGCGCTTACATACTAGTTAGAACGTGACAGGCATGGTGACAAATGATAAAGAGCCGACAATCTTAACCATACTGGGCGATACAACCGGTTGGCGATTTATCTATGCGATCACTTTTTTTTATTACCTGTAATAGTAAGTAGTAAACTCTTTACTGTACAAAAATACTTATTAAAAACTGTTTGGGTAGCTAGTGTAGCTACCCTTCATCAATTCACCAACTGAGTGGCAGCTGATGTTCACGAGGGTTCATTATACATCTCCTTTTAATCGCTGGTGATAAAATAGTGACCTGGTGCACAGATGATAGATGTTCACGTCGGGCTTCTGTATTACGGCTTTATCGGCGTCAGCTGACGGTCTTTCCACCGCGATTTATTTATTCACATACTCTTAAACTATTATCTAACTATGTTTCAGTAGGGACGCGATGGCTGAAAAAACATTTTTTATTACATGCTCACGTGACCAGCTGAAGGTCTTCCGATACGCGATACAACCCGGTGAAGATTATTTTTAAATTCATTAGCATAGATAGATATGAATTATCATCTAATATTTCAATGGGGAGGCAATTAGATTTTTGAGTTTAAGCGGCTGCCGTTCCTCAACCTACTAATGGAGCCGACGTTCAAAGGTTTCATTACACATCGCCCTAAATAGCCACGTTTAGTTATATTCCAAATTGTGACATTCAATTTTGATATCCAGGTGTTCAGCGCAAAGACGCGATCAGGAGGCGCCGGCCTCGCCAGTGGCGCGGGTTACATCTTCGGTTTCCTAACCAACAGGTTATATGTTGCCTTATTGGACAACATATCAATCCGTGGCACGTATGGGCTCTATGGTGCAGTAAGGTAAGCTTTTTCATATCAGCATCACGTCTTCAAGAGATTTGGAAGTAAGCAAAGGAACTATAAGCTTGGGGGCTGAATGTTTTTTCCGTTATTTTAGTCGGTATTAATTTTTAAACAGTTTTCTCCCGAATTTCATAAAAAGTATAAAGGTTATCTGTTATTTCGTTATTCTTCCCTCGCAACTCAATACACTCTTAACATACAGCCTGATAAAATAAAAAATTAGTTATTAAAAATTAAACAACCAGCGGCCAAGTGCGAGTCGGACTCGCGCATGAAGGGTTCCGTACCATTTATGACGTATTAAAAAAAATCTACTTACTAGATCTTGTTCAACATTTTACCACTTTAGACACACATTTTACCACTTTGGAAGTGTCTCTCGCGCAAACTATTCAGTTTAGAAAAAAATGATATTAGAAAACTCAATATCATTTTTGAAGACCTATCCGTAGATACCCCATATGTATGGGTTTGATGAAAAAAAAATATTTTTATTAATGACTTATTAAAAAAACTACTTACTAGATCTCGTTTAAACCAATTTTCGGTGGAAGTTTGCATGGTAATGTATATCATATAATTTTTTTAGATTTTTCATTCTGTTATTTTAGAAGTTACAGGGGGGGGGACACATTTTTTCACTTTGGAAGTGTCTCTCGCGCAAACTATTCAGTTTAGAAAAAAATGATATTAGGAACCTAAATATCATTTTTGAAGACCTATCCATAGATACCCCACACGTATGGGTTTGATGAAAAAAGATTTTTTGAGTTTCAGTTCTAAGTATGGGGAGCCCCCAAATATTTTGTTTTTTTTTTCTATTTTTGTGTGAACATCTTAATGCGGTTTATAGAATACATCCACTTACTAAGTTTGAACAGTATAGCTCTTAAAGTTTCGGAAAAAAGTGGCTGTGACATAATCGGACAGACAGACGGACATGACGAATCTATAAGGGTTCCGTTTTTTGCCATTTGGCTACGGAACCCTAAAAACCGAACGCGCACCGAGGGTTCCGTACAAACTTTGAATTATCGCGTGTAACTATAAAGGCGCGAAAGACTTTTGAACAGAAGTACCCATACTAAGCATAATTTTATAAAACGCCATCTGTTGGCAAATTGTCTAACTAATTTGCGTGATTTAATGCACGGCTTATGTTGGTTTTTTCGAGGATAATTCTCTATCATGTGAACCGATTTAATAAATTGATCTTTTTTTTTATAAGAGTGTATTTAAAGTAATTTCATAGTAAATTTCAGTTGTTATTACACCTGTAACACATGTAAAGTTGGTTGGATATTTAGCGATGTGACAGACAGACGGACGGACAGAGTCGCACCATATTTTGTACCTTTTTTGTACGGAACCCTAAAAATTACAATAATGTAGGTACTTACATTTTACCACAGCAACCAGCTTTACTTACTTGTTTTTTATTTTCAGCTTAACTGGGTGTTTGGTATTGTATTTTATTCTGCCGGAAACTGAAGGGAAAGAGTTGGGTGATATAGAAAATCACTTTGCAGGAATTAAAAAGCTCGGCAACGAAGTCTATAGACCTCCGGTAAGTAGATTATCTTTATATGCCTGTCTCTTCTTTGTACTTACATATATTTTGTGATGTTCGATGGCGCAGAGTTAATTTAAAAATATTTGGCAATAATGTGCTCAGGATTATGATTTTGTTCCGCAAATTAAAAACAATTGAAACCTTTTTTGAATAGTAGGGTTGCAGTATATAGTTAGTTAACTAACATAAATTTGAACTACCTTTATACATAGTCTAGTACGAAGTTACTTAACAAGCACACTATTAATTGAAACTATAAAATAAATAAATAGGTATAGGTACCCAGATAGCAGATCACCTTGCAGCAAATATGATTTTTCTTTGATTATAAATTGCTACGTCAAATGTAACAAGGCAAGCTTGTATCAATCTTGGAGCAACTTATAAATTTGATATATAATGCTTCAAATATGTTGCAGTATTGTCGCAATCTTGCATTTTATTTCATGTTTCGAATATAATCTTTCAAAATGGCTGCAAACTTTGAAGATACTGCAAGTTGCAAATATGATTTTTGACATTTGTTTCAAAGTTTCTACAAACTTTGTTTATATTTCAATTTGCAAAGATGGTCTTTCAAGTTTGTTTTATAATTGCTGCAAGCTTTGCTGTGACTTCAAGTTGCAAACATGATATTATTATTATTTTTATAGTTGCTGCAAGCTTTGACGTTTTTTCAAGTGGCAAGCATGATATTTCAAAGTTGCTGCAAACTTTGCTGATATGTTAATTTGCAAAAATGATCTTTCAAATTTATTTTAAAGCTACTGCAAACTTTGGTGTAACGTCAAATTGCAAGCTTAATAAAAAAAAAATTCTAAATTGCTGCAAACTTTGATGATGTTTCAAGTATCAAAGTTGATTTTTCTACTCGTCGACTGTAATGGTTGAATTAAGATTTCTTATACAAAACTATAATTGCATATTTTTCATATATGGACTCCCAACTCAAGTGTACAAAATTTTTTCGATACGCTGTAATCAACTATTAAAAAAAAATAGACCAATCACGTGCCGCCGCGCTCCCATAGAACGGGGGACGGGCGGGCAGAGGCTCGCGCGTTTTTGTCTTTTGTACTACTTACCAATTTTCATTACTTATTTAGGTTTTATAGTAAAAGAAATACTATTTTTATTAGCTCGTAGAATAAGTATTGTATACAATAGTGATATAATCAGGCTTTTCAATCTCGTACCTCACTTAAGCAACTCAGCAAGCTTCGTTGCCTAAACACGGTACTCGACTGAAAAGCTCTCTATTGTATTAAGATTGTATAAAATACTATTTCCGTGTTTGGTTTAAAGTTGCTGTTAACTTTGGTGTAACATTAAGTTGGAAACATGGTCTTTAATTATTTTTCAAAGTTGCTGCAAAGTTAATTTTTATAAAATTATTTTATTAATTAGTAAAATTACGTACCTACATGCACATAATTATTATCATCAAAAGGACACAATACCTACATGATCTTTCAATTTTACTGCAAACGGATGATGATCTTTCAGATTTAAGTTTGTATTGATTTAAAGTAACTCTTTTACCTTGGTCCTAGTTTTACCTCGGACAGTTGGAAATATTTCCACATTGCCACGGTTATTGAAATACCTACTTCATTCATATTATTTGAAACGTTATTATTAATAATCAAAATCAAGCTATCAACGAAACTTTTGAAAGCGGTCGGTATCTCAAGAAAAAAATCAAAATATAAATTGTCTTATGAAAAGTCAGTATATCGAATGTTAAGTACCTACATCAAGGATGATGATTTCATGTTTTGCTAACAGATAAAAAAAAAGAATATAATATATGGGTTAAAGTTAAATAAGTAATTAGCTACTCGATGGTAGGATTACTTCAGCCTAATCTCAATTGGAAGTGCTATTACGAAGCTTACTTGTCTAAAAAGTTGCTTTGTTGTACCTCAGATACCGAAAATATGTTGTACTTTGACCAGAACTTGCTACTAATGTACCTACTTAAATATTATTATTTTTTTAAGGATTAATATTTGCCGTATTCCTAATTATTGGTTACCTGCGTTATAAGTTACCAGGTAATTGATCTTAGAAAGGATTCCTAAAATGATTAGGCAAAAATTAAATAAGACCATTGCTAACTATATTTTTCCAAGGTACCTACTAGAAAAATCTATTGAATGGCGTAAGTAAGTATGCTAAAAATATCTGATTCCATACATGAATATTATTTCTATGATTATTTTATTATTAATTAAAACAAAACAAGCGAAATTTCGTACTCTTTCGACAAATACAATACATTAATAGTTGATTAGTTGGTTATTGTACGAATTCCCGCCATGCCGCCAATTCGCAAACCCAAAACAAAGACGATATGCAGTTCACATTTCAAAAAAAATTATTTGAATCGTCTCAATGTCTAATATAATTTGACCCCTAACTTCAGTACTACTAAACGATAAATAATATGTCAGACATAAAATGGACGATCGATTCGTGTTGCTACGCAAGTGTTCGGTAAGCGTCGTGAATCATCCTTCGTTGTTGAACTGACGCAACTTTCGCTACTTGCTTTAATAATACGTATTATGAGGTTCTTAAATTTAAACCTTAAGAATCAAAAAATAGAGCACTTTTTTGTCTAACAAAACTTTGACCGTTTTTTAATATCATGGTCCAGTATATAGCGCGGTTAGCGTCTACCTGACAGCTCCATCCGTTCGCCGGCCGTATTGTGCTATTACCAATTTACCGCCCAAAATCCTTATGAAGAAAAAAAAAAACTCCAGCAGAGGCAGCAGAGGCGGTCGAGACAAGATGGCTGAGGCTGCATGAAGCTGGTATTGTGAATATTGTGATAAAGTTTTTATTGTTACTGGACATAGTAGGTAAGTAGGTTAAATTCTTTAATTTCCTTATGTAACGATTTTGTTGTTTTTAACGAGAATACGGCCTATCTATACGAAAGCAGATATCATTTTAGCCTTTAGACGTCTTCAACCCCAGAGGTGATGCTTTAAGGAAGGATTCACTGTGTGTGTTGATGGCTAAAGGGCAAGCAGGCCTGTTAGCATAACTTGACTTTTGACGCGCGAGTTCATGGTACAACGTAAGATATGCTAGCCCTACAGGTTGTAGCGTATTTACTTTATACTTCGAGTCACGCTTGAAGTATGAATTCGCGCGTCACATGCCAAGATATGCTAGGCGTACAAAAACATTACTATGAGTCGATATGGAATGATATTGGTGACTAGAGTTAAAAATCTGACGGCTTCTAGAGATATTTACTTATTTTCTATTTTTTATTTTCTTTAGGAAGAACTGAACATGTCTCGAAAACCTTTTGTCCTAATGTCTAGGCAGGGACAGTTAAAGAGAATAAAACGAGAAATGGCACAAAACACACAAACAAATAATATTTCGACCAATGACAGCCACACAGAGGAAAACATATTGTTTTCTCATCACAACTCTCGTCAGGTGGTGCAGCTAATGGCAGAGAACGAATTTGACTTGAATAGCCCGGGTTCCTCTTGACATTGTTCCCATCCTCCTCAAAACCATTTCAATTCCTCTCCAAGTCAACAAAATACTCCAGCTTATAATGATTATTCGGCATTTAATAATTTTATTAATGAACAGCCTTTATCAGATAGTGATAGTGATGACCAGGTTAATCCAATTGATATGAATGAATCATTTAAAAATAGTTTGAGACATTGGGCTATCAAAAATCAAATAACCCATGTTGCTACTAATGAATTGCTGAATATATTAAAAGATCATGAATGTTTTGATTTGCCAGCTGATGCTAGATCATTACTTAAGACTCCGGCAAATGTTATCTGTCGAGTTGTTGAGCCAGGACATTACTCTCATATAGGTTTGGAGAAAAATTTGAGGGAAATATTGAAATTTGTTAGTGAAAATGATAATGAAATTCTTCTATTAATCAGCATTGATGGGTTACCATTATTTAAAAGTAGTACAATGGAGTTTTGGCCAATTTTGGGTTCTGTCTATAATGTTCCTGCAATAAAATCGGTTGTGTTCCCTATTGGCGTGTATTGTGGCCCTAAAAAACCTATTAGCTGCACATCTTTTATGGAAGAATTTATTTCTGAAGTTGCTAAATTGATTAACTCGGGTTTGACTATTAACGGCAAAAACATTAAAGTTGCTATTAAAGGTTTTGTTTGTGATACTCCGGCAAAATCTTTTCTATTAGGAGTCAAAGGACACACAGGTTATTATTCATGTACAAAGTGCAGACAGCCTGGTGTTTATTTGGAAAACAGAATGACATTTCCTGAGTGTGATGCAACTCTAAGAACCCATGAAGAGTTTCTCAAGATGGATGATGAAGATTTTCACCATACTCAAACGCCATTAATATCAGTACCTGGCATAAATTTTATTAAAAGTTTTCCATTGGATTATATGCACCTTGTTTGCCTAGGTGTTGTGCGCAGTCTTATTTATATATGGATGTTTGGACCAGTACCAATAAAACTGCCTCGTCAAATTTTAAATAACATCAGTGCTGATCTGGTTGCTCTTGCCAAGCATATGCCTTTAGAGTTCAATAGGAAACCACGTTCTTTGGATGACGTCAAAAGGTGGAAGGCAACTGAATTTCGCCATTTTTTGCTATACACAGGGCCGTTAGTACTTTCAAAATTAAAGTCTGAATATTTATCATATTATAACAATTTTATAAGCCTTACTGTTTCTATGAGTATATTATTAAATCCGGAATATTGCTTTAAATACAATGAATATGCTAGAAATCTGCTAAAACATTTTGTCAAAACATTCATCAATTTATATGGCGCCCAAATGGCAACTTATAATCTACATGGTCTTGTACACCTCAGTGATGATGTATATGAATTTGGTGCACTTGATTCCTGTGCAGCATTTCCATTTGAAAACTTTTTACAGGTTTTCAAAAAGAATATCAGAAAAGGGGCCAAACCTCTTCAGCAAATAATTAAGAGGTTCGGGGAAATGAGTAATTCTAACTTTTGGACTAAAAACATATTACCTTGTGGTTCTATTTATCCAATATTTTTAAAACCTCACTCATCAGGCTTGCTTTTGCCAGGGTGTGATAAATTACAGCAGTTCAGCTCAATTAAATTTCAATCTTTTGTAATAAAAACAGCACATCCGGATTCATATTGTGTTTTAAAACATGGTAATATTGTAGCAGTATGCAACATAGTGTTTTCCAATAATGTGCAGAGCATGGTTATACTCTGTAAAGAGTTTGCAACTAAAGAAAACTTCTTTGGTACACCATTAATAGAAAGTTCTAGTATAGGAATTAATATAGTAAAAGAAAAAATGAGTCTATGTGAAAAACCTGTGTCGGATATTGTGGGAAAAGTTGTTCTTCTCCCTTTTCATGATCACCATGTCGCAATCAAAATGCTGCATTCATAGGTCTTATTAATCCATAATGTCCTTTGTTCCTGTCCTATCCTTTACTAGCCTTGTGGGTTTTGTCAAAGTGGATGATTACTTACTACAGGTATGTGGATATCAAGCCGGGCCTATTTTTAAAAAGCTTGTAACATGTTAATACAAGTTACAAGCTTTTGAGAAATATGCCCCTGGTCAAACTGTTAATACAAGTTGCTTTTGCAGAGCCGAAGTGTATGAAACACCCAACATTTTATTCGCGATATTGAAATTAGTCCTATATATTAGTCCTATAGTAGAAGTGGATGTAGCTGCTGCAAGTGTATGTAGCTGCTAAACCCCCGTGCCGCTACGCGATAATAGTTTTAGGAAACCTTTTTTAGCTTTTTAATTTATGACATTTAAATAATTTTGAAACCAGAAAAATTAAGTCAGGGAGAAAATTGAATTATTTAAAAATACACATTTGATGCCATTCGCTGTTTCTATCACGGATTAAGATCAAGAAACCAACCTTAGAGCACTAGGAAAGCCACCTAGTATCAAAGAAAACATTTTCCATACATTAGCTAAAAATACAAGGTTATTCACTTAATCGCATAAGGATATTTCTGTGATTCATTACAGCTTGCAGCATGTCTTCATAAGTGAAAAAATGTATAAAAAATAGTAACTTTGATTTTCGTGATTTTTAGTAATCCAATAGCATCAGAGTATTGTTACAGATGGCGCCAGCGTAGGTTTTCCCCGTCAAATTTTAGTTTGGGATTTGGCTGAAATCCCATAGAACAAAACTAGATACTGGGGAAACATATGCTGGTGGCATCTATCAAAACCTTTAACATTTGCCTTCCCCATTGTGATGTCTTCATACAAAATTATGATTTTAAAAAGCGTATAATATGAGTATGTGAGTGATTGACCGAAGTAATAAAAGAGCATTTTCACAATGTATGGGAAACGTTTTCTTTGATTTGTGTTTTTCCTAGTGCCCTTGCCTTAACATGGCTTGGTCTCTATGAAATCCCTGATGGAAGCAGGACAGATGGCACTAAAAAACTTTGTTTTAACCAATTTTGTTGCTGCCTACATTAAAATAAAAATTGCAATGTTATAATTTAAAAAAATCTAAAGGCCCGCTAAGATAATCTTCTTATAGGGGCATGGGATTATAGTAGCTGCCAATACTGACCCATTAAAAAAACCATCCTGTATGTTCACCGCAACCGCTTATAGTCGAAAAACTCCCAGAATTATTGACAAAATCGTTACTACTTACTTATTTCGTTGGTCAATTTAGCTATGCTTCATAGGTACTTATTTTGTAATGTATTTTCAGATTCTTTATAATGGCTCATTTTGCCATCGTTACATTTGTGGACGAGGCTGATGCACCAGGAATAATTGCATCAAACTGGGTAATAAATGAAAATTTATGTTCGTACCCTAATGTACGTACAGAAGAATTAAAAGACAAATTGTTAAAAAGGAAAGCTGAACCCGAGGATAAATGGCCGCAGTATAAAATAAAAATTCTAAAATACTACGGTATGAAATTTTCATATATTTTTAGGGTTCCGGACCTACCTGAAAAGGAAATAAAACCGGCCAAGAGCATGTCAGGCCATGCTCAGAGTAGGGTTCCGTAGTTACTCTTCCATCACAATAAGCTAAACTGGAGCTTAAAGTATGGTAGATTGTTAACCAAGGGATGAACTGTGGGTGTACGTCTTTTTACTATGAAGGGGAAACTTTTTGCGATAACTCAAAAACAGCTAAACTGATCATATCCGCTATAGTTTTCATTTAATGTCTTTCTTAAGCTCTACTTCCAAGATTTTTTTCATATTTTTTGGACTAATGGTTCAAAAGTTAGAGGGGGGGGGACACATTTTCTTTCTTTCGGAGCAATTATCTCCGAATATATTCACTTTATCAAGAAATGTTTGTTGAAGACCCATATTAGTTTTGAAAGACCTTTCCAACGATATCCCAATATCCCACACTGTAGGGTTGAAGCAAAAAAAAAAATTCACCCCCACTTTACGTGTAGAGGAGGTACCCTACACGTAAAATTTTTAGATTTTATTGTATGACTTTGTCGGCGTTATTAATTTATATATCCATGCCAAATTTCAGCTTTCTAGCACTAACGACCATGGAGCAAAGCCTCGGACATACAGACAGACAGACGGACGGACATGGCGAAACTATAAGGGTTCCGTTTTTTGCCATTTGGCTACGGAACCCTAAAAACAATACCATCTCGTATATATATTTTTCGTAATTTTCCTGAATCCATTTTTACTTTCAGAAAATTATAGCGAAGCCCGTCTCCATTTGAAAAAAGCAGAAGAAACTTCCAATTTGGATTCTGATGAGGAAGTAAGAAAAAGAAAAAGAAGACTAAAAAAAATATCCCTGCCAGAAGACTCTAACTCAGAAGATGAATACCCCATTATGAAGATGTCAAAAACCCAGCAAATATTAAAAAAAAAGAAAATGATTTAGTTAAATATCCAACTCCTCCTAAACCTAAAATAAGTGCCATGTTAGTAGCAGACACAAATAAAAATGCCAGTAATTCCTCTAAAGAGATGAATTGTCAACACAACCCAGCTGTAGAAGGCCATCTGTGTTCTAGTGGAGTTGAAGACCACGCATATGGTAATTGGTTTATTGTATATTGACCATGTCTATTTTAAGGATCCCGAGGAGGTTACGTAGAAATAAAATTTGAAACTGATTTTTTTTACCGAAGTCCGTTTTTCTGTCTCTTTTTTGGTTATTAATCGTGTTGGGTGAATAAAAATAGCTTTGGTAGCTACTTTTAAGGGAGTCACCCTAAATCTCTACATTCTTTACCCACCGTGTGTGACAGCTTATCTGATACGCATTTTTAGCAGATTTAGAAATAATTTGTAGAAACTAAATTTTTTGTTATATATTGTTTTAACGTTTGACTTTTATGTGTTTGTTGCAGACATTGTGCCTGAAGAATTTAACAACTGTGCAGAAGTTAACAACCATGGGGCAATAAATGGAAACTCTATCATTGTATGTAGTCCCACTCATACTCTAGCCTGCACAAATAATTTCTCGAACGGTATCTCTGGTATGTGTTTTTTTCGTCATTGTTTTTAGATTAGATGTAGATAGAATATTTCTTCACATCACCTATTCAGAAATAGTTATTTGTGCAATAGGAGAGCAAAGTTAGTAACGAGTGCCGATTCTATAATATAATCACGAGCGTAGCGAGCTATGATCATTCAGAATCGTGAGCATGGCAACGAACTAAAATCGGCATGAGTAGCAAAAACTTTGCTCTTGGTTTGTGAAATGTGGTGATATGAATATGTGCTGTGAAAATATCTAGGGCTACATTATTTAATTTTTACCTTTGCGGCCATTGTGATTTGTGGTATGATGACGATGACGACGAAAGATGATGGACACGGATCTCTTTTACCCACTAGACGCGGAGCATGCGACACTATTTGAGGTCACCACACACGGGCGCTCCCATATACTAATTTGTGACCTTATTAATAACAAATATCATTTTCATGTTGTTGTAGCATAAATTAGAACAGGAATCAATTCAATTGTGCGGCTCACGGCGCAGTATTTTATAAGCAAAAGAGCTCCTATATTTGTGGTGACCTCGCGGTCTTAGCTTCTAATCTGAGCTCCATATGCTTCATATAGCGGTGTTTGGATCTAGTCTGTGATGATGGATGACTGTCGAATGGCGGATGACGAATGTCTGAAGACGGACGTCAAATAACGGATGTTGAATGACAGATGTCAGGTGGATGGTGGATGTATTGATTGTCTTAGTGGTCTTTTATTTTCCTCAAAGGTGGCGTAAAAAGTATAGGCATGTGTTACATATGGTACCTAGCAATAGTTATTTATTATACAAGGGGGCAAAGTTGTTGTTTAACTTCTCGTGCTTATATTGAGACCCGAGGCAGCGAAATATTCCGAAATTGAGCCACGAGCGTAGCGAGTGGTTCAAAAAGTGGAATCTTGAGCGTGCGAGGGCCTCAAAGCACGAGAGGTTGAACAAACTTTGCCGCCGAGTGCAATACAACATTTTTCACCACAACAATGCGAGGAAAATACAAGCTGTTAAATGGAAATGTAATCAAAATTATTGCTATTCAATATTTATCATTCAAAATTATCGCAGAAAATGAATAATATTGTTGTTGTTAGAATTTGTATCAAGTTACATTCGGATATGATATTCGGACATGTGGATAAAACGTAACTTTCCACACACTTATTAAAGGATATTAAGAGCGCCTTTCCGAGGTGGAGTGGAGAAAAAGTATTTTCATCGTGCATTCTATTTTAGAATCCCGAGCGTAGCGAGCTTTACTTTGTCAAGGATTATTATGTACGCTTTCTCCATAAATGTAATTTAGCTCCCTTGTGACACCATCTAACTACATATTATTGTTGTAGGCTGCTCCGTAAGCAAACAATTTGGCATGCAGCAGGCTCATTTAATCCAGGTCGTGACTGACTTGGCCAAACAAATGTCTGAATTGAATAGAAAAGTTGACATACTTTTAGGGACACATACAGCAGATAGCTTTAATGCATATACACAAGATAATTTAGAAATTTCTGAATTATTAGCTACTCTTCCAGTAAAGGATGATGCGAGTTTTTGTCATTTCAATGACCAGTTACAAATAGTCCGGAACAAACAGGCAATTGTGAGTATACAGTATACACTTGTCTACTTATGTCCGACACTTATGTATTGTTTTTTATCTTGTAATTTTGTAACTTTTATTTAATAGGTATCATTTTTGGCTGGTATTGGCGGTAGAAACATTCGAAGTCTAACCACTAATATGTTGAAAAGAATACTACAAGACGAAGTTGCCGAGCTATATTCCTTAACTGGAAAACAAATGAAGAACTCCAATAAAAAACCATTTTTAAAGACAGAAACCTGTAAAATAATCTTTCGTAAGTATATTTTGTGACCAAATTTCCTAACATTAAAGTATCTCAACACCGACTTTGACATTAACGGCCTCATATCATAATAATTATATTAAAAAAGTATTATTTATACCTTTCCCATACGCCTGCTTAAAATTTCGATAGCACAAGTAAATTCAAATCGTTTTTTATTCAGAAATCTGCAAGAAAGTTTACGAAGATGCGACAGAAGAAAACCTGAAAGAAATAATTAGCGACTGGCTGAATCAGGCTAAAGTTAGGACAACAAGAAGGTAAGAATTACTGTAAGGATTAATGCTTTGAATATCCCTAGTTTCTAAGGTCGGTGTCGATAGAAAAGTAAATTATGGCAAACAAACCCATTTACCTTCATTGCATCGCAATTTTCTGAAATAACTGCCCACGTTTGACTGTTATTTTTCTGATCCTAAAAAAATAAGTATAAAGTAGGTAACCTTAATGCGTCTATGATATATACCTCAAGTCGATTGGTATGTGGTAAAAACGGCATGTCATTATAATATTATTTATTTGTTTCAGGGCAGAAAGACTAAACAGACAAGCATAACCCTTATAAAGGCAGAGGCGATATTTTAAACATAGCTAATATGAGAAAATGGAAGAATCCTTCAGCATTTTCAATTGAGAAAACCATTATTATATAGTTGATATATATTGCTTTCGTACCTTATACTTACTTTTTTCATCAGTATTTAATTTTGGTGTTAAGAAATCCACGGCAATAAGTGGTCAATTTATGCACTACGCCTGTTAAGGAAGGTGAGTTATCATATTACTGTTTTAATAGAGAATATATGTCAAATCAAGTGTACTAATAGGTAGAGTGCATATATTTACCACGTGTTTTTTTTAATTATTTAGGTTTTTTTACTGTAGATGTATTCCCCAGTGTATAACTGGGGTCTTATTAAGGGATAAATAACGAGTCTGTGCATTAAGTAACAATACTGTATGTTGGTACTCTTTATATATTATTATTGCATACTGACACCAGTCAGTTTAACCAATAGTGCTTTAATAGTTATTTACGATACAAGTGCAAAAAATAGGAAATTCGCGACGAGTGGTGATAAATTAAAATACGACCGAAGGGAGTGTTTGAAATCGACACTAGATGCGAATTACTGATTCGCACGTGTATCGTACAACGACCCATATGTACTGTATATGGGTCTTTAAAGTTTCGACATATGCACAGAAAGTGCTCATTCCCGCACGCGTGCGGGAAAGTAGCACCATATGTACCTACTGTAAAATAATATGTTGTGTTCCATACCTAATAAATACTGTAATAAAATCTTACACAATTACCCATGAATAATTTGTTTTATTTAGTTAGTTTAAGGCTTCGTCACACTCCAGCGCGATGCCGGCGGGGCGTCGGCGCGGGCGCGACACCGACAGTCCGACACACCGTTGTGCCTCGTGTCACGACGTGAGGCTAACATTCGGACCTCAGCGACGCGCCTCGCTCACGCCTCGCCAGCATCGCACTCGATTGTGACGAAAAATCCTTTAGTTAAACAAACACTATGCAAAGCTGAGATGTTACTATTGCATATAGTTTATGAAAACAAACATCATTCAAATTTGACATGTTAGCCTTGCATATAAATTGTAGAAACAAAAAAGACGTAAATCTGACATGTCAGTATTGCGTATAATTTGTTAGAACAAACATCATGCGAGGTTGATAATATCAGTATTGCATATAGTTTGTTAAAACAAAAAATATGTAAGGTTTACAATGTCAATATTGCATATAAATTGTCGAAACAAACACGATGCAAATCGAACATGTCATTATTGCACATAGTTTGCAAAACAAACTTCTTGCAAGTTTGTTGTTGGGAAACTAGGAGGTTTGATCCAGGCTTGCGTCAAGTGTACATACTTGTCATCGCAAACTTGTCACAACCCTTCACTTGTGATACGTCAAACTTGTTGCAAGGCGGGTCCAAGTCTAAAATGCTATCTGGGTAGGTAAGTTGACGTTGAGTCAGTCCGCAGCTTTGCTCCTTGATAGAAAGCTGCAATTTGGAATGGATACATAAATCATGCATGGCGACAGAAGGGTAAAATAAAAACTACAAAAATATATTAGAACGAGGAAATGCCGCCAGCATCCTTGGTACAATCCCTCAAGGGCCTATTTTCTGTTTTTCTTTGTTCTCTGTTTTTTTTTCGGTACCTGTCATACAAAATCGTTTTTTTTTTTTGCTTCAAGCAAGCATCGTCTTTCAAAACGAATACCTAATGGTCTCCAGCATCCATTTTTTGATAAAGTGAATATTTTCGGAAATAATCACTCCAAAAGTCCTCCCACACCACTAACTTTTGAACCATGGGTACAAAAATATGGAAAAAAGTAAAATAAAAACACGTACAAAGCGCTGCGAAGATACTCCCTTAATGCTTGTATTGTACATGATACCTAATAATAGCCCCCGTTTAGCTTATTTTGACATAACCTCCTCTTTTGAAATCTTGAAGTCGGTTAAAAACAGTAACTACAAAACCCTACACTGAGATTAGCCTGACAAGGTCTTGGCTGTTTTTTTTATGCTGGCATTAATTGTTGGTCGAAACTGGGACTGGATCTTACTGGTGTGATAACACTGCTGATAGGTCGAATCAGTTACTCAGAACAGAACTGAACCTAGGTAGAAACAAATGAAGGAAGAACACAAAATGTACTTAATACCATTTATGAGAGCTTCAAAAGCTTGTACCTCGATACCTACCTACTCGATTACCAAGATAATTCAGAGTTAAGTATCTAGAGCAGAATTCATAATTTTCTATCCTCATCTTCAGTTTCACACTCATACCATATCTAAATCAGGAAAAATTAAAGTATAGCTTCGCTCTTTATGTATATTTGTTTTTTATGTTTCAGAAAAAAACGAAGGAAGTGACAATGACTCATCTCAAAGGTGCCAGCAATCCAACTTTTGAGGGCGATGATACGCATATGTAATAATTATAATACATAGGTCACTAGATAAGTTTTGCAATAGACACGTATGAAACAAAGAGGTCACATATATCTTTTTAGACTATATTTCCATAGACAATGTTTCTCTGGATTTAGACTTTGAAAAAGTTGGCGCGGGCTAAAGACGATTTACGTATATTTTATACTCAGATCATTCTTATATCTATGATTTTATACAACAATTTCATTACATAAAAATTTTAGATTTTTTAATAATTAAATTTAAAAAGAAAGTAAATGTTTTCCGGCCAAACATTGTCTAAGGAAATATAGTTTTTAAAAGTATAGTTTCATATTTATCTAATGCAAAACTTTTCTAGTGACCTATGTATATTCGTTGTATAGATTAATTTCATTGAGATTACAGATATGTAAGCCTCACCATTTTAGTTTTATTTTACCAATACACAAATAGGTGTAGAGATTATGAAAAAATAAATTGTGGTAAAAAACTCAGCTAATACATTCAGATTGGATTGAGATGTTGATTCATGCCACCGTAAAACCATCCAATATATACAGTAGAACGTGACTTCGCCTGGGTTTTGACACCTTTTTGAAAATTTCTCACAGATAAACGTATTTTGGCTTGTTAAGTTAAATAATCTAATTAATCTATATAGGACTATGTTCTGAGTTAACTTAAGGTCTATATTTTGCTGTAGAATGGCTACAATTGAACTCCAAAGGTAGTAGGCGAAGTATAGGCAAAATTCCTTGTCTTCGCCTCCGCCCGCAATTACCAATTACCAATGGGGCACAATAATAGAACGATAACAATGTTCTATTTGGTTATAATAAATTGAACTACTACATTTAAATCATAGTTCCACCTAAACGATATGGCACCAGCGTTAAAGTTAGATTTAGATTTTAGAAGTTAGATTTTTGCCCCCTTCCCCTCTTGGCGACGCCCATGTTTGAGGGCTTTTGAAATATAACTGGGTCGTTTTACGGCACGTCTATTGTGCATCGTAACTATTTGATTATATTCATTTGTTACGTTCTAGATCGTTCGTCCGTGCCAAGTTGACAATAGGCACTACATGAATAGATACACAATCCGTGCGCGAGTGTATTTGAACTTTTACACAATAATTAATAACTTAATAATAACGTCACAGGTACAATGACGTACGACGAAAAAAAGGGTCGTATAATTCTAATTGGCACCTGAGCGCGGGCTAGTCCAACGCTCAAAAAAACAGTGTAGGTGTGCTCTCCGAAAATGCGCCTTTGTTACGCATATCGAGGACACTTTTTAGACTGGTTTGGTAGCGTTCGATTCGCCGGCACTTAGTAACCGTATAGGGACTACACAAGAAATAGCAAATTATTTTTCATTTTGAATCATATTTCAATTACCATAGGAGTTGTAATTAAATAACCGGTTAAAGTGACCGGGCCCTTTTTTATGCAGGTAGTGGCACGCGCCGTTTTAGTTAACAATAGACAAAGGATAATCCGGTTGGGGGCCAGCTACAAATCTAACGACTATACCTAAATATAGTTTGGCTAGGGACTGTCTCATTTCAAACATAGACAATATAGATAAAGAATCACACGCTAGTACTAGCACCCACTTTCTTTACTCTTTAGTAGCACTCAAAAAAAGGAATGTTTTGTTTGTTCTTATTTATTTGCAAAGGTTTGCCAGACTGGTACGCGAATGATTAGTTTCCAATACAAATTTTGAATTTCGGCAGCGATTCTGATAGCCCAGCCTGTGCAAGTGTTAAAATAATTTCATAGAGATTTGACGTTTAAAATACTTTAGCGGCTTGCAACACTGTTTGTTGCATAGACATGGCATAGACAAAAGATGGATGTCATATAAGTCAAATTAGTTAAATGTCAAACATTTTCACATCGACTTTACTTTTCGTATGACTTTTTTAAAATTGGGAAATCATAAAATAAAACTGAACTCTTTTGCTTCTAACGACAAATGCGAAGATCTGTTGTGATGTGTTCTTTCGTATACATTTCCAAGATTGTTTCTAGTCTATTGTAATAAATGACAGGGGTTTTAGAAGTAATTAACACCCCACCACCATGGGGTGTGGAGTGAAAATGTGGCTATGAAGAAATTGTGTAAATAGATAAGAGAGACTATGATGTTTGACTGTAAAGGGATTTTAAGCTCATTAAGAGCCCAAATACTATAATTACAATATGTATAGCTAAAGGAGTCAGAAAAACAATGAGATTTCATAGAAGGTGTGGTGACAGAGTCACACTTCTAAATGACAACACTACAGCTGTAAGGAATTTTGTTGAGTTCAATCATGGCTTGATACTTAGCGCAGAACCCTTGAAGGATGATGTTATGTTTGAAGTGTGTATTGATAGGAAGGTAAGTGCATCTTTTTTTGAGTTCTTGTTTTTGTGTCTTTGTGTTCACCTACATGTGCAATCAGTGGTCAGTATTTTGTATGTTTACTGATAATAATATATTGAGCTACTGTATAATGCCCTAGCATACTTACAAATATATGATAAATTTAAAATGAATACACTGAACTAGTCTGAAATTAGAAACAAAGGAAATGTGGAAAAATCATTGATTTGGGTTTTCCTTCTATCTAAGCATTCTTTCTGGGCATTATGATATTTTGCGTGAGTGCTTCATGTAAATTTTATAAATTCTGAATTTGACCATATCATGAGCAAGTTACAAACAAAATAGCAATATATTTTATACATGCAATAAGGATGTGTTTGGAACCTATTTTCTATACAAAAATAATATTCCAAATTAGTACTGGGAGGATACACTCAGTACATTAGAAACTAACCTTCATGATCAGACATTGGATTCTAGGAGGCAATATTTAACAACAGATTTAGAGATTTAAATTATCATAATCTAATGATTATGATCTTTCCTAATATTAGTAATCAGCCCCAACCCCCCACTCCTCATTTGTAACTCTATGTTATTTGTAAATATTATTTTGGGGTTGATGATAAACTTTTCACAATGCATATGATCGCTAGGCTAGAAAAAAAGATGAGTGAGCTATCTAAAATCCCTTGAAAATAAAGAAGGAAATTGATTCATTATTTTGTTTCATGTTGCAATAAAATTATATTTTTACAAACAAAACTTGGACCAATCACTAGTATATGAGACAAGTATTGATAACTGAGTTTACCAATATAGGAACTCCCTGTCATTTGATTTTGCCTCCTAGAATCTAATGTCTGCCCATGATATATATATTTACATAGTGTTTTTTTAAAGTCCTTTTATTTCAAGAGTGGATTCCTGAGCTTAAATTAGGTAACTTTCTCAAAGAAACCAGTACTCTAATCAACTGAGTTGATTACCAGTTTCTGGAGATAATTAATGATTTATTTTTATCTGATAAGGCTTTTACCAGCATGTACACTTGCTTTAAAGTCTGCTTACATATTTATTATTATGAGTTTATACATTTGCTACTAAACGCAAGTCCTATCTTGGATGATGAGTATTTGAAATTTCATTAGTCATTAGTTACAAAAATTAAAATTAACTATGCCTTTCAGTTTCCTTAACCTTTTGAACGCCAAGCATTGAAGTAATGTGATGTGATACCGCAATGAAGCAAAATAAAACTCCAAGAACAATAGTGATTGCAAAACAAGATGTTGATATTATTACTGGTTTCGTTTTTGACTGCTTAGAATAGAAAAATCATCACACAGGTGTTTTACAATATCATTTTAGTAAATTCTACTAAAAACCCTTAAAAGACGTATTTAAATATCAAAATGTACTTGTAACTTCCACTCAAATTTCTCAATAATGCCACATCACTACTTGGTGGTGACATCCTGCATCGGACATGGACTGCTGTCATGGGCGCTGAGAGTAGTGCAAATTATTAATAACGCTAGGGTTGGGAAAGTGTTCTAAGCAATAACTTTTAGTATCAATATATGATGGTCAAAATAAAACAACGTGGTCTTGTGAAAATGTATACAAATTATTAATAACGCTAGGGTTGGGAAAGTGTTCTAAGCACTAACTTTTAGTATCAATATATGATGGTCAAAATAAAACAATGTGGTCTTGTGAAAATGTATAATGGGGTAAACAGAGTAAATGAGATCCCATAAGAATAGATATAGGACAATTAGGTTTTTAATAAGCTCAAATTAAATTAATAATAATTCAATATTGCAAATTCATTTTAATTATCTACTGCCGTGCTAACAGTAAATGCCGTAATCACACGTGAAAACGCATGCATTTTTTATCTTGTTCTATAATTACCCAGAGGTGTGCAAATCTGTTGTCCATTATTATTACCTACTAATTAGCGAACTGCAGTATCGTTACTACAAAATAAATGCATAAGGGGTTACAGTATAAGAAAAGGTCATGCAGTACCGTCTTTCAAACCAAGTTGTTTAATTTTTAAGCACAAGAACAAGAACTGTAACAGCACAAGTAGCTGGTTTTTTTTTGCAAAAACAACTCCCCTTATAAAATGTATGGGATTAAGCCATATCGAGTTAATGAGATTATTGATGGCGCTAGCGTGCGAAACTATTTCTATTAAAAGATTGTTACTCAATATAATAATATTATTCCTGCATGACCCGGTCACATCACTAGGCGACGACAAGTCACGCTTTTGGCGTGGCTAGCTATGCTATTTACTGTATAAGCCGTAGTATTGCTTTTTTTAACCTGCTATTCATAGTTGAATTATAATAAAGACATACAATAAAGTAAGGGCAAAATATAATAAAGCAAATACAAACAAAGAAATATAATTATTTATTAAAGAGTTTTTGATCAATTCATTTTGGACGGCAAATGACGTCGGTGGTTTGAGTGGCACAGAATGTCGACGACGTGATTTGCCGTCTGTGGCGGTCAAAAGGTTAAATATGCTTTGCTTAGCCATACCCCGAAGTTAACGGAGTCAAAAAAAAGCACTGTGTATATATATTACTGTTATTTGTTGAGCAGGTCAATGTGTGGAATGGAAGCCTTGAAATTGGAGTTACCACCCTGGACCCGGAGTTCATGGAACTGCCCGCAACAGCTACAAAATTGAGAAATACAGCTTGGGTATGACTTGGTTTTACATTATTTATAAATAATTTGCCAGTTTATTATGTTAGTCCTTGAAATAAACCTACCTTTAGCTACACAAACTGGAGTTGTGTTATTAACTTTCTTTGTTTGATACCTTTTACTTGTCCAATGCATGACATATTGCTATACTACAATAAAATTATACTATGTAGATTTTCATTCTGTAATTGTATGCTTGATGTGAGTGGTAAAAATGAGAAAAAACATATTGAAACTTGGTTCTTCCGATTCGATAAAATTTATAGAATATCAAAATGACTGTGATTTTCCTCTAAAAGTATTTTCCATAGAATTTGGGGTAGAAGGGGGGGGGGGGGGTTTGGGGATTATTAAAATTAATAATAAAATGAATAATTAAAAATTGTAATAACTTTATATGTACTAAACTTTAAAGTAATTTCAACATGTTAACTGTTGAAGGCATTTTTTCGCCAAGTACCTCGGTGAATACCAGTCCTTGGGCGTTATTCATCCAATTGTGTAATGCACACACAGTTTTGACAATAGAATCTGATTTGTTTAGGCTGGATATGCATGCGAAATCCATCTTTTGAATTATCATTCAAATGGTGGAGTGGCAATTCTTGCATTCAACCAACTGTTTGCTTCGTTTACGTATATATTCCAGAATTTAAATCAAATAGCTTTTAATATGCAAGAATATCACTTTAGGTTTAGACTCAACAATTTTTTTGCCTCAATTTTATTGTATGGAATGTGCAAGAAAGTGGTATAATGTAAATGGGCCTTTACTAAGTAAAACATTTCATAAAATTCTAGTGTTAAAGATTCGATGATTAATTAATCAGGAATATTTAATGTAAAATTTTGCTTAAGTAAATGCAAGTGTCTTAAGAAATATGATATGAGATAGAAAGATAAAATACAGTCAATAAAAAAATATTATTAAATAACATTACAAAGTAATTGATCATATTTAATCTATGTAGATACTCCCAAAATGAATCAATAATTCATTAAATCATAAAATAACAAATCAGGTCACCAATTGCCCTCTGTACTTTTTTGGCTACCTTAATACAATAAGTATATAATCTAGATGATAAGTACCCAAATGTATTTTATAGGGTCATTTTATTTTAGAGCAAAAAAGTAAAATTGACAGATTTAGTCCTTGAAATTGTACACCTTTTGTTACGTAGTATCTAAATAACAAGTATTGGTTTCTATTAGCAGGTCTTCTTATCTTGCCTTTTAATAATGAGGTCGCAAGTTAAGTCTAATACAAAATTACCATTTTTAGCAGTCCACACTTTACAAAATATACAAATAAGATCGATAAATCAGTGCTTTACGCGCGTTTACCTAAAAATCGATCAGAAAAAAAATCATTACTAATTAAGTGATTCTGTTTTCAAAAAAAAATGTTTTATTAAAATGAAAGGTAACAAGACGTATTAATAGAAACCAGTACTTGTTATTTCTAATACACAAAAGGTGTACAATTTCATTGACATTTCTAAAATCGATAACGGCTTCTTCTGTCATACACATTAAAATTGATATATTTAAAAATAAAATAGGTATCAAACTTATTATTATTTAATTGCTTTCCATGTAACAGATAATGTCTGGCAGCTCAATTGTGAAGGATGGTGTGACACTTGTTAATTCCTATGGTCCCGAACTAGACACACTCAGCGAAGGAGACTGTGTTGGTGTCATGAAAACAGCCAAGGTAAAATTGGTGGTCTTGTTGTAACACATTGTTAATAGTATTAAATTTTTATGAATACATGATATGATCATGAAAATACGTTAAATTTGCTCATTTGTATAATTGAACTTCAAATTGTATTTTGTTACAGGGGGAGTTATTGTTTTATGTGAATAGTCGATGCCTTGGTGTGGCAGCTAAAGACCTGCCTAGCAAATTGTTTGCCGTCATAGATTTATATGGACAGTGTGTTCAAGCTTCTATCACTCATGTACATGGCATGAGGCCCATTATGGAAACCAGTATTGATCAGGTATATAATTTTTATTGGTTTACAATCAAAAATCTTATCAATTTTCTTTGTGGGGACATCAAATTCAAACTCAGAGGAGAACGACACGATTACAGCAAGGGGCCAAAATCTGTGTTAGGTGCAGTCGCTTTTATGCTATTGTCAACGATATGGTCCGCGATTTGCGGTTACAGTAAAAATGCGACTGCATCTACATACAGTCTTATACATTCACGTCCCTAGCTTCGCCGTGACGATAAAATCGTATTGTTTTACCTTAGACGACCCAAAGTGTAAAAGTAAAAAAGAGCACAAAGGGTTAGTTGAATTTAAAATCAATTTCAACTTATGATGACAATGGCTCTCAGCATGTTTGAAAAAATGTATGCTTAACTGTTGGTTTCTGTGTAGTAATTACTTAATCACTTATTAATAACTTAGTTCGACTATGGAACATATCAAATTATTCTTATATAACTATATTTTACCCTAGCATATATAAAGTATAAAGTGAAATTAATGTCATATACTTACAAAAAAAAACCCAACTTTCCAGTGGCTAAGGCTGGAATCGAATTCGTCTTCAGCTTACGCGGCTAACGCCTTTGGACCTTTAGGCCACCTGGCCACACCGCCCCGGCTGGACCGTATTTCAGTTTATAATAGGGTTGTTTCCAATTTTTTTCAAACGCTCGTATTACGTTAACGAAAAGTTGCCCTAAAATTCAACTTTTATACTAAAAACGGCTTTAAATATGTTAAATTAACAAAATATATTTTTACAGATGCTTTCGCGCTCAAAACGCTTTTTGAAAATTGTGTGACGTCACAGTTTACGGTTTGACACATAACTACATACGCACGTAGAAGATACGAACTGTCAACTGACATTTGTCATTTGTTGTTTATCGTCTAACTGTCAACAGTGTCAATCCGAGAGTTGTGATGTCATCAGAATCTTCAATGACGTTTCGAGCTTGGTCACGTGACGTGTGCCAAAAGATATTTTAAATTCAATATTTACAAAAATATGGTCATTACAGGTCCCCTAAAAGTAGTTTAACATGTTCTTATAATCCAAAAGAATTTATTGGGATACAATTCTGCCCTAAATAAGATTTTTAGATGGAAACAACCCTATTGAATACCTTTTCTTGCAGTTGGAAGAGGACCCCAACAATGATGACACTTTAAGAACAAGTGACATGGATGTCGTGCCTCTACCTCCTAACCTGTTGCAACCTAAGCCGTCTCAAGATGTTTATGTCCCGATGACCTCTGAGGGTGCCTGTGCTCTGGGTAATTCACTTTCATAGATGTGTGTTATTACCAGCTCAATGTATACAAAACTAAATGGTGTTTTCTTTACAGTAGCACAGGATCGTTTAAGGTTTCACCCAAGATGTGGGATACTTGTAAAATTATCAGCTAATAATAAGTAAGTGTAATTACATTTTTTTTTTATGGTTTTTATTTGTCATTCTAAGTAATAGTTTATTCTATGGCGGTACCTTATGTTTTTATCAAAAAATAGCTTCTGCTTTATAATGTCAGATATAATACATGAGAATTGTTAAATACGGGTGAATCAACTTTTCCTTGCCATACTAACGGTCACATCACTTTTTATAACCCTGGTTTAATTGTATGGCATTTAAAATAACTAAACATACATTTTTATGGCATTTGTAAACCCTTTACATTAGTAGAACATAGTGTAACGTTTCATGTGGCAAACTATGCTGCTGTTGTCGCCTGGCTAACGGGACAAAATAACAAAAAAAAGTTGGTCCGCCCATATACAAACATTGTTTGGTTGCACTTCAGATCAGCAGAAAGGGCTAGGCCTTTGGATGACTACAACAATGGCGTAGTGATGACGCACCGCCCGCTGTATGACAACGAACTGTTTGAGATACGCATCGACAGGCTAGTCGACAAATGGAGTGGTAGCATTGAGGTAACAAACTAGTCAAACTATTCATATATTACTCATATGTCTACTCTACAGTCCTGCACCAAACTAATAGTTCACTGGTAAAGAATGCCTTAAGGCGTTAAGTCCGCTAGTTTTACTCTTTTTCTTGTTAAGGATGTATTTCAGGTGTAGTACTAAAGGTACTATGATTTTACGGGTGCTTTTCGGAATTACCCGAGTAAACCGTACTAAAAATAAGAAATGTTGCGTAGGTCGGCGTAACATCCCACAATCCAGCAACAATCAGATTTCCATCCACTATGACGAACATGGACTCCGGCACGATCATGATGTCGGGCTGCAAAGTGCTTATGAACGGGCACGGCATGTGCATGGAGTATGGGAACTTCAATCTCGATGAACTAAGGGTAAGTAACCATACAAGTCGGATTTATTTGTTGGCGTTTAACATTAAGTCCTTGTAATGGGATAGTTTTTTGATTAATTGTTTTTTGTACATTTATTTACAATATTCACCGATATGAAATAGTATTAATAAACTAACTATGCTAGTGACTGTTTTACAATACCTGATAAAAATATACTGAAGTTCCCAGAATTCAACAATAACATTTATATTTTAAAAGTTATATAGTGTATTATAGAATTAAGCCTGTTATAATATTACTAATTAATAAATAAATACAATTGATGAACAGGAAGGAGATACCGTTGGTATGATGAGAAAGAGCACTGGCAAACTGCACTACTTTATCAACGGCGTGGACCAAGGCATAGCCACAGATAAAGTGGAACAACAAGTCTGGGGAGTTGTTGATCTCTATGGCATGACTGTAAAGGTATGTAGCAAAAGCAACTCCTAGTTTGGTACCAAAACGCTTATTATTTTCGTAGTCGACATCTAGCGTCAAGTAGCGGAATTATCAGTACTGCTACTTGACAATAGATGTCTCGAGTGTCGCGACTGACGGAAATTGTGCTTCTCAACAATTTACAACTAATATTATAAGCAGAAAAAGTTGAAAATAGAGTTCCGGTTAATCCAGTTGTAATATTAGCTGAAAATTTTTGAGAACTTGACTTTTCGTTCGTCGCAACACCTATTGTCAAATAGCGGTACTAATAATTCCGCTACTCGATGCTAGATGTCGACTACGAAAATTATAAGTGTTTTGGTACCAAAACCGATGGATGGAGTGAGCACTCTATGTACTTTTTTCTCTATGGTATTAGGCCAAGAAATTAATGCTCAAAAAAACTGATGGCGGGAAATGAAAACCGACTTTTTTACTAACTTGCGGAAGTTCTTATAAAATCTTAAAACCTTATATTAATGGTAAAATGCGCTGGTTCATTGATAGTTCTTTATTCGTTGGAAACAAGAAGAAGAATAATGCACAATATCAGAATGTAAAAAAGAACATAAATCAATAATACTTATAAACTATTATTCTATTCCTTTGTGAGGAGTATACTTGAATTTGGTTCTGTTGTTTGAACGCCTCAGTACCAAGTCCATATTGATCGTATGGAAAGGATCCAAAATATTTTTCTAAAATCACTCTGTTACAGAACGGGTAATTATTTTGAACGTACTTCGTTAGCAGCGAAGCATTTTTGTGTTCCTTCCCAAGGAACTTGCTTAGAAATGATTTTACAAATATTACTTAAATTAACATTAGAACTTGCCGTTAGGTGTACGTACACTCATAACAGTATAGCGTAAAATAACTATAAGCAAGTTAAGTTGCAATCATTATAATATTTCGTTTATGCATTTCATTCCGACGAACCATTTTAAAAGGTCATATATTATGTCCCTGCAGTAACCGTAGTGTTTACGCCGTTTTATAATTCGCGCAATGAACTCAGCAAGAATTCGTTATGAAATTTCGTGTAGTTTATAACCTGATAGAGATTAACGTTACACAATAAAGAAAAATAACAGAGAAAGCATGAATACAGGTAATTATAAGATAACCAGGGCGTAAGCAACATATTTAAATAAAACATACTCTCATTAAAATAAACATACCAAAAGGCCTAAAACGTAGTTATACCTATATACCTATTTCAAATCTAACTATACATGATTGAAAGAAATTCAATAAATAATAACAGTAGGTGTATTTCTCAATGAATGTCTACCTACTAATTTTTCCTAATCTTGCGGAAGATCAAAATCGATATTTTTTGTTTATTTTGATGTTTCTGCATCCATCCACACAAGCCATGTTATTTGTTCGTGACGAAGAGATTTCCTTCGCACAATAAGAGCGCGTGGTGACGCGGGTCCGTGAGCGCGCGTGGCAACCAACTGGCTGACTTTTGTACCGTAGACGGGGCGAGTTTCGTAGGCATAAATTCGAGCTCGCGCGGAGATTTCCATAGGCCTGCTAGTAGTCCATCATTCGGACTTTGTTGTTGATTTTTGACCGACTACTTGGTTTGTAATGGGTGGCACTATCATTGGAGCCTCAAGCAAACTAACATTGTCATTGAGTTATTATTACTAGTATTAAAAAATTAATACTAGTTAATTATTACTAGTAGTAAAATAATTATATCTAGCCACACTCGGCCCAGAAAAAGGCTTTATCTCAAAAAGAATGAACTAGAAATGGAACTGTATGGTTAAGATTTAAGGTACATGTTTGCATTCAATTTTCAATGGAGATACCACTTTTTAGCTAAGCAGGCCACTACGGCTGTGGAAGAAACCGCGAGTACAACCAAGAGATGACATTTTTATCAGCATTACATTACTTATCTTTAGAAGTACTATACCATGATGGGAACTACGTAAAATTTTGAGAAAATATGATATTTATCCCTTTCCTAAATATGTATCTGGTTTTTCATAAAATTTACTAGTAGAAACTACTTCTAGATTTTGTTTCTTAAATATTAAAGGAACAAACACTCCCAGATTTACGTCTCAAATAAACCTTCTTTTATTTATCTTCATCAGGTTAGATGCAACCTAAATCTGGTCTTAATCCTGATTATAATTATTAAAACAAACAATACCATTTTATATCGGATGTGACAATACGACGTTCAACAAATGATTCCCTTTCGTATTGTACGCTTACTACATTCAATAGAAACATTGTCTTTCAATATAATTTTTGCAATTGACTGTCAAACACAATTTTTGCACAAAAAAAATTACCAGTCGCCATCCTGAAATTGACTTAAAGCACGCTTATTACGTTTTTCCAGGTCACTATAGTGGACCCGTGTGAGGACATGGACACTACCGTTTCCAACGCGCCGGTTGCGCTCAGCGCTCCCGAGCTGCCTGCTCCAAGTAAGGTTCCTTTCCACGATTTATATCAAATATTACCCAAACCGTAGTCGCTATAGTGTGCATTTATAAACTCTAAAAAATGCTTCTTCCTGTTCCTAATACAGTATGTAACTGAACGTAAAGCAATTACTCAAACCCGTTAATGTTTACGTCATACTGAGCAACTTTTTCTATGAGACCAACCCCGAAATCGTGAAAAAAAAAATCGCCTGTTTCATACATTTTGCTGGTCTGGTATTGAAACTTCCTATGGGATGTATGACCAAAACGGGTTTGAGTATTTGTTTTTTCATTTAGTTACTTAATGTATATTTAGTAATACACGGCGTATCTCGGTGATCCCGACAAATTTTATTACCACCCATTTCTGAGGCCAAAAGAAGGAAAAAATATTATATGAGTTTGGTTTTTATTAATGTATTTGTACAAAATAATGAAATGCTATTAATAAACCTGTCAGTACTATTACTACTACTACACTACTACTACTACTACTACACTACTACTACTACACTACTACTACTACTAGGAATGACACTATTAAAGTATTTCGGGTTCCTCGTTAAATACCGTGTTTGATATAGACTTAAATCTAACGGGATATGGACCGTGATCAATCGTGAAGATGGGTTTAAACTCTCAAATGTGTGGAATCCTGTGATAAAAAATAATTTGTATAAAAATCAGTGGTATCCGAACCAACACGCGTAGTGACACTGTGAGTGTAGTGTGCTTGGATAGACCAACAACGCGACCAGTGGAAACACTGGAAACGTTGAAAGCGAACGCAGCCGACGCGCACGCGTGAGGCTAGACCCAGCGCGGTCTACACAACTTTAACACCCGTCCGCTATCTTGTCGTAATATAGGGAGCTCAAAAACAATACAAAAGGTAATCACGGTCCATATCCCGGTCGATCTAAGTCTAGTGAAAATAACCGCTATTCACTAAAAACCATGTTCACTGCCGGTGAAGTGGCGGCAAGAAAGTAGTAAGTCTCTTAAATAAATATCAGTTTTATTTAATAGACAACAATAATTAATGCTGCATTCTTCATATCAACAGGCAGGATAAGACAAAGATTAGATGAAGATAGCCTTTTATTTCATACGCTGCGTGATTCGAATGTTATTATTATTAATGATGGTAAGACTGCTCATAGGCCTAAGTAAGTATCATTTTCTATATATAATTTACCTTTTCTAGAATAAACGAGTTGACACTTCAGCTTGATATTTTCATGAAAACTGTACAATCTTTTGTTGTACGTTTGTTGAAAAATATGCTGTAACTAAAGACATACGTGTCATATTGAAATCTGAGTTATTTAAATGCACCTGAAATAGATATTGGTTAGAAAATGTATGAGATTATTGTAAAATTCATGTTAACTTTTATTCCAGTGCTTTCGAATACTTCAATAACGGGATAGTGATGACGAATCGCACATTGAGGACAAACGAACTATTTCAAGTGCGTCTCGACTTGGTTATCCCTAAGTGGGCCGGAAGCATTGAAATTGGGGTCACGCAGCATTCTTCAAACGATTTATTATTTCCATACAAAATGAGCAACGCAAAGTAAGTGTTTTATTAGTAAGGAAATGATTGTTTGTCATGAAGTGTTAATAATATATTAAAAAAAAGAAACACTAACTGATCTAGAAGTAGGTAGCTCAAAACGTGGCTGGTATACCACTCTTCCAGTACATCAGGCTTATGATAGTGAATGGTTAGTATGACAAAATTTCAATTGCTTTGTTGATTTTATCAACCAAAATACTATTGTGGGAGATTTGCAAAAAAAAATACACAGGACCTGTAATTAGTATGAAGTTAATTGATCCATTGTTTTATGGCAATTTAGCCGTTTCTATTAAAATTATAGCATGAAAGTGTGTAAGCGTACGCTATAGAATTTTATGTGTATGATTAACTTAAGACTAATTAAATATCCTTAACTATGCTTATGTCCATAGATCTGGCACTTGGGCAATGACCGGAGAAGACGTAATACGAGACGGGACCACCATCATACCGCAATATGTTAGGAATCTCAACAGACTCGTGGTTAGTACTCTACTCTTATTATGGCCGAATTACTATACTACCTGCATACCAAATGACGACAGGAGTAAAACTTGTACTTCACACTTGTAGGTTTTTTGAACTCTGACTTGGGCTAATATGCTCTTGGAGTTTTAGAGCTCG
This sequence comes from Cydia pomonella, assembly GCF_033807575.1. Classification (NCBI taxonomy): domain Eukaryota; kingdom Metazoa; phylum Arthropoda; class Insecta; order Lepidoptera; family Tortricidae; genus Cydia; species Cydia pomonella. Next base: position 13,679,017 of record NC_084703.1, on the reverse strand, counting down.
TGCATGGGAAGATAACCTGGGGAATAATTACATTGTGGTACCTGAATCGACATACTTATCATTTAAACAAATAAATAAACAAATCCACAAAACAGTTCAAGCTAGAAGCAGAGCACACATTCAGGTGCCATATGTAATTTTTGAGTATTTGGTAAGATAAGTTTTCAAATTAACTAAATTACAAATGATGACTAATTTCAATCGGGAGCCAACCGGCATGTTCAGTATGGGTATTTTGTATTAACATGGCTTCGTGTGTGTCATAGGAAGGGGACACAGTGGGCGTGATGCGCAAGGACATGGGTATACTGCATTTCTTTGTGAACGGCGTGGACCAGGGGCCCGCAGCCTTCAACATCCCCGAGCATGTCTTCGGGCTCGTCGGTGGGTGCCTCTCATTACTACATCAATAAACATGAGCGCTATTCATTACACAATAGGGAATCTCTACATATCTATACTTGAAATATAATATTTGACTTTCACATATTTCTGCACTTTTAACGTTTTTTTTTGCCTTACAAGTACCTAGTTTGACTCCTCCGATATGTGATGGTTTACAAATTGAGATAGTCATGCATGAGAGTGTTCGATATACAGAAATTATACAGTACTGCTGAGATAAAAAGAGAGAGAGAGAGAGAGTGTGGTGACAATGACGTCTGAATAGCAATTACGGTCTATCAAGACCTATCATTTATTAAGTTTGAAAATAATTTTATAGAAGTGACACTTCAATTACGAGTTTTTCAATATGTGTAGCTCGTACAGTGTAGTTGTTTTTGCCTGCAGACTTGTACGGGCGAGTGGCGCAGGCGACCATAGTGGAGGCGTACACGCCGCATGCCGCGTACTCGCCGGAGTCGCCTCTCTCCACTGAGTCAAACGCTACTATTTATCCGTAAGTATTTTGTAATATCTAGTATAGGAGGTCTACAGTAGGATCTCGATATCTAATGAAATGATAAATTAGATGTCCTGCTAAGTAAGCTCACAGACTGGATCTTAAATTCTCAGAAGTCTTCATTTTCATTGCCATATTTCTTGTCTACTTCTGTTGCCTGTTCTCGCTATCATAATTAACGATTGATTCGGTACCAACATGACACGGCGGACTTTAGATACACTTTCTTCGAAAATACTTCTGTCTGAGAAGAATTGAACTAATTTTACGGTTTAAGTCACACATTTTTAGTCACTCGCGCGACATTGGTGCTTGGAAATGGAATCCTAACTCTGTGACTGAAAATACGAAAGTCACACCGTAAAATTAGCTTAATGTTTGTATGATTCATATCAGTTTAACTCTTTATAAGGCCCCAGTTATACAGATATGCTACGTGAAAGTTAAATATACTACCATCTACGGCAAAAAAAAAACGAAATCATTAAGAAAAACATGTGGTCAATATATGCACTCAGCCTGTTAGTGCACTTGAGTTTTCAGATGATCTGTTTCCAATACACCTATTCATTGACAATGACATAACATACATAAGGTGCTCTGTACAGACTGGCGTTTAATTGACTACATACGGTAAATCGAACGTTATTGTGTATCTTGTAGTGGGTAGGATTAATATACGAATATCACTGAAAAAAGTATAACCTGTAATTATAACGTCGTACAGTTATTGCAATTCACGATGGAGAGTGGATTTATCAAAATTAGACCTTATCATCATACCAATAAGAGTCTCGCCACTCGCCATTGTGAATTGCAAGAGTTATAAATTAAAATTATTAGATACAGTGACGTGTATATTTTTAATAGTATAATGGAAACAATGACGATAGCTTGCTATCCTTGACCTAGTGCATAAATTGACCACATACTATAAATTAATTAATTACACTAAAATTAAATACTGTCCGCAAAAGTATGAATGAGGAAAGAAAGCCTGATATATTTCGCTATATAATACCATTATAGTTAAATAAAAAAAGAGGATTTTCTTCTCCGTAAATGTTTATTAACTAAGTGGTTTCTAAATCGTCTCTGCCTTATAAAGGGTTAATTTTGATTAATCATGAAGAAACTTGGCGAGTAATTTATAAACATTCCATGTTCGTGCAGAGAGATGTGCTTCCACCGGTTGCACGGCCGCAACGCGCGACTGTCTCGCAGCCGGCTAACGGCGTCGCGCGCCACCGTCTACTCGGAGTTCAACGACGCCGTGCTGTTCAGCTCGCGGCCGCTGCGCGAGTGCGATATGTTCGAGCTGCGCATCGATAAGATGGTCGACTGCTGGATCGGCAGTCTGGAGATCGGTGAGCTATAACCTAATCCTCTCCGGTCCAGCTCCCACCTATCCAGTGATAGTGATGTCGCGTCAAAATTATTATTTACCTTTAAACCTTACACACTCGTGATGAACCGCATTGACATGGTGTTGTTATTGGTGGCAAAGTCACGATATTTCGACTTGTGTGGTCCGTCAAGGACTAAAGAGGCCCACTGATTAACAGTCGGCCGGACGGTATCGGCCTGTTGGTTGTTCGGAACTGTCAACTTGTTGTTCTAACTGACAGGCCGATACCGTCCGGCCCGCTATGGGCTCCTTTAGATACGATCAAGTTTTTTTACTTTTCACTACTAAACAACTATTATCCATTACTAAATAACTCATAATTTTCAGGTGTAACCGCAATCCGTCCAGACGATCTTGAGGCAAACGGAGGCGTCGGCGCCATAGCGGGCACCGCGACCGACCTCAACTGGGACACGTACATCCTGAGCGGCGCCGCCATGATGAAGGACGGCGAGTGCGTGCGCAGCGGCTACCCGCTCGACCTGGACACCCTCACCGTCGGGAGCAGAGTCGGTCAGTACCATCCACACAAGTAGTTTTTCGTTTCGCTCTAATGCTTTTGAAAGATTGGGCCACGTATACCGTATTGGGTAATTATTCACTCTACCTGGGCACTCTGGACAACCTGTACTCCTAAACAACTTAGTCCACCCTCACTACGGGCACGCAGTGCGCACGTTCGGTTTTGTTTAGAATTTGTACTTTTCTGGGGTTGATAGCAAATAGATATGTACTGAAGTGGGAGTGGACTGGGTATGTGGCTCAAAAAGACGGTTCATGGTGCAAGAGACTGGTAGAGTGGAGGCCTTGGGGAGAGTCACGCCGAGCAGAGAAGCCAAAAATGCATTGGTATGTTGATATCAACATTTCTGAGATTGAAAAGGGCTAAGAAAAAGAAGAAGAAGATGTACTGTAGACATCTTAAAAAAAACATGCTTGTTCCCAATCGAATTTAAACCGTGGAAAACCTTTTTTTTATCGACTGTATAAGATGACGTTGTTTTTTAGGCATGATGTGGCACGCGGACCGCAGCCTGCACTACTACCTGGACGGCATGGACATGGGCAAGGCGTGGTACGTGCCGCACCTCAACATCTACGCCGTCGTCGACCTCTACGGGCAGTGCACGCAGGTATGCTCGTTGCTATCAGCCGCAAGCTTACCAAGTCGTCGAAACTGACTCATGTGACGGGCCCCACAGTATATAACCATCTACCAAAAAATATAACTGATGCCCCAAGCGTAAGCAGCTTTAAACATCGCCTAAAAAGTTGGCTTATTGAGCACCCGTTTTACAATTATGACGAGTTCATAATGACCAATAAATAATTGTATGATTTACTTTGATTACTCTCTATTGAAAGTATTGACATTTTTTATTATTAGTGACATGTAAATTAGCTTTACAAATAAATGATTACGCTCCTGGCGCGTCTCTATACCCTAATTTATAATTAAATTCCATCAAATCTACCAAGAAATGTCACTGTCACAATGACCTTTTTGGTATCATAAAAAATATTATTACGAACATAATAAAACCGTTTTTGTATGGAATACAGAAATTACGTCAAAATATGTGACCGAAACCCGGTTTCGGTCACTCCATTCTCTATACCTTTAATGAAACGCTGCCAACTACATAAATGAAGGGTTTTTGTTAAATGTGTCGCCTATACTTCGACTCTTAGATTTATGTTATGTTAGTTATGTATATAAGTAAATATTTATTCACTATACCTACAAAATTACGCACTTAATCTTTGAGCACTTATAATTTATACAATACAAGCTTTACTCAGTTGGGGACTAGAGTATTTTTAAAACATGCTGGTTACGCTGGGTGATGTGGCATCTCCATACAATTTATAATCTTAAAATGCTAAATCTCGCAAAATTGTATTTAGATGACATCTGTTCTTTTCTGATTACCCTTTCTGTTTGAAAAATACTATAAGTAACAGACGTCAGATGCCGAATGAAGTGACAACTTGACTTGACAAGTGAGTGTCATGGCCGGCATAAATCTATCATGGTAACCATAACAACGTATTACACTATCCTGAAGTTGTCGTTTTCGAATTCACGTTTTAAGGTATAGTAATAATACTAACAATACACTCTTAAGACGATAATGTTATTGTATTAAAACGGAATACCAAATGTTGTTTAGACCTGAAGTATTGCCATTTCAAAACGAACATTTCTACCTCAAAATAGTTTAAATTCAATATTAATTTTTAGGACTGTTTTTTTTAATAAGTCTAATTATTTGAACTTAGCATTTAAATGTTGTATTTCAAATTAGTAGTAAATTATTTATTTACGTGCATTCTTTCGCCAATAATATATTTACTATTTATGGAACGTTTCATTTTACTGGCAACACAGTGGTAGATTTGATGGAATATAATTAAGAATCAGGGTATAAAAGTATTTACAGTACATATGGGGCTACTTTATATAGCACTAGTGCGAGAAGTAGCATATTATGTTACTGTGTCGAACATTTAAAGGGCCATATGTACTGTAAAACGTTGTACGATACATGTGCGAATAGGTAATTCGCAACTCGTGTCGATTTAAAACACTCCCTTCGGTCGTGTTTTAATTTATCGCCACTCGTTTCGATTTTCCTATTTTTCGCACTTGTATCGTAATGTACTATTAAACGCTTCCATACATGATAATAATAAGGATATATTGGTAACAGCAGAATTCTTTGTTATCTAAAGCGTGAAGGCTAAGAGTGTATATTTGCATAATTCAAGTGAATTTATACAAACTCTGCCGTAACTTACTTACAACAATATGATCCAATTATTACAAATAAACTTTTAATATACTATGTTGCTCTCAGATGTTATCATTTTAGTCTTCAATCGCCCACTGCTGAGCATAGAGCTCTTCGTGTACCTCCGCCACTTATCTTACATGTTAAGTATTTATTTATTCAACATGACGCAGGTTACAATTCTGCAAAATGAAGAAAGAGCTTTCAACTACAATGGTTGCACCAATTCCGATAACTCACTGCTGAGCAATTCAAGAGCATTGTCATCGCCCCCGCCGCCATATTGGTATGTTTATAAGTTTATAGTTGATCTGGAGAAATATTATTAAGGTTCGTCCAGGTCTGGCGAATGTACCGCTATTGCAGCATTCTAGAACTATCTGTGAGTGGCTTGCTAACTACTCGCGAGCATTTCGTAGTAGGATATGTGGACACGAAGGCCTCGTTCGCCGGATTTGGTCGCACCTATGTACAGCTAAAGAACGTAAACAATAGATTCATGGCAGCTAAATATCTTTAATCCAAATGAGTACCAAATATGTAGGATTATCACCAGTATTGCCGTGGTATAATGATCGAAGCGCACCATTAATAGATACATATATAGTATAATTCAAATATGAATATTCGTTCAAATATTTCTTATGCATTTCAGCCTGAGATTTGTAAGTAAGTTTATTATACCTGTTATCAAGCATTATATTGTGAAACATATGTTTGTCTATCTATAATTTTATGTTCGATGCATTATCATTTCAAACGTTTTAAACTCTAACCAGGGTAACTGTTAACCAAAGAGAATTTGAAATAGAGGTGGATTCTCAAAGAAAGTTTTGTAGCCACAGTAAATTTACTGTCATCTTTTGACACATGATTAAAACTGACACATAATTAAAACATTTAGGTATCAAGGCTGTAAACACACACTTGTCGCGTGTCATCGGGAACCGAAGGTTGACATATGAGGAATTTTCGACGATCTTAGCCCAAGTCGAGGCTTTACTCAACTCAAGGCCACTCACTCCTCTCAGCACCGACCCCAACGACCGGCCTTGACACCGGGTCATTTTCTCACCGCGGAACCCTTATCGGTCATGCCTGAGGAAGACCTCAGATGTTCGGATTAGCCCTCTCCAACGCTGGAAGTTGCTTCAGGAGATACACCAGGACTTCTGGAACAAATGGTCGAAGGAGTCTATGCATACTCTCCAGCAGCGGATGAAGTGGCATGACACATCCTAACGTCCAAGTTGGCGCACTTGTGCTTGTTGTGAACGAGCAGACGAGCCCAATGAAGTGGCCCCTTAAATTATTGTATGTTTCGTCTAGTTGTCTCTCTTGCTCTTACATATTCGAGTGATAAAGGAAGATTTGCGTTATATTTTTAAAAAGTTCTCGATTATTTCCCGCTAAAAACGTTATATCAACATATTAACGCCAAATCATTGACGATCATAATGTAAATTCATATAGATTAACATAAGAATAATTTATACTGTAATTTATCGTTATGAAAATAAATAAATCTAAATCTAAATTATTAAACACGGAATAAGATTCTTAAGCAATAACTAGATAAGTAAATGTATTTATGGAGTACCATAATTGGCAGCACGAAAATAAATCTAAGTTTCTATGTTACTTAAAAATCAAACTCAAATACATACTTGTTTTGTCTCTCTGCAGGAAAATTGTGTATGTAAAAGTGAAACATTTGAGATTGCGTCGAAATTCAAAGCAACGTTCCCTTCATTTGTCATATAAAGCAGGATAAAATGGCAAGCATCAGGGACTCTTTTTTATAGGAATTTCACTGCTTGCCAAGCCGATAGATAGATAGATTTTATTCGAAATTAATTCTTAAATGCTGTATTAAAGATTTTTATCCGATAGGTAGGGCAAACCGATACTTAGATTATTATTAGACATAAGTGCTATGTAATTTTATAGTTATCTAGGTTCAGACTCGTATCTAGGTATTATTCGTTATTTAGGTCATACAAACCTTATACAAAGAATAAGAAAATAAAGTAGACTTATTCATTGGTCCATAATTATAGCCAATCCCAAGTGAATCACGGCAAGGATTGGCAAAAAACAGCGAGATAGAAAATCTCGATCGTGATTGGTCGGTCAATTTCCCGTAGAGAATTCGATTACGCTCAGTTGTACTATGAAAAACGCTTATTTAGGCTATTATTTCAGTAATCCTATTAATTAGGTTAATAAATGTTATACATACGAGTATAAGAAATTCCCTCGATTCTTCATGGAACCCATCATCAGACCTTTTCCTTGACACAAATGTTCCTAAAAACCTTGGTATTTGAAACTTACTCGCTACAAACTTAACAAAGAAGACAAATGACGCGCGTGGAAGACTTCCGTTTCTGATCAACATCAGCAGTTCCACTTCACCAAATGTACTTACTTACACAGTTATTTGAAACAGTACATAGGTACTCCATTTTGATGCCACCAGCTAGGATCTTCAATGGCCTCAGTGTCTGATGAACAACTTAATAATGCTGAAAGTAATAATAATTATAAAAAGATGGGGAAGAGCGACCTTACGTACCCGAGTGCTCCTGGGGAGTTCCGTTACGCACAAGGAGGGTGGGTGGAGTCGTTAGAGGTATAAGCTGGCACAGTGGCTGCTCGTAGCCACAGGGTAGAAAACGCTGAGCCGCTCACACCGGTGTTGCCCTTGAGTCATCCTAGATGTCGCTTTTTGTGGGGGCCGGTCTTGTAGGGGCGAGTCACCGTCTGCCGGAAATAATTTTTTAATTAGGCAGGTGTTCGGTTTTTTACCCCATAGCCCAATATATAGTCCATCGCTTTCACCCAATAGCCCAGTTCATTTTAGATGCGATCAAGTCTCAAATAGTCCTTACACCCTGGCGAGTGCTGCCTCTGCGTGCGTCCCATGACACGGGTAAGAGCAACATCCGCTCGGTGTACCCTTTACATTTCATTAAAGTGTCAAAATGGCCTCGACGTGTTGGCTTCGGCTCCGCGCACGGTTCGGAACATTATTGTTCCGTGATGGGAAGGAAATCAAAATTCTTTTTGCCTTTAACTAAGCCGTCCTGAATATAATTCTGTGGTACTGAGTCGATATCGTACCTTCATAACGCTATTCTTAACCTCCTAAAATATAATTTGATGTGCAGGAGTTTCTCGGAGTACTGCGGCGACAACATCTGCATAATGCACGACTACTCCTTTGCGCGCCGGCTCTCGCCCGACCCTACCGCCGCGCTGGTCTTCAGCGCCGCCCACCTGGCTGTCGGCGAGATATTCGAGGTACCTCACAACTCACAACAGCTTATAGCCGTCGACAACAACACTTCATAGTTAGCAAGGTTTCATTGATTTTATAACATGCGATAAGTCTAAGGAAACATCGTGCTCCGAGTTACAGATAAAGAAGATGGCGCCGTATGTTTTGTGGTACAGTCAGCATCAAAAGTAGCGGATCAAATAACGTTTCATAAGTATCTACTATTCTGTAACAGGTTAACAAAAAGTGATGTCTTTAATATTTTAGAAATTTATCTGTATTTGTAAAAGTTATCTGGAATATCAGATACTTTTGACACGTTGTTTCATCCGCTACTTTTGATGCTGACTGTACTAGCTATAAGTAACGAATTGTCAGTCAGCTTTTGACAGTTAGAGTTACCGCATAACACAAGAAGCCGTATAGCACCATTTAAATACATTAACTCTTAAATACAAAACATGAATAATTTGACTTTACACGTGTACCGAGTAATACAAGAATAAATTTGTACTAAACCCTGTGGTCGATAAAACGTATCTGTTCTGATAAATGATAACCTGGAAATAACTTTGTTTGTTAATTGACCAAGCATGAAAGAAATATTAAAACCTAAATATGTTTGTTGTGCAGGTGAAGATCGTGGAGTGCAAGTCGGGGTACGCGGGCAGCTTCCGCATGGGCGTCACGGATATCAACATCCTGAATGTTCACGTGAACCGCAGCCTGCCCCCGACCGTCGCTCTGCTGCCGCACTACACCGCCTACATAGACGGTAACTTACAACAAAGTAGCCTGCAAGAGACTAAACTTTGTTTTTACTAAAGCATTTTATATTTTTTTCTGCGATTAAACAATTCCAACTATTTTACAGGCAAATACATGAAGTATTCGCGTCTCAACGAGAAGGAGCATACGCTGCGCTCATTTGTGCCTTCGTTCGACTGGCTGCGGCCCGGTGACCGCGTGGGGCTCAAGAAGACCAACGACGGCCGCGTACTCGTTTACTACAACTCCGAGCTTCTCGAGACCGCCTTCGAGAATGTTCCCGATGTTAGTACTATTCTTCAGATTATCAAAGTTTTACATTGAACTTAGCAGCTGTCAGCGACTTCGCCCGGGTTACACCAAAGAGAATTTGAAATAGAGGTGGATTGTGAAATAAAACTGTAGCCACAGTAAATTTACTGCCATCATTCGACACTTGATTAATACTTTTAGAACGCCATTTAACTTTGATCCTTATTCTTTCACTGATATGTGTTAAATTTGTTAAATATCAAACCACCTCTATTTCCGATTCTCTTTGGTTACACTTACATCCAAACGAGTATTTAACCAAACATTAACCCCCTTATTCATAAACGTCTTCTAAAGTTACGAAGCCGCTAATAATCGTTTGTCCCTTTCCATCATACCAATACGTCGGAAAGGGACAAACGATTATTAGCCGCTTCGTAACTTTAGTAGAAGTATATGATTTTTATGAATGAGGGGGTAAATATACATATATATTTCTTGTTCGACTTCAGATATTATCTATTACCAAAATATATTTCCACTCATTTATTATCTACTACATTACACATGTAACTTTAAAGGTTCGTATACCGTTAGCGCTTGTGGTTATCTATTTCATTTGTATCATTTTTTTCTAAAACATTTAAAAACTTCAAAAAAAATTACAGAAAGTATACGTGGTGATGGAAATATTCGGTCATGTGACAAAGATCCAAGCTGTCTCCAAAGGAGCTAACGTGGGAACGGCGTTGCCTCAACACACCATTCCGAACGACGAGTACGTCAAGCCGCCGTCGCTGAGCGCCGCGGCCAAGAACGCGAGCAACGCGAGCGTGGCTCACTCGGCGCAGAACAACGCTAACAACGAAACTGCGGCACAGGTACTGAAACGCCAGATAGCTCACATGTCACTAATTTTAATTAATTGCGACTGAAACCGCTTTGGTTTCATTGCATCTTAATTTCATTTTACCCATTTACCAAAATTTCTGGATCTCAAAGCGATCTTTCTTTTCCCAAAATGCCTATAATACAAAACGACGTGGTGTCATAACACGTAATCTCAAATTACCTGCATTAATGATTGCTATTTTATCCAATATCTTTAGTTCCAGTAGATTGTTAAAACAATAAACGTTTTAAAAATGGACTTCAGATATAGCTAAACTTAACATACCTATTTAAAAAAGAAGCCCGTGGGTAATTCGGCATTTGACGAAAGAAACTTTAACCTTCAGGTATTTTGAGACTTGGGCGATATATTATTCATATAGTCGTTAGTCGTTATGATATTTGGCCATTTTAAAAAGAACAATTTGATGTTAAGGCGTTTTGGGACTAAGTTGCTTAGAACTTATAAAAATAAAGTGCTTTTAAAATGTCAAGATTTTGTTACAAAAATAATTGATAATGTAATTGGTAACTAGGCCCAAGTGGAAGTGACGGAAGACACGAATGAAGAGTCAATCCACTCGAACGAGATAGTGTCGTCAAACGTGGATTTTCTGGCCGGCGCGCTGGCCGTCAGCAACGACACGCTGACCGTGCCCACGGAGACGTCCAACCTCACCGTGGTGAGCGCTGACTCGCGCCGCCGCCGGAACCCGTTGCCCTACACCTTCCATTACGTGCACGGGAAGAATATTAAGCTCTGTAGCTCAGGTAAAACGTCACATAATGAGCGATGTTATTTGTTATAATTTTAGACTAAAACAAACGAACATATTTAATGTCAGTAACGCGGTGTATCGCGGTTAAATTTCATTATTTTACCATTAATCCGACTTTTCATGAAAATTAACTAACATTAACCACAAAAGTGCTACCACGATTCAACGTCTGCGTAACTTACTTTCAATACATCTCGCTCGCACTAATATGCTAGTGCCAGCGAGATACATAAGAAAGTAAGTTACGCACACCCTAGCGAAGATGTTAGTGTCAGGTCAGTGTCAAGCTCGTGATGCGCAACATGAACTTACATATTTGTCGACGCCTCGACGGATACGTCTGGGAGGACATCATTGTATATCATTGTGTAAAACCGTTTTATCTATGTTCCAAGAGTAATGCATTGCATGAACTTCACAGATACCGTGGCAATGCGTACATCAGGATACAAAGACGGAATCGCGATTGTCAGCCAACCGCTTCGGAGGGGTCACAATTTTAGGGTATGTATTTTTTCCTCCGCTGTTTTCTTTTAATTTACAAATAGCCTGCGACTGCTGTTCTTTGTCCTCCTCCTCTTCGGTAATCGCTCCCAGCCTCCGGTTGTATACTCACAGATCGAAACATGTCACCTACGAGTATGCCAAGCTTTATCTGGGTCATGCTATATGCTGCCAATATTTATGTTAATGTAACGTGTCTCATATTTTGAGCTATGATTTTGTATTCGTTATGTTGCGTTGCGTTGACTTCTCAACAATATTCGTTATTTGTTTCATTATGAAGTATCTTATTATCTTAGTAAGACGTGCCTAAGTAAAATATGTAAAGTGTTAGAAACTGGTGGCGTTTTGTTGTCCTTTTGAACTCGGTAAGTGCGTAGTAAACTGGTACAGTACCCCTAGTGTAAATATTTTCGACAGCGAAACGTGACGTACGCGTTTGCGTTAAGTGTCATTTTGTATGAGATTTTTGACTTTCCAAAACGTCCCGTTTGGCGCGCTGTTCAAAAACCCATACAAAATGAGACTTAACGCAAACGCGTACGTCACGTTTCGAAATCGAAATTATTTACACTAGGGGTACAGATCTGTATGTTCAATTTACGGCGTATGCCATTGCAGCAATGACGGCTTAAGTTATCGTTATCGCAAATGTAGATAATAAAGGAAAACATACACTTTACACAGTAATAATAGTGATCTCATTAGTTTATTTTTACGAAATGGCATCCTGTGTTTATTGCTGCTAAACGAATGTATATAAATTTTACGCGTATGCTAGTTTTGCGAATGCATGTAAAAATACGTATGCTATCTTCACAAACTACTGAATTATTTGCTTGTAAACATCTTGTAAATTAACATTGCGTTGCGAACTGAGTGCTATACAATATAGTACAAGGAAGCTACGCATTACCTCACCAAGGCTATGGCTTCATATTATTATATGTGCGATTGTGAATATGCGAATGTAAGAATAAACCTCATAGAAGGAGGTGGTTCTGTTTCTGTATTCGCTTGTGGCTATTTTCTTTATTTTTTTTTATTTATGTTCACCGATTACTCCGACACCCGTGATCCGATTTTAGTAATTCTTTTTTTGTTTGAATAGAGTTACCTCCAAGTTGGTCCCATTTTTATTTGGTTCTGATCTGATGATGGGATCCATGAGGAATTGAGAGAACTCCTCATTTTTTAAAGGCACGTGTATGGTGATTTAGGTGTTTTCTTAAGCAACTCGAGCATCTTCTCACAAAAATCATCAATTTGATTAAGTGGATCGGATAATGATGATTTTTTTTATGATAATGATGATGATTTTTTTAATGTAGAATGTTTACCGATTACTCCGGCACCCGTGGTCCGATTTGAGTAATTCTTTTTTAGTTTGAAAGGAGTTACCTCTAAGGTGGTCCCATAATATTTTTGGTCTGATCTGATGATGAAATCCACGAGGAATTGAGGGAACTCCTCAATTTTTGAATTCTTTTATATTATGAAATGAAGTTCTCTGGATAAGAAACTGGAAATAACTCAGCCTCAATTCCACACTTGTGTGCTATGAACAGTTCGAAAATTAGTAGAAATAGCTCTTTAAACATTTTGACGGCAAATAAACATATTGGATTTATACTAATATACCGACAAACATGGTACGGACTGCGCTAAGAAGATTCGGCCGTGTCTTCATTATACCTACAGAAAGTATGTTCATTGCTGTCGTGTTAGGCAATCCAACGTATTGTACATACTTATATAGTTGCATCCTCGATAAAGCACCAAAACCATGGTATGCATTAAAATTTGGCTTGGCATCGACTTCAAACATCAGTTGGTAACGCATATACTTAAAAGAGGATAATTTATTTCATTCTTTTTGAAGTCGGTTTACTTTTTTTTGTAAAAAGTTTTTATTACTTTTAGATTGGCGTTTGTTGACAAACGATTGTCATCATGGCTACAACCCCTGAGTCCATCTAAGTAATTAAAAAAAGAGTACATATTTATATCAATTAGGCACCTTTTCATACTGTAAAGATTGCACATAAGTAGTACACTGAGAACAAAATAAATTATATTTATTAAAGGTTTTTCATTTGTGTTTTTTAAGTAGTCACTATAAAAGCCGAAATAGCTGAAGACGTCGGTTCGAACCGGCCTCGCCCACTGGTGGGTTTGATCACTTTTTCTTTCATACAATGACATCTATTTCAGTTTATAATTTGCATATTAGTGTCATATTACTAATATGATATTAGTCTGTGGCTTTCCATCAGACAAGGGTCCTTATGCACACGGATCATAAGGACCCTTTAGGCATGGAACGTATGGACTTCTAAATTAATTGTCAAATTTGATACCAAATCAAATTATTTCATAATGATATTTATGTATGTTTGCCAAGTGTTTCTCTTACACAAAGAAAACACTACAAATGTTAGTATTGCATAGCGATTGAATTTTAATGTTTGTCAATTAAGTCTTCTATGTGAATTATATATTGTGTTAGGCCAATGCCAAAATGCTTTATTTCATTTTATTAATAATGCTATTTAAAATCAAAACTTAGTGTTATTTGAAATATAAATATAAGATTTTTGCCATAAATATACTTCTATTTATGGAAATGGCTTGAAAATACTTAAATTTGGTCCATAGTATGTTTTAAGGTATTATCGCTAACAACCCTTACTGTAATCAAATGCGAATATTGTTATGAAAATGTGTTTAACCAGTTTTCTGGATCATACTTTTCTTAGTCAAAAATAAGCGGACTTATGCAGCGTTTACTTCATCGCAAACGAATTTGCCAGCCCTATAGGCGGTATTACACTTCGTAGAAATACTCCTACGTCATGCATGACATTATTTAATCTGCATTTATGCTTATAGCATCGCATTGCGAGTTATAGTTTTGTAGATGTGTTAAAAATACACTGCTATCCTTCTAACGGTAAGGCGTGATCGACCAATGAGCATCTTTGGAACTAATAATATGAAAATAAATTCAAAGGTGTGTGTATGAAATCGCAAAATTGGGCGCTAGTCCTGTTTTAAAATGAAAAGTTACTGTGTCCAACAGTGGGATGTTTAAAGGCTGGTGATGATGACACTGAACGACAACTGCGCAATATGTTAACTAATATAAATTCTACATAAATAACTATCTTTAAGATATCCCTTCTGTAGGCGGCTTCAACGACGGTCGATGCCGCGAGATAGACTACCCATCTCTCACTAATTAATACGGTTAGAAAAAAACGGGTAGTCTATCTCGCGTGCAAGATACTGTCTTAGCGCTCCTATGCTAAAGCCCACTATCTAAGTTTTTAGGTGGCGATTTGTATACTGATTTTCGTAATACATCGAGACAAAATCTAGGGGCACATTGTTTTTAGTGGCTGTTTAGCTGTGATAGTTATATTGTATAATTTATTACTTTATTGCATCATGCTACTAGAGTTAGACCAAGATAAGTCTGCAACTATTTTGATCACGTTATAATTTTAATAGACGTTTGACTATTAAAATAACACTTGCACTTCATGTGCTATCAAAATCGTTGCAGACGGTCTTAGTCTGACTCTAGCTAACTTTGTAAAAGAGTGCAGATATACTGATTTGCATAATAATGTCATCAATTAGAATTATACGCAGCGATTGTTAGTGTTATAAAAATTCACTACTTACTTAAAAAAAAGTATAATCAATTTCCGTTATTAGTACAATATCGACAGTACATCCACAGATATTTTCCTAAATTTAGTTAACATTTTTTTTTTAAACCTTCATTTTGCTTCTCATCTGGTGATCCCACACTGGCTGTTCTAAAATGTTTATTTACATTGTGTGACAGGGACAACACGATAGTATGTTAGTATGTTGTCCCTGACACAAGTATAACAGCCAGTGTGGGTGACCTAACGACTGCGCTGTAACGATAGTTTTATACAAATATGTTACGTCTGTTAAGTCTCAGCGATGTTGCGGTTGAACGGTTATTTGTACATTTTTTCGTTTTCTCGACAAATCATTGTGTTTTTCACGCCATGAGCCGAAGCGAAATCAGAAATTTCAACTATATTTAGATTGCTTTTCACCTATTGTGTATTCCCACTTCTCATGGCCGAAATCGGGTAAATGCTTCATTGGTGTCGCTTCAATTACTTAGGACTTTGAATACTCGTAGTATATTGGAGACCCATTGAATATGAATTAAAGCCCGACCAGAAATATATGAGCATTGTCAAGGGGATGCTGTTATTCTCATGTATAGGGTGACGGTGCAGTTTAGTATGAAAAATTTAGTTCCAAAGAAATTCCGCAATATGGCGCGTGATCATATATTACTGGTCATGCTTTAAAAAAAGCATTAAAAATTAAAGTTCGTTGAATTAAGGCTATATTTATTGCATTCGATTTGGTTGCGTTTATCATCGAATCGTTATTATAAATTAATATTGCTGACGCAAATTCGTCAGCATTTGATAATAAAATGAAAATTAAGAACGATAATTCCAAGCGATACCGTTAATAAGAATACCACCGAGTGCTATACAGTAGTGAAAAGTAAATGCATTGTGGTCAAAGCTGACACTCCTTTTTGTGGCCGAGGCAAGAGATTAAGAGTTGGTTGCACCAAACTGTCGGCCACCGTTAAAGCGTCCGCTAAACTTTATTGTATTGGAAGTTTCATAGATCTCTGCTGCGTGGCGTTGAGCTGTATATGTTAACTGTGGTTTGTGCAACTGGCCCGAAATGAAGTTGGAGTCTCTTCGTTAGGAAGCCCATAATAAGAGGAACACGCGTGTTACAGTTTCGCGTGGACAAGGTGGGCAGCGACTGGTCGGGCAGCATCTCCCTTGGCGCGGTGGGCTCGCTGCCCGCCGACTCGCTGCCGCAGTGCGCTATGCACCTCGACCCGCCCATTTGGGCCGTCACCAGCGACCTGCTGCACGACAACGGCACCTTCGTGAGTACCTTGTGTGTCACAGTCCGCGTAGACAAGGTGGGCAGCGACTGGTCGGGCATAATCTTACTGGGCGCGGTGGGTTTGCTGCCCGCCGACTCGCTGCCGCAGTGCGCCATGCACCTCGACTCGCCCATTTGGGCCGTCACCAGAGACCTGCTGCACGACAACGGCACCTTCGTGAGTACCTTGTGTGTCTCAGTCCGCGTGGACAAGGTGGGCAGCGACTGGTCGGGCAGCATCTCACTGGGCGCGGTGGGCTTGCTACAAAAAAAAAATCAAGCATTAAGATACAAGAAAGCAAAATGAAAAGTAAAACAGATGTAACTATTCTAGAATTAACCTCTAAGCTATGTGAAACTACATAGAATCCAAGAATACTACAATTTCATGTACCAACCTACTATAGAGGTAGGTGCATACAATTGCAGGAATTAAACAAAATGGACCTAAAGGCCATCCAGTTAATTTGTCACAACAATTATTACTTTTGACATTTCAATGTAAACAATGATTTATATTTGAATAAGTATATTTTGTGTCAAACTATTTTTTAAATTATGGAACAGAAAAAAACCGTTATATACTCATTGATAGCGTAATCACTGTAATGGTTGTTAAACATGACGCATCTTCGTACATTACAGAAAAAGACGCAAATGGCATCTGCGTTCGATGAGCTGACCGAGCAGTCAGTGCTGACGATTCACTTCCGCTTCAATAGTGAGCTGGTGGTGGACGTGGACGGCAGCGTGGTGGGCGTGGTGGGCGTCGTGCCGCGCGCCTTCAGCCACGTCTACCCGCTCATCGACCTGTATGGCCGCGTGCACCAGGTACAAGTGCCATGCCACAAATGTGTGCGTCCACCTATATTGAAATTATGAAGGATATTTTAAAGACAAAATGTTTGTGTATAGGTATCCGTGCTGCTTCATCCAACTGTGGTGGCGAGCGGTGCGTCTCTTGACCTACCCATCATCGCAGAAAACTTGCGCGAAGAGTCGCTCGCCGAGCTCGAGCTGCTTGACGACGACGAAGACGAGGATAAGATGCCCAAACTCACCCCCGAAACTCCCGAAATTCATCCTAAGCGAAAAGCCAAAGCCTATAGCCATGACAACCTCACAGGTGACTCTTCAGATCCACTGTACTCTCAACCCGGCCCCAGCACTCATCCCGACCCGCCAACACACAGTCTTCCAAACGAAAACGACGCCAAAAACAAGGAAATTAAATGCAGTAAAACATGCACCAACCGCAACGTGCTCCATCAAAGCTTGATAATAACGTCCAATCCCACCGATAACAACGAGTCCGCAAATCGATGCATACAAAAAAGTCACTCTACGCATAATTTTTGTCAATTACTGGATGAACATTTATTTGGCGTGGAAAATAAGGACATGCTCGGGGACATTTACAGCCCTGTGTGCCGGCTGGGCGACGAGACGGGCTCTTCGTCTGACGAGCGCGCGCTGTGGTGCGACACCAACATCCGCCACAACGACCGCTACCCCGAGGCCAGCGACGTCGACAGCCTCGACACCGAGATCATGGACGCACTCGCGCTCGAGGGCGGCAACTTGCCGGACCTCACCGAGGAGCACTCTTCCTCCATCGACGAATCTACTCGCCGAGACGACGTGCGGATGGAATCTCTCTCCGTTGAGAATCTCAATTACTTGAATCGAATACTTTGTCTGGAACAGCAGAGCGCGGAGGACCAGAGTCTGGAGGCGGAATGGGAGGCGCGGGGGGAGAGCTGCGAGCACCTGCACGTGGTGCTGAAGTACTGGCATTTCCTGGCGATGCCCTATCCCGAGTTGCGGCGCTCCGTGTCCACGGGTCAACTGCGCTGCTTCTGTCGTAACTGCCAGCCGGACGCTTCACCACCTTTGGCAGGTATAATAAAAATTATAGAACATTATTACACAAATTGACTAAGTCCCACAGTAAGATCAATACTGCTTGTGTTGAGGGTACTTAGACAACGATATATATAATATATAAAACCACCCATGACTCGAGAACATATATCCGTGCTCATCACACGAATAAATGCCCTTAACAGTATTTGAACCCAGGACCATCGGCTTCAAAGGCAGGGTCACTACTCACACCCACCCATTATATAATGATTAACTTTTGTGTGTTCATATTGAATACTAAATACATATTAATTGAAAGTTGTCTTAAAGCAAATGACTACCACGAGCAAGCTTGGAAAACTATTAGGCTGCGTATTGCAGGATGGGTGCGCATCGAATGCGCTGAGGGCGGAAGCGCCCGCGCCTACTGGCACGCGACGCGCGCCGCGCTGGACGCGGTGCAGGTGGGCGACGGCGCCGGCCTGCTGCGCCGCCCGCGCTCGCTCGCGCCCGCGCCGCGCGCCAACCATCCCAAGCACGACATGTAACAAACATTTCTACATACATTCCCTATACGAAAGACTAGAGACTACCTACATGTAGAAAATTTGATACATTTCTACTCATAGCTGCAAAAGCGCATCGCCCACTGAAATAAATTCCATTCGTTAAGTGGGTGTGCATTTATGCAGCTGTGTTTAATACAATAATTTATTTTGTTCCGAATACAACTGTTCGACATGGTAGTATGATAAGTGTTAATATATAGTAAAGCAGTATAGTGTAGTGTAGTAGTAGTGTAGTACATTAATAAGTAGTGCAATGCAAGCGCCCAGAAAAGGATTACAAGTGTTACTTTTTCGCATCCGAATGGAGATATTATGCGATGAACTCTGTTCTGACGAAAAATTCTATTTAAAATTTAGTTATAAAACTAATCAGGTGAGACTAGATCACTCCATAATTAAATGTTTAAAAAACAAGTGTCACCGCAATCCCATATCATATAAGTATCCCATTCCTATTTCACCCCCTTAAAAATATTCAGTACTGTAAAACTATTGTATTTTTTTAGGGTTCCGTACCCAAAGGGTAAGAACTGGACCCTATTACTAAGAATCCACTATCCGTCTGTTTGTCACCAGGCTGTATCTCATGAACTGTGATAGCTAGACAGTTGAAATTTTCACAGATGATGTATTGCTGTTGCCGCTATAACAAATACTAAAAACAGAATCAGGGCTCCCATACAACAAACGTGATATATTTGCGTAATGGTATGGAATGTTTCGCGCACGAGTCCTACTCGCACTTGCCCGGTTTTTAAGGCCCAATAAGTTGGCCAATTTCTAAGGACTATGTTCGAAATAGGTTAGTTTTTTGCCATTGAAATCAATAACCTTATCCAATTAATATATACTTAGTCACCTACACATTTAGTCAGATATTGCAACGGTACATAAGTAAGTCTCCAAATTCACGATTACGTATAGTTTTGTAACCTCGACCCTTGAATGTTAAGAACATGATTACCTGTTGCATAAATTGCTATTTAGCCATTGACACTAATCAATCACTATTAATTCCAGATGGTTTGATGAAGAAGGCAAACCTCACCACACAGTGTTGGCTATAGAAATTGATGTAGAGTAAGTATTGCGAAATTATTATTTCTTAATTATTGTTTGGGAGATCTGAGTACCAACATTTGACCCATCCACAACGCCCAAAGAACGTAAACGCGTATGACGCATTGAAATTATAAATAAAATCCTGTAATAATATTAGGGCTTGTCAAGTACTTAAAAACAATATTTCGCTTTTATTCAACATAACTTATATTAAAAAAACTTAGATCTTAGTTATTGAATATTTTACGATAATAATTAATCACACAAACAGTTGCCAACGAGTATTGTCTTTTGTTTTTTAAAAGCAGTGTTGCCATGTCGTTTCGATTCATATAGCATTTCCGAAAGTTGATAAAAATCGATTATGTAATAAACGATGTATTTAAAACAGAAGCATGACAATAAAATTTAAAACGATGTGAAAAAAAGGTTAATTAATAATACAAACGCACAATACAAACATGGAAAAATCGGCGGGAGAATCGATTCGACTAATTCGTTTATAATCGCTAGATTTGACAAATGATACGTCACGTCAAACTTCAATAGACAACTCTTAAATGTGTGAACTTAGTTCTCACAAACCACCTAGTGATTATATGCTCTTTGACACAAACTATAAGGATCGGTTGCACCAAACCGTTCGTCACCGTTAAAAAGTTCGCTAAATTTTAGTGTATGGGAAGTTTCATAGATCTCTGCTGCGTGACGTTGATCAGAATGATCAGTTTGTTTACTGTGCTTGGTGCAACTGGCCCTAAATCGTCCATACAACTCGCCGTGGCGGTCCAGTTAATTTGCACGATCCCTCTATTTTTCCTATATTTCACTTTGTCTATTTATCTTCTTGTATAACAGATAAGTTTTCGGTGCTATTCAGTCTCGTTTAGTTAAAATCAAAGTGTTATTTATTGTAAAATGAAAAATAGTGCCCAGCCGAGTCCGACAGCCGATCTAAAGGGCGCTATACGATGACAACCAGATCTAACGCATAATGTATGGAGCCGTAGGGCGCCATATACATTAGCTATAAAATTCGAATCGCTAATTTGTCTTGGACTGTACATCTATACAATGAATAAATCTTTAGTTAAAAATAATGTCCAAAACTTCTAAAATCGTATAAGTTTACCAATACACAGTTAGCGTTATATCAGTAATGACACTGGGTAATTTGATGGACTTTAATTGCAAATGTAAACCTGTCAGCCGAACATTCCCGGCGAGGAAGTGCTGCCAGCCTCTTCAGTGCTGTGCCGCGGGGTCCACTTTTAGTTTTATTTTAGTGTTAAAGCTTAGAAATAAATTGAACGTGGAATAAATCACTGTCTTGGGCAGGCTCGAACTTGCGACTCTGGATCATTACCCCATCGCTTTGCCAAATGAGCTACCGCGACTTCATTCGAGGACAGCGAATAATTCCACCATATGGGCCTTAGGGAGGCGCCTAGCGACATCTTCCATAGGAGTACCTCTTAAACGGCTACCAGAGTTCCGAGTCATATTGGATATTCACCAGTATGGCACCGTTAGCAATGCTTTGTTCTCTTATTGATGTTGTACTTTGTTTCAGAAGTCCAGACGCAACTCGCGACCGCCTATTGGCGTACCTGATATTTCTGAAATCTCACTCTGTCCAGCACAACGACGACAACCCGCCGAGCCTCGATGATTAAGCACGCCGATCTCCACTGTCTACTCAACATACATATTATATATGCGATATTATACATTATTTTTAAGGGGCACAAAAGGTTGTCATGTAGGTTTTTTTTATTGCAAAGGGAAACATTAGTATGGGAAAAATTAGTATTAAATGAAAGTTAACGAGACGTCAGCCGTCTGTATATTAGCAAGTAACATGTGTTAACGATAATGTTACGGTCAAACTTCTCCATCTTACAGATTCACCTGTACACGTGCTTTACTAGTCTTATTATTTTATAAGCACTGTTGTGATCTCAGTCTACTGACTAAGTTATCTATAATGTTTAAGTTATTATTTATTATTTCGGTGTTTTTCATAGTTATTTATATAGAACGACAAATAAGTATGTTTAAGGAGTGAGGGTGCGCTCACACACTAAATAAACGTTTCGATGTCAACCAGTCCTTCAGCTGCCGAAGTTTACGGTAGGTTGGTGCAACCTTCAGGGCCGGCCTATGTCAATGTCACACTGCAGATTAGGTATACTACAAGCTGAAGTCTCTTAAGAGGGGGCGTAAAGCCAGGAAATTTGAAAATAACTAAAAAAAACGCATGGCCATTGCGCGAGGTCTTAACCCTTCACCTCAATAACCCTGAAAATTGTTCGGCCCGTCCCTTGGTTATATCGCTAGCTATTTTATAATGCTGTGGTAATCAGGGTAATGACATACAATTGAAGTGAAATAAAAAATTTGACATGTTATAGCCAATTTAACCTGGTAAGGTTTTGGCTGGAATCTTCCCTTGCAAATATAATCTAGTCTCCGTGTTAATATTTTTACTTGCCTATTGTAAAAAATTGTAAAAATGTGTAACAATTTGATATAATAACTACAAATTTGCATTACCCCCTCTTAAAAGCTTCCGCCTCTAGATAATATACAAGTATTCATGAAAGCGGGCTCTTGTATAATGTTGTCCAATGAAACTTGTTGTGTTGCTAGGAAAACATTGTTTTGCTATTATCGAGGCGTGAGGTAAAATATGAGCGTATTACAAAATATGTACGTAAGTATATAACCGAGACTTGAGGTCCTGAGCAGGGTGTGAGCGCAACTGTGCGATAGTAAGCGGAATGAGCCAAGCGAGATACTGTTTGATAAACAAGACTATTGTAATGTGATTGTGACGTTGTTAGGGAACTTCCGATGTGTTGACCTCCTATGCTGGCTGGGTTTGTCTCACTCCCCTTGTTGCTTGTGTCTTCATATTTTGTGGGTTCAAATATACAGTTTCGTCTAAGCCATTTTCAAGTCAAAATATAAATATGTTATCTTGTATGTGTAGCACTTTGTCTCAGGAGCTAGGTACGCTATAGGATCGGATCTTGAACGTATTCTCAACTTCCACAATCAATTGAGATAATAAGTAACGTGCTAGCTTTTCTATGTTGCATATTTTGTTCGAATATCGAGACATGTCTATAATACATAATAGTATATTACTTAAGTTTTATCGAGCTTCACTGCATGGCATGAAACACACGAATAACAACATTTATTATGCACCCATATACTCTGGTTGTTTAGTTTCTTGTGCACATAGGACTAGGACTGCGAAATGTCGCATAATAAACAACATTATCAGGCGTGTTGATCCTATGATCTTCATACAATAATTTCCTGTAAAATATTAATGTAAAACGTAGGAGGTAGCTATAGCTTAAAGATCTATTTTTAGATTGTGAAATTTAAGCCTCTTCAAATCATACTGCCGTAAGACGATTACGGTTTACGTGTCGTAAATACACCTTCAATATATTTTTGCGACATCAGATTTCGTGCGAGTTGTTATGTTGGGGTCATTTTATGAGGGCTACCGGTTTTAATTAGTAAAAGAGATTTTTTAACGAAAGCTTAAACGTCGAGCATTTTATTACTACGGAGCTTACTATCCGGCAAAAAAATGCGGTTAAAACAAAACTTGGCATCAGGATCTATTATATTGCGGTAGAATCTTGGGAGGAAATACTAGAGGAGTCGATAAATTTCATACCATCTTTCAAAATAAAAAGTTCTGCCGCTTTATTTAGGAACATGGTAGCGCGCGCATATGAAAACAAACTATGCACAAATGCAGATTTGGCCTTCGAAACGGGGTTTTGGGGGTCACGTGCGGGGTAGTCGCCCGGGGCCTCGTTCTAGCAGGCGCCTCGCGCAATAAGCCGGGGAGTTTTTTCGTTTTATTTTTGACGTAAAATAGGCGTAGAAGGAGTAAATTGCTAAAACCATATCAAAAAAAATGTCAGGGCACGGTCGCTTATATTATTTAAATTTAAACTGTAAAACGGTGTTAAATCGAAGCAATATTAATATTACGCTTGCTTTGCTATGCCAAGCTCGACATCCGGCCTTACTTAAACTTGGCTATTGATCCAATTCCTTTGGTCTCACACGGAAGTGCGCAGCTAACTAAAGTCCTTCGACCCTATATTGTGCTCGGCCTTTGGCCTCGCTTTTTAAAACACTCTAACAAACGGCTATTCATTATTTTCCGAGCTCAGCTCCATTAAAGGTCGGTTTTTAGCCTCGCAGGACACCTCCACGTTTTTAACACTATGCGAAACTGTGTCTCTCCGGCTCTCCTGCAGCTCGTCCTTCGACCTCGCACAAAAGCATTTGTCCATTGTGCTCCTCTTCAGTAGCTCTGCCTTCAGCTTTGCAGTGAAGGGGGCCGTAATCGGAAGCTCCAAGCTGCTGGACCTTTTTACGGAGCTTGGCCCTCCCCTACTGGCTCCGCTTATATTTGGGGTTCGATTATACGCGATTCTGCAGTTAGACTTTCAGCCTCGCACTGAAGAGCGTTGGAATTGGGCGCGCTGGATCTTCGGTTCCAGGCGGAGCTCGACTTTTGACCTCAATTTTTGACACATCATATGTCCATTGGTTCGTGACCGAGCTCTATTCCTCTTAATCTCAAATAACACGTTTCGCTGATACAGCCTACCCCTTTTTTATTTCCGATGACTGACAAATAATTGGCTATTGTTCCTGGTTTATTTACATAAACCAAACATTTGGGGTTTAACAAAACCCCAAAGAAAGAAATCGCACGGAGTTAAATCGCATGATCTTGGTGGCCAGTTGATATTTGAATTTCATGAGATGATTTGCTGCAATAAATCGGTTGTTTAATGGGTGTTTTCACAATGATAACACGTTCTTATATTGTGTAACGCTCCATTTTTATTAATCGGAACAATCATAAGCGACGGCTGTCAAATGTCAGAGTTGACACATTACCCGAAAAACATAATACACAAAATTTAAATCGTGCACTTTTATTGAGATACCCTATAGTTCTGATGAAGAATATCTCCCTCAATTTATCTTTACTTCTTTAATATCGTCAGGTGATAAGCAAAACGGCTCAGGAACGCTTCGGCCCCAGTTTCATTTCGTCATCTCCATAAATCGTCCGCAGTGTTATGTCGTCACCCTACAATTCCTAATTCGTAACCTTCCTAACTCGTCCACTTTCTTATATCGTCAATACCCCATTTTGTCTAAATTCCTATTTTGACCATAGTGCCAACTCGTCCAATATCTGATATCGTCAATATACCATTTTTGTCTACGTTCCTATTTCGACCAAAGTGCCAACTCGTCCGCGTTCTTTTATCGATAGGATAGGATAAACGGTAAGGTAAAGTCTAAAGGCAGTGTTTCATTGGAATATATATATATATATATTTGACTGACTTTGACGACTCCGTCGATTCTAAAACCATAGCGAGCATCCAAAAGTCCCAAGCCTAACTATTACTATGCTATGTAGTTGACGAGTTGGCACTGTGGTCTAAATAGGAATGTTGACGAGTAAGCACTATGGACGAATTAGGAGTGTTGACGAATCGGCACTGTAATCTAATTAGGAATATAACCAAGTTACTACAGTGGCCCACGTAAGAAAGCGGACGAGATAAGAAAGTGACGATATAGGAATGCTGGCGAATCGGAACAGTAGACCAAATGCGAATGAGAACTACTTAAGAAGTTGACGAAATGAAACTGAGGCCGAAGCGGTCCTGAGCCAGCAAAACTCACTAATTACCACCACAAACTCATAACCATAATGAACCATACTAATACTAAAATAAGGTTGATTTTTGTTTAATTATGTTTTAGTAATTAGTGAGTTTTGCTTTTCACCTGAGGATATGACATTTATGAAAAACACCAAACAAACCCAAAATCGTGTTGTTTTGGTGTCAGTATTGTTAACGTTTATTATATTCGAAGATGTTTAAACAATTGATGGAACTTAGTCATTATACTCTGGCACAGCCACTTTGTCAGTAAAAAATGTAGGCGTGAAGTGTTGACCACACAGAAAATTTGAAATTTGCAAAAAAAAAAATTAAAAATATTTTATACTGACAAGTTGGATGTGTTTTAGTAATACGCAAGAATTTCAAAATGAATACGTATGTAGGACCGGCATAAGTCATGGATATTATTGAATAAGTATCCGCGGTAACTTAGAAACACACCAATAACTAAAATACAAAAACTTGCATTTAACTTATAGGAATTCCTTATAAATAATACAAGAGAAGAATGAGCTTATAATTAATCATTCAAAAGTTAATGCAGCTTAACTTGTATCATTCAACAGAAGAAACTACATATAAACAAAGAAACCTACAATGATACATTAGAACGTCGTAATTGTACCTATACCTTGGTTGTAAATAAATCGAATTACTTATACCAACGCAGTGTTTAAAATATTGAATCAAATCAAAATGTTTTCACTAGACTCCTATAATACGACGGCGCACCATCTTAAACGTAAGTAGATGTGATAATTAAAATATCCCCTTGTGATATATTTTTATTCACTATTATACCAATACATAAATAGGACTAATGGAGTAAATAATTTAGTGTTGAGGAATTATATTTGAAAATGTGGTTAATCAGTGTACCTTTACAGATATTAAATATGCTTTTAGAACTATCGCTTGCGCAGTGTCTGCTTCAGAATAGCGAATGTTTGACTGAATTGTCCTCCAACATTTGAGTTCTGAGTTTATGGATTTAGTTCAGTATTTCAATCTCCCGGCTATATAGTGAGCTGTTTAGCATGTATAATTTATGATCAAATAAACGAATCTTACTACCACTTGTCTATATTACTTACTCGTATTTTCCTTTTTATCTCGGAAACAACAACTCGCGGCGCATCAGCGCAGTGCCTTTGACCGCTTGACCACGATATCACTGGTGTGTTCAGGTAGAATAATGAATAGGTCCAGAACGACTCGATAGTGTATGATAGTATTGATAGTATTTGTTTACTTACAGCAAAGTGTCGTTGATAGTTTGACTGTTAAAATTGATGGCTCTACTGCACTAGGGTTTAAGGTCACTGAGTTGCCAATCGCCAACTTGAGGTTCCTTTGCGTGCACAACCACCGATAAGATAATTACATGAATGTTGACAACCCTAAATAGCCGAAAGGGATGGTTCCATACATTAGAAAAGGACAACATGATTCGGCCCTGAATCGCAGCCAAACTTATCAAAACCGTAGGAAGTTAGCATGTTCGCACGTGTATTTCACGCGTTATTTTTAATTTAGCGATAGACCTAAGATATTACTTTAAATTGTATGGTGTAAATATTAAATTTAATAGGGATTGAAATTGTATTCGTCTAAATTTAATAACTCTTTCCTCGTTACCACATTAATTGTGACCTAAATGCTATGCGACGTCGCTGAGCAGTGCTATGCGTGGCGAGGATGTGAAACGATGTGAATGTTTCCGTGCGAGGTCGCTGAGTGGTGCGAGGATATGTACTTATGTAGCCATGGTGTGTAGGGGGCTCTTTTCAAATAAGCGAACAGGGTGCGGGAACTGCGGAAGCGGACCTTTTGAATGCTTTTCGCTCGCGTCCGTATCTCACAACACATCCCTTGCAACATATTCCTAGCAACACATTCCTCGCTAACATCCTTCACTTATTTTGTATAAACAAAAACCGCGCTCCTCTGAGCTGTTTACACTAGAGCTGTGCTGAGCGAGGATAGGTAAATAAATTGCACTGAAAGTAAACCAAATTTGAATATTCTAGACCCTGTTTTCATAAAAAAAAACGGATTTTATAATTTTTTTATCCTAATATACCTTGTAGTCGGATTCCTTTTTTAGGGTTCCGTAGTCAACTAGGAACCCTTATAGTTTCGCCATGTCCGTCTGTCTGTCTGTCTGTCTGTCTGTCCGAGGCTTTGCTCCGTGGTCGTTAGTGCTAGAAAGCTGTAATTTGGCATGGATATATAAATCAATAAAGCCGACAAAGTCGTACAATAAAATCTAAAAATTTAATTTTTTTAGGGTACCTCCCCTACACGTAGAGTGGGGGTGAAATTTTTTTTCGCTTCAACCCTAGAGTGTGGGGTATCGTTGGAAAGGTCTTTCAAAACTAATAGGGGTTTTCAAGAAACATTTTTTGATAAAGTGAATATAGTCGGAGATAATCGCTCCGAAAGAAAAAAATATGTGTCCCCCCCCTCTAACTTTTGAACCATAGGTCCAAAAAATATGAAAAAAATCGTGGAAGTAGAGCTTAAGAAAGACATTAAATGAAAACTATAGCGGACATGATCAGTTTAGCTGTTTTTGAGTTATCGCAAAAAGTTTTCCCTTCATAGTAAAAAGACTTACTTTAATTAGGTACTGATTATGCAAAGTACCGTTTCATCCCTTGGTTAACAATTTACTATACTTTAAGCTCCAGTTTTGCTTATTGTGACGGAAGAGTAACTACGGAACCCTACACTGAGCGTGGCCCGACATGCTCTTGGCCGGTTATTTGTAATACGTTTTTACTTAGTGATATATTCATTGCCGACAGTATTAACAGATGCCGACACCAAATGCAACATGCCGATAGCGACACTAGCATGAGTATGAGCAGTGTGAACACTACCTACTCTCGATCATGTCAATGTATGTGATTTGCGGCAACATTGCCCTGCTCACAGTCCTGCTCAGAGCAGCCAAGTTTAAACGGGGTATATAAATTTAAACACACTGATAAAAATGTTCTTTTATTTGTGTTTAAAGACTCACAACAATAAGTTTGTATCCAAAAGTGTAATACTTATCTACTTATGCTAAAAATTAAATTATCAGTGTTCATTTCCTTACTTACCTGCTAGGAGCAAGATACTATACATAAAGTAGACATATTACAAGCCGATGTTAAGTAACTATCTTATCCTCGACAATCGTAATAAATTAGACAACAAATATACCTACTAGAAACGAATAATTTTCTCGTTATTGTTTCAGTGGAACGTAGGTACGCACAGTTAGATCACATAGATAGTGACGGCCAAAGTGGCCAAATATATCGCAAAACATCCTTATTTCTATGGTAACAAAGGTGTGTTACGACGTATTTGTCCACTTGGGCCGTTCCTATCTATTTGATGCTCACTGTACATAAGTGGTATATAGGTATATAAATTTTAACAATTTAGATTACTGAAATAAAAATCTAAAGGCTTTGATTTCTTTGTACCTACTTAAATGTACAAGCTTAGAAAGTAGTTCTACTTATACAACGTACCCATCGACTGACGATTTCGTGCTCAGTGTAACATTTGATCCTATTTTATAAACACACCATTTGATTAAGTCATATGATATAGATATATTTACAAATGTTTAACTATGTAATTGAATACTCAGGTCTCAATCTAAATTTGACAAACATACCACACTACTACCTTTCGCACTATAGTAATTCTACTTCGGCCATCGAGCTAGTACGTTGACAGTCCAGACAAATCTACTGAACACGTGTTAATCAGGTGCAATGTACTGCGAGAAAACTTTCACGTAGAAACAACGAACGTTGAATAAAAATCGGCACGCGGCGTTTTCGTTGAGCGGGTGGTGTGGTTTTAAAGAGGTAAGACGAAGCACGCGCGTGTTCATGATCGAGGGACAGGCCAGCCCAATGTCGATTCAGCCACCTGAGCGCCTGCGAGGACTACCAAACTTTGCATTTCTTGACCGGATTCATCGGGGAGCCGAGCGGGCAGTTGAAGTCCTGTGCAAACTCCTCCATATTGGACATGGGCCCGATGACGCGGAAGCGGCCGGGCGCGTGGAAGCCGGTCGTGATGCGCACCTTGATCGCCTCGTTGCGGTACACTGCGCACCACGTGTTGGCTGCGCTCAGCCAGAACAACTGCAAACATACGGACACACATCATTAGTTGTCTATCGCATGCATTGTGAGGACTCACTCAAGTTATGATAATACTCTGTATCCGTCATGATTACGCACCTACAATCCGCATCAAATAAATATAAATAGTCTATGCCATAATAATAAAAGGTGTGTTCCTATTATTTATTATTTGATGCTGCTAGTACCTGTCGAGGAGTGTATCTTTCGAGGCCAGGTAGCCGTTGCTCTTCGCCGTGACGATGGGTCCAGGCTTGGTACGCATAGTATGCCTCTTTGATACCACCGTTGTCGGCGATGTTCTCTCCTTGAGTGTTAACACCGTTTAGCTGCACATTAAAACATTTTCAATCAATCATACAATATAGAGGTAATCAATAATATAAAGATGAATGGTGAAGAGCCCGTACCTTCATTCCGACTTCCTTGACTGTATAGTTGGAGTACTGGTCTATGATGCACTTGGCTTTCTCCAGATATTCCTGTTTGGTCGACTCCTGCCACCAGTCAATCAAGTTGCCGTTTTTGTCGAATTGCCGTCCCTATCAAGTAAGTTTAATTAGTATGTTATTAATGTTATTATAAATCAGTATTTAAATAAAACGAAACGAACGAACGAAAATATAGACGTAGTCAGAATCAACAGTAGCGGATAAAACAACGCGCCAAAAGTATCTGCCAGCCTGGAATACTATTCCATTTAGATATGAAGATATACCTATATATCAGTTCGCGTTCTTAAATATTATTTGTCACAGTATACTTGTTCAACGTATATAGTAATATATCTTTAGATTATCTAAGAACTTTCAAAAGAGCTTTTCACGCGTAGTCTGATTTGCTATGTTTGATGCTGACTGTACACTTGAAGTTGAAAAAGTTGTGGTTATTAGACTCCTGATGTTAGAATTATATGTTTATGTATACATATATGTATTTATAATGTGTTTTTTATATTTAGGTGTATTTTAGTTTTATTTATATGTTTATAGTTTGCGTATTCATACTTCTAGTTTTCTAGTTTTTATTTATTTTATTATTATTTATTGCTATTGTCCTACTTTATGTGTATCCAAAATTCTCATATTGCTAGTGTTCACATTGATCTGTCTTTCACCTGTTAGTGTTTTATCGCATTTTGTCAAATGTAAGCTGGAAGAGATCCCTTTTAGGGATAAGTTCGCCTTTGTACATAACATTTTATTGTTTTATTTTGTTTGTTTTTTTTTTGTTATCCTGTTCATGTGCAAAAAAGTGACATGCATACATACACTTGAGGTTCACAGTTTCCTAAAAAAAATACTCGAGCCTCTAAACCCGATAAATCCGGGGTACCTAGACTTCATCAAAAACAGAGTAAGAATATATTTATAAAGTACGGATTAGTCTCTAGCTAGCTAATTTATCCTAGTGGCCCAATTCGCCAGTTGAAAACTAACGTTTTAATTGGATCAGAAATCCATACTTGGAGTTCCGTCTAAAGGCCGCTTAAGGCGCAGGGTAGGACAAGGCATTCTCCATACAAACCTTGTGCAAGTTTTATTCGTTAGTTTTGGCACTATAGCATTTAATTTAATTTTTTGCTTGTATATATTAGATATACGCAGAACTTCATGTAGAATTTTTCTTTATTAAAAAAAATACAAAAAAAATACATCAAGCCTTAGCTAATAGAAAAATAAGCATATTCACCAAAAATAATAACTAGCGCAAACACAAACGAAGAAAAACGCTCACAAAGTTTGTATGGAAAGAGCTTGCCCTACCCTTTTGGGTTTAGAAAAAGTTAGAACTTTAGAGTACAGTAGGTAAGTAAATACCTATGCACGAAAGTTTACACGAAATTAGCCTGTAAAACCTTTTTTGGTATTGATGCCATGGGACATATGAAGTGATAACACGTAAATACCTTGAATTGTGTAAACGGGTACCTAAGTACCGTAGGTATATGTAAGTATTGATTGTAAGGTAAACGGCGATGACATTTCCATTTTACCTGGTCGTCGAACCCGTGCGTGATCTCGTGGCCGATAACGAATCCTATAGCTCCATAGTTCATGTATGCAGGGCGCTTGGCCGAGAAGAACGCGCCTTGTAGGATACCGGCAGGGAACTCTGCGGGAAGAAATTCAATTTTTCAGTCCAAGTGCTCTATTGAACACAATCATACAGTACTAGCTGTTACCCACGACTTCGTACGTGTGGATTTGTATGTTGGTGGTTATATATTCTACATGAGCATTGAACATTATACAGGAAAAGATAGCGGTAGGGACGGTTAATATAACATAATAAGCATGAGATTTGTCTGTCATAGCCTAAGAAATATAAAGCCCTTAGGTAACTGAAAAAAAAAAATCTAGATATAATCCCTCTCAACCCCCTAAGAAATATTTTGAAGTCCACTATTTAAAAAAATGTTCGTATCCGATGCAAATTTTAAACCTTTAAATTTTTTTTTTACCATTTAATTTTTATTTCAGTGCTGTGAAAAAATATTCATATAACTTTTTACGATACTTTGTTATTATTAGGCAATATATACATGACAATTATTTAGAATAACATAAATAGATGTTAGAATAGGGTCCGTGGTCAGCTTCTGACGTAGTTTAGATATAAAGTTCGAATAAGACCTTTGGACACCGTTTTTGTCCATTTTCGGAACACAAGTCTCAGCCATTTTTATTAGTTGGGCACAATTTTCAGCTCTCCAATTATTTTTATACACTCAATTCCTCAAACAGCCAAAAAAACTATCAATAAGTCGACAGTGTGGTTTGTGGGATTTCGGACTTTCTTTGTATGTAACAAATGGTATGTTATTGTTATTGGAGTACAAGAATTGTAATGTATGTCTGCTCAAACTTGTACATAATACCTAGGTACTTGTGTTTGATATTGCTTGGTATTGTAGAATTATTGCTAGTATAGTATTAATCATTCAATGATGCTAAGATGGTTGGCTCTTTATCATTTGTCACCATGCCTGTCACGTTCTAACAAGCATGTAAGCGCGAAAGGGACGGACATAGTGACATGTGATAAAAGTGGAACCATGATGCCGCTGCTGGTCTAAGCGGATTTAAACGTGGCTTGGTGGTGGTAGGTACTTACGGATGCTGTTCTCGATGGAGGAGTAGAAAGCATTGACGATGGCGGGGCGGCCGTGGGTGACCCAGTCGGTCTTGTTGACGGGTTCGCGTAGTTTGCCGAACAGGTACTCCGTGCCGAACAGGGTCAGATTCAAGACCGACTCCATTAGCTTGTCCGACGACATTTCCAACTGAAAACACAAGTGCCAGCAAACATAGAGTATAGGGGCAGCAAGGGCAACTAGTTATAATAAATAAGGAGAAACAAAACTCTAAGATCTACCATACCTTTACCTCGATATATTCGATATAGGTACGAGTACTTATCATTTTAGGTGTTAGATATAAATTCTGTGTGCAACGGTACCTATATAATTAGGTCTCAAAATTCTCATGGCCTGTATTTACAAAACTCGGCTTTGTCTCGTTTTGTAACTTCGGCCCAATTAACCCTTATTATATACTTGTTGCACAAAATACTAATATAGTTGTGCCACCAAACTTTGCTTTCGGTGCTCCAGGGTTAGTTTGGACCATAGAGAAATAAGAAAGCCTACACACATCATACCGCTTAAAATTTATTATACATACATATATTTAGAGATGGATGGTGAGTAAATACTCGGTATTTACTCAATATACCAGTATTTAGGTACTCGTTTATACCCAAATTGGTGGTTATAAACTGTTTGCACTGGAGCGGGAGCCGACTGCCATATTGTTAGATATCATAGACTTAGTATTTTCCATACTCTCACTGAAAGTTCCATAAGACCATCCCTTTCGGTCATTTCCCCCCACATCCCACGATTAATCCAGTTAAATACAATATTCGTTTAATATCATATCAAGAAACATTTCGAAGAAAACACCATCTCGACTGATATTAACTAGAATAGAGTAGGTACTAATTAATTTCTGAGTTGTTCGAAATTTGAATCTAATTTTATAATCGATATTGATGTTATAATGATGCAATAATAACATTTTCACCACACTATCACGTAACGGCCATCTTTATTAACCGTCTTCAATTCCAAGACGGAGGACATTCTGTATTCGGCTGTGGCCATTTATTTTCAAAACACACAAAATGTTCCCTTCTCTTGACATGACAGTAAACAACTAAAACCGATCGATCGGTTCAGCCGATTTAGATGATGTTTGGCATGGACATAGTTTTCTAATCACTAATAGTAGGTACGGGGAAGTGTTTAGTAAAGTTGTAATCACGGATATCATCATTCTACACAGAGGTCGCGGGCAAAAGCTACTATGTGGAACTAAGGCGCACAAGAAGATGCTTTAAAGAGACTATATTTATATAACTTATTAGTTACGGCAAGGCCTGCTTTATAAAATGGCAAGCATATAATTTAAATAAATTATGTTACTCGCAGTAGGCAGAAGGAGGTAAGCAGGACAGAAGTTCTAAATTATCTAAACATTAATTATAATACCCTATAATATTTATTTATTTATTATCTTTATTTATGAGGGAATAAAAATCGTTTTTAAATACCTTTGCTAGTTCTACTACTTATTTACTTCCTTAATTTTAAAGCAATCGACATCAATATCTACGTAAGTGCTTAAGTAAGGTATATTCCGTCGGTCGAGCAAAATATAACACGTTCGATCGTGTAAATGCCCTTGTAATGACTTCATTGCAAATGCAAACCGCATTAAGTATGGGTTCTAAACTGTATGTAGCGTGGCTGCTTGCGGCCTTGTTATTATTTATGGGCCATCCCTTCAAGTCGTTAGGACGGCACTTGTCTCATACATTTTAGATTGTACGGGGTCCAACCAACGCGCCAGGCTATGAATTATAACCTGCATGCATTGGCTGCTGTAAGTTCAAGGTTACGGTGAGGTAGGTATGTAAATGTTGTTTACAGTTCATTCACTAAAAGTTAAATCAGAGTAAAGGTTTATTTGAAGGCGGTTCTTTCATAGACACTTTTGGTTTGGAAAGGTTTGTAAGTAAACCTTTATTTATAATTAGTCATTATTCAGAAGATTTGAACGGGGATTTTATATGAGAACTATTTCTAGTTCTAGTTAATCTTGTTCACATTAGTAGGCAAGTACCTACCTACATTATTTCACTTGAATTAAATGGAAAAGCGCGTAATAGGGCGTCCCTAAGCATACTCATAAAATGTCGCGGCATATCGAAATATGATGTGGCTGGTCATACGTGATGAGGGTCGTGACACGGCGACACGCAACATGAGATGTTGCGAATTGCTAATATATATCACGACAGTAATTTTTTTTGTATTCTCATATGGATATATTTTTGTCATTTTCATGGCACTTCCATTCCCTAATTAGTCTCATTACTATGTTACTAAGGTGGGTAAGTATATAATGTATGGTATTAATACATAATATATTATGTGTTACATATGTGTGTTCGCAACGAAAGGTCGTATCGTGGAAATACGAGTACCCCACTACAGTCGTTTTTAGGGTTTCGTACCCAAAGGGTTAAACGGGACCCTATTACTGAGACTCCGCTGTCCGTCCGTCCGTCTGTCACCAGGCTGTATCCCATGAACCGTGATAGTTAGCCAGTTTAAATTTCTACAGATTATGTATTTCTGTTGCCGCTATAACAACAAATACTAAAAACAGAATAAAATAAATGTTTATTTCCATTCTCGAGGTTCTCATCCAATAACCGAAGTTAAGCAATGTCGGGCGGGGTCAGTACTTGGATGGGTGACCGTTTTTATAGATAATGGTACGGAACCCTTCCTGTGCGAGTCCGACTCGCACTTGGCCGGTTTTTTTTGTTTGACACGTACGTGACATTAAGCATTGAGCGTAAGTGACATTTGATTTGCTTTGCGGTTTGTTGAT
The DNA here is from genome assembly GCF_033807575.1 of Cydia pomonella. NCBI lineage: Eukaryota > Metazoa > Arthropoda > Insecta > Lepidoptera > Tortricidae > Cydia > Cydia pomonella. The sequence goes on along the minus strand of NC_084703.1, from coordinate 13,643,083 downwards.
TCTCACAGTAGGCGCTGGTTATAGTTATGTATATATATACCTTATAACGGATCAGTCGCTTCGGAGACTTCGGGCCCTGACCCCATTGGAGACGGGAAAACACTCTTTCGAGGAAAAGAGTCTGTATATGTATATGTGTGGCTGAGTGTGTACTCGTAATAGGATTTCAGAATTACCACTAGGCTCTTAGAGCACGCTCTCTTTCAACTCTCTGCTCCGCTCTAGGATTTCTCTTTGCGCACCGAAAGAGTGAAAACCCTACTCGGCCCGATTATTTATTTAATTATTTAAACTTTATTGCACAAAAAAAGAAGTACAATTGGCGGACTTAATGCCTTAAGGCATTCTCCACCAGTCAACCATAGGGCAAAACAGAAATTCTCGAATGTGAGTGTAGTAAGAAAAATAATTCAGAAAAATTGATAAATTATAAGTAATTTTGAATTACTATTAACAATTTTGGACATTAACAACATTATTTACAACGCCAACACATGTACGAATAAGTTCGAGCGAAATGCAAGATAACTAATTGAAATCATTTAGATATCATTTTGATGTCAGTGTGCGTTCGAGTTGGCCCGTAACTACCTGGCAGCGCGAGAGTCAAACATATTAAGTAGTAGTAGCAATACAATTAGTGATACTTACTCCACCGTAAAAGTTAATAAGTTTCTCGTCGTCGAGCATCTCGCTGGGGTAGGCGATGTGCGAGGCCATGGCGTCGGCCTTGTCGAGCGCGGCGCGGCGCGTGCGCTCGTCCATCCACTCCACCTCCTCCAGCGTCTTGCGGAACTGTTGCCTGGACCAACCGAGACACGTCAACGACCAAGTAACCAGTTAAAGGTTCAGAATAATTATTAACTTCATTTCACGACTGCAAAAAAATAAATGACTCGTTCTTTTTAAAGAGAGAAATTAAACTTAATATGAAAACTATAAGTCGTAACAATATCCTTCCACAGAAAATATTGTAAAGAATTTTATGGAAAATATACTTCTCCTAGACATTTTTATTGTAGTTTTCACAGTTTTCATGGAAATTTATAAACACTAAAAATGGGGATATAAAAGGGGGGGGGGGAGAGTTAGAAACAATAACTTCTCGGTATGTTTCTACTTCCATTATTTATCTTTCTTTTTCAGTTAGTCTTTTTACAATATGTATATGAAAGTAAAATATAAAAACACGTACAAAAACAATACAAAACATATAAACATATTATAAAAAATCTAACCTACTTCCATTTATTCTTATAAACCTAAAACCTATATGCATGCCAAGTTTCGTGCTTTCTGCCGGATAGGACTATACCTCCATACTGTAACAACCCCCTTTCAATTTTAACCTTCGGAGTTACGGCAGTAAATACGCCGTAAGATATAAGATGTAAACTCACCTAATGTCATTCACCATTTCAAGAGCGTTGGCCTTCGAGTTTTCATTGAAATATTTTCGGATATACAGAGCTCCCACAGCAATTGACATACTGAAACAAAAACAATTAGCATATCAATCTCTCGTGATAATATTTTTTTATATTACGTCGGTGACAAACAAGCATACGGCCTGCCTGATGGTAAGTAGTCTCCGTAGCCTATGTACGCCTGCAACTCCAGAGGAGTTACATGCGCGTTGCCAACCCTAAACACCCCCCTCGTTGAGCTCTGGCAACCTTACTCACCGGCAGGAACACAACACTGAGTAGGGTCTAGTGTTATTTGGCTGCTGTTATCATATTACGCAAAACTCTGCGTAGAGGGCGCCGGTAGCACATAGGAGCTGAAGGCCTACCGCGAAACACGAAAATCGAAATTTTGTTATCCGCCTCTCTATCACTCTTGCGTATTCGAGCAATAGAGGCAGATAACGAAAGGAGATCGTCGATTTTCTTAAGAGATTGGGCCCCCTTGTCAAATTATTTTCTAGATATATTTTGGTTACTTGTGTATTAATATAACAACGAAGGTAATTTAAATATGAATTAGAAAACAAATAATGTATTTTATGAAGGTCCGTATGAACGAAATTCGGTATATGTTTTTTCACTAGAATTGGCTACTTGGCAGCTTTTTGTAAATAATGTCAATCGATTTTGATTTTCCTGAGGATCAAATGTCCACGCCACACCTATAGACCCTACTTAGGTACCGAACTATTTGGCCACTTTGACTGCTACAAAGTATTTGATGCTGACTGTACACATTCAATGAAATATATAGAATTACGGAAAGAAGGGTAAAATTTATTTTTATTATGTATCTAATTCCCGCTTAAAATACCGTATGCGTGCGTTTAATGCGTATTGATTACCTATTAGAATACTTAGTATGAACTTTTAAACGCGATAGTACCTCCTTACGATTTTAGCGTTTCGCGGTAGGCCTCTGTAAACAAACCGCCTTGATGCATCAATGTCATAGTGAAAACTTCTCAAAAAACTGTTTATGGCATAGTATGTATGTATAAATTACTCTATGGTTTACAATACGTGCTAGTACTGCTCTCTGGCGGCAGAACATTGCAGTAATACCCCCTGTAAACGTTGTAAAATAACTCAAATAGACGCAACAACCCCATTAGTGGCATTTATCGGTTTTGGGGAAACTAAAAAAGAAAACAAGTAAATAAATGCTTTGTACCAAGAAATTGACAACCGCTTATAAAGAGCATTATCAGCATTAGTGTTTTTTGACATTCCCTGTGAAAAATCTTGGTTGTTACGACCATCGTAAGTTAGTGCTGTGAAATGTTACCTGACGCTGGTGGTGTCGGCGCACTCCTTCCAGCGGCTCTCGCGCTCGGTCTTGCCCGACAGTGCCGTCACGTACGTCAGCTGGCGCCGGCGTAGCGCCTCTGTCAGATACGACACAGACGCTCCCGCCACCCGCCACATAACGTAATTCGCCTGGACACGCTTCGGGGTAGTTTCGAGGAGAATCTGCAATTGGTTTTATAAAAAAATTAAATTATCTAATTATATTTATACGGAAAAACTTAATCATATTACATTAATTTGCAAAATAAATACAAACCTCGAGTTCCGAGAAGTATTTGGGCACATTGACAATAGCAATTTCGTCTAATCCAACCTGCGTATGAGGCGCAAGAAGATTGTTTATATATTCCAGCCAAGGGATCCTAAACAAAAGAATACGAGTTAAGTAAATGCAATATCATGTAATGAATTATAATATTTATAACGCAAAAATGTTTTTAAATATAACTTACCTAGGGAATTTTTGTTGCATCTGAGCAATGGTCATAGGATTGTATAGGCTAGTAGCGTTACGCCGCTTTTCAAGAGGCAGGGATATCTGTAAAATACAATATTGAAATGTACATGTGTTGTGTACGTGTAGAGAATTGTGTGTGAAGGACGCAATTCGATTTAAGTACATGTTAATAACGGAATTGGGTCACATATCAAGTGTGAATCTTATACCTATAGATCGTAATGACACCATTTTGTCTTTTACGGTCTTCAATTTTTAGCACGACATAAATGTGTGTTTTGGTAACTTCCATGATGAAAGATCGTAAAAACACACTGGTCGGCGAATCATAAAGCAGTCGTATGTAAAACCCAAGTCGGTGAGCGGCGGGTGGCGTGTGCTTACATTAGCGAGTTTCATCTCGAACTGCAGCGAGTCTTTGAGCTCGGAGAGTGCGCGCGCGCGGTCCGCGCCCAGCAGCACGGCGATGTCCACCATGTAGTCGTAGTACGCCTGCACCAGCTTGTCGCTCATCCCGCGGTTCAAGTACTCCCGGCTGAGTCCCAGCGACGCTTGGTCCAACTGTTGATAAATATGCGCGCTCATGTTATTATTTCCCTCGCTTGTTTGGACGGCTCTAAAGAAACATTACATTAGTACGGAACTTCCTGTCAACGGCTAGCTCCTGTATTGATAATGACATATTTCGTTCGCAATAACAATGGCAGTAGCGGGGCATAAATCTAGTTATTCGCAGTAAGCAGTTTATAATAAAGTAATCGTTATGGGCAGCCTGGGTGATGGTGAGCCGTTGTTCGCAGGAATTGGGTGGAGGAGGCAATAAGGCAAGAAATCCAGGCAAATGGTTTAAGTATATTGGAAAAGAAAGGCACCTGAAACAATCCACTCAATAATTTTGTCTGCTATACACATACGGTACAACTAGGGTTATAGGTACATATGTATATATGTAAGTATATATTTGCTTTAATGTAGCTCCAGGTAACGAAATCAAAAATAAAAACACATAATTAACTAGTTCGATAGTTCATATTTTAGATCAAACTAAAGAAAACTGGAACTATTTCGGAATGCCATGCAGGATTACAGAATTTATGCCAAGATGAAAGACTAGCCAGATGCTTGATGTGTATCTTTCAAATACAGGTATCGTTACGTCAATTAACTATCGGAATTTATATATTAAAATAAAATATCTTACATGTTCTTTCGGCCATGCAAACATTATGTATTGGAAGTATAAGGTTAGGTATTTTGAAGCAGCCTGTTACATATAACGTATAACCTTACATCGATGATTCTCTTAGTGGAGTTCTTGACGTCGACTCCGATGGAGAAGTCAAAAAAGTAGTCGACGGAGTAGCCCGCAGCCCGGAACTTGTAGACGGACTTCTCCCATGAGAATGCGTTCTCGTTCCAGGCGGTTCCCTCCAGCACCGGCCAGCCGCCCAGCCGCCGCAGCATCTCCAGCAGCGGCGCCGTGCCGCGTGCCTCGATCGAACCTGCAATCCGTCCAGAGGTGAGTTTGCAATCACTCTACGGAAACTAACACTGATCATCTTACAGGGACGTTCAAATTTTAATCCTAACGTATTCCTATTTGATTCAGACATTATTGCTAGATTTAACCAAACTCAAAACCTCATCCTCATTTATGGAATGTTTTACTACTTTTACTACTGGCCAGAGATAGAGCTTATAGTAAGAATAAGTGTACCAATATAAAATACCAATAACAGTATGCCTAGGTATAGCCATATTCAAAGTTATAACTAGTAACTAATCGCTATTGGCTTGATGGTAAAAAACATGATTCATAGACGTTTTTAGTAAGTAAAAGAAAGTGTAGGTGCCTATGTATTTACACTTGGTTAAATTTTTTTACTCTTGGTTTTGCTATCGACAATTGACATTGTACTTAGAGCACCCTCTTAGTAGTTTTTAAAATGAATTTATATGAATTTATACAAGTTTTAAACAAGGGCAAATGACATGAAAATAATCACACGGAAACTAATATATTTGCAAGGGCAGACTCCGACCAAACCTTAACAGGTTAAAGTTGGCATGATTTAAAAAATACGAAATACGAAAACATGTACCCTGTAGTGGTGTATGCCATAACAGTATAATTTTAGAATTAAAATAGTATAGCCGAAGGAGCGGACGAGCAAAATTTAAACAGAAATATAAGTATATTTTCAGACTAATTGACATAAAGGGAAAACCCCTTGTGAGGGCCATTTCTCTCGTCGCAACTTCGCGCCATATATGTTTTGTTCCCTTCTAATTTCCTAGCGTTCCACTCCCTCTTAAGCAAACTGATTGTAAAAAACGTTCTCCCATTTCGAGATCAACTTTGACCCAACTACACGCCCAAAGATAAAAGCCAGGTGATGGATGACGTGGCCGTCGTTGAAATGAGTTGTCTTGTAGTGAGGAGAGGGTGTAGAAATGTATCCGCTCCGATATTTGTTCATCCATCACTTACGTCACTTGGTTGTGCAAAATTGCGGAAGCAGTAACATTTATTTTCGCTTTCACTCACAATTATGGAACAAACTTAAGCAAAATTTAGCAACAATGTTGAATAATAGGAACAGCTAAGTAAGTAGGTACTCTTCTAAATATTCAGTGTTCATGAGCAAAGTTTAAACAGTTCATTAGTTCCAAATGGTATTCTCTTATTATATTGCAGTCGAGCGAAACATGGCAACATTATGTAGGTCAAACTAGCAGTTCGGAACAACATGGCTCGTGTCGCTGAGGCGTGAGTACCATGCTAATTCGATTAAAAGTTTAATACATTGTTAAACGTGTTTTCGCAACTATCACGCGCGGTAACATCCCAACGTTGAAAATAAAACTAAGGTACATTTAATCAAACATTGCGTTATGTTTGAATTGACCCAAACTCTTATTCTCTTGGTCTGTGTTATGTTCAATTTTCACAGTATTTTTACAGATAATAAAAAAAAACATGAACTTCAAATTGACTATGAAGTCTATGGATGATTACGTAAAAAAAAAACTCCCCTTTCAAAATCAGCAAATTTGTACGTAATAATGCCATCTCGTCACCCGGGCATATTTGCATAAAAACCAATCGATTGTAACCTTACTTTCTTAAATGATTTATGAAACACCAAGATGTAACTAAGATGGTGGCAAATAAGCGTACATTCCACCTGTTGGTAAGCAGGCACCTAGCCTACGGGTCTTTAAGGACATAATATATCCCAAGTGATAAAAATAGTAATGTACAATAATTATGTCAAATTTTCAATATATTTGAATCCAGTCATTACGCGTTAAGTTAATAATAATTAAATAATGCTTATATAACGCTTAAATAAGACTGCTATCATATACCTACCAAATAACATTCTCAAATATGTTTGCCCTTACTTCAAGAAAAACATTTTTGAAGTCTTCTTTACATACGTTCATCTTATCGATATTTTAGTACTGTAACTATAACTATATAGACTACTTAAAGTAGTTTTTTTTTGGGACATAGTCTCGTATTATTCGACGAACGTAATTGAAAACAAGCGGCCGGTGTTAGAAGCTAAATCTAGCTAAACAGTTAATATCTAACCTGCATCGTTGTGTTATGGCAATGAGTAGCAACTCATTTTAATTTAATCATCTAAGTAGTAAAGTTGATTGAAATTTTGATGAGGTAGGAGAATAGCTCTGATTACATTCACCATCTGATTACCCAATGTCCGGTTACTTACAGGAAAGTTGGATAAATAATTTATATTATATTCAAAGTTAAAGTTGCTGTACGTCATAAAACACATACATACCAGTGAGATACCTACCTATCGTCGCCAGATAATGTGTGTGAAAATGACGGCTCTTACGGTGAATCGTAACATATTTAAGTGCCGGTATGAAAGCAGCATTTTACAACCCAAAGAATGCCAGTAATTGTTTTTAATGGTTACTGTAAAACAATGACAACCGTACCCAAGATTTTCTCGCCATACTCGTAATAAGCTTTGTTACGTTCCTTTTTGTGGTTATTTCGCTGGCTCTCGCTGTATTATAAGTCGGGTGGAAGGGCGTCACGTTACTCACTTCTGTTCATGCAGGCCTGGTACAAGGTCTTCGCGAGCACGAAGGGCCGCGGTTCGTGGGGCACCACGGGCTCGTCGAGCAGCGCCCGGATCTGCTCCTGCAGCTGGTCCGTGATGATGGAGAAGGTGTTGACGGAGGTCTTGTCGTCGGGGATGCGCGTGGTCTTGAGGAAAGATCCGCATGAGAACTGGTAGAAGTCGTCGCATGGGTCTACTTTTTCGTCCATGTTCAGAAGCAGTTTTGATGCTGTATAATGATAAGAATTTATCAGATATTTGTAATAATAAATACAGAATCTTACAAATGCTAAAATCGCAAAGGGTAAAAAGATCCGCAAGTTATTACGTCGTTGTAGCAACTATATACATAGTTGATGTTGAATCCACATCACATCACGCGTTGCGATTTTCATATTTGTCGGGGTACTAACGAGTACACGCTTATTCTCTACTGGCGACATTCATAAACGCTTGTCAACTCTAACAAGCCCTTGATTATGGAAGGTAGAGGTACGGAAACGGAATACAATCTCCATAGGCAGAACTGTTACAAAAGTCTCCAGCTGTCAGCTATAAATAATAGTTTCAAATCTCTTCAAAGTAGCTAAAGCTAAGGACGTAGGCGGAGTGAAGTGCGCTGTCTATGATTTGATTTTTTTTCTAATATTCTAGGTATTATAGCGCCACCTATGTAAGGTTTTTTGACGGCAATTTTTGGTACATGGAGATTGTAGTCCTTACTTCTACCATACCCTTGATAAGCGTTTGTTCTTATTATTCCTTGCATTTTTTTTATTGTAAATAAACATTAGACTTATTGCAGAACCTGGAGACGTTAAATCGTCACTAAGTCGTTTTCTTAAGTAGAAATTTACGAGTATTTATAGAGCTTTTTTTTCATTTCCAATACACGCTTACGGACTGACCAATCAATACATAATTTAAGTGACATTTGTAGCTTAATAATAAAGCTTAAGTATTGGTAAAATATTCCTGAATTATAAATTCGAAACAATATCTTAGGTTTTTTAAAGTTTTTTTTATCGTACGGAACACATTTAAAACATTAATTTTTCATACATGTAACATAAAGTGTAGGTAAATGCAAGTTTTATACCTAGTGGTATATATACACCGTGTTTTTATTGAATTCCGTTAATTCCGGGTTATGGGTAAGTAGGTACGTTTCAGGAAACTAAATATATTTTTTTAAAAGTGAAATCTTCTTTGGCGGCGCTGTGCACTTTTTGTGATGGGGAAAAAATGATAAACTCGCATCAGGGGTCACGTGACCGCCGGATTGAATATTCGTAAGACGGACACGTGACGTCATGGTGACGTGCAAATTGAATGTCATCGAAGCCTGGTTACTTTTGAAAAAACGTATCTCATTAAAGTGTGACATTTTATTTTCTTCATAATCAAAGTGGTGTCATAACGGTTAAAGAAGTTTAATCTTTGTTAATTGTGTTGTTTTGTATCTTTGTGTTGTTGGGTGCCCATGATTGTAAATAGTCAAAATTTTCCTTGCCAAAAAGTTAAATAACAGAAAAGAAGCGTGATTGTTTTACTCAATATGATGGTGAACGATTCAATCACATTTACTTATTGTGTAGGCTGTAGTCCTGCTCACGTCTCATGAATTACTCTGTATATGTTATATATTAACACTAAAATTCGCATTTCAAAATATCTTCCACACTCAAATTTATTTACGTAGGTATAATAGAGAATTATCTCTTTTTATAAAACTGCTACTCAATTTCTCCAAAATATCAAAAATGCACAACGATAATATTCAAGTTTTCACTTCTGCCGGCACTCCAGGAGTGCAACCCGATTTTTTTATAATTGAATTTTGTATTATAAAAAGTAATTAAATGTTGCGTATAGCGTTCTTGTAACACGGGCATTACATTTAATTCAACCAACCTATTAAAAACTGTGACATATCAATGTCATTTTGAACATCGATCGTCCGAGATAGTAGTTACGTTTAGTAGCAAATGTACACACTCGTACTAAACACTAATCAATATGTGAACAGGCCATAAGGAAAGTGTGTACGCTCGTAAGGGCCTTATAAGATAAAAAATAAATTATTCATTATCTCCGAAATGGACTTAATTAGAATACCGGTGTCATTGAGAAAGTCACTTAATTTAAGCTCAGGAATGCACCCTTGAAATTAACGGAAATCAAAAAAACACGGTGTATAGTTTTTGTCATCCACGATGACGCGCCGATTTGTCAAATCTAACCTTTAATAACATGACAATACGAGTGAAAGCACGCGTCTTCGTGAATGACACGATCTATACACGAGTATGTATGTGTCGAACCAAGTTAACTCTGCACAGACCTTGTAATGACAGAGCATGGAGTGGCAAATATTATAATTGTGGCACTGTTACACTTTGTCACGTCATGTCGGCGCGGCGTTAGCTAAGGCGGACTCTATTCCTACGAGCTATGAGGACGAATGTAGTATGGCAATTGGAGTAGTAGGAAGGTACAGCGAGCTGCAAAATTGCATGTACATTATAATGAATGAATACATTCATAAAGTGACCATGAAATTATGCAGCGGGGTGTACATATAGCGTATAAATTGATCAGCAATATGCATGCTGTAAGAATATGTGCCCGTACGAAATAACGTGCATTTATGATGTCAACAAAATATACAGGGTAACCTTAGCCATTGGACAAACCCTGAAATCCCACGTAGGGTTACTTCTCAGGAATGCTCTGACGTTAATATTTTTTAATTAGAACAAAAGATAAAAAAATATTTTTTTCGTACAAAAGTTATTTGCAATAATGCCAATAATCGACAACAAAAAGAAACACACTGTGTTAATCTTTGGCAGTGTTTTTGACAAGTTGTTCGAAATATTTGATAATGATGACATTTTTCAAAAGTTAGAAGCTTATTAGTGTCATAAATAAAAAAGATAAAAAGGAACAAAAAATAAAATAAAAAGTCAAAGTATAATCAAAAAGGTCGAAGAAGGTTCCATGCTATTCTTTGAAGATATTACCTTAGGAGCTACTAACACATACAGGCTGCTCCAAAGTAAAAAATGGTAATTTGCTAATTTCTTCGAAACCGCTACACCGGTTGTTATGATACTTTGTACACTGGTTCTAAATACCCTAATGCATATGTGGGTGAATCAACTTTTTTTGTTTTGTTATCCTGTCCCGTTGTCCAAGGGACAACAGTGGCACAGTTTGTTTGAAGAGACGTTGTATGCCGTTCTATTAACATGCTTAGTAGGGGGCCCATTATGGACATTGGTTATAACGACCACAAAAACGCAAGTTTAATACATTTAAGTACCATAAAATCAGTATTTCAATGAACTTTTGTCCCCTGGACAACTAATCGTAACCATGGCAACGAGTGACGCTAAAAAGTTTATTCTCCCATGTACATTTCGGCTTTGTCCAATGGCTAGCGACACACTGTATATATTCTGGCAAAACAATTTTGTCAGTAGCAGTAGAATAAATAAAACTACATTTATCCCTTTTTGGAGTGATTATTAGTAAATAGTGTTAAAAAAACAGTATTATTCTCTCTGCCTATGCTCTACTGACAAGAGATATTGTCCAAACTATTATGATGTAGGTAGTTCTTAAAGTTTTTACAAGTCTCACCTGTGTGGACGCACCCCGGCTGGCTGCAGATCTTCTCGTCGGACCCTTTGGAATTGGTGGCGGGCGGCATGGATTCAGAAAATCTCAGTTCACTAGTTTGTGGCATGTCTAAAATGCAGATATTTATATGACAAGTGAATGCATGACAAGATACAAGCGCTCTAAGTGTCAAAAACATACAGCCAGGAAAAACAATGACATTTTATGGGTAGGATAAGTATTTTATTTGATATATGTGTAAGCAAAATGAATTGTTACAGTCAGCATCAAAAGTAGCGGATCAAATAGCGTTTCATAAGTATCTACCATTCTGTAACAGCTTAACAAAAAGTGATGTCTTTAATATAGAACAACAAAGGCTGTAAAGGATATACTTTTGAGCGCGAATTTTGGAAATGTATCTATATTTGGAAAAGTTTATCAGAATACCAGATACTTTTGGCGCGTTGTTTCATCCGCTACTTATGATACTGACTGTACTTAAGAAGGTAAATTTACATACAATCTGAATTTATTAAATTCTATTTATACTTGGCTGTCCTCAAAATACAAGCAATTCCACACAACGTAACGTTATTTTTACTCAACTACAAAAAAACCTTCCTGGCTTAACTTAGACAATTACCTACGGAAACGGAAACACGTAGATATTTTTGAGTAAATTTCATATGCCTACGACTATTGTTGTTACGTCCTAGGTTCTATATTAGTTTCTGATCTAGCTACTGGCCATTCGTGTTATAAAAACTGAACTTACTTTATATTTTTTTTATGCTTGATGTGAGACAAATAGACAGTCAAATCCATAATCAATTTTTTATTTAATGTAAGGTTTAGTAAAGGACTCATATGTGTAGGGTAAAAGCGGAGAACGTATGGAACGCTGAAAAATGGCGTGTAAATGTTTTCAAGCCGGTAATAGCTCTTTTTGCGGCAAGTACCCAACATGTCAGTGTCAGCGTCTTATACTGAAGAAAATATCCAACTTAGTAGCTACCACCATGCTACCTAGCATGTTGAATTTATTATATTATCTCTGTCACCAGATTCTCAACATTATAATTCAATATCAAATTCTAATCAGTATTGGGTATCCAATTATATTTGTGAGTAAAGGTACTTGCTAAAAATAATTCTGTAGGAAATATGGGATAAGTAATACAACAGAAAATGCGGTAGTACTTATATAAGCCAAAAACATACTCGTGAACTCTAAACTGGACTGATCTAGTATACAAAGAGGAATGGCTAGTTTTCCTAGTAAAAAAGGCCTTGTGTTGTACCCAGGTGTAAGATGCTTAAAACGATTTAACGTCGAGCATGTGGCTTCTTTCAAAGGCGTTTTACGCATTTCTTGTGATGTGAGCGTGTGACGTGGTTTTTATGAGATTTTATTATGGAAGCTGTGAAAATAACCACAGCACGCGGGACTTTTTCTTCGGTAAAATGTAGTTTGATCACATAGATCAATCGGCCCGGCAAATAGATACAAGGTGCTGACCCGACGTAACTCTTAATATACATATAACGTTTAAGTTTAACTCGCTAAACAATTTCGTTTTTGTGATATATATCTATACTTCTTTATTAGTAGGAATCATGGACCTAGAATACTAAGGACGTAGTTTCGGTAAAACACAACTAGGATTCCATCATCCACCAATTTCCTAGTATTTACGCGTGACACACAGACATTGACAGTTATCTCTATGGCCTCATCCATCAAACTGCCGTCAGTCAAATCGAGACGTCAATGCATTAATTGTTCGAAGAAAAAAAATTAATACGCCGGCAAGCGTGGTCAAATGTTGCAAAAATTGATTGAAAATTGAAAGAAAAAAAGAGACAGGTTAAATCTTCATAGATAAGTTAATCAATTATCACGTTATCTTTCGTAAAATACGATATTAATAAATATTGATAATAAAAATTGTTCGTCTATGGTAGGAATAATATCTATGTATACAATAGGGAAGTTGACTCTAGTTGTAATAGATTATTTTACATCGTTGCCATAATTTTTATTGAATAGATCGGAGACTACAAAGATAATTTAATATGAAAGGGACGTCACCTTTTCGTGTTTTATATAAACTCCATAGTGGCTAATTCTTTTGACTGATCGAAAAAAGTTCTGATTGGACTAAGTACTAAGTCAAATACCCTATTAGTTCACCGTTTTTAGCCTTGGACGGTGTCCCAACGACAGGTGCGTAAGAGTAGGTAGTAGCAATCGGAAATAATAGCCGGCTTGTGAACGCCAACGAATTATGCGGTTGACTGGTCAATGGTTACATTTCAAATTCTCATACACTAGTTTATTACATACAATTCCATTAAGCTATTGTTGACACTCTGGTGCTATTTCTCAAGAGTGTGCCAATAAATAATTAAATAAATGTAATGTTTAGTCATTGTCAGAAATTTTGTTATTGAAAATTATACTTTTGCAACTCGAAGTTTCGTCATATTTCGTGATCACACTGCGGCAGGTATTTATTTTAACTGTAGGTACGGTACCTGATACACTTATTCATATCTAACGCTATATACTTATAAAAAAATACGTACCATAAAATGGGGTGAGTAGGGACAAAACTGACATTCAAACCTCGATAAAACTTTGTTTTTACACGTGGCAAACTGATTTTTATATGTACATACCGGTCGTTTGAATTTAAGTTTTTTTTTATGATTTTGTGTAGTTCCATTTCATAACTTTAAGGATAAATACGAAATAGTAGAAAATCCCACCCAGCTCACCCCGTAGTAGGGGTGAGGAGGAATTTCCTACTAAGGTGAGTTTTGAAAATTGTTGGATCGACACTTTGGGATTATGAACATTATAATAGCTTGATTTGTTATTAGAATATATAATTTACATAGCAGTAGCCTGTAAGAAGCAACTCACCCCTCTGTCATCCCTCCTCTCCCCATTCATAACCCATTTTACGTTAACTATTCTTATTTAAACTCTGGTGTTTTACTTTTATTTAGTTTTTCCTTTAACAAAATAATATGAATACCTATTGCTATAGCTCGACGTATAAATCGTAAAAACTCCGCAAGGCGAATCTCACGCATCGAAGTGCAAATTTTAATCACGTCTGATATGAATCTTCTTAGCGCTTCCGCCCTCGCCTTACACTTGTCGCGCCAACTACCAGAAATCTAATAATTTTCACTTATAATACGTTACCTTGCCTGCCTTACTAGCATTTCCAACTTGTTAGATGCAACAGCAATCCTACAAATGTTCTAAGATGCCTACGTATAAAAAAATTGTTGTATAGATACTATTTATTTGGTTCGTATTTTAATGCAATGGCACTATCCAGAAATTCCTTCCCTTAAGCGCGATAACGATTTTAGTATACCTATTCAGAATGAGATACTAACAGAGGGCCAAGTTAACTACTAAGAATTATGAATACCGACCTACGGGTAATCAGTCAATAAGTAGTTATCCTAGAGTCTGACTAGCAGAACTAGTAATTTAAGAGGAGAAACACTGTTTTTTCTCACAAATACATCTAAAATATGCTAATTGCGACTATCAATGAAAAAAAATGTTCCAACAAAGTTTTTATTTAACTAACTGGTTCCCGTGAATTACGCATGATCTTATGACCTATGTGTAATTAGAGCGTATACGTTAATTTTGATAACGAACTGATATGCAGATATGGTACCAGAAAATATTACAAACTATTCGTTTAATAGGTATGCCCGTTTTAAAGTTATCATACCGAATGCAAATTTCGATGTCGTTCGATCATATAATATATAAAATGATTGTTATACTTGAATTAAACTTACCAATTAGACACTGATATCTATGTGATGCTATCCTTTGCTGCATAATATTATCTGCTTGTGTACAATATATAACCACCAACATACAAATCCACGCGTACGAAGTCGCCGTGTGATTAAACATGTTACTGATATATATGGAAACTCGTTAATATGAATAAGTTGAAATACTATCACACTTTTTGACTTTGCGTATTTACAGTCAGGTCGATATTTTATGTTTCGAATGTACTAATTATGACAAACAGACCGAGGATTCTTTCTTTATGGCGTGATGTATTTTTTTTATGTATTGTAAACTAAGGAGGTAAATATAATGCCAGATGATTTTATATCGTCAATAGGACCATGGATTACCACGTAATCCAAGATTGACGGGAGCTTATTCTGTCTGTGCGATCTTTGCTTGCGGGTGTGGCACGAGCCCTAGAGAAGCCGCATCCGGCCTTTCCGATCCCGGATATGAGGAAGTTTCCGCAATGAACCACCTTGGGGAATGAAATTCTCTCGCTACGTAGGTACGAGTAAGCAACGTCTACAAAATAATGCACGTGAATAACATATTATTTCCTTATTTTATTATGGTATTTGGGACAACCTATATTGAATTTACATTTCAATTAGAACTTATCAAATTTCATAACTGTTAATTGACCATAGGTTTGATTTAAAATATAGTAGATAATTTAATTATGTACATATTGCGTACAAATCATAAAAGTTTTCCTTGTATCTGGTGTCGTTACTTCAAGTGGCTATAGAATAAATACTCACTGAGACGGCTGATTGTAACTTTGTGACTCATATTTACGTCAAAATTTCTCTAATTATGCATTCCACCTGCATCTGTTGCGGCACTATATATATGACGATACAATAAAGAATAATTAATGTTAAAATGCAAGCACCACCATTTTAGTGAAATTTTTAAATCTTTGTAGTCAGAATCAGTAGGTATGTATTTATTTACAAAATTCTGATCTTTATATACTGTTCAACATTCGGAGTCAGGATACGCCGGTCCGCTTAGAGTTGCATATAGTCGTTAAACATG
Organism: Cydia pomonella; assembly: GCF_033807575.1. NCBI lineage: Eukaryota > Metazoa > Arthropoda > Insecta > Lepidoptera > Tortricidae > Cydia > Cydia pomonella. The sequence continues at coordinate 13,627,222 of NC_084703.1, read as the reverse complement.
TGATCTACGAAACTGCAGGGGCATTCGGAAGGCGGAAAATTAATTGCATGTCACTATGAAGTGTTGCCTGCCGCGCTTGTCGAACTGCATCGGACGTTGTGTGAAACGCTTTATGTCTGCAAAATTTTGAGTAGGTAGCCATGCTGTAGAAAGTCTCATTTTCGATTTGATTTTTGTAAAGATATGCTGAGTTAGTTAATGGAAAATGGCTATGAATAGGTAGAGGTGTGTTACCGGGCTGAGCAGGCGTTGGGCGGAGCAGCAGCGCCAGCACGAAGGCCACGCAGAAGGCTACAGCCAGCGCGCTGGTCACGCCAGCCACCATCAGCAGGCGCTTCTCCATCTTGCTCCGTTGGCCCCAAAATGATGGTCTGTTAACAAACGGCAAACTGAAATAAATGTCATATACGAAGAACAAATTAAGCAAAGTAGACATATATTTAAACACAAAAAGTACTAAACATCAATCAAAATACGTAATAAAAGAATTTGTTTTGAATCCTAGTTGTAATAAATTTCAACTTTATTTAGAACGTCACATGTAACTCCGAATTCCACTAGGTAGTTAATTTAATATGGTCGTAAGGTAGCCCGCTGATCCACCGCTTAGGCTCGTCCAATGTTTAAAGTATCTATATAAAGCGAATTGAATTAAAAAAAAAATGAGTGCTGTGCCTGTTAGCCCTTGTATAATAATCTACTATTTCTCCCCTTTCCAGTGGTTCTTTGTAGGTACCTACTTTTAACAGGAGAGATTAAGTCATACTTAGTTTTCCCTGCCAATTTTCAAAATATACTTAGTACACTTACACGTACGAGTATTATAATATCTTTATTATATTATGGCAAAGTTTTTGAATTTAGTATTTATTTGTCACCTCTGCATGAAACAAGGTTCTTGGTTTTCAAGGATTTATACGGTTAACAAGCACATATTCCGAATAATAATATTAGGTAAATTTAAAACTTAATACGCGATTAAGTCCCGTTTCTATAAGTTAATAATGTGTAAAAATTGTAATAGTTTAAATCAAAGTGAGCCCACTTTTAATTTGAATTTTTTGAATTTATTGGTCTTATCATGACAAAAATTCATAACCGAGAAAGGCCGTTAATATGAATCCGTAATAAATATTGGTACAAACGGCCGCCATATTGAATTTCTGCATTTTTGCTCTAACCGTGATGGAAATTGATGTCTGAGGATTCGAAAGGCTCCTTAATAGGAATTCGAAGTCAAAATTGTAATAAACGGCCGCCATTTTGCATTTCTTCATTTTTGCTCTATTCATGATGAAAATTGATATCTGAGGATCCGAAAGGGCCTTTAATATAAATTCGTTGTCAATATTGAGAGAAAGGTCTGCCCTCTTGCAATTATATTTTATGATTTTAAAGGCACCTGAAACCGAAATCAAAATTTAAAAAATTGGCCACCTTCTTCAATTTCTTCATTTTTGTCCCGGTCATAAAGAAAATTGATATATGAGGATCTGAAATGCCCTTTAACTTAAATCCGCAGTCAAACTTGTAAAAACGGCAGCCATCTTGAACTTCACATTTTTTATTCAATCGCGTCGAAAATTAAATAGATGTCCAAGAAATATAGTTCATAATATACATAGTTTTTGGCGATATACGAGTACTCAGTTTGTGGCGAACCACTAGCTTATAAAATGTAACCGTAGGTAATCAATTAAATAATTTATTGTTTTACAACAAAAACCGCCAGTCATTTTACTGATAAGTAATAAAAACGGGTGTATATGGCAAATGATTATTTTATTTATATTACTGGAATATGAAGCTCGAAAGCTAAACAACGTGGGCTTTCTGTAAATGAACGTTATTCTTTGAAGGAGAAAATTGCTTCCAAATTCGCTTTGGTAACCCGATTTTCGTATACCTGCAATTTTCCTTAGTGTTAAACGAAAATAGTCGCTAGGGAGGCTTCATCCATTCTTACGCGGGTCTAAAGAAAACTCTCTTATTACAAATACGCGTGTGGGGAATAGAAAATATACTCGTATTTAAAGGTTAGAAAGTTGTGAGCTATCATGGCGATCGCGATGTATTCGAATATTGAACTGTTACTACTCGTATTTTATGGATGTGTAATAAGTCGGTATGCAAGTAGCTACCTATGTTAATGCATGGTTGGGTGTGATCGCTCAATTGCCTTTTGCTATTAAATACAGGCTTAGTATTGCCGAGTGATACTTAGTAATATACGTACATAATGCTTTTAACGTACTGTGTTAAAAGCATTCTATCATTCATCCGCGCCTTGTCACGTACATTTAGGGTAAAATAAGATTGATCGGCTTACAGAAAATACTACGAATTTTGAAGCGTTTTAAAGGTGAGGTTTATAGGGTTTTTATTTTGTGATAAGAATCTTCCAATGCATTGTATTTTGAACCTTTATTTTGACTAATCAGAATTGCATTTGTCTTGGCAAGCTTTTATTCGTGGATAGATTAAATATGTACAAGTGAAACTTATTCTTACCGGCACCGTGTCGATTAATAGCATAAACTGAGCGGTGAAGTTGACTTATAGTAATGAAACACTTTACTACTAAAAAACCGTACTAACATTGACGACCCATTCCTCCTTATAAGTGTTCAGAGTGTTCTTTTTCTACGTAGTTACTATTTCAATCATGCAAGCTGTCTATCTTTAAAATTTAGCTAGAGATTAAGTAATTTTAAGTGTCTTGAGTAGTGCGATATCCTTTGTACGCCCATCAAGTCCATACAATTTGAAGCTGTGGGGCTATTAAATAATATGCTGTAGTTTAACAAAAACTATTTAAACATATATGTGTTGCTACAAATTCATCTTTAATGGTACTTTTTTATTAAAAATATATTCTACGTACTCGTATATCCAGTATACACTACATTCTACTCTGATTCTACTTAATTAAGTTAAGTACGTTATTTTCATATTTTAGAGGACACATGTCAATAATTACCTACTAGTTGCTTCTGCCCGTGCATTGACTTGCCCACGATCCACCTGTTGTGACAACCATAGTGTAACATAATAATAAAATATTGCCACGCACTAAAATGTTGCAGTTTATTGACAAGAAACAATAAATTTTGTTTGATAGGTCTAAACCTTAAAGTTAGTTTGTTCTTCTTGGAGTCTAAAGTTATCTTTGTGATTGTTATTGATAAATTATAACCAGAAATAGATTATTTTGAGTTGAACGTGGTCGCCGCGTTACTTGATGACATCCGTATTTGCTCGACGAGATTGAATATAAAATGTGGCCATGATGACTGCCGTTTTTCACAATTTCGGCTGCTGATTTATATTAAAAGGCCTTTCAGATCCTCATACATCAATATTTATTATCAATGAAGAAATTTAAGATGGCGATAGATAGTTTGAACTTATACGTAAGGAGCATACTTAAGCATACATAAAATACTTCCATATTTATTTCATTACCTACGAATATATTTGTTCTTGTTAATTACTTTTCACATACAATTCATATTCATCTATGACATAGATACTCTTCCTCTTTCGGTGTGCAGGAGCTTGATGGCACGTGCACATTTCTCGCTTGCCTGGGCGCGACTAAAGCCAACATGTACAATTTGTACAAAGTAAGCGCTTCAATTTTGGAACACCTTTAAGGTTAAAAGTGCGCTCACTCCTGATAGTTATCAAGAGTTACAATATCATTGGTTGACATCAGATTTTTACGATGTAGCCTATCGAATCCTGAACACAGCTGTATAGCAAAATTACTTAGTAGTAGTGTTAGTAGTGTTATTTTTGAGTAATGTGATCATTTTATATTATAAAATGGCTTTTTCACGTCAGCAGCTCGAACAAGGGTAATTTACTGCTTAAAAACAGTGAGCAAAATCGCTGCTCACTGATTGAGACAAAATAATATTCAAGTGACCTTTATATTCGAATGTCATTTCAACGTGCGGGGCCTAATACAAGTTCGAAGTATTTGGATTCTATTTTCTTTGTCCCTTTCACATCATTAGCAAAAAGAAAGAGACAAAAAAAGTGCATAGGTAATTCAACGGTATATTGACGGTTTAAATAGACTCCCGAAATAAGTCAGACCGCATCGTTCCAAAACACCCTACGAGACTTCATTCGTAATAATTAATTAATGAAATAAAAGATTAATATTTAATAAAAACACCATATTTTACGTATTTTATTATACAATCAAAACAATGAACTTATAAAAATTTACGCAATTGTTACGCAGTAAATAATTCTACTTGACTACTTTTAACAATCTCTACTATAGTTGACAAATAGTACTATGCGTAATTTGGACCGTATCTTGCAAAGTTTTTATTTACAAGAAAAAGTTGTCGATTGAACTGTCAATTGATGTTCATTAATTCATTAATCGTATTAATGAATCGTGTTATTGAAATTTCTTTCGTTTTGTTTTATTGCGGTAATTAAAGTTATTTGTTAGAATACCTTCAGAAAACATGAGCAAGACATTTTTTGATGGCTGACTGACGTGAAAATTTTTGTGTACTACACGAGATCAAAGTTTTTTACATCTCGTGCGCTTTTGAGTCCCTTATTTATATTACATTATAGAATCTTTCGCTTGCTCGGGACTCAAAACAAGCACTCGAAGAAATATCAAACTTTGCTCTCTTGTTGTACAAATAACTATTGTTACACCAGAGTGTAGGTACTGTCAACATCCGACATATCTCAAGGCGCTCAAAAATCTGACATGCAAGTTCATCATCATCATCATCATCATTGGCCACAGCATCTTGACAGATGATTGTTGCAGCGACAGGTTATTAAGAAGAAGAAGAGGTCCGTGCGCCGTCGGAGATCGGAGGTGCGGCACATCTTTTCCTGTGACTGTAAAGCCCAATCGCAGCACGGCACTTTCTGCCACAAAGATCGCAGGTGAAGCGCGAATCTGTTGATGGTTCCTGTGCAGTCCGAAGTCTTTTCTGCTTTAAATCATCGAGCCAGACTTCATCATGCTTCGCTATGCCGTCATGTAGAAGGTTACGCCATTCCCCTCTTTTTTTCATGCAAGTTAAAGTCTTAATAATAGGGTCTTTGTTCAGATATTTGTGAACACCATGGCTGCTCCGATATATCTAATGGCGACAGTACTCACCGAAATAGCATCCTAACTGAAAGTAATCAGGTCATATTATTTCACCAGTAATGTTATGATCGCAAAGTTTATGCATACATATTACAGCTGTTTTCAAATCTTAAGAAGACACCATTTGTTTGTACTTTTTTAAATGCAATTAAGTTTAAATTAGCCAATTCATAGAGTGTGTTTATGAGAAAGGTTAATTAATTGAGTATTTAAGTTAAACAAACTGTAACTTGGAATTGATTGCATTCGCATAAATTTATTTGTAAATTCTTCGTTTTGTTGATCCTGTATAAGGCTGCGTTTCCACCAGAAATGTGCGAGGTTGCGTAGCGAGGGATGTGCTTGTGATGTGATGTGATGTGGATGTGAAAAACGGAGTGTGTCATGTTCTATTACCTACATACCTACACGCTAGGTACTAGGTTAGGTAGGAAGTAAAAACGCCGTCATTAAAAATGTAGGTACCTATACTTAGTTTGTTACGCATTACTTTGATGCGTATATATAGGTACTCAAAGGAATTTTATTGGACGAAAGCCAACTCTTTGTCAACATCGTTTCTCTACCATCGAATACTTTTCTCCTATAACTAAATATGCATTTTAAACAAGGGAAAGGATAAGATAAAAATATCGTATGTGTCTGAAAGTAAAGCAATTACTATTCTGTTCTGTTTTAGTTTTTAATTTTTAGTGCCCTGAAAACTAGTGCCGCATCTAATAGACACGGCTTATGCTGAGCGGCATCCTATTTGGTGTACAGTCAGCATCAAAAGTAGCGGATGAAACAACGCGACAAAATTATCTGATATTCCGGATAACTTTTCCAATTATAGATAAATTTCTAAAATTCGGGGCCAAAGTTATATCTTTTACAGTCTTAGTGGTTCTGTATTGAAGACATCACTTTTTTTAAAGATTTAGATACTTATGAAGCGTTATTTGATCCGCTAATTTTGATGCTGACTGTACGTGACATTATTTACTTTGTTGTTTTTATGTATAAATAATTTTCTATTCTGTTCTAAACCCGTTAATACTGAGGTCAAAATATTGTATGCGTAACATAAGTAGGTAATCACATAAAAAAATCTCAAATGAGCGAGATCTAGATGTTGATTGTAATTTTTTCCATAAATTTTGAACTGCGCAGCCCAGACAGGTTGACCAAGTCGTACAAAACACAAGTACCTACTTTCAAATTCATTAAACAGAACTGGTTTTAGGAAATATACCTATTTATCTACTTACATTCCTTGATTTTAGACTTATGGACATAAAATATTCAATATCTTGTTAGAGAAAATCAATATTGGCCAACATTACGAGTATAAATAGGTACCTACAAATACGTTAAGCCTGGTTGTTTGTGAAGAAAAATGAAAAGCGCGTGCGACCGATCTCTGTTATTGTTTTTGTTTGTTACGATTTTAATTTTGTAAGCGATACGACAGTGGACGGTCCGGTCACTTTGAGTCGCGTGTTGTGTGGCGAACACAAGGAGGACAAGACGGGCTACTAAACAATCTGGAAAGGGCTGTCAGGCAAGCCTAGTGTTGATTAGGGCTCAAGTCCTTTGTCCTTTGCTGTAAGACTTGACTCAGTTTTTCAGACTCTAGTCATTAGGTAAGTCAAAACTTGAGTCCTTATCGAGACCTAAGTCTTTTGTAAATAGTTGAGCCCTTTAAAGAGAACTCTCAAATGATGTATAAAAGTTCTTTAAAAGGATTTGTCTCCACATTAAATTCATGGCTTTTGCATAAATCATTATAAAATTCCAATTTTCCTTTACAAGTCGATAATACCTATACAAATTTTGACGAAGTCTTTATTCGAAGACTTTTTAGGTGCACTTCAAATACTCGGGGCTTAAAAGACGTCGTGTAGAGTTGCGTAGTAACGACTGGAGTTCTTCAAATTTAGACTTAAAAGACTCTAGTTCTTACCAACTCTAGGCAAGACCAATCACAGCTGGCCACATATCAGGTCGATTTAAGCCTTTATAAGGCAGAGGGAATATATTTCTTACCTGATTTTTAACTTTATTTCAAAGTAATAGGATTCTATTTTGCATAATTTCTGACGTCCTTATGATTAAAAAATCACTTTCCAAGGCACTCGCACTCCAAGGCAAAAGACGAAGAGAATTCGTAGACTACGAGGCTTTTCTATACTTTGTTTTGTACTTTCTGTCGGTTTATGGACCAATGTTACTATTTTCATCTGAACTTCTAGTGACAACTTGGGTACACATCTTGTAGTTAAATATATGTACCACCGGCCAACTGTCAATCTTTTGTGACAATTCAGTTGTAAAATTTATGAAAACGAAGTCCTCACAACCTGACTGTTCTGAGACAATCGGGAAAGGGTAGGGTTTTATACAACATAGTCTTGCTTACCCAAACAAATAAAATATTAACCGCCAACGAGGAAAAGATAACAATTTTGGAACAGCACAAAAACGTGTAACGTCTAACGATCTAGTCTTCGAAACGAGATCGTCGATTTTCTTAAGCGTTTGGGCATCCTCGTCAAGTAGAACGTATACATGTATTAAACAGGAAATTAATCGTTATAATTGCTATATTAATATGGTGAAAGAAGAATCATGAAATAAAACGGGAATTTTCATAGATCCTGAAAATAAAGCTTGAAAACTATAAGAAAAACTGGTATAAGACTCACACTATTCTGTAAAAGTATTATAGCCTTTTAAAAGAAAATAGACTAATTCTGACAAGTAAATGAAACTGAAATCAAGAAGTTCATTGTTACTTCTAAAGAGAGTGAACATATCGATAACTGACCATTTTAACTCTTTTTTTCAACGATATAAGGTTCATTTAAGAGTGGCCTTGCATTCAAATATTTGACAGAATGAAACAAAAAATGTCGCGTTTCGTTTATCAAGCACGATATTGTCGTATGCTGAATTCGTTTAAATCTAACTTTAAACATAAATATAAAGTGAAATAAGTATATTTCTTAACTAATTATTTTAGGTGTTTTAATAGTCGATTTGTAATTTAAAAGTAGGTACCTATCTACCTATGAATATGTGAATGAAAACACTACTGATATTTTGAATAATATCGAAGCTATGACTAATGGCTACCCACTGAATAGTTTAGTACAAAGAGAATATAACTCCTTAGTTAGTGTTAGTTAGTGCTTCTGGGCGTTTTCCGCAACTCGACAACCATTGTGCCTATTTTGCGTGAAACGAGGTAGCGCTACTCTAACCACCCCAGCTCCTCCACGAAGCCTAGCAAAGTTTTCAGGCTGCTAATTGCCTCTCCTAGTGTGCACGGATTCCCTAGGTATTTGTTCCTGTATACTTCTACCTGTTTGCAGTCTAGGAGAATATGTTTTGTTGTTTCTTCTTCTTCCATGCACGCTCTGCACATGGGGCTGTCTGTTTTACCCATATTGTGTAGGTGTTTGTTAAGTGTGTTATGTCCTGTAATTAATCCTACTATTTTACGTAGTTGGTGTCGAGGTGTTTTCAGTAGTATTTTGGTGAGTTTGTGGTTCAGTTCCGGTAGAAAATCCTTGGTCTGCCTGCATGTGTCCATTTCATTCCAGTATTTATTGTGCAGTTGTCTGTGATGTAGGTCTAGCTGGTTGTGTATATAGGATATTGGTAGGGGTATGATGGGCTCGGGTCCATATGCCGTCGTTTCTGAGCCTTTCCTGGCCAGTTCGTCCGCTGCATCGTTTCCTCTTGATCCACTATGCCCCTTTATCCATTGAATTGTTACTTTGTTGCCTTCTTTGCTCACTTCCGTGAGGCTTCGATGACATTCGAGTATGAGCTCTGAGTTAATTTTGTCGCTGCATAGCGCTTGTAGTACTGATTTACTGTCTGACAGTATTAGTATATTTTCGTGTTTCACCTGTCGTCTTGTTATAGCATTGCAAGCTTCTATTATTCCCACACATTCAGCTTGGAATACCGTGTTATGTTCTCCCAGGGGTTTTGAGATGTGTATGTTCAGGTCTTCCGAGAAGACACCACATCCTGTCCCTTCAAATGTTTTTGAGCCGTCTGTGAATATTCTTAGGTTTGTTTGGTCTAGTCCTTCTTTAGGATCCTCTGTTAATGATATGGCGTATTCTTTCCAGAAGATCATAGTTTTTGGTGTTTTGTCGATGGGCGCCGCCAGCATGGGTAGTTTTGAGATCATATTTTCATAGATCTTCTTGTGCGATGAGCTGAATGATGTCCATAGGTTTAGCTTTTTCAACCGAAGAGCCGTGGCAGCCGCTTCTTTTTGTATATATATGTGTAATGGTAGGAGTCCTAGCATTATTTCTAGCGCCGCAGTCGGAGTAGTTCTCATACAGCCCGTCGCAGCCACACATGCTAGTCTTTGTGTTTTATTTAGTTTGTCTATTACCGTGGTTAGCTGGGTGCGGGGCCACCATACGACCGAGCCATAGCTGATCATTGGCATTATTACCATTTTGTATAGCCACAGTATGATGTGAGGAGCAAGTCCCCATCTCTTGCCCACCATCCTCCGGCATTGCCAAAAGGCTACTGTTGCTTTGTTTAGTTTATTGTCCAGGTGTTTGTTCCAGTTCAGTCTATCATCCAGGATTATGCCTAGGTATTTTACATCCTTTGAAAGTGTCAATCTTGTGCCAAAAAGGGTTGGCAGTTCGTATGTACCCAGTTTTCGTTTGTGTGTGAAGAGAATTGTGTCGGTCTTTTTTGGGTTTACCGATAGGTCATTCTCCTTGCACCATTTCTCTACTATTTTCAGTGCTGTCTGTGTGAGATCACACAGTGTGTTTATTACTAGGCCGCTGATTAGTATTACTAAGTCATCTGCGTACCCTATAGTCATAAAATGTTCGTTATTTAATTTTGTTATCAATTCGTTCACCACCAGGTTCCATAGCAGTGGTGAGAGTACTCCTCCCTGGGGGCATCCTCTCATGACTAGTGCTTGATGAGTTTGGTTTTCGGATAGTCTTATTATTCTCTGTCTTAACATATTCATTATCCATTCGGTTACGAGTGGATTGGTTCTATGTCTTTGTAATGCTTGCTGAATGCTGCTAAAGTTTGTCTTGTCAAAGGCTCCTTCTATGTCGATGAAGGTGCCTAGGCATGAATTCTTCCTTGCTAGCGCATTCTCTATGTTGCTTACTACAGCATGGAGAGCTGAGTCAGTTGATTTCCCTTGACTGTAGGCGTGTTGGTTTGGATGGATTTCTATGTTTTTTAGGGCCGTGTCCTTCAGTTCTCTGTCACATAGTCTTTCTAGTGTTTTTAGCATGAAGGATGTAAGGCTGATTGGTCTGAAAGACTTGGGGTCCGAGTAATCGGTTTTGCCTGGCTTTGGGAGGAAAATCACTTTCACTTCCCTCCATTTATATGGTATATATCTAAAGGCTATACAGCTGCACAGTAGATTGGATAGGTGTTTGATTAATGTATGTCCACCCCATTTTAGTAGGGCTGGGTAAATTCCGTCTGTTCCCGGCGATTTAAAGTTATCAAAACTATTTACCGCCCAGGTCGTTTTGTTATATTCTGTTATACATTCTGCTGTTCTCCATTCGCTTTCAGTTGGATTATAGTTCATTGTATCCTGTTCTGGGTCTTGCTCATTTACTACTTTGCATCCTGGGAAGTGAGTCTCCACCAGTAGCCTAACTCCTTAGTAAAAAAACCTAATGGTTCAGGTAAAGTTAAACCTTATGTCAATGCTATAAAGACGTTGTCAACAGCAACGCTTTTGTTGATGTACGAAAATATATCTTAACCTATATATCCTCCTTACCCATTCAATGAAATATATTGAATTACTTAGATGAGCATTTAAATGTATTTTTATTATGTATTTATAATTCCCGTTTCAATTACCTCCAATATTGTAACTATTTTGCGTATTAAAATGCGTATTGATTAATATAATTGTACAGTCATCTGCAGAGAAAAGGTACCCCGCTGCATAGAAATTTTGTACTGTACCTATGGACTTTTATACGCAATTGTACTTACTGGGCCAAAGATCGATGATCTCCTTTTTAGGGTTCCGTAGCCAAATGGCAAAAAACGGAACCCTTATAGATTCGTCATGTCCGTCTGTCTGTCCGATTCTGTCACAGCCACTTTTTTCCGAAACTATAAAAGCTATACTGTTCAAACTTGGTAAGTAGATGTATTCTATGAACCGCATTATGATGTTCACACAAAAATAGAAAAAAAACAATAAATTTTGGGGGTTCCCCATACTTAGAACTGAAACTCAAAAAATCTTTTTTCATCAAACTCATACGTGTGGGGTATCTATGGATAGGTCTTTAAAAATGATATTGAGGTTTCTAATATCATTTTTTTCTAAACTGAAAAGTTTGCGCGAGAGACACTTCCAAAGTGGTAAAAAGTGTGTCCCCCCCCCCGTAACTTCTAAAATAACAGAATGAAAAATCTAAAAAAAATATATGATATACATTGCCATGCAAACTTCCACCGAAAATTGGTTCGAACGAGATCTAGTAAGTAGTTTTTTTTAATACGTCATAAAAATTAAAAAAAAAAATTTTTTCATCAAACCCATACGTGTGGGGTATCTATGGATAGGTCTTCAAAAATGATATTTAGGTTTCTAATATCATTTTTTTCTAAACTGAATAGTTTGCGCGAGAGACACTTCCAAAGTGAAAAAATGTGTGTCCCCCCCCTGTAACTTCTAAAATAACAGAATGAAAAATCTAAAAAAAATATATGATATACATTGTCATGCAAACTTCCACCGAAAATTGGTTCGAACGAGATCTAGTAAGTAGTTTTTTTTTAATACGTCATAAAAATTAAAAAAAAATTTTTTTTTCATCAAACCCATACGTGTGGGGTATCTATGGATAGGTCTTCAAAAATGATATTTAGGTTTCTAATATAATTTTTTTCTAAACTGAATAGTTTGCGCGAGAGACACTTCCAAAGTGAAAAAATGTGTGTCCCCCCCCCTGTAACTTCTAAAATAACAGAATGAAAAATCTAAAAAAAATATATGATATACATTACCATGTAAACTTCCACCGAAAATTGGTTTGAACGAGATCTAGTGAATAGTTTTTTTTTAATACGTCAATAAATTAAAAAAAAAATTTTTTCATCAAACCCATACGTGTGGGGTATCTATGGATAGGTCTTCAAAAATGATATTTAGGTTCCTAACATCATTTTTTTCTAAACTGAATAGTTTGCGCGAGAGACAGTTCCAAAGTGGTAAAATGTGTGTCCAAAGTGGTAAAATGTTTAACAAGATCTAGCAAGTAGATTTTTTTTTAATACGTCTTAAATGGTACGGAACCCTTCATGCGCGAGTCCGACTCGCACTTGGCCGCTTTTTTTAAATCTTATACCTTTAAAGGAACAATTCTTGTATATATATATATATTTCTGTAATCTCGGAAACGGCTCTAACGATTTCGCTGAAATTTGGTATATGGGGGTTTTTGGGGGTATACAAGCGACCTACATTAGTCTTATGTTTGGTAAAACGCGTGTTTTCGAGTTTTCATGCGTTTTTCTTTCGACGCAGAATATGGTCGCTAATTTCGTGTTGCCGGCCACTGTCCGTCTGGTCCAGCGGGTTAAGACGCGGACGGCTAGAAAAGTAGAAACGAGTGTTACGGGTTCGAATCTCGCCCGATGACTAACTTTTGTTTTTTTTATATATGTTCAAGTTTATATATATTTTTTTAATTTTTATTGTTTTAGACAAGTTTAATTTAGTAAAAAAATTTTATTAAGATTATCACCTATACACCACCATATTACAATAAATAGTTATAACCGAGCAAAGCTCGGTCGCCCAGGTACTATAGCTTTAATGGTCGCTTCTGCAAAATAGAACGTAAATTTTGCTGTAGCTTATAAAATTCCATTCATAGCACGCATGACCCTCATTTTATTGAATCAATTTTGGAACTTTTCGCAATACTGTAGACATGTGTCAAGATTAGATTTTTAAGTTGTTTCAACAGGTTACTCCCTGAGAGAGTAAACTATACAAGAGTATATGTATACAAGAGTGTTGTCCGTGAAATGAAGAAACAATGGGTAGAAGGAGTACCATACAGTAAACAACTGCTGTTTCCTTCCTCTTCGTTCCTTAAGTTATTTGGGGAGCCTAATTTTTTTTTTTTTCATTTATTTAGAACACAAACAGTCACATATACAAATGGATTTGAAGTACAATGTAGAGTACTTAACATACTTAAGAATCATAGACCTGGAGGTTCATTATTAAGTACATAATGTTAACATACATACTAACAGCATAAAGAAAATGAAATCATGAAATCATGAGCCATACTTAAATTCTATTTACTAGTCTTCAGAGGAGAAAAAAAATACAATAAGTAGTAATACAGTAAGCAGGTTTGACATTACTGTCTGTTTCATTAATTATCGGATATGTTGTATTTTTTTTTTTACTAATATTTGGTAGGTATTAGGACAACCGGAAAGTTACATTTATACATTGTGTACATTGTATTATATTTAATTATATGAAATATGTACTTGAACTAAAACAATTTACGTTTAAGTATCATTTTGAGACTAGACAATGAAATGTGAAAAGGATCAATATCAAGTAGGTACTTATTATAATAACTAGGGACTCGTCTGAAAAAAGTGTGCCGAGAGTAATTCTTGCGGGCAAAGCTGTAATTTGTTTTAATTTAACCTATTAATTTTTTTTAGTTTACATTTTTGGACTTGTTAGTATACAACTGTTTGGACGAACGGTTTGGTTTCGTGGGTGCCCTGCCTATGAAGCCGATGGTCCCGGGTTCAAATCCTGGTAAGGGCATTCATTCGTGTGATGAGCATGGATATTTGTTCCTGAGTCATGGGTGTTTTCTATGTATTTAAGTATTTATAGATATTTATATATTATATATATAACGTTGTATAAGTACCCTCGACGCAAGCCATATTGAGCTATGGGACTTAGTCAATTTATGTCCTATAATATTTATTGATTTATTTATTATTTAATTACTCGTATTGTAACTGTTGCTATCGTTTATCAGTTATAGGACATTATTACACAAATTGACTAAGTCCCACAGTAAGCTCAATAAGGCTTGTGTTGAGGGAATGAGGGAGTTTATACTTAAAAGTATATTTGAAGCTACTTAGGTAGAGTAGGGTGCGGGTTTACTAGCGCAACAAGCAAATTATGTCTGACCGTTCCGTGGGGGTATTGCGCAAAGGTAATTATCCTCAGCCTAGATCCGAGTGGGGATAGATGTGAAACAAAGAAATAAGTGCCGTAGTTATGTAGATAAGAATGAGACATTCAAAGTGTTTAGTTAGGAAAAATGTCGCAGTCTGCTAACGAAACACGTAATGCAACTCGTATTCATGAAAGTGAAAACCAGTCGTATGTCGCCCCGATCACGGAGCGTGGTTTATATGAGCAGACTTCTTTCCTATAGGTAGGTAAGTACCGCACGCGAACATTAAGTCAGACAGTGCCGATTCTGCTAGTCAGGACTGGCACACGGTTGCCCTCGACCTTGCCTCACTGCTTCAATCGTTTTGAATGCAGAAAGCGTAAGTGACTCTTGTAATAAGGTAAAAGTAAATGTAAAAATCGGCTAAAGTCATGGACATTGGAAATACTACTAGGTTTTATCTTATTATTTTTTCAGAGAGCGACGCTCTTGCTTTGAACTTGAAAATGAATAGATTAAGTTTAACTTACTCATGATACTTTTCCTTTTAAATCTATTGTAATAATTATTGTCGTATTTTTTACATGCCAGATACTAATTATAACAATTTAAGTGTTAGGGGGTGAAAACAAAAGACTATATACTACCGATTAAAAATTTACCTACGCTACATCATGAACAGTCTTGAAGCGAATGCTCCCATCCGAATGGATGGGTTTCCTAGTTCAATATTTGTGACAGGTTTAGTGCAAAGGTCCCACTTTGTCGGTTCTAGTTTCCGAGTTACGGGCAGTTTAGTGAAATCTGGCAAAACTTACCGAAAATCCGTTTTTAACAAAATCTGATGCAACATACTCCAAAGTATCCGTGACTTTGATTTCAACGCTTAAATGACCAATCGATTTTGATTTTCTTGAGGATCAAATGTCTATAAGTATGGGATTCATGGCATTGGAACAATACAAAGGTAAGAAATGAGAGTTAAACTGTGACGCTAGCACATGAGGATTGAAATGCCTCTAACAAAATTATATTGTAATGTGATGTCATTACATTAGTCTGTACTGAATCTATGGAAAATCAAGAAAATTCCTATTTTGACCTTGAAATATCGCGTTTATACATATACATATAGTTGTCATACAATTTATGTTTCAATGAAATGTAAGAAATCGAATGTCAAATCAAAATAGCTCATTTTTTTCTTAAGTTAGAAAAAAATTGTGACTTTGGAGCCTTGTATTTTTATAATCTCAATATGTCTTTTTAAATTTCACTTTTTTATAATGGATGGCTCATTTTTTATCCATTTGGCAAATTATAGTTAATATTCAACATGTGCCAAGTGTCTAATTTTAAGCACCTTTTAAGCCTCAAAGTTTAGTGTCCAACTTTGTCGATACCTAAAAAAAGGGCCAAGTGCTTTTCAGACAATGCATAATGGATTGTTCTGTACCTTTATACGACACTAAAAGCCATACAAGCAAAGGGCGTAGCATTGCGGCACTTAAGTCGTTTAAATAAGCCACTAAGTTTTTTGAAAAATACTCATATAGGCTTTCGTGGAAAATATTAAGAATTACGCATTTTTTTTTTTCATTTTTAATATTTTTATACGACGGGTCAAAAAGTCAAAGGGAGGCACGCACATTATTATGATTATTATTATTTTGGAGTATCGGAGCGATTATAATTTTTTTACCAAAAGTGTTCACTAAATCAAAAAGCGCTCTTAGCAATCTTAATATTTTTAGTTACATGTATGGAGTGCTCCGATAAAAATATATTCTTTGTACTCGTCGACTGTAATGGTTGAATGAAGATTTCGTATAACAACTGTTATTGGGTACTTTTCAGGTATGGGCTCCCAACTCAACTATAATATTCATCGAAACGGTTTAGTCAACTATAATGAAATTGACCAATATAATTTTAATGAAAAATCAGAGCCTTATGTAATAATTAACCTTGATAGTTCCAACTGACAAATTTATTATATGATTTTCCTGAGAATACGTAGATTATGTAAGTAATTTGATATCAATTAATCTATAACTTCCCAGTATATGTGTTTTTTCTGGTCCCTAACTTTAACCATTATTTTCTCCATTGTTAAAGATATTCAAAAAAACTATCACACATAGACTCCATTCTTAAGTGGGAAGGTTTGTCAAAAGTTGCCATATTTTACAAATCTTACAAAATAGTTTTAACACTTATTAAATGTCGTTATCTGTAGTGTGCAGGCGAAAAAAAAATTATATTCCCAATTTTTTTTGCAGTGGTCCTTTTTAATATTTTGGGCACGAATTTGATAGGTATCACATGAAATCTATCACACAAATAATTGTCTTGTTCTCAAATAGGTATATAGTATTTCAATTAAGACGACACAATGATTTAACCAAGCAGAACTTTATTTATAAGATATAATAACTACATAAAAAGGAATGATTAAGTATCGAACCGGAATAACCTTCGTTCGTGACCACTGGTTTCGAAGGAAACAGTGATATTAAAACGAATTTTCCTGTTATAAGATGTTACCTTAACATGACCTTACGCATATTAAAGTAACTTGCTGATTCCTGCCAGAGATAACGCTATTACTTATGAGATCCCCATTAATCCTTTAAGATAAGTAATTAAATCTGTAAACCCTTCAAAGATGTCGTTTAGAAAAAAACTCTCACATAGTGACTTCCTCGACCCAAGTATGTGTATTTTAATTCTGCAGTCAAGGAAATGTATTTATGTATACACGTCATAGAAGTTATGCTATAATTATATCCTTTTTAACAACTGTTGCATGTCTAGTCTTTTGCGCAAGTGGTTACGAGGTAAATTAAATAATCACTATATTTAAACATTACTACTACTAGTTTCTTAGCTTTAGATACGAGTGTGTTCCCTGGCGAAAGTTTTGGGGTTTTAAGAGCACCTCAAGGGAAACTAAAGATAAAGAAAACAGCGATGGACACATGCATCTTACCATACCTTACATATGGCGGCCAAACCTGGACGCACACTAATAAAAGCAAACTAAAAATAAGAACCTGTCAAAGAGCAATGGAAAAGAGCAGCCGAAAACAAGACGATCGAAGGACATTATAGATATAGCTGGCGAAAATTGGCCAGTTAAGATCAAAGACCGAGACAAAGATATATAATATAATACATATTCAAACTAGTTTGAACTCCAGAGTCAAAATCAATAAAATTTAACAAAAACACTTCTGGAAATTAAAAGGCTTTATTATTCTTCAATTCAATTCAATTCCTAGCCTAGAAAAGTATTTTTATTTAAGTATATACACACGACGCGGGGTTTAAATATAGGGTATTTTAAGAGGGGGCGTAAAGCCATGAATT
The DNA here is from genome assembly GCF_033807575.1 of Cydia pomonella. Classification (NCBI taxonomy): domain Eukaryota; kingdom Metazoa; phylum Arthropoda; class Insecta; order Lepidoptera; family Tortricidae; genus Cydia; species Cydia pomonella. The sequence goes on along the minus strand of NC_084703.1, from coordinate 13,609,495 downwards.
TAGAAGGAAATAAAACATATGGCTATCGCGCGGGTTATTTTACGTTTTATTTCAGTAAATATGAAAATATAATTCTGTTTAGAATTTTGCTCGTCAGATCCCTTGGTTAATTTACACTAGCTATTTTAGAAGTTCTAAAATTACACGGCAAGTGAAATACAACGTGAAGTAAAGTAAATGAAAATTAGTCATGTTCATATTTTTTCTATCGAGTCAACTTTAACCTTTATTTAAAGTTTGGTTGAAGTCTGTTTGCAAATATAGTAGTTACCGTTTGAAAATTTTCACGACATTTGCCATTTTGACACACAAACACTCTACGGTCGCTGGTAAAAGATATTATGATCTCAACATAAAAAATATAGAGAATTTATTGCACTGTGTTCTGCCTCTTCTGGCGCATCTTAGGGCGATACGGTTCCTTATTGTCACGTTGCGAGGAGTCATTCCAGAGTGTCGGGGTCGGGGCCTCACGTTCGCGAGAAGTGTATAAATACATTCTGTAAACTCCATTGTCCTTCTTTAAACTCCATTGTCCTTCTTTAAAGACAGATGCGATAAAATACGCCGGTACTCCAAGGTCAAGGTACAGGGTTATTCACGAAATGTCAAAATTTAATTCTAAAGGATTTGAGTTTTTCGTTGTTTTAGGCTTCCATGTCCGAAAGTTGCCAATGATTAGATTCCTATTTCTGAGTGTACGCTGTTTATTTGTCTGTCTGTCAGTGGGCTCTATCAGTATCATTATAGGTAGACAGTTGACATTTTCTTAGAGTATGTCTTTCTATTGCCGCTATAACAAATAATAAAACTTATGTTTTGTCTTTACATTTTCCATAGCGATAGCACTGGTGACAGACAGACTGACAGTGGAATCTTATTGTAGTAATAGGGTCCCGTTTTTACCCTTTGGGTACGGAACCCTAATAATAAAAAAAGGCGAAGCGTGAGTAGGCCTTAGGAAAAAACCTATATATGTATCCGGTGCGGCACCGACTCGCACTTGGCCAATTTTTGACACTTAAGGATAAAGTTTTGACATGATTGTGGTTGCTAGATCTGTACCCCTAGTGTAAATATTTTCGACAGCGAAACGTTACGTACGCGTTTGCGTTAAGTGTCATTTTGTATGAGATTTTTGACTTTCCAAAACGTCCCGCTTGGCGCGCTGTTCAAAAACCCATACAAAATGAGACTAAACGCAAACGCGTATGTCACGTTTCGAAATCGAATTTAATTACACTAGAGGTACTGTTTATAAATCGTATTACATAGTTTCACAAAGGAGAAATACATATGAGCGGCTGGAAATTGACTCTTCAAATTCAAATTAGAATAGGGTAAAAATGTAATCAACCGAAATGCAATGATGTGCTGTACAGTCGCGTGACTGCCGGCGCGGCGGGAGCCACGACAAACCCGTCTCGCCTGTCGAGGTTTAGATGTTATGCAACCATCCACAGCTTCAGCATTGTCGGCTAAAGGTCTTAATGTCATCTGACCGGTTCGACAAAGGTTCAATGTCTCGGACGGGTCAGCGAACCTTTTTGACCGTCCTCATTCACAAAAACATGTAATAACTCTTTTAATAGTGTTGCAGTAACACAAATATCAACTGTATTATATACCTTACTAACAATCAGTGCCTAATTTATTACCTCCTTTATTTGAGTAGATAGGTAAATCGTTTATTTAACTGTTGCAATAAAAGCAAAACCAAAAATAACACCGGCCATTAAATGAGGTACATTAAAAGTCGACAAGTGAAAACCAAATATATTTAATGAAAACAAAACTACATCAAACTAAGACAATTAAATAAAATTTAATCAAAATATACGAAATAAGCAAATTCCCCAACTCTGCAGTGCATCAAATATAAGAGCCTAAAAGCACCTAAAAGTATGGAAAACTATTAGAGTGACAAACACTTTTGGTGCGTTGTTTTATCCAATACTGTTCATGCTGACTGTATAAGCTTCGGCATAAACTAACTACCTTCTTTCCTCTGGTTTGAAACTGGGTAAACGAGCCAGACAGTTATTAAAGCATTAGTTAACGAGATAAAGAAAAGCGATCGCGGTCAGGTCGCACAAAGGATCACGTCGGTGGGCGAGAGGCGGCGGTAACGGTGAGGCGCAGCGCAGGCGCAGCACAGGACCGGCTCAAGGAAGGACTAACCTAACAGTATGGGATCTACCGTTATCTGTGATTGCAGTTACGTGTCAGGCTTATAAGGTCGGCGACCTCATCAATTATCCTCAGTACATCACTTATGACATGCTAATGTATTCTAACGTTACCAGATTTTTATATGAATAAATCAGGATTGTATCTGTATTATATGCAAATTTAATGCAAAGCAAGGGGCAGGTTTGCCGAAACCAAATATGAAGTAGGTATTTGCCCCGAATATTAAATATGTGTATGTAGCAACTCATTAGCATCGACTACCTACAATTCATCGAATCATTTGTAAATATCCATTTATCATGTGAATTAGTATAAGTATAGTTAGCAGCAAAATATATATAGGACAGATATTAAAACTGTGTGAAGAGATTCGATAGAGAGAGAAAGAGATTCATACATTAATCTTATGATTAGATTAATCTAAGGTATCAAGAGAAGAGTTGGCAGTCTATTTTAAACACCTCGCTCGCATAGCTAATTCTTCTGTTAACTGTAATTAATTAAAACATCTTTCGCAAAAATAAAATGGAGTTTATGCTTTATCCTACTTACAACTTTTTATACGTCAAAAACAAAAAAGTTTACAGATATATAGAGACGCACAACTCCAGGCCGCGTAGCCAACGTGCATATCGTTCACGCTCCGTGGCGAACGAAACGCAACTGTCACAGTCGTACTAATATGGAAGAGTAATAGAGAGAGATAGCTACGATACGCTACGGAGCGTGAATGATTGTAACTTTGGCTACGCGGCCAGGGGTGTCACATACCGTACGTGCCTATACATAGTACCCATATCACGCAATACATATTGGTTACCTTACAGTCTAACAGCTATACCTAGTTGAGTAACTAACTATATATTAGGTATGGTGCATAGAGTAACTTAGTAATTCTTGAAGTACCTGCCTAATACTTAGTAACGCGACGTAGTTTATTGTTTTGAACGACCAAATCAAGACATCAAGTAAACTAGCACGTCCGAACATTTTCAGCACGTTACTAGTGATGTCATATGTTTATTTATCTTATAAGGTATATGAACATGCTAACTTGGCAGCAAGTAGAGTTCCAAGCAGCGTGAATGCTGAATATTTACAATGGTCGAAGGTCACAATGATAGTTATCGAGCTGCATGGCTGATTCCCTCTTTAAACTACGGCCCTTTGTTCTGCGGCCACAAGCGTGCATACATTATAGTAATATCATGAGATAACCTTTTATTGCTTATACTTACTTGAGAATTCAATTGTTTTCTTACATAAAATTCCGGATCTTTCATTATTATTTTATATAAGGGTCAAACACATTTCAGAAAATGATCACTTCTGTGGGCTATACGTAAGTGGTCTGTGGCAATACGATAAAAGTTAACGACGGGTTCACATGTACCGGGGTACATAGGAACCCTTATTTACTTATTTCAGTTTTAAGTATTGAAAAAATAAAGTAAAAAATGTAGTATCCCGGCTGGTAGGGTGCAGAGTAAAAATTTGCTTTTGATCCCCTTAAGTTGCGATGTCTGCAGGAAAGATGTCAACAAGTTAAGCATACAATAAAATGTGTAACCCATAAGTAAAACTGAATAATCGGAAAATACAGAGTCAATTCAATGTCTTCTAGTCTAGGTTAGGTTAGGTAGACACGTCTCGCAGAACCACACATAACATTGAGGGGAATCAAAAGCAAGCAATGTATTTTATCTGTATACTTCGGGAATTTCATACAATAAACAGGTACGTTAAAACAGCTTTAATTGTATCTAAGTAGTAATTTTATTGCTATAATACAAAATTCGTTGGCATATTATGGTCGACTGGTAGAGAATAATACGGTAAGGCATTCATTCCACCTTTTGTACATTAGTGCAAAAAAATTAAATTCATAATTTCTTTATATCTCCGTTTTGGTTTGTCTATATTAGTTAAATAAATTAGAGTAAGATACTCTGTCTTGAGTTAAAATTGTACTGGCTATAACAATGATAAGATTATTATGTTTTTGAGGATGTTCATCATTTTGTGTGTTAGACATATTAGAGCGATTTCCCAAAACGGAATGAGTTCGAGAGAACTGCCAAATCTACTTCCAGCACTGATACGTGATTTCAACGTAGGCATACAGAGGTGTATAGCTAATAGTTCCCTGTTTTGGAGGTGCTAATAAGATAAGGTGCCGCGGAGAGGAGAACGTATCATAACTACATACTTAGGTACCTGACTAGTTCTTATGTAGGTAGTATAGAAACGTCGTCAAAATAACGTCAACAATAACAATGTAGTCAGCTTTGGATTTTGATTAAGTACTTATTTAAAAAAATATGATCAAAATTAATTCATTATTGGAAAAGTACTCCTTTTTTGAAGTAGGTTATAAATGCCACCGCATAGGTATCTGATATATATTGAACATGCTACTTTTAGATACTTCCATACCTAAGTTATTTAAAGTTTTTATCATGTCAAAAAATACTGATTCCTACAATTTTTGTGAATTACTTAAGCTACAAATCAGCTTGAAACCTAGATCTTAAAAATCAATACGTAATACTAATCTAATAACTATCCCCTTTCGGCATGGTGCCGTAGATGCTGGTAGCATTTATTTTATTTATTTCACGGTTTAAAAGAAAGACGAAATAGGCGATTGATCATAAATAATGGTACTCAATCTATTTTATTCATAATGAGATTGAGCTACAAATTAATATTTATTGTTGGTACAATATTTAGTACTAGCATACTATGAGCTGTTTGTAATATTTAATAAATATCTGTTGTCTGAACTTTTTACCCGATTGCAGCAAATTCAAAAAGGGGGGTTTTTATTAATAACATACCTCTCTTTATAATCGTTTTTAGGGTTCCGTAGTCAACTAGGAACCCTTATAGTTTCGCCATGTCCGTCAGTCTGTCTGTCCGAGGCTTTGCTCCGTGGTCGTTAGTGCTAGAAAGCTGAAATTTGGCATGGATATATAAATCAATAAAGCCGACAAAGTCGTACAATAAAATCTAAAAATTTTTTTTTTAGGGTACTTCCCCTACACGTAAAGTGGGGGTGAACATTTTTTTTGCTTCAATCCTACAGTGTGGGATATCGTTGGAAAGGTCTTTCAAAACTAATAGGGGTCTTCAACAAACACTTCTTGATAAAGTGAATATATTCGATGATAATTGCTCCGAAAGAACAAAAAAAATGGGTCCCACCCCCTCTAACTTTTGAACCATAGGTCCAAAAAATATGAATAAAAATCTTGGAAGTAAAGCTTAAGAAAGACATTAAATGAAAACTATAGCGGATATGATCAGTTTAGCTGTTTTTGAGTTATCGCAAAAAGTTTCCCCTTCATAGTAAAAAGACGTACACCCACAGTTCATCCCTTGGTTAACAATCTACCATACTTTAAGCTCCTGTTTAGCTTATTGTGACGGAAGAGTAACTACGGAACCCTACTCTAAGCATGGCCCGACATGCTCTTGGCCGGTTTTTAATACCTGTCATACCTTTGTATGAGAGGTATTGAAAACATTTTTTTCGTCCTTTTTCTTTTTCCTACATCATTTATGTATTGATCACGGAGCAAAGGCGCAGACGGACAGACAGACGGACATGGTGAAACTATAAGGGTTCCTAGTTAACTACGGAACCCTAAAATCGGAAATTTAATACATCATCCGTGACTGTAAGTATGACGAATTAGTCCTTGCTTTTGCCGCGTCAGAAATTAACAAAACGGCGGATTCATTTTTTTTGTTATGCAAATTTTAGCTTAAGTCAAAATGATAAGTGTGTGTCACATTCTCGTACTCGTAAATGTGATGCAGAACATATCGAAAACTTAAACCCTATATTCGATTTCGGATTTCTACTTGACTCTCGTAAACAGTTTTGGCAATAGCAATCTCGTTTGTTGCATAATCTATAATATAAGGTAAGTACCTATATACTATTTTGTCAAAAGGTACAATCAAGGTGTATATGTACTCGTATACACGATCTTATTGCCCATTCGTTAAGGTAGTGTGTACATATTTTTGGCACTTTGTCTGTCTCGATATTTATGACGTTGACTGTACCAAATTCTATCATGATCATCGCATTCCTCACAATAGAAAACATAATTAGTTATGGTAATAATCATAGTGTCTTCTGTGTAGTGTAGGTATGTATATTAATAACGATCGTCATTTCGCATATGAAAACAAAAGTGTGTAAATTGAATTTCCAAATGAGGTTCTTGAGTGTCGACCACGTAAGCTAACGTTGGCGCAGAGCAGAGAGATTGTAAATTGAATTTCCAAATGCAAATAAAAATGTCAAGTAAAAGGTAGAAGAGAACAACAAGGAGTCGAATGACAAATAAATGGGAAAATGTTATGAACTGTAGGTAAGTCAAGTGAATATTAATAGTCTACTAGACAAGTTCAAAATAGTGAACAATAGAGATACTACTCCTAAATTTACGTGCAAGACATTGGATTTGGAATAACGTATAGAAAAATGTGTTTGTGGCATTTATTAGCACACAAAAAAACTCAAAAGTTGTAGACAAAAAAGAAGATACTTCCTTATTCGCATGCAAATATCTCAAAAAGTATTAATATTTATGAAATCTGAATAGAATATTATGAACGGGGAGAAAATTTTCAATCACTTGCAGAACCTTGTAAGTATGTAGACCGGTTCGGCCGGCGATAAGCAACAATAGGACCAGGGAAACAAAATGTATCTCCGCTCAGTGCAATGGTGTTGGTTTTTGTTATTTATAAATTGCTGATAATAAGGTTATTATCCTAGACCTGATTAGACCTGAGTATAGTTATTATGAACAGTTTGTTATACTTTTAGGATAATTCAGTATCGAGACAAACCTTACTGGTTTAACAATACTTAGTAAATAATCTGTTCGTATAGCCCTTCTTATATGCATGCTTAACAAGATTACATTAGAAAAGTTTTAATATAATTAATACTTTGGTGATATTGTATATAAATATTTTAGCTTGATTTTTAATTATTTGTTAGTTTTCACCATTATTGTGAAATTTATTTTAAGGAAAGTATAATTTTAATAAAACTTTTATTACGTGATCTTGTTAAATAAGTATATAAAATATTTTAACATTTTTTTTCATATACAATAAAGACGAAAGGCCGAGAAATATGTATGTATTAATAATTGCGATAATTTTCTAACTGTAACTGAAGTAACTATATTCTTTGACATGTTCAAGATACCTACACCATATTACAAAAGAAAATGAAATAAACATTTAATACTTTTAATATAATATTTAATGTTACCTACTCGCTTTTTCACGCCGCGCACGCATCTCGAAAAAGAGACGCGGAGGGCTATGAATTGATCAGCGTTGAATAAAAAATATACATAATAAAGATACAGTTCTGCAAGTTAGGACTTTTTATTGGAAATTTCCTCCACTTTAATAATATGTTACTATAACTATGGCACAAATATTTTATTTCGGACATTATTGAATAACACTCAGTCCCACTTCAACAAAAGGTGCTTTGAGGGAATCGGACGTTTTTATATAAATATATAATATTTCAAATCAGGCCAGTAAGTAGAATAAGTCATGAATGCAATAATAACACCGTAAAAACCGTAGGACATGTTCGAGTCGAACTTGTCCGCCGCAGGTTCCGTACAAATTGAACTTTTTTTTTACTATTCTACTTGTTATAGAATTTTCCCTATACTCGTAGTATAAGACCATATTACTTGCCAAATTTCGTAGTTCTAGGTCAACGGGAAGTATCCTATACAGTGTGTAAATCTGATACTGGCGATAAATTAAACCAGACATAGAACTAATTAGTGTAATCATTGTTAAGTTACACTTAACTGTGACCCCAAAATTAATTTTCTAAAATTTTTTCAGCATTAATGTACTGTAGACATGGTTGCGTTACCAGAATATCTATTCCAAACGATTACTACGCATTTACGAACTTACCTAATATCTGCAGGAACAATCACATGTTCGTATTACACTGCGTTTAATGTTTTGTGGTTCTTTTGGTAGACAGACAGGCATGTTAAAGATATTAAATGTTATTTATTTATATTTTTTATCAACAAAGAACTGACTTCATCTACTTAATGTCATTTTAATCAGTCACGATAACAGTACTTGACGTGATGTTTCCTAATACTGAGCATAGACATACTTTGATAGCACCTTTTCTGAAAATGCATTTCATATCAGTACATTTGTCTGATTTTGTTATTCCAGACGGTGGGAAATAAGCATACGGCCCGCCTGATAATTGTATTATTACCAAAATTTATTTCGAGAATTAACTAAACAGTCTAAACACCACAAAGTTTGGTACATTGTTTCAAAACGTGACAAACTCTTTGGTAAAGTTAAATGTTTTTTATTTTATTTCAACTCTGATTTGACAATGTCAGTCATTCTTGAGTCATTCAATACAGAAGTAATCGTAAGTTATATAAATGCCTCAGTTAACAACTTTACCTGCTCCCGAATTAATGGACATGATTTTGATTTACGGCGAAGCATTACAAAACGGTAATCGAGTGTTAGCTCTGAACAGAGAGCGATTCCCTGATCGAATTGTACCAATAAACGCTCGAGTAATTGTAAACGCGATACAGTGAGTTCGCGAAGGTTTGCCCGTGACTGAAAGGGGGAGGGAGCAGCTATTCACGATGAAGTACCAGTTCCATTACAAGACCGAATCCTCCGCCATTTTGCACTTGACCCTGAGAGCAGTAGATGGAGGTAGAAGAAGAACTGAGAAACAAGATAACTTAAGTTTTTCAGAAACTTTTCAGAGATACCATCAAGATATCTGTAACCGGCGAAACTAAACTGTGCTTTTAATAGGTAGGTATTAAAATAAATTGCTTTTTTAAGTCTGTAGTTTTTTTACGTGTACGAGGATCTAACTTTATTTTTGATACTACGTATTACGTTTATCAGATAAAAAGCATCATACTTGATTATTATTTACCCACTCATGGCAGTTAATGACAATAATGACATTACATACGCGATATGAGCTTTTGAAAGTAACTGTCAACGAGCGTTTTTTTGCGGGCCGAATTATTTTGTATGGATAAAATTTTAATTGCAATTCTAAGTATAAAATATCTAATTACATTTTTTATGTCCTATACTAACCACCGTTAAGAGATTCGCCCGTATTAGATTTACACACTGTATATCGCACATCAAAATATACGTTTCTTGCGGCATAAACGGCCTTATCTTTTTTTTACGTAAACTTAGAAGTTTGAATTTTTCACAGCTTCAAGGGACTGTAGACTTGAGTATATGGTTTTAATTTTAACTTAATACCTCCACGCGTTCCCGATATAAAGTCTTGATAGACAGACAGACGGATGGACGGACGGAGAAATCAGGTCTATCATGAGTGTACTTGATAAAGTATTTTTCATAAGGAAACAATCATACAAGGGGAGTTTCACTATACGCTTATTATGGGTAAGTTCGGGCTCGGCGAATGCGGGTTGGGTTAGTCGGGTAGCTACAGTTACTTTACGTGCACGAACAGAATTCACAACAGAACAAGGCAGGTCATGATTCGAGTGCGCCCTTATAGTATTATTCTAATTAAATAATACACAAACTTTATTTCTAACTTACTTCACGTTGTTTCTCATGTTGTTGAAATTTGTAGCAATGTATTCTCCGTCCGCACTGCAACAAAAAACTCTATTTAGCACAATATAAGAAGAGTACAACAGCAACGATGTATATGACTAAATAAACTTTTTAGTTATGAAATATAATGCCGTGGCCTGCGAAAGAAATTTATATAGTAGCATACGAACGACCTTCCTAAAATAAAAACTTTTTGCTGAAAAACAAATGTACGTATAATAGGTAGATATGTAGGTACATAAGGCACAAACAAGCATTTCAATTATGGACTTCACCTTTCTTAAGTACATTACCTAGTCTGTAGCCCATTGCCCATAAAATCGGTCCGATGGATGTGTCTCAAAATGATTTCAGCGGTCAAAGCCAAACACCATTGCGTTGTTTTGTTACATAGTCCTGTGACTCGTAAGTAGGCTTGAAATATCCATCATCGAATCCGAAAAAATACTGTATATGAAGAGAGGCACAGTTAGTGGAAAATATAAATGCTTAATAGAACAAAAACTTATATGTAAGCATTAGAAAATATCTAACAAGTAGGTACAAATTATTTTATTGATGAACAGCATTTCCATGATGTAGTCCATGTAATAAGCTATTATTAAACCTGCTCAATAGCAAAATCGATGATCTACAAATATATCGAGCAAATAGGTCTGTCGGTGGGCATAAAAAATAAACATAAGGAATAACCATCACAGACATGTAACATGTACCTACAATATCAGTTCACTACTTAAATAAACAGTTAATATTGGATGCCTAAGATGCCTACAAGTTTGCAGTTCAATCTTGGATACTCAATAATACTTAACTCACAAAGAACCTCAACTAAGGAAATTGCAGCCTCGATTGTAACTCGCTGCATCGGATATTGTTCAAGGAACCTTTCTGTCTGTCTTTGAGACAATTGTGCCTTTAGGTCACTGCGATTGACGAATATACATAATGCAATATCCACGTCTTTTTAGGTAATACCTCCAATGGAGACAATAGGTTAGAATTGGGGCGCATTGGTAACGCGTGACGGGTATAGATATCTAGGCTCACATAGCTATACTATTCGCTGTGCCGCAATAGTACCTAGATTAAATTGTTTTCATGAATCTGACGGCAACACGGTACCTACTAGTTACGTGTTAAACTTTGTACATTAAAGGTAAGACGCAGTATCAATAGGTACATACATTCAATTTTATATAATTATTTGTATCCGTATCTATAGTTGCTTCTTGTTTGCGCTTGTCTTGTAATGATTTCACTACCTATAAATAAAATTTTAGCTATAGAAAAAATTTCTATCAACTGCAAGGTTATAAGGTAAGTGACCAGATCCAGGGCAATGAGATGGCTGATATATCAGCTTGTGATGCAAAATGAGCTGTTTCCTACTTTACTCAAGCTAACGCGTTCGTGAGCAGTTTCCGAGAATGTCAAAACGCTTACGCGCTGTTAGCGGGTTAATTGCGTAATTCTTTTGACGGTCGACTACGGTTTGAAATGTTTAAACCTAGTTCAAAGTCTTACTATATTACAAATGACATTCGGCATCTGGTGCTGAACAACTATAAGTAGGTAGGTACTACGCAATCAAAACAAATCACAGGGCGCTTTAAGAGCGCTCTCACATGAAAAGTCTAAATACTTAATGTAAAATTGATAATATTCCTCGATGAAATTCAGGACTTTTAATTTTTAACATAGTTACGTAATGTGCTAATTATCGCACTCGGCCGGTACAGTAGCACCATATGTACTATAATAGTAGGTACATTACGATACAAGTGCGAGAAGTAGGACATTCGCAACGATTAGCGATAGAGGGGCAAAGCTATAGATTCATTACACAACCTATTCCTAATGCAATGACGAAACATAAACAAGCGAGTATAATTTATTTCTAGTAAAAAAACTATATTATTATTATACATAAGTATATTTGCGATGGATTTAGTATTTTCGTACAAAATAATATTTATTAGGACTTTATGTACGAGCGAGAGGGAAAAATGTGATAAAAGGGATAGGCATACTGAGCTCGTACAGCCTGCCGCAGCGCGTAAAATACCTAAACTCGCTCAACGCCGAAACGTAATAGCGCTCTTAATCGCAACCTCTTATTCTCAGACTATACTAGTAGTTGCGGTTGTCTATTCTTGTTTATTTGCTTAACATGTAGGCCAATTAGTTTACTTCTTATTCAATAAGCAAGCAATAACTACCTACTTTTATTATTGCTTATTTATTGAATTTTTGCTCTTATAACTGCCTACATAATGCCCAATGTAAATCTTCCAGTCTTCTGTTATAATATAACTTTAGGTTTTATAGTATCCAAAATCCTATCCTTGACATTTGGTAATAAAAAAAACAATGTAAGCGGATATACTTAGCTAAAAAAATCCAGATTGCGCAAACTTCGTTTTTAACTTTTATGTTCTGTGCAATAAAAAACTAACACAAAAAGTAAAGACAAACAAACGAATGGTAATTGCTCGACTAATTGATTCCCACATTAGTTAGCATGAGATAATTAATTCTTCAACAAGATTTTTGATTTAGTTTATAATAATAATGCTGCACTAAAATTAGTTTAAGTACTTTAGGTCAACGACACCAAGAAAAGAACAAAAACTGATATTTTTAAAATGAGTCCTCACTCAAGATTTGCCTGTAACTTTTTTTTAACTAACAAAAAACATTCCGAATTCTGTTTGCAATTTAATTAACTTTACGTGTGTTTATTACACTTGAATTTTCTATAAGTACATTACATTAAAGACAATTTATTCAAATAACAGAACAATTTTTGAAATCGGATCACATGATAGAGAATTATCCTCGAAAAACCAACATTCTTACGTGCATTACATCGAGCAAATTAGTTAGACAATTCCGATAGAGAGCGTGTACACAATTACTTAGTGTAGGTACTCGATCAAAAGTTTTTATAGTTATACGAGATAATTCAAAGTTTGTACGGAACCCTCGGTGCGCGAGTAAAACGAACTCGCATTTGACCGGTTAATTTTATTTTATAAGAACTTATTTAACATATTATTAAATATTAAAACAACTACGGCATATTTTACGAATACATTTTAAAATATAAGCCGGTAGAACCGAACAGTTATTAACTGTCTAAAATTTACACATGACGATAAAATACTTCTTTAAGAAAGGAGGTGTTAGATACTCAAATTTTAAGTTTTTTTAAAGTTTTAAGTTTTTTAAGTTTTAAGTTTATTAACCTCAAAAGTTTACACCTAATACATAATATCTTATAATATATTACATAGGATTCATTGTCCAAGAGTTTTTCGCTGATACTTAAAATAGGTATGAACCTGTGCTATAAGTACCAGTTACCTTCCATTTGTCTCTATATACTTTATACATGTATTATATCTAGACGGGTGTTATTTATAATCATACTGTAAAGAAAGTTATACACAGTGTGTGTGTGTGTGTGTGTGTGTGTTTTCAATTCAAATGCCTTCTTAGAAATATAGGTACTTTAGTATTTTGACGCCAACTCGTAGCTGCTGCAGTATTTTTTTAAAAGTGAATCACATAAAATGTTGATGCTTAGTTACCATTGAAATAACAACTGCTTACCAGCTGGCTGCTGACGTACGTGATTGGCAGTGTGTGTAAGTATTAATGACAGCAGCTTGCATTTGAGTGCTTAGTTACCACCTCCTAGTGAGTATTATATTCTTTGCTTTCTAACCGTTATTGTCATTGTGATTAAATGAGGGTGTATGTCTGTCTTAAAGGAAAAACTCGAAGTTAAGATATATGTGACGAACTGAAAGCCTACGTGAAAATGACAACTTAGATGTCCATATTTTTGTGAAGATTCGAACCCAAGATCTCTAAACTTAGTGGGCAGGCAGGCAGGGTCACTACCTACTAGGCTAAATAGAAGGCCTATTCAACCTGTTTACAAAATTTCAAGAGAATCGGTACAGAAATGCGAACTGTTTGTAGAACAGCGGGAACCGGAATAACGCAACGATTTTTTCCAAGATGAATCGGAGACGCTGCCCTCGCGCTTCGCGCTCGCTCTGTCAGTAAGATTGACGATTGCCTAAAATGCCTTCTTCATTGCTAGGTCGGCTTTATGATCCACAAGTTTTTGACTTGAGTATTCATTTTTGACTTGAGGCCATTTAGTTCATCGAGAGTAAGATTGCCTGTTGATTGATTGATTCACGTCACGTCATATTGCCACAACATACAATATTCCATCGGCCTCATACTGTAGTGACTGTACCAGTTAGAATTAAAGATAGATTTTAGGTACTCCAAAAAATGAAAAACTAAACGCGCTGTATTGGTAAACGGACAAACGTGAGACAGTGATCTGTACGAACGTTATTAGAATCTTTACTATCACGGTTTACCAGGAATGTAGGTACTCACAAATCTCACCATCGCATAAAAAAATATATTTATCTAAAAATAGGTACATAATGTTAATTAAGACCTTTATTTCTGCTCAAAATAGCCATTTAATAACAATGATATCTGCGATCCCGGGCACGCGCGGCCGGCTCAGTGCTCAACGAATTGCATTCGGAGGACTTAAACTCACTGCACCTAAAGTAGTTGCATGATAATGATGTTAGCAGTGAAAAATTTGGGCGTCACAAAATACGTAATGAAGTTTCGTTTGTCAATTTTATTGCAAAGATTTATTTGGATTGATACAATTTATAAGAATATTTTTTCGTTGAATTAACTGAATTATATATTTTATCGAATTGTTATCAATTGTTTTTATTTGCTTCAGTTTTGGATACCTTAATTATTCGATGTCCCCAAAACGTCACCAGGAAAATAACCAAATTATGAGGTTTGAACGATATCGAGTGGTCACACGCCAAATCATGAAGTGATTATAGTAATAGTGCGTGAGTTGGTAGTAACTTAGTCCATATATAAATACAGTGTTATGATTACGTGGAGGAAAAGCGATGGTGAAATCGCCTGGTCGTGTCCAGTTTTCCCGTCCGCCGGGATAACGCGAGCGGATGGACCGGCGGAGCTCACCTCGACTATTTTGCTTTAAATGGTATTCGAAGGAAGAATGAGTAAGAACTGTAGTAATTATCTTTATAAGCTTTATAAATGCAAACATTAAACAGCGCTATTTACAATAACGATTATTCTCAATTAATTTGCCTCGGATGAAGATTACAAATTAACTCATAAAAAAGTATTAAGAGGATCACCCTGAGAGTATGGAGATAGACAACTGTAAATTATTGGTGTACCATTAATGTTACAGAAAATATAGGCATACCTATTTATAGGTATGCACTGAAGTAGCGAAAATAAATCACTAAAATATTAAACCGACTCAATGTCTTCAGTAGGTAGCCACTATCAATGCTTTTATAGTCAGAATGGAAACAAATCAATATTCAATAACCATAAACGTCATTCAATTGAGTTTTAATCGAACAGATGGTACTCCACGTCTTGGCCGTGACGCAGTCCCGGAGATCATTGCTGAAATAAGGTCGGCAAGACGCGGTGGCGTCTAGAGACGGCAACAGGCCTCTGCTAGAGGCCGGTGTGAACTGTTTTCGTGCAATGGTTTCGGTGAAATAATAGGCGCTATTTTTGTTTTTGATGTACACATCATTCTTTCATAGTGGAACAAACTATCAACGTCAAGCGATTAATAAGCATTGGGTGGACAATAATTTTAGTTTAATACATTCTATTTAACCGGGCTATCTTTAGGATCGAAAACGAGATATTTGACAGTACCTATAGGCACCTCAGCACATTTTTTTACGAACTTGCTTTTTTCCAAATTAGAATTTCAGATTTAGTTGGTAACTCTAAGTAGTTATTTGTTATACAAGGGGGCAAAGTTGTTGTTTAACCCCTCGTGCTATTGATAACCGAGCAAGCGAAAGGTTCCAAAATTAAACCGTGTAGTTCAAAAAGTGGAGTCTTGAAGGTTGCGATAGCCACGTCAATGAAACCGAATAGATAGATACATAGATTAAATTTATTTCTCATTGAAAATTACATGATAATTAACAATGTCACAATGTTTCTAAATAACATGAACTCACAAAAAGAATCTGACGTTGTAAAAGACAATAATAATTCATTAAAAATAATTTAATATAGGAAAAAATTAATAATAATAAACAAAAAACAGCAATACTCTACGATCACTACTTTGGGAGCTACAGGGTGTTTTGCCCCTTACACCCCTGATTTATTTCCTCTGGTTTTTTTTTAATTTTCTTGAATTACGAGGATTTTAAGGCACGAGAGTTAGCAAACATTTTCAAACACAAAATTTTTCGCCACATCAACTCGAGATAGAGGCGAGGCAGACAACGAAAAGAATTTCGACCCAAATTACTAACTGTAAAACGTTACAAATCATTTAACTAATTCTACGGATTCCACACGTGCCACATGTTGAGAAAGAAGACTTCGGCTCTCCGAAACATGTCGCGCGAGTGACTAAAAACACGTGAGTGGAATCCGTAGAATTAGTTAAATGTTAGTATGTCTCACGACAGTTTAAACTCAATGATTGCAATCATTATTGGACAATATTTATCATTCAAAAGCATTATTTGAGAGGTATCAGTTCAAAATGTACATTATCTTACTTTGCCACTCTGGATGGATGGATGGATAAAATGCAGCTTTCTCATCTGTTTTTAAAGGATAAAGAGAGCCTTTGCGAGCTGGCGTGGTGAAAAAAACATAATTGGAGCTGCAACATACATACTTCAATCAAGTACTTAGCTAACTATGTATGCTTTCAAAGTACGTGTATATTTTTGTAAAAATGTATGAATTTACACCGATTTTACTGTAAGCTATTAGCGTAGGTACATTTTACTAAGTAGGTAAATCCTCAAGGTGAAAGAAATAAATTGATTAAAAAAGCACTTTGTTCACGCCCTCTAAAAGTAATATATTATGTATTACACGTATGTATCCAATTCGCGCCTAATAATATGAAGTCTTGGAACTGAAGATGAAATGTGATCGCGTTGCTTTCTCAAAAGAATGTTTTTGTAGTCAATACATAACACACTAGGATTGTCGATGTAAAAGATTAACACAATTAAAACGAAAGTGGAGAACCCGCGCGAAAGCACCTCTTTATACAAACGTTTTCCTCATTTTCTTTTCTGGATATCAACATTATTGAAAATATTTTGACGCAATTTATTGTATATCAATCACAGCTATGCCCCTACGTTTGTTTTTTTTTTTTAATTTTAATTATTATAGGAGTTAGAAGCATTTCAAATTATGTATGAAATCTGTTTTTGCTCAAATTTTTCATAATAATACAAAAATCTAAAAAAGTAAAACGTAGGGGCATAGCTGTGATATGGTAAATATACATCAAACTATGTAAAAATATTTCCCAAAATGTCAATATCCATAGAGGAAAATGGGGACTACGTTTGTATGCAGAATCGGCGGTCCTCTTAAGTAAAATGTAAAATAACAATTTAAAATATTTCTTGTTAACGAAATTTACCTACTTGATATAAAAGAAAATCACCTCTGTTTGTTATATATACATTTTCTTTAATACATATACATCTCAAGATTCTTGTAAATAATTTGAGTTTGTTGAGTTTTGAGGTATTAAATCGGTCGGCCTATATTTATGAGCACATTAATATTCATACTACTTACAGAATTCTCACTAAGAAAACCAATGTTTGACAGTGGGTCACAAATCCATGTTGTGTCGCCCTAACGCATGACACTTTCCCTTTCTCGTCCGCTGGACTGTGCCTTATTACTCTTATTAGGTTGCATGCCATTTATGCTTTTACCGGGATTCGATCTCAGCCACTCGTTACCATCCGTTTCGAATATAGGTTCACTACCAAGAAGACTATTACGTTCATCACAAAGCATTAGAAATTACGTTTTAGAAAAAAATGTTTTCATGTAAATACAGTCGGTACGGTTTAGACTTGTCATGAGCGCGCGTGGTATGTTGGTATAAATCGTGTCATTCACGATCACGTGTGCCTTGACTCGTATTGTCGTGTTTTTAAAGTTTAGACTTTACAAATCTGCGCATCATCGATCGATCGATAACGTAGTGGGACCAATGACCGAAAGTCTTTTTTTATTCAAGGAAATAAGGGTAGGAAACAGATTTCTTAATATGGCAACATTGTTCTAGCATACTTTTGATTGGCACCCATTGACATAAGTGTAATCCATCATTTTGTTTGAAAATGGCTAACTCCTATTTTACATATTATTTACTTCAAAAAGATCACGTATATGTGCAAAAGCTACGTAGTTACTGACAAAGATCTAATTTACCGTTATCTATTATGTTTTCAATTTAATTTTCTGTATAGTCATCAGAAATCAAACATTCATATCAAGGTAGATCTAGTTACGACTAAGATTGTTATATAGTTATAATAATTCCTAATTTCTAAACATTTCCAAATAAGTAGTGTCGGTAACTGGTACTGTCGATAACTGGGTGTTGATTACTGGAGATTTAGTGTCGATGATTGGAGATTTTTGTTCTTCTATTTTCTTCTAGTCTATGTTTAGTAAATAAAAACGATACACCCTTTTATTATCTCAAGAATATACTTTACCATACTAGTTTAAAGTTGACTATATGACTTTTAAATATATAAAGAAGCCCACTATCTCCTAAGTGTGCCAATTATTGGTGCCACTACGTTACTTACTTACTTCAAATAATCCGTCCGTTTCTCGGAATATCAATATTTAAAATGTCGTTGAGTTTCATTACAAATACTAATTTTTGATATTATTCCTTTTTTCGATCTTCTTCTTCCTCCTGCCCTTACCCACGTTATGTGAGGTCGGCACAACATGTTCTTCTCTCCCATTCTCCTCTATCTTTCGTCACCACAGCACTCACTCCTTTCTTTCTCATATCCTCTTTCACACAATCCATCCATCGTTTTTTGAAAAAAAATGTACCACCGTAAATACAATCAGTATGTTTTATTTTTCGACTATGTTATGCGCGCAGCTGCAGCCAGCTAGTAACGTGGGCCATAGTGCGCATCAACATCGCTGTAATGCGCAATAATACACTATTCCGGTTTTTAATCTCATGATGCCTCGTGGCATTGTAAGTGGCGATCATTTCCATCAATAGCAAACTTGGAGCCAGTCGATAAACTAGCTTGCAGCCAACAGGTTTTTAGGGTCCCGTAGAGAACTAGCAACCCTTATAGTTTCACCATACCCGTCTGTCTATCTGTCCATCTGCATCTATAAAACTAGAAAAAAATATATTACCTCTCCCACGTGTAAAATAGGGATTTTTTTTCGCTTAAACCGTAAAAAAAGCCCCTCTCCCCCTCCAAATTTTTCAACCATGGGTCCATAATGTATGGAAAAATCATGAAAATAATGCTTAGTAAAAAGTTAGGGCTTTGTGTAACAAGTTTCCCCTTATAGAGCAAGAGGCCATGACTGCCAGACATACGTGATGATTGATGATGATGGTGGTTATTTTTTATTTATGAAAAAAGTTTTCATTTCACAATGTTTATTTTTACCATAAATTATATAGCCAGGAGGTATAGGTAAAATACCCCTCCGTTTGGGCGGCTCTGGAACCTGCAACACTCGGCTTTAACATTAGATTGTATTCTCCATATGAATGTCCCATCTCAGATTTCGTTTTGTTCAGTCTAAGCTCGGGATTCCCTGGAGTCTAACCGCAATCAATATGAGCAGGATTTATTATTTACCCTCCCTCGTATTTTGCTTGTAGTAGGTACATCACTCCATAGTATTTCGTACGAATGTTTTTAAGGAATATAACTGCGTTTTTAGGCAACTTTGTACAATTTACTAAAAAGTTAGCTACACAGTTTTTGAATCGTCTACATATACATACTGAATCTCAAAATATCAAACATTACTGTAACTATACATATTGGGTTGTGTGACTTCTTTATTTTATTTTAAATCACACTAACAGAGACTTTGTTCAGATACATGTGAACACCATGTCCACTCCAATATTTCTGATCGCGACTGAAGGATGATTACACAGCTCTACATCCAGTATGGTTAACTTGTCTAGTTTATAAACATTTTCCAGTTCAAATCACAAATCGAGACTATTTAGAAGTCGGTGTTGTACCTACCAGCAAGATGTTGCTTTAATAGGACACTGCTGTTTTTACTGCCCACGTCCACACGCATTTTACGATGATGGGATGGATTGCTCTCGGAAAATATAGACACTTTTATGGTCGAGTAGAGGTGTAAATATGACGCAGGCAAGCCAGGAGCTATGGAGTGTTGTTGTAAGGTCGAGCATCAAAGGAAGAGTGGCTCGACTAGGATCGCCGCACTTGACATTATCAGAATCCACTAATACGAAGGATATTCTCGCTCATATTATAGCTACTTCATCGAACTTTGTATCTCAACGATCAAATATCAGACAAACTACGAAAAGGAGTTAAATTACCTTTTAATATTTTGGACGGCACTTTACGACTTCTGCACCACGACTGCTGAACTGTGATTGTCTTAGTTTTTCTTCTTTAATATATAATCATTAAAATTTATTGTCGGTAGCGTGCGTTTTCAAAGGTTTTTAGTAATTGCTTAATTTGCTAAAAAAACAGTCATTTTTCTCGTAAGTGGAAAAACAGCATGAAAATTATGTATCCCAATATGGTTAATCCTAAAAAAAGTGTGTCTATCTACTAATTCACATGTTTACACAATGGAAATAATTTATCATTATTTTCTAATTCATTTTTTTCACAGGGTACGGTGACAACTGTCATCTCCATACAATTCTTAACCTTCAAACACAATATTGTATTTTTTAGACTTTACATGTATAAATTGTAGTAGACGAAAATATGGTTTTGTTTGCAAATAAAAATAATGTTTTTTAAGGGGTTTCCTAACGCCAATGACTTTCGATCAGCAGGGCTAAGATACCGATACCGATAGTCGTTTGTCTTAGAATTCTATATATAGTGCAAATGTAAGAGTAACGGCTCAAAAGACTCAAAAATCGATGTAAACCGCGGGAAGCCCCTTAATCATCGTTTATTTTTACCTTATTTACTTACTTACGGGTGGAATGTTTGCTTAATAATTTATTAAGATTGAAATAACAAAATCAGACTATAATAGTTTAATATTTTTATTGGGCTGGGCTGGGTATTAATCCACTTCTTTCCCCGTCGGTCGAATACAATGAACATGCAGGCAAGGATTACGAGACCTAGGGCCCTTAGGTACTTGCTATGGCACTTAGAATTTAGGGGAGCCCCCTTCTCCATCTCAAAACTAGTGCTAGATTGGCCAGGCCTTGTGGACCTAGGCGGAAATCTTAGCCCCTAGGCCCTGTGAACATGTTTAGGTACCTATTTAAGTATCTGCGTTTTATTGCTATCCCTATATTATAAAACGTGGTTCACTATTCTTTTATATAATATTATTAATTAGATATATAGGTTTCGTTAATGTGTTTAACGTAATTAAAATCATACTATAATTAATTATATATTACCTAATCAACGACATACATAATGTTATTCTTGATATAATGCTTATAGGCTATATCTACACTTGGTTATACACCGCCTGTTTGATCTAACTAGTGACATGACATAATAATTTCTGGGCCTCAATAGAAATTAAGTCTGATTCTGATTCTGAAAGGGCTCCCTGAAACCTGAATAGGTTAGGTTAAAATTGCGACTCCACACAAACGATATCTAGCTAAAAGTGGGTTATGTTATGTTAGAACTGCGACCCCGCATATAATAGTACATTACGATACAAGTGCGAAAAATAGGAAATTCGAAACGAGTGCCGATAAATTAAAACACGACCGAAGGGAGTGTTTTAAATCGACACGAGTTGCGAATTACCTATTCGCACATGTATCGTACAACGTTTTACAGTACATATGGCCCTTTAAATGTTCGACACAGTAACATAATATGCTACTTCTCGCACTAGTGCTATAAAGTAGCCCCATATGTACTGTAAAAATGTTTTTTGATTTATAAAGTGTTACGCTATATTAATCCCTTTGTGTACCTGTCTGTTATCAAAATATGTCCCTAAACTACGAATGTGGTCACGTTTAGCGTTTTGCTCACGTGTTAATTCAAGAGACTGGGCATGTTATTGTAACTCGCCGAGAAATTTATCACAACTAGTTTTGTCTACTCTCGCGGAGGATTAGCCCGCCCACGCGCGCTCGGCAGTTATAGAAATTTGCAGATAATTGCAGAAAACAAAGTTTGTTATGTACTTCATGGTGAAAATAATGTAAAATAATGTTACTATGGAGTTCATAGTTCGTCTTTGCAAGTTCTGCACTGATAGAATGTTTTTACTCAAGATGTTTACCTTGTAATTCCATGTTTTTTGTAAAACTGTTTTCATGACCACTTTACACAATTTATTTTATCTTGATGTATTAAAATTTATATTAGTACAGGTTATAAAATAATAAATAAGAGTCTCGAGAGTCATGCTGCATTTCCGAGGTCAGATATACAAACATAAGAGCAGAGCGGGCCTATGGGCTCATGTATTTCAAGTTTAGTAACAAGTTCCTACTCGTACACCCTGTTAAGTATAATTACAACCTCGCGGCTGCTGTCTCTGTGTGCGGCTCATATATGATTAGACCTATGGATAGGACCAAAATCCGCTCTGTATAACTACCAGTTACCTTTAATTAAACATGTTAACTCATGCTCCGCACAAGCATCTCAAATGACCCGAACACTATACTAATAGGCATGAGTAAATTGATGATAAAAGGTTATCTTTAATATCAGTTTACTGAATTTGTGACCTAGTCACCTAATCGTTATATAGTGCTTTTCTATCACTCCCAGTCAGAATGGCGGTAATCGAATTTAACTACTGAGAGCCTGATAAAAATAAATTCAAAGTTTCAGCATACGCATCACCAAAAGATATGAAGTTTTTTTACATAAATATTGATATAAAGTTTACTCCATTTTTTTAATGTACACACAATATAATAGGTAAGTCGAAAATTTGTAAATTTCCGAAACCGTGCTCCTGCCTGTAAAACCCATACTAATTATAACAGTATTGTGCTGATCATAATTCCTCGATTAAGTCGTTTGAACGTTCAAAAAGAGACATACATCGAAGTCATAACACAAACTGTTTCGTTAATTTAGCCAATAAAAATAGAACATTTTTTTTATTTCTGTAAATTAAACAGCTTGTAATATTAGTAGGTACCGATCGTTCAAAAAGATAATTGAAAATAGTTATCTATAGATTTATGGCAAAAGCAGAATTGAAGTAGTACGTAAGTATTCTGTATACAACATCGAAGCTCACTTCAGTCATATCATATCTAAGCCACACTACAAGGCACGCTTCGCAAACGTTCTAGAAAGCTTAAAGGAAAATATCCTTCTAGATAAAAAGCCTTCGGGGGCTAACGCTCCTTACTTAGTCTCTTCTTCTTCCTCGCGTTGTCCCGGCATTTTGCCACGACTGACGACGAGCCTGGGGTATCTTGATAACTAATCCCAAGATTTGGCGTAGGCACTAGTTTTTAGGAAAGCGATTGCCATCTGACCATCCAACCCAGAGGGTAAACTAGGCTTTGTTGGGATTAGTCCGGTTTCCTCACGATATTTTCCTTCACCGAAAAGCGACTGGTAAATATCAAATGATATTTCGTACATAAGTTCCGAAAAACTCATTGGTACGAGCCGGGGTTTGAACCCGCGACCTCCGTATTTCAAGTCGCACGCTCTTACCGCTAGGCCACCAGCGCTCCTTACTTAGTCGTTTTTAATTAATTAACAACTTCTTATAAAGATTTATTTGATGTTGGTAAAGTAAAAATAATAACAAAATGCATTTTTTGCCAATTTATTAAATTGAGGCGTATACCTATTATATAAGATTTATCTTCATACACTGGGCTTCGCAGCGTAAGATGTTACCGGAATGCTTCTAAGACAAGAGAGTAACTTCACAATCACTGGTTCGTTAGCCTTGTCATTTGATATATGTGCCTAGTGATAACAGATTCAAATTATATAACTACTTATATAATAATAATATAATATTTAATATCAAAAGAAATAAAAACGATTCACTTCTTCATTCGCAGTATAGTCTTGTATAGTAGAAATATAAACAGTTTGACATCACATGTGATTTATTAACCTTCTCGTTAAGCTCGGTGCATCTAAAGCAAAACTTACGAGTCAACAAAATACTCCGTATATAACGTAGGAATGTGTAATTAGGGACCTATATAAAAGTAAGTGATCAAATGAATGATCTTGAGTAAGCTAAGAATTGATAAGGTAATCGAGAACGAAAGTTTTTGAAATCATGGCTTTTGTTACATGAAAGACATTGATGTTATACGTATGCCTGAAAATTGACATTAGCTAACTGCTTTCGTCTCAGAACCGGCTCAGCGACGTTCAATTAATCAGTAAGTAAAACAGATATATATAACAATATTTAGGCATAACGAATTTAATACGGTTATCAGTTAAAGACATTAAAGTGTGTAAGTTTATTCGGCCTCAAAGGCAAAACATTAAGAATATTGTTGATATTTATTTGGTTCTTTACTATTAATTGCTTGTTTGCATAGATAATAAAGTAGGTGCAGATCATTACGTCAATTACTACGTAATTCGAATTTTAGTGATATCGTACATGGAGTAAACTAATTTAGGCTTAGTAACATATGTAGAACTCACATTTCTCACTTAAGTAGTAGTATAACTAAACTAGCCTAACTAATCTAGGTTTACCTCTTAATTATTGACAAGAAGTTATAACGGTTTACTGGTTGAACGCTTGGCTGCGAGCGACTTATATTATATTAAGTAAATAAAAAGTAAATACTTGATTTTGTTCCAAAAATAAGTTACTTTCTCCTAGATATCCACCGCGCAACTACTTTACCAACCGCCTGACATGAGTGGTCGACCCATAGTTAAACAATTAAGTCGAAGACATAATGCAGGGCTGACGTTCATGAATATACAAGTAATAATTAAAAAAATACTATATAAAAGACACCTACTCAGTCGTTAGTTAGCTAATTTTTCTATTGTCTTAGAAATCAAATAACTAAAAGTAACTATAACTCAAAAACAACTCGTAAATCGCAAAGCACAACAGCAAGACACTTAGCACTTCCAAATAAAACCGCAGATTTATGAACTTACCTCATTGAAGTAGTGTCCGTTTGTTTATTTTTGTTGTTAGAACACTTACGCGGGCGACATGCGGCGACGGGCGAGCGCGGCGCGAGTGGCGGGCGGCGCGACCGAGCGACGTTCACAGTCTGCGCCTTACGTGATGAGACTGAGCGGTCAGGGAAACTACCGCCGGTTGAGGAAAGCGCGGACCGAACTCTATCTAGGCGGCTCCGAGCTCACCTGCCTGCTTGCGAGTAGTCGAGGAAGCGGCCGCTGCTGCGCTGTCGACTGCGGCCGACTGAGTCACGCGCCAACCACACCATCACTTTTATATGCCGAGCCCCTTCTCGGACTTGCTACTTACACAGGTTTGCTTTTCCCCATGAGAGCCTGTGGGACCAGGAATGTGCAACAGCGACTTGTGAGCCGGAGACTCCGTTATTACCGCTCCCTGCTATTGCTAAACTATCCTTACCACTACTTACCCATATTCATATTTATAAACAGGGACGAGTACTTACCGACTTTACGACGGATATCCGTATCGTACATTATGTATGTAGGTAGTCATCTAGACTTTATTTCCTGTCAACAATTTTCCAATATCTACAAAACGTGTGGGAACAATGTGCTATGTTTAAGTACTAGTTAAGTAGACGCGATAATGTTTTCTTAAACGATCGCAAACAAAAAGTGCTCACTTAAAAAGCTCAGTATAAAGTCAAAGTAAGTTATTTCTTACCCAATTGAGATTATTGGCAGCACGTATCATGGTTTAGGCTACTGTAGCCGCATGTGAAAAAAATTAACCCCAACGGTTCCATAACACCTGAAACAATGTTTTCCCGACGGGCTACATACAGTATGTGGTTCGACAAAAAAGGACTGTACAGGTTTTTAAAGGGTTGGCAACGCGCATGTAATACCTGTGGTGTTGCAGGCATCCATAGGCTACGGTGACTGCTTACCTTTAGGCGGACCATGCGGGTATGCTTGCGTGACACAGACGTGATATATAAAAAAAGAAAACAAAAAACGAATATTTAAATGTAAACAAGTAGCATAATGCACAATAGCCCCCAGACACTACCTATATGTTTCATTCCGGGTTTTTGTTTTGATTGTCGTCAAAGAGCCATCCATGGGTGTTGGAGGGAGCGCTGCCGCGTGTCACACGCACGCTGAGATACTGGTGTCTTATGTAAACTGCTACATGCGCTACTTTTCTTAATATTCCTAAAATCTAATATTTAGTCTCCTTCGACATCTATAAATTCTTTGTATTCAATAATGGCAACCTCGATGTTTTTTTTTTCAGCATTATTTGAATAAAAGTACTAAGTAATTAATGAGTCGGCTGGAATGACATTTGTTGGCTTCTTATTCAATTAAATGAACTTCCAAGAACAAAATGTATACTTAGCTTACAAGTTGCTCCATTCCTTGACAAAGGAACAAAAAAAAAATCTTGTTTTAAAATACCTATAGTTCCTTGGCCAGGAGCACTTTATTACAGATCCGTATGTAATATGGGCACCTTATTATATAGGTAATACTCACATTGACAGGTTAGAAAAGGTACAAAAGCAGTTTCTTAATATCCTCAGCTACAGGCTCCAGCTTGGTCACAGCCTCAAATCATATACCAGCAGGCTCAAGTACTTCAATATTCCTTCCCTTACAAATTATAGGAAATGCAGCAAACTGTTAATACTTTATAAAATAATACACTCAAAAATTTATTGCTGTCCCTGTGTTCTTTCTCTTCTACATTTTATCACTCTATAATAATCTCGCAACCCCTCACTTAAAATATTTCATCTACAGATTTACAAAAACAATACATCATTTTATAACCCCATAACAAGAATGTGTCGCTTATATAACGAAACCGATACCGAGAATCACATTCAAAAATAAAATCCGCAAAATGTTGTGTCCATAAGTTGCGTTCACAATTAATTTTCGTAAACGCTTATTATTTAATCAATTTAAAATATGTTGTATAATTTAGTTTTAGTTTTAGACTTAGTATATTTACCAGCGTACG
Organism: Cydia pomonella; assembly: GCF_033807575.1. Taxonomy (NCBI): domain Eukaryota; kingdom Metazoa; phylum Arthropoda; class Insecta; order Lepidoptera; family Tortricidae; genus Cydia; species Cydia pomonella. The sequence continues at coordinate 13,582,330 of NC_084703.1, read as the reverse complement.
CAACTCTATAAATGTTAAATCTTGCTACTGTTTATTTTACCTTTTTGTCTATTATCTCATAAATGACATCTCACCTCTCTAGCGATAAATTTTCTAAACTATATATTTTGGATATTACAAATTTTATTTAAAAAACAAGAATATTTATTGTAAAATAGTGTATATACAAACTAAATTTAAGTTACAATAATAATAACTATTTATAAAATAAACTAATATAACTACACCTAACTAAAAAAATAAAATAACTAAGCAATAAATTTTAATTATATATGTCCTTATCCTTCTGTGCACACATGTTTTGAGTTTATGTTTAGTGTAGATCTGAACTGTATGTTAATACTTACTGTAATTTCCGCTATTGTCTGTAACTTGTTTTGTGAGCCAAATAAACAAAATAAAAATAAATTGCCCGCGTAACATATTACCATATTATATCAAAATGTGGTATAGTCAGTTCACTTGTATCTAATTTATATTTTATTACCTACTAGTTCTGTAAAGAGCGTTTACAGTACATATGGTGCTATTTTACCGCACTAGTGCGAAAATTAGCATATTACGTTACTGTGTCGAACATTTAAACGGCCATATGTACTGTAAAACGTTGTACGATACATGTGCGAATAGGTAATTCGCAACTCGTGTCGATTTAAAACACTCCCTTCGGTCGTGTTTTAATTTATCGCCACTCGTTTTGAATTTCCTATTTTTCGCACTTGTATCGTAATGTACTATTATTAACGTATTTACAACACAAAAATATTAACCGTAATACACAGGAACAGGATATTCAAAAAACTGCCTATATATTACTAGTTAGCAAACAATTTTGAATATTTGAATGTGAGCTGCAATAGTACAGCTGTCTCTAAATTGTTTGATATGTTTATATTATTTAAAATGGTTTTATTTAAAAGGGAGTTTTCAGAAAACAGTGTGCCCAATTAGCGTGATTTGTTAAGGAAAGTTAATCACTGCCAGTTTTGTGACGATAATTAAGCATTAAATTTCAATAAATACATACTTGGTTTTGATGTCTTTATTAATAAAAAGCACTTTAGAAGAAAGTTACAGCAAATATGTAACATTTATAAATTATATACGATTATTTACATTAGTTTGTTTTCATAAGTAATATAAACAAATTTTCAAAAAGTGTTTTTCAATAAAAGAGTCACGTCAAGATTGTTTACCTTTTTTTAATGCTAAAAAAAACGAGGTATTGGAACGTCATTAAGACGAAAGCAAGGGACCTGCACGAAATCGCCTTTTCATACAAACGTAGTCCTCATTATACTCTCAGGATATTAACATTTTTGAAAACATTTTGACATAATTTGTTCTACATCAACCACCTACGTTTGGTACGTATCGAATTTTTGATTATTGTAAAAGTTATGATTTCAAAATTTGTATGAAATCTGTTTTTAGGTCCTATTTTTTTCAGTAATCAAAAAATCTAAAAAAGTTACACGTAGGGGCATAGTTATGGTTAATATACATCAAATTGTCTAAAAAAAGATCGTAATGTCAATATCTAGAGAGGAAAATGAGAACTACGTTTGTATGGAGTAGCGGCCGCCCACTTTCTTCTTAATAATAGCGCAAGTGCCAACCGCCAAAAGTTACCTTTACCTGTGGAACGTCACATATTATTATATCGCAGCCCAGGGAACCATAACAGTTAAACAGTTGATATTTTCATAGCGTATTCATTTCTAATAAAAACAATTCATGCTGAAATTCGGAGTAATTATTTTCAATTAAAGGATGACTCACGTTAGAACGGCCCGGGTCCGGGCTGGGGCATCCGACACTACGTTTTCTATAGACAGCGTGATCCGTAAAGTCAAAGGAGAAACGGAAAAAAACGTGTATTTTTGGTGGGTTTAAAAGGTTTTTAGAGGGCCGTAACTCATGAATGAATGAAATTGTTTCAAAATAGGTATAAGACTACATAATATTACTGAGGGCCTACCGCGAACCAAGTTCGACGTGTTGCCTCTCTGTTGCACTTGTAAATTCGCACGTAAGTGTAACAGGGAGGCAACACGTCGAACGTGGTTCGCGGTAGGCCCTCTGGTATAGCAATGAGTAATAAACTTAATCGTGTTAAAAATTAAGACAACGGATTACTCAAACAAACATAACTGAAGGGTAACAAACTTAAAATTTAAAAATAAATTAAACTTATCTTAAAATAAATAAAATAATACGAACTGTCTCCCCGTGGCATAGTACCGTAGACGCTGGCAGCATTTTCCCGCTGTGTTGCTATACTAATGCGTTGAGCGAGGAAGCTCTGTACCCCTAGTGTAAAATATTTTCGACAGCGAAACGTGACGTACGCGTTTGCGTTAAGTGTCATTTTGTATGAGATTTTTGACTTTCCAAAACGTCCCGCTTGGCGCGCTGTTCAAAAACCCATATAAAATGAGACTTAACGCAAACGCGTACATCACGTTTCGCTATCGACTAAATTTACACTAGGGGTACTGCTCTACTGTCACCAGTAACGTCTACTAACTAACCTTTTGGAGATTACATACTACACACTAGATATATACGCCATACTTAATGAGATTATATATAAATATATACTGCAAAGTAACAAATAATAATAAAAAACAATAAATAATTAATTAAGTGAAGATTTTTATAAGTTATTGCTCCGAAAATCTGAAAATCTTAATAAACACTTTTAACGTAAAAATAGTAAACTTAGAAAAACCCAACCAAGTACGAGTTGGACTTGCGTTAACATTTTTTTTCCTTAAGTCTAACTAGGTAGTCTAGGTTTTCCTGTTATCTGTATGTAAGTAAAGAAGTATTTGATTGGAAGTGGTTTGAATCCATCAAAACTATTTGTGGTTCCTACCTCGAGCCCTTTCTTTTGACCTGTCTGTCACATGATATATTTTGAATAACTTTTTATTTTTGTTTTCTCTTTTAGCCCTTACCCTGTAGGTATATAAATTATTTATTTACTTATACCTACGTCTTTGGGTCGTCGACATGTTCCGTATGTTTAGAAGGATTCTTCATATTAATAGCTTTTGTGCGAAAACTGTTACAATTTTTAGTGTTCCGTACAAAACCTTGTTCACGGAACACTTATTTATGGTGCGTCTTAGACCTTTGTTCGTGTATTTTTCCAACGAGCAAAAGTCAAGACAACAGGTTCCGAATCGATTAAGTGACTAGAGAAAGAGTTCAATATTGCTAATAACATGTTTGGCAATCGTATTGGGTTAATAAAAGCGCTACGATTTTTCAAAAACTCTATTGGCTGAACCTACTGCACATTAATGATTCCCTGGTCAACATGTAAAATTTTTCACCGCTTTAAATCGGCCAGCATAACTCGGCGGCTATGCTCTGTGTAGGGTAAACATAAAAATATGTCAAAATTATTAAAATTTTTAGGTTCAACCCAGATTGTTCTTTATTGACCACTCTCGGAAATTTTAGTAAGCATATTCGTTTCGACGCCACCGTCGGCGTAACCCCGTAACCTATAACTAAATACCGGTATTATTCGGACTGTCCTTCGCCGATAGTCAGTGCTTGACTATTGTTTTATGATTCTTACTTAATCTAATCGGAAACCACGGCCAAAGAATTAATGAAAAGCAGTAAATGTGTTTAGTCGTTAAGAGCCCGGTAACGATTTTAGAGCAAAAATTTAAAATTGATAGATTTAGTCGTTGAAATTGTACACCTTGTTACGTAATATCTAAATAACCAGTATTAGTTACTATCGGCACGTCTTCTCATCTTGCCTTTTAATAATGAGGTCGTAAGCGTGTGCGTCCTCGGTAGTATGTGGCGAGAAGAGACAGTTTTTAAAAACTCATCAAATTATGGTGGTAAATTATACAAAATGATGTATAAGAACAGTTTCAGCAAATGTTGTAGATTATTAAATTTAAGTATCAAAATTACATTGGAATTAAGTCGATTTTCAGAGAAATTGTCACATGTTTTGAAGTAATTTCTGGAGAAAACTGATTTCGTCTAAAATTCATTTACACTACTTCAAATTTATAACAACAATAATTTAGTTCATTAAAGTTGAAACTATCATCCTTACTAATTAAGTGAGTCTGTTTTCAAAAAAATAAAAAATAAAATGAAGGATAACAATAACAAGACGTGCTAGTCGAAACCAGTACTTGTTATATATTGTTAAAGTGGATAATTTCATCGACTAAATCTATCAATTTGATATTTTTGCGCTTAAAATCGATAACGGCCTCTTAATTTAGTATATAAGAAAATTGCTGCGCCCTAACAGGGAACCATGTACTGACTATAATTTAGAATAATAATTCGTATTCATCAGTATACAATGAATACGATTGCAATAAATAAATTGAATTGAATTGAATAAGTAAGTGATAAGTTTTTTACCAAATATTATTTTCTTATTAATACGACGTTAGTGCCGCGAAGATACGCGCTTTTGCTAGTATGGATTTCTACATTATAATGAAGGTACGGAACCCACCATTATGCGTAGCCAACACATACTTGGCCGTTTTTTTTAATATATAGAATTTATTTTAAAAACTTTCTAGGCTAGTATCTTTTATAAAAAAAAAAGTTAGACGAAACCTGTTGAGAAATTCTTATTAATAATTTTCATATCTCAATAATAATTCAATATATTTAAGAACAATAATAATTGCACAAATAACTTGCACTAATAGCTAGAATCCGACTAAGCTAACTCTGCACCTCCTTGTATAGAAGAAAGTGAGGGAGTGTCATTATAAACGTCATATTTACATAGAAATTTGTCACCAATGATGAAGTGGTCATTGCAAGTACCATACAGAGTTATCTTGGTATGATGATATTTGTATGTGATGTGATGATTTAAAACTGCTTTTTGCTAGGCCTACTTGAAGAAGGAATACATATTTTTACTTTGGGTAATATTAATTTAGTTACTTGACATGTCATATGGTATAATATTTACCTTACTATACTCGAAAATTTCACCACGCATTACATGCATCATCGGAAGCGACATGCAGCTAACAATAACAAATAAAAATAATCAATAACTATAAATATCTAGCTTAATTACATAACATTACTAATTACCCATCATCAGTAGACTAATCAGTAATCATCATCATCATAATTATCACCTTTGATGTATTAATTCTAGGTGGAAGTGATAGGTATAAAACCTCAGACGACAATTTACAGCTTTATATCTATCAATTAAGGGATCAGTTGTGATCAATACCATATTAATTAAGTCTCTATTCGTACCGTTGCATGATAAGAGCTAATTGGATAATGTCGACGATATGAAATAATAATTTACGAACAGTAATAAAATAATAAACGAACTTACGAACAGCAAGCGGCATATAATGTCACGAATAGAGGCTTAAGTGTTTCTTGGTCTCTTCTAGTGCCAGATTTTTGAAAGCGATTGATACCTATAATATCCTAAATATAGGTAGCTCGAAGTAAAAATAAGTTAAAAATTCATGTTTAGCTAAAACTATACGTTCAGCAGTCTCGTCTAGTATTGGCTGAAGGTTAATTTTATATCGCTTTTCATGCACAAATATTGTTCTTCAGAAGGATAACCTTGTATTTTAGCCTTTTTAAAACAATGCGATTATTGGTAATACATAATATAGAAATACATTGAAAACAACTGTGACTTAGGACCAAATATCCATTCTCATCACACAAATATATGCCCTTACCGGGATTCTAACCCAGGACCATCGACCAGAACCAGGATCTCAAATTAAATATTATATTTATTATTTATATCAATTGATATTTATTAAATTAATAGTGTACATTGAAAAAAAAAAACAAATAAATAAAGCTAGAAAATATTGTGAAATACGAGGAAATAGCCTATTCGAGTAATAATCACAAAAACTGGACAGAAAAAATATCAAATATGAGAGAGAGTTCTAGATAGGAAGTTCTAGAAAAGAAATATAATAAAGGCAATAGAAAATAGAAGAGGGGTACTATTGGAACATCTGCTACGACACGATCATAGAAGGTAAAATAGAGGGAATGAGAAAAAAAGGAAGACCAGAGAATATAAAATATTCAACCAAAAAAAAAGAAAAGGTTCAGGGAGCTGATTTTTGAATTTCGAGCGCTCGAATTCGTCACTCAAAAATCTGTGGAAAACGGCGAAATGATATTTTAGAAATATGTAAAATTTAATGCCTAGTAGTGGAGATAAATTAAAAGGAATTACAAAAAATTCAAAAATCGGCCCCTAGGTCGTGTCATACCAGAAGGTTAAAGAGTTGGCAGAGGATCGGACCGGTGATGAAAAAGGGGTTAAAAATTAGTATAAGTACAGATAAAAAAAAACAAATGCGGAACTTGAAACTTTGTATATGCGCATATTTCAGCGTTTATACTATGGCCAGAAACTTGAAGTTAGAAGTCACACCAGTTTACATTTATGACATGTACACTGCAAGAAAAAATAACCGGTCAAACGCGAGTCGGTCTTGCTCACGAAGGGTTCCGTATCATTACGCAAGGAAACGGCAAATAAATCACGTTTGTTGTATGGGAGCCCCACTTAAATATTCATTTTATTTTGTTCTTAGTATTTGTTATTATAGCAGCAACTGAAAAACATTTTCTGTGAAAATTTAAACTATCTAGCTATAACGGTTAATGAGTTACAGCCTGGTGACAGACAGACGGACGGACAGACGGATAGTGGAGTCTTAGTAATACGGTTCCGTTTTTGGGTACCAAATCTCAACAAGTTTTCAAGATGTATCCCCTTAATTACTTAAGAATGCGTTGAACGTTTGAATAAATGCAAAGCCGCTACTGAGATTATAAAGTTAGTATTGTAATAAATATTTTGCATCTACTAAAGATGTAAAATGTTCAAAATAAGATTCCGCGCGGACGAGGTCGCGGGTAACAGCTAGTGTAGATAGAAGTTTTGTTTTTTTCTCGCAAGTGCGTTGAAAAACGTCATATGAAACGCGTGTGCATTGGTCATTTACCCACATCAGCTTTCTTATTGCGCGCTCGCTTACAGCTCGCGCGCACAATATCGCCTCGTGTGTACTGACCAACTTAGCACTCTTGTATCATAATGTACTATTATAACTAATCTAGGAGCATGGTGGTGCCTCCGCTTTTTACTTTGTGCTTAATTATATGCTATTAAAATTGTTATACATTTTTGCTTCTAGAATATGGTCGAATTTCTTTATTCACAGCCCTGAAACCAGCCCACTAACATTAACACACGATCAAATAAAATAAAAAAATCAAAATAATTTATTCAGTAACTTCACAGCTTAACAATAAGCTGGTTGGCGTCTCTATTTAAGGATAAACTGACTGTGTCAAGAGACACCGCTCTTCCTTACTAGTTTGTTAAGTAACAATAACAAAATTTAGTACGAACAATATGCTGAATTTTAAAGGCGAACTAAGTAACATCGATTGGGATGACGAAATTTTATCAAGTAACGACGTAAACCAAAATTACAACAATTTTCATAACAAAATTCAAGAATTGCTCAATAAATATATCCCGCTAAAACGTATAAAAATAACATGTAAAAACAATAAATCGCCATGGTTGACTGTCGGGCTAAAAATAGCATGTAAAAATAAAAGATTCCTTAGGATTGCCAGAAATCACACAAAAAACAAAGAATTCATATCTTATTACAGGAATTATGAGAAAATTTTAAAAAAATGTGTGAATTCGTCCAAAAAGTTAACTTTTATAAAACAAATGAAACAATCAAGTAATAAAATTAAATCCATGTGGAATATCATAAAAAACACTACATCTCAAAACAAAATTTCTAAACACAAAAATATAAACATAAAAAGCGGCCAAGTGCGAGTCGGACTCGCGCATGAAGGGTTCCGTACCATTTAAGACGTATTAAAAAAAAATCTACTTGCTAGATCTTGTTAAACATTTTACCACTTTGGACACACATTTTACCACTTTGGAACTGTCTCTCGCGCAAACTATTCAGTTTAGAAAAAAATGATGTTAGGAACCTAAATATCATTTTTGAAGACCTATCCATAGATACCCCACACGTATGGGTTTGATGAAAAAAAATTTTTTTTAATTTATTGACGTATTAAAAAAAAACTATTCACTAGATCTCGTTCAAACCAATTTTCGGTGGAAGTTTACATGGTAATGTATATCATATATTTTTTTTAGATTTTTCATTCTGTTATTTTAGAAGTTACAGGGGGGGGGACACACATTTTTTCACTTTGGAAGTGTCTCTCGCGCAAACTATTCAGTTTAGAAAAAAATTATATTAGAAACCTAAATATCATTTTTGAAGACCTATCCATAGATACCCCACACGTATGGGTTTGATGAAAAAAAAATTTTTTTTTAATTTTTATGACGTATTAAAAAAAAACTACTTACTAGATCTCGTTCGAACCAATTTTCGGTGGAAGTTTGCATGGCAATGTATATCATATATTTTTTTTAGATTTTTCATTCTGTTATTTTAGAAGTTACAGGGGGGGGGGACACACATTTTTTTACTTTGGAAGTGTCTCTCGCGCAAACTATTCAGTTTAGAAAAAAATGATATTAGAAACCTAAATATCATTTTTGAAGACCTATCCATAGATACCCCACACGTATGGGTTTGATGAAAAAAAATTTTTTTTTAATTTTTATGACGTATTAAAAAAAAAACTACTTACTAGATCTCGTTCGAACCAATTTTCGGTGGAAGTTTGCATGGCAATGTATATCATATATTTTTTTTAGATTTTTCATTCTGTTATTTTAGAAGTTACGGGGGGGGGGGGACACACTTTTTACCACTTTGGAAGTGTCTCTCGCGCAAACTTTTCAGTTTAGAAAAAAATGATATTAGAAACCTCAATATCATTTTTAAAGACCTATCCATAGATACCCCACACGTATGAGTTTGATGAAAAAAGATTTTTTGAGTTTCAGTTCTAAGTATGGGGAACCCCCAAAATTTATTGTTTTTTTTCTATTTTTGTGTGAACATCATAATGCGGTTCATAGAATACATCTACTTACCAAGTTTGAACAGTATAGCTTTTATAGTTTCGGAAAAAAGTGGCTGTGACAGAATCGGACAGACAGACGGACATGACGAATCTATAAGGGTTCCGTTTTTTGCCATTTGGCTACGGAACCCTAAAAATCGGTGATTATGTTGTAGAAACGCCCAACCAAATAGCAAGGACTCTCAACGAATACTTTGCATCAGTAGGTGAGTCATCTCCGGCAGGTAGCAGTGCCGGCGCGAACGCTCCTGCACAAGCGGCCGGCCGCCCCGTCATTATACCCACAATAAACTCAATAATGATTAGCGAAGTATCCGAGCGCGAAATTACTACACTAATGCGACAAATGAAAAATCGAACTAGTTCGGGCATAGACGACATTCCGTCGATACTGATTAAATTATGCACTACTGAATTGGCGACCCCGCTTAAGTTTTTAATAAACCAATCTTTTTGCGAAGGAGTATTTCCGGAACTGTTGAAGATCTCAAAAATTAAACCTTTCTTAAAACCGGGCGGTAAAGAAAACGATCCAAGCCAATATAGGCCTATTGCACTTTTACCGACCTTCTCTAAACTATTTGAAAAAGCCATGAACATACGAATTTATAACTTTTTTGAAAAATATCAGATTTTTGACAAAAATCAATTCGGCTTCAGGAAACAACATTCGACGACTCTTGCGATCTACAATTACGTTCAGGAAATACTTAATTACCTAAACTCAAATAAATATGCTGTAGGGCTACTCCTGGACATGTCCAAAGCCTATGATCGTGTCTCCCATAATATTCTACTTCGGAAACTATACGACATGGGCATCCGCGGAAACGCTCATAAATGGTTCAAGTCATATTTACAAAATCGCAAACAGTGCGTACAAATTGATTGGTTTTATAAAAATACGGGTGTAGTAAAGGCGATAACCTCACCAATGCGAGCCACGACCTGCTCAATTCCTCAAGGAAGCGTGATCGGATGTGTCCTATTTCTGGCATATATCAACGATTTACCAAAAATTATGGAATGCAAATGTGTGATGTTTGCGGATGATGTCTCCTTGCTGCTAAATTGCGCGGATAGTACCGAGTGTAACGAACGCTTGCCACAAATCACAGAAACCATAACGGAGTGGCTTTCAGATCACAATCTTGAAATAAATTTAAAGAAAACTAAAATAATCCAATTCAGGCCTATCCAAAAAAAACCACTGCAAATGACATTACAAACAAAAAACGAAATTATAGAGGAAGTAAATGAATTTAAATTACTAGGAATTAAAATAGATACAAGTTTAAACTGGAAATCACATATTCAAAATATAAAATCAAAGTTATCGAGCTTTATATATGCGTTAAGTGTGCTAAAGGTCAACACTGACTTGGAAACCGCTCTGTCAGCATATTTTGCGTTTGCGCACGCAAGGCTCCAGTACGGTGTGATTCTGTGGGGGGCCAGCACTGATGTCCACCAACTATTCCTGTTGCAGAAGAAATGTATTCGCATACTTACCAATACGCATATACCAGATAGTTGTCGACCGCACTTCGCTGCATTAAATATTCTCACGTTGCCCTCCATATATATATTGGAAGCGGCACTCTTTGTTAGGAATAATTCACATCTTTTCACAAAAAAAGTAGTTAACTCGCAAAGAAGGAAAAATGATAAAATTGAAATACAACTACCCCCAACAAAATTAGAAATGTTTAAAAAAGGCCCTTACTACCGATGCATTCTTATCGCAAACAAACTACCGGAAAAAATAATAAACGAAATGGATGACAACGTGTTCAAAATGGAACTAAAAAATTTGCTCCTCAAAAAATGTTATTATTCCATAGACGAGTACCTGAATGATGAATCTTTGCCCAAATAAAATTATGTATAATAATAATAAATTATATTAAATATGTTTTTAATATAGTTAATGATAATTTGAATTTAATATAAATAATACTAATTTATTAATGTTAATGTTTCTGTGGGAGAGTATTTACAAAATAAATAAATATAAATAAATTAATGGCAACTATTAAGTTAAAATAATAATAAAATATCAAATGTTATTTTTTTAATTTTATGCCTTGAACATAAGTATTTTAATTTTATGTACATATGTGCATGCACCTCCTAGTTTTAGTGTAGTTTAAGATATACTTGCTGTGCCCTAACAGGGTTCATGTGTGAACTTGCCCTAATGTAATACCTGTTATGTACCACATGATTAATATGCAATAAATAATAAAATAAAAATAATAAAACAACGGTTGGTATTGGTATTGGTATTCGCGGGCTTGGTTTCCGCAACTCGACGTCGTAATTCGCGCCTATTTTGCGTGATGGTGGGTTGTCGGCACTACTCTTGCCAACCCAACTCTCCAAGAAGCCTAGCAGACCCTTGATGTTGCCGACGACTTCTGGGAGAGACCCCGGAGAACCGAGGTAATGTGCCCGGTATCCTGTCACCCCTGGACATTCAAGAATGACGTGGGCGGCTGTCTCCTCTGCCTCCATGCACGCTCTGCAGAGGGGGCTATCTGTAGGACGTAGGGTTAGTAGGTGTTTGTTTAGTGGGGCGTGGCCGGTTATGGCCCCAGTCAAAAGCCGGAGCTGTGGCCTATTCAGCTGTCTCAGCCTCCTCGACAAACCTGGGTCGATTGTCGGGAGGACCTCCTTGGCCTGCCTGCACGTGCCTAGGTTAGACCAGTACTGTTGGTGTTTTACCTTGGTGTTGTGTCTCAGCATGTTCCGGAGCCAGGCATAAGGCAGAGGTATGATTGGCTCCGGTCCTGCCACCCTCAGTTCCGAGCCAAGTGACCTTTATATTCGAATGTCTATGGTGGTAGTTGTATTTATTTCGAGACAGTATTTTAATTTGTTTACGATGGCATCAGTAAGACAAATTGGGTTAGTCATGTTTAATAGGAAACCTAGTTTCTCTTTTGATAGGGTAGTCACAGCATTTTCGAAATTAATAATCTTTTTGGTGTTTGCTGGTGGTAAAGGGAAACTGGGGCTACTCACATTTAGTAAAACCATAGCGTGGTCTGTAATTGTTGTGTCCAAAATTAAAATATCCAGCTTGGAGTTTTCGATGCCGGACTTAATCATTATGTGGTCAGGACACGACTTGCCTCTTGTGGGCTATATATGGCCTGGGAGTATGCCATGCATAGCCAACATATTGAGGTAGTTTAGCCTGTTTGTGCTTTCATAAGTGTGATCAGTAGGTTTATGTACGAGGTTTATGTTTATGTCTCCGGTGATTATGATATTTTTGCAAGATTTGATACACTGTAGGTGTTGGTTTAGGGAATCAATAAATTTGTCGGCGTTGTAATTCGACGGTAATCTGTAAATGCCAAGGTTATTTCAAGGCACGACGCCTGTGTGAGCTTAATTTCGTTAATTATAGGTTTTTCGTTGTTTAATCTATATTCATTAAAGATCAAAAAATCAGTGTTAAATTTTAGCTGTGATAGAGTGACTGATAGATGGTCAGAGTTACGTAAAATACTTCGAATGTTTTGAGTTATAATGATGATGTCTGAAGTTTTAAAATTAATATGTTGGGTAACTTCATCATATTTGCATTAAGTCGATTGTGCAATAAGGAGGAAATCTATTTGATTGTTTATTAGGAGGGTGTCATCCATTATCAAATGTATATATGTCGGTAGGGGTAACAAGCGCACGGGTTTGTAATATAGCATTTGTATGGTAAGGATGACATTTTATATTCAGTCGTCGTGGTGGCTGTTTTACATAATCTAATTTTAAATTTTTTATAATACATCAATAATATTTATATAGATTGAAATGTACCAGCTAATAAGTATTAAGAGAGCACGGCTTAATATAATACAAACATAGTGATTAGAAGGAAACCTACAAGAAGGAAAACGACAAGAAATACAAGATACAGTTACACCAAGAACTTCGCGAAGGACTCAACCCAAGAGAGCTGAGAATCTTCACCGATGGATCAAAGACAAGGCCAGGCACTGGCGCTGGAGTATTCTCAGAGGACCTAAACATACAAATCTCAACACCGCTAGGTGCCCACAACACAGTCTTCCAGGCAGAATGTATGGGCATCATAATGGCAGCACACGCAATCGCCTCAAGGAAAGTATTGGACTACCCCATCCGCATACTCTCTGATAGTCGGTCAGTACTACAAGGTCTGCAAAGTTATACTTTGACCTCAGGGCTAATCTACGAATGCCACAAAGCTCTGTCAGAGGTAAGCACCACCACCAGCGTAACTCTGCAGTGGATCAAGGGACACAGCAGCTCGCGAGGGAACAATGCAGCCGACATATTGGCGAGAGGAGGCTCGGAACATGCTGCGACACAACACCAAGGTAAAACACCAACAGTACTGGTCTAACCTAGGCACGTGCAGGCAGACGAAGGAAGCCCTCCCGACAATCGACCCCGGTTTGTCGAGGAGGCTGAGACAGCTGAAGAGGCCACAGCTCCGGCTTTTGACTGGGACCATAACCGGCCACGCCCCACTAAACAAACACCTACTAACCCTACGTGTTACAGATAGCCCCCTCTGCAGAGCATGCATGGAGGCAAAGGAGACAGCCGCCCACGTCATTCTTGAATGCCCAGGGTTGGCAGAGTACCGGGCACAATACCTCGGTTCGCCGGGGTCTCTCCCAGAAGTCGTCGGCAACATCAAGGGTCTGCTAGGCTTCTTGGTAGAGTTGGGTTGGCAAGAGTAGTGCCGACAACCCCCCACGCAAAATAGGCGCGAAATAGGACGTTGACGTTGACGTGAGTTGCGGAAACCAAGCCCGCGAATACCTATAATCTATAACCTGTAGCAGGAAACCTTACTTTCCAAAAATAAAGTAGTATAGTATTAGGATTTCTCATTGTCATCCTTAGGATATCTCAGGGAGCCCTGAACCAGGTAAATATCCGTGTTTGAAGGCTCTTAATTATTTTAATTTGTATTCGAAGTCTCGGTGTCGCGAGTCGCGACTGACCGGTTTTTATGTTTGCAAAATATCCGGTGATAGATCAGTATACAATGGCACCGTTATAAACTTTGTTTAGGAATAAATTACAACTGTTCTATAAACGGTTTCGGCTCCGTTGAGAAGTTTTTTGACCTTACAGTAAGCAATGGTAGCTATAAGTAGTAGTACACACATTTTACCAGATACAATATCGGCAGCAACCATTAAACTCATAATATTTAAACTGAGAATAAACCTACCGATCATTTTCAAAATAAAAGCACTTAATCTTTTAATCAATGGCGTTAAAAAATATCGTCATATAAGTTGGAGGGTCATATACGACGGCCGGCCTAAAAGTTGTTAGCTGCTCCGGTTACTACAAGGCGCTGCAATCGGCAGATTGCCTACACGCTAAAACAGGCATCAGATTACCTAAATGTCCGGATCACCATGGTTCCGTGATGGGTAAAGACAATACTCGTACCTACATCAATAAGTTGCTGTGATAATTAGTTTAAAATGTTTTTAAACTTAATTATTTGATTACGTTCTCTATTACAAAGTTTCAACAACTTTTAATCCCGCTTAGGAGATGATTTTTCAATAAATGTAAAATAAATCTCCCGACGCAAAAAAATAACTAAAACTAACAAATAATATTCTAAACCTATTATAATTATTTTCGTCACAGAAATTATGTAACTTCAAATATTTTTATTTTCCAAGCGTCGTCGCGTCGGGGGACTGCTGAGGTTTATAAAGTATGTTTCCAACAACAGCTAATTAATTATTACGAATTACATTTAGGTACCTACGAGTGATTTTAAGTTTCATGCTGCGCTCTACGTAATGCCGCGCGCGGCGAGCTCGGTGTGCGGTGTGCAGCGCGAGGGTGGGCATCACCAAGTGCGGCGACCCGAACGCGCAGACACGCGAGGGCAGACGACGTTAACGTTGACGTTGATTTTGCGAATTTTTCGGAGTAAATTCTTTTGTTGCAATCTGCGACTACACCTGTTTTTCTTACTTTAGCGGACCCCCGACGCGACGTTTCTTCGAAAATAAAAATATTTGAACTTACATAATATATGTGACGATAATAATTATAATAGGTTTACAACAGTATTTGTTAGTTTTTAGTTTATTTTTTCTCGGGGGGTATTTGAAATTTTTAATTTTATTTTTATTTTGTCCTTTTTAAAGTGGGTATAGGTACTAGAGTTTAAAAAATTGACACATCGCGTCGCTTCAACTCTGTCGCAGTGGTATTTGAGCCTAATTGATCCCATTTAATTACCCACCTTCGAAATCTATTTAAAATAATGGTTACCATGTTCTTTTCTTTCAATATCATTGAAGTAATACGGTACCAAATTTCGAATCGATAGGACATAAGGAAGTTAGTCATAACCCCTCACCAACTATTAAAGAGCCGATTGATGATCTTCAAACGGCTGATCAGATCATGGTTACCTTACCATATACTTTCAATATCATTGAAGTAACATGGTACCAAATTTCGTATCGATAGCACATAACGAAGTTAGTTAGATCCCCTCATCAGCTAGAAAAGAGCTGATGATCTTCAAACGGCTGAACAGATTTTCATGAAACATGGCTAAGAACACTCGGGATAAAATTATCTATGACAAAAAAAAAACTAAAAGAAAATCGGTTCATCCGTTTGTGAGCTACGATACCACAAACAGATACACAGACATATGAATAGTGCGTACACCAGAATGTAAACTAATAATAACCTTAAGTCCACGAGATTAATTCATTATAGGCGTGATTCAGAGAAAAAAGAAAGAAAAGTGACGACTAATTTTGTTCAAGAAACAAACTCTCTTAGGTACCTACATTATTGCAAAGGCCGGGAAATGGCGATTTGTAGATGAGATTCTATTTTATCCGACGATAAGAACTGGAGTCCAACTAAAAAGACGAATCTACGAATTGCTATTCGTGCCAAAGCATATATAGTGCTTTTATCCAACACGAGGACATAAGGTAAAATCATCAATTACTTAAGTATCAAGCATTACTCGAATCGAACATCTACATTAAAATAAATGTCAAATCAAATACAATTTCCCTTCTTAATTATTTCAAGTACAAGACTCATACTGCTACATTCTTTCTAAATAATTATGCAATATAAAATAATTTTACACACCTTACTCCTTCGTCTTCTACTCTGTATGTGCTCACTCTATGAGTGACCATATCACTCTAAAGCAACATTGAATTAAGGCATATTACATTCTACACAAAAAAGTCTTACAAACCATTACGGAAAAATTACATGAGTATTCTTAGAGAAAATACTTGCTGAATCTAGACTTAGCGTTAATACTTTAGCAACTTGCTTTAGCGTTAATACCAAGGGAGATTCTCTTAATATGAAACTTGGGAGAATAGGAATTCTACTTTTGTCCATACATTTACCCGACTGCGACTTAACCATCAGCAAGTAAGGTAATGGGTTTAAGAACTGATAATCTAATACATCATATTACCACCAACTCACTTTGGTTCATAATCTTTTTCTCAGTTGTTCCCAGTGCTAAAAAGTGAGTATAAAATTTGAGTTGTTACCTCGGCTGGTAGAAATGATTTGATTTGGCGGTCTTGACATTTTATTAGAAGCCAATACGTTTCGAAGAATTCAACAATTACTTAATATATTTTGTCATACACATATTATTACGTTTATTAATGAATTAGATACAGGAGATTTATTATATAAGAACGATTGTGTTTGATTCCCTCAGTAGGACACCTATATTTACAAGTGTACTTCGTTCGATCTACAACTTTGTCATAAAAAACGAAAGACATACGTCCAGACTTTTTTCAAAATGCAGTTTTGTTGATGGGATCGTCTAAATAGCAGCGATAAATTTTTTTTTTTGAAGTTACTACAGAAGTAGAAATGCATTATGCGTTATTTATATTGGTAAATATGCATAGGTTATATGATTACCTACCGTATATGATTAACGAAATTAAAGTATTTTAACAAGGTGTTCTTGTTATTTTGTTTGTTATTGTTTTATTCGTTGACTTAGGTATATATTTAAAATTTAAAACTAATAATTAAATCTAGGTCATAGTATTGTAATACAAAAAAAGTAAACTTGGTAAGCGCTAGAAACAAAGCGCGCATTTTCATACTCCTACTAATTCACATTTCACATTGCTGTATTTATTACTTTGAATTCATTTTTTATATAATTTTGATTAACCATAAACTTTAGACAGCGATATATATTTTGCTATCGTTGGCGTGTGTGGTGCTTAGCTATACTATAAGATATCTGTCGGTATCTGTCCGTATTTTACGGTAAGTATATTAATATAAAACATCGCTCCGTCTGTGACGCGCTTAAACGTAACCCGCGTAGCATTAGCCTTGTACGCCCGTACAAAGTTAAGGTGACAGTCCATTTCCAACTGCAGCTGCACTACCGTTGCGACATTACTGCAGCGGCCGACTGCTGCTGCTTGCGGCGTGCAGTCGCGGCAGCGTTCGTCAGTTGACTGTCAATGTCAATGAGTTATGAATAATGTCACTGTCAGACGTATAAATAAAATTACTAATTTACTTATTTGTATATTTTACGAGAAGAAGTAAGTGACGATAATGCTACATGGTATACGAAAATGAAGAACAGATTTGCCTTTCTACAAGAATCACAGTCAGTCCAAGGCAGTTACGCAATATTATTAAAAACCAGATATTGAATTGTGATCGTTTGTATGCCGATTAAATAAATAGCAATTTAACTTCAAATTGAAGAAATACAACCAAATTACTCGAATGAAATTAATGCAGAGGAGCAAATATTTTTTAACTTAAGGTAAGTTAACATTTTGAAATTATCTTCGCCATCCTCTTGACTAAATGCGTGACCACCGCGCACACAGCAACCCGAAGAGGGCGGGACTCATGTTGCTCGTGATGGATACGGTGTACGCTGGTTTGCAAAGAGATTCGTGGGTTTCGGAGATGGCAATGCGACACGTAAGAATAAATTCTCCAATGTAGACGTTCAGTGTTAGTAAAATATTACACATTTATCTTTCCGAGTTTTCATATTAAGCCAATTTTACTTTCTTTAGGTACCTAACAGTGAAAAATAAATGAATAAATTGTTTTGTAAGAGCTATAATTGCGCAATTTACACTTAATATTGTCCAGTGTCCTATTTCAAACTGAAGCACAAATTTAAATCTTATAATGGCTCTTGTGTTGCAGGTGTCCATGGGCGACGGCACTCGTGGTCGGGGCAGATACAGTGTATAACTAGACCTTATAAAACTTGACGGGCGAGACAAGAAATCCTTTATGAAGAAAGCTATTTACGTCAGCCAAGGGGCTGATAGAAAGAATTTTGAATAAATTAATTGGAATAATACATATTTTCCTCGTGTTGAAGTGATGAAAAAATTTCGTGTTGCACTCTGTAGCAAAGTTTATTTAACTCTCATTCCTTGAATCCCTGCAACTGTCAATACAATTTTACTTTTAAAACCGTTGTCACTTCTCTCGTGGTTCAATTTTGTAATCTTTCTTATGATTGAGTATCCATATGCTACCATGTGTTAAACAACAACTTTGCCATTTATAATACATGGTAATACAACTTACTGATTGCTTCTTTTAGCTCAGGAATGGCTTTGCTATGACAAAGTGAGAAAGTGTCACCATAAACGAGTTAAACGATATTATACACCGTGGGGTGGTAAAACTTGATAATTTTTAAATTTGTATTCTTAATCGCATTTAGAGACCAAAATATCATACAAAGTTTTCTGAAATCGGTCTTCTTTTAGAGAAAACGCCTTTTTGGCTGGGGCGCTGTCTCTATGTGACTTGGTTTAGTTAGACATACCTTCTGACAAACATTACTGTACTAAAAAGAACACTCGCAATTTTGATCTATAGATGAATTCAGAAAACTTTACTTCTTCGTTGTGGTGTTTTTTTTTTCGCCAAGATGTAAAAAGAAATAACGTGTTGTGTGCAGAAAATTTCTTTTTTATCGGCTAATAGAAAAAAAGAACATGTTTTTGCCGAATTTGACTAAACATGAATGCGTGCTTCTAATCTGCCAGGTTTTACCAACCCACGATGTATATAATATGATATTACGACACTTTCACATTTTATCACGCCAAATCACTGTGCCACGGTATGGTCAGCGAGCATTCAGTAATTAATCCTGTTAAATGCGAGAATCACTTAAACTTTTTTTCGGTCGGTGGCAAACAAGTATACGCGCCGCCTGGTATAGCACGCCTCCAACTCCAGAAGTGATACATGCGCGTTGCCGACCCTTTAAAAGCCTGTACACTTCTTTTTTGAAGAACCCATACTGTAGACCCTCATAAAAACCTCGGCAGGGAGCTCAAACTACAGTCGGAGCGCCCGGGGGAGGAAATCCCTCATAAGCCGCACAATGCGCGACCAATGTGGCCAATAAAAAAAATTGATCTACTATGGTTTCGTAGTATCCTAACACAAATACAGAAGATACAGAGTAAGCTATTTCATTCGAAACATTTTCTACTTTAATTCCGAAATCTATGGATAAGTCAGAGAGAAAGAGGAGAGAGAGGAAATTGCATACGACCACCCCGTTCAGTCTTAGAATCATCAAAGAAATATTATATTGTCACATTTGTATGCTGTGTGTACATGATTGTATGATGAATAACAGTTATTATACCTACATCGATCTTTTTTCTAACATATAAGTGCGTCCTGTAATTTAGTAGTACATAGTAGTAGTAAAACTCTTAATTGTACAAAAATGAAAACAAAACAGGAAAAAAACACTCATCTTTAGTACAAATGCGAACTAGTTTTCCAGTTTTTTCACTATCAGTCACGTAAATAATTTATATATACATACATACATAGCTCCTATCTACTTATTGCCTACCATGAAAATCTTAATTTGAAAATCGTATATTTGCCTCTCTATCGCTCTTGCCCTTTCGAGCTTATAGCTGTCCTCGGAAAAGTACGAAAAAATGAAAGCACAGTTTATTTAATGAATTGATCAGGAAACATTAAAAAAAAAACAATAAGAGCCACGCCAGGATACAGAGGGCCTACCGCGAAACACAGAAACTATCGGGGTTGTTTATTCGCGGGTGTAATAAACTCCTTAGAATATAGTGGTTATATCCTCTTTGCTTAGAGCTACTAATATCTGTGACCAAAGACATTTCTGTACAGGTGAAAGATTTGACGTGCGGCACGCAGCTGCAGTTGCGCTCCAAACACTAAAAATCGCCATGCTACGTGCAGTCGGTCTTGTCATCATTTTACTATGGAATTTGACAATAACACCGACGCATTCAGGCCGCTGCAGTACTGTCGGAGCAGTAGTGCAGCTGCGGTCGGAAATACGTTAAAATTACCATATTACGTGCAGTCGGTATTGTCATTGATTTTACTATGGAAATTGACAATAACACCAACGCGTTCAAGCCGCTGCAGTAATGTCGGAGCAGTAGTGCAGCTGCGGTCAGAAATGGACTGTCACCTTTATTGCTCCGAGCGCTTGGTAGGCGGGATATGGGCGATGTTCACGTAGTTCTATTTGAAGGCGGCAATGTCAATTCGTATAGAAGGGCTTATCCCTAGTTTATATCGCGAATGTGAAGGCAGCAAATTTTTTGTGTCTTCTTGGGCCATCACTGATATTTCTTCAGGCGTAGACACTAAGTGTTCGTCTTCATCCATTTTAACTTGAAAGACACGCTGTTTTTTAACACAAAAGTTAAGTTTTTAATCGACAACCACAATAACCACATTCTAGAAGTAGCAAAGAATGGTCAGTACGGGCGGGAAAATGAATAAATGAAATTAAAAAATCTTGTCTATAGTTCACTTATTTGTCAGAGATGACATCTAAAATAAGGTTGGTAACAATGTATTTCATACAATATTCTTAATTCAATTCAATTCAATTCATTTATTTAATCAAGTAACATGACTCATACAATTTGTTAGTATACAATACAATATTAATTCTTATATCTAATGTTAGTATATAATTAATAAATTAAACATAATATGGGCTGCAAGACTCATGCATCTCACAGCAACGCCTCAAGTATAGACAGTCGAACCTGTCCGCAATTGAGCGCAGGATGGGGTTGGGGCTGTCCCGCACCCGGCGCACCAGGGATGAGCATCGCTTGCGTATAGTCGCATGAAAGCAATCCATACGCGCCTCCGCAAACATCCCAGATGCGCTACAGAAGCGGGGCAGCCCCAGCAACACCCGAAACGCGTTATTATATTGTATTCGGAGGACTCCATAGGCTCTCTGCGTGTAATACCTTCATAAGCTGCATGAGTATAAAGATGTACAAAAGGCTCTAAACAATGTGACTTTTACTTCTTTTGTACATCTAGCGAACTTACGGGCGATCATGTTAGCCCTCACAGATAGGGCCCTCCGTTAAGTGTAGGGCGTCCTCCCGGGAAATACCGGTTCTCGATTTCCTGGGAAATCCCGTGATTTATTTGGAATCCAAAGAACCGGTACTGAGCACCGAGTCCCGGTACTCCCGGTTCCCGCCATAACATCAAATAAACATTTATATTAACAGTAAAATTAACGCACCGGCAAGTTCGGCAGCGTCGCATATATATGCAATCGATTGCGAACATCTCTAGGTGACCGTACCATAGACGCCATTAGTTTTCTTCGGATATATTATCAAGAAAAGAGATGCAAATAAAAGTATTGGACTAAGTACTAGATTTAGTTAGACTGATTTATACATATCATCTTAAGTTGACATTTAATTGAAGTAATCATTAGCGTCTCGTCAAACAAATTCGACATATTTACATAACTAGTCAGATATTGATTTTGAACTTGTAGGTGTAATTTTGCAAAAGTTTATTATTTTGTAAGATTCAAATGTTAGATAATGACCTGAAATACCTGATTATAATTTGTTAATGTTATGTTTAAGTTTCCGTAATATTGATTACTTTTTACTCAGAGTTTAATAAATGTTATATACACAAGACTTAAACTACAATGTTTATGTATAAAACTATAACTCACATTCTTGTGTCTAATTGTTATTGATCTCCAGTTCCATCCGTTCTTAAGCCAATGATTAGATTAGGTATTTGATAAGTTCTTTATGTTAAATTATTTATTTGTGAGGTGATTATATTTTTGTTAAAAAAAAGAACTGTATTTGTTTTAAGTGTGTTGATTATTATATTACTGCAATGTTACAATTATCTTAAGTTAATCACATTTGAAATAGAAAAAATATTGAACTATTATAATTAGACTGATTTATATTATTTAAGTTCACATTTAAAATTAAAATAATGATTAGCGTTACGTCAAGTAAATTCGACGACATCTTACATAAATAGTCAGGTTGAGATATTAAAATTTGTATAACTTTGCACAATTTGTTTTTTTTTTTTAATTACAATAATATGATAATTATGATATTGTGAACATGATAATAATGTTTAAAATATTATGGTGTTTGTAAGTATTACTAACTACACATGATTCATAACATTACGGTTATGATCAATGACACTGTTAACTGATTAATCAATTAAGACTGATTAAAGTAACTATAAAGACTGATTTAAGTGTATTATTCCTAAAACTGTTTTTTATTCTATAAAAAAATCTTATTATTCCTACGTAATGAAAAGGAATTCATTATTATTAAAGTTAGTTGCAAGATTCACAGTTAAATGATGTCAAACAAAATATATAAAAATAATTCAGCTCAGCATAAAGAACCGGGAGAACCGGGAATCCCGGTACCGGCTCCAACCCGGTACCGGGAAATGAAAAACTAGGAACCGGTCCCGGGACTGCACGCCCTAGTTAAGTGGTCATTACACGAAGTATCGAAAAGTGCCAAAAAGATACTGCGTGTATGCACAAATGCGTTTTTGGGAAATAGACTAAAGACTTGTCTTGACAACTATAAGGTAGGATTTTAAAGATGTGTGCACGACCCTTTAAATGACAAATAAAAGTACGGGAGTAGAAAATAGTTTGTTAAGTAATTACAACTTTATTGTTTATCCACAAACAACACACCGTTCAGTATTGGTATAGCTATTTAAAATGCGTCAACCAAGTGTCGACATAATCGAAAAGTAAATTGAATCATCGAGTCGGGTCTGCCAGGCTGCGAGCAGCGAAAGTCCCAGATTAATTGGCTTTGTTTATTCTGCCGTTTTATTGACTGGTGACCCTCTTGCCCGAGGGGGTTTCTTTCAATTTCTCCCGGGATATGTACTTCAACTATACTTAATTAATATTTCAGTGGATATTGTCAAATGAAATGAAATAATAACTTATTGTTATTATTATATTATTACTTAATACAGATTCCCAAGTACAAATCACAACATAATAAAAAATCATGTCCTCAGGTAGGATAAACGTTTCGGTAGCACTATTTTTATTAAATAAGTTAAAAGGATATAAAATGAATAAAAAATGTGCTTTGAGATTGACAAACATTTTACCAAGCTAAGTAAATTTTACTAATCACAATTTTCTGCAAATGACATTAAATAGCTTTTAGAAAGAAGTAGCTCCTTATAAACAGAAATACAAAATAGGATAGTGGACAACCGCTTCTCTATACAAACGTAGTCCCCATTTTCCTCTCTGTATATTGACATACCGAATTTGATATTGATACATTAACCATAGCTATGGCCCTTCATTTGATTTTTATTTCGAACTAAAATTCCTCCGTCTGATCCTCGTGGTCCCCTAAGCTCAAATTTTAAGACCCGCAAACAGGGATCCCAGAAATTGTAGTTGTCAAATTTGATTACTGTCACTTTTATTTGAACCCAATTTAAGACCTAAAATCTGTATTTGCAATCACATTATTTAGCCCTAAAAAGTTTTCCTCCGTATTGTATTGCCTAGCACTCGTCTACTGATTATGGATCTAGTAATGTCTATTTTATTGAAATCCGCTAAATAGTTTAGGAGCTAGAAGAAAAAATATGATTTAATATTCGAAGTCCTCTCAAGGCGGTTGGTTTAAATTTTTTGAAATAAAACGAGTGTAAATAAGTTGTGAAGGGTAAGAGGAATCTACCGATATGTCATTAAAAAAAATCCGTCCAGTATCCTAAACAACAGGGTGTATTGAATCATCAGTACTTAAACCCATAACCCTACTTTCTGGTTAAGTCGCAGTCGAGTAATATGTTAATATTGGGGTAGATCACGTACAGATATATAGTCAAAAGTGGAATTCATATTCCTCCGAGTTTCCTATTAAGAGAATGTCCCCTGGAAGTGTATTAGCGTTAAAATTAAATTCAGCAAGTAACTACTACTATAACAAGATGTATTTTTTCCGCAAAGATATCCTGGACTTTTTTGTGTAGAATTTAATAAGCGTTAAAGTTGCCTTACACTATATTTTCACAAAGAATATAGATTTAGAGTAGAACGCGAATTTCTCACGGATGGTACACATTTTCCAAGATGGCTGCGATTGCTCGAGGTCCCCAAATGACAAATGGCGTGGGCATGAAAAAGGGGACTTTAATTTATATACATACCAAATTTCATGACTGCTCTAGAGATTTCGAGGTTGGTCTTAATCCGATCGTGCTACGAATGAAGAGGCATAGTTATGGTCAATGTACTTACATCAAATAGTGTAAAAATATTTTCCAAAATTTCAATATCCAGTGCAGAAACTGGAGACTACGTTTGTATGGAGAAGTGGTCGTCCAATATCCTCTTATTAAGCCGACGGCTATGTACGTATGACGTACCTATCATGTTGGAAGTGCTTAGCGGAAATGGCAAGCAGTGTTGTTAGCAGGATCATTGGTATGCCACACGGGCAGTCGTCAGACTCGCTAGATATGTCCTTACACGGATCCAACATCTTACGTATCGTGGACCTAGGTAGTATGCAAATATCAAGATCAGCAAGTATCTAGTACTTATCCATCTTAAGACAAGCATGTATGAATTTCCATAATTTTAAAAATGAATATATTTGTAATTTAGAACATTTTGTGATATGCTTAATCAAAATCAAATACCGTCCTAATAATCTATAATTATATAGACTGTTGTTTTACTTTCTCTTGTATCGCTTTTATTTCTTCTGCATCAGCCGATTTATCTACGTATTAATCTTGTTGGAAGGCAGATTATACATAAATTACCTTTTGATATAAAATATACTTGTTCTTTGTGTCTTGTTTCTGACACAGTTTGTGTTTTTAGGTTTCCGTACCTAAAGGGTCAAACGGGATCCTATTACTGAGACTCCGCTGTCCGTCCGTCCGTCCGTCTGTCACCAGGTTGTATCTCATGAACTGTGATAGTTAGCCAGTTGAATTTCTACAGATTATGTATTTCTGTTGCCCCTATAACAACAAATACTAAAAACAGAATAAAATAAATATTTTTTTCCAATCTCGAGGTTCTCATCCAATCACCGAACACGAACACGAATGGGTCAGTACTTCGATGGGTGACCGTTTTTATAGATAATGGTACGGAACCCTGCCTTTGCGAGTCGGACTCGCACTTGGCCGATATTTTTTATTTGCTTTACCTGTTCAATTACTGCGTTCTTGTACATCTTTTTCACTTTTACTTTTATACATATTAACATGATTAAATCGGTCGGTAGTCCATTTTCTTTTCTTCTAGTATTCATTTTGTCTTCTTATGTAACTTTTACTCTCAAAAATAGTATTATGTACTGTATGGTGATCTTCTTGAATTTGAACTGAAACGGGATTTAATCACGTACACTTGATTTTATTATTTGACCTGTCGTTTCCAATGTGATCTTAATTACGTTCGTTCGTTCAGGCAGACCCAGGCAGAGGAAGGGAAGTAAGTAAAATTTGTGTTAATTCAAATCAATATATGGGTAGGTAGTCTATTTCAGAAAGTTATAAAGATAGACGAAATGCAGTGATGTTAAACGATGTATAAGCTTGCGGGGCATCGTGTGGTAATTTTTTGAAAATATGTTCGTAACCTTTTTTGTAAAATCCATAATGGTTAAAAATAAACGATAGAATTTCCCGTTTATTCGGACAATATACCACCAAGACATTCGGCACTCTTCGGTAGGCTTATAAATCACTTGTAGCTACAAAACTACACTTTTCACACCACCTGCTCGACGATGCCAAATTATATACCATGCAAACCTTAGCGAAAGCAAATCATTATAGCCCATTATATATTGTACTGAATTTCATTATAACCCGCGGGTTATAATGTGATTTCACTTCTTATAGTTCTTATTGTTATGTTCATAAAGTCTAATTTCGTGAAGCCCGTACAGCGGCACACGCGGCGCGGTGGCCGCTGCACTGATTTGAAAATCGAATTTATTTATTCGAAAATCGTACTGGCCTACTGGCCACTACAAGCTGAATATTGTTTATGAATAAATATATTTAAAAAAAAAAAAACAAAAGCCGCGAGTGCTACAAGACGCTTGACGCTGGGTATCAAACATTCATTTTAATTTTTTCTTTAAATATTGTTTTTTAATAAAATATTGTTTCCAATAGGCTTAGTTTTTTTTTCATTGTCTCGGAGGAGATAAGAAAAGTAGAGTATACTCCTCGGAGATAAAGCTGTTTTTGTCTTGGGTGCGCTTGAATCCCTCACTGCACTCAGAACGCCGTCTTAAATAGCCGGTTTGAAATAAGAAATTGGACAAAATGAAGTGTAAATTGCGCAATTATAACTCTTACAAATCAATTAATTCATTTATTCTTCACTGTTAGGTACCTAAAGAAAGTAAAATTGGCTTAATATGGAAACTCAGAAAGATAAATCTGTAATATTTTGCTAAAACCGAATGACTTTATTGAAGAATGTATTCTTACGTGTCGCATCGCCATCTCCGAAACCCACGAACCACTTTGCAGAAATAAATGAAAGTCCTGATAAAAGAGCGTACATGGACTTATTTTTGAGGGGACGTTTATCGCAGACTTCTAAATCCAGCCGGTAGTGTCCGCACGTTTCTGACGGCCGGGTCAGGTACAGGTACTAGGCCGTCAAAAACGTGCGGACACTGCGGGCTGGATTTGGCTGGATCACGTACCTACGTGATGCAGATAGATAAAGTGTGCACAAGATACATGAGTCCCGCTCTCGTCGGGTTGTTGTGTGCTGTGGTCACGCCTTCAGTCAAGAGGATAGGAAAGATAAATTCAAAATTTTAACTTACCTTAAGCTAAGAGTTACTTCTCCTTATATGTCAATTAGTATTTTTCTGTATACGTCTGACACTATTCATAACAATCGTAATTTAACATTGACAAGCAACAAACGAATGCTACTGTGCGACTGCAGTTGCACGCAGCAGTCGCCGCCGCTGCAGTAATGTCGCAACGGTAGTGTAGCAAAATTTGTAGGTAGACTATGACATCGTTATGCTTAATAGCTTCGTCAAGTCAAATCCTTTATAATTTCAGGCTTTTCTACACAGCACAGAACTTGGCACCCATATAGATCTCAATACTTTTATCGGGGAGCGAACAATATTTATTTATTAAAATACAGTGGTATTATTAAAAAATAGTCTCAGCCCCACAAAACTCAACAATGGGTTTGATAGTTATAGAACTAAAAATAACTTATAGAACCGGTGGTTTGACGGCCGGTCTGGCCTAGTGGGTAGTGACTCTGCCTATGAAGCCGATGGTCCTGGGTTCGAATCCCGGTAAGGGCATTTATTTGTGTGAAGAACACAGTTCCTGAGTCATGGGTGTTTTCTATGTATATAAGTATTTATATACCAGGTGCCCGCGAGCATTGCTATTCCCGTAGTAGGTATTAATTCTAGGAACGGATAGTTGGCCTGAAGTCACAGCCATTGTGATGTAAGCATGATAAACTGGTGTCAAGGAATCCGCTGAATTGAGCTGGGCATTGTGAATTTCATCTCGCTTTGTGTGGTAGGGCACAGCCAGTGGATGTCATTCCAGATCTAGAGCAGAGCCCAACTGGGGAAGTACCTTACAGAAAACCGCAGCCAAATAACACTAGACCCTACTCATAGTGTTGTGTTCCTGCCGGTAAGTAAGGTTGCCAGAGCTCAACGAGGGGGGGGCGGGTTTAGGGTCGGTAACGCGCATGTAACTCCTCTGGAGTTGCAGGCGTACTTAGGCTACGGAGACTGCTTACCATCAGGCGGGCCGTATGCTTGTTTGCCACCGACTTAGTATAACAAAAAGAGCTCTAGGCAGCTATGGTTATTTATTGCAAGTAGGTATTTATGTTTTAAGCTAACTGGTAAAATATTGCAATTGCTATTGTTTTTCACCTT
Source organism: Cydia pomonella (assembly GCF_033807575.1). Lineage (NCBI taxonomy): Eukaryota > Metazoa > Arthropoda > Insecta > Lepidoptera > Tortricidae > Cydia > Cydia pomonella. The sequence goes on along the minus strand of NC_084703.1, from coordinate 13,553,888 downwards.
GTTTTTTTTGACATTAAATTTTGTTTGCCAAAAGACAAAATACGACACAATCTGCTCACACACACACACTACAAACAGTAGGTACACTTTACTTTAATTGATGTTTAACTACAATAAATGTTTTAATTTTAAGAACAATAGCTTAAGTTATATGAATATTATCTACTCGTACCTACATTAAGAAAGAGCGGGTTCTCCTGATACAGGTATACATATACTTCTTACTAAGAGGGCTCATCCAATTGTTGTCAAAATGTATAATGTTTAACCTAATAAACTTTTTCATTTTCATTTGTTTAATAAGAAATTTTCTTCTATTTATCTTAAGACTACTAAATTAATTATGGGGGCGCCTATGTGTGACCGAGAATCTGTATGCTTCATCTATTTAGTAAGTAGGTAATTAAGTGATATGCGCATCTAAGCTGTGATAATCTTAAAAAGAGGCTGAGTAGAATAACGTTTGGGGCACCCTCTAATGACACTACGTGTCGTTACGCCTTAAAACCCTCTTCCATAGATGGCGCCGATTACGCAGACTGGCGCTAGCTACGATGACAATGGTACAAGCGGGAGCTTATAGATGGCGCGTCATGTTTCAGTAAACTCTCGCAGTGCGCCGACCCGTACCGACTCATACCAATGCAAGATACGCTTCCGCCTACACATTATGTTTAGGTATCCCTCTCCTATCGTAGCCGTATGGAGTCAGTACGGTCGGTACGGCACGGGTGTCGACCGTCGTACTCAATTACTGAACGGGCTGCGTTTCAGTGTGCAATGAATCTTACCGGAATGTGCATTGAAGGCTCTTAGGATCACAAACGATAATTTTGTTCAATTCTAAACATTCCTTAAGTGAAATTACATTCGGTCCTATAAGAAGTTTCAAGTTGTTGGATACAAAATCGTGTTTACTTTACAGACAGTGAGTGAACTACCTATATGTTTTGAATTGTGACGGGTGGCGTGGTATGATGGTAAGTTTAAAATGTTTTGTAGTTCATATGTTGAAACGTGACTTATTGAATATTGAAAGATCAAGATAATTTTCTTCATAGTTGCTAATTACAGCTGTATCTTACCATATAGGTTCTATACCTAGATACCTACATGTAATATGTACATTTATTTGGAGTAATAAATGAGATTAGGACACCTATTGTACCTTATATTTTAATGACAGTAATATGATTCTCAATATACCTAATGCTTTCAAGAATTTATTTATAGCGTACCTACTTATGGAGTACCTAGGTACTCCCGTTTCATTGTAGAATGCGGCTTTGTTTCATCCAATGACAATTGTGTAATTTTGACATAGATAACTACTTATACCTACTATTATATAAAAAAAAAGGAGTAAAGTAACAAAATCCTTTCCATTTGCCTATGCAATAGCAATAAATAGCTCGCCAAGTCGTGCACTGCTGCACCGGGCACTTTCTAGAGGAACGGTAGGTAATACGAGGATGTATTGTGATTTTGAATCCTTCAATAATTCAGGTGCAATTATAGCAACCCCCGATTATAATATGCATTAAACTTTTTATAAAGATCGGTGCTATTTTCGTATACCTCCATCACCCATATGAGAGGATCCGTTAGTTACTTTTTCAGTTCAGGACGCATTTTTGTTTTTGCTTGATACCTATTTCTCTATATTTAAAATCAATATAAGTAATTTTCATTTGTATCTTAGTGCAATTTTTGTCAATACATTAATAAGGTGCTAAAACTAAAATTAATCGCACGATAAAATGATATGGCGCGTCAAGAGAGTGTGCACAGGTCTCTAAAACCTCTTTTCAGGGGGTGTGAAATGTGTAATAGAATCACGTTAGTCTTGCAGGGGTTCAACAGTCGCCGCAGGGCGGGATCAATGGTCGCACTCGTAATAAACGCACCGTTCCGCTGCTGTCATGAATTTGTAATTTTTCTTATTCCATACATTATATTTTACGCCATCCCACACAAGATTGTGTTATAGTAAAAATTTTCTTATTCCATACATTATATTTTACGCCATCCCACACAAGATTGTGTTATAGTAAACTAGCAAAATTACGCAATTTCCCGCTACAGGTGCTTAGGAAGGTAATATCACCAGTGACAGAAAGCGTGTGGGCGCCTGATTTACTTCGCTGCACAGAAATGGGTAGGTGGTGGTGGTTTACATACTAAGGCGAAAAACAAGGTAGTGAAAAAATATCTTTTACTGTTAAAAGTGCTATATTTGATACGTATAACTGACCTGATTTGGACATAATTACTCGCTATCGTGTGCGTAACTTACTTTCTATGCATCTTGTAACCTGTAAATCTATGAAATGTACCCGGCTGGTTACATAATACCTAGGGATGTAGTAAAGGAAAGAAAACACAAGAGTTCACTTGATAGTTGTTTTATTTCTTCTTTCAAAACTCCTACATACCCTAAAAATTCAACTTCTAGCTCAGACTGCTAACGGTAGAGCTGTTGGTTCATTCATATCTGTATTCTTACACTATAGGATAAATCACCAACAAACTACATGTTTAATTAAATTTTATTCTGGTAATTATTATATGAAAAGTTACACCTAAGCATTAAATTTGGCAAGCAACACTGTCCATCAGACCTCAGTAAACCTTGATTATGATATTAAAATTATTCATTATAAATGTGACAAAAGCAAAAGGTTACCGATCTATGACAATGACAAAACTTGTTCTACAAGTAAACTATGAGCTTCTTAAGGGCTACCTAAGGGTTTTCTAAGGGTTTCAAAAGGATTTCCTAAGGTTTTCAAAGGGCCAACACATACCTGCTGCCACAGACGATGTTTATTCCTCCGAATTAACTCCTCTGCATTCCGCCTGACGAACAAGACAGACGACAGAAAAAGTCTGCTGCAGTCAAAATTAGCATTTGGGTTGGAACTCGTAACAATGGCCGTGAAGGCGTCCCGAACTGGACGAAGAGAAGACCCGTCTCTTACATCAGCCTGCCACGCTCAAGGGCACGCTCCTCTTTCCTCAGCAACTTGGCAAAGGAAAGCAACATTTGCCTCGACCTATTAAAATCTGGAAAGAATAAATTACTTAGTCTTCCGAATTTGGATTAAGCTGGTTTGCAATGAAAACACTTTGTGAGAATTGCTTACCCAGAAACCATATCTGAATCTCCGGAACTATATAATATACTCGTATGGCGACAATAAATTTCCACGCTGAGTTTTATAAATATCTATTTTAATTTTGTAACAAATCAATATTCTCACACAAACCAATGCCGTCTTTTCTTCTCCTTCTTTTTTTCCCTACATTTCAAATTTAGTGCTCTTTTCAGCCAGAACTGTGTGTTGTCAGTCAAATTGTGCTACCTTTTAAAACATGTAGGTTTCATTACCTAACGACACAATATCCAGAAAAAAAAATGCTGAAATACAACTATTTATATTTGTAACTAAACTAATTAAATTAAATCATGTTTCATATTTCTAAAAAAAAATATAACACTAAGAGAAATAAAAAGAAACAACGAAGTTATTACGCTAACACCACTAGATGGCGCTATGTGACAATCTTACTCGTACTGGCATTAATAGTGCGAGCGAGATATATAAAAAGCAAATTACGCACACGTTAGCGAATATGTCAGTGTAAAAGTCGTAGTAGCTGTACATACCTACTTATTGATTAGATGCTACATGTAAATGCCTGGGGTTCAGCAACAGTGCATATAAAATAAGTAGGCATTTGACTGGTAAACAAGCGCTTTTTGACCGGGAGTAAACTCCTCAAATTCGTATTAGAGAGTCTATATGAGTTATTAGTCCGTGAGTTAAAAGCACGTGATGAAACCTAATTTTCGAAACATCGCTTGCCCAGCAGTGCGCGCTATCGTACCGGCCAGCCGGTAGACTAAACAATGTGTGCAGATATTTGCATGCTTATGAATCCCATTTCAATAGAACAATATAAAAATGCATTTACTTATTAGGTGTCTAAAAGTTGGGAGCGAAAAACAAATTCCGTACAAATTTTTGAATGACTTTTTTTTAAGAGGGGAAATGCATTTCGCATACCACCCAGGCGCGAGGACGGGCCTGGGATGGTTATGTGGGAGTGGGACACTAAAACCCCTCTGTTGCCGCCTCCGTGCTACAGGGCGAGGTCCCGGGAACGCCGAAGTACTCTTCCGCAACGCGCTTACCTAACATAACCTAACGAAGGGGTCGTTTGATTTTTTAGCTTTTTATTTATTATAAAAGTTAGGCGCATTCAAAAAAATGTATGGAATATGTTTTACGCTCCTAACCTTTAATACATCAAATTGTGTAAAAATATTTTTGATAATGGCTAGAGAGAAAAATTGTGACTTGGTTTGTATAAAGTAGCGGTCGTCCGCTATCCTCTTAAGAATAGTAAATAATAGTGCTTTAAGGAATATATATAGTAGTATTTTATCTACACATATATCATAAACCCTCTATGATGCCTATGCTCTATAATGCTCCGTAAATAATGGCCAACAACATAGACTGTTTTGTTACAACAAATTTCTTATCTGTGATAATGTAGTTAGTGCTTCATAACTATTTACATCAAAATCGATTTGGTTATACATACAAATTTGGAACATCTCTGAAAAAAAAATCGATTTCACTTCTATTCTAATATCAGTCGAGATGCCTTTTTGTTCGAAATGAAATGTCAATTGCATGCAATTTTGACATATCTCGCATGCTAGTTTGTATCGAATGATACGGAAATAGGCCCCCGACTCTAGAGTGTCTCTGAATTTAAAAAAAACTACATGCGTGAAAAAGGATTTCATTTGTCGTGCAGTTTATCTTTTAATTAGTTTTAAGTATAAAATGAATATGTTTTGTTGTTTTTAAGGTAACTATAGCAAAAGTTTCGCGTAAAATAAGCGATAAAAATATTTCGGTGACGCCACCATATATCCGCGAGTTCCGCCAAGAGAGCAAAGATTTGGCAACAATGCCCCAACGGAGGCTGTAATTTGGGTTAGTGAATATTTCATAGAAAGTTTATAATATGTGTGTAGATAAAATAGTGCACTCGTGTGATCTTTTTAAGAAACTCACTTCGTTCGTTTCTTTAACCCACATTCGTGTATTTTAATGGCTTTTATTATGTAACAGTCATAAACTACAACCGTTGTAAAATAAGGATAAAAAAAGGCGAATGGCGGGAGTTACAATATGAGCCGGAGCCGAAGGCGCAGGCAAGCATTGTAAAGGAATACGCCACGAGCATTTTTTGACCTACTTATACAACGTTGCATACAATACTTTTCCTACGAGAATCATATAGGTAAACAAACCAAAAGTAAACAGATAAGATAAGGTAGAAGTACTAGTGCTCGACGCTGCACTAGTCACCGACATGGGCACTTTATTTCATGGCAATATAGGTTAAATTTGAACAACGAAGATTTTTCTGTCACTTTGACATAAAGTGCCCATGTCGAGTACTAGTGCAGCGTCGAGCACTAGTACTTCTACCTTACGCGAGCAACCTTCTTACGCGCCCAGCCTGCCCCGGCACGGCTGGTCAACGGGTATAAGGAGACCTCACGTATATTTTTCTATTGTGAACGAAACTAAGAAAAAATATCTACCACTACCACATAGTTTTTCTCGGTTTCATTAAACATACATCTTCACTTGGCACTTCAAAATAGCGAGTCAAAACAAGATTTACTCTAAATAATACCTTTTATCTTAAAATTAGGTCGAATGAAAAAAAAATACACGTAAGGTTATGTGGGGGAGGGGGGGTTAGCCATGAACCTCACCAAATATCACCAAGGGGGAGGTGGGGTAAAAACTAGCCGAAAAAACCTTGCATGATTTGTGCACATAGCCCTATGCAACCAAATCATTATTTTGTAAGTTGGCAGCAATGCACTTAATTTGAAACTGTACGTTTGATTTATTTTTTGAGGTGGGTAGCCATTAAGTAACATCACACAGTAACGAGCGATTTTAAAGCACAAGTGCTGTTATGAGGAATAGAAAATATAGACTTTTCTTCATGTATGTTTTTATATTCGTGTTCATGAATGTATAATTGACAGATAACTGATATTGGATCCGAGACGTGACATCTAAGGCCGAGACCGCAACGTGAGGTGTCGATTTCCTTGCAATCCTTAGTTTTACTAGCACATACACAGGTACGTATTATTAGATTGTTGACCAAGGGATGAAAGGCACTCATCCCTTGGTGAACAATCTACTGCTGAGGTAGTGAGCTATTTCCCACCCCGTGTGCTACTTGGGTAGTTCACGTTTGGCAATTTGTTCTCTTTGCCAAGCAGTTAGGTTTTCGAGAGACATTTTTATATTTCTATCCTATTTAGTTTTTTAAAATAATTATCTGGTGCTTTATTTCATGCATGGTGTGAAATAATTTATCTTAAATACAGTCGAATACCCTATTGCGGGATCTTACCAATCAACCATAGGGCAAATCTGAAATGTATCAAGGTGGGTGCAGTGGCAAAAATCCTTTTCTACATAATTAGGCGTAGGACGCTGTCTTTTTAATTTCATTCTATGTTATCTAAAATCAACAATAATCGTTCTTTCACCGGTCTCCCTCAATTAAGTCGGTTTTTTTTTCTTAAAAATTATAGAACCTTAATGTGTGTTTGGCCCTATTAATCCCGTCACAGACGAAGTCATAATATACCAAAAGATACATATCTTATATACCAAGGCTTACTTACTATATAGGTATTTTACGTACTCTTTGACAGAGTCCACACACAAAGCTATACTCAGGTATATAAAGCAAGGCATCTTAAGATACTTTGCTATATACAGCTCGGTATATTACGATATATTTTGGTATATTTCGTCTCTCTCACAATGTAGTGTGCTACTTAGACAGACAGTGATATATGTATATTTTTCCAAGAGTGGCAGCGATTTGACAGCCCAGACAGTGCAAATGTTATTTTATACGTCGATCTTCTATTAAATTATGACGTTTACTTAACATTTGCATAGGCTATCAAAATCGTTGCCAACTTAGCTTGGTCTGACTCTATACTACTCGTATAAGATATATTTCGGTATATTAATATATATTATCGCTCCGTCTGTGACGGACTGACGGGCTTTACTCAATCTACGAACAACAACATAGGTACCTACATATTTTGGGTTTCGCTGAAGTAAATGTCGAGCCCCGACTGACTCGCGTGCACTAGTGTAGACTGAGGAGCTCTCCCCTTCAACCGCTTTTGGCAACATGTACACATATTATTAGGCTGACAAATGATGAGTCACTGCCCGGCCCCGACAAGGGAGTGCCCTGCCAGCTGTGACATCACTACGACCTTTCCACCCTCCCCGTGGATTTTATACGTACCATAATCACGACAGTTTCGATCATATGATCCTATTTGTAGTGTATTTCTTTAGATAGTCAAATAAATATAAACAAGATATTCAGGCGTTAACGATTGGCACGTTGGCTACGCGAGCAGGTATGTAATAGCAAATATTACAAAACGCAGTTACTATTGATTAATTAAATCATCCCGATATATTCCTATTAGCAAAAGCACGATTATAGCACCTACTGTTACTTGGAGTAACTAATAAATATTACCTTGTAAAACTTCTGTAAGTTTTGTCACGTCGAGTTAAATTAATTGTCTTGAATATTGCACAATAGAATAACTGTATTGTGGTTTGTTTACATTTTGTTAAATAACTATCTGAAGAAATACACCATGGCAACATATTTTAAACAGATTTGCGAAACAAGTAAATAGAAAAAGTATTCCGATGCTCGTGGGCAATAAGTACATCTTATGCGGGGTTGGTCTTTATCGGTCGACCGTCTGGTGTGTATAACCTAAATCGAATATCTGACTATACATAATTATCATCGTACAGTAGAGTTCAACGGGGTAAACAATTATTTACCTACCTTAATGCCATTGGGTGCGTCTGACTGCACCAGAAATAGCAGATAAGACTCGTGATAGGTATTTTACTCCTGATTAGAAAAGTAAAACATACATTTTATCTGAAATTAACCTTGTGAGCCATTTTTAGGGTTCCGTAGCCAAATGGTAAAAAACGGAACCCTTATAGATTCGTCATGTCCGTCTGTCTGTCCGTTTATGTCAAAGCCACTTTTTTCCGAAACTATAAGAGCTATACTGTTCACACTTGGTAAGTAGATGTAGTCTATGAACTGCATTAAGATTTTTACACAAAAGTAGAAAAAAAAAACAATAAAATTGGGGGTTCCCCATACTTATAACTGAAACTCAAAAAATCTGTTTTCATCAAACCCATATCTATGGATAGGTCTTTAAAAATGATATTTAGGTTCCTAATATCGTTTTTTTCTAAACTGAATAGTTTGCGCGAGAGACACTTCCAAAGTGGTAAAACGTGTGCCCCCCCCCCCCCCCCCCCCCCCCCCTGTAACTTCTAAAATAACAGAATGAAAAATCTAAAAAAATATATATGATATACATTACCATGCAAACTTCCACCGAAAATTGGTTTGAACGAGATCTAGTTAGTAGTTTTTTTATTTAATACGTCATAAAATTTTAAAAAAAGTTCTGTTTTCACTAACCTCCTTCAGCTCGGCCTTCAGCCTCGCGTGTCAACTCGCTCGATCTACCTCGAGCGTTTACATTCCCCACCGCGGATACCCCGCACCTCCACCGTGTAAAGGCATACGGTTTATCTGCGGTGGGGAATGTAAACGCTCGAAGTAGATTTCTGATATTTCGTCAAACAATAATAATACAACTATCGACTATCGTTACTCCTTACCGCTTTCAGAATGAATCGCCTGCAGATCTTTATTCCTTCAGCATGGCGATATTTCTGAATTCAAATAATCGTTGCCAGTAATCTACCAAGAGACTGTGAAGGTTTCCAACCTTTACAGCCACGCCACTTCCACGCAATACCTGTCCTTACCACATTTCACGTAAACCATTGTGGCTGTGTCCCTAAAACAGCCTAACAGTATTTTTGTTCTTAAGTCCGACTCGCACTTGACTGCAGATTTTTAAGATATTTCTTGGTAAAGAGCTAATTTGTGGATTTTTTTAATATTATTTAGATTCAGAAGTTTCGGAGATAAAGGGGGAATGCGTTTTTTCTTGAATAATTTCTTTTTTTTTTTGTGTTGTACTAAGGTTTCTGGAATTCGTCCATATAATATATAGTATTTTCTAGCAGTATTTGCTTTAGTTGGGACTGAAATTCCGACACTGGCTATATAGAGTAGAATAGAATAGAATAGAATAATTTTATTCGTAAACACAAACAAGACACATTAAATTACATGATAGGTATAACAAAAACAAAAAAAAGTATAAAGTGCCACGAAATAGCCTCATCTCGGCATGTTGCTGGTGGCTTCCAGCGATGATCTTCCGATTAGACCTACAAGTGAGAAAAATCACGAAAGGTAACAGACATGAAGGAAAAAGACATAAAATAATATAGAATGAACAAAAAAAATATAGATAAAAGATAACGACTAAATTAAGTAAAAATTATTTATATATCTATCAAGAATCGTAAACATAACCATAACACTGTATCGGTCCGGTCCAACCATATCTTGGCTGAAGATTACAGCTGCATACGCAATAAGCGCCAACGGTAGCTACACGAACTAAAACGCAATGACAGACCAGACCAATATCGAGCGTCCATTAGATGAACTTACAAGATTTTTATATTATGAAAACAGCATCAGAGGAAGACGAATACTATCATAATAATACTCAAACAAGTATGGCATAACAGGAATGGTGAACTATTGCTATGCAGAAGAAACAAAAACTTGTGGTAAGAGTAAGTAAAAGCGTACAAAATATATCTTTCACACGTTTAGGTAACTTTTCATAAAGGGATGGTGCCATTACTCTGGGCTTTACACAGGGCCAGCCTTTTACGAATGTTCATGAGACGATGAGCATTGTGGACTTCATCGACTCGTTTAAATGTTTTTAAGTTTCGCTTCACATTTATCACCGGATAGGTCTGTGCCTTCGATGACTAACTTGTCAACGAATGACAACATGGTGGACGAATGTTTTAAATGTCACCGTATTTAAGAATTATTTGGCTTAAATTTTAGTTTTTTCTTCGCAAGTGTGATGAAAAACATCGTACGTAACTCCGCGGATAAGAATATTGCAAACTCGAGGCTTTAATGCACCCTGCGGCTATCCTGCATGTAAAGATCTCGTTTGCATTGCATACGATTTTGGACATAGCGAGCTTGTGCATATACTCATTTGAAACGTACCCGGGCTACTGGAATAATAAACATTTTTTAAATAAAATAAAAATGTTTGAATATATTAACTAAAGGTGCGTAAGTACAAGAATACTTTTGATTATGATTGTTCGAAAAAAAGTTAAGAAGTCTTAAATAAGCAAATTATCTAAATTTGTTCAGGTGAAGCGCATAACGTCTAGCAATCGAGTTCACGTAATAGAAATCTGTTTAGTAAGACGTTCATTCACCCCTGGGGAGGCGAGCCGCGAGCAGGAGACGCGGGCGCGGACGCCGCGCCGCGCCGTTTCCGTCCGAGCACGAGGGATCCGGCAGCGGACGCCATTTTACTATCACCCACCCATTACCTACATTTTATTAAATACTGTAACCGATCAGTATATACATACTGTAAGCGAGACATGTATGATAACTTTTAGTGATCGTGACACGATTTAGTAGAGGTACGGTCCTATCCGGCAGAAAGTACGAAACTTGGCATGCATATAGATTTTAAGGATATAAGAATAAATAGAAGTAGAACACGACGAGAAGTTAGCCCCCTCCCTTCCCCACTTTTATATCCGCTACTACAATACAAATGTCTAAGAGAAGTATATGGGTCGATCAACTTTTTTATGTCATTTCGTGTCCCAACAAAATAAGAAATCATATCTTTCAAAACTATGCTTTTTTGTAATTTATCAGGTATGTTATATGAATCAACCACAAAGTCAATCTAACTAGATTTTACAAACCAACAGAATTCTTTAAATTTATCGATTTTCTTGGTGACCCAGGAGAAGAATTTAGACTTCCATACAAAAAGAGCATGTCCCAATCGCGTAACGGCTTCGATTTTTACTTAACAAAAAAAATATTCTACCATATATGATATCTGCGCTTATTTAAAAAGATGAAATCAACACACATCACTCACACACATCTAATTTACCAGTTCAATGCTAAAAATCCGTTAACATAAATGTATTTATTTAAAATAAGTTTTTGGCAAAAATTTCATTTTTGATACAAGCTTTTATCGCTGACTGTACTTTTCTTTCCACAGGTAACTAATACTCATCGAGCAAATTCTAAAAACCCCAAACACAATTAGGTTGCGTTGTTTTATCACAGAGTTCCTATGTCCACCTCTTGTCTCCATCATCAGATCAGCTCGATGGTACCATAATATTGCATTGTCACCCGACTTACATATGTATGCAAATTTTCAGCTCAATCGGAAACCGGGAAGTGGATCAAATTTAACTTGCAAGATTTGATTACAAACAGACAACGGTCAGGTGAAAGTAAATAAAAGCTTGTAAAAAATATTTGTTAGTACCTATGTCCCAAAACAATGGCTAATTTTTCAGTCTCCTTACTTACTAAACATTACAATTGCAACGAAAGCAAGGGTGCAACGCAATATCGCTAACCCAATAGGCAGCCGATCTAAAGTATCATATGACAGTGTCCAGCATTGGGGTTACTTTCTAAATCGCCGACCATTTCGTCCGGGGTGACCGGGGTACGAAAAGAGGTAGGATGTATTAATTGTTGGTCCACTATCTTACCGTTGATATTCCGAACGTAATTTAGCCGTTTATTATTTTGAAGCTAATTAAATAGATCTATCCTGGGTCTAATATGTTATAGCAACTTAGTTTATTGAATTTTTTTTGTGGATAGTACAAAAATGGTTATTTTGGGTTTGTCTTCTGGGTCACCGTTCTCCCGAGTCACCTTTCTGGTGACCCAATAGACATTTACGATGACCCAGGAGACAGAAGACGTCGGAGGACCTGCATGGGACTAGGTTTATGCAAATATAGCAATACAAAAGTTGGCAATAATGAAAGCCTCGATATGATTTAACAGTGATTTATTTATATATAGATTAAAAAGTTTTATCGTGCATGTGTTCAGACTAAATTATTAACTTAACAAAAAGGAGGAGGATGTATATGAAAATAAAGGATTACACTTAATAACGTTTATTGTACTACGGGTTAAATTCTTAAATTCCTGCTTTTATCTGATATATTATTTGAGTTTGACCAAATTTGTCAGTTACACAAAGGATGCGTATCTTAATAGTTTTAGCTACGTGGTAACGAGTATATGGGGATTCAAAAGTCAATTTAAGTACCCACGTCGATAATAGGTACATTTTCTGAAACTTGATGTACGTACTTAATGTATGTGAGAATGCGTAGGTATATCTGCATTTAATTAGCCTTCTTATTTGTAGTGCCTAGAATTTGTCTCTAAAATTGGTCATCTAGTCACAATGACAATCGGACAATAGTGAAATAGCGAGAAAGCAGTCGTTTACCGACACCCGAACAATAAAAGGTCAACCCTTGACCCGGCCGGCCCGGCGCGGCGTTCGCGCACAGAGCCGGAAACGACCATCCATCAGGACGGATCACGCCGCGATATCGAACGACGGTTAATTTCCGTTTTACCCGTGCAAATAAATAGCCGCCTAGCTCTAAGAATAAATACTTGTAACGGTACAGATAGGTCGATAGTCACGTCGTTGTTGGGATTACAGGTAGAGTTAGCGATTGTTGGTATACGTAGATAACATATAACAAACACGTTACGGTCTAAGTAATACTTTTTGCACCAGGTTTATCTGTGCCTGTGCCTACAACACATTCAATTTTATTCCGCTTGGGACCAGGCGCTATAATGTTCTCTTTGTCCCCAACCAAATGTATATATGTACCTACATAAAACGGTATCGCACATAATACGTATTTCGCTTGTGTATAGGGTACATAATTATGTGCGCCAGCCTATCAGTTACTTGTACTTAGTAACTGCGTGCTTACTGCAATTTTATTATAGATGTAGACGTACTCCCTATTGGAAGTCAGTCATCCGTCATCCGACACTATCGGCGCGGTTAAATATAGCCTAGAGGGCTTTAAATAGGATCCCTAGTGCTTCCGACAACGACTGGCCGCAGTTAACCGTCACTAAGTTTAATTAGATCCTTTTTCGGTATTTTTGTCTTAGTGAGTGGTAATAACGAAATTTCCTGAACTAAACCTAATATATGTGCCTGTACCAACATTGGCTTGGCATGCAAAACTACTTGGCTTTTAAATTTAAAGTAAAAGATTTCTTTTATGGTTCCGTACATCGAAACGAAATAGCGGAACCACCACTCTATAGGACCACTTTGTTGTCCGTCCGTCTGTCTGTCTGTCTGTCTGTCAAGACCCTCTTTATCTCAGGAATGCATCGAGTTGAAATTAAAACAATATACCAAGTCTACAGTCCCTTGTAACAACATCCGGCTATTTATGGCGCGACAAAGGTATATTTCGGCACTCTCAAAGGAATCAAAATCTTTAGGGTAAGTACCCTTTCTTTGACCTAGAACTATGAAATTTGGCAAGAAATATCGTTTTATATTACAAGTACAGAGAAAAATCTGAAAAATATACATTTGTATGATTTTTTTTAACTTTCATATGTATACCTAAATATTTTTACGGGTGGGCGAGTCCGACTCCCAGTTATCTGGTTTTTATTATCCAGTTTCTAGTTAGTCTATTACAATGCACTTATGAATATCATAAACTATGTATATCTGACGAAATATCAGAGACCAAAGATTTATAATAAATATTTTGGACCTACATAACATAGGTGTAGGTATAGGCATAGGTAACATAGGATAGGTACTTACTCTTAACCCTTAAATCGACAACGTCCACTATACTGGACATCCCAATAAACAAATTCTACATATAATATTAAAGAATAACGATACTTTTCTGGTAGCGTAATAAGTGAATAATAATAATATGTTACTTTAAAGTAACGTAAAAGTACTTTGAAGTAAAGTAAGTTTTATTGACTCCTTAGGTAAACCAATTTAATATAAATATAATCTAACAATAATTTGTAATAATAATGCCTATTTATTTAGCTATCTGTTTGATTCTATATTAATTATGAAACTAAAATTTGACTTATATCTTGTGTGCACGTGGACATTCTTGTATATAGTAGGCATGGACTTTTTTATTATTGTATTAGTGTAATATCATATAAGTAGGCATATTTTTAATATTCTTGCTTATAAAAAATTGTATTGTTTGCATGCTGTTTGTGGACAACTGAATAAGGAGGACAACAACAAATGTGAACAACTATAACTATACCCTTTTCAAGCAAATAAATGATTTATGAGTAAATTAAAAAAATATTGGGAACCAGTGTAAACATAATATTCTTGACAAAGTCCTACAGGACTTGCAAGGAAGCAACTGACATTTTCCCCACATTTCTATTGTTACAATATTATGCAGTGTTAAAATACGTAATAGTTTAATAACTAAAACACAGCTGAGAAGTGTAATGTCAGCGTTTGTCCGTTGTCGATTACACAGCACTTTTCCTATGTCCAGTTTGTTGGACGTTGCCAAATATGCGAAGAGTAAAATTATTTTATTTTCTGGTAGTTTTTATGGTAAATAAATTAAACAGAGATGTTAGGTATATCAAAACATTTTAAAAAGTCTTTACTTGCCGTATTACGACTTAATGAACCAAATTTATAATAAATGTATTTTTTACTGATTCTTTGTCTGTTCGTTCATCAAGAGAAAGACCTAATTTCAATTGTTGCGACATTATTGATAAAAGCACATAAATTATTGTATAAACCATTACCCACATGTTACTGCATCCTAAGATACCCTGTTCAGTTTGATTTAATGTGAAATAATGGCATCAATTAGGTACTTGTAAAATTTTACCCCCTTAGAGCAGAAAGAGTAAACAACAAAAATATAAAAACAAAAGGTTTACTTAAATTCGTTACAATAAGTTGACATTTATACAAAAGATATTATAAAAAATAATAATTTAACTAAGAAAACCATATGCACATAAAGTACTTGTATACTCGGGAACGTGCAAAATACTGGACGTCCTTTCGTTACGCCGAACCTGGAAACGTCCAACATGACATACGAGTATGTATGTTTTTTTCTAAACTGTTATAAATAGATATTTCTACAATAAACAACCACCTCATAACTCCAAAGAACCGATACAACACAGTTTTTTGAGATTTTTTCACTTGGCGATTTAAGGGTTAAATAGCACCACAATTTATAAATATTTATTAGTAATTTGTACAAGGAAATGAATGACCAATAGTTGTAGGGACATCTATTAGGAAAGGTACAGTAGTGCGCGTGCAGTGGAGTCGTGTCACAGTGAAGTTTGTAGGATAGTGTTAAGACGGGTCGTGAATTCTTTATATCGGGACGTGCGCGTTGTTAGCCGGAAGACGCTTCCGTCGCGCCAGCGACAGCGGTGGGCGCTGACTCACTGCGACTGCTTGAGGCCAATTCAAACTTATACCTGACATCAAAACATCCTTCATTCCATGTTCCTTCTATGTTTTTGTCATAATATGTAATTTGTCTCGTTCGTGTCTACGAATAGAAAATATTCTATTATATCTCAATTATATCATTTTGTTCTCATTCTCCCTTGCGTCTCGCTCGCGCTAATGCATGTACGGTTGCATCTACGGAAGTCAGAGCGAAATGAACTAGGAATGATAACTAATTGATATCATTTAGACGTCGAACTGGCCCGTTGTTGTTGTTATATACTCCGCTACTCATTCAACGCCCAAATTCAACGGGCAAAATGCTAGCTGGTGTGGGTTTGTTCTGTTAATAAATAAAAGGGCGTTTATCCATGTCAAAGAGAATAGTCGTCTCGATTTTTTTGCGGTAGGTACAGTTGCTCTCAGAGCTTTTATACCTCACACACCATGATATACCTACATATTTAAGTTTTATTTCCGAATTACGGTTATGTTGTGTTATGATTCTAATATTTTTTATGAGTTTCGTGTTGCTAGTACATCTAGACTCACGGTAGCGTGTCCAGCCAAGTTCAAAGAAGAAGTAACTGGCGACGCAGCAACCGTGTGTAATATTACACGAACCATTTCGAGCTACTTTTGACCCCTTCACAACTTGAAACCTATTTAACCTAGACACATGAAATTTAGCACGTTTATTCATGCCTTGTAGCTTGTCTAAAATACAAAATTTCATAAACGTAGCTCAAACAGTTATTGAAAAATTAACGTTTGAAAACCGGCATTTTTGTGACTGACTGACTTATAGATCAAAAAACTAACCCACTTTCAGATGACTATTAGGTTTACATAGAGGAAAAAATCTGAAACAGAATATTAATGAAAATTCGATACAAAAAAAAACATAAATTGTTACAGATCAAAAACCTAACCCACTTCCAGATGACCTAGAAACTTGAAATTTGGCACCAAGGTAGGCTATTAGGTGTACATAGGTGAAAAAAAATGAAAACAGAAAAGTATTGAAAATTCGATTGAAAAATATAATATATTTATACAGATCAAGATCAAACACCTAACCCACTTCCAGAAGACCTAGAAACTTGAAATTTGGCACCAAGGTTGGCTATTAAGTGCACATAAAGAAAAATCTAAAAACTGAAAATTATTAATAATTCGATAGAAAAATAATCATATATTGATAATTATTAGGTTAATTATGACTTCTTGATGTTTGGCATGAAGATAGACTATGAGGCGTACACAAAGAAATGATCTGAAAACTGTTTTTCTTCGACAATTTACCAGGCCTTAGCGATGATCTCCTTTTCAGCTTGGGCAAAACTACTTTCATGATTAATAGTATAGTAATTTTAGTACAAAAAGTAATGTTATCCCAACAAAAACATAAATGCGAAATGAGAGCCAAGTTCAATATTAAAAAATCGGTCAAGTGTGAGTCGGACTCACGCACGAAGGGTTCCGTACCATTATCTAAAAATCATTTTTTTGTATGGGAGCCCCCTTAAATATTTATTTTATTCTGTTTTTAGTATTTGTTGTTATAGCGGTAACAGAAATACATAGTCTGTAGAAATTTCAACTGGCAAACTATCACGGTTCAATGAGATACAGCCTGGTGACAGACAGACGGACGGACGGACAGTCGAGTCTCAGTAATAGGGTCCCGTTTGACCCTTTGGGTACGGAACCCTAAAAAATCTGTCTTTGTTGACCCGCCGACAAAAGAATTGAGATCTATATGGGTGCTAAGTTCTGTGCTGTGTAAAAATTCCTGAAATTATAAGGGACTTTGGTAGTTTTTACCAAATTAAACAAATATAATAAATAGCCTGTATCTAAAAACTAGCCAAGAGGAATCCTTTATAATTTCAGGATTTTCTACACAGCACAGAACTTGGCACCCATATAAATCTCAATTCTTTTGTCGGCGAGTCAACAACGACACATTTTCTTAATATTGAACTTGGCTCTCATTTCACATTTATGTTTTTGTTGGGATAGATAATTGAATTAATTTATTTATTAAATCTATAACGGTTTTCCGGGAATGAGATAGAAAAGTTGAAGTAATTTGTGTTTTAATTTAAAAGAAAAAGATTTTAGCTTTTTTCTTCATTTTAAACGTTAAAGAAATATTTTTAGATGATAACTATATATTATGCAACAAAATTATAATCATTCTATTGTTTTTTGAGGAATAAATGTCATTATGGCTATAAATAAAGTAATAAATAAATCAATTTTATAGGACAATTTTTCATAAATTGATTAAAGCTTGTGTCTTGGGTATTAGACGACAATACATATAATATATGATATGTCATAGGAATATACCTACATAGAAAACATCCATAACTCAAAAACAAATATTTTTTGATAAAACCAGAATAAATGTCACTACAGACTAGGCTAGGAGGTCGTCAAATATAAAAAGGCTAAGTCATAATATAATAATCTCCTTAAAGCCGCTACTAGAACAAATATAATTTTAATGACTGTATGCCATAGGGCATCAATCCGTTTTACCAATTTCATGATGAGGCATATCCATACCCGTAAGCATATTATACGCATTTAGAGCTTGCTGGGATTGCATTCTTCAATCGCTTATTTTGGATTTAATTTGATTTGACCTGATATAAAGATATCGAATACTACAATCGCTACGAAATCCCTATTTAAAGCCAGCAAAATGCGGGTGAGTCTTGAACGCAGCGGAAGTGCCAGAATGGAGTTTTTATGTAAGAACTATTTTTAGACAGATTAGCGTCACGAAGCGAGGGAGGGATTCTAAACCGCTCCGCACATAAACTGATTCCGAGCTTAGGTACGTACTAACCACCACACCACAACTAGTTCTGTTGCAGTGCTTTTCAAGTTAAGCGCTTTAAATGTTGAGTTGTTAAGAAGCGAAACTACGAGTTTATGTTATTTAGCCAAAGGAATATTATCATCGCATACAGTACAGAAACACCTACATAAAAAATACCTCTATTTTTTTGGTTAATTAACCGACTTTAACAATCCAGAATTCCCTTTGTTTTAACCGCAGAGATAATTAACCTAATACCTAACAGCACTCAATTAGCATGCATAGCCTTTTGTTATGATTACCATTCAGTAATTCAGCGAGTAAATCATTATACTAGGCTGAGCATTGTTTTATTACACGGTTGAATTGAAATGTCTACCCACAATTATGAAACAGCGTTGTTAACCAACGAACTGTGAGATCAAGCTGTCAAAACGCTGCTCGGTCCGAACTGACTGAATCAATTATTCCTCCGTCCAATGAATTATTAGGTAATTACATAAACTCCATTCGACCACGTCCTACTGAAAAGCAGGATGCAAGCAATACTTAGCGTGAAGCGTAAATACAATTGGGATATGATGGATAAATCGGAGAAATATTGTCTTAAAAATGTATAAAGAACGATGCAAAGATATGGGAATTCTATACACAAATATGTAAATGGTATTAATTTAATTAACTGCATTTATAACAAAACGGTTAAAATTTGCATTGTTTTGGTTTGGTTTTGATTTGAATCTTCTATAATTTTCTAATGGAGTGGGTCGTTGACGCCTACTCATAATGAATAGGAATGTTTCTACAGGATACGCCCACTAGATACACGACCTATTGAGCTAAACCAAACTTAAACAACTAAACCGTTGTCTTCACTTCATACTTATTTCTATTCACTCTTCCCAGTCAATAATTATATATATACAAGAGAACACCAAGGCATGAACGTGATACTGATACTACTTGATAAAAACTGCTCTTATTCGCCTGATCCTATTACGAGGGCTGCCTTTTAAATTCTGTCGTTTGCTAACCTCCCGCGATTTTATAAAAAGAAAAACTAGTATCATCGTAAAATATTTGAATTTAGAACTTGAAAACAAAAGAATGACTCCAGATCGGCTGAATCGTTCCAGTACAGCGTCGGTTCAAAGTTGAAAAGTCAGTTTTGAAACTGGAAACGTCAAAGGAAAATTTACGTGCGATAATTTTTTACAACTTCAAAAGAGGTTTAACGCGTCTTCAATGCTTTGAAGAGTTAACTACTGTTTTTAATAATGAAACACCATGCCTCCACACTGTGAAACGTTGGTATTTAGAATTTCAACGTGGTTGCTCTAGTTTTAGTGATAGGCATCGTGAAGGTCGACCAAAACAGCCGTGACTCAGGAGAACATTGATGCTGTACGGCAACTGATCGTCAAAGATCGCCATGCGACATACCGTGAGATAGAATCTTCATTGGGCATTTCAGGGACCAGTGTTCAAAATATTTTGCATGACCACTTAGCTCTTAGCTTTGCATACCACATTTACTCTGTGAAGACCAAAAAACGGCTCGCGTTAGATGGTTTCGCAAAACTCTACGAAAATTCAACAGAGGAAACTCTAAACACGTTTACGACATTATCAGTGGTGACGAGTCTTAGATATATGCCTACGATCCGGTTTCCAAACAGAAGTCGACTCTTTGGGTGTTCCAAGATGAGCCAAAACCGACAAAAGTGTACGCTCACGGAGCAGTTCGAACAAAAATAGTCGCCACGTTTGTAGCGAAAAGTGGCCACGTTGCCACCACCGTGCTAGAAGATCGTAAAACGCGGTCAAAGCTGACTGGTATACCAATGTTTGTTTACCAGAAGTTATCAGCGAGTTCCGAAAAAACAACCCCAGACGTCGTATAGTTCTGCACCACGATAATGCGAGCTCACACACACCGCTAGGCAGACAATTGAGTTTTTGAAAGAGCAAAACGTCGAAAATCTTAATCACCCGCCGTGCAGTCCAGACTAAGCTCCAATGACTTCTTCACTTTTTCAAAAATCAAGCAACTACTTCGTGGTCAACGGTACCGAACGCCGAAGAAGCGGTTGAGGCATACAAAACGGCCATTTTAGAGACCCAGACTTCGGGCTTTAATAAGTGTTTCGAAAACTGGTTCTATCGAATGAAAAAGTATAATTACGTATCACGGTAATTACTTTAAAAATAAATACCAATTAACACTTATATTGCCTTTAGTTTTACCAAACGACAGAACTTAAAAGGCAATCAATCCAATAAGTAACAATAAGTAAATAGCACCGCTGCATGCTGGTTTTATCATACAGCTTTGGTGGGTCCCGTGACGGACTCCGGATGTTCTCTACAGGTCGTATACTTTCTCAACCGATTCTCGTGAAATTTGGTGAGCATGTTCGACAATTATATACTAGTTTTTTTTTTTTCAAATCAGTTTTTGGAAATGTTTCAAAATGCCGGAGCCATGGGGATCTACGAGGTCTACAGCTTAAAAAGCCACTAGTTTTATTGACCTAGCTTTAGCGACAGTCTCCGTTTTACCTTCGCTTTCGTATGACCAGACGTTCTCCTCTACAGGTTGCAGTTTTAAATCCGCTGGGTCATCTACCTAATACCTTTAAAACCATTGCCCTTGAAACAGGTAAACTAGCTGAACCTGCCAACAAAACAACACGGCCTAAAGCTGACTGGATGAGCACCGAGACTTGGGATAAAATCAACGAAAGTAAAGTTTGCTCAGAAAATCAGACTAGCACACCGATCAGGATAGCTCCAGACACTCGGAGCTCCATAATGAGATCCAGAGGCTTTGTAGGAAAGACAGGAATGACTACATCAATAGGATATGCACCGATCTAGAAAAGATCATATACTGAGAAGGCTATTGGAAGGCTGAGAGGGTGGTATCCAGGTTGGTGGCCAAAAAATCAATAACCTCCGTTTTGCAGACGACACGACTATAATAGGTAAGAACTTGCAGTCCTGCTGCAAAGGATTGAGCTCGTCAGCGATGAATATGATCTTAGGATCAAAAGAAGTAAGACGAAGTTGATGTTTATTCATCGTTCTGGTAAAATGGAGATAACCAACGAGGTGCACGATTTTGAGGTAGTACACAAGTGACTGCGACCAAGAGGTGGTTAAAAGAGCCCAGATGGCCAAAACTGCGTTGAAACGCTGCTTCCTCGCGTTATCCCGGCATTTTTGCCACGGCTCATGGGAGCCTGGAGTCCACTTGACAACTAATCCCACGAATTGGCCTAGTCACTACTTTTTACGAAAGCGACTGCCATCTAACCTCCCAACACAAAGGGTAAACTAGGCCTTATTGGGATTAGTCCGGTTTCCTCACGATATTTTCTTTCACCGAAAAGCGACTGGTAAATATCAAACGATATTTCGTACATAAGTTCCGAAAAACTCATTGGTACGAGCCGAGGTTTGAACCCGCGAGCTTCGGATTAAAAGTCGCACGCTCTTACCGCTAAGCTGCGGTGAAACAACCCGAGAAAATATGGGAGAACAGAAGCATAAAACGTAAAACAAAGATCAGACTAATGCGTACCCTTGTTTTCTCGAACTTTCTGTACGCGTCCGAAACCTGGATCATTAAAATCGAAATCCGTCGTACCTAGGATAGATGCGATTGAGATGTGGTGCTGGCGGAGAATGCTCCGCATCGCGTGGATTGAACTCCGTACAAATGCATCTATTTTCGGTGAACTCAACATTAAAACGAGACTCTCCACTGTTTGCACCCAACGTGTACTTGGTTTCTTCTGCCATCTGAGCAGGATAGAAATATTATATTTTACCTTTAGCATGTATCTATATCAGAAAAGTGTATCTGTTTGTCAAAGCTATTAATATGAAATATTTTAAGTTGCGCTCTGATGTTTTTAAAGGAAATCAACGATCAGTCGATCACAGTACAAAATAGTATTTTATGCAACAGTTGTATAAGAAGGGTCAAAAAAGGCGAGTGGCGTGAGTTACAATGTGAGCCGGAGCCGAAGGCGTAGGCGAACATTGTAAAGGAATACGCCACGAGCATTTTTTGACCTACTTATACAACGTTGCATACAATATTTTTCCTACGAGTCAACAAAAATAAATCTTAATTTAGGTAAACAAATTACAGCAAAAGTATATAGCCAAGACGCGCGAGCATACCTTGTTACGCGCCCGGCCCGCCCCGGGCCGCGGCCGGCCGGTCAGCGACACCTCGTAACTCATGAGGCCCTGGTACTTGCTACTTGCTAAATTAAATTTTTGGACAGTTTTTTTCTCAATTTTGGCTACCGTAGCCTACGGACACTAACAAGCAACGCTAAGCGGTCTTCGTAGTCTATGGGTGTTGCTATATTACGGGTGTCACATGCGTGTTTCTGACTTATGAAGTAATTATTTTTACTATGCAACCAAATGAATATTTTGTAAGTTGGCAGCAATGCACTTAGTTTAAAACTGTATTCGTTTTGGTTTTGTTAGGTTGGTAGCCATTAATCGTAGTAACGTTATAGCGATTAAAAGCACAAGAGCTTTTATGAGGAATAGACAATATAGACTTTTCTTGAAACCTTTTATGTATGTTCTTATATTCGTGTTAATGAATGCATAAATGACAGATAACAGTAGAGGAGTAGGAAAACTTCTTTATCGACCGGTGACATACTTTTTTTTTAATCTTTATTGCTTTAAACCTTACATTACAATTCATATTGTAAAATTTATGAGTAAGACAGGTGTACTGTATACAGGTATACTGACATTTGTAAGCGTAATGCTTGCAATATAATTATTGAAACTTATAATAAGCTTCCTGATAATATTAAATTATTGTATGATTTAGAATTTAAGACAAAATTATCAAGATGGCTTCAGGAACATTGTTTCTGTTAACGAATAAGTAACTACCAGATGTTAGTTCATATTCACATACATGTAAATAATTTTTTATGCTGTTGATGTTCCAAAAATTTGCATGCCAAATGAATGAATACCCTACAAATGTGTCCACCTTTGTATATACATGTTCTTGCGAATAAACTATTCTATTCTATAGGTATGTGTTTTCATGTACTACAATATTGTTTAAACTAGTTAAAATATATTGTACCAAATAATTAAATATTTGTCTTTAGCTTAATGTTTGATTATACTTGCCGCAAAACTAACTGGCCACTGAGATTATAATGCTATCTCCTTTAGCCTTGTTAAGACCAACCAAGCGTGAAAGAGATGGCATTATGACCTGACTCGCCACTTAGTTTTGCGCCAAGTATAGTTAGGATTGCTGATTCCAAGTATATTTTCTTTCCGGTATTGTGCAGTGCAGATTAAATAAATATGTTAATTATCAAACCGAAGCGTATTACAATGTATAATTATCTACTTCTGTCTGTGTATTACGCTGCTAAACTTTAAACATAATAATGTTTTGTCCAAACCTATCGCTGTGCTCCATTTGGTATTATTACATTGATTATTAACCAACAGTTTGCCCGTGATTGCCTTATGCAACGCAGTCTATAACTTGAGTGTGACCGCTTGCTTTTTTATGATAAACCTCTACCAGATTTCTACATATCTGTCAACAAACAATGCCAACCGCGATATCGGATTACATAATTGCAGCTAAATACTCTTTAAGTAGGTAACGAGTTTAATAACTACTGATTGATAAACCACCTTCAGTATAGGTTGCTATTAACAGTGAAAATAAATACCAATTAGTAGCACTGTTACAATCGTCTCCTACGAAAAACATAATATGTTTATTATGGTAGCTATGTAATAGGATCTTGCTTCGTAATATTTTTGAACTACCTATTTGTGCAGTATATTTTGGAACTATTATGAGGGTCAATTTTGAGTACTTAGTTTATTCTACCCTCGTGTATTGAAACCCTCGCAATGCTCAAGATTCCACTTTGGAACTACTATATGTCCATACTCTAATTATAAACTATGTGCCCATACACTGAAAGAAATGTTTGCATAACTGTAACAAAATTTTGGTTACTGTTTACACAAAAATTGGGACTTGCGAACTATGTGTTATATGTTACAAAACCGTGTTTGGCTATCAGTGTTCAGGTACTGGGTATACACTGCAAAATAAGTTTGTAAATTTATGCAAAGTTTATTTTCTTATAACCGTAGTTTAGTTATTTAGTAAAGTTACAAAACCAGTTCGGCTATCTATTTTTTTCAGTGTACTTTCCCATGCTTTCATCAAAACGACTATAACTGTAACTGTGAACCTATACCACAAGTAGAATGTATTACTTACCTTGGAATCACAGTAGATGAGCACGTCTCCTGGTCATATTATGTTAATTTTATTTATTTATGTTAGTTTTATTAGATAAGTTTTATCACTTACAATTCCAAGTTCCTGTTCCTACTAGCAAACTTAGATGTTTATATACATGTCACTTGTAAATTCAATACTGAGTTATGCTCTTGACAGCTACGGGCTCACAACCAAGACCAGTATCGATTAATTAATAATAGAGAACATGCAGATCAGATTTATAAAATTACTTGTTAATCATAAAACTAAACTCAAATGTAAAGGTAACTACAGACTTCTATTCAAAATTTGCAATATTTTGCCAGTTAGCTTACTTAAAACATAAATACCTACTTGCGATAAATAACCATAGGGGTTATAGCTGCCTAGAGCTCAACTCAGCGGATTCCTTAACACCAGTTAATCATGCTTACATCACAAAGGCTGTGACTATCCGAATTATCCGTTCCTAGAATTAATAACTACTACGGGGATAGAACCCTTAGGAAAAGAATTCCATACTTACTAAATAGTTTGCCTGAAGCCATAAGACGTGAAAATAATAAGACTAAATTTAAACCTATGTTAAAAAACATTTTCACACATTGTAGTCATTAATTACCTACTACTTATAAGTTACTTTTAGTTACATAACTAGAGACTGACAACCCCACAGTCAAACTCATTGTTGAGTTTTGTGGGCCTACGACTATTTTTAAGAATACTACTGTATTTTAATAAATAAATAAATACTCGCTACGGTTTAATTTTGGCATCTTTCGCTCGCTCGGATATCAATATTAGCACGAGTGGTAAAACAACAACTTTGCCCCTTGATGGTCACGTTTTTCATAGACGTAGAGATGTGCGGAGAAGAAAATAGACAACCGAAGAGGTTTGAAAAATCTTTACAGAACTTAGCAGAGCCTGTGAATGAGGTACCTATTTTATTTCCTTCCTGTCCTTTACCTTTATTAGAAATGTCCATTCCACGAACTCCATATTTATACCGCTATATCCTCTTTTGTATCAGATTTCGTATTCGATATTAAAAGTTTTATTCAGAACAGTTCGGTCTGTCTCTAGAGTACGTATTAGTTCCGAGCATCGACGACATCAAAACATTTATTTGAGTGGGATTAAAATGGACGTTGACTGTTTATTGTAGAGGTATTGGCACCCTTTAGTTTGGCAGCATGAACTGTAAGGCTTTGTGGGCAGTGACTGCTTTCCTCGTGATTTTTAAACCGATGAGTGCTTGTCACTGTTAGAAGTTATAAAGGCTAACTATGTATACTCGTAGATACGTAAACAGAATGGACAACATTATTTTTTCAAGTGGGCCATAAAATATATTGATCGAAGCGAAATAATATATAATATAATCTCATAGCAGGTGGCATTTATATGAGATCTGTTGTGGACTTGTTGCCTGTAGAGCCTGGAGTCCACAGGGCGTGCTCCGCGCTCGGTGTGGCAATGTTGTGAAAGGAACGGAGGCTTTGTGTTGGTGGGCAGCGCCTCGTGGGTGGACCCGTTCCCGGCTAGTTTTCTCGCAGTCTTGTATACTTAAGCGTAATATAGAAGCGCAGGAATTTAATATCGTAGATGTAGACGTTGATGTAGGTTAACATTACATTTATTTTCAGCTTATGAAATATTAAATAGCTGCATACGTATAGCTAAGCTTAGCTATGCTTATGATTGCCGCCATTGACGGCTTAAATTTAGAATGTAGTTAGTGTAATTTTTCAGCGGTAAGTAGGTACCTAAAAGGCGAAACACTAAACCTTGCCGTCCAAGATTCGGTGCAATTAGGTACCTACTTACGACACTTAGGTACGACATCGCCCAGTATCTTGACGCAGTAAGCATTGGAGCTGCTCAAGTACGGAGAACTATAAGAACATAAATGTCCTACTTCATACAGTAGGACCAAATAACACGCAGCGATCATGCATCATGGCTACGAGAGAATACAAAGCCTCGTCACTAGCTGAAACCGTGGTCTGAAATCGATACATTTGGCTCAATAGATGATTAGTATAGTGACCAGTTTGAAGTGAACGCAGAACACCATATTACCTATACGTAATTTTCTTCCCACGCACACTCGCTTTTCACTGTCGGTCGTAACACTCATAACTAACCATTTCTAGCCGACGTTATAGAAATGTGCGGTCATAAACATTATACTCGCGTCATAGCGGGCATAGTGTGTGGGTTCGGCGAACTGGGAACACTGATGTGCTTTGCTATACCCACGTGAGCAATCAAATGGGTTACATACATATAGGTTACTCACAGTTATCTGGAAAAATGACTGTTCTTTGTCTTCTTACACATAACCTGGGTAATCTCGCCCTATAAGACTTACCATATTAACAGTTTTGACGTTATGAGGTCAAATGGCTGACTACCATGGCGATATTTAGAGTTTTAGCACGAAAATATATATACAACAATAGGAATATTGGTTAGATACTAGAGAGTGCCTACTAAAAACCAGAGAGCCCTCCGAGTAGCACATTTGGTTATATTATTTATAGTCTTTGTTTGGTTGAGGATTATGGTCTTTGATTCCTTCTTATCGGCAGTCACTTTAGGATAGCCCATATATATGTTTATGTAATACCTCATACCTATTATATATTTAGCATGCAAATAGTTTTGTTTATGAATGAGAAAGTTCTTTCGTATGACGAATGAGAATTATACAATAATTTCAGTGCTTAAAATTTCAATATGACGCGAATCATGGCATAAGTATAACCTTACTGCATCTTTTAATATTGCGACAGAAATGCCGGCGACACCGCGGCCGGCGCGGTGGCGTTCGTGCGCTCGGATTGTCTCCATTATGTACCATATGTTTACATTCCCATAGGAGATTGTCGACGTCAAACGCGCATCCACGTCGTTAATGTTTGGGACCATTTGGTTAGTTCTCTTTGTAGCTGTTCCGTAGCTACATTTTTATTTTTATTTTTTTATAATACGGCGGTGGCAAACAAGCATCCGACTCGCCCAATGGTAAGCGGTCACCGTAGTCATGGATGCCCGCAACCTGAGAGGTATTACATGCGCGTTGCCGACTCTAACACCCTGCACCCTGGTTGAGCTCTGGCAACCTTACTCATCAGCATCAACAGTTGAACACAACACTATGAATTCGGGTCTAGTGTTATTTGGCTGCGGTTTCTTCGGTTCCGGTTTTCTTCCCCTGTTGGCCTCCGCTCCAGATCTGGAATGACATCCTCTATGCTGTGCCCTACCCTCTCTTGAGCTATATGCTGTTTTAACGCCGAAAAAATTTTTTATTTGCTTACAGATAGACCGAATCTAATAGGGAATGCATTATCGATTTCGCGAGGTCTCGAAACTGCGAAACTATCGAGATTCAACGTTGTTAGGAAATCTCTATTTTTGTAATCTTGGTATAGATCTCGATTTATATTTTCGAGATCTGAAACATGTATGTGAATTACTTACTTTGTTTTGAGTAATACATATGTTTGAACTTAGATTCATGTTATTGTTATTCAGGCAGTGCTACTGTATGGGACCGGCTTTAACTGACGATAAGAGCGCTGTGGCGCGCTCTGTGCGGAAGAATCGGACAAATTTAGCGAACCCAGAATTATTTAATATTATACGATAATTATGATATTTGATCGCTTACCCTATTTTTTGGAAGTACGAGTAGCTGTTTTATTTTGCAAATATAACAAGCAGCAAGTATCCTAAGCATGGAGTATTTTCTGATTTCGTAGGGATTTTGAACAAAAAATATTTCATTGATAAATTATTACTTAGTCAAATCTCGTTCCCCTCGCCCTCTCGCGCATAAGAAGAGGTCTGTGCCCAGCAGTGGGACGTATATAGGCTGAATTATTCTGCAAGTTGAAATAAATCTCGATTAATCGATCGACGGTACGGATCTCGAAACACACAATCTCAATTCAGATTTATCACGCGAGATCTCGAATCGACAATCTTGTTTCGAGATTTCATTCCCTAGGCCCGATGGAGCGACAGCGGAGGCCTATAAATAAGGTTATTAGCCTTCGCGTTTATAAGCAAACTTACTAGACGTTTGTTCCAATTCTGAAATGAAAATAAATATAAAATAAGATAGGTACTTATACAAAAAGTTAGTTGGGCTAGTGACGACTGCATGGCAAGCGTTACAAGTTATGCTAACGCACGCCCGCGCTGGGCACGGGGACGGGACATCCTTCCGGCGGTTTTGGACCCCAACAACCGCGCAACACGTGCTCCGACTTTAAATAACCCTGGCGACGACACTGATGTTAAACGTCGACGATACGTTTGAGAGCACTATATTTAATTCACAAAGCTAAAGCCGTCGTGCAATAAAATCGGGTAAATTATTTAGTGGTAATATTTGATAATTTACAGTTTGAGTAGAGTCGTCTGGTTTAACGTATGTATTTTATGTTAAACGCGAGCAGCTCTCAATTGAAACTGAGCCCGTATCTGTTACAAGGACGTTATAGCTGCGAGTACCTACTCTAATTAAACGATGGTCATATATGCGGCACATCACAACTGCCTCTTATGCTGACATAAGGACATATCATAATGCAAAATGTCGACTTTACACTTAATATTACGCACGCTACTTCCCACTTTGGTTATATTGCTTCTACACGCATATGTTTAAAAAAAAAGGTCTAACCAAATTTAAAATCACTAGAAAAAAGAAAAGTATTCCTATAAATTATATATTACTCATGATAAATTAATGACTTAATTGTAGAAATTATTGTAGGTACATTGATGATTTCATAATCTTCATATTACCGTTTAATAACAATAGGAGTTTTGCAAAAAGTGGTATAAACCCACGTTTACAGAAAAAACCGGGCAAGTGCGAGTCGGACTCGCGCACGAAGGGTTCCGTACCATTATTTATAAAAAAGGCAAAAAAAATATGTTTGTTGTATGGTAGCCCCCTTTAAATATTTATTTTATTCTGTTTTTAGTATTTGTTGTTATAGCGGCAACAGAAATACATCATCTGTGAAAATTTGAACCATCTAGCTATCACGGTTCATGAGATACAGCCTGGTGACAGACGGACGGACGGACGGACGGACGGACAGCGAAGTCTCAGTAATAGGGTCCCGTTTGACCCTTTGGGTACGGAACCCTAAAAAGATCTTAGAAATGACGTTTATTAGATCTCTGGTGCTAACTGACTGATCTTATTATAAAATTTTGTTTTGCCTCACTTCCCTAAAGTATATTCAAAGTTTAAATTTCGTTCGCTATTTCTTTTAGAAACGTAGTATGGGTAATAGTGATACAATGCATTGAGTGAGCCTGCCAAAACTTGCTAGGCATAATCTCGGTTATTGTTATTGGTAGGTTCAGGTAGGTAACTAAGTAGACCAAAAATTATTTGAATATTAGGTACTAATAAATACCTAAATTTTTATGACTCTTGTTTACGTTATTTGAGAAAATTGCTATTACTGCCTCCATATTAATGCCTCAGCGAAAACAGGGATTTCAAGAACGACTAAGTACCTCTATAAGATGTGTTTGACGTTGACGTTGTTGACGTTGTGTTTTGTTATGCAAACAATACAGACTTCCATAAACAAGAGTAAGTAACAATAAGACATCGATTAGTTAGATTACTTACTTATATTATAATACTAGCTTTTTCTCGCGACTTCGTCTGCGTGGAATTAGTAATTTGAGTAGCTTATTTTTACCAATTATTGTTCCCCCATACAAAATATCACCCCCGTAAATTAAAAATAAAAATAGCAATGTTATTAAAAGTTAAATTAGACATTAATACACTTAGAATCGTCCTTCTACAATGAAAAATCTTGTATGGAGGCTCCAAATTTTCAAAGTGCGGTAGCGACCCCTAATATTTATTTGAAAGTTCTGGTAAAAAAAATTACATTGCTTTTTAGTGATAGATTTAACATTAAGCGGGTGTTCCATAGAAAAATATAACTTCGACAAATAAGGACCACCCTAATATGTAGGTACCTTGTTTTCAATTACAGCGTAGATTCAAGAGAAAAGTTACGCATTGCACATTTTTACTGTTTTCTTGCAACCACTTAGAAATACTGGGTATCGTTATTTCCCCTGGGACAATGTCTGCAGAGCAGAATCTAGTGTAAAATAAGGATGTTTCAAATTCAAATCATACACAGGCGCTGCAAATCGTGCTGATGTCGCTCGTGACTTGGTTGCATATTCCCGAGAGTTCGCCGACAAAGGTACCTCAAACACATACTTAATGAACTGCATCAACCTGTCCAAAGCCTTACATTTGATATGGGTAAAAAACTTAATATGCATACGATTTTTTTTTTCTACAGAAGTTACTTTATCCGAAGAGTTACATCTAGAAGAGTTACTTTATCTAAAGAAACCTATTCGGGAATTGAAAAAGTCTATTTGCTATGAGCTTAAAGTCCCGATGCTTAATGACTTGTTTGCCGTTCGTATTCTCGGTCCATCGACTTAACGATCCGTCCAAAACATCTCGAGTCCGTGACTGTCTGAGGACATTGTCTCTCTCAACCCACGCTCAAGAATAGCTTCTTGTTTGCTTTTGGTAATAATGGACCCACATTTACTCACGTATGGGGTTCTCGACATCGTTAATGAAACAAACTTTTATAATTGTTCTATTCACTAAATAAGTGCATTGTTTTGCATGACGTGTAAGTTTTATAATGAACTAGCGTCTGCACGCAACTTCGTCTGCCTGGAATGATGTTTGAGAAAAACTGTCCTGACTTAACCCGGGCTTCAAACTATATCTATAGGCACCAAATTTTATCTAAACTTGAGGAAGTAACAGACAGACAGAGTTACTTTCGCATTTATATAAATATAGTTTCGTGTGATGAGCATGATATTTGTTCCTGAGTCATGGGTGTTTTCTATGTATTTAAGTATTTATATATTATATATATCGTTGTCTTAGTACCCTCAACACAAGCCTTATTGAGCTTACTGTGGGACTTAGTCAATTTAAGAAATGGTGTCCTATAATATTTAATTTAATTTAATAATTATAAATAGGAATAAGTAGGGTATTATTTTTCACATACACTAAGTTCTGTTACTAGGTTTTCAACTGATTAAATATAAACAAAGCTTATATAAATAAAAAGATTAGACACAGTTTGATAACTTATTTTGCAATTATCAAAACATGATATAAGAATATAAAATTCAGATCGAGAATTTATGGGAATCCTTGGAAAGCTCCAGATTGCCTGAAGATGTGAACAAGCGGTCAATTTATGAAAGTTATACTTTACAAAGATGTGTCCAATGCAATCTTGCAACTTTGTCAGTAGGTTCAATTGCTTGTTTTAATGAGGCTAGGGATTGCAAATATTCGAAACTTTCAGGTATTCGAATATTCGTTTTTTCGGACGTGATATTCGGATATACGAATAAATTTTTTAATATTATAAATAAATAATAAAATGAACTAGAAATCGGTTTATTATCGTTTTATTCAAACACTACTTACACATATTGCAAAAACTAATATTTTGCAGAAATCCACTTAATTTGACTAGATTTCAATATTTCTAGATACAAATTTTAGTATAGATGCATCGTTGCGTGAATTATTATTGCTTTAACTAACCATCGAAACATGTAAGAGAAAAAATATTTTTAGTAGGTAATTATTTTCCGATTTAAGTTTAATATTTCACTCAGATGCCTATAAAGAAGCCTTTAATTCAATTGTATTTTGAATCGTTTTATGAGCATTCCAATGCTTGTGTGAGAGTAAACGGATCGTACACTGAGTGGTTTTGCACCGAAAAGGGTGTTAGGCAAGGATGCGTAGCGTCGCCGTGGCTGTTTAATCTATTCATGGATAGTAGTTTTGTTTGTTTACGTTTAGAAACGTCTCAAAAAATTGTGGTTTTTACATTTAAATAGAACTTGTACATTGAACAAACATTATGAAATATTTTTCATACATGTTCCCCACTATGCTTCAGATGGTGCTATTAAAATTATTACGCTAATGATATTTTGCGCTACTTTGTATCCTAAGTTATCTATTCTATCCATGGGGATTGTATCCACGAAGGAACTTCACAGCTATGGAGCTGTGAGGTTCCTTCGTTGTTCGTGGAGGACGTTAGCTACTCTCCATATAATTCATTGTGTGCTATTTTTTTATTATATCATTTATTACTCGTAGCCAGGGATCGGAAACCGGTATTTTGTATGGGAACGAAAACGCTATTTTTTCGTTCTTTGTTAATTACTTCATTTCTAATTAGGCAATCTAATAATACGAAGTCGTTATCTGAAAACACAACTGAGTCCTACATTTAGAATATAAAATAAACCGAAATATATGGTTATTTGGATGTTTTTGCAAAAAACCGGTTCCGATCCCTGCTCGTAGCGTTGTTCAAAATCGCATGATGGTGAAGCCGTTAATAATAATATAAGGTAAGCACGTACATATTATAAGGTGCCCAGTATTTATTATAGATATTGAATTAAATTTTATTTTGAAGTACATCCGGGATGTCGCTATCGGCTATCACGCTGGATGCTGTGCACGATTAGTTGAATAATAAACAACCTTCCTTCTGTATCACGCAGGCTATTGGTAGTTACCTAATGTAATGTCGACATTATTTTTTTTATTTTTATTTTTAAATAAATGTATTCATATAAATATGTCTTAGGACCCGGGTGGATAGGTATTATTATTTAATTTCCAGGTTAAATAAATATTTTTAAACAACGCTTATGATGATCAATTAAACACCTTATTGATTTGATAATTTCGATTCGGTTTTTATTTTCGTTTTTTTTTTCTATTTTTAATACCTGTAATAAGTATAACTTGTAAGTTATAATATAACCATGTAAAATACAAGCTCTAAATCTATCCATTAAGGAAAGAAACCACTCTCACGATTGAACGAAGAACCCTGTGGCATACTAGATGCTGCAAAAAGGACCTAGATTAACCTCGTAAGCCCCAAGCACAAATTATGCTATTATGTCTAAATGCCCAATGTTCATTCTAATGTACAATATCTCTACATGTACTGGCGGCCAAGAACTATTTTTAATTTTTTTTTGCGAAGAACTTATCCAGGATTTTTTATATTTTTTTCTAGATGTTCTATGGTCCTGACAGATAGAATGCAACCGATTTGAAGCCCATCGGTGCTGTTCATTTTAATGAACATTGGGTCTTAATGCCTTATTAAAGTTGAAATAAAAAGCAGTATTATAAATTCGTTTTTATTAAAGACAGCAATAAATCACATATTCTCAGTCTAACAAACATTTAAACGTTTAAAAAATTTTTTTTTACTTCTATAGTTAAATTCTTTAGCTAAAATGAAAACCGATATAAATTAATTACATAGTACTAACGGCCACTGTGCATTGCGATGCATATGTTTTTCAACCAGACATAAAAAATATATAACTATCATATTTCATTAAAATAACAACTGATAAATATTTATGTATCATAATGTTCAAAGAGTATTTTTTAACAAAAAAACATAAGATTCAACTAATAAAACCAGATTTAACTTACCACACATCCGCTTTGGTGGCATGCTTGAAACAAAATGGCCGATGTGTATGGATTCTTTTGACACTTTAAATGTCATCAAGTGTCAAACGTCACTCCTGGCATCTGTCATTCAGAGCGTTTAATCAAAATGGCCGATGGCGGTAAAACTTACATGGAATGTTTTGAAAAAGTTAGTGTACATCGCAATGTACATTGGGCGTTTACTTGTGGGTATAGCCCCATTTGACTGGGTCTGAGTTATAAGTGTTACTTTGTACATTGTGATGTACACTGGGCCTTACGAGGTTAAATAACTTTGGGGCTTTGTTAACAAAAAACGCCGATCAGTGTCAATAACAATAAATATATTAGATACGAATTTACTACCATGACAATAGTTTATGTAACATTATTTTACTGCCTTTATTTAAAAATAGTACATATTTAACAGGGCATTAGCACTATTTCTGTGATCATATTGTTCGGTAGGTAGAGTTTAAAACATTAAAAAAAAATCGGCCAAGTGCGAGTCGGACTCGCCCACCGAGGGTTCCGTACTTTTTAATATTTCTTGTTATAGCGGCAACAGAAATACATCATCTGTGAAAATTTCAACTGTCTAGCTATCACGGTTCATGAGATACAGCCTGGTGACGGACGGACGGACAGCGGTGTCTTAGTATTAGGGTCCCGTTTTACCCTTTGGGTACGGAACCCTAAAAAGCAATGAGTAGATAAGTTAGTTGTACTTACTTGCAAATTTTACAAAAATGGAAAACGTGTACAAAACTTACCATATTGCTTTACATAAGGAGTTACGTACTTTATGCCAACATGTTTATAGAAAAATATGTCTGTTGTAGTAAATTGTCAGTGCGCCATACCTACGGCCATACATGGCCTGCGGTTTCCTGCTTGCAACATTTAGCTGCCATGGATGGAAATGGCTCGTACGTCTTTAAGCCAGCACCATTCCTTTATGTGCTTTGCGAGCTGCATTACAAAACAATACATTTTATTTACTTTATCTACTTATCCACGAACTATAGGTACCTACATAAGCACATGCTATGGAAAGCTAACAGAGAAAGCTAAAAGCGAAACTTGTTTTACAAAAGAAGGCATAAATAATTCAGATCCTTGGAAAGGCGTAAATAATGATTAATTTAATTTAACTCTAGCGATATTGTAAACATTCTATTTTTTATTTCAGATATTGGAGAGAATGCAGTTCCAATTACCTTCTTGAAGTAGCGGGTGAGTAAAAGAAGAGTGATATAGAGTTATTGAATAGCACTCTTGTAATAATTTTTTTAATTCTTTTTCTCCACACTTGGTCATAAATGGTGATGTTCCACGCAGGTTTAGCGGGAGTAAGTGGAAAAAAAATCCCTAGAGAAATAATTTTTAGGGTTCCGTAGCCAAATGGCAAAAAACGGAACCCTTATAGATTCGTCATGTCCGTCTGTCTGTCCGATTCTGTCACAGCCACTTTTTTCCGAAACTATAAGAGCTGTACTGTTCAAACTTAGTAAGTGGATGTATTCTATGAACCGCATTAAGATTTTCACACAAAAGCAGAAAAAAAACAATAAATTTTGGGGGTTCCCCATACTTAGAACTGAAACTCAAAAAATATTTTTTCATCAAACCCATATGTGTTATCTATGGATAGGTCTTCAAAAATGATATTAAGGTTTCTAATATAATTTTTTTCTAACTGAATAGTTTGCGCGAGAGAACCTTCCAAAGTGAAAAAAAGTGTGTCCCCCCCCCCTGTAACTTCTAAAATAACAGAATGAAAAATCTAAAAAAAATATATGATATACATTTCCATGTAAACTTCCACCGAAAATTGGTTTGAACGAGATCTAGTAAGTAGTTTTTTTTAATACGTCATGAAATTAAAAAAAAATTTTTTTTTTTCATCATACCCATACGTGTGGGGTATCTATGGATAGGTCTTCAAAAATGATATTTAGGTTCCTAATATAATTTTTTTCTAATCTGAATAGTTTGCGCGAGAGAACCTTCCAAAGTGAAAAAAAGTGTGTCCCCCCCCCCCCTGTAACTTCTAAAATAACAGAATGAAAAATCTAAAAAAAATATATGATATACATTTCCATGTAAACTTCCACCGAAAATTGGTTTGAACGAGATCTAGTAAGTAGTTTTTTTTTAATACGTCATGAAATTAAAAAAAAAATTTTTTTCATCATACCCATACGTGTGGGGTATCTATGGATAGGTCTTCAAAAATGATATTTAGGTTCCTAATATAATTTTTTTCTAAACTGAATAGTTTGCGCGAGAGAACCTTCCAAAGTGAAAAAAAGTGTGTCCCCCCCCTGTAACTTCTAAAATAACAGAATGAAAAATCTAAAAAAAATATATGATATACATTACCATGCAAACTTCCACTGAAAATTGGTTTGAACGAGATCTAGTGAGTAGTTTTTTTTAATACGTCATAAAATTTAAAAAAAAATTTTTATCAAACATATACGTGTGGGGTATCTATGGATAGGTCTTCAAAAATGATATTTAGGTTTCTAATATAATTTTTTTCTAAACTGAATAGTTTGCGCGAGAGACACTTCCAAAGTGGTAAAATGTGTGTCCAAAGTGGTAAAATGTTGAACAAGATCTAGTAAGATTTTTTTTTAATACGTCTAAAATTGTACGGAACCCTTCATGCGCGAGTCCGACTCGCACTTGGCCGCTTTTTTATTTTAAATGATGTTATGATTTTCACCAAACAAAAATCATCTCCATCCAAATTTTCAAAGTGCGGTAGCGACCCCTAAAGTTTATTAAAAATTCTGAAAAATAATTAAATTGTTTTTTTATTAGTGGATATTAAATTAACCGGGTGTCCCGCAGACAAATATATCGTCGACGCAATACCTACATGCTGTTAGGCATTTTCCCTAAATTACAAAACCGAGTTGTGTGGTTGGCTCATTTTCGAACGCACCGAGGAGCACTACTCACGAAGCTCACGGGCCGAGGGACGCAGCAGGCTTCAAAGGGCGGCCACCCGCGCAATTACTCTTTGAATGACGAATCTCTCCCGGGAATCGGCAACGTTTACGGTTGTTAGCCCTGTTTTCATGAGGGGCGCCAGATTTAAGCCGACTGGCTAGCTCCCAGAACTGTATAGTGTGCATGGCCGTGGTATCAGTATTACCTACTGGGATGTATATTTTGGGATATAATACCTATATCAAGGCTTAGTCATTAGCATACGACTTGTTGGATATTAAAATGTTCTTCCACCGGCTTATTTTTATTAGTCCCAAGGATTTTTTTATACCACGTCGGTAGCAATCATACGGCCCGCCTGATGGTAAGCAGTTACCATAGCCTAGGGACGCCTGCAACTCCAGAGGTGTTACATGCGCGTTGCCGACCCTTTAAAAACCTGTACACTCCGTTTTTGAAGAACCCGTACTGTAGACCCTTAGGAAAACTTCGATTTAGGTACCATCTTTTTTTTAAACCATAGACTTCATTATACAGTCAAGGATGTCCTACCTACCAAACGTTTAATTTCTAACCCACATAAGGTTCAATATCACAAACTGCAATATTCAGCAAATTGCCACCGCACGACGTTGCTTTGGCATGTCATGGGCATGTAGTGGTTGGAAGGAATAGCCGCACTTGTGAATTTCGCGTGCCGAAGTAACTTGGGACGCCAATACATACTTGGCCAAAACTGGAGTCCGGATTCGTTTGTCATGTCTTACTAGCTAATACGATACGAACTAGGCTGAAAAAAAAACTATTAATTTTTTTTACTTTTAGGTATATATTTTATTCTGAACATGATACTTAGATTAAATTATAAGTTTCTACCCTTAAACTAGATGAACCTACGAAAGTGATAATTAAATAAAACCGCAATTTCCTTTATATTATAAAACAACAACAGACAAAAACATATCATATTTGATCTTAATTTTATATGGAAGAACAACCCCTCGCGCCTATATTTTTTAAATAGTAATGAAAGTAATGGCTTGCCAAACTATAAGTCTTAAATTAAAAGAAAAAAAAACTATGACAGGGATTAATAAGTGCTTCACGAGCTCTTTCGTTCTGATTGTTCAATCTTTGGGCCATTACGCCCCAAAGATTCTCTATATTCAAATCAGAACTTTTTGCAAGCCAAGGAATAGCATTTATATACTTGGTTATGCCTGAAGCAATTGCATACAGTTCTTGCGATGTGAATAGGTAGTTGCGTTGTTGCAGAAATTTGCGGCATAAACGGCTTGTTGTATCTTTTGATTGTGTTAGCTTAGAAGTTTGATTTTTTCACAGCTCCAAGGGACAGTAGACCTAAGTATTTGATATAAATTCCAGCTTGATACCTCCACGCATTCCTGAGAAAAAGAGTCTTGACAGACAGACAGACAGACGGACAACAAAGTGATCCTATACGAGCTCCGTTTTTTCCTTTCGAGGTACGGAACCCTAAAAATGGCCTCCTTTCGCACGGTAAGTATATCACACTCGTCCGGTAATTTCCTATTTCTCGGAATTTGTGTATATTATTGATATTGCGTTGTGTTCTATACAGAAATAACGGTTTGCTTAATACCTTTATGTGGTCCCCAATTTTAGAGGCGCGATTCACACCGTGTGTCGCGCCGTGCTGTGTGTATAACTGTGCACTCCGACGCGGCGCTCCTCAGGCGTCGTTTGCATCTTACTGCATTTGTAAAATAACGGTACCCCGCCCTTTACGGAATAGAATTGATTTAGTATCGTTTAAATGCGGATTGCAACCCCACACATGAACGACGGAGAAGACTGATAGGAATGTTACGCGCATCGATCGTTTATTAATTAGGATTCGCTGTTAATTATTGATTTACGCTGGTAGTCTCTCTATGCAAATAACGCCGCCTCGCGGTCCGTGCCCGAAATTTCTTAATAAAGAATGCGCCTGATCGAGTAATATACTTAAATAGTTATGCAAACAGAAGGGAGAAACTGTTTCAGTGAGAGCTTTGCCATCCGGTCTAAATATAAGCGGGCGGAGACAGCTGGCAGGGTGGCGGGCGTCGACCCCAGCAACCCAGACCTTGCAGCCGACCAGCGCCGGCCACTGCACTGCTTAGGCTTCCTGAAGGACCACAGCCCCTAGCGAAATGAAAAACCCCATCCGACAAGCAAATCTAGTCGTCACAACACTCACAACACAAGTGGCATTTTCTCAACACAAATGCATAGGCATACGGAGAGTAGGCCTAGCACATGCTTGGCGCGACAGTATCTCGCGGCGAGATAGACTACCCGTCTTTTTCTAACTATGTTAATTAAAGAGGGACAGGTAGTCTGTCTCGCCGCGAGATACTGTCGCGCCCATCATGTGCTAGCCCGGCAGGACACGGCAATTTAAGACAATGTGCGAAGACAACCGTCAACGGAACAACTGACTGTCGGCTACAGTATAAATTATAGTGTAAATGAATAAGTGTCGGTATGCATTACTTTGGCAACTTCTGTCGATGTCTGCGTCGCGAGCTCGCGAGCCCGCTCGTTAACGCTCGATTACGCTCACATGACATTACAAAATCTGTTTGCAGGTCAATAGCACCGTTAGTTGAAGGTCTGGGCCGCTGCTCACCCACTTCCCATTCTCTTCTCCGACACCCACCCTCTCGCCGGATACTATTTCTGACACCCACGTTCATCCACTTACCTTCCAGCTTTTAATTAATGGCTAAGGAGGCGCCTAGCTCGGTAGTGTCGAAACAATTATAAATGAAACTAATTTTACCTACATTTATATCAGTAAGTATTAAAAAAGATTGCATTTTAAAGTCATATATGTTACATAACAGCGTTTAAAATTATTGGTAACAACGCAGTAGAGTGAGTTGTTAATTTAGTTCTCGCGTTACAAGACACGCATCGCATGCTCAAATAAAAAGGGCAAACCATTATTTAAATAAATTTGACCCGACTAAGCGAGACCCACACCGAGATAACGTTGATTAAAGTCGAGTATGTAACAGCTTTTACGTGCATGGAGAGTGGTCCAGGGTGGTACTGCATGCGTGTTGCAAAATAAATGTTGTTTGTTCGATCCATTAAAGCCTTTTACGCGTACCACATTACATTTATTTTTTCGGATAAAATGTCAGACTGTTGTATCGTATTAGCAAACAAATAGACTGTCCTTAAATTTTTCGCAATATCTATTAGTGGAAAAGGGAATTTGTGATTTTTCGAGTTGCAACGCCAGGTGGTGCAGTGCCGTTCGCCAGCGCCGATCAATATCCCTCCGCCTCCCGCCGCCCTGCGGCGCGCCCCCGCCCCAGCGAGCGTGTACCGCCGCCGCCAGCGCCCGCCTCTACAAACTCTAGTCCCAACAATCTTTATTATACTTTACCTATCAAACAAGCAATACATATCAACCCAATATTAAATTATTTAATTCAATTTACCTAAAAATGAGTCTGATTTAGTTTATAGTTAAATGAGACAACCTGCCTAAGTACGTTTTAATTCTAAAAGTAAAAAAAAAGTTTCCATATTTTGAGCTTATTCATATATTTACATACAGTTAGATATTCTTATATTACTGTACTTGTCAATGTAAACCTGCCGAGGTTACTAGTACCTACGCTAACCTTCAATATTTCATCCATTATACAATCAATTTCAACATGCTCTGAAAATATTAACGAGTTCAAATGAAATGCCGTTCGTTTCCTGTCCGATCCAACGTAATAATCCTGCTAATTCAAATCACCTTTTCACATTACGCCATCTTCGTTTTATTTTGTTACGTTTATCTAATCGATTTCCCGGGCGTCCATTTCACCAAGACAGGCCATTCGAGCGCGATATTAAAAAATTGATTATTTAAATCGAAGTAATAAAACGGAGCATTGTCGGATTCTTGTCTGTTTCCTTATGGGAGAAATTTTCTTAACCTAAAATGACAAATATTTTACTTGGATTTACTTACGAAGTGTAAATTCAGTTAAAGGACATAATTTAACTACCTTAATGATTCCAGCACAAATTTCTCAGATTACATAAGCATAGAGGTGAATATAACTTATTAAATAGTCATCAAAATTACGTACAGCGAACTGGAAAAGTGCATACCGGAACGCCGAAAGTGCTTGTATAAAATGTTGCCACTGCTGGCAAAAGGTCCCACTTTGTCGCTTGCCATAAGAACGAGTTTTGCTTGTATCTTCATACGAATAACCTGACAAAGCGTCCTTATGGCAAGCGACGAAGTGGGACGTTTTACCGACCGCGGTCACAAATATTTAACTAGATAACCTTATTAAGAGGGAAGAATAGCTTTTCGAATCTAACGAAATAACGGAAAATTTTCTATGAAATTCCATTTCGGGAGAAAACGGTTTCCATTAACTAAATCTTAAAAAATCACTTTTGATTTTGATGTCAATCGCTTCAGCATAATATATTCTAGGTTTATATAGGTTACGCTTTTTTGAAATTTTTACATATTGGTATTATTTTTTTTTCGTTTTGCTAATTTTGAAAAAAAAGGAAAACCTATAAAATAGTTATTCCTTGTGTCAATAACA
Organism: Cydia pomonella; assembly: GCF_033807575.1. NCBI lineage: Eukaryota > Metazoa > Arthropoda > Insecta > Lepidoptera > Tortricidae > Cydia > Cydia pomonella. The sequence continues at coordinate 13,511,897 of NC_084703.1, read as the reverse complement.
CACTAAAAAATCATGGAGAATGGAAAATATTAAGAAGTGGAAAAACGTTTTCTCTTTTTGTATAAACGATCATGTGGTATGCTTCTCTCTTAAGTAGTTGTTGTGTAGTCAAATATAGTTTCTACTACACAGTTATCTGCTGGTTGTGTAATCCAATGACGCCTAAGGGCTCATTTACACGGTGCGAGAACTCACATGCGAGTTTCATATATTACATTGCGGTATTTGATCGTCGGTCGAATTGGTGGTAACCTATTTAGGCAATGTAACTAAAATCGCATTCGCGTTCGCGTTCTAAATCAGCCCTAAAACAGTCTTATAAGTATAAAACAGACAATCATGCAGTTGAAGTTTCTGAAGGATATGCAATCTTGTAAGTTGTAAATGACGCCTTGGTCACTTTTCTTCCATATAATAACTGTATAAATTTATAAAACACACGATGCTCATTATGTCAATATATTCAGAGCAAACATGGACTGTCTGGAACTGGAACGCCAAGGAATGGCTGCTCTTACTTAATCAGCGGGACGAAGACGAACATAACATAACAGATAAGCGTCCGCGCACCGATAACACGCACGCGAGCGGCAGCGATGCCGACTACCATGACGTCGTGGATTATAGTCGTTACATTTTTGTAGCTGGCCCTCAACGGCTTATCCATTGTCTATTGTTAACTAAAACAGCGCGTGCCACTACCTGCAAAAAAAAGGGTCGTATAATTCTAATAGGCACCTGAGCGCGGGCTAGTCTACTCGTAATGCTCAAAAAACCAGTGAAGGTGTACTCTCCGATAACGCGCCTTTGTTACGCATATCGAGGACACATTTTAGGCTGGTTCGGTAGCGTTCGACTCGCCGGCACTCAGTAACCGTATAGGCACCACACAAGAACTTGCAAATTATTTTTACATTTGTTCATTTTGAATCTTATTTCAATTACCATAGGAGTTATAATTGAATAACCGGCTAAAGTGACCGGGCCCTTTTTTTTCAGGTAGTGGCACGCGCTGTTTTAGTTAACAATGGACAATGGATAAGCCGTTGAGGGCCAGCTACAAATCTAACAACTATACCTTCGTATTTACGGATAACGGGCCATGCGGTTAGTGGCTGCTCACCATAGACCACGCGAACAACCGAAACCTAGTAGCAGATTTAAAATAATAAAAAAACAACTACCATTATTAGACTCTGTTAGGAATGTTAGGTACATAAAAACAAAAATAAAATTATTGCAAAAAGCCTTGAGGCAAAAATACAAAATACGTGAAAATGGTGGTAAATGGTTACTATAGTGTCACTACTGCGCCTACCGCGGAGATTGGCATTATGCAATAGCACATTACATATTCAAATTCAAAGTCCAGCCCGCGTAGCCAATTGTTAACGAAACGCGACTATCACTGTTGCTCCAATATGGAAGAGTCATAGATTTAAAAAGCAAAAGGTGTATTATGTCTGTGGGAAGAGTGATAACTACGATATGCTACGGAGCGTTAACGATTGACACGTAGGCTACGCGGGCCGTTGTACGTACACATAATATAATTATAATACCTAATCACACACGCGTCCTTTCGTTGGTTATTACTGATTTTCTTTATTTTTAAGTTATACTCTTGTGTGAGGCCTTGAGTCAGTTCTATTAGCATGCAAAATGGATTTTAAACAAGTGATAATGATAATTAAAATTAATTTTGAATACCGTTGTCATTCTCGTTTTAATTAGATGCCAAGTCACAAGCATTCTTCCTTCCTTCTAGACTTGATTTCCTACTACCAATTTAATCTTAAGATAATTTTAACTAGCCACACAAAAAAGTCTGATGATTCGTTTTTATTAGGGTTCCTTATCGCCTAGAACGTTCAGTTCAGTTTTAATTCAGTGAATACTTTTGGAAATAATCGGTTTGAAAGTCAAAAATATTGTGTAGGTGTGTGACCCTCCCCCTCTAACTTTTTAACCGGGCGTGCAAAAAAATTCAACAAATTTCAGAAAATAAAGCTTAATAAAAAGTTTCCACGAAAATTATGTTTAATATAGGTTTGGCCGTTAATCAGTTTTTTCCAATAATAAAACTTACCAGCCTATTATAATGACGTGAGTGCCTCGATACTACGCCGCCCTTTTAATTGTATGGCGTTATATATTGTATGAAGGTGGGGAAAACCTCTACTGCGAGGCGGCCAATACGACCTTGGCCGGTGTTAGATACCTAATTAAAGTAGAATGATTCGTGTAACTAAAAACAATACCGAAAAGAGTAGAAACTTTTGATGTGCAATAAAAGAATTACAGAAAAGTAAGTTATCGTGCAATCGGTGAGGATTCTTAGATAAACGCTAATAAACGACTTCCTGGTCTTGAGTAAACCGTACTCAGCACGCTACGCAGAGACGGTGCGGTTGTAGATTATTAGCTAAAATCTAGTATTAAATTAAATGAATGCAGGGGAATAAGTAATATACATGAATATATCTAGATAGGTTGCGATTTCTTATGAATAATCGTTTAAAAGTATGATTTTAATTTTCAGATAGCAAGGAAAGTTTCAGGGAGCTAACCGGTAAATTTAAATGATGCTATTTAATCGAAATTTCAGCAAAATCTCTCGTAAAAGGAGGAAGCTAGTTTTCTATTACAGGTAAAGAATATTAATTTGATACATATTGTCCTATTTGAAAAATAGGGTTTTATCATTATGTATTACAAGTACCATTGCTACTGCCATACAAATTATTTGGCAAAGGAAGACTATAGTCATCCCTTGGAGCACGGGAATAAGAAGCTTCACTCAGCGCTAACAGCTATAACCGACTCGTTACGCTCGCACTCGCTCTTACGAAGAATTCATTTTAATTAATAGCCCACTCTCCCCTAAGTTATGAAATTCCTGGTTATTCAGCCGTTTAACGACGTACGTGAGAGCATTCGGTATACACGTAAGTGAAGCTATAAGTGATTTTCTGTGTATTCATTGTTTTATCTGTAATACAAACCATGGCAATTTATCACATTAAAGTTAACAACCAACAAGTACACAACACATCATGTCGAATGTAACATATTCTTGGATTTAATAATTATATTTTGCTAACTTTGTGTGAGTTGTAATATTATAATCCTAATTATTTTTATTCTTGTCCTACTACCTACCTATCAGAGGTATAATAAAATCTAGTTCTGAATTACGCGGACCGTGCAGTGTGAGAGGGCAGATTTTGTTGAAAAATGATATTTATTGTTATTAAACACACCAAAAATGTTTATTAAGACACAGTAAGTTCATGTTCTTCCCTCACACTCACTGAACTGAGCGCAAGCGTGAGCCGATGAAAGTGCGTGCCTGGAAGCGCGGATATCATGTTTTTTTTAACTTGAAGTTTTTATACGTTTAAATAAAAAAAAACAGTCGATTTTTAGAAGTAATTTTCATATTTTTAGCTTTTGTGCATAATTTGTTACAAATTTTTAAAGTGCATTTTAGACCTATGTTCGTGATTTTTTCTATCGTGAGAAAAAGTAACGCCTGATTCGATTAACTATTTTAAAAAAGCACTACACCTTTAATAAAAAAAACCCCTACGTAATAGTAAAATACAATTTTGTAAAACTAATTGCACTTATATAAATTTTCTATTCTTAAATTGGGATAAAACAATGATATTATTGAAAAATTGATGTACTTAGTGCCGCAAATATTGTAGATTCAATTGAATTTATAAACGTATGCCCAGTACGTTTCGCATATGTCAACCAGCGCACTTAGCATTATAGTATTTTTCAAACAGCATGGTTACGGTGACACGTCATCTCTATACAATTTATTGTCTCACTGTACCCATGCTGTTTGAAAAATAATATAATCTTCACATATACGATTATAGTTTTATAGTATTTATATTAGCCTGCTGGATTTGTGCCACTGGTGAGGTTTCTTACGCCTCCTGTTTGTCCGTCCATCCAGGTCGTCTCACCCTTTTTAAGTTCATTAAAGAGTCACCCATTAAGAAATAGTCAGTGGACGAAGACCGACTGGGACACCATGGATTATCTTGTCAAAAAAGTGCAGGTCGTCTTTTGCCACCATCAATGTACCTGCTCTTCTTGAGCCGACTGGCATTATCATAATCATAATAATTTATTAGCACATAAAAAGGGTTTACATAAAAAAGGTGTTACAAAAGTTACATGTCCTAGCCTTTTTTGTCAGCATGCAAATGGGTCCTTATAATACATAAAATGTGTGCTACATAAGACTACCTTAAATGAAACTACATTAACTTAAATTAAACTAAAATAGAATAAACTATAAGTTAATTTTTCAGTGTACAGTTCCAGCAATTGATAATTAAATAATTAAGTATGTAATGTCATGGTATAAAGTATTTATAATATACATTTTACGAATATGAATTTTATATATTACTATCCGCAATAAATTCATTAATAGGGTAAAACTTTTTTAGACAGATGACATGACAGTAACAGACTTTGATGTTTAGTGTGGGTTGCTACCTGCGTAGACACACGGGCACCGTCCCACCTCCAACGGACTACTGTAAAAGTGGGTGAAGCGGCGGAAAGCTATATTTATTACGTTTCAAAATTTATAAGAGCCTTGGTAAAGAGTACATTTTGCACGCACCTGTCTACGCGATAAAGTTCCGTCCGGTAAATTCTTCTTGATTGCTTTTTAGTTTTCTAGTAGCTTCGCCGTCTGGCCATGACGTGTCACGGCGATGCCATTTACGAGTACTGACACTTCACCTTCCCTAATGTATTGATGCTTCCGACAAAAATCTATTAATGCCAACGCTTCATTGCAGATCCCTCTTTAACATTAAATGAAGCTTTGCTTAGTAGCGGTCAATGTATCACGAAATAAGAAAATTGTAAAGAACTTAGGAGGCAGAGTAAGTTGTTAGTTAGTAATGAGTTGCTTGTGATGGCTCTGATTACGTGCTGAGGTGACGTGAAGAGCTGGCTGTCAGTGTCCGACAAATGAAATCCGCTCTATATTTGGGCAGAGTACCGGTACCACATTCAAATAAAATCAATGTGTTATTTAAAGACGGATAGCCAATTTGGCACGCGAGATACTGTCGCGGCGTACTCGTACTAAAGCTTACGAGTACAGGGGGCTGATTTTTGAATTTCGAGCGCTCGAATTCGTCACTCGAAAATCTGTGAAAAACGGCGAATTGATATTTTAGAAATACGAGCAATAGAAATTGGGAATCTAGTGGTATTGACCACTCGTTCTCAATTATATTAGTAGAATGTAAATGCCTAGTAGTGGAGATAAATTAAAGGGAATTACACGAAATCGAGCACTCGAAATTCAAAAATCGCCCCCCTGATGGGATTTCAAATCATGTGAGCTAAGTAGTTTTTTGGTCTGGTCATTTAGTGAAGTTATCAAAAAATTATGGTTGGCGCACTACTATTAAGCTTTTGATGGGTACGACGGCTCGCTACTTGTTTCCATACATGCTCATAGTTTAAATTAAAAATCATAACCGGGTGTTTCCTGTAACAGGAGCAATAAATTAAACTGTAGGCTCTACTCTTCAAACTCACCAACACTTGTTCAGCAACTTTTAAAAATAACTTATGTTTCAATTTTCAGTACACATTGAAGTTAATTCTAAGACGCAATGTATTGCGAATTTTGTTACGTTTATCGTGACAAGCAACGTCGAACACACTGATGTCAGCGTACATTGAAAATAATATTAAATTAAACTTGTATGAAAAAAATAAAATATAAAAAATTTCATAATTTTTAAAAGTTGTTAGTCAAAAGTTATATCATTTTAGGAGTACTATATATGGTTTAATTATTTGCTCGTGTTACAGTAAACACCCGGTATTAATCATGTACAGAAAAATAGGCTCAGAGAAACGTTGACTGACTTGACAGTGTCTGTGGAAACGTCGATTTTTTAGATAGTCGACATTAGTAAACGGCATCGGGCACTACGAATGTCGTGTAACGATTGTACAATAAACCATAACCTTGTATAAGATTGTACAACCTTATGTGAAAGAGTTAAGAACTATATTCGGGTAAGTGGCTAATCGAGTTAATTTTAATACGTGTGGACTCGCGCACCAAAATAACCCGCGCTGCATCACGATGCACATGCATTGCCTTATATGTTTCATCCATTGCAGTTTAACGGGTTAAAACAGAACCAGCGCGTAATGTTGTACTTACTCATTATATTCACCCATATACATTTTTCTGTGATTGCGATAACTTTATTTTCGGCTTAGTTAATTTTTGTACTCCTGTCAATGTTCTTTAGGTAGGTACCTTACCCACGGAACAGACAGTCATCAAACAAATACAATTACATACCCAGAATCCTACTTATTGTAATGTATTATTTTGATTCACGTAACCTATGCAGTATTTGGAGATACTCATAGTTACCTATCGTCGGCTAAAGTCGCACACCTCTTAACTCCATTACAAGACAAGAGGGATTTGCTACTTTGGTCAATGATATCTAAAGTTGCATACCTCGTAACTACTCCGGACGAGTTACGAGGTTTGCGACTTTAGCCAACAAACAAACAAACAAGAGAAACAAACTGAGGCTATGACAGTTTTGGCAAAACATCTTTAATAGCATGAGTCATTTACCCGAGGGCAGTAAACCTCGTGAAAAGCGTTCGCTTTTCAACCTAAGACAGGCTATAGAGAGTTTAGATTGTGCTCGCCGTACGCCAGCGCCAGGCATCGCAAATCTGTGAATCGGAAATTACAGTGAAGTCTTGCATTTTCTAGCTTTTCCTGCCGCGGCGCCTCGCAGGAATTAGTCAGACACATGATGACATGACGCAATTTACATTTTTACTATATCTATCATAGCGATGACGTCATCTAGCATGTATGAGAACTTTAATTCATTCATTTAAACGTTGTCAGCCGAAGCAAACATGTTATTACGCGTTATCATTTATGTCGAGAATCGTTAAACGAATTGAGTTGAATGTGAGTCGATTGTGAGTGAATGGCCAGCCGTCCTTGTCGACTGCATTGGAGACTAGTGCGTTTGTAGTGCAGTGCAACATCGCTAATGCGGTAGTGTCGTATGTGATTGTGATCGTTTTGGTACCTATTTGAAAAGTTACTACTTCTAAAGGCTATTTCCATTATGGGGCGAGACAGCAATACATATATAAGGCCACATTGCGAATCCCAATAGGTAGGTTGCTTGCGTAATATACCATAATACCTGTATTATGTTCCTATCAGTCAAAAGCAGTGACAAGCCTTTTAGTTAAGAGTATTGATGATGGTTGAATAATTTTATCGCCTATTGTGCCACCGTGTTGTTTCTCATGGCCATATTTATATAATCCGGCTTTTATGATCGGTCTCTAAACGTTTAATTGTTTAACACTTTTATTAAATTTATTCGTGAATTTATCCTTCTTGTAGACTTGATGATAATAAAAACAAAACGAGAATCTACAAGTACATTAGAATAATATTGTCAAATAATTAGCATTACAAAGTAGCCACATAACATATTAACACATTAAGTGAATGATTTGATAATGATAATTTTCTATTGTTGTTGTTGTTCATTTACATTTATCTACAAGTGCAACGTATTTGGAATACTTAATTCATTAAATAATAGTAGGTAGGTAGTCACACTTATTCAATCTAGTATAGGTAGTACAATACATAAATAATAAAATATTATAAATAGAACATGACAAATTGACAGAGTCCCACAATAAGCTCAATAGAAGACTTGTGTTGTGAGTACTTTAGACAACGATATACTTATAATGAATGAATACATATAAATACCTATAACTCAGGAACAAATAACAAATATCCGTGCTCATTGCACAAATAAATGCCCTTCCCTTACCAGGATTTAAACCCGGGACCATCGGCTTCACAGGCAGGGCCATTAGCATTACCAGGCCAGACAGGTCATCTAGTAATAATAATATCCCTTCAAGTGGCGCCAGCAAAAACGCGAAAAGTAGTCAAGTGGCACCGCGGATTTGTGCAAAAGCAGTCAAGTGGTGGGGCCCCGATGGGTGGTCAGCCAGGATTAGGAGGATTTTTAAAAACGTCGATTTAAGCTTATCTATGTAATGAAGTATATATTAAATCATATCGTTGGAATCAACGTTGAATAAGCTATTAAATTATTGTAATGTTTATACATTGGGCCAGACCTAATCAAACTGCGGAAAAATAACGGTTTTCCAGTTTCTTTGTTAAAAATGACTATACCACCATAAAACCAATCAATGATTGATGGTACCTAATTGCTATTTAATTATCAAAGTAAGACTTTTATTTTTAACATTAAATCAATATAAATAACCTAAAATACAATTTATTGCACAAAACATCCTCTTAAAAATCAAGACTGAACTCGGACTTGGGGGTTGCTCCCGAACTCCCGAATGAATGGTCCTCTCCAACAAATTTTATAACAAGTGTTTTTGTTTTTCTTACGGTATGTTATCCTTATGTGCATTGGATAGGACCAAGTGGCGAGAAAGAGGAGAGGCTTTGCCCAGCAGTAGGACACTCTCTTCCAGGCTGAATAAAAACAAAAAGGTTATCCTCGTCTAACTCGCTACCGTATTCTGGCGGTATAAGAGTGTAACTATACTTAAAAGCGTTCAATTTTACCTCTAAATACGGCAGCACGTGTACCTAGTCTCTTAATTCTAAAAAGGGCGTAATGCATTACGATATTAGTTTAGGGCTTCGAATAAGGACTGGTCAATCATGGAATTAAAATATAAAGATACAAATCGATTTGTTCAAGTAGGATCTGTTGGATCTCTTTTGCATCGTCAACATCTAAAATATTATCTTAAGCATGCACAATTACAATATATAAAAAAATTATCACGACCGAATACAGAACCCCTTCCTTCTATGAAATTGAAGTCGGTTAATGAATTAAAATGAGTCAATAAAATACAAGGGAATGTCTAAGAATCACAAAATAAAAATACATTGGACAGACAAACCCAATAGTGACTGATCTTCACGGTTTGACTACAACATAATCATTTAATAACAATCGTATATCGCTAGTGATATCGTGATGTGACGCCGGTCGGTGGAGGTCAAGCGAACAGTTAATTGTCTTAGACCTAAATAAACATCGACCGGCACGAACGTTGAAGAAACTGAATAAAGATATATTTTAATATTCCACGGTTAGTCGAACGCATCTAACTAGCAACTAAAATATAATTTGATCACAGGATAGATAGGTACTTAAAATGAGATAATATTTATCGGGGGCTTCAAGACAGAACAATGCACAACCTGTAGGCGTGGTGGAAGCTAGCGCACTAAGAGTGCTGGTGCCCACAAAGAGTATATGCCTGCCTAATTACCTCTGGTACTGATTATATTCCCATTATAATCAGTTGACGTATGTATTACGGATAGTATCGCTACTAAAATATAGTAGGTAGGCTTTTTATATTCAATATAACCTTGTAGTAACAAGATACTTTCTCGTAAAGGTCCTATTAGGTTTTGGAACCCCACTATGAACACAGATGGGTTCGACCTGATATGACAACTGTTATGTAACTTGTGTCTTCTGTTTTCTGCTTCTGTGTACATTTATTAAATGAACTAATATTAATAATATGTTTTGTTTCAGTCTATTGTACTCAAAGATTCAAATAATGTATTTGCATTAAACACAGTTATGAGATGGTGTTATAAAATAGCACAACTCATATGTTTTTTTTTTTGCTTTTGTTACCTGTCGTGATTGTTACACCGGATGGTCGCATCGGAAGATCAGCACTGGAAGTCGCCAGCGTCACGCTGAGATGGGACCATTTCGTGGCACTCTTGTGTTTTTCTCTATTTTTTGTATAACTACCTTTTCAACACACTTGCTCAAAACGACGTTTTTATTCCACCTATTTCTGGCTCATAATCCTAGATATTAAACACGCGTGCTTTTTCAGTATATTATAACACTCGTGCTTTTTCATTATATTATCCGACTGTTAGTCGATTTCGTTCGCACCTTTGCCTTGCGCGCAATGGAATCGTGCGTAAAAAAATAACGCGCCAGCCATTTTCCGATTTATTATAAAATTGGAATAGTGTTACATGTTTTTAGTTTATAATTTCATGACGAAAATGTCATATGAAGCATTAAAAATGAAGAACACATAAAATTGACGCTGCCAGTAATACTTAATACTTACAAGAGTCGAGAACGATAGACTTTTACCATCAAAACCGGGTGAAAAATATTTGGACGCATATGAAATTTTATTCAATGGAAAATGAGCAAAAACGTCCAGTCTTTCGTGGAAAACGTGTTGGTAGCTTACTTCAATGAACTGGCGAATAAGTGCCTATACAAGCCCAGTACGGCCAGTACGCTTTGGTGCGATTATTCGATGTTAAAACTGTAAGCCACTTTGAAAATTGTACTTTTACTTTTTTGACAAAAAAAAGTTTTGTTTTTTCCTCGCAAGTTTGTTGAAATACGTCGTATGAAACGCGTGTGTTTTGACCAACTTAGCACACTTGTATCATAATGTACTATTATTTGTTTTTCCTACTCCTCTACTGTTATCTGTCATTTATGCATTCATTAACACGAATATAAGAACATACATAAAAGATTTCAAGAAAAGTCTATATTGTCTATTCCTCATAAAAGCTCTTGTGCTTTTATAAGCTATAACGTTACTGCGATTAATGGCTACCCTAACCTAACAAAACCAAAACGAATACAGTTTTAAACTAAGTGCATTGCTGCCAACTTACAAAATATTCATTTGGTTGCATAGTAAAAATAATTACTTCATAAGTCAGGAACACGCATGTGACACCCGTAATATAGCAACACCCATAGACTACGAAGACCGCTTAGCGTTGCTTGTTAGTCTCCGTAAGCTACGGTGGCCAAAATTGAGAAAAAACTGTCCAAAAAATTAATTTAGCAAGTAGCAAGTACCAGGGCCTCATGAGTTACGAGGAGGTGTCGCCGACCGGCCGGCCGCGGCCCGGGGCGGGCCGGACGCGTAACAAGGTATGCTCGCGCGTCCTGGCTATATACTTTTGCTGTAATTTGTTTACCTAAATTAAGATTTATTTTTGTTGACTCGTAGGAAAAATATTATATGCAACGTTGTATAAGTAGGTCAAAAAATTCTCGTGGCGTATTCCTTTACAATGTTCGCCTACGCCTTCGGCTCCGGCTCACATTGTAACTCACGCCACTCGTCTTTTTTGACCCTTCTTATACAACTGTTGCATAAAATACTATTATATTTATAAACTTTGTATTTATGCCTCCGAAAATATATTTTCTATATCGTTACATTTGAATAAAAGAGTGTTCAAAAATAATTCACTGAAATCAGAATGAATCTTTAAAATCTCATCCTGTCTACGTAACTAGCAATTAGTCAAAACAACAAACTGACACTTAAATATATGCAAGGACATCATATTTATTATTAATTTGAGGCATAAACGTTTCCTATACTTATGGTGATAAATAAAATTCAATATCAAAGAAATACTTTAGAACATTATAACTAATTGATACTACAATCTGATGCGTCACTTCTCAATGTTTTATTGTGACATCGCAGGCGCCATTTGTGTATTGCGTGATGGATTGTAATATACCTCTATACTGTAGGTATATTAAACGTCTACACTAAGTATAAGTACTTACGTATTTGTAGTTCAGTGTTTAAACTATCAAGTAGTAAATGTGTTATGTAATGATATTAATATTACAAGCTGTCGTGAGAGTCATTAAGTAGGTATTATTCACAATAATATTTGTATGAGATTGAGACCCTTTTTCACTAGAGTCAGAGTTAATAAGTTATGATCTTTGAAAGTTGACATATACCTACTCATAACATCGTAACATAATTGTGTAATAGTAAGATACATCTCTGAAATATTGTCTATTATTATTGGATACATTCTAGTACACTAGTTATGTATTCTGTAAGTATTAGTTTATGAGGCTACTGGTGCTTATTTCGTCGAATTTGTATTTTTCTACCGGGCACTCGCCTAATGTAATATCTACCAGTCCAATGTAATATCTACCAGTCCAATGTAATATCTACCAGTCCAATGTAATATCTACCACCAATGTATTTTTTCGGAATTTTTAAATACATTTTAGGGGCACTACCGTATTTAGAAAGTTTGGACGTCCCATATGTAGAATATTTTTTTTAATTTTGATAAATTCAATTCTATACATTGTGCTTATAGCTAAGTCTTATAATTTATATATGTTGCATACTTATAGTTGAGAGGCAAGGTTGAGTTAGCGAACCGGTTTATATATATATATACATACATAGTTTTACTCGGTACAGTGTTAGGTTAACAACTTTACTATATTTATTTGCTTTTGAACCCTGAGCAACTAAATGTGGCTCCAGCTTACCAAAATTATGAATGTTCGTTGTGTTGCGGGATAATTTCATTGATTTCTGAATGTCAATAATTACATAACTCCTGAATCTACTTGTAGCTTGAAGGATTTAACAACTGGAGTCGCCTTTAAGAGCTAACCCCTCTGTGGACACCTCGGCCAATGGTCATATGTATTGTATGGAGTGACGTTTATCTGACTAGCCATACATTTGACGTGCGCCTCTCTCGCTAAAATTGGCAGACCGTTTTGTACAGAAAATTACAGACAAGGCGTCTCCAGTTGTTAAATCCTCCAAGACTTGTAGGTACGATGTGGCTTTTTATGAGTAGAGTAAGTGGTTTGGGTATCGTAATAGGCTCCATTATTCAAAACGTTTTTTTAAAACGAACAGAAAAATCGCCTGATGGTAAGCGATTACCATTGCCCATGAACATCTGCAACATCAGAGGGGTTGTAAGTGCGTTGCCGGATTTAAGATGGGAGTACGATCTTTTCTTGAAGGTTCGTATCGGTCCGGAAATACCGCAGGCGACAGTTCAATCCACAGTTTAGCTGTGCGAGGCAGGTATTGTCAGCATAGAAGCATTTCGCAAACCTAAGCCGTTCCGCAATAACACTATGAAGGATCTGTCCGACACTTCAGTTTTCTATACAAACCGTCACGTGATCTTTTATAATCGGAAGCCTCGGCCCGGAAATAATAAATTAACCCTCAATTTACGTAGTTACAAATATAGTAGTCAACATTTACTAGAATTAGGTGCCTACCTCTATTTTAATTATAATGGGGCAGAATTTACTTAGCAAAAACTCTAATTGCAAAGGGAGAGAACAATAGTACATTACGATACAAGTGCGAAAAATAGGAATCGTGTCGATTTAAAACACTCCCTTCGGTCGTGTTTTAATTTATCGCCACTCGTTTCGAATTACCTATTCGCACATGTATCGTACAACGTTTTACAGTACATATGGCCCTTTAAATGTTCGACACAGTAACATAATATGCTACTTCTCGCACTAGTGCTATAAAGTAGCCCCATATGTACTGTAAAATATTTTATCGACTATTAATACACCTTATTATGAACGCAGCATCTCGAATAGTATAGGAACAAAAATATTAAGATGGAATGCATTAATTTATTACATCAGAACATAATGTTTCATCGATTTATATAACCAGTTGTCGATGTTTAATTTTCGTCAAATACGCTTTCGGCTTTCCTCTCATGCTGAAAATGTTTCAAATACAGTTACATGCTAACTAGGTACGCTCTCTTTTCATAACGTCATGTTTAAATTACATTAAAACGTTGAACATTTACGTAACGTAATATATTATATCTAGTACCTAATAGTTTTATTTAATTTACCTAATCTAAGTTGAGTAAGTTGTCCCTAAAAGCCACCATAAAGCAAGCATAGTATTAAAAATTAAACATAATTAAAAAATACATCCATGTTATTGTTATGCTCTTAGTCAGTTATCGATTGTCGGTAAAATAATTTGCTTCTCCCTCTGACATGAATTTTTGCTATGACAAATTCGCTCCTTGTAATTATTGTACATAAGTACCTACGAGTATATATGTACATTATAGGTACAAGTTCACAGAAGTGTCCAAAAACAGCCGTCAATAGACATACAAACTGGCCACAGCAAGCCGGCTGCTGCAACCCGCATGGACTCGCTTATTGATATGCACATTGTGGTTGTTAATTAAGAGTGACACGAACATAGCCGCCGCCATACAATCCAAGTTTTACGCACTCATTTTAAAACGATATTCTGAATTAACATGAAAATTCAAGTAACGTATATCTACTACTTATGTCTGGTTTTGTTGCTAGAAATAGTAGAATTATAATACCAAGAAATTAGAGCGAGCGAATAGAAGTTTTAGATACAAAACGTAGGTAACCTATAACAATGATAACAATCTACAGCAACGAAAACTAGTACCAGATGTGCTAAGTTTTATGTAATTTTAAAATGAGAATGTAAATTCGACCGTCTGTCCGATTCGAACTTTAAGATAAGTCCTAAAGATACGACATGGATCGGATATGTAAATGTCAAAAGTGACAGTAATTTTTTTTACGTATCTTAAAGTTCGAACCGTGCCGTGTATGGTAGCAGCTTTTTGGCGGCGGGTTCGTGTGACTCTCAATCTATCTTCACAACTGACGCTACACTTTCCCCTGCTAAATGGGACTAGCCCGATGCATTAAGTGTATACATTACAGCACTATATGCGAGAACACGTTGTGTAACTTTAAACAACGCGATTACATTCAGACCCACGAGCTAATTTGAACTAGCTTTGAGCCTGGATCTTTATTATCGGTTATTTGAGTTGGCAGTTAACCGGAACTAGCACTATAGCTTCAGTAAAAGTTGTTATTGTGGCTTCGCTTGAAAGAGCAATTATAGTGAGCTGTCAGAAAATGTGATTTATAGTTGGAATACTTGGTATTTAGATTTAGAAGTCACACTCACTCTTACTGCCACTTTTCGAACGGCGATGGATAGCAATACAATTATTTTGCGGATGTATTATGTACATACGTATTTACCTATTATTTGACAAGCATAGCCTTTTATTACACTTGCACGTAAAGCAAGAGCTGTGAGAGTTAGTAGTAGCGAGAGAGGCTGTAGCCTGAAAAAGAGTACGTACCTACGAATTAAATGTGTTCGCTTTATTCGCTAGATATATGTTGGTAGTAAGTTAGACCCCTTGGGTAATCCAGCAATGAAATAGCGCGTTATATTTAGTTGTGATAGACGTTATATAAGACGTTACAGCGAGCCGGCTTTCCTTCCTGGTTATGGCGATATTATAACAAAAACTTAATGCTAAGGGCCGATGTGGCCGATTGACTGCCGATGGCTAGATTGCCAGTTTTGCGACGTTCCGCTTTCGTTGAGTACCGAAATTTATATGTATTAGGTACTAATGTTTATATCGCATAGATATTTTGGTTAGTGTCGATGGAAGAGGGTCAGATTAGGTTAGGACTAGTGTCCGACCGAAACATGTTTTATTGCCGAAACCGAAGGATCGGTTTTGACCCTAGATTCGCCCGAAATCGAAACATAGACTTTTATAGACGTATCACAAATTGCGGGATAACATATTTTTCGTTGTTTTTTTAATAATATATAATTCTTGGTACCACCTACGGGTACAAAATAAAACAAGTTTAGTAAATACGTTAAATAAAATGTAGATATTCTAAGTTTAATTGTAAGAGATCACAATCAACCAAGCTTCAATAAGGCGTATTCAATTTACTAAGTGGACACTCTAATCTGCTAATTTAAAAACAATTGGTGTACAACTGACAACAATACTATTCCCTCATTCATCAATTGCTACATATTTATTCCTTAGTAGTCAAATATGTGTGTCGATGGAGTGAATTAATTAATAACATTGCAAGTTGGCTGTGCAAACATGATGCACACTGCACAGGCAAGTATTAACTGCAAAAATCGTAAATATGTTCAAATTCTCCAAGTCTAACGTGAACCAGATAATTAAAACATTTATAGAGCATCGTAGGTTTGAAGATTTCCTGGCACAGAAGAGGCCCGGCCAATTCACAAACCAAAGTATTGTCATGCGGCTGTTAAAATCGAAAAATTACATATTGGTTTGCGAATTTCATAAGAAAACAGGCTTTAGTTTAAGTACAATTGAAAATATAAGAAAAATACACAATAAAGCAAAAAGGGCAAAAAGAGCAGCAAAGACTTTTGTAACAAATCCAAACACAGCTATGATACGATGTTCCATCATGAAGTTCCAGTTCATATCTTCCGGCTCCATCATCAGATCAGTTCGACAGTACCATATTATTGTATTGTCATCAGAACTATATACAGCTGCCAATTTTCATGACGCTAGGATCCTTGGAAGATGGTTAAATTGGTTACCTTAGATTCCATTATATAGTGTTACAGGTTGACCTAATAAAAAAACGTGTTAAAAGCGTGTTAAAAAGAAGCGGCAAAGTTTACAAATATTTACTTAAAGATTAATCTTATTACAGTTTCTCATTATATTATATACATATTTTGCGTCATTCATCAGTATTTTAATGAATGACGCAAAATATCGACTCTGGAAAGGAGAAATGCGATAAACGACGCACAGCTAACTTTACAGGGGAGCCAAAAACTGCAATACTTTGAAAAAATATCATTAAAATTCGTAATGGAAACGAAGTAATTAAAGGAAAACTTTATAAGGTTATAGTGATATGTTCTAAATTATCCTATTGTTATATTATTACCTTTAAATGGGTTATTTTACAATTTTGTGTCGCCTAAGCAGAATAATCATAAAAATAAATTTAGGTGAAATTATCTTACCGACATGTTTTACAAGAAATTAGACAGGTAAAAAAGTCCAAGCTAAAACTGTGATAACAATTAATCGAGTAAAAACTAAGTTATTGCAAAATATGCTTATTTTATAGTCAGTTTTTACTGAACAACGCGATATTGTTTTCAAAATATATGTAAAAATCGACATGAATCAAATCAAGATAAATTATCTAATTACTTTTCAAGGAAAGGGAATTCATATTATGACCAGGTTAATTTACCAGGGCCCCAACAGAGAAAACATTAAAACACGATTTTTCGAAAAAAGAAAGTTC
The DNA here is from genome assembly GCF_033807575.1 of Cydia pomonella. Taxonomy (NCBI): domain Eukaryota; kingdom Metazoa; phylum Arthropoda; class Insecta; order Lepidoptera; family Tortricidae; genus Cydia; species Cydia pomonella. The sequence continues at coordinate 13,494,756 of NC_084703.1, read as the reverse complement.
TGGTTTGGCAGCGAGTTTAAAATTCCAGTGACTTGAATAGTGCGTCCTATTTTGCAACAGGAACTTATTGGTAGCGACTTTTACCGAAAGTAATACGTCGAAAAACGATTAGTTATTATCTATCAGAAACATCCTATCCCTCCTTTGTTTTGGCCCGATTTGGCGTGTGGCCACTATAAATGCTGGTCAGAGAGTGGAATCAATGATTTTATGAATTATAAAATCATTCGTTTTGTTCAAAAATAAGACGTCAGCCCTATCTAGTGGTACTAAATCATTGTAGATGCACCTAGGAACGGATAGGTGAGACGAGAAGCTAAAACGAAAACCACAGCCTTTCGAAAAGTGTCAAAAATGTATATGCAGGCATCGCCATGGCATTAGAAGGGAATCTACAAGGTCGTAAAGTTTCGGTGCTGCCGTAAGTTTCAGCAGTTTTTGCGCCGAAACAGAACCTTCGGCCGCTTCTTATGCCGAAACCTGCCGAAACTCAAACCGAAACAGCGAAACTTCGGTCAGACACTACTTATAGTTAGGACGTCATTATAATGTCACATGCGCATCTATAGGTATACTATTCACTAACTTATTTATTGAGGATAATCTAACTATTTACTAGCAAAAGAATTCCGTGGAGCACCTACCAAGTACATTTTATAGAAATAGTAACTAAATTTATCTGTATTTGCTCAACTATGGAACAATTAAACCTTTCGTTTGATAAACGGACTCGGGTACGGATAGCCGCCATATCAAGTGGGTCGTAACGTAATATACAAATCTGTTGATAATGATCAGAGCATTAAGTTTAACTGTCGTAAACTCTCACTCAGTTATCTGCGAGTTCAGTCAGATATATACATATATGTCTATAGGTAGATAGGTACGTGGCCTGGTTGCACATCAAGATAGTAGAGCACGGAGATGCGATGATATGGCCACAGGCCAGGCCAACGCATTACGAGTACAACATGCATAATAATATAGTAACTTATGTAAGCTATCTGTGCAGTATTGTTCGTATTTAGTATTTTGTCTCTACAAACAAAAACCCTGTATTTTTTGCTAATCAGTAAAATAAGCAAGAAAAGCGTTGCTGCGGTTCAGTTCGCTAAACAAATAAATTAAGACAGCAGCAGCTCTTTTCAATACCTGTCATTTAAGCGCACGTGTTCTTTCCATTGATTATTTCATAGGGTATGATGCGAAGACGTCTATATTTATATTTGTCCTCTTATATATTTATCTTAACTATAATGGTAGTTGTACGTCCTTATAGCGTATAAGGTCCGCGAGCCTGCCAATTTTACCCCGCTGAATTTTCCAATACAATCTGGCCCGCGAAAAGGAAGTCGAGGCCGGTTACGGGTCTCAAGTTTAAACGTTTAGACACCCCTGGTTTATAGCTTACAAATGTATATCTATAAAGGACGTAAGTAAATTAAAAGGACGTAAATTACTTTCCGGGGGACAATGAACTTCACCGACTGGTTTGCGACTCGGGGTTTCTGGGCGACTGGGATACCATGGATTATCTTGTCAAATAAGTGCAGGCCGTTTTTCAAGACATAGGGTCGCCTAATGACATAATCCCTCGATCTCTAGCCACCATCAATGTGCCTGCTCTTCTTGAGCCGAGTGGCATTATCAGGGATGATGGCAATAGGCCTGATGGGTGTCCTTCTTTAGTTCCCTGGAGCTTGGACCTCTATATATATCAAAGAGAATTGATTGTAATGGAGAGGTAAAGTTTAAGAAAAAAACGCGCCCCTTAGTTTGACATCCAAAAGAGATGGCGCTGTACTGCGCCATATGTTTTTCGGTCACCAAATTGTCAAACGTCTACTTTTGACAATAGATTTACCGTAAAATGTATGGAGCTGTACCGCGCCATCTCGTTTACCTGTCAAATTTGAAGCACGAAATTGTCTTATATTTTACGCATCTTACTCAATCAATGTATCTTTGATATCTATCATGTAAATAAAGGTATTACGTGTGTTCCCTGCAAGTTGATAAGAAACAAGTTGTTAGAGTCAGACCAAGATAAGTTGGCAGCGATTTTGGCCTAGACAGCGCAAGTGTTATTGTAAATTATGACGTTTACTTAACATTTGCACAAGCTGGGCTGTTAAAATCGTTAGCAACTTAGCTTGGTCGGACTCTATTGTTTTTACCTAGTCATGGAATAGCATGCCTATGAATAGTTACCGATATTTTGCTCGTCGTAGACGGACCTACGTGCTTATACGCACACGTGAACTCGTAGTTTCAGCTAGGCCGTGTGTTGGCAGACGGTGTGATGGTGTTCCTTGTTGCAGATGGCGCTGGTCGAGGAGTCAGGCGCGGGCGCCGCCGCCGACGACCCGGAGGCGCTCCTCAACGAGTGGCTCGGCGAGCTCACCGTGCTCACGGCGGTAAGACCCTGCGCTTACCTACGCCGCTTAACCTAAACTGAAATAGATGTATAAGAAATATGTATATACTTTTAGTTTAAAATCAACATATTTCTATATGAAATAACACTATCATCAGATTCAGATCAGATTGGCTCTTAAGTATTGCTTAGACAATTAAATATAAAGCTTTTCCTATTAGCTTACGGAGACGATACCCTAACCGCTTGCGTTCGACGAACGGATGGAATAAAGAAGGATACTCCTAAGGCCAGTGCAGATGGAATAATCAAATCGACCGATCTGATCAGAAAAGAATTGGCGATATTTGAGCGCTCTATGTAAAATAAATGTCCCCAAACGTGAATACTAGCGTCACAAACTGGACTCTTGCGTCAGCACCTCCATTTTACCGATAATATCGGTCATAATCGGCGAGCCAAATTGGTGTTTGCTTCCACACCACACCACCTACCCGCATAGCCAACATGCTAATCGTTAACGCTCCGTAGCGAACGAAACACAACTGTCACTGTCGAAATAATACGGAAGAGTGATGAGAGAAAGATGACTACGCTACGGAGCGTTAATGATTGGCGTGTAGGCCACGCGGGCTGATTTGATCAGACAATTGAATCAGTATGGCGAAAAATTGTTCCCATCTGGACTGGCCTTTACACAAATATTTTTTCATGTGCATTTGGGGATTTTGACGCATTGCGTCTCACGCTGCGGGTACCGCTGCGTTCACCGCGTAAAACAATGTTTGGTAATATATTATCTGATGTAAACTGACACTGTGCGTCAAACGCAGCGTTTATCGCATAAAACAACGTCGCGCTTAGAGGAAATCCAAAGCTTTTTTATCCATACATTACCCAGGCCATGAAACACAACCGAAATAATCTTTGTCATTGTGTGTACCTACAAGAAGATAACGTAATTATACGTTTTGCTTCAAACTTTTGTAAGTAGGTAAGCAGTTTAGTATTTAATTTAAGTAGGTTTATGTAGGTATAAGCGTACGTTTTCGTATCCGAGGCCACACGTATTAAATTATACAAATAAAATAGTCTAAAAATTAACAATCTAGGTCCTACTTAGAACACCGGCCGTACGGTTTTGTATTAGGTACCTGCCTGGCATATTGCCTCCGGAATTTGCCTATCTTAGAACAGGGCCTAGCAAACTAACTAGATAAGTAAAGCTGCTAATTATATTTTTAAGCAAGCAAAACTTTGCTATACTTACTTACCTATCTTTTCAATGTTTATGATTATACAAAATACTTATCTTATGGCTATAGATAATGTCCAGGTAATAAATATCTGATGTTTTTGTTAACTCTACCTATAATTGTGCTCCATTTATTGCATACATAACGGTTTAAATTTTTTTAATGCTTTCCCTTTGTTTAATCTTTAACCCAGCCGTGACAGTGACACTGCGCGGTAAGATTAACAGCCATTAAACATATTGCATATAAAATTTGAGTAAAATGAGAAACCTAAATTTCACTAAGGTGGCGCTTCATTTATGTGGTGTGCTCTCATTTTATTTAAAACTTAGGAGTAGGTACGGTCAACCAATTTGATTCCTAGGCCACTATAGAACCATGTCATAATGACTTCTACGGCAATGCTTATTGAGTGATGTATAGTTAAAGCGAAAAAGTTCTATAGTGGCCTAGGATTCAAATTGGTTGACTGTACCTATACTAAAATTGGGTTTTTGACATGCGTTGTTAATGATTCAGAAACACCACCTGGTCGAAACAGCGAATCGACACAACGAGATTGTTAAGTATAAAAAAAAGTAAAAAATAAATGGAGATCTGCGTGTACGCACACGTGTGGAGCAACCGCAGCCGGCGCGCGGCAGCCGGCAGGTGCGCGACCGTATGCGCCCGCGCCATGATTTTGCTCGTTCTCGAAACCTTTTAAATTAATATTTGTATTTATCATCTTCTGGGCCCCAGATAGGTACATTATATTCAGCTTGAGCCTGTTCAAAACACCTTTTGCTACAGGCTCTTGAACTTCAACGACACGAGTCACACGGGGCAGCGTTACTATTTTATATTAAGTAGTATCTAGTATAAAATTAATAGCAGTCGCGCTATTAAGTTCTCGCGAAGCAGTTTTAAATCCAAGGAATAATTATAAAAGTTGGTATCTATGCTACTTAGGTGGGTTCCTAGGGTTACCAGTCAATCTCGTCATGTAGCTTTGTTGATCATTATTGTAATTCTAAATAAAGTATTTTATTTACACCAATACGTTCATACTCTAAGAATACTTAGTGTTTTTCCGATACTTTTATTCTATAGTTTTACCTGTAATATAGGTAATAAATACCCTACCATCAGCTCTAACCTAACAGCGGCGGTCGGTCGTTGAATTTCATTTATATATTTTTTTGTTTGGTTCACCAACAACTGCTTACACTAGCGCTGAAATATTTATTACATAGGTACTAGTAAATTTTAGCTAATAGTAAATTTGTAACTTTCAAATCCATGTTAGTATTAGTACTTTAGTAGCTACTTAAGTAGGTTCCCAAATACACTTTCTTTGAGGGATATACAATAGAATCGAAAATATTTTCAAATGTGGAGAGAATAGCCGATATCGTCCGGCGAACTGGTAATCACTGGGCCCCATTATACTTAACGGTCGAACTAACTCTCTTATTTAAAGTCATTTAATGAACTTCTGACAAATGAGTTTCGGTCAAAAAATATTTTTTAAGTACCTACACACTATATATATTATTATTGCCGAATGTACTTTACGCCCTCAAATCAAATAAGTAGTAATCAGATTCGTCCACAAGAATAATTTAAGTCAAAACTCGAAAGCTTCACTCAAATTATTGTATTTTTTAGGGTTCCGTACCGAAAAGGTACAAAAGGAACTCGTATGGTGTGACTTTGTCCGTCCGTCTATCTGTAGGTATGTCTGTCTACCACATCGCTCTCTCGTCGCATCTGTTACTTTTATTATGTGTTTTTGTATAATAAGGAGTTTACCTTACCTTAATTCAAAGTTTGTACGGAACCTTCAGTGCGCGAGTAAAACGAACTCGCACTATACCAGTTTTTTTTATACACATTTGATTTGAAGTAGACATAAATAGTTAGTTTAAAACAGAATTGCAAACGTTTGTCTGATTGTTAGTTATGTAGTGTGTATTAAAAAGAACTTTAATATTGTCAGTATCACATGCAATAAGGGAAGGCTAGAGTTTTTTTTTTTCGTTTACCGCTAAGGAAACGACAGCTGTGGCCCGTCATCCGCCTGAATCGGCCAAAAAACAACGCCTCTACGAAATTTAGGCAAATCACATGCTGTGTGAAGTGTGTGAGTCCGCCAGAAAAAGCACGTGCATGCATGCTCTTTCCGCCCGTCGTCTCTTTTAGACATTTTAGCCCGTACCTGCAGAATGTTGGGCTCTAGCATAACTAGGTCTAGTAGCTCTACTATCTTCAGCTGGGTATTCAACACGTACCCGCCTTAATCGACTCGGTCATCGTTATGTGTTTCATTGGAAACACTTAATAGGAGCGTGTTCGCGGAAAATGTACGACTTAATTCCACCATTCCTATTCTATGAAGATATATTTCTAAAAGGCAATTTCGGCAATGCGCTCGTGCCATAGATGTCGCAATCGTCCATAGGCTGCTGTATCCGCTTGCCACCAAACAATTTATATTCTAGCTTTTTATCACCGACGTGTGACACCAATTCTCCCTGATTTTAATATAAACTTACTAAAAAGAGGTTAGCGTAAATGACACCATAATAAACTTTATTTTCATGCCTCTTATGCGCACCTGTACCATCGAGCAAATACTGTAGTTTATATCTGCAGTGGCCACACAATAGTAAAGAGATTTCGCGAATTACAAAGAGTCTTCCCTCCTGCAAATGTAAATTTTGGTTTACTTTCTTAACGAAAGCCGGTCAGTTGGTTCTGTATGCGTGAACTGCTCTTTTCCTGCGTGTGCACACACCGCACTAGCTAAATTGTCAACATACCTAGGTGATTGTTATATGTTATGGTTTTAGGTTTATATAATGTAGTTAATTTAGTTTAATCTGTAAAAACGTAGATAGCTCAACGAGGGTGCGGAGTGTTAGGGTCGGCAACGCGCATGTAACACTTCTGGAGTTGCAGGCGTCCATAGGCTACGGAAACTGCTTACCATCACAGGCGTGCCGTATGCTTGATTGTCACTGATTTAGTATTCAAAAAATCTTACACTTAAGTGTCTTGTTACTGATTTGAAAAAATAATTTTGCTTCTTGGCTTTAGCCAAGTATTCGTTTATTTACAAGTTTTTTCAAAGTATTATTTATTTAAGCCGAACACGACATTATTAAGCCATATTGAATTTTGTTTTTAAATATAAGTATAACGTTTATATTTTGTATTGGCTTGGAAGCCAGGTGTACGCTATTATCCGGCAGTGGTGCGTCGCGCAGATCGTTCTCGGTCACCTTGCGTGGCAGGTGCAGTGCTCCAGTGATTTTGTTTTAACATCCTCTCAGTAACCATGACTTTCCATACTTAAACTTTACTTTCGTTTCAATGTGGCTCGAATATCTACTACCTACCTATTTGTTGACTTCAGTAAAAAATATCCCACAAATAACATTACACGTAAAGTTTTGAGTCAAATACATATATATATGTAATTTATGTAAGAAATTAAAGTTCAGACAATAGCGAATCACAGAATATTCTAAAATGTTATTTATTTACACCTAATAAATAACCTTTGCATCCGGTAGACGTACTTCGTAACAGTTGCATTATATTAATATTTTTCTTTTCTAAGTGTTATAACTTATCAGTCTACTTTTTCAGGTACTGATGATTATAAGTACACATATATAAAAAATAACTTTTTATGTTTAGATATAAACGCATTAATTTAACGTACCTATGCCTATACTATACCGTTTTCGTCTACTCGTGGAGGTTGCATTGCAATATATTGTGATTTTATTTTATTATAATCAACATAACTGGCGATTAAATACATAGCGAATTGCTATTACTTATTTATTTAAGTACAGGTTGAGAGCAAAGTGGTCATGTTTGGGCGTACCTATTTAATTGATGCGTCTGTCAGCGCCGAAGATTGAATGCCTATGACACATCTGTCGCGGCGGCAGGTGGCGGCAGACACCACCTGTTGCCTTTTTTTGCTCGGCCACCTTTTTATGCGGGTTCAGGTTGAGATACCTCCTAATGCCATTTGCTTACAGAATCCGTCCGGAAGCAGAGATCAATTTAGTAGCGATTACATAATAGCCTATAGGGAATAATACCTAAAGGTACTTACTTAAATAACCATTATAAATCCTAAACCTGCGATCGGTTTTTTTGGTGTTTGGGAGTTTTATTCCTTGTCAGGGTTACTATCAAATTTCGTGGAAATAAAGGGCTTTATCAAAGTAACCCAAATATCAGTATAATACAAACTAGATCGCCAACTAAAAACTAATAACAAAACTAATTGAAGCATTTTTTGTCTCTATTTTTTATGTTAATGTTCAATTCAAAGAGATAATTATGTGTCTATAAAAAGGGACCTTATTGTCAGTTCTAGTTTCCGAGATAATTGCAACTGTAGTAAATCATTTTTTTTTTCTTTTTTACTTCATATTACCTATGTAATAAGCAGAGTCATAATTTTGATTTGGCAAAGATACTCAGTTTTTTAACGATTTTTATAAGATAAATGATGTATCCCATTTTCTCAAAAATCCTCCAAATTTTCCCTTAAATGTCCCATGATTGGTGCTGTTAACACATTAAAAAATGTCATTCGATACACGTGCGGAAATGTCATTCCTCACTCGTCCCGAGACTTCCGAGTCTTGCCACGAATCGTAGGCGAGTGGCAAGAAATCTCGGTACTCGTGAAGTAATGATATACTTTCCACACTTGCATGTATGAAATGTACTATTGTTTTACAAGGGGGCAAAGTTGTTATTTAACCCCTCTTGCTAATATTGATATACGCAAGCGAAAGAGTCCAAAACTGAATCACGAGCGAGCGTAGCGAGTGGAATCTTAATCGTTGCTAGGGTTTGAACTTTTAAGGCACGACGGTTAAACAAACTTTGCTACCGAATGAAACAAAATTAATGTTTCACCACATAGTAAATAACTGTGAGTTCCTATAATTGGCTTCCTGTATCTACTATATTTTTCTATGTTAATGTCACAGCTGTTGGATCTCCAAATAAATAAAAATAAAATAAAACATTAAAAATCAAATCCAAATGAATGCTAGTAAAAATTTTACATTCAAAATCATCGTTGATAAGGCAATTCTACCAGCCAAAATGAGGAAACAACTCAAAATTGGCATGAAATTACATACTTAGTCACTCTTGTGGATAAAATACAACTATCTCATCAGTTTTTAAAGAATAAAGAGCGCTTTAACGAGCTACTTTGGTGAAAAAGGTTTTACTATCTACTCCAGTTTTTTTCGTTACTTGTAAATGAATATGATTGTGGGGGCTAGATTTCTGTTTTCCACCCCATCATGAATAGTGCGGGTGAGGAGTGGTACGGTACGGATGATGTTCGTGACATAATGCCTACAAAGCGTCGTGGTCAGCGTTTTTGTGTGCGTGCGTCTGGGGAGTGTGGGTGCGCCCGACGCGATCGGGACAGTAGGGAAGTGCCGGCTGCCATGCGAGCTTCAGTCGGGGGGGGGGACTCACGCACACAAACAAGCCGCGCGCCCCGCACACGTGCACATTACGCAGTGCTTATACTGGTCTCCCTTCCCCTGCGCTGTAGCTTGCTCGCTGCTGCTTGGCGGGCGCTTACGGTCCATAATGTGTCAAAACTCTAGTTGTGTTTGAGATTGCGTACGTTATACGCGTTTTGTAAGTGGGCAGTGTACAATTTCTTTGTCCTACACAATATAAATAAATATTTTCAAGTCGTTATCGACGATATATGTTTTAAGATTTAATATCGTTTAAGCGAATGGGCGAGGTCAGCAGTGTACGAATAACAGTGCCGGTATTAGGTCGCGCGCAGACTCCTGTGGCACTCACGCGGACATTTTACCTCTTTTAGTTTTAGGACATCCTGCCATGTTGCATATTTTCATTTTTAAATGTCCTGAAGTTTAAGACACCATCCTCAAGATTACAGCAGTTATGGATTGTTTTTAATAAATTTTAAAGTGCAGCGCCGTGCCGGCGCATTGGCATACTTAGCCGATAAAATGTGAAGTTCTGGTTTATGAGTCACGAGTTGCAATGTAAGCGGAATGATGGATGTTCAAGTGAACGAGCCGAACAGATGGCATCGTGGGGGTCTCTTGTGTACGCTTAACAGAAGTTTTCGGCTGACCAGTGGCAGATCCAAAAACGCTCATATTGAAAGCAGACCAATTATAAGCATTCCTGAGATGTCATCGACGGTGAGTATCTGACTACTTTTCAATTGTAGACGAACAGTGCTTTTGCACATTGACGCATCCAATGGAAGCGGAACTACGGATGGGGGAAGAGGGCAGCTAATGCTTGCCGAAAAATCCCCGTGGTAATTTGTAGAACAACAATAATAACACGTGTAGTAATCTGCGTGCCTACTGCCTACTATGCATAGAGGAAGACCGCGAGAGGAGGCGGAGGGTGGCAGCGGCCGGAGCGTCGACCGGCAGCCGCCACACATGCTCAGTGTAGTATTGTAGGCCGACCCGGCTCCGGAACAAGGAACTAAGCCCCATACCATAAGTTAAGCCCTCCCTATTCTATCACTAGTCGGGAATGGGAGTGTTATCTCACTAAATTCAGTTTGTTTGTTCGCCATAGCTTCAAATACACACGTTATATATACCTAAATGTCAACAAAAATCTCATTACATATACCTATGTTAGCTATCACAAAATAAATAATAGTACTTCCTTCTTCTTCGCGTTGTCCCGGCATTTTGCCACGGCTCATGGGAGCCCGAGCGTGACAACCAATCCCAAAATGTAGCGTAGGCACTAGTTTTTACGAAAGCGACTGCCATCTGACCTTCCAACCCAGAGTGTAAACTAGGACTTGTTGGGATTAGTCTGGATTCCTCACGATGTTTTCCTTCACCGAAAAGCGACTTGTAAATATAAAATGATATTTAGTAAGTAAGTACAGTCAAGGTATTAAATGTCGAGACGGACAAAGTGCCAAAAATATGTACACACAACCTTAATGTATGGGCAATAAGGGCGTGTAGACATATTTTTGGCACTTTGTGCGTATAGATATTTATTACCTTGACTGTACTTAAGTTCCGTAAAACTCGTTGGTACGAGCCGGGGTTTGAACCCGCGACCTCTGGATTGCAAGTCGTACGCTCTTAACGCTAGGCCACCAGCGGTTCACAATGGGCCGGGTGCAGAGGGCTTGGCGGGAAAACAAAAACCATCGCAGCGCTTCATGTGGCCAAAGTTGGCGAAAAATCTCGCGGTGTTTTGTTTTGGTACTTCTCAGTTAGTATGTTCGCGATAAACTTAAAAACTACTGAACGGATTTTCATGTAGTTTTCACCTATCAATAGAGTGATTCTTGAAGAAGGTTTAGGTGTATAATTTATTAAGGTTTTTGTGTAAATTGGTTGAAACATGACCATGTTTGCCAAAGATGTCGGAAAAAAATCACGCTGTCTAGGAGCTTTAATCGAAAACGCTGCCTAATCCGTTTGAGATATAACAACACAGTGTATGGTGGAATTGTCTCTCTTTGATTGATCTACAAAAAGGCCCGCGGTGGTATATCTTTTAAGGATCACTTACTATACCCATTCTCAATTTCTAAAACTACTTATTTTTCTTAAAAAAAAAGATCACATATAATCTGGTATTTGCAAAGCTATTTTAATATTAATCAACAAATTAAATACGTCATCGTCAGTTACATTGAGGATTTCATACAGATAATATATGTATATTGAATCGAAACATCTTTAAAATAATTTTAATATGTTCCAGTCTTACGGGAATAAAAAAAAACATAACGGCTAATGTCAACACAGATTTAATATAATACACAGAATACAAATATTATTTTTAACGTTAATCTTCTATAAAATTATGAATTCTCTCCTAAATTTCCAAATTCCATCTGTCGTCTGTCAAGTGTATGTCCGAGAACGATGACGAACGAGATAACATAATCGTAATATAGGTGAAAGTTGCTGTTTAAAATCCATAAAAAACAACGTTTTTTATATTGGTAAGCATCATATTACGTATTCCCTCAAGAGGTATGTTATCAAAACATTTTTTTCTTTAAATTGTAAGGAAATATCAACAACAACATGACATCACTATTTTTGTTCGCACATAGACAATTTACGCACACACTTGCATTTCTTTTTTGGTCACACTTTCGAAGTTTGACAGTCGTTCTATACTATCCTATTTCTATGGCCTATACGATACGCAACGTATATTAAACACCCCTATAATGGAACAGGCACCAGTAATGGGATGGTATACTTAGACAAATTCTGTAAAACCAATCTTTACCATCAGTTTTTAAACGCTGACAACATTTTACCCTAAACAAGGGCCAAAGAGCTGCTTAAGTTTAATTATTCGTAGATATTTGTTAATTTGAAAATTAATGATGCCATACATCCTATGACTGGAGCAAAAAACCATAGTTTTAATTGGTTAACATGATTGGTGCCGTTAACATATTATTTGTTTCGTATCGCAGTTTAAATTGCTATCAATCCAAATAAGTTGAATTCCACGATTCTATTGACGTATTTAACCGTTACCAATTTGATAGTCTGGGGTCCTAGTCAAGATGACAATCGTACATCGTTAAACGCCGATCGAAAAGAAAAAATGTATCGGGAAAACAGATGCAACGAACGTCACGTGGTCACCGAGTGGTTCCACAGAATATGGAGCAGGAAGCAAAAGCCCAGAAATGGTCTAGAACAAAATACCCAGGGAAGATTAACTTTACTGTAAAATTATCTTAGATACTTATGAAATCAAATAAAACTACGATAGCTAAATCTGTCTCTAACTAAAGTTTTACTTTCATTCTAACAAATAGCTTTGTCCCTACTTACGTAAGTAAAACTTACAAGTGTATTTTAGGCCAAAAGTCTAAATAATAGCTTTCTTTATCTACGTCTCCTTCCACTGCATTTATGTCGGGCTGTTTATTAAAAGTTTCGATTACACTGTTTTTCCTAACTTTATGTATATAATATCATCTTCTTGGGAATTTTTTTACGTCTTCGCCGCCTCGTTGACTTGATATGAAGTCAATACATTTCGCGCCCCACACGCCACGACTTTCTTTTCCTCAAAGAAAGGCTTTGAAGAGGTTACAAAAGGAGCTGTATGTAGGGACTATTAGGGACTCTAGGCTTCGGTTTAGTTGACTTGACACCATGCATCACTAATTCACTATACGATTTATTCATCTGGCCATTCGTAATGTAACGTATAGGAATGTAGAAGTTTGTGCTGTTTAAGTGAATACAAGTATGTAGTCACAAATAATTGATTCTTAAACGTTAAGGGGTTCCTAGTTAGTATTCAAACGGCGTACCGACTGGGCACATTTATAGCTCACAATTAGTTTCCTGGGGCTCATTAAAGGTGCTCGTTGGAATGCTTAATCGGCTCGATAGGGCTCGTACCTGTTATCAACAAGTGTACTGTCTAATAGACACCATTCATCGTCGCTGAGAGAACCGGGTCTCTGTTCTGGGGCACAGATGTTGACTGAGATGTTCAATGAATTGGATTGATTATACCTTCTTGAATACAGTTATAGTCACTGAACAAACCAAGGTACGAGTAGATTCAAAAGTTATTTAAACTCTTCCAACGCCATAGATTATTTGATTTGACTTATTTGCAATACAAAACGCCTACTGTACGTAAGTTAAGCAAGAAAATCTCTGTTTCAGGGTCTAAATGCGTCTAACGAGGTCGAAAGCGCGCTGAGGCCGCTGGAGATCGTGGCGCCGCGCATCGACACCTACCGGTTCTCGATGGCCAACCTCGAGGAGACGCACGATGCCGACCTCGACGCCATTCTGGGCGAGCTTTGCGCGCTCGACTCTGAGTACGACGAGGAGATATCTAGGGTCTCTTCAGGTATCATCAACTGCCACTATGATACAATAAGGTGTAACATTATGGCCTCACAGCTGAGCTCTTATTAGATTGTTAACAACTTGCATAAAGTTTCCTCGATTTGCTTGTGTCTGGTGCAATCTTCAATTAATGCTATGGTAGTTAAAGTTAGACCTAACTAGTTAACTATGTATCGTTTTAAGTAAATGAATATGTTATATTTGTGTGTCTAGGTTACTCGTCGACCAGCAAAGAGCGCGACGGGCCGAGCTGCGCGCGCCGGCAAGAGTGCAAGGACAACTGCGACGGCGCCTCCGTGGCGAGGACTGACTCGCCCGACAATGACTCCGCCTTTAGTGATACTGTAACTAACTTTTCATCGTCCTATTCCTTTCACATTAATCAACTGACTATTTTATTCTACAGTAAATCCCTATTCCATTCCATAATTAGTCTTACATACTTCTGTAACAATCATGATGATATTTATTAACATGCGATTAAAAGCGTTTGTTCCATAATCGAAATCTTCGCAAGTATCAGGGTCTAAAAAATTCAAAGAACAAGACCATTTTGAGGTTGTCGACTAAAGCAATGTCCAACCAGACACTATTTATTTTTCTGTAATAAGTACTCCGACTCTGCATGTATTCATTGGATTGTTACTGAGCTCTCTTAAGTCTCCTTCGAATGAATAGGTTCCAAAGTATGAAAAGTTATTGGCTACAATTTTATGTTTTATAGGTTTCAATGCTGTCGAGCGAATCCTCGGCGTCGAGTAGTACTAGTGCAAAATGTAAAGCGATGAAACTCAATCTACATCAAGATCAAAAGGTAAATACGTGGACATCGCTTGATAACTACGATGTTAAGAGTTATTGCAGGAGTGTATATATTTTTATATTGCTTGACCACCGATTTACAAACTCAGTTGATTAACAATATTATTTCAGAATGCGAGTTTTCAACAGAAGGCTGACAAGATAAAACTAGCGTTGGAGCGCATGCGCGAGGCCAACATCAAGAAGTTGTTCATCAAGGCGTTCTCGACGGACGGCTCGTCGAAGAGCCTGCTGGTGGACGAGAAGATGAGCTGCGGCTACGTGACCCGCCTGCTGGCCGACAAGAACCACGTGTCCATGGAGCCCAAGTGGGCCGTGGTCGAGCAGCTGCCCGATCTGCATATGGGTCAGTCTCAACGCCTTCCTTACATGTACTCTACCCATCTATTTCTCTCACTTCTACGGGCCCTACAATTCTTTTATGTTTTTGCTAATGGCAGCAATTTTTTGCTAATTAGCTATTAAATAGGCAAGTGATATCTTAGAATATGCTCACATTTCACGTTTCATCTGGTAGACGCATAAGTTATTTATACATATCTACTTTACTTAATTGTGAAATATTTATAGAATGCAATATCTGTTAAGTAAATATTTACTTTTTTGCAGAGCGTGTGTATGAAGACCACGAAATGTTAGTGGATAATTTAATGTTATGGACAAGAGAGTCGAAAAATAAAATATTATTCGCCGAAAGACCAGACAAAATATCATTGTTTCAAACTCCGGAGAAGTTCCTTTTATCGGAGGACGATAGAGGTAAGTTCGTTCAATATTAATAATTTAACTTACACTAGCGACCTGCCCCGGTTTTCACGGGTTACACAAACAAATTATACACCTAAACCTTTTTCGAGAATCACTCTATTGATTGGTGAAAACCGCATGAAAAGCAGTTCAGTAGTTTTTGAGTTTAACGCGAACATACATACTGTAAAGGTTGGAAACCTTTACAGTCTCGTGGTATATAACTGGCACTCATCATTTGAATTCAAATACATAATTTTGTATTGAATTATGAAATCTTCAACGTCGGTTGTTCCGTTGAATTTGTCCAATTCCATTTTACGTTTATTTTGCACATGCAAGTTTATTTTTAAGGGGTGGCAGCCATTACGGGTAGTGAAATTGTTATCTAGCTGAACGTATAAAAAAATAAAATTATATATTATCAGAAATCTACCTCGAGCGTTTACATTCCCCACCTCAGATAGACCGTATCTCTTTACAATACACACAGCCAGACGCGGAGAAGAACTCTGTTTTATAAGGTGTTTAGCTTCGAGCAACGCCGGGAAGTAAGACGGCATTTGTACTATTTCCCCTCTGCCGAAGCATAGGTACAACTGTACCTATGACGGTGCATGTTGTGACTCGTTCATACACAAAAAGAGATCGAGATGTGCAAAATTTGTCTTTGACGTGTGTCATTTTCTATGTATTTGTGTCGTCATTATAGATATGGAATGAATAGAATCTCCATGTACCAAAAAGTGACATCTAAAAACCTTGAATAGTTGGCGCTACAATACCTAGAATACTTGAACAAAAAATCTAATCATAGACAGCGCACTTCACTCCGTAAATAACGCCTAGGTTCTTAGCTACTCTAGCGCTACTCTGGAGAGATTTGGAACTATCATTTATAGCTGACTGCTGGACACTTTTGCAACAGTTCTACCATAAGAGATTTCACTCCTTTTAATTCCTCACTTCATAATTACAAATTGGATTTTGTATGTAGTGAGTGAAAAGTGCGACTGTGTGCACGTTTCCCCCCGCAAACAATGGCAGAACGATTTGTACTTGATTTGTACACGATTTGTGAACGATTTGTACTTGGTTTGTAGATTTGTTGAGATATCGCTTGGGCTCCTCCCTTCCGACGTGTCGGAAGCCGGTGTTGCTCGAAGGTGTGTATAGTGATAATAATATGTGGGTACATTATACCTGTTGGATAGCCACTTTATTGTGTTTGAAAAAGCAAGCATGATTGCATTTATTATTTTGTTTGTCATAGGATGGTCAAGCGAGCACGATGAGCATTCGAGACAAGTGATATTAGAAGAATTCTTCGGTCAAAGCGGCGCGGCGAGCAGCGCGGCGCCGTCCGTGTCGGGTCACCCTGTGCCTCCCATGGAGGGCCCGCTCTACCTCAAGAGCGACGCCAAGAAGGGCTGGAAGAAGTACCACTTCGTCCTCAGGCCTTCCGGTAACTTGTCCTTCTATCTGTTGTCTCCTCACTGCTTTCCAATCAGATGAAAAAAGGAAACATTGAGGGTGCAACTATTTGTGTGGCCACACTTATTCATTTAAAGCTCTGCGATTTTTATGCCACTGCGAAAACATATTGCTTACGCTAATGCAATATTTTCTATTTGCCATTACATTATAATCTGTCCCTCAAATAGGTCTCTACTATTCGCCGAAGGATAAAGTGAAGACGCTAAAAGAATTGGTCTGCTTAGCGACTTTCGACACGAACGAAGTTTACTTAGGATTGAATTGGAAGAAGAAATACAAATCACCGACCGACTACTGCTTTGCTATCAAGCACCCGAGGCTACAACAACCAAAGAGTGTTAAGTTTATTAAGTTCCTGTGCGCGGACGACCAGCGGACGCTGGAGCGATGGGTCACCGCCATGAGGATAGCCAAGGTGAGCTACGTAATATTATCACATGAATTTACGAATGATTTTTCATGTATTTACTATCATGCTGCCTTGCCTTGGCTGCTGTGAAATGTGTTTAAAAATCAATGTGATCGAAGTCTGTAAGTCAACGTTGTCTTATTTAGTTGATTATAGCAAAGCGATTGTAGCCCCGGTAAAGCTTATCATTTTATATATTTTAGCATCTAAACTATGGAAACTGTGCATTTGGTTTGGTTTAACTAATTTAGAACTTTGAATTGATTTCAATCATTTATTTGCAAAAATACAGTAACCAAAGGTGTTAGAATTAGAACTATTCAGGTACGGTATATATTTTGCTTGCGAGCAAGCATAATTCAAAATATCTAGGAGACCGAGCTTTGGTCGGAAAACATATTGAAACTCAAAAATGCGCTTTTTTCCAGAGATAAGACTTAGCTAGATCGATTTTGCGCCCCTGAAAACGCCCATATAGCAAAATTTATCGAAATCGTTAGAGCCGTGAGATCCCCGAAATATATACAGGGTGATTCAGGAGACGTGAGCAGGATCAAGCTTGAGCATTCAGTAAGTTATAAGTAACTGTTTCGTACCAGTATTTGTGAGATTAACGTTCTTTTATTTTTTACTGTTAAAAAAAAATGTTTTAATTTATTTACGCCATGTATGGTCACCCTCTTTGTTTTATCCATAACAAGTGACAAATTGAATGTCATCGGAGTCTGGTTACTTTTGAAAAATCGTATCTCACTCAAGTGTGACATTTTGTTTTCTTCATAATCAAACTGCTGTCATAACGGTTAAAGAGGTTTTATCTTTCTTAATTAAGTGTTGTAGGGTGTCCATGATTGTAGATTATCAAATTTGTCCTTCCCAAAAAGTTAAATAGCAGAAATAAAGCGAGATTGTTTTACTGAAATATGATGATGAACGGTTCATTAACATTTACTGATTGTGTAGGCTTAGTCCTGCTCACGTCTCATGAATCACCCTGTATATACAAGAATTGCTCGTTTAAAGGTATAAGACAACATAAAATCATTTAAATAAAAAATTCGAAAACGTCAGTCAGTAGCCATAAAACAATAAAAATAATCAGAAATGATCAGGAATTTTTTTTTATAACAAATTAGAAAAAAATGCATTGTCGAAAAAATAGATCTATAAATGTTTGATTCTACTAAGAAGTCGCGTCAGTCGAAGTTGTGTTAAATACCGTGACTACTCGTATTATTATAGATATATAGGTACTATTCTTAAAGGTGCCCACTGATTACAGTGACAGGCCGATATCGTCCGGCGAACTGCTAATCAGTGTCCCTTAAGGGGCTCCGTGGCGCCAATTACCTTCGATCTGAAACCTTTTCTAATGTTTTTTGTAGCTTATCAATCTTATCATATTAACAGCAACTGTTTTAAGCACTATACTATCCCATATTTACTTCAAAGTTCATTGTCTTCCAGATATTTGGCATCAAAGTTGAACAATTTCAGGCCAAAAACCTGGTTTTCGGTCCATAACTTTTGTGTTAATTAGTTTAAAAAAAAATCTTTAGAGACGTCAAAGACGAACACAAATATGTAGATTTCGTATATTTAAGATCCTTCAAAGTATATCAAAATCCGAGAGACCAGAATGGAGATAAAAGATCGAAGAACCGATAGCCGTTTGTCTTATAATTCTATCTGTAGTGCAAATGTAGGAGTAACGACTCAAAACTTGTCAAAAATCGATGAAAACCGTGGGGAGCCCCAACAATGCAGAATATATATGTCGCAACCATCTGGTTAAATTAGCCAGCTAATTAAATACCAAGCTATACATAGAATATATAGGCTATCCATTAAACGCCGGCATCCTATTTGATGCCTAGGCTGATAGTTAGTTGAAATAAAATCACGTTTAACAACTTGGCATATTGAAAGTCAGTCCTTTGAAAACCACTAGTTCACTCATCCACGTGATTTAAATGTAACCTAAAAAACTTACAGAAATTAAATAACAAAATGAAATTAACTAAATATATTTACAATATTATAAATAAAATAACCTAACCGAACGAACGGTTAAACTTTGCAAATTTGCTAGTTGTTCTTTAGCCATATAATTAGATTCTGGCGGTTAATGAATGAGCGAGGTGACTAATTAGTTGGCTATTTTAACCAGTTGGCTGCGACATATATAATGTAAAAAATAGTAATTGCAAAGACGCGAATGTAATTATACTTAATTGTACAAAGTTGCAAAAGAAACATTATCAATAAGAGTTGAATAATACTGGGCCTACAATACACGTCAAGTACTTATAACATAATAAAGTTAATCTGAACTATTATTCTAATTTAATTTTACATGATCAATTATACAAATAAAACATTTCGAAGTGCCGTAAATACGTGACGTATTTTCATCTTGCATCCACAGCATGGGAGGCAGCTCCTAGAAAACCACCGGTCGCTGGTGGAGGAGCTCACGCAGGAGGACCTGGACCACCTCGCGCACGCGCGCTCCTGCTCGGTGAGATGGCTTCTTTCATTTTTAAACAAAAGGCATTCCATAATGTAACCATGTCCAATTGTCCATGCATAACCTTGGCAACGCAAATGTTCTTCAATAATGAATAACTTACTTAATCAACATACCTAAATAACTAAAACATTGTTATCAACTACCCAGTTATTTACCTTTTATTAATTTAATTAAGAAACAAACAGTCTTTTATACTTACATATAACACAGGAACTTTTCTTAAAACTAGACTTACAGTTTCCTTAATGAAAATATTTTAACATCATGCTTATTAAGTAGTTTCTACATAGTAAAACAGAGCTATTTGTGCGTGCAAAAACAAAACACAAAAAAAGAAAAGAAAAAAGACGAGAATAAAAACATAAGAGCATTATAACAACCTTATGGTATTGTTACTAATTATTTATAAACTGAATTCTCAGGATTTGTTATCTATTAACAAAGAAATTATAAAAAGCAGTAACATCTAATACTGAGATTATTTCTTACTTTTTTTTTACTTTTTTTTGTATTCTTATAACTATGTGCATTTATGGAAATGGATTAAAGTAAAGCAGGAAATCTCACAACCACAAACACGCTAATAAAATATTGAAAAACGATGTATTACAATATTTTTCAAAATAACCGGCTAACCGGCTTTGTGTCATGTTTTTCGGGTAATAACCAATTTTCAATTAGGTCTGGTTTTTGGAATCTCTAGTACTGTTAGAAAATCACCTCGCGACTACCGTCCGATTTCGATGGTGGCTCAGCGACGACACGCTGACAGTAATGTATGTGCAGATAACGTCGATCCCTACGAAGACTGGCGGCGCGGCGCCGGCGGGGGCGAGCAGCCCGGCGCAGGCCTCCAGCATCTCCAGCAGCGCCAGCGTCGCCAACTCCGACATCAGCAGCGGCAGGTACGTGTTGCTAATTAAGTACTTTGAGCCCCTGTACCGCACGGTCTATAGTTACCATGATTTTGTCGGTTCTTTGCTTTTTTCTTCTTTAGATATTAAGAGAAAAGGGGAGGACCGCTTCTCCATACAAACGTAGTCCCCACTTTCCTCTCTGGATATTGACATAATGGAAATTATTTTTATATAATTTGATGTATATTATACCTATGCCCCTACGTTAGACTTCTTTTAGATATTTTGATTATTCTAAAAAATATGAGCGGAAACAGATTTCGTACAAATTTTTAATTGCTCCTAATTTTTATAATAAATAAAAATTCGAAAAAATCATACATAGAGGCAAAGCTGTGGTTGATAAACAACAAATTAAGCTAATAATTCAATCATGTTAATATCCGGAAAGGAAATTGAGGACCCGATTTTGCTCGGGTTCTCCACTTTCGTCTCAAGCACTTTGAAGAAGTAATCACATACCTCCATTATTTATTTCCAAAACTGTAGCCCTGGGCTTCGAAACAGTAGATTAAAATGAGGAGTAGGTTGGTCAACGCTAAAATTAGTGAGAAATATTTACAAAACACACGCCTCAGGCTCTTATCACGTTATAATTATGAGTGATGCAGTGATAGAGTTGTTATGTGCAGGCATTCGCGCGCCTCGTCGTCCAGCTCGAGCGGCTGCCTGTCCGACGGCGGCACGGCCTCCGAGAGCGCCTTCGATTGCGAGTTCCCCATGGGTGAGTCGCATAGATACTAAATCTCAGCTGCAGCTGTAGCGTCTTAAAACCAAAACATAGCTGATTTTATTTTTAACGAGTTTCAAAGGTACAAACAGCAACACCCTTACTGTCCATCGGTAGACCTTATGCCTTTTGTAACAAGGTCCACCGATGGGCAATTAACAGTGAGGGGCGATGGTACTACTGGCTAGAAATTTTTGGCGAGGGTAAAGGTAGGTGTAGGTAGGCTACGTGTACCTGCTGCCAAAAACAAAATACACGCCACGAATTCCTTCTATGGCGACGTAACACTAAAAACTGGCCAAGTGCGTGTCGGACCACGCATAATGGTGGGTTCCGTACCTTCAAACAAAACAAAAAGCAGTATAAGCAAAACATACGATTTTCGTGGACTTCCGTCGTTTTAATAAGCTCTTTTTTTTAAACTTCGTGGTTCATAAGTTAAAGGGGGGAGGGAGGGGGCACAATATTTGTAGCGATTATTTCCAAAAGTTATATCTTTATTAAAAAACTAACAACTGCAATGTTATT
Organism: Cydia pomonella; assembly: GCF_033807575.1. Taxonomy (NCBI): domain Eukaryota; kingdom Metazoa; phylum Arthropoda; class Insecta; order Lepidoptera; family Tortricidae; genus Cydia; species Cydia pomonella. Next base: position 13,473,017 of record NC_084703.1, on the reverse strand, counting down.
TTTAAAGACCTATCTAATTATGTGCTACATTTTGATTTTATTAAAAAAAAAACTTTTAACTACATGTACGAGTGTCTCCCTTGATAGTATATTTTTGTATTTATTTATTTCTAATCTAAGTAGCGGCTCACTAAATACACTTACGTTCCATATTTCGTTGAAATATATTATATAGTTTCCGAGTAAAATGGATGTGAGCCTGTGAGATACAAACAAACAGACGGACGTGATGAAAGTATAAGGGTTCCGTTTTTGCCAGTTTGACCACGGAACCAATCAATCCTGCCTCGATATTTCGCAAAAAAATATTGATTAAATAACGTTACAACGGGTGTTTTACTTATACTCGTATACTTGGTTGCAGGAACGATAAAGCGCAAGCCGTCGATGAAGCCGAACATCCCGCTGACGTGGATGACGCGGCAGCTGAAGGAGATGGCGGAGACGGAGGCGGCCGAGGCGGAGGAGGCCGGCGACGGCGGCACGCTCACACGCACGCCGCGCGCTGCGCGCGACGACTCCACACTCAAGCGCAGGCACCACATCAGTACGTGCCCTAGAGATGCTCACTCGTCAATTCACTTCATTTTAGTATAACTTAATTAAAGAGGTCCGCTAATACAAGCTTTATTTTTACAGATCCGTCAGAAAGTGCAATTTATGGCAGAACGACACTGGTGAACAGTCCGGCTCGCGACGAGCCGGCGTCCCCGTGTTACGGCATCTACGAAAGCATCCCGCGCGACGCCGCGCCGGCGGCCTCCGACACCGAGTCCTCGCTGTATGGGTACGCCGGCCTGTACGAGCCGACGCGTGCGCCGCCCGCCGACGACCTTCCTCCGCCGCCTGCCCTGGAGCCCGACGCCATGTTCAGCTCCACGCTGAGCTTGGACTCGTTACCGCCGCCCCCACCGCCCCCCGATCCCGTGGAGGACCTTTCGGGCTCTCAACTCAGCCTGCCTCCTCCACCGCCTGAACACACCATAGACACTCAACCGGGCCGCGTGCATGACATCGTCAGTCAGCTGAGTTCGCATCAGATCGAACAGACTGCCCGAGCAGGCTTATCACGAGCCAACTCCCGAAACTCCGACCTGAGTCGCTCGTTCCCGCGGCAGCCCTCCCTGGACAGCGTCAGCTCCGGCGCATCGCGGACCTCCTCCCTTCATTCCGATAAGAGCATCTACGGTCAACAGAACGTGGCGTACGGTGCATGTTTAGCTGAACTTCAAAACAAGAAGTTGAGCAACGGCAGTCCCTCCATTCAAAAGAAGATATTAGCAGAGCCAACGAAGGAACGCACGGGGTCGATGAAGAAAGTGAATTTCGCTGACGATTTACCAACATGCACCGACTCTGCGAAAAAGAACAAGAAAATCTCGTTTAACTTGAAGGAAGCACCGCCGTCGTCCCCCCGCAAACCGCCTCCGCCGAAACGCAACGAAAGCACACGACTATCGTCTCCCAAGAAGTTGGCAGATTCCAACAGTAACCCGCCCAAAGAATTTCTTAAAGATCTGCAACGGGTGATGAGAAAGAAGTGGCAAGTCGCACAAAAGTGTAAGTTGGAGCCTGCGACAACACCACACGAAGTACTGGGCTTCCGAGAATATCCCCTGTCGGAGGACTACAAAGAGACGAGCGTGTCGATGTGGGTGCAGGAGCATTACGGCAGTGCAGTGGAGGACCCGTTTTACGAGAACGTGTACGGGCGCGAGGCTAGCTCGGCGCCGCGCCGCGAGGAGCCCAAGCCCATCAAGAAGAGGCCGCCACCCGCGCCGCCGCGTCGCAGCGACTCCACACACCTGACTTCGCACCCACTGCCGTCCGCCGTGCATCCCTCCGCTTGAAACCAGCTGTGGCGCGCGTGCTGCTGGCTGTGGACGGGCCGGGCGCCAGGCGCCGACGATGTAGATGACGATGTCAGAACTCGACGGCTCTGCGATAGTTCCACTAGTACGGTTGACGGTCGTGCGTGATATCGTTTTATATGAGTGTATAATGCACGGGCAGAGATTTTTGTACGTTGAGGAGAGTGAGTGAATGGTGTAGTTTTTCTGTTTTTTGAATAGTTATAATAATTACATTTACACAACTGATTACTAAATGTGCTCTGGGTGTTTAGGAGTAATTTAATAAATCTTCAACAAGTGGAGATATGGATATTCTAGTAACAAATTTTATTATGAAAATTTTTCAATTAGGTAAGGTACCGATATTACAGTGCCAAACTGTGCGAGCGCAGTTTGTGTCCAATAAATCGTTTGCAAAACACGTTAAGCGCGTTTAGTGATAGCATGAAAACAACTAATGTAAGACAAAACAAATGTCGTCTAAACTAATAAGTGTGCTAGTAGCTTATATATTCTACCTGCTAAAAGTGATGTAACTAGGTAATTTTTCAGAAGTGATGTTCTGACAAGAAAAGTAAAGACCAATTTCGATGTTAAAATGTTATTATTTCGAAAAATATAATAAATAATTTATCGTAATTTGAATGGCGGTGCTATTTTGAAAAGGTATACTAATGTATTGTAGGTAATTTGCAAGTCTACTTGTAACGAAACTGCTTAAACGAGCTACCTAATATAGTTCTAGGCTAAACATAATTTCTAAGTATTAAAAAATACCTTATTTAATTTATTTATTTTAAAATTATATAATATGACAGTTTAACTTATTTATCTAAGACAGTCGATTACAAGTAGACAGACAAAATGGTTGAGGGCATGAGTTGGAGTTTTGTGTCAATTTTTATTTTTGTGTTCCTAGTAAAACAAAATATAATCGCTTAAAACTCTTGGTAGATTCAAGTGATGTCAGGAAATAATGTACCTGACAAGACCTACTTTCAAACTTGCGGCTTAGGGAGGAGTTTATGTAAAATTGTTCGATCTATTTGAATCAAATGTGTCATTTTACAAACGCAAACCGACATTAAGCCGGCAGCGTAGAAGGTAAACCGGGCCCCTGTTCAATATAATAATCACAGAGGTGCACTTGTTAGTGTACTTGACTCAAATTGCTGGCAAATTTTACATAATAATATATTTTAAATGTACGTATCTTAATTTGCTACGATATATTATGTTATATATCCTGCAGTGTTAAAAGTTTGATGCTGCCTAAACGTAGGATTTTACAGCTCGGTTACTCCTTGGACCGGAGTCAGGATATTTAAAATAAATAAATAAAATAAAATAATTTTTTATTGGCATTAAGGTAAGTACATTTTAGTGATTGAAGTCCCTGACTTCTGAGCTAGATAAAAACCTGTGTTACAGAAGTCAGTGTCCTCTCCCAAACAGACAGACAGAGTAACCTATTATTGTCGCAATATGTAACAGTTATTCCTTTTAAATGTCCTATTTTAAAAATGCAGCTAAATGGTTTGTATTGTAATTGAACTGTGGTATAGTAAACGCCCCTATGATGGGACTGACATCTGTAATGAGATGGTATATAGATAAATCCCGTAAAACAAGTATTTGCCATCATATTTTAAACGCTGGTAATATTTTACCATAAAGAGCCAAAGAGCTGCTTAAGTTTGTTTTTTCATGAATATTTGTTAGTTTGAAAATTAATGGCGCCATACGTCCCATGACAGGAGCAAAAAAACATTGTTTTAATTTGTTAATAATATTAAAACTATTTCCAGTAGCTTTCATTAAATACATAGAAAACATAAAGAACGAATAGGACATTCAACTTTTAACGCATAAAGTGGTAGAAATTTTACAAGTGTAGGTGAAATATCAGAAACACTGCAAGTTTTCTCTTAAATGTCCCATGATTGGTGCCGTTAAAATAGCACTAATTAAGGATATCTACCATTCCACCTTGCATTTATTCTACATACTTAAGGAAAACATGAGTTTAATTTCTCCCTATGTTGATTAATGCCTACTTACTTTAAGACTTCATGTGATTGGGTATTTAATTTGGTTTTGTTCACAAAACCGGTTAATGTATAAATACAGCAAATAAGACAGTCCCAAGTATTTCAGGCTTACTCGTTTCAGAACATGCATATTATAAGTTATAAAATTACACTTACACGTTAATATTTAAGGGAAATTATTTTATTTGAAGAGATATGAGTATTATTACGTATGACCTTGACATTAGACGGCAAATAAACGATAGCTATTATACTTAACAATTCCTAATTTAGTGCCATAATTATGAAAACATATTTTGTTGTTTTGTGACAAGGTTGTTCATATTTATTTCATGGATTAAAGTCAAATCGTTAATTTAGTTATGTAGCTGAAAAAAAATAGCATATGTAGGTACGAATGCTTTCAAAAATGTGAAGCGTAGGTGCAGGTACCTATATACTGTGGTTGGTACAAGCGCACGCACCGATGCAATTCACACTCCCTTATGTATATAGCACTTACGCGAACACAAAATATAGGCAATGAAAGGGACAAAATGAAAAAATAAACATAACTCCAATATCATAAAGATCTCACTGTTGGCAGAATGCGTTACTTATTTTTATGTTCGGGCTGTGATTTCCTTTTTTGTGTCTGGCTTAGTTTCTGATATTGAATTGTATACCCGATGAAAAAGTAGGCTCTGAAGTGCGCTACTTGTGCAAAATTTAAAAGATTCCATTCCATGGTAACAAATAATTTTAAGTTTCATACTTGATAAGATTTACACCATTCTAGGGAAGAAAAAAGCGATGGACATGCACAGGCTACGTCAGTACACGCTAGCTAGGTCAAAATATTTACGAAATATAAATGATAAAAGTGTAGTGAAGTCGGGTTAGTTTTATTTCGATTACGAAATATTTAATAAAACTAGATACTTAGCTACCTAAACTCTCTAAATTCGCACGCTCTATAAATTTCGCACTTATAAATAGGCAACGAGAATCCATCCAGATCGGGTTACGAAGACTGAAAGCATAATTGATCCGATTTTGACAATAAACTTGCGTCCAATGTTGGCATAGTACCTGTTAAGGTACTTAGTGTTTAACAGGCTGATTCCAATGATTGACGTTCTGTCTACTACTCATAGGTCTTGGAATTAAGATTGAAAATGGCAAATATTGGGCCAGTGTCAAGCACTGGCACATATACGCTAAATGTTCTTTTTAAATGGCGCGTATGTCAACACCGGCGAGTCCACAGCCCATTATTGTGTAAACAGGGGGCCTACCGCGAAAACCGAAATTCGCAAATTGCGGGGATCTTTCTCTTTTACTCTCACTAAGACGTAATTAGAGTGACATAGAAAAATGCCCGCAATTGACGAATTTGGATTTTCCCGGTAGCCGCCCAGGGCTACGACTTAGGACTGGATGCACTAACCACAATCGACGGACTGATTAACGCAGCTCGACAGAGAACTGTCAACTTCCCTATACAATAAATAAAGAAATAATTTGTGTGATTAGATACCTTCAGATGGTTTAGTGCAACCCGCCCTTAATGTGTGTATTATTCTATCAATAACTTGTTAATTAACGAGGAATGACTATAATTATTTAGTTATACAATGCTTAATTATTACCATTGATCTTTAAACATAGGGCAACCAAGACTAATTATACTGTATGGGGTACGAAGCTATGTAGCTAACCTTTATAACTTAACAGTTGATATTGTAGGTACCTACTAATGGATGTGTCCTATGTTAAGAATATGAATATAAAAATTAAAACTTGAATATTAGATACGGGTTTTACTATTTTCAACAGACGTTATAAAATTGTGTATTCGATACGATTTAGTTCTATAACAATTACATATGTAACGCATTTATTAGTATTCATGGATATTTAAGTTTAAATTGTACAGAACAAATTAATTATAATATTAGTTCTTTGTATATTTTTTCAAATATAACGAAATTTCAAATTGGATATGTGTTTCATTGACACAACACAAGAGACCTTCATAGTATTGGTACTGGACCCAGACCTTGCACATTTCGTCTCAAAAGATACAAAACCGTAATTCGAAACTTACGTCGATTTTTTTTTAATTTTAAGAGGACTCGGCGGGTGGTCTAATATTGTATATGTTTATGGTACATACTTATGTCAATTTGTATTATTATAGGTAAGCCTACTCTACAAGGATATGACTGAGCCAAACACTTATAAATAAGTTAATTCGAAATCCCCGAAGTTCTATTTATGAGTACTACATATGTGCCTGCTTGCGCTTAAGAGGGGGCGTAAGCGGGCATAACAATAATTGCCGTTGATTTGCAGCTGATATGCAGAAGGGACACCAACATTCACAGACATGGAGTCTGAACATTCACCGTCAACTACCCTAACCTAACGTTTATGTATCTGTCTGATATAGTTCGTTTTTAGGGTTCCGTACCAAAGAGGTACTAAGGGAACCCTTATGGTGCGACTCTGTCCGGCCGTCCGTCTGTCTGTCACATCGCTAAATATCTCAAGAACCACTTATATATATATTATATTATAGGACATTACTTGAATTCACCAAGATTCAAATTGACCAAGTCCCACAGTAAGCTCAATAAGGCTTGTGTTGAGGGTACTTAGACAACGATATATATAATAATTATATAAATATTTATAAATACTTAAATACATAAAAAACACCCATGACTCAGGAACAAATAATCATGCTCATCACACGAATAAATGCCCTTACCAGGATTTGAACCCGGGACCATTAGCTTTGTAGGCAGGGTCACTACCCACTAGGCCAAATCGGTCGTCAAACCTATCCGCCACTTAAGCTATCGATTAGAAATAGTTAAGAACAACCCTAACCCAGACACATTGAAAGTATTACTTTGTTATTTTATTTTTATTAACTATGGAAATTGCCCAATACGAAGAGGGGGCAACATTTCAAAGTCTAGTGACTAGGTCAAGTGGGGTATCATTTGAAAGAACTCGAATTGTACATTCCAAAACATTTTCTTTCATATAAAAAAAATGATTTGTGAAGGTAAATGTCATATCAAGGAAGTTTACCGACGAAAAATAATTACATAATATTAACATTACTATAAATTTTACAGGAAAAATATAATCCGACCTCTATCTTGGTACCTTTTTTATTTTTAATTAACAAAAAGCCTTTCCGAATTCAGTTTACAATTCAACCAACTTTAGGTACGTGTGCTACACTTGAAATTTCTATGAGATTACATTCTGGTGTCATGCCCAGTCTAATGGGCGTCGGCGGTCAGCATGGCATTCAGCTCTCTGGTCTTTGCCAATCTCTTGAGGGTGGCTGCGTCTTTTGTATGTCCAGTCTTTAATGTTATCTATCCATTTATTTCTAGGTCTACCTCTCCCTCTTTTTCCCTCATACTTTCCCTCGATGATTGTCTGTAATAAGTCGTATTTCTTATTTCTATAGATGTGACCCAGATAGGTTGTTTTTCTTTTCTTAATGATGTTGAGTATTTCAGGTTTCTTCCTCATTCTACATAGTACTTCTTCATTCGTAATGTGACTAGTCCATGAGATTTTTAACATTTTGCGGTAGAGCCACATCTCGAAGGCAGCAAGTCTGTCTGTTGTGTATTTAATCATCGTCCATGCCTCCATGCCATATATGGATTAGCATTTGACGAGTCTCCACCTCAGTTTGATATTTAATATATTAAATACACCTAAAAGAACAATTTTTGAAATCGGTTCACATGATAGAGAAATATCCTCGAAAAACCAATACGTGCATTACATCGCGCAAATTAGTTAGACATTTGCCGGTAGATGGAAACACAATAGGGTTGTTTCCAATTTTTTTTAACGCTTGTATTACGTTCTATATTAACTAAAAGTTGCCCTAAATATTTTCATTTTATTATTTTTATATTTATTTAATGTATTCTTCTTTTATCTGTATGTAAGGACAAAACATAATACACACAATACAAAGTACATTCTTACCTACACTACTTCTACATACCAGCCCCACATACCCATATACGCACATTAATAAACTATAGTACAAGCACACACAAATACACATAAATATGTCAATATAGAGCTGTACCTAAGAAAGGTACATTATGCTAGTAGTGACCGACCCCAATCTCTCCCAGGACCAGTCTGAAAATCAGCGCAGAGCCCTCTGGCACTGCACATGCTGAGATTGGGACCCTTTGCCACATTATAGATTTAAGTTATAATTATTGTGTTAATTTAAGTTATTTTGTATTTTTTTAGGTATTTTCACATAAATTGTAAATTTAGTTGTGCGGCAATAAAGATTTTTTTATTTTATTTATTAAAAATTCAACTTTTATACTAAAAACGGCTTTAAATATGTTAAATTAACAAAATATATTTTGACAGATGCTTTCGCGCCCAAAACACTCTTTTAAAAATTGTGTGACGTCACAGTTTACGGTTTGACACATAACTACATACACACGTAGAAGATACGAACTGTCAACTGACATTTGTCATTTGTTGTTTATCGCCTAACTGTCAACCATAGAAATAGGATAGTATAGAACGACTGTCAAACTTCGAAAGTGTGGCCAAAAATGAAATGCAAGTGTGTGCGTAAATTGTCTATGTGCGAACAAAAATAGTGATGTCATGTTACAACATATTAATAATCTATCGATGTTTAACTGCTTTATCGACTACTTTTTCAAATGTGTTTGAAAAAGTTGAAAATGATAAAGTTGAACTAGTTTGAAAATGTGTTCGCAAAGAGTTGACTTACCAAAGAAAATTTGAATTTCGCGCCTTTTCCTGCTGACAAGTTGGGTTGGGTGTGTATACGCTGTGTACAAGTATACGCTGTCTTGTGTTTCCTTGTGTTGGCGGCAAAGCCGTGGAAAAGTGGTTAAAATGTAAGTACCTACTGTGTTGGAAAGTGAAGTTTAAATTTATCGCTAAACATGTGCACCTTCAAAAAAGGTATTATAACAATCGTTATTATTTTAAGTCGGTTATAAAGGTAATATCTCTTTTGATATCTTGTGAACAACTAATTCCATACCTACTAATATACCGACAAGTTATCGATACAGTCATATGAACTATTCAGTTTAGAAAAAAATGATATTAGGAACCTAAATATCATTTTTGAAGACCTATCCATAGATACCCCACACGTATGGGTTTGATGAATTTTTTTTTTAATTTTATGACGTATTAAAAAAAACTACTCACTAGATCTCGTTCAAATCAATTTTCGGTGGAAGTTTGCATAGCAATGTATATCAAATTCAGGGGTCGGACAAAAAGTGCGGATGACGTAAAAATGACGTACTTAATCTTGCACACAGGATGATGTTTGAGTTTGTATTTAAACTTCCGTGTGACATGTAGTAACAAAGTAGTATTAATGAAGTAACAAAATAATCGTAAATAAATCCATGGAATTAATAATACAGGTGGTAGGGTGATGTAGTGAATAAAATAAATTTCACGAAACTTGTTACCATAAGGTATAATTATTTGAAATTAGTTAGAACAAGTCTGTGGGATCCTCAGATAAATAGGTTTAATAGTCAAAAGTGGGAACAGTAGGTAAGATTAGCAGTATACGTGTTTGTCACGTACCTCCAAAAACGGAAAATTGCCACAATATTCGAGTAAAGATGACATTTTAGAGCGTTTTCTTATATATTAGTAAATATAAATTTTAGCTAAATATAATCGTGAGGATACAATAGCTAAACAATAACGAAGTCAATTTATTGTTCAGTCAGCGTCAAATACTTCGTAGCAGTCAAAGTAGCCAAATAGTTCGGTACACCATATATTTAGTATGGTGTACCGAACTATTTGGCCACTTTGACTGCTACGAAGTATTTGACGCTGACTGTTCATCTGATTGACAATGTGTCAGTCAAAAACGTACTTACTCATTTCAAGTGGCGATATCGTTTAATAAAGAGGTCAATAAAGAGATTGATAAATGATACGTGATAATTGTTTATGAAAATCAAAAATACTATTTGAAATCACCTATAAGTGGTTTGACGTCATTCGCACTTTTTGTCCGACCCCTGTATATCATATATTTTTTTTTGATTTTTCATTCTGTTATTTTAGAAGTTACGGGGGGGGGGGGGGGGGCACACTTTTTACCACTTTGGAAGTGTCTCTCGCGCAAACTATTCAGTTTAGAAAAAAATGATATTAGAAACCTCAATATCATTTTTAAAGACGTATCCATAGATACCCCACACGTATGGGTTTGATGAAAAAATATTTTTTAAGTTTCAGTTCTAAGTATGGGCAACCCCCAAAATTTATTGTTTTTTTTCTATTTTTGTGTAAACATCATAATGCTGTTCATAGAATACATCTACTTACCAAGTTTGAACAGTATAGCTTTTATAGTTTCGGAAAAAAGTGGCTGTGACAGAATCGGACGGACAGACGGACATGACGAATCTATAAGGGTTCCGTTTTTTGCCATTTGGCTACGGAACCCTAAAAAGCACTAAACAACTACATAAAGTAGCACTTTTTGAGCAACTGTATTAAAAAAGAATGTACCTAAATTTTTTTTTTTTTTTTTTATACTACGTCGGTGGCAAACAAGCATACGGCCTGCCTGATGGTAAGCAGTATCCGTAGCCTATGTACGCCTGCAACTCCAGAGGAGTTACATGCGCGTTGCCGACCCTAACCCCCTCCCACCCCTTGTTGAGCTCTGGCAACCTTACTCACCGGCAGGAACACAACACTATGAGTAGGGTCTAGTGTTATTTGGCTGCGATTTTCTGTAAGGTGGAGGTACTTCCCCAGTTGGGCTCTGCTCTAGATCTGGAATGACATCCGCTGTGCTGTGCCCTACCACACAAAGCGAGATGACATTCACAATGCCCATACCTCTCTTGTGGACGTAGTTTAAGGACGTACCCGGGTCCAAAATGATCGTATATGATTTATGATTGGTTACATATATATATTTGCCGTGAATTATTTTTCAAAAGTGTTTTTCAATAAAAAGGCACGTCAAAATCGCTTACCTTCTTTCTAATGCTAAAAAAGGTACTATAGAAAGCTAATACTGACCCATTTGCATAATTTCTCGGGAAGCCCATAAGATTAAAGTTTAGAAAGGAATGCTTTGTGCCAAACGCGATCGGAGACTTTTGCTATATCCAAACTAACTGCCAATGCGTCACCCTTTGTCTCTATCGCCTGTGCCCAACGATGTTTCAGATAGACCAGAAGATCATCAGTGGTCCTCTAGGTACCGAAGGAGCTGGCAGTTGATAATGGACTCCATTATCTTCGAGAAAAGGAGGTTACAGCTATGTTGGACACCTGTAGTTGGACAGATTCGTCCGGTCGCCTTTTTTAGATATCATCTACGAAAATAATAAACGTTTTAGTAAGAAAACTGTACCCCTAGTGTAAATTCAATCGACATCATAACGTGACGAACGCGTTTGCGTTAAGTCTCATTTTGTATAGGATTTTGAGTTTCCAAAACGTCCCGCTTGGCGCGCTCTTTCTAAATCACATACAAAATGAGACTAAACGCAAACGCGTACGTCACGTTTCGAAATCGAATTTATTTACACTAGGGGTACTGATGTATGGAGTGAGCACTCTATGCTTAATTCTTATTTCTATATCTGATTCTTTATTTTGACTAAGGTGTAGAGTTTATTAAGTTAGGGCTTGTCGAGTTAGAAGCTTGGCTCTACAAGAGATTTGATCACTTTTTGACAGTGCGAGCCTTATGGTCTCGTCTTGACAATGTTTTACATGACAATGTTTTGATGGGATTTATTTATTATACCAAAAACAACCTACGGAATTTGGTCGGTTTATTTGTTGCCCCTCCTCCATTGCTCCTCCATATCATATCTATATTATTAAGTATACCTCAATAGTTCATGTAATACCCATAAGCCTACCTAGCGCCACCAAAGAGATTAGCGACTATTAGGTATTTACAGCTGAAAGCTAGTCACTTTTGCAACAGTTCTGCCATAAGAGATTGTCGTCCTTTTTCTACCGTCCATAAGCAAAACATGGAGCAGTACCACGCCATCTGTTTTGGGTGTTAAAATAAGGAGCACATTTTTTTCTTAGACTTATCTCTATTACAATCAATTCTCTTTGGCATAGATATATGAGTATATATGAGATTCAAAGGATTGGTTAGGTCATTTCCCCAAAATCATTATTTCCTTGTAGCGTAATTTCCAGTCGCATTTTTTCCTATTCTTAATTTACACCAGACGTATTTATTCCTTGCAAAATTGTCGGTGTTGGGAGTGTTGGGATTGGGACGGTGAAAATTTAACGGTAGGTTAGGTTCGTTAGGTATCTTCAAACGGCCGAAGGCCAAACGGCACAGAATAGGAGCTCCGCGCAAGCGGGGCTCCGTCGATATTGCTAACTGTACGCAATTTGGGTGATTGTGGATAATTTGTCTAATAGGAAAATCTACGCATGGAAAAATCATGCAAGGAATAAATACGTCTAGTGTAAATAAAGAATAGTTAAATTGTCTAATGGGAAAATATGCGAATGGAAACATCATGTTAGGAATAAATACGTCTGGTGTAAATTAAGAATAGGAAAAAATGCGACTGGAAATTACGCTACAAGGAAATAATGATTTTAGGAAAATGACCTAACCAGTCATTCGAAGGTTTACAATCACAAAGCTTGGAGTGCCAATATACCTAAACATCATATTTTCGTAGGAGTTTGACGTTTCTAACGGCTGTCACTGGTCCGAATCAGATATAAATACTCGTTTTATTTTCTTTCTGTACTTGATTGTATATATTAGGCGTGACATTAAACGTCATCAACTTTCAACAATTTGTGTTGTTTTACAGTTTCATATTTTTGCTTTGTTTGATTTCCTGTATTAGTTAAAAGTGGTTGGATTTGAAAATTATGGACAACACCGAAGGTGAGTAGATTCATTAATAACGCAATCGCATACCCGTGGGCCTACCGCGAAACTCGAAATGTCGCTATCTACCTATCGCAGATAACGAAATTTCGGTACTTACTTATTAGCGGTAGGATTTCCGTTCACTGGCGGAAGGCCTTATTTTATCTACTTCTACAAAACGTTTTATGTTGTGGTAGCGGACTGTAAATGTGCAAAAGTGATCGGCCACTTGGAAGCGGTGCGCTGGCAGCTGCAGCCGCGCAACTACCGGCCTTCGGCGGGCGCGCTGGCGCTGGGTGACTGGACGCGCGACCACCACGTGTGGCTGCATTACGTGCCTAGCGCCGACGGGCTGCTGCCCGAAGATGACGTGCTGCGGTATGCTCTGCTAAACTCTCACTTTACCTTAACCCACCCAATTCGTAGTCCTGATACTTACTTACTTAACCCATAGTGCTGTTGATCCTTTAAATTTATTAATAGATTTAAAATGGGTTCGGCATATTTTTGCCGTGTCCCAGCTACTGCGCTACTGCTGTTGGTGCGCGGTTTCCATTTGTTTTGGTGCCATAATGAGTTCAAAGCCGTTTCTTGCGATATGCATAATGCCGTAGATACATAATATGGTATCTCTTGGGATCTGCCCCAATTGGTTCGTTAAATTATATTCGGCATAATTGGATTGCATCTAACTAGGTACAAACCAATCGGGTTGTTAAGTGCAGAAGTACGGACACACGGTACTGGAGCATACACGACGTGCAGCGCTACTCCGAGTTGATGCTGCACTGCGAGAACGTGCTGTTTACGTGCCAGTACCCGAGGTTGCGCCTGCCGTCGCGCCTCGGCGCGCACTTCTGGAGCTCCAACACAGCGCTAAAACTGCCCACCAAGCTTTATCTCAAGGAGTTCCATAGAGCCATGGAAACTACCTTAATGGTTAGATGATCCCACTGGAGATTTAATCGTATTATATTAAAAAGTTACTAAGAAAACTGTCAATGGATCTATTTAACAAGTATGCTATCAAAATTAGAATTAGTAGAATATAACTAATAGGGTATGTTCTATGGTTAGAATGACTATCAAATTAATTATTACAAATAGTTAAGCATTTTTAAGTACTATACACCGTGGGCCCATATAACCCAAAATATTTCAAAGGTACCGCATTTAGAGACTAAAAGTCATACAAAGTTTGTTTGTTTAATAACTCAGTGAATTTTTTTTTTTGTTGCGACGCTGCTACTATGTGACTAGGTTTAGACATAACTACTGACAGACATTAAACTTCGCACTCGCAAAATGTATGTGTAAATAACAAAAAAGGTTTACTTACAAAGTTTTTTTTTCGCCAAGGTGTAAACAGTAATAAAACGTGTCGTGTACAGAAAACACACACACACAAAAAACCACGGTGTATAACCTGCCTTCATTAGTCGGGTAACTGCGAAACAGATATGAACACGCAACATAAAAGTTAGGTAGTAGAGAGCTTTTGCTAATGATAATGACGATGTCACTAAATAGTTTTTTCCTTTTTTTAGAAAATGCAATTTGAGGAGGCACAAATGGATCGTTTTATTATCTCGGATCAAATAGTGAATGTTAACTGCCTTGATTATTTTAAACGAAAAACCTTTTTTCGCTTGCTTAATAACATTTTAAGGTACGACTGAAAAATATAAATCACAACTTGGGTACCTACTAAACTCAGGTAAGTATCAATGCTCCAAAAGTAAACATCGACATCTTTACAACGTACTCACATATTTAAGAATTGTATTTGTAAGTACCGCCAGCCGAAATCGTTATAGGTACAATCGTTCTTTTTTTTCAGTTAATAAACCTCTTTTTTTTCTCAACAATTACTTTAGGTTGTAACAAAATATGTGCATATGAAATCATGGGTATCGTCGTGGCACGTCACAATCGTTTTTTGTCAAAATCTTAAATTCATCCCGTTCTGCTTTCGTCGCCCATTCTTCATTCGTCACTTTCGTGGGTCGTCCATATCATAATTGGTAATCTTTGTTGTTTGTCTATTTCTTCTTCCGGCTTATTTCATTATTCGTCAACATCTTCTTTGGGCATGTTCGATGTTAGTGTATGTTGTTTTTAGACTCACTCGTTATTTGTCTTATCCTTTAAAAACGATTGAGACGAGCCAAGACGATACCAAATCATGCTCTTAGCTCCTAGATAGAATAGATGGTTCGATCCGCAAGTTCCAAAAGATATTAGAGATAAGTGGTATTAGTACGTATTTAGACTCTATTATCTTATCTGTAAAATAGAGTGTAGCTGTGCTATCAGTAGGATATTAAGTAGGTAGGCTGACGGAAAAAAAGTTGATCGTGTTAGGTTGCAACGGCGTATTGCAAGTATGATACAGTTTGCAGGACCGGCTGCAGCTGGTATCGCTGGAAAACCTGTGCTGCTCGCGGCTGGAGGGTGCGCGTCTGCTGCAGCAGCTTGCCTGCTTTTCCGCGCACTCTCTCAAGTACCTGTTTCTGTGGCGCTTCGTGCTGCCGAACGAGAACCCTATCCTTATCAACTATTCTTACATCACTGGTTAGTTTGAGATTTCCTATTGCCAGGAGCTGAGCCAGGCGCAGTATTTAACTTCATATACTGGCGTCAGTACACTTTTTACAGTACAATTTACGCAGACGCATTAAATCTGACTCAGTGCGATACTTAATTAAATAGCATTTTAGGTGTTGTATACGTCTGTATTGTGCTTTAAAATACAAGGAAAAAAATAATTGTCAAAAATACAAGGAGAACCTACAATATATCCCTGTACGAAATCATTAAGGTCCGAAAACGGTATTCAAACACCCGGTGGCCACCCAGCGAGAGTCTCTCTAGGTGTTGGTCGAGACTCTTAGCTATGAGACTTCGATATATTATTATTAAATCATTTATTTCAGGCAAAGCCCATACAAGTGTTAGTATTACACAACATAACTTACAAGACTATTGTTAGTACATACATGATCACAAACACTGACAACCGGATGAGCATAAAAATAATAAAATTTATCTTTGGTGTGATTTAAATTGTCAATTAAATATTGAACATAATAATATTAATAATTACAATAAAATTCAAAGCATTAAATAAAATTTGGAAAACGATTAAAATGATAAAATTAAAATTAAATTTAGTCAAATAATGAAACCCAATTAAATAATAACCAATGAATAAAAATAATAATTAAAACATGTCACCAATCAAAATTTACAGAAGTAGTGTGAAGGCCGATCCATCTTTTTAACATGGGTGAGCCCCACCTGTCAGAAGACTACTAGGGCTCCCCCGCATCCATTCCCACAAGGAGGCGCAGCGCTTCCTCATGATCGCATGATACCTAACCATCAACCCCCGCCTCCGTAAACATGCCCGAAGCGTTGCACCTCCGATGAAGCCCCAGCAATATTCTATATGCGTTATTATATTGCACAAGAAAATACGCTGTACGTCCTCTGCGCATAATTGACCCAGAGATTGCACGGGAAGGAAAGAGTGTTAGCTTTACTTTTCTAGTACACTTTGCAAATCTCCGAGCCAACATATTGCAGCGGACGGACAGCGCCCTTCTCTCCCTCTTCATGTCCATGTTATCAGCGGTGCCATCTATTTATTTGGCATACTGTTTTATGTCCGAACCATATTACGCATACCAAGTTTCGCACAAATTATTTATGACGAATGTTAATCTTGCCGAAATTTTATTGAGCATAATTACTAATTAGCCGAATGATTGCTTATCCGAAAATGAATTAGCATAATATTGACATGGCCGAGTTGTAACATGCATACTGTTGTGTAGCATATCTCTAATTTTGCATATTTTCGAAAGGCCGAAATCATGTCCGAATGTATGTCCGAAACAACAATTTACGTATTATTTTTGACTATCATAATAATTAATGGTATGGCACTCTATGTTAGGTTTTGACATGACCAAGTTGTAACATGCATACTGTTGTGTAGCATATCTCTAATTTTGCAGATTTTTGAAAGGCCGAAATCATGTCCGAAACAGCAAAATACGTATTATTTTTGATTATCATAATAATTAATGGTATGGCACTCTATGTTAGGTTTTTTTTTAAGGAAAAAAGTTCCGTAGTCAACTAGGAACCCTTATAGTTTCGCCATGTCCGTCTGTCCGTCTGTCTGTCTGTCTGTACGAGGCTTTGCTCCGTGGTCGTTAGTGCTAGAAAGCTGAAATTTGGCATGGATATATAAATCAATAAAGCCGACAAAGTCGTACAATAAAATCTAAAAATATTTTTTTAAGGGTACCTCCCCTACACGTAAAGTGGGGGTGAACATATTTTTTTTTTGCTTCAACCCTACAGTGTGGGATATCGTTGGAAAGGTCTTTCAAAACTAATAGGGGTCTTCAACAAACATTTCTTGATAAAGTGAATATATTCGGAGATAATTGCTCCGAAAGAAGAAAAAAAATGTGACCCCCCCCCCCCTCTAACTTTTGAACCATAGGTCCAAAAAATATGAAAAAAATCTTGGAAGTAGAGCTTAAGAAAGATATTAAATGAAAACTATAGCGGATATGATCAGTTTAGCTGTTTTTGAGTTATCGCAAAAAGTTTCCCCTTCATAGTAAAAAGACGTACACCCAGAGTTCATCCCTTGGTTAACAATTTACCATACTTTAAGCTCCAGTTTAGCTTATTGTGACGGAAGAGTAGCTACGGAACCCTACTCTGAGCATGGCCCGACATGCTCTTGGCCGATTTTTTATACTATCTATAGTAGGTTTGGTTCGTTAGGAATCTTTAGATGGGCGAAGGCCAAACAGTACAGAATAGTAGCAGGCCTCCGTCGAGATAGCTAACGTAATAGAAAATAATAGTCATTTTACGTTATACACCTTCCGCGATATAGACTAAAAGGAATATTGGCAACATATTACACTTATGTTAGGGCAAATGGGTGGGGAAGGACAGTTATTACAATGAAAAAGACAGTACTTGTATAATCATGCTTTTTATAATAATAAAACCAATTTTGATCTGCTGTGATTTTTAAGTATTAAAAATAAATAAATTTATGATGTTGATTTAATAATTTATTAACTGCTAAATAAATTATTAAATTGTATGTCAGAGATAATAATTACATAATCGTTTGTACTCTTATGGACCTTCAGGAAGCGGGCAATACATACCGCGGCCGGAGACGCGGCGCTGTTTCCTGCGTAGCCTCGGCGAGCTGCGCAATCTGCGGTTGCTCGCGCTGGAGTATGCTCACCTCGCCGACGCCACTGGCGGCGCGCTCATCTCCCTCATCACGGTCCTCAAACGGCCTCATATGCGATTACAGGTACTCGATTCGACCTGGAATTCGAACTACCCGAAGCTAGAACCTAAACGATCACCGCGCCTATAGCTTTGAGCTTTATGCATTTATCCTCAATAGAGCCAAATGAAAATTTATTTTTATTAGATAGTTGATTTAGTGATAAATAAAAAATAGGACTGAACGATATTTTTTTGAAGATTACCAAAATATAATAGGCAAAGGGTTAATTTATGTCCATTGTTTTTGTGATTTTAGTTGATGTGCCGGGAAGACCAGATTCCCGGGCTCGTAGACCAGTCGCTGGGTGCAGGTGGCTATGTCATCCCTGACTTGGCTTGGAGGCGAGTCGCCACCACCTGTCCAGATCTCTACCTTCTCATGGCTTTCTGTAAGTCTTATAAAGTCTGTAGGCAAAGATGTAAAAATGATTTTTACACTCGAATTGAAAATGTAAATACGTATTCTGGGAGTCCAAGAAGTCAATTAGATACCGTCTAAGCTAAAGTATTTGCACCGACTTATACAAAGTGAAGGACGTCATTATTTTCATAGCAATTTGATATTAATGATGACATTGTCACGCATCACATCGTAAATGCCATGAAGATTAAGCTTGGTTCGACTCTACGACGTTCATAACTGTTCTAGTATCCTCAGATAACAATTTTTTTACCGCGATTGATGACTAACCGGAATCAGCAGCGCTCGTCTCTTTCGTTTTTCGTTTATTTCTTATTTCGTATCATTCTGTATTCGTCATTCGTTCTTTATTCGCCTGGTTCGTTTTTTGTCATTAGCATTTTTAATCAAAATCTGCACTTGTCCCTCTCGTAATAAGTCTTGTTCGTTTTTCGTCACTATCTTCCTTTGCCCCACTCTTCGTTTGTCTCTTTCTTTTTGCATCTCATTTACATATTCACCGAAAAATCATTATCTCATTCTGAGTTCGTCATGTTCGTTTTTAGTCTCAGTCGCTATTTTTGATTATTCTTTCATATCAAACCGATACTTTATATATATATACTACATATATAATGTACCTGTAGAAGTGTAGAGTCTGTGCGGAAAGAGAAGAGTCGTGGAATGTATGGGGTCCAATACATTCCACGACTCTTCTCTTTCCGAACAGACTATACCCCTAGTGTAAATTTATTCGATAGCGAAACTTGACGTACGCGTTTGCGTTAAGTCTCATTAAACATCATTTAGAGGTCGCTATAAAACAATTCAAAATCAAAAAATCAAAAATCATCTTAAAGTTAGTGATTGGAACCTCCTTTTAAGCTTTAATATAGCTTGTGCCAGGAGGTACCGCTCTTCCTTATCTGAAGAATGTTAACTTCTACTACTTATACAAAATTGTATGAAAATAAATTGACCCATCGATAATTCTGCTTTGGAAATGTCTTTAAGGACTTCTTATACGTTTTATTTATAAGTTATAAGTACGAGTATGTTAAAAATATGGCGTTCGTTTTTTTTTTACTTTTTGGTTACTTTGTATTTTTTTAATTGTATGAGGATATTGCAAATCACAAAATCATATCAAGTACAGGGACCACTAAATCATTTGCAAATGAGTTCAAATTATTCCATAATGTAAATAAAGGGAGCCTTGTAAAGATACAATCTATTCCACTTTTTTTCTACATACAAAGTAAAGTTGGACCACCCTATTTGATAATTATGTATTTTTCACAATTTAGTTTTCATAAATACTTCTAAACAAATAAGTGAATAAATGTATGACTCTACCATACATTTATTCACTTTAAAGCTATATTATGCTCGCGAGGTCTACAGCTCACAGAGCTACTAGTTTAAGTAATTTCGCTTAATTTACTGAACTGTGGCGCGGTGGGCAAAGCTATGTCAAGATTTATGAGTACCTAATGGATCTCCGTTAGCTAGGTCTTTACCTGGCCACATTTTTCAATTACGTAATTATTGGACAACTTAAACTCAGACTCAGATATATTAAGGGGCCTCTCGGGTCCTCCGATATTCACTTTCGTCACGATTGGACCAGAAATTAAATTTATTCAGCTGATTATTTATATTACACTTACATTGCTGGTGGTTGCAGGCCGCGTCCGCAACTACGACGACATACGTCGGTTCCTGTCTCCCAGCATCCCGTTGCGTGAGGCGCACTTTCAGCTCGGAATAGACCTGACGCAGACCCAGAGACAGGACTCTGATGTGAGCTGCCTCATGCGCCATCTCGCCTTTAATTATGCGAGCACCCTAGGTGGGAAAAGGATTCATTTATATCAGCAATTTCACTATCTCGTTGCTAATCGGAATGTTTGTCTATCTGGTGGTGGTGGTGGTGGTGGTGGAGCGTGGCCATTCTGAACACTTATTCTGTCGCGACACCTAAATGCAACTAGGTGGTAACTAGTAGGAATAACTTAGAGGGAATTATCTCAAATGGTAGCCATACAGAACCCACGGGGCCCTAAGTCTTGAACTTGTAGACCATTTTTGTAGTATTGGACTTATGCGCGGCCATCCTATCCATGGTGAATGTACCGTTGTCGGCAGCGGCCCTGAGTATCCACCAATGGCGTTTCGCGGTATTCCCGCTGCGGCGCGTGTTCGAGTTGATGCCGCGGCTGGTGCGGTTCTTCTACGTCGGCATCGTGCAAGATGAAGTCGACCTCAAGAGAATGCTACACATCATTGCATGCGGAGTTTGCGACAGTTAGTAGAAAACCACTAATTGACCGAAGCGTTAGCGAAGGTCTCCGTTTTGACTGACAAACTGCTCTCGTATATTCAGACGTCCTCCTCTACAGGTCACAATTCTCAACCGAACCTCGTAAAATTTGGTGAGCAGGTTCAGTAGCTAAATATATTTTTACTGCCGTTTCGTTTTTTGGGAAACGATCAAAATGGTGGAAATTGGCAATTTGGCATAAAGGACTTCAAGTGCCATAAGCGTCTATGGCCCTTAAGACCATTGCGAGTACCCTGTGATAATGACTCAAAAAAGGTAAGAATTTTTGGTTTTTACATTTTTTTTGCTTATAAATCTTAACGCAGTCTATATGCAGCTCCCAGAGCCACTAGTAATAAGAGTATTTAAAAATTACTAACTACTCACATACCAGTTTTAACTTTTAAACATACCCTTTTTTTAAAGTATCAACCACAAATCTTAAGAACTATTTACTTTGTTACAGAATTGAAACATTTGAAAATACAAATTCAA
This sequence comes from Cydia pomonella, assembly GCF_033807575.1. NCBI lineage: Eukaryota > Metazoa > Arthropoda > Insecta > Lepidoptera > Tortricidae > Cydia > Cydia pomonella. The sequence continues at coordinate 13,451,593 of NC_084703.1, read as the reverse complement.
GATGAAATGGACAAGCGGAATTATTGGAAAAGTGTAATAGAAAATATTTTGGAAGAATATAAAGGCATAATGCAAGTATTGGAAATTAGATTTGAATTAGAAATGTATAAAACCTAAATAAAAATATGATCAATAAACAGAAGCACTTGATTATTTTTATGTGACAAAACGTGTATTTTATCACAGTTTGACAGCTAAAGAAGTTGGCGCTATAAGGCGTCAGGGTTTGTGGTAATAGGGAGTATTATTGCAATGTTCCGCCGCCAAGGCCGTTTGTTTACAACGGACCTACCGGGAAATGCGAAAATCAAAATTTAGTTATCTGCCTCTTTATTAGTAGTACCAAAATTTTTAGTTCGCGATAAAGTTAGGCATAAATTATTTGCACTTCGGAGAATTCTTTGTCCTCTTTCTTTTTTTGTTTTAAATGAGATTTGACTGTGTATTTTTTTTTGGTGGTATTATGTTTCTTATTAGTATGATGGTGTTGTAAAAATAGAGTTGGTTAATGCTCTTTAGCTTAGTTTTAGAGTAGACTGTTGTTTTAGGTGTTAGGCGATCTAGATGAAAGAGTTTTTTTATTATTTTATTTTGGACAATTTGGATTTCTTTAAGACTATTTTTGCAGGCACTGCCCCAAATTTCGATAAGATAGTTTATTCGGGATTTTATCAGTGCGTTGTATATATTATAGCGTACCTGATGAGGAATGCACTTTACAGTATTTCTAATGGAAGCCAGAATAGACTTGATTTGTTTTAAGTGGGCATTCCACGTTAGGCCATCATCTAATGTAAGACCGAGGTACTTTTCTTGTGATGATTGGTTGATTAGACTGTTGTTGACAGTTAATGAATTAAAAGTAGGATAATTTTTGTTTTTAGATTTGAATATTATGTACGATGTTTTCGATGCGTTGATTGTAAGCAGATTGTATTGGAACCATTCATGTAAAATGTCGAGGTCTTGCTAAGCCAATTTAACGATGTCAGTTATTGAGTTCCCATAATAAAAAATACTTGTGTCATCTGCATATAGGGATATCTCACCGTGTAGATTAAGCTTACTTATGTTATTAATATAAATATTAAAGAGAAGAAATATAATTTTTCAAGTTATCGATTTCATTTTTAAGTAAAAACGCTAAGGTACAATTATTTTTATTACGCCGGGATTTAGTACCTTTAATGTTTAATCTGTTAAGTTCAAATAACTCAGAAAATCATGTCTTAAAAATGACTTTTCTTAGGAAGATTTCTTTGAATTGGCGCCTAGCCTTTTTTAACGCTATGGTACAATTATTTTTATTACGCCAAGATTTAGTACCTTTAATATTTAATCTGTTAAGTTCAAATAACTCAGAAAATCATGTCTTAAAAATGATTTTTCTTAGAAAGATTTCTTTGAATTGGCGCCTAGCCTTTCTTAAGACATGATTTACTGAGTTATTTGAACTTAACAGATTAAACATTAAAGGTACTAAATCCTGGCGTAATAAAAATAATTGTACCTTAGCGTTTTTACTTAAAAATGAAATCGATAACTTGAAAAATTATAACGCTTGCAAGCAAAATATAAAATGAGTAAAACTAGGAAACCACAAGTAAAATGACTCGTATTATAATTGAGTATGAAGGTACAAAAATTTGGCCTTTATACAATTTATCAATAACCACGGGAACATAGCGTAATAAAGTACACCCGCCATTCTGACTGTCAGGATGGCGGGTGTACTTTTTTTTGGTGATAACTTTAAATACCGTGAGGTACAATTTTTTTTTAACGGAGTTACTAAATAGTACAAATTAGGTACAAAAATATGGTATGCTTTTCATTTATTTTTATTTAGGTACACCCGCCATTCTGACGCTCACATAAATAGTGTAAGAAGCCGGTTTACACAGTTAAATATAAATTTTTATTTTGTAATTAATCGTAATTTTATCTAAATAAATAGTATTATTAGACCCTATTAGGGCCTTTTGTACCTATCTTTAATTCTCCTTTAGAGCGGATGAAAATAAGTAAATAACAAAACATAACCTACGGATCTACAGTCAGGATCAAAGTGGACAAATAAAACCATAGAAATAGGATAGTATAGATAGAACGACTGTCAAACTTGGAAAGTGTGACCAAAAATTAAATGCAAGTGTGTGCGTAAATTGTCTATGTGCGAACAAAAATAGTGATGTCATGTTACAACATATTAATAATCTATCGATGTTTAACTGTGTGGCGACCACATACATTCGTTTGTAGCCACCTTTTCAAACAACCACGGCAACACTGGGACTGTCATGTTGACAGCGTGAGAGAAAAAGCGAGGGAATTATTACCCATGTATCTTAGATCGTAAGAAACCAATAGATATCCTGATGAGTAAAGTATATGTACGAGGTAACGAATAAACGTTGTATCCTACACTACACGGTCGTTATTCAATGTCCTGCCATCCTCTCACTTCACCGCCAAATTGGTGACCGCCGAATTTGTCGCATTGGAGGAGCCCGATTTGCCTGCGCGTGCGACTCATGCCTGATGAGGGCTGATTCATAGGAGTTTGAGGCCTGCATAGTGCTTGGCGTCCTCGCATAGCGCCGACATCCGCTCCATGATAGCGGGGTGCGAAGAATTGCCGCCAGGTGGGCGCTGTTCGGATCGGCGCCAGGTGCATTCTATATTTCATCGCCGGCATCGTCGAGCGGACTGCAGATCGGATTTGTAAGAGTGGTGAAGTGCAAGTGTGCGTTATAAGCTGTCCGTGAGTGTTTTTTTTTTTTAAGGAGCTGAGCCTGGCTAGCTATATTACCTATGGGACACTAGTAAGTAAACCAACTACTATAAAACCGATACATTCAGCTTTTGAAATCTTATGTTTTTTCGTGTGTATGCATTACTAAGTTACTACATCTGTTTTCCTCACAAGACGTAACATTAATTGTATTATTGCACTTGGTACAAACCTATATTTAAAAAATACCTATTTTGTGTTTTAACCTTATTGCTGTTTTGTTACTTATTCATGTTTTCTGTGTATCTTTTATTATAATAATAACATTTGCCGGTTTTATTAACCGGAATTAGGTTTGTGGTTATATTTGGGTGGTGGCATTTGCATTTGAGTACATATTTTATTTCCTGGACCATGTCGACAGAGGAACTCAGACAACAGCTGGCCGACCTACAGAGTAGGAATGAAGCACTACAAGCTCAGCTGCAGGGAAATCAAGCTGCCCCCCAACCCACACCTACACCTGTCACTGGAGATAAGGTGTGCAAGGTATCTGTAAAATTACCACCGTTTTGGGCAGACAAACCTAAAGTATGGTTTGCCCAAGCGGAGTGCCAATTTCATGTTGCAGGAATAAAGTGTGATATGACTAAATTTAGCCATGTAATTAGCATAATAGACCAAAAGCTGATAGGAGAGATAGAAGACCTGGTATTAGATCCGCCCAAGGAAGACAAATATGAAACTTTAATAAAAGAGTTGATTAGACGACTGGCAGTATCAGAGCAGGAACGAGTAGACAGGTTGGTCAGTGAGGAAGAACTTGGTGATAACAAGCCTTCTACTTTCCTCAGAAGGCTCCGCTCTCTTGCAGGGACCACAAAAGATGAAACCCTTTTGCGGCAGCTTTGGATGAGGCGTTTACCAAATAATGTTCAGGCTATTCTTGCTGCCCACACTGATCTTTCCCTAGAAAAGCTAGCGGGGTTGGCTGACAATATAATTGAGGTGTCACCAGGTTCCTCTAGAGTTAACAAAATTGACAACAGTTGTCCACCAAGTGAGATAGCCTCGCTTAAAGAATGTATTGAACAACTGTCCATGCAAGTAGCCAGCCTTGCTGGGTCTCAGGCTAGAGGCCGCTCCCATAATCGATCTTCTTCAAGAACCAGAAGCCGAAATGGATCCCCAGCGTCAAGAAGATGCTGGTACCATAGGAGATATGGCACTAGAGCCAGCAAATGCGTCCCTCCTTGTGACTGGGAGGAAAACTCCAAGCGCAATCAGTAAGCGCGGCTACTGATTGCTCCATGTTAAAAAGTTATGGCCGCCGCTTATTTATCAGGGATAAATGCACAAATCAAAAGTTTTTAATAGACACCGGATCCGACTTATGCTGCTACCCCCAACGCCGGCTTAGGAAGTATAGAAAACCCACCAACTGGGACCTCAGTGCAGCGAACGGCAGCAGCATAAAAACTTATGGTACAATTAAACTTAACTTGGACTTAGGATTGCGGCGCGAATTTATATGGCAATTTGTGGTTGCTGATGTCAGCACTGCAATCATAGGATCTGATTTTCTGGCACACTATCACCTTTTACCCGACTGTCATAAAAAGAAATTAGTCGATGGTACTACAGGTTTAAATGCTGCAGCCTCAGTTACTATTACAGATCACTCAAGTATTAAAGCTATAAATTTTCAGAACTCGAGATTTGCACAAGTGCTCACTGAGTTCCCAGATGTCGTTAAACCACCCGGTCTTCCACGTGTGATAAAACACAATACAGTACACCACATCCGCACAACAGACGGACCGCCCCTTTCCTGCCGTCCACGTCGCTTAGCCCCCCAAAAACTAATAGCCGCCAAAAAGGAATTTGAGGATTTGGTGCGAAGCGGCATTGCTCGACCTTCTCAAAGCGCATGGTCCTCGCCGCTGCATATGGCTTTGAAGAAGGACGAGTCATGGCGCCCGTGCGGCGATTATCGAGCTTTAAACGCGAGGACCATTCCAGATCGGTACCCTGTCCGGCACATTCACGATTTCACACATAATCTCGCCGGAGCCAAGATCTTTTCAACCATTGACTTGGTGAAGGCATACCATCAGATACCCGTAGCCGAAGAAGATATTCCAAAAACGGCTATCGTCACCCCGTTTGGCCTTTTCGAATTCCCCTTTATGACCTTCGGGTTAAGGAACGCTGGCCAAACGTTCCAAAGGTTTATCGACGAGGTCACACGGGGTCTCGACTTCGTATTTCCCTATGTTGACGATATTTTAGTGTATTCAACTAACGAGACCTTTCACACAGAACACCTAAAGATTTTGTTCAAACGGCTCCAGGATTACGGTGTAGTAATTAATCCGTCAAAATGCGTGTTTGGCGCCAGGGAAGTTAAGTTTTTGGGCTTTCAAATTAGCTCAGAAGGTACTAAACCTCCACAAGATCGAATCCAAGCTCTACTCGATTTTCCCCCTCCGAAGACGGTCCAGGGCGTACGCCGATTTCTCGGCATGATTAATTATTATCGCCGATTCATACCCCATGCCGCACGATCGCAGGCACCTCTTATTGATGCCGTAGCTTCCATAAACGGTAAAGGTGCAAAACCATTCTTATGGACACCCGAACTTTTGCTGAGATTCGAGGAATGCAAGGCGAGCCTGTCTAAGGCTACTCTATTGCAACACCCTACTGATGGGGCTTCTCTCGGGCTTTTCACAGACGCATCTAGCATCCACATTGGATCTTGTCTTCAGCAGCTCGTGAACGGTCTATGGTGCCCTCTCGCTTTCTTCAGCAGGAAACTGACCTCCCAACAGACGCAGTGGCCAGCATATTATAGAGAGTTTCTAGCGGTGTACGAAAGCGTACAGCATTTCCGCTACATACTCGAGGTTCAGCACGTAGCTATCTACACGGACCACAAGCCGCTGTTGTACGCTTTCGTACAGCGTCGAGAGAAGCTACCCCCATCACAGCTGAACCAACTATCCTTTATAGGACAATTTACTACGGACATTCGTTATATCAAAGGTGAAGACAATGTAGTCGCGGACACAATGTCGCGCATTGAAGCCATTGCATTAGACGTCGATTACGAGGCACTCGCTAAGTCTCAAGAGACCGATATAGATCTCGCGACTTTGCGCCAAGAAAATTCCGGTCTTAAAATAACCAGGATTACACTTCCAGGTACAGACACTTCCATTCAATGTGACGTATCAACTGGGAAGCCTCGTCCTTACTTAACCCCCTTGTTTCGACGTGCAGCATTCGAGCAGTTGCATAATCTCAGCCACCCGGGAGTCCGCGCCACCATTAAGTTGCTGACCAGCCGATATGTTTGGCCATCAATCAAAAACGATGCACGGAGATGGACCCAGTCATGCCTCGAGTGCCAACGCGCTAAAGTGATACGTCACATTTCGGCACCCATCGGCCACATTTCTCAGCCATCTGGACGTTTCCAGCACATTCATATAGACATCGTTGGACCAATGCCAGTGTGTAAAGAATTTCGTTACTGTTTGACGGCTATAGACAGAGTCTCAAGATGGCCAGAAGTGTGGCCCATGCGTACTATCACGGCCGAGGAAGTAGCTGACACATTCATTCGAGAGTGGGTGTCTCGTTTCGGCGTGCCGTCAATAATTACAACAGACCAAGGAACTCAATTCGAGTCGGACCTATTCCGCCGCCTCACACAGACCATTTCCTCGAAACGCATCAGGACAACCGCATATCACCCTTGCGCCAATGGTATGATCGAGCGAGTCCATCGGCAACTGAAGGCCGCTCTCATGTGCCACGCTGATTCTTGGGTAAAAGCTCTACCCCTTGTCCTACTAGGCATGCGGACAGCATTTAAAGAAGACCTTAATGCCACGGCCGCGGAAATGGTCTACGGCGAAAGCTTGCGTTTACCGGGAGAGATGTTAAATCCTGCACCAGTACGAATGGAAGACCCGGCCGACTACGTCACCCAACTTCGACGTAAAATGGCAGCATTACAGCCTATTCCAGCCTCACGTCATTCGAAACCAGCTATTTTCATCTCCAAAGCTTTGCCATCAGCGACTCACGTTTTTTTGCGTGACGACACAGTTCGCCGGCCATTACAACCTCCTTACACCGGTCCATACGAAATTCTATCTCGTTCAGCTGACGGAAAAACTTTGACACTCAGCATCAAGAGTAGAGAGGTCGTGGTAAGCGTCGACCGAGTAAAACCTGCCTTCATTGAGGCTAGTGCTGCCGAAGCGCAAGCCAGGGCAGATGTTCGGAATAAATTACCCGCTCCTGAGCCTTTTGTCAAGCCTGCTGAGGACCAAACGTATAAAAACCAGCTGACGAAGTCCACGCGGTCTGAACCTTCCTGCACGGATGAACCCGTCAAAGCTCCCGCGGATGCCACTACCCAAATACCACCTATTACGCGATCTGGACGAAAGGTGACATTTAGCAAACGCGACGATTTTTGTTATTTCTAATGGGTTATTTCTCTCCGTGGGGGGGGTGGTGTGGCGACCACATACATTCGTTTGTAGCCACCTTTTCAAACAACCACGGCAACACTGGGACTGTCATGTTGACAGCGTGAGAGAAAAAGCGAGGGAATTATTACCCATGTATCTTAGATCGTAAGAAACCAATAGATATCCTGATGAGTAAAGTATATGTACGAGGTAACGAATAAACGTTGTATCCTACACTACACGGTCGTTATTCAATGTCCTGCCATCCTCTCACTTCACCGCCAAAACTGCTTTATCGACTACTTTTTCAAATGTGTTTTAAAAAGTTGAAAATGATAAAGTTGAAGTTGTTTGAAAATGTGTTCGCAAAGAGTTGACTTACCAAAGAAAATTTGAATTTCGCGCCTTTTGCTGCTGACAACTTGGGTTGGATGTGTATACGCTGTGTACAAGAATACGCTGTCTTGTGTTTCCTTGTGTTGGCGGCAAAGCCGTGGAAAAGTGGTTAAAATGTAAATACTGTGTTGGAAAGTGAAGTTTAAATTTATCGCGAAACATGTACACGTTCAAAAAAGGTATTATAACAAGCGTTATTATTTTAAGTCGGTTATAAAGGTAATATCTTAATGATGTCTTGTGAACAACTAATTCCATACCTACTAATATACCGACAAGTTATCGATACAGTCATATGAACATTTTGTCAAGCCCTAGCGTAAAGTAACAGTTTAGGTTTTTACACAAAATATTCTAAATTATTGACTAATATGATGAAATATTAACACACAATTGAAGAAAAACTTATAATGAACTGTTATAATTGGTTTTTTACACTTTTTATGCTGTTAATTTGATAAAATATCGTTACGAAAATTTCGCTAGGAATATCATAATTACCTGTGAAATGAGTATTTTCCTGGGTTTTTTGGCCCTGAAACACTACAACCCGGCACACAACATGACACTATCGTCACTAAATTACTTAATATATATTTTTCTTTTTTATTCGCTTATATTTTTCACGTTTAAAAATACGGCAATATGATCTTGGCCGCCTCGGCCGCCTTCGAACTCAAAATTGGTTACGTTTTCTCATATGTAGTCTGCCTCTTTCGCATTTATGGCTTGTTCATATACGTCATGGCTTCCCTTTCGCACACTTCATCTGTCTGTCAAGCGAAGCGACTGACATGTCTCTGAATAAAACGGTGTCATACTGTCTAGCGGTGACATGTATGGTATGGTATGGTATCGTACGGACGCCACTCACATAAAAAAATGTGCGTAATTTTACGCTAATTAAAAAAAATTACTACACGTTCGGGATAACCAGAGTAAAGTAAGTATATAGGAGATAACAAGGATCAAGGAAGGTGTAAGACCTGCCTGGGCTATAACCGCAAAAATCGAAGTTCGTCATTTGCAGGCATTTTTCTCTGTCACTCTGACTACGTCTTAGTGAGAGTATGAAAGATCTCCGCAATTTGCGAATTTTGGTTTTCGCAGTAGGCCCCCTGAGTGGACGCTTGAAGCGGAGCGTTCGGCGGGGCGTGCAGCGTAGCGTCGGGCTCACAAGTCGCTATGTGCACGACTGTCACGCAACCTAGCGTCTGCAAGTATAGGGGAAAACGTCAATTCCTACATCTTATAAAACTACTGAACGGATTTTCTTACGACTTTCATCGATCAATAGAGTGATTCCTGAGTAAGGCTTAGGTATATATCTTTTGTAAATTTGTTGAAACATAACGATGTTGTCGGAAAAAATCAGACTGGCTTTAATCGAAAACGCTGCCTAATCAGTTTGAGCAACAAACAATGTATGGTAGAGTTGTCTCTCGTTCATGAGTCTACATAAAAGTCCGCGATGTTGATTGTCTATCTTTTAAGGATAGCTTACTATACCCATTCTTAACGTGGTAGTCAGAATGGCGGGTGTACAGTCGCCATCAGATATTTCGAAGCAGCCAAGGTGTCCAAATATTTCTGAGCAAGACTAAATTTCAATAAATTATGCACACTGCAAATGCCATTTATATCATACTCGTAACTATTGCAATGGCAAAAAAATCTGAGCACGTTTTTTTTTTCAATAAATTCTTTGCACAGGTCTAGTCGAAAATATCTGATCGCACAAAATGTCGAACGTATCTAAGCAATTAGGGCGTTCACAAAGATCTGCACATTAAAGCAAAATATACCTTTAGCTTTTGCCTTGGACTAGAAATACTGCGGACGGAGTATCGGTAAAACACAAGTAGGATTCCATCATCCACCAATTTCCTAGTATTTACGCGTGACACACAGGACATTGACAGTTATCTCTATGCCCTCATCCACCAATTTGCCGTCAGTCGGATCGACATGTCATTTAAGCAAATTGGTAGAAGAAAAATAAAAAATATGCCGACATGCGTGGTCAAGTGTTATAAGATCAGACGAAAAAAAGAGATGGGATAACTTTTCATAGGTCAGTTTATCAATTATCATGTTATCGTACGTAAAATCACGATATTTTAATAGGGTAATTTCCCGAAAGTAGTTATGTACTTATAAGAGATTATTTAGGTGAATGGATAAATTATTGATTGCGTATTTCAAAATAAGTCCGCATGGTAATTTCCCGAAAATTATGAGACACTTTTATGACTAATATTTGATAGTAAACCTTTGTTTGTTGTGTATATTATATTTTTGTTCAAAATCAAATTTATCTAATGTCTTTTAACAATTGGATCCATCTAATGTTAAATATTGTGATTTTATAAGTGTTTGCACGCGGTGCATGTAATTTGAGTCCGTAGATATGGTGCGCATGTGTTAAGACTTATAAAAGCATATACCTACGTAGATATTTGTAATTTAGTCTATATTTGATTGAAAAATATTTCAGGATTATTTATACTTTTATAAATTTATAAATAATCGATATTTATAAATTTTCGATCATAATTTATCATAATTTCCATATTGCAACATATATTTGTTTAAAACTTATGGTTTAAAGATATGTTTCAAGTATAAATTTAAAAAAAACGAACTGATATCATCCCGATGCTAAATATTATTATTTTAAATAATATTTGCACAAAGTAACATTACGCATTTTCAAGACCTATTAAATCAGGTACATATTTAGTGTCAAACATAAAACAGTGCATTTTTTATTTTAAAAAGAATTATTACATCAGGGAGAATATGTTTTACATGGTATCACTCGTCTACATGCACACTTTAAGGATAATATTGTGTATTTTGATGGTTGTTATGTAATGTTTATTACATCTAAATTTACTGTCGTTCCTACATTCTCATTTGGATTAGCAACCTTGTGTTTGATAAAAATTCGCGCCCCCGAAATAAGTTTATCATAAATAAATCGACATGACACTGGCAATCAACAGTAAGCCATATAAAAAAAAAAAAAAAATGTTTATGAATACGACTGAAGGACTTGTATCCATGGTCAAGAATAATTTTTAAAAAAATGCACACTTTAAAACCATCCGCTACGGAAGGTAATCTCCATAGGCAGAACTGTTGCAAAAGTGTCCAGCTGTCAGCTATAAATAATAGTTCGAAATCTCTCCGGTGGCGCTAGGGAGACACAAGGACATGACATGAACTTAGACGTTATTGACGGAGTAAAGTGCGCTGTCAGTGATTAGAAATTGAATAACAAAGTTTAAAATATTTATTTTAAGGATTTCTTTTTTGGTGGATTTGAAGTCTTGCCCACCTTGTCCTAGGGCCTATGTGCTAGCTCCGGTGCAGTAAAACCAGCCGCTCCAACCAAAGTTGCAAAATAGTTCGGTACGCCCTATATTTAGTATGGTGTACCGAACTATTTGGCCACTTTGACTGCTACAAAGTATTTGACGCTGACTGTACCTTGTAGGAGCCCCGAGTTTTTGAATTTTACAAATACCTGCTTTAAATAATGTTAATAGGCTAGCATGTGTTGCGCGAAATTACTATCGTAAAAGCATTATTTATGTTATGCTGTTGTCAAGTTACTGAACAGTCGGCATCAAATATACAGGGTGTTTATTGAGTCACCTGCAATAATTTATGGGGTGAATCTATAGGTCATACTGAGCAACTTTTACTATGGGACCAAACCAAAAATCGCGAAAAATAATTGGAGGTTTCATTTATTTTGGCTGTTTAGCCTTGACATTTTTATGGGAGTTTCGCGATTTCGGGGTTGGTCCCATTGTTGCTCAGTATGACCTATATATTTAGTTGACTAAATAAACACCCTGTATACTGACGGCCCAAGTGGTCGAAAATGTAACCATAATCGTAACACACACATCCTTATTTTCATAGTGTGTGTGTGTGTGTGTGACATATTCGGCCAGTGGCCGTTACTATCTATCTACATATTTGGTGCTGACTGTACCCGTTTTTGTAATTTAGGACAGCCATATTGTCATGAAAAACAGTTATTTTTTCATAAAAAGTTTATTTACATAACATACATATTAACTGACAAGAGTAGCTATAGTAATAAAAATAAACTCAGTAGCAGAGTCAATAGGGAAGTGAAAGACGAGGGGCATGCGGGGGCGGCCGGCAGCCGGCACCAGTCACCTGATGCACGGTGGATTTTTCAAAACCACGGCTAACTGAGCCACTATAATATATAATTATAACTAAACAATAAAATATCTAATAAAAAAAAAGTTACAATTTATAAAGGAATGCACTAATTGCAATCTTGAAGAATTGAATTTCAAGGAAATAGGTGTAAATTGTTAACGAAATTGATTCATCGGGTATGAAGATATACACGAAACCAAATGAACAACGGCCAAAATAAAGTTCAATGTTCTTTACATTTTACAAATTACATCTTTATTAATTATGTCTATATCAATAAAAACAAAGTGATATACATATTAAATATTATAAAACCATTCAACATGTTGACCTCATAACACATTCCAATTACTAGAATTTGGAGACAATTATTATTTAAAATAATTGTAAGTTTCTTTATTATTTTAATATTATGAATGATTATTGCTTGGATTGTAAATTAACAGCCATGTGGCCTTTATGTAGACATTCATTGCCATGATTTTGTTTATTATTTGTAGCACATATTCTATTAATTATCTCCTCGTAACATATGTTCCATATAAAATATTTGATTTTGCTTTTCTATACTAAATATTAGATGATTTTATGAATACTTCATGGTTTGATTCTTACGTTTCAACTGTATAAAAATTATATAAAACATAAATTACAAGGGAATAAGGATACAGCCAAAATAATCATCATTTTCAGACTTCGACAAAGTATAGGTAAGATATGTAACTGTAACTTTCGAAAGCTTGTTTCGCATAGCATTACATTGTAACACATCATAGATCCGTAGACGTACTTCATGACAACTACAACGCAAGTCTGATGTATTGAATATAGACGTTGTTGCTAATAATTTAAAATTAATCCATCCCAAGCATAATTATTCTCAATTATACTTTCAAAGTACGTAGTTATTATTAAACATTATAAATAACTATAGCTTTAAAAAATATCATACAACTTTTCTAGCCTTGTTAGTAAGCATTACATAATAATATAATCTATTATTCTATGAATTCAGTGTAGGTTGATTCTAGTATATAAAAATATAGAAGACATTGTAAGCGGATGCGTCGGCCGCACGGGGCGCATAAAGCGCATACGGCGGCGGCGGCGGCGGCGGCGGCGCGCCGGCGGCGGCGGGCGGGGGCCCACGTCAGTCCTCGCTGCACGAGTCCTCGTTGTCCGCTTCCTTGATGTTCGTGAAGAACGACGTCAACGCCTTCATCATTACCGCTACAAACATACCGATGCGGTCAATAACATTACCTCAAACATAAGGTTGACTTAGCTGGATAGAAATTAAGAGTTTATGGTCAGTTAGACATTAACCCCCTTATTCGTGAGAGTCAGAATGGCGGGTGTACCTAAATAAAATCAAATGAAAAGCATACCATATTTTTGTAGCTAATTTGTACTATTTAGTACCTCATTTAAAAAAAATTGTACCTCACGGTACTTAAAGTTATCATCAAAAAACAGGTCACCCACCATCCTGACAACGAATGGCGGGTGTACTTTATTACGCTATGTTCCCGTGGTTATTGATAAATTCTATAAAAGTCAAATTTTTGTACCTTTTTTGTACCTTCACATTCAATTATAATATGAGCCATTTTATTTGTGGTTTCCAAGTTATACTCATTTTATATTTTGCTTGCTATTACAATTTTGCAGGCGTTATAATTTTTCACGTTATCGATCTCATTTTTAAGAAAAAACGCTTTGTTACAATTATTTTAATTACGCCAGGATTTAGTACCTTTAATGTTTAATCTGTTAAGTTCAAATAACTCAGAAAATCATGTCTTAGAAAAGAGCAGGCGCAATTTCAAAGAAATCTTCCTAAGAAAAATCATGCACTTAAATGTTCGTTTTTCACTCTCTAAGGAATCAATTACCCTTAAAATCAAAAATTTCGTTACATTTGATTAAGTTTTGGAGGAGGAAACAGTCGATCGTTTCTTTCTGCTATAAATATGTCGAGCTACCGTCTTTTATTATAGCAAAACATAATGCATACAAGTTTCAGTGTAAATTACTTAATTAGTAAGAATCAACATGGCGCCGCGGAAACAACAGATGTCGTTTCGTACTGTAAGTTTCACATTAGGAAGCGACTCCTAAAATTTGTGCGATAAAGACAACGCCAGGTTAGGTGAAAAATCCTGCGTAAAAATCTCAAAAAACGATCGACTGTTACCTCCTCCAAAACTTAATCAAATGTAACGACAAACACGCATAATTTGCGGCTTTTATTTGATTAATCGCCAACAATCAGTGAAAAACGAACATTTTGAACAGGGCATGATTTTTCTTAGGATGATTTCTTTGAAATTGCGCCTGCTCTTTTCTAAGACATGATTTTCTGAGTTATTTGAACTGAACAGATTAAACATTAAAGGTACTAAATCCTGGCGTAATTAAGTACCTTTGCGTTTTTTTTTAAACGAGATCGATAACGTGAAAAATTATAACGCCTGCAAAATTGTAATAGCAAGAAAAATATAAAATAAGTAAAACTTGGAAACCACAAATAAAATGGCTCATATTATAATTGAATGTAAAGGTAAAAAAAATTGGCTTTTATAGAATTTATCAATAACCACGGGATCATAGCGTAATAAAGTACACCCGCCATTCTGACTGTCAGGATGGCGGGTGACCTGTTTTTTGATGATAACTTTAAGTACCGTGAGGTACAAAATTTTTTAAACGAGGTACTAAATAGTACAAATTAGGTACAAAAATATGGTTTGCTTTTCATTTGATTTTATTTAGGTACACCCGCCATTCTGACTCTCACCCTTATTCATAAACGTCTACTAAAGTTAACAAGCCGCTAATAATCGTTTGTCCCTTTCCATCATACCCATATGTCGGAAAGGGACAAACGATTATTAGCGGCGTGTTAACTTTAGTACACGTTTATGAATAAGGGGGTAAGAGTAAGAGGTTTAAAATGGTTGTAGGCTCGATTTTCATCCACATCCAAATGAAGTTGGCCGGTCGAAGTATTTTACAGATTGTGCAAGCATAGGTTTTACCAGTCAATCCTATGAATAGTGTCAAGTTAATGCTTTAAAAGTTAAACTAGAAACGGGAAATCTATGACAGATACCAACCCCATTCCAGTATACCAGCATTAGTCAAGGTCAAAACTTTTAAAAAGTTGAAACACCCATAAAGTGGGCTTTAATTCTATACAGCCAACAAACGAATTAGTATAAATATTTTTTTACTATATATACCTTTGCCTTCGAGTTCCTTTTGTGATTCTTCCCAAGCAATGAAACTATCCACAGAAATTATGTATTGTTCATGTAAATATTGGAAAATTTCTAGTGTTATGCCTGAAAAAGAAACCATTTGTTATAAAAAGATAGTAGCATATATTATTATATGTATCTACTTACATATCATAAACCCTCTATGACGCGTTCAATAACCGTAAATTACGACCAGCATCTAGCAATTAAATAAACTGCCTTGTTGTAACAACAAATATTATTAATTATTACAACAAAATAGTTTTGTATCCTGGAGCCGCACGGACGGCAAGCGACCGCACGGCCTTACGCTGGTACCTTATTGGGCAAAAGGCCGCAGCCTGATTTGGGACGCCACTTGCGTGAGCAACTTTTCCCCCTCCCACATCACCTATACTAGCAAAATAGCGTGCTGGCTCTTTCCTGGTTCAGCAAATATCGCTGGCTGTGCAACGCGGCAATGCCGCTAGCATTTTTGGCACGTTTGGATCAGATGACAGCCCGTTCCGACATAGGGCTTCTGATATACAGTTAGTTTGTTATAATTAATTTAATTTTTAGGTTTATATCTAGTTTATTTTTTTTATCAGAATGCATTTTGGACCTACCTTTACAAATAAATACTTTATTTCTGTTTTAAAAAAAAAATAGTTTTCAATATTACATTAATATTTCGAAAATCCGAATCTTGTCAGAGTATACATTTAGGACAAATGCTATATAAGTTGTAGAGCAGCAGTGGCAGCATGGTTGCACTTTCGCACTTACATACGCGACAGGAATGGTGACAGGCGATAAAAATGCGACCGTGCTATCGCCTCTGGGTCAATGGACTGTGGAAGGGATCAGAAACTTTCATTTAACCCTTTTCCAAGCCGCACCAATCTACAAGATTTTTCTAAAACTGCAAAAATATTCCAGTTAATCCAGCTCTGATGATTCATTTGAAGACAAGTCACATTTCTCGAAAGCCCAACCTAATTTGTATTGTACCTATCTGATCACTTTTTTTGGTTGGAATACTATTGGGTCTAATTACAGTGCCGCAATGCACACATGCGATTCCTAAACACATCATAGAGAGCCTAATATGTGTGCAGTTATTACTTATAATGGGGCTATTCCTAGGTAAGTACATACGAGGGTTGATTGAAAAATTCGCGGCTTGGCCAATTAAAAAAAAAACTTTTTCTTTTTTTTGCCGCCATTTTGAACTGTCATCATTCAACTGTCTTCCCGCGAAATTTCAATTGGCGTCTATATTTAACGCATTCACTGCCAGGGGGCGTGGCCTAGGAACAAACTTGTATGACGGTGAACGCATATATGCGTCGGTGGTAGTGAATGCGTTAAAAGCAATTTTACGGCATATTTAAAGTTACGTGTCGGTAGATATCGTGAAAATGGAGAAATTAGAGCAGCGTGCTGTTAAATACCTGCATAAAAAAGGATTAACACCGAAGCAAATTTATGATGATATGCAAAATACATTAGGGCAATCCTGTCCATCATATACGATGGTGAAAAATGGGCAGCTGAATTCAAGCGTGGACGAGATAGTATCGCAGATGACCCTCGTCCCGGGAGGCCAACAACGGTCACTAACACGGACAATGTGGCAATTATATGCGAAATGATAATGAAAGACCGGCGATTAAAGGTGCGGGAAATAACTGACATAGTAGGCATCTCTTATGAAAGAACTCAAAATATTATAGTCAACGAATTAGGTTTTTCCAAGGTGTCGGCGAGATGGGTCCCGAGGCTTGTTTCAGTGGAACAAAAGATCGCTCGCCGTACTAATTCACGTGAATGTCTAGACTCACGTGAAGCCGATACTCAAGACTTTTTGGACAGATTTGTAACTATGGACGAGACGTGGGTCCACCACTATACACCAGAGACCAAACAGCAATCGAACCAGTGGGTTCGTCCTGGATCTCCGCCTCCTAAAAAAGCCAAAGCAATTTAGTCGGCCAATAAAGTCATGGCATCTGTTTTCTGGGATGCAAAGGGAATAATAATGGTTGACTATCTCCAGAGAGGTAAAACTATAAATTCCGACTATTATTGCGAGTTATTACGCAGATTACGCGAGGCTCTGAAGATAAAAAGACCTGGAATGTTGACAAAGAAAGTTATCTTCCACCAGGACATTGCCAAATGGCGGAGATTGCCAAATGTGGGTTTGAATTATTGCCCTACCCACCCTATTCACGATTTAGCACCATCGGACTTTCATCTGTTCCCCAATTTAAAAAAAACATATGGGTGGTATGAAATTTTCAAGCAACACCGAGGTCCAAGCTGAGGTGGATGCCTATTTTGAAGGTCTCGAGGAAAGCTTCTTCAAAAGTGGTGTAATGGCTCTGGAATCCGGATGGAACAAGTGCATTCAACTCGACGGGGACTATGTAGAAAAATAAAAATAAATTTAAAAACCTCTGTTTTGTTCAGGCCGCGAATTTTTCAATCCACCCTCGTACTTACTCCTTTTCCCAGTAGTTACCACTAAAATTTTGTTGGAGTACAATACTAACAAAAACAGTATAAATAGTATTCTATAGAGTACTTTAAAGTCGATTAGTGTTTCAGTGAACTGCCTTAACCCTTTACCAGGCTAAAGGATATATTAGATATATATTTCCCACATGCGGCTCTTCAAACATGTGTTCTATTTTCGATGAGTAAGACTGACATTCGATTGTCATTTTTGAACTGTCAGCCTGGTAAAGGGTTAACCTTCTGAACGCCAAGAACCCCTAAAGGAGTCGTATGCCGTCGTGCCCACCACGCCAAGAACAACTAAAGGTGTTATAGTCGATTCTGTCAAAGCAATCTTCACACTTTCGAATAAGGTCTACATTAGCTCCCTTGCGCCCGGGATCTTGGCGTTTGAGTGATGTTTGTGCTTATGACATAGAGCGTTCAAAAAGTTAAAAGTTACTTAACAAAAACAGTTTTACTGGTACAAGTATTACACAAATTGACCAAGTCCCACAATAAGCTCAATAAGGCGTGTGCTGTTATTAATTGTACTTGAAATTAATTATATGAACGAACAAACAAATCAGTCAATACAGACTATTTTTGATCACTTTAAGGCAGTTTACTGGAACACTAAACGACATATCATTATTTATTAAAGTACTCTATATTTATACTATACTGTTTTTATTACTTTTAAACTACAGGGAAAAATAATTCCCAGTAATTACCACCAACTCTGGTTCGGGGTGGTCCACTGGTAACAACTTGGTGGTAAGTAGTAGGAATAGCCCAATGTGTTCATACAATGCATTCACACGTAAGAAAAAAAGTTAAATTTTAAGAAATATAAATGCAATAAAATAACTTCCCACCATTTTGTTTACTGTTTAAAGACATTTCGGCAAACAGCCATAATTTAAAATTGTGTAATTTTATTAATCAGCTATAAAATCATTCAAACTTCTTTTTAAATTATAAAATTCATAAACAAAAGAATCGAATAGTACATAACAATAGAAGTACCTATAAAAAGAAGGAAACCCGCAACGAGTGGCAATATATTAAAACATGACCAAAGAGAGCGACCTTTTCACGCATGTGTCGTACAGTCAGCATCAAAAGTAGCGGATGAAACAACACGCCAAAAGTATCTGATATTCCGGATAACTTTTCCAAATATGGATACATTTCTAAAATTCGCGTTCATATCTTTTAGTCTTAGTTGTTATATATTAAAGACATCACTTTTTGTTAAGCTGCTACAGAATGGTAGATGCTTATGAAGCGTTATTTGATCCGCTACTTCTGATGCTGACTGTACAACGTTTTACAGTACACATGTGACAGTATGACATTTTAAATTTTCGACAGGGACACGCAGTGCAAATTATCGGACTAGTGCGGTAAAGTAGCACCATATGTACTGTGAATAATATTTCGTTTCATTTTGGCATTGCTGTAAATAAAGGTTTTCCAGATTACGAACCTTGAGGATGTTCTAGATTATGCATGAGCTGCTGAATGCCCAATAAACAGCTGGCTTCCCTCGCGTCCCTGACCTCTCCGAACTCGTTGATGAGTCCGCAGTATTTGTTCATCCGGTCCTGGTTGAATCGGGGCGCTTCGCGGCCCTCGGCACCGAAGAGCGCGTGCTCGCAAATTGCTTGGATCAGCGAACGCATGAACCATTCTTCATTCGCAGCTTTCCCGAGGTTATCCTGATGCATTGGATCATTTTATCAACATGTTTAATTGCAGTTATACCTACAGGTACTTATAATCTTGAAGATTATTTTATTTATCCGTATCACACTACGACTATTGTGTATTAATGGAAGGAGCCTGCCATGCCTGCAACTCCAACTTCACCCAAATCACATTGTGTAAGCAGCCAGGCTACTGGAATTAGTATTAGATTTATTCGTCCGCATCTGGAACTTGATTCTGAACAAAAATAAGACATACCTGAACCCATCCACGTATACAATCACGATTTTCATCGGAATTCATCAATTGCAGCAATTTGCTTTGTGTATCGGCAGGAGTTAATATTTTTTTCGTTTCTTCACAAACTTTAGCTCCTTCTAAGAATTCGAATTTGTTGTCCTCTAGCCATTTTGAAACCTGTAATCCATACGACATATATCTAATAGTCACTTTAAACATAAGCGTTTGCGTCAAATCCGGTAGTTCCGATTTTTACAGACTTGTTTATGATGTTGGCCTAATCTAAGATTGTGACCTAGAGCGCCGAACGCAACTTTGTCAAGTCTAAAAAACCGCGAAAATTTCGGAGATTTTTTTAGATTTGGGCGATTATAGCAAAAAACACGTATGTGTGTTCATTTTGTATTGGAAATGAGGCGCTTGGCACTGAAAATAAAAAGAGAGGGGGGAGTAATCTGTATGCAGAATGACTCCACCCTGCTCGTGCGAATGATATACAATGTGTTTGGCCACGTATAGTCGAGCCGTTAACCACGTTTTATCGGCAAATCACCCCCCATACCTATGTTTTTTCTCAACCATGTTAAAAATGCACCCAAAAATGTAACCCAACCTAACACTATTGCACTCGATTAATGTACCATTATCTGTGCATTTATCTATCGCACATTAACAAAATAATAATCATTCGATAGCTTATGAATACATACATTTAAAGCATAAATATCACAGAGATTTTTCCACAATTACTCGAGAATTGATAACAAAGATAAAAATTGTCTTCAAAAATTTACTTTCCTTTATCTTTTTTTTTCGAAAACGAGGTCGTTGACCTGTACTTTTTTTTATATATTTGCCGATAAAATTCATCGTACTTATACGTGGACAAACACATTCTATGTTATACAAGCCTGTTTTATTAAAATAAAAATATTTCAAATTACCTGATCTTCACTCATCCATTCGCTGATTTTGAACCCGGACTCTTGCCATTTGCTTTTAACAAAGGTGGGTCCCATGCTTTCTTTCATATTCTTAATTATTGATTTAAGCAGCAAATGCCCATGGTTTGACGAAATTATCGTATCACAAAGCCTAAATACTTGAACGAAGTTAATATACTGAAAAGAAATAATGAGGTGTAATAAAAATCAAAACGATAAAAGGTTAAAGCTGGCGTCGTGAAAGACATATGATATATCGAGAATTTAATACAAATCTTGCACTAGCTCTAATGAAACTACCAAAAAAGTAGTCACATTTAAATAGGTACATCTCGATAATTCAAACATGTTTCGTGGACTGTAATGAATGTACTTACTTTCTTTTCAATTTGTGGAGCCATGAACCACCCTAAATATTCATACAACATAGGAATATCAATGTACAAATCAGGAGCGAATTCGCAGAATTCTTTTAACCCCGCTAACAAGTTATCACCCGAGACTACATTAGTTGATACTAAATGTAGCACTGATTTGGTGATTATTGCAACTTCCTTAGGCGACCTGTAATGGAAAGACACGTTTAAAAATCTATTTGGTAACATACCAGCATCATGTAATTAACTCTAGTCAATCAGTGCTTCTTAATAACATGTTGCAGGTAGTGATATGCTATGGAGTGTGATCTGTAACTTTAATGTATTTGAGCCCGGTCCATGTTGTTCATCTAAATGCGAATATAAGTTGTTTATCTTAGTGTAATTTCATAAATCATAAGTGTTCTTGCTTATTGCTCATATCTATTTCTTGGTCTCTCTTTTTTTTATTAATTGTAACCCTGATATATTTCATATTGTAATATCTTGTGTCACATGTGCTTTTGTATCTAGTGTGTATTTTGTAATTATATATACAGTTTATATTTGCGAGTTCCTGTAATTGGCTCTGTACTACTATCTAAAAAGTTTAATGTATTTTTTATAGCTGTTGTAATTCCTTGTATAAATAAATAAAAATAAACTCAAATATGTTATAACTCACTTCTCTACTGCGACGGTAATAATTTCAGTGACGAGGGCCGCATGATACTGGGGCTCGATAAGATTTTTGACATCAGCAGCTAGTTCTACATTATCGGAGTTGATGAGACATTGGTCTATCATCGACTTGACAGTCTTCTTCTTGGGATCCGGGAGAGGCTCCTGCGGCACGGCCGCGGGCGGCGCGGGCGCGGCTTCCGCGGGCGCGGGCGCGGCGGCAGTCTTGGCAGGCGTCGCCGGCGCCGCGCCGGGGCCGCGGGTGCCGGAGTTGGAGCGAGCCACGCCCATCGAGCCCGACTTACTACCGCTGCCGGGACCACCTGTTACAGAACACTGCTTAAACATCTATTCAATTTATACCAGCTTATCTTCATACAAACTTATGTAGCGAGGGCTCTCTAAAGTTCCAGGGCCTAATAACAATGTCAAAAAATGTATACTTACTATAGTCACCTCTCGAGTTGAATGTGGATCTCTCAATAGACGCACCTTTAGAATGATAACTAGAACTCATATCTTTATTGCCTGAAACATAAATAATATTCCCAATTAAAAATAGCCCTATACAATATAATTCACGAGTAAGTTATAAAAGCAGGGATCTCCAAACTGTGGGCTTCCAACTTGATAATCCAATCGACGGAGATAGCCAACTTTGATAAAATTCACCATGTCAAAGGAAGTGAAGGCCCGGCCGTGGCGCTCAGCTCAATAAGTTTGGAGACCCGTGACAAAATAATTGTAATGACTTACTCCTAATTGAAGTTGGGTCAGTCTGAACATTCTCTAGGACACTGTACATATTCTTTGAAAGGCTAATCATAGAATTGCTGCCAGCATTAGCCTGCGCTGTAGTTTTTGTGCCCGAACCATGATTCCACCCTAAACCAGTTTGTGGAGCCAATTTTATACTGTTAATCTGTAAGCAAACAAAATAGTAGGGATTTGAAAAATTCTATCCATACACTAATAAATGAAGCCTTTATGATCGTGTTAATATTACCTTTTGATTTTGAGTGACAGCTTTAAATTTAGAAGTATCAACCATATAATTTGGCCTAGTTGTCTTCCAATTATTGCTGTTGTCCATGAAAGAATTGTTACTTTGCCGCCGACCGTCGCCGCGCTTGCCACGTCCGCCATCGTCCCGGCGGAATCCTCCGCCCATAGGACTTGCATTCATCAACTGGAATATTAAATAGTTACATGTTTAACAAGGGAGCAGAATTGTGGTTGCAGGTACTCGTCGTACCAATATTGAGACACAGGCAAGAGAAAGATGCCAAAGCTAAACCACGAGCATAGAGAATAGTTAAATATCTTGAGCGACCCTCGCAAAGCTTGAGGTATAGGATATGAACAAACTTTGCTGCTAAGTCAAACACACTTTTTACCATAATAACACTTGGACACTACAAAGTTGCATTAACACTATGGCATTAATCGAGATCATTGTTGACACGTACTTCAATATGTCGCTGCTGTTGTTCAGCCTCCTTTTGAATTTGATCCATCATTTTCGGCTGTGAGTCAACAACACTCTTTATCACCCATCTCCGTTTTCTTAGTTCAATGACGTCTTGGATCATAAACCTAAAATAATAATGATATATCGATCACAAATATAGGTTCTGTTATTATTGGTAACATTCGGCCACGATATAATAGAATACGTACCTAACACGACTACTAATTTTATTAGACTTGCGGTCCACAATATCTTGCATTTTCTTGAACACACTTTCAATGTTATCCTTGACCTCGCTCTCGACCTGCTCGCCGATAGTGGTGAGGAGCTTGCATAGACACTCCAGTTTCTCTTCCTCCAGCTTGTCGATCAGATAATTCATACAATAAACCATAATCTTTGAGGTCAGCATTTTCAGCTTGTACAGTTCACCTGGAAGAAATAAAAATAGGATTCGTTTGATCTGTTGAATTGTATTCAGGTTTGTTTTCGAACATGTAAGATATACATTAGGTTTACAATCAAAACCAAAACTCGCCTATGTACACTTATAATAGCAGCGCTATAGACTAGTCATACGATTCGGAAATTATCACCAGTCACTAGGAATAGGAATATTTGCAAAACAGAAAGATGACCGAAGTGTACATGTTAAATGTGGTATTTTTCGCATAGAGCAATAAATTTATGCTTAGCGAGATTAAAAGAAAATGGTGGATTAAATAAGAAAACAAAATTCGCTTCAGCCATACAAATTCTTTCACCAACAACTAAAGAAGTTAAAGATTATACATGCTTCTTCTGAAATAAGGTCTAACACAAACTGTAAACACTGTTGATTGTAGCCAAAGGATTATGTCGATGTATGTCTCCTCAATCAGCTTTTAGGCTTTGCATAAAACTAGTATTTTTGATCCCACTTTAATATTAGTATTTGTTGTCAAGTCTATGCTTCAATCATTTGCTTTTATTTGTATGTGCTTTTTAAGGAACTATAAAAAAACTAGTAATGATTGAAAAACATGTTGACAGAATACGTAAGCACGGTAAGGGTCACATTATTATCGAGGTTATCTATATAGAATATAAGAATGAAGAAATATAATGAACAAGTAAACCTACCAATGAATCTGACATTTCCAACCGATCTCATTCTAACCCTACGGTTTTCTTCTTCCAGCATTAATTGCAGCTCTTTCTTCTTGGCCTAGAAAACGAATAAATCAGTCATCAAGTGGATTATTATTAAGCCTTTTTTCTCCTTAAAATTGAAGGAGAACAAGTGGATTATATTATAGACATTATCATCATAGGTTGAATAATAATATGATTTGATTTACATTTAAAAATTATTTGATTATATGGTAATGCCAATACTTACAGGATCAGTGCTCTCAGCTAATTCAGCTTCTAATTTCATAACTTGTTCATCTACCTTGTCAGTAACAAATTGATTTTGGCATTTACTAATGATAAGGGCCCTGAAATTGACGCACTGGTCGGGCGAAGACCCATTATCAGCAGGAACCTGGAAAGAGATAACACATCGTTCTGTAAGCCACATACAATGTTTCAACAGTGGTCAAGTGGTTGAGCCTATAAAACTGAGAGTTTTGCTTTAAATCTTCATCGTTACGCATTTTGATTGTACATGGAATTGTATGAATTAAACAAATTTACTCAGTATCATATAAATACTTTCTATTATTACTTGTTTTAATAGTGGTTAAATGTTGTATGCCTAAGATAATTCATACCTTTAGGGTGGAGAGCTTATTACACATAGCAGCATAGGCTTCAGAAAAATTGGGTTCATCTATCGCCTTCTCAAACACCAGGTCAATAACCCCCTCTAGGCGCTTTTGATTATTGATCTCGAGGTGTTTAACTTTCTCTATTAACGTGTCGAACTTTTGCGGCGTAAGTTTGTTCAGAATCCCCCTGAACTTCTTGTACAACTCCTGAAAAAAGTAACAGATTGTATTTATTTTTCCCTATATGAATGTATAACTTTATACATTGCACTAAATCTATTACTACTAAATATATACTCAAATTCTTGCATCTAGCCACATATGTTATGAACGACATGGTAATTTATAATATACTAATTAAATATTAAATGATAATTATTTTACTTGAGTCTTAGCTTCTTCCTCAGTAAGGGTCTCCTTCTTGAATCTAGTAGGTTTCCAAGCATTTTCGGTCTCGGAAAGTCTGACATCTTCTCGTAGTGAGATGGAGATGACTTGCTTGTGGGAGCTGCTACCACTTGGAGTAAGTGGGAGCTTACCACTGCTTTTACCTGAATTTTAAATAAAATAATGCAGGCATCCATGAAAACAACAAAAAATTTGGTTGGTCCCATAGTAAAAGTTGCTCAGTATGACCTATATATTCACATCGTAAAATATTGCAGGTTATTAAAAAGACATCTGTATTACAATAGAGTACCAAAATTTAAAGTTATTTATTTTTAAATTAACTCCCACTCCCACACATACATAAGAATATTCCTATCCTATATGCCTATTCTATTCCTCCCTCCTTTTTAAAAACCTATTAAAAGGGAAAAAATGAAAACACGTTTGGTTTGTTTTCATTTTTATTTATCAAAGAAACATATTTATAGGAACGTTTGTTTATTCTTACCAAAGGTACTAGTATTTTTTAGTTTATGATAATAGTCAACTTTGGTTTTATTTAAAAAATCCTTTATAATTCACTTTCACATCAGATTTTATTCAGTCATATAATTCGTTTTTTTTTAGCTTAAGGAAAAAGGTAAACAATCTTGTTATATCTCTTTATTGAAAAAAGTTTTTCAAAAATATGAAAGCAAAAGAATGTAGAATTATTTTCGTACATGATTTAATATTGATACATATTTACTGTGTGTTTTTTAATAAAATGACACGTCAATATCGCATACCTTCTTTCGAATGCTAAAAACTAACGAAATATAAGTAAATAATAATACATAGTCGACCCTCCTCAGCTCCTAAAATTGCCTTACGTCTTAAATGATTGGCTAACGAACATAACTATTGCTATAGTTACAAAGTACTGAACCCAAATACATACCACTAGCAGACATGTTCCTTCCATCTTTCTTAGCATCTCTAAGAGAATTGTTCCTTGAACCCATACCGGCATTTTTCAAAAATGGTGGGAAAAGTGAGTCATTCATGGGCCTTGAAATATTAGCAAAAGGCATTGGCTCTTGCATAGGCACCGTCTGAAAATTTTCAAACTTTATTAAAGCACCAACACCATGGCAGCATTAAACAAGTAACAAATTTGATGGCATGAGTAATACATACCCTAATAACATTGCATGACTCAAGTTTAGGTGCATTTGGCTTGTCCTTTGAGAGTGGGTCATCTCTTATTTGTTTGAGCAGCATTATATCATAGCACTTCTTCCCAGATGTGTTCAAAGGAGACCATTGGTCTAAAAATAAAGGAAAATTGATGAACATGTAGAAATGTTTAGTAAAACAAAAACTTTTCTGCTGTTGAAGTATAATACCAACCTTCACCATATTTGTATTTAGGTACAAATACAGGTGAAACCTCAGGCTTATCTGCAGCACCTGTGGATTTTTCAGGGACCTCTTCTTTCTCAGGCAAACCTTTATCCTCTTCTACAATACTTACTTTATCAGTCTCATCTTTACCATTTTCATATGATTCTGTCTCTTTCTCACTACTCGCCATCTTGTTTGATGATTTCTTACTCAAATTTTTGGAATTCTTTACAAGTTTCTCATTTTTGTTAATATCTTCCTTAACAGTCTCAGTTTTACTTAACTCAGTAGTATTACCATTGGCAGTATCTGAATCTAGAAAATAGTACATAAAATTATTACTTTTTATCACACCATTAATTGTATTCTTCATCACTAACAACTGGTCAATTGGTTTTAAGCAATTGAACATGGAGTTGTGTGGACTTCTTTGTTAATAAATCTGTTAGGGCTTCTGGGACTCAGGAGGATAAATCAACTAAGCTCAAAATTAACCTATTAAAATTTATGGATACCAAAAGGATGACCCAAGTACAATAAATAAAAGAATGAAGATATACACCGTTTTTTTTTTCGTTAATTTGAAGGGTGCTCTTGGTGGGAGCTCAGGGATAGCTTAAATTAAGTAACTTTCTCAAAGACACCGGTATTATAATTAACTCCATTTTGGAGATAATCAATAATTATGTCTTTTCTTATAAGGCCCTTACGAGTGTGTACACTTGCTTTAGGACCTGTTTACATATTGATTAGTGTTTAGTATGAATACAGTTGCTACTAAACGTATGTAAGTACTATCTCAGACGATCGATGTTCGAAATGACATTGATATTTCACAGTTCTCAATTGTTTGATTAAGTTAAATGTAATACCCATGTTACAACAACGGTATATGCAACATTTAATTACTTTTGATAAAAATTAAAATATATGAAAAGCACAAAAAAAAATTATAAGAAAATTAACTATGCTTAGTTTCCTTACATACTCACCAATACTACAAAGTTAACGGAATTCAATAAAAACGTGGTGTATACATATATATATTTTCTAAGATGCCATAAAATTTGGGTGATTTATTATCAATATTATAAACCTAGCTTCTGCCCACAACTTCGTCTGTGTGGAATGAGAATGATGAAAACTATGTCCTTTCCTGGGTCTCAAACTATCTCCATATCCATACCAAATTTCACATAAATCAGTTCAGCGGTTCAAGGGAGATGAGGTAACGGACAGAGGGACAGACTTACTTTCTCACTTATAATATTCTAGTAGAGGTAACTGATTAATGTATCTAATTTGAACCGTGTACAAATTCACAATGGAAGAATGTAAGCAAAACACTGACAAGAGATAACAGAATACTATTTCTACATAAGGGGGGGGGGGTTGAAAATTACATAAAAATCAATTGATTCAACCAAATTTAACACATTCACAGCCTATAATATGCTAAGATGGGTGTTCATTTTCTCTGGATGTGTAGCGCTTGGCACTAAGTGATAAAAATATATCTGAGAGGTCTCTAATAAATAAATTATTAAAACACAAACTCCATTGCGTTTTGTACTTCGATTAACTCTGCCCAGTTAGCATAACAGTGAATCATATATGTATTTCATAACTTGATATGCTCTATTGCTGTAACAGGGCAGAGCTGTAATATTCACCAGTATAATACGAAAGCAACAAACCTATGGTCTTATTGTTAAGATTGACGTCTTTCATCTTAGGGTCACCTTGAGTAGTGCGAATGCAGCTAGCTAAGCTCTGATTTAATTTAACTTGCGCTTGTATAGCACTGGAAGCTTCTTTACTTTCAATAGTTTCTGGAACTGTTGGAGATTCCTTAGCGATCTTTTCAATACTTGCTGATAATAATTGTGTAGCAGTCGGTGCCTGCTCTTGTGTCGGTGGTGCCTCTTCAATCTTACTCGATACTTCAATATTTTTCACTTGAGGTAGGGTGTCAATTTCAGCTGGTACTACAGGTTGCAGCTTACCTTGCCTCTTTGCTAATTCAGAATTTTGATTTGTTTGACTAGTGGGAGGGTTGATATTTTCTGCATCAACTGAACTACTAATCACTGCAAAAAAAGACATGGTATTTAAAATTTTACTATGATCCTAAAATTAACTCAACTCAACAATCAACCTTACATATATATCAAGTTAAAGTGACAAAACTATTTCATGTAGACCACTCAAAAACTATTCAACTTTTTCAAACAATGCATACAAGTACAACATTTGATTTATGCGTGTTTGGACTGTAAGGAAATATGGCGATGTATACAAATGTCCACTTGAACAATTTCGTCCCTGTACGATTTTGACAAAGTATAAAAATGTCAAGTGATAACCGCTATAAGTATCGTGAAGTGATTTTAATAAAAACCCAGTGTAAAACTAATTCTTGAGCCACAAAAACTCAAAACACGTTAAAAGTGCAACCCAAGGCATATGATCTGCTAAAAAACTCGCGGAAAAAGTGACCATACAAAGAAAAAACCGTGTCGAAAGTAGTCCTGCAAACCATATATACCAATAACTATAAACACAACATAACCTAAAATACCCCCGCCCACCCCACGCGCGCGCCCGGGCTTGATCACCGCCAACCAGATTGCAAGCCAACTTCTGCTGAACGGTAAGCCGCCTCACCGCATACCTAGACCCCCATCCATCCCGGCTCTCCAGGATGACACCAACCGCAGCCTGAGCAGACCATTTACTTTATGTGAACTCGAAATTGCCATAAATAATCTGAAAAGCGGGAAGGCGTCTGGTATGGACGACCTCACAGTGGAACAAATCAAGCACTTCGGACCAGTGGCGACGTCTTGGCTTCTGGCTCTCTTTAACGATTGCCTACTGTCGCTCAGCATACCAAAAGTGTGGCGCAACTCAAAAATAGTCGCGCTGCTAAAACCTGGGAAACCTCCCGAAGATGCTAAAAGCTATCGCCCTATCTCCTTGCTATGCCACACTTACAAGCTGTTTGAGCGTCTTCTTCTCAACTGGCTGACACAAGCAGTGGATCCTCTTCTTATCAACGAACAAGCAGGATTCCGCCCAGTGAAGTCATGTACGAGCCAGACACTAAAACTAACGCAGCACATTGAGGACGGTTTCGAGCTTGGCATGGTCACTGGTGTGGCTTTCGTTGATTTATCTGCAGCCTACGATACCGTGAACATCAAGATCTTACTGTCAAAAGTTGCCAACGTCACTCGAGATGGAGGCTTCGTTCGTGTACTTGATGAGCTGCTACGGAACCGCTATTTTCAAGTCCACCTCAACACGGAGAAAAGCCGATGGCGACGCCAAAAGAATGGTCTACCCCAAGGCAGCGTGTTGGCACCAACCCTCTTCATCCTATACACGAACGATCAGCCAAGCCCACCGGGGACTCAACGTTTCCTCTACGCAGACGATTTAGCCCTCGCAGCTCAGTGTCGCTCCTTTGAAAATGTGGAAGGGACTCTGTCTGAGGCATTGGAGCAACTCGGAAGTTACTATAGGGCTAACTGCCTCCGGCCAAACCCAAGCAAAACTCAGACCTGTGCGTTTCACCTGCGCAACCATCACGCAAACAGACCCCTTCGCGTAGAGTGAAATGAAAGTCTACCAATACAACAAGCGGAATTTCGTGCTGGATATTCAACCATGGACCATGTCCATATGCTGGAACAAATATTGGAGAAATACAAAGAGTTTACAGCCCCTGTACATAGCCTTTGTTGACTACACAAAAGCTTTCGACAGTATAACACATAGCTCGATCTGGAGTGCGCTTAGAGACTGTGGAGTGAACCAAACATATATAAACATCATAAAAAACGTCTACAAACAAAGTATCAGTATAATAAGACTGGAAACGACTGGAGAAGAAATACCTATAAGGAAAGGAGTGAGACAGGGGAACCCATTATGTCCAAAGCTCTTTATAGCAGTATTAGAAGGCATCTTTAAAAGAATCAACTGGAGAGACGAAGGACTCTGGATACATGGCAAGCGTCTTAGTCACCTCAGATTCGCAGACGATATCATCCTCTTTGCGGAAACAGCCAATAGACTCAAACAAATGATGCAGACACTTGCAGATGAAAGCAAGAGAGTCGGTTTGTACATTAACTCAGGGAAAACTAAAGTGATGACCAACAGCAATATCAAACCAATTGAGATTACTGGGAACCTAGTAGAATATGTAAATGACTATGTTTACCTCGGGAAACAAGTCTCGTTTAACACAAAGAACAACTAGAATGAATAAAAATGTCCACATGTATATTAGTTGAAATATAAAGATGTTGCGACAATAGACTAAAAGAAAATATGATGTTTACAAATGTCCACTTGAATAATTTCATCTCTGTATATTTTGACGAAGTATAAAAATGTCCACTAAAAAACGGAAGCTCGAAAAACTCGGGTCTCAATAAAAGGAATAATAGTATTTTTTCTGTTTTATTTCCTTTAACACCAATAAATATCACTAATTATTCCGATAGATATGAAACTTTCTATAGTAGAACATATAAATGTAGCTTTTAAATGATGACTTTTATATGAAAAACGCATGGCTGCTGTATACTTTTGGCCATAGCTGCATATTAATATTATTAATGGATCCTGGTAAGAGAAAATAGACATTTTTATACATCATCGTTTTTTATTGTAGACATTTTTATACTTTGATAATAGTCATTTTTATAATTCAACTTGACAATACTTAAATATTCTGAAATATTGGCTTTCTAATACTGGGACAAATTTATGTTTTACACCTAGACATTTTTATACATCGCCATATTTCCTTAGAGTCCATACATGCATAAATCAAAATTCAAATGACAAATTAAATATAAATGTATGCTAGTTAATAATCCATTAGTCTCAAGAATGTCATGGAACAACTGATTGCAAGTGAAAGTTGTATTGATACTGCAAGTGTATTTGCAAAATAAGCCACATGTTCACTTAAAAAACGACAAGGACAGTTAAAACTGCAACATCCAACTGATTTACGTGAACTTTGCAGTATAAAAGTAAACTATACGATAGTTGCTAGTGCATTAATATGGCCATTTCGCATATAGATATTTGTAGAGTTAAAATATGCTGATGAGGTAACACTGCCAACACAAAGTTCAATAAAAGGATAATACAGTCATGTAGGCCACATAACATCATTTGCAAGGAATTTAGCTTAAGTAAATAGTATGTTTTACTAGAAAAAAACTGATTTATACGTTTGACTTTTACTTTTAACGAACCAAGTTCGAAGCTATAAATAGAGACGTGAGGTATTTCCACGTGGGAGTTCTTACACTCGTAGTACCTTATATCCGACTTAAATGTGGCACTGTTAGCTAAATGATATCACAGTTCCGAAATTCACCAAAAAACATTAAACGGCACGGATGTCTACGTCGTTGCACGTAGCAATATGGTAAAAAGAAAGTCTATCCAAAAGGTCACTCAAGGATCCAAAAAATGTCTGACTTTTAACACTTATTTCACTTCAACCACCTTACTTATGATTATGACTTAATTTAAAATTTTATTCTATAAAATGCTGATATACGAGAACTATTGTGTAAAACTCAAGAGTAATAAAGTTCTATAATTTTAACGTAGCCATGCTCCAAGTGACTGTGAAGTAAAGGCCGCCATATTGGAATATTCCATGCGGACACTCTACCAAGATCAGCTAGTGTTGTGCGCAAGTACGAACCGGTAATCGATTACTTTTTTTTAGATGGCAACATATGTGTTTTTAGGGCTTGACAGACCTTTGCGATTTATCAGCCCAACAGTGACAGAGCGCATCACAGCCATTATGACTTATTACATCTATACGGTCGCCGGATACTTTTTGTAGGGAAGTCGGTCAACGGATGCTACCATCCTAATTGTTTACAAGCTTTTATTGAACTTTATTGACAGAATCATTTCACAGAAACAGTAGATTAAAATAAAGCTTGCAATGTTTGTATGTTCGGGCCTGCCACATGTCTGAGCACCAAAAACTTAAGCGCCAATTACAACCACACTTCCCGATTTCGAACCGCGAAAACCGAAATTCGCAAAATACTGGGATCTTTCTCTTTTACCCTCACTAAGACGTAATTAGAGTGACAGAGAAAAATGCCCGCAATTGACGAAGTTCCATTTTCGCGGTTACAGGCCAAACCGGGAAAATCGAAATTCGTCAATTGCGGGCATTTTTCTCTGTCACTCTAATTACGGCTTACTAAGAGTAAAAGAGAAAGATCCCCGCAATTTGCGAATTTCGGTTTTCGCGGTAGGCCCCCTGTCCCGATTTCTGGCCTGATAATCGTTTTTGTTTCACGGAATATCAGCATAGCACAATCTGGTTAGGACCAACCTCGAAATCTCTGAAACAGTCATGAAGTTTGGTATGTATATAAATTAAAGGCTCTTTTTCATACCCACACCATTTGACATTTGGGGACCTCGAGGAATCGCAGCCATCTTGGAAAATGTGTACCATCCAGGAGAAATTCGTGTTTTACTCTAAATCTACATTCTTTATGAAAATGTAGTGTAAGGCAACATTAAAGCTTATAAAATTCTACACAAACGAAGTCCTGGATATCTTTGCGGAAAAAATACATCTTGTTATAGTTTAACGCTTATACACTTCCAGGGGATATTCTCTTAATAAGAAACTCGGAGGAATATGAATTCCACTTTTAACTATACATTTGTACGTGATCTACCCCAATATTAACATTCTACTCGACTGCGACTTAATCAGAAAGTAGGGTTATGGGTTTAAGTACTGATGATTCAGTACATCCTGTAGCTTAGGATACTGGACGGATTTTTTAAAATGACGTATCGGCAAATTCCTCTTACCCTTCACAACCTGTTTACACTTGTTTTATTACAGTAAAACTAAACCATTCGCCTTGAGAGGACTCCGAATATATTTTTTCTTCTAGCGCCTAACTATTAAGCGGATTACAATAAAATAGACTCTAGCGATAGATTGTAATTATATGTCTTTATCCTTCTGAGCACACAGGTTTAGAGTTATAGTCTAGATCTGAACTGTATGTTAGTACTGTAATTTCCGCTATTGTCTGTAACTTGTTTTGTGAGCCAAAAAAAAATCAGTAGATCCATAATTCGTACACGAGAGCTATGCAATAAAAAGTTACTAA
This sequence comes from Cydia pomonella, assembly GCF_033807575.1. NCBI lineage: Eukaryota > Metazoa > Arthropoda > Insecta > Lepidoptera > Tortricidae > Cydia > Cydia pomonella. Next base: position 13,417,883 of record NC_084703.1, on the reverse strand, counting down.
AATTAACGGAGGAAAACTTTTTAGGGCTAAATAATGTGATTTTAGGTCTTAAATGGGGTTCAAACAATAGTAAGAGGAATTTAATAACTACAATTTCTGGAATCCCTGTTTGCGTGTCGTAAAATTTGAGCTTCGGGGACCACGAGGATCAGACGGCACAGGAAAAAGTATGCGCCCTTTTTTATTTTCTTTTATCTCTATAGCTATGGATTTATTATGAATATTGTGCAAGGCGAAATAAAATATTATAAAATTTCACACAATGAATATTTACAACGCTATGTCCCTAAAACGAAGCCACCATCTCATAGAAATATGGCTCAGAAGTCAAAAAGTTGTACTACTGACGTTTTATTTAAATAAAACTCGGAAAAAATAAGTATTTGTACATTTACTGTGTGAAATTTAATAAGCTTTCACTTCGCCTTATACAATATTCATATTAAATCCATAGCTACAGAGAAAAAAAAGAAAAAACAAATGAGTCGCATACTTTTTCCTATGCCGTCTGATACCCGCGGTCCCCGAAGCTCAAATTTTAAGACACGCAAACAGGGATCCCAGAAATTGTAGGTGTGAAATTTGATTACTGTCAATATTTTTGAACCCCATTTAAGACCTAAAATCTGTTTTTGCAATCACATTATTTAGCCCTAAAAAGTGTTCCTCCGTTAATTTTAGTAACTTTGTATTGCACAGCACTCGTGTACTAATTATGAATCTACGGGTCGTGTAGGCAACATGAAAATCGCTTACGCTCCGTAGCGTTCGAAATGCAACTGTCACTCCCGTACTAATATGGAAGAGCGGTAGAGAGACACAAAGGGTTTCGTTGTCGTAGCGATAGCGATTGTTACCTTGGCTAGGCCGGCTGATGTCTAGTCTATTGGAATCCGCTAAATAGTTTAGGAGCTAGAAGAAAAAATATAATTTAATATTCGGAGTCCTCTCAAGGCGGTTGGTTGTTTTTCAGTAATAAAACAAGTGTAAACAAGTTGTGAAGGGTAAGAGGGATTTACCGATACGCCATTTAAAAAAATCCGTCCAGTATCCTAAGCCACAGGATGTACTGAATCATCATCATCAGTACTTAAACCCATAACCCTACTTTCTGGTTAAGTCGCAGTCGAGTAGAATGTTAATATTGGGGTAGATCACGTAATGTATAGTTAAAAGCGGAATTCATATTCCTCTGAGTTTCCTATTAAGATAATGTCCCCTGGAAGTGTATAAGCGTTAAACTTATATTCAGCAAGTACTTTCTATAACAAGATGTATTTTTTCCGCAAAGATATCCAGGACTTCGTTTGTGTAGAATTGAATAAGCTTTAATGTTGCCTTACACTATATTTTCATAAAGAATGTAGATTTCGAATAAAACGCGAATTTCTCCTGGATGGCACACATTTTCCAAGATGGCTGCGATTCCTCTAGGTCCCCAAATAACAAATGGTGTGGGCATGAAAAATGGTCCTTTAATTTATATGCATACCAAATTTCATAACTGTTCTAGAGATTTCGAGGTTGGTCCTAATCCGATTGTGCTAAATTGCCAAAAATGTTTAATGTTTGATATTTTTGCATACGAAACATATTTTTACATCTCAAATACAGTGTGTTCCTAGCCATTGGACAAAGCCGAAATGTACATATGCATTAGGGTATATAGAACTAGTATACAAAGTATCATAACTACCGGTGTAGCGGTTTAAAATAAATTAACAATTTACCATTTTTAGGGTTCCCTAGCCAAATGGCAAAAAACCCTTATAGATTCGTCATGAAGGTCTCTGTCTGTCCGGTTATGTCACAGCCACTTTTTTCCAAAACTATACTGTTCAAACTTGGTAAGTAGATGTATTCTATGAACCGCATTAAGATTTTGATACAAAAATAGAAAAAGAAACAATAAATTTTGGGGGTTCCCCATACTTAGAACTCAAACACAATTTTTTTTTTTTCATTAAACCCATACGTGTGGCGTATCTATAGATAGGTCTTCAAAAATAGTATTGAGGTTTTTAATATCATTTTTTTCTAAACTGAATAGTTTGCGCGAGAGACACTTCCAAAGTGGTAAAATGTGTCCCCCCCCACCCACCCTAACTTATAAAATAAGAGAATGATAAACCTAAAAAAAATATATGATGTACATTACCATGCAAACTTCCACCGAAAATTGGTTTGAACGAGATCTAGTAAGTAGTTTTTTTTTTTGTGAAAGTCAGAATAACGGGTATACCTAAATAAAAATAATTGAAAAGCATACCATATTTTTGTACCTAATTTGTACTATTTAAAACCTCCAATAAAAAAAATTTTACCTCACGGTACGTAAAGTTATCATCAAAAAACAGTGCACCCGCCATCCTGACAGTCAGAATGGCGGGTGTACTTTATTATGCTATGTTCCCGTGGTTGACACTAGCGTTAATAAGAAAGAAAAAATATACCGGACAGTACTTAAAAAAGTTCAAATTTTACCACGGAGGTCAAATATACTATTTAAGAAGATTGTAATCCCGGTTTCCGGATATATAAATAGCAGCCCTCGTATACATTTAGACATCTACAATAATACATGCATCTAGAAACCTACAATAATGCAAAAATATCCGTAATTTCGTGTTACTAACTGCACTACTAGTGTGTAGCTGGCGATAAAACTTTTGATCGACGTGTTGTAAGTACATACAAATTTAAATAATAAATGTATTGAACTAAGCCATGTTTATCTAGAATTAGTCGACAATAACCGATGTTTGAGATATAACCATTTTGAATTGCTAAATCGCGACAGAAATACACTTTTTTACTAGATTTATTTCAAAATCAGTGCGACGCAGAAGAAATCGACAAATCTGTCTAACGAGTGACTTCACGTGACGTTTTGACCAATGGCGTCGCGTTTGGCGAACATGATATAACGGTAACAATCATCCGAATATTTGGTTCAAATTGAGACTTCATGCAAGAGCCTATTGTATTTTTCTCAAATATATAAACTTTATCTATTTAGTATCTTTGTTGTGTTGTGTACTAAATCCTCAGGTAATAAAAATGCAGATGTAGACGCATGTGGGGTTGCCAGAGAGTATGACGTTAAATACACGTCCATATATGTATGTTTATTGTTAGTTAAGAAACGAAATCGTGCTAGCAGTAGCAACCTACGTTGGTAAGATACGAAATCCTTGTACGAAACGGTATACCTAAAGAGTTAATAGCAATTACAAGATTACTACTCGTTGCTGCTTTCACGAATTTACTGTCACAACTTATTACGTAATTATTGATTAAAATTATTTTCAGAATAAATTCCTAGTGATTTCCATATGCAAAAATTTAAATATCTTATACCTTTAAACGAGCAATTCTTGTATATATATATATATTTCTGTGATCTCGGAAACGGCTCTAACGATTTGGCTGAAATTTAGTATATGGGGGTTTTTGGGGGTATACAATCTATCTAGATTAGTCTTATGTTTGGGAAAACGCGTGTTTTCGAGTTTTCATGCGTTTTTCTTTCGACGCAGAATATGGTCGCTAATTTCGTGCTGCCGGCTACTGTCCGTCTGGTCCAGCGGGTTAAGACGCGGATGGCTAGAAACGAGTGTTACGGGTTCGAATCTCGCCCGGTGACTAACTTTTGTTTTTTTTATATGTTCAAGTTTTTTTTTAATTTTTATTGTTTTAGACAAGTTTAATTTAGTAAAAAAATGTATTTAAAATATCACCTATACACCACCATATTACAATAAATAGCTAGAACCGAGCAAAGTTCGGTCGCCCAGGTACTTTAACTTAACTTAAGACTTAAACACTTACCTAGATTTGTAGGTCCATTCTGCTGCTTATTGGCGAGCAAGGCTTCCGCTTCTTGTTGGACGTCTCTTTCCTTGTTTTTATCTCTTTCTTTTTCTTCTGATCTGACACGCTCCCTAGGTTCTCGTATTCTTTGAGGCTGTGGGGTTAACATGGCAGTGGGCGCGACGGCCTGTGCTGGTGAGGGACCCGCGGGCATGGTCGCCGGCGTAGGGGCGGGAGCGGGCACGGATGCGGTGGCGGGGAAGCTTGCGGGAGCAGCGGGAGGGAGGGCGCTTGGTGTCGCCGATGCGGTGGGCCCTACAGTACTTATATTTTCTGTGGACTTATTTATTTCTTCTTCTTGAGGCACGACTGGTTTAGTTTTATGTTTGTGTGGTTGTTTATTTGGTGATATAATCTTATTGCTGTCTACTACTAAAGGCTGTATATTCTGATCACTAGTCTTTTGCAGCTGCTTAACATTGGGCAGTTTAGGCACTATAACAGGACTGTCTGATATTGCTGATACTATTGGAGTTTCGTTAGGTACTGCAGCAACATCAGGTCCTAATATTTTATTTTCGTTAACAGTTAATATCTCAGACTTTACTAAACTATTATTTAAAGAGTTTATTGTATTTAGTTGCGGCTGCATAGGGCTTGCGGAAGATATAGGCAAATCTGCATTTTTATAACTTGGCTTCATTGAACTTTCGCAAGTAGTTGGCTGATTAGCCACCTCATTGACCATTCTCGAGAATTGTTCAGCAATGCTGTGTGTCGCTTCCTGCCAACAAACACTATGTTATAGTAATATGGTCATTGCCGCAAAACTCACATCAGGACTATTATACTTACAGGTTGGGGCGTTTGCCGCTCGCTAGATTCACCACTTAAATATTGACTATCATTATTTGAATATAAATCAGTCAATATATCTTGCCCTGCAAGAGAAGTTACACACATGTATACAATAGACAAATAATTTTAATAGAATGTATAAGAGTCAGTAAAATGATTACTCACTAGTAACTGGATCAATGATTGCGAGCCTATGACTACGTTTCGTTTGCGTCGGGCGTATACCTGCAAAATCACAATTCTGATAAATTAGTTTGTCAATTTTTACCGGAGGTCAAATTAATGGACAACTGATTAAGACAAAATAGGTAATCTCTGCCCGCAATCTCTAAAATATTTGAGTTGGGAATTTTGGATATGCTGATGAGCGTCTTTAGTTCGACTCGAATGAATCGTTATGCTCTCAGCAGTATGAGCATAGTGTTATTATTTGACCTCCGTAATAAATGAAAAACCTTAGCCTAACGTATTGGAAAAGGGTGTAGTAATTTTGTTGTCAATTTAATAATAATTATTATTTCAATGTTTACAATTTGTTTATTTGTTTATTTATTAATTCAGTTTACAATTGCACCTACCTACCTCATTTTAATTTTATATATTTCTGACATACCCTATTATATAATAATGTACATTCCGCATCTATGACAATGTTGCTCGTTGCTCATTGCTCAATATAAATTTAGTAAAAAATATTAATATTAACCACAGCTATGTCCATACGTATGATTTTTTAAAGATTTTTTCCTTATTTATCAGAGGTGGGGGGTGGGGGGGGAAATTTACACGGTGTTTTTTAAAGTCCGTTAATTTCAAGGGTGCATTCCTGAGCTTAAATAAAATCACTTTCTTAAAGAAACCGGTATTCTAATTAACTCCGTTTTGGAGATAATAAATTATTTATTTTTATCTGATAAGGCCCCTTATCTTACTGCGGATTTACACTCTGGCCTCGTGGCTCGTCTCGTGTCTCGGCCACAGCCCATAAGCTCGTCGAGCTAATTAATTTTCAACACAAGCGGCACCGTATAAAGTTTGTAACCGAATGAAAAGCCCAACGCGAATGTAAACATCAAGCGCGCGTCTCTCGCGAGCCCCTTTGACTCGTGCCCAAGAAAGTCCAAAAAACCGCTCAGGACGCGAGTCCAGCAAGTGGCGAGCCCTGCCACGAGACGAGCCCACCGTTTACATACGCGTCTCGTGGCACCGCTCGGGGCTCGGCTCGCCACTCGCACGCGAATGTAAATGCGCCATTACAGGGCCTTAGGTACATATTGATTATGATTAGTATTAAGTATAAGTTTAAACATTTGCTACTAAACGCAAGTACTATCTCCGACGATAGATATTCGAAATGTCATTGATATGTCATCGTTTTCAATTGTTTGGTGGATTTATTTAAATCCCCTAAACAATTGAACACGGACATTATATTGTCATACGTTTATATTTATAATGAATAGAATAGAATAGAATAAAACTTTATTTTTTATTCGTGTTACAACAACGCTGTTAATTTCTTTTTACAAAAAAAATAAATATATTTTAATAACTATGAAATTCAGTTACCTTAAATGTACTTAGCTATACCCCAAAGTTAACGGAGTTAAAAAACATCCTGTATGGAGAAGTGTTCGTCGGTGGTACACTATCCTCTTAAACTCTTAAATTTACGATGTACGCTCGCTTTACCTATATTGTACGACTCCTACCACGCACGTAGTACTACAAAGCAAAATATCTATTTTGTTATGGTTCTGTAGGTCGTATCATTAGTTATATACTTACTAGCTATACATATGTTACTATATTGTTTCGTCCTGTCTCAACACTCTAGACTGTTATTTTATTTGAGTTGCTTTTAATGTAGTTACGGGTAAAGTTCCCCGTCGAACAGTTAACCATGATACTATTTTATAAATTCGATATGTTTATGTATGTGCATAGCGGTCTGCTGGATGAAATAGTTAAACTCACCAGACATGGTTTGGTGCATGTGAGCGGGGGTTTGGGAATGGGAGAGCGAGACCGCGGGGGCGGTGGGCGTCGGCGGCGTGCCCTGCGGCCCCATCAGCGTCGTGGAGTTGTTCCTGCCGCCGGGCGCGTTCGACTGCAAGTTCGGCGTCGGCAGTTGCTGGCTGTTTGGCGGGTAGTAAGTGTCTGAAACAGGAGGGCAGTTAATAGCAGACTCTTAACCAACGGTTGAAGGACTTTTTTGATGAGTAATTTTGCTTGTAGTGATATACAACACCCTAGTAGAATATAAAAAAAATATATATTATAGTTCATACTAGGGCTTCCAATCTCGGTATACCGAGATCTCGAAATACCGAGATCCCGCACGATTTTTCACTCCCGCTTACTGCGGGATTAGACATGCGGGATCCGCGGGATTTGCGGGATTGAAAAGTATAACGGGGACACATGCTTTTGCGAGCGCTGTCGCTCGGACACTGACGAGCGAGACGACGGCGGCCGGCGGCGCGGCGCGCGCAACGCACACGGACTACGCATGCATGAAAACTAACAGCTAAGATGCGTTGCGCGTGGTCGCCCGCCTGGTTAATCGTTCGATTGTTTTTGTTAAGAGAACTTATCTTAATTGATTTCTTATTTAATGTTAGTTTGTTAACTTTTAACCTTTTTTTATCAACAAACGCGGGATCCCTTTATACCGGGATCCCGCACCAGAAAAAAATCTTGGTCCCGCCGATACCGAGATCCCGCAAGGGCATGCGGGATTGGAAGCCCTAGTTCATACGTAGTAGTATGTAACGAAGCTGCAGGATACTAATGAAGGTAAAAAAAAAAAAAAATTCTATGGGCTAGGCTAAGAGGATGAGGGCAAGAAAGGTAATTGCACTCGGTCTTACTCCCTTCACAATAAAGTTGTGCACAAATTATGAAATTATATTCAACACTTGGCCAGCTTAGCGACTTCTATTGTTGACTCGTGCGTTCAATTTATTATGAGAATGGTACACTATTTTTGCGTATTTCTTCCACAAATAAGTTCCTTGCGTCGTAATAAATTAATTGGAACTAATTAGTTAGATTGTAATACTTACAAGGCGGCGTATGGTTAGCGGGGTTCGTGTAGCTTATGTAAGGTGTGACGTACTGGTAGAACCTGTGGAAATCATGCAACATTAGCAACTTAAATGTCACTATGTTAAATAAATAAAAAAAGATTGTATCTAAAATAATTATTTGAGAAATAACATTTGATGCTGTGTTCATCTCCAGTAACTATACTTTCCAGTTAGTAATATGGTCATAACAAAGTATAACAAATAAAAAAGGTTTATCCCTTTTATCTATATCTGCATTTTTGCTTTTTGGAATTTTCTATAAAAACGAAATTAAAATTTTTGAAAAAACCCACGACGGGTTAATACGTAGTTGAAAAAGGATGCACAAATAAATGTTTACTGCAGCGCCCTCTGGTGAGTTGCCGCCGTAACACCTATCTAAGAACATGCACCAATCAAACCCGAATCCATCACTGAAAACCTCATCAAAATCGGACTAGTAGTTTTTAAGAAAAATGGCAACATTGGTTTGCACAAACATCCTCTCACCCCAAACGCATATACCGTCTCCGTTCCGTCGTGGGTAAAAATTATAAATGCTTATATTGGTTGGGTTATGGGTGGCTCTATTTCTGCACCTATTTTTTATCCCGTCGAGCTACTGCCCCTAGTTACCATCAAGTTACTTCACAACAGTGATTTTTTTTAGTGGTAACCGAGAAAAAACTAGAGGTATTTTTAAAACTAGTCAGAACAGTACCACAAAAATCTTGTTAGTGTTCAATGCTGAAGTGACTTGGTGGTAATTACTGGGTTGTTATTCTCTCAGTTTTTACTACTGGGGACTAGTGAGGAAAAAAAATAGTGGTTACTAGTAAAATATTTTTTTTAAATCATGTGTCGAAAGATGGCAGTAAATTTACGTGGCTACAAAGTTTTCTTTAACAATACACCTCTACTTGTAATTCTCTTTGAGGTAGAGGTAGAGTATTGTTACCATCCCGCTAGCGCGGTCGATTACTTAATGGATCGAGCCATCCAGCGAAAAGTGACCAAGGGATATACAACCTGAGCGTAATTGAAAATAGTGGAAATAACCCGTTACCAGTGCGACTAACCTAAGCCTACATCTCTCTACATTTACAAAGCTGTACAAATCAAGTATCTGTAGAGCCCGCGCAGACAGAGAAGGGTCTGCAGTTCTGCGTTCCGAGTTCAGAGATCTACGTTATATTCTATGTAAGCGTTCATACCGCAGCGATCAGAGAAAACGCCGGCGTTCTAGTGTTTTTTGCCCATCGAGATAAAGAACACCAGAACGCCGCGATATCAAAACGGGTAGATTGATAACATTATAGCTTGATGTTTAATAAAATTATATGAGTTTAAAAAGGAGGTAATTCATAATTCATCAGATTCAACCCTAAATAATCCGTTAAAACTGTTATATTGTATTAAGAGTAGAGACCATCTAAGTTAGTCAGTTATCACCGACGAACAGAACAAAGTGACAGGACAATGCTTGTTTGTAATTATGTTTGTTCGAGTCAAATCATGCAATCTAAATTAGACCCACTTCCCATTTTTAGATTGAGCTGAAACTTCATATAAATATGTATGTTGGGTGACAATGCAATATTAAGGTACAATCGAGCTTATCTCGTGATGGACACCGGAGGTGATAATAGGAACTCATGATTAAATAACACAACCTCATTGTGATTAGGTTTGTTAGAATTATATCGATGAGTATAAGACTGGACTGTTGAAAGAAAAGTACAGTCGGCAATAAAGATTTGTATCTTTTTTTTAGATGCCCCTAGTCTCCACGACAGCAATGCTTCTTCTACGGAAGATGTACTATCTCGCGACATGTTGCACGTACCATAACTCAAACAAAATGAGAATTCAAAAATTTTCACGCCACTCTGTCCGTTAGAACGCTTTTGTATTTTCAACGGTCAGCGGTCAGCAGAACACGGAACCCCTAGACTGCTCTTTGTGTGCACAGGCTCATAAGGTTATAAATTGTATGGGGATGACAGCTGCATGTCTATGAACCTAAGCTAGGTCAAAAATATTATAGATATGGCTGGCCACTATTTTATACAACAACACAATCCACGTTGGTTAGCTTTTATTTTTCTGCGACACATGTCACTGTGTGCGCTTGTTATATCATGGTGAAGTAGGCAATGTATAGTTTTAAACCCAATTAAACAAGACGTTTATACTATAATAATACACTGTATTGTATGTGGATTGTTTTAAAAGTGTAAGTCTAGGACAAATTCGTAATTCGAATTTAACAGCTGATGTAGACGGTGCTGTACGTTTTCGTAAAGTACGAAGCTGCACGACTATCAAAAGTTAATATTGAAATACATATACAATTCAGCTATCACAAAACAATTTCAGCTGTCAAACTGCGGGCACGATGTCATCGTTTTCAATTGTTCGGTTGAGTTAATTATAATGTCAACAACGCTATATGGGACAAACACAAAACTGTGTTCACGTCTTTCCTGTAGACATACCCAAAAGTTAAGAGCTATAAAGGTTAATTTTCTTATTTAACCCTTATCCACATGAAAAGGTACTCCCTTTATTTGGATAAGTATGCAAAAATCACTTTTGTGTATGTCTATAGAAAAGACGTGAACACAGTCTTGTGTTTGACCCAAAAGCAGCATTTAATTATTGTGTATGTAAAATAAATATACTAAAAAAACTTTTGATAGTTAACTACGCCATTTAGATTCCTTAAACGTACTTAGCCATACGCTGAAGTTAACGGGATTCAATAAAAAGCCGTGTATATATATAATTCTTCTGTGCTCTACGATCGACTGACGGGTTTCAACGAATGAGATGTCATTACTACTTATTACATATAGGCTGAATTAAATTATAAAGAAATCAAAAAGGCAGACCTTGACGCAAAAAAATAACCTATGGAGCTAGGGATTTTGATACAATGAAATTGCTAGCAAAGCCTTGCTATCATACCCACCGTCGGTTTTAAAAATATTTTAGATTGAACTTGCTAAATATAAAATACTACGTATTGCTTCATATATAGTATATAAAATAAGTACCTCCTGGGACACGCAGCCGCAAGAACAAACAAATATTTCTCTCAATACTACACTTGAATTAGAAAAAACAAACTTTATTATTATTATACAAATTGCATGTGTATGAAAATCACGCTCTCAAAGTGGAACAAGTTACACATATATATTACTATGAATATAATATACTTATTCAAAATACCGTATATCTATAGCTTTAAGGTGTCAAGATATGATTTATACAAACAAACAAGGGTCCTAATCCAAAATAGCGGTTCGTTATCTTAATATATTAATCTGTAAAGGTTAACTTGGGTATTGAAACAGCTACCTTATATGCAATGTTCTCGGAATATTACAGTAACAATAATAAAGATATACCTTCATAAAGTTATTAAAAATATTCAAAAAATCACATTAATCATTATTATTTGCGATATTCTTATAGTATAATAGAATGCTCGGCTCAACTTAGGTCGATTCTGCAGTTATATGTTATGACAAGACACCATTATAGTCCGATACGTGAACGGTGTTTTTGTTCTTAAAATGAAGGTAACATACATAATTATTTTTAATAGAGTCAATTGAGTTCTGATTTTGCGTTAGATATAACATATAGGGTAGGTATTAGTTAGCGAAGAAAGATTATACATAGGTAATACTGAAAGCGGGAATTCAATAGCGGGGTGCCCCTCATAATATCAGAGAAATCAAATATTTTGCTATATCAAGGTTATTAGGTCACACAAAGGGTTAAATCAATTTGTAAGTCAAAATGACCACCTCTGCAAAAGGAAATTCTATCATCATCATTTCCAGTAAATCGCACTTTTTTGTCGTGTACAGATGCCACTATAATTTATATCGATAATAAGTTGTAACCATAGTTATTAACGTTATAGAATTCCTGCATATAGTTACCCTTGCGAGCGCGGTTGCTGGTACGACTGCGGCGGCAGGCTCATGTGCGGGAACACCAGTGTGGGGTGGTACATGACCGGGCCCGACGCGGCCGCCGCTGCGGGGCTCGGGATGAACGGTTGCTGCTGCCTAATAACAGCAAATACACACTATGTACTCATTGGAAGAACAAACCAAAAAAGAACTGCTGTGCTATGCCGAGGGGATCTACGTCCAAAATCAAGGGCGTCGCTAGTTGATGGCCAAGGAGAGTAGGACGGGCATATATAGAAATTTTTCACGTCAGCAGCTCGAACAAGGATAATTAGCTGCTTAAAAACAGTGAGCAAAATCGCATTTTGCTAACTGAGTGAAACAAAATAACATTCAAGTGACTTTTATATTCGAATGTCATTTCAATGTGCGGAGCCTAATACAATTTCGAAATATTTGGATCCTATTGTCTTTGTCCCTTTCACGTCATTAGCAAAAATAATGGACAAAAAAAGTGCACACGTAATTCAACGGTATATTGACAGTTTATAATAGACCCCCGAAATAAATCAGACCGCATCGTTCCCAAACACACTAAGAGTCTTCGTTCGTAATAATTAATTAATTAAATAAAAGTTTAAAATTTAATAAAAATACCATATTTTAAGTATTTCATTATACAATCAAAACAATGAACTTAAAAAAAACGCAATTGTTACGCAATTTAACGATCTCTACTATAGTTATAGTTGACAAAAGTTGTATCCGCAATTCGGACCGTATCTTACAAACTATATTTACAAAAACAAGTTGTCGATTAAACTGTCAATTGACGTTCGTTATTTTCTTATTTCCATATTATTTTATTAAAATTTCTTTCGTTTTGTTTTATTGCAGTAATTAAACTTAATTGCTAGAATACCTTAAGAAAACATGAGTGAAATAGTGACGAAGACGGAATACATTTTTTCAGGTTGTATTTTTACATTCCAAATATGTTCTCACTGCTGTCGTGAAATTTTTTGTGTACTACACGAGATCAAAGTTATTTCCATCTCGTGCGCTTTTGAGTCCTTTACTACGCTCAAGATTCTAAATTATAGAATATTATAGAATCTTTCGCTTGCACGGGAGTCAAAATAAGCAGGCGAAGAAATATCAAACTTTGATTTCTTTCTCTTTCTCTTCTTGTACAAATAACTACTCGTATTGTTCTCATAGTAAGTAGAGGAAATGGTGGCAGTGACCTTGCTTTTTTTTCTTAAATGACGCCACTTGGCACAGTTGTTCCTAAGGTCATTCTAAGCTCATTTAGCCCGGTTGACACGCGGTACCCCCGACTGGTGGGAGGGGGAGGGGGAAAGGTACATTTCCCGTACTGCATTCTGGGCTTCATGTCTGCCCCCATATAGCTATCAGATCGAGTTTGGTATCGTTTTCGTATAATTCGAAGATGAGCAATTCATTTCTAGGACAAACTTTTTACCCGACCATAAAAAAAACACAATATTAGAAAAAAAAATCCCACGCCCACGTAAGATCTTAGGAATATCATGGCAAGACAGGATGATAAACGCGTTTCTCAGACAGGGATGTCTGCGTTGGCTAGGGCACCCTCTCGACATCCTCGTCGTGTTCTTCTTGGTGCGGTTGCGAATGCAAAACGTAACGTTGGGACATGATTGCCTTCCATATCGACCACCGAGACTGGGCGAGGCTCGCAGAACAGGGGATATGTTCTAGTTTGTCATTATAAAATCCATTAAAATATAGCTATCTCTTTATTCTCTGGTTTTCGAAAATAAAATTTCTCATTACTTTAACCCAACCAGTTACTCGTTTTAACTTTAAGGTGGTTCGACTAGGTTACCCAAAGCTTAAACCCCACTAGATGGCGCCACAATTGCAAATTTTGAGTTTTAATTTTTTTGTGGAGTAGTCTTGGTATTTCTATACCGTAAATTATGTTTAGCGCACTCTTTAAATAAATATTGAACTATTAAAACAAACATTGAACACTTCATTGTACAAAAACTACCCCTTAATGTCGTCAGAATGTTTCTTGACTCTATTTCTAAGTATCACTCACACATTCAAACAGTCGTACTGGAATCCTTGTAGTAGACAATTTGGCACAGCGTGAGTAGGCTTCAATAGCGTTGCGGTATGTACGTAGAAATACATGCAAGAGGATGTGGGTTCGAGACTCATTAATTTCTTTTTTGTTATCAGTATTATCAAGTACCTATTATTAATAAATTATTTTATGAGAAATATGAGCGTTTTTCCATAAAAATATTAAAAATCTGATTCTCACACATCATGATATTTTTGGGTTCTTCCAACTCAGAATCACTAGCATAATCAATCCTCGTGCTATAAAAACCCGAAAATTTGTATTGAAATTTCAGTTTTACACTGAAATTTCTTTCACACTAAAATGTGACGTAATGGTATGGATATTTTAGGATATCTTTTTTTAATGCTAGGGTGGAGAAGATTCTAAGTAGAATTGTAAGTCAGATTTCCGAAAAAAAAACGCTGTTTTGTTCTAAAATTAAAGCAATCCCTTACTGCCCAGCCTTTAAAAAAGTAGGTACTATTTTACAGTAGAATTAAAAAAAAATTACGATACATTTAATTAAATTACAGTGAGTTACAAAATTGCATGGCCTTCTATTTATAACCATTATAAAAAGAAATGAGATATTTACCATGTTTGTTTATATTATTGATTTCCCGATATTTTGTGAGAGTCAGAATCGCGGGTGTACCTAAATAAAATTAAATGAAAACCATACAATATTTTTGTACCTAATTTGTACTATTTAGTACCTCGTTTAAAAAAAATTTTTCCTCACGGTACGTAAAGTTATCATCAAAAAACAGGTCACCCGCCATCCTGACAGTCAGAATGGCGGGTGTACTTTATTACGCTATGTTCCCGTGGTTATTGATAAATTCTATAAAAGCCAAATTTTTGTACCTTTTTTGTACCTTCATATTCAATTATAATATGAGTCATTTTATTTGTGCTTTCCCAGTTTTACTCATTTTATATTTTGCTTGCTATTACAATTTTGCAGGCGTTATAATTTTTCAAGTTATCGATTTAATTTTTAAGAAAAAACGCTAAGGTACAATTTTTTTTATTACACCAGGATTTAGTACCTTTAATGTTTAATCTGTTAAGTTCAAATAACTCAGTAAATCATGTCTTAAAAAAGGCTAGGCGCCAATTCAAAGAAATCTTCCTAAGAAAAATCATTTTTAAGACATGATTTTCTGAGCTATTAGAACTTAACAGATTAAACATTAAAGGTACTAAATCCTGGCGTAATAAAAATAATTGTACCTTAGCGTTAAAAAAGGCTAGGCGCCAATTCAAAGATATCTTCCTAAGAAAAATCATTTTTAAGACATGATTTTCTGAGTTATTTGAACTTAACAGATTAAACATTAAAGGTACTAAATCCTGGCGTAATAAAAATAATTGTACCTTAGCGTTTTTTCTTAAAAATTAAATCAATAACATGAAAAATTATAACGCCTGCAAAATTGTAATAGCAAGCAAAATATAAAATGAGTAAAACTTGGAAACCACAAATAAAATGACTCATATTATAATTGAATGTGAAGGTACAAAAAAGGTACAAAAATTTGGCTTTTATAGAATTTATCAATAACCACGGGAACATAGCGTAATAAAGTACACCCGCCATTCTGACTGTCAGGATGGCGGGTGACCTGTTTTTTTATGATAACTTTACGTACCGTGAGGTACAATTTTTTTTAAACGAGGTACTAAATAGTACAAATTAGGTACAAAAATATGGTATGCTTTTCATTTGATTTTATTTAGGTACACCCGCCATTCTGACTCTCACTGTATTTTGACACAACTAGAAATTTCACACAATGCCTAGAGATAGAAAATTATTTATTTATTTTATTTATTGTCAATTTCATTCAACGGATCACATCATATCCAATTTATGTGTTTATGTATTGCATTGTTTTCTACCTAGTTGGTTATTAAATTCTGTTACTGCAATAATCTTTATCTACATAAAATATACCAACGAAATCAGGAATTACATATGACAATATCATTCAAAATCGCCTCCTCTGGCTTTGACACAGGCCCTCAAACGACGAGGCCAGTCATCAATAGCGGCACGCACGATTGTCATGTCTAATTCCGTCACTGTCTTAACTATGGCCCGCTTGAGGGAGTTAAGATTTGTGTGGGGTTTAGCACAGGCTTTCTCCTCAATAACCTGCTATATGGCATAATCCAGGGGGTTAAGGTCCGGGCTGGAGGACGGCCAGTCTTCGTGGGCAATAAAGTCAATTTTGTTCCTTCGAAACCAGGCTTGAATTGTTTTTGCCTTATGTGCAGGAGCTGAGTCCTGTTCAAAGATCCATGGTTGGTTTTGAAATAGGGTGTGGCTTAAGGGCTTCACTATTGGTTCGAGAACGGTTTCCAGTTTCCGGTTTTCACACCTTTTTCACAGAAATGAATCTGTGTTAGCCCTGAGTATGACACACCCAAAATTATGTTTGGCGGGTGCCCACATTTGTGCAACGCAATAGGGTTGTTTCCATCTACAAATCTTAGGGCATAATTGTATCCCAATAAATTCTTTTGGATTATAAGAACATGTTAAACTACTTTTAGGGGACCTGTAATGACCATATTTTTGTAAATATTGAATTTAAAATATCTTTTGGCACACGTCACGTGACCAAAGTCGAAACGTCATTGAAGATTCTGATGACGTCACAACTCTCGGATTGACACTGTTGACAGTTAGGCGATTAACAACAAATGACAAATATCAGTTGACAGTTCGTATCTTCTACGTGTGTATGTAGTTATGTGTCAAACCATAAACTGTGACGTCACACAATTTTGAAAGAGCGTTTTGGGCGCGAAAGCATCTGTCAAAATATATTTTGTTAATTTAACATATTTAAAGCCATTTTTAGTATAAAAGCTAAATTTGAAGGCAACTTTTAGTTAATATAGAAAGTAATACAAGCGTTTCAAAAAATTGGAATACGATTCTCTTTTAGGCCCCAATTCATTATAGATACGACGAGATAAGCGTTATGTGTGGTATATAATTATAGCTCACAAATCCACCACATTATGTCATTTTTTTATTTTTTCGGTAGCATTTGTTTTAACGGAAATAAAGAGATTGCAAATCGAGTAACAGAACTTCAGAACAGATATCATTTGATATTTACCAGTCGCTTGTCGGTGAAGGAAAACATCGTAAGGAAACTGGACTAATCCCAACAAGGCTTAGTTTTATCCTCTGGGTTGGAAGGTCAGATGGCAGTGGCTTTCGTAAAAACTAGTGCCTACGCCAAATCTTGGGATTAGTTGTCAAAGCGGACCCCAGGCTCCATTGAGCCGTGGCAATATGCTGGGACAACGCTAGGAAGAAAGAAAGAAATCGAGTAACAGAACTTAGTAACCAACTAGGTATAATAGTTATGATGTAAATGTCCATATCATGTTGGAGCCATATATTAGCCAACTAATTATTCAAGATCAATACACTTAGCTCCCTTAGGTATTCGCCTAAGTACAATCTCGGGCAAAATTGAGTTTTATAGAAGTGAACTAGTTTCTAGGTCATATTTTCTATGAATTGGTCATTTTTGTAGACTCCAATTACAGTTACACTTTCCTGGTTTTTCGCGGACCAGAATATCGATGATTTTTGTAACTTGATTTAGACGTTGCTATCATTTTCAATCCAAAAACACATAAAATCACAATTCAGAACATGCGGCAGCGTTGTTTTCTATCAAGTACCTCAAGCACCAGGGCGGCTACCGGGAAAATCGAAATTCGTCAATTTCGGGCATTTTTCTCTGTCACTCTAATTACGTCTTAGTGAGAGTAAAAGAGAAAGATCCCCGCAATTTGCGAATTTAGGTTTTCGCGGTAGGCCCCCAGGTCCTGTCAAGTTTCAGCAGTGTTGCCAGGTGAGCGGAAGAGAATTATCGTACTTGAGTGTCAATATTATTGTACCGTTGAAAAAAATATCGTACGCCAATCAAAAAGGCAGCCCCTAAAAATGTCTAGCAAAATAAGTTTACATTTCCAATTAATAATAAAAAAAAGACAATTTTCGTCTAAATTGCGCAAAAAATCTGTTTATGTTTGTGTATTTTTGGGATAGACTCAAACGGTATACAGGAAATTGAGACATTTTAAACTTTAAACTTACACCAAGGAGCCGAACACCCAAAAGATACTAATTTTAGCCTATTTCTGAGAGAAAGTGTCATATTTTGCTTCAAATTACTAGACTTTTAAGGTGGCATCATCCAAGGGCTGTTAGTGTACGATAATGCTCTTAGGAACATTACGTCGTACCGGGGCCCAAATTATCGTACATGTACGACAATTATCGTACGCCTGGTCACACTGAGTGTCAGTGTCGACAGAGTCAGCTAAAAACGCGTCAAACATCGCAACGTCGCGCCGATGGCCGTCCGAAGCATGGAGTGGCAACGCCGCAATGTATTTGTACACGACATTTGTCACACACACATGAGTAAAATTTATAAAAATATAACGTTGATTATTGCATGATTTCTGTATGAAACAAAGTTTTTCTATTAATTTAGCGCAAATGAATATTCGAAAGTAGATAGATGCGCAACTATTTATGTAATAATATTGTGTAATTAATTAATAAATAGCGATTGTTTTTTGTATGAAAATCGAACCACCTTAACTCGTTTCGATAAACAAATTACGAATCTACTATTATTTGATGGTTGAATGCCAAGACGTTGTATCACAATTTGACGTTTAAAAACAATAGTGCATTACTATAGAGGACGGGATGCGATACGGGTTGCAAGCCAAGTAGATATAGACGGCCGAGCTTAGCGAGGATGGATAGGGATACGCGGCCGGCAACCCCGTTTCTCGCCGCGATTTGTATAGTGCTTTTCTCAAACTTGCAATGAAATAATAAAAAAAAAATGATGATGATGATTGTTTCATGTCCTAATGTGATAGGTTATTCAGTGCATAGGGTTCCAAAGGGAAACGAACATTTTATTATTTTTGCGCTACGACGCACGGTTTAGGAAATACAGCCCTATAAAGTTTTTTTTTCGGTCATGCAGAAATATATTTATGGCTGTATCTCCTAAAACGTCCGTCGTAGCGCCAAAATAATCAAATTTTCGTTCCCCTTTGGACCCCTGAAATGATATTCAACAAACACAAAAAAGAAAAACGACAAAAAAAAGAAAAAAGCATAATGGCAGAATTTTTTAAGGTTGAATGCCAAGACGTGCCATAATTTGACGTATAAAAACAAAAGAAGGTTGCCTTACAGGCCTAGGTGTGTAAGGCTGTATGAAATTCCTTTACATATCACCAGGGGTCCGACAAAAAGTGCGGATGACGTAAAAATGACGTAATCTTGCACACAGGATGATGTTTGAGTTTGTATTTAAACTTCCGAGTGACATGTAGTAACAAAGTAGTATTAATGAAGTAACAAAATAAACGTAAATAAATCCATGGAATTAATAATACAGGTGGTAGGGTGATGTAGTGAATAAAATAAATTTCACGAAACTTGTTACCATAAGGTATAATTATTTGAAATTAGTTAGAACAAGTCTGTGGAATCCTCAGATAAATAGGTTTAATAGTCAAAAGTGGGAACAGTAGGTAAGATTAGCAGTATACGTGTTTGTCACGTACCTCCAAAAACGGTAAATTGCCACAATATTCAAGTAAAGATGACATGACATTTTAGAGCGTTTTCTTATACATTAGTAAATATAAATTTTAGCTAAATATAATCGTGAAGATACAATAGCTAAACAGTAACGAAGTCAATTTATTGTTCATCTGATTGACAATGTGTCAGTCAAAAACGTACTTACTCATTTCAAGTGGCGATATCGTTTAATAAAGAGGTTGATAAATGATAAGTGATAATTGTTTATGAAAATCAAAAATACTATGTATTTGAAATCATCCTATAAGTGGTTTGACGTCATGCGCACTTTTTGTCCGACCCCTGGATATCACCTTCACTCATCGCATCTGATATGTGGTATTTCCGGACCTAATTTGAAGTAAGTCATGTCAACGTTTCATTACAAGTTTGAGAAAAAGAAGGTTGCTTTACATGCCTAGGCTGTATGAAATTATTTTACATGTCATCTTCACTCATCGTACCGGATACGTAGTATTTCCGGACCTTATTTGAAGTAAGTCATGTCAACATTTCATTGCAAGTTTGAGAAAACGTAGTTCCCGGTTTTTGTCCCTATTCACCCCGCCATCCCTATTAATACCCATTGACGGGACTTTGGTTTAATAATAATAATTATTTTATTTGATTCGCTCTTGGAGCTGATGCGTGTATATCGCAGCACTTGAGTTTATTTTTAAAGTTCTAAAACGTGTATCTATTATATTTCTGAAAGACTAATGTAATGTTAATGTTGGACCTTTATTAGCCATTTCCCTCGATATTGTTAGTAAAAAATTCTGCTAATCAACTATGCACATGATGATGATTGCCATATTAACACTGACAAAGTAGAATTTGAGTTCAGCACTATGGTCAAATAGCTCTAAAAATACGGCTTACTGTAACAATCATAGTATGGAATAACGAATTTATAGTTTGTCAAAGGGCTATCTCATTTCAAACATAGACAGAGGGCGTCACACTATCTTTGTCTTACACTAGTACTAGCATCCAAAAGAAAAGGATGAGTATAGTTTTTTTTGTTCTTATTTACTGACAAATTGGTTTGACCAACTATAATTGTGAATTTAAGGTTCGTATGCAATTAATAATAGAAGAACATACGGTGAATAGTCAAGTCTTAAGATATTAAGACATTTACTGAAATAGGTTGTGCGAAATCTTGCCATAATATATATAATATGATCTCGTATGGAAATTTTTGACAAACTTGGTTAAGTCGATACCTTAAAACAGTCGACGTCAATGATATGTTCACATTTGCCATCTTACTTGTTTGTAATAATAATAAGGTGAAAAACGTAAACATATATTTGGCGTCGACGTACAAATGCGCATTTACCATGTGGTAAGTAACATCGTACGGAATTTAGATTCAAAACTTTGTTTGTAATCACTAATCACATTTTATTTAGGAAATTATCTTCATCTCCCATCCTGCGGTGAAGAAAGAAACCACGTCCCAAAAACCCTTCTGTTAATGGTGATCGTAGAAGAATCACGATAGAATCCCTGTCAGTAAATAATATTTTAAGAAGTGAAATGACGTGATTTACTGCATACGCATTTTTTAAGACGCCATAAAACTTTCAAATTCAGAACTTACATGTCAATCCTACATTTATGTTTGTTAGAAACGTTGTATTGTGAATTCGACATTATCAATGTTAATTGTTTACTTCAGAAATTCTAGTTTCACAAAAACCTTCTTTTCAATGACGCCAGACTCAAGAATAACAACTGTCATATCATGATATATACGTTTTATTATGCTACCCTCTGGTTCTACAATTAATAAATTGTAAGCTGGTAACCCGGACATAACAATAGAAGTCTACACAAGTATAGTTTTACACATCCACTATAATTTTGATATGATGATGATGAGTCGTGCACTACCTACAGGTTTCTAAGTATCGTTGGTTGGTTTGACAAATCCATTCAATTACGCTTACACGCTTGGCATTGTTTGAATACGCTGATAAGGTAATGTAAGAATTGCGGCGCGAATGCTACTTTTAAGTACATTGATGCGATACGAGGCATTTTGAAAAACTAGACGAAGTTTAAATTTATTGTTTTATTTATTATTGTGTTTTTTAGAAGTCCGTTGATTTCAAGGGTGCATTCTTGATCTTAAATTAAGTAACATTCTCAAATACCGGTATTCTTATTAATTCCATTTGGAGATAATTAATGATTTATTTGTATCTGATAAGGTCCCTAACGGGTGATACCAAAAAAATGAGAATTATTTCAGAGGTGTGAAAAAATACTCGTATTACTTTTTACGATACTTTGTTATTATTAGGCAATATATACATTATAATTATTTACAATAACAGTAGCCCGTGGTCAGCTTTTGACGTTGTTTAAGATATAAAGTTCGAATAAGACCTTTGGAGGCTTTGGACACGGTTTTTATTTTCGGAACACAAGTCTTAGTAATTTTTATTAGCTGGGTACAATTTTCAGCTCTCCAATTATTTTTATACACTCAAACAGCCAAAAAAACTATCAATCAGCCGACATTGTGGAAGATTTGTGGGATTTTGGTCTTCCTTACATACAAATGGTATGTTATTGGAGTCCAAGAATTATAAATGTTTATCTGCTCAAACTTGTCCATAATGCTTGTGTTTGATATGGCCTGGTATTGTAGAATTATGACTAGTGTAGTATCAACCATTTCCAGGTATATCAGTTTTGCTAAAAGGAAAATAATTTTCATCATCCAAAGTGAATGATTTCATCAATGGTCGATTCACATAATGGTCGATTTTTACTGATCAGTGTATTCCGAGGCTTTTACCTTTTTAAATGATCAACAAATGTACGGTTGGTAATACTTAAACTATTTGGCGACATCTCGTTTGCTCGTGGAATTCATATAATTCAAAATGCTTTGGAGGAAATTCAGGCTTGCCTTGGTTATTATCTTCGCTGGCCAGCCACTACCACTTTTGCGATTTATAGTCAAGGATGCAATAATTCTACATATAGTAGAAACTGGTACATTCTCTGTACTAAAATGACCAACTGTATCCTTTTTCCCATGTTTAAGTTAGAATTTTTTAATGTAGAACACGTTTTCACAGAGTTTCTTGTTTCGACTCCATTCGAACAAAACAAATGTTTGAAAAAATAAAACATTTGACATTCAAGAATCTCAAAAGAACTAGCAACAACTTTATAGGGAGCGTGCATGAACTGTAGGAGGCAGCACTGGAGCCGTCAGATTTTTGGCGCGAGGCGTAAATGTGATGTTTATTGTTCCGATGTAGCCCACAAGATGGCAGAACCTACTATGCACAAGAAAACACGTGACGTGTAAATGTACACGTTTATGGTTCCGATTCAGGCCACAAGATGGCAGACCCTCCAACGCGCACGGTCCCTATTGACACATTTTTTGTTTATGTAGATAGTTTTGTTTATAAGTCTACATAAAATCATTTTCATTTTTTTGTTATCACCCGTTACATACATTATTAGTGTTCAGTGTGTTTACACATTTGCTACTATGCTACTAAATGTAATTACTATCTCGGACGATTGCTATTCGAAATATCATTTATTAATTGATCATCATATTTTTCAATTGTGTTTTAGTTTATAATGTCCGTGTTAAAACACAGCTATAAATTACTATTTACGAAAAAAAAACTATACCATGCAGTTTCTAGTGCTCGACCTAAGTTTAGGCTTCGGCAGGTCTCGGAATAAAAGTCGTGTTTCGGCCGAAGATTCGGTTTCGGCGCAAAAACTACCAAACCTTTCGGTCGTATCGAAACTTATGACCTTGTACTTTCAATCATTGTATCAATAAATAAATTGGTAAAATTTCTGAAATATACTCTGATGCGCCGCATCAGCAAAGGCATGTACATTATTGACGCATTTTGAGAATCTGAAATCACATTCGTTTAAATTATTCTTAGCTTCTCGTCATCATTTCTTAAGTTCACTTTTACAATACAACAGTACCTACTTACCACTCCTTTTTAGGGTTCCGTAGCCAAATGGCAAAAAACGGAACCCTTATAGATTCGTCATGTCCGTCTCTCTGTCCGTTTATGTCACAGCCACTTTTTTCCGAAACTATAAGAGCTATACTGTTCAAACTTGGTAAGTAGATGTATTCTATGAACCGCATTAAGATTTTTTCGATTATCACTTTCTGTGTCATTAGAACATTTTAGTTTCAAAGTACGTTTTTTATTTGCGATAAACAATTGAAGTTTTGTTTTAAATGGATTTGTTATACAATTTCCATTCTAGTATTTAACTCCTCATTCCATAAACAACGATAATCTTGCCTAATTTGTTAATTGAAAGTACCCTCTAGAAATACTATAAAAGTTAATACTTAGTCATGTTTTCTTTTTAAAACATGTGCACTTTACTTTCCTCCTAAAATGCTCCTTCGAAATGAAAAGTAGAGTGTTTAACTCGGGTGAAAGCATCATTTTAGCCTACCTCGACTGAAATGAGTGCCATTCATCCCTTGGTTAACAATCTACTATTAGTAAAATCCTGTACAGGTAGCCACGATTGCTGCTCTGCAATTCTTTTGGCCATTTTATGTTTTTATTATTGGATATTTTTCTGATATTTTAACTGTCCCCACGATAACGTCTGCTTTCTGGAATTTCGCAAACCGATAAGATATTTTTAGATTTTATGTAACTTCTGGGCTGTGATTTTGTAAAATCTTCAATTCTATGATGCTCTCCAAATGTTTTAAATATTTGATTTGCGTTTGACTATGAGTTTAGCAGTGAATACGTGCCTGTGCACCATGATTGCACAGCTAACTTGCAATTTTTTACATTAATTCGATGCATTAGGGAAAATATTTGACTGTTGAGGAATAAATATGTAGCAATGATGAATAAGAGCTTGTTGCGAGTACAGCTCGCTCAATTGTTTTTAAATAAGCCGATTAAAATAGGTGTACGAGTGTCCACTAAGTAAATTGAACAGGCCTTATTGAAGCTAGGTTGATTGTGACCTTTAAAAATTAAAACTTAGAATAGGTACATTTTATTTTGCTTTTTTTTACTAAACTTGTTTTATTTTGTACCACCTATGCGAATTATAGGTATTTACTCTTTCATGGGTAACGGTCCAACTAAATTTTCGGTTTCGGCCGAAACTAGAACCAAAACCGAACATTCGGTATCGGCTTCAGCAAAAAAAAATCATGTTTCGGTCGGACACTAGCAGTTTCCTTAGCCATATACCCAAAGTTAGGCAGCGTTTGCACCAGAGATGTGCGATGGTGCGTAGCGAAGGAGGTGTTTGTTAAGAACCAATAGAATCACAATCACTAACAAATGAAGTGATTCTATTGATTCTTAAACACATTCCTCACTCATATCTGGTGGAAACGCAGCCTTAACAGAGTAAAAAACCGGTAATAGACTTAATAGAGTTTGATAAAAAGTGTATGCATTTGATTATTCGTACGTATGCCATTAGGTGTCAGCATCGCTCGTCTCATTCGTTTTTCGTTTATTTCTTATTTCGTATCATTCTATATTCGTCACTCGTTCTTTACGTCTTGTTCGCTCTTTGTCACTATCTTCTTTGGCTATATTCTTTACAGTACATATGGTGCTGCTTGTGCACGCGTGCGGGAATGAGCACTTTCCGTGCATATGCACAGTGTGTAATTTTGGCCCGGCTGCGGCCACGTCTACTTTATGTGTTTATTCGAAAGAGCTTGATATGGCAAACAATTGATAAAAAATTCTATAGTAAATTTCTGCATACTTTTGTAGAAATTATTTTTTTTGTGAAAGGTCAATGACCTGAAGGAAAAATTACTTTTTTTTCTCCTAAAATATAATTGTTTCTATTTTTGTTAGAATCTTATGTAACGTAACATTGCACTATCTATTCGTATAAAAAAATAGGAAATGTAACTGTAGTATTATAAGAATTATTTAAGATTTTCTTATTTTCACTTTTTATTGATTTTTAATTTAACCTTGTGTCGGTCGCATTTTATTCTTCATTATAAATATGAACAATATTGTTGTTTATTATGTCCTAAAAAATTACACACCACAATAGAAGGGGTAGAGAGATATAGCGTTTCTAAGTATTTTAGAAATTTATATGGAAATAGGGTTGTCCAAAACTAGCCACAAAAATAAATCCTATTAAGATTATAAATGTAAAAGCTTGTGTGTTTGGATGTTTGTTGCTCGATCACACAAGAACGGCTGAACAGATTTAAGTAGATGAAATTTAGCTTAGTGATCAATCATCATCAATCATCACAATACAATTCTACAGATGATAATACGATGTTGTTATGTTCGTTATAGTCAGTATCCCGTTCAAATTCACTACAAGTATCATCAGAATATTTTTGCGGTGACGGGTCGTCATGGATAAGTACGTTATCCATTGTGGGTTTTAAAAGTTGCAGAACTTTTTCTGGAATGGCAGAATGTTTTCGTTTTTTTGTCTATCACCAACGGACATTGTCGACAAAAGAGGGTCAGAAGACTAAAGCTCGGTGGAAGTCAAGGATAGTGGTTTTATGGTCTAATTTGCGTAGATGGTGCTCTCGATCATAACGCCAAAATTTGTTCCTTGATTCACCGGCTTGTTCTGAGAGCATTCCAATGGGTAAGGAAATAGATTCTATGATTTTCGCACCATGTATTAGTATTTTATGAACCGTGACGGTCATGTACCAGCCATATTTTTTGGCGTATTTGGTAGCCAAATTGTTACAAAATACCTTAAAATTCATAGAATCTATTTCCAAACAGCATGACAATGCCACAAAAATAGTATGTAGGTCATCAACAAGCCATTCTTCGAGGCCTAAAATATTGGCAACGGTTTTAAGATTTGATTCTGATAAAGCATTCCGTTCCTGAGTTGGGCCGAACTACGTCAACTAACAAACCCATTTTGTGTCTGATATCATTTTGGATTTGGTCTTCCAATAAACAAGCTTGTGGGCGCCCTCATGCCCCTCTAGCATTAAGTTACTCGGTCGAGGCCCAAAATGACATCCCCCAGGAAAATGGGTCAATTTCTCCTGAGGCAAAGCAGTGCCATGGGTCTTTTCCGGCTCCATGACGCCTCACCCCCGCCTCTCCGGATCATATTGGGTTTTAGCGTCAGCTTGGCGAGGGCGGACCCCTTCCTATTACCACGCAATGTCCTTCATCGAAAATATGACCCAAAGTTCTTTTGCGTAGCACAATTTTATAACAATCAAACATAATGATGCCTATTACAAACCAAAAAAAATGTGAAGATTTTGTTTTGACCTTTAAGTTTTAAAAAGTTATGAGGATTTAATGATAAACCAAATTGTACGATGTTATTTATGAGCAGAATCAATGAATATGACTGAACATGATAATTAAATTTCCATAGAAAAGTTAGTGACAACCCTCAACAAAACAAAAAAAAAATCATATCTCGTCATCCCTTCATTTTTATGAGCTGGCATATAATATACAACTATGTTATTATGTGTTAATTCAGTCCATTAAAAAATAAAATGCGACCATTAAGGCACTGCCCCACAAAACAATATTTTTCCTATTTAACAAAAACCTGAATTGTGTCTTAATGTACCATGTTTTTTATGTAGTTTTTTAGCAGAGTTATGGCTACAAACTTCTTTTATGATAATATAGTTTGTTTATAATGCACCTGCGAAAAGATATTGCATTTTTTTGGTTTCTATGGGTTTTTCTCGCAAATCACAATAACACCGAAAATGATTATAAAAAACCTTCGGTGTCGTTGTCAAACCTCTAAAATAGTAACAGCTATCAATTAAACACATAAACCACACATGGCTGCAATCAAGCCAAAATTACACACTGTGATATGTCGAAACTTTAAAGAGCCATATGTAATGTAAAACGTTGTACGATACACGTGCGAATAGGAATAGGTAATCACCACTCGTTGCGAAATTCCTATTTTCTGCACTTGTATCGTAAAACTATTTTAATACAGTTGTTCAAAATGTTTTACTTTACGTAGCTGTTTAGCGTTCGCAAAGTTGGTTTTTGCAAACTAGTGCTTACTTATCCAACTTTTTAAAATTTATATCTGACCGTAATCCATACGATCACACCAAAGAGTTTGGATGCCCAAAAACTTGATATATTTTTTTATTAAACCATTACTTTTTATTACATCAAAAAATATTATTACACGGTATAAATTAAATATTTAATATCTGGGAAACCGAGCTTTGCTCGGAAAACATAAAAACTCAGAAATGCGCGTTTTCCCTGAGATAAGACCTAGCTAGATCGATTTTTCGCCCCCGAAAACCTCCATATAGCAAATGTCATCGAAATCGTTAGAGCCGTTTCAGAGATGCACGAAATATATATAAAAATATACAAGAATTGCTCGTTTAAAGGTTTAAAGATTTTTTATTATACAAATTAAATGTTATATAAAACGATATTTGTTATACAAATTAAATGTTATATTATATGAGACGATATTTCACTAAAACATTTTTTAAATTATTGGCTGAATGAAACTATCGTTGCCACGTTGGCTGTCGTTAATAGGAAAAATGGAAAATTATAAAGTGAAAACGGCGCCCGCCATTTTCAGTATTCACTTACTAAAATTCAGTTGTAACAAAATAATTCAACTTAAATAGCAACTGTGAGAGTGTTTTTATATGAAATGAGTTGTTGTGATCAATTTTTGCAATGTAAGTCTTTGCTGAACGTAGTGTATATAGTGCTGAATTAACAATAGCATTCAAGTTCAAGTGAAAATTCGTAACTGCAAGGTCTGTAAGTGTAATACTTACGTTACCGATATTTGTTTTATTGTGATTCTTTTGGAAAATGTATTACAAAACGTCGTTCAATGTACATGTGCAAGTGTCATTAATTACTTTGGTTCGCCTACGACTAGTGACATTTCGGGACTCGTAAATAATGACACACTTTGCACACTGGCATTGAAATGTACTATTAACTTGTCTTCTTTAGACTCATTATCTTTTGTTCAGTTTCGTTTTGTATCTCATTGTAGTTTCCGCCAAAAAAAAAATTGTTTTTCATTCGTTTTTCGTTTCAATCGCTATTTGTGAGCTTTGTGACTAATGGTTCATATTAATATCATTAAACTATTGCAAATATTATATTTAATACCAATTTACTACATAATATTACCTGGAAATGTCTCTAAAACGAATACAGTAATGATAATGACTTTCTCGAAAAAAATTAGGACCGAGAACGGGACGGGTAGCAAATGCATCCAAAAAAGAACGAGACGAATTGCCAATGAGAGCAAAAAAAAGAGAGAGAGAACGAAAAACGAATGTGACCAAATAATAACTTGCGAATGATACGAAAAAGGAGGAAGAAAAACAACGAATGAGGCCTAGGAAGGCCGTGACGAAAAACGAATAAGACATTTTAAGAGAGAGACTAGTATGGTGGCCGCCTGGCGGATATAGGCCACATTAAGTATTTAAAATTTCAATTTGACCGTCAACTTAAGAGGGGAGGGGATTTAATTACATTACATTCGTTAGTGTTTATTCGTCGATCCGACGTATCCGTATAAAAGCCTGGTATCGTATTCGTGTATCAATATCCGTTATAATATCCAAATCGTCGTAGAAAAACTGTTATTTTATCAAAATTGTTTTAAAACAAAAACGGACCAGTTCAATACATTGCCAATGACAGACGACGTCAGATTGCTGAAGTCATGTTTTTTTTCTATCGAGATAAGACTTAGCTTCTAGCGTAGAACTGGAGTTACGCCAATTTAGAATAAATACACAAAAAAATATTATAATAAAATATTATGTTTTCTTATTTTATTAGGTTTAATTTAGTTTATATTACTTATCTCCTTTATTTATCTCTTTTCTTAAGCTAGGCTTTTTATAATATGTATATAAAAGTAAAATATAAAAGCACAAAACAATACAAAGGATATAAACACATTATAAAAAACCTAACCTAGGGTGCCGCCAGCAGATCAATATTACTTATTATTATTACTTCAACAATATACCTTACTTATTAGGCAAAAAAATAGAATAAATTAAATACAAATTCTAGTGGAAAAATGAACTATTAGCGTATTCCTCGTTTCAATTAAAATGTAGATAACCAATAAAATTATAGGGTCAGAAAATTTAAATGTTGTCAATTCTGAAAATACCCAATTGGTTACTAATAAGTGCTGTTACCAGAGACCACAAAATAAAATTAAGTAGGTATCGATTTTTAATTATTAATGTATACAGCTGTAAAGTGATAAGCTTGCAATACAAAGTAGTATACATTGTTGTTCTGGTTTTACAGAATTCCCTGTAGCACTCGGAAAATTGCTATTTATTTCTAATCATATTAAGGATATATCAGCCTTGCACATTTCGATAGCTTTATTATGCATCTTTAATTTAATATATAGTTTACGTGGTTTTTTTTTTATTAAATACATAATGTGCAGTTTTCCAAGCCTGCCTCTTGCACATTTGACTAAATCTATACGTTTTCGTGTGAAAAATATGCAATGTTTGAAGGGGAACATCTTATATATAAACTAGTAAAAAAATAGTAGTCACTAAATTTGCGATAATATAGAGGCCTCATTAAAACAAGCAATTGAACCTTCTGGCAAAGTTGCAAAATTGCATTGGACACACTTTTTGTTTAGTATAATTTTCATAAAATGACCGCGTGTTTACATCTTCAGGCAATTTGGAGCTTTCCAAGGATTCCCATAAATTCTCCATCTGAATTTTATATTATTATATCATGTTATGATCATTACAAAATAAGCTAACAAACTGTGCCTAAACTTTTTTTATACATTAAGCTTTATTTTATATTTAATGAGTTGAAAACCTAGTAACAGAACTTAGTAAGCGACTCAGTATACTTCTGTTTGAAATGTTGCTAGTCAAATCCGTCTGTTTATATTACTAGCTATTTTGTACTAAAATTATACGGCTATGGCATGCCGAGTAATGATATACATACAATTGAAAATAAATGAAAATTAGACATGCTTTCGTGATTTTCTTGTATCGAGCCAACTCTAATATTTTAAGGTTTTGGTTAGAGTCTGCCCTTGCAAATATAGTGTCCGTGTGATTTTGTTTCATACCATTTGCCCTTGATTAAACCATGTAAAAACTCAATATAAAAACTACAATTTAGCGTTAGCCCCCCTCCTCCCCTAGTCAATTCTATGTGAGTTGGGGTCTTGGGGTCCATGAAAGTTCACAATCAATTTCGCAGCGTGCGCGGCCTTTAGGCCCTCTTTTTAGTTTAGGTATCGGCAAAATTCGGGTCAAATAAAGGGCACTTTTAGATGTTTTGTCGTTTATTATTACCTTAACAGTACTAAAACTCTGGCTTACACCAAACGTCTTTAAATCGTACCCGTACTAGTACATAAAGTGCCGAGTCATCCAATTGTAATGTGATCTTCTAAGAATTAGTCTTTACAATTTTGTTTTTAAATATTGGATTGATAGTCGCGATTAAAGCTAGTGCGACTGGCGATTAATAGGCGCGTTACTGACGTTGCGGAGCAAAATATTCCTATAGGAAAAATATATGTAGCTGTCGAACATGTATGTAGTTTAGATAATACCTAGGATGTGCATTCGGCCTGCTGCCGTGCTGGCCTGGTCGGAACTGGTAGTTGTGGTACTGCGGCCGCGTCTGCGGCGTCTGGCTCTGTGGTGCCACGAAACTGTGCCCAGCCTGAAAACGTTCATGCACCCTCATCAGTGTACTTCATATACGAAATTGGTGAGGTCGCATAATTTATCTAAACAAACTTATGCTTGTTTCCGGAACATTTCATATGGCATTGTAATGTTTACACATTACAACCACAACACAACTAATACACACATCTAACCGACATGTTGAGATTACTTAAGAGACGCAAAAACACATATTTAAATCTGTTTCACTTTACGTTTTAGTTGTCCATGGCAGAATGAAAACGGCGTAACAAGTTAATGTAGAATGACAGTACCATTGAGTTCTTCGTCATGTCCTGTGGTGGTGCCGGCGGCGCCGCCTGCGGGGGCGCCGGCTGTGAGCGGAGACCTGCCTGCGGTGTTGGCTGCGCGCCCCCGCCCGAGTTTGGCATGAAGGCCGCCCCGCTGCCGCCCGAGGGATGGTAGCATTCCGTTCCTGCGCAACATTACATCTCTATTACATTATTCTTCTTCACGATTTAAAGAAAAAATAACAGTACTAAGTCATCAACTCACTGTGTGGTGTAGGCGCCCGAGGATAACTGAATATCTTAGCTAAGGAAAATCTCGGAGATATCAATAAAAAATACGAATGACGACCACCAATCAAAACATTACTAGCCCAATGGACCACATGTTATAATAACAGTTGTTAAACATTTCGTATACGTACACGACACACTATACAAAACACAATGGTTCACAGTAAACAAACCTAAATAAAACATAAACCAAAACGGGTTTGACCAATCACGTGTAGGTATGCACTTACTAGCTTGAGTTAGCAATCTGTAATGGTGCGATGGCAGCATACAGTTGGAGTTGGAGTACCGAGAAGAAGGCTGTTCATGCTTGAGAGAGCTCGAGTTGGGCTGCTGCGGTATGAACTGCAGCGAGACATTGTTCAGTGGCAAATTGATTTGATTCGCGTTCATGTGCTGCGTGACGGCCGCCTGCGGCATGTTTAGCGATGTTTGTATACTTTGTGCCACATCAATCGCACCGTGCTGTGACTGGCCTCCATGATTGGCACATGCATGCGGCAGAGAATTCAGAGAACTGTTGGTTCCTCTTAGTGCCACCATTTTAATTTCATGATACAAATCTTTTAAAAATTGAACGAGCCAAATGTTGAACCATTCCCAAAACAATGGCGATACGATCATCGGCATAAGGCATTAATTCCTAATGTTTCATGTCATTATAAATTACATAAAATATAGTAACTTCTTCTTTGAGTTGTCGTTTATGAGATGGACGCTTATATATTAATAATCCTAATCCTCATAAAATACAATCTGGTTTGTGAATTCTAAATTCAGCATCGATAATCTACTATTATACTTCAAGAGGTTCGGTCATGAAATCTTACGTGGTTACGCATGATGGTAAAGTGTGAACACACCGCATTCGCGATTTAAATACTAGTTTATTGCAGCATACAGAAAATCGATAAGGAAACGCGCGTTACATGGTTCTACGCTAGCACTTGATTTAATACTGCCGCGACACTTTCACTCTATTGCCAACAATCGACACCGCTCTACTAAACTTCTAATACAATATTATTTAAAAAAAACTACAATTCATGAACAACACCAATTATTTGCGAAGAAAACAACTGTGAGATATCACACCGTTGAACATTTCATTTTGCAAAGCACGGAAAGGGGATGTTATGCCAGAAAGAGACAAAGACATCTTTTAGTTCACTTCCACAAATTTGGGGCGTCACCCAGCGCCGTATCCCGAGTCAACCCCACACCAATCCACTGTTAAGCATATTGAGGGAGAAGCGTGCTGAAATATACACCGCTCGTTTCATTCCTAGGATTGTTGTCGAAGATCGCACAAGCGCGTTAGTCTAACTAAAACACCCGCGAGCATCATGTCGTGCCCGTTTAAACAGAAAAAAGACAGGCTATGAGTTGCCAGGGAAAATTACAAGGGGAGTTTGACTTTTTTTGTTTCCGAGTCTACAGGGGTTGCTAGCCGTCGGCTGGTTTTCATAGAAAAATGCGAGTATAAAACGACACTATTGAAACAAATCTGAGAGGAAAACTCGATTATGAATTGCCGAGAGTACCGACCGGGCAAAGGTCACCAGAGTAAAATAAATTACTGCTGTTCCACAAAGTAATGACCCCCTATTTTAAGGCAAATTTGATTGAAATTATTATTTTAAATGAATCATTTTAAGTACTATCATAAACATAACTTTGATTAGACTAATTATTATTTATAGTGGTTTTGTTTCTATTTGAACAAGAAGTAAATAAACAAATAACTAAAACGAACAATAGTCGTGCATCTTATAGTACGTACATTTATTTACAAATACAACCATTATTTTTACGAGTACGATTAGCCTCCACCCTCCAGTCACAGTCACACAAAATACATAATATGGTTATAATTGCTACTCAATAATTAAATAATAAAATGTTACCAAAAGCAACTCAGTATGGCGAATAAGTTAACCTTTTGACAGTCAAGACGTGTGATTTTGTTGCTAGTCGGCGAAAATAAGCCTTGATAGCAAACAACATGCATAATGAAAACCTTTAATACTAGAATCACGAGAACGCTTTTCACGAACTATTGTTGTGTGGGTTCCGTACTAGAAGGGAGACCATGGTCCGTCTGTTCTGTATAAAACAAGGACTCACAGGATAAGTGATTTTGTAAATGGTTTATTTTGACACCACTTTTATCTACGTTGATTCAATCGTCAGCCGTTTTTACGGTTCCGTAGTCAACTAGGAACCCTTACAGTTTCGCCAATCGCCATACGGCTGTCTGTCGAGGATTTGCTCCGTGATGGTTAGTGCTAAAAAAACTGCAATTTGGCATGGATATATAAATCAATAAATCCGACAAAACGTATGATGAAATAAATAAAAAAGATAGTGTACACGTAAAGTGAGGGTGAAATCTTTTTTCGTATCAACCCTGCAGTATGAGGTATCGTTGGATAGGTCTTTCAAAACGAATAAGGGTCTTCCACAAACATTTTTAGGGTTCCGTACCAAAAAGGTAGAAACCCATATGGTGCGACTTTGTCTGTCCGTCTGTAACATTGCTAAATATCTCGAGAAGTACTTAAGCTATCGATTTGAAATGTAGAATAGTAATGAGACTAATGAGCGACGCTAACCCAGACATATTGAAAGTGTAATTTTCTTATTTTATTTATATTAATTATGGAAATATAAAGAAGGGGCAAAATTTCAAACTCTAGTTACTAATTCAAGTGGGGTATCATTTGAAAGAGCTCAAATTGAACATTATAAAACAATATTTTATGTTTTTTTTCATAGTGAAAAAAAAATACTTATGAAGGAAAATGTGGAAAAAATACCCCCCGCCCCCCTTTATTTAAATAACAAAAATCATTTTATAATTTAATTTGCAATTTAATCCCATTTGCGGGTGTTTATTAAAGTTGAAATATATATGAGATACACTAAAGACACTTCCTTTCAAATAAGTAAAACAAAAATTAGAGAAATCGGTTCACATGATAAAGAATTATCCCTGGAAAACCAACATACATACAGATCGCGTTAATTAGTTAGCCAATTTGCCCATAGATAGCGCTGTACACAATTATGCTAATAGTGTACTTCTGGTCAAAAGTCCTTCGTGAGAAAATTGAAACTTGACCGGTTTTTTTGATAATATGGTGAATATTTTCGGAAATAATCGCGCCGAAAAAAATTGTCTCCCCCCTCTAACTTTTAACGCATGGGTCCAAAAAATAAAAAATAAAGTGAGCTTAAGACAGACAGTAAATGATAACTCTGACGAACTATATCTAACTATATCAGTTTAGCCGTTTTTTAGTTACCGCAAAAAAACTCCCCCTTCATACTAAAAAGATGTACAGCATCAAACGTTATTATGGCATTAAATGGGATCCAACTTATTTGTCATTATTCATGTAAATAAATTAAAAAGTAAGATAAAAATGGCTTATTTTACTCATTCTATTGTTATATGTATTTCATTTCTCTAAAACAGTTTCATTGGCTGTAACGGCACGGCCACGCCATCGCGCGGCTCAATAAGGATCAATATTCAATATGCAAAAAGAGCAAGGTCAGCCGGGGCAAATGCAACTGTGGGTTAATTGCAACTATGGGACAGCTGCAACTATGGGACAAATGCACTCTTAAGAAGTGGGTAATAATGAGAATTATAATGACTGATGATGATGATGATGCTAGCTCATTACTTCTTGTATTTTTAGAGTAAATTGTTGCATTGGCCTCATGGTTGCAATTGCCCTGGGTGACCTTACTGAATCTTTTTTGTAGAAACTTTTGTGTAGATTATTTACATTAAACAACGATTTTTGCTATTGGCCACCGTTTACGAGTTATTTACGAAAACACATAAAATTTATTTTAATTAACTTTCCCGCTTTGATATCTTTTTAAATGTTATTCCTAGCCAAAAAGTGTACGAAATCTTTCTTATATGCAATTTTACATAGATTATTCGCGTGAAAGAACAGTTTTTGCTATGGACCACCGGTTACGACTTCTTAACGAAAAACTAAAAAAGGGGATAAGTTCAGTGACATGAGAGTTTAGACAGGAGGAATGGGTCTTGCAGAATGATGACTCGTAAGAAAAACTAAAAATAGAAAAATGAAATGAATCTGTAAAAAAAAAAAAACTGACTGAAAAGGATAAAAAAAGATATCATCCCGTTTTATATGCGCTAGCAACTGATACGTTTGAAATCGGTGCCAAGTGTAATAGTTACAATACTGGTTCTTACTACACCAGGAGGGTTGGAATTCTGGTTTACGGCGTTTTGACGCTTTTAATATTTGGCTTGGCACCGACTTCAAACGTATCAGTTTCTAGCGCATATAAAACGGGATGGCATTTTATTTTATCCTTTTTGAAGTTGGTTTTACTTGTTTTTAAAGATTATTTTATTTTTTACAATTTACTGGTTTTTAGATTTTTTTCTGTACTGTAATGTCAGACGATATTACAACTTCCCATATTTAATAGTTCTAGGTCAACGGGAAGTACCCTATAAATTTTGATTCCCTTGAGAGTGTCGAAATATACGTTTTGTGCGGCATAAATGGCCGTTTCTTTTTTTTACGTTAACTTATAAGACTGATTTTTTCACAGCTTCGATGGACTGTCAGAGTGTAGACCTGAGTAAATGGTTTTAATTTCAACTGGAAACCTCGACGCGTTCCCGATAAAGGGTCTTGACAGACAGACGGACATACAGACGGACGACAAAGTGATCCAATAAGGGTTCCGTTTTCTCCTTTTGAGGTAAGGAGCCCTAAAATACAAAACGCGTTGAACGAAACGGTCGTTGTGGCAGCTGTTAACTTGCTAAGTATAACCTTTCTGTTATTAATAATAAAACCGGCCAAGAGCATGTCGGGCCACGCTCAGTGTAGGGTTCCGTAGTTACTCTTCCGTCACAATAAGCTAAACTGGAGCTTAAAGTATAGTAAATTGTTAACCAAGGGATGAAACGGTACCTTTCACCCGAGTTAAACAAATAGGCAAATTTGCATAATCAGTACCTAATTAAAGTAAGTCTTTTTAAAATGAAGAGAAAACTTTTTGCGACAACTCAAAAACAGCTAAACTGATCATGTCCGCTATAGTTTTCATTTAATGTCTTTCTTAAGCTCTACTTCCACGATTTTTTTCATATTTTTTGGACCTATGGTTCAAAAGTTAGAGGGGGGGACACATTTTTTTTCTTTCGGAGCGATTATCTCCGAATATATTCACTTTATCAAAAAATGTTTCTTGAAAACCCCTATTAGTTTTGAAAGACCTTTCCAACGATACCTCACACTCTAAGGTTGAAGCGAAAAAAAAATTCACCCCCACTTTACGTGTAGGGGAGGTACCCTAAAAAAAATTAAATTTTTAGATTTTATTGTACGACTTTGTCGGCTTTATTGATTTATTATATCCATGCCAAATTACAGCTTTCTAGCACTAACGACCACGGAGCAAAGCCTCGGACAGACAGACAGACAGACAGACCGACGGACATGACGAAACTATAAGGGTTCCGTTTTATGCCATTTGGCTACGGAACCCTAAAAAACAATAAATTAATACAACTATTTCAAAAGCATCATACATGTAGACTTCAGTTCATAAACATAGCGTGATTGAATAAAAAAAATATTAGTGGTCGCCAGCTAGGTTGGATCTTGTAGCTGCCCTCACTGATGGGTTATTCCCAGTAGTTATCAATAAGTTTTTACCACTTGTATCAGACGAGAAAAAAAAATTAGTTACGAGAAGTAAGTTGAGTTCTTACTGGGCGGCGAAAATAAACCTTGATAGTAAACAATATCCAGATAGAAATAAACATTTTATACTAGAATGCTTTCGGGAAACTAATTATGTGGGTTCCGCACTTGTTACCAGTGACACAGAATAAAGAAATAGTATTTCATACAGAACATACACGTAACACCCCGCCCGAATGGAATTACCTTATCCCGCGGTAGCAGACTGTCTATAGATTGACAGAATTTCAGCTCGATTAGCAGCGTGATTTACGCGATGACGGAGAGTTCAAAATGGCGGTCTATTGTGCCAAGTATGGGTAGTTGTAAATTCCAAGTAGTGCTCAATAGGAATTGCAAATAATGTAAAAAAAATATGAGAGAAATGTTATCGAATAAATTTCACTTAAATTTCATGTAATGGCTCCTCTACACAATGGGCCAGCGCTGGACCAGGACAGAGGACCACGCACCATCGCTGGTCCATTACCTTTGATGCGCGGACGAAAAACCGAAACCGTGGCCACCCCATCGCCATCCCGCCGCGCCAAAGCATCCGACACCACTAACCTCTCTGACAGTAGCCAGTGACTCGTGACAGTAGCCGCGTGGCAAAAGAGTAATCGTACCCGGTTGTTATACGATAGACGGAAGTTCACGATCACGTGACTGACGATACGCTACGCCCTTTTTCCTCTCTTTTCATTTTTTTAAAACATATCTGCTATTTGTTTTGCATCGAATAAGTATAATAAACATTATACCTTACATGGTATAATTTTTTTATCTCTCATACATGAAATTTCATTTTACTCTTAATAAACCATATCCTAATAAACCATAATATTCGTATTTTATTTATTTATTTATTGTTTACTAAGAAATATGTTAATATTGATCATTTCCGCTTAACGTTTCATTATATTTGGCATGCTGTTAATTCCGATATTAAAAAAATGTGAACGGTTTTGAGACAAGAAAGCAGGAAGAGCTTTAACGAATTCTATATCTAAACATATTAAACAGCAAAGTCGCCCCGCCGCGTCTATCTGTCTGTTCGCTAAAAACACAAAAACCAAGAAAGTTAAATTAAATATAAGCAAAAATTTCCATTGAAACTTACATGAAATTTAAGTGTATGTTTCTAAGTAAGCTAGGTCTTATCTCTGAGAAAACGCGCATTTTTGAGTTTTTTTAATGTTTTTCGAGCAAAACTCGGTCGCCCAGGTACTAAAAGATTTAAGTTAGTATAAACTGTTAATAAGAAAGTCCTGAAGAGAAGTGCGAGATTACGAAGTAATGGAGGTAAATTGGTCTGTTTACATTATTTGCAATTTCTGATGTGGCTCTAGTGCAAAAATAGGCACAATAGATTTCGAGTTGCGGAAAAGGCCCTAAAAAACTAACTAACTAGTGGAAAGGGGTACCAGTCTAGCGCAGCTCCGGTGAAAAGAGGAGGAAGTGGTACTGATTCTGGGAAAAAAGGTAAAAATATTATAACATAGATATTCACTGCGAAATCAGTGTTAGAAGTTTCTTAGGCTAAATCATATTTATGTGAATATATAATTTTCAGTAAAAGATTTTAGCATCGAATGTAGTCCACAAAATGGCTGACCTAACAATGCATAACAAAAAGTATGTGAACTGTACAAGGCAGCACTTGCTTTGGCGTTTTTTATACTATGTCGGTGGCAAACAAGCATACGGCCCGCCTGATGGTAAGCAGTCTCCGTAGCCTATGAACGCCTGCAACTCCAGATGCGCGTTGTCGACCCTTTCTTCGACGTTGGCGTGAAGTGTCGATGTACATATTATGTTTCCGATTCAGGCCACAAGATGGCAGACCCTCCAACGCGGTCCCTATAGGAACAAGTATATTTTATCTAATTATGTATAAAAATAGATGTTATTGTTGTGTAGGCATCATCCTACACTATGCTTTTAAGGGTTTAAAAAATCCACCATGACATATGGAACAATATGAGTATGTATGCTACACATTGTAAGCAATGTATGGGTAACAGTGGATATATTATTTCATACAACAACACAGGTACTGAGCTTAGCTGAATCGGCTTAGCATCCCCGCCAGGCTAATATTTTTTCTGACTGTACACAACAAATGATTTAAGCAATTGGTCACTAAATGATATAACAAAATCTCTCAAAAATTAGACAAAATTGAGGAATTCGTTTCATGAATTTCATTATAGATGGGATTAAAAATGGCTAAACACTAATATTATAGTTCAAGAACAAGTACACAATTTATAGATACCTAAGCAAAACCCCTCTAGTTAGTGTGCCATATTATCTTTATTACTAGATCTGTCCACCTAGCAGCTGTTTATCAGTTGAAGCTAGAGTAGCAGGCCTGCAAAGGGTTTTACAATCAATATAAGTGTGTATCATCATTTCTAAATCTAAGGGCTTTTAGCTCATTCTTAATTTATAGGCGTATTCATTAATAGGCGGGTCCACACAGAGCGAGCATATGCGCCAGGCAATTTCCTCACGCACAAACCGGCCAGTGTAGACGTGCCTAATGAAATGTGGATCAATTTGTCTCAGTGGCTCAGAAGAATAATAATATTCTAGCCTCTACAGATGAAATGCCCAAAAAATAGGCTCCTAGGTCATGTAATAATTTTTTGGTGCTAGTTCTCCATCTATTAGCAGATTAGCACATCAAAACAAAGCAGAGTATATAAAGTATTTTATATTCACAAAAAATCTCTGATAATGACTTCAGTCAGTAACAAGAATGCTATTGTTTTTCAACAGTATACTTTGTAAAGTAGGATAAACAATAAACACTTTTAGCCTCCAACTCAGAAATAAACAACCACTTGAGTTGGATAAGCAATTACCTATAATAAATAGTTAATATGTTGCTACCATGATTATTATCATATTAACGGATCTTACTTGACAATAACGATAAAAAAGTTTAAATTAAATAAGAACAATATTCTTTACATTAGGAATTCTGGATACTTCGGAAAAATTTATGTTGCACATTAAGATGCAGTCAGTTGCATACTAAGTGTGATTCATGATGAGAATTCAATATGTATTATATAATGTATTCTTTTAATAAATTAATAGTTTAAGTAAAAGAACTGAGGCAATCTATGCTTTTTGTAGCATTTTCAGACCTTGCCAATGTAATTATGCGGAATCATCAATTAGCTCAAATGTTTATTTGTGTCACACTCACTCACTGTATACCATGACATGTTATGTTGTTGTGGGTGTGTATGTGTATATGAGGCCTTGATATTATTTATATTCATAATTTTCTTCTTCCTCCTGCCCTTATCCCACGTTATGTGGGGTCGGCACAACATGTTCTTCTCTTCCATTCTCCTCTATCTTTCATCACCTCAGCACTCACTCCTTTCTTTCTCATATCCTCCTTCACACAATCCATCCATCGTTTTTTGGGTCTACCATCCGCTCTCCGTCCATCAACATTCATTCCTAACATTCTTTTTCCTATATGGCATTCATCCCTCCTCATTAAATGCCCATACCACGCTAACCTACCACTCCTTATCTTCTCCGCTACTGGTGCTACTTTCAAACTTCCTCTTATATACTCATTCTTAATCCGATGCTTTCTCGTAACTCCACACATCCATCTCAATATTCTCATTTCCGCTGCGTGCACTCTTCTTTCATCCGTCACTTTCGTCACTCAGCATTCTGATCCATACATTACAACAGGTCTCACAATCATCCTGTAGATTTTCCCCTTAAGTTTAAGGGGCATTTGTGGATTGCAAGTTGTTCCAGAGAACTGTCGCCATTTCATCCATCCCGCATTTATTCTATTTTTCATGTCACGGTCGATGTTGCCATCACTTTGAATCAATGACCCAAGGTATTCATAATATTGTCATAAATATATAGTAGGACAATCAACTGTAATATGGGTCAATAAATGCATTTGTAAAAATTTAATTACAAACCTACAAAATAAAATTATAGCATTTTACTTTATATACAGTTTATAAAGTAAAATGCTAGTTCATCAGTATCATAGTATGAAGCAACCCAGGAGCAGACATAAGCCCAAAACACACCTGTTAGGAATATTTGACAAAATTATATGGAAAGGGTAACCTGCCCTAAAATACAGTGTAGACTCCATATAATTTCACTTGATATAATGATTCACTTCCTATAATGTCGACATTTGTTGGCTATAGTTGATTTAATTTAGTATTAATTTCTCTCTATATAATGAAAACTCTCTGTAGCATCAAAAAACGTCTGGTCCCTTGAGTGTTGCTATGTATACATAGTTTACACTGTAAATAGAGGTTGGGAGGGTGCATTATTTCGCATCACATGACCAATTATTATTGTTGTTGTTATTATTATTACTACAACAATCAATATTACAAATATGTGCCAAGTTTAAGCCAAGTTGCACTATCTAAATAATTCTCTCTTACACTCATTGAAGTGTTGTTTAAATGAATTATTTGTTTGCAACTGTAGCACATTACAATAGGAGGCAATGCCATCACCACCAGATTGTGTATATATCTCTACATATATTATTATGATAATAATTAGACATGACTATATAGTACACTATATTAACTAGTTATGTGCAACATTATAGTTCGGTGTTAATAAAACATTATAATTAGGGTACATTACTTTCATATTGTCAGTATTCTTTAAAATGTACCCATATTATAACAATATTTTATGAGACAATAACAATACATCTAATATTGTTAAGAGTAGTTTCATATTTTGACTTCAGTAGTATAGACTACTTGTGTTCCTTTTTGGGCCAATAATGCAAATTTAAAATCACATACTAGACACATTCATTGATAATTCGCACAATTCAGCAAATGGCACTCGCAATGTCCTGTAAACTAAGTGATCAGTTTCCATTATCAGTAACTAGTAATTGCATTAAGTCTGTTTGTTTATAATTTCGTCAGTAGACATTTGGATTTCTCAATAAACTAGAACAACACAAATTTATTCTTGCTTTAAGATGGGGTTGACATGTTGCCATTACAGTTCAGGATAAAAACATTAACAATCGAGTCACTTGTTGTTAATTGAATAACCACTACTAAACAGACAAAAATACAATTACTTTCTAAAGTTTAACACTGATCTTAATAGTATATTACTAGGTAAGTTTACGTGAAGTTAACTTACAGTAAACAGAGATTCGCGAATGCGGCTCTGCCAGATGCTGAAGTGGCATATATTACGTAAATATATTGATAAAGCAACAATAACACATGAAATAAAAAAGGATACGGTCCGGGGCCACGTTGATTCGGCGCCAACGGCACCTGATTCCCGTTGCCACTCATAATCTTGGCAGCATAGGTGTCGGGACACGTACACCACTCAAGGTGGCACGTAAAATCGCCCTAACCGATTGTAGGACACATCCGGCACATAGGTAGATGATTTACCGACGTCAGATTGACAAGTCACACAATTCAATATAATACCTTTAAAGGCAACGTTTCTAGCAAAAACATTGTACTACACTTGAAAAATCACATATATTCTCAGAAGAACTAAAAAGCATCACTAAGAAAGGATCCAGTCACTAAACAAACGACAGTACAAAATGGCGGATGTTAACCAATAAACAAACGTGACTGTCACTGTTTCGAGCCGAAATATACAATATTTATTACTTAATTTTAACGTTGCTTCTGTTGTACTATTGTCTGTATTATACTAAATATGTAAAAATATTTTATTTGATATAAATATATTAATACATTTTTTTTTCAAATGATAAAACTGTCATACGATAGTTCACGTCGTGTTCGTCTAGCTAGTACTCTCACGTCACGCAACTCGTAAGCAACATCGCATGCTGTCATTCATTCTTTTTTTTAATGTCTATTGCACGCCATAGAGGCAGAAAATAATAGGCTAGTCACAGATGCGCAGTAATATTGCAATGAATATCTCTTTTACTCTAATTAAGGCGTAATTAGAGGGACAGAGAAACATGCCCGCAATTTGCGAACTTTAGTGCTCGCGTTAGGCCGTCAGACCGAAGTGACAGTCTGACAGTACATAAAGGGCTCAACTGCACTCAACCTGCCGTTGGACCTAAGCAGTTGAACAATATATTTCGTGAAACGGAACACGATCAATTGGCCAAAAGGCCGTTAACCCCCCAAACGTTGTCTGTGACACTCAAGCCGTAGCCATTTAGGTGGGGGGCAAGTTGTGTATAGTGCGTAAAAATGTTTATGTGTGGGTTTTTAGCAGGTTCCTATCAAATAATACAATACTCACGTCAAGAACGTTAACTCCATACAAAAAATTGTCCCTTTCAAAACTTCCTTTATACTAGTGGCACTCTCTTTGTGTCTCAGAACTAAAATTAACAACCGGTGTAGCCTGGCGGGTATGGAAGGTAGAGTTAAGGAACAGAATCTCCTTAGGCAGAACTGTTGCAAAAGTTTCCAACTATAAATAATAGTTCCAATAGGGTTGTTTCCATTTACAAATCTTAGGGCAGAATTGTATCCCAATAAATTCTTTTGGATTATTTATATAAGAACATGTTCAAATACTTTTAGGGGACCTGTAATGACCATATTTTTGTAAATATTTAATTTAAAATATCTTTTCGCACATGTCATGTGACCAAACTCGAAACGCCATTGAAGATTCTGATGACGTCACAACTGTCAAATGTCAGTTGACAGTTCGTATCTTCTACGTGTGTATGTAGTTATGTGTCAAACCGTAAACTGTGACGTCACACAATTTTCAAAGAGCGTTTTGGG
The DNA here is from genome assembly GCF_033807575.1 of Cydia pomonella. Taxonomy (NCBI): domain Eukaryota; kingdom Metazoa; phylum Arthropoda; class Insecta; order Lepidoptera; family Tortricidae; genus Cydia; species Cydia pomonella. The sequence goes on along the minus strand of NC_084703.1, from coordinate 13,373,563 downwards.
CGCGAAAGCATCTGTCAAAATATATTTTGTTAATTTAACATATTTAAAGCCGTTTTTAGTATAAAAGTTGAATTTTAGGGCAACTTTTAGTTAATAAAGAACGTAATACAAGCGTTTCAAAAAATTGGAAAAAAACCCTATTCTCTGCAGAGTAGCGCGCTAGAGTAGCTAAGAACCTAGGCGTTATTGACGGAGTGAAACACGCTGTCTATGATTATATTTTTTTCTCAAGTATTCTAGGTAACCACCAACCAACTGCCAACTGGAGAAGCCAACTGGGGAAGTACTTCCACCTTCAAGAAAACAGCAGCCAAATAACACTAGACCCTACTCATAGTGTTGTGTTCCTGCCGGTGAGTAAGGTTGCCAGAGCTCAACGAGGGGGGGGGGGGGGGGGGGGTTAGGGTCGGCAACGCGCATGTAACTCCTCTGGAGTCGCAGGCGTACATAGGCTACGGAAACTGCTTACCATCAGGCGGGCCGTATGCTTGTTTGCCACCGACGTAGTATAAAAGTATTGTAGTGCTACCTATTTATGGTTTTTTGTCGGACATTTTTTGGTATATGGAGGTTCTGTTCCTTGCCTCTACTTTCCATACTGGCGGGGTTTGGTTGTACTCCAGTTCTAGCTATACTTGCCGTAAAACTAACTGGCCACTGAGATCATAATGCTATCTCCTTTACCCTTGTTAAGACCAACCAAGAGTGAAAGACCTGACCGGCCAGATAGTTTTGCGCCTGCAGATAGTATAGTGGTTCTAGATTCGAATCCCAGCGACGGAAATTCTTTTTGTATGTTTGTTTTTGTTGGAATGAAGTTTTTAAATTAGCATTTCTCAAATAGAAAAAATATATTAGATATTAATCAAAATCACAGGCATCTTTTGCCCTAAGAGATAATGATTTCTATATTTTACAGTTATTTCAAAATAATAGGTAACAAACCAGTTATTATCAAATTACAGATATTTTTACTCCTGTATATATTTATGTATTAGGATCAAAAGAGCTTGATTCCAAAAACACACAATAGGCAGAAAAAATGTCTATACAAATTTATGTATCGGCCGGAGCTTGTTGAACTAACTGTGACACTTGTATATAATATGAATTTAATAACACAAAACGTGGGCTTGTCGCATATAATATCTATTTTACATACCTATATGATTTTTATTCAATGGGACCTCAGGTTGGTAATTTAGATTTAATAATAGTGTGGTTACCAAATAACCTATCCTGTAAGTGTGATTATTATCTTTTGAAATTTTTTAAGCATTATTTATGTTTAGTTCACCTATATATTAGCGCGTGTTTTAATTTCCAGATTATCTTGATAACAATTAATAAAAGTAATTAAAAATCTTCATGATAAAAACAATGAAGTTAGGTGTATACTATTTATTGCTTTTAATATACCTACCTAAAACGTGAATCTTTGGCAGATCCGATTTTACTTCACAGTTGCAATTAATGTAAATTGTAATCATATTACATAATATGTAATATGATTACAATAATATGATTTTAATATGATTTTTTTGTTTTTTGGTCTGATATATTATATCAGGCCAAAAAACAAAAAAATACATCGATATATGACAACTTAAGTTGTGATGACATCTATCCGATTGTCGGACTTTCTGCACCACAGCCTAAAGCAGCGGTCTTGATGGTCACCGGGGAAACTAGTCGTTTTTTTTTTGTTTTTGAGCCTTTCCAAGGAAATTATATGACGGCCAAGGATTATTTTCTCACGTTCACCTTCTAAAACAAAACAGTCGCATTTTAAACAATACTATAACTATGGAAGATAGAGGTAAGGAATAGAATCTCCATGTACCAAAAAGTGTCCTTCAAAAACTTTAAATAGGGGTCATCCATTAATTACATCACACGAATTTCTAGGTTTTTTGACCCCTCCCCCCCTCTCCTTGTCACACTTGGTCACATTTGACAAACCCCTCCCCCCCTGGTGTGACGTCACAGTTTCGCATTTTTTTTTCAACAAAATCGGCGAATCTAATATGTTACTATTAATATTTGATCAAACTATTTTGGACAAAAGAAATATTAGTAATTATAACACAAAACCGACTAGGAAAGAAAATCGCATAAAACGATTATCGTTCTAACAAGTCGTTATTTAACTGTACAGCGAATATTTTTATTTTTATAAATACTGGTGAAGTTAAAGTGACGTCACAATGTTTGTGACTCCCCCCTCCCCCTTGTCACAAATTGTCACATTTTCTTGACCCCCTCCCTCCCCCTAAACGTGCGATGTAATTAATGGATGACCCCATAGGTGGCGCTACAATACCTAGAATACTTGAAACAAAAAATTCAAATAAATAGACAGCGCACTTCACTTTGTCATTACGTCTACGTGCTTAGCTACTCTAGCGCTACTCTGGAGAGATTGGGAACTATTATTTATACCTGACAGTTGGACACTTTTGCAACAGTTATGCCTATGGAGATTGTATTCCTTACCTCTACCTTCCATAATTCTAGGTATTGTAGCGCCTATTTAAAGTTTTTAGACGGACACAACATGGTACATTGAGATTATATTCTTTACCTCTACCTTCCATAACGATAATAGGGAGTATTACTGCAATATTCTGCCGCCAGAGTGCAGCACTAGCACCTTTCGTAGACCATAAACTTATACATACCGTGCCTTAAGAGCCCATCAACGTGCTCACTAGCGCCACTGCTAAATAATTGTAATTATTTAAATTTAACGATAGATATTCATAAAAGGGGGCCGCTACGTACTGTATTTTGTATTTAAGTACCTTTTGAATACATCATAATGGTTTTTACGTTGCTGGATTGGATTCGTCAATCTAGTCGTCCAAAGTTAAAACGGCCGTTTTTGTTTTGAGTTCATAGATCGAGGAATCCAGCAACATAGAAACTAGTTTGATGTATTCAAAAGGTACTTGAATACAAAATACAGTACGTAGCGGCCCCCTTTTTTTAAATATATATAGTTAAATTTAAACAATCACAATTATTTTCCAGTGGCGCTAGTGAGCATGTTGATCACAATTATTTTCCAGTGGCGCTAGTGAGCATGTTGATGGAACGTAGTGATTATATGCTCTTTGGTTGATGGGCTCTTAAACAAGTTTTGACAGCTGATAAAACATGACTAAACATGACATTGAAGCATCAAGGCGGTTTGCTTACAATGGAGTCAATGGGCCTACTGGGAAACGCGAAAATCGAAATTTTGGTATCTGAGGCAAGATAACGAAATTTAGGTTTTCTTATTTCGAGGAAAACCCTCAGATTGTGATGTATTGTGGTGGCGCTCCCTACGAGAAGTTTCGCGTAATATTCCCTATTGGCGGTCATTTAGAATTCGAAATAAAATGAGAATTGTTATTTACAGTTTACAGGTGATTTACAGGTTTAAAAGTTTCTTCTTGGTTCGTAGTAATATTATTGTGACTTCTACAAGTCAAACAGCGAGCCAAACGGTCTATATATCACTTACTGTGGTGGGTGGGGTGCAGTCGAACTAATATATTTTTTCTGTTCCTTAGACAACTAGGAACCCTTACGGTTCGGACATACGGACGTGGATGCGGTGTGCAAACGGGACATAAAGACATACATTTCCGAATTCTGTTTGCAGTTTAACCAACTTTACGTGTGTTTATTAAACTTGAAATTTCTATTACATGAAAGACACCTTTTTAGGATTCCGTAGTCAACTAGGAACCTTTATAGTTTCGCCATGTCCGTCTGTCTGCCTGTCTGTCCGAGCCTTTGCTCCGTGGTCATTAGTGCTAGAAAGATGAAATTTGGCATGGACATATAAATCAATAAAGCCGACAAAGTCGTACAATAAAATAAAATAAAATATTTTTAAGGTACTTGTAAAAAGGGGATGATTTTTTTTTTGCTTCAACCCTACAGTGTGAGGTATCGTTAAAAAGGTATTTCAAAACTAATAGAGGTCTTTAACAAATATTTTTTGATAAAGCGAATATATTCGGAGATAAATAGATAATCGCTCCGAAAGAAAAAAAGATTGTGTCCCCCCCCCCTCTCTAACTTTTGAACAATAGGTCCAAAAAATATGAAAAATATCATAGAAGTTAGAGCTTAAGAAAGACATTAAATGAAAACTATAGCGGACATGATCAATTTAGCTGTTTTTGAGTTATCGCAAAAAGTTTCCCGTCATAGTAAAAAGAAATTTTGAAATCGGTTCAGATGATAGAGAATTATTCTCGAAAAACTAACATACGTGCACATCGCACAAATTACATAATTTGCCGATAGATGGCGCTGTACACAATTATATGTAATGTATAGGTACTTCCGATCAAATGTTTTTCGCCTTTATAGTTATACGAGATAATTCAAAGTGTGTACGGAACCCTCGGTGGGCGAGTAAAACGAACTTGCACTTGAAAGGCTACGATAACCAAACTACCGCGACAAAAATAAGTGCCTTTCATCCCTTGGTTAACAATCTACTATTACTGTACGTGGTGTTTTTTCAACTCTTAGCCAAATTTTACTAGGTGAGTATATAGGTTATACTTACTTACTAAGCAATTTTTACTATGGGTACAACCCTAATGACTTCACAAAAAATTTCCCTCTCCAAACATCGATAGCTAAAATATATGAAACAGTCATTTTTTCCGCGATATCGGTGTTGGTCCTATAGTAAAAGTTGATTTCGGATTGAAAAAACCCCCGGTTAAAAATTACAAACGGGGTGTTTACAAAGAGGCAGAGGTCGACCATGTGGCAGATGGTCTGACGAATTAGTAGCAACAGCGGGTCCAAAATGGCTAGAGACAGCCCAAGATAGAGAGAAGTGGAATAGCTTGGGGGAGGCTTTTACCCGAAAGGGGCCCACATATTTTTTAAGTTAAATTATTTTATTTTAATTTTAATTTCTATATTTATTTTGTTTAAAGTATGTGTGGAAGAAATAAAGCTCTTTTATTTATTTTATTTTTTACAACCCTAATGACTTCACAAAAAATTTCCCTCTCCAAACATCGATAGCTAAAATATATGAAACAGTCATTTTTTCCGCGATATCGGTGTTGGTCCTATAGTAAAAGTTGATTTCGGATTGAAAAAACCCCCGGTTAAAAATTACAAACGGGGTGTTTTTGGGAAGGCACTTAAACGGAAATATTGTCCATTTAGTTGAAAATTATGCTACTAACGCTTTACAAATTTCTTTTTCAATGGATGTGCCGTTTTATATCTAGTTATTTTTTTTTTAGAAGTACCTATCCATTAATGAATTGAGCTTAATTGAAAACGAACTTTATGTACACAGGCTTAACGGTCGTATCGAAGATGAAAGCATGAGATGGGTGCACAAGCGTTGGGCACAACGCTGAAAGGTCCGTTGTGATGTTATATGGGCTGTAAATAACGGAGCTAAGGTAAGAAGCGGTCGGTTAGGTCGTACTGCGTTTGGCGACATCGAGTGGATGTGGGCGGAGTATCGATCGACGCTCGGGCATGCGCGAGCGTGCCGCGGACGGCGCAGACAGTAAACAGAGAGCACGCTGACGCTCGCTGAAAGGTGGTGCCCCGGGATGCCAACGCAGCTGGTGTTGGCGCTGCTCGCGGCCACAGCGGCGTGCACCCTTGCCCGGCCTCCAGGTAACCAACCATACTCACGGAAACACACACTCGATGAAAGCAACTGTAACATTTTGCCCATAGCCCAAGTCCTTATCGTCACTGATAACGGGTTTCCCGTATCAACAGTGTGTTGCGCTGCGAATTTAATTAGTCCTTATAACTAAGCTATTCGTGCGACACAACTAGTATTAAAATATAAAATATATATATATATATATATATATATATAGTTAAATGTTTCTCCATTTGACTGTGACACCTGTTACTCTTTTTTCATTGGCGATCTGCCTGAAATCGAGAAAATTGGCTTCAGAACCTCTATTCTCAATGTTTATTATTCCATGTAACCCTTTAACGGATCCGATTTAATAAACTCTACAAATTGAAGCCTCATTACCACCTCATAGTATTAATTATTCTACCGTGAAATAAAATACAAAGAGATTATGTTATAGGTTGATCATTTTTGCCTTGCAGTAAGTAGGTTTTAAGCAGTTTTCTTGCAGTAAGGGTTTAAGTAGTAAACGGTCATCGCCATAATAAATATAAAACAAAGAAGCTCTAACTATGAGTTTCAAAAAAGGTTTATATCCGATAATAATCCTTTGTTAATGTCGTATAAATATGTCAGTATTTATTACATTTTACAATGTTTTAACTGTAAGTTACATATGTATGATGTGGATGTTCTTTAATAAAAAAATAAGATGTACAAAAGGTTTATCTAGGCATCTGAAATAAAAAAAGACTCTATTGTCAAAGGGTTCTCTGTGTTTTTAGATTTTATTTTTGAGTATTTTACCTAGCCACAGATATTATGTACTTAAAGCTTATAGAATATTGTAACGACATACGTACTCCAGGTAATGGCAGTTTTAAACACACGTCAAATTATGCGTACATTCAGCCTTCGCATAGCCTTCTACCATTATAATTATAAACTGTCTAAATGAATTCGCGAAGCAACTCTTCGCGCCCGGTTGTATCTTAGGCCGAATGTCCGGCTGTTTCTTTAAGTACTCATGTCTTTTTAGGGTTCCGTACCAAAAATATACAAAAGGAATCGTTATGGTGCGACTCTGTCCGTCCGTCCGTCTGTCACACATTGCTAAATATTTCGAGAAGTACTTAAGCTATCGATTTGAAATTTGGAACTTTAATGAACAACGCTAACCCAGACATATGGCGAGTGTACATTTTTTATTTTATTTATATTAATTATGGAAAATGACCAATATAAAGAGGGGCGCATAATTTCAAAGTCTAGTTACTAGGTCAAGTGGGGTATCATTTGAAAGAGCTCAAATGAAACATTACAAAACAATTTATAATTTTTTTTATAGTGAAAAAAAAACTATTGAAAAAAAAAGGGAAAAAATATTATTCCAAAATTATGAACTTTTTACATTGTAATAACATTCTCATAAATAAGACAGGAAAAATAAATCGCACCTCTATCTTGATATCATTTTTTAATAACAAAAACCATTTTATAATTTAATTGGCAATTTAATCCCATTACACTAAAACCTTTTTTACAAAAATTATTGAAATCGCTTCACATGATAAAGAATTTGAAAAAGCAACATAAATACAGATCGCACAAATTAGTTAGCCAATTTTCCCATAGATGGCGCTGTACAGTCGAGTTCATAAATATGTATACATTTATTCACCTTATTGCAATGGATTAAGGCAGGGGTTCCCAATCTTTTTCAACATGCGGCGCAGTTACAAGTTTAGTATTTTGCAACGGCGCCCTTGTAAATTTAAAATCACGGTCGAAAAAGAGTGACACGGCGCTATATTATTTACCGATGCGAGCGCTCAAATAGGTACCCGCGAATATTTGTGGTTTCGGATAATGATAGAACTCACGGCGCCCCTCTTTACTTTCTACGGCGCACCAGGGCGCCGCGGCGCACACTTTGGGAACCCCTGGATTAAGGTGAGGAAATTTATACATATTTATGAACTCGACTGTACATAGTTATGCTAATTCGATGAGTCATGTCAAAGATTGGCCTAAAAATAAGTGTTAAAAAGACTGAAGTTCTGGCCCTTGACACAATTGCCAATTCCCAGATTGACATTAAACTCGGCCGAGACTCGCTTAACCAAGTAGAGCAGTTTAAATACCTGGGTAGCACCATCACAGCCAAGTGCCACCTTGAGAACGAGATAAACTGTAGAATAGGAGCCGCTGCAGCAGCATTCGGCAAACTTCGTTCAAAGGTGTTTCGGTCACACGACATAAAGCTCGCTACAAAGGTTGCTGTATACATGGCTATTGTCCTGCCAAATCTTCTATATGCTTCAGAAACGTGGTGCCTGTATCGGAAGCATATTCGCTCATTAGACAGCTTCCATCTGAGATGCCTCCGCGACATTATGGGTGTCCACTGGTCCGACCGTCTTAGGAACACGGAGATCCTTAGACGTGCCGATGTCGCCGGAATAGAGGCCTACCTAATGAGACGACAGCTACGATGGTGCGGTCACGTCTCCCGGATGTCCCAGGACCGAGTCGCGAAACGCATCTTCTACTGCGAACTGCAAAATGGTAAGCGAAAACGAGGCGGCCAGTTTCTGCGGTTCAAAGATGTGTTGAAGCGGCATATGAAGAGAGCTCATATAGAACCAACGACATGGGAGAGTCTAGCTGGTGACCGTCCACAGTGGAGGCATATTGTGCAGACGCAGGTGCGTGAATTCGAAGCCAGGCGACGCACAGAACTTGACGATAAGCGTGACGAGCTAAAGGCCAGACCACCTATGGCCATAACATATAATTACGTCGGAGGGGTGCTGACCTGCAGCGAGTGTGGCCGCACATTCGCTGCTAAGATTGGCTACGTCAGTCACCTGAGAGCGCACCAGCGACACTCTCAGCGGTAGAAAGCAGTTGCTGTGGCCGAAAACGGCTAGGAGACGATGATGATACTTCTGGTCAAAAGTCTTTCGTGATTATAGTTACATGAGAAAATTGAAAGTTTGTACGGAACCCTCGCTGCGCGAGATAAACGAACTCGCACTTGACCGGTTTTTAGGGTCCCGTAGGCAAATGGCAAAAAACGGAACCCTTATGGATTCGTCATGTCCGTCTGTCTGCCCGTTTATGTCACAGTCACTTTCTTCTGAAACTATAACAACAATACTGTTGAAACTTGGTAAGTAGATGTATTCTGTAAGCCGCATTAAGATTTTCACACAAAAATAGAAAAAAAAACAATAAAATTTGGGGGTTCCCCATACTTAGAACTGAAACTCAACATTTTTTTTTCATCAAACCCATGCGTGAGGGGTGTCTATGAATAGGTCTTCAAAAATTATATTGAAGTTTTTAATATCATTTTTTTTTTTTCTAAATAGGGCATAATAAAATAGGGCATGTATAGTTTACAAAAAATGTCTAAGGGCTATTTTTCTATTTATTTAGAAACAAACAGTCATACACAATTTTTGATCAAAACTTATAGATAAAAAATAGACCTATAGTTTCATATGTAGAAATAAAATATAAACAGGTCCGTGGCTATTACAAAAAACAAAAAGACTTAAATCTGTATTTTATGATAATATTACACATAAAAAATCCCGCAATTTTTTTTTATAGTCTTAGCATTTTACTAGGTCCCAAACACACCTAAATTATTCTGCAAATTTTTAAACAGATCAATCCTAGTTCGTATTTATTCGTCATATTTAATTTAGGTTGCTCATCGTAAAATGTGCCTACTTTTCTCCAGAATTTGCTAAAAAATTCGAAATCATTGATATAAATCATGCCGATTTAAAATACACCATCACTAATCATGTTTAACACTTAAATGAAGTTGGGACATAGACATAGCCATAGACATAGAATTTTTTTATTTAACACCACATTGAAACATGTTTACAGGCAATGCTACAAAACATTACAAGCCTTAAAATGAAACTTAATTAGGCACAAATTTATGTTTACATGTAGATATAAAAAACTTTTAAAATTATGATGCTAAAAAGGAGCGAACCTCAGCATGTGTTGCAGCAGTTGTGATATAGTTTTAATGTACGATATAAATATAAACATTAATTTAGGAGCAGTGTTCCCTAGTAACTTTGCCTCCCAATTGAATTTATTTCAAAACTTGCACTTTAGAGGTTTTACAGCATTTTAACACCTTGTTAGTAATAGTTTGCTCCAATAAGAGTAATCATAGTCAAATTTTGAGTATGTGAAATGGAAATGGTGAGTCAAATTATAATACATGTATTGGGACGAAATGTAAAAATATTTTCTCTTAAAGTTATTTATTTTTAATACTATTACAATACCTAATCATTAATCTTGCTGTCTGTGTATGTATACATGGGAAAAGTACAAAAATATATTTAAAGGTATAAAAAACTAGTACTGATCATTTTACTTACGCCTTAATCAAAATAACTAAAACGAGTTCTGGGTGGATATTATCCGTTATTTAATTCAATATAATAATATAATATACATTCTATCCCCAAATTAGGACAAGTTCAAGTACATTATTGTCCATTTTTTGGTGGTCTCTGGGCATACGTCATTGCCAACACTTAAACAGACCTTTTAATGGAAGATATATACCTAACTATATTTTTGGAGCTAACTTACCCGAAATCGTGGAGCATAGTAGGCACACTAGGCACGTTAAAATGAAAGTAAGCCTTGAATAAACAGAAAAGTCCTCATAATATTGTGAATATAAAATAGCTGATTATAATTAAGTAAAATAAATAAAATAAAAATCGGCCAAGTGCGAGTCGGACTCGCGCATGAAGGGTTCCGTACCATTTATAACGTATTAAAAAAAATCTACTTACTAGATCTTGTTCAACATTTTACCACTTTGGACACACATTTTACCACTCTGGAACTGTCTCTCGCGCAAACTATTCATTTTAGAAAAAAATGATATTAGAAACCTCAATATCATTTTTGAATACCTATCCATAATACCCCACACGTATGGGTTTGATGAAAAAATTTTTTTTTTTAATTTTATGACGTTTTTAAAAAAAACTACTCACTAGATCTCGTTCAAACCAATTTTCGGTGGAAGTTTGCATGGTAATGTATACATATATTTTTTGTAGATTTTTCATTCTGTTATTTTAGAAGTTACAGGGGGGGGGGGGGACACATTTTTTCACTTTAGAAGTGTCTCTCGCGCAAACTATTCAGTTTAGAAAAAAATGATATTAGGAACCTAAATATCATTTTTGAAGACCTATCCATAGATACCCCACACGTATGGGTTTGATGAAAAAAGATTTTTTGAGTTTCAGTTCTAAATATGGGGAACCCCCAAAATTTATTGTTTTTTTTTCTATTTTTGTGTGAACATCTTAATGCGGTTCATAGAATACATCCACTTACTAAGTTTGAACAGTATAGCTCTTATAGTTTCGGAAAAAAGTGGCTGTGACATAATCGGACAGACAGACGGATATGACGAATCTATAAGGGTTCCGTTTTTTGCCATTTGGCTACGGAACCCTAAAAGCCTTTCATTTCGTTTCAGATTACAAAAAGAGTGAAGATAAAATTAAATTATAATTATATAAGAAAACTTACTAAATACATATAAAATAATTGTATAACGCAGGGAATACTTCCACAATGTCTCAAGATGGGGAAGGTTATTCCACTTAACAAAAACCGGCCAAGAGCATGTCGGGCCATGCTCAGTGTAGTTAACTCTTCAATAAGCTAAACTGGAGCTTAAAGTACTTATAGTAGATTGTTAACCAAGGGATAAAACGGTACCTTTCACCCGAGTTAAACAAATAGGCAAATTTGCATAATCAGTACCTAATTAAAGTAACAGACTTACTTGCAATCGGAGACTTTGCACGTCTAAAGATAAATATCCCATAGCGAAAAACATTTACATTGCAATACATGAATAAAACACATTTTTTAGCGATCTGCAGTAATTTTAAAATGATTTGGTTCATTAAAGCATGAAAAAGTAAAGTATAACAATAAGTCCTAGACGTAATGCATCGTACATGAGTGCAATAAACGAATATGAATATAATATTAGCGGGATTGCCTCTTACTTTTTATTTTTTACTCGTTCGTTGTAAAACTGCCAATAGTCAACGGCTTTACTCATACAGCCAATGAAACTGATTTAGACAAATTAAATATTAAATAAAAATAGAATGAGTAAGATAAGCAAATTTTTATCTTAAATTTTAGCTTATTTACATGAATAATGCTAAATAACTTTAACAACATATTTAATGTCGTAATAACATTTAGATGTGGATGTATGTACGTCTTTTTGCTATGAAGGTGAAACTTTTTGCTATAACTCAAAAACAGCTAAACTGATCATGTCCGCTATAGTTTTCATTTAATGTCTTTCTTAAGCTTTACTTCCACGATGATTTTAATATTTTTTGGACCTATGGTTTAAAAGTTAGAGGGGGGGGGGGGGAGGGACACATTTTTTTCTTTCGTGGTGATTATCTCCAAATATATTCACGATATCAAAAAAAAATGTTAAATACCCCTATTAGTTTTGAAAGACCTTTCCAACGATACCCCACACTGTAGGGTTGACACAGTAAAAAAAATCACCCCCACTTTACGTGTAGGGGAGGTACTCTAAAAATATATATAGATTTTATTGTACGACTTTGTCGGCTTTATTGATTTATATGTCCATGCCAAATTTCATCTTTCTAGCACTAACGACCACGGAGCAAAGCCTCGGATAGACAGACACAGATGGACATGGTCAAACTATAAGGGTTCATAGTTGACTACGGAACCCTAAACAAGGAGAAATGGAGGACCCTAACAATTATAGACCTGTTTGGATTCTTCCAGCTGTATCTAAAATATTAGAGTCTATAATCAATAACAAAGCAACTGAATATTTTGAGCGTCACAGCTTGTTTAATTCGAACCAATTTGGCCTTCAGAAGGGGTAGTCAACAGAAATGGTATTGAGGAAAGTTATCGATTTTGTGTTCACAGTCAAAATTCTTTATTTGTTATTGGATAGTTCGCAGAAATGCTCTAGTATTGGCCAAATAAAGAAACTTGAACTTAAAACGTACCAACTAATATATATATATATTATTTTAATATTTCGACGGATTGTCCACAGAGCCCCTAGTGTAAATTTATTCGATTTCGAAATGTGACGTACGCGTTTGCGATAAGTCTCATTTAGTATGGGATTTAGACACACCGCACCAAGCGGAACGTTTTGGAAACTCAAAATCTCATACAAAATGAGACTTAACGCAAACGCGTACGTCACGTTACGCCATCGAATAAATGTACACTAGGGGTACTGATTTTAACGTGCAAGGTAATTAAACTAGGTATGAAATTCGAAATCAGCATATTTTGCAAGCTTTTATTTAACTTGCCCTGTAAGCTGTAAGTATAGGTATGTATGTATGTACCTACATATGTTAATTTGCTAGTGTGGGTCAAATCTTAGAAGCTAAATATGACCACTTTCCGATTTCCGATTGTGCTGAAATTTTGCATACATATGTAAATCGGATGACAATGCAATAATATGATGACGTGAAGTTGATCTGATGATGGAGACAGGAGGTGGCCATGGGAACTATATGTGATAAAATAACGCAAACTAATTGTGTTTGGGGTTGTTACTTGTTAGAATTGTTCGATGAGTATTAATTGACTGTGGAAAGAAGAGTACAGTCAGCGATAAAAGCTTGTACAAAAAATGTTTTTGTCAAAAAGTTATTCAGGTATTGACTGCCAAACAGTTGGTGGCCCTGGCTGGTGTCCTTTTCTAATGAAAGGTTAAGAACCATTGGTTTTGACAATGTTTGTTTTGTTAGAGCCCACGCCGTCTCGAGTGGTGGCGCTGGAGCCCGCACTGCGAGGCCCGCTCCGCCAGCGCGTGCCCATTCCAGAGTCGCGAGAGTACCTGTTACCGAGGTTCCCGCTGCCACACTTTCTAGCATACGATGACAGCCCCCGGATGGCTCCACCGCCGCAGCGAACTTTACACGACCACGATTGGCTGAATAAGGTTAGAATACAATTTATTTTAGTCGGATACTTACGGAGCACATTGTTAATTTTTACAGGTGCCTATAATTTTAAAATAAATTCAGTCCTGTAGACAACTTAACAGCTTTTGTGCTTATACGTAAAGATAAAATCACACTAGTCAATAGAAAAGAAGCACTTATTCTCCCTTATTGCGTAGGTATAAGGTTTTATTGCTTTATCTACGGTTAACAGGAAACACGCGTCTTATTGCTCCTATGTGTACTACCTACTTCCCCGCAGAGACGCGGGCTGCACTTTTTAAGACTGAAGACATTCGATCTAGGGAATGTAAACCGGTTTTTCATTGTATGTAAATTCCGGTTAATAGATAGTAAGATAGAATTTTTATTCGTATTAATCATACACTGTCAGTTACATATTAATAATTAATGTAGATTCACATGTCTATAAATTATTTAAATAACCGATTATTAAAAGAAATTTCATACAAATAAAAACCGGTTTACATTCCCTAATTCTATCTTTTTTTAAATACTACGTCGGTGGCAAACAAGCATACGGCCCGCCTGATGGTAAGCAGTCTCCGTAGCCTATGTACGCCTAGGAGTTTCATGCGCGTTGCCGACCCAAACCCCCCTCCCCCTCGTTGGGCTTTGAACATTAAATCTTAACATTAGTCTTGCGCTTAAGCACGTTAGAGAGCTTTCATTTAAAAAATTGTTTTTTTAATACAGTTGCTCAAAAAGTGCTACTTTAGCTTTACGTAGCTGTTTAGCGTGCGGAAAGTCGGATTTCGCGAACTAGTGCTTTTTACTTTTCCACTTGTTCCAATTCATGACTATAATACTTATTGATGAGTGTTAATGTTAGTTTCCTTTAAAAGTCGTAATCAACATAAAAACCTACTGTTAATGTAAAAATAATAAATATAAGCATATTTCATATTTTATTACTTACCTCTTAATTATTAGAACACGTTCATTTTTTAATATTTAATATTGAAAAACCGTTCTTAATAAGTTGTCTGAATGGAACGGAATAGCTGCCGAAACGCCTGTCAAAGCAGAGGCGTTTTTTCTTACTGCAAAAATGTTTTAAGTTTCCAAAGGCAACATTCGATATTGTTTTCATACAATTTAAATATACGGGACACACATAATCGTAAATAACGATACTTAGGTAATAATAGTATAATATTTATATATTTACAATTGTTTCTGTCTTATAAACATGCATAAAAAAGACTCGTTTTTCTTATTTTTCGCAACTGTATTAAAAAACGTCGTTCGATACACGTGCTAAAATGTCAGTCTACACTCACCCCGAGTCGATATCTCGGTACTTGTGAAGTAATGACATACTTTCCGCACTAGCATCGAAATTTACTATTTCAACGCACTTCCTTAAGACGACGTTTTTATTCCACCGATTTTTGGCTCATAATCCTAGATATTAAACACGCGTGCTTTTTCAGCTATGTTTTTCAGGATATTATAACACTCGTGCTTTTTCATTATATTATCCGACTGAGTTAAGAAGGTAACTGATTGCTAATTATATGCATGGAAACGGAGCCTTCTTAATTTGGTCGAGAAATACATTTTTTTAACCAACTATTAGGTTTCAAATGTTAGTTTAAAGAGGTTTTATCACACCAAACATAATTTATAGATTAAATTATCTCGTAAATTTCATTAATGAAGAAACATGTTACATGTTTTCAATTGGCTGTTTGTTGATTTCGTTGGCGTCTTTTCCTTGCGCGCGCATTGGAATCGTGAGTAAAAAAAAATAACGCGCCAGCCATTTTCCGTATTTGTCATAACATTGCAACAGTTTTGTATGTTTTTGTTTTTAGTTTATATATTGACTAAAATGTCATTTTCAAAAATTGAAAATGAAGAACACATAAAATTGACGCTGCCAGTAACACTAATAGAGGCAAGAGCCGAGAACGATAGCCTTTTGGCTACGGAACCTTAAAAAAGCTGCAGCTTCTGCGGTAGCCTTTAACGCATACACTGCCACCGACGCATATATGCGTTCACCGTCATACAAGTTTGTTCCTAGGCCACGCCCCCTGGCAGTGAATGCGTTAAGTTAAAATTGCGCAAGTGGCTTCTTAGCAATACATACTATTCCATAGACGAGTTTTTCGATCTCCCTAACATATAAATATTATTTATTGTAAATGTGTTAAATTAAACGTGTTAAATGTGTAATAATTAAATTGAATATGTGCCTAATGATATGAAAACCATCATGTTCATGACATGTAACTTGGCGTTGTAAATAAATTATTTGTATTTGTATCTCTGGTCTGGCGCTTCACAATACCAGCTCCTTCCTCTTGACTCCGTCCAACGACGGGCAGTTATTATTGTCGGCGATCCCGATCTTAATGACGGCTTAGAATTAACCTCTTAGCCTTCGGAGAGGCGATTGCTCTCTTTGCATGTTCTACCGTCTCTAAAATGGGGAATGCTCCGAAGAACTTTTTGAATTGGTGTCATCGTCACGTTTTTATAACCGCACCTCCCACCAAAGGAGCAACGCTCATCCTCACTTCTTTTCTTTGACACATGGGCTACATGGCACACCAAGAATGAGAGAGCATCTCATTCGTTTCGTCATAGAACGTGCAAAATGTGGAATGAGTTGATTCATGAGGTATTTTCTTTGCGTTACGACATTGAATTCTTCAAGAAGCGGGTATTTAGAGTCCTCAAGGGTCGGCAACGCTTAAGTGGCTCCTATGATATTGCTTATGTCCATGGACGACGACGACCCCTTCCCATCAGGCCGCTTGCCTGCTCGTTTGCTGGCATAACATATCATTCTACTTCTATTTATTCTTATAAACCTAAAAGCTACATGCATGCCAAGTTTCGTGCTTTCTGCCGGATGGGACCTTACCTCCATACCAAAGAGGATTGATAGTAACAGAGAGGTAAAGTCTAAGAAAAAAACGTGCCCCCTAGTTTATCATCCAAAAATAAAACCTTATCTCGTTATAGAGGTTAGATTACATTTTTCGAGTTATGGAGGTTTGGCTTTGAAGAAAAAAGGGAAATAGCTTCACGTTTTTTTCACGTTAACGACGATTTTACCTTATCGAAGAGCGAGTTACCGACGTTCCACTGTAAATACATAGTTATTTGTTTTACAATGGGGCCAGGTTGTTATTTAACCCCTCGTGAAATAAACAAATTTTGTTACCGAGTGAAACACAAAATTGTTCACTACACCAACACGACTAACTACTACTAAGTTTACAAATGAAATCCAAATGAACGCTACCTATTAAATGTTTGTCATTCAAAATTTGCATCAAATTTCTTTGCCACTCTTATGGATAAAATTCAACTGTCTCATCAGTGTTTGGAGAATAAAGAGATCCTTTTCGAGCTGGTGTAGCGAAATAGTACATTACGATACAAGTGCGAAAAATAGGAAATTTAAACGAGTGGCGATAAATTAAAACCGACCGAAGGGAGTGTTTTAAATCGACACGAGTTGCGAATAATCTATTCGCACATGTATCGTACAACGTTTTACAGTACATAATGTACATATGGCCCTTTAAATGTTCGACACAGTAACGTAATATGCTAATTTTCGCACGTGTGCGGTAAAGTAGCACCATATGTACTGTAAATTATATTTACATAATTACTTTTACCAATTGTTGTAAAATTACTCTTTCTGATTCTGGAGTGTCTGATTTGCTTTCCATTAGAATTTCAAATTCTTAAAGCATCTCATAACTCCGTCATTTCTGAACTGATCTTGAAAAACTTTTTTTTGATTGTATTTGTATATATACAGATTGATCCCGTTATTGTCAAAACTCAGTTCTGATGATGGGATCCATGAGGAGTCGAGGGAACTCTTCAAATAGGAAAGGCATACATATAGTCATTTTTGTATTTTCATCAACAAATTAAGCATTTACATGTAAAAAAGTGACATTTGATGAAGTGGAACTGCTCATGCTGATGTTGATCAGAATGGAACTCTTCAACGACGCATAGTTCCCGCTTGGCGATTTGTCGTCTTCGTTATGTTTGTTAGGCAAATTAGGTTTTCAGGACAATTTCTTGTCAAGCTCGAGATCTGATGGTAGAATCTATGAGGAATCCAGGAAACTCCTCAAATTTTAAAGGCATACATGTAGTGATTTTTGTATTTTCTTTAACAAATCAAGCATTCACATTTAAACAAGTGTCATTTGATGCAATGGAACTGCTGATGATGATCAGAATGAAACTTTTCAACGACGCATAGTTCACGTTTGATGATTTGTCTTCTTCGCTGTGTTTGTTAAGCAAAATAGATTTTAAAAACAATTTTTTGTCAAGTTTGAGTTCTGACGATGGGGTTCATGAGGAATCGAGGTAACTCCTCAAATGTTAAAGGCATGTATATTCATCAACAAATCAAGCATATGAACCAATTCATATGAAACATTACACAATGACGTCACGGTCAACTCACCAATTTTTGTTACATCTCTATCCTATTTATTATATAGAACTGTTTGAAGTGTGTTTAAAAATAACTGCTATCTATGTTTTTCTAATAATTATCTGGTACTTTATTTCATGCATGGTGTGAAATAATTTATTTTAAATACAGTCGAATAGCCTATTGCGGGAATCTTACCAGTCAACCATAGGGCAAATCTGAAATGTGTCAAGGTGGGTGCAGTGATAAAAAAAAAACATTTTACCTATTTTTCTACATAATTAGGCGTAGGTAGCTGTCTTTTTTATTTCATTGTATGAAACCCAAAATCAACAATCATCTTTCTTTCACCCGGTCTCCCTCACTGAAGGGTTTAATTTCTTAAAATTATACACATATGTCAAACCTTGGTCGTACCTATGCATTAAGAGTAATTACCTTGCAGGAAATTGATCGCATCAATCAGATGTCAGGTGAAAGTGAATCCATCGTGAGACCATACGACGACGATTTGGCCCGCTGGATTGCCCGTGACCCTTATGTGCAGCGTATGTTCGAAAGTCCCATTAAAACGGCTCCTAGCCACAAATTGGTTCTAGAGTATATGAACGAAGTAGATGAAACCAGAGAGCGACCACGTCTAATGCCGGCTCCCTCTTTTCATGAAATAAAAGGCCTAAGCAAACGCCCTGAGAACCCGGTCAGAGATGATAGAAAATCATTTGCACTTACACCTCTTGATAAAGGCTATTTTGAACCAGACCCGAATGCGAAAAACCAACGTAAGTAGTAGTATTTTGGCTGCATACTGTACTATGTTATAAAATATACGTTCGAATTTGAATTTGTTTAACGTTATAATTTACTTCTTAATGGAGTCCGTCTAAGTTAACTCAGTTAAGAATGTGAAGCTAATTAAATAGGAATTTGTGTTTTTTGGCGCCTCTTGCACACTCTGTCACTGCAAAGTCCGTGAAAAGTTAGCTTGGTTTGACTCTAGTACTTGTATGTAGGTGTATCTACCTAAGGTGTGGTACTTTAACAACATTGAATAAACAAACCGATAAGCCGATAGACTATGATTCTTAGTTTAGGTACCTAGGTATGGGAAGTACGGACAAAATGACAGGCTATTTTGTTTTTGGACCATTATTTAAAGTACTTATATTTGTTTCAGTTATTAACACAGCCTTTAAATTTAATAGTAACAATATTAAAGGATATATTCAGGAAAATATAAAGGAATGAAAAAAAAAATCATTTTGTCCATATAGTATGGGTAAAATGATGCACTAAGGATGGACATAATGGCATACTAAAATTGTAAGGGCATAGTTTACAAAAAAAAAATAGTCTTTTTTAGAACACATCAGCATGAGCCCAACGAGGACAATTTTTACATCGTAACCAGCTTCTTCTTTCAACGGGGTTTAGAACTGACATAACACTATAACATTTTGTCCATATATGTCATTTTGTTCGTATCTTCACTTCACACTTAATGCCGAATTTATGCTTTAATTTCATTGCACCTAAATATCATAACGCCATTGTTTTGAGTGTTGCGTCGTTTCAAATTTAGGACAATTAAAGACTAAATTTCAAAACAACTTGGTCCCAAAATGCCTAAATATTAAATTGCTTCCTTTTTATAATGGCTGAATGTCGTAATAGTAGGGGAGCCGAAGATGCTAAATTTGGAGTAACTCTACGGAAGGGTAGAAAATGGGAATAAGAATTTACTCGTGCGAGTTAGACATTCAGAGAGGATGTTAAAGAAGTGAGCTCTACAAAAGCTCACACTAAAAAGTTATTGAATTGTTGGAAATATATAAAAAAACACCATCTAGAAATACTCGAGAGTGTCAGATTGATGTCCCATTTGTTAAAACTTACTATGATGTGGAAGAGTATCTTAATTCTGACAGTTTATTATTTTTATTTTTTATGATAATTTCCAAAATTTCGTATTTATTTAGATACTTTTTTATTTGTATTTAGTGTAATTAATTGCGTCGAATGCTGTAAAGTAGACCAAAACAGAACGACGCGTTCAAAAGACAATTTTTTTTCATATTTTTTGGTATAATTATTTAAATTTTAAGATTGATAAGCTTATTGAGAATGCAAAGCTATAATTTGAGCTCGAAAAGCCCAAAAGTTCAGGAATGGATATATTTTCGAGCGCTTCAAGCTCGAAAATAGCAGAAAGTTTCGTACATGGCCTATAGGGGTCAAACATTTTACCCTTTTTTTAAATCTTCATCGTCATCCGAGGAAGTGTCGTATATTGCACATCAACTAAATCCATTGGGTCGTCAATATTGGATTCAGCCACTATATCAATTACAAGAAATCATTATTACACTTTTTACCACCAACAACAAAAAGGTAACAAGTTTCGTAAACTTATTTTATTTGCCTACCACATGACCTGTGTGCAAAATGACGTCATTTATTCGTGATAAGGTTCGAGCCTTAACATAATATAGGATAATATAGCACTCATCATGTACCTACTCATTAGGTAATATAGGTACCTAATTTTGGATTTAGGCAAGTATTTAGGAATGTATTTTGAGAAAATACTTTAGAAATTCTGGGATTCAGGCGTTTTGGAACTATTCCGTTTTGAAAACTAGGAATTTTGGTATACGGGGAAAACGAAATTAAGGTGCAATGAAACCAACGCGAGTTACTGCCTATCTAATATGCGCAGCGCCAGCGACCATACATCAATTGTACAAGTTGAACTCGCAGTCTGTTGTCTCATTGGTACTATAAAAAAAACTCTCAGATCACCTTAAAGTCCTAAAATATTGATTTATTGTAGTATATTTTGAAATTCCGTATTATTTTGCTCTGTTTACGGCTAAAATAGAAAAGTAAATGCTTACTACGAATTCATGTTCTGTTTTTGTGTAGCCACTACTCTGAGGTGAGGATGGCGGGTGGAGCTTGGCAAATTTCAACAAAATATTTATAAATATAGTGTATTAAAAGTTTAATAGAAACCAGTGTACCTCTCCCTAAAACAAGATATAAAAAAAAGAAAGCCCGGTACGGTAGTGGCGGGTAGGTGTACTTCCGTTTGTCCCAATTACTTTTCACCAAATTTCACATCCCAATAAACATATCGCAGTAGTTTAATTTCCCAAATGAATCTTTGGCAAATTTACACTTCGCAATTAATTTGTTTGGTTTAATTATCATTTGGCATCATTTTACTTGTAATTTTTTTAAAGATATTTAAAAACATATTAACAAATGTTTTTAATGGGAAGGGTTTTTTAATATTCATAAAACCGCCCAAGGACATGTCGGGCCAAGCTCAGTGTAGGGTTTCGTAGTTACCATACTGCCCGAACAGGCCAAATGAGGGCTATTCATTAGTAAATATCATGTACATTACCTTCGCAGTGCTTTGTACGTCTTTTTCTAAGAGAACATTTTTGCAATAACTCAAAAACGGCTAGACCGGTCGCTATAGGGGTGTGTAATGCTTAATATAATCATAATAATACATTACGATACAAGTGCGAAAAATAGGAAATTCGAAACGAGTGGCGATAAATTAAAACACGACCGAATGGAGTGTTTTAAATCGACACGAGTTGTGAACAGACGGAGAGATGGACATGGTGAAGCGAAACTATAAGGGTTTCAAGGTAACTACGAAAACCTAAAAAGAAAATTGATCAAATGTCACTTCGAAAAATTGGCAAATAGCCAGTGATTATTTTAGGATCCTAGTAAGGATGCCATTTATGACGACAAGATTAAGGTGTGTATTTAACATGGCTAAGTGCTTTACACAATTACTTAATTTAGTCTTCCTAACTAGCTTCCTAACTAAGTAACAGAAAAGTCACACTACACTGAATTGTTTATTGAATCTTAATTACAGACTTTTTTATTTTATGTCCTTTTTTTTCACTGAATCCCATTCAAATCCGTTCCGTTCTGTTTGTGTAAAATTAAAATTAATACATAATATAAATATATATAAAATAACCAAGGATGGTATTTCAATTGAAAGCAAAATTAAAAATACTCGCATTGTAAGAAAAATAATACAGGGATATATAAATCTCAATAGCTCTATTGAGATGTAAATCGTATGTCATGCAATATTTTGGAACATGTAAGTTATGCTTACATTTGACTAAATAATACTTGGTAAAATAAAACTTGACCAAGTAATTATTTGCTTAACAATAATATGCCAAAAAAGGGATTAGTTATTTAAATGATATTTGGGTATAATAGTTTGGGATGTCATACTTTGGGAAAAGTTTTTTGCCCATTCATTAGTAAACTATTTCGTTTAAATTTGCTGAGGTCCACCCGCCATCCTGACGCTCACGATTGTAGGTATGTCTTCGAAATGGCTTAATAGCTTAGGTTTATGGTAAGTATATATAGCAGTGGCAGCATGGTTCCATTTTTATCGCTTGTCACTATGTCCGTCATTTTCGCACTTACATACTTGTTAGAACGTGACAGGCACGGCGACAAATGTTAAAGAGCTGGAACATATCAGGGAATAGCTCTTTTCAATAAGCTGCCGTTAGACCAACACCGTGCTTGTATTCAGTAAAGGAATTATTACTAGTGTAAATGATTGACATGGCATTGCATAGTAATTTTTACATTAATGTTAATTATTACGTGCTTATGTAAATTTGTAGGTGTATTTCATTAGAATGTAAGAATTATGTATTTAAATCACTTGATATGACACTAGTAATTATGTGCATGCTTAAATCTAAATAGGTCACAAGTAAAAATGAACATATTAACATTTTTACTTGTGACCTGTTCGTTAATTTTAATTTGGATATTTCTGTACTAGTCCTAGTCTTTGACATAGATATAATTTAATAGTTACTCTCTGTATAAAATTTGTCTTATATTGTTATGTGTACTGTTCTTATATAATTTCAAACATAATCTTGTATTATTTAATGAAATAAATGAATTAATGAATTGACATCTTGGCTAGACCCTCTGATCTGTTTCACGTTTCACCACCACAGACCTGGGGGCTGATTTTTGAATTTCGAGCGCTCGAATTCGTCACTCGTAAATCTGGAAAACGGCGCATTGATATTTTAGAAATACGAACAATAAATAAATTGGGAATCTAATTGTATTGACCACTCGTTTTCAATGATATTAGTAGAATTTAAATACCTAGTAGTGGAGATAAATTAAAGGGAATTACACGAAATCGAACGCTCGATTTTGTCACTCGAAAATCATTGTGAAAACGATGAAATTGTATTTTTGAAATACGTGCGGTAAGGACCACTTGTTTTCAATTCTATTAATTCAAATGAAATGCCTAGTAGTGGGAACATTCTCAGTGGCAGTGGGGAAAGTAATGAGGTAGTCATGGGTTGGTCACGTGGTTGGTCATGGAATTGGCCTTGGGTTGGTCATGGGAGTTGTCATTGGGGTGCTCATGGGTGTGGTTATCAATTTTATCACTGGGGTAGTCATAGTGATTACTGACCACTCCTGCTCAGCGACAAGTGCCCGCTAGTCCATTCTATACATCTGATAGTGCGGTCCGAGTGAAGTCATAAAATTTTTCGTATGCGATTATTTTCAAATACTTCGATTTCAGTCAGCGTCAAATAGATAGTGACGGCTAAACTGACCAAATAAATCGGAACACATTCTTATTTCTAAGGTAATAGAAATGTCTTAAGATATATTTTGATCACTTTGGTCGTAACTACTTTATCTATTTGGCGATGACTGTTCAACTGAAATGATAGTTTTAAAATACGTATGTATTTAGTTTAGATGTCATCTATTATGAAATTAAATAATTTATGTAAGTTTTTTTTTTTAGAATATGAAGTCATAGTGGATACACCCAGTATTGAGGAACCTTTGGCAGCTATGGTTAAGGAACCACCCCGGCAAACTCGACAAAATCCCAATCTCAGTCGTACCAAAACTCTTGTCACCGAAAACATAGATAAACTGAGAAGCGGACTGTAAGTAAAGTTACCAGGTGATACGTCTTCACTTTAGGTGGTAGGATTAACTTTTATGCGACGATTTTGATTGTTACATTTTAATAGCATTAATTTAGATTACATACGTAATTAGTTTATTCCAAGTAGGCAATAGCATTTTATTTCTTATGTTGAACGAGGATTCCATTTTATCGTTTGGAATTAATTTAATTTAAAAAGTGACTCAATTTTTTACTGTAACTGTAAGTTAACTGTAACATGAGAAGAGATTGAATATGTGACTCAACCTGCATTATCAGTAACAGACACATACTCGTCGTTAGCCTCTCTTCGGAATCACTTTTAGGGCAAAGAAAAGGCTAGCTTGGCCGGTTTATATTATTACATATATTATATTATATTGTTTAATACACTAGCAGCTGAAAGCTGATGCGTGTATATCACTGCACTTGTTTTTTTATACGATTAATGTTAATTTTGATAATTTTAAATTTATAAGCATCAAAAGCTCGAAAAATTTGACTCAACAAACTTATAGATAGGCTTCAAGCTAGCATGTTACATAAGTGTATAAAATAAATATTATAAGACATTATTACACAAATTGACTAAGCCCCACAGTAAGCTTAAGAAGGCTTGTGTTATGGGTACTCTGACAACGATATAAATACTGAAATATACCTAGAAAACACCCAAGACTCAGGATCAAATATCCGTGCTCATCACACAAATAAATGCCTTTACCGGGATTAGAACCTCGGATCATCGGCTTCATAGGCAGGGTCACTACCCACTAGGCCAGAACGGTTGTCGCATGTTATAAGATCTTTAAAAGCATTCTTAAAAATCGAATTTTTGATACTAAAGACGACCTGTCTGGCCTAGTGGGTAGTGATACTAGTGATAGTGATAGTGACCCTGCCTATGAAGCCGAAGGCCCCGGGCCGGGTTCAAATCCTGGTAAGGGCATTTCTTTGTGTGACGAGCACGAATATTTATTTGTTCCTTATTCATAGGGGTTTTCTATGTTAAATTTAAGTATTTACAAATATTATATATAAAGTACCCACAACAATTTGTGTAATAATGTCCTATAATATTTGTTATTTACATAAAGGGATAAGAGGCAAATAAACTAAATTCTTTACTAAATTATAATGTAGTACCGCGGAATCAGACTTGTGCGTTAGCCTAATAATAGTAATAATAATTGGCTAGAACCTTAAAATTTTAGCTTTCTATGCTCCGTAGTCTTCACGTCAGTCATTTCTATAGCCGCAGACCTCTCGGCTTGAGGCCTTAAGATTTGGCAACTGCGACTTGAGTCAGAGGTTAATTCCCCTACAAAAAGTACTTTTTAGTTTTTATTATTGACCCCCTTAATTTGATGGTTTGATGTGCCCAATTATTATCACAAACAAAAGCCAATGTATGTTTTATTTTATTTGTATGTAAATACCTACTAAGTAGCTAAAAATATGTCACCTGCTTAGGTTTTTAACTCTTGGAACAACTACGATGCCGAGGATGACTTTTTTAATTCTGGTTCTCAGTCTAAAGAAAAAAAAACTAAGAGCACAAATCTTTAAGACATAAAGATCAAAGTTTAATTCTAAAAGAGGCTAGACATGAAATCAGAAAACTTGTTGAACTGTGCAACAACCCGTAGGAATGTATTTATTATATTATTTTGGTAACACACTGTCATACATCTTGAGCTGTTTTTATGTGCTACCAACGTAAATTTGACTTTGTTATAATGATTTTAAATGACACATATTTGAAATGAAACATAGTTTTGGCAAGCCATTTCCGTCAGTAGAAAAAGGCGGCGCAAAAGGTTGTCCTCCCATAGAAAATTTGAATTTTGAGCCTTTCATTTACTCACAAAGTGGGTGTGATCGCGAGTATACTTAAAATGGCACCCGCTTAGACTTTATAATGTGATAAAATGATTTAAAAATTTGATATGACGTATGTACCATGGGTACATTCATAAAAGGCCCTGCTTTCATGTCCAGAATATTTGCCCTCGAGGACCTGCCACTATTTTGAAAAATATGTTTCGTCCTTTAGAAATTTGCTTTTTACTCTGAATCTATAGGTACGCACTTTATGAAAATATATTCTAACTCTAAGCTAAAGCATGTCAAATTCTACACCAAAAGTAGCTATAGGTACATAACTTTGCGGAAAAAAATAAATCTTCATATACAGAAAACACAAGATAGAAGGTAGTATTTAAACAAACATTGTTGCCAAGAAATGGATCTTCCTAATTTCATGAGGTTTCGTTTTTTCCTCGATATAGGATGACTCACGTTAGAACGGCCCGGGCCGGTCCCAGGCATCCGACTCTTCGTTTCCTATCGAAAGCATCACGTGATCTCCGGTCGCCTGTCATAGAAAACAAAGTGTTGGTTGCCCCGGCCCGGACCCGAGCCGTTCTAGCGTGAGTCATCCTAAATATATTCGTAGCTAATCCTGCTTTTAACGACGTGGAAAGGTTTTTGTACATCCATTACTTTCTCTGATTCTGTAGTTGATGTCACGAAATCTTTTTCAATTTGAGTTAAAAGTGGTTTACCTAGAGTCAGCCATATAAAAGGGCCTTTTTACCTATTTCGGAAATCTTTTAGAAACACGTTTGTTAAGTACTTCTGCATTAGTAGCAGCTTCTAGCCTATCATTCACACGCTATCTTATATCTTCTTTCCATCAAACTTCTGAACAAAGTTTGCCTCACTGCCATACTCGTACCCCGGACAGACGGGGGTAATGTAGGTTTTGACAATAGTGCAAAAGGGAGAATCAACTTTTTAGCGTCACTCGTTGCCATGGTTACGATTAGTTGTCCAGGGGACAAAAGTTCATTGAAATACTGATTTTATGGTACTTAAATGTATTAAACTTGCGTTTTTGTGGTCGTTATAACCAATGTCCATAATGAGCCCCCTACTAAGCGTGTTAATAGAACGGCATACAACGTCTCTTCAAACAAACTTTGCCACTGTTGTCCCTTGGACAACGGGACAGGATAACAAAACAAAAAAAGTTGATTCACCCAAAAGCAAATAAAACTTGAAAATACGTATATCTGCATTTTAAATAAATAATAATAAGTTAAATAATATAATGCAGACATATGCTTGTTTTTCAACTTTCATTTATTTACCTTTGCACTATTGCCAAACCCTACATTGCTACTTTTACTATGTGACCAACCTCGAAATCGCGAAAAGATATTTACTCTCCCATACAAAATGTTAATGTCAGACAGCCAAAATGTATGAAACAGAGAATTTAATTTCGCGATTTCGGGTTTAGTCCCATGGAAGAAGTTACTCAGTATGACGTATATATTCACCCCGTAAGTTATTGCAGGTGATTAAATAAACAGCCTGTATAATAGAGGGTTTAAATCACACGCCTGGAAAAGCATCCGCCAATTGCAGAATTTATTCAGTTGGATGCGTAAATGAATCGGCACAAAATTACTGTTTACCGCCGGCCACCGCAGCATTTGTATAGATAAACCACCTTATTAATAGGCAAGTGTAGCTTTATTCAATAGAAGCCGGCATGGAGCTATTTGAAAAACTGGGATAAATTGCTTCGAATATATGAATATTTTATAATAGCTGGGGAGCCGGCGATGCTAAATGTGAAGTAACTCGAGCGTCGTAGAGACCTATTATTGGAGTCCAAAGATTAGATAATAGGAAGAAAAAAAGTTATATACTTAAAGTTTTCTTTTCCAGCTAGTAGACAGTATTTTATTTAAATTTCGGGGGGGTTGATGGAGGGTTAAAAATCGTTAAGTAGATTATAGATTTGGCCATTTAGGTCGAAGTTAATGATAGAAATTTTGTATAACTTAATCTGACAATTCTTTGTACGCATTTTCTTAATCTGACGGTTACAAGTAATGGGATTATATACACAAATCCTCTAAAACAAGTATTTACCATCAGTTTTTAAACGCTGGCAACTTTTTGCCATAAACAAGAGACAAAGTGGTGCTTAAGCTTAATTTTTCATTTATATTTGTTAGATTCAAAATTAATGGCGCCATACATCCCATGACTGGAGCAAAAAACCGTAGTTTTAATTTGTTAATAATATTGAAACCAATTTCAGCATCTTTCAATAATTACACATAAAACATAAAGAATGAATAGGACTTTTAACTTTTAACACATAAAACGGTAGAAATTTTACAGGTTTAGGTAAAATATCTAAAACACTCCTAATTTTCTCGTAAATGTTCCATAATTGGCACCAATACATTTAACATAGCCGTCAGATTAAAAAAATGCGTACAAATAATTGGCAGATTTAGTAATAGCACAATTATAGCATAGTTTATTTTAGTTTATGTATCTCTCAATACAATGTTCATAGTTAAGTAATGTAAAAGGATACATAAGCAATTACTTGTCGTATAGTGATCGCCGGTTACAATGTGAAAAAAAAAATCAATTCAAATTTAATATTAGTACAATACAATTTAATGTTATAGAAGTATATACAATGGTATACCATATTGGACTAAAATTACCAAATCCACAATCTGCTTAACGATTTGTTGAGCCCTCCACCAACCAACGGATCAACATAGACGGCTAAAAGTGATTAAGGTAGATTCCACAGGGTAGCTAGATATCACTCATATCTTAATCTAACGCGCTCGAGTAAGTACAAATATCCCTTCTTGGGCTCCCCAGCCATAGCATCGTAAAAGTCAAAACAAGTGTTTGGTAAAGTTTTATTTTTACAATTACTTAAGTATTACGACTATAATTAATTAATATACTCAAAACACACTATTTTCTAAATCCAAAAGACCCCGATGGTTTTGAAATATCCCCACCAAACGGTATATTCTCACTAGCACTATTGAAGTATACGAGTAGTCAGAGCAAATTTAGAAATAGGTAAAAATTGGTACTCTATCCTATTAAAATGGTTTATTTAAGGTGAAATGTATACATATTTATGCCCTTGGTTGTATGAATATCAACTAGTTAAAATTCTAGTCATTCTATCATCAATGCACGATTTTGGGGGAAACTTCTTTAGATGAGTTAGGAATATCGTTGATAAATTAAGAATAGGTATCTACAATTGGACAAGGTTTGAACTGTGAAATTTTACTTCTCTTTGTATGATCTCTCTCTGTCTCTTATTGATATGATTTTTGCATTCCTTATAATTTAGGTTGCACTTCTGTAACTCGTGATCCAAAAAGGCTGCTTATTACAAGCTTTTATTTAACTTTCCCTGTTATTTAGTAAGTGTGTAAGTTTGTTAGTTAGTTTCTTGCAAGTTACCTACCTCCAGACTTCCATGAAGCTGAAAATTTGCAAACATATATGTATGTCGGTCCAGTAACAGTTCAATATTATGGTACCATCGAGCTGATCTGATAATGGAGAAAGGAGATGGCCATGGGACACTGTGATAAAACAATGCCACCTAATTGTGTTTGGGGCGTTTAGAATTGTCTCGATGAGTTGGTTGTGAAAAAAAGAACAGTCAGCGATAAAAGCTTGTACCAAAAATATTTATTTAGAAAGGTAGCAATTTATGTCACTTTGAGGTCGAACATAATACGGAACATAGATAAGCCTATGTTGTTAAAAATAAAACAATTTTATTATCGTATTAAATAACCATTTTTTTTTATTAGGAGTGGTTGGAGTGGTTCGGCAAAAAAGTACCAGCACATTATGGGGTTTTTCATTTTATTTCGTGATATTTTTTAAGAGTGCATTTTTTATAGTGATATGTAGATACTATTCTATAAAATTAAATACATGGTACCTATTTAAAATAAAAGCGCGAATTGAAGTTCTACAGATTGCTTAAAATAATAAACGGCTTCGTAATTAGCAAAACAAAAAACAAACCAGATGGTTCACTTCCACATTTTTACTAAATCACTCCTTATTTACCCACTATTTTCAATCGATTTCGTTTAACACTGCCGATCTACTTAATATAAAGAGAACGACCTCTCTTCATCAACATACGTGAGCGGTGCGTTGTTTTAATGTAAAGCGATAACTTATCGTTGTCATTTAAATTGACCACAATAACATAAATGCATTCATATTTGATGTTTAAAATTATGCAAGACATGTAAATTAAGAACATTCGTCCTGAAATTGCTAACTGTGTCCTATCATTGTTTATTATTAACAAATTACAATCAACAAGTTACAAGTGTAAATATAAGTACTTACTTCGCTTTACCTACATGCAGGTAGATATCTTGACACCCCCAGCAGTAGACATGTGCGCCGCGCCGGCAAGCCACCGCCGCCGGACCTTTTTGCCGCGCCGCCGCCGCCGATAATTTATCGGCGTCAAATCGACGTGTCCTTGAGTGTTAACAATTAACTATTCCAAGTTGGTATTTCAATTTCAACATGGATTTTTTTGTAGTACATGTGTTACAGATGCCAGATATATATCAATTAATTAAATGTAACTGAATAGCCAGTTGCATAAACTATTTGACACACCGGTCTAAGAAACTCTCAGTATTCAGAGTCAAGAAAGATGAGGGAAGCAGATATATTAAGTAGGATTTATTCCTGTTAATTGTGAAATTGCCTCACAATACGAAGGCAGCATGCTCCGTCATGGAAATACTTACAATTAACCCTTAAAGAACGAAAACATATACCATGGGGCCTCAAGGTGGAAGAGAAAAGGAAAACTAACTGGCTAATATTGCTTGCGTCTTAAAATGTAGTGGAGTCCAGCAAATATCTGAGAACATTGATGTGCGAATACTCTCGAGACCCTGAAAAAAGATGTGTGCCAAAAATGTCGAAAAATAGAGAGACAGAGCGATTTAATCTCATTCTGGGGAACCGCGCAAACGCTTGCTCCGCGGATATGTGCAAGCTGTAAATGGGTGAAGCAAAATTTTCTTGTCACTTGTTACTATGATTACAGTCACCTGGATCACTGGGCCTAATATGACTTGGTACAAAAGTTCTTGTAACAAATTGTGCTACTATATTGTCGCCTGCCTGACGGGAATAATAACAAGAAATATATCGAAATGGCGGCTTTTCTGAAGAAAATTGAAGATGAAAGTTCTAGAGCGGTCTAAAGATCAACCATTCCAAGACCAAAGTAATGGTGGTGGTAGTAAACAGGGCAAACATACTCCCAGTTACTGACGCACTCTGAATTACGAAAAAGCAAGCTAGTTTGTATATCTTGGGTTAGTAACCAGCGCCGGTGGTTGCACCGCCGAGATACGCCGCAGAGCTGGCATGGTTCAGAGTGCTATGGCTAACTTCGACAAGATCTGGAAGAACAGAGGTATTCAACGTGCAACAAAAGTATACTTGGTACGAACACTAGTCTTGTCAATATTTCAGCATGGTGCCGAAGCGTGTTGGAGCCTCAACAAGTCTGAAGTGGCACAGGTTGTCGCTTTGAGATGCGGTGTTAACGAAGACTGCTGCTGAACCTTGGAAAGCTAAAACAACAAACCCCTCCATTCTCAGAGAGCTCAATATCGCAACTCAGCTCTTCACAACATGCCATGGGTGAGCCCTTAGATTCTTTTGACATATTGTGCGGTTTCCAACGCATGATGTGGAAACACATGAATTTAGGCCGAATGAATGGCAAACGTGCCCATTTTTAATGGGAATCATGTGAATATGGAGACTTACAGTTCGGACTGAAGGTCATTGGGGAACAGGTAACCCCTTAATGCAAGCCAGTTACTAGGGAAATCAAGTTATTATACCTATCCTATATTCATTTACAAACCCTATTTTACTCACAGTCTATTTAAAACTATACGTAATTCACCGACCAGTGATCTGAATTTATCACATTTTCAAGAAAAACAACAAATTAATGATTTTTCAAATGAAACCGGAAAGTCAAGGTCACGCCGATTTCACGCCGAAAACACGCCGCCGCCGCCATTTTTTTTGCAAACGCCGCCGCCAATTAGTTTTTAATCGGCGCACACGTCTACCCAGCCAGCAGTCACCTTGTTGTATTTTAGTTGTAATGTACCTAAACAACTAGTAATCCACAGGTTTTCTTGTAGTTGCGTTCTGTTGTGACTCAGTAGACAGTGAAATATTAATTACAGGGCTAATAAGGACTACCGATTACCTGTCTCCTTACTGCCAACCAACCTGGGCTGGTTGAAAATAAATTCTGTTGAGGATGAGGAGAGGTGAAACTGAAAAGAATTTTATCTATCATTTAGAGAATATCCGCTACCCTAATACCCTATATCACGCATGGAATTATTCCGTTTGCAGGTTAAATAATACCTAATCTCACTGAAAAAAAAACCATACCTAGTTATTTTTATTGGAATCTTATGTTTTACTAATTGGCAAGTTTTTGTGAGCGTTGTTGTATTGATTATGTTACAATTTGGGGATATAAATGGGGAAAATGCACCTGAAAAAACTTAGTAAGCAGAAACTACAGCTTGGGCAAATAAGAGTGATACACTTTATTTTAAATTTTTTATTATATTAAGTGCAAAATTTTTTAAATATTTTTTTTAATATATTATTCAAGGTTGGCAATTGTATACGGAAGATAATTTCTGCCAAATGTCTACCTCTAGCAGCGAGCAATTTTTTCTCAAATGTTTGTATTTTTTAAAACAAGTTTTTTTCGCGATAAATTTCGAGAAACAGTGACAGTGATTGGCACCCAAATTCCCCAAATATTGCAGCTCCTGAGTTATTTCTATGCGCCTATATTACGTCTATGCTAACAAACTGATGAAATTTAAATAGTTAAAACCAACCATTCGACTCAAATTTACCAAGATAACGCCGAAAATGTCTGAAAATTGGGAGAACAAGGAACCACATTTGCCTGCTGTTAGTGGTGGACATATGTCAGACATTATGTTCCGCATGTGTTTGCCAACCCTAAATAATATATTTTTAAAACAATACTTAATAATCTTTTAACTAAATTTAGAAACAAAATAAAAATAGTTAAAATTTAAAACTTCTTATTTGCCCACCCTGTATATACATGCGGACGAGAGGCGTTGGGATTTATTATAAGTTTAAATAGGCCTTGTAGATCGGATTGTCGAATCTGGCGTGATTTAATCGATTTTGCGATAAGCTAAGCATTCTAAATGTGAACGTTCACTTTAACTTAATACTCGTGCTTATATTGAGTAAGTCGATCTGTAACGGATGTACTCTGCAAGTCCCGCTGGATAAGCTTTTCTCGATCGTGGGATTTCGAAAGTAATGAATCACCTACTTACAATAGGTACTATATACATACATACTTTGTATCATCTATGAAGCGGGATTATTTGCCTTACTAAGTTTAATTTTACATCCCAAGTGCTCTGTGGACCGTCATCAATTCATCATTTATAATAGCTATATACCTAGGTACAGTAACTGTATAGCGTAGCTATATACTAGATTTCAACGTAGTTTTTCACTATAAAAATGTACATACGCTAATTCTACTTTAGGGACTTATAATATGATAATACTTAAGTTAAAGGAGCATTAAAAAACACGTTGAATCCTCTAGGATTACAAAATTATAAAAGTACGGGTTTACAAAATTATGTTCAATGAAAAATATTAAATAAGGTTACGTTAGCGCAAAGGATTCATACATATATGTAGCGATTATCGCCTACGTGTAGACCTCTAATATCGGTTTTGTATTTATCTCATACGTATAGCCGTCAGCCGTTTAGTCGCTATTATTTTCCTCTCTTAATTTTGCAAATAAAACGCATAAGCTAGAGCGTATTGCTTATGTTATTATAACGTGAGCTTTGAACATAATTGTACCGTGTAAAATTACAAGAGACTTTTCAAGACTTTCATCTCTTTTACTCTGAGCTAGGCAGTCTCCTTCATATAGTTCTCCGTAATTTCTAAATTAAATTTTTTTACCTTTAAAAAATTATTCATTTATTTTATTTGCATTAACCTCTAGCCGCCCAGAGGCCAATAAAAAGGTCTTCTAATATTCCATTACATTTTGAATCTTTATTATGAGTCTTATGGCATGTCAAAACGGTATTTGTCGTTGGTAACTTTTTATGTCTGGTCGGCTAGATGCTTAAGCAATTTTCCTACATCAAAAAACTGCACAGGTAAGTATTACGTTATTGCTTTAACATTTTTGCTTAAAATTTTGTATGAATTTGTTTAATAGCCCACATCCATTTGTAGATATCATTGTAGACACCCCATACTTTAGAGCATACAGATATTAGACATTGGTTTCTTAGCCTTTGCATCCTTAGGCCTTGTTATACTAACAACTTACATTCTGTTAAAATATTGTAACATTTCAGCAACGGCCACGAAGACGGTTTGATGGCAGAGAAGGGTAGAGAGCACATTCACGTGCTGGAGGCCTCCAGTAACGACCCAATAGACCCACTGTTGTTGGCTGCCGTAGGCGGGGCTATTGCGGCAGCTGTTAGCCTTACCATTTTCGGATTCACCTTCGCGTGGTATACGTGAGTGTGCATTACAGTTTTACTAGAATTTTCCTGAAATGTTTGCAGCACAAGTAATGTAAACACTCGACACGAGAACGTATATTATTGGCTAAAGAAGTGTTTGGTATTGTTTGCTTAATTGCATCCATGACTTATAAAAACGTATAAGCAAAATTTTACGTATTACGATGAAGTTGACAGGTAGAGACCTAACATTTTATTATAGATTGCACCAAAAAAAGTCAAATTACCTAAATGGTGAATTACACCACCTATTTTCACAGGTTGGCGAAAAAGGCGAAGGCTGCAGCTGACGTGGACTACCCGGCTTACGGAGTGACGGGACCCACGGTAGACTCTTCGGGCGACCGGAAACTCGCTCACTCGGCCCACATGTACCATTATCAGCACCAGAAGCAGCAAATCATTGCGATGGAAAAGTAAGCTTTAACTTTGCTCTTTATTGTTTTAAGACCACATTGCTGGCAATCATTTCACCCGTTATGACGCCCTGATGATATTTGAGTAAAAAATGGTCAAAAGCCCTTGATATGAAATAATGCGATTGCGCTAGGTTAATTAAGGTCAAAGATCATGAAGTATTCTTAATGTCGAGCAGAACCTTAAATATTAGGTACTTACTTGTATCAAATGATATTCTGTACATACATTCCAACAAACTCCAATTGGTACAGTCGAGTTCACAACATCTTCACTGGCCAAGAATATATTTACACGGCTCTAATACAAGGCTCTATTTTTTTGGAACGTTGGCTTGTAAAGATAATTGTGAACTCGACCCTATAACCCACGATTCAAATCCGAGTTGGTTGCCTGAACGACTGGACCACCACCGCTTCTACTAGGTATCGAATATCTGAAAAACCTACAATATGTTTACACTACGTCGGTGGCAAACAAGCATACGGCTCGCCTGATGGTAAGCAGTCTCCGTAGCATAGGCTACATGGCATGGCATGGCGTACATAGGTACGCCTGCAACTCCAGAGGAGTTACAATGAACTTTAAACCACACAAAACATAATTTTGTAATCTTCATCAGCAGTTTCATTCCAGTTCACGAAACGATGCTTTCCGAGACCATAAGTATGGACGATAAGTAATATGTACCAAAATTGCTATAAGTGTGCTTATGTATGTATGAATGTCACTTTATTGCACATAAACAGGTTAACATAAAACAGATAAAACAAAACATAAAAAATGTTATGTACAAAGGCGAACTTATCCCTAAAAGGGATCTCTTCCAGCTAACCTTTGAGAAAATAACAGGTGAAAGACAAATCAATATTAACAGTAGCAATATGAGAATTAATGCTTATATTGCTAGATAAATTATGTAGATCACACTGGGCAACTTTTAGGTACTATGTAATGGATGTAGGACCAACCTCAAAATCGTGATAAACTTGTTGTGGTTTCCCCCATAGAAATGTAATTACATTCGCGTAAGTATTCATTTATGTTGAATATTATTTTTTTACCGAATTTAATTAGTACATACATTAAATCTTTAAATAGGGTCACAATAAAATTGTAAATTCAAAAACATTCAAAATTAATGACTTCTACAACAATAAGAATATTCAAATAATAATAATAATATCAATAATTGATAGGTATGTCATTTACAATGTATAAAATAATGAACTACAAGAACATATTAAACTTAATTTTAAAAAAGCGGCCAAGTGCGAGTCGGACTCGCCCATGAAGGGTTCGATACCATTTATGACGTATTAAAAAAAACTACTTACTAGATCTCCTTCAAACCAATTCTCGGTGGAAGTTTGCATGAAAATGTACATGATATATTTTTTTTTATTTTAGAAGTTACAGGGGTGGGAGGGACACACAATTTACCACTTTGGAAGTGTCTCTCGCGCAAACTATTCAGTTTAGAAAAAAAATGATATTAGAAACCTCAATATCATTTTTGAAGACCCATCAGTTCTGAGTATGGGGAACCCCCATAATTTATTGTTTTTTTTTCTGTTTTTGGGTGAAAATCTTAATGCGGTTCACAGAATACATCTACTTACCAAGTTTCAACAGTATAGTTCTTATAATTTCGGAAAAAAGTGGCTGTGACATACGGACGGACAGACAGATAGACAGGACGAATCCATAAGGGTTTTTGCCATTTGGCTACGGAAGCCTAAAAATGAGTATTAATACAATATTCGAAGAATTAAAAAGGACATTTACAAATTCATTGATAGAATAATAACATGTTTCTACAAGAAAAGCCTCTAATTTGCACTTGAACACCTTACAGTCAGAGATATTTTTATACTTTATCGGTAGTTTATTAAAAAGATGAACTGCCTGGTAGCTTGCTGAATGTTGTACAATTTTGAATTTAGGCAATATAATTGTATGTTATACGAGTATGACTATCTAAGTGAGTTATATAATATGCTATACATTGCTAGACCTTTGTAAACCTACAACCATGCAAAAAATATTCATACATCTAATCAGCCAAAATGAGCCAACTTTTTCACGTTTTCAGGATTGGTCACTAGTAGAAGCTGTTTAGTATGACCTATTTAGCATATAGTTATTCACATCCCAAATTATGGCTAAGGGATTAATAAAAACTGTTTAATCGAATATTGTAAGGGTTCATTGACTTGTTGTTAGTTAGCTGCAGTAGGGATCGAGTTTGCAGGCGGTATAGAGCAACCGGACCTCTACATTCATATTTACGGGTTTTGATAGAAGTGATGAAAAAAAAACATAGTTACAAGCCAAGTTAACACATTCACTGCCACCAACGCATATATGCGTTCAGCGTCATACAAGTTTGTTCCTCGGCCACGCCCCCTGGCAATGAATGTGTTAAAACTTCCGGCTAAGCGTAGGTAAGTCAGACGGTAATAGCCAATTCTTGGGTTTGGGTTACCAAGCGGATCCCATGTTTACCTTACCAGACCTACCTACAAGATAAAACAGTCTTTAGCTGATCTTCTATAGATATACTTCTATGCGTATACTTCAGTGCCATTCATTCTTATTTAGCTATGCGAAGTCCAACAATTGTACGGTGTTTATTCTTGTAGTAGGATAGACCTGGAGCAGCGCCTGGGCTCGGTGTCGGAGCCCGAGTCGGAGGAGGAGAACGAGGAAGGTGACTACACCGTGTATGAGTGCCCCGGTTTCGCCACGGTAAATATTTAAACTATACTTGTCGGACCACTTAAAAGTGATTCCTTATTTTTTCCACTAAGAAGTTTACAAGTATTTACATATGTTCAATGTTTTACGCACAGACTGGTGACATGGAGGTGAAGAACCCGTTGTTCTCCGACGACCCCACCCCGGCCACTCCTGGCAAGTGCGAAGTGGTGAAACCCCAACCCAAGGAATAACTGCATACCAAACATTCTTCCTTCTACGGCTTTGACTTCTTTCTTAATTCATTATGGATCTCCAATAATATGGTTAGTCCTCTTTTAGTTAACAGTGTTTATAGGCAGAATTGAAATTATTATAACGAATTGTTAATTAAGTATTTAATTACGCTTCTGAGCGTGAAGTTCTACATCCTTAAAAACAAACACTCGGTTAAAGTTTTTTTGTGTATAATGGTGCTTAAAAGTAACTTCCATGTTTGTTTTTTGACCAGTGGTTAGATACATACTACAAATAATATGCGCTAATATACTAAGTTTAAAAATATAGGTACTATGTTATGTTGTACAAATTAGCTTCCAATGCTAAATGATAAAAATGAAATCACAATCCTTAAAGACTACCCATGTGTTAGTTTAATGTCTACCAATTTTTAAAATATAACAGAATTTATGTACCTAATCACATATCTTCTACTTAACAAGGTACCAATACATAAAATTAAAAGAAGCGTTCGCATTTCGAACATATATTACCTACTTTTAAAATTCTGGAAAATATTCCGGTGATTAGGGTAATCATATGAAATTATACTAAACATACATACATAAACATGGTAGTAATTAGGTTATAAAAAATCATATAGTACTTCGACTTATCTGACGTATATAGTTATTTACAAATATAAATCGGTGTTACTCAATGTGGCAAAAGTAGTGTATAATAGATTAATGAATGAAATGAAATAACTTAATGTATCAAAACTGAGACTCGTCTGCCCCATCTGGGTAATTCCACGAGACTGTAACGTCAATTACCAATTCTTTCTTGTGTTCTTACATTAATTAAGCAAATCTAAATGTATGTATGTCTATATGTAAGAACACACGAAAGAATTGGCAACTGACGTTACAGTCTCGTGGAATTACCCATCTGTGTATTAGCATCCTAATGGTATTTTGCATGCAGCACGGTGCATCAGTATTATTTCCTTACACACACAATAACTAATAGGTACTTAGATGAATATGAAGAAAACAGGTACTTACTTCCAGGGATTCTAGGCAATATTTGCATCGAATAGTGACTAGGACGTCTTTACGCCAGTAGAGTACGATATGACGTGTACCTATATAGTTATCCGTATCATTGTAGGAACCTTTTTATGGTTTTTTACATACATATTATTTGACACGCAGCCAAAGCCTCTTTCTGTATCCCAGATATTAAGCATAGTAGGTATTTGTATTTATTACATTCATTTCATATATTCATTTTTTTTCATGTAGTAAGTGCCTAATAAATAAAATAAAATAAATAAATAAATAAAATTACACTTTATATCACCCCCGTGACACTTTTATCTTACTCCTCTTTTTCTTATTTGTGTATCTATATTTATGACTGTGTTTTCCTCATTTCGTTCTTTCATTGCATTTGTGAATACTCGCATGTGTAATCGCAATTTATTAGCTCCGCTACCCAAATGTTGTCTGGTAGGAATCGCTTTTTAGCGATAAGACTGCCTGTTGTTTAACTATACTTGTGTTACTTATGTTTTTTTCTCTAAATAAATACCTACTCTTATTCTAGTTGTATTTGGGATATAAAGAAGCAGGATTTGCGATCCTCCCCACTCCATACATTCTCTTGAGCGACCTTCTGGCATGGGCCTGGATCGGCCTAAAACCAAAACCGTTGTTTGGTGCAATCGATATACTTACCTACTGTTTGGTTTTGATATATTTAAAGCTTTAATATCTTTACAAAAAAAATATATTTATACTGTAGATATCTATATTATTGTAACCTAAAGGTGCAAATTTGATTCAAGTATGTAAATTACAGGTTATATTTTTTTTTACCTTTAAGGGCTTTATGTATCTTCATATACAATTATTAATACCTACCAATGAGACACTCTTTATACTTTATCTTATCAGCCTCTGAAGTATATTGTTGAGAACATATATTTTGTGTTGAAGAATAGTTGTGAAGAATATTCGGTAGAAATGATTAATTAGAGTCAATGACCAGCTTTCTTCAATTAAGCGGCAATGGAAAAACGAATAATTTTTCTGGTTATCCCTCCGACGCAGTGCCGTATGCTTTGATTAAAAACCTTGTCTGATTAAAATTTACCTTCATATTGATAAAATATACACCTGGCACAAACATACACTCCATATTATATACATAGTGCTTATAATTTTCTTATGTACACTCATTTTATATATTTCTATGGTGTGGCCGTTAAAATTATTGAGTAAAAGTACTTAATCGTTTATAAGGTAGGTAAAGTAAACAATATTACTTATTCGTCAATGCTTAAATCTTCAGCTATGATTTGTTTTCGGAATCTTCTTCAAATCAAATCCCATTTTAAAGTTTTGTACAGTCGACGTCACAGATATTTTTTTCATTTTTGGCCTTATTACTAAGGGGTAAGGTGTACAAGTATAAACATATCCATTACACCGACTGTACTCTATGATCTTTTCTTATGCTCACGTGCACAGGCTATTGCACCTACGCCTATTACTAGGATATAAACTTTTCTAAATGATTCTTCAGAAAATGAAATAATATAAATTGGTATTTAAACTATTAAGTTCGACGTAACCAGTCTAGTCTATTTTTTTTTTTTTTTTTAATTTATTTATAAAAGAGAAATTATGTGGGATAAAGTCGTATATAAATTCATATTTCAGTGTAGCTGATACACAATACTATACAAAATTTATCCCAGATCATAAAATACGTTGTAGTTCATACAGAGAAGATTTGGAGTATTTTTGACGTTTTGAGTTTAAAGTTGAATGGCCTGTTCGTATTTTATATAGAAAGATACAGAAATTTATTTCAATATAATTAACACATAAAAAAATGTTTTCTCCAATCATGAACAGTATCGCGCCTGTTCTTTTAAAACAGATCGAAATTAATGAAACGTCAAACTTAAGCAGCTCTATTACCCTTGTTTATAGTAAACTGTTCCCGGTGTCTAAAAACTGAAGTTGTGATTTAAATTTCATTATTGATGCCACGTCCATTATAGGGGTGTTTACCACAATGAGGATGACAAGTTGGCAACCTTATTTAAATTAAATTAAATTCTAAGACGTATTAATTTCTAAGACAAAATTTTGCCTACGAGCTTAGGGCCAAGAGAGAAAAATGTACAATTACTCTAATTTATTTAATAATATGTACTTACTTATATGTGTTTTTTTTTTAATTAATTAGTAGTTACTAACCCTGGAATTATTAAAAGTTATGAAAATATTAAAAACTTTTCAATTATTACGAGTATAGGGCTGCGGTGGGCGAATAATAATTATGTCGCTTAATTACAAAAAATTCCAACCGCAGCCGCTTACAGCATAAATTACACGGGTGCAATATACACGTGCTCCTTGTAAAGTCTGCGCGGAAAGAGAAGAGTTGTGTGGAATACAAAGAAACCAATACAGGGTTCTTTCCGCACAGACCCTACTCTTAGGGTCGGTTGCATCAAACCGTCTGTTATTGTGTGGGAAGTTTCATAGATCTCTGCTGCGGGACGTTGATCAGTCTGTTAACTGTGGTTGGTGCAACTGACCCTTAGAGCATTCATATGAAATTACAAATTGTTTAGTTACGAGTACTTACATCAATGTCTGCGCATGGCAGCGAGTAAAAAACGCTTATACCTATAGGCATATATCCAAAATATTATATATTATCGCAAGTGTTAATTCGTAACGCAGAATGTTATTTATGTAGGTATCTTATTACCTACTTTTGTTGTATATTAGTTAGCAAAAAATAAAACATATTTATCAACTAAATCGCCGGGGTTCTATCTGCGGGTCTAACAACTGGATAGTTTATGGTTCTAAGTAAATGTAACCTTAAATTTTAGAAAAAAAAATCAAGATATATGGGATTTCATATGCTACGAAACTCAAATGGTCTATTTGTAATTGGGAAGTTAGGCTCGCAACCTACAGCGAATTATTTTTTGAGTAATTTATTATCTAACTGTCAATTTTAATTGACTGATTAACCAAATCAAGTGTCTCACCGTGCCATAAATAATCAGAAATCTTCGTCATAGTTGTAACTAAAATAGTCATTTAATATATCCATTGCTGTAAATTTCTTATAACTATGTGTATCTTTCTTTGTTGTTTTTATGGGTAACATATTATATAATAAACGGTATCAAATAAATACTGAAATACATTTATTTCGAAACTTACCCACCCACTTTATTATAGTTGTTAACGTAGGTATAGTAGAGCTAATTATCAGGGTGAACGTTTTGGCTAGTGGAGCATTGACTTATATATACTTATTTCTTCGTATTCTTTGGAAATCTTTGTATTAGAGTGAAAAACGTTCACGAATCTGTACCCCTAGTGTAAATAAATTCGATTTCGAAACGTGACGTACGCGTTTGCGTTTAGTCTCATTTTGTATTGGATTTAGAAAGAGCGCGCCGAGCGGGACGTTTTGGAAACTCAAAATCCTATACAAAATGAGACTTAACGCAAACGCGTTCGTCACGTTATGATGTCGATCAAGTTTACACTAGGGGTACTGATATTAGCTGGACTATCATTGGGGGTCGGTTATTGTTTGAATAAATTGAAAGCTACTTATTTGGATATGAACAGAATTGTGATAGGTAGATAACGATTATGTGATAATGGATGCTGTTATCTTTACTGCACCTATTGTCTAAAGTATACAAAAATTCGCAGAGGAAGGTAAAAGCTTTATGTTGAACCTGAAAAAAATATGAATTAGGCGCCTGTACAATAGTCATTTCTAATGATTAGATTAGTGATATACGTATTTACATTATTTAATTAAATCGCAATAATAGAGTTGGATTAACTCCGAATTTATCGTATTTATCGTACGTCAATCTTGTCCTATCTTGACGCAAGTACTTATTTAGAACTGACAGCCACTATTAATAGACGATACAAGCTTGACCGTTTTAGAGCTTTTTCCCACTGATGTCCAGTTTTTTCGGTAACGGTTTTCTGCAGGATTCCGTTTTAGCAGTATACGTGCTAATATAGTAACGTTCACACGAGCATTCTGTTTGCGGGATAAAGTCTCACAGAATACTACTAAAACCAGCCAAGAGCATGCCGGGCCATACTCAGTGTAGCGTTCCGTAGTTACACATCCGTCACAGTAGAC
This sequence comes from Cydia pomonella, assembly GCF_033807575.1. Taxonomy (NCBI): domain Eukaryota; kingdom Metazoa; phylum Arthropoda; class Insecta; order Lepidoptera; family Tortricidae; genus Cydia; species Cydia pomonella. The sequence continues at coordinate 13,330,338 of NC_084703.1, read as the reverse complement.
TGCCTTGAACGAGGGCTATTAGTTAGTATCATGTATAGTCACCAAAAGGGAGTACCTTCGCGGCGCTTTGTACGTCTTTGTTAGTATACTAAGAAGGGAAGACTTTTTGCAAGAACTCAAAAACGGATCATTGTCACTATATTTCTTATTGAAAGTTTTTATTAAGCTTTACTTTCACGATTTTATTCATATTTTTGGATCCTATTTTTCTCTGGAGTTGATTAATTGCGAATAACTTTATGAATAAATGGTTACTGAAGACCCGTATTTGTTTTGAAAGACCTATCCAACGAGAGGGTACGAAAAAAATATTATACCAAATTAGGTGTAGGGGAGGCACCCTCCTAAAAAAATTTTTTACAGTTCTTATTCTACCACTTTGTCGGCGTGATTGATTTATATGTATATTCATGCCAAATTGGCAGCTTTCTAGCACTAACGACCACCGAGCAAAGCCGCGGATGGACTGACGGACAGACAGACGTACATGGCGAAACTATATGGGTTCCTAGTTGACTACGAAACCAAAACGGGATCAGACAGAGAACCGAAACCGCAAAAAACTGGACATCAGTGGGATAGAGCTCCTAGGTTCACAGGAAGATGGTTAAATATGCAAGATTTTATTACAAATAAGCAAACAAGTAAAAATTATTTTAATTTGATGTGCACGTTCAACTTTGCATTGCACCCGGTGCAACTCACGGGGCCTTATTTAAATAGACTTAGCTTACTTTTTTAACCGACTTCCAAAAAGGAGGAGGTTATGAAATCGACCGTTTTTTTAATAAGTAGTAGTTTTAATCATGTGATATTAATATTTTACCTACTTAGTTATATTTGTATGTGCAATCAACTGTTCGGATCCAATTTGGGAATAAAAATAAGGCGACAGGGATTTGATGACGTCATTACTCAGTATGTTGTCCGTTTTATGACTATTTACTAACCCCCTTATTCATAAACGTGTACTAAAGTTATGATGCCGCTAATAATAGTTTGTCCCTTTTCATCATATCAATACGTCGGAAAGAGACCAACAATTATTAGCGGCATCGTAACTTTAGCAGACGTTTATGAATAAGGGGGTTAATGTTTTAGAGTCGTACTAACTATGTTTAATCTGGTATTGAAAAAATCAAGCAACTTTTCAGAGCTGTATCTCAACATCTATAAGGTCTATGTAGATCAAATTGGACTCATTCTGATACAAATTGAGTAGTGACTCCCTCGTGACTTGCTGAGTTGTGAGTTTTGGTAGCAAAAATTGGCAAGATCAAAATGATCCGAAAATGTCATGGTGTTTTAAGTGGCTATTTCACAGCAACCCGTTGGCCTCAATGGCAATAGGGTAAAGGCACCTATTACCGTGGTAGTTAAGGAACTTTTCAAAAGAGATCCAAAAATTAAGGGTATCAATGCTGTCTAACAGCCAGGAATATTTTTTTTTCATCAGAGCATTTAATGAACTTTCCGTTTCACACGTTTTTGGATTCATTTTGGGTTATTATATGTATTAAAATATTTTTTGAAGCCAAAATGACCAAATCTTCTATTACCGTGGCAAGGGACAGGCTGTGATTCTATTATCGCGAATTGAGCTTTCATTACCGAGGGTACAATTGGCATGATTTTTCTGCACTCGTTAATAGAAATCAAACTCAAAATTCGAAACCTAATACCGAGGGTTAAAACAATAATAACGACGTGGGTTCTGTATATTATTTTTGTGTCATTAACTTTAATAATGACACAAAAATAAAAAATAAAACTATAGGAGTATGTTTAAAAATAAGAGATATATTCGAAGAGATTATAATTACACTTTGGCACAATCAAATACTATTAAATAGTTAACTTACCAAGTACCCACGAGTACCTGTATAACAAGTTATAAGTTGAATGTTTTACATGTAAAACAACAAAAATTACTATTAGTAAAGTTTTACTAAGGACGTATATGACAAATAGGCCTGCCTGTTATTAAATAAAGTAATTTTTAAATGCTATAATGATTGATAAGAATTTGTCTTACTGACATAATTAGCTGCACAAAAAAACAAGTAAGTAACATTTACTCATAAGGCACAGCGTAAATTATAGTCGAAATTTTATTAGCTGGACGTTAACACCTGAGTGAAAGTTTACCACAGTGAAATGGTAAACGTCCACCTTATAAAATTTCGACTATATATAAAAACATGAAAATTTTTAATTCTAATATTTTTGATACGGTAATTAAGTTAAATAAAGTCTCTCACATATTATGTGTTATAATTTACCCGTTATAATTAACAAATCACAGTACTTTTCTTATTACTGATTCTTATAGCTAAAAAAATCATGTCTGAGATTTTGGACTACTGTATAAATGAAATTATATAAAAAAAAATCTAATCGGAAATGTCCGGCAGTTGGGTACCCTTCCTTGTCAGAGTAATAACTGAATCAGAAAACAGAAGAATTTAAATCTGATAATGATAACTGAAGTCTAAATTTTATCAACGAAATCTGTACTTGCGGTACCCTAAATGCGATATTTCAATACAATACCAAATAGTCACTCGGTAATAGATAACTCTTTAAGAGCCTATTACCGACCCATTCGATATTTCTCTGGGTCGGTAATAGATTTCTATACATTCTATTACCGAGGGTAATCTGATCATACCATCGGTAATAGGCTTAATTTGGAGTTTAATTAAACCTAATTCCGACCCATAAAAATAATAAAAAACAGATGGTTTTTCAAATCAAATCAAACACGTATATTACAAGCTTCTTGTAAAGACAAAATCACATAACTGGCAAGTAAATTTTAGGTTTTAACTCAAAATAAAAAAAAGGTTACAGATTAAGGGTTCCCATAGAAACAAGGAAATCGGTGCTGAAGTTTTTGTTAAAAATTAAGGGTTAGTTAAATACTTTCCATACCACGGAAATAGCTCTTTAATAGCGTGAATAGATCAAGATTGGAATAAATAAAAGAAATTATAAAATTGATAATTTGTACCAAAACTAAAGAGTAAATAACAAAACTACCACTTTTTCTATTACCGTGGCATACCACGGAATTACTTACCACAGAAGTAATTGGCGCCTATCACCGCTGTATTTTATTTTCAATTTTAAACGTATTTCCGGGTCAAAAACTAAGTTAAAAGTAATTCAAAATCGTGTAGAAAACAATACACAACCTCTTAAAAGGCATTGCACTAGTTTATTTGCCATAACTATTACGTAAAACACTAAGTAAGATTGGAGTGCACTTACCTGTGGTGTCACGCGTCTGTATGGAACAACCCGTTCTTGCGCCGCCGTCGCACAAACTGACGAATCGCGAGTTTTTTGTTACACTCACACAAATGCACACTAATGGGCACGATAGACCAATGAATGAGCTTGTTTTGTGTATGCTTTATTTCTTAGGGGATAGATCTGTTTGCTTGCAAAATGCGTATTTGTAAACACCGCGGTGTTAGACGTCGATTTTGATACCCGCGTTAATAGCCGCCGTTACCCTAAGTTGAATTTAACAAGAGTATTTTATAATTTTTAGCTTTAGTAATCTCGGCTCAGCGTTGATTTGTCAGTCATGTCAGGTCAGTCAAGCACTTTTTATAGAATAATAAACGTTTTGATTTTCATGACACCAGCTGCATTAGGTAAATAAATTCGAATTCAACCTCTAACTGCGCTAGTATAACTTCATGATAGAAACCCTTAATATAAGAAGCTTATTCAGATTTCAATAAATATAATATCACCACGACATTAAATCACAGTCCGTCTCTCTCATGCCAATCAAATATTGCAAGCGAAATGTAGAGAGATATTATACTCGTATATAAAATTTAAATACGCCTTCAGCCTTTTGTGAGTTGTGCACAACGACAGCAAGGGCGTACTTATTAGGCGTAGCTGCCGCAGAAACTTCGTTTCCATATTCAATAAGAAGGAGCTACCTAGTCCGATAATGGGGTATTAAAAAATACATTAACATATCTTAGTTTAGCAAATCGATTACGGTCTCTGAATAACCCTTTCCTTTCCTTGTTGCTTATAGCTCAAAATTATGAATGATGATAGGAAACATTGATAGCTAGGAACACCTAAGAATAAAACAACAATCTCAATCGCTATTTTTTAATGTGGCAAACACGAACTCCGTATTTCTATAAATAAATAACAAAATCTTTATAACAATCATTTTTATTATACCCGAGTATCTCGTAAATCTATCAATACTTTAACATAAGAATATATTTATTATAGGCATGTATGTATAATTAAATAAACTCATACTGGTAGTAATAGTGCCATTTCAGTTTAAGTCATTAAAGTTGTTAATTAACTAAATAATTATTTGAACGAAATAATACATACTGTATGCACCTTAAAAAAGGAGTGTTACCACCTCTAACAAGACTTATAATTTAAGAGTAAAAAAAATAAACTAGAATAATATAACAAATTACTTACAATTATACAGTACTCTTCCCAATAAAATTCAAATTTAATTAAACACCTAAGTACAAGTCGTACTTTACATTTCTGTATTAAGCTAGCGAGCGAAAATTGACTATTTAAGCTGAGGTTTTACGGACAGTAGGAAGTAATCGTAATAGTAGTAGTTAGGTACCGTACTACTAATGTTGCCTCTTCATCAGGCTCTGTGTACAGATAATTAACTCACACACTCATTCATATTACCGCACCCATTCTCTTCTGACGGTTGCCTCAACGCAACAACATTTTGGGTAATTGCATCTTGCTTTCATTCTAAGAATTTACCAAAATTCCTATATTTCAAAACGGAATAGTTACATAATGTAGAATCTTAGAATGCCTTTATCTCAAAATACCACATTCCCAAAATGCTTCTAATAAACTTTTTCTAATGCCTTCCAGTATATTCGATAGTATCCTCTTTAGTTCCAGCAGATTTTGAGAATTGTTAATACGCTGAGGTTATAAATAAATAATATTTAATAAGAAGACCATTGAAAATTAGGCATTTGATGAAATCGTCAGATGACAAGCTAAATTCACTAATTACTAAAAAATAATTAAACAAAAACCAACCTTATTTAAGCAGTTATATGGTTCATTATGGCTATGAACTTGTGGTGGTAATTAGTGAGTTTTGCTTGTCACCTGACGAATTATACTTTTCGACATTTAGGTATGTTGAGACTTGGACGATATGTGAATAAAAGTCATTATGACATTCGGTCATTTTAAGAAGGAAATAATTGATATTTAGGCATTTTGCGCTTGGTTGTTTTGCAATTTAGGACGTATAAACACAATGACAATTATAATATTTAAAGCTTTTACACGTCTTCCAGCAATAGGTCGTTAAGGATGCGCATATAATAGACTTGGTAAGAAACTAGGCCCCGGCTTCGCACGGGTAGAACCTTAACAAATTATACACATAAACCTTCCTCAAGAATCATTTTATTGATAGGTGAAAACTAGGAATAACTTTATTAATAGGTAAAATCTGTTGAGTAGTTTTTGAGTTTATTGCGAACATACAGACATACGGACAGACAGACGCGGCGGGGGATTTTGTTTTATAATTCCAATTTAATTTGATTCGAGAAAAGTGACAGAGGTGACATTGTTAACATTCGTTTACCTAGGTTACTCTGTCACTTAGTCGCGTCGTATCAAATTACGCCAATGTTATATTATTAAAATAGTAGTATATCCAATCATGCACATATTAAAATGCCCGATGCAATATGGCTAAAACTTTACAAAAGAGCGGCGTAAAGGAATAATATTTCATAAGTCAAAGAATTCATAAGTAGGTAAATATTTCGAAATAGTCATCACTTCTGGTTTATTACGGTCTCTCATATAGCTCCTCTGGTTGAGATATATATATATATATCTTTTTAAGTAGTTTTATTTTATGGCTAGTTTAGTTTTAATTTTAGTACCTATATAAATTTGTACAGATTATAAAACTACGATTTTAAAGATATATATATATATATATATATATATATATATATATATATATCAACCGTGCCGCCGCCGTGCGCCGTGCACTCCGGGAGTGCCAGCAGAAGTGAAAACTAGAATATTAACGCTGTGCATTTTTGATATTTTGCAGCAATTTGCTATTATAACCACGTAAATAAATTTGAGTGTAAAAGATTTTTATTGCGAATTTTAATGTTAATATATAATTCATGAGACGTTAGCAGGACTACAGCTTACACAATGAGATATATATATATATATACCTACGCTTGTAAATACAAATAGCCGTGTTAACAAAATAACTCTTAAGAAAACATTATTTCGTCAATTTTTATACACTTGCTTATTGTGAATCTGATGTACCAAAATACTTTAGACGATTAAGTAAGGATAGTTTTTTTATCTGATGTTGAGCTCATAGTGGATTGTGCCGCTCCACGCCTCACCTACCAGATTTTGTATTGACACATCTCCGTACCTCTTTCTCTAACAAATCAGTCGCTTAGAAGTCTTATTACGGCGACATATGTAATTTAACGTGTTTCTTGTGAAATTTAAGCGGAATTATTTCACTGATGAAATAGCACGAAGACTAATCCACAAATTATATTAGTAAGACCCCAAATTCGTTATATGTAGCAACGTTGTAGATCTAATATGGTGGATTTTAGGTTATACGTTACGATATTTACTCGGTGAAAGTCACAACCTCGATGGGATGGCAACTGTAACATTTACCACATTTCAGTCTAAATTATGTTTTTAACACAAGTATTATACCGAGAGTATAGATATAGGTAAAGAGATATTTAGAATTAATGATTTTGGCAGCATCATTGGACGAAATTATTGTCGTTCTCGCAGCGAATTAAACAAGTCGGTAATTTCACTGTTGGCAGCTACTAGGTTTTTGCACCTAATAGCAATATTTATTAACATATTTTAACTGCATAAAACTGTACTAGTAACTAACACCAATTAGTTGAAATTATATACAGCAAGTTACTCGTAAGTCGACATACACATTTTATAGTATATGCTCAACTCGTTCGCGTCTTTCTCACATATATAGGGCTCTCCACACTCATGTGCGAAGCCGCGAACGTAAGTGTGGCGTCGATTTCGCAGATAGTTTACGCCGTCACGCCTAGTTGCCGGTTTTTTGACGGTTTTTTGGTCCATATCAAAAGAGGCGCAATGTGCGATCTTACAAGCAAGCACACACACACACACACACTATTTGGGTTCATCTGTGGTGAGACAAATATTTAGATATTAATATTAATTAAGCGGCTATATTTTACGTTTTAACGACAAAAAAAATCGGGTTGCACTCCGGGAGTGCCAGCAGAAGTGAAAACTAGAATATTAACGCTGTGCATTTTTGATATTTTACAGCAATTTGCTATTATAACCACGTAAATAAATTTGAGTGTAAAAGATTTTTATTGCGAATTTTAATGTTAATATATAATTCATGAGACGTTAGCAGGACTACAGCTTACACAATGAGATATTAATGAATCGTACACCATCATATTAAGAAAAACAATCACGCTTCTTTTCTGTTATTTAACTTTTTGGAAAGGACCAATTTGAGTATTTACAATCATGGACACCCAACAACACAAAGATACAATACAACACAATTAACAAAGATTAAACCTCTTTAACCGTTATGACAGCACTTTGATTATGAAGAAAATAAAATGTCACACTTGAATGAGATACGATTTTTCAAAAGTAGCTAGGTTTCGATGAAATTCAACTTGCACGTCACCATGATGTCACGTGTCCATCTTACGAATTTTCAATCTGACGGTTACGTGACCCCTGACGCGAGTTTAACATTTTTTCCCCATCACAAAAACTGCACAGCGCCGCTAAAGAAGTTTTCACTTAAAAAAAAAACAAATGGAAAAATTGCTACAGCTCAATGCTGCCGTACAGCAATCTCACAGTTAAATTCGGTCAGCTGATGCTTTCCCACCATCTTGGCGTGAACTAAACTGTGAAATCGCCGAGAAGTTCTGCGACTGTAGTTAATACGTCACGATATATTCTCTCCGCGAAGTCGCGCCGCAATTCACGCACATAGTCAGGAGGGGGCATAGTCAGGAAATCGCAAAACGGAAAACGATGTTCTCATATTTCGTAAGACGAAAAACGATCCTTGCTCGGGCTTGACGTCGGATCCGAAATCGATCCACAATGATGAATGTAATAAGCCCTTTAAGAGGGAAGAATACCACGTGATTGTCGGTTTGTATACAAAAAGCGAAGACTTTTTCTACTTCTAAATATTTTCCATTCTCCATGATCTTTTAATGAAAAACTAGTGTTATAAGTTTTTTTTTCAAAATTTGGAAAAAAAATTTTTTTTTTTTTCAAAAACCAAAATTTATAAACTATTATGCTGAATATATTATTTAAGATTTAGTTAGTAGAAACCGTTTTCTCCCGAAATGGAACTTCATAGAAAAATTACCGTTATTTCGTTAGGTTCTAAAAGCTATCCATCCCTCTTAAGATGGGATATATTTTAGTACATGAGTCTCAAACAAGAAAAACAGGATATAATATATGGAACTGAGTCTCAAACTTATATTGTATTGTCCACAGTAGTGACCTTTTTCTAAAATGTGTTTGACCTTAATACTTATTCAACTAACACTGTCGCGCGAAGTAGGTACTGACTTATCATTTGTACAGTTGAGCGAACAAACATCTTCACAAGCCAACATTCTTAAAAATATATTTATACTAGACACTTAGGTTACCTATGACACACCTTACCTATGACGTTTCATGTAATTATATTTATGGAACGTTGGCTTATAAAGATGTGAACTCGGTCGTACGTAACTACTTAATATTATTAAGTGGCATATTTTACATGGTGTTTTTTAATAGTAGGTAGATTCTTAAATCACGAAATCCAGAAGGTGTAATTAATACTCATGCATCTATACTTTACGTACAATATAAGAAAAAATAAAAATAAAACTAGTTGGCAATATGCCCATGTAGATTTCTACTAAGGACGAGGCAAGGTGCCCGAGTTCGGAATATTACCTAGTGACCTTCCCAAATGGTTTCATGACTAACAAATCTTACAATCTTCACTTAGGCTGCGTTTCCTCCATAACTGTGCGATGTAACTAAGTGGTGCGAGGATGCGTAGCAAGGATGTGAATGATTCCACCAGAAATGTGCGACCTAGATGGGCTATAACCGCGAATACCGAAGTCAGGTAATTGCGGGCATCTTTCTCTGTCACGCTTATTACGCCTTAATTGGAGTAAAAGAGAAAGATGCCCGTAATTTGCGAACTTCAGTGTTCGGGGTAGGCCCTCTGAACGGTGATGTGTAGCGACGGTGTGTAGCGGGCTCTTTTAAAATAAGCGAGTGGTGAGGCAGGAGCGGGCCTTTTTTAATGTATTTTTACTCGCGTTCGTACCTCGCAACACATAGATCTCTCGCAACACATCCCACGAAACACATTCCTCGCTCACATCCTTCACTTATTTGAAATGTATAAAAACCTCGCTCCGCTGAGCTGTTTCCACGAGGGCTACGCTGAACCAGGATAGTTAAATAAAGTGTTCCTATTGGTTCATGACAAACACATCCTTCGCTACGCATCCTCGTACAGTTTTGGTGGAAACGCAGACTTATAGTTCGCTTCAAATTGAATCGAATGCCTCAGGTCGGCCTGGGCGTATCATGATTTAATAAATTTGAGCAAAGAGTCATTATAAATTTAAGTATAAGATTCGTGTTTTTTGCGGTCTAATAGGTCAGAAATTTACTTATTGAGAGGGAAAAATTGCTTTGCTCTTCTAACCAAACGTACGTACATTTTTGATGAAATTTCCATTTCGGGAGAAAACGGTTTCCACGAACTAAATTTTACAAATCACTTTGATTTTGACGTCGATCGCCTCAGCATATTTATTCTGGGTTCATACGTTTATCTTTAAAACAAATAACATAGTTTTTTAGGGTTCCGTACCCAAAGGGTCAAACGGGACTCTATTACTGAGACTTCGCTGTCCGTCCGTCCGTCCGTCTGTCACCAGACTGTATCTCATGAACCATGATAGCTAGACAGTTGAAATTATCACAGATGATGTATTTCTGTTGCCGCTATAACAAAAAATACTAAAAACAGAATAAAATAAATATTTAAGGGGGTTCCCATACAACAAACATTTTTTTTTTGCCGGTTTTATAAATAATGGTACGGAACCCTTCGTGCGCGAGTCCGACTCGCACTTGGCCGGTTTTTATAAAACAAACGGCTTAATTCGACCAAGTTTTAATTACATTTTATACGTTTGTTTTATAAAAAAAGTTTTTTGGAAAAGAAAAACCTATAGACCTGAAGCGATTTCAAAATCAAAGTGATTTGTTGAGATTTAGTTAGTGGAAACCGTTTTCCCCCGAAATGGAAATGTCACCAAAAATGTGTACGTTCGGTTAGGATGGCGAAGCTACTCTTCCCTCTTAAGATAATTACATATTCTAGTCTAGCTTTACTTTTTACTTTCAAAAGTATTGTCAGTTGGATTAATGTAACAATAATTATGAAGGAACTGTCACACTGCACATGGAGAGGAAAATAACCTTCTGTCCGTAACTAACCCCAGCTGTCTTATGTAAACGACAATTAGGTACTTACCTATTAAAAAAATATTTTGAACTCACAAACACACAAACTATATGAACAGGTACCCACTAAATTTAATATATAAATGATAGTTGTAGCTTTATTTACTTCCAAATGACTTGTTACACACCCTACATATTTTATAACAATACATAGGTACTAACAAATTAATTCTAGTTAACTCGTTATATAACTACCTAGTCGTCAAGTTTACGTAATTTTTTTTTAATTATTAGATAGATATAAATGTCGCTGTTATATATTCTATTAATATCAAATTGAGTATTATTCTCAGCTTTTCGCGAGTAACTTCTACTGAATAATAAACTTAGTTTTCACGTTAATGCTATTGTTTTGTTCTTGAATTGACAACTAATACAGTACGGTACGTACTACTACGGCATACTTACTGCAAAATTATATTAATATTTAGTACAATGAAGGCAATGTAGAATTAAATGGATACCTATCACCGGATCTTCATTTGAAGCAGAGTAATGTGAACACACTTCTATGTACGAGTAGGCTTCGTAGAAGTAGATAATAAGGTACTTCAGACGTATGTGCAATGCAACGGACTACTAACATAGGTAGAGGAGACGTTGGTCATAATTCTATCGTATGAGAAGCTAGAATTACAAAATCTGTATCATCTGACAGCAAATTTCATAACCATTTACCACCCAGAACAGTGTACTTAGAACTATTTAAAAACATTTTTTGTGTTTTGTGCATCAATCTGGTCTGTTTTAACTCTCTTAATACCGAGGTAACTCGAAACAGTTACTAAGGTAGGTTGACACACATCTATTATAGATTTTAAACCATAATAAGCATACGTGTCAGTGAAATATTTTCACCGGTAACCGCAGCTCAATTTATTTAATTATACGAAAAAAGTAAACCGGCTTCAAACAGGTTAAAAAAATTGTTTTAAGTATATGCTTAACCAACTGATATGTTTGATGTCGGTGCTAAGCCAAATAGTAATAATACCGGTCGAAAAAAATCAGCTTTTTGTCTTTTAATCACATTACAACTGTAGTAACCCTTGTATTTTTCAGATGTTTACATGCACTTTTAGTTTGGTATGTCCAAATAGGTATATGAAAAATAGCACTGCCAGAATGCTCCATATATATATATATATATATCGAGAAAATGCCATAACTGATAAAGAAAAGGTTTTGCAAAATGTCGAGAAGCTTACTTTTAGCAATATTTTAGCTCTAACCGCTGTAAAACCTCAAGTGCTCATCTGAGGCCTAAACCATGCATTATGAAATTGATTAGAATAGAAAATGAACCACTTTTTTCTTGGGTGTCATACTTCTAACAGTTCTAACGTCTGCCTATATAGTTTGCAAGATATGGACGCTGTGTCAACTTATCTTTATGTTAACTCCCCGCGGTCTCCTCTAATTTATTTGTACAACACTTTATTGTTATATTTGGAAAATTTTCATACTATGCAATTTATTTGTTACAAAGCTCTCTGAATCTTGTAGTTAGATAAAATACAAATCATTACAACTATTAAGGTCTGTATATAATTTACTGCATGTTGGTTTGTAAGGTAACGAGAACTAGGAATTATCACAAATGTACCATTACGGATGCATTTTTGTCTTAAGACGGCAAATAAGGCTCGATTTATTTAAGTATAAATTAGGCTTACTTAACCGTACAAGTTATTAATTTAAAATGTCTGTTGATTTCATGTCCAGGAACTGTGCCTAGAATCGCGTCGCTAAATTTTTTTTTACTCAGATGGTATAGTTAATCTGTTTCTCGTTTTTATTATTAACTTCATAAAGTCTACAAATACTTTAAAAATAAAAATATTAATAACACACAAAATTATCTAAGCACAGCCTTAGGTTTGAGAAATGAGAGACAGTACAGACAGTTTGCAAATACTCGTATGTGATATTCTACAACAAATACACAGACACTCCATTCGACCAAAGTTACTAAAATATTATGTTAATAAACTTAGAGATACATCGCTATTGGCGGACTATGTTGGACACTTTTAGGTAATGCAAATTGAACACACATACATTGTACAATGAGAGCATAAAACAATCCAATTCTTACTCGTACCTATATGCAAATGTAGCTTTCCATGTCTAAAGGGTCCTTGTGCTCCATGTGTATTAAGGACCATTGAGGCATGGAACGTCCCAAATAATATTACATATATTTAAGGCCCGTAGCTATAGGGAAGCGACTGATTACTGATCAACGATAATATATCAGGTTTTTATTTTACATGTCACGTGCCCACTTGAAGGCCGCCTGATAACGATGCCGATGTACCTATGTTTAAGTACATAAGTTATCTGAATGTGCATTCCTTTTTCCATTCGTTCATAAACTTTGTCTCATCAGGGTCTCGTGACAGTTCCTGTACGAGTATGTATATAACAACAAATTTTAACAATAGCTATCGCAAAAGATAATATGTGTCCCTGAATATATATTGCACTGCAAATGAAACGGTACAGTCAAAAGATAATTTTTGACCCATTTCGTAATTTGTCACTGTGACAATAGTATGAGGTCTCTAGCTAATTTCATGTTATTTGTCACTGTGACAAGGTACGAAATGGGTCAAAAATTAAATCCACATACCATGTAGGTAAATTCATACAGTCTTCATTTATACGATTGTTTTGCCACAAATATGTATTAACAGATACGAATAGTTTTTTTAATAATATGATGGTTCGAGTACCGTTTCCTACCATGATTTTTTATCCCCGACAGCATAGTTGCCTTTACTAGTTTTAGCTCTCTAGTGGAAAATTTTGCATTATATGCTTAGGTACATCACACCTGACGTTACCTTTTATCCGGATTCAAATTACTATAAATAGGATCCTCATCGCCGCTGTGCGTTAAAATCATACTCATTAAACACGTAATTTTAGTTTAGAATATCTTGAACTCTACAGATTTAATAGTATTATTACCGATAAAATGAGTTAATTACTAATACAATGTTTAAAAATCAAATGATATGGATTCATTACTCATCTTTCCATATTGCTTTTTATTCACACATATTTTGTAAAAAAATATATGACGGAGGATACCCTCTAATCAATGTACCTATTTACCTAATCTATTTATTCATTATCATAAGAAAAGTAAGACAGTGTAATAATCACGATCTAAAGCGTTAACCACACTACCCAGAGCCGTTTTACACTATCCAACACGATGTCGCCAACAAAATATAAAATATAATATAAAATCACAATTATATATATCTTGGTATGTTTTGTGGGCGGTTAGAGAATAAGTTCATCTTCTTGATAAAATACCACACAACCAATATCGTAATTCGATCGGTGGCTGGCGATATGTCGGTGTCCGGATCCCTTTGTTTGACATAATTATTGAAAGTCATAATGTAATGATAGTCATATTATCATTAGTCATAACTCTGAAACCGTTAACTTTTCAGGAATTTCCTTAGATTATCCTATAGATAGGTTAGGTTAGGTTAGGTTTGTTTTATGGCAATCCTGAAAAGTTACGCGTTTCTGAGAAAAACCAAATTATGACTAACGAAAATGCGGACAAACAATACATTATGACTTAAAACTTTATGGGAAACAATAGAGACCCGTCGGTGTCCTATATACAATATCCGAAGGACAGTGTCAACAATGTGGTACCTACTTATACTTATAGTATTTTTTACATTGACACTACTTATACGGTGACAGCTGTCATTGCCATATAATTTATAACCTTAAAACGCAAAAAGGTATTAAGAATACAGCTGGCACAGTGCTCAAGTCATAAATTATCGACGTCGGCTGCGATTGCATTGGATAGTGTGAAAGGTCTCTTTGTTAGCTCATTAGTTATTTTACAAGTATATTAATAGATAAAACGTAACACTCGTTTTACTACTTATTATTTATAGAAACGATTGAAAGGCTTCTCTCTCTTCGCGTTGAGATGAACATTAATCGCAGTTGCGCCATCAGCCAGTGCTAGAGAGCTCAAGGTCCGCAATGATGTTTGAAAAGCTTATATGTTATACACTAATCTAATTATTTATACAGTGTTGCTGACAGCGAATCCACTCGCTGTTCTGCAGGTACAGTCAAGTTTTTAGTATTCATAAAATGACTTGTAACAGAACTTATGATTTGACTAAGAAAATATGCTATTTAATTAAAATATGTTTATCTGGTGGGTCATTCAAGCCTACAAAATATCTTAAAAGGCACCCTTATATGACCATCTAATATGAAACTATCACGAAAGGGTACACAATAAGATTTACAAAAAAGACTACGTTATTGAAAACAAATGCATATTAGTTATTTACGATACAAGTGCGAAAAATAAGAAATTCGTAACGAGTGGCGATAAATTAAAACGGCCAAAGGGAGTGCTTTAAATCGACACGAGTTTCGAATTATAATACCTATTCGCACATGTATCGTACAACATTTCACAGTACATATGACCCTTTAAATTTTCGACATAGATACATAATATGCTAATTTACGCACTAGTGCGGAAAAGTAGCACCATATATACTGTAAAATAGATTATAGATGATTGAAAAACCATAAATACCATAAGGTCGTAGGTTTGTAAGTATTGATTTATCGCCAAGCTATGTTATAAACTATTCATAGAAAAAGTACTAGAGACAAAGAGAATAAACAATAATAATCTATATTGAGCGATAATCTCGAGATTCCTACTGGAATTATCCAAACGAGCAAAAGCGGCGACGGTATAACTCGTGGACTTTTATTGTATTATTATTATTATCAGGCACTGTTCAATTACAAACACGGTTGTAGTTACCTATATTGAACTAACAGACGTACATATTCTACACAACCAAAACTCTTGTTGTACACCGCCAGGTAATGCGCACTCTTTGTCTCTTAATAATATATGTATGTAATTTCAGTTAAAGAAATTTTACGTAACAGAAGACCAATAGATAATTCAGTCATCGTTATCCATACCTATAAGCTCTGCTTGTAACCGGCCCTTAGTGCGACAACAGGCTGTTAAGCAAAGTATTCTGAGAGCTAATCGAAACTGTGGACTTAAAGAGATTAAAATTACTATTTTCCAAAAGGAGTTCAATATTCCAAGCCACACGACACCAAAGTGCAGCATCGGAATTTTAATTTCCTGTGAAGTAAAGTACTCGTACAGCCTGACCCCGGCGTAAGGCGCCCAGCTGAGCCAAAAAGCTGACACGAGAATAAAGCTCATCCAGTGGCTAGGGTTAGCGAGGTTCTCCGCTAAAGCAGTTGCATATTCTTTATCGTGAATAGGTGCACCACTGTTCAGCTTTCGTTTCATTGAAAATATATAGAAATAATTATAAACGATAGAGATTACACTCGGCCCTAAGACCAGAATTCCGAGAGTGGCAGTGTAGGCGTACGTGGTGCCCCAGTCCAGCATACAGATGAAGGTCTCCTTGTCGAAGTTCGCTTCTTTCTTGTAGCCCAGCAGAGGCGGGCAACAGAGCATTGCCGCTGATATCCAAGTGAACACCATCCAGCACTGACTTCGAGTGCGAGTTTGTACCTGAACGTTGTAAGCAAGTGGGCTTAGTAACACAAACTGATTATGCCACGGAATACCGAGAAAACGGCACGGAAGGGGGGCCAAGATGGTCGCGCTTTAATCGTTTGTCATGGCCGCATAGCCGTAACATTTTAACAAGTACCTGTCAAAGGTTCATTGATTGAAGACTTAGACTTTACCTATAGTATTTATCAAACACTAGGGGAACACTGACCAATCCTTTAATACCAAAAATAACTCGAATCCCAAAAGGACAAATAATACACATCTTCTTAGCTTAGAATACTTCATAATAATAGATACAAATCACCCAAATATATATAATTATATTTTATATAAATGCGTCTGTCCTGACTGAATGATTCATCAACGCAGAGCCGAAACTACAAAAGCTAGAAAGTTGAAATTTGCACAATAGGTTGCATTTATAGTCTCCAAAATAAAAAGCGATTTTGAAAAATTCAGCACCAAGGGGGTTAAAAATGGCTTGAACTTTTGTATGGCGTTCAAGTCTCATTTTAAGTCAAGAACTTGAAGCTTCGAGTTCTTTACTTAAAATGAGTATTATTTTAAAATAGAAAAAAGTAATTTCACCGTTTTTATAAATTCTTGAACTTGAAATTTTGTAATAATTTAAGACATTTCCATAAAATACGAGAAAAGTAATTTCAGATATTTGAAAATTCATCCCGTAATAGAGTTAAAAAGGAGTAGAAAATTTGTAACTGAAATTTACTGCTTTTGAAAATTTTGCCCCTAATAGGTTCAAAGGGAGTTGAGAGTGGGTTTTCGAAAATAAATCCACGCGGACGAAGTCGTGGGTTACAGCTAGTTATGTTATAAAAATAATAATATAAACTTTAATTTTCTTGAGTTTGATTATGTAAAACGGAACTCAATTGCAATTTTATAGAGTTTGACTCTTTTTACATTAGGAATCGTTCCGCCGTCATGTAATATCGTTTCAGTTGCGTCACATTGTTAAGGTATGTACTTATATGCCAATAGAATCGGGTATATTCCCTTTGCAGATTTAATCAAGAATCAAATTTGCACTGTCACGACCTTATAATCGCTTAATCACATGTGTCAGCGTACCCATTGAGTTTGAAGAGCACTATAGTAATAAGTTAATAACTAAACTACTATAAGTCTATAAGACAAAATCGTGCTTTGAATTTGACAGCTATTGTAGATGTCGCATGTCGCTGCACGATTCCGTACATAATGCGGTTTCGACGTATGCAACGATACACGATAAAAGTGCCTCCATCATTTTCATAGAATTATTAGGTGAATAATCAAGTCTTTAATAGACCGTTTTCTCGGGGACTCGTTCAAAACGTGTGCACTAGCAATTGTTTGGGCTACCTTTTTTGCGAGGTCTAGTCAGTAAAGGATGAATGCAAAATATATTTGCATAAGGGATTTAGTTTGTTTTAATTTAAACCTGACCATAGAGAAATAAGAAGTAATAGAGTGCTCACTCCATACATCTTTTTTGTTACCAAAATGCTTATCATATTCGCAGTCGACATCTAGCATCGAGTAGTGAAACTCTCAGTACTGTTACTCGACAATAGATATCGCGGCAAACAAAAAGTCTAATGCTCAACGATTTTTAGCTAATATTATAACCAGAGTGAGCGTAGGAGTTGAAAATAGAGTTCCGGTTACTCTGGTTATAATATTAACATTTTGGTACCAAAACTGATGTATGGAATGAGCACTCTATTACTTCTTATTTCTCTATGCTTGTATGAAAAAGTTTATTTACCCATTTTCATTAATTATTTAGGTTTTGTAGTAGGCATTATTTAAGATGACTCGTAGAAAAAGTATTGTAAACAATAGGGATATAATCAAGCTTTTCAATCTCGTACCTTACTTAACAACACACACAAACACGGCACTTGACTCAAAAGCTCTCTATTATATCACGATTGTATAAAATACACATACATTTGGGGTTAAAACCTGACTATGGTAAACGAAATACTATGGGGGAGATATATATCCCTCAGTCTGGTTAAAGGTTAATGCTTTTAATTATTTTCACCACACCAGCTCTGAAAAACTTCAAAAACATACTACCTGTATGTTTTGGAAGCAGTTGCATTTTATCATCTGGAGCGACAAAGTAAGTTGACGAAAATTTTGAGTTGGTTCCTTACGTTGGCTGGTAGGATGGACTGTTATGGTAATGAATGATAAATATTAAATTAAGATAATTGGGAATCGATTTGTAATGTTTTACAGTTAGTATTTTGGCGATGTTGTGTTTTACTCGGCAGCAAAGTTTGTTCATCCCTCATATTTTGAAAAAGTTGAAACTCTCGCAACACTTAACTTTTTAAATCCTTCGCTTCCTCGACTACGGTTTAAGACATTCGGTGCGGCAGCGCAATACCAAAACTTACTGCCAGCCTTTGCGAGTCATATACTTTCCGTATAGAGAAATCCAGATTTGCAGCACGACCTATATTTTCATGTACCATGTCCTGACTTTAAAGGTTTAGTGGGAAAATGTCCCCATACAAACCAAAGAAAGCGAAAGTTTCAACTGTTTCATTTTGTTATTAAATGTTTGTATTTTTATGTTTTGTAGTTCACAGTGCCTTGGTAGTAATACTGTAATGCTGTGTTACTAATTTGAATACTAAAATAAATAAGGGCAGTGGTACAACGTTTTTTTTTTCTTTTATATATACGATGTGGGGTGTCAAATGAAAGGGATTTGTGAGTAGATTACAAATATATAACATTCTATAACATTATCACTACTTGGTCTAACAGATGATTAGAAAACTCCCAAAAATCACAATGCATTGTTGACTTTGAACTGCTCTAGTTAGATTCAAAATTACTGAATGGATTATTCTAAAATACATAACAAATTACTGTAAATACTCTCTTTATAATGTTCAAAAATATTTAACTAGGACTATTAAAAAAGAAGAGAAAAAAATATTTTAGTAGTTTCCTGTGACAGAAAAACATAATGGTATTCAAACTGAAGTACCTCTCATATTTTTTGATATATTTTGTTAATTATTTTTAAACAATAAATACAGGATATTCACAGTTATTTCGTATGTATTTTGGAATACTAGTACTATTAAAAATCCTGAAATACGTATCTGGGGGCATTTTTATGCATTCTGCTTTTTTTATTGATTCCCCACACAAACTAACCGCTTTTTCCCCCTAACGCCCTTTTCCTCTCCCTTTACACCCAACTATTCTATATCCTTCCTCAAAGCAAAAACAATCTACATACCAAATTTCAACTAAATCGGTTCAGCGCTTATACTCTTAAATCACCCCAGCCCTTTAAATTAGGGGATGGAAGATTTTCATAAGCAACATACAAAAAGAAATCCCATCAAAAACATTTTCATGTAAAATGTTGCCAAGACGAAACCATAAGGCTTGCACTGTCAAAAAGTTATCAATCTCTTGTAGAGCCAAGCTTTTAATTCTACAAGACCTAACGTAACAAACCTTAGTTAAAATATGTTGCTTGGCCGTTTCGTCACTACAAGAATTGTTGTATAATAAAAAAGAATAAATAGGTAGTGAATCAATTTTTCACTTTACGCCCATGTGACAATAGCGCGGGCGCTAGCGGGCCAAAGTTATTTTTTAACCCCTCGTGCTAATATTAATAACTACCCGAGCAAGCGAAAGGACCAAAATTTAACCACGTGCATAGCGAGTGATAAGAAAAATGGAAGTGGCGTTTCGAGAGTTGCAAGACACGAGATATAGACCAACTTTGCCACGACTTTGCCCCCGAGTGAACACATTTTATTCCCCGCGCCAACGTGAGGAAAATACCAACTATAAAACATTACAATTATAGTTGACGAAATATAATTTACACCGATTGTTCATTAAACTTTATCTTTACGAATATCCATATGAGTAGTGAGAATAACTAGTGCTGGGAGTAGTAGTGTGTTTCTGGGATAATATCGACGCGTTATTAGGTAAATATAACTTTTTTCGACACAAATCGAACTTTGACTTTGTGGTTGAGAAAAATGCATGTTTTATGTGTAAGTTAGTCTTAATAGAACCTTATGTACATTTTACTCTATTTGTTCTCCTAATAAATAAAATAAAATAAAAATGAAATTAATGTTTCTTTACATTTTTTTTTTATAATAGACTACGAATTGAAATGTTGGAATGCCAGGAAAACTTAGAAATTTATATATAGAAAAGTAACTAGGATCAAGATTGTTTAACACAAGTATACTTTAAGCAAAACTGGATGCTAATTGTTTTATTACCCTATTGTAAAACAGCCATTAGCGATAATATTCATCGGTGCAAATAATATTTCTTCGACTAAAATGTCCAAACGCTATTAAATATTTATCATTCACAATCATCACTTATACTCCAACATAACCAGCCAACACGAGGAATAAACTCAAAATGCAAATTTTGAGTTCCTCGCTTTGCCAGTTTTGTTGATATAATGGAAATCTCTCTCCAGTTTTTGTAGAATAAATGATATTGCACCTCGTTTTTACGCTCATAATTCTGATTCCGAACTCTCTTCAAATCCTTCAAAGTTTGAAATTCAATAAAATCGCTCGCGTACAGCTACTTTAAAAGAATAAAAGGTTTTAGTTGCATACATCCCTTTGCCGTTCCACTCCCTCACTTGTTATTTACTTCCAAGGCTTTATTTATGGCAACCTTATTTCGTTATATGCCGCAATGTTACAAACTGCGGCTCACGACCCGCATGCGGCTGTTTGGACCTGCTATTGTGGATCTATGAGACACAAAATATGTTTACTTTAGAGAACATAGACACTAAGATAACTTTTGTTGAACTAATAATTTCTACTGCGGTTTGCTCTTTCCTTTAGAAGTTTGTCGACCCCTGACAACTTAGTGCACACGTTCCGACCATAGACATATAACGCTTGTAGCCGATTACCCTAAAATGTACCAGGGTAGGTAATCGTTTACCACGGTACCTTATCAATCGAATATGTTCGCTAGGCAAAAGAAAAACAGTCGCGCCGTTTATCAATTGTTTTTATTCAAGTAGCTTTAACCCTCTGTAGTTATATCAGCAAAAATATTTACATAAGAGGCATGCATCGGTTAGAAGAAAAGCGCACTAAATCAAATCCTCAATTGAGATAAATACGACTAAACATATATACTATACAGCACAGTAAGTGCAATGCGACTACACTCCTTTAGGCCCAAATACAGCAAGGGCAGAAAACCAGCTAAATAGTGATATGATAAATAAAATCAACCAATACTCTCTCGTCCCCTTTCCAAAAAGTCCTTTGGAAGTTATCAACGATGTTTTCGGTGTACCACACCATGCAAATGAAAATAGGAAAAAAAACACTCTGAAGTAATCAAAAGTTTACTGTATGCTTATTGCGGAAATAAAAAAAAAACACTTGCTCTAATGGACCACAGATCTATTATCCTAGTAATCGGTTATGTACCTTCTTATGAACCTCTTACATTTAATGAGGAATTTCAGTTAACAGTATTTAATTAGATTACTAGGATAATAGGTCTTTTTAAATAAAAAAGACACACATAAATCTAGAGGGGCGCTTAAAAATCTGAAAATATCTTAGTTTAAAATGTTAATATAACGCAAGCTAATTTACGCTACAAGGCTTCAATCAACACCGAAACTCGTAATATAATAATTTGTATATTTGGGTACTTCGGATGTTAGTGAAGTAAGTTTGGTTAGCTTAGTATTAGACTTGAAATACGAGTAGGTAGGTAGGAACAACAATTTTTTCTGCGGAATCTACTTTTTAGAATTATGTTGGAACGTGTGGTGTAGATACCCGATATCTCTGAAATCAGTTATGATGTAAGAAAAGGTGTATATGTCACAGATATTTCAAGGAGTGTGTGTCGTTTTCATTTGAATAGGAGTTTCTAGTTGTGAATACGTCACTACTACGTCCATAAAAGAGGTATTGAAAAAGATAACTACCGTCGCACTAACCGTCTCATATCGGAGAGGCTTCCTGACGGCCAGGTATCGGTCCACTGATATCCACATGAAAGTGTAGACTGAGACGGACCACAGAGTCACTTCGACGTATCCTGCAAGGCGGCACATTAGATCGCCGAACATCCAGCGACCAGTAATGGCTGGGTATACGGATAAAGGCACCACGAACAACCCGCACAATAAATCCGCCACAGCCAGTGATAAGAGGTAGTAATTAATAACCTCATTCGAGAGACCTGAAACAATAAAATGAAATATAATAGGCACTGCTAAACAGTAAAGATATTTAGAAACCACTGGCTCTCTTCTCTTCGGAATCTTACTTATTTCACTACCGGTGTTTTCTAAAGAACAGTGGCATAAGAGTCAAGATTCTGAACATTGAGAGAAAACTTTGGTAAGTAAATAAAAGCAATGACGTTTGAAAACCTCACTCAATAACGACTTTTTCCTTTCCTTTACAAGTTTTAGTAAATTTTCAAAAATTTACTTAAAACAAAAACTGATAAAGTATATACGTTTAGTTTACTCGTATATATTTTATCATTCTCAATTTGCTTGAAATATTATAAAAACACTGTTTTTATTTTTGTTATATTTCAAAATTTACATATCTGCTTCAGCCTCGGGCAATATATAAAAGTAGTTCATAAAAACTCTTCTGGCTATGCATAGTGTGCATGTGGGATGGGCTTATGTATGTACACGTAAGCATTCATAATTTTTAGATTTTTGTGTACGGAGAACGCGATTTTCTCAACGTTAAGCGTTGTATTAAAAAGAACTCAAAACATCGAAATTAGATAAAAGTTTTTCTTGATCTTTAGGTAAGGATATTACCAACAAGAGGCATAAAGAGCCGCGATATTACCGAGGACGGCTCTAAGTCGCACCTGCATGACACGTTGATAATCCTCGAACAAGTGGATGAAACGTTTACGAGAAACCTTATGATTTTGCGTAATCCTATTCTTTAGAAATAGCCAAATATTCAATACCTTAACACAAGTTTTAAGAATTAAAAGAAAGATCTTTTTACGTTCTCGCGCGAGAACATTCCCCATACAAAACGGAGAACATTCTCAAGAACGGTACAACTATATGTGTAGGTCGTCTCATTCACGAAGTAGCGTGCCTTGACTCGTATTGTCATGTTAATAAAGGTTAGATTTGACATGCCAGTCCCCATACCCTAAGGTTATACTCGTAGTTTGATTGTGAGTGCAGTGTTGTTGCTGGGGTGTTGCAGCAGTGGGGGACGATGGCACCATCGAACCATCGCAACTTGTTTTACGTAAAAAACGCATCGAAATCGGTGCATTCATTTGAGACCTACGATGTCACAGACAGACACACATACTGATATTGACGTCAAACGTATAACCAAAGAGAATTTGAAATAGAGGTAAATGGTCAAAGAAAACTTTGTACCGACGTAAATTTACTGCCATCTTTCGACACATAATTAAAACTTTTAGAACGCCTTTTGACTCAATTGTATTCAATTTGTCAAAATATCAAAAAGTGGCGTCATCTAATAGATCAAAGGCCAAAGGTATAGCAGCAGCGTTTCGAGCGTAGGCGCCATAACCTTTAGATAGTGCCCGGTAAGACAGCGCCCCTTTATGATATTTAACAAATTGAACACATCAGTGAAAGAATAAGGATCAAAGTCAATAGATATAACAGCCCTCTTTTTGCATCGGGGGTTGATTGAGTGACGAAGAATTTGAATCGTGATATCAATGCAGCAGATAAAGCGACTCATTTTATCGAGGAAATATAGATCAGCGAGCAGTAACCCTGCTGCAGTCGCACTTCGATCCGTGTACTCGTATGTAGTACTTATGACGTTATCTCGAGGGAACATATTTGTCATGTGGCAATAATATTATATTGTTCCTTAGTATTATACTCGTAGTTTATGATTGTAAAAAAGTATGTATTACTATTACAGTATATCTGAACTGTTATTATTTTCGACCTTAGTTTTACTCTGACGATCATTACGAGATATCTTTTAGGTTTATAATTGGACACATTCCATTACCTATTTTACAGTTTTTACCTTAACTTGTAAATTGTATGGTTTACTTTTTATAATTTGAATTGTTTTGATTATCATTGATGGCATTATACAATTGTATATTTGCAATTTGCATGCAAAATTATTCAATAATTATGGTGATCATCAATATATAAATTCGTTAATAGTATTTAGAGAAACAGAGTTAATAGATTTTTTTACTGTATAAGTTCATACTTCATTTGTGTGAAATAAACACTAATACACTGAATATAATACGGATGTTTCCTGTAACAGGAGCAATAAATTTATCTGTAGGCTGTACTCCTCAAACTGACCAACATTTGTTCAGCATTTTTTTTATAGTACATTATGATACAAGTGTGCTAAGTTGGTCATTACACACGAGGCGATATTGTGCAATAAGAAAGCTGATGTGGGTAATGAGTGTAATGACCAATGCACACGCGTTTCATACGACGTTTTTCAACACATTTGCTAGGAAAAAACAAAACTTATAAATTAGTTTTTTTTTGTCAACAGTAAAAGTACAATTTTCAAAATGGTGGCTTACAGTTTTAACATCGAATAATTGCACCAAAGCGTGCTGGGCTTGTAGGCACTTGTTCGCCAGTTCATTGAAGTAAGCTACCAACACGTTTTCCAAGAAAGACTGGGCGTTTTTGCTGATTATCCAATGAATAAAAGTTTCATATGCCGCCAATTATTTTTCACCCGATTTTGATGGTAAACGGCTGTCGTTCTCGGCTCTTGCCTCTATTAGTGTTACTGGCAGCGTCAATTTTATGTGTTCTTCATTTTCAATGCTTGAAAATGTCATTTTCGTCAATATATAAACTAAAAACATGCAAAACTATTCCAATGTTATGACAAATACGGAAAATGGCTGGCGCGTTATTTTTTTTTTACGCACGATTCCAATGTGCGCGCAAGGCAAAGGCGCCAACGAAATCGCCAAACAGCCAATTAAAAACATGTAAAAAAGCTAATATTTTCGTATTTCTATTCGACGGATGGAGATCAAATCGATAAAATGTTATGTTTATTCATTAATGAAATTTACGAGATAATTTAATCTATAAATTATGTTTGGTGTGATAAAACCTCTTTGAACTAACATTTGAAACTTAATAGTTGGTTATAAAATGTATTACTCGACCAAATTAAGAAGGCTCCGTTTCCATGCATATAATTAGCAATCAGTTAGCTTCTTAACTCAGTCGGATAATATAATGAAAAAGTACGAGTGTTATAATATACTGAAAAAGCACGCGTGTTTAATATCTATATTATGAGCTAAAATTCTGTGGAATAAAAACGTCGTTTTGAGCAAGTGCGTTGAAAAATAACTTATGTTTTGATTTTTATTACACTTCAAAGTTTATTCTAAGATGCAATGTTTTGCTAATTTGTTATTGCAAATGTTGCATCTTATGTTATGTTTAAAGCGTGACAAGCAACATCATACACACTGATGTTAGCGTACATTGAAAATAATATTTAATTTGTATGAAAAAGAGATAATAATCTAAAGATTTTATAATTTAAAGTTGTTAATTAAAAGTTATATCGTTTTAGGAGTACAATATATGGTTTAATTATTTGCTCGTGTTACAGGAAACTCCCGGTATATATCATCGTCTAGTACAGTCGGTTCCCTCACATAAGTATCCACTTTTCTATACAACTTAGTATGGCTACTTGGTTACTTAAGTTGGGGAACCGACCGTACGTGTACCCACAACACAAGCCTGTAGGGCTAAGATGGTAGCTCTTTATCATTTATCACCATGCCTGTCACGTTGTAACAAGTATGTAAGCGCAAAAGTGACGGGCATAGTGACAAGTGATAAAAATGGAACCATGCTGCCACCGCTGAACTAGATCAATAAAATATTTTTCGAAACAAAACTACACTTGAGAAGCGAACTTGCCAGGTAAGTAACAATGAGGTTAAGGCTCGTTCACTGATACGCTACGTGCGTAGCGCTACGACGTAGCCGATAGCGTGGTTTCAAAACACTATCCGGCTGTTCCCCTCTATTATGGTCGCGTTTCTCAGCCAATTCCATGAACTTTCGTAAGCAAGCCCAATAACTACATTTTTTGTCGACTTAATTACCGTTTTCTTTCAAAATTGTAGAGCTATGGGGGTTTGCGAGGTGAGCTTTGAGGTCCACGAGACCCATACAACCTACCAGTGCGAGTCTAAAATTTTTTTTTCACCCTTCGTAGTTACTTAGGTACTGTGAAAGTGGCATTTTCAGAAACAAAGGTAAGTCTATCCAAAAATATCACGTTTTGGGATATTTTCTGTTGATTATGAGTCGACATAACTCAAAAGTTAATAGTATTTCGTAAAATGTAAACCCAAACTGTAGGGTTTACATTTTACGAAATACTTTTTTTAAATCTCCCACTCATTTCTCTCAATCTTCTTTCTTGCGTTGACCCGGGATTTATGCCACGGCTCATGGGAGCCTGGCGTCCGCTTGACAACTAATCCCCAGAATTGGCGTAGGCACTAGTTTTTTACGAAAGCGACTGCTATCTGACCTTCCAACCCAGAGGGTAAACTAGGCCTTTTTGGGATAAGTCCGGTTTCCTCACGATGTTTTCCTTCACCGAATAGCGACTCGTAAATATTAAATGATATTTCGTACATTAGTTCCTAAAAACTCATTGGTACCTACAAACCGGGGTTTGAACCTGCGACTTACGGATTGAAAGTCGCACGCTCTTACCGCTAGGCCAACAGCGCTCCCCACTCATTTCTCTCAATAATTGGAAAAAATATTCTCCTTTGCTCTCGCAAGGCATTGCATTCCCACTGCAATAATAAACAAGTCCTTATTTAATTTATGAGTACAAATTTGTTACTATATTAAACGGTTTTCGTTCCATTAGCTTACTGTCTTTCTTTCTATAGTCATGTCTTTCTTCGCGCTATTAATGCGACGCTTTGTTTAAATTTTTGACTTATCGAATAACCTATCGCTGTCTAAAAATCTTCTCTTGAATATCGATTTATCGCCAATACAACGTTATATGTGCTACTCTGGAGCTGCCTTTATTTGTTATCAAACTAAAATCACTCATTCTTATTCAATCTTTAAATATCCATCTTAATCTGTTATTGATATTGGTACATCTAGTTCACATTGACGCCAGCCATAACTCCAATGGTTCAGCGCGAACTGAATTTTAGTCGTATTCGTATCAAAAGCCTTGCCTGTAATCCCAGATCCATTTGAGATTGAAGAAAGCCTCACGCTTCGAATCCAAAAAAATAGAACTGTCTCCGTCAACCAGCTAGCAAGCCAATACGAGTTTTAGTTATTGATCTCAAAAAATCTCAGTATATCAAAAGTGAGGTTTTTGGTTGAAGAAATTTCACTTTTGACACTTAAATATCAGTATAGGTAAAAAACTTAAGTAAGTCAGTATGTAGTTGTGACGTGTTCGAATAGACAATACATGTTTAAAAGACACACACAAACAAAACAAATGTCTATTCGAACACGTCACAACTCCATACAACAGGTGACTTACTCAAGTTTTTTACCTATATCATATCGGAAACAGAATAACTAAAACTCGAATTGGCCCATAGGTCTAGGCAGAGCGTTGTGCTACGCCGCAACCGGTAAGTACCCGTAGCAGCAAATTTTCGTGGGGGTGTAACGTAACCAAAATAGTACTACGCGCCGAAGCCAAAAAAAAGGTGTACAAATATCGTAGCTTCTTCCCGAAAATTCATCTTCGTGGAATAAAACTGATGATTGATAAGTATTTATAAAGTAGTTATTAAAAGTAGGATAATATTATGCTACGTCCTTCTACAGGTCTCAAACTACCTCCATGAGAAATTGCATTTAAATCAGTTTAGCGATTTAAGCGTAAAGAGGTAACAGACAAAGTTACTATCGCATTTATAATAAGTATTATAGTAGGGATGACCTAACACGGAATTTAGAACATAAGGCTAGTTCAAACTTACATCCACATCGTATTAATGATATCAATCTGTTATCATTCGCGTGTGCATTTCGCTCGTACTTGTCTGTACATGTATTGGAGCGAGCGAGACGCACGAAAAATGTAAGTCGGACGCATGAATAGGCCGACGAGTGTATCATGCGCCGTAATAAGGTCATTTAAGTTGGTATGTATATAAATTAGGGTGAATGGTACCTACATACCTTTGAAATTAAGGAAGGCAGCGATGATGAGGAGGTTGGAGATGACGATCGCGACGCCCATGACGGCGATGACAGCAGCCTGCGCGAGTGACTCGAGCGTGGCCAGCGGACTGTCGGCCACGCTCACCTCGCCGCCTGCGCCCGCGCCCGCCCGCGCGCTCATCATCCTTGCAGGCATACCTGCCGACAACACACCTAAACACATAATCGCACATAAGTCACATAACATAACATAATACATCGCATTGTCGTATGCCACCAACGTCGTATATATAATGTCAAGATGGCCTTATTAGGTATACTACAACCTTGGAAGCATAATCGATAAGTTAATATCGTTGGTGTATCTTGATGACAAGGACACCGCCATTGATAATTGGTATGGTAAAGTTACGCGTTCAGTTTTTAAAGTAAGCTTGCAATTATTAAAGTTGAAGTATTGTGTTCGATTGCCTATAGTTTATGTTTAGTTTTATTTTGTCAAAACACGCATTACTGATGTTGGGGCTAAAACCGCTAAGCTGATATGGGACTGGGCCGACCATGTCTGCCGCATGCACCCACAGAGGTGGGCCAAAATAACCACGGTCCGCGGTATGGGTGCCGCAAGACGGGCGAGGATCTGGTAGGCCCAGACGGAGTTGGCGGGACGACCTGGACGCATATCTCAACGACTGGCCGGAGATTGCTCAAAACCGAGACGAGGAAATGGAGGGAGAAGGCCTTTGCCTAGCAGTGGGACACCGTATAAGCTTATTATAATAAGAAATAATAGGTACTGTTTGACAAGAGTCGTTTGTCAGTGGAGGATGGGTAAAGAATAGTAAATCCATATTATTAGGTAGCTATCCCAAATGGTCGATAGTATTGGAAGTAAGTTAATTCAATTATTGGTTAATTACTACTAAATGGAGCGGTCGAGGTGGTCAACAGTTTCTGAACACGGACT
This sequence comes from Cydia pomonella, assembly GCF_033807575.1. Lineage (NCBI taxonomy): Eukaryota > Metazoa > Arthropoda > Insecta > Lepidoptera > Tortricidae > Cydia > Cydia pomonella. The sequence goes on along the minus strand of NC_084703.1, from coordinate 13,300,854 downwards.
CTAGTGCCTTTAAAATAGAGGCGTATTCATATATTTGTGAGCATCTTGGCCGCTCCGATATATCTGATGGCGACTGTTCATGGGCAAAAAAACCGTAATGCGATAATTTTAGAAAAGGTAGATAAGTATTAAAGTAGATTTTTTTTATATACCAAAATGTTAATATGATACGATTATTCTTATTGTGAATTAAATTGCATCGCCCTATCCCGGTTCTTGTACCATGATAATGAATCTTAGATATAACGCATTAATGTTATATCTTCAATTTGTGGTAAATTGTTTAAATATTATAGGGCATGACCGTGCAGAACTGATTCCCTCGCACTCTGCCCTCGATACTCTGGTTGGTTACCTATCTACGTCGTTTAGCTTCTCACCCCCACAAACACCCTAGCTATATCGTTTAAAAACTAAATCATAAATTCCGCTTAGTTACACGACGACATTGTTATTCATATTGCCTCTATTTTTTTTCGGAATATTATTACACAGACACTTTTTATATTCCAGTTTACTTCAAACCAGAGACGTTCTGCGTTCCTATATTTAGAACCATCCAATGTACCAAGACTTGTAGGTAGTAGGTACATATATTATATGTACTAACTGTGCCTGCCCTATTTCGTACCCGGCCGTTGACCCGGTTCGCGCGCTACACCCCTAGGCGGTCCTATTTATAAAATACAATTCAGTCATTTGCTGCTTGCACTTCACAAATGTTAAATAATACTGCAATATTCCGTACTACTCTAAAGTACCAATAAACAATCTCTAATCTTAGATCTAGCCTAGACTTTAGAGTTGAGTCTAGCAGGCCAGCAAAGGGGTTCTGACCTCCACCGATGAATTACACGCCCTATGTCTACACTCCTCTCGCTTTCATTACACACGTTATCAGATATGGTCCAAGAAACTTACAACAGCTGTTGACCTACAACGTTACAGACAGGTGAAGATTATGTCAGGATTGTTATTTCGGTTCGATTATGTCAAAAATTAAGCCCTACTTTACCCGTACCATGGATCGGTTAGGTCATTTTCCCAAAATCATTATTTCCTTGTAATAGCGTAATTTCCAGTCGCATTTTTTCCTATTCTTAATTTACACCAGACGTATTTATTCCTAACATGATTTTTCCATTCGCATATTTTCCCATTAGACAATTTAACTATTCTTTATTTACACTAGACCTATTTATTCCTTGCATGATTTTTCCATGCGTATGCGCATAAGTCTAAGGACAGGCAGGAATGCTACCTACTATTAGAATTAATCCTCGGATATCACAACAAAATTGTCAGACTAATAAATAAGCTGGCCTACACGGCACAGTTGCATGTTCAATTATCCGTGAATTGCACTTACTAAGCAAAGCTAGGATTAACCCTGTTCCATGAATTGGATATGACATCCCCACAGCGCACGCTTATTCACACAACCTATTTAAGTACCTACATTCATTAATTCCCTCAACACTTGACCTACATAGCCGATGCTAATGAAATTCAATCTCACGTGTACCTTCCTGCCACTTGAAGCTTCATATTAATTCTGCGCTGTTTATTGCAAATGCAGTACTTGCATGAAAAAAATAGTTGAAATAAAAATATTATTAAGGAGAACAAGATAAACAAGTGCATGGGCTTTCCAATGTGATTATTGCATTTGCTATAAGCAGACCAGAATTGTAACCAGTTTTTGCATTTATCAGTAGAAAATTGCACTGGTTTAACATAATAAATAATAATAATATGACATTTTCCATTGCGGAAAATGTTCCGTGCTATTTTTATCCGGTAGTCTTTTTATATCTTAGCTTTCACGTCTGGCTCTAGATAAACAAATACCGTTATTACTGATTGCATCGGGCTGTTCGAGCGTAATGAAGTTGAGTATACAGATAATATACATATAATAGTTGATTATGTGTGCTAAGTTGGTCATTACACACGAAGCGATATTGTGCGTGCGAGCTGCAATTTTTCACCCGATTTTGATGGTAAAAAGCTATCGTTCTCGGCTCTTGCCTCTATTAGTTTTACTGGCAGCGTCAATTTTATGTGTTCTTGACATTTTCGTCAAACTAAAAACATGCAAAAGTATTCCAATTTTATGACAAATACGGAAAATGGCTGGCGCATTTTTTTACTCACGATTCCAATGCGCTCGCAAGGAAAAGGCGCGAACGAAATCGACAAACAGCCAATTAAAAAAATGTAAATAAGCTAATAATTTAATTGATAATTTTGATTTAATGTAATGAATAATGTTAATTTAATTTATCCGTATTTAAAATTTAATTTAATTCATATTTTAATTTTATTTTTTGTAATTTATATGTAAAAAATTTGATTGTTTGTTGTTTTGTTTTTTGTATTATGGATCTTGTCCGAAATAAATGATTTTTATTTATTTAATATTTTCGTATTTCTATTCGACGGATGGAGATCAAGTCGATAAAATGTTATGTTTATTCATAAATGAAAGTTACGAGATAATTTAATCTATAAATTATATTTGGTGTAAAACCTCTTTGAACTAACATTTGAAACACCTTATAGTTGGTTAAAAAAAATGTGTTACTCGACCAAATTAAGGAGGCTCCGTTTCCATGCATATAATTAGCAATCGGTTACGTTCTTAACTCAGTCGGATAATATAATGAAAAAGCACGAGTGTTATAATATACTGAAAAAGCACGCGTGTTTAATATCTAGGATTATGAGCCAAAAATCGGTGGAATAAAAATGTCGTTTTGAGCAAGTGTGTTGAAAAAAGGATAAAATAATATCTACCTACTCAATCTGTTAATATTAATTAACTCTTTGTTTTTAATTCGAAGTATATTTTATGTTTAATTGTTTTTTTTTACAAAACAACACAATATGAATTACCTGTATCCTCTAACCGTCCAGAGGCCGCTACAAAAGAGATCCCGTTCCATTTTAATGTGAATATTTATAATGACAAATTAAAATTGCACACGAAAAAGAAATTGTTCTTTGAGACGTGTATGATGCAATGTAGGGTCACCAGATGACTCGTATTTTACGGGTTGTCCCGTATTTCAGGCACGAATATTTCATTGTCCCGTAATTTGGCGAAACCAATACGGGACAGTACATTGTCCAGTAATTTAATGATTCAATGGCTTTTAATGATAAAAATACCTATTTGAACATTTTTTTTCGCACACAGCGGTGAACACCGGGCTATATGATTTAATATTGTTTTCTAAAGTCTTACATTAAGAAATTTAGCAACTGTATAGGTATTTTTCATTGATAATGCCAAATTTTAGTCACAAAAATGTTGATTTTTAATATAAAAAAAACGGCCTGGTCCGTATTTTAACCTCGAATCCCGTATTTTCAACGCAGTTTTCCCCTAAAACCGGTAATTACATCTGGTCACCCTAATACCATACCAAGAGTTAACTTGCTCCGACTTCTATATTTTCTGTCGCCATTACATTTGTCTATTATTTATATCCCTGATTATATACAGGTCATACTGAAAGTTCCTGTAATCTCAAAAACTGTAGTAGATATGCAACATTTTGTTTTATTAGTCGCTTTTCTTAATTCTCTATTACAATGCGCACAAATATTCTTTAGTATGGGATCAACCTGAAATGCACGGCCTATTATAGGTATTAATATTTTGAGCACTTTTTGTACACAGGTCACCGTCGCTTATAGACATAAGCAATATCGGAGGTAGCGCAAAAGAAATACCGCAGGAGGTAACTCATTCCACATTCTGCACGTTCTGGGAAGAAACGAGCGAGATGCCCGCTTATTCTTGGTGTACCATGTGTATAAGAAGTGGGGGTGAGCTTTGCGGGAGGTGCGGCGATAAAAGCGAAACGATGGCACCAATTCAAAACGTTCTTCAGAGTACAGATGGTAGAACATGCAAACGTTACGACGTTCTTAGCCGTCAGAAAGTTCAGGATCACCAACAATTAGAGCTGCCCGTAGTTGGATGGAGTCAAGAGGGAGATGATGGTATTGTGGAGCGCCAAACCAGAGACTCCATATAAGGTAGAATCTGCGCTTTACACCTATATAACAAAAGTCGGTGACCCGTGTGAAGTACTGTTTGACCCTGTTAAGCACCCCATGCTTCTTGGAGGCCAGTAATACCTACCCTTAAATCAATTTTATCAAAGTAATTTAACTTAGTATAACCAAGAAAATAAATATAACGGTAACAGATATAAACAAAATGGAAATAGAACCTGGTGGATATCCGTAACCATAAATAGAGGTAAGTAAATGGCTGGTTATGTTATGACTTATATGTGGCGAGTACCTACACATGTGGCGTGCGACCCACCCGCTGCCACCAGTGTCGGTCGCTGGAAACGCTTTATTATTTACGAGGAATTTACGTGTACTTGTTTGCTCCGCCAGCTGCGGACGCCGCTAAACTTACGCTTCCCTTGACATAGACTATTCGAATATTCTATTAAGTTAACATTGCATGATGCTTGGAATTATGGTGTTATATGCTCTATTTATTCTGTAAAATTTGTACTGTTTCTTGTTGAACTAGTCGGTCAATAGTTTAATAAAGTTGTTTTGTTTGTGTTGTTTGTTTAATTCTTAGTACTCGTAGTAATAAGTTGTTTATATTTCATTAAGAACATTACATGTTATGTACTACAAATACTAATCCTACTTTCCATAAACTACCTAGATGTAAGATTATTTGGCGCGAAGCGGTCTACGTTTCAGCCAGGACAAAACGACTTTAATAAGTCCGATTGTCCAGAAAAGCCGTTCGACTCTACAAATTCTCTTACAGTCTGTTCGGAAAGAGAAGGGTCGTGGAATTTATTGGGCCCCATACACTGTACACAGATTATCGTATAATTCTGTGAGCAGGTTCGATAGATATATGAAATTTTATGGCTGATTTGTCGATCTATGGAAATTTATAAACTGCAAATAATTAAAGTCCGGTACCTGTTCATACCATCATAGAAAGAAATTTGAATAAACTAATCAATTTGCCTTCATATTGACGCCTTTTTAAAGTACGAACATGGTTAGTTCAAAGTTCGAGAATGATGATTCGTTTATGTATGTAGGTAACATAAATTTTACCCTTCTATGGAAGGGATCCAAAGTCGCAAATACATTCTGTAATAATCTGGTTTTTCATGGGATTTCACGTTACTATCAATATCGCCATTACACTGTTCGAGCGAGCCGAGGTACGATTAAAGGGGGCCCCGCCAAGCGACAATCGTTTATACAAAATGATAATCGAAATTCAAATATTGTACGGCAATGGTCACCTAATTAAATTCTAGTGTTTAATTTATGTATACATTGTTTATTACAAAATAAAATTGATACATACCCAAAAACATCGACTTTTCGTCAATTTTAGTTAAACTTGCCTTAAACAACTTTGCGTTCCTTAATAATTGCTGTAAATAACGATAAGTTGCATTTTAGACACTGTATAACTGTTATGAAATTGTCGCTCGGATCAGTTATATATTGTATGTGGAATAATCGTACGACAACCTATTATGAAATGCCTGGGATGAGCTGCTGACATAGCATGCACGGCCGCAAGACGCCGGCCGGCCGTAACGGCGTTCCAGAGATGCCCCCAGCGTGCATAGGTCACTTGCCTATACATATAAGTACCACCACGCCCCTGTCTAGATTAATGTTAAGTGTACAATGGATCTAGAAACACGACACGCACCTAACGAGTACCTACAGAAATATATCTACGATTCAGAAAATTTACTGAAGATCTTTTGTATTTGCACAATATAAATTTGATCAATTGAAAACTATTATACAGAGACATACTTATAGAGTGAGTTTGCCACCCGCTCTTAGTCTAGTATTGCAACAGAACAAGTGTATACATAGGTATTGTGTAAATGTAGATCAGTATTTATTGGTTACCTACTTTACCTAAGAAGTAACACAATTTTTCAATAAACCGCAGTTACCATCAAATATATTTAGTACTAAGCATTATGGACTCACACTACTCGTATTTAATTTACTACTTAGTAGTATGAAAGTGAATCGAAAAGTTCTTAGAAATAGAGTCAAAAACTAAAGAAAATGTTTTTTTCAATTGTTTTACGAAATATTCTTTTTTTGCTATATATGTGCCGTTATTATAATTTGATTATTCCGTCTATTTTTAGGGTTCCGTAGTCAACTAGGAACCCTTATAGTTTTGCCATGTCCGTCTGTCTGTCTGTCTGTCTATCTGTCTGTCTGTCTGTCTGTCTATCTGTCTGTCTGTCTGTCTATCTGTCTGTCTGTCTGTCTGTCCGAGGCTTTGCTCCGTGGCCGTTATTTTTCTTAAGGATCGAAACGCCGGACTGTTGGTCATCCAAAGTAGCGGTGGGCGGAGAGAGTGGAAGTGAATCTCCGTGAGCTTGGCGTCAGTGAAAACTGACAGGACGGGGTAAAATGGCGTGCTCTTGTGTTGGAGGCCAAAATTCATTTTGGGTTATTGCGCCAAACTAGTAAGTAAGTAAGGATCGAAAAACGCCTCCACAACAGGCATCACCGCGTTGTCCCGTATCCTGTGCTCCGATAACATTCGAAAAAATGGAAATTACTTGGCGCTAAGTCTGGCGAGTAGAGATAGCCGATAAAAAGAGTCCAGATGTATAAATTAAGATTTCACTTTGAAATCTCCAAAAGCAAGTATGACCTAGCAAAAGCAAGTAACCTAGGTTAAAAATTAACATTCGTGAAAATTATTATTCTAACACTGTTTTAAAACACAAAACAACTGTTAAACAACTGTTGTTTTTTACACACTACCAAATGAAATTTTCAGGGTCTCTGCTAGCTATTCAAAATTGATTTGCCTTTCTTCTAAAACCATTGTTTAATTTTTTAAACGTTTTGTTTGTTAAGCGCGGGTCGTCTTTACAGCTAGATCAGCCTCTTTTAAATTAAACAATCCAGTAAGCAGCCCTTGAATACCATAAATCATTCCTGTCTCTTGAATATCCAAAAAATCTCTTTGGTAGACTTTTTTCAGATACAATACTTTATCACGGCACGTAACTGTTTTTTTTTCATAGTTGAACTTATACTTGTTGAACAAAATAATTTATTACAGTGAAATGGCGGGAGTAATTATGTACATTTATAAAAAATAATTATTAAATAAAACGACATAATGACACCTTAAAATAAAAATAAAAGTATGCATAAAGACATTTTGAAAATATGTGATTCTAATCATTTTTTGATTTATTATATAAAGCCTGTACCATCGTGCCAGGTCAATAGTATTTGCGTGGCGTCAAGATAATTACAAGTATTTTCAATGTATGAGACGACGAGTATACATGGCAGGCCCGGATTTAGAAACCTAGGTCTCCTAGACACTTTGTGCTTCGAATGTATGGTACTTACTTAGAATTTAGGGGGGCCCCTTCTATATTTCAAAACCGTTGCTAGGTGGCTTATGGGGGCCTAGGCGGAAATCCGGTCCTGATCCATGGTAAATAGCAAATAAATATATGAAAATCAAACTCGCACAGCAAGCATAGCCTTAAATATTTATCAAATGTTCCTATTTACTAAATAATAGGAAAGGCCACAATGAGTACATCAGCACATTGGGAGGTAAGTGAGATATTAGAAACGAGGGTGATAATTCACGACAGCCGCAAGCTGGAGGGAATTAAAGGCCCGAGTTTGCAATAATCTTACCCCCGAATTACACACAATGTTTTTCATCACACTTGCGTAGAAAAAATAAATTTTAAGCGAAATAATTCTTGAATACGGACATTTCAAACATTCGTCGGCCATATTGTCATTTTATGACAGGTTAGGCATCGAAGGCATTAATCATACACAAAAAAATATTAACGTTAGTACCTATTTTAAAAGTAAAACTCATTTATACTTACTTGAAAAAAACAGTACGCCCAATATGCTCATGGGCATAATGAAATTTAGAAAAATATATTACGCCCGTGGCTATAATATAGCTCATTACCTCTCAGTGCCGGTGGCATACTATAACACTGTTTACGAATTACGAGCAAGTGTGATAAAATAGTTGTTTTACAAGTGGGGAATGTTGTTGTCCGAATGAAACACAACGCAAAATTCCAAGTCGAGGAAAATGCTAACTGTAATACATTCCACAACTAATACAAATGAAAGTTATTAAATATTTATCATTCAAAAACATCATTTAAAAGTCAATTCTACCAGCCAACATGTGTAATCAAATCAAAATTTGGATCAACTTACTTTGCCACTCTTGTGGATAATCCGTTTTTGAAAAATAATTCAACCGTTTTTGAAAAATAACAGTGAAAAGTCACTTATAAAGGCCTCTAGACGGCTACCACGAGCTTGAAACTGACGAATTTGCTAACGATATACATCTCGCTCGCACTAATATACCAGCAGTCCAGCACGAGATGACAACTGATAGTCCACATGCAGGTAGGTAACATTACCGACTATCCTAGAAAATTTCAAGAGAGCAAAGTTTGATATTTCTTCGAGTGCTTTTGAGTCCCGTGCAAACGAAAGATTATATAATAGAATCTTGAGCGTAGTAAGGGACTCAAAAGCGCACGAGATGTAAATAACTTTGATCTCGTGTATTACACAAAATTTTTCACGTCAGTCAGCCTTAAAAAAATACAACCTGAAAAAATGTAATCCGTCTTCATCACTATTTCACTCATGTTTTCTGGTTATTCTAACAATTAAGTTTAATTACCGCAATGAAACAAAACGAAAGAAATTTCAGTAAATCAATTGACAGTTCAATCGGCAACTCTTTTTTTGTAAAAAAAGAACTGTAAGATCCGGTCCGAATTGCGGATACTACTATTTGTCAACAATAGTAGAGATAGTTAAAAGTAGTTAAGTAGAATTATATACTGCGTAACAGTTGCGTTGTATAAGTTCATTGTTTTGATTGTATAATAAAATACGTAAAATATGAAAGAAGAAATATGAGAAACTCGTAGGGTGTTTTGAAACGATGCGGTCTGACTTATTTCGGGGGTGTATTATATACCGTCAATATACCGTTGAATTACGTATACACTTTTTAGGGTTCCGTAGCCAAATGGCAAAGAACGGAACCCTTATAGATTCGTCATGTCCGTCTGTCTGGCCGATTATTTGTTTCTTTCTTTTTGCTAATGACGTGAAAGGGACAAAGACAATAGAATCCATATACTTCGTTCGAACTTGTATTAGGCCCCGCACGTTGAAATGATATTCGAATATAAAGGTCACTAAAATGTTTTTTGTCTCACTCAGTGAGCAAAATGCGATTTTGGTTACTGTTTTTAAGCAGCAAATTACCCTTGTCGAGCTGCTGACGTGAAAAGGAAATTATCTTGATAGTATTAAGGTTCAAATTTATGTAACAACTCATTCGGTGAATGCTCCAGTTTTTTTTATATATAAAAAAACGTGTTATCTCCGAATGAGCTGTTTCATGAGTTTGAATCTTAAACATAAAATGGTAAAATTGCTTTTTAAACGGGTTTGTTCCCGTTCACTTATGTGGGGGTCATTAGTTCATTACGGCGTTTCTTTACGGTGTTCCGTTGATAACTGTATGGTCTTCATATTCGGTGCCACTTTGCTTCAAGCACTCTCAAACGCCTAAATTCCTAAACAACTTTTTAGCAATTGAAATACGTTCAATTCTGCTAGAGAGCAGTTATATCTCAAATTGTGTGTAGGTAAATCAAATGGTTCAATTGAAATGCAAAAGCTTCGTTTGTTGATGAGACTAAGTACTAATATATGCTTATAGGATTAAAGAAGTTCCCTCAATTCCACTTGGACCCCGTCAGCAATTTTGACAGAAATCAGACCAATCTACATAATAGGATAGGGATAGGACCAATCTAAATTCCTATCACATTTGATTTAAAATAAATCTGATCAGAACTGTCGGTGATTTGGGATAAGAATAAACACTGAAAAACTTTCATACGAAGTCTTGAAACACTGAAGGTCGGTCGGCTTACAAATTTTATTGATTAAGACTGCGAAATGTGGTCTTGAACATAAAGAAGGGAAAGAAATAATTGCGGCGCGGTGGCACTTAGTTATGCACTGTGTTATTGTTAGGGAGGGCGGCGCGGCGCAAGCATTCAGGAGTCAAGGTTAGCTCTTGGGAGCTTCGCTTGCGGCCGGGCGCTCCAAGGTCACACGCCCCGCACCCTCCGGCCAATCGATACTAACAAAATACTTGCTTATACAGATATTATGTTTACCTCGTTTCATTTAATTTTAACCTTAAGTAAATGTTTTATTTCCAAATACCAGTTAAAAAAGGTTAATGTCTTAGCAATTAAGACCGCGACTGCAAAATACAAAATACCTACCTTTTATAAAAATATGAGAAACATTAGCTGCTAATACAAATATTTCTCATAAAGAAGTAAGTTCAAAATGGAAGCATTAAGGTGCCGTAGCTTCAAGAGAGCGGAGTTTTTGATAAATCGGACAGCTTTATTAGATACGATTACCAAACATTTAATCAGCAATCTTGAGGATTTTCTCTAATAGGGACTTCAGCGATTCGAATACTCATTTTTTGATTTTCGCTCGCTAGATATAAATCACGAACGTAGGTAAAAAAGGCACTTTAAATATTTGTAACAATTTATACACAAAAGCTAAAAATATGAAAATTGCTTCTAAACAGCGCAATTTAATTTTAGAGAGAACTCGGCGATTAGCTACTTTTTCTTTTTTTTTACTTACAACAAATTAAAATTCCAAAACATGATATTTGCGGTCCCGACCACGCACATCCACCTCGCTAACGCTTACGCTCAGTGAGAGCAGAACATGAATCTACGGGGCCTTAAATTTATTTCCTTAGTTTAAAAAAGTTCTTGCGTTGTTGAAAAGTTTTATAAGTATCGGGATAGTTATGAGCACTTACTTCAAATCATCTCGGAAGTGGCGGCGGGCGGTATAGCCGGCGACGGCGCGCCGTGCGGAGTGGCGTCGCGCGCGTGTGCTGCGCCCGGAGTCCGCGGGCCGGCGTGTCGTTGCCAACTCCTCGACGTGACTGCTGTCACTGTAGCGACGCGCGCTGCAGAGAACACGGCGCGCGCACGTCCCCTCGCGGGACCGACCCCTCGCATACTCTCCCTACCATCGATTCATCGTTTAGGCACTTTTTATCACAGAAAGTGAAGCCTTGCCAGCAAATTGGGTCAACCGCGATTCTCATGCCCGTAAAGGTGCCTTGAAAGCGTCCATTACGATGACAGCATCAATTCAGATTACCCTTACCACGAACCAAACACAACTCTCTTTTGAAATACCTAGTTTCATAACGGTATCGCTATATCTACTTATAGTGCACCTATAAACCTATATCTTTGGTCTAGATTTAATGCAAACGCTAAAATTTTTATTGGAAAAGGAGGACTCATGATACACGCGTTTCATCAACACCCTTCGTATTACAGTTATAAAAACAAGTGAGTTTAGCTGAGAAAAGTAGAAAATTAGATAAATACTGGAACACTGACACAAACCCCCTCATAAACATTTATAATAAACCAAATAGGTATTATCGCACTGAGCACATTTGGCATAAAAAACATCACGATAGTACCTAAGATGGCGTCGTAAGATGTTGTTACAATAACTAGCGCTCAAAGTAAATAAAAACCGGTCGAGCGTATGTCGGGCCATGCTCGGTGTAGGGATCCGTAGTCACAATAGGCTGAACGGGGGCTATTGGGTGTTATCATGTATATAATAAGCAAAATGGGGATCTTGGACTATAAATACGGAACCCTACAGAGCATGGCCTGACATGCTCTTGGCCGCTTTTTTATTTTGCGGTTACTTGTCACATGAGAATGAATGCCTAGCATTCGCAACTCTCATATCATACTTATAAAAGTTTTCGCTGTCTCCAGCGCCGCGTGCAAGTGATATGTAATAAATTTGTGTGATATTTTTTTTTTTTTTTTGGCACTATAAATAAATAAATGTTTATTCAAAAGACAAACCTTCAAACTAAATCACAACTTCCGCCAAACCAGAGTATGGTTTGTTGGCAGACCAGGCTCCAAATAACATTAATTGAAGGTTCTTTGTCTTATATAGCTGGTAATATTCATATTAATAGCAATAGCACTGGCAAACAAGACAATACAGCACTGTGTACTATCTTGTTTGTCATTACTTAAGAATTACTATTACTATATCTGTTTATACATATTAAACTTGTTTCTTAATAAATTACTTTTACTTTATTGTGTTTTTGAATTTAGTTAGTAGTACGCTGCTTACTTTCTTTTTAAATGATTGCTTTGTTACACATGTACTTTTTAACTCTGATGGTAAGTCATTAAAGATTCTAGGTACCATATATTTTCTACATCTTTGTCCAAAATAGTTCGTAAAACTAGGTAAAAATAGCTTGTCACTAAATATGGTGAGTTCACATTAGAAGATAGAAATAAATAAATTACAATTCTATTGCATTCGGAAACGAGCAGTGTATTTTTACGGATCTTATTCGAACTTATAGTGAATTTTCACTGTAAGTTCGAATAAATTGAAACGTTGATGTGTAGGTTTGGAAGTACAACGTTGTTTCATATTTTCTTTGGAAATTTGCTCTGGCACCATCACAGGCACGTTTTTTTCGTCCGAGGCTTGGCGATCAGGCGCTGTCCATCCGTCCGTCTGTCTGTCGGTGAGCTATGTTTCAAGAACCGATATAGGCAGACAATTGAAGTGCACACAAAATGTGTATATTTGTTGCCGCTACAATAACATTATAATACCTATAATATAATAATAATTCAGCCTATATACGTCCCACTGCTGGACACAGGCCTCCTCTCATGCGCGAGAGGGCCCAATGCGGATTGAATTGATATATTGATTGAATGAATTTCTTCGCAGATGTAGGTATGCAGGTTTCCTCACGATGTTTTCCTTCACCGAAAAGATAGCGGTAAATATCAAATGAAATTTCGTACATAAGTTCCGAAAAAACTCATTGGTACGATTTGATTGGTACCTACCTCCAGATTGAAAGTCGGACGTCATATGCACTCGGCTACCGCCGCTATAACATAAGTATAATAAAAATGAAATTCACGAAAACTTAAGGGTGCGTCATAAAATAATAGATATAATAATATGTGGGGCCGGATACGCCACCGTTGCTGCCCATTTACGGCGTTGCGTGTCAGTTGGCTTTTAGCAAATTAGTTTTGGGCAGCCGACAACAGTCAAAACTGAAAACATTTCGCCTTACTACGTAATACAGCTCCGCCACATATTAACAGCCATAACAACCGTTGGATAACTGTGTGAATTTGTAATAGTATTTTATGCAACAGTTGTATAAGAAGGGTCAAAAAAGGCGAGTGGCGTGAGTTTTAATACGCCACGAGAATTTTTTGATCTACTTATACAACGTTGCATACAATATTTTTCCTACGAGTCAACAAAAATAAATCTTAATTTAGGTAAACAAATTACAGCAAAAGTATATACCTAGCCAAGACGCGCGAGCATACCTTGTTACGCGCCCGGCCCGCCCCGGGCCGCGGCCGGCCGGTCGGCGACACCTGCTCGTAACTCATGAGGCCCTGGTACTTGCTACTTGCTAAATTAAATTTTTGGACAGTTTTTTATCGATTTTGGCCACCGTAGCCTACGGAGACTAACAAGCAACGCTAAGCGGTCTTCGTAATCTATGGGTGTTGCTATATTACGGGTGTCACATGCGTGTTTCTGACTTATGAAGTAATTATTTTTACTATGCAACCAAATGAATATTTTGTAAGTTAGCAGCAATGCACTTAGTTTAAAACTGTATTCGTTTTGGTTTTGTTAGGTTGGTAGCCATTAATCGCAATAACATTATAGCTTATAAAAGCACAAGAGCTTTTATGAGGAAGAGACAATATAGACTTTTCTTGAAATCTTTTATGTATGTTCTTATATTCGTGTTAATGAATGCATAAATGACAGATAACAGTAGAGGAGTAGGAAAATTAAAAAAAAAAACACGATGAAGCAGTTCTGTAATGTAATGTAATTTGTGTGGCGTTAAAACTTTTTGGAAGTAAACATAACCTAATTTATACTTCAATTAAAAGATACAAGGAGACCTCATTAGAAGACGGAAGAGATGGGGGCCTACCGCAAAAACCGAAATTCGCAAATAGCGAGGATCTTTCTCTTTTACTCTCGCTAAGACGTAATTAGTGTGACAGAGAAAAATGCCCGCAATTGACGAACGACAATACAAATCCACAATAAATAATATTTTAGACACGCATCAGGAGCGCATCAGTGTTCAACACTTTAAGAGCCCTTATTCCTTTACGATTTCACCGCCACGCGCGTTTCAATGCAGATAAGAAAGATTGATGGTTCTCGTCAGGGCAACTCTATTGAGCCCAAACACGATGGGGTTATGATGAGTAGATTAGGAGTTCTGGTAACCAACTCCTGACTCTATCATGAGACTCTGGACCTCATCTAGATAGATGGTGTTCGTCAGGGCAAATCTTTTGAGCCCAAACACGATGGAATTATAATGAGTAGTTTAGGAGTTCTGGTAACCAACTCCTGACTCCACCATGAGAACCTGGATGGACTTCATTCAGGTCAAAAATAATAATACAAACCCTAACGTAATTTCAAGTAACACTGAAACTCTATAGCACTAATGTGCGCAAACGATTGGCATCTTGGCTAGGCAGCATGGGTGCGTAGCCAACATGCCAATCGTTTACGATACGACAACGAAACACTATCTGTCTCTCTCTCGCACTAATATGCGCAAATGATTGGCATCTTGGCTGGGCAGCATGGGTGCGTAGCCAACATGCCAAACGTTTACAATACGACAAGGAAACACTATCTGTCTCTCTATCGCACTAATATGCGCAATCGATTGACTTCTTGGCTAGGCATCATGGGTGCGTAGCCAACATGGCAATCGTTTACGATACGACAACGAAACACTACTGTCTCTCTATCGCACTAATATACGCAAACGATTCGTATTTTGGCTAGGCACCAAGCAAGTGTGGCCAACATGCCAATCGTTTACGATACGACAACGAAACACGATCTGTCTTTCTATCGCACACATGCATTGGCCACGCCGATGGGCTCATGAAGTGTTCGTACGCTGGTTCCGGTATGCCTATTTTATACGATTTGTAGTCGCTACGTTTGGAGGGGATTTGTTCGACTACGTATTCTGCTGCATGTATGCTGTTCAAGTGATCTTTTACGCTATCTGCGCAGGAGTCTTTGCTGAAGAAGCACCCGTGGACGTACTTCATAGTGTCGACTACAACTCCGATGATAGCGGTGTTAGTAGCGGTACCTTTAATAAGAAGAGTGGATACCCTTTTGCGTTTCTTGTATCCAATGTCATGCCCGCGGATTTCGGAGTTGGAATTTTTTGGTATAACAGTGTTATTTTTTGCTAACGGCGATACAATGTCACTAACTTTCAACGGTGAGTCCTTTGATTTTGACGCATGACCGGTCGGCGAGTCGATGTCGCTGATTGGCTTTTCGTGCATTGGTGACTTCCCATTGGTTGTTGGAGTGGTTGCGGCTTGCGGCGCTATTGCTGGCTAGAGCTTTTGCCTTTGCTCGGGTAGAGATTGTTGTAATTGGAGCAGGCTTGGGTGTTTTTTTATGGATGTCTTCTAGTTTCGTTATTTGGTCGAATAATAGGTCGATTAGTTTCTGTAGTTTTTGCTTGTTCTTTCTTCAAGGTACAGAGAGTTTCCTTGCACTTTTCACAAGCACTTCAGTTTGCTGGCTGGGCATGTTGTTTAGTAATTTACACTGGAGATAGTTTAGAAACCGATAAGGCCGTTGACTCGCGTAGAGGCGTTTCTTTTTTGGCATATGGCAGGTAATACTTCTTGGTCTAGTAATTTTAGTAGTGACTAATATTTTGATAAAAATACATATTACCTATGTATGCTTGCAAAATAATGTATAGCAATTATTATGCAAAATTAATATTTAAAATTAATATTTATGCAAAATAAAATAAATAATAATGTGTGAAATTTGCCACCGCTACTCCGGAGTACCGATAAGTGTCCGGACACTACTGATAATAATGCCATCTCTGGGTGGTGCTTGAGGTCTATTCCTCAGCCGTGGTGCCAAAAAGCGGTATCTCAATTGAAAATATAATGCAAACATCATAATGTTCAATATCCAGTTCATTCGCTTATGAGATACCGCCTTTTAGCATAAGGATGGCTGAGTGTGGCTAGATATAATTTGTGTATAAAGATGGTAGAAAACAAAATATAACAAACAAATATTTAAGAAAGTAACTTAATCGTGTTTAATTTAATCTAGAAGAATATATTTTAAGCTTTCGTATGCGCCTGTCAAAAAATTGCTATTTATTCAACAACCATGACGTCTTCTCTTCATGTTTAAGTTGAATTTGGTTGAATATATATGGAGCTATAAATATTTTGATAGAATTACGATCATTTCGTTGCAAATGAACTAGGAAACAAATTAAACTTTGAAACGTAAGTCGTTTTTTAACCGACTTCAAGATTTCAAAAGGAGGAGGTTATCAATTCGGTAGTATGTTTTTTTTTGTTTGTTACTCCATAACTCCGTCATTTAAAAAAAAAAAAATTTTTTTTTGTTGTGGAATATACTCAGTTCTGATGATGGGATCCATGAGGAATCGAGGAAACTCTTCAAATGTGAAAGGCATACATATAGTGATTTTTGTATTTTCTTTAACAAATCAAGCATTTACATTTTAAAAAGTGACATTTGATGAAGTGGAACTGCTGATGATGATCAGAATGGAACTCTTCAATGATGCATAATTCACGTTTGGCAATTTGTTCTCTTTGCATGTTTTTCAAGCAGTTCATTTTTCAAGGCACATTTTTTATATTTCTATCCTATTTAGTTTTTTTAAATAATTATCTGGTGCTTTATCTCATGCATGGTGTGAAATAATTTATCTTAAATACAGTAGAATACCCTATTGCGGGTATCTTAACAGTCAACCATAGGGCAAATCTGAAATGTGTCAAGGTGGGTGCCAGCTGACGCAACTAGGAACAAAATAAGTTTTGTATGGAACTTGTTACGCAAATCTTTGCCAACGAAGAAAAATAAAACGTCAGTGCTATTTATTCTGTCAAGTTTACATCAAGTCAACTGTCAGCCTAATTGTTTTGTTTGTTATGAAGGGTTCAATGTTTTGTTCGGGTATTTCGTGCAATTTCTTTATTATTTAGTGAAAATATCGAAAATAGTGAACCGTGATCAGAGTAAAGAGCGACTTTGTTATAATGCCACCGAGAGAATGGTTTACTAAGTGTGAAATATGTGGCAAGCGAGCCACTCGAGAAAATCACGAAAAAAGGGATTTTATGGCGAAATTTCCCTTGGATAAAGACCGGTACGTATTGCTTTAGATACTTTTGACCTTATTTTGGTGCAGCAGGCTTTAAACACATCGAAAATTTGATATTTTATTTTATTTTTAGTTGTGAACTAGGGATGTAGTAAAACTATCGATAATTGTATGTTTATTTGTATATCAGTGTAAGTAATTAAATAAAATATGTATAATTTCCTGAGAACTTGCATGCAATATGACACAAAATTAATTCGTCGAAGATTTTCAGTGGAAAATAATCTATCATCTATGCATAAATGATCATTATTTGACATATTTTTTTTAATCTAGTAATTATTTAATATATTAATCTGAAATGTAAGTAAATTAATCTCTCTTTTTGTGATCAATAAAAAATATTATACGACATTATTACACAAATTGACTTAATCCCATAGGAAGCTCAATAAGACATGTGTTGTGGGTACTTAGACAACGATATATACATATAAATACATAGAAAACACACATAAGTCAGGAACAAATACGCATCACACAAATAAATGCCCGTACCATAATTTGAACCTGGGACCATCGGCTTCATAGGCAGGGTTACTGCCCAGTAGGCCAAACCGGTTCTCATGACAGACATATAAATACATAAAAAGTTAGAGCATTGATAAAGGGTTGTTGATAACTGGATGCCGAAAAACATGATTTATAGATGCATATTAGCGCTAAATAATCAGTTGATCATCTCATTAGCAAATACTTGGAATATAAACTGTAGATAAAGTCATGTTTGTCCAAGGCTGTATGTTTTCAGATGCAGGCAGTGGGTCAAATTTGTTGGGAACGAAGACCTGACGATACATCTTCCCATAGAAAAGTAACATTTATTGAAACATGTATGTGCAGAACATTTTGAAAATAAAGCTTTAAATAAAATAAAGAAACACGACTTAAAAACTGTATTAAAATAATTCGGGTCCACATTAAGCCCGACAGTCCACTCAAAGAACTATCCACTATATAACATACAACTTAAATGTGGACTCGATGCTAACCTGATTTCGAGTACAAAATTTGTAGACAGGAGCCTATGTTTCAACCCTACCCATTTTATCGATATCGATAAGAATCGCAAGCGAGTAGCGTACTACACTATTTAAATCGGTTATGTTGGTATTATGGTTCCTTGACAGTTCTTTGTCGTAGATTTTGGTAATGATTTGCGAAGCAAACCGAGTCCATTCGCTAGTATGGAAGTCCCGTCTCTTAAAACGTAGTGATTATATGCTCTTTGGTGGGTGCAGTGACAAAAAAGACGTGACGTGTTCGAATAGACTACGGAAGGTGGAGGTAAGGAAATAAATCTTCATGTACCAAAAAGTGTCATCAAAAAACCTTAAATAGGTGGCGCTACAATACCTAGAATACTTGAAAAAAAAAATCATAGACAGCGCACTTCACTCCGTCAATAGCGCCTAGGTTCTTAGCTACTCTAGCGCTACTCTGGAGAGATTTGGTACTATTATTTATAGCTGACAGCTGGACACTTTTGCAACAGTTCTACCATAAGAGATGACACTCCTCTTAATTCCACACTCCATAAAATAGACATTTGTTTTGTTTGTGTGTGTCTTTTAAACATGTATTGTCTATTCGAACACGTCACAACTACATACAACAGGTGACTTACTTAAGTTTTTTACCTATAGCTCCTTTTCTACATAATTAGGCGTAGGACGCTGTATTTTTAAGTTCATTGTATGAAATCCTAAATCAACAATAATCGTTCTTTCACCGGTCTCCCTCATTGAAGTCAGTCTTTTTTCTTAAAAGTTATTATTTTAAATATGTAGTGCAAATACCGTGAAATGAGAGACTGACGTATTATGACGAATAAAAAAACGGATTGACGTGTTGGGTTTGACGGGAAATTTTAAAATTATTCCTGAGTTGGTTTTTAATATAAATCCCGGTTAAACATATTAGTGATCACATTTATATTAAGATATTAATTACCAACGTTTCTTTATATTGTGATACCAACCTTGTGAGTTGTATTGACTTGTGCTTTTACTCATTCAAACAAACCAACGAGGGCAAGACAAAAAGCAATGGCACCACCGTACTGAATCTGTGTGCCTTCTTGTATGTAAGTATATGGGTAGTCGGTACAAGGACAAGGTAAGCAAAGTTTCGAGTGCATAGTGCTCCTGAAGATTTATTTATTATTTATCGCGGAAAAAAGTAACAGCCTGGAAATAAATAAATCAATATTATAGGACATTATTACACAAATTGACTAAGTCCCACAGTAAGCTCAATAAGGCTTGTGTTGTAGGTACCTAGACAACGATAAAATAAATAAATAGAAAAAAAAGATAAAATAAGTAAATGGCAGCTTTTATAGAGGCATTTTCTACCAGTGCCTTCACAACAGGGCAAAGCATGTTTATAAATTGTTGGCGATGGAACATTATATTTTTAAATTGCAAATTACGACCAAGCATCTAGAACGCGCTTATTAAATTACTTATTAAAAAATACTGCATTAAACTCATAGGGTTAAGATATTGACAGAGAATTTGACTTATGGCAAACTGTGACACTGCAATGGCGGACGCACTGACCTATCACACATAGACAGTTAGTCCTCATAAGGCTAATCTGCCAAAAGTGAAGCCGAAACACGATCGATGTGTGCGTGCGACGCTCGTGTCTTACGCTCAGCGACACACACATATATACAAAAATGGGTTGCCAGAGTTCATTTATTCCCCTTAAAGTAGATGTAGTAACCTACAAATAGTATAAAATAGGCATACCGGAACCAGCGTACGAACACTTCATGAGCCCATCGGCGTGGCTAATGCATGTATCTATAAACCAGTGGCAGCCCTTTCTATACAAAAAAAACTACAAGCGCAGAACACCAGCCCTCAACCAACCCCGACACCGATACATATGAAGCTAAGTAAAAGTGTAACCATCTGCCATCAAAACGTGTGAAGCCTAACTAGTAAAACACAACATTTAGAACTACTTCTCAATAACGAACTACGAGTACAATGCGATATTCTTTGTATAACTGAGCACTGGCTAAAATCACAGGAAATTTGTCACATTTCTTTTCCAAATTACCTACTGTAGGACTACAATTGCACACGGTGGCTCAGCTATCTATGTAAAGGACAACCTTACTTTTCAGGAACGATTATACTTATGCGAAATCTCATGCAATGACATTTTAAAATCTAACATATTAATTACTTGTGTGTACCACTCCAACCTGACCAACTTTGAACCCTTTATCAATTGTTTTGAATTATTACTTAAGAAACTTAGCGAACAAAACAAATATGTATAATAATGGGTGATTTTAACATAGATTACTTAACGGATTCTAATCACAGGCAAACATTAGAGGACTTAATCAGGTCATATAGCTTTAAACAAATGGTGACTTTTCCAACACGTGAAATAGGTACATCTAGCACATGTCTAGATCACATATTACACAAACTGTTTGGTAGAAACACAGGACATACTCACATCTTCAGTTATAACACGGATGTCTGATCACTATGCACAAAAAATCACCATCAATCTTCAAGTAGATCGCACAGTAAAATCCCTTACCCGTCGCTTCCAGAAACACAAATTCGATGTATTTAAAAACACAATCTCCTCCACTGACTGACGTTACCTACTCAAAAACTGTACAACAATCAAGTGGCACACTAAGGGCTCATTTAGACGGTGCGCGAACTCGCATGCGATTTTACTTACATAGCGGACTATTGAGGTTACATACAATTCAGCCAGCCGATCAAATACCGCAATGTAATGAAACTCGCATGCGAGTTCTCGCATCGTCTAAATAAGCCTTTAACATACATAATAAATGTTTTATCTAACGCCTCGAACACGTGTTTCCCTCTTAAACATAACTCGCACAAATCGTTGCCCGTGGTTAACTAGTAAGCCCGGTACAAACGACACGAGTATCGTCCTTTCAATTTTATCACTATCATTTAAGCTCGAAGAGGCAATGAAATACGCAGAACGTAACTATTATCATAATATTCTTAAAAGATCCACAAACGAACAAAAAACGTTATGGTTATGGCAAATTGTAAACACATGTACAGGTCGCGCCTCAACTAATTACCGGTGCACTCTCGACGCACTAAGGGATAGCACTGGAGCGCATTACCAATCAGCAAATCATTTGGCAAACGATATAAACACATTTTTTCTATCTGCCGCTGCAACTGTTCACGCGCCTACCGCAAACCCGACCTTAGCGAACACATTATTATGTAGTACGTCCGATCCAACCGACTCGTCTGTTTACTTACCTCCAATTAGCGAAAAAGAACTATATCAAACCGTAATGCATAAAATTGCTTGTAAAAATAAAAATACATATGACTTCTATAACATATCCACGAAATTGCTTAAAGTGGCATTACCTTACCTGTTAAACCAATTAGTTGGTATTTTTAACGCCCTCACGTAACAAGGCACCTACCCGTCTATCCTAAAACTGGTTAAGGTGGTACCTATTTACAAAAGGCAAAGGACAAAACGATGACATTAAAAACTATAGACCTATTATAAGTATAATCCCGGCAATCAGAAAAACAATTCGAATATTGTCTTTGTCAACGACTCGCATCTTTTCTAGAACGTTTCGGCTTAGTCAGCGATAAGCAATACGCTTATAGAAAAAACAGATCGTCCATAAACGTAATACGGGAAACGATACATAAAATCATGGTTGCAAAAGAAAAATCATCTCACGTAGCCATTTTATTATGTGACATGACTCGCGCCTTCGACTTATGCGATCATGATGTTTTGGCAAAAAAATCCATCACTTAGGTATTCGCGGCCCAGCCTATCAACTATTGCTGGAGTTTCTGAAAGACCGACAACAAGTGGTAGCCTTGAACAACGGCCAGGTACAATCAAATCTAGGCGGCATTGACATAAGCGTCCCACAGGGGTCGTCATTAGCTAATTTATGCTGCCTGATACAGGTCAATGACCTACCCTCAATCGTTTGTGGCGACATGTATCTATTTGCTGTGACGTAATAACAGCCAGTTCTGTACAAAGTCTGGAAGAACTTATAAGTGTCGATATAAGAAAGATGCAGAATTGGTTCACCAATAACGGCCTATTTTTAAATTTGTCAAAAACACAACTCTTACACATAAACCTTGGGGGCAAGCCTCCTAAGCCTCTAAACATTCGGATCGACGACACAAACATAGGACAAGTACACGACACGAAATTTCTCGGGGTCACTCTAGACCCTTCCCTTAAATAGGACAAGCACATAGATGCTATATGCGGCAAGTTGTCAGGCGCGTGTTTTGCACTTGGACGGTTGGCTCACGTGCTACCTCAAAATCAACTGCGCACCAGCTACTTCTCCTTGTTTCATTCAATTATGTGCTACGGCCTGGAACTATGAGGCACAGCAGCAGAATGGCAACGCGTATTCGTCTTACAAAAACGTGCGGTAAGAATAATAACTATGTCCCCCCCAGGATCACCAGCAAAACTACTTTTCATAAATAATAACATCCTCACACTATCATCACAATACATTTTTAATATTCCCAAACACGTACACACACACAAACACACATTTAATACAAGCAAGCTCACCCGTACCCGTTTAGGAAGCAAAGAACGCCTACTCCCCGCCATTTATCGACTGACTAAGTCCTCCAAGACCATGCAGGTACTGGGCCCCAAGGTTTTTAACAAATTGCCCAAAGATATTACCACGATAGAATCGTCCAACTCATTCACGCGGGAATAAAAAAATGGCTCCTCTCCAACGCCTTTTATAGCCTGAACGAATTCTACAATAAGTATAGTATTATGATTTCATTGACATTCAACAAAATAAATTATGTAATGTACCAAATTTAATTAATATTATATAATGCTCACTATTGAAAAATTAATTGATATATATAACTACGAGTATTGATACCTACGAGTACTACCCGAAACTGTAATAATTAAATAATCTAATTTGTAACTATAAACTGTAATAATAACTGTAGATTATTGCAAATCTTATGTTAATCAAATTGTGACGTGTAATATGTAATAATATTACAAATAAATGAGTATGAGTATGATATATTCTTTTCTAGACCATTGAACTACAATTGAGGACTGGAATTATGTGTACAGTCAGCGTCAAAGCTCTCGCGATTTTCACGACCCTATTCGTCTTTGATGAACGTGGGCGACTAGAGCATGGTATAGTACAGTCGGCGTCAAATACATCGTAGCAGTCAAAGTGGCCAAATAGTTCGGTACACCATACTAAATATATGGTGTACCGAACTATTTGGCTACTTTGACTGCTACGAAGTATTTGACGCTGACTGTACCTGACAAATGGCCGTCGTGCCAATATAGCAAATATGCAGACATTAAAAGTACATAGGTACTAACACTATATTATCCCATACATTTAATTCATGTCAAAATAAGTAAGGTCTGGCGGCTCTGCGATCTTGGACTATAAATTGCTTGTCCCGCGAAACAGTATCTTCTTCTCACACTTCATCTCAAGAAAGAGTTGAGTAGCTTAACTTAACGCGCGGATCGACTCGCGTAGCTAGGTGCTAAAGGAGCAGACGCAATAAAATTCGATGTGATTTCAACTGATAGCATTTTATTGAACACAAAAGCGTATAGTGCTATATAATATTACTTGTGGTTACAATAACATAGGCTTGGATCATATTTGTCGTTGAAATTAGTCCAAATTCGTTTTTCTCTACTTACAATATAATACAAATGTACACAATCTTATTGCACTAAAATCAGAACCAGGTGAGCGAGGATATAATTGTTACCAAAGACGTAGAACAAATCTACAAATTGAAAGTAAACCCGGTGGGTCGCGAGCGAATATTTAATGGGCGCAAAAAACCAAGTGCAGACAAAAACGAAAATACTGCAATTTCCACCCACTTATGATTGTTAGAACATAACTTTGAAGCTTATTTCGGAAGAGAGAGAAGAGATGAAAAGTTAAGGCGGTTAAGAGATGGGTCGAGTATTTTACAGTTTTCGTTAGATGGGTCGGAACCCAGTCAACTTTGGGAACTGCTGGTCCAGAGCAACTCGTAGTAGGCTAATTTCGCAGTAGTTTGTGCCTATATATCAGTGGCGCGGCGTCCACCATGATTCTAACTAAGATAGATGAGGACCTCTTGCTGGTCTTAAAGAAAAGCTGGCTAAGTTATGATGGCTTACCCAACGAGTATACATACTCGTATTACAAATGAAAGTAGTAGAAGATTTGTTTTGTTTGGACCCGGGTATGTCCTTAAACTACGTCCAAAAGAGAGGTATGGGCAATGTGAATGTCATCGCGCCTTGTGTGGTAGGGCACAGCACAGCAGATGTCATTCCAGATCTAGAGCAGAGCCCAACTGGGGAAGTACCTCCACCTTACAGAAAACCGCAGCCAAATAACACTTGACCCTACTCATAGTGTTGTGTTCCTGCCGGTCAGTAAGGTTGCCAGAGCTCAACGAGGGGGGTGGGGTTAGGGTCGGCAACGCGCATGTAACTCCTCTGGAGTTGCAGGTGTACATAGGCTACGGAGACTGCTTACCATCAGGCAGGCCGTATGCTTGTTTGCCACCGACGTAGTATAAAAAAAAAAAAAAAAAAATCTGTGTTCCAATCCAAATACCTCTTGCCGTACCCTGCCGTGACGTTAGTGCAATCCAGATTGTGGAATGTATTAGTGACAAATTGACCAGGCAGTTAAAACTCTTACTGAAGTGAAATGTAATGACCTTGTGAATTTGAGTATTGTATAGCGGCTTGCACCGACCGCGTATGGCGAACTGTAAACATAACGCAACTGTTATCTTATAGAATGTCCCACGTTCCATACAATATATAATTAATGTAGTAAAAAATATAGCTTAAACTGTAGCCAAGAAGCGAATTAAAGAAACTCTAATATGTTCAAGGGCGAAACATAATACCAAAGATAATTTAAAATAGAGGTGGATAGTCAAAGAAAACTCAGTGAAATAAGGATCAAAGTCAAATTGCGTTTCCTCAAAGTTTTCTTTGGCTATCCACCTCTATTTCCAATTATCATTGGTAATGGTAATACCTATATATTAATTTCATATTTGTAATAAGGTATTATCTTAACGAAGATGCAAAAAAACGGAACGAACCTACAATGTAATTATCTTGCTAAGTATTACATAATTAATTACATAAAAGTGATATAATAAAAACGTTTACAAAAGTAAAAAACAAACCTATTCCTAAACTTACAAATATAATAGTATCTTAACCATACACATATGAAACAACTTATGAAAAGCAAGTACATATTATAACATTTTTAATGTTAATTCAATATTATTAATAAATAAAAGGTTAATAGACGAAACACTAGGAGATACTTTGGTAAAGCTTTCAATGCCTTAATAGTAACGACCGGTCTCATTGTCATGCGGAATCTATCAATGGGTAATTGGGTAACACAGCATCAACCAATAGTGATAGAAAAAAATTTAATAATCATAAAACATTTCGAATTTTGCGTATCTTTTTTTAAATCTAACAAAAAAAATTACCACAGAAAAATAGGTAATCGTAAAATTATAATTCAATAAAAGTACCTCAATAATACTTCAATTCCACTTTTAAATACAGCATCGCTCATATGTACCTACATAATTTCCCATTTGAAGGAAGATAAATTAAAGAAAAAACCGGCCAAGAGCATATCGGGCCATGCTCAGTGTAAGGTTCCGTAGTTAACCTTCCGTCACAATAAGCTAAACTGGAGCTATTAGTATAGTAGTTTGTTAACCAAGGGATGAAATGGTACCTTTCACCCAAGTTAAACAAATAGGCAAATTTGCATAATCAGTACCTAATTAAGGTAATAGACCTACTTGCAATCGGAGACTTTGCATGTCTAAAGATAAATATCCCATAGCGAAAAACATTTAGATTGCTATATATACGAAAAAACACATTTTAGCAAAATGCAGTCATTTTAAAATGATTTTGTTCATTAAAAAAATAAGTCCTAGACATAATGCATTGCACATGAGTGCAATAAATGAATATGAATATAAAATAAGCAGGATTGCCTCTTACTTTATAATTTTTTACTCTTTCGTTCTAAAACTGCCAATAGTCAACGGCATTACTCATACAGATAATAACACTGTTTTAGATAAATTAAATATTAACTAAAAATAGAAGGAGTAAAATAAGCAATTTTTATCTTAAATTTTAGTTAAGTTATTCATGAATAATGCCAAATAACTTTAACAACACATTTAATATCGTAATAACCTTTAACTGTGGATGTACGTCTTTTTACTATGAAGGGGCGTCTTTTTGCAATAACTCAAAATCAGCTGAACTGATGAAGTAGTTTTCATTTAATATCTTTCTTAAGCTCTACTTCTACGATTTTTATCATATTTTTTGGACCTAGGGGGGGACACATTTTTTATTTATTTCGGAGCGATTATCTCCGAATATATTCACTTTATCGAAAAATGCTTGCTGAATACCGGTATTAGTTTTGAAAGACCTTTCCAACAATACCCCACACTATAGGGTTGAAGTAAAAAAAAATCACCCCCACTTTACGACATTATTTTATTGTACGACTTTGTCGGCTTTATTGATTTATATATCCATGCCAAATTGCAGCTTTCTAGCACTAACGATCACGGAGCAAAGCCTCGGACAGACAGACAGACAGACGGACATGGCGAAATTATAAGGGTTCCTAGTTGACTACGGAACCGTAAAAAATAACGTAAGAAAGCTTTTACTACTACCTACTAATTAGCTTTTGATTTCTAATGAATGCAAATTTTTTTCGGATTGAAGCCACCGCCACCAAATCGAGTAACTATATATTTTTCATGACACTTGCTCAAAAAATAACTTATTTCATGCAGGTGTACTGAAGAACAAAGGCCTATTTTGTTCCCACGGGAGTTATTGATTGTGAAGAAAAAAAAGGTATAACTTACTAGAGAATTACAGCTTTTTTTTAATTATGTCACTTATTCATACAAACCAAGCAGCGTAAAAAGCTATAACTCCCTAGGGAGTTATAGCTTTTTTTAAATTATGTTACTTATTCATACAAACCAAGTAGCATAAATGAGTTGTCTTTTAAAATACTGACGTTTATAATTTAATATTTTTAATATTTTTAATAACTTATTTCATGCAGGTGTACTGAAGAACAAAGGCCTATTTTGTTCCCACGGGAGTTATTGATTGTGAAGAAAAAAAAGGTATAACTTACTAGAGAATTACAGCTTTTTTTTAATTATGTCACTTATTCATACAAACCAAGCAGCGTAAAAAGCTATAACTCCCTAGGGAGTTATAGCTTTTTTTAAATTATGTTACTTATTCATACAAACCAAGTAGCATAAATGAGTTGTCTTTTAAAATACTGACGTTTATAATTTAATATTTTTTAATTTGTGTAATTTTATTAATTTACCAGCAGTTTAAAATATTTTTACATAATTTTCAATCGTGGCTGAATGGCGAATGGGTCTGTGCCTTCGATTCCTACCTGTCAATAAATTACAAAATGGCGGACGCGTGTTTGATATGTCAGCGTATTTAAGAATTACTTCACTTAAAATTTAGTTTTTTCTTCGCAAGTGTGATGAAAAACACTGTGTGTAATTCCGGGGGTAAGAATATTGCAAACTCGGGTCTTTAATTCGGGGAATTAACGCCCTCGTATCCAAAATTTCACTTACCCCCCTCGTTAATAAACCCCCAACGAAAATAGTACATCGTGCTTCCTTTCTTCGTTTATAATGGTAGCCATTTTCATCTCGATTGCGTCTCAAAAATGAATATTTTAGATTATATAATTTTGAACCTAGTTTATTGAAGGCACGTAAACATAGTCACATTTATGTAGGTTCTTAAATTGTACAGAAATTTGAGTGTTCTATTTATTAAAAATAATTATAAACCGGAATAATTAATACCTATAAGCAGTAATGTAAATTACGTACGTAGCTGTAATGTACCAAGTTCCTTATATGGCATTTAAAAAAAAAACGAAAATATATACCTTGATATTTTCTGTGACGAATATCACCGTCAAGAGTGCCCTAACTGAATAAGGCATACCAAAATAGAAGACAGTTATTTTACATAACTGGCAAATACAATTTGGTAGTATCCGCTTAGTCGTGTCAGTCATAATGTTAGGAACGTTTAAAAAAGTAAAAAAATATATTTAATGTTTGCCTTAGAGTTGGAATTAGCTATTAGTCCGATCTTAGTCGAAGCAGGTTTTTCGGTTTGGTGCCTTGAAAAAAAGTAATTAAACGTTGAGTGTAGATGGCTCCTAAATTAATAATAAAATCTTGCTTTCTTTATCACTTTCGTTAAGCATTCGGAGGTAAAAGTTAGTGAGAATTAAGTAATATTTTTTTGTGACGTCCTGCGTCCAACTCGCAGAAAAATAGTACGGTCTTATCCGGGTGTAACTTACATAGTTACGAAGACGAAATGATTGAGACACAGAGATGTAGACAATCTAACGATCCCTGGGAAATGACGCAAAGGTAACTACGGGTCTATAAGTATAGAAAATGCATCCGTCAGATTGCGTTTTACTTTACTAGACGCAGACTAAAATATTAACTAAAAATTGCTACAAACAGTTTTATGTGAGCGAGTGTACTTTGGCATACATAACATGTTAAATATGTTCTACCTCAGGTATACCCGCATGGAAAAAAAAAAGTTACGATAGCGAACAGTACCCCTAGTGTAAGTTTTATCGACATCATAACGTGACGAACGCGTTTGCGTTAAGTGTCATTTTGTATAGGATTTTGAGTTTCCAAAACGTCCCGCTTGGCGCGCTCTTTCTAAATCACATACAAAATGAGACTAAACGCAAACGCGTACGTCACGTTTCGAAATCGAATTTATTTACACTAGGGGTACAGATTTAATTATCAAAGTTTGCCAGCGAGCGATGGAGCATTACGCGTAGGTAATTAGGTGATCGTAGAACTGATCGAATCAGAAACACGGAACTACGCTCTGGAACTAAAGTTGAAGGTAGATGTAGGCGTCAAGACCGCTAGGTTTGAGTGGGACTGGGCTGGACATGTTTACCGCATGACCCGGAAAGGTGGGCCAAAATGGTTATGATTGGGACCCACGGAACACTATAGACGAACTGCAGGCAGACCGAAAAGGAAATGGCGGGACCACTTTGATGCATTCTACCCCAAATGGTGGGAAAATACCGATTACAGGGTCGTGTGGAGAAGACGACGGGAGGCCTTTGCCTACCAGTGGGACACCAAAGTATATTAATTAAAAAAATCTTTATAATACTGGACCGGCTGCTTCAATATTGTCATTTCCTTTTACTTTTACTCGACCACGCTGCCATGAAATTAAAACGTTACTGATCACGACTTATGATATTTAGACCCGCCGGGATAAACGTTTGTTCATATTGATATTTATTGTCAACCTTATCTATCACATACAACCAATGTGATATAGACGGTAAATTAGGAAATCCAAAAAAATGTACGCGAAAATAATTTAGTTTTTCCTATCATCCAAGTCGGCCAAACCTCCATACAACCGACCGATCTGGCCTAGTGGGTAGTGACCCTGCATATGAAGCCGATGGTCCCGGGTTCAAATCCTGGTAAGGGCATTTATTCGTGTGATGAGCATGGATATTCGTTCCTGAGTCATGGGTGTTTTCTATGTATTTAAGTATTTATAAATATTTATATATTATATATATCGTTGTCTAAGTACCCTCAACACAAGCCTTATTAAGCTTACTGTGGGACTTAGTCAATTTGAGTAATAATGTCCTATAATATTTAATTATTTATTTATTTATAAATTGTGTTTGTATACAAACATGAAACATTTTTCGGCTCAAAAAATGTTTTCTTTTACTTTTCCTAATCATAACACGATACCGATTATACACCTTGTATATTTACATATTAGCCCAAGTTGTCCAACCTATTTGTCATTGTGGTACAAGATCGAAAGGGAGTCACATCGGGTAGTCGATTGACCGAACCAAACGAAAACATTGAATTTTTTACAGATACCGTAAAATGTGACTTATTTGCTCCAAAATTTGAAAGTGCGTAGCCGTGTTTTCTTGGTAAAGCGGCTCTTCCACGAAATGCTTACAGTATTTTTTTTAGCTTAGCTTCCTATCTCTGTTATTCTCTGAGCTATGTTTTTTTTTTTACCTTTTATAAATAAATAAAAAATCCCACACTGGCTAATGCGATTTACGTAAACTTTTGGTACGGTAATCTCTATATAGATACTCATATATTCTTTAAATAATATTATATTTTTCTTTAAAAAATCTTTAATAAATGTAGGAATTAAAACTTCAGTATTTTTTTCTTGCTAGAAGAGCGACACCAACAGTTCTTCGTTACGTTATTGCTTATAAAGGTCTACAATATATATATATTTTTCAAAATAACCCAGTTGGTACTTCATACTAGAAAATAGAAAAATAAAAGAAAAGATACCTACACCCATACCAGATAATTTAAACGCAAGTCGCCGCTTTTCCATGAAAACACGGCTACACTCTTTAAAATTATGTTTTCAGCCTACTCGTACCAGCTGGTATAGGTTTTCTTGATTATTGAAAAACTGATGAGTAAATTGCATTTTGTCCACATTTGGGGCAAAGTAATCTAATACTAATTTTGAGTTGTTTCCTTGTGTTGGCTGCCAGAATTGACTTTTAAATGATGATCTTGAATGATAAATGTTTAATAACGTTCACTTGGATTTGATTTGGTTTGATTTTATTTGATATTTTACAGTTAATATTTTCGTTGCGTTGGTGTGGTGAAAATTTTTGTGTTTCACTCGGTGGCAAAATTTGTTTAACCCTCATGCCTTGAAACCCTCGCAACGCTCAAAATGCCACTCGCTACGCTCACGGTTCAATTTTTAAGTCTCTCGCTTGCTCGGGTATCAATATTAGCACGAGCGGTTAAACAACAACTTTGCCCGCTTGCAAACCAAATAACTATTTATAAGTACCAGGTATATCATGGGATATGGGATTTGTTAAAACATATATTAAAACTCTTGGAGTACAATTACTCTGTGGGGAGCAAAATAGGTACATTTTACAGTATCCAAAAATTACCTTAACTCAATATATCCAGGGTCACTGTAGTGGTTCGACGAACCAACCTTTCTGGACGCGCGTTGCCCTTTCCTTCAGTATGAATAACACTACATAGAGAGCTCACATTGTCAGTATATAAATGTATTTATTAGTATTACTTAAGTTCGTTTGTCTTCTACGACTTCCTGCCATTTGAAAATATGTATTGTTTAATTTATTTATATCGAAAGATGCACTTGGATATGTTTAAGGTGACATTATAGCTAACATATAGTTTTATCACATGTGTAAACACATAGAGCACCCAGCTAAACCTAGCTATACATACTATAAATGTAATGTGTACTTGTGTAGTGCATGGGTTCATTAAACTAATCTGCAATGAATTATGAAAGCCTGGGTGACCAAAGATGTACCTTAAAAAACCTATAGGGAACACGTTTACATGTAACGCACACTATAATCGTTCCTTATGGTACACTTTTAGAAACTCTTGGATACTCGTCCCTACAGTTTGCATTACATTACAGTGTAATGTAATGATTACATGAAACTTTTTCAGAATATCTACTCATTCAAAATACACGATAAAGGCCACATATTAAATAATAAGAAAATTAAATATATGGTGAGATATTTAAGCACCGAATGCACCAAATATAATTATTTTAGCGGCAATGAATGCTTGCTACCAGTGTTGGGCGTAATCAACTACTTGTGTAATTTTAACTACAGATTCGATTACGAATTATTTATAGTTGATTACATGTAGTTATAACTACTTGCAATTGAGATTACTTTGTAATTTGTAATCGAAATAACATTAATTTATAATCATAATTACACAATTACTTCTTGATAGGCAAAGATGAGCAAATTTAGTACTTTAGTACTCCCTCAGTAAACAAAAGTAATAACCACCTGCGGCCCACCATACAAAAACGGGTAAACTGAGAATTTTGTCTAGGATATCGGAATAGTACTTCATGAGCTTATCTGAACAATGGTGTTTTGTTGTTTGTTAAATTCAAGCAATCGTTATCAGTACACAATGAAACAAAAGATGCAACAGGATAATCTGCACAAATAGCTGCCTTCTAGTCTTAGCAATAGGGTTCAAGTTGTAGAGATAAGGAATATGGGCAATATGAACGGTCAACATGACATTGGGCCGCGGCGTCTTAAACACAAAAAAATGACACGTGAAGTAAGAACATTTGCTACATCTGATTATTATTCTCTGTGTTTGAAAGCATAAAGCTATCAAATTAAGAGTATCACATATTATTTATTACTTGACTAATATTGATATAGCAATCAGGAAAATATTAACTATCAAATATCGCTCTTAGTTTTAGCTGTTACTGCCGGCAGTATCATTTTTTTTTTCCTGCATTAACTTAACCTCATGCCATATAAATTTGAAAAAAATCTCGGGTGCCGCTTCATGGAACAGACCACCTGACAAAAACGAGTTTTTGCCCTAAAATGTTCATATTTTTTAATAAGTTCCTTTATACAAAATCTTATAAAACTAACATTCCTTTTTTATATGAAAAGTCAAACTTAATATGAACTTGAAGATCAACTTAAAACTCGTTCATATTTTATACCTGATTTGGGAAACAAAGATGATCGAAAACATTTTGTTGAGTAAAAGTAATTTGTAATCGCAGTAATTTATTACAGATAACAATTACAAAATGTAGTTATTAATTCGATTACTAACTACAAAATGTAGTTAGTAATCGTTAATCAAAGGCTCAACTACTTTTTCCTAGTAATTGTAATTTGTAGTTACAACTACATTTTGTAATCATAATCGTTAATCAGTAATCCAACTACTTTTTGCCCAACACTGCTTGCTACTAATTGATTGAATTTTTAAAGTTTAAGCAATACACAACTAATAAATGTAAGTAATTACTTAAGTAAATGTGTTCGAAACACAACTAGATGATCCCCATACCACTTCGGAAGACCAGGGCCAGGTAGTCATAGGAAGTGCCATCTCTGTCACAACAGATTATACACATACATTGCAATGACAGCATGTTTCCTTTAATAGAAAATAAATTAATGTTAGGTGTCCTAATTAGTAAGTCTCTATTATTATGACACCTACCTATTATAAATGTAAATCCTTTAAATGGGCATGCAGCCTACCTTTGTATAAAATAAAAAGTACCAAAAGGTGGACTATTTCCAAACCCTCAGCAATGGCAAATTGTGTCACAGGGATCATCACACTTTCGAATACCTATGGTTCAAGTATAAATTCGTGTATATTGCAAACAGGCATATATTTTAACCCTTTTCCAGGCCT
This sequence comes from Cydia pomonella, assembly GCF_033807575.1. Taxonomy (NCBI): domain Eukaryota; kingdom Metazoa; phylum Arthropoda; class Insecta; order Lepidoptera; family Tortricidae; genus Cydia; species Cydia pomonella. The sequence goes on along the minus strand of NC_084703.1, from coordinate 13,266,843 downwards.
TACCAATCTACAAAGTTTTCTCAAATGAATCCTAATATATTCCAATTTATCCAGCTTTGATGATTCATTTGAAGACAAGTCACATTTCCCGAAAGTCCAATCTATTTTGAACCTTAAATCGGATTGCTAAGGTTGAAAATAATACGAGTACTACGCCTAGAAAAGGGTTAACTAGTAAATTTAATACATATCGTATCATAGACGAAATACTTAACTATGGAAGAAGCACACGGTTGTAAAATAAAATCATGGATCCGTTTTGTCTAATAAGTAGATGATTCTCTAGGCGGCTGTTTACTTCGCTTTCATTATGTTATGTTATTACCAGCGGCTGTAGTACGGTCGCATGTTTATCACTTGTCACTATGCCTGTCACGCAGGCATAGTGACAAGTAATAAAAATGCGACCGTGATACAGCTGCCTGGCTCGAACTTTTAGTGTCGATGACGTCATATGACACATAGCTGATTTGAAATAGTCTTGTGGTAAACAATCGCCCCTTACTATAAACGTATTCGCCACTTGAAGTAAACAGTACTTAACGTCTTTGACTGACATTGTCATTCAGATAAACAATAAATTGAGGTTGTGCTTGTTTAGTTGTTGTATTTTCACAATTATATGTGATATTTATTTTTACTACAGTATAAAAACTTAAAAAGTTTATGAATAATGTTATAGTTTTCCGTTTCCAGCAACATGTTTCGTATATACTTATTTTATTTACTACATCAGCCCGTGTGCAGAACCACGTCACTTTTACGTCATCCGCACTGAAAGTTCAAGCCTAGCCTTATAACACTTAGGATCATATTTAGTTCTAAACTGAACCACTTTGTATTTTTCAACTTTGTATGACTACTGTTCTTTTAACTATGATTGCAAACAGCAAACAGTTATCAATTGTAAAAGAGACGTAAAATGTAGGGAAAAATCTTGCATAGGTTTTGACTGCTGAAGTTGATGACGGCAAAAGCTGACATTTGACAATCCAATTATCTCAAAAATATGGCGCTGTTCAGCCTTCTAAGTTAGCGACCAAACCTGAAGGCACCATTTTTTCTAAGACTTTACATTAAACCCGTCAGAACCCAGACATACATATACTATACCTTATTACGAAAGGAAATAAGAATCAATACTGACATCATCATGATGTCACTGGGCGCCAAGGGGTTAATATCTTCTACTATCAATAATTATTTGGTACCTAGTAAGTATACTGGGAAAATATATGGAACGTTAATTTAAAACTTTTCGTTGTTTTATATAGAAATGTCAGTCTAGCGCGCACAGTAATAGAAATTAGAGCGAATATATTCAAACATTGCCTAATTATTTGTCTTGCCATAATACCGTACCTTGCCGTAATCTCTACCGATTCATTCGCTAACTTCACAAGTGTACACAGTACAAATCCCTACTACCGCTACCGCTAAATTATTGAAACCAATTGACATTCCGTCCTGATACAATTTGAAGTACATATATGCAAAATATATGCCCGTGAGGAATCTGGATCCAGTGTATAATAAAGGATATAAAGTGAAAGAATACTTAAATTAAGCCAAACTAATAAACAGAGAATATTATCGCACATACTTAAATACTTGTAGACATACTAACAGTTTTGGGACTGCTGAATATTCCTTACGCAAGCAAGTCTGAGATTCTCTTTGTAAGTTAATTTTTAAAAGCTTTTACCTATTCAATTTGGTATGTTTGTTAGTGTCATAGTTTAACAGATGTGTTTGAGTTATTCACCGTAATAGGTACTAATATAGCCTCTAAAGAAAAACAGATCTAATTACAATTTGAGGCCAAACTATGGCATAAACACAGTCTTTATTAAACAAATCACTCTTGCCTTCCACAGGTAAAAAAAAATGTGTCTACGGTCAAGCATTTCGAATCACAGTTACTTTTGTTGATATAACTTATAAGTGTCTAGCCTCCAAAAGTAGTACATTCACGAATGTGAAATACCTACCACAGAAAGCACACAACGCCACAAATATTTTTAAGCCATATGAGTAATCATTTACACTAGTAGTCTTACGAAGGATTCAGTCGCATATTACCAATTATTTTTGAAGTGTTCCATTAAAATTCAATATTATAAAAAGCAACACACATATTAGAGAGTGCTTATAATAGTTTCACATGAGTATGTCGGTGGATCAAGCAATATTATTTACACATTATATTCGAGAGGATAATAACATATTATATGCACAACACTTAGAAGAACTATTTCTACGTGTTCTTTCTGACTATGAAAGCCATCACACAATGTTGTCATAAACGTGCAGCTGCGTCGGTATAGAACCGATAATTGATCCTAACGCGAGACATTGGTGCACCTTAGGACCACCCCTCACTAGCGTCTTCCGAGTGTCGGCGTCTAGTCAACTCTAGTGCTGCTGCTCGACGCAACGTTGACGCAACGCCGGGACGGGACGCCATTTTCCGCGCCGACACTCAATAGACGCTAGTGTGGGGTGGCCCTAAGCGTGGCCCCACACTAGCGGCGTCTCTATAACACAATGGCGTCGCTATCGCTACGCTGGTGCGTCGAGCAGCAGCCATAGAGTGGACAAGGAGCCAACACTCGGGAATCTCTAGTTGTGGGTGGCCCTAAGACAATGTGCCGTCGGCACACATTGGCGTTCCCATACTAATCAAGCAAATGAAATGAGCAGTTGCACTCTTCATTTGCGTCTACATTATCGAATGGGTCCAATATAAAAAAAATAAAAAATAAAAAAAAACTAATCTTAACTAAAAATGCGGAGATAAACTTGAGTTGTTGTATAAAACAGTGGTGCGCCCCGTGGCGTAATAATATACGAGTGAAATAGCGCCAGTGTGGTGACCGAGAGTCTTCTTACATGCATCATAGCATGTAGGCTAAAGCACGATGGCAGTAAAGCGACTGCACCGCTGCAAAAATCTGCATCGCCATATGCGATGAATCGAGTATCAACTAACGTACAATACAATCAGATGCAAATATCGTACACATGTACATTGTTTTTAGTTGACATAAGTCTATGAAGAGAGCTAGAGTGACACAGAGCGTCGCCGCCGCCCGTGGCGGTTATTCGAACTGCATGAGATTCGCAGGCAATGGTTTCACCATCTTGTTAGAGACTTCTTGGATCTTAATCCACCACTGCATGGCCGTAGTATCAGATCCAGTTCTGAAATTACAGTAAATATTGTTAATTAATAACTGACCCTACACATTCAGAGCCGCTAGCTATAAGCACTATAAAATAAGTCTCGGAAACAGTATACCACCGGTGCCACTCAATAATATATAATTTCATATTTACGATATTATGAGGTAATAGGTATTGGATAGCAATGATAACAATTAAAAAGGAAATAAGTAATACCTGCTTACAATAAAATAAGTTCTAATAAAGAGGTAAAGAGTAAAACAGCAAAACATACTAAGTTCGGTACTGACTTGAACTTGTAGAGCGTGCCGTGCTGGTGAATGAGCTGGAAGGAGTCCGACGACTCGCCGCGCGTGGCCGTCCAGCTCTCGAGCGGCAGCGTCTTGTAGCGCTCGTCGCGGAAGTCGCCGCGGCACGTGCTGCCGGTCAGACAACTACTTCACTCACTCGCACACTATAACTTACTAATACATTTTTACAATACCAGGGCTGATCCAAAGGTGCCTAACGATAATCAAATACTTATAGTGGGTGACAACAGCAAAAACATTTTTTTTAAAGCGGTTCTTGGCTAGTAAATTAAAAAATAGAATTAAATCCATTTATTTGTTTGGAAATGGAGAAATTTTTTATGAGTCTTTACCTACTACCTCTGTTTGAAAAAAAATTGTAATATACACATCAAACTGGCGGGAACATTGGGGGACACTGCTCCTCCGAATTCTACAGTACGCGGGTACAAGGATTTTAACCTGGGTAGAACATCAACTTAAGACGAACGCCGCAAAGACCGCCCATCTATCATCCTTACTAAATAAAACGTCAAAAAAGACGATCTCGTGTTAACCGATAGATGGATGCCTATCAGGCATCTAGTTGAGCTCACAAAGATCGCGTGTGGCTGTATTGGACACGAATGAATTACTCATGAAAAATGTCTCCGCTCGTTGGGAGCCTAGAATGCAAACGGCCGAACAAAGGACGAGGCTCATGTTGCAGTGGCTGCCATACCTCACGCAGGGTTCAAATTGCCAGAACACCCCCCATAATCAGCAGATCTAGCTGCCAGCGTATTTTTCCACGGCTGAAGGAAGATCTTAGAAGCAACAAATTTTTGGACGATACGCAGTAATAGCCGCTGTGAAGTTATTTTATAAGGGTCAAAATAAACTTTTTTTTAATGAATAGAAGGTCTAGAGAAACGGTGGCTATTTCAATCAACTTACTAGGAGACTAGATAGAAAAATAAAATATGATTTAAACATGTGATGTGTCTTTCATACTGTACCCCTAGTGTAAATTTGATCGACATCATAACGTGACGAACGCGTTTGCGTTAAGTCTCATTTTGTATAAGATTTTGAGTTTCCAAAACGTCCCGCTTGGCGCGCTCTTTCTAAATCCAATACAAAATGAGACTAAACGCAACCGCGTACGTCACGTTTCGAAATCGAATTTATTTACACTAGGGTTACTGATTATCATTACTTTTGGATCACCCCTTGTAGATATCTACTGCGCTCGGAATAAAATATTAAAAGTACTTACATTATGATGCTTATTATGGCCTCTCCATTTATTCAAACGACCCGAATTATTTAATTAAAATTTTAAAATAAAAACCACGCAATTATACCATTTTATGGCAAAATTACTTTACTTCAGTTGGAACAGAGCTGATACTCTTCAAACTGCTGGGTCAATTTTTATCAAACATAGCTAAGAGCCACCGCAAGGAAACTCCCTCAATGGACCTGTATTTGAGCTCCCGTTTGGGAGATACGATAACCGTCAAACGTATGTATCCTTCTTTTTGCGTCGGGGCTAAAAATCATGTAATGACAGGGACTCGTTATCGTACCGATAGCAAGTTAAACAACTACAAGATAGCAACTGCAAGATGGACCAAAAAGTTTCTTCAAGGTTTTTGTTTTAGCTTAATAACGTACGCTTAAGTCAAATTCACTTATTTATTAATTCAATACTGTTTTTGCGATTAGTACTCTGAGTAGCTGTACTAATCATTCACCTCAATACCTTATACATCTCGTGATAAAATCGTGACATATACTCACCCCTTAAAAGACTTGGCGGCAAAGAAGTCGAGCTGCTGACCGTGTAACATGAGCCAGTAGCGCTGCCACGACGCAAGGGACACCTTCTTTCCGTCCCTCAACACGATTTTTCTTCTCACGAAACCTTCGTACAGACATTCTGAAGCTTCCGCCTTCGAAGGATTACTACGACAAAACAATTGAGACTTAATTTAATTTATTAACAGCACTAAATCTCGCTATGCTGGGTTACTTAATCTCTACACGAACGTAACAGTGACACAAACTATAAACACGTTTTTTTTAATTCTAATAGTATTTTATTCTGTTTGTTAGTGGTTAGTGAGTGTAAATTGAAAACGTTTTATACTGCGTCGGTGGCAAACAAGCATACGGCCCGTCTGATGGTAAGCAGTATCCTTAGCCTATGTACGCCTGCAACTCCAGAGGAGTTACATGCGCGTTGCCGACCCTAACCCCCTCCCACCCCTGGTTGAGCGTACTTAGAAGTAAATCTTATCGAATAAGTCAAGCCTTCACAAATCAATTTATTGTATCGAAATGAAAATAAGACACTACAGGGTAATAAATGATCATCATTACTGGCGTTTTCGTCTGTTGCTGAACATTTATGGTGTAGCTCCAGAGATACACCGTTTTTTGGTGGCTGAATAGACCGAGACCGACATGATCTACCGCAGGCTTGCCAAGAGAGGTTTGCGGAAAACGGTAAATACTGAAACGCCCATGTATTAAAGTAAATGACGAGTAAAACGAAAGTTTATTTTGTTATACTTAATAGTATGATATTAACAATTCAGCATCACAATGCAATAGGGTAGTGTGCTTACCAGTCAAACCAAATCAGCTACTCTTTATGAAACGTCAAAACGATTTGTTACTGCATATAAAGCTACCTATGGATAGATGAGTTTATATTGATTTTAAAATAATCGAAAGCGTAAAAACATGTAATACCCTGTTTCTCAGCTGGTGTATTTCCATCAATATTGTTCCATGACCGCCGTGTAACAATTTCATTTATAAGGAAGTCCCTAATCCCATTACATAGTTCAGGCATAAATAGCGGGCGCTTGACTTACGTTTGCGGCAAGGAATGGGACAGCTTGTCCCCGACCACGGAGCCCGGCGACTCGAGCAGCGTGTCGTCGAGTAGGTTCACCGAGCCCGCCGGCGTCTTCTCGTCCGACTGCCCCTTTCCGAATATACTGCAAAAGGTTTCAAATTCAACATCAACTACGATTACAACTACATTTTTTCTTTTGCCTCGTGCCTCATCATTTTCTTATGACGTGAATTCGTGATCCCTTTCGAAAGATTAAGTTTTCGCAACTCTCATAAGCCTCATTTAGACGGATCAAGGACTTGCATGCGATATGTTGCTTACGTGGTAATTGGTCGATCGACTGAATTCATTGTAATCTGGAGTTAGAGATGGGTCGCGGGTAAATACCCAATTTACCCTTCCCCGGATAAATACCCATCTACCCGGTATTTTCCCGTATCTACACCCAAATGAACAGGTAGATTCATTTCTTGTTGCACATGTCGATTTGTATTAAAATGGAGACATATACCACTAAGGTTGTAATTATTGTGTGTCATTCAGAATGAAATGGTTTAGTGAAACCTGCAGTTGTAATGAAGGATTTTTTCTTAGAATTAATATAATTTTGATATATCATAAAAAAATGCCACAATAGGACTTTTTTTTACATTTGAGTAAATTAGTACTTATGTACAATCCCCTGCGCTCGCGGTATTCCAGCCTTAGGGCGATACTCGCTTGAACGCCTTGCAGGTAGGCAGTAGGCAGGTAATAAGGGATTTTTTTTTTCTTAACTGGAACACCGTGAGCGTAGGCGATTGTACTTATACGTTCATAATAAACAATCTAATTTCAGTCTGAGAGGGGTTTGGTTTCGGGGAGGGGGAGAAAAGTTAACTTTTTCATATATCTAGGAATCTCATTAATATTGAAAAGTGTAATAGGTATGTACAAACTAAAGTAGACAAGATTTCCTAAAGAAAAAAGGTTAGGTACTTGTATACACTTGCATTATAAAACTGACTATAGGTATTTGAATTATGAGCTTCCCCAGTTGTGACATTACACTTTTTTTCTATTAACACTTTTTTTATGTACATAATAACGTTTTATAACAATTCCGGAGGTGAGAGAATAATTTTACACGATTTTCATGATTGGACTGATAAGTTACCTCACCAATGAACCTTTACGTGATTAATTTGAATATACATTATATGCAATGTTATAAACAATTATTAAAATTAATATTATTTAAACTCACATACCATTTAACACATCAAATTTAGAAGACAAACTAAAAAAGCGCCGCGTATTTACCCACTGCTAGGTAAATATAGGGTATATACCGGGTAAATACCCGCTCTCGGTAAGTTCGGGTAGTTACCCATCTCTATCTAGAGTTAGCAATGTATCAAATTATTGCATGCAGTTTCTTGACCCGTCTCTGAGGTAAAAAAAACGATCAAGTGCGAGTTCGTATTACTCGCACACCGAGGGTTTCGTACAAACTTGGAATTATCTCGTGTAACGATAAAGGCGAAAGACTTTTCAACAGAAGTACCTATACTAAGTATAATATAACATTTATTCAGCAAATACAATACAGTTTATAACAGTAGAAATTAAATAAATAAATATCGGATACAACAAAATTAACTATGATAATGATAAAGTTCAGAAGTCAGTCTATCAGTCGGAGTGTGGAAGGGCGGCATCATCATCGAAACCAAATAATTTCGCTGCTGGCTTCCAGGGGCGGGTGCCCCGAAAGCAGATGCTGGTCGCTCTAATTATTGAAGTTATTATTCGAGCTCTCAGCCAGTCCAAAACGCGAGACAAGGATCTGCCTCAGCGATGCAAGTGCTGCCCCGAGGTGATTAACAAAGGTAGCTAATTGTCGTGCAATAACTCCATCCACGGAGGTGACAAGGGGTGTAAAAGTGGCATGACGCAACGCAACTCGCAGGCCTTGGTAGTATTTATTTTGCTTTTCTGACTCGGCAGATTTCAGGACAGAAACAATAGGGCGTGAGATGTAAGAGGGAGCGTCGGTGTCTACAAATCGGATGTCAAATAACGCCTCCCTCTGTGCAACCCACACACCACTGCATGCTAAATCTCCTCGTGGGCCAGGGTCACCTTCAGTGACCTGTGTGACTTCACCTTTGACTACAATTTCCCATGCTTGTTGGCATAATTCAAAAAAGAGATTCCTTATTTTTAATTCTGACCTCTTGTGATTAGACCGCCAGTTTTACAACAAAGGGCATGATCAATGTTGAAATCGTTATTGTTTTGTAAAGGTCAAAGTGATCTTTACTTTTGGGTATAACGAATAGCCATTTGGAGGATTTTGTTTTAATTTTGGTCATAATTGATCTTTCAATGGCTCTTTTTTTGAGGGGTTAAAGTATAATCTAAAAGATTATCGTCGTGAGTTCGTTTCAGTTTGTGGCATTCTTTACGTGCATCCTTCAGGAATTTGTGATGTTTTGCGAGTTCCATATGCTTCATTTCAATTAGGGAGGATGAACGAACTGAACAGCTTTTTTTAGACATATCATAGTATAAATTTGAAGTGGTGGCACCATCGGATATTGCTAAGCCACCTTTATGAATGGGTAAAGAAAATAAGTCTGCTTCTAATGATGACACGTCACAAAGTTATGCGTAAGGTATTTGTTAAAGGATCAAAGTATTCTGCGGCATCTTTTAGGATTCGTAACAGAACGGACCATTGAAATTGTACAGCTTTGGTAAGAGTAGTATAAGCAGCTTGTGGTGAATCTTTACATATGAATGATAATTTCTCTAAAGTAGAAACCCATTTATGTATGTTCTTTTTTACAAATTCTTCTTTCCCTTCTCCGATGTAACTTCCTAGATAACGAGATTCGTATTATTGAATATAAGGTTTGCTCTTTGTTTGTCAGACTTCGATACTATTATTAATGATTTTTTTTCCTTGGGGGAAATATCCGTCGACAGGTCCTATGCTACTTATCTTCTTCCACCATTGAAATAGGTTATTAATATTACCTTGGGCAGAGCCTTGAGTGGTGTTATGGTCGTCTTTGAGTTTATTTATTAAAGGTAATGTAGCAAGGGCATATAGGGGCATGGCTAGCGGATCTCCTTGGGTAACACCTTCTAAGTATAATTGTGTACAGCGCCATCTATTCATTTGACGACCAGTTTGGCCTAGTGGGTAGTGACCCTGCCTACGAAGCCGATGGTCCCGGGTTCAAATCCTGGTAAGGGCATTTATTCATGTGATGAGCATGGATATTTGTTCCTGAGTCATGGGTGTTATTAAGTATTTATAAATATTTATATAGTATATATATCGTTGTCTAAGTACCCTCAACACAAGCTTTATTGAGCTTACTGTGGGACTTAGTCAATTTGTGTAATAATGTCCTATATTTATTTATTTATTTATCTATCGGCAAATTGTCTAACTAATTTGCGCGATATAATGCTCGTATGTTGGTTTTTCGAGCATAATTCTCTATCATGTGAACCGATTTCAACAATTGATCTTTTATTTGAATAAAGGTGTATTTAATGTAATCTCCTAGAAATTTCAGGTGTAACTAATACACTTAAAATTGGCTAAATTACAAACTGAAATTGGAAAGGTTTCTTGTTAATTAAAAAGAAAGTTACCAAGATAAAGGTCTGATTGTTTTTTCCTGTAAAATTTATAGTAATGTTAATATTATGTAAAACTTCGGAGATATGGGGGGAACGATTTTTTTTTTTAATATTTCCTTCTTAAAATCTATATTTTTTCTACCTAGTCAATAGAAATTTTGCCCCCTCTTCATATTGGACATTTCCATAGTTGATAAAAAAATACTTTCAATGACCCAGTCAGGGTTAGCGTTGTTCATAACTATTTATTCCAAATTTCAAATCGATACCTTAAGTGGTTCTCGAGATATTTAGCGATGTGACAGACAGATGGACGGACATAGTCGCACCCATAAGGGTTCCTTTTGTACCTGTTTAGTACGGAAACCTAAAAAGGGGGCCGTACCTTACAGGATGATCCTATCGTCGATCCTAAAGAAAATGTTAAATATCTACTATAGTTTTTAAAATTATATGTAGTTTCAGTATGACTTAAATATCTACGAACGACTAACCTAAACTATACAATTTATTATATAGATACAAATGTTGTTGTTTATTTGAACCTTCCCTAAAATCCCTTACATTCCATCGACATATTTTCTTATCAAATAGCCAATATGCAAATCGCTTATGCGCCGTAGCGATCGAAACGCAACTGTCACTGTCGCACTAATATGGAAGAGTGATAGAGAGACACAAAGCGTTACGTTGTCGAAGCGATAGCGATTGTCACCTTGGCTAGGCCAACAGCGCTGCGAGTACCAACATACCTATATCTAACCCCAATAATGATAATAAGTTACATTTATAAATTGTGATTGAATAGTAGGAAGTTATTTGTGGATTAATGTTGTTACCCGACAAATAAATGGCAAACGAGCGTGAATTATCATATCCTTTAAGAGAAGCCAGCAAATCAGAAGGAAATAAAAGATATGACGCACCGCGCAAAACTTGCCACGGATGATAATAGCGCGCGGGTTGTCACATTTATCTCAATTACTCTGAACATATACAATAATATACATCTGTATAAAAATTTGCTCGTCAGATCCCTCGGCTATATCACTAGCCAATTAATACTAAAATAATATTGCTATTAGTCGAGTCTACAAGTTCAAACTAGCGATAAATAGAGATAATGCTCCTAAAATACGTGTGATACCTCATTGTATTCGGAATGATGTCTAAAAAATATATTATTAAGCGTTTATTAGCATATAAAAAACTGCAAAAGTTATAAAAATACTCGGTTGGAATGAAGTTGCTTTTCACATCAGCACATTACATAATATGAGGAAATCATTTTCATATTCAATTGTTCATGTTCATGTTCTACGTGTTCGTGTCCGTCATCCTCATTCTTATTCTCATTCTCATCCTTTCTCAATCGTATGGGTTGTGACGGAAAAATCTTTCACTTATTCCCCTAGCTCTCATCCGCCAAGTCCGTACCATCCGATAAGGAACTTCGTTCTCCAACAATAAAAAAAGGTATTTTATTTTTGGCCAATATCTCACAAACTATTAACATTTAAGAAATTAAATCAAGATTCCTATAGAGGAGGATGATCAAGGAATTCTAATTATATTATTTATAATTTTAATTTAACTCCGAAAATAGCTCTCCTGGCGTCATTTTTAGCATGCGCTCGTGGCGCCAAAAGCGAGACATAACGTAACATTCAATATATTTTTAAGGTAATAGATATTAAGATAAAATGTTGAAAAAGAAACATTTTTACAAAAAAAAAATATTTTAAAGCAAATTTCAATAAGCTATCAAATTGATAGCTGACAAAATTTTCTTGAATTTTCGTCGTCATTGTAAACAAAAAAAGCCTTTCTTATATACATACTTAACAATTTTCTAACGGGAATAACGACTAGGCTAGGTAGCAGTTAAGATTTCTAATTCAGTTTCCATGTAACTTCTACGGTTTCATGTTTATACAAACTGTAACAGGTGAATAGGTATTTAAACAGAATATGAAATATACATATAATTAAGTTACAGATCATTCAGTCATCAGTCTAATCATGATCAGCAGTCTAATTTCGAGTACGTATTAATTTTTGTCTAAATACTCGTATGTACCATAAGACCGCCTACTGTAGTGCTTAGTTTCTGTAAATACACACGCAATTCCTCGAACATGCCAAAGCTATCGGAATAGTGAAAAAACACAGTGTACCTAAATATAGTGACAAAATAAGAATAAGGCAAGAACGTGCAAGTAGTGCCAAGAAGACTATATACTAAAGACCGGATCCCTTTGTTTGGCATAATTATTGAAAGTCATAATATAATGATAGTCATATAATCATGTCATAACTCTGAAACCGTTAACTTTTCCGGATTTTTCTTAGGTTATCCTAGATAGGTTAGGTTAGGTTAAGTTTGTTTTATGGCAAACCTGAAAAGTTACGCGTTTCTGAGAAAAACCAAATTATGGGTAACGAAAATGCGGACAAACAATACATTATGACTTAAAACTTTATGGGAAACAATAGAGACCCACTAAAGACAATTACCTAACTAACAAGAGAGTGACACATTGATCTAGAACGAAAAATATAAGTCAGCAAAAGTACAACTTATTTAAAATAAACAAGCTTTTATACACGCATGCATTGATGAGTGAATATTTCTATTACGACTTATTAAAAGACATAATCATACTTTGTATCTGAAGGCAGGAAGAAAATAACAAATACAAAAAGTAGTTAATTATGCACTTTTTAAATATTATATACTAATAACCCACGGAAACCTCGTAAAGTCTTTCCTAAAACTAGGTTTCCGATCAATTATACCATTTATACACCCTAAACTTTGTGTAATCACACAAATTTGAGTTAAATTCTTCTCTCACTCTCACTGAAAGTTTTGTAAGAAAATGTGACCATTTTTATTATTCTTCCAGCTTACAAAATGTTCGAAGGCATTAATGTATTTCGCCTTTGACTTTGGTGGCCGCACGTTGTTTAAGGCTAATTAATTCTGCCTCCGCTCTAAATGCCGACGGAGTATAATCGATACCTAACATTTCGTCGATGTTTTCTTCAGAACTCATATTTTTTTTTTTTCAAAAATACCAACAAATAGTAAAATCGAATTATATAATGTTTTTTTTTTTTTTCATTTTTCCCATCAATATGTTCTTTTTTCGAGGACGTATTTTATTTGTGCTTTTTATATCACGCATTTAGGGCTAAAACACCCTAGTTACAATTAAGAAGGAATCTGAATATCTATGGTTACTCAATAAATTCAGAGGATTACAAATATCTGAATTTATTTAGTAACTAATGGGATATTCATATACTTAATTTGTGCTCGTGTATAACAGCCCTTAACGTGGATATTTGAATCTATTAACCATCCCACAATTAGAAAAAAAAATCAATATGATCGTTGTGCATTGTAACAAAAGGCCAGCAAGCAATCCTAGGCATCTTTCATTTTTGTATGAAAATTCCATTAGGTACAGTCCTCAGAACATAATAGACAATATTTAATTGCACGTTTGAGAAAATTGACGTTTTGTAACAGCTAAGAAGCAATTAAAAAGGGTTGTCAAATTATTGCTTTCCAAACTTAGCTTGGTCCGACTCCAGATTAAATTCTATTTAGATTAGTATACATAGGCAGGCATACTCTTTATCACCGTATACCATATGCGCCTGCATATGGTGTAAATTCACAGAATATAAAATAAAGTATGAGTATGTGTATGCCTACGCATACTCCAATGAACAAGGAATGATACCGCAAGTTCGGGCATTCTCTGCTTTTACAAGTTTTATCGAAGCGTCTCGGAAACAAGGAAGTGATTGATAACAAAGTAAACACAATAAAGGGTCTGTAATACAGAAAGCGGTCACAAAGTGTTCCGTCTAATAGCTAGAACATGCTAGGTGTACAAGTAAGTATACAATTTGCACTTATGAGTCATTAGATAGTAAACAATACGTTGTCTTTTTTTATTGTATGAGTCAGAGGGTGCAGAAGTCAGCTAATAAAGTGTATTTAATTAGCCAATTAAAACAGTTGCATTTTTGTATTGCGTTAAACAGCATCTCTGATAATCAAAGCATTATTTTGTGGATTTTTAAGTCAACGATCTTATAATTGAAAACAATGTTTGTCACTTAAACACATATCTGTTGTAAGTGTATTGTATAGAGTATTAGAAATGTATTTAGAAACGTCAAAATCGTGGTATTTATTCTTAGTTTTGTTACTTTGATATTGTGATTGTGCATATTTCATTTTGAAAACTTTTTCATACCATACTTTATTGTTTTTCTTTGCAGAACACGTACTCTCTCTTTCGAGTAATATGGAGTGCTATTTGAAGAATGTACAAAAGGGAAAAAATTATATAAATTGTCATCTTTATCAGTAGGTACAATATGAATAACACAATTTATCAGAAGAGTCTGCGAGACGGATGATTTTTTTACCAGCTATGTATTTATCAAAAGTTAATACCAAACGGATAAGTGCGAACAAAAAAAAACAATTTTTGGGGAAATGTCAAAGCGGTCTGGGTGGTTAAAATATAGAATTGCGATTATGCTCATTTTTTGTATATTTTTAAGAGGATGCAAATTGATAGATTTAGTCGATGAAATTGTACACCTTTTGTTAACTATTAGAAATAACAGGTACTGGTTTCTATTAGCACGTCTTGCTATCTTTCATTTTAATATATCATTTTTTTTTAAACAGACTCACTTAATTAGTAATGATTTATTTCTGATGGATGGTTAGGTAAACGCGCGTAAAGCACTGATTTTGTCGATCTTATTTGTAAATTTCGTATAGTTTAGACTGCTAAAAATTGTAATTTTGTATTACACATATCCTGTACTTCAACTTTAATAAACTACATTTTTGTTATTATAAATTTAAAGTAATAAATGAAGTTAGACGCAATGAATTTTCTCCAGAAATTACTTCAAAACAAGTGACAATTTCTCTGAAAATAGACTTAATTTCAACGTAATTTTGATACTTAAACAATTTTCAACATTTGCTGAAACTGTTCTTATACGTCATTTTGTATAATTTACCACCATAATTTATTGATGAATTTTTAAAAACTGTCCCTTTTCGTTACCTATTACCGGGGACGCACGCTTGCGACCTCATTATAATAAAACCGGCCAAGAGCATGTCAGGCCATGCTCAGAGTAGGGTTCCGTAGTTACTCTTCCATCACAATAAGCTAAACTGGAGCTTAAAGTATAGTAGATTGTAAACCAAGGGTGAACTGTGAATGTACGTCTTTTTACTATGAAGGGGAAACTTTTTGCGATTACTCAAAAATAGCTAAACTGATCGTGTCCGCTATAGTTTTCATTTAATGTCTTTCTTAAGCTATACTTCTACGATTTTTTTCATATTTTTTTGACCTATGGTTCAAAAGTTAGAGGGGGGGACCCATTTTTTTTCTTTCGGAGCGTTTATCTCCGAATATATTCACTTTATCAAAAGACCTTTCCAACGATACCCCACACTGTAGGGTTAAAGCAAAAAAAAAACATCCCCCATTTTACATGCAGAGGAAGTATCCTAAAAAAAAATATTTAGATTTTATTGTACGATTTTATCGGCTTTATTGATTTATATATCCATACCCAATTTCAGCTTTCTAGCACTAACGACCACGGAGCAAAGCCTCGGACAGACAGACAGACAGATGGACATGGCAAAACTATAAGGGTTCCTAGTTGACTACGAAACCCTAAAAAGGCAAGATGAGACGTGCTAATAGAAACCAATACTTGTTATTTAGATATTACGTAACAAAAGGTGTACAATTTCAACGACTAAATCTATCAAATTATACATTTTTGCTTTAAAATCGTTACCGGGCTCTTAAGCCAATATTTATAAATAATGTACAGTATGTAACAGAATGCAAACCAAAATCAAGTAAGACAATCAATTTAGAGACCCATTAATGTTTAGGTCATACTGAGCAACTTTGACTATGGGACGAACCCTGAAATCGCGAAAAAAATTTTGGCTGTTTCATACATTTTGCTGGTCAGTACCCCTAGTGTAACTTTGATCGACATCATAACGTGACGAACGCGTTTGCGTTAAGTCTCATTTTGTATAGGATTTTGAGGTTCCAAAACGTCCCGCTTGGCGCGCTCTTTCGAAATCCAATACAAAATGAGACTAAACGCAAACGCGTACGTCACGTTTGGAAATCGAATTTAGTTACACTAGGGGTACTGATGTTGAAATTTCCTACGGGAGAGTAGTTTTTTTCGCGATATCGGGGTTGAATCCAAAGTAAATATTCGTTAGTATGACCTAAACGTTTACGGCTCTCATTCTTTGCCTTTCGTTTCGTTACATACAGTATTTAAGCTAAATAATTTATTTCACTTTTTATCTTAGTAATTATATATATAGTGTTTATTCATTCTAAATTCTTGGTATTTTAAAATGAATTTTATCATTAACCCTAATACTACCAAATAACTCGATAAAAATGTCCACATTGCTTGTTCTAGACTTGTAGACAAAACACAGTGCGTCAATTTAGCGTGCTCTTAGTGGCCGCTATCCTAAAATGGCATCGCGATTGCGTCATCGCGCAACTACGCCCATCCGCTCACGACACCCTGTTTATGCCACCTACGTTTATATTACAACTGAGTGGACTTTATTTTCTGGTACACAATAACGTTAGTTATTTAGTTAGTTAGTACCTACTTGTTGTTTTTTATTAACGTAGTGGTGGTGACGTAGTGTCTTACGTTAAACATTTAACTTATTCATGTTATTACCTACTGCTCTAGTTTTGTTACCCATTGCGTTCAATTAAACCAGTGTGGTACGAGTACAATAGTGTCAGATAAGAATACGAAACAAAAGCATCTTTGAACGCTAATAGTTTTAAAATAGAGATTTATATATATATATACATACATGTATGTATATATTGTTTCAAATACGTACCTTTGGGGCGTTATCCTATCCGATACGATGGTAACTGACTGTACCACTACTAAAATTCAGTGTTTGGCTAAACACATGATCAAATCTACTTCGCAACAATGCACTTTCTCCGCTAAGATCGACGTTAGTTTAATGGTAATTTTGGCAACACTAAAAGTTCTAAAGAAAAAGAAAGAAAAACTACGGTACGCAAATTCTGGACTCGTTCCTGGAATTTCTTGTTATACTTACTTTAGAAAGTATGCATAATTGTGTAGCCAAGTCTTCAATTGTAAATTTTATTCACTTGTTTTAAAGAAAAAGCGCAACAAAATAAACGATTACTTCTTAAGTAATTTAGTACTACTCGCTCAAATCAAAGACTGTCCTTACAGGACACGTAAAATCATAAAAAGGCATTTCGTTTAAATGTACACTATGCAATAATATAATGACATTATCAATTATCATGTAATTTATTCATGTAAGTGCCCCCTCTTGATCAGTAGTAAATCCCAAAATGACGAAATAGTCCACGTTTAAATGTAGGTACACTGATTAAGTCAGAAGCGGCGCTAATCGGCGACAAGTTTTTGTACAGTCACACCATGAATAATGCGAATACATTATTAAGAGCACTATCAGTAAATGCAGTGAAACTGGACGTTATTTATGACATTACAAAATACACCGACACAGAATCAATGAATAATTTTTGATCATGACTTTGAAGGGATAATATTAAATTATTATTATTTGTTGTGCTCACAGTTACTCTTATCAATCACGTTACCTACCAATAAACCGTTTATCGTGAGTGCATAGTATGATTTATTAATAGTCATGTTAACGGAGGACCGTGCAGTATTCATATATTATGTGTGCAATATAATTTCCAGTTCCCAGCGTGCTTGTAGAATTAGCTACTAAAAATATTTTAACACGTAAAAACATTGACAAACAATTCTATTGCAAAACAATAAGATTCGACTGGAAGTATTTAAGTAAAATATGTATGTATTTCTAAATGCGTTAGTAACGTCTGTATTAATAACTTAGTACAGTAGTTTAATTTAGAAATAAATATGGTTTCTCATTTCAAAAATAGACTGCTTGATTATTTTTACTAGTTGATTATATTTGTTTTTAAAACAATAAATTTAGAATATAAAAACCATATTGTGTAAAAAAACTTGCCCAAGTAGAGACATTTTAATACACCGAAGACTATCAAGCATCAAAGGTGAGAGATTTATTGTCAGTTTTTCTTTCTATAAACCTCGTCTTAACATAATTTACAACTTATTTCTAACAAAAAATACCAAAATGCCTTCTTATATTTAAAAAAAAAAATACTGACGAACAAAAAGCATGCTAGTGATACCGTTCTGCATACGAAGTGTGGCATCATCTACGTTTCAAATACAACACAATGCAAGCTGTCTTGCTTCAATCAAGGGAATAAGGGACTCACCCAACACCAAAATTGACCTTGTGAAAATTTCTTGGCAAGCTCGTGCTACGAAACCTATGTACCGATCATGAGAGGAAAAAAAACATTATAGATACTTATCAAAAAAACATGATTATGTCTAAATGCATAAGTGTAATGCAACCATTAGTTTTTTTTATTTTATTTGTTTAATATGTCTAAAACAAATCGAAAATGCGAATACTTAAAACTGATAGTGATGTGAATAAACGAATAATAGCACTATGTGTGCCTGAGATAATCCGGCTAACAGAAGTTGAACCTAATAAAATAAGTCATCATTTAACCCTTTAGTGAAGTTAAACTTTGATTTCGTTTTTGTTTCATATATGACAGCAAAAGGTACGCGTTGTGACACCGGAAATTAGCATGGCTGTATTTGCGCAAATTTAACTGCATCTATTTTATTTACCTTAGAAGAGGAATGGTGCCTACTGAATATATTTGCCAACATCGTGTTGAAAAAAAGGATTCAACTTTTGTTTACCAAAAAATGTTTTCAGTTCAGGGACACTGTGTATTAATGTGTATCACATAAATTACTGAAGAAAATGTTGAGTTAGTAACAATCAACCAGTCACAATAAGGAGACGTAAAAAAATGAAGTATTTCTAACTAGTTCGTTTAGACTTCCAAGAAAGTTAAGTTTGAAATAAAACAAGGATATGAACAAATACGTACTTAGATCCCAGCGATCTACATTTCCTGTGTGTCGGTATGAATTTGGAGTGGGGGTAGTTGGTATGAAGGCGGAGCGAGCCGGACCCGAGCCGGTGCGAAGGCGAGAGCGAGTAGGCGGCGGGCGCGCCGTTCTCTTTTACAGATTCCTTGGATCCGGCGCAGCTGCCGACGGGCGAGGGAGGCTCTAGCTTTAGTGACAATCTGAAAAAACACATAGTTTAAATAAATTTGCAATTAACTCGCAAGCAGAATATACGAGGTGTTTTTCTTCGATTTTAACTTGTGGTCCTAATTGAAACAAAGAACAAACCCCGCCGGGCCTTATCAGATTTTTTTTATTTAATCTTAATTCTTACTCCACTTTTAATACTTTTAATCCAAAATACCCACTATTTATAACTGGTAAAAAGCGCGGGGGACTTTCCCGAAACTAGGACATCCTTTAGCCTTATTTTCCAAATTAACTAAGTAGATAGGAGTAAGACTTCGTTCAGGACACATTTCTTTAAAAAACGTTCGTTTTTAGGGTTCCGTACCCAAAGGGTCAAACGGGACCCTATTATTGAGACTCCGCTGTCCGTCCGTCCGTCCGTTTGTCACTAGGCTGTATCTCATGAACCGTGATAGTTAGCCAGTTGAAATTTCTACAGATTATGTATTTCTGTTGCCGCTAATAACAACAAAATACTAAAAACAGAATAAAATTTATATTACTTTCAAATCTCGAGGTTCTCATCCTATCACCGAAGTTAAGCAGCGTCGGTCGGGGTCTGTACTTGGATGGGTGACCGTTTTTATAGATAATGGTACGGAACCCTTCCTGTGCGAGTCCGAATTGCACTTGGCCGGTTTTTATGATGAAAAGGGAGCTTTCCCCGAACTGCGAAGCTTAAAATGTTGTAGAGGATGTTCAATATGTATTGGTGGAATGTGTGCGGAACGAAGATAAAAGACAAATATTGATGAAGTCACTTAATAGGTTAGATTTAGGCGCATTTCAACGCATCTTGGCGACACCAAACTCGAAGAGGAAAATGAGGTATATTTATTTGTGTATAGTTATATTAGTCAGTATACTGTCAGGCCGTTGATGATTGTAATTTAGTTTAAGGTACGATGGGACTGGCGTAATCTTAGGAATGCAAAAATAAAAAATAAGATTAAGTAAATTAATATTTGGAATCTTTTTCTAGTCACCTATATAAAGCTCAGCTCTAGTTAAATACTGCAGGTTTCAACGAAGATCAATTTATGGTAATACACATTGTTGCATGTTCTGTTTGTTGAATATACTTACTTGTACTGATCATCTTCCAGAAATTTCTGAAGCTCCTCTATATAACGGACACTGTTAAGATATGTGGCTACATGGGGTAAAGGTGTAATATCATATTCCGATATCTGGTATTTCTCTATTGTTTTTAAAACTACCGCCATTTTGGCAGTCCGGTGAGGCGAACGAGCTGGGTGGGCAATGTTTATATATGTTAAATCTGTTAAAAATATACCTGAAACAAAAATACTTAATAAGCTTTTTGGGAATAAGACTAGAAATCTCTTAAAGCAATAGCTAGTGCGGCCTCACTAACCCTTGTGAGAGACGTAGGCAATGACGGCGACTCTGTCTCGGCCTACCTCGTTTCGAAGGCAATTATCTATACTATGTCACAGTGGACTAAGAGCTAGCCCCGGAAAATGGTAGATAACAATGAGAGTAACAAAACTTGACAGTTATATAATATCCTAATTACTAGATTGGCAGCTATATTCATTGGTGGAGGTCAGAATGACAAATCAGCAAAACTTTTCAGTTAGAAAAGAGGAATGTCAGAAAGAGTCCTAATGTGTTCTCATTTATAGAGGGCCGGATCATTAGGATAAATAGCATTAAATAGTACTTTATACCCGATAACTGTCGCAATCTCGCACGTAATTTTTTTTAATGTTCTGGAAAAAATTCAGCTCAATTTTTTGCTATTTTTTCAAGGGATAATTCAATAATTTTTTTTTTTAGAAAAAGACCTTAATTGTTTATACAACATATCCAAATTACAAAGAAATCGGATTAGTACTTTGGCTGTAATAAAATATATTTTTTTTCTTTTTTTTGCACGTTTTTTTAACCTGAAGCATTTGAGGCTTAATTTATGATGAAAGAACTAGATATATTATATATAGGGTAATTAAGTTTTTTTTTATCAAATTTAAATTTATTTTTTTCGATAAAGGCAGTTTGGCCATGCATACCCGGCTATACCCTTACTCATATTTTAATAAATTAAAGAAAATAGTCAATAACGGGCAAAGTCATATCAATATATGTATTATATCAATATTTATGTTATTATTATGATATTATTTCAATGTATTGTATTTTAAAAAACTGTTTAATAACCAATGTTTTTGACATATGTGTACTAACAAAAATAAAGATTTTTATTAATCCGAAATAAACATTATTCATTAATTATTCTATTTTATACGCAACTAAAGGCTTATGTTTTGAAGCGGTCATCTTAATAATATTTCCATACAAACGATGTATTTAGCGCGAAGCATGAACGCAGCAACCGCTCAAGACCGCATACGTAGATTTATTGTCTTAGAACTAAAATGTTAGCCTCGAGGAAGAGTTACAGTTTTAGGGAAAAATACTACTAAACGTGTAATTGTACGTGGGGGTCGGTCATCTTTCGGTGGCATTACCCTACATAGATGCGGGATATCCTGTCACTGATCTAATTTCAATAATCCTGGCTATCGTAAAATTTAACCTGTACCTACTTTAGAAAAAATAATCGAATTTCTTTTTCAGATGCGATGGCGCTTATCGCCACTCCGAGTATATATAATGCTCCTTATCCTTTGATCCAGACCCCATTATCGAGTGTTTTAACAACAACAATAGTATGCATTGTACAACAACGTGATTTTATTATACACAATTATACAGCATTTCAGTGGTACGGTCGCCATAAGATATATCAGAGCGGCAGAGGTGCTCGAAAATATCTGAACATGCACCCTACCGCCTTGACAATAGATTCGTGTTTAAAAAAATTGTGAGCGCCTTGGCCGCACCGATATATCTGATAGCGACTGTACCACAAATATAAAACAGACTGGTTACCACGAAACTGGTATGTTCTGATAAATTCATATTAACATGAAATTCATAATGACAAATTTTATTCCATAAACTCAAAATGAACTTATTGAACTTACCCATAAAAGGTATACAGGGTAAAGATATGCTTTTCATATATTCTCGCAGGGCTGTCCAGTTATCTTCTTCGCCAAACAGTTCTGCTAGTTTATCAAACTGTTGTTTATCCTTCTTTGATAAGCATGCCCATGTTTTAGTCAATCTAGTAAACATCAATAAAAAAGTTACTTATTTTATGAAATCAGTTTTTAGGCCAATCTAATCAGATTTATTTAAATAATTAATTCCCAGAAAGCTGTTAATCGTTTTAGTGCATTAATTTGGCCCTAAACGTAATCCGAGCTGGCGCAATCCCAAAAGGCGTGCAAAAATGTTTGCTCTCTTTCAGTTTCTTGCTTATTGTAGCTCGAAAATGGTATACGTCTAACGGAAAATTTGCTCTACATGAATACGCGGTCAAAGTTGTAATAAATGACCGCCATTTTCAATCTCTTTATTTTTGGTATGATCATGATAAAATTCGAAAACACATTTGTAAAAAAAAACAACAATTTTTACCAGTGCAGTGTCTTATACAAAAAACCATGCTCGTAATTGCCATTGTAATTGATAGTGTTAGTGGGTTGCTTTTATATCGAGAAATTTGGTAATTCAAGGAAAAAAAATCTCCCAAGGCCCCCAAAATGTACGGCCACGTCTGAAAATATTGATACGAAAAAAGTGCCAAAAATATGTATACACGACTTTATTGCCCCTATATTAAGGTAGTGTAAAGCACACCTACTCGGATTGCGCAAAATCGGATTACAAAGGCGCTAGCGACTTCTACGAAACGACTTCCAGCTTGCTGGGCATTAAATACCCAAAACGGTTTTTTTATCTAATTTGATTGGTATACTGCTTAAATAAATACACAAATTGTGACATTTTTGTGAAATTTCATAATTTTAAGCAAAATCAGTAAAGCCATATTTTAATAAAAAAAATATGACAAGCATAAAACATATATATATGTACCTACTTACACGTAACTGTCAAAGATTAAGCTTATTCCTAAAATGTTATTGTTATATTTGTTATTACCAATGTATGTACTAATATCTATCAACTTACCTATATATACTAGCACTATTCAACGCAGATATGACAGCAAACAGAGAATGCAAATTATTAAGGTCATGTAACTTTTTTGCTACTTTAATAAAATGTGCCAGGGTTTCGGCTCTTGCTTTAGGTGATT
Source organism: Cydia pomonella (assembly GCF_033807575.1). Taxonomy (NCBI): domain Eukaryota; kingdom Metazoa; phylum Arthropoda; class Insecta; order Lepidoptera; family Tortricidae; genus Cydia; species Cydia pomonella. The sequence continues at coordinate 13,243,346 of NC_084703.1, read as the reverse complement.
GGCCATTCAATACTTCTTGTACGGTCCAAAAGCTTACCTACAGGTAACAACAGAATAATGCTCATATATTTACATGTCATAACATAATAAAAAATCCGGCCAAGTGCGAGTCGGACTCGCTCACCGAGGGTTCCGTACAAACCTGTAGGTATATACGAGAGTTGATTGAAAAATTCGCGGCCTGGCCAATTAAAAAAAAAACTTTTTTCTTTTTTCTGCCGCCATTTTGAACTGTCATAATTCAAATGTCTTCCCGCGAAATTTCAATTGGCGTCTATATTTAAAAGCAATCAAGATATCATGAAAATTGAGAAATAAGAGCAGCGTGCTGTGATAAAATACCTGCATAAAAAAGGATTGACACCGAAGCAAATTTATGATGATATGCAAAGTACATTAGGGCAATCCTGTCCATCATATACGATGGTGAAAAAATGGGCAGCTGAATTCAAGCGTGGACGAGATAGTATCGCAGATGACCCTCGTCCCGGGAGGCCAACAACGGTGACTAGCACGGACAATGTGGCAATTATACGCGAAATGATAATGAAAGACCGGCGATTAAAGGTGCGGGAAATAGCTGACATCGTAGGCATCTCTTATGAAAGAACTCAAAATATTATAGTCAACGAATTAGGTTTTTCCAATTCCAAGGTGTCGGCGAGATGGGTCCCGAGGCTTCTTTCAGTGGAACAAAAAATCGCTCGCCGTACTAATTCACGTGAATGTCTAGACCTGTATGAAGCCGATACTCAAGACTTTTTGGACAGATTTGTAACTATGGACGAGACGTGGGTCCACCACTATACACCAGAGACCAAACAGCAATCGAAGCAGTGGGTTCGTCCTGGTTCTCCGCCTCCCAAAAAAGCCAAAGCAATTTTGTCGGCCAATAAAGTCATGGCATCTGTTTTCTGGGATGCAAAGGGAATAATAATGGTTGACTATCTCCAGAGAGGTAAAACTATAAATTCCGACTATTATTGCGAGTTATTACGCAGATTACGCGAGGCTCTGAAGATAAAAAGACCTGGAATGTTGACAAAGAAAGTTATCTTCCACCAGGACAATGCACGTGTTCACACGTCACTGAAATCGATGGCGGAGATTGTCAAACGTGGGTTTGAATTATTCACCCGATTTAGCACGATCGGACTTTCATCTGTTCCCCAATTTAAAAAAACATATGGGTGGTATGAAATTTTCAAGCAACGCCGAGGTCCAAGCTGAGGTGGATGCCTATTTTGAAGGCCTCGAGGAAAGCTTCTTCAAAAGTGGTGTAATGGCTCTGGAATCCGGATGGAACAAGTGCATTCAACTCGACGGGGACTATGAAGAAAAATAAAAATAAATTAAAAAACCTCTGTTTTGTTTTTAAGTACCTGGGCGACCGAGCTTTGCTCGGTTATAACTATTTATTGTAATATGGTGGTCTATAGGTGATAATCTTAACTACATTTTTTTACTAAATTAAAGTTGTCTAAAACAATAAAAATTAAAAAATTATATATAAACTTGAACATATAAAAAAAAAAAAAGTTTGTCACCGGGCGATATTCGAACCCGTAACACTCGTTTAGCAGGCCGCATCTTAACCCGCTGGACCAGACGGACAGTGGCCGGCAACATGAAATTAGCGACCATATTCTGCGTCGAAAGAAAAACGCATGAAAACTCGAAAACACGCGTTTTCCCAAACATTAGACTAATCTAGATCGATTGTTTACCCCCATATACCAAATTTCAGCAAAATCGTTAGAGCCGTTTCCGAGATCCCGGAAATATATATATATATATATATATATATATATATATATATATATATATATATACAAGAATTGCTCGTTTAAAGGTATAAGATATTCAGGCCGCGAATTTTTCAATCCACCCTCGTATTATTACATGATGTAACTAAAAATTTACGGTTTTCGCAATTTTTCCTTTCTCTGTGCTATAAGACATTGCTTTGTACCAAATTTCAAGATTCTGAGTTCAAGGGAAATACTCTGCGAGTGTCGAAAATTTGCGACATAAACGACTGTCTGTATCTTTTGGTTGTGTTGGCTTAGAAGTTTGTTTTTTTCACAGCTCCATGGGACAGTAGACCTGAGTATTTGATATAAATTCCAGCTTGATACCTCCACGCGCTCCCGAGAAAAAGGGTCTTGACTGACCGACAGACGGACGGACGGACAACAAAGTGATCCTATAAGGGTTCCGTTTTTTCCTTTCTATTATACCATCAAACTGATCTGATGATGGAGACAGGCGGTGACCATAGGATCTCTGTGATAATATAAGGCAACCTAATTGTGATGGGTTTGTTGTTTGTTACAATAGTCTTGATGAGTACTAGTTGCCTGTTGAAAGAAAAGTAGTCAGTGATAAAAGCTTGTATCAAAAATGGAGTTTTTGACAAAAAAAATATTTTAACTAAAATAATAAATATTTCTCCAGGTGGAAGTCCCAAATGTAACTTGTAAGACTTGATTACAACAAAGGTGTCAGATGATATTAAATAAAAGAATATAAATATGAGAGGGGTTATAAAAGTGCATTGTACTTGACTTTTAGGTTAGCATTATGCTGAAGCGGAACCATTTAGTCGTAAATAACATTTCTTTTTTGTGTTAAATTTCTTTGTCATCCCACACTTATGTATGTAATAGTAAGTTTATCAAGAATGAATGTAGTTAAATGCATTGATTACTTACCCTGTTGAACCTTTTAGTAAACGCCACTACATTTGGGGCCACAGTCTGCTTGTTTGCTTTGTTCCAACAACAAGTGGTAAGTTCATTTGGTTGAATAGCTTTAAAACATGGCAGGTCAAGTAATGTTAATTGATTTGCAATGTCTTCTGGACTCAATCTTAAAGCAGAGCAAACTATTTCATCCCATGATTGATTGATGCTGGAAGCAGCTGGTAAACTGCTGGTTTTGTACTGATATACAGGGTCCAGTTGCCTGTTAGTGTTGCCATCCCCGAGTCTTAATGAAAATATAATACTTGTATTATCAACTTTTATGTTAACAGCATAACATATTATTTAAGTCCCTTTTACATGGCACAAGCAAGTGCATGCAATATTCAACACATTGCTAACTACAGAATACAATTCAGTTGCTCAACCAATTACTGGAATGTAACTAAATGCATCAAATGGATCACATGTAAATGCGCCTTTACTTTATACATGCTTGTCAAAAACTAGCTAATGAAATAACTTTTGCAAAGAAGTTCAATCAGATACCTATATTGAAACTAAAGATTATAATATAATAACTTGTTATGAATTAACTAATCAGATTAAGATGCACATCCACAGAAACATAATAATGAAAACATTCAGTTCCTGAAATTATTTACATAGTATTTACATTATAAATAGTATATCTTCACTTAAATCCACCGGGATATAAACCGTGTTTACCTGTTAATATTGTTTTATTGAGCTCCTGTTATTTCAACGCAGTTACATACATCTTGTTCATGGGTAACAATGGCTCAATAAAAACAATATAAAAGGTAATCACGGTTTATATCCCGGTTGATTTAAATGTAGTGAAACTAACCATAAATCATTCAAAACTGTTAATAGTATATCTTACCCATAATTGTAATAGCATGCACAGTCATCTTTAGTTTTTTGACTATTCAATGGAATGTGTATTACATTCTTATCATTTTGTCTACATGATGGTTTCTCTTCTAGAGGCCAATTCTCTTCATCTTCATGCTGAAATAATAAGAAATAAGATATGATAATAGGGATATTTTTACGAAATATTAAAAGATTATACAACAAATACATGGATTATTGTGTACCTCTACTATACTTAACACTGAAAAGCTATCACTAAGAATATCCCGTGGCATTTTTGTTTATTCTATTGGGCATGCTTCGATGAGCCCAGTATCGGCTGAAAAATAGCAATCAAATAAATAAAACAGCCTTTTCCACCGAACTCAATCTCACCAACACAATCCTGTTAAGATATAAACAAGACATAATAATTATCTAATTACTAGATGATTATTTGATTTCAATTAACATTAATATCTTATTTACAGTCAATTCAACATGACACGAAGTACAAAAAAACTTGATATGAATTAACTACTTGGAGTCAGATGCACATCCACGGAAACCTAATGAAAACACACAGTTCCTGAAATTATTTACGTACTGAAAAAAATCCTGAGTATAAATCACCAAGTACATCGTTCACTTCATAGTGTGATATAAAAATGTATTTACCGCTGCCACACATAAAAAATAACATTAAATTATATCCTTAATGTCTGTCGGTCTAATTATAAAACGAAACGAAGTCAAATAGGGTGACAGAAAATACTGAAAATAGACAATTAGACAAGGACAGTTCTGGGAAAGAGTAGCCAGTATGAAAAATAAAAAGTATTAAAGCTCGATTTACATTTAATTCCTCGATAAGGCCAAACCAAGGGGCCTGCCGTGAAAACCGAAATTCGCAAATTGCGGGAATTTTTCTCTTTTACTCTCACTAAAACATAATTAGAGAAAAATGACAGAGAAAAATGCCCGCTATTGACGATTTTCGATTTTCCCGGTAGCCGCCCAGGCGGGAACAATTTTTCGTCAATTTGATTAAATTGTTTGGGCTATAAGCACGAATATTAAAGTTCGCAAATAGCGGGTATCTTGTTCTGTCCCTCTAATTACACCTACATTGGGGTAAAAGAGAAAGATAGTCGCAATTAGCTAATTTCGATTTTAATAGTCATAGTCATAGTCATAGTATCTTTATTCATGAACAATACAGAATTGTGTTTGAATATATGTACATAAAGTGAAAAACATGAGAAAAACAACAACAAAGAACTTATCGAATGTAGGTACCTACAAGTAAACAAATAAATATCAGTCTAAAAATACGGCAACATTTAAATACTAAATAATAACAAGAGAAACAATACTTAAGACTTAAACAACATTAAACACTTCTAATAGTAGGCCCTCTGATCAATCAGGCGATGCGGACGAAAACGAAGGCACAGGGGGCCTACCACGAAAACCGAAATTCGCAAATTGCAGGGATCTTTCTCTTTTACTCTTACTGAAACGTAATTAGAGTAACAGAGAAAAATGCCCGCAATTGACGAACTTCGATTTTCACGTTTATAGCCCAGACTGGCTCAGACACGAATATAAAGAATCGAATGACCCAAACTGTTGTGTGTTGGTTGTTGTTGTTCCATATGCATTACGACGTCGATCGATGATAGATCGGTTGGTGCGGTATCAGACTTAAAAAAAAAAGATAATAAAAGATCAATTTTGGACAAATGTAAACTGCGCTTTACTTGCAAACGATTCCAACTTGTCTGTGATCAGTGTCTCTGTGGTCAGTGATGCATATAAAAAAATAAACTAAGCGTAGTGACTTCCGTTTATAGTGATCGTTTTACTTCTCTTAATTGTATCTTTTCAATTACAATAGTTAAATGGATAATCAAAAGTCTAAATTGCAAGGTAAATAAAAAATACTACAATACAATACATCAGAACTTATTAGTTTACCAATACTCGTTTATGGTTTTGTGAATGGTGGTGTTGAATGTAAACTGTTATGGCGTTTGTCCTGCGATACACAACGCATATTCATATCTTTACTATATTCAAGAAGAAAAAAATACTTTTATACACTAAAATTTGTTAAAAATCCTTTTAGTGAAAGATAACATGGTTTTGAATTATTTAGGGAATCTCTAACTGTTGAAGCGTACGTTTTTTAGGTTATGTTTCCATCTTTTATAGGTATTTTAGGTGGGTTTTAGTGAGAACGAAGATCAATTGCGTGTTTTCCTCCAGAAAAGTATCCCTAAAAGTGATGTCTGAATGAATTTCTCACGGTTTCTAGATATTCAGTCATGGTGGGAAGTGCCCAGTATCGCGTACTTTTGTTCCTTATTCAGGACTGCGTTCAATCTTCTGGATTTTGACATTGAAGTAAGTATTGCTTGCTTTCTTTTATATGATCTTCTTATCATTAATAACTATCACCATAATAACGCGGTATGTATGTTTGCAAGGAACTTGAAGAGGCTCTTCTGACAGATGGAACAGAAGAATCGGCTAGTTCCCTCCTGACCGAGCTGATCGTGCGTCTTCTAAATGGATGTCTGGGCAACAATGACATCTCTGCCTTTAACTATCAGGTATTGTTACCTGTAATTTGCAATTGAATCGTTTCGAAAGAAATGTTATGTTATTGTTTACGTTGTTTTAGATGTATTTGAGACGTCTATTTAGAAGAAAATGTCAAGAAACGGGACGATACAATCCATTTAACACAGATATTGACTTCCAATTTCTTCCCCTCCGCACTAAAGTTGAGATCTTATATGCTTTGTGCGACTTTCGCTTGGATGCTGAAGATGTTTTTGATTTGTTTAAAAACCTTGAAGCTGAGAGTCTACGAGTGGAACCACTAGGGTAAGTAATTAGGTACATGCTAGTTTTTCATTGAATTTACTTATCACTTAGATTATGATTTTAATAATGGCCAATTTAACTTTTCAGATATGACAACAATGACTCTGCCTACTGGTACTTTTATGGCACAAGATTGTATAGAGAGGATACAATAAAGAAACACAAAGGCAAAAATAAAAAGAAAAAAGGAAAGGAAAGCAAGAAACGCGGTTGGTTCTATGGGGATGACTGGCTGGATGACGAGGACACTGAAAGGGTGTGGCAAGTGGTGTGTTTCACTGAAGATGATTGGACCCACTTGACAGAGAAATTCAGCCGAGCCACTAGTAAAGTTGAGAAGGAATTGTATAGATCTCTATCACAAAACTTTCTACCAGAGATACCTCGTCTTTTCCAGGAGAAAGAGCGCTTGCAACGTAAAAGGTAATGGCATCTATGCATTCAATCTGATGAAACAAATTTTGTCTATTTTAATGTCGTTTTTCTTACTACTAATAAGCTGACATGCAGACCATAAAGAAAGAAACCTAAATTTAAAAACAAAAAAATAAGCTTGACACATTCACTGCCAAGAACATGTATGTGTGTTCATTTTAAACACCCGGCACCAAAAGTGTTAATTTCACTGGAGTATAGCAGGTTTTACTGAAATAGGCAAGAAGATATTAAATCACATTAAAATGTGAAACAAGCATAGCATTTGTATTCATACATGATTAAACATATGTGTAATAAGAGTAACATATCAATACTACATTGACCTAATAATATCATTTAATCATTTATTTCGGATAACAAGACCCATACATTACTAATTACATAATATAATAATAATAAAAAAGAAACATTTAAAAATTAATAATAAAATAAACAAAAAATCATTAAGTAATTAATTTATAGCATTGTCAAATCATAACATCACACATCATAACATAATAAGAATAAATTAAAAATGAAATAAGATTAAAATGTCAGGTTTTAAAATAATAATTAAGTTAAAAATATTAATCTAATATTACAACGTGATGATAATAATGTCGTGATTTAAAATGCAATAATTTAATTTAATTTATCCATATAATACAATAAATTAAATTAACCTAAATCTAAGTCTTATAACTAAAATAGCCCAACAACACCTCTATTGTTCAATTTGTTCATGTGCATGGCGTTCCACTTTGCAACTATTGGACAATCTAAACTGTCAATAACAGTGTTCAGAAGGCTGTTGGGGCTGACTCTAACATGGCGCATCAGGGAGGCCACTCTCTTGCGCATTATGGCTTGAAAGCTAATAATGGTTCTAGAGTTAATTTTAGACTAATATTTTTATAAACTGGTCCTAAGAGTTAGTACTCACTAGGCTATTTCCTAGCACACAAACCGGCCAACTTGCTCTGTATGGACCCGCCTAATTGTACATAGAAATTTAGCAACAGCTTTTTAAATTCAATATTAATATGAATCAAGATGGTTGTGTGAGGTTAGGTTAGGTCCGTTCCAGAGCTTTTTTGGATTGAATTCTATCTATAATATTGATGTTACCATACAAACTTAAGATAATGTGATGATAATACTTGAAGTGCCCAAGATTAGGTAAACAACCCAATGATAGGCCCTTTAACCCTTCATCACCTATGCAATATTTTCCCAGCAATGAAAATCAACATTAAATAAGAATTCTAAACAATAAGGTAAATAAAGGGCTAGAAAATGTAGACCCCGGCAAATGGTATTTGAAATATAATAAAATTGTTATCAGGCCTAATTACAATGATCCATAATATTAATCATTTTGAAGTAGTCTTAGTGGTGAAATAACTATTTATCTGCAGACACTGCTCTACCTCTCACTTTATGAGGATAGTGTTATCTTATGCTATGCCCTTGCAAACTTTAGTTGTTTTTAAATTTATAATTGCTTTGCGAAATGATATTATTGTGTGTATAATTATAGTGATGTGGTGTGACCCATTTTCCCCAGTCTGGTATTTTCCCAGTAATGTATACAGTCACATTACCTGATTAAAAGAATACTTGGTTACAGTGCATTAATGCATTTCAATTCAAAAAATACCCAGTCAAATTGAAGAACTATAACAACTCAAATTTTCTATTCCCTATATTTTGGGTATATTTCCAAATGCTACTGAGAAAATTAAACCCAAATATTAGTTAATCAGTCTGCAAAATTCAGAGCTAGAGTCCATATTGTTATTGTGTTTATCAGACCCGTACATTCACTAGTAATTTTAAGGTGCCTACAATATTTGCTGTAGTCTAAACGCTTGGTCTATAAGATACCTACTGCTGCCTAATTTCTCACTGTGTAACAAAACCTATAGTAGACAAAGGAAGGTCACGAAAATGTTGTCCCTCTCAAATCCATACAACATTCTCTTTCCCGCTCTCTTGACTTTGCCTCAGTTACTGCTCGGAGCATTTTGCGAGAATAGCGGCTAGCCGCCAGAGCGCGTTCGAACAATAAGTGCTATGCCTCAGTCTGTACTTCAATTTAAGGTGATCTGCTTTCCAAATTTCATAAGACTTTCTTGACAGGATCTTGATTGAAAAAAAAAATAACCTAACTTCATTGACATATATATCTAAGGACGGGCCTTACGGACACTAAGAATGGGGCCAGTACAGCGGTGTCAAGCACACGAATTCGAGCCGAGGCGGTACGCGCGTTTTCCTCGCCTGAGCGCGCCGCCTCGCCCAAGGCACGTCTGTACTGGCCGGTTTGTGCGTGAGGAAATTGCCTCGCGCGTATGTTCGCTCTGTGTGGACCCGGCTAATCGTGCACCGCAACGCGATTGGTTGATGAGTTCGCACCACACGCGCGATTGGTCGCAACTAGTTCCGTTAGACTGCATGATGGGCTCAAATTCGAGAGTGACACCACTGAACTAGCGCCTTTCTTAGTGCCCATCCTTAGATATATATGTCAACGCCTAATTTCTCAAAAATCAGGAATAACGGCTAAAATCTTTTCACATTCATAATGAAAAACATAGTTTTGCCAAATAACACTCGCTAAAAATTTCACCTTTTGTATCAAAAACGGCTTTAATCCTGAACGGCATTGAATCTACCAACTTTTTACACTCTTCAGGGATTATCCCATTCCAGACAGGAAAGTTTCTCCTTAAGATCAGCATTCAAACTACAAGGGTACTTTCGCAACTCGTTCTTCATTTTCCGAATTTTCTATGGGAAACAACTCGGGGCTACTAGGCGTCCATGACATGGTAAAAATCCGTAAGTGCGAAATCATGATACTTTTGGTAGTTTTGGTCGCTAGTCGATATACCGCGGCGATAGTCGCGCCGGGCGCCGTAGGTTACGAGTAAGAGAACGGAGTTCCAAAAAATATTACAGCTTTTTTAGAAAATAATACGGTTGCCAAAAATTTACTTTGCAATCTTGAGGAGTTTCTCTAGGGACCTCAGCGATTCTAATACTTTTTTTTTACTTTCCCTCGATAGAAAAAAATCACGTACATAAAAATATGAAAATTGCTTCTAAAAATGCGGAATTTTATTTTTGAGGGACCTCAGCGAAGACTTTTCCCTTTTTAAAACTTACAACAAATTAAAAATCAAAAACATGATAAATCCGCGGTCCCGAACAAGCACATCCATCGTATGACACGAACTACAACGTTTTTAACAATTCATGTCAGATCCTATTTAAACTTGAAATAAGGTTACCATTCTTTCTCACTATCATTGAAAGTGATGACACATCTTGGTAGATAACTTCTAGTGCAGCTCGCTGCCTTGCGGCTCCTGATAGAGTCGACTAACTATAATATATACTATTTTGTTTTGATTAATTTACTATTACAAAATATTTTAACTAGGCCTTCTGAATTAGACGCTGAACGTTATTCCCCGCAGTCTAATTCTGAAAGTTTTCTCTAATTGGGTACTTGACACATGTTGAATATTATAATTATAACAGAATTTAGCTACATGGATACAAAATGAGCCATCCACTGTAGAAAAAGTGGAATTTATAAAGACATATTGAGAAGAAAGAAGAAAATGGTACCATTTGATTCCTTATATTTTATTGAAAAATAAATTGTATGACAACTATATACATAATCGCAATATTTCAGGGTCAAAATAGCAATTTTATTGATTTTTTTTCATACATTTAGGACAGACTAATGTAATGTGACGTCACATTACAATATCACTTTGTTGGAGGCGATTCAACCGTTGAGTGCGAGCGTCAAACTTTAACCCTCATTTCTGACTTTTGTGTTGCTTAATTCAATCAATCAATTTTTCGTGTTATGGCTCCATCAAGGTGTTGATGATTCTGCCAATGTCGAGGTTGGATAAGACACGGCTAGTATATGAATCTTATCATATTACGGTCATAGACAGTGTTCGGTGGAGTATCCGATCTGCAAAGAAACACAAATTACGACTAACTAATAGACTAGTCATGAGCCCTATATAGACATCAGATCCTCAGGAAAATCACGATCGATTGACATTATTTACAAAAAACTGTAAAGTAGCCAATTTATACGTTTTATACCACACAAAACTTATACTACAAAATACAAATCTCGATATTTTGAGCTATAAACATTATACTACCTTAGATTTACTTTCACGCTAATGCCATTTTTGTAAAGACTCCATGATAAATAGTGGTCATGCAACTCTTGCATGATATGGTAAATCTATTAAATTAAGGCGCAGGGTATGGCAAGGCATTCTCCATACAAACCTTTTGCAAGTTTTACTCGTTAGCTTTGACACTATAGCATTTAATTTCATTTTTTTCTTTACTTATTAAAAATAATAATAATAATGTGTGTCACGTTACATTTAGAGTAAATTGTCTTATTACAAGGGGACTCTACGTGTTGGCTTCGGCCCCACGCACGCCTTCCAAATGTCCGGGACCCCATGGTCCCGAGAATTTGTAAAAGACAGACATAATAATATTAATAATAGTACAAAAAAAATAATTAAAAATTAATAATACATGGTCCCGAGAATTTGTAAAAGACAGACATAATAATATTAATAATAGTACAAAAAAAATAATTAAAAATTAATAATACATTAATCCCTAGCTAACAGAAAAATAAGCATATTTACCAAAAATAATAACTGTAGAAACAAACGAAGAAAAACACGCACAAAGTTTGTATGGAAGCTTGCCCTACCCTTCGCCACTTTTTTAAGTAATTTGTGGATATCAAACTACATACTAAAAATACAAACATAATATATCATTAGGTTGTCTATGAATTTTAGCATTATGGTATGGTCCTAAAAAATGCCTCCCATACAATGACAAGTTTCTGTGCTTGGAGTAGAATGTCTTCCTGACTACTATGATATATATAGTATAGTCGTTGTATTTTTTTGTTAAGATAACATTCTAATATACTTACGTAAAACAGCTTGTAAAACTATAAATACAATTGTAACATTGTAGCAGTAAGTGAGTGAGTAGAGAAATATTACAGGTATGATGGAATATATTCGTCGAAAACTCACACATAACCATACTTTATCATACTATTGTATTTTTTAATATATAGTATCATATCTAAAGATTATCAAAAATAAAATAAAAAACTGCTTGAATATGTGTATCCGGGGAAAAGATATACCAGGTCACATATGACATTATTTTAGTACAGGCGTCCTGCATTCAAATAACACTCAATAACCAAATAATCCTGGGAATTTATCGCTCGCCGTCAAACAGTAACGCCCTAGATTTTATCAACTCCTTAAATGACCACATACAGCTAATTAAATCAGCAAATTCAATAGTGATTGCAGGTGATATTAACATAAACCTACTACCCCGACCGTTAGAACAATATTATGAATCTACAAATAGGCAAAACTATCTTAACATGCTTAGTACATACGGAATTCTACCCGGACTGCTTAAACCAACAAGAGAGTGTAGCTGTCTTGACCATTTCATGTTAAAGTTAAATAGGACTACCACATCTGCCTCCACCGTAGTACTGAACACCTCCATAACAGACCATTACACCACCCTATTAATCTTGCGTAATAATGCATCTAACCAAATTACATCCAAGTCAGTTGAAGTAGTGAATTATGAAAATGCTGCAAAAAAACTCTTGGAAAAAAACCTAGGTACACTAATGTATAGTAATGACCCAAATTTAATAGTACAGCAACTTATTTACAAATTAAATGAGTCTATCAAAGAAAGCACAACTGTTAAAAAACTTCCCCGAAAACTACGGAATATAAAACCCTGGATAACCCCAGGTATCCTGCGTTGCATACGAAACAGAAATAAAATGCAGTTAAAACTAAAATCAGACCCAGAAAACGATGTCCTCAGAATCACGTACAAAAGGTACCGTAACTACACTAATAACTTGATTAAAAAACTTAAACGCAAGCACGACAGACGTCTCCTTGAACAAACTAGGAAAGACCCTAAAGCTTTATGGACCACGATTAAATCCGTAACGAATTATAAAGGCAATAAATCAAGCAACCTTGACTTACTGAAACATAACGATACCCCTCATGTTTCAGTGAACAGTACAAACACTTTCTTCTCTAATATAGGCAGCAATCTTGCATCTTCAATTTTATCTAATCACACACACAACATACCTAACGTACAAACATCCTCGCTATTTAATACACCGTCTTCATCTTTTGTGCTTCTGGAAACTGACCCCATGGAAGTTTATAGTACGCTTATGGCTCTGAAATCGAGCAGCGCAGCTGGTCATGACAACATACCCACCATTTTTCTAAAATACTGTAAAGACCAAATAGTCCCCATCATCAGTCATCTTACAAACTTATGTTTTGCGGAAGGAATTTTCCCACACCTTCTAAAAAAGTCCCTAATAACACCTGTTTACAAGAGTGGGAAGAGAACCGATCCAAACAATTACCGGCCAATTTCTGTTCTCACAGCAATTTCTAAAATTATCGAAAAAATTATTAATACCCGACTAGTAAAATATTTAAATAAATACAATTTATTGTCAAACACTCAATTCGGTTTCAGACAAGGCAAATCAACGGAAGATGCAGTTCTACATCTAACTTCTTTAATTACAAAAGAAGTCGATAGTAGCAATAAAAGTCTTGCAGTCTTCCTGGATTTGAAAAAAGCATTTGACACTGTGTCTCATCCCACTCTTGTAAGCAAGCTGGAAAATTTTGGCATAAGGGGGAAACCGCTTGACTTACTAAGTGACTATTTAAACAATAGAAGTCAAAGGGTTAGGGTCGGTAATTATCTAAGTGATGACTCACGAGTGTCATTTGGCGTGCCACAAGGTAGTGTCCTCGGTCCTACCCTTTTCCTAATTTATATCAATGACCTTACTTCTATAAATATTCCGGGTAAAGTTATCTCGTATGCCGATGACACTGTGGTCACTTTCACTGGGAAAACATGGGACTCTGTATATGCTGTTGCTGAAACGGGACTTCGAAAAGTTCACTCATGGCTTACATCCAATTTACTCACTCTTAATATTGAAAAAACAAACTACATATGTTTTTCCAAAACAATTAGTGGTCAGCCTTCTCAAGGACTAGACTTAAAAATGCATAGCTGTAATCCCACAACTGTCACGGCATGCAGTTGTAAACAACTAAAAAAGGTAACTTCTACTAAATACTTAGGTGTAATTATTGACCAGAGACTATCTTGGCACCAACACATTGAACACATAAACAATAGAGTACGTAAACTTACTTGGATTTTTAAAATACTTAGACACATCACAAGCACATCTTTAATTAAGCAGATTTACTTAGCTTTAGCACAATCCATCATGACATACTGCATAACAGTATGGGGAGGAGCGTCTAAAGTCAAATATCTTGAAGTAGAGAGGGGGCAGAGGTGCCTGCTTAAAACGATGCTATTTAAGCCATATCGATATCCTACTTCTGAGCTTTACAACGACTGTCAACTCTTTAGTATGCGCAAACTGTATATCTCAGCCGTAGTTTTAAGACTCCATAAAAATCTACCTTTTAAAACTGTCAATGTAAAACACAGAAGAGCCCGAACAGTCGCACCTATGCCTCTTATCAAGTCTGCAATGGCAGCTAGACAGTTCGAAGTACAAGCTGCACACTTGTATAATCTAATTAATAAAAAGGTCAATATATACGCATTAAAGTACTACGAATGCAAACATACTGTCAATGGTTGGTTAACTGGACTGAGTTATGATGTTGTAGAAGATCTTTTATTTGTGAAATCCTAATTAACTAATTATGTACTTAACGCTAAATGATATAATATATACGGACACACACATCCACACATACACACACACACACACACACGCACACACACACACACACACACACACACACACACACACACACACACACACACACACACTTAGTAGCATACGTAAGTAGTTAGTAAGGTAATCTTATACAATAAGTGGGTTCATTTTATATAAAACTAGTGGATAAAAAAAAAAAAAAAAAAAAAAACAAAATGTACTTACCATTACAGGAAGAGCGAGTTCTCCTGACACAGGTGTCTTCATACCTACTAGGAGGGCTCAACACTTGTAAAAATTGTATACGTGTTTTTTTCACGAAATAAATTTTATTTATTTTTTTATTTATTTATATGACCACTTTTTATCATGGACAGTCTTTAATTTACTCTACGACTTTAGTTTGCCATGCCTTTGTAGAGTTGGTCAGCCATACATAGTGTTGATTACAATGAAAGGGACGAAGTCAAATAACCACATCTCCATATACAAACGTAGTCCCACTAGTCCCCATTTTCCTCCTTGGATATTAACTTCATAGATTATTTTACCATAGCTGTGCTTTCTTCCCTTACTTTGATTTTTTACTTTTTTATTTTATTTTAAGAGTTAACTTTTTAAAAATGCTGTAATGCACATTAAACGTTACGATGTTGACCTGTAATTAACGCGTATATTATTAAATGTATTATCCTATGTAATTATTTAAAGGTTACTAGAATTAGCACCACGACGTACTTCGAGTCGTGTGCTACAAAAAATTAAACAGAAAGAGGAAGAGGGAAAGCAGAGCGCACAAGACAGCAAGGACGAGGAGGAAAGCAAAGAAACACCTGATTTGGCGCGAGAAAACAGGGCAAAAAGACGAAACTTATTAAGGTATATTAAGTTGTTTATTACTTTGTATTAATGGTACATTAAATACATTTTCCTAACTTGGCAACATACTAACGTCCATTATATATTACAGATCGAAGTCAGATTCATCGGACTCCGACAGTTCCGAAAGTGAAAAAGATAAAATGCCACAAAAAGTCTCCAAACGAACAAAAAGCCATGATAAGCGGTCAAAAAACTCCTCCGCCACACACAAAGGCGAACCACCCCCAGAGCCAGAGCCTCCTGTAAAAACCGGCAGAAAAACCAATAACTCGCTGGCATGCGCTACGGGTCAGATCCTTATACCAGAAAATGTCGAACCAGTTAATAGTACTAGGAAGAAACTCAAAACATCACAAATGTAATTTTATTTTTATAATGTTTGATATTAATAAGCACACATTCTGCATATAAACATTTTTAACATTGTATGTACTTTTTTAGTTTTACGCAAACGGAGGAAGACATACAAACCGACATGTACAAGGTGCTCGAGCAGCTTACAGCACATGACGACGCGTGGCCGTTTATGGATCCAGTGGAGGAGGAATATGCCCCGAATTACTACGCTGTCATCAGACGTCCCATGGATTTACGCAAAATGGAGGAGCGGTTAGACAGTGGTTACTACACGGATTTTGCGATGTTCAAAGCCGACTTCAAGCTCATCGTCAACAATTGTCGTCTATATAACGGCCAAGACAATGGTAATGTACGGTTTTATGAACGTAAATACACTCAAGATTCTATACCAGTGATCTCCCAACTGCGCGCACCCCATTTGACCAACTCTTTGACTTTGAGTCTCAACTTTCCGATACTTGAATAAAAGTGCGTAATCCTATTTTAAATCCGGCAACCCCTTTGGTGTTGCAGGTGTCCATGGGGTGCCATGGGCAATGGTAATTGCTTACCATCAGGCGATTTGTCTGCTCGTTTATCTCTTAAATTATAAAAAAACCGGCCAAGAGCATGTCGGGCCATGCTCAGAGTAGGGTTCCGTAGTTACTCTTCCGTCACAATAAGCTAAACTGGAGCTTAAAGTATGGTAGATTGTTAACCAAGGGATGAACTGTGGGTGTACGTCTTTTTACTATGAATGGGAAACTTTTTGTGATAACTCAAAAACAGCTAAACTGATCATATCTGCTATAGTTTTCATTTAATGTCTTTCTTAAGCTCTACTTCCAAGATTTTTTACATATTTTTTGGACCTATGGTTCAAAAGATAGAGGGGGGGGGACACATTTTTTTTTCTTTCGGAGCAATTATCTCCGAATATATTCACTTTATCAAGAAATGTTTGTTGAAGACCCCTATTAGTTTTGAAAGACCTTTCCAACGATATCCCACACTGTAGGGTTGAAGCAAAAAAAAATGTTCACCCCCACTTTACGTGTAGGGGAGGTACCCTAAAAAAAATTAAAGTTTTAGATTTTATTGTACGACTTTGTCGGCTTTATTGCTTTATATATCCATGCCAAATTTCAGCTTTCTAGCACTAACGACCACGGAGCAAAGCCTCGGACAGACAGACAGACAGACAGACGGACATGGCGAAACTATAAGGGTTCCTAGTTGACTACGGAACCCTAAAAAGCCGGCCCGCGAAAAGGAAGCTGAGGCCCGGCTGCAGCCTTCGGGTCAAAAAGTATGGAGATCCCTGATCTATACCATGGTTAACATTGCCTGGCTTAAAAAAAAATCGGTTTGCACTCTGGGAGTGCCGGCAGAAGTGAAAACTTGAATATTAACGTTGTGCATTTTTGATATTTTGGTGAAATTGAGTAGCAGTTTTATAATAAGAGATAATTCTCTATTATACCTACGTAAATAAAGGGTATAGCAGGCCAAGCGAACTAGAGATGCCCCCAACGACGGATTTGGTTATTCTTTCAGGTAGTGTACTGGCAAGTCCTAAGAACACTCTATGCTTAATATCAGTCCTCGATCTTCTTTTGTTTTCGGGTTATTCAGGATAATGTAAAATAATCAGCGTATCATTGAATTATCATTATCAATGGCATATTTTGTAAACTGTTTACTCGTAAGTTAGATTAACGAAACAAAATTATATTTGACAATAATAAAATAGGCTACAAAATACACATTTTTAACCCACGACATGTACTTATACTTCATTGAGTAAAAAAACATTTATTTCTCTTCAGATTTTTTTTTTCTTTTGGCGGAGGTACACCTCCAGAAAAAATATGCATGGATAGCCACTAGTACCCGCTACATGCACATATAAAAATATTTGCGTAAATCTTCGTGCGTGATGTCAAAAAAAAAATCGAATAAGTAGTTAGGAGCATATGTAAACAAAGTACTAGTGCAGGGTGTAGATAAGTTAGTATGTAGGTGTGTAACCTTTTCTTATAAACCTATTTATAGGGACCGTGCGCGTTGGAGGGTCTGCCATCTTGTGGTCTGAATCGGAACCATAAACATGCACATTTACACGTCAATTGTTTTCTTGTGCATAGTAGGTTCTGCCATCTTGTGGGCTACATCGGAACAATAAACCTCACATTTACGCTTCGCGCCAAAAATCTGACAGCTCCTGTGCTGCCTCCTACAGTTCATGCACGCTCCCTATAATGCATCGACGATGACATGTCAACGTTGATAACATTTGACACATATTCTAGCTGCATATGTTTTATTTGCATTTTGTGTTAGAAAATGGATAACACTAAGTGTAAGTCTTGTGAAAAATCATAAAAAAAAACTGGTCAAGAGGCTGATTTATATAGCAAATGCACAAATAAGCTAATTTATATCAATGATATTTTGTGTGGTAAGTGTCGACTTTTGGTGTATAAACATAAAGTAGTAGCATCAACGTCTACGTGTAGCAGCACAGCACTTGGCGATGCTGGTTCTTCGTCTGCAACCTCCGACGCTTCCGATTATAATTTATCCGATGATGATAATTTTGTGTGTGATTCAGAGGAACGATTTGAAATTAGAATCCCATCAATATTTTTTAATGTTTTTTTCACAAGACTTACACTTAGTGTTATCCATTTTCTAACACAAAATGCAAATAAAACATATGCAGCTAGAATATGTGTCGAATGTTATCAACGTTGACATGTCATCGTCTATAAATTATAAATAGGTTTATAAGAAAAGGTTACAGACCTACATACTAAACTTATCTACACCCTGCACTAGTACTTTGTTTACATATGCTCCTAACTACTAATTCGTTTTTT
This sequence comes from Cydia pomonella, assembly GCF_033807575.1. NCBI lineage: Eukaryota > Metazoa > Arthropoda > Insecta > Lepidoptera > Tortricidae > Cydia > Cydia pomonella. The sequence goes on along the minus strand of NC_084703.1, from coordinate 13,224,462 downwards.
TTTTTGACATGACGCACGAAGATTTACGCAAATATTTTTATATGTGTATGTAGCGGGTACTGGTGACTATCCATGCATATTTTTTCTATTGTGTGAAGTTTTTATGTGAAGATTCTAGTGTTTATGTGAAGAAAAATAAAATGTTTTTTTACACAATGAAGTATAAGTACATGACGTGGGTTAAAAATGTGTATTTTGTAGCCTATTTTATTATTGCCAAATATAATTTTCTTTCGTTAATCTAACTTGAACAGTTTACAAAATATGCCACTTTCAATGATACACTGATTATTTTACATTATCCTGAATAACTCGAAAACAAAAGAAGATCGAGGACTGATATTAAGCATAGAGTGTTCTTAGGACTTGCCAGTACACCACCTGAAAGAATGGCCAAATCCGTCGTTGGGGGCACCTCTAGTTCGCTTCGCCTGCTAGACCCTTTGAGTGTGGAAGATTTAAGTGTTCATATATAACATATACAGAGTAATTCATGAGACGTGAGCAGCAGGACTACAGCCTACACAATCAGTAAATGTTAATGAATCGTTCATCGTCATATTAAATAAAACAATCATGCTTCTTTTCTGTTATTTAACTTTATGGCAAGGAAACATTTGAGTATCTACAATCATGGACACCCAACAACAAAGATACCATACAACACAATTAACAAAGAATAAACCTCTTTAACCATTATGACAGCACTTTGATTATGACGAAAATAAAATGTCACACACTGGAATGAGATACGATTTTTCAGAAGTAACCATTATGGAAGGTGGAGGTAAAGAAAGAAATCTCCATATACCAAAAAGTGTCATCAAAAAACCTTAAATAGGTGACGCTACAATACCTAGAGTACTTGAACAAAAAAATCAAATTATAGACGCAGTTCACTCCGTCAATAACGCCTAGGTTCTTAGCTACTCTAGCGCTACACTGGAGAGATTTGGAACTATTATTTATAGCTGACAGCTGGACACTTTTGCAACAGTTCTAAGAGATTTCTCTCCTCTTAAATCCACACTCCATAGTAACCAGCCTTCGATGACATTCAATTTGCACGCACCATGATGTCACGTGCTGACGCAATTTTAACATTTTTTCCCCATCACAAAAAGTGCACAGCGCCGTTAAAGAAGTTTTCACTTCAAAAAGAGATTTTCTACCCAACAGCTTTCTATGACTAATTTCCAGTAATAGTTGCTTGTTCCCAATATTATGAATAAGGTATAGTTGTTTTGGTAGAGAGAGAGAAGTCAGCTGTCTTTTTAACCCATTCATGGCCAAGATCCGTTGAGCGTACACAATACGCCGGGCCACCACACAAACCGTTTTTAACTAAAACGTATGACTCAGCTTATGGGTCGCGGGTCTGGCGCGCACGGTAAATAAATCGCCACTTATGAAGCCGGCCAGTTGAACATTGTGCAACATTTTTACTAACCACCTTTTTTCTGTGCCTATCAAAAACAATTGCTGTTTGTAGGAATTAACATTTTTACTTTATATATATTTAACTTGCTGTGTTTGTTGTTGTTTTATGGGTCAAATCTTGGAGGTTCAATTTGACCCATTTCCCTTGCCTTACCTCTCACACAAAACAAAATATTTTTAAAAAACTTGTACATATTTGTCACACACTATTAGGTATGATAATACAATATTATTTAATATTAACACGTTCACTGTCCGTGCCCCGTATATGGGTCACGACAAGCCTCTATTATAAAGTCGTAAGGTTAACAATTCAGATTGGGACAGTGAACGTGTTAACATCATTGTTAGTAGGTAGGGTAAGTGTGGGTACTACGAGCCCCAATGCAGAAGAGTTCGGCTACTATTTAAAATTGAAAGTAACTTTTTTCAAAGTCAAATCTATTAATTAATTTTAGGTGGCATAGGAGCAAGAATTAAAAAGAAGTGTTGTAAAATTAATCAACTTTATTTCCTATATAATACAACAAAAAAATATTCATGTATTGCAATAAAAAAATACAATTCTTCTATCAACTACAACGCATAATAGTTCGGCTATCGATCTTGAGTACGCAAAATAGTTCGCCTACCACTTAGTTGTCTCGCCTTTACTCTTAAGAACAGCCTTGATCCTCAATGGCATCGTCGCTACCAGCTCTTCGCACTCTTCTGGGGTTATAGACTCCCAGACAGCGACGATTTTCTCTTTTAAATCACTTTTTAACCTCGATGGAAACTTGCGTATTTTTTTTTTCATTTTCCACCGCAATGTTTCAATGGGTGACAAATCTGCACTATTCGACGGCCACTCCATAGTGGGGATTCCTTTACACTCGAGCCAAGTCTTTGTGGTCTTCGCAGTATGGCAAGATGCCCCGTCTTGTTGAAAAGTGTAGACATTTTCATATTTCAAGCTTCGAATAGATGGAATTAAACTGGTTTTCAAAATGTCCTGGTATTTCACTGCATTAACAGTCCCTTCTACAAAATGCAGGCGGCCTACCCCTTGTGCCGACATGCAACCCCATATCATCACAGACCCAGGAAACTTCACTTTTCTCTTAATGCAGTCCTTGATGAATGCTTCGTCTTTATTTCAAACGATTTTTTTTCGTTCGTCGCCGACAGTTACTTCGAATTTTGATTCATCACTCCATATTATTTGACGCCATTGCTCAGTAGTCCAGTTTGAGTGCTCGCGAGCGAATTTCAGCCTCTTCTTTTTCTGTAACTCCGTTAGTAAAGGTTTTTCCTTGGCCGTGTAAAAACCATATCCCATTCTTTTGAGAACCCTTTTGCAGGTATCCACTGAAACGTCTTTCTGGATCATATCACGCCATTTTACGGTAAGTTCCCCCGCACGAGCACGGCGGTTTTTATATACAATTATCTTGTGATAGATTTTACATTGGATGTCTATTACATTATTTATTTACTATACTCATGTATTAATAACTTTCGACTCGTATAGCATTACAAAATATTACAATACATTACCGTAAAATGGCGTGATATGATCCAGAAAGACGTTTCAGTGGATACCTGCAAAAGGGTTCTCAAAAGAATGGGATATGGTTTTTACACGGCCAAGGAAAAACCTTTACTAACGGAGTTACAGAAAAAGAAGAGGCTGAAATTCGCTCGCGAGCACTCAAACTGGACTACTGAGCAATGGCGTCAAATAATATGGAGTGATGAATCAAAATTCGAAGTAACTGTCGGCGACGAACGAAAAAAAATCGTTTGAAATAAAGACGAAGCATTCATCAAGGACTGCATTAAGAGAAAAGTGAAGTTTCCTGGGTCTGTGATGATATGGGGTTGCATGTCGGCACAAGGGGTAGGCCGCCTGCATTTTGTAGAAGGGACTGTTAATGCAGTGAAATACCAGGACATTTTGAAAACCAGTTTAATTCCATCTATTCCAAGCTTGAAATATGAAAATGTCTACACTTTTCAACAAGACTGGGCATCTTGCCATACTGCGAAGACCATGAAGACTTGGCTCGAGTCTAAAGGAATCCCCACTATCGAGTGGCCGTCGAATAGTCCAGATTTGTCACCCATTGACACATTTATTTATTTATTTAATCTTTATTGCACAATACATGAAGGTACAAATGGCGGACTTAAACATTGTGGTGGAAAATGAAAAAAAAATACGCAAGTTTCCATCGAGGTCAAAAAGTGACTTAAAAGAGAAAATCGTCGCTGTCTGGGAGTCTATAACCCCAGAAGAGTGCGAAGAGGTGGTAGCGACGATGCCATTGAGGATCAAGGCTGTTCTTAAGAGTAAAGGCGAGACAACTAAGTGGTAAGCGAATTATTATGCGTTGTAGTTGATAGAAGAATTGTATTTTTTTATTGCAATACATGAATATTTTTTGTTGTATTATATAGGAAATAAAGTTGATTAATTTTACAACACTTTTTTTTAATTCTTGCTCTTAAGCTACTAAAATTACTTACTAGATTTGACTTTGAAAAAAAGTTACTTTCAATTTTAAATAGTAGCCGAACTCTTCTGCATTGGGACTCGTAGGTGCGAGAGGTGAAGGTAGACGGGGGTCTGAGATTGGGGGTTGAAGGTTGGGGCGTGACGAGTCAGGGTTTGAGAGGTTAGGGGTTGAGGAGGGTGGTGTGTTTTTGGGTCGGGGATTGTGGGGTTAGGAGTTGAGGAATCGGGGGATAGGAGTTGAGTGGTCGGTGGTTGTAAGTTGAGGGATTGGGGGTTAGGATTAGGAGTTTAAGGGTCTGGGGTTGTGGGGTCGGGTATTAGCGGTTGAATGTTTGGTGGTTCAGGGTCGAGGGGTTCAGTGATCAAGTGTCAATGTGCTGTGAGGGGGATTGGGTCAGTGGCGGGGCGGAGGATAGATTTAGAATACCTAGTGGCAGGAATGATTTCTTATCTCTAGGAAAATCCTTATTATTTATTAAAGTTAAATAATTTGCTTGCGTTATGCGTCAGGCGTCACTCACAGGCCCTTAAAACTAAAAATTAAAAACTTTACAAAAAAAAGTAAACCAACTTCAAAAGTGATGAAATAAATTATCCTTTTTTATGTATATGCGTTACCAACTGATATGTTTGAAGTCGGTGCCAAGCCAAATAGTAACAATACCTGTCAAAAATAATCACTAATCAGCTTTATGTCTATGAATCACATTACAACTGTAGTAATAGGTAATAAACGTGGATTTAATTCTGTCTGTCTCTTTGTTACCTTTTCACGGCTAAACATCTGAACCGATTTAGGTGAAATTTGGCATGAAAGTAAAAAGTTTAAGCCCTGAAGACGTTCTGATGAATTTCTCTGGATAAGAAACTAGAAATAACTCAGTCTCAAATCCACACTTGTGTGCTATGAACAGTTCGAAAATTAGTAAAAATAGCACTTTAAAAATTACGACGGCAAATTCACGTATTGGATTTATACTAATATACCGACAAACATGGTACGGACTGCGCTAGGAAGATTCGACCGTGTCTTCATTATATCTACAGAAAGTATATTGCTGTCGTGTAAGGCAATCCAACGTATTGTACATACTTATATAGCCGCATCCTTTTCGAATCGTACCAAAACCACGGTTTGCTTCAAAATTTGGCTTGGTACCGACTTCAAACATATCAGTTGGTAACGCATATACTTCAAAAAGGATAATTATTTCATTATTTTTGAAGTCGGTTTACTTTTTAGTAAAAAGTTTTTATTTACTTACGTTATAAATAAACGATAAATGAAAAAAATACCAAATTGAGTGCTTCAAAACTCGAAGAGTATATTGAACAACTAATTTTGATACTTGAGATAATTATTTAATTTATTATTAATCATCAAAAAGTACCAGGTTGTCATGAGCAACAATTGTATCATTTTTGTCGGTTAGCACATGAAAAGAGCTGATCTTGAAAGGTCTTAAATTATGATTAAACACTTAAATTTGGACATTTATTAATTTTATTATATTCCTAAGTGAGACAACCTTATTTTGTTGTTGAAATGAAAGAAAAATCTAATTTTGATTAATTTTTACGCTTAACTTACTGACGCAGTAATAGGTACCGATTTAACTAGAGTGTATGTATTACTGCGGTTTTATGACCGAACCACAGTAATAGAAACATAGGCTTTTTATGTGTTTGTTCATATTACGGCGGTTGAAATGTATGGTACTTATAACCTATAAAACGAGTATACCTGTCATAGTCAATTTATTAACTTTAGTAAATAAATTTACTTGTTAATGATAAAAAATAGTATAAAAACAAAAAATAAAATAAAATATTGTAAATAATTGAAATAAAATATAATACTCGTAACATTATTAGTTAAACTGCAACTGAAACTTGATCATAAACAGTCAAAGGAAACAACTTCAAAAACATGGATACTTTAAATAAAATAATCTTTGATAGTGCATTACAATATAAATTATATCAATCAAATAACGAGTTATTTAATTATCAGGATTAATTAGTTAAATCTTTGGGAACATAAGAAAGTGACTGGCGTGACTGACTCAAATTAAAAATATATAAATAATTGTTATTTTAATGTTGGTAGTAATAAATTAATTGACTTTTTTATAAAATACTTAAATCCGCAGTAATAGGCACGCAGTAACTGGATCATTGCAAACTACTTTTTTACCCACAGTAATACATGCATGTAGACTCTTCTTGAAAATGTTTATTAACTAAGAAAACATTAATTTGTCACTTAGTAGATTTTTTTTAAAGTTTAAAATAAGTAAAACTTTAATATAAAACCAAAAAAATATCGATATCTTGAAATGGATGAAAAAAATTACTCCCAAAGTAAGACCTTACACAAAAACCGCAGTAATACCCACAATTACCCCAATTGCCTAAGATACAATTCAGCGACCAAATATTATGGCATAAAAGTACAGTGGGATAAAGTTTAGTTTTAATTTAGTAATAATAACTTTGTATGCAGTATGGGTACTAACTGCCTGAAATAAAAGCCTTTTATTTTATTTTATTTATTTATAAAATCCTCGTTGCCTTACACCTCACAGAAAACAAAATATAATACTACGATTTCGTAAATGTTGCGTGCCATCATCCAAACAGTGTAATCGGTTGTAAAATGGTACAATATCAAACAGCTTCAACATGAAATAAGCTTTAAAACCAGCCAATAAAATGTATTTATTAGCGCCAGGCCACGGTGACCCATACCCTGAGCCATGTCAATAACTTCTAAAATATACATATTTTTGGTATCTTTGAAATTTAGATTTATCTGTTTGCTTGCAATGCGTATGTATGTAGAATTTCAGTATATTTACTATATTGCACTGATAGTAAACCAAAATTGAATATTCTATGGTCTTATTTTCATTAAAAAAAAGCGTTTATAATTTTTTATCGTAACATACCGTATAATAGTACATTACGATACAAGTGCGAAAAATAGGAAATCAAGAACGAGTTGCGATAAATTAAAACACGACCGAAGGGAGTGTTTTAAATCGACACGAGTTGCGAATTACCTATTCGCACATGTATCGTACAACGTTTTACAGTACATATGGCCCTTTAAATGTTCGACACAGTAACGTAATATGCCAATTTTCGCACTAGTGCTATAAAGTAGCACCATATGTACTGTAAAATGGTTGTTAGCTTAGTGGACACATACGTCATTACGTCAAATTACGTTTCGTTTATGTTTAAATCAGCATTTATTCATGACTTAAATGCGAGTCACTGACCCTGCGGAACTGTTTGAGCATGACCCATAAATTGAGTCGCTGGCCCTGAATGGGTTAAACTAAGCAACATTTTCACGAAAAACTTTATTGAATAAATTATTGCACTTTTGATAATGGATAAAATTACTTAGTCCATTGTCCATATTCCAGAATATACTATGATGGTAGACAGCCTTCAGGCAGCTTTTGACAGATTGACTGAGAAATATATGCATCGACTATCGTCCTCTGATGAAGAAATTGCTGTTGAGTATCAATTACCTACTCCGTCTAGAAAGCATAAGCTTAAATCAAGTGAATCTCCAAGCCGAATTAAAAGGAAAAAGCGAAAATCTCATTCTGATTCCGGTTAGTATTTTTATTTAAAATTTACAGGATGTCTGCTCTAAATGTCAATTTATGTAAAAACTATGCATCATATCTTTATGGTTTCAGGTGACCCTAAATCCAGTTCTTCAGATCAACCTTTGGAAGATGTGAAACTAAAAACAACCGAAGATGATGTTAATGATACACCTGAATCTGAATCTAAAAAATCAAAGCAAAATAAAGAGAAGAAAAAACGCAAAGGACATCACAAACATGGTAAACATTCCAAAAATCACAAAAAAGATTCTCACAAATCGGAACATAGTGAGGATAAAGAACCTAAAAGTAAACACAGTAAGAAGCAGAAGCATGGGAAAAATAAAAATAAAGAAGGCAAGAAGTCCAAGCAAAAGAAAAAGAAAAGTAAGCACCATGAGACGGAGCCAGTTGAAGTGCTGAAAAGAAGTGAATCCCAAGATTCATTAGAAAGTTCAAATAGGAGTCGAAGCGCGAGCCCTTTGCCCTCCATCCACACACCGACTCCGTCACCTTCCGAGGCCGACCAAGAGCCCTCCGACCAGCTCAACGACCCTGACTTCGTCAAGGACAAATACGACAAGATCAAAGAAAGAAGACGACACGCGGCTAAGGACGCATGGGAATCACTCTTCGATTACAATCAAAAAACTGTTGATAAGCAAAAGCAAAATCTCCACATCCCGGAAAAAGAAAAGAATCAAAAATTAAGGGAAACTATAGAGAAACTTAAGGCTAAAAGTGAAAAATACAAAGACAGCTCTCTGTTTAATAGTTTATTTTCTAGCAACAGTAATTCAGACAAACATGTCAGTAATAAAGACCGTGATGATTTAGATTTCTCTGATGATGATCGTAATAACAGTCATAAAAGTAAAGGAGGAAACAAAAGAGGACAAAAGAAAAATACCGCAAAAAATGAATCTGCATCTGAAGCCTTGGAACAAGCTGTCAAAGATATCAGCAAGTGGCTTGATGACGCTCCTAAAGGATCTGTGCATAGCTCGCCCTCTGACAGCCCGGCACATACCATTTCCACGGAAGAACATGACAACAGTCGACATGATGACGAGTTTGGACAACTCGAGAAAACAACAACTATCAGGAAAGATTTATCGCGCAAACGGCCATCTTCCCGTGAACCTAAATTAATCAAAAGGAGAGAAATTCAAAGAACCATAGATAGACTACAACCAGGTAAAAGCAAGGGAAACTTGCTTACTAACATGGCTAGCAAGAGTGTTGAGAAAGTAGAGGAAGCCACTCCCCTCGGCCCTAGCAAAACTCGAGAGACTAGTAAAAATGAAGAGTCTAGCCCCAAGCTTAGCCTTGGTTCAGTATTGCACACTGTGGAATTTTCTCTTGGTAAAGACCACAATTTCAGTAAGACTGAAGATAATAAACCTGATGTCAATAAGCCAACTAAGTCCCCAAAATGTGAAACAGACAACAACACTGAGGAAGTTATCCAGAAACATAAAGCAGAAGATGTTTCAGTTCAAACTAATAAAAAAGATGCGGAGGTTGAAACTGAGCCATCGCCAACGCCAAAACCAAGCCAAGAAAAGGCTACACCAAATCTCAGTGCTTGGTTCAAAGCTTTTGGAACACCAAAAAATACTACCTCTACAGTAACTGCTCCAAAAAAGAAACCAGAAGAAACGGAATGTGATGAAAAAGTAACAATTGACAATACAAACAATGATATGAAAGTTTCCAGTCCTAAAAATTCAACCAAGTATGATTCTCCAATTGATCCAGAGACTCCAAATCCTGATGGAGGTGACAGTCCATTACCAAGCGTAAGTGCGACGCCTAGACAGCGTAGAACAAGTACAGGCAGCTCTGTTTCAGAACGTTCTTCTTTCAGCCAAGATCTTGACTCTCCAAGACACCAGATGTCTCATAATTCACCTCTGCTGAGATCACCAGCATCACCTCGGACAGATGAGTTCCAGAAAATTACATATCCTATAATTAATGGAACTGTGAGAGCAGGATTTTACCAAGATACAACTTCCATTAAAAGCAGTCCTGAAAAAAGTTGCAGTCCACGCGAGGCTCCACAGTCACCATATTCCCCTTATTCGCAACACGTATATGCTTCAAACAGTGGATTGGGATCCTCCACTCCGAACTACTTTCTAGACCACAACAAGAGCCCACTTCCTACTTATACTCAGAATCCACCACCTTATTATGATACTTCAAAGGCTCCAGTTGTGAGTAAACCAGCGCGCATTCACGATGACTACACAGCCCTAGGTCCGGATAGCTACCAACAAAATACATATAGTGGACCTTTTTCTCCTTCACACTCTCCATATCCTGTATCACAACCATCGAAGTATTCTCAACCACAGTTGTCACCGCAGCCATCCGCGTCTAATTCAACACAGCCTTTATCAGATCACAAAACCTCTCTGTTTCCTGTTAAGAAACGAATGTATAATGAACCAGAATTACCTACATTATCACTTAAAACTGCAACAGAAACAAAAGATAGGACATCGCCGCCACCAATGAAAAATGAATATCAAAAAAAGACGTCTACTGCAATACAGTCTGTATCCGTTGATAAAATAGCAGCTGCTCTTAGTGAAAAATCGGAATTGGCCAATCAAAATAGTTTACGCGAAAAGAACGTTGTAGATTTTGCGGAACGCCATACAGTTGAAGATAAAGACACTACAGCATTTATAAATAATGAACATTCTCTCGATAACAAGAAGAGTATGGTAAATCAAGACTTGAACAAGCCAATAGGTATGATTAAGAAGGATAACATTGACATGGTTAATATGGGCTATAACATGAATCCAGATGAAAAGAAAAATATTGTAGAGCCTATTGAAATCGATTATGCCGTGAACAAGGATGTCTCAAAACCTGCTGTAAATGTTCAACCTAAAACCTATGACGTAGATAAAATTGCGATGAATCTTGGCTTAAATCAACAATTCCAAAAGTCATTGTCGAAATCGAGTGCTCCCCCATTGACCCCAACTAACATAATTCCCGCCCACTCCCATTCTGAAATGAATATCAATCATAACATTGCCCACGCACATCACAATCAATATGATGGAATTTCTGGGAGCCAACCCGTCAGTAACTTTTCACTGAATGATATTGAACTCGCCAACAAAAAACTGTATGCTTGTAATAACGCCTCGTCCACTACAACGGCTATTGACTATGGCAATTGGAAACTGACGAATCAAGTACGAAAACAAGACGTTCTGCCCTCAGATTACTCTACCAATTACAGTACCAGTAACACGGATAAACTGAAAAATAATATAAGCACTACCAACCCCACTTCAACTAATTATAACAAAAATGTGCAACACCAGCAATACCACAACTACAGCATGCCTAGAACCGCTCTACAGAGAACCCAGGAATTGCATCAAAATCTTCCGTCTGAACTAAGAATACCGAATCCTCGAGGTCTTCTTAAAAATGATCACATGAATATTACTTCTACTATGACTGAAAGTGATATGATATCTAAAAATGACTCTACCGGGAAAACACAAAAACCTGACAAAACCATGCAGAATCAACCAATTGTCAGTTCGATGGCGTATAAAACTCCTTATAACACTCATTCGTCACTTCCTCTTGATAGTCTGCGAAATCTACCTAATATCCCTCAAATGCTTGAGCGGTACACTAACGATGAACGATATCTATCCAGTTTTGCCGCTACCAACCCGTCACTATACCATGACAAAACATTTCAAATGGCGCAAATGTTTAACAAAAGCATGCCTTCGGATTCTCAGCCAGTAAGCACATCTGTTAGTATATACTCTCAACCTTCTATTGCAATGAGCAAAGATTCCAGTATTTATAAGACACCTACCACGAATACTTCGGCACAAGCCGATTCTAAGAGTAGGACGAAACGAAAGCGAACTTCTGAAACCAAACCAGGGCAGATTGCAAGTCAGAGTTACCACACTCCTTGCGCTACTGATGTTTTATCTTCTGTTAAAACTAGCATGGTTCCAGGAAGCGCATTCAATTTCGGTACTACGCCAAGCATGGCCTTGGGCGGCAGTCTATATGGAGACGGCACTGGATTTTCAATTGAAGAGTTCCGTAACAGTACGAATCAGTTAATGGCAGCAAATTACATGGCGGCAGTGGCACATCAACAGCGAAATAATGCTGAGGCGAGTGCTGACAAGCTTGTAAAGCCTGCTCATCAGAACTCAACTCACAATAGTGGATCGTTCCCTTTCATTGGACATGGGCAAGTACGGAGTGGATACGGATTTGTGGGCGCGGATAGCTCGGCTCCTCTGTACCAACAGTATTTCCAGCGCCACCAAGAAGAGCTGCTGCGGCAGTCGGGCGTGTCGCAGATCATGGGGCTGTACCCGCCCGGGTATCCCGCCGCGCTCGGCGTACGCCAGCCCTATGACACTATCAACCGCCCATCCTGGCTCTAGAGCCAGGCCAGCCAGATGCCAGCCAGATGAATATGTATTTGCTAGCCTAGGCTAGCCTAGCCTAGGCTAGCAAATACATATTCATCTCATCACATCAAACAAACGACTTGTGTGCATGTAACATGTACCTACTGTACAACCTTAATATAATTAATGAGACAATTGTTATAGAATTAGTATTGATTTAATTATTTATGTTGTTTGTAGATCCAATAGCATTTTGTGAAGATTATTTACATATAAGATTTACATTATTTATAACTATTAAATGCAATGTAGAATGAACTCTCATGACAATTTAATGTGTGAATTACTTTTACTTTAGTGATATAATGATGATTCGACTAACAGTTAATTCCGGTTAATGATTTTACTTTATATTATGACGAGCTATAGTGATTGTTAACTTTAAGGATATAACTTTTATTATTCCGTACTATGTGTCCACTTAGTCATACAAACATAAAAAATATATGAACAAAAAAATGTTAAAGTCTACAATTTACCAGTATAAATGTTAGTTAAATGCATAGTTTCTTTGTAAGCATATTTATTTAGCTAGTTTAGCACTTTTATAGTTTGACCAAGTGCTCACATTGCGTTGAGATTACCCTTGCTGACCGTATTTGCAGAATGTATCCATGTAGTATTGATTGACGCGACGCTTTAGCTAATTAGCTTTAATTTACAGGTCACATAAAAACTTGTTATTATGATAATTTAAATTTTACGTTATGCTACTTACGTAGGTTGTTGTGTAAATATATCTCTATTTTCTTTTGTTTACTACATATTAATGTTTTAATAGCATTTTACTTATACATCTACTTTGTTAGCTAAGATTAAAATTTAATTTAATGATACAATTTCATGAAAGTAGTTTAAGGACTCATTTAGTAAATTAAATAAGGTATATATTAAAAACTTGTGTAAAAATGAAATAAAACTTTTTCAAAAACATTCAATTAAATTTTCACTTATATTGTGATCCACCGAGACTGTGTCCGCGGAGAGAACATATCGCGATGTTGACGTATGACCCCACACCCGCAGATCTTCACGGCGATTTTGCAGTTTAGTTCGCGCCAAGATGGCGGCAAAGCATCAGCTGATCGAATTGAACCGTGAGTTTAGCATAGGGAGCGTGCATGAACTAGGAGGTAGCACAGGAGCCGTCAGATTTTTGGCGCGAGGCGTAAATGTGATGTTTTTTGCTATGTAGCCGACAAGATGGCAGAACCTACTGCACAAGAAAACACGTGACGTGTACATGTGCATGTTTATGGTTCCGATTCAGAACGACTCCAAACTTCAAAAGTTTGATCAAAAATGAAATGCGTGCGTAGTGTGTGCGTAAATTGTCTATGTGCGAACAAAAATAGTTTGTTTTTATAAAAAATGTTATGGGTATGAGTATTATTAATACTATTAGACCCTATTAGCGCCTAAAGTACCTTTAATTTTCTTTTACAGCAGCCGCATAGTAAATAACAATACTGATAGTGATAGTGCGATAATTAGCACATTACATCACTATGTCGAAAATTTAAAGGGCCATATGTATTGTAAAACGTTGTACGATACATTTGCGAATAGGTAATTTGCAACTCGTGTAGACTTAAAATGGTATCGCCACTCATTGCAATTTTTTTTATTTTTCGCACCTGGTTTGGTGATCTGGGACGTTTAGTAACTAAAATACTCGCTACTTGACTAAATTACTAACTACTAATATTGTTTAGCAGTAAATTTAAACTTCACTTTTCAACACAGTACTTTCATTTTAGCCACTTTTCCACGACTTTGCCGCTATCACAAGCAAACACAAGACAGCGTATCATTGTACACAGCGTATAAATACCCAATCCAACTTGTCAGTAGTAACTAACTACTAAAAAAAACTAAATAAAATTTAAGGTACTATAAGTGCTAATAAGGTCTAATAGTTATAATAATACTTATATAACATTTTTTAAATTAAAACAAACACATTTGAGTCGCTTAGCTTCAAACTCAGGTAAATCCATCTGTCTGATTATGCGATTTTGGTATTATGAAAAGGTAATAAGGTAGATATTTGCTGAGAGGGTCGAATGGATTTATCTGAGTTTGAAGTTAAGCGACACATTTGAAAAAGTTGTCGATAAAGCAATCAAATCAAACATTTGAATTTTTTGCAGTGAACCGAACGTTCCAACAAACAGAACGCCAATGAAGAACTCTGCGGCCGCACGCCACGGGCGCCTGGTGGAGCGGGTTAAAACTTGAAATACGAGTACCTATGGGGGTAGGTGTCAGCCTATAGTGAACCGCTACGTCATCTGTCAAACAGCATTGCACTCTCAAATATTAAATAGGCTTCAAATAACGGTACAGAAGTTAATATGTTGTAACATGACATAAATATTTTTGATCTCACATAGACAATTTACGCTTGCATTTCAATTTTGGTCGCATTTTTTAAGTTTGACAGTCGTTCTTGTTAATCCAGTTCTGTGTATGGAGTGTGGAATTAAACCTCCACCTTCCATAGTTCTGTGGTTTGTGCACAAATCACGTGACGTTCCATAGGGGTGGACGAGAAAAAATCACGTCAGATCATGTATACTTACTTTACTCTTTGCGTACATGCACGATGATAGTGGAGACCCAATAAAACTTTTTTTTTCGAAGCACCCGTAATTTCTTCCCTTAGGAGCCGAGATAAAGCAAGGTCTGTTAAAAACAGGAAAAAAAACTACAAGTTGCCCAGATCATCCGATTAAGATAAATTTTATGTCAATAGAAAGAAAATAACTTTATTTAATGTAAAAAAATATAAACTAAATATTTTTGAAGAAACAAAACCATTGACGCTTTATTTTTCAAATATTCTCTTCCACGTTAGAAAATATTATCAAATAAGTATTTAATGATAAAGTCAAATATATTTCTTATTAGAAACTGAAAACCGCATTAAAGTCAGTTAAGTACTTTATAAGATTCAAGTTCCAGAAGTTGGCCTAGTTTATTGACTGAGTGATTACTCATAAGTATTAAATTCGAACTATTTTAAGCTTTTCTGATTTATGTACTAAAAGTTAGGAACTTGAAACTTCGTAACAAGACATTTTCATAAAATACAAGAAAATCAATTTCAGTGTTTTTGAAAATTCATCTCCTAATAGGAATGGGGCTAAAAAGGGGTTGAAAGTTTAGAACTTGAAATCAGTAGGAAGGGAAAGTACGAAAAATAATGTTAGTGCTTTTGAAAACTCAGCCCGTAATATCATAATCAAACTATCAAACACCAATAACACTTATATATTTTGAAAGCTAATGAAATAAGTTAGAAGCATGTTTCTTCAGTGCTTATGCCATCCAAGCATGGTAAAAAATCATATATTTTCAATTATTTTGTAAATTACTGCAGTTATAACTACGGTTATTAAGAAACAATAATAGTACGTTTAATAGTCTTTCAAATGACACCTCACACGAACTGATTGGTCCCATGGCACTCAAAATGTGAACAAATATCAATGGTGGTCGGCCGCCATCTGTCCCTCCCCCCCTCCCTTTATTTAGACCCGTGCCCCATAAACTAAAACCGGTTAATTCGTATTCTGGAGATAGGAGGAACACATCCATACTAGTTTTAGGTATTTAGACGAGATGTCTACGAAAATCGTGAAGGAGATGACTTGTGGTTAATTTGACTATAATCTATTTGGGTTCAGCAAGTATTTTTATAGCAAGATGTATTTTTTTCACAAAGATGTACAGGACTATTTTGTGTAGAATTTAATAAGCTTGAATGTTGGCTAACACGATATTTTAATAAAGATCGTAGATTTATAGTAAAACGCGATTTTTTCCTGGATGGTACACATTTTCCACAATGGCTGCAATTACTTAGGTCCCCATATGTCAAATGGTGTGGGCATGAAAAAGGGGGCGTTAATTTATATACATAACAAATTTCATGACTGTTTCAGAGTTTCGAGGTTGGTCCTAATCCGATTGTGCTATACGAAAAGTAGCACTTTTTGAGCAGCTGGATGAAATAGTACTAGTACATTACGATACAAGTGCGAAAAATAGGAAATTCGAAACGAGTGGCGATAAATTAAAACACGACCGAAGGGAGTATTTTAAATCGACACGAGTTGCGAATTACCTATTCGCACATCTATCGTACAACGTTTTACAGTACATATGGCCCTTTAAATGTTCGACACAGTAACGTAATATGCTAATTTTCGCACTAGTGCTATAAAGTAGCACCATATGTACTGTAATAGTATTTTATGCAACAGTTGTATAAGAAGGGTCAAAAAAGGCGAGTTGCGTGAGTTACAATGTGAGCTGGAGCCGAAGGCGTAGGCGAACATTGTAAAGGAATACGCCACGAGCATTTTTTTTGACCTGCTTATACAACGTTGCATACAATATTTTTCCTACGAGTCAACAAAAATAAATCTTAATTTAGGTAAACAAAGCAAAAGTATATAGCCAAGACGCGCGAGCATACCTTGTTACGCGCCCGGCCCGCCCCGGGCCGCGGCCGGCCGGTCCGCGACACCTCGTAACTCATGAGGCCCTGGTACTTGCTAAATAAAATTTTTGGACAGTTTTTTCTCAATTTTGGCCACCGTAGCCTACGGAGACTAACAAGCAACGCTAAGCGGTCTTCGTAGTCTATGGGTGTTGCTATATTACGGGTGTCACATGCGTGTTTCTAACTTATGAAGTAATTATTTTAACTATGCAACCAAATGAATATTTTGTAAGTTGGAAGCAATGCACTTAGTTTAAAACTGTATTCGTTTTGATTTTGTTAGGTTGGTAGCCATTAACCGCAGTAACGTTATAGCGATTAAAAGCACAAGAGCTTTTATGAGGAATAGACAATATAGACTTTTCTTGAAACCTTTTATGTATGTTCTTATGGTTCTTATATTCGTGTTAATGAATGCATAAATGACAGATAACAGTAGAGGAGTAGGAAAAATATAATATATTAATACAGTAATTCACATAATACATTATGTATATATTCATTTTTGTATAAAATTCGGTAGGGATTTAACTACTAACCCCCACCTTTAAAATACAATGCTGTATAATTTGTTTAACGAATTTGAATATACAATATATAAATGTACATATAATACATAGATAAAGGTGTATTGTATATAAATAAGAAAAGCATAAAATGTTCGATTTTAATACTTGGAAGTAATACTAACTAAAATTCGTCATGTCAATAAAACTAGGCCAACTTCTGGAACTTGAATGTTATAAATTACTTAACCGATTTTGATGCGGTTTTCAGTTTCTAATAAGAAAATACATTCGACTTTATCATTAAAATTAAGATTTGAAAATATTTCTGATGACATGATCTTTCGATTGACAAATTTATCTTAATCGGATGATCTCTCTCTACGGACACGACCCACGTAAGGGAGATGGAGAAAAAAAAAAAAGCGCAGCCGCCGAATCGGGGAGGACCCGGTCTTCTCACCCAGCCAGAAGACACGCAACCAGAAGGACTAACCTGATAAAGGCTCCGGCCGGCGATTCGATCTCGAAATGGTGCTTTATTACCTGCCGCAGTACTACCCGGAAAAAAAGAAGAAGACCGGTGAGCTACCGGCCTATCACCCTGCTCAGTACCCTGTCTAAATTTCGAGACGCTTCTGCTCGGAAAACTCTTGCTGCACATAGTCCCGAGGCCGGAACAGTTCGAGTTCCGGTTGGAGCACTCGACCACCCTGTAGCTGACCAGAGGCCTCTCCTCCTACATGGTCGAGAAAATGAACTGAAGAAGCATGTCATCGCAGTGTCCGTCAACATAGAGAAGGCGTTCGAGAACGTCTGGCATGAGGGCCTGCAAGCCAAGCTGTCAAAAATCGTCAATTGTCAAAATTTTGGCAGTAGCTTCCGTAAAACCTAGTGCCTACGCCAAATCTAGGGATTAGTTGTCAAGCGGACCCCAGGCTCCCAAGAGCCGTGGCAAAATGCCGGGATAACGGTAATAAGAAAAACAAGTGGTAGTTTAAGCTACAGACCAAATCTTGTCGAATAGGGTGACCATAAGGTTGGTGTTTTGGTTATTAAAAAATATTATCAGTAAAGTTTAATTGTTTGCTTGTAGAGATAATGCAATGAATTTGCCTTAAAATACTATAATAGAAACAACAATTTCTGTTTACGACTTAGGTTTCACCCTGTATTGTCAGCTTCTTCCTCACCAACCGACGCTTTCAAGTGGCAGGAGTCCCACAAGAAAGATATCTATCGCCATCTTGTTACGCTTGGTGGCCCGATGATATCTCGGTGGTTGGCCGCGTCAAGCTGGGTCTGTTCTCGGACGATGCAGCGTATTTCGCGTCGTCTATCACACCAACCCACGTCGCACTGAAGCTATTTCGTGCGGTTATAAGCCATGTGGAATGCACAGTGGGGACTCCCGCGAGCCGACCTCTTTATAGCGTTTGACCATCTCACTCCAACTTGAGCACGTTTGCCATTCATTCGGCCTAAATTCATGTGTTTTTCCACATCATGCGCTGAAAACAGCATCAGTCGCTTTTTGGTGAAGGAAAACATCGTGAGGAAACCGGACTAATCCCAACAAGGCCTAGTTTCCCCTCTGGGTTGGAAGGGCAGATGGCAGTCGCTTTCGTAAAAACTAGTGCCTACGCCAAATCTTGGGATTAGTTGTTAAGCGGACCCCAGGCTCTCATGGGACAACGCGAGGAAGAAGAAGATGCTCTGAAAACCGCATGATATATCAAAAGAATTTAAGGGCTCACCCATGGCAGTATTGGGCTCTCTGAGAATGGAGGGGTTTGTTCCTTTTGCTATCCAAGGTATCCAGCAGTCTTTGTTTATACCACATCCTTTGCCACTTCTCCTTTTTTGAGGCTCCAAGTTTCGGCACTAGGTATGCTAAAATATTGAAAAGACGAGTACTCGGACCAAGTACACTTCAGTTGCCCGTCTAATACCTCTGTTCTCCCAGATATTGTTGAGGTTAGCCATAGCACTCTTAGCCATGCCAGCTCTGCGGCGTATCTCAACGGTACCGCCACTGGTTATCAACCCAAGATATAGCAACTTTTTCGTAATACCAAGTGCGTTGGTAACTGGGAGTATGTTTGCCCTGTTTACTAACACTACCATTACTTTGGTCTTGGAATGGTTGATCTTAAGACCTCTCTAGAACTTTCATCTTCAATTTTCTTCAGAAAACTTGCCATTTCGATATATTTCTTGTTGTTATTCTCGTCAGGCAGGCGAGAATAGTAGCACAGTTTGTTACAAGAACTTTTGTACCAAGTCATATTAGCCTCACAGTGACCCAGGTGACTGTAACCAGCAACAAGTGACAAGAAAAATATTCATCACCCATTATTAGCTTGCACATTTCCGCGGGGCAAGCGTTTGCGCGTTTCGCCAGATTGACAGTGAATCTTTGTCACTTTGTCTCTCTCATTCTATTTCTCGACATTTTTGGCACACGACATTTTTCAGGGTCTCGCATTGATGTAAGTAAAAGGGGTAGATATGTGACGTTAATAGTTGACAAAACTAAAATCTGGTCCAGCACCCACTCATTTGCAAATACTACACACCATTAGAATGTACATGTGCACAACGAGCAACAGGGATAACCAAATATAGTTAACAGTGCTGCGCAAGCGAGACCCCTATATTTTGCGTATTCCTCGAGGTGCAACAGAGAAAAACTAATAACATTATACAAATGTGTAAGCGAGACGTACATACTTCTTACATTGTCGTCTTAAAGTGATATTAAGTCATTTCGATTTTTAAAAAATACAATGATTTGATATTACCTAATCTTAGACCGTCTCTCACTTCAAGCAAATATCTGAGCGAGCGAGTTACACTGAGATTAATATCAAATGATTGACTATCATATTTTTAAAGCATGAAATTGACCCTCGTTTTTTACTTCTGAAACCCTGGTCGACTATTCACTATGTTCAACTAACGTGTCGCCTCGAGAAAACCAGTATAACGATATGATCTCAGTTGATAGGGATCTCGAGGTTCCACTTCTGATGGTTTTTCGGAAAAGACAAGTACGCTTGACAAGAGATAATGTAATCACTGGTAATTCGTAGTTACTCCTGGTATTTATATATTCCAATCGTTCACCGAGCGCACGACTCAAGATAACCAATATAAAAGTGTGAACCTTGTTTATTCATAGTTACGATACGTATACGGATTCACTTATATTGGACAAGTTGTAAGTCATGGGAATAAGCGCCTTCAACGGCGGTCTTTATTAGGTAGCGTCAGGAAACAAATATTTATAAAATATATACGAAATTAAAATAAATAGGCACTTTATTTATTTTATGGAAAACAATTTTTTTTTCGCTAACACATTAAATAAAATATGTAAAACTGTATGTATTTTATATGTAAAACCGATAGTTTATCTATACAATTTAAAAAAATATGCGGAGAGGGCGGTATAAAAAGGAAAATTATAATGTATGGAGAAAAAAAATTGTATCAAAAACGAAACCGAGCATCATTTTTAATTTTCACAATTCAATCGCTAGGCATTTCCACAGCTGCAGCTCGTTTTAAAATAGTAATAAGTGAAAGTTTTTTCTCTAAACGTTATAGTTTTCATTTTTTTAATGTTAATACTGATTTTGAAGTTATATTTTTTTTAATCATTCCCTATCGAAGGCGAAATTAGCAATGTCCCACTTTTCTCGATTTGAGACGGCAGCGTGCCCTTACATTAGAATGTTCAATTTAAAGTATTCGTTCTGATTTTCATCGTTTTCATTTTCATCACCTTAGTTGCTCTACAAAGAGGACAAATTAAAACAAATACTCAAACGGTAAATACGTAGTTAGGGAGTTTCGTTCTGTTTATAATCAGCAGTTCCACTACACTAATTGCCAGTTTTTGGATGAAAATGCTTAATTTGTAAACAAAAACCACAAAAATCACTATATGTGTACCTATAAGACTTTAAGTGTTCCCTCAATTCTTCATGGATTCCATCATTAGAACTTTGAACCCGGGACGGGATCATCGGCTTTATAGGCAGGGTCACTGCCCACTAGGCCAGACCAGTCATCATACATTTTACTTGACAAATAGAGATGATTATTATTTATTTCTTTTGTTTATGATAAAAGGTTAAATTTGATTGATCTAATATCTGTTCTAAATATTTTTACACAGTTTTCAACATACATAAATACATCTTAAAACTACACTATAACTCGCATATTAAAATTGTAAATCGAGCTCTCGTTAAAAATGTTGTCCATAGTTTTCCTATTGTTGTACAAGTACTATTTAGTAATTTTTGATGGACTATTCCCGATATTTGGATTTCAAGTTAATGCAAGATTTTGTTTTAACAATACTATCAGAAAAACTGAATTTTTGGTTAACAACCGGTTATTCGTATATTAAAATAAAAACCGGTTACATTCTATAGTTTCAAGGAATAGGAGCACATGATTTAAAAAGTTGCATTATTTATAAAAAAAATTGCTGACTCTACAATGCATGAAGTGGGCAGGCCTACTTGACACTCGGATAAACGTGTTACTCACATGGGTAATGCATTATTTAGCTGTCGCGCTCACTCAATAACAAGGAAATTTTTAATTTTATTTAGAAAAAATTATGTTTTCAAATGTTATAACAGTACTTACGAATGAAAAGTGATACCGTGAGCTTTGTTTTTGTGCTTGGAGCTATTGAAGCACTGGAAAAAGGCGCAACACGGCATTCTTTGGCAATATTTTATCGAATTTGATGACAATGTTGACACTTCAGCGTCACCCGTACGACTAATTCAATATAGGTCCCGGAACCTATATTTTGTGGCTCACGATCGAGCGCCTGGTACCTCATCTACCCCTATTACGTACATCAATGGGGTCTCGAGAGTTTTGGCACATCAATATTCTTAGATTTTTGCTTAACTCCACTACAATTTAAGACGCAAGCAAATAAGCAAGGATGATGGTCGCAACATTAGCCAGTTAGTTTTGATTTTCTGTTCCACCTTGAGGTCCTCATAGGCCCTGTATCTTCGTTGATTAGTTAATTATTTCCATGATGGAGCATGCTGCCTTCGTATGTGAGGCAATGTGAATTCACAATTAACAGGAATAAATTCTACTTCATATATCGCTCCCTCATCATTCTTGACGCTGAATACTGAGGATTACTCAGTTACTTTAATGGGTGTGTCAAATAGTTTGTGCAACTGGCTATTCTGTTTCATTTAATTAATGATTGATGTATATCTGACAACTGTAACACATGTAATACAAAAAATCCATATTGTAATCCAAATACCAACTTAGAATAGCTTGTTAACACTCAAGGTCACGCCTATCATTTATCGGCGGCGGCGGCGTGGCAAAAACGTCCGGCGGCGGCGGCGCACACGTCTAGTCCGTACGCTGCCATCGCCGCCATCGCGGACTCAGGTTGGTCAACGCGTGTCACGCTCATCCGTTTGTTTTTCTCCCCGCACCTCATCCAATGTATCTTTATTATCAAATTGCCCAACAATCACGTAGCAATATTCATAATGACCAGACAATGCGATTAATAATGAAGTTTAGATAATAAATCACTTGGCTCGATATAGCTTGCCATTATTCATAATGCCCGGGCATTATATATAATGTAATGCCCACACTTGGTCCATAACATATAAATCAGTAAAGGGCCCATATACATCATCATTGTATCACTATGTTGTGCCGTAAGGCGTACAATTTTGCATTTATGGACTGTAACTGCATGCTGTGCACAGTTACTATTGATAATCATTTAACAAAATAGTTATTTGTGCAACAAGAGAAGAAAGTTAGTTTTTCTTGGGAGTGTTGATTTTGAGTCCCGAGTAAGCGAAAGATTCTATCATTGAATCACGAGCGAAGCGAGTTTTTCTAAGTTAGAATCTTGAGCGTAGCGAGGGACTCAAAAACACGAAATGTAAAATAACATTGCTCTCGTGTGACACACAACAATAATACCAATATACCTAGACCTCCTTCACTTTTAAATAAATTTAATGAACTAGTCACACACTGGCATGCCTCCCTGCTTCTCTGGTTCCATATTTCTACATTATAAGTTGTAGACCTATAATGTACTTGTAGACCCGATACTTGGTTGCTGTTCCTCCTGTGCTGTGTTGGTGGTGTTTATACAGGATTTTGCATATTATTGACTGTTTGTAACTTGCACTGGCACTGAATGTGTTAATATAAAATTTAGAATCCATGGTTTTTTTACTTTATGAAACTGATTGGCACATAATACAAATCAGTTGCATGCAATACATAGATTTTAACAAAGGCATATGAAATTAAGAGTCTATGCAGAAAGAGAAGAGTCTGGCATAATAAGAGAACCAATATGTTCATTGACTCTTCTTTTCAAACTGACTATGTAATTTATGGGGAAAGGAAAAAAAAAATAGGTTATTATATCTTTAATAAAACTTGGTACATAGAAAGCATTATTTGTTACAATGAAACACTGTTGAAGTGCTTAATACATGGAAATATTTTGTAGGAGCTCATTATTATTAAAAATTTTCTTAATTTAACCTTGAGAAATAATTTCATGAGATGGTTTTTGTGGGCTTTATAATAGAAGTGAAGCCACAGTACAAAATCAAAACTTTTTAAGATTTTATTTCACTTTGTTCCTTCCTCTGTTGAACCATTTCCCTGATATTGTCTTCACTTTCTTTCAAGTTTTTTTCCAGGTACTGTTTATTGTTCTCCAATTCTTTAGTACGCGTTTTCACTTGCGACTCTCGATTTTTCAAATTCGCTTTAACTTCTTCAAAGTCAGTAAGTAAGAACATTCGACCCACGGACTCATAGGTCTTCGTATCAGGAGGCATGGTACTAATTTCACGTTGAGTTATGTCTACGTGCTGCAAGATGCGGTTCAATACAATAATTTGGGAGTCTATCACCTGTATTTTCTTGCTAGTTTCAACCATTTTGGCTTGTAATTCAACAAATGCTTTTTTTAGCTCTAAATCTACAGGTTTAGCCATGGTGAACTTTCGTTTATTTAAATTTTTGCGTTTCTTCTAGGTTATCGTGATACTGAGTGACTCAATTCAACCCACCCTGAGTCCCTGACAAGCTCGGTTCGACACTTTGATTGACTTTTTAATAGTCATAGACATGATAGACAACAGACGTTTACACAGACTTTTTCGTCCCGAAGCTTGTTGTTGTTGAAATTTTTGGAATCGTAATGTAATTTTTCTTAGATTATTTTGGGAAAGATACATTTAAATTTTTTACTAGTATGTATGAAGTGTAAAAAAGAATACTGTGAAAAATAAGACATTTAATTCTTTTCTTATTGTAATCAAGACATATTATACAACAGAGTCTCCGCTGCGCCGCGTCTGTATGTTCGCGGTAAATTTATTCAAAAACTACTGAACGGATTTTTATGTGGTTTTCATATTATTCTTGAGATAGGTTTAATTGCCAATCACATCCACACTTTTCAGGTCTGATATCAGACCCGATTTCGGGCCCGAGAAAGAGTATTTTTCGGTTTCACCAAATATCAGCACATCGTTGACAACTGGTTGACAATGTTTGAAATGTAAAACATTGGTTCATATGCAAATCCCGATGTCGGACCTGATAATCGATTTCCGTTTTACGATAATCGGTTTAAGGAATATCAGCAATTTTTTACATGTCAAATATTGTAAGAGATGAGCTGATATTTGGTGAAATGTAAAATTACTCTTTTTCGGGCCCGACGTCGGGACTGACATCGGGTGACAGCGAGTGTGGATGTAATTGGTCCATCAGGCCCGACGACTGGCCCAACATCGGGACCGTTAGCATCGTACCCGTAATGGACCCATAAGATGTAATCGGCCTCTACTATTATATTTACACGCGTACATTTGGACGTAATGGGTTTAATAAAACACAGTTGTATAAACGTATGGCCAGACAAGCCAAAACCAGACAAACCGTTTGACCAATAGTACCATAGACAAACCTCGACAACACAGAACACCTTCCTTTCTCTTTCGCGTCTCTATTGACTCTTTCGAGTGTCTTGCTTGAGTTGAATGAAATGAATTGAATGTGACATGGCGTCGACCAAGATATATCACGGATAATTCTTGTTTTAATGACAGTGGCCTCTTTTAGTATTTTATTACTGAGGCCGTAATAAATCGTACATTTGCATTGATGGTAATGCATGCAAGGAAACCGCAGCGAATAAGCGATGGGTATGATTTAGTTTTTGATGATTTGGTTTTGCAGTCTGTAGATGGCGGTCGCCGATTGATAGTTTTCCTGTAATTACGACGAAGAGATTAAAATTGTCTTTTTGTTTTCAGGTACTTTGAGAAGCACCAAACCCATCCGTATCAGGTAACCATAGAATATGCAAATATCAACTGTAACAATAACTGTTTCTGTAGTAGCACGTAAATGCTAACTCTGTCTCGAATTATGTACTTCTGTATGTAATATGTGTTCCCTACTCTGTTTTCCAGTTTTTATTTCTATCCAAACAGCGTTTAAATAGTGTCGCCTTACGCTGTACCTATTAAGGCAACTAACATTATTTGGTTAGAAGTATACAATAGTGGTTGTAATATGAGCGTGAATTATGATTTCCGACAATCTTACACTCAAATCGATTTCAATCGTGATTTGGAATACTACTTACTTGATAATTTCCGTTAATTAGCCAACATATATTATTTAATAGCAAAAAGTAGAGGAGGTTCAAATTGAATGTTGCTGTTTGGTAAAAATAAATTGCATTCGAGTTTTTCGGTTCGGTTTAATCGCGGGGACATCAGATATGGATAGTCAAAATGTCTATAAAACCTTATGTATAATTATTAATGTGATTTGTAATTTTTCGCGCACAGAAATACAATACCAAAAGTGATAGAAGGGCAAACGAGTATGTACCTTCTGAAAACCGATATACACCACTCCGATCCCCAAATGGCAATGTCTCAGTACATGGACATGGGGCCCACACAGGCCATGCAGGGCATGGACACCACCACTACAGTCATGTGGTGGATGAAAGAGGATATGCAACATCTAGAAATACCTATATACAGAAAGGTTCTGAAAAGGAGAGAGATAGAGACTATAAATCCTCTAGAAATAAGTACACAGGTAAGACCTTTTATACTCTTATGATTTACTTGTTTAAAGTTAGTAATACCTGGGAGACCGAGCTTTGCTGAGAAAACATATAAAAACTCGAAAATCTTTGCTTTCACAGAGATAAGAAACACTCACTCAGAAAATCCCCAATTAGCAAATTTTATCAATATTGTTAGAGCCATTTTCGAGATCCCCAATATATATAATTATTACATACAATATTTAAAGGTAAAAGATTAGTATTATATCAAAACTCTAACATTTTAAATTGTATTAAAATATACATAGTCACCCGGGCAATCTTACGCCATCCTCTTATATTTTCAACCTATCAAGAAAAAATATAAAGTAGAAATATTTAGCTAATGTTATACAAGACCTTAACATATCCTTGAATTGTAATATTGGGAACAGTACAAAATTAAAAGTGTAAATGTGCTATTTGTAAGTAAAAGGAACATATTGTCACTTGTCAGTACGTTTCTGAAACATAAAATCTCCCCATAATTGAATATAATTTCGTAGTATCTTACTTAGCTCTTAGTAGTTGCAAACCTCGTAAGTACTCGGGAGTTATGAGGATTGTGACTTTAGCCGACAACTTACATACTCATTAGAACATGACAACAGATGACATAAAACCAACCATCTTAGCCCTACTGTTGATAAGTGTCTTAAAGCCTTATTGATGTAAAAGATACAAGATTGTAAATCAAATGCAATTCAACACACAAACTTAATATACTTAGTTGTCAAATATAAAAACCAGTTTGGTATACACTTCCCCAACATTACTGAAAACTGCTAATTTATTAAAAAAGATAGCCAATGTGTATTTGTATATATTTCATGGAAGCTATCTTCTTTTAATATGATAGTATATTTCTATTATGTTAAGCTATTCATCTACAACAGCCTTGTATGTCACTGTTTCATTTGTGCTCAACTACTCATCTTTACAATTTATGTTTGTCTCTTGGCAACTGCGAATTTGTAGTATACTTAATAAAACAAATTCTGTGACAGAAATTAAGTTGATAACTATTTAATAATATTTATTCATTCAACTTGATATATAGATCATTATAAAATACAGGTATGCTGCCAAGCATAATTAAATTGAAGTTTAGTATATTATAACAGTTAATATAATTCCAGACACATATTTCGGCAAAGGCTAAAGCGAATGTATGGTACACTCTTTTTTATATTATTTCTTGCAGATTGATAAAACTATAGCACAAAAGCATTGCACCTTGTTCAAATAATACTTAAAATAAATGCAGTTAATGGTAAACGCTTTATTTTGTCATGTCAATTTTTTTACAGGAAAGTATGTATTATATAGATATAATAATTAATCATTTTCTTCAACTATTCCAGATAGTGTCAGATCCCCAAAGGAGAAACGTGAGAGAATCAAAGAAAGTGAACGAGAGAGAAGTAATCATGAACGAAGTGAATCAGAGAAAAAGAATAGGACTAGTGGCATAAACATAAGTGTTAATAGAAGTAGTAAATATGATAAAAGAAGTGCTCCCTCAGGGAGTGTGCCTTCTGGCAGTGAATGGTCAGAGCATATTAGTTCTTCAGGAAAGAAGTATTATTATAACTGTATCAGTGAAGTGTCACAGTGGGAGAAGCCCCGGGAGTGGGACTCAAGAAGGACATCATCCAAAGATTCTACATATTCATCCAGAAGCAGTAAGTTTTTATTGATTACTGTATTTTCCAGAACCATATCAATCTATATGAATACACATTTGAATTGCACACTACACCTTCCACATAGTACAAGGAGTTATTAATTGTAGATGAGATGTAGTCTAACCCCCTTATTCATAAACATGTACAAAAGTTATGATGCAGCTAATAATTGTTTGTCGCTTTCCGACATATTGGTATGATGGAAAGGGACAAACAATTATTAGCGGCATTATAAGTTTAGTACATGTTTATGAATAAGGGGGTAAGAGTTTGTGCCTCAAAATTTGACAGCTGTGGTAGAAGTTGCTGTGTGCCTGCATACATTAAGAATGATGTTTACACTGCTTCTACAATCAATAACTGATGCTCAGTCTTGTCAGCTTTCTTGTCTGTGGTATAAAATAATAGGCACTTATTGTCCAGCAACAATTTATGAACAATGTCAAGCTTTGGGGAAGTAACTGATTTCTAAATACTTTGTATGTTTTAATAAAGTAACTATTTTTATTTTTTATTTTATTTATAATTAAGTAACTCTTATATCATAGAAAACAAAATATTGTCATAAATATTATTTCTCTAGATATTTATTGGTGATGTTATGCAGTATATGTATTTTAATATTTTACCTCATAACGTAGGTACTTGCAATTTAAAACCCCACGCTTCACCTTTATGGAGGTCTTTTGAATCAAAAATAAATAAAAAATTATTTCTCTATAAAAAGTAAAAACTCAGCTAAGGTGATCAAGTTTTAATTATTTATAGATTCTTTAAAGTTACATAATCTTAATAATCTATGAATGTTAGGCACACACACACACTTAAGGTAAATTAGCTCAGCTGATATAAGTTCTATAACAATATGGAGTAGAAATTAGTACTATTCAATTAGCATTTAAAAAGAGTATTTATTACATATAATTTAAAACAAAAAAATATTACTTTGCCAATCCCCGAAAAAAATTACCTTCTAGTCAATCAGTGCTAATCCGTTACTTACTTACATATTTTTACATGTAATTAATGTTGGGGACAACTCTCCCACCACACGCAAAATAGGCACAATTGTTGTCGATTTGCGGAAAATGCCCAGAAGCACTAACTCTCCCACCGCAAAAATAAATATAACAACCCACTACCAAAAGTGCAAAACTCGACACGTGTTTCGCCTCTCCACGAGGCATCCTCAGGAGATGCGGGAGATGTTGACGGTCTGACGTCCGACAACATCTCCCGCATCTCGTGAGGGTTGTGTTTGTGAGCATATTTTTTCTTTCGGGGCGATTACTTCAGAGAAGATTTAACCTTGAACATGTGTAAGAATTCTCTCAACAAGCTTGATCGTGTATCGTGTAGTAAACAATGGAATACGGTTCATTTTTGCAATTAGTAACTTTGATCATATTAAAATACTTTCCTCGCTCTTCTCTTCCCTATTCAAGCTGTCCACTACAGAATATCTCGAAATGTAATTTCAACTGTATTATCTCTTACTCTTTTCTGACGACCGGTTTGGCCTAGTGGGTAGTGACCCTGCCTACGAAGCTGATGGTCCCGGGTTCAAATCCTGGTAAGGGCATGTATTTGTGTGATGAGCATGGATATTTGTTCCTGAGTCATGGGTCTTTTATATGTATTTAAGTATTTATAAATATTTATATATTATATATATCGTTGTCTAAGTACCCTCAACACAAGCCTTATTGAGCTTACTGTGGAACTTAGTCAATTTGTGTAATAATGTCCTATAATATTTATTTATTTATTTATTTATTTTCTCCCTCACTATAATGGTTTCGTCACCTTTCGCTGTTCCAGCAATCCGTCTTTGGAATGCGCTTCCTCCAACGATTAGACAAGCCCCAAACAATCTGTTTTCAAACTAATTTTCTACAAGCATATGCTAGATACTGTCTAGGAACTCTGTTTTATTTTTCTGACAAAGGAAAACATCGCGAGAAAACACGTAATCCTATCAAGACTTGGATCTTCTCCTGGGTTAGAAGGTCAATGGGTTATTCTAGCGTAATTTCGTTGCATCCTCGTGGCGTTTGTCCCTTCCCGGTGTTGTTTGAAGTGATGGATGGATAAACAATTTCCAGTTTTCACTAATCAAAAATTTGTAGTACGGCCCATGTAGCAATGCAATTATCCCAACTACTACTGGACTAGTTATCATTAATTAATTAAAGTATTTTAATCCATTTGCGAGAACTGAAACATATTTTCATGTTTTTATTATTATTATTAAAGCTTAATTTGTTCTACAGTCAGATTATTGTTATTATTTTTATTTGTTTAACTTTGTTTTGGGGCTGACTGCAGATCCCATCTGCTGGGTGAAAGACTCCTCACTTTTTGTCCACTCGGTCCTGTCTTGGGCTTTTTGGAGCCAGTCTTTTCCTGCGACGGAGGAGTTGTCGTCTATCCACTTTTTTTTGGGCCTTCTTCGGAGCCTCCGTCCTGCAGGTCCGGTCCATTTTGTTGCTACTAATGTCTATCTTTTGTCTTTATATCTGGATACATGACCTGCACATTGCATTGCAGAGCTTGTTGAAGAGCGTCTGTAAGTTTGGTCTTTTGACGTATTATTTCACTTCTAATTTTCTGTATTTTCCTTATATTCAATATACTGCTCTCTATAGATCGTTGACAGGTGGTTATAGCTTTACGTACTTTCTTTGTGTATGTCCAAGTTTGGCTTCCGTAAGTTAGACTAGGCAGGATACAGGTGTCCATTAAGATTTTCTTATGGGCTATGCTGTATTTGCCTTTCAAGATTTCCTTCTGGGGTTAAAACTTTTTCCAGGCTGTGTTTATGCGTCTGTCCACTTCTTCCTCGTTGTTAGATGGGCTAAAAGATATGTGTTTTCCCAAGTATATGTATTCATTAACATAATCAATTTCAGTCCCTGTCACATTCATTAGTCTTCTTCGACTGTTGGTCATAGCTTTTGTCTTAGATGTGTTCATGTGCAGTCCTACTTTCTTGCTCTCCTTGTCAAGGGTATTCATCATTTCTTCTAGTTGGGTCGCAGTTTCTGCAAAGATTATAATATCATCTGCAAAGCGTAGATGGGTCAGACGTTTATTAAGTATACTGATTCCTTTATTCTTCCACTTTATGTTCTTAAAAACTTCTTCTAGTACTGCTATAAACAATTTCCGCGAGATTGGACCTCCTTGTCGGACACCTTTGCCTATAGCTATCTCCTCTCCTTTTTTAGGATGTTTATTAGGATGTTTATGTATGTTTTGTTGATTTCACATGTTTTCAGAGCTCGCCAGATAGAGCTATATGTAATGCTATTGATGACTTTCCTCCAACAAATCCTTCTGCCATTTTTTGCGGAGGGAAACGTGCAGACAGTCGCCTTTCTCACTCACTTCATACAAAATCCAATCTGTAATGACGACACAAATACATAGAAAATGACACACGTCAAAGACAAATCTTGCACACCTCTATCTCTTTTTGTGTACGGACGAGTCACAATATGCACCGCCATAGGTACAGTTGTACCTATGCTTCGGCAGAGGGGAAATAGTATGAATGCCGTCTCTCTTCCCGGTGTTGCTCGAAGTCATGGAGTGATGAACAATTTCCAGTTTTCACTAATAAAAAAGTTGTAGTACGGTCCATGTAGCAATGCAATTATCCCAACTACTACTGGACTAGTTATCATTAATTAATTAAAGTATTTTAGTCCATTTGCGTGAACTGAAACATATTTTCATCTTCAGCAAGTTCACAGATCGGATACAAGCCAGTAAAACACTTACACTGAACTCACCAAAGTGTATTTTTATGTAAGAACCTTTATAATTACATATAATAGTCAAATTAAACATATATGTCGCAGCCAACTGGTTAAATTAGCCAGCTAATTGGTGCTACGGGTGCTGTTTGTGGAGACTGGTCTGTTCAAGCTAACATGGGCTATTATATTTAGTAACTTTATTTTTGAGTATAATTACAGCTAGACCGCGAGCCAGGAACAGATTTCCATGACCAATCGCCTCCCGGGTGATAACTCGTAAAGTGGCTATGTATGATGAACCCTGATGGACGTCAGCTGCCGTTCCGTTGGTGGGTTGAGATATGGCAGCCAGCGAAACACGTAAAAAAAATCTGTCACCGCCTCCCGTTTAATACTTCAGATGCTATAGTTCGTGTCATCCACGACGACGCTTAGATTTGTCAAATCTTACCTTTGATAACATGACAAGGTCACGATTCAAGGTCAATGACACGATTTATATTGTGATTTAAAAAAATCGTCAGCCTGTTGTATCGCGGTGGGAAGACCGGTTAGCTGATACTGTTGGTAAGACTCCAGTACTTTGAGTCCTCTGCTTTGAAACACGACTTAGATTTTCAGACTCACATATTACGTCTAAACTCGAGTTCTATTCAACTTGTTAGAGTTCTTTAGTCCGTTTCAAAAAACTCTCTATTTTTTTGTTTGCAAACTTTCGAAATGCTTTGTCTTTAAGTAATATTCGTGGATTAGGTAATGCAATAACGCATAATTTCTTTACTTTTATTTAGGTTAAACCTATGAAATTGTTGACGGAGCCTTTATGCGGAGGCTCAAGTCCTTTTGAGTTCTCTTAAAAAAGACTCAATAAATGACTCGCCTCGGGACTTAAAAGACTCGGAAGTTTTTTAAGCGCTGATTTTCGTAAAAACGAGTTGAGTTCTTCAAATTCAGACTCTAAATACTCGAGTTCCTACCAACACTATCAGCTGGTCGCATTAACATGTAAAAAAAATAAGCGCTTTACCTTTTTATGACAGTGATAAAATCATGAAACTTTGCATGTAGCATTCCATCAGGCGTTTCAATAAACGGATTACGCATTTCGCATATTTTGCGGACATAATTGGTAAGGCGCGTATTTTTTACATGTTCATTTAGCCAGCTGACGGTCTTACCACCGCGATACAACCGGCTATTTTTTTAAATCATGATAGCATCTAAACAATCATCTGACAAACTATCAGCCGGGAGGCGATGACTGGCGATATATGCTCCTGGCCCGCGGTCTAATGAGACACCTCATTCGGTTCTCGTATGTTTCTTTTATTTGAATGAATGTTTTAATTATACGGGACTTTGACTTTTGGAAATAATATCTCTAAGGATAATTTGATAAACAAACACAATAAATAAACTATCATTAAAATGAATCTGATAAATCTTAAAATAAACTTGTAACTAAAAAATTCTCATCAGGTCACCTTCATGTGTTATGGTGCCCAGAAGGCTGGCAGCATTACCCTTTTGGGTGGCCAGGCCTGCCCTCTGGGCACATGAGGTGTCTACAAGGCGTTGGGAAATCTGTTTAAATATGGTTTCGCGCTGGCCCCCCACGGTCCTACGGTTTTAGTTCTGCGGTTATAGCCGCAGCTCCCGCCTTGACGGAGGTCGCCTGGAGGCGGGAGGGCGCGAGCGTATCAACGCAGGTAGCGTCCCATACAAGTGTCCTGCCCAGCCTCCACAGAATGAGTGTCATCCTATCGGGGCGCTTGCCGTCGTCGCGTGCGATACCGTTCGCCTCAGGGATAGAGATGAAGATTCCGGAAAAAATCAAATGGTTTTTTCGGGAATTTTACCAAATTTAGTTCTTTTCGGTTTTTTCCCGTTCTATTCAGAAAAATTAAATACGTCATACACAATGACCAGTGATGAGTGATGATAGTGTCAAAACTGTCAAAATGCCAGAAACTAACACATTAGACGTGCAACCGTAACCTTCCTGTTTAAATTCACAATTAATCTCATATGGGAAAATACATAAATTTTTAAAAAACTTGATTTTTACTGCTTTATTCGTTTGTTTTTCGGAAGTATTGTAACTGAAATTTGCATTGTTTTTTACGAAAGAAACTTGAAAAAAATGAGTCGTTTGGAAATTTTCCCATATTTTTCCGGGTTTTTTCAACGCTACTCAGGGATGGCCGGCACGGTAAAGGAAGCAAGCGCCCTCCGGATGACATCATTCAGGGGGGCGTGGCGCGAGATGCGACCTGCGCTTCTCCGGCAGGACAGTCCGTGGTGGCCCAGCTCGTCAACATTGGAGCCACAGCGGCAGCGATTGGGCTCATTAGTTTTAACTCCCAGTCGCAGGCTGGTAGCGGTCGTACTATCTAGGCCTATGTTGTGGGATGGCAATGGCATTTGATAATAAACTATATTAATCTTAGACATTTAGGGACATTTACACCTCTAAATAATCTTAGATTTATTTTGTATCTGCCTGTGTTTTTTAATTAATATTAAGTTTTTTTTTGGAATTTGATATTTTGGTTTTAATGCAACCATTGTATAAGAAGGGTAAAAAAGCGGCCAAGTGCGAGTCGGACTCGCCCATGAAGGGTTCCGTACCATTTAAGGCCTATTTAAAAAAACTACTTACTAGATCTCGTTCAAACCAATTTTCGCTGGAAGTTTGCATGGTAATGTATATCATATATTTTTTTCAGATTTTTCATTCTGTTATTTTAGAAGTTACAGGGGGGGACACATTTTTTTTTACTTTGGAAGTGTTTTTCGCGCAAACTATTCAGTTTAGAAAAAAATGATATTAGAAACCTAAATATCATTTTTGAAGACCTATCCATAGATATCCCACACGTATGGGTTTGATGAAATTTTTTATTTATTTTATGACGTATTAAAAAAACTACTTACTAGATCTCGTTCAAACCAATTTTTGGTGGAAGTTTGCATGGCAATGTATATCATACATTTTTTTTAGATTTTTCATTCTGTTATTTTAGAAGTTACGGGGGGGGGGGGACACACATTTTACCATTTTGGAAGTGTCTCTCGCGCAAACTATTCAGTTTAGAAAAAAATGATATTAGAAACCTCAATATCATTTTATAGACCTATCCATAGATACCCCACACGTATAGGTTTGTTGAAAAAAGATTTTTTGAGTTTCAGTTCGAAGTATGGCGAACCCCCAAAATGTATTATTATTTTTTTCTATTTTTGTGTAAACATCTTAATGCGGTTCATTTAACAGTATAGCTCTTATAGTTTCGGAAAAAAGTGGCTGTGACATAATCGGACAGACAGACGGACATGACGAATCTATAAGGGTTCCGTTTTTTGCCATTTGGCTACGGAACCCTAAAAAGGCGAGTGACGTGGGTCATGAGCATTTTTTGACCTACTTATACAACGTTGCATACAATATATTTCTACGTGTCAACAAAAATAATACAAACATCAAACTAGTAGAAACGTATAAACTTATAGGTAAATAAACCAAAAGTATAAAGCTAAGATACGTGAACATACATTCTTACGCACCCGGCTCGCCCTGGCCCGGCTGGTCAGCGACACCTTCTCTTAACTCATGAGGCCCTGGTACTTGCTCCTTGCTAAGTTAAATTATTGGCAAGTTTTTTTTTTGGCATAGTAGCCTATGGAGACTAACAAGCAACGCTAAGCGGTCTTCGTAGTCACATGCGCGTTTCTGACTTATGTAGTAATTGTTTCTACTATACAACCTAATGAATATTTTGTAAGTTGGCACTGTTGGCAGCAATGGACTTAATTTGAAACTATTTATTTTGAGTTTGTTAGGTTGGCAGCCATTCATCGCAGTAACATTTTAGCGATTATAAAGCACAAGTGCTGTTATGAGAAATAGACAATATAGACTTTTTCATCACATTTGCTGAAGGACAAAGGCCTATCCCGCGGGAGTTATGGATTGTAAAAAAAAGGTAGTTATAGCAATTATATCACTTATTTATACAAACCAAGTAGCATAAATGGGTTTTACTTTTATAATACTGACGTTTATAATTAAATATTTTTGTTTATGCTTACAATTATTTAATTTCCTTAATTTAACAGCTGTTTAAAATATTTTTACATCACTTTCAATCGTGGCTGAATAGGCGGGTCGAAACAGAGCAAGCATACGTGCGAAGCAATGACGTGCCTCAGCCGAGCCGGTGCGCGCGTTTTCCCTGCCTGAACGCGCCTATTGCGGAATAGGTATTTGCCTTCGATGCTTCACCTGCCAAGAAATTACAAAATGGCGGACGAATGTTTGATATGTCACTGTATTGAAGAATTATTTCGCTTAATATTTAGTTTTTTCTTCGCAAGTGTGATGAAAAACGTTGTGTGTAACTCCGGGGTAAGAATATTGCAAACTCGGGTCTTTAATTCCCGACAGCCGCAGGCTCGTATCCAAAATTTCACTTATCCCCCTCGTTGCACTATTCTTCGAACGTCTTATTTAAGTTCATAAGTACCTGGGCGACCGAGCTTTGCTCGGTTATAACTATTTATTGTAATATGGTGGTGTATACCTATACACCATCGAAGATTATCACCTGATAATCTTAACATTTTTTTACTAAATTAAACTTGTCTAAAACAATAAAAATTAAAAAATTATATATAAACTTGAACATATAAAAAAAAAAAAGTTAGTCACCGGGCGAGATTCGAACCCGTAACACTCGTTTAGCAGTCCGCGTCATTTAACCCGCTAGACCAGACGGACAGTGGCCGGTAACACGAAATTAGCGACCATATTCTGCGTCGAAAAAAAAAAACGCATGAAAACTCGAAAACACGCGTTTTCCCAAACATAAGACTAATCTAGATCGATAGTATACCCCTAAAAACCTATAGATAAAAACCGATAGTGTTTATTATGTATAAAAAAAAATAGATTTTATACATCTAAGTAATAATAATACTTTAGTTTGAATTGATATTTTCAGTTAATTGTATATTACGATTATAATTGTCGATGTGATAAATCACTTGGCTGAGTCAATCAATCAATCAATCAATCAATATTTTATTTGTTAGACATAGGTACATAGATGTGACAATTTAGAATTTATTAGCATCACTATGTCTTACCAGCATTAGGTGTACAAATTTTGTTTTGTGTTGGTAATTTTAACAATAAATTGCATGCTTAAATCTTACCTTATTCTAAACACTATATAAATTTTAGTATTGCATTAAATTAAATGAGTGAACCAGTCGTTTTCAAAGAGCTAACTTTCAATACGCCAACTTGTTAAACATTGAGTGATTTTCTATCCAGAACTAAACCAGATAGCTACGATAGTACTTTTTAGGAGAGGACGGAAAACCGCTCAAAGATGGACGAGTGAGCTTGAGGGCCCGACACGTTAGTGGGGGCCCTCAAATAATACGAGTCCATCTGTAGCGTTTCCTGCCGAGGAATTACATTGTGCTTTTCACGACTACTGCGAAGAAATAAGAAAAGATTTGCATAACTATAAGTACTTTAATAGAAATTAATACATAATTATATTGGCGTGAGGACATGGTTGAAAGAAAGCGATGAATTTTTGCCAGGAACCTTTATATTTTCTTCACTAGAAGAACTCATTTTTATAGCGTAGATACGTGTTTCTTGTATTGTTTTGTCAAACACAATTTACACTATCCATTAAGTATTTAATTCAGTATTTTTCGATCCCGCCTTTTTTACTTTTTTATCACTTTTAAGCGGCGTTTTTCTGTTTGCTTGAAACCAACTCTAAACTTAGAAGCGTTTTTGCTAAAAACCCACAAACGGCTACAAAAGTAAAAACGATTTAAGCGTGAACTGAATGGTTTTGATGTTCCTTTTTTTTATTACAAGTAATTGGTCCTATAAATAACCTAATTTTATTTTCGAACGAAAAAGTTGCGCCATAAAAAGACCTTTTACTCGCACCAATGACAGATGATGATAACAATGATTACCAATGACAGATGGTGATAACAATGAAATATTCTAGTAGTGGTGGTTCAGGTGTTACAGCTATTGCCTACTTTGCAGCTTGGTTTTAGACCATCTATTGCCATATTTGCGAACAGTGGCGTGAAAAATATATACCGGGTGGGGTGGGGCCTGTAAAGGGGCCCCACTGATTACGAGTTCGCCGGCCGATATCGGCCTGTTAGTTATTCGCAAAAGCTGACAATAGCGAGTAACTGACAGGCCGATATCGTCCGGCTAGCTGGTAATCAGTGGGCCTCTTAACAGGAGCAAAAAATACTGTAGGCTGCACTCCTCAATCTGACCAACATTTATTCAACATCTTTAAACTGACTTACGTTAACGTACTAACTTGTGTATTGATTTTTAGTACACTTTTAAGTTTATTCTAAAAACATTGCGAATTTTGTTATGTTTCAAGCGTGACAAGCAACTTCAATTAAATTATCGAAATTCATCTATTTTAAAAGTTATTGAAAAAAAGTGTCATCCTTTGAGGAGTACAATCTATATGCTTTCATTATTTGCTTGTGGTTCAGGCCCCACCCGGTATATATTTTTATGAATATTAGCCAAGTTTATAAGGGATGTCCAACGCTTGTGCGAGATATTTCATTTAGAGTAAAACTGCCTATTTAAAAATATGTATGTGAAGTGGTTAAATATATCGCGACCCATCCTTATACCTTGGTAACAAAAGTGTTACGAAATATTTGGCCACTTTGGCCGTGGCACTTATATATACATAATATATACTTTATTAATCATTGTAGTGATACATTCTATCAAATATTAGTTGGAGTACTTTTTTTAAATAATTCTTTCTGCTGCATATTGCATTTCGCATAGTCAAATGAATGACGTTTGTATATCTGCAGATTATTACTCCTTCATGTTCTAACTGCATACACTGCTTGTTTTTTTTATACTTACTTTCTTGCCTAAGTTACTGCTCTATTCAAAATAATAGTCCCAGTAAATATTCATTATATTCGAGACCATTTCGATAGGGAGATTCTATGTTATTATGCTTAGATAGTTTTAATTTCGACTATGGATTAATTTTTTTTCACGTATACTTAGATAGAGAAAAGCGATCCAGTTCTCGATCAGGCAGAAGAGAAGTTGAGAAACCAAGTAAAAGAACCAATAGCGGGTCAGAAAGGTACTGGAATAATGGCGGCAGGGAGGATGACCCACACGACCGACCTCGACCAAAACTTTCGTCGGCGCCTCACGAAGGGAAAGGTATTGTACCTAGAATTAGTTACTAGAACTAGTGTACGTCCTGTGTATGTGTGTACAAATACATAAATTATTTATGCAGTACATTTCAACCATTCTTAAATTGGTTTCTTGTAGGAGTACTTAAAATTCAAGGGCCGAAGTTGCACGTAAAGTGAAGTTCAATAGAAATTGCAAGTAATGTAAACCAATTTACCTGCATTACTTCGTGATCCCGCAGTTTTTAAACACACTCATGACCTTATCAACAGTCGATATACATACTTAAATATTTTATTAATATATTTTTTACTTAATATATATGTTGATTATTAATATTAATATTTCAGTAAAAACAACTTAGGGATGAATTTTAGGTTATTGTGTCAAATGCTAACAAAATCTGTCATATTTGTTTACATTATTTGCAATTTCTATTAAACTTCACTTTAGTTTGCACGCAACTATTTAAATATATTTTTTAATTGTATAGATAATAGACAATTACCCTGTTGTCAATAGGGGAGGGGGTATTAAGGTATCAGCATCGCTCGTCACATTCTTATTTCGTATCATTGTGCGTTCATCACTGGTTTTTTACCCTATTGTTCGCTCTCTTTCACTATCTTCTTTGGTAATATTGTATTTTAATACAGTTGCTCAAAAAGTGCTACTTTACGTAGCTGTTTAGCGTGCGGAAAGTTGGTTTTCGCGAACTAGTGCTTTTCACTTTTCCATTTTTTTATTTAATTTATTGGAAGCAATTCATGACTACTTATTGATGAAACTAACATCAACTAGTTTCCTTTAAAAGTAGTAATGCACATAAAATCCTTCTGTAAATGTAAGAATAATAAAAACATACATATTTCATATTTTATTACTTACCTCTTTATCATTATAACACGTTTATTTTTTAATATTGAATATTAAAAAACCGTTCTTAATAAGTTGTCTGAATGGAACGGAATAGCTGCCGAAACGCCTGTCATAGAAGAGGCGTTTTTATAATTTATTCGTTTTACTACAATTTAAATATACGATACACAAATAAACGTAAATACCGATACTTAGTAATAATACTACAATGTTTTATATTTACAATTGTTTCTGTCTTATAGAATATGCATAAAAAATTAATTGTTGTTTTTCTTATTTTGTCGCAACTGTATTAAAAAACGTCGTTTGTTACACGTAGGGCTAAGGTACGAGTATAACTTCCTAGGGAGGTATAGCTTTTTTTTTTATGTTGGTAGTAATTCATACGCATTAACTAGGTATAAATGAGTTTTACTTTTAAAATATTAACGTTTATAATTTACAGTTTTTGTTCATGATTAAAATATTTAATTTGATTAATTTAATAGCCGTTTGAAATATTATTACACCATTTTCAATTGTGGCTGAATGTCGGATAGGTTTGTGCTTTCGATTACGGAAGGTGGAGATAAGGAATGGAATCTCCATATACCAAAAAGTGTCATCAAAAAACCTTAAATAGGTCGCTACAATACCTAGAATACTTGAAAAGAAAATCAAATCATAGACAGCGCACTTCACTCCATCAATAACGCCTAGATTCTTAGCAACTCTAGCGCTACTCTGGAGAGATTTGGAACTATTATTTATAGCTGACCACTGGACACTTTAGCATAATTTCTGCCTTTGGAGATTGCGTTCTTTAACTCTACCTTCCATACTTTCGATGCCTAACCTATCATCGAAAGACAAAATGTCGGAAGACTGTTTGAAATGTCACCGTATTTAAGAATTTCGTGTGTCGCGGCTGCGTTTAAGGAGGAAAAATACACTAAGTGAATTTATTTATTTAGATTATGACCAAATTTACCTAAATATATCTTAATTCGAAAGGGTAATTAATTTTGAAAACAAATGCTAACCTTTCTTGAACATATTGCCTACAAGTTGGACCCTTAAAAATATACAACGGTTGTACTTTACTACACCTTATAAAATACAGTTGCCCATCGCGTTTTTCAGTATGTATGTATTATGTAACTCAAAAATTACTGAGCGGATTTTCCTGCGATTTTCACTTATCAATAGAGTGATTCGTGAGAAAAGTTTAGGTGTATAAAATGTTAAGTTTTGTAACCCGTGCGTGGTCGGGGCGGGTCGCTAGTTATTCATAAGATTACTGCTAAGCAGTTGTCTTATGATCCCATACACAAATAGACTTTAGCGCCGCCACTCACATGAAGTTGATTTAACATATTTAGATACCACTGTCAGTCTTTTAATTGACAGATTCAAGTGCTGGAGTAGAAAATGTAATTTCTAATATTGTTAGTACTGTTATGCAATGGCGATTGTAAACATTTTTGTTGCCGTTCTTTCTAGTTTATTCACATTCTTTTGAGAAAAAAGGATTAATTAAAAATCCGTTTTTTTAATCAACAGCCTAGACTGCCTTAAAGTTGATTAATTGTTGAGAACATTCAATTATTATTTTTCGTTTGATATTATAGATGGGCAGTCTTTACAAGACATGGACATATCTCCGGACCGGAGTACGCCGCTCTCCGAGAACTCGTACGGCGGGCGGGACGTCAACTCCGTGGCGCGGAACAACGCGGACAGCAACACGGTGCCGCCTGTCGTCGTGCTCGACAATTCTAACCAACCGGTGCGTCACATCTAATCTTCTTATTTGCCATAAATCTAATTAGTCGCCTTAACCCCCTTAGCTTCTCGACGACACGTGGTCAGGTCAACAAAAACACTCAAGATTTTAAACTTTAAATTTAAATATAAGAAATTTAGACCCCTGGGAGTTAAGAGGTTTAGGGGAATGATTTCGAGTATTAGTGGATAATTGTGTGGAATGATATATTTCCTCAAAAGGATTTAGTGATAGACAGCACGATTAGAAAGGATAGACGGAGAGCTGGTAGACATTTTAGAGTAGCAAATTTGCCTGATACTTCTATGAAACCCTAGCGGAGCACTGCAGTCTGGCTGCAGGGTAGCGGGGCTAAATCAACCTTTGTAAAATTGTAACTTGCAGCAGTGGGTAAATCTTGTTTCACGCCTGTTAACATGCGATATAATATCATCATATCCTTCTGCATCCTCGCCCTGTGTCTACTGAATGTTGGTGAATGTGATAAATTGATGAATTACATTGTGATTTTATTTGCAGAGCGGCTCGTTGCTGGCGGCTGCCCTGCCTCGAATCGTGGCGGCGCCGACGGTGTCAATGCCTTCAGCGGCGGCGACGGTCACGGCGGTGGCGCCCGCGCCGACGGCGGCCAACAACGGCGGTGCCACGCCCGAGGGCAGCGGCGGCGGCTCACCGCACCGCGACGCTGGCCCGCCCACGCCGACGCACTCGGAGAACACCGACCCGCACGCGCCGCCGCTGCATCTCGACACGGCGCTGCCCAGGAAAAGTGAGGCTTCTAGATATGTAATTTATATGTTGGGTTTTCGTCTCAGTTCTTATTTTTTTAGTTGCAAAAATTGAAATACAAACAGTTTTGTGAAATTCCCCAACTATTTAAACAGTTTTGTATATGGTTACCATGTTTGTTTTTTATAAATTGAGCTTGCTTCCGAACTTTTACATTTAACTTGCAATAATCACTTGTTGCAAATTTCAAGTTACATTAATGAGTAATTTGTGTGTTAGTGGAGTGCCTGGGCAGCTACTCGTCGGTAGTGGGCGGCGCGCTGCACCACCCGCAAGCGCCCGCACTCACGCCGTCGCTCGTCAACTACGTGCGCGCCGACCTCACGGCGCACGTCTCCGGCTGGCCCGCCGACATTCTCGAGAAACAGGCGAGCTGTCCATTTTTATTCACTTTACCATTTTTAAACCATTTTTCTACGCAACATAAGAAGTTAAGATCTCACATGCCGCAGCTTGAGTACGACTTCCTCATCTTACAAGATATCAAAGGAACATAAACGGCACGATGCGCGCTAGGAATGAAAATAAAAAACTGTCCATATCTTGTTAAATAATAATATACTTAAGTCACAGATTTAGGATTAACTAGATACCGCAAGTACAAGACTTGCGCGAGTTTTTAAGTAGTACAGTTCAATACTTCTTGCTCAGTGGTGCTCATTACATCCCAAGTGCCAGATGTTTATTACCACGCAACAAAATGCCTCATTGTAGCACAATTAACTGTGCGAATACGACGAGAGTGGTTAGTCGTGTGAAAGGTGACATTTCTTTTCATAAGTAAGTAATTTTGTTATTAAATATCGCCTTATTTAATTTAAAATCATTTATTTTCAATTTCGTCGGGGATAGTGCAATACCGCGCAACTAACAAAGTCGTAAGAGTTCGAAATTCAAACAATGTACAAGGTAATTGGACCTTACTGCATTTGTTAGTTACGCGGTATTGCACTATCCCCGACGATTTGTAATGATGTCGTGACGTTTCTATTAAGATAGTCAAAAGATAGTGTCTTTACGAAGTACGCCATCCATTACGGCTTATATTTGAAGGCATTTTATTTGTAGGTCGCAATGGACAGCAAACACGATACTTTCGTAAGTTTCGTACATCGTTTAGTTGCATGGTAGGAGGGATTTTCTCATATTCTTTCGATTTTAAGCCACTAGTTTTGTACACTGCGATGTTTTATGCAGTATCACTATGAAATTCGATTTATATTCGATTTTTGTGACAGTTTCGTATTACGAAGTCGTATTACGTATTACGAATCTTTATGAAGTTTAAGCTTAAGTATAAAGTGAGAGATTATATAATATTGTTATTCTTAATGTTATAGTATATTTCTCAAATCTGGAGCACCGACTGTACTGGAATCGCTTCACATTTTTTGTCCATAAACTCGATTTATACTCGATATAAAATCAATCATAAAAACGTCGATTTATTATTACCTACGCCTTTGAATCGGATCACCGTGGCGATAGCGTTGCACATCACAAAATCGCTTGCGTGACGTCATAGTAGGCATCAAAAAATTGACACGTTCGGTCCCCATACTATTGAGCATGTTTGCGGCGTCTAGGTGGTCTGTGACTAAAGTAAATTGTTGAAGAGGCTTGAAACTGACCAATAGATGGACGAGTTAGTTTGAGAGCTTCGCAATCGCTTTAATTTCTGTAGACGCTTTATTTACTACAATTATTCGCGTTTACAACTAACCTTTCAAGTGGCGTACCATATATTTTTTTACATTACAACTTCTTTAAAATCAAAACTGCCTAATTTCGGACGGTAGAAGGAGTGTGTAGATCAGCTCACCAAACGCGTTAGTTTCGCGTCGCATTATTTCACATGAACTAGCAGGCGTTATTTTCTCTAAAAAAATGTTATTCCAATAGTTTCTTTTCCAAAAACATTTCCTTCACAACTTAACCCTTTTCCAGTCATAG
The DNA here is from genome assembly GCF_033807575.1 of Cydia pomonella. Lineage (NCBI taxonomy): Eukaryota > Metazoa > Arthropoda > Insecta > Lepidoptera > Tortricidae > Cydia > Cydia pomonella. The sequence continues at coordinate 13,180,104 of NC_084703.1, read as the reverse complement.
TACGATTTACCGACCACATATGGGACAATAGAATTTCAACTTTAGTATTCCGGGTTAAAGTTCAAATTTCGGGAAATGTGTCTTGTTTTCAAATGAATCCTCAAAGCTGGGTTAATTTGAATATATTTGGATTTTTTGAAAAAACCTTGTAGATTGCTACGGCCTGGATAAGGGTTAACTAGACGGAGCCCCGTGAAGCGGTTAGCGGGGCTCCTATTTCTGGGCGGTTTGCCCTTCAGGCATCTGAAGCTACCTAACGAACTATCGATTTAGTGTGAATACCGTTAAAACATTACACGTTAGGAAAAAAAGCGACAAGGATTTACACGTGTAATAAAACGTAGTACTATGAAAATAAACGATTGGTTAAAATATTAAATAGGGAAAATGCGAATGGAAATAATGCTACGCGGAAGTAACGCGTTTGGGGTGTAGATCGAGCTTCTTCAGTAGAAGATCGCAACTAGCCATACATTCTGTTACACAGTTGTACGTAACAACTATAAATTAAAAGTTATTGAACCAAATTTTATTTACTGTAAATATGGTGCTACTTTACCGCCCCAGTGCGGTAACTAGCACTATATGCGTATGTCGAAAAATTTAAGGGCCATATGTACTGTAAAACGTTGTACTCGTACAATACACGTTTCGCACTTGTATCATAACGTACTATTACAGTACATATGGTGCTACTTTACCGCACTAGTGCGAAAATTTGCATATTACGTTACTGTGTCGAACATTTAAAGGGCCATATGTACTGTAAACCGTTGTACGATACATGTGCGAATAGGTAATTCGCAACTCGTATCGATTTAAAACACTCCCTTCGGTCGTGTTTTAATTTCTCACCACTCCTTTCGAATTTCCTATTTTTCGCACTTGTATCGTAATGTACAGTCAGCATCAAAAGTAGCGGATGAAACAACGCGCCAAAAGTATCTGATATTCCGTATAACTTTTCCAAATGTAGATAAATTTCTAAAATTCGCGTTCAAAAATATATCTTTTACAGTCTTAGTTGTTATATATTAAAGACATCACTTTTTGTTAATCCGTTACAGAATGTTAGATACTTATGAAATGTTATTTGACCTGCTACTTTTGATCCTGACTGTACAATTATTAAATAGACTTTGTGATTACAAATTTAAAATTCGCAATGATTGTTCGATTTTATCATGTCTTGCTCTGCATGCTTTTTTACGAAGCAGCAACGTGCCTCAAAAATACGCAGGACTTTTTCACCTCCTCGGTCGGGAATTTTAACCCCTTAGCTTTTTAATTTTCCTTTAACAGAATATGCAAATACAGTAGAATCCATACAGTTATAACGAAGCCCGAGGGCCTGCTGATATTGTCGAGCTAACCGGACGACGTACTAAACGAACTGTAAAATTAAAAAAAAAATTAATATTATTTATTTTTATTTTTACAACCATCAAAGAAAACAAAAACATTCAATGAAAAGATGTATTTATTTACATTGTATTTCAACATTTTGTCTTAAATGGAGATACTTGTTTGTTTGTAAAAAGCTACTTGTAGGAGTAGTCACTCATCAGCTGCAAATTACTGCCGTAATATAAAACGTCGCAATTCTCGCGGGTCTAACCAAGATGACAGTCGTACATCGATAATCTAATTTTTGTTTATTCAAAATATAATTTTTGATACAATCCTTTACGGTATGTTTTGTTTCAACAGGCAACTAATACTCACCGAGACAATTCTAACAAAGCAATTCTCAGTCAGATTGCGTTGTTTTATCACACAGTTCCTATAATATAAGGCCATAAGATCAGCTTGATGGTACCTAAATATTGCATTGTCGTTGTCATTGATATTCCAATCAGCATAATCAAAAGCAATATCTCCATTCTAGCAGAGCCATTATCCATAAATTTTCATACATAAGTTCATCAATTATCACATTATCTTTCGTAAAATACGATAATAATCCATAAAGTTGTACAGTCAGCGTCAAATACTTAGTAGCGGTCAAAGTGTCTAAATAGTTCGGTACACCATACTAAATATATGGTGTATAGTTTCTATTTTTCTCCGTGAGCTTCTACGGATTATCGTCTTATCTATTGTTTAGAAACCGCAAAGGCGCGTGCCACTATGAAAAAATGGTCAAGCCGCATAGGTAGCGTTTATTGAATTACTACTCTATTGAGCACGGAATAAGATGCATTATGAACTAATACAGAATTCTAACAGAATAGCTGTCTGATCTCTATTGGTGCGTCTAAGGTAGGCGATTAAACGCTCTCAAACCAGCTTAACTTGTGACACTGCGATCCGAAACAAAGATACGTATTCGAAGACCTCGCTTGCAATGGTAATGCGAGCGCACGGCTAGCTAGCGCCAAGGAAGCAAAGTTATGTTTCTCGAGGAGCAGGTAAAAAACAGGGCCGGATTTTCACACAATTAATTTAAAGAGATAAAACATAACACTATTTAAATAGTAGGTACACATCTAACAGAATGGGTTTGTGTAATTACAATAATAACGAGATATACTCATTTTTATAATCAACTGTTTAAACAGTTGTTTGCTAATTTTAAACTTTAAACAGGCTAATTTTAAATAAACAATAAAACAATGGTAAAATAGTAATAAATATGTATATCCATTTAACAATCCCGTACTACTAATGTTAAAATAGACCTATATGTTATAATTATGTACACTAAAATAAAGATATTATTTACAATAGAGTACACATTTAGTAAAACATTTATACAAATTTATATAATGAGTCAACAAAAAAATAAGTAACATATACATAAAAGTGTATGCATAAAATAAATAAATATAAAACAAAATATGCATATCGTTTAGAGTCAAATCACGCTAACTCTTTCAAGTAAACCATACAAACAGTGTCAGTTTGTTAGAAGTCTGAAGAGTTAGCGTTATTTCGTAAAACCACCCAAATATATTTGTGTGAAAATCCGGCCCTGTTTTTTACCTGCTCCTCGAGAAACATAACATTGCTTCCTTGGCGCTAGCTAGCCGAGCGCTCGCATTACCAGTGCAAGCGAGGTCTTCGAATACGTATCTTTGTTTCGGATCGCAGTGTCACAAGTTAAGCTGGTTTGAGAGCGTTTAGTCGCCTACCTTAGACGCACCAATAGAGATCAGACAGCTATTCTGTTAGAATTCTGTATTAGTTCATAATGAATCTTATTCCGTGCTCAATAGAGTAGTAATTCAATAAACGCTACCTATGCGCCTTGACCATTTTTTCATAGTGGCACGCGCCTTTGCGGTTTTTAAACAATAGATAAGACGATAATCCGTAGAAGCTCACGGAGAAAAATAGAAACTATACCGAACTATTTAGCTACTTTGGTTGTACTTAAAATGGAGGGCGCTCTCACTTTTTTTGTCATACTAAATTGAACCTTATCCTCGAGCTAGAAAGGTGTTCGTACCAAACTAGAGAAAATGTACTCAATCCGCTAGGTATACATTCGTAACATGCATTTGAATCCTTCCTCCATTGCAGTGTCACAGCTGGTCGTCAGTTGCGCGGCCTCTGTCAAATTTTTCCTCTATGGTTCATACAAATAAACAATAATTGTACCTATTTTATTAATGTGACACTGATTTTTACTCTTTTTTGTAAAGTATAATTTTTCACAATCTAGCCGCGTATTCGCGTCTAACGACAATCTCAAAGTAAACAAGTAGTAAGTATTTATATGCCCAATGAAAGTTTCTGTTTAATATTCAACTGCCCGAATAATAATAAAACAAATTATACTACTTGTTTACAGGCAAATAAATACACTGAAGAAGCCTATCAACTGGGGTGTCTACAGTGCACGCGCGTGTCCGCAGAGCTGAAGTGCTCGCGCTCACTCGTACGCCACACCGAGATACAAGCCACCTTACAAGAACAGAAGTAAGTCCGTTTGCATATAGTGTAGCGTTTGTCGAAGTTGAACTTAAGGTAAAACTAGCATGTTTGAAGCTTACAGTTAACATGACAGTCTGTCACTTATTATGTGTACGTGGTGTACAGGATAATGTACCTGCGGCAGCAGATCTCGCGGCTGGAGGAGCTGAAGTCGCAGAACTCGTTCATGTCGTCGTCTGAGGACTAGGGGCGTGCGCGGGGCGCCGAGCCCGCCGCGCCCGCGTCCGCGCCCGCGCCCCGCCCCCGGCTAGCGCCCTCCGCGCCCACGTGACGTGAGGACCTTTTCATTTACCTGTCAATGCTAAACATTGTTCATTCCGTTCTCTTTCTATGTAATTTAGATCGAATGATTACTGTTAAATGTGTTGTGTGATTTGGTGTTAAATTCTAAGCAATTGTTCTCGTGAAAATGCACGATTGGTCAATTTGGGTTTGAACTACTTTACAATTCTATGACATGTAAATGATTATTATTATTGAATGAAATAAATGGTAGGTAAGTCTATAGTACGTTGAAGTGAGTGAGGGAGCTCTCGCGCCGCGCTCCATTCACTATTTAGACTGACTCTGCACTTCACACTTATTTTTATTTAGTATATTTTTAATTGCATTGAGAATCACCAGGCTACTTCTAAAATTAATTTGGTTCTCACTTTTAGTAAAATATATGTGACTTTTTGTGGTCATATTGTTGTATAAGGAGATCCAAACTATGTCTATTCAGTCTCATTCAGTTCAGTTGCCTGGCGGCTCTCAATGTATGTTTCTATGACTTGGCATTTTTATATTTAGATTTTGAATACACGTAGATAATTCTTTTCATGACTTTTTCAGTTGGGTCACTTTTGTAATATTTTATTATTAAATGATAATTTCGGTCATATGTAAGGATACAGTGATTTTATAAGAAGTGTTTATTGTAAAATAATAAATTATTGAAATAATTGTTTCATAGGAAATTTATTATTTTTCTATAGTTCCGACTGTCCCCGCGAAAGTTCCTTTGACAGTGAAAAGCCTATTTACTTACCAAAATATATCTCAAAAATGAGTATAATTCATAAAATGTTATGAGCTCAGGGCTGGGGCCAGGCGCCGCGCCGGATGGAACTATCGCGAGAACAGCGCGTTAGGTGTAGTGACCAGAGAACGGTTATGTAAAATGTAACAATTGATCGCGGACACCGTTTAGAGGCATATGTGAGATGGGGCCCCGGCGTATATCGAGGGGACCGTGAGCTCTGTGTGTGAGGCCCTCTACGCTTTCTGTTTACTATCGGCAATATTGTAAGCAATACGTGTTCAGTTAAGGGCTAATCCATTGACACCAAAGTTAATAAAGTGCACGAGCCGTGGAATGAAAATCGATATTTTCTACACATAATTTGTGTTCCAACTTACTATAAATTTCCTTATGCCGTAGTTGAAATTTAATGAATTACTGTAAATATTGATATAATAAAAAGTACTTCGGAGCAGATACTTGTAGAACCTTCGTTTTTCATTTACTAGACTGCTTAAGCCAGTACGCTACGAAAAATGCAGAACAGTTACTAGTCGACAAGCAATACTGACTGCTATCAAAGAGAATTTGAAATAGAGGTGGATTGTCAAAAAAAAACTTTGTAACCACAGTAAATTTACTGTCATTTTTTAGACACATGATTAAAAATAAGAACGCCATCTGACTTTGATCCTTATTCTCTCACCGATATGTGTTAAATTTGTTAAATATCAAAAAATGGCGTCATCTAATAGATCAAAGGCCAAAGGTATGACGGCATCGATTCGAGCGATGGCGCCATAACCTTTGGCCTATGCCCGGTAAGATCGCGCCACTTTTTGATATTAAACAAATTTAACACATTAGTGAGCGGATAAGGATCGAAATCAAATGGCATTTTAAAAGTTTTAATCATGTGTCTAAAGATGGCAGTAAATTTACTGTGGCTACATAATTTTCTTTGACAATCCACCTCTATTTCAAATTCTCTTTACTGCTATTAACAATAAAGGTATTCTCATAAAATCTTCTCCCCGTTATTTTTAAATCTTAGGTTCTACGGAGTTTTCGTACTCCGGATTAATGCAATTTAAAATTAATCGAATTTATTTTGTAGAACGTATTATTGAGAAGGATCAATAAATAATGATAGTCTTGTAAAAAGGGAACCAGCATCCTCTTTGCATATTTACGTCGCATAAAAATGATGCTTGAAAAAGCTTGGCAAGTATTGTTTTGTCTAAAGAAATGTTAGAGTGACGAGGTCCTAGATGGTGAAGTGTATACATGTGTAAGTGGGCGGAGGGAGCGGCCGGCGCCGGGTCCTCACCCCGCAAACGTTAGTACGTATACGTATGTATCGCCGGCGCATTTTTAGATAGATATCGATCGCATGACGGACGTATTCCACGTAGTTACATCAATGTTCATTTTGACCAATCAAATGTATAAACTATGTAAAAAGCAGGTATTTTGTAATAATAATTGATTGTAACCAGAAATTCATGTAGGTATTAGTTGATTTTTAAGAAAATCATATAAGCTTATTTGATAATCAAAATAATTTGCATGCTTTGTGATTACGAGAGTGCAAACAAACGAGGGACGATTTCAATTTGTATCAAGTCTAGGAAAACATTTGAATAAAGGAGTAATTAGCAAAAGGTTAGTTAGTGGTAAATTCTGGTCTAGGTTTTTATTTTTCTAATAATTAGGGCTAAATATTATCAATTTAATTCAACTGCTAAATTTTGCCACCCTATGTAAATGATATTAGCAGAAATAAGTACTGTGATATTCATTCACTTTCACGCGTTAAATAAAATAGTAATACATATGTAATTTATGTTGTTTAAGTCTGTGTGGAGTTATCTATTGTAAAATTAGACCACGCTGTTTGTAATGAAGACTTAACGCCCGAGTCCAACCTTCATACAGTCTCGTGACTAATGTTAGTCAAGTCATTCCGATTGGATAGTTTTACAATTCCGTAAACAATACTACAGTAATACCAACGTTTAATGGTATTAACTGCTTGTTCTAGTTGATGTATCAACCTAAAATTGTATATTGATTTTATTGATACATGAATTTTATTTCATTACACAATGCCCTCTGCCTGCAATGCCTATGAAACTTAAATTCCTATAAGTACATAAATGATGGAAGTATTGAATGACAATTATTTACAAAGTTTAAAATTTTACAGAATTGTAATACACGTAAAAATTGCAGCGGTGGCACTATGGTTCTATTTTTATCCCTTGTCACTATGCCCGTCACTTTCGCGCTAACATACTTGTTAGAACGTGACAGGCATGCTGACAAATGATAAAGAGCCGACCATCTTAGCCCTACTGCTCGTGCTATTGGAACATTTGTCACTGTATGAAGATTAGGCTCCAAATAGTAATTTATACAGATCGCGATATGTATCGCCTCCACATTAGGCTTGCCTATGATTAATTTCCTTTTCACCACACCAACTGATAAAGGCCCTCTTGGTTGTTCAAAAACGAATGAGAAAGTTGCGTTTTATCCACATGTGAGGCAAAGTAATCAGATGCAAATTTTGAGTCGTTTCCTTATGTTAGCTGGTAGAATTGATTTTTAAATGATGATTTTGGATGATAAATATTGAATTAAGTTCATTGGATTTGATTTGGTTTGTTTTTTTTTTTTTTGGTTTTGCATAATTATTATTTTCCTCGCGTTGGTGTGGTGAAAAATGTGTTTCACTCGGAGGCAAAGTTTGTTTAACCCTCGTGCATTGAAACCCTCGCAACGCTCTAGATTCCACTTCTCGAACCACTCGCAACGCTCGTGGTTCAATTTTGGAATCTTTCGCTTGCTCAGGTATCAATATTAGCACGAGCGGTTAAACAACTTTGCCTCCTTGTAAAACAAATAACTATTTCATGTTCTACATAACATCGTAACTTTTGTTTTCTGACTTAGTTTGAAATAAGAAGTTTTAACCAGTTTAAATAAATCCGTTTCAAAATTACTATTAGTATGAATTGTTCCTATATAATAACTATCGGATATGTTTGCCTACCACACCAACCGTAGCAGAATATAGTCATATATACCTATAAAACATGTTATATTCAGTTTGTTAGTGCGGTGGTGGCTGAGTGAATATGACGTCCGACTTTCAATCCGGAGGTCGCGGGTTCAAATCCCAGCTCGTACCAATGAGTTTTTCGAAACTTACGTACGAAATATCATTTGTCGCTAGCTTTTGGGTGAAGGAAAACATCGTGAGGAAACCTGTATAGTCGTTAGATTTGTAGCTGGCCCCCAACGGCTAATCCATTGTCTATTGTTAACTAAAACGGCGCGTGCCACTACCTGCAAAAAAAAGGGTCGTATAATTCTAATTGGCACCTGAGCGCGGGCTAGTCTAACGCTCAAAAAACCAGTATAGGTATGCTCTCTGATAACGCGCCTTTGTTACGCATATCGAGGACACATTTTAGGCTGATTCGGTAGCGTTCGACTCGCCGACACTCAGAAACCGTATAGGGATAGGGACCACACAACTCGCAAATTATTTTTCCATTTGTTCATTTTCAATCTTATTTCAATTACCATAAGAGTTGTAATTAAATAACCGGTTAAAGTGACCGGGCCCTTTTTTTGCAGGTAGTGGCACGCGCCGTTTTAGTTAACAATAGACAATGGATAAGCCTTTGAGGGCCAGCTATAGTTTCTATTTTTCTCCGTGAGCTTCTACGGATTATCGTCTTATCTATTATTTAAAAACCGCAAAGGCGCGTGCCACTATGAAAAAATGGTGAGGCCGCATAGGTAGCGTATATTGAATTACTACTCTATTGAGCACGGAATAAAATTCATTATGAACTAATACAGAATTCTAACAGAATAGCTGTCTGATCTCTATTGGTGCGTCTAAGGTAGGCGACTAAACGCTCTCAAACCAGCTTAACTTGTGACACTGCGATCCGAAACAAAGATACGTATTCGAAGACCTCGCTTGCACTGGTAATGCGAGCGCACGGCTAGCTAGCGCCAAGGAAGCAATGTTATGTTTCTCGAAGAGCAGGTAAAAAACAGGGCCGGATTTTCACACAAATATATTTGGGTGGTTTTACGTTCTTTAATTTAAAAAGATAAAACATAACACTATTTAAATAGTAGGTACACATCTAACAGAGTGAAAATTTTGTTTTATATTTATTTATATCATACGTACAATATTGTGTAGCTATATATAACTTTATTTTTGTTGACTAATAATAATGTTAATTTATTCATTCAAGATAACAATGATCTTATTTTGTTAGTACAGTCTTAAAAAAAATATATATATAAATTTCTATAAGTAAATGTTTTACTAAATGTTGTAGTCTATTATAAAATTATATCTTTATTTTAATGTATTATAATATATAGGTATATATTTAAAACTATTTTAACATTGTTTTCTGTGATTTTACCTACTGTCGAATAACGCTAACTCTTTAGACTTCTAACAAACTGACACTGTTTGTATGGTTTGCTTGGAAGAGTTAGCGTGATTTGACTCTAAACGATATGCATATTTTGTTTTATATTTATTTATTTTATGCATACACTATTATGTATATGTTACTTATTTTTTTGATGACTCATAATATAAATTTGTATAAATGTTTTACTAAATGTGTACTCTATTGTAAATAATATCTTTATTTTAGTGTAAAAATAATTATAACATATAGGTCTATTTTAACATTAGTAGTACGGGATTGTTAAATGTATATACATATTGATTACTATTTTACCATTGTTTTATTGTTTATTTAAAATTAGCCTGTTTAAAGTTTAAAATTAGCAAACAACTGTTTAAACTGTTGATTATAAAAATGAGTATATTTCGTTATTATTGTAATTACACAAACCCATTCTGTTAGATGTGTACCTACTATTTAAATAGTGTTATGTTTTATCTCTTTAAATTAAAGAACGTAAAACCACCCAAATATATTTGTGTGAAAATCCGGCCCTGTTTTTTACCTGCTCTTCGAGAAACATAACATTGTTTCCTTGGCGCTAGCTAGCCGTGCGCTCGCATTACCAGTGCAAGCGAGGTCTTCGAATACGTATCTTTGTTTCGGATCGCAGTGTCACAAGTTAAGCTGGTTTGAGAGCGTTTAGTCGCCTACCTTAGACGCACCAATAGAGATCAGACAGCTATTCTGTTAGAATTCTGTATTAGTTCATAATGAATCTTATTCCGTACTCAATAGAGTAGTAATTCAATAAACGCTACCTATGCGGCCTCACCATTTTTTCATAGTGGCACGCGCCTTTGCGGTTTTTAAACAATAGATAAGACGATAATCCGTATAAGCTCACGGAGAAAAATAGAAACTATACAAATCTAACGACTATACACATCTGCGAAGAAATTCAAAGGTGTATGTGAAGTCCCCAATCTACATTGGGCTAGCGTGGGGACTATAGCCCAAGCTCTCTCGCATGAGAGGAGGCCTATGCCCAGCAGTGGACATATATAGGTTGAATTATCTATCTATATAAATAAAAATCAAATACGTTTGTTAGTCACGCATAAACTCGAGAACCGCTGGACTGATTTAGCTAATTTTGGCATTGAAATGTTTGTATTAGACGCCAGAAGGTTTAGGAAATGATGATTTTGAGAAATCCAACCCCTAAGGGGGTTAAAAGGGGGATGAAAGTTTGTATGGGGTTCAAGTTTTATTTTAAGCTAGGAACTTGATACTTTATAAAAAGGTATTTTATTTAAATAGAAGAAAACGAAATTCAGCGGTTTTGAAAATTTATCCCCTAAGGTGGTGAAAAAGGGGTTGAAAGATTTTATGGAGATCAAATATTTTTTTGAGTGCGGGATTAAGAACTTTGTACGTAGGCATATTAATAAAACACAAGAAAAGTAATTTTAGCGTTTTTGAAAATTCAACCTCTAAGGGGGGTTAAAAAGGGGATGAGGGTTTGTATGGGGTTCAAGTTTTATTTTGAGCTAGGAACTTGAAACATTTAAAAAAGGTATTTTATTAAAATAGAAAACTAATTTCAGCGTTTTTAAAAATTCATCCCTTAAGGAGGTGAAAAAGGGGTTGAAAGATTGTATGGAGATCAAATATTTCTCTGAGTGCGGGATTTGAAACTTTGCACGTAGGCATATTATAAAACACAAGAAAAGTAATTTCAGCGTTTGAAAATTCAACCCCTAAGGGGGGTTAAAAAGGGGATGAAGGTTTGTATGGGGTTCAAGTTTTATTTTGAGCTAGGAACTTGAAACTTTGTAAAAAGGTATTTTATTAAAATAGAAGAAAACTAATTTCAGCGTTTTTGAAAATTCATCCCCCAAGGTAATGAAAAAGGGGTTGAAAGTTTGTATGGAAGTCAATCATTTTTTTGAGTGCGGGACTTGAAACTTTGTATATGGTAATATTATTAGAATAAAACAAAAACTATTTCAGCGTTTTTATAAAATATTTTCCTAAAAGGGTCAATTAGGGGTTGAAAGTTTGAATCCATTACAAATGCTTTAAAACTTCATAGAAAAACATAATGTAAGACAAAAAAAAAAGTTATTTTAACGTTCTTGATAATTCAACCCCTAAGGACGTTAAAAAGGGAATAGATATGTGGTACGAGTTTTTTTAAAGCTAGGAACTTGGTAAACGGGCATTACCTCTATATTCAAATAGACGAAATCTGATACATATCACGTTTTTAGGGTCCCGTACCCAAAGGTTCAAACGGGACCCTTTAACTAACTAACACGAGTAATAACTGAGACTTCGCTGTCCGTCCGTCACCAGGCTGTAACTCATGAACCGAGATAGCTAGACAGTTGAAATTTTCACAGATGATGTATTTCTGTTGCCGCTGTAACAACAAATACTAAAAACAGAATAAAATAAATATATAAGTTGGGCTCCCATACAACAAACACATAATTTTGCGGTTTTTATAAATAATGGTACGGAACCCTTCGTGCGCGAGTCCGACTCGCACTTGGCCGGTTTTTTTTAATTCATTCCCTAAGTTAGTGAAATAGGGTTGTAAGTTTGCATCGGGAACGAATTTTTTTGTAAATAGTGATCTTGAAATGTCGTAAAAGACACAATATAAATCGGTAGGCGAAAGGATTTTCCTCGGCATACACGTGTTCATTACGTCTGTTACAGTTAGTACAATGCAGGACAATTGTAGTGAATTGGCAAATTATTCAGTCGTTTTAGTATCTAGGATACAAATACACATTCTATGTGATTTAGACATTACTGTTGTGACTGCTTCACTAGGTGCTAAAAAATACTCAAAGATCTCAATTTAAAGTGGTTATTTTAACATTTATTATTTATATATCTATATTTAAAAAAAACATGAACTACAATTAACAATTCTAAAAACAACGAACTTTCTGGAGTGAAATCAGATAATAGACGGGTATATATTGCGTATTTTAATAAAAATGGTGTCCAATGTTTATATTTCGTCAATTGTAGAAATAATATTGTGTCATGTCGGAATCATTATTATGGACGCCTCACCAGTTGTACAATTAACTTAGTTATGTGTAAGTTTAAATTTGTTAAAACTTATTACGGCAAGCGTCGGCCGGATGCATCGGTCCGTCAAGTCATACGGATGGGTAACGTAACGTTAAATTAGGCCCCCTCGTGCTCTTAGTCAAATAAAATTATTTGTCACACAAACTAACTCAACTGATGGTGAGGTGATGGACATTTCCTTTAAAACAGTAGGTACTCGTATTTATATCAGTTCATTTATTTTACTAACAATATTTTCCGAGGTTTTAAATTTCATTTCAAGTTGCACTTAAGGTTCCTATGTCACCTAAGGTTGAAATGCCGTCACATAATTACGGTACGGTAACGCTAATTCGTTATTCGCGTTTGCGCCGATCCTATAATTATGGATGGTGTTTACCAGTAGGTAATTGGGTCTACCATTTTGATAAATAAACTCGAAATTCAAAGATAAATAAGTCCCATATCGAACAATCGATTCATCGCTGGACATAAAATTATGTCGTTCTTTAATCAGTTATCTGGGTAAGCAGAGCAGTGCCGCGAATGATCCAATAGTCTGAGGGAGCGTCAGCTGCCAGCAACACAGGCAGCACAAAGTTGGTGCTGTGGCCGGTGGTGGAGAGAGTGCCCGCGCGCTCCGACGTCTTGTAGAGGGGCGCCTCGTAGCGAGGATCCGGTTTGGGCAGCTGGAGAACCGGATAAAACCAAACCACGGGTAGAGGAGGATTCATTTGACCTGGGGTTATAAAAAACGTAATCAAGTATTCGTTCTATTACAGACTATTTACCTAGGAATTTTACTATGGACGCCACACAACACAACAACAAATTGTCAGCTACATTCGGTCAATTTGTGGCATTATCTAGGAAAAGGGACCTTATTGTCGATGGCGCTTACGCTGCACTGCGTCGCGCAGCGTTGTATTTGTATCGAAGCATCGTTTATTACGGCGGAAGCGTCATCGACAATAAGCTCCCTTTTCATAGATAACGTCACATTTGTGTTCTTGTCTATACGTAGTGCATTTTATCTTATTCCATTCATTCGAGAAACCGCTTTCTACCGTTGACCATGCACTCTGCTCGCCGTGAGTATCGTGGCCGGATCATAAGGGTCGATCGTGCCCTACCATCACGTTTCCATGTTAGTCAATTGTACCTGGCAACGCATCGACCAAGCAATTGCGTTCGGCGTCCCAGCGCGCTGCATCGATGAACAGCCCGTGTATGTTTACGCCGTCCGTCGGCACCTCCAGAATGCCGTACACGTCCTCGTCGGGTTCCTGTCCAAGGATAACTTTCAATGGGGTTGGCAACTGTCAAAGGTTTTTTATAGATGGCGCCGGCATAGGTTTCCCCTGTTTATATTATAGTTTTGTTCTATAGGATTTGGCTTAAAGGTCGTGGATTTTTTGGGAACCAAACCATAAAATTACGGCTGGCAACTCGAACCAAGTCTCAAGCCATGTGAGCTCTGTCTATTTTTATATTTGAATTCCGAGGCGATAAACACGCGTTTTTTTAATTCTATCACCTTTATGTAATTTGACTGTGTTTTAAGGCGCTCTTATAGACGGATTTTAGGTTTTTGACGGGGTGAAGCAGAGGAAAAACTAAAAGGGATACGGTATATAACTCGTGTCGATTTAAAACACTCCCTTCGGTCGTGTTTTAATTTATCGCCACTCGTTTCGGATTTCCTATTTTTCGCACTTGTATCGTAATGTACTATTGTAAGTAGTGTGTGAGGAGTACGGCATGTCAATCCGTAACATGAAGACACACTCGCTCCAGCACGTCCCCATAAAGGAGTTAAATTAGTGTTTCATTCGAAGTAGGTATTTTTCACGATCCTAATTAATTTTGATGCGTACCTATTAGTGTTACTTACTAGTTTTGAGGCATTTTGCCTCCCATCGCCACGTATGCGTAGCTCAAGGAGAGTTTATTTTTTAGAGCTAATTATATTTAATAGAAATATCTATCAAACACGATTAAATCATACTCGTAATACTGATGGAATAAGCCATTTGATGGTGGTGGTGCATCGGTAAAATGAGGTCGTAAAAGTGTGTGTACCTACCTTGTTTTTCTTCTTGTTCTCCTTGTAAACGTCCTCCTGCGAGAGGAAGGTGCGATGGGGCGTGAAGTCGAACATTAGCGCGTCGATGGGCACACGGTAGCGGCGCGCGTACGACTGCAGCGAGCCCGTGAGCAGCCCCTGCGGGAAGAATAGCCCCGACACCCAGCTGCTGCGCTGACTCCCGTCCACCAGCCATTTCTGATCCACGCAACATCAATGTTACTTAAATCATTTCGCCAAGGAAGGACTAATCCCTATAAGGTTACTTTTTCCTCTGCGTTGGAAGGAAGATTATATGGTGACGCTTTCGTAAAAATTAATGCCTGTGCCAATTATACGGATTCGATTTACGAGCGTACCCCAGGCACCCCAAGTGAGCCATGGCAAAAGTGAGCTGGCACAACTCTACCATGATGATGTATTTTGCCTAGTGCACCTGCATCACTATTTTCAGCTTCGAACGCTCGTATAATATAAGCAATGGTTTTATTTACTACGTTTCATTCGTTACTTATAAGTAAGCACTTATAACTTTGGGAAAGCAAAGTAATTTTATACTGGAAGTTAAATGTAAAGAATTGGTATGATACTCGCCTCTACGAAGTCGACCCTGAGTACGAGGTCATGTATCCAACTGCCGAGCGATTTGAGCGAGTTGTACCCCTTTTTGTGCCACATCGCGGGCACCTTGTTGTTAATGAAAGACGTATAAACTTCTTCGAAATCTTCAGACATAACTACGATGCCCTGTAAAATTAAATATTACGTACGTACAGTTAGGTATTCTATTATTTTGTACAATTACTGTAAGACAACGCTGTTCGAATAATAAAAAGCGGCCAAGTGCGAGTCGGACTCGCGCATGAAGGGTTCCGTACCATTTATGACGTATTAAAAAAAATCTACTTACTAGATCTCGTTCAACATTTTACCACTTAGGACACACATTTTACCACTTTGGAAGTGTCTCTCGCGCAAACTATTCAGTTTAGAAAAAAATGATATTAGAAACCTCAATATCATTTTTGAAGACCTATCCGTAGATACCCCACACGTATGGGTTTGATGAAAAAAAAAAAATATTTTTTATTTTATGACTTATTAAAAAAACTACTTACTAGATCTCGTTCAAACCAATTTTCGGTGGAAGTTTGCATGGTAATGTATATGATATATTTTTTTTAGATTTTTCATTCGGTTATTTTAGAAGTTACGGGGGGGGGGGGGGGCACACATTTTTTCACTTTGGAAGTGTCTCTCGCGCAAACTATTCAGTTTAGAAAAAAATGATATTAGAAACCTCAATATCATTTTTAAAGACCTATCCATAGATACCCCACACGTATGGGTTTGATGAAAAAAGATTTTTTGAGTTTCAGTTCTAAGTATGGGGAACCCCCAAAATTTATTGTTTTTTTTTTTCTATTTTTGTGTAAACATCATAATGCGGTTCATAGGATACATCTACTTACCAAGTTTGAACAGTATAGCTTTTATAGTTTCGGAAAAAAGTGGCTGTGACAGAATCGGACAGACAGACGGACATGACGAATCTATAAGGGTTCCGTTTTTTGCCATTTGGCTACGGAACCCTAAAAAGGTAATTATGTAATAAGTAAGATTAGTAAATGGTGCATTTTATGAGGGCCTGTCTGAAAGTTGTGCGCTGCTCCGGCTTTACTCATGCGATTTGAATATGATTTATACCATTGTGAGGGATTTTTCAGTATTTATTGAGGTGGTGTACAATCATTTTTAGAAAACGCTTAGTTTTTTTAAATACTTATATTTATTAGATACTTGTCGATGGTGATCAGTTCTCGAGACTCCATGTGTGCTATCGTTTTATAAACAGTATTTGTTTAAAGAAAAAGAACGTTTCTTGCTTATGATAATTGCGAATCTGGTCTAATACCACATAATTTTGATTTAGTTAAAATATAATAAGACTTACTCGGTATCAACAATAAGTAATTACCTACATTAAAAGTTGATATAGCAGATATTAAAAAAATCGAGATTTCTTTATCGCTCGAATACGCTAGAGCGATCGGATAGAGAAGCAGCCAACAAAATTACTATTTTGTTTTACGCAGTAAGCCCTCTGAAAATTAATTTCGTACAATTTCTTTAACTCCGCTCAAAAATCTCAAGATTTATTGATTCGGTCAGCACATAGTAACACTGAATGAACAGTCATATTGTTACTTTAAATCACGGGGTAACTTGCATATACAGGGTGTTTATTTAGTCACCTGTAATAATTCACGGGCGGAATATATAGGTCATACTGAGCAACTTTTACTATGGAACTTGTGAAAAACTAACTAGTACAAGGGATTTTTTAGGTTACTTACTTATCTTTTTTGTATAGTTTCATTAATACACAAATATATTAACTATTTATTAATTAATACCTAAAAAAATCTCTCTTTTAGATTTATTAATTTTCCCTCTCATTTTTACCCTACCACACGTAACTTTTACCACATACCGCCAGATGGCGTATTGGCGCTACGATGATGATTTAAATTAGTTGCATAGTGCAGCGTTCTTCCTTGTCTAAAATTATGTTCTCTTTAAAGTTTAGATTGACACCGACTTAAGAAACTAGTAATCACCCGGACGGATGTCTATTTACTTACTATTTGGTACGAATTACTTTTTGGCAGGAATTTGCGTCACGACGGGATAGGGACTGGAAAATGACAGGGGTGGGGTATATAAAAAATATTTTTTGTGTTTCAGCCAGTTGTTTTTTATAAGGCCCTTTTCCCTTAAAAAAAAGTTATTTTGGTTTTTTATTCCCATTTTTCACAAGCTTTTATATTTTATGTAACTTGCAATGTATGTATGTACCTATAAAAAATATTTATTTATAAGTTTCATACGTGATCTGATCATGAAGGGTTCTCGACAACGCACAGCAAAATATGATAGACGAATTTCAAAAAGGATAGTTTCTCTATAGTCGTGTCCGACAATGAACATATGAATAAAATGTAGTTGAAAGAAGTGCTCTACCTTTATGGCTTTCTGCAGCTCGGTAAGCGAGGAGTGTATGAGGCCGAGCAGGGTGTTGAAACGGTCGGTCTCGTGAATGAGCACGGTGGTGAGCGAGTTCAGTTGACCCATGTCGTCCAGCTCCATGAGCGCGGGGTTGATGGTGCTCTTGTCGATGCTGCGCGCGACAGTGGCGCGCGTGCTGTCGCAGATGCGCCACACGATCTGGTCGGGCGTGTCGCCGCCGCCGCCGCCGCCCATACGCGGCTGGACTTCCACTATCGTGTTTATTAGTGTATTCGTTTCTTTATTCTGAAAGTGAAAAACATTGTTGCAAATGTGTATGTTGGTAATATTTGTTCCCAATATTGGTACTATTTAACAGAAATCAATCTAGTACTGCTGTTGATTAAAACCAGTCAACAATAGCTAATATTTTTTAGCCGAAGGGGCGGAAAAATCATAAGGTAGGTATCTACATGGGCGTAGATGGACAAGGAGGAGGAGGACTGTAAGCGTAAAGTAAGGAGAAGGGTAAAGTATTACTGTATAATATTGTAGGCGAAGCGCTGCTTCATAATCTACCTAGATGCCGCATAATGTGCAATGACGTATGTTTTAGAAGAAGGTAAGAAACAAACCTCAAACGCGATGTTGGCGTTTTCATGCATCCCGAACACTTCGGGGCTCTCGATGACCGGCAGTGTATCGACGTATTCGCGATACACCTCCAGCTTGTCTTCCCTCGGGCAGTAGTAGATGCCCGACTTGGAGTAAGCGTAGCCTTCCTCCAGCGTCACGGGTGAGAAGAATTTCTTCAGGATCGTGGTCAGACAGCGCTGGTCCCACATGTCCGTTACGCGGCCACCGTATGTGATCAAACCTTGAAAATATTTTCAAATAGTATCGCAGTTCGTTTGTTGTATTTAACTACATAATGTAACATAATATACATAGGTATGCAAGTGGATGAGATGATCTGTACGAGTGAGATAAGACGGACACGAGAGGTGTTAGATCATTAATCGGGAAACGCTTTTAACATAAAATATTAGGTGCAAGGCAACGGTAATTGTCACTTTAGGAGTCATGAATTTAGGAGAGTATGAAAACTCTTTATAAAAGTTGAGGAAGAGTTATTTCTGCAGAAGGCGTGCGCGACGGGCATCGAGCAATGACATGATACTAACTAGTAATGTACTCGAGTGCGGCCCAGGGTATGGCGCCGCTCTCGCAGAACATCTGCAGGTTGAGCATGGCACATTCGCGGTCGCTGTTGTTGAACTCGTAGGTGATGTTCCAGCCCAGCGGGCCGAACTTTTTGCGCTCTTGTATGATCGCGTGGAACATGCATATGCCGAATAACATCGTGCGCCAATCTTGGCCGAGAACTGGAAACATAGGGACCGTTTATAGCCTCGTCTTCACGTCTATTTGGCCAGTCGATTGCGATGGCAGATCTGGAGCCGCAACGCGGGACTGTATTTTAGTCAATGTTTACAGAACCATATGAAATATTGAGATTTAACAAAATTTTACAATAAGAATAAGAAACCATTTATTGCCACACAATATAAAAAAACAGAAAGGTCACAAAGTACAATGATTTATTTGAAAAAAATGGCATGCGTAGCAAAGGAACGGGCTCAGCATACGCCGCGTCAACCATTACATTACAAATTGACTGCGCAGCGCTGATTTTTAGTCCCTCCCACACACTCGCACTGAACCACATTGATATGACATGCGGGTTAATGGATTTTTTGTTTTATTACCAGAGATATAATAGATATAGAATAATTATACTCGTAGCTTTAGCTTTTTTATTATTCTATAAATTTATATTTACCTAAATTTATAATACAAATAATTTCATAAAGTACATTGATTAAGACTTGGTTTTAATACATATTTAATCAGTATTGTGTAGGAGTATGCCTAAATAGGTACCTAAAATATAACGCGCATTTCTCTACTTATGGTTGCACAATCTATATTCCGATAAATGCCATCTTTTGCGTACTCGTATTACGATCTCTGGTAATAACCTACCGTTATTCTCAAAAAAGTCCTCCTCCATTTCAATAAGTGCTCTCTTCACATTCGCCTTTAATCCCTTCGGCGGTTCGTTGGTGACCTTCACAGAGTTCTGCAGGACCGACACCGGGAACTTCGGAGTCGGCATCGAACTCAAGAAGAGGCGGAAATCGTTGTGAAGCAAACCGGGGTCGGTGGTTAGTCTAGCCACGATCAACTCCAAGCTTAACATCCATGAAGCAGCCAAGTGACAATTCTGCAAAAATTCCATTACCTTCCGCTTCTTAACAGTCTTCGACTCAGCAGCCAGATTTAAATAAGACCCCCGAGCATGACTTGCGTTTTGCGTTATCGCACGCAATTCTACGATAATGTTAGCGGTACACCCCGAAATTCAGTAAAAGGTGTTAAAAGCATGACAATCGGAACGAGTGATCTTTAATAAACCAATTTGACCCATAGCACCTATAAAACGGACGAAAGGAAGGAGTTATGACGTCATCTTTTTTATACGAGAATAACAATTGTTTTGTTCTGTATTACATACAACACAAATGAAAGGGCTTACCGAGCCGGCTCTGTTATCACTACAGGGTGCTTTTGTTATCACTTATCACACTCTGAGGGGCGAATATATAAGTCATACTGAACAACTTTTACTATTTATGGGGTCAACCTTGTAATCGCGAAAAAAAATCAGGTGTTCTAAAGAAAACACTGTCTCTCATTCACCGAAGTGTATGAGACGGCAGAATTTGTCCAGTATGACCTACATATCCACCCCTCAGAGTTTAGTGAGTGAACAAAAGCACACTGTGTATCAAATCATTACATTTCAGACACTTGTTTTAAATTAAAATGAAAATCATTTTCAAAACTCCTTCAGATACGATACCGGTGAACCATTTTTTCTGAAATATAGGTACTTACCTCAAATGATACCTAATATGAGAAATCAATTTTGAAAATATGTAAATTTACTTTTTTTTTACTAATATTTAATTATTACTAAGTATCATACCTGATACCCATATCGAGTTACTCAATTCTCAGGGTGAGCTCGAGGGGAGGCGTAGTTTAAAGGTAACTTTTTTCAGTTTGTCGCTTATATCTCAGAATCTATATATAAGTCCTAGCGATTAATTCTTGCATAGACAATTTTTACTATGACTTACTGATTCCGCGATATAAGCGTCATCTTGAAAAAACTCACCGTTAATGTCTCGAGCTCACCAATCAGGACTTTTTCTTACATAAATCGTAATACTAAAGGAACGTGTAAAGTAAACTGAATTTCATTTCAATACTCCGGGACTTAATTACCTTTCCTCCTTAGGCTTGAAATTGAAATAATTTGCCAGTGGAACAGAGCTCGTTTGTTCCGTTTCTTACGATTTTCGAAAATAAACAGAATCTACTTTTTGTCTTACACTATTGGGTTCAAAAGTTCAGTTTTAGATACTTGGACGATAAATAATAAAAGTGAAATTTATATTATTTATAAAATAATCATACTTTTCAATTTTCTGTAGTGGTGACTAACTCTTCTTCAGAAACAAGATCAGGGTATAGAAATTTAATGTTACCTTCTATTAGAGCAACCCTCGCATTTTTGCATGTGGGCGGGTCATAATCTATCGAACAGGAGCGTGTCGGTGAAGGAGGCGGTGGACGGGAGCGAACTGTTGATAGTATGTTATGTACAGGTAATAGACTACTGACCTGCAGAAAGACCCAGTCCCCTTTAGGTTTCGCTGCATTAATCATCTTTTCAGCCACTGGACCCTGACCCTGGCCCAAAGAAATTGAATGCACTCGATCTCGTACGCCCATTTCAGTGGCGAATCTCTGGAACGCCCCAAATGGATCTGACCCTGTGCTCAGTACGAACACGAGGGGTATCGAACATGTGGTGTCTGCATATCTGAAAAGTGAAGTGAGATTTTGTTTTGAAGTAACTTTATTTCAGGCAGTTTATAGATTTTAAAGTAAAATTCATATTAAGATTACGTTAAATAATTCATGTAGGTACCTTAAAATTTAGTTTATATTCATTTATTATAAGTTCATTAATTATAAGTGGCTTACATAACTTCAAATAGAGTCAGTACAGACTGTAAGTATATTCAATTTATTTATTTAACATTTTGAACTAGTCGCCTATTAGTTTCCCCATATTACAAACACCTTAAACTAACATACATAGTTAGACCAAGATCAGTCTGCATCTGCAATGATTTTTATAGCACACTTGCACTGCGTGTGCTATCATAATCGTTGCATACTTATCTTGGTCTAATTTTATTCAACTAAACACTATATTTAGACGACAAAACGGTGAGGCTCCGTTGAAGCAATAAACAGAGAATCGTGGAAAATCAAGAAGAGATGCTTTTGTCCAAATCAGGTGTGCACCAATCGTTATAGCTCCGTAGCGTAGCGGAATTATCTCTCTATCACTCTTCCTTATTAGTGCAACAGAGACAGTTGCGGTTCGTTCGCTACAGACCCGTTAACGATTGGCACCTTGTCTACGCACCGGTAGTAAAAAAAATTAAAATAACTGCGAATAGTTAAAGTTGACTTTCAAAATATCGTATTTTGGAGGCTTTTATAACAAAATAGTATTTGTGGACAAAGCTGCGTGCGTGATTGTAGTAGAAACGTGGGCTCTGCTAAGGCAACCCTGAAGCAGCATGTAAGTATAATATAAAATAATTAATTATATCAAACCGCGAACTACCGTTAAGGCGATTGTCGCCGTTTTTCTTCTAAATTTCTAGAATCTATATCTTCTTAACGGTTCAACAAAAAAATATGTAAATGTACGTTTTGTGTACAACATTTCTGTTCGACTTTTTTCCTGTGACGTATAGTTCCTTCATAAAAGAAACATTACGACAGGCCGTTTTACGACTAACTTTGCTTATTTCTATTAAACGGCTTATTCGATTAAAGTTATTTATAAGCTACAATAAATGTTTCGAACTGGTACTACAAATGCAATAAGTCCGAATTCGATAGTTTTCCACGGCAGAACTTGCCGAAAGTACAAAATAAGAAGGTCACTTCCGGTGCGAAAAGGGGGGGCTGATTTAACCCATCTGATACCGCAATAATAGTTATGGCAGCAGTTATACATTTACATGTAGACACTGAAAAGCAAAAAGTCTGCCAGTTTTTTTTTTTTGCCGGAAGTGCTTGGCATACGCTCTCAAAGGTGACCATGGGGGCCCCAAAATTAATCCATCTGATACCACCATGAAACCAATACCAGACGGTAGGTACATATGAACCCTCATTTCAGGAAAATATAAGTCTGCCAATGCTTTTTCTGCCGAAACACCTTGACAGACGTGATTATGTAGCAAGGTCACCATAGGTTGCCATAAATATACCCATCTGATTTCTACTTAATCCGTAAATAAATACTTGTTTCTCCAACGGTAACTATAATAGTTCGAAACCAATTATAGTTGGTGTCATCTACGATCACGCGCAGGTTTATCAAATTTAACTTTAATAACATGATATTACGCGTCAAGGCACGCGTCTTTGTAAATCACACTATCTATATTTTTTATTTTATTTATCAAACATCATCTAATAGGTAACAATTCTAAAAATTTAATACTTAAATTAACTATGGCGTTACTTAGAAACGCACCAGATGTCTCAATACCTACCTCAAGTCTCAATTCAATACCTAATATTAATTGTTGCTGCAGGGTGCAGCGACCCGATGGCAGCTGGAGAATCCGCTAAAACGTCGAAGTCGAACAGATAGTAGCTGAGCCAAATATCATGGGTGTCACAAAGGCGCAAAGGCTGCGGTGGCTCGGTCATCTAGAGCGAATGGGAGCCGATCGGGCGGTGAAAAGAGCGTTTGAGGGAAAACCGCCCGGCCGGTCGACCTTGGTATCAATGGGCGGATGTGGTGGACACGGATTTGTACGAGCTCCAGGTTGAAGACTGGCGAGAAACTGCACAGGACCGGGATCAGTGGCGAGCAGTAGTGTTGGAAGCCAAGACACACTTTGGGTCGCTGCGCCAGAAGAGTAAGTAAGTAAGTAAATATTAATGATTGTCTTAATCTGTCAGTTTGATGTATTCATTTGTAAGAAAGGAATACAACATAAATTAGCTAATTGAGGCTTATAAAGTTGTATGCATATGGGGGTATATTTTTATTATAATTTACGACCTTCATCCAATGCATGATCTACTCATATCAAACAACAAAACGTCTGCAATCGTTATTTATGCAACAAGAGAGGAAAGTTAGTTTTTCTTGCGAGTGTTGATTTTGAGGCCCGAGTAAGCGTAAAACTCAAAAACACGAGATGTAAAATAACTTTGCTCTCGTGTGATACATACAACTTTTCACTTCAGTAGTGAGAACATATAAAAGGTTAAAAAATTGACGAAAGTAGGCTTGTTCGAGCTGCTGAGGTGAAAAAGATTATAAACAAAAACTAGTATATAGCGCCCGCCACCCACGCGCCTCTGTACTGCATCTAGGGTTATAGATCCGGATAACCGGATATTTCGGATCTATATCTCTTTTATTGTTAAATTGAGAGAAAAATCAATAAAATCGGAACTAAAAAAATTCTTGCATAAATAGCGCTTTTTTAAATAGTATCAACGGTACTACAACGTTTTTACTTATCCGAAATAGGTAGAAGGTAAAAGGGTATTTCTCAATAAAAGTCGAGTATGTCTAGCCCACATAGTTCGTGAAATAATGGCAAACAAAAGTGCCAATTTTTGTTTTGGCTCTCCTGGAAAAAAAATTTTTTTCACATCTGACCATATGAAACTGATTATTGTTTCCAATAATAATTACCAGGGTTTCACTCAGTCGCCTTTGGGTCCTTTAATTAGAATGTCATCACAGTGCTTGCGAGTTGCGAGTGTTGTTATCACTGATTTTGTTTATCATTGTGTCGGTTCCCCTTCTTATTAAAAGGAAAATAACACGCACTACTGACTTATAATATTGATTTATGACTGTGACTTATGTAATATTGATTTGATTTCGGTCAACTTTGGTCATTATTTGCAGTTACTAACAGGATTTCTATTACTTTTTTACTACTCGTATATAATGGAATATCCCTGTAATGCGGACTGAATGAATGTTATATTGTATACATATTTATTTATTCTAAGCAATTGACCTCTATTTAACGACTTTTTTTTCAAAGGTACAGAAAACAAGTAATACTCAATCATTGCACATAATGCCGATATATGGAGATTGCTGAAAGGTGATGCAACACACTGCTGCTCACAGTGCTGTTCAACAAAATTCTATAGGAAGGCAAAATCCCGAAAAAATTCATGGGTCATGGCGCTCAAGTTATCTATGCCTTATATTCAAGAGCAAAGGCGATGTTTCACAGTGCAACAATTACAAAGGCATAAAATTCACCTCGCATACTCTGAAACTATGAGAGAGAGAGTAATTGGAGCGCGGCTATTAAGGCTGACCAGCATAACCGAAAACCAGTTCGGTTTCACAGCTGGTAAAGGAACAACAGAGGCCATACAGGTAATCCGAATTCTGATGGAGAAATGCCGCATCAATAAAGAAAATCTCTACATGGTATTTGTTGATCTAGAGAAGGCATTTGATAGGATCCCAAGGAAGTTGGTATGGCAGACTTTGCGTGCTCTAAGTGTACTGGAACACTACATCGCCCTCGTTCAAGGCATGCACAGGGCTAAGACTCAAATCAAAAGCCCCGCAGGTGTTAGTGAGCCTTTTCTCGTCGGCCTAGGAGTCCACCAAGGTTCCGCTCTGGGATGGACATGCATGGGAAGTACAAGGATTTCGCTATAAAACACGGGGCTGGTAAGAGGTTATACTTTGATACCCTAGTTACGTCAACGTTATGTGTATTCAGATATAAATAAAAATGTCTGTCCGTACTAGTTGTGTTTGAAATTACACGATGAAATGCAGCACCTCCTGGTGCCCTTGAACTTGTGGCGGGCCGAGCCTGCGGATATATATGACTCAGCTGAAGCTAGACACTACAACGAGTACAACGTAACGTGACTACATTTTACAAAATAAATTTAAGCAAGCAGTGCCATAGAAGGGATGATGCGACGGAGGACGATCCCTCAGCACTTTTATAAGACATGTTGGCTTGACAACAAATTGTTTAGATTTAGATAGAGAAGGAAGCAAGGTGTCGGTATATTAATAATAAATAATGTTGGTGAAGGTTAAATAATAGGTGAAACACACATATCGACACACACAAATTGTATTAAACAGGTATTAATGTGAGGTGCACAATAAAGAGTATTGTATTGTAATGTTAATTTGACGACCAGTTTGGCCTAGTGGGTAGTGACCCCGCCTACGAAGCCGATGGTCCCGGGTTCAAATCCTGGTAATGGCATTTATTCGTGTGATGAGCATGGATATTTGTTCCTGAGTCATGGGTGTTTTCTATGTATTTAAGTATATATAAATATTTATATATTATATATATCGTTATCTAAGTACCCTCAATACAAGCCTTATTGAGCTTACTGTGGGACTAAGTCAATTTGTGTAATAATGTCCCATAATATTTATGTATTTATAATGTTATTCTGCAATTAAATGAAGAGTTTATATCTTTACTATCAATTTTATCCTTTTCTTACCGACTATCCAGTGTACCGGCTACATTTAAGATGCAACAGGAGTGATCATTTCTCCATACAAACGTACTCGACTGTTTCCTCCGTGGATTTTTAAGCAAAAACAATGAATTCTTGACCACAGATTATTATTATTAATATCTGTGTCGGACTGTTTTGCTTTTATGATATTTCTGTTTCTTATGGCGCTAGTGCACTCCAAATATTCGCAAAAACGGCCTAATTTACAAGGCCGCAAAGAGAATCGTGTTATTCAAAACTAAGGGCCTTATCACACTTGCGATTTGCGAGCGAGTTGAAAGCGAGGCGAGCACGCAACGACTTCGCCGCGAGCACGTTACGAGTTCGCCGCGAGTGCGTGACGATTTCACCGCGAGCGTGCAACGAATTCGCAGCGTACTCACGGGAAAATCGCTAATAGTGACCTGAGTCTTGAACAGTCAGTTACAAAATGGATTCCGACGAGGAAACACTTCTGTTAGCTTTATTGCTTCGGAGACGTAAGAAACAAAAACAAAGACAGAAGAGACGGTTTTGGGAGGATCCATTTATAATTAATCGACTGCAAGAGAGTGACTACTATGTTCTGTTTTGCAAACGAATAAAAAATAATCCCAAAAGATTTCGTTCCTACCTGCGAATGTCAAGACTTACATTTTACGAATTGTTACAAGTGATCCAACATGACATGCTTCCGCTGACACTCGTAGATAATAAACGTGATAGATAATAAACTAAAGTGGGTAGAAATGAATTTTGCTGACGAAACTTGCTGATATACAGCACGGCGGCCCATTTCTAGTCGCGGCGAACTCGCTGCGCGCTCGCGGCGAAATCGCCACGCACTCGCGACTAGGGATTGCAAACCGGATTGATTTTCAATCCGGCCGGATCCGGCCGGATTTGGGCCATAACCCGGCCGGATCCGGCCGGACCGGATCCGGTTTGGTATAGGAATATCAAAGTTAATTAAATGACATATTTTTCTAGTTTTTTGCGTAATATGTATTCCTAAATCTATAATTTGAAGTTAATAAATAACTTCTTAACAATAAAATAACTCTTAGTAGTAAAAAGTGTGACATTGTCAATATCACTTAAAAACCATAATATGAAATTGGTCATTTATTATATATAACCATTCACAAGTGCTCAACTTTTCGTTTACAATTATAAATTTGATTAGTTTCCAAAGCCCGGTAATGGGATGTGAGGTGGGAATTGGAACTCCTTGAAAAGACAAGTTTTCGTAACTGTTGCTGGATTGAATTCTTTGTAACGTTGACATCCATTCTAGTAAGAAAATAAGATATTTTACTATTAACCAAAATGATATTAAATTTTCCCTCATTTTTTGCCCAAGAAAGTAGTAGGCTGTATGATTTAAAAAATTTAACTTTTTTTTAATATACAGAAAATTATATTGGTCAAATTATAGGGAATGGAACACGACACGACTATCTCATGCGAAAAATAATAGAGTGTAGGATTGAAATCCATCGCGGAAAGGGACTCTCTAAGAAAAGTTACATGGATCAAAGAAAGAATTGGCTAGACGTAGAGTAGCGTGTACCATGAAGGATATTGCATAAGATTGGATGAAATTGTAAATACAAAAGATTCTCTCTCAAATTTGAATTGAAAATAAACAATATATATATAATCGAAGTAAAGTAAAGATTATCAATGTTATCATTTCATCCCATACATTCATTTTCAATACAAACTTACAATCATATATTCATTCACACATGTAACACATATTGATTAGCCCAACTCTAGTCCGTTGAGTACCGCCGACTTAATCCTGCTCATTTGTTTACTTTTAATCTCCTATCACAACCTTATGACACTCTTTTCTTCTCTTTAGCATAAATTACAAATGCCTTCCATGGCATCTCCATCGTTTAATTTTTCCTTCTATTACAGTATTTATGTAATCGTCGTATCTTGCCACCAACATGAAAGGCAACTTCTGGTCCCAGTCATCGTCATAATAAATATATTTTTATTTAACTAAATTTAAACGTTTTCATTCGTTTTATGCTCTGTTCAACTTCATACCTCTCATCCGTCGCCTTTTCCTCATCTAAACCGCACAGTGCGTGCTGTATTTAGGCGTTTTTTTTTATTGACCGGATCCGGTCCGGATCCGGTGATTTTTACCGGATCCGGTAGCTCCTGAAAAGTGCCGGATCCGGCCGGATTACCGGATCCGCCGGACCGGATTGCAATCCCTACTCGCGACGAACTCGTTACGCGCTCGCGGCGAGATCGTTACGCACTCGCGGCGAACTCGCCGCGTGCTCTATTCGCTTTCAACTCGCTCGCAAATCGCAAGTGTGATAAGGCCCTAACATCAATAAGCCTAAAAAGCAAAACAGTCCGACACAGATAATTTCATTACCATTTAGATCTCAAAATGTCGTTACATTTGGTTAAGTTTTGGAGGAAGAAACATCGTTTTTTGAGATTTTTACGCAGGATTTTTTGCCTAATCTGGCGTTGTCCTTATCGCACTACTTTTAGGAGTCGCTTCCGTTAGCGAGACGGATATATTCACCTAAAATATTTAAATCTCAGCTCCCGTCTCCTCTTTACAATCGAAAATTATCTCTATTGCTCGAATACGCAAGAGCAAGCGAGGGAGAGAGAGAGGCAGTTAACGATTTTTCGATGTTGGTGGTAGGCTCTTTGCAAATCCTCTAGGGCAGTGGTTCCCAAAGTTGAGTACGAATTCGGGAACCGCCTCTTGGCCGTCTTAAATAGGGAGCATGAAATATTATAAGTTATAAGTACGTACCGGCTATTAACCCGATAGTTCGGCATGCCGTCTTATGTTTCAGGACCCACTCAAAATTTGCTTGCGACCCATAGTTTGGGAAATTCTGCACTAGGGATAGCAAATTGTCATATCTATAGGGTTCTACAGATATGACAATTTGCTATCCACGATATATTTATTTCATCCACGTTTGACTACTTTTGTCTTATTCTAACTAAACTTCTTTTTTACTCTCTGTTGTGTTGATAAAACGCAAACGTCTGTTGAGCCCATTGTGTATCATTGTATTAGGGATTGTAATCCGGTCCGGCGGATCCGGTAATCCGGCCGGATCCGGCACTTTTCGGGAGCTACCGGATCCGGTAAAAATCACCGGATCCGGACCGGATCCGGCAAAATAAAAAAAAACGCCTAAATACAGCACGCACTGTGCGTTTTAGATGAGGAAAAGGCGACGGATGAGAGGTATGAAGTTGAACAGAGCATAAAACAAATTAAAAAGTTTAAATTTAGATAAATAAAAATATATTTATTATGACGATGACTGGGAACAGAAGATGCCTTTCATGTTGGTGGCACGATATGACGATTACATAAATACTGTAATAGAAGGAAAAATTAAAGGATGGAGATGCCATGGAAGGCATTTGTAATTTATGCTAAAGAGAAGGTTAATGTTGTGTCATAATGATGTGATAGGAGATTAAAAGTAAACAAATGAACAGGATTTAGTCCGCGGTACTCAACCGACTAGAGTTGGGCTAATCAATATGTGTTACATGTGTGAATGAATATATGATAACATTGATGATCTTTAGTTTACTCCGATTTTATATTTATATATATATAATTATAATAAAATATTGTTTATTTTCTATTCAAATTTAAGAGAGAATCTTTTGTATTTACACTTTCAACCAATCTTATGCAATTTCCTTCATCTCCTGGTACATGCTACTCTACGTCTAGCCAATTCTTTATTTGATCCATGTAACTTTTCTTAGGGAGTCCCTTTCCGAGATAGATTTCAATCCTACACTCTATTACTTTTTGCATGAGATCGTCGTGTCGTGTTCCATTCCCTATAATTTGACCAATATAATTTTCTGTAAATTAAGAAAAAGTTCAATTTTTTAAATCATACAGTCAACTACTTTCTCGGGCAAAAAATGAGGGCAAATTTAATATCATTTTGGCTTATTTTCTTACTAGAATTGATGTCAACGTTACAAAGAATTCAATCAAAGAACAGTTACGAAAACTTGTCCTTTCAAGGAGTTCCAATTCCCACCCCACATCCCATTACCGGGCTTTGGAAACTAATCAAAATTAATTGTAAACGAAAATTTGAGCACTTGTGAATGGTTAAATATAATAAATGACCGATTTCATATTTTGTTTTAAAGTGATATTGACAGTGTCACACTTTTTACTGCTAAGTTCTATTTTATTGTTAAGAAGTTATTTATTAACTTCAAATTATAGATTGAGGAATACGTATTACGCAAAAAACTAGAAAAATATGTAATTTATTTAACTTTAATATCCCTATACCAAACCGGATCAGGTCCGGCCGGGTTATGGCCAAAATCCGGCCGGATCCGGCCGGATTGAAAATCAATCCGGTTTGCAATCCCTACATTGTATACATCCGCGGTGCCATCAACCAAGCTGTCATAGTCACGCTTCCGTCATTACGTCCAGTGTTGCCCGACATACGATAATTGTCGTACATGTACCATAATTTGGGTTTCGGTATGATATACGTTCCAAAGAGCATTATCGTACACAAAAGTACTATAGTTTCAGCCCTTGGACGATGCCACCTAAACAGTCTAGTAATTTGAAGCAAAAATTTGTCACTTTCAGAAATGGGCTAAAATTAGTAACTTTTGGGTGTTCAGTTCCTTGATGTAAGTTTAAAAGTTCCAATTTCCTGCATACCGTTTGGATCTATCACCAAAATACAAATATAAAAAACTGTTTATTGCACAATTAAGACGAAAATTGTTTTTTCTTTGATCATAACAGTAATTTTAGGGTTCTGCCTTTTTGTTAGGTGTACGATACTTTTTTCAACGGTACAATAATTTCGACATTCAAATATATAATATAATTCTGCTCCGCTCACCTGGCAGCACTGATTACGTCAATTGCTTCTGTGGGCTCTGTGGCTCTCTCTGTGCAAGGAACTCAAATCAGTGAAGTGAATGTAGTTAAAACAAAAAGTAAATGTTTTTGTATCTTGTATGACGCTCGCAGCTTTCTACATGTACCATCTTTGACGTACCTACGTACGTCTATATCCACTATTGTACTGCCCTGAATACCCTATTTCTTAATTACTTGGTGAGTAAGTTGCAATGTTAGTCATCATTGACATTACATGTCGAGACGAAACTTAAAGTACAAGTAAGTTTTTAATCTCTCTTGAAACTGTAAAAAATAATTAAATTTATTCATGTTACGCAGATCGCCAGGACCTCGATATCGTAGAGGAGCCCAATAGATTCACCAGAGATGGAGCCAGTCAGCCAGAAAAAAGTGCTGTTAAATAATGGTGTCGAAATGCCACTCGTTGGATGTAAGTACAAATATTAGCTATTATTAATTGTTGAATTAATTAAAAAATTATTCATGTAAATAAGTAATATTTATGCAATACTCCTGAGTGCTGCTACAAATGGGGGCATGTTAGTTTATTCCCTATTTAGTGAATGTATGGTTGTAATTGTAAGATATACTTGCTTTAACACAGAGGGCTTCCTGTAGCCCTAACATTAGCCCCAACCTCTTCCCCATAATATTGCCACCTATTTTTGATAATGTTGGTGATCAATATTTTACAGCTACTTGTAGGGATACGATGGTTATTCTTGTCTATGTGACAGTGTGTTAAAACGGTATCCATCATGTGGATTAAACCACAACTTCCATACAAAACCACTGAGGATGTTAGATTTACATATATAAAGTGCCTCAAGAAAAATGAGTCACATGTGTTTTCAGGTCGATCCACTCTGAAAAATTGTCCATGTTGTCAAAAAGAGTTTAGAAAAGAAAATAACATATTATCTACTACTGTTACTGAGAATGTAGGAACATTCAGTATGACTTAAGTATTATAAGATTAGAAGTATAAGGCTCACAAGCTAAAACAGTTTTGATACTTGTCACTTAGATTTTACAGTATTTTTGACTGATAGGTGATACAAGACTGTGTTTAACATCAATAATATACAAATAATAAAAATGATTAACTTAGTATCTATGTCTGTAATTAGTTTATGTAGCATCAGATACCATTCTTAAAAAATAGTTAATTTAAGTTTTTCATACAAAACTTGTTTTTTCTCTATTACATTTGTTTTATAAGCTGTATCTATATAAATTTATTACAGGCATAGATACCTCATGTCATGTCATTGTGTGTAAAGTTTGATTACAATTTAACACATGTTTTATAATGAGAACGAAACTCGCATTTTTATGGGAAGGTGTGATTTGGCCAAGCTTGCTGTGGACTCTTAAGCTATATTGGTAAACTTACGCTTATACTTATATTGTTTATTTTTAATTAGCAAAGAGGGATATATTCTCTTACACCCTTTTAAATGTAAGGTCCGACCGAGAACGCTTTTTTTGTCTCAGCCGAGACCGAGACCCAGAATTTATAAAATAGAAATAAAATACGAATTTTGCACTAAAAATGTTTTTATAATCGAAATTCGATGATTTATCAGAAAGAAGTTATCATAATCAATTCGTAGTGCTATTAAATAGTATTTTTAGGGGTCCGTAGCCAAAATAGCAAAAATGGAACCCTAATGGTCTGGAGAAATAATGGCCTGTGCATATATCACAGCCATTTTACTCAAAAGCTATATGATATATTTTATATCCAAATTTGGAACGTAGGTGTAGATGTATTATGTAAGTCGCTTGTTAGTTTCGAAAAAAAATGTCAAATATATTTTCAAATATCCATATAAATGTAACTAAAATTTTAAAAAAGCATTTGGCTCATCATTAGATAGGTCTTTGAAAATACATAAAGGTTGCTAAAAACATTTATTTTTATTAAGTAAATACTTTTGGACATAATCGCTCCAAATAAAATAGTGTGATCCCCTCTAACTTTTGAACCGGGAGAGCAAAACCATTTAAAAATATCTAAATAAAAAAGCTTAATAAGCAAATATTTTTTCAGGAAAATTATTAAGCTTAAGGTTGGTCAAGCCATTTAAGAGTTTTAAAAAAAACTGGTCTTATTAAAACGATGGAAGCGCCACTAACATACGCTCTTTTGCTTGTACGGCTTTTTTGTATTGTATGAAGGTACGGAACCTTGCATTGTGCGTGGTCCGACACGTACTTGGCCGGATTTTTCAGAATGGATGTACACAAAAAGAGGTACAATAACAATAATCAAAATAAAGAGTTTTATATTGTAACCCAAAATGCTTTGCTTTTTCAAATATATTTACTATCAAACTATCCAGTGTCATCTTCCACTCACAACAAG
Source organism: Cydia pomonella (assembly GCF_033807575.1). Lineage (NCBI taxonomy): Eukaryota > Metazoa > Arthropoda > Insecta > Lepidoptera > Tortricidae > Cydia > Cydia pomonella. Next base: position 13,146,507 of record NC_084703.1, on the reverse strand, counting down.
TTACTCATTTATGCATCAATAACTACATCCACAAAACGAAAAGACCTAAATGAACAAGTCATTACTTGCAACCGCGCCTATTCGATCCCAACACTTAGTATTTGATAAGTAATTGGCTTAAAATATGGGTACGAAACCAATCAAAATCATACAAAACGTCACACCAACCGGGCGATGCAACCAACGAGTGGCTTGGACCCCGGCGGTCGTGCTTGAAAAATTCAAATTTACCAATGATAACTCATTGCCTAGTCTCGGTCTCGGCAAGAATCTCGGCCGATTTTGGCCGAGAGCCGAGACCGAGATCTCGGCTCGATTTTTGGCCGAGAATGCCGAGACCGAGACCGAGATCTCGGTTGGACCTTATTAAAATTATCTGATATAATATTTTGTTATTGTTTCAGTTGGTACTTTTCGAATACGGTCTGCTGAGGTTATAATGAGTGTTGTTGAGAGTGCTCTTGCGTCTGGTTACAGACTTTTTGGTAAGAGGCCATACAAATAAATATAGATATTTTTTATATTCAACAATAAATCACACCATATTTGTTATGTCAATATTAAAGTATACTCATAAGAAAATTCTAAAGGTATATACACCATGGGCCAATTAAACCCGACAAATTTTAAAGGTGTATTCTTGACCACATTTAGAGATACAATTGTTAAACAAAGCTTCTTAAAATCGACCTTGATTTAAAGATAATGAACATATTTGTGAAAATTTGTTTCTGTTATTACTTAGTGAAAAATGTGACTTGGTTTATATATACCTACTGACAGACATTAAAGTTTCAAAGTAAACACTCGCAATTTTTATCTGTAAATAAAAAAATGCTTTACTTATTCATTGTAATTTTTTTTAAACCTAGGTGAATAAAAACGTGTTTACAAACGCAGAATATTGTTTTTTGTAAATTTGGCCATAACTCATATAACAGTTTTTGCTCTTTATGACCTCAGGAATGCGTGGTTAAAATCTGTCGGGTTTAATTGGCCCTCGGTGTATACTATTTATGGTGATTGAAGTACAGGCAGGGTGGTGTTTGATTCAATGTTGTTCGTATCTTTAGTGACATATTAAATATATTACTTATTGTTTTCAGACACAGCTACAGTATATGGCAATGAGAAATACCTAGGAGAGGCTCTCCGGTTGCTGCTGCCGAAATTTGGATTAACACGCCAAGATATTTTTATAACTACCAAGCTATGTAAGAACAACACCCATATAATTTTAATGTTGGTTGAAATTCAAATTCAAATTTTACATGAGCTAATCACTTTTTTCTCATTGCAGCACCAAGAGATGCTCACACTAAAGAAATTATAAAGGAAGCTTGCCGTAAGTCACTAGCCAGTTTAGGATTTGAAAAAATTGATTTGTATTTGATTCATTTTCCTGGGATGGCGAATTTGAGTTCCGCTGATATCCAGAACATAAAATTACGCTCTCAAGCTTGGGAAGCTCTGGTTGAATGCTACAACGAAGGATTAGTTAGATCCATAGGTGTCTCAAATTACACTATAAGACATCTCCAGGAATTAGAAGTCCGCAATTATGGAGTGGTCCCTGCTGTAAATCAGGTAAAAAATCTAACCGAGTTATGTATTTAGACAAACAGATAATGTTGATCTTTATCTGACGAATGATAGTTTTAATCATCAAACATATTACGCAAGAAAATTTCATTTATATATCTTGCTCTTTTACTTCACAGGTCGAGTGTCATCCATACTTTCCACAAAAAGAACTGCTAATATATTGCCAAGGAACTGGCATAGCCCTACAAGCTTACTGCTCGCTCGGAGGCACCTCTTCAGGTATAGCTTCACTAATCCATGATCCTGTGGTTATCAACGCTGCCCAAAAACTAGGTGTTAGTAGCGGGCAACTGCTGTTAGCCTGGGCTACACAGCAAGGAATAAGCGTCATTCCAAAATCAACTCATGCGGACCGAATCAAAGAGAATATCTCTCTTAATTTTAAAATACCCGATGAATATATGAAAGCCCTAGATAAACTTGGGGCCAAAAATACAAAATATGCTTGGGATCCATCAACTGTTGCTTAACTTCGCTAGATCTAAATGTCAGCGGCTTATCTATAATGATTTACAGACAAATTGACTATCATGTTAATTCATGTTACAGGGAGCGTAGCCAACAAGCCAATCGTTAACGATCCGTCGCGAACGAAACGCAACTGTCAGTGTCGCACTAATATGGAAGAGTGACAGAGAGAGAAATGACTACGCTACGCTACGCTACGGAGCGTTAACGATTGGCACGTTAGTAAAGCACCCCTAGCTTACTTAAAAGATGTAACTAACATAACAAATTACGAGTTGTGTGCGTTGTTTACTTATGAGGAGGTATTAAGATGACAGCGGAGGACCCGTGCGAAATCGCCTTTTCATAAAAACATAGTCCTCATTTTCCTCTCTAGATATTAACATTACTATTGAAAATGTTTTTACTCAATTGCTGTGTATTAACCACGGCTGCCCCCACGTTTTCGAATTTTGAATTATTATAAGATCAAGGAGCATTAAAAAATTTGGATTTGATCTGTTTTTCACTCCTTATGCATGTTTACAATAATCAAGAATATTTAAAAAAATCAATCGTGGGCACAGGTATGGTTACATCAAATTATGTAAAGAAATAGATAAAATGGGGACTACGTTTGTACAGAGAAGGCGTCATTTATCCCTTTGCCGATAGGGATGATGATACATGTTGAATTTTATAACAAAATCTAGTAAAATAGATAGCAAATGAGCAATTTATCTCAAAAATGTGTATATTAAAATAATATATGGGAATGTTAAAAAAAAACAGGACCTAAAAGTTACAAAATTTATGTTTCTTTTTCTTCCAAAAAGGAATAGAGTAAGGGCTGTGGTAAGGGTATCAATGAAAATGTTGTATAGCAACTAAATATATAAACGCAATATTTCACCGACAAAATCGCAATTTTCTAGTTTTTCGCCCTCAGTGACCGTGACGTCACTTTCACTTATTGTTTTGTCAGGAGCGTTTCGCGTGTGAAGTACGACTGTGACCGACTTTGATTATCATTTTCGACTTTTGTATTGGTTTAATGCAATGGGTTCTAGAAACTCATTACTCACTCACTCTTCGTTCATTTGATTCTAATAACAAACCTGATCGAACGATACCATTAATAAAAAAAATGACATCTAGCCTATTGGATGGCTTCTTGCGTTGTCATAACAGAAAGCTTTTGCGTTTTGGTTGCCAACTCTGATACTCTTAACTTTACAATTCATCATAGTAATAAATAATAAATTAGACTAATTAGAGCCTTTAGTAAACAGTATTTTTATTATAATATTTCCAATTTATATTAGCATTTAATGGGTGGATCAACTATTTCTTGTTGTTATTTCGTCCCGTCAGCCAGGGGATAAAAGTAGGTAAGTAGCTCAGTTTGTTAGAAGAAATTATATACCAAGTTCTACAAACACGCTCGACAGATGGCCCGTCATGGAAATCGTTTATGATTACCACCAAAAAGCGTGTTTGGTGAATTGAAATGTCTTAAAATCAGGGTCTAAAGAGTGACCCACGAGAACGTGACTATCATGAATATGGCTTTTTTTATTTTTTTATATTAAAACGTGTTTGAAGAATAATTGATAGAATTTGATTATTCCACGTTATGTCGTTTTGACAAAAATCTGTAGTTATAAATTAGGTATACGTATATACTTACATAGATACTAAGATTTATTTATAAGTTATTCTAATAGTCAGTCGGTATTTTGTAGTTTTTTTTTTTTTTTTTTTTTATAACGATAGGCAAGCGTTTGACCACGATCTCACCTGATGGTAAGTGATGATGCGGTCTACGGTGGAGCACGCAGTTGTCGGTAAAGTCGTCTAATTACAAAGTTGATGTGACTGGACAGTATACTTCTGATGAGAGGTATTCGGTAGAGTTTACTGAGTACGAAATAAAGACTTGTCACTTTCTAAGAGTGTGAGGGGGATAACTCTGACCACAAAGGTGGCGGTCCCGGGTTTCAAATATTACCTAAATAATTAGTCGGCAATTTTTTATCACATTTTTAGAAATGAGGTGTACCATGAAAGCTAATAAAATGTAGAATAAAACAAGCTTTATAACTAAAAGTGTAATTTAATTTTTTTTTTCATAAAGTCGGCGGTACAAGAAATTTTTCTTTTTCTTTGAAAACATTCCATGTGGCTTATCAAATAAAAGAGCTTGTTGAGTAGATTGCAAATATATAACATACTACAATATTTTCACTACTTGGTTTAACAAATTATTAGAAAACGTCCAGAAATTTCACAATGCAGAGTTGACTTTGAACTAATGATTGAATATGAAGGTACAAAATAGATTGGTACAAAATTTTGTTTTTTATAGAATTAATCAATAATCGCGGGTGTACTGTTTTTGATAATAACTTTAAGCACCGGGAGGTACAAATAAAAAATATGGTATGCTTATTGTTTATTTTTATTTAGGTAGGTACACCGGTGTATTCCCATCTGTGCCCGCCCCATGTGACCACTCCCATACAAGAGGCGGGCACAGATGGGAATACACCGGTACATCCGCCATTCTGCCTTTCGCGTATTAGACAATGTGGTTTGAAGTTGAAACTGTTTTCTATTCAACTTGTTTCTAAAAAAAATTTTTAAACACATATCTACGTCTACATTACAATTATGTGTATTGTTTTTCTGTTATTAGAAATATAAATACTTGGGTAAGTGCGGACTAAACTCGTAAGACTAAAATTGTTTAAAAAAAAATGCGTCCATTATTCTTCGAATTTAAAATGAGGCAAGCCCGGTGACAAAAATGGGGAATCGATTGCTATCTCGTAAATTTTACCTGCAATTATAAGGTTTAGAACTAGCCTTTGCCCAAGACTTCTTAAACGTTTAATCAGAGTCCCAAAAACGCAACTTAAAAAAAAACGACTTAAAACTAGGTGATAATATAACGCATTTCATGCTTTAAAACAATACTTACTCTACCAGGGGGCCTAGCTAAGATGACAATCGTTTGCAGAAAACGAAGCGCTATAATTTACATATTATATTATTTACGATTCGTTTCGTTTTCTGAAAACGACGCCTGCCATTTTGGCTAGGCTCCCAGGTAATCATATGGATTCATCTTACGAGTTACTGATGAATACTCATAATGTTTAAAAAACACATTAAATAGTTTGTGAATAGGGAGTATTACTGCAATGTTTTCCCGCCAGAGTGCAGCACTAGCGCCTTTCGTAAACCATAGAGTAACTTTATACATACTGTGCCTTAAACTGTTTTTTGAAAAGTTTTCACAAATAATAAAATATGACATTGATGCATCACGGCGGTTTGTTTATAAAGAACCTACCGGGAAACGCGAAAATTGAAATGTAGTTATCTGCCTTTTCTTTGCTCAAATATGCAAGAGTGATAAGAGAGCAAGAGAGGTTAGATAACGAAATTTCGATTTTCTTATTTCGCGGTAGACCCTCAAATTGTGATGGATTGTGGTAGTGGCGCCCCCTACGCAGAGTTTCGCGTAATATTCCCTAAATTCAAGCTAAATAATAAAAATATCACTATAATAATCTTAGACACCTCATATCTTGTTGTTGACGGTGATACTGTGATATTTAGGTTTTTAAGTATTAGTTACTTTCGTGATTTGTCAACTTTAAAAATATGTATACGTAAATTTAATGTATTACAAATAAGATATTAATATTTGTTGATAAAAATAAATCGAAAATCTGTAACTATCGGATTTCATTAACATTTTTTGGCGGTCCTTGCCAATTAGAAACAAAAATAATTAAATGGTTATTTCTATCTCACTAAAAAACTTCCATATAAAATGTTGCCAAAACGAAACCATAAGGCTCGCACTGTCAAAAAGTTATCAGATGTAGCTTAGTTACCCAAGATTCTAGTCAAAATATGTGGTTTGGTCGTTTCGTTACTACCAGAACCATTGTATAACAGAAAGTAATGAACAATGAATACATTTCTGTCCTTACGCCCATGTGATGTGACCCTAGAATTTTGATGATCATCCATCACTGAGTGAGCGAGTCACTTTTTTTTTTATACATTAATAACATCAAAAGTATAAGAGCTATGGAATTGAAACTTATGTTGAATAAGTCCACAATCCCGAGAATTTTGTTTATCCAAACCAAAGTTAAGAGGGTTGAAAAAAACGACGAAGCGCTTCGAGAAAAGGTAGGTAGTGCCCTTGCGTTTTGCTTGGCTCGTCTTGGTGATATTTTAATTTGTTAGCAGTTAGATACAGTCTGGCTAGCCAAATATTGTTGACAGATTTTTCCTTGTTGTATCACTAATTGTCTATGATTTAAAAAACCTAAATGGGTGAATCAACTTTTTTTGTTTTGTTATCCTGTCCCGTTGTCCAAGGGACAACAGTGGCACAGTTTGTTTGAAGAGACGTTGTATGCCGTTCTATTAACATGCTTAGTAGGGGCCCATTATGGACATTGGTTATAACGACAACAAAAACGCAAGTTTGATACATTTAAGTACCATAAAACCAGTATTTCAATGAACTTTTGTCCCCTGGACAACTAATCGTAACCATGGCAACGAGTGACGCTAAAAAGTTGATTCTCCCAAATGCTGTTGTCAATTTATGACATTCATTCAAATCGCGGTTTATTAGGGGTTTATTTTAAATAATATTAATAATGAATGACTATACCGAGTGGGGCCCGCAAACTATTATTTAAGCTCGTAAATAATTACGAAAATGTGCGAAGTTGACGTGAAACGTTGTATAACGAAAAACTGCTATGTTTACAATTCGTAAACAATTTAGTAGATTGGTGCTCTATTACTATTTTGATACTTTAAGTTCTAGTTCTAACATTTGCCTTTAACAGGCTATAACTTTAAATTAAGTACGTGAATTTATTAATACCTGAATCTCATGGACAAGTGTGTAAAAAAACGGATAAACTAGAAGTCCTGGAAAATATCAATAAAATACAAACATTGGAACGTAACGAGTTACTGAAAACCAATATTTCTAAATATTGGTCAAAAAGAAATCCGTGGAGTGAAGTGACTCGTCAGTAGTAATTTGATTTAACAATATAATATAATATATATATATATTATCTAGGCGAAACATGACTATATCTTTGTATTTTACATAGTGGTAGAAAATAATGTGAGCTGACTTTGAGTGCACGTCAACGTGTATTTAACTGATTTTCTTGGGTACCTTACGTGTGCACAGAAAATCAAAATTATGTTCTCGTATCAAAACTATAATTCCTACTACACAAAGTGTGACCAGCCCAAGATTTTTCTAAGTTCTCGCCAAATATTTGTGTAATATTTCGGTAGCCAGTCTCTAGAACCATCTAAAACTAAGATGGCCGTAGTTATCCAGAAAAAAACCAACACCAACTACTAAATCCACCGAGTTATTAATTATAAGTGAATAAATCTCCGCGGGTGTCAACCCTGCGATATATCCGTGACGATGTGCGCTCGCTAGGTGGGTTCTTTGGCTTTGACGGTGGTATTCTATAGCTGCGTATAAAGATAACTCGCCCAGCGGGTTGCCCGGCATCCGGGTTGGTTCCTTTCCAAAATGGAAACATTGTTTACTTCTGGTGAAATTCCCAACCTTTTCCAAACTTTTCGTGGATCTATTCGCGTTGCCAATCGTTTCTTTATTATTTTATAAATATTATTCTTGCGGTCTTCATCATGGTTTAAATATAATGGGTCGAAAATCTACTTTAATGTTTGCACTGAGTATTTTATTGATCAATTGATCAACCTGTTGTTCCAACGCAAAATAATGGGAGATAATACCGCCTTCACACAGCCGCCTCCAAGGGTACCTTACCTGTAAAAAAAAAAAGCTTTTTGCGTTTACTTACAAAGTAGATAGTTGCACGGTGGGGCTCTCTATGAACACTTTTCCAAGGCTAATGCTGACGTATTGAGCAATCGCGAACACTAGTTTTTCTTCTTTGAGACATTTAATTATCATCAGCTTTTCAAATGGCTCCAATAGATCATTCCAGTTTTTTATTGGCGGACGCTTATTGTTTCTATCTACGTGAATGTCCTGTGAAATTATTAATTAGGATTATGGTTCGCTCAGTATTTTATTCACGACAGAGTCATTATGTCAACAATAAGCTTTTATTTTAGGTACTCTAACCGTAGCACAATACTTATAAGAAATTACCACTTTAAACGATCCTATTTGAATATGGATCTTCTTGAGACAGTCTTCTACGATTCCTTGAAAACTAGGGTCCATTTCATTCAAGTGATTAGCTTGCAACCATATTTGTTCGGTGAGTGACTCGATTAATGGTTTTTTTGGTGGAACCTAAAAAAGAACATTGACTAAATATATACGAGGGTCATGCCAAAAGAAGTTAGATACTCTATGGTCATTTGATCGATACTGGCCAGTTATACACCATTGTAAAGGTAGGTTATTTGCTAATAAATTCAAATATGGAACACTCGGAAAATGTTAGGATTCCTTTTTTAATTATTTTTTTTCTGGGTAATTTTGGAGGGAAATTTTCGCAACAATGGAGCTCACTCGACGTGATTTTCGTGTTATGATTTATTATGATTTTAAAAAAGGTTTAAAACCTCAAGAGTGTTTTGAACTTTTAGTTTCAACTTTGGCTTTCTGCTTGTTCACGTGCAACTGTTTTTAATTGGTTTGCTGAATTTAAAAGGGGACGAGAGACCTTTGAAGATGAGGCGAAGACCGGACGGCCGCCAACCGCAGTCACTCAAGAAAACGTACAGGCTGTGGAAAAAAATGTTCGTGCGAACCGACGAATTACATATGCAGAGCTCGAGCGTGAGCTGGGTATTGGATCAGCAGCATTGCAAACTATAATTCATTATCATCTGGCCCTTCATAAGCGTTGTTCAAGATGGGTGCCGCACAAACTCACCGATTTGCAAAAAGACCGCCGCGTAGATTGGTGCAAATTTATGATAGATAAATTCGACGCTGGCGAGAAAAAAAATGTATATGATATACTTACAGGTGACGAAACATGGCTATATAACTACGACCCCGAAACAAAGCGGCAGTCCACAGTATGGTGTTTTGAAGATGAGCCGACGCCAACAAAATGTCGCCGAACCCGAAGTACACAAAAACAAATGATTGCCTCATTTTTCTGCAAGACGGGACATATTGCTACGATAGTGCTAGAAGATCAAAGGACAGTCAACTCTGAATGGTATGTGACAGTTTGTGCCCCCAGAGTACTGTCAGCTTGGTGTGACAAGCGGCCGAAATCGGGAACTCAGCACCTGCTCTGGCACCATGACAACGCTGCCCCTCACACTTCTGCTAGAACACTTGACTATTTCAGCTCAAAAAACGTGACTATCTTGCCCCACCCGCCATATTCCCCCGACCTAGCCCCTTGCGATTTTTACTTATTTCCCAAAATTAAAGAAAAATTAAAAGGAAGGCGATTTGAGAACAAAGAAGATGCCCTGGCTGCGTATAATTATGAAATTTCTGAGGTATCTAAAGAAGAGTGGTCATCGGTATTTTCTAAGTGGTTTAGACGGATGGAAAAGTGTATACGTGTTCACGGTGACTACTTCGAAAAAATAGATAGCTGTAATAAAGAATAAAGTCGGTAACTTTTGAGTATCTAATTTCTTTTGGCATGACCCTCGTATATCGTGTCTGTCGATAACGTGTTTCTGATAAAACTTTTAGGGAAGGTACATAAAACTTACATCTAAACATAGTTTCAAGTACGAGTGTACTTGCTGCTGAGCAGTTATCGCCCAGACTATATAGGTACAAAATTAGTTTACTATCAACTTATTTGTAAATAGGTATCCGGTAAAGTAGAAGTACTAGTGCTCGACGCTGCACTAGTCACCGACATGGGTACTTTATTTCATGAAAATAAAGGTTAAATTTAAACAACGAAGATTTTTCTGTTTTCGAACTTAATCCTTGTCACTTTGACATAAAGTGCCCATATCGAGTACTAGTGCAGCGTCGAGCACTAGTGCTTCTACCTTATATGTCCTCCTAAGGTCCAGTCATAGGTATGTACACCAAAAAAATATTTGCCAGTGAAATTTGAACCCATGATGTAAGAATATATATATATATATAGTTGATTTTGTTTTGTTCGAAAATTGATCTCTGCAAATGGCTCTCTGTTCCAATTAGAAACGATTTAAATTTCATCGAACTTAGTCACGAGACTATTTCCATAGAGTCCTTAGTAGACCTTAAGTTTCGATCGGCGTTTTCTATCAACGATTGTAAAATTGGCTAAGGGCCCCTAAAGTTGGTAATCTATTCGTTAGATATCTGGTAAAGGCCTGCTGGTTGTACTACTCCAATTCCTTAAAAGGCAGGCTAGTGCTGATCGATTCAGATATTTATTATTTTACCACTTAGATGGTTGGCAGTCCTCAACTGTGCGTTTTTACAGGAACTTTCTGCCTCGCACTGCTAAACTGTGGAATGAACTGTCGCCTGCGGTATTTCCGGACCGATACGACCTTCAAACCTTCAAGAAAAGAGCGTACTCCCATCTTAAAGGCCGGCAACGCACTTACAACCCCTCTGGTGTTGCAGGTGTCCATGGGCGGCGGTAATCGCTTACCATCAGGTGATCCGCCTGCTCGTTTGCCTCCTCTACCATAAAAAAAAAAAAAAATTCAGGCTTACCACTGAAGTGCCAGCTGCACCTCTCAGAATGAAGTTCCATTGATCTTGACGAATCAAGCCAGCATTAAGGTATATGGCCGTGTTGAGCAGGAAGCTGAACACGAGCTTGTGCCTCTCGAACAGTCCTCGAGACACGTTTTGGTAGACGTTTAAGGTAATCTCGCGGTAAAGGATTTGTAGCCGCGTTTCAAGGACGTCACTTTTTTCGCTCCTTTCTATTACTTGATTGAAAACCTGCGTTTATATAGAATGTGTTTATATATAGAATATTTTATGGCTATAGCAACACAATAATGACTTGTTAACTAAATATGCAGTAGGTAGGTACTTGAATATTTTTACCTGATTAAAATACTTCAAGGAGAATTGATACATTGGGTCAATGTCAGCCAGCTGTGCCACGGCAAAATATAAGACGGCACCCCTGGTCGCAACGGGTCTATATTTCTCTCTTGCGGCAGAAATGCTGATCTCAGTGGCTTCGGTTTCTTCCAGTCTGGCGTTTATGATTTCCGAAGTTTCCTGTTATGATCACATTGATCACGTATATGTGAAGGTTAGGTACGTATTCATTATATAGTATAGGTATTAATTTAGTATTCACCCATCCAGCTTACTAAATAAATTAGCTCTGGCCTGCGGCTCATACAAATCTACAGGCCGTGCAGAAAGTCCGACAAATTTCGAAATGATGAAGCTCCCAAGCTAGGTTCACACGAGGTTAATTTTTCGCGTCTATGCGGGAAAGCCGTCTAGCCGTGTGAATGATTTTGAAAATACCATACAAATGTTGCTGTCACTATAGTATTCGATAAAATCCCGTATACGGCATAAGAGAAAAATTTACGCCGTGCAAATCTAGCCGAAGGGTGTGCGTTATGCCGCGCGCCGGGTGTGGGAGCAGAACTAGGCTCCTCTACCCCCGAACTTAAGGGTTTCGTTGTTAACATAGAATTTACCTAACACACCCACCTTACTCTCGTTGAGCGTTTCGATAAGTTCCTCGTCGTCGAGAATGTTCCCCGAAGAGGCGTAGAGCAGCTTTAGTATCTTGTCTTCTATCTCTAGCAGGGTTCCCTTGTCGGTGTTGATACGGACTATTAGCTCTGTGCGCAACAACTCCAAGTCTGGCCGCTCTAGTCTCACCACATCACTAGTTTATAAAACACTTTTAGAATACAAATAAGTTCAAGATAAAAATAGTTTTGCTGAACAGTATACAACATTGATTTAATTTTATATAATTGATACGAGTATAATTGACTATATATTGATTGATATAATTGATCACTTATCGAGTTATCCAAACGAATTAAAAATACCAACAGAGTAAGAGAACAGAAAAATAACAAATATATGTAACTCTAAACTTTTTATAATTGCATATACATTAACATATTTTATCATATCAAAACAGTAGGTATCACAACGAAAATACATATTTCGTAAACTTTCACATCTACGAAGTAAATTCCCCAAAGCGGGTAACCCTCTAATGATGCTACGTGCTACGGCGTAGCAGGACTGACATCCGAACTTTAAGAATCTGAATTCGCCTGTGCATCTCACGTACACTTGTATTTTGCACAATCTCAGTACAGCTCGCTCACACCACATTGAATAAAAGAGAAGATACCACCTGAGATTGAACCAAATCAAGATCCGACTCAACGAAGCCGTTTCAATGCAAGGTTAAAATAAAATTATAAGTTGGTGCCGTATTAAAGGGGAGTAACGAATATAGTAAAAGTCACTAACGCCAAGAGCTGATCCTCCAATCCAGACAGAGTGACTGTAAAGTTGACTAGCGTCACTTGAATACATATTTCGGGCATATAGTGTGGGTTGGCGAGTTTGGTAGTCATGTACAAACGGAAATTGTTGTCGTATTCTATGTCACTGTCACCCAAGTGTATGAGAAGTCTTCCGGCCTGTGTGAAACACAAATAAGAATGTATGGGTACTAACAATATCTAATTATAAAAAATAATATTAAATATAATTGAGGACAAAACCTCAATATAGAAGACGAATCTTCGAGCGACTTAGATTATTATCACAAGGATAACGTAACAATTTTTACAGTACATATGGTGCTACTTTACCACACTAGTGCGAAAATTAGCATATTACGTTACTATGTCGAACATTTAAAGGGCCAATTGTACTGTAAAACGTTGTACGATACATGTGCAAATAGGTAATTCGCAACTCGTGTCGATTTAAAACACTCCCTTCGGTCGTGCTTTAATTTATCGCCACTCGTTTCGAATTTCCTATTTTTCGCACTTGTATCGTAAATTAAAGAGCCATATGTATTGTACAACGTTGTACAATACACGTGCGAAAAGGTAATTCACAACTATTGTCCTACTGCCTACTTTTCGCACTTGTATCGTAATGTACTATTTCATCACCAGACATAGGAATCCGTGGGGCAAAATTGTTTGACAAGTAGGGAGTTCCTAGCCGCGTAGCCAACATGCAAATAGCTTACGCTCCTTAGCGATCGAAACGTAACTGTCACTGTCGCACTAATATGGAAGAGTGATAGAGAGACGTTTCGTTGTCGAAGCGATAGCGAATGTCACCTTGACTAGGCCGGCTGTATCGATAAACTCGACTATCGATGCTAGTTCTATATACTAGTGATCACTGAAGGGTTTGCTTGTAAAAATACGTTTTTATTAAGAGTAAAAATAATAGTTAAATAATAACTCAATGTACTCTTCTTCATTTTTAAGACAAGACAAGAAAATTTTATAATTTTACTCATCCCAATTTTTTTTTCGTGAATGTCCCATTTACTATTCTTGAAAATTAGAAAAGTTTTTTTGTCTAAAATTAAGGGAGTAAAATTATAAAATTGTCTTGTCTTGTCTTAAAAACGAAGAAGAGTATATTGAGTTATTATTTAATTATTTTTTACTCTTAATACACATATACATATTTTTACAAGCAAACCCGTGAGTGACCACTAGTATATAGAACTAGCATCGATAGTTGAGTTTATCGATACAGGAACTACCTACTTGTCAAACAATTTTGCCCCACGGATTCCTATGTCTGTTCATCACACTTGCTAGGCGATGCGGTCCGCAGGTAAATCATGAATTTCGACCTAGGGCTGTACTAATGCACGTCCGAAATTAGGCAGAAGTTTTATGTAAGTACAGTACAATCTCACTAATCCATTACTAATGCCGACACAAGAGAGCCGGATTACTGGAAGTTTAAGCAAATCTGGTTATTATATTGATGTGTTTTTTAGTATGTCGAAGCAATACACTATACTAATATCCTAAATTCAACGAAAAAAACTGTTTTCTGGATTTTAGACATGTATAAAGACATTAGAAGAGTGATAATGTAAACTAAACGCACATATTAAATTTGTTCATAAAGTGATCGCTTGCACCCTTATTTTAGTGCCGGATTACTGGGTGTACCCGTTCGAAGTGACGGATTATCGAGATTTTACAGTTATTCCGTTTTTTCCTCACAAGTGTGATGAAAAACGTGGTGTGTGCCACGGGCGGGCGGTACAGGAATCAATTTACATGTTCGTAGATTCTTGTTTACCGCCCCTAATACACAATGTACCAATAAAGCCTTGGACGAAGTTGTTGCGACTGCAACTTAATATTATATAAAAATCAATGCAGTAGCTAAACGCAGCCGTCGGGCTCGGCTATTATTCGGAGGCTTTTTAAAAGCACCAATAGGAGCGCTCCATATAATCTGTATCGCGGCCAATTGGAAGCATTTAAATCTAAACCTTTTGTACTGATCAAGTCAAATATTGCAAATCACTCTTTCATCATCCTCCATACTATCAACACCTACTTTCTACATTGAACCGTTTTGGCAAGAACCCTTGTAAACCAGTACCCTTTGGAAGAATATACTTCACTTCATTATAAATCGAAGTTTTATTTAAGTCGTCGACATCCTGACCTGCACGGCGGCTACAAAGTAACTACTTGCCTGTAAAAAGGTTTGTTTGAGCAACACGGGCGTGAGCGTGGCTTCGAGCGACTCGCCCAAGTCCTCAATGAGCATAGGCCAACCCAGGCGGATACAGTTCTCCATAATTCGGAGGTACGCTGGGTCGTTCAGTTTCATTATTTGTAGACCATTATCACGTTCCATATTCTTAATCCACCTATTTGCCTGTTGATAATGATATTAAGTGGATTTTATGGATGGATAAGTTCCTATTAGCGGTACGCCAAAAAACGCTGCAAATTGTGTTAAGAGCATGAAAATCAGCACCTTTAAGTAATTTTAATCAATTTTACCCGTAGAACCAAAAAAATTGAGAGGGATGGTTTTATTCAGAAACCTATCGTCTGTGGTATTAAATAATAGGGCTTTTTGAGCCAATTCTAAAAATATATCACATCAATACATTTCAGTATTTTTTTATTACAATATAAGTACTTAAATATTTTTCAAAATATTCAATGGTGTCGTTACACCCGTTCGGGTAGGTACCTACCTCAAGGTTTATATTTATACTGCCCATTTTTTGGCTTCCTAGGAATCCAACATATCAAGGACAAGTTCTTTTCCCAGAGTTTTTTTAACGTTTCTATATTTTCCTGGATGGGCAACTTTAAGGGCTCTAATGGAGAAGCCGGCCTGTAAAAACTAGTCGTAGACAGCGCACCCAACAATTTGATAGCCGATCAAATCCAAATTGTAAATGGCGCTCTCGACCATGGCACTTGTTCTCCTCCCCCATGGTTATTTATTTATAACTACCTACTCGCCACCGCACTCTGTGGCTTTATGTAGAGATTACTGATAGGATATCAATAGCAGACGAGGGAGTTAATTCTTGGCCGAATTGTGTATTTTCAATCTTCTCTCGAGCTAACTACCTATATTTATAAAATCGAATACAAATGATGTGATGTGCCACATACAGCCTCAAAGTGGCGGAATAATTTAGCAGTAAATGAACGATGACGGCATATCGACCTGTTCCTGGGGATCGATGGTGAGGGGCCAGCGGCCCGCGCGCGTCATTAGGATGCCGTTCTCGGTGGAGATGGCGTCGCGCGGCAGGCCCTGGGAGTTCCACGTGCGGATCGTGTACGAGTTCGCCATTACAGTTATCAAACTGGAAGCATCATACAAGTTCATTAAGCCTGAGAATTTACACGCGATTCACAAAACATAACGGGAGTCACGGTTTCATGGTGTGTTTTCTGTATTAATGATGTAACTAGTATCAACAAGCCATCAAAAACAAAACTTGTAAAAAAAAAACAAGTCTCTTTTATCGTAAAAAGTTGTGAGATCCATGTCGGTTACTTTATTCAGTTCCTACTTAAGGGACCTCCTGTCTTAAGTTATTACGTAATTAGCTAACCTAACAACATCTTATAGGTTCTTATATTTGTTTTTGTGGATAGTCCTACTTTTTTACCTTTCCAGTACCTTCTACTATTTGTATTTTTTCATTCTGTTGACCATTTTACAAGTTACCTTTGAACATAATCATATCTAAATACCTATCTACACCTTTAATTCCATTATTCTATACAGGTACACTAATTCACTCACTGCAAAACTTTGTAATCTTATACATTTATATGGAATTAAAAGTTATTTTTGCAGTTGTTGTATCTAGAAAACTGGACCGAAATTTTTGAGTTTTTCCTTGATTTATAAACTAAACACTAATTCTATTATAAATTTGAAGGCTCTATGTCTGCTAGAAGTGCCTTAGAGTTTTGATGATCGGTCAGTCAATGAGTGAGTGACAAAATTAAAAAACTTTGACTAGGTTTAATTCTTGAACTACTGATTGGTTATTGTAAATTAAGGCTTCTAGTTTTACCCACATCAAAGTTACAGGGGGTTGAAAATGGGCTGAACTGCTTCGAGAAAAGGATGGTACAGCCGTGCCTTTGCTCGACTTGGCGGGGGCACTATAAGTATATTAAGGAACTAGTAGTTCATGCCGAACTGTGAACTTGTGTTTTGCAAAAAACGACGATTAGTAAAACGTAGTCTACCAATATTTATAAATCGCCACTTTAGAAAGCTACTTCGGTAACCAAATTAAATAGGTACTGAAGTGTTATAAAGCGTCACCTCGTCATGTACATCATTATTCCTGCTATTAGTGTCAAATTGTATGTTAACTTTTCTTTGTTTCTTGTCAATTTTCTTTTTGTCTCATATTGTTTTTTGTGTCACAAAGCATTTAAATTGTGGTTAAATAAACCACCAAGTTGTTACCAGTAGTAGCTACTGGGATTTTTTCCCCCACTTTTTACTAAGTGAAAAAAAAAAACCCAGTAGTTACCACCAAACCGAATCGGTGGTAACTACTGGGACTGTTTTTACTAGTATTGAACTCTCTAATAAGATTTTGGTGATAACTACTGGGGAAAAAATCCCACCTTTTACCAGTGGTAGCTACTGAAAAAAAACTGATGGTAACTAGTGGGATTTTTGACCCATTTGTTACCACTGGTAAAATAATCCCAGTAAGTTACCATTGGTAACAACTTGGTGGTAACTAGTGAGACTAACCCATTTTGAATACTGTAACAGAATTTAGCCTAGCTTAGCATTGTAAAATGAGCCATTATAAAATAGTGGAATTTAAAAAGACAAATGGAGATTAAGATAAAAAATTACAAGGCTCCAAAGACTCAGAATTTTTTTTTTGCTTTCTAAAAGACTAAAGAAAGTGGTACCATTAGATTCCTCGCATTTTATTAAAAAATAAATTGTAAGACAGCTATATACATAAACGCAATATTTCAGAGTCCAAATAGCAATTTTCTTGATATTCCATATATTTAGGACAGACTAATGTAATATGACGTTACCGTACAATATCATTTTGTTAGAGGCGTAACCCTTAACTCCCGTTTCTGACCTTTGGTGTGCTTAAATGCCCTGATTCCTGTATAGATTGATACTCAGGAAAATCAAGATCGATTGACATTATTTACAAATAACTGTCGCCAATTAGCAAGTATATTTTTCATTTAGTTTTTATGATCAATTTTTTTTAAGATTAATAACATTTCATAAAAGAGTAAATCCATTCCCTTTGTTGGAATTGCAGGGCTATTAGGTATACCTATAGTACCATTTCGTAATTTACACGAATATTCGTGTTGGTATCTCTGTCGTGTCGTGTCGGTTTCCTAAGTTTAAAAAACTCAAGCCAAATATAAAACCAAACTGATCACTGTGCTGCGTATAGGCAATGGCTATGCTGCGCAAATACTTATACTGCGGGTATACATTTATAGTAACTAAAATTAAACTTGCAAACAAAATAATTCACTCACTCAAAAGTGTCAGAAGCCGGAATCCCAAGCTCCTTGCACTGTGAAACCCACTTAGCTTCGAGCTCTCGGCGGTAACTGGTGGGAAACGCGCCAAAATACGCGATGCAGCCGGATGCTATGATGATGTCCCCGGTTGTGCAGTACAGTTGTTGAGTCGCTGACTGCAAGAAAGTAATTGCAAATACATCAATTTCGCGCATAACTTAGGGTTTGGGGTTTCTGTAGGACTGTTAATATGACACACAATACACAAGATATTATACGTAAACGAATGCATAGAGCATGCATTTTACACGTGGAACCCGAAAAAATTTTAACCACGTATTTCTGAGGCCAAAAAAGGAAAAAAATATTATGAGAGTTAAGATCAATTTCGCCAAAAAAAAAATTTTTTGGTTTCGGGTTTCGAAATTGAAAATATTTATTTCAGATTTACATCCATATTTATTAGTATAACTTAGGAACTAATGTTAATTTTGTACATAATATAATATTACCACTATATGTATATACCTAACCTATTCTCAATCTTATGCGCCAGTATAGGATTCTCAAGCCTCTCTGCAATGACCTCCAGAATGCTGTTGGTACTGCCCCTAAGCCTGCCCATCATCGAGACGATTCTCTTTCGCATAACAGCGTGAAAATCGTCTATGGGCCTCGGCGACCATACGCCATGCAGAGGTTGCTCCAGTAAAATTATTGAAAGCTTTAAAAAGCACAATTTTTAACACACTTTTATTAGGTCGACCTGTATAGGTAGGTATGTAACTAACTATGTAATGGAATCTAAGGTAACTAATTTAACCATCTTCCAAGCATCTGTGCTGTGTTTTTGAATGTTACTATTTTTATATAAAAATCAAATGTTACAAGAAAACCTTTCACGTTAAATTAATTTTTACTTTTTTTTATAAAACTTTTTTTTACATCTATCAATTAGTATATTCAGACTACGTCCCATAGTAGCAACATCGCCAACAAAAAGGCATTCAGCACTAAGTAACAATAAAAATATTTTCTGTGCAATTGGTATTGAAACAAAACAAATTGAAACTAGGCGAATTCCAGACAGAAGTTTATAGGACAGAAGTTTACAGGAATACACAATTAAAATGTTTCGGGTTACTCGTGAAACGCCGCTTATTATGCTTATTACGAATATGAGACAATACTGTAATTACCTACCCCTTTGTTTATGAGTGCAAAGACGCAGTTTGCCGTCTGTGCTTCTGCGTCCATCCCAATAAATGGAAACTAGGGCACAGGCTAGGCTTGATGGTACATTTGTAGGTAAGTGACCTGGGGACCGATTTTTAAGTTTCAAACGCTCGATTTCGTGTGGCTCTCTTCAATGTATTTCCACTACTAGGCATTTAAATTTTATTTTATTAATAGAATTGAATATGAGTGGTTAATACCACTAGATTCCCTATTTTTTGTTTTATTGGAAAAAGGTAAGCAAATTGCCGTTTACACAGATTTTCGAGTGACGAAATTGAGTCCTCAAAATTCATAAATCGGCCTCCTGATGGTCAGCAGAATAGTGACCTATCTTAACGCTGACCTCCCATCGGGTTTGTTCGTCGTTCAGCGCCTTTGTCAGCTTCCCGGCGCTCGACAGCTGTGCGGCGGCCAGGTTCACGTCAGGCTGTAGCTTTATGGTACATTAGTAGGTAAGTGACTTAATGATCAGCAGAGTAGTGACCTACCTTAACGCTGTCTTCCCAACGCGTTTGTTCGTCGGCCAGCGCCTGTGTCAGCTTCCCGGCGCGCGACAGCCGGGCGGCGGCCAGGTCCACGTCAGCCTGCAGCTTTATACGCTCTTCCTCGACCACCTACCACAACAAATGTTCACGGGTGAATTGCAATAAAATTGTACATAGTTAAAGAGCTGTAATTAATCGCGTGAAAGTGTAATGGCGTAACATGCTATAAACTGTGTTAAGTACAATGAATACAATACAATTTATATGGTTAATTTTCGTAACACAATTGAATCAACTAACTTAAGACTAATTACAGATCCTTAACTATGCTTAACTATCAACAATTTATTTAAATACTAAATATAACTTGTCAACTCCTAACTCCCACCTGTAGAAAATTAGTGTGAAATATTGTTATCGTAAATGTGACTGCTGAACAACATAGCTCTGTATGGCGCCATACGATATTTTTTAGGGTTCCGTAGCCAAATGGCAAAAACGGAACCCTTATAGATTCGTCATGTGACATTTTTTTTAGATTTCTTCTTCATTCTGTCATTTTAGAAGTTACAGGGGGGGGGGGACACATTTTTCCACTTTGGAAGTGTCTCTCGCGCAAACTATTCAGTTTAGAAAAAAATGATATTAGAAACCTAAATATCGTTTTTGAAGACCTATCCATAGAAACCCCACACGTATGGGTTTGATAATTTTTTATTTTATTTTATGACGTATTAAAAAAAACTACTTACTAGATCTCGTTCAAACCAATTTTCGGTGGAAGTTTGAATGGTAATGTATATCATATATTTTCTTTAGATTTTTCATTCTGTTATTTTAGAAGTTACAGGGGGGGGGGACACATTTTTCCACTTTGGAAGTGTCTCTCAGTTTAGAAAAAAATGATATTAGAAACCTCAATATCATTTTTGAAGACCTATCCATAGATACCCCACACGTATGGGTTTGAAGAAAAAAATTTTTTTGAGTTTCAGTTCTAAGTATGGGGAACTACCAAAATTTATTGTTTTTTTTTTCTATTTTTGTGTAAAAAATCTTAATGCAGTTCATAGAATACATCTAATTACCAAGTTTGAACAGTAAGTTCTTATAGTTTCGGAAAAAAGTGGCTGTGACATAATCGGACAGACAGACGGACATGACGAATCTATAAGGGTTCCGTTTTTTTGCCATTTGGCTACGGAACCCTAAAAAAATAGGAGTCAGCCGTCAACGTGCACCCTATTAGGGGTGCCACCCATAATATAAAAGCTCTAATTTATTTGGTTATAAGACGATTTTGATCGTGACCGAAGGAATCTTTTTACCCCAATATAAGTAATAACACTAATAACCCACAACAAACCTAAGAATCTGTTTAGATTTCTACTAGTTCTTACCCTCAGTTCATCCAACATTTTAGCGAGTTGCGCTTCGATTGCCTCCACTTCTTTCTGCTTAGCTCTTAAAACTGCCATTACACCTTTCAGTGTTGCGGCTGCCTCCCTATGTCTGAATAAATCAAACAAGTCATAAATACTACCAATGAGTACCTAACTTGATTAATTATTTATATAATTAAACTATATTATCTATTACTCGTAGTACGGAATGGTGATATCAAAATAGTTACTTGATTATTTTTGGCTCGACAATTCTGAAGACTTTAGCATACATATCAATAGCCTGCACCCACAAAACCATAGAACGGCACACCTAGAAAACGAAACAGGTTATTAGGTAATTCATCGACTAGGTACGGTCTAGTAATTTGATTTCTGTACCAATTCGTACCTTGTCACAGTAACTATTATATGAATTACTTAGCGGTATTGATATTGAATACCATTGTGACAAGGTAGGAAATAATACATAAATAAAATTCTTGACGGTACCTACACCAATATCCCCACACCCAACTCGCTGGCAACAACAAGGTAGTACCTGGATGATGCAATATTATCCCCTTTGAATTTATACAGGAAGGCTAAAATCATGACAGTATGATGAGTTACCTACTTAAAAATTGGTGGCTTACAAATATCTAGGGAATGGTGTTGTCGGTGGTATAGCCTGTACGATTTCTAAGATCAAGTTTGCCGTCGTTACTATAGCGTACTGGATCTTAGAAAAGGGGACAGGCTATACCTAAAGGACCTTTCTCTTCTGTGTTGACAGTCGTAGTAAGCTATCAAGCAAAGAGCGACGAGGAAAGTAGAGGCTTAGTTTTGATTTTAATTGGGAAAAACTTACTTTTGAAACCTTAACGACAGTATCGGGATTAAAATCCTTGTGGGTAAGGTATGCCTTAATCTTTTTGAGCGTAGCATCTGGTATGTGGTCCTTGTCGTAGTCCTCCAGTTTTCCAATGAAGTTCACGTCCGCTAATAACTTTTTTGTGCTATCCCAGTCTGGTCTGCATATTAATATGTTCATTATTAACTTTGCTACTTTAAAATACCAAGAAGTGGTAGGCATGAAGGTAAGCGATCCTTAGAAAAAATAAAAAAATAACGGTTGACTGCCGTGCCGTACGCAGATACGTCTGTAAGGTTGTGGATATTTACAGAAAACTAGCTTCTGCCCGCGACTTTGTCTTTGTAGAATGATGATGACGATTGATAAAAACTATATGTCCTTTCCTCGGACATTAAACTGTCTCCTTACTAGTCCTTCCCAAATTTCATCTATATCGGTTCAGTGGTTTAAGTTGCCGAAGTAGGTAGGTAACAGACAGACAGTGACTATCGCATTTATTATAGGTATTAGTAGGGATTGTGAATCAATTTTATCTTTCCTGTCCCTTACAACATAATTCGCTAATGCGATTAACTTTCGGTACCTACTGAGAGATTCTATTAATTGTACCAATTCAATTAGTTGTAACCAATTGTGTGCGTGTCAATTAATTTTAAAGTGAGGTCATTAAAAATTTATGTATTACACCCACTTGGCGTTAAACAAAATGCATATCGGTTCCATCACGAATCGCACAAGAGCAGGCGGTTTCTGGAAAGCTTTCAATTCGTTAATGTCCGCTTTGTTGAGGGCCTTTAGGGCGGTCTGCGCCGCTTCCATTGCCGGCATGGCTAGTGCTAGGTCAGCCTTTGCCTCGTCCGCTATGGCTTTTACCTCTTCGGCTTTGATCTGCAATCAGAATTTTCGCTCGTAGTTTTTAACTTAGTAACCTATAGCCAGTTTTTTACAATACCGTAATATTTCTTTCATTTTTTCCCTAGTTTTTGACCTCTCGTCTGCTCGCATGGATTCCGCAACCCGTTCGTTTACGTGCGTAATGCTCTTCGTCACCTTTATGGTCAGTTTGGTGGCTGATACTTGGAACAGTTGAATCCCAATTCCCAATACTTTGTAAGTTGTAATTAAAGAGAATTTAGAGAGAGATTCTGTACAGTGAAGTTTCGTGAATACCTTTGCCTCTGCCTCGTCCTTCATGACAGCTTGTTTGACTTCGTCGGCGGCCTGCTGCTCCACCTTCAGTTTGTTCACGAGTAGGATGCCCTCCGCCGCCTTCTTGGCCAGTATCGGTTCCATATCGCGCACCTGCTGTTCCATTACCCCGACTACTTCGTACGTTTCGTACAGTTTCTAGAGGAAACCAAACAAGCTTGACATAAAGTACCTACAATACTAAATTATCAGGTAGGTAAAAATATGTTTGTGTGGCTGGGCCAGAAGGGTGTATTTTAAATGTATTATTTACGTCATTTTACTGGTAAGTTTCTTCCATTGGATTTAAAGAACTAATTATGGCATTCGAAACACCTTCGAAATAGAATTTTAATGATACATAAGGCACTGGTTTTAATGATACATAAGGCACTGGTTTTAAATAAATAGTTTACAAGTAATAATATATTCAAATGAATTGAACCGGGCATATGACGCCCGTAGCTGGAAAATGACGACGGCATTGCTTTCTTTGAGTTATTTGGAGAAAATAACCACGAGTAACGAAATAAAATTGATTGGAAGTTGAATGTAAAAAGTTTATCAGCTGAAAGTTAAAAATTAACAGTTTGAAATAATTTGGGCCAAAATGACACCTGTATAAAATAATCTAAATTTTTTATGCAATGTGTTGATCGGGTCATTCACGAAGACGCGTGCCTTGACTCGTAATATCAGGTTAGATTTGACAAATCTGTGCGTCATCGTGGATAACACGAACAATATAAATTTATAAATGAATACATCAAGGATGCGCATATTATCTCGTATTCTAATTCTCATGTATCTGGGTGCGTAGCCAAGATGCCAATCGTTTACGCTCCATAGCGAACGGAACGGTAATATCTTCCTCTATCACTCTTCCATATTAGTGTGGCAGAGATATTATAGCGCTTAGTTCGCTGCGAAGCGTAAACGATTGGCATCTTGGCTAGGCACCCAGATACTTGAATCATATTCAGACTAAACGTGTGACAAAGGCGCGATAGGGTAATGGCCAACCAGCGTTTAAATGAGGTATTATTTGTACTAAGTAATGAATATTAATTGTACTAAGTAAAAATCGGAACTTTGCAATCGCAATTGAAATTATGTAATATATAGGTATCTTAACTAGTTATTAAAGACGCATGGAATGGAAATACAATCTTACTTGCAAGCCGCAAGATATCCTATCTCTTCCCCTTATTATTTCCTGCTGTTTTTTGTCTAGCAGTCCAAGGTACAGCTGCAGCAAAGCTAGGTAGCTGCTAGGCGTCGTGTAGAAATAACGTCGCATCTCATTGTACAATCTGTCTGTCATAACGTCTACATCCTGAAAAACAAAAAACATTTTTTTTATATTATGTAAAGGAAAAACGGAAAAGTTCACCGCCTCCGGCAAGACTCGAACTTGCGACCACTCGGAACACCGGTTCTTCAAACCGACCGAATTTTCCTTAAGTAAATATAAAAAATTGCAGTATCGCTCGCAGGCGTTTCTGCTACATAAAATGCGTAAGTCGATATAATTTACTCACATCGACCGTAACTAACATGAAAAAGCGGCCAAGTGCGAGTCGGACTCGCCAATGAAGGGTTCCGTTATATGACGTATTAAAAAAAACTACTTACTAGATCTCGTTCAAACCAATTTTCGGTGGAAGTTTGCATGGTAATGTAGGTACATCATATATTTTTTCAGGTTTATCATTCTCTTATTTTAAAAGTTATAGGGGTGGAGGGGGGGGGGGGGGTGGAACGACACATTTTACCACTTTGGAAGTGTCTCTCGCGCAAACTATTCAGTTTAGAAAAAAATTATATTAGAAACCTCAATAACATTTTTAAAGACCTATCTATAGATACCCCACAACGTATGGTTGTGATGAAAAAAAAAATTTTTGAGTTTCAGTTCTAAGTATGGGAACCCCCAAAATTTATTGTTATTTTTCTATTTTTGTGTGAAATTCTTAATGCGGTTCACAGAATACATCTACTTACCAAGTTTCAACAGTATAGTTCTTAGAGTTTCGGAAAAAAGTGGCTGTGACATAAACGAACAGACAGACGGATATGACGAATCTATAAGGGTTCCGTTTTTTGCTATTTGGCTACGGAACCCTAAAAATGGAATTAGAAGAAACAATAATATTCTAAATTCCATATTAAACAAACGTGATCTTTTGTTTCCAAACCGAAATTTAGAGTAGAGTTTCTAAGACTTAGGTACCTACTCAGAAATAAGTAATGGCGCAATTGCACTGGGTCGTTCATCAGGTCGTCGTGCAAAATTGCTATTGCCACCAACATAGTTTGCGTGCGGCAAACAACCTAATTTAACTTACACTATAAATTATATGTGACGCGAAGTCCAGCAAACCTGATGCATGATGACACAAAGCTTAGATAGTTTCTCGATGGTCGCCTTGTTGCCCACGGCCGCCAGGCACAGTTCCGCGACAGACAGCAACGCTTCGGGCGGCCACTTGGTGAACCAGTCGATCGTGCAGCAGTTCACCAATGACGGGAACATACGGCAACGTCGTCTGTCGGAATATATTTTCCATTTAAAAAGATGTTCCGTTTTCTAGTATTACTAAATGAAACCCTTTTTCTAATATGACTTAATAAATACCACATAAGTGCATACCCGTAGCGTACGGAACCAATGCGAATTACGACAACAAATTGTCTTCTTTTCAGTTATAGGTATTACCAGCATTTTATGCTGAATATTTTGGTATGTTATATTATAAAAGTGGTTTTTTTATTCCACATCGGTGGCAAACAAGCATACGGCCCGCCTGATGGTAAGTAGTCACCGTAGCCTATGGACGCCTGCAAAACCAGAGATATTACATGCGCGTTGCCGATCCCTTAAAAACTTGTACACACCTTTTTTGAAGAACCCCATAGTATAGCCCCTCAGGAAAACCTCGTGTTTATTCAATTATATAGATGCTTTAGGTATCGATTGGGTCTGTCATGAAACATTGATCAGGAAACTGCACTATTATGGAGTAAGAGGCACGGCACTGAATTTAATAAAGTCTTACTTACACGATAGAATACAAATGGTTGATGTGAGTGGACAGCGATCACCAGGGTCATTGGTCTCTATGGGTGTACCGCAGGGATCAATATTGGGGCCGTTCCTGTTCCTTATCTACATTAATGACCTGCCATACCTTGTAACGACCCACCATGATATTGGTTTGTTTGCAGACGATACCTCACTTATTTTCAAAGTCAAACGACAGCAACAAGCTTGCAGTGATGTAATCAATGCTATTTCTATAATAGTAAATTGGTTCAGTGTTAATAATTTATTGTTAAATGAGAAAAAAATTAGTAGTTATAGTAGTAGTACAAGTCACATAAGGAATGAGCAAACAAGTGTCATTGTCAAGGTTGTCAAGGATGAGGAATAGGAACTAGTAGATAGTACAGTTTTTCTTGGTATAACTTTAAGTAGATTCTAAACTACAGTGGGGTCCATATTGCTAATCTCTCAAATAGACTGAGTTCTGCAGCTTTTGCAGTGAGCAAGATCCGTCAGTTAACAGACGTGAAAACAGCTCGATTAGTTTATTTTAGTTACTTTCATAGCATTATGTCATATGGTATTTTACTATTGTGCAGTGCTTCAGAGATAAATACCATTTTTGTTCTGCATAAGAGGGCTATTCGTGCAATATATAAAGTAATCCATAGATATTCACTTAGAGATAAGTTTAAGGACATTAAAATAATGACAGTGCACTGTCAATATATTTATGAGAATATTCAGTATGTACATAAAATATTGCCAGTTTTAAGGAAAACTGTGAAATGCATAAGATTAATACTAGAAATAAGAAGCTCGCAGTGCCCTTCACTAGGCTCCATACAATTAAAAAATCAGTCATGGGTAAGTGTGTAAGATTTTACAATAAACTTCCTTATATTATAACTGAATTGTCTGTTAGTAAATTTAAAAAATTGTGTAAAACGTAAGCTTATCTCTAAAGCCTATTATACACAAGACTACATAAATGATGAAACACCGTGGGATTAAGTGTGATTGTAAATAATGAATTATTTATTGTTATGTTAAAAATGATGAACTTGACCTCAATGTATACCGTATTTTTTTTGACATTTAGATTTTATTCTAGAAAGTTTCTAGACTAGGATTTTTATTCAATTTTGGTGTTTGACGATCCTTTTGTAAAATGTTTTATTATTAAGTTTGACATATCTATAGTAATTCAATGTTTTTTGAGAACAATAATAACTGCATCAATAAATTGCTCTGATATTTGGATTAGGATGATATTTGTAAAATTGGACAGTTTAAAAGTGCTTCTTGCTAAGCCTATTTGAATAAAGAATATATTGACTTTGACTATAACAATGTGAGTACCTAATGTAGAGCAACGAACGGATGTGTTTAGGTAATATTGGATGCATCGTGCCAAAAGCATTATTAAATTAAAAGATGGAAACCAAAAAGTTACAGAAAATACGAGAGTTCTGCATCCGTAAAGTATAGTAAAGCTCTCCGTTCACGCACTCTTCTAAACCCACTAACTGTTGTCGATACTCTCGACCAAAGCCTTCCTATGCTATGACAATGTTTCTAACCTGAACGCCTCGCCGACGGGGCTCATACAGATAACCAGGTGTAGTTTGCCACGCACTCGGTTGATAAAGAAGGTGTAGACGGCGTCGCGATCCGCGGGGTTCAGTCCGGCTTTCGCCGCATCGGGCCGGCACCCTGTCTGAACTTGCTCGTATGAATCGCCTTCGAATAGGTTAGGCACCTCACCTGATGAAGAGTTGAGGTTCAAGGTTCTGTTCAATTTAAAAAACATTTTAAAATACGATGCCTTCACACCACTTACCGGAGTTGAGCATGTTATTAATGTCCTCGAAGAAGCCCTCTTTGGTGATTTGCGTGTCGGTGAAGAGAAACACTGTGTCCTCGTTAGCGACGCCCGCGCGCATGTACATGAGCCTGAGGTCGTCGTGGAACTCCGGAGTGTCGTAGTTACGCTTCAGTTCCATGCCCATGCACCTGTTATCGAAAGCAGCTCGAGTTAGAAGAAATTCCTAATATTAATATCAACCTGTAGCAACAATACGACGCTTGATAAGCTGAGCGCAGCGAACTAAATTTCTATTTTCTCCCGTCTCTTACTTGCACTCGTTCACGTGACCAGCAAGGGTAGCGACGCTGCGACGGCCCGAGCCGCCCGGCCCCACCATCAGGCAGTGCCCTCTCTCTGCTCGCAGCACACGCGCAACTCTGACTATATGCTCCACGGCATCCGTGAACAAAACCAAGTGCATCTCGGTTCGAGCAGTCGAGTTATATTCTTCTAAATATTCCTAGAAACAAATATTTTTCTCAAGGTTGGAATACTTATTTATACAAAGTTTCACTTACTCTAAGCGCCTCAATACCGTACCATATTATCCCATACTGTGCATATGCCTATACTAATTGCAAGGTCATTCTGTCTCATGTTTCCAGCAAAACAAAATTTTCCTGTGTTTGGACAGCTATAGTGGTGCCCTTAATATATATCATCATCATCATTGGCCTTAACGTCTATTACAGACTGTAGAAACAGTATTAGGTAGGGCAACAACGTTTTTCATGGCTGTGTAAGCCAATACGGGAGTGGCAAACACGCCCACAAGTCATACGATATAAATAACCCCATACCTATTTCGATTCGTGTAACTTGTGAAATACTATATAGTTTGCGCTGTTGGTTTGATTTCGGGGTTGGTCCCATAGTAAAAGTTGCTCAGTATGACCTATTTATTCATCCCGTAAATTATTGTAGGTGACTAAATGAACATCCTGTATGCGACCAATATTTTGGCAGATAAAAGTTAATTTACCAAGTGCACCTGTGTTTGGCGCCAAATAAAGGGGGTGCAAGGGGCGATAAACCAATAAGGGGCTCCACTATAGCTGTCCAAACACATTGTAAAATCACGTACATTCAGAACTATCATAAGCTTTTGCATATCTGGTATCTCCTGGTACATCCTATTTTCTTTAGGAACCGCAGAGTTGAGGAAGTCTCCAAAAAGGAGCATAGGTGGGTGCTCAATGATTTCATCTTCTGGTACATCTAATATGGGTTGTTGGAAGTTCTTTTGGCAGACTTTGCTCATCAGATGGAAGAAATAACTCTTGTCCTGGATGTTGATAAGGCGGTCATGAAAAACGCGTAAACATTCGTGGTAGAATAATCTGAAAAAAAGAAAGCGACTTAAAATCTGTGTGATATGTTATAGGTACCTATAAATAAATTAGCTGTTGACCACGACTTCGTTACGTGGATTTTATATTGGTTCTCGTACTTTCACACGAACTTTGTACAGATGAAAAAACAGTTGAAAACACGTGATTTGTGTCACAATCTCTTCTTCCAAAGTTTCAACTCGCTTGATCAACCCCCTTACCATTCCATTTTCGATGCCGATACAAACTTTTTAACCCCTAAGAAGATGAATATTAAATGATTTTTGACAAAAATCTCATTTATAATACAAGCATTTATCCCTGACTGGACTTTTATTGCAACAGGCAACTACGACTACTCGAGTACACATCGAAACAATTCTTACAAACCCAAACACAATTGTGACGTTATCTATGAAAAGGGACCTTATTGTCGATGGCGCTTCCGCCGTTATAAACGCCATCGACAATAAGGTCCCTTTTCATAGGTAATGTCAAATTTTAATACGTTATTCAATGTGATGTAACTCGAGTCTACGGTACCGGCGGGACGAATCAAACAGACTTGACAGGGAGAAACAATTTGTATTAGAAAAATAATATCGTTGTTTATACTATTGTTTTAGATTTTTTTTCATACTTTCTGACCGTTTAAACCTTCCCTGGAATCCCAAAGCAAAATCTAAAAGCTTGTTAAAAATGTCACAACAATACTTTATTTTTATACCTATATACCTACTTACTTTACTCTTTGTTAAAACTAACAAAAACATTTTCATGTATCGGTACTACAACCTTACGCCCAAGCGACGGTGGCGAAACGGCCAAGCCACTTATTTTGACTAAGGTGTAGGGCTTGTAGAGTTAGAAGCTTGGCTCTATAAGAGATCAGATAACTTTTTGACAGTGCGAGCCTTATGGTTTCGTCTTGGCAACATTTTACATGAAAATGTTTTTGATGGGATTTCACTTCTTTTTGTAAGTTGCTTATGACAATCTTCCATCCCGTAATATATAATATAATGTTAAGGCGCGGTGTATAGTAAAATGCGCTATTTTTAAATCGATATTTACAGGCTTGTACAAGGATTTCATCGATTATTTTCTAGTATGTATAACTTCAGTCTTTGAACTAGCCGTATGCTTGTCAGAAACACGATGGCTCATCTTTTTCTCGATAGATTTTTGCTTTGAAAATATGCTTAAAACTGTATTTATTTCGATATTTTAGAAGTACTATGATGAATATCAATGTGAAATTTACTTCATTCAATAGCTTTTAAGTAACTCTAACATTTTGCTTGTCAGTTTATCGATGCGTTAAGTTTTTCATTCATAATTATGAATTCAACATTTTGTCTACTAAACGTTACCCTGCGCGGCAATACCGTCAGTACGCCAGTACGCCCGTGACCACTGTCAGCGTCGGACCTGCGCTAGTTTAGCGGACGTTACATAAAATGGATAATCACACTATTAATACACAAATATGTTATACACACAATGTTTTCATCACTCTTACGAAGAAAAAACTAATTTTTAAGCTAATTGATTCTTAAATACGGTGACATTTCAGACATCCATCCTACATATTATCTTTTTTGACAAGTTTTACACACGCACCTGTCCGGCATACAGCCACGATTAACCAAATGATGAAATAGTGCCTTGCACCCGAGTTAAACACTCTACTTTTTATTTTTAATACGAGGAAGGTAAAATACATGTACATTTTAAAAAACACTGCTAAGTATAAAATTCAGTAGTACTTATTTCGTGAGGGGTACCTACTTTTAATTATCAATTTAGGTAAAATTATATTTTAAATGGCTATTACAGTAATAATCAAATTGAATACCTATTTTTAAACGTAAACAAATAAAATTAATCCGCTTGTTTAATTTATATAAGTCATTGGAACAGCTTCATTTTTAACACATACAGGATGCAGGAGATATACTGGATTTAAATATGTGGGATTTAAATAGTGCTTAGTGAAAGGTACCATTTCACGTTTTTGTGGAAGTGCTCAAATGGCTGTAATAGTTTATGTTATAAGTGTTGAATTTGTTTGGTATTTCTAGTTTATTAACTTTCATATGGTATACACTTAAGACTTTATTTACAACATTTATCAATTATTTTATTTTGTAAGGTGAGCAGGAGTGATATTTACCCTTCTAATTCCATTCAAAATTTTGCAAGTACTCGGTTCGGAAGTTCGTATATATTTGTACCTCTCGCCAATATTTTTATTTCACTGGTTAATTATTCTGTAAATTCAAGAATGTCACTAAATTCCATTTTTGATAATGTTAAACATAAAGTCCTTTGTAAAAGTTTGGTATAATACTTTTATACCATGCTATTTCTGTTTTGTATGAAATGAAAACTGGTGACATTTTATTTCTTTTTTCAAGTATAAATTTCGATGACACTCTGCCGTCAATTTCAGGTCTCAGCCAATTTTACCTTCTTCTTTAAAACCTTGGACCTTGTTATGTCTTTGTGATATGCTTTTACTATTTTTCCTGCCAATACAAAATATAAGTGGAAAAATCGATCGAAAGTTTCGCAAAATATATTTTCTTCATTTTTGCATTAGGGTGCTTATGTGTAATATGTATATATTAAAATAGTTTATTTTGAAATGAATCACTAGTCAAGGCCTATAGTATATCCCTTCAAGTGGCAGAAGCCAAAACGTAAAAAGTAGTCACGTGGCGGGGCCCCGTCGGGTGTTCAGCGCGGATTTAGAGAATATTACAAATTCAACTATTTAAGCTTATCTATGTATAAAAGTATATATTTAAGCATATATCGTTAGAATAAGCACTAAATACGCTATTCGAATAGAACAATTAAATTATTGTCTTCTTCTTCTTGGTCCCTCAATGCTGAGGATCGTGACATCATGTCCTTCTGTTGAAGTTGTCCTTGTTGTTGTTAAATTATTGTAATGTTTATGCATTTCGCCACATGCACCTAACTAATCAAACCTAGCAACAGTGACAGTTTTCCATTTTCCTTATTAAAAATGACTACCACCACAAAACAAAGTTATGATTGGAGGTAATTGTTAATTAATTTTCTACGTAGGGCTTAAAATTCAAAGGTTAAGTCATAAAAAGTGCCCGTGAGGAAACGGATTTTTTTTTTACCACGTATTCCTGAGGTCATAAGAAGAATTTCATGTACAAGTTTAAGTCAATTCCGCAAAAAAAATTGTTTTTCTTTTACTTTTTGTATGTTTTTAAACATATTAAGTTCATGTTCTTGGAAAATTTATGGATTAATATAAATTGGTACATTTTTTTTCGTAAAAATTAGTCTATTCAAATGGTACCTTGTCACTTTGATATCTGTCAAGAAGGTAGTTTAGACTAGGTCCCAAAGTGGCGACTGGCGACATAGCCATCAAAAAGGCGTTATGCACTAAAACACAACAAAAAATATTTTTTTAAATTGGTATTAACTCTGAAACTAGGCGAATTAAAAAAGTTTATATGACATTTTTGCCTCTAAATACGATCCGGAATATACTGTTAAAATCTTTCCGTTTCCTCGAGGGTACCGTGTATTTACAAAATAACCTCTTTAAAAATCAAGACAGAACTCGACCTAGGCGTTCGATCCCGGATGAACGGTCCTTAGCAACCAAGCGTTAACAAGCGTGTGTATGTATGATTTCCTTGTCTAACTTGCTAGCTACTTTTGGGCGCTAGAAGAGCGTAAATATACTTCAAAGCCTTTAATTTTGCCACTAAATATGGTAACACCTCACTAACCACCCTCTGTTGGCCGACAGCTTTCTGGCTATCACATCGACCCGTGAGTGGTGGGCCACCACTTGAAGGAATAAATAACATAGTTGACGATAAAATAATTTTGTTCATCGGAAAGTTTAGTATGTTAATTAACTTTACGGAACAGGTCTTAACTGTACTTCTTTCCAAAGGAAAATAATACTCATTGAGACAATTCTAACAACCTCAAACGCAATTTGGTTGCGATATTTTGACACAGAGTTCCTATGGCCACCTCCTCTCTCATGCATCAGATCAGCTCGATGGTACCATAATATTTCATTGTCACCCTACTTACATATGTATGCAGATTTTCAACTTCATCTGAAACCTCAGTGGGTCAAATATACTTGTAATATTTGATTACAGACAGACTAGACAGACAACAGACTGATTCCTTATTAGACATTAATTAAAGTCAGTCAATTAAACTCATTACTATATAACTTCGAAGTAGTAGTAGTATAAGTGCATTTTTGCCATTATAAACTTTAAATAATAAATAATAATAGCAGTTTTCTCGACTTTTGCATTTAAAATTTATAATCGTCTTCATTGTCGTCAATTCAAAAAATAATATAGAAATAGTCGTTACAGTTAGAGTCATGGTTCTTTTTTGAGAAGATAGCATAATTTATCTACTTTTTCGAGCTACATATGCTTGTGCATACCTTATGCTTATGTTTTCAGTTATCTCAATACCAGCAAAAACATGCTACCTTTTTACGTTCACTTCCACAAATTACTTAGCTTTGCTAGTATTCTTCCTTTTTTCACTACTTGCCCGAAATTGACTTCTATTGCATTTTTAAGGTCAACTAAGTTTTGAATAGGTAATTAGGTATCTATATATGATTTAAAGCAGACAGTTGTAACTTTTTTCTGAATTAGTAAGTAATATTATTTCGACACAAAACGATTTGGTATCATTTTACTAGGTTCTCAATTTGCCGCGGTATACTCTAGTATTATATATAATTATCAAATTTTTAATTTCATTAAGTTTAAATCATAATCAATATAAATTTCCGGAAAAGATCCCAGAACTAACAAACCAGAATACGGATGGCGTCAGAATAAGGACGTAGGCTTGCTGCGAGCGCGGCGCGCGGGGCGCCCGCCTGCCTGCTTTACCACTTCGTCTGCTTCACCCCCTCAAAAACCTAAAATCTGTCTATAAGAGCGCCTTAAGGAGGTGCCATATCTTCACACAGAGCGTATTTGCAATCAAATCGGTTTTTACGTTATTCGAGTTTTTAAAAACCGCACCTTTCATCCTAATAATGCTATTTGTGAAAAAATTACTTACCTATTTGAATGTTAAAAAAATACTTGTCTAATATCCAATCAATGCCAAAAGGATGAGTGTTTTTTTTAAATTTTTGATTCTACTGTTACCAGACAGGAATCCGTGGGGCAAAATTGTTTGACAACAAGGGAGTTCCTGTATCGATAAACTCAACTATCGATACTAGTTCTATATTCTAGTTATACTCATAGGGTTTGCTTGCAAAAATATGTTTTTATTAAGAGTAAATAATAATTTAATAATAATTCAATATACTCTTCTTTGTTTTTAAGACAAGACAAGAAGACAATTGTATTGCAACTACCTCAAAGCAAACTACAAATATGTAGAAATAGTCCACGTTACAAATGTATCCTAATAACTAATAAAATTTCAGACTCGATTAAGCAAGAACCTGAAAATGCGACCTTCAAAACTAAATTAGAAATATTATTACTCGATAAATGCTATTATTCAGTTAATTACTTTTTTGATGATAATTTATAATTGCTATTTTATTTTTAATTATTACTGTACTGACTATTTATTTATCCATACAATTGTAACATATTTAATTGTATTAATAATTTAAATGTTGTGGATTTGTAAGTTCGGACGATGAT
The DNA here is from genome assembly GCF_033807575.1 of Cydia pomonella. Classification (NCBI taxonomy): domain Eukaryota; kingdom Metazoa; phylum Arthropoda; class Insecta; order Lepidoptera; family Tortricidae; genus Cydia; species Cydia pomonella. The sequence continues at coordinate 13,111,297 of NC_084703.1, read as the reverse complement.
CGTGATGAATAATTTTATTTTATAATGATTAGCTTAGATTTGTAAGGTATTAGTATATTGTTGTTGTATGTCCTCACAGGGCGTCATGGACTGACTTACTGAATTGTATTGCAACACCTTAATAATGTATGTACATGACTATACAATTAGAAAATGAAAAAAAAATTGTAATTTTACTCATCCCAATTTTATTCTTCGTGAATGTCCCATTTACTATTGTTAAAGTAAACGACCAGAATTTGTTGCATATTTTCGGGAATTGGGATGAGTAAAATTATAAAATTGTCTGGTCTTGTCTTAAAAACAAGGAAGAGTATATTTAGTTGTTATTTAATTATTTTTTTTACTCTTAATAAAAACATATTTTTACAAGCAAACCCTTGAGTGATCACTAGTATATAGAACTTGCATCGATAGTTGAGTTTATCGATACAGGAACTACCTACTTGTCAAACAATTTTGCCCCGCGGATTCCTATGTTTGACTGTTACTCACTTTTTTTTATTAGACTATTTATATCACTCAACAGTTAAATCGATAAGCAAAATAATGGATACCTTAGCATTCCCTGTGGTAATCGCATATAACCAGCATCTGCTTGCAAGCAACCTTGCATGGTCTTGGACAAATCACGAAGATTGAATACATAATGCGATTTTGCTGGCGTGGGCAATAGTTCCGCACAAATCTTCTGATATACTTCCACTGACGCGTTTACTATGGGTTCGCCTAAACAGGACACTTCCGACACGAAGTCCTCCATGTGCCCACAGAGAATAGCCTGAAACAAAGGGTTTTCCCGCTAGTTACCACCAAGTTGTTACCAGTGGTAACTGCTGGGAATTTTTTTCCCACCTTTTACCACTGGTAACTACTGGAAAAAAAATCCTACTTCTGTGTCGGTCGGTGACCGATTTGTTTCAATTTTAATTCAATTTACAATGAAGAAAATAAATTTTATCCAAACGTTAATTTCTCTTTAACTAAATAATAATCGTTTAGGGGCGGCAACGCGCATGTAACTCCTCTGGAGTTGCAGGCGTACATAGGCTACGGCGACTGCTTGCCATCAGGCGTATGCTTGTTTGCCACCGACGTAGTATAAAAAAAAGTTCTTGAAATGGCCTCCCCGAGTTTCTTGGCACTGATGAAGGCGAAGTCGCAGATTATAGATTCTAAGTCTTTCAGATTTATTCTCACAAACTAGTGATTTGAGGACCTCAAATCGGCCTCCCCCACAGGAAATAATCATACGGAGAAAGATTGGGGCTGCGTGGTGACCATTCAATATCATCCCTTTTGAAAAGAGTTTGAGTCACGGTAAAATAAGTTAAATCATTTACCGTACTTATGGTATCCGCAAGAGAGTTGAGGTGCATCTACAAAGGTTGTAATGAACGAACGAGTAAATGTAATTAGTGTAATGTAATGCAATATTTAAGCGAAACAGCTAAAAGAAAGTTGTTGGCCAATCTTCCGATACGACCTTCAAACCTTCAAGAAAAGAGCGTACTCCCATCTTAAATGGCCGGCAACGCACTTACAACCCCTCTGGTGTTGCAGGTGTCCATGGGCGGCGGTAATCGCTTACCATTTGGTCTGCTCGTTTGCCTCCTCTACCATAAAAAAAAATCTTGCAGTAGAATTAGCTATCATCGGTACGAAAAAAATTTTTTTTTCAAAATCTTGTTATTATTAAATTACATGTTATTGTGTACATGGCCTCAAATGTGATGCCGGTACTCAACGACGATATAGGTCAGTTTGGCTTACCTTAAATATGGTCTTCATAGCATCAGAGTTGGGCGCCGATATGTAAAACATGGCAAAGTGGCGCGTGAAGCGACCCGTGAGCGGGTTGCGGCCGCCGCCAGGCGGCGCGCACGCGCACGCCAGCACCACGTCCAGGATCTCCTTCCAGTACAGCTTGTCGCGGTCGTATACGCCACCGAAGTCAAGAAATTGCCTGCCAATACATAATAGTACATAATAGTAACTTGATTAGTTCCGTAGTTCAATCTGTGCTTATATTTTTCAGAGGTACCTTAATAGTTCGATAGTAGGTTGCGCACCGTATACGTCTAACTTAGGCATGTTGACGTCATCGATGAATATTATTACTTTCTTGCCCAGCGGTGCTCCAATTGCTTTACGAGGGCGCTTGTCCAATCGTAGCTCAATCACTTCCTATACCATACACAAAGGATACCAATTGGGTATATAGGTTTTTTAAATAGTAACATTTGTAAAAAGACGAATCTTATGCGTTTTTACTAATATACGCGGCAAATAAAGCATATGTAAGCAGCTTTACAAAAAAATTTACCTGTGTCCGCGTACTGCTGGTTTGTGCTGAGAAACTCATCATTACGGGTATGAAGATCCCAGAAGTTGCCATTTTATTGAGAGTCTCCGCGGCAATTACTGTTTTGCCCACCCCTGTTAAATATTATAGATTTTAATTAATGTTAAATTGTTAAAATAATTATCCCTTATTAAGTTTAGTTACCTATGGAAAATGTTTAAGAAAGGTATGTGTACTGTGAATGTCATCTCGCTTAGTGTGGTAGGGCACAGCAAATGTCATTCCAGATCTAGAGCAGAGCCCAACTGGGGAAGTACTTCCACCTTACAGAAAACCGCAGCCAAATAACACTAGACCCTACTCATAGTGTTGTGTTCCTGTCGGTGAGTAAGGTTGCCGCAGCTCAACGAGGGTGCGGGGTGTTTGGGTCGGCAACGCGCATGTAACCCCTTTAGAGTTGCAGGCGTCCATAGGTTACGGTAACTGCTTACCATCTGACGGGCCGTATGCTTGTTTGCCACCGACGTAGTATAATGTTCAGATCAGGAAAACATCATTAATATTTAGTACTTTACGCATAGGTGAGGAGGCACTTTGGTGAAGACAATATTAAAAAGTCGAGTAATTACATACCTTCGGTATGATCTCGTCAGCAATCATAGCATAACAAAAGTCGGTACTTGTTCCCAGATTTTAAACTATTATTATATTATATTATATCTCAATTTTGAGATTATTCCATGTGTGAACGTGTCCTAATAACTATCCAGTAAGGTATCAATCATTACAAATTCATCTGTTTCTTACCATTGACTTTATAGTACTTGGATCTTTTGCATTCCGGCAATTTCAATGGTGCAATCCCGAGTTAAAATTAAGTAACTTTCTCAAAGAAACCAGCATTCTAATTAAGTTTATTTTGGAGATAATCAATTATTTATTTTTATTTGATGAGTCCCTTCCGAGCGTGTACACTCGCCTTAGGGTCTGTTCACATATTGATTAGTGTTTAGTTCGAGTTTATACATTTGCTACTAAACGCAAGTACCTACTGTCACGGACGATCGATATTAGAAATATCAGTGATATGTAATAGTTTGAAATTTTTTGGTGAATTTAAATATAATGCCCGTGTTACAATAACGCTATTAATCACTTTTTACGAAAAAATCAAATAATCCAACATTAACTGTGTCATTTAGTTTCCTTAAATGTTCTTAGCCATAACCCGAAGTTAACGGAGCTGAGCTGTGCTAAGTGGGCTAGTTCGTTGGTGCGCTAATCTCATTTGTGCACATGTTTGCAGTTTGTTTTGCATTTTCCTGAGGATCAAATGTCTATATAGGACTAATGACATTTAAGCAACACAAAGGTCAGAAATGAGAGTTAAAGTCTGACGCTCGTACTCGGCGCTTGAAACGTCTCTAACAAAATGATATTGTAATGTGACGTCACATTACATTAGTCTGTTCTAAATGTATGCAAGATCAAGAAAATTGCTATTTTGGCCCTGAAATATTGCGTTTATGTATCTCTCTTCTCTTCTCTCTTCACTGGCTCAGTGACCCAAACAGGATCTTGGCCTCTGACCAGGGATCGGAACCGGTTTTTTGGAAAAACTTTGAAATAAACATATATTTCGGTTTATTTTATACTCTAAATATAGGACTCGGTTGTGTTTTTAGATAACGACTTCGTATTATTAGATTGCCCAATTAGAAAGGGAATAATTAACAAAGAACGAAAAAATACCGTTTTCGTTCCCATACAAAAAATACCGGTTTCCGATCCCTGCCTCTGACACAAGAGAGCGCCACTCTGCCCTATCCTGCGCCACTTCACGCCAGTTGGGTATTCCGAGGGCGAACAGGGCGTTTATGTATATAGTTGTAATACACTTTATTCTTCAATAAAATGTAAGAAATCGAATGGTAACTTTTTCATTTTTCTTTTTGAGACTTTGGAGCCTTGTATTTTTTTATAATCTCAATATGTCTATTGCAATTCCACTTTTTTTATAATGGATGGCTCATTTTCTATCCATTTTGTGTCAAGTACCCAATTATTTGCACGGGCCTATCTTTACTTTTGAAATAATTGTGTCTTACCTGTTCCTCCAGTGAACATGACAGGTTTACCAGCTCCGAGAAGCTTCTCGCACAAATAACCATATCTCACAGTGTCAACCGTAGGGACCAACGTTTCGAAAAATGGTTTTTCGCTATCATACACAAACACTGGTATGATTTCGGCCCACACTTTCAGTTTACGTTGCTTTGTGTCCATGTACATGTCAAAAAAGTTAAAACCTTGCGGAAAACTGCAACAAAATATTCGGCATATAAGAATTCTAAAAATGAGTAGTTTGCCTTGTTTTAATGTAAACTATGGATATATTGATTCACTATTACAGACAGGAAGGAAAAATTATTACCACCCAAGTTCTATTTAAGTAGGTAATTAGTATTGCATACTGGTTATGTGCCAAGTACTACGCCTCCGCAGTCTGGTGTAACAAAACCAACCAAAAGACGGCAATAGAAACTTTAAACAGCCTGCAACGCACGGCTTGTTTAACAATAACAGGCGCCTTCTCCTCGACACCGGGGGCGGCCCTAGATGCACTGCTAGACATTATACCACTCCACTTGCAGGTGCAAAAGGAGGCCAAGCAGTGCGTCTACAGAATATGCACGCTAACAGGACGAAATGGCGCTCTCAAGCATTAACCAAACTAAAGGCCTGGGTTTTTGCAAATAAAACCTTTAGCATGCCAACTGATGACACGCACACCGAATGTCATTTTACTAAACTGTACACAGTGGAAATACCTCCAAGAGACAAATGGGCCAACGACCAAATGTTCGTCGAAGAGGGAAGCCATATATGGTACACGGATGGTTCCAAGAAAGACAATGATGTAGGATGTGGGATCTATGGTGAGATACCTAAGCTCAGAGCTAGACAGGCCTCAATCTTCCAGGCAGAAGTCTTCGACATCAACAAATGTGCGGAGATTAACCTGGATAGAAACCTAAGACACCAACAAATCAACTCAGACAGCCAGGCTGCTCTGCTGGCACTAGAATCCCTTGAGTCTAACTCAAAACTAGTCCAGAACTGTAAAACAAACCTAAATGCACTAGCTAACTCCAACAAAGTAATAATTAGATGGGTACCAGGGCACTCCGACATTAACGGAAACGAAGAAGCGTACGAACTTGCTAGTAAGGGCGCAGACAGACCTCTGTTCGGCCCAGAACCGTTCTGTGGAATCACAAAACGGGATGCATATTCTCTACTCAGCAACTTAGAAAAAACTAGAGCAATCGATTGGTGAAAGTTCATCAAAGGACAAGAACACTCGAAAGCTCTAATCAAAGGGTTCAACAGCAAAATTGCTAAGGAGCTTTTAGGGCTCAAAAGACACAAAACCTGCGCAGTGACTAGAATATTGACTGGACACTGTAAGTTGAAAAAACACATATTTCAAATTGGAAAGACACAAGATGCGACATGCAGGTTCTGCCAGGAGTCCGAGGAGACTGCAATGCATATTCTCTATTCCTGTGGACCACTACTGTCTAAAAGAAGTACCTACTTAGGGCGGCATGTATTGCAACCCTATGAGGTACAGAACATTACGGCCCAAAGAATCTGGAACTTCCTGGATTCCACGGGTATTAGTAATGAACTTTAAAGGGCCATCACAATAGATCACTGCTTGGTCGACGTGGCACTCAAAGGCCCGTAACACTCCAATAATAATAATAATATGAGCCAAGTATGGGGGAAATACAAACGACGACAACGCAGAGCCTGGGTATATAAATAACCTTTTGTCGGATGACATCTTCATACGATGTATTTGACGGTTGTAAACTATCTGTTTATATTATACTGGGTGCACAAAAATATTTGAGCACTTTAACGTATTCACTGCCAGGCAAACATTTAAAATTACTCCAAAAACTATGGAATATGTATGTAGATACAAGCGCCTGCTAAGAGCGCAGAGTAGTGTGCGCCGAGCGCCCACTAGGTGGGCACTAGGGTTGTGCCAAGTTCCATAATCAAACATCCTGATATTTTTATTTGGTTAGTTCTCAGTTTCGCCTACGTGATGCACTACGTGTTTTGTGTAAAAGGGCCAAAGCAGTTTGAATGTAAGTATAGGTAAATACCGTCCTAATTATTAATATAACGTAACTATTGGAAGCGGCTCCAAATGGTTATCGAAATAATGATTGTAAAACATATATACACAATCTTGAATGGATTCATCATTTATATTTCTGCTCTGTTTGCAATACCAGAAAACCTTGCTTTTTGGCGTAGCCTGTTGTTGTTATATATGGCGGCCTTTAGCAAATAACACACTTTGTAGGATGTCTGGCATTTGAGCAGAAGTTACAAGCGCCCACTAGGCGGGTTCCTGACAGTGAAATGTGTTAGTCGTTATCGCTAATCATACTAATAGGTCGACTCTGGACGTTATTTGGACACGTACTATTCGGCCTCCGCGAATTCTTCGAACTGTCGTTTGACCACCTCCTCGAATCCTTTGCGATTTCCTTCCAAGATGTTCCCTCCAATACACCAAATGTAGCAGAAAATGAAACAGTAGGCTATGTAGGTTTTAATAGCCGCCTTGTCTGCAAATCGCTCTCCGGGCTCACTCAGTAAGGCTCCCATTAGGTAGCAAAGTGCCGACACCTTGCTTATATCAACCTGCGGTAAAAATAGATTTCTTTCAATGAATGTTTTTTTGAAATCGCTAATATTAAAAATAAAATTCCACTTTAATCAAATTATGATTTGCAATGATGTATTCCTTGCCACACCTGTTTTATTCCGACAGAGCATTTAGTGTTAACGTGGAGAACTCCTACATCCAGCATTTTGAACAGTTCGTATAGAAAGTCGGAGTTCTCTTGGTTGAAGAGATTATTTTCTACGCCTTGTTCAAGCCACGAGCGCACGTATGGCAGGTACCCCATCTCGTTAGGGTCTATGTAAACCATGCCACATCGCGAGACAGTAGCTGGCGACGCTTGAGCCAGATCCGCTACCTTTAAATCCAAGAAGAAAATAATTGTATTAGGTATTCCCAGACTTTTGCGTACCGAAATCATGACTACCACTTAGGAAAACATACCTCGAATACCATATGAACGTATGGCGTTAGTTTGATTCTTTCGGAATTGGACAAGCACAGCATTTTATTATCGTCTAGTACGGTGTTCATATTTTCAATCCAGACGGCGTCGACTGGGCCGTCGCAGATCAACCACTGATGATCCATTTCCACGCACTAAGTAGGTGTATAAATGAGTGAAGAGATTACAAATTAAAAACATACAAAAAGATAGCTGAGTGGGAAGAAACTAAACTCTGACCACGCTAACTTTGCACAAACTTTGGTAGTAAGAACGCATAGGTACATATACTTTAAGGTGCCGTAAGCTCTGAAACAGAGTTTTTGATAAATTGTACCGCTTTTTACAAACTTTTATTTAACTTGCCCTGTTATTAGTATGTATAATGTATCTATGTTGACCCACTTCCCGATTTCCGATTACATAAGGAAATCGGATGACAATGAAATATTATGATGGCATGGAGCTGATCTGATGATGGAGACAGGAGGTGGCCATGGGAACTATGTGATAAAACAACGCAAAGTAATTGTGCTTGGGGTTGATACAATTGTTTGTGTGGTTGTTATTAGTTGCTTGTGGAAAGAAAAGTACAGTTAGCGATAAAAGTTTGTACCAAAAATGACATTTTCGCCAATTTAGTAATTTAGATCACAATACGGCTACTAAAATTTTAATTAGCAATCTTGATGGTTTTCTCTAGGGCCTTCATCGATTTTAATTCTGTTTTTTTACTTACGCCTGATAGAAACAAAACGCTCTCTAAATATTTGTAAAAAATAATCCACAAAATCTAAAAGTATGAAAATTTCTTCTAAAAATGCGCAATTATAATTTTGTGGAAACTAATGTATTACTATTGTTTTTGTTAAAACTTCAAGCAAATTAAATTTCAAAAACATGATAAGCGCTTTTTTTTTTAATACTACGTCGGTGGCAAACAAGCATACGGCCTGCCTGATGGTAAGCAGTCTCCGTAGCCTATGTACACCTGCAACTCCAGAGGAGTTACATGCGCGTTGCCGACCCTAACCCCACCCCCCTCGTTGAGCTCTGGCAACCTTACTCACCGGCAGGAACACAACACTATGAGTAGGGCCAAGCGCTGTTTTGAGCACGCACATTCGTCTCGCTCACGGTTACCGCGGTTACGTTCAGTGAGAGTGAGAGAAGAACACGAATCTACGGGGCCTTAAGCTCTATAATTGACGTTAGTAGTACTTGGCATAAAAACTTAGCGTGGTTCATACAGTAGCGGAAAATACGTCTTACAGTAGCGGAAAATAATTTATGATATTTGTGTTTTTTTTAAGTATTTTTTTTATGAGAACGACTAAGGCTGCCTAACGATTATCATGTGAAAGTCCTTTAGATAGAGAGTAAAAACATATACTACATTTGTATGACACCATATAAGAAACTCGTTTTGTTTTTTTCGTTCGCTGTTTTGTACGAGTTTATTAAAAAGTGCATAAAATAATTAATACTCGAAATATAGGTAAAAGTGGTTTATTAATAAAGAAAACAACAAAAATTACAGATTCTGCACTGAAAATCAAAATATTAGATTATATAGTACTTGGTACTGAAACCCTTTTCATTCAAGTCCGGACTTTGGCTGGGCCATTCCAAAACCCTCACTCTACGTTTTTTGAACCATTGTTTAACAAGATAAACAAGATTACTTAGACGAATGTTTCGGGTCATTATCTTGCTGAAACATAAACGCTCTGCCGAAATTTTGGCGTGCCCAGGGAAGAAACACATCTTGTAATATTCCTTCATAAACTTCCTTCGTCATAATGCCGTTTATTCGATGTAAAGGACCAACTCCACTTGCACTGAAACAGCCCCACACCATAAGGGAGCCGCCGCTGTGTTTGACTGTAGGGAGGTGCTACTTGGGGTCATAGCGAGCATTGTCGGGACGTCGTACGTAGGTAATTTCATCTGTTCCGAACAGTAAAAACTTGGATCCATCGCCCCAGATTACCTTTTCCCACATTTCCGCAGTCCAAGAAAGATGTTCTTTCGCATATTTTTTTTTCCCTGCTCGATTTTTCTTGGAAATCAATGGTTTCTTTGCATGACGACGAGCACGAAGTCCACCATCCATCAGGCGATTTCTTACAGTACGTACGGACACAGAAACTGAATTTCCACACGATATTTTTTTATGTTAAGTTTTTATTTCCACGAGGTCTCCCCATGACGGAACTGATATTTCTTACAAATATTAGGTATTATGAATTAGCACGATATTTGCACGTTCGACTTAAATACTACTAGTGACGGACGCTAAATTCCAGAAAAATGAATTCTAATTGAATTTCGAAATATGTACAGGCCTGTTAGCGTATAATCAGTTGAGAATTGAGAATAAATCAATATAACCTTTTTTGATTAGTTATCAACAAATTCAGTTCTTCATCATTTCATGTAATTTGAAATATTTTACAGAAAAATTACAATATGATAGATTTTTTTCCGCTATCGTACATATAAGGACTCGTATAAGAACATCTTACAATATATAAGGACTCGAAGTCTCGTAAATAAAATATTAGTATTTAATACATAAAATACGTAAAAGCAGATGACATACTTGCACAGCAGTTCTCAAGCTAAGCGGAAGTATACCATCGTGCCACTCGAGGGTTTGTAGATTAACTTCGCCGTACAACTCGCCGATAGTCAAGCTCTTAGGGTTCATAATGTATTTGTGCACAGGCTGGTTTTGCGGACCCTTTACGCCCGCTTCATGCAAACCTTCGTAAGTGTCGGCCAGTATCTAAACATATTGATACAGTTTCAAGTGTGTTAGTTGTAATAAATTAAATGTCCAAAAATAAAATTGGAGGTCCATATCTCAAAATCAATCGTTTTTCTATATTGTAAGCATATAATTTCATGACGTATGGTTAAAGCTGTACTCACATGTAAAACTACGGTCTTTCCGCCGCCCGTCGGGCCGACTAGCATAACACCCCATCTTACAATCATCGTTTCGTGCAGCTGGATTACTTTTCGAATCTGACACGCTTCTACTTGTAACTTCTTCGCCAGAAGGCATGTTACTGTTAACACGAGAATCAAGAATTGAACAGAGGTAATAAAAAATATTTAGTATCACAAAGCATGGTACAAGCCAAACTGTGTTGTCTGCAAAATGTCCCAATAGAGTGAAGGGAGGAAGTAAACCAAGCATTAACATCGGCTCCTACTTTATTTTTCACGATTTGTGAAAATTCGACTTACGTTCGATAGCCTTTACAAACCCACCTGGAAAAATTGGAATACTTACTGATACACTCCTGCATAACTCCGTAATCTCGAATTGGCAAATCCACTCCAGGGAACAGATCCGACAAAATGCCAGCAAATAAAATAGCGTCGGCTGCTAGAAACTTTGGCAAATTGCTGTCGTTCAGAGCGCATAGTAAGGTCATTTCCTCGTGCTGGTCGGGGCTGGCTCGCTTCAAAGCACCGGCCATCACCTACAAAAAATACATGAATTATTCCTGAGAATGAAACCCTAGATGAGTTTCAGCTTATGTCCAGAGGTCTCGTTGTATACCCGTAGTATTTACGTATAAATTATTATTATTTTTTAAAGCTTACCAAGACACTCTTGACTGCCCGCATCCCAAAATCATAGTGGTCTTGCTTAGAAAGCTGTTCACTGGACAGCTTGTACATTTGTACCATCTTTTTTGACAGGCTTTTCGATGATTCAAAACCCTCAGAATACAAGATCACCTCTGCTATAAGGGCTGTAGAAACACAGAAACATATCTTTATATGTCACACTATATGTACATTTTAAAAATAATATAAAAACTATACAAATATTAAGGGCTAGGGTTTACTCATCTTAACACAATCAGTGCCAGCACGTGCTACGCGCTACGAGCATAGCCGATGACATGGGAAAATGCGTATGTAGCAAAAAGCGACTATGGACTGAGCGCCCGCCTGGCGGGTTGCTGGCAGTAAATGCGTTAATATAAAACACTTCAGATCACTTGATGTATACCATATGCTTCTACGACAATATTTTCGTAAAATATTATTATACGTGCTACGATGTAGCGTCTCGTAGGAAAGGAGCGTCTGGAAAAATAAATATTTATACCGTAATCGGGCACCATCATCGATATTGGCCGAAAGAGAGCTTTCAGGTTGTCAGGCAGCTCAGTCCTGCCTGCGTAGCCTGGGTTCATGGTGATGAAAGCAGCGCACGTTCGGACCAATTTGATCTCCCGTCCTTCGAACATAAACCTGTAAAAATGCGACGGACGCAAGTACGTGAAATATTTTTGGTTCAAGTTTACGGTGGAATGGCGGGGTCCCTTTGTTTCTCATAAACTTATTGTTTCGAACTTCGAAAGTCAGAAACTGACATCCATATGATTTATGGATATCAATACCAATAAGTAGTCATAATTTTTGTTAAGTTTAACACTGAATAGTTCAAATAATAAAGACCTACATATGTATGAAACACTATATTCATAAAAGTTATAAAATTGATGACGGACGCAGCGGCTTACGTGAGCGATGAGTCGCGGATGCGACGCGGCGGCCCAACGGCATTCGGAGATCGCCCACGTAGGACACTTCCATAGGAATCAAAGGATTGAATTCGTCCGCGCTCTTCGCGTTCGCGGGTTATTCACTCACGTAAGACACTGCCTAACATTCAATGGTCAATCTATTGAGTTATACAGAAATATTTTTAGGCATATATTTTAAAGTAGTAATCCTTAATACCACTAAAAAGTCGGTTAGGTTAGGTTAGAACTCCGATCCTTACAGAACCGGACTACTATCAGAAAAGTGGGTTAGGTTAAGAACCTAAATGCTACTAGAAAAGTAACCTAACCCGTTAGGGAAATATCACATGACTACCTATCATTATAACCTGCGAAAAAAACATTTAACAACAATTATTATAGGTAAGTAAGTTTATTGTCTTCAATATTATGTGATTTGATTAACGAATTTTATGACTAACAATGATGATGACCTGCAAAAATCGGAACCGCAAATCATATTGTTTATATTTATGACTATTGACAATATGACTAATAAAAGTTATGATAGAAAAAGTTTTAGACTAAAAAAATCAGAAATTAGGGGAACCAATAGAGACCCTAGAAGGCCTAGAATGACAGTGGTTATTTAACCTATAATGGTATTGTTTGATTTGGCATACGACCTACTGTGATTGCACCACTAAGAACAATAAGAACCCATAAGAAAACATTAGTGGACCGATTCTGCGCTTTATATTTGGGGAGTTTTACACCCGGAAAGATTTTTGTACCTACCGGCTTTGTTTTGCAACTTTCGCATTCCTGATAGTGATGAGTTGTTGAGCAATAACTGAGAGCACCTCGATATCAATTCGATTGAACTCGTCGAAGCAACACCACGCGCCGGATGTTGCCAATCCGGAGAAGAAACGGCCCATCATTTTGTAGTCAAGACCTATGATCAATTTAACTTCTTTATCAATTTGTAGGCAGGTATCATGTATCAAATATTTATAAATTCTACCAGTTAGATAGGCAGTGTCTTAGATAATTTAAGTAAAAATATTCCCGTAAAGGAAATTATATAGAATATCTACGAGTATTTAATACAAGTGTGTTCTTTATGATTCATAAAGAACACACTTGTATTAATATCGTAGGTAATATCGTGATATATTATTTTATAGCTTGGCCCATCAGTGATTTTAAATTTATTTCATAATTTATGAACAAAAGAGTAAATTTAAAATCACTGATGGGCCAAGCTATAAAATAATATGTCACGATATTACCTACGGTTTCGAGACTAGTTTTCTAACAATTTAAATTTTTAGTAATAGGTGCGGTACAGCAGCCAGGTAATTTTACTCTGTTCACTTGCCTTCAGAACAATTGAACACGACACACTGAATAGCGAGAGCCTTGGCTAAATCCTTCGTAGTCTCCGTCTTTCCGGTACCGGCGGGGCCGGCAGGGGCGCCGCCCAGGTCCAGCTGCAGGGCACCCATGAGGCACAAGTAACAGCGGTCCGTCAGGGGTGTTATTACCAGTACACCTGTAGTGATATAGCACACTATTGTCGAGGTTCGGAAGTTGCTACTTGCTGCCTGAGTATTAATTTTAAACGGACGCCCTTGAGAGTCGTTTCATTTTTATTTTGAAAAAACAACTAAATCCATCAAAACATTAAAACAATTGAACTGATTAGGAGAACTTCGACACGATTGAAGAAGAAAACAATTGAAAAGATTTGCTGTGCCGCGTTTTTTTTTTTTTTTTAATTCAAAAATTGAACTGTATTTTTTTCGATAATATGCCAACCTATTTAAGACAGCTCAATAGTCGCGGTACCAACATTTTAATAATAAGTATTCAGTAATCAGTAATCACTTATTGCTTTCATAGGTACATTACATGTACATTTGGATATCGGACAGCTATGAACCATGTAAGGGCACTGCAAATTACAATTATTCATTAACTAGCTAATAATAATACTTAACATATTCTTAATCTAAATATAAATATAGTAATTTTACTTATACTTTCAAAAAACTCTTGCAAGTTATAAAAACTATTATCTATTAAATAATTTGTAAGTTTTTTGTTGAATATATTGTCTATTTTTTCATTCTATCATCTATTGGAAGTTTATTGTAAATCTTAATGCACATTATACAATGTGTTTGTGCACGTATAGTGGAGCCGTTAACCACGTATAGTACGATGAATTATATCGACAAATCACCCCCCATACCTATGTTTTTCTCAACCATTTTAAAAATGCACCCCTCAAAGTTTTAAGGCGCCAAACACGACCGCACTTGGTCAATGTATCATTATCTGTCCATTTACCTATCGCACATTTAAAAAATAATAATCATTCGATATCTTATGGATTTGGGTTTAAATTTCAAGCATAAATGTTACAGAGAATTTTCCACAATTACTAGAGAATTAATAACAAAGATAAAAATAGTCTTCAAAAATTTACTTTTTTTTACATTTCATCTTTTTTTTTCGAAAGCAAGGTCGTTGACCTGTACTTTTTTTATTTTTAAATAATAGTACAGGATATCAGCTAAAAATTGACATCAAAACGATAGACCTAGTTAAAATATTTCACAAGTTACTTGAGTCCAAACAAGACCTTCTGTAATGTGCGTCGAACTAAGTTGCTTTAGTTCTAAATGATAATTCGGGCGGCGGCGGGCAACTGTTCTTTAGAACTAAGTAGATGCTCATTAGAGAAGGTCTTGTTTGGAGTCGTGTAACTTGTTTTGTGTTATTTTCATGTGGAGTGTATGGAAAAACAATGGAGATATCGTCTGCAAGTAAGATACTAGTATGCTCAAGTATTTTAGGAAGGTCCTTAATGTATATAGGAATAAGAGGCATCCGAGTACACTATTTATCATCTGTTTATTATTCCGAGTATTGATCATCTGTTTAGCTGTTTAATGGATTTATGCCTTCATTTGATATGAAGAAGATGTCTTTTTTTTAAGTTTGTAACTCTGCAAATGATGGTATTTGTATGCACCATTTTGCTGTAGCGAAATCAAGAGTGCAATGTTTTTAAGTTTTTCTCTCAGTTCTTCTCATGCTCTGAAACTTTGTCGTTGTTGTTCTAAAAAGTTTGCAGAAAATGATACGTTTCTACACTAGAGCATTTTATTTTCCGATTACGTTTCTTTTTTTTCTTTAATTACCATAAGCAATTAAAATTTGATATTAAATGGATTTGCAGTACATTCACGATACTTTTAACTTAATTGTTAAAGCAAGAAATACTATTATGTTTATATCTACTTAATCATGTTTTTTAACACACGTGTGTTTTACTTGCCTCGTATTCGTAATGAAAAGTAGACTGTTTAAATCGGGTGAAAGGCACCATTTCAGTCTCGGATTATTGGCGCTCTCACTGCGTTCGAGAGCCAAACTACCTCGATAGAAATGAGTGCATTGCATCTCTTGGTTCACAATATCATTTTGTGACTGGCCATATACTAAGCACCTTGCAACTTATTTTTTAACCGGCAAAGTCGACTTTGCCATCCATTTTTGATCATAGGTTAGTTAATTAAAGTATGCTCTAGGGGCTGGCGAGGGCGCTTCGAAGTGTGTGTCGAAAGATAAGCCCATCAGGTATCGTCCCAAACGCATAAATAAATAAAAAATACACACAGGGTTCGCAGGATCGCCAAAAAAATGAGAAGCGCTAAAATTGTAAAACGAAAGTGACAAGGTGTCTAGGAGCTAATAGTGTCGGTTCGGTCGGTAGTCCTTTGAGTCCTCTGCTTTAGCCGAAACTTGAGTCCTTATAGAGCCCTTTTTAATAAAGCGCTTTAAAGAGAACTCTTAAATTATGTACTTACACAAGTTTTCTGAATAAAACCCACATCACAGTTATCGCCGTGAACGAATTGTATCGCGAATTAAATCTAAGTGGGTTGATTTTTCACTTTCGTAAGACCTTATTTACTTATTAAGACTATATGTTGGGAAAATACTTATAGTATATTTAAGAATGTAATCATGATAATTACTAATCATGACATGATTGAACTGTATAATCGGTTAGTAGTTAGTGGACTTACCTCCAGCGCCCAAATATTCGTGGCCGTAGATATACATAGCGCTTGACATGCGAGCCACACAGTTGTCTATATCCTCTTCCCAATAGTAACGAATCATTTTCAGCCATTCGAAGTCGGTTCTGAAATTTTATTACATTTGGGTTAAGTCAATAAAACAAAATACATGGTTGAATAAATTCCGGCTGGGTCCGGTAACACGAGTACCTAAATAATTACGAGTAAAACATATACTTTGGCACAGGACTGTCTCATTTCAAACATAGACAGAGAGAAGAATCATACTGACTTTGTCTTACGCTAGTACCTATTAGCAACTTAAAGAAAGGGATCAGTATAGTTTTCTTTGTTTTTTCTTACTGACAAGTTGTGTTTGAGACTATGTATTGTACCCTTAAACCTTGTCACAATTATAATACAAGGAACAGTAGTAAACTAATACTTCCATCACTTAGATTAAAAAAGTGTCAAAAACAGGGAATTTTCATAAAAATAAAGCTATTTAATAAACTGCCCACAAATGTCACAGATTTACCTTATAATGTATTCAAAAACACGGTCAAGACTTTTTTTCAAAACCATGCCTTCTATTCGATTACTGAATATTTATCATTACAAAATATTTTAATTGAAGCAAATTGTAAATAGATTTTTAATATTATTAATCGTATTTACTTCGTATAGTAAATTCATAGTGTAGAATATTGTGAAATACTGACTTACCATGTAATGATCATGTTACATTATGGTTAATAAATAAACTAAACTAAACTAAACACTTTTGAGTAACAACTTTTTTTCATACAAATTAATAATATCTTCAATATACGTTATCATCATTGTCTTTGACGTTGCTTGTAGTTGTGTTGTTTGTACGCTTTAAACATAACACAATTTGCAAAACATTGCGATTTAGAGTGAAATTTATAGTGTAGGGGGAGACTGGGTATGGTTATGGTTGTAACCATTTAACTTTGATCGCTCATATTATCGTCGAAAATTATGTTTACGGCTACACATCGCTCCTCTTTCCCCTTAAAACCCTCAGTCTTCTGTAGATGGTTTCGTAAATATTCGAGATATCACAACTAGATTTTTAAAGTCGTGAACAAATGTTGGTCGGTTTGAGGAGCAAACAAACTGCATTTATTGCTCCTGTTACAGGGCCCACCCGGTATGTGCACTTGTCTTTGAAAATACTAAAAGACTACCATGTTTTTTACGAAATTAGATCCAAATTGAAGGAAACGAGGTGCAAAAATTTCATTAAGAATAGCAAACGTACTTCCACTCTTCTTGTTGTCACCGAGTAGGTGTAGGTACCTACTCATTGAACTGAAAACCAGCGCTGTGACAGTAAGTCTGTAACACAGCAAATGCTGAGTCCATCCCTTTTGTCACACTATTGTTAACATAATTTGGACAGACTTAAGAAATTATGTTAATTTAATTGTTGCTGCTCTCCTATTCAACATGTCTACTTGTTTGTTTTTCTTTTATCGTCTTTGTATTCTTGTATGTGTGTGGCAATAAATAATTATTATTCTTATTGTTGATTAATTACCTACTACATCCATGGTTAATTAATTGTTGTCATGTTATTTGAAATAATAAATAAAATTAGTTGTAATACTAACGCTTTCTGTACATGTTTTTCCACCATATGTGATATCGTGTCCCTAGCGTGGACATCGACAGTGATCAGCGCACAGAGTACTTTCCTAAACAATGATGAGATGTCTTTGCGAGTGATAGCCGCCAAATCGTTCAAGTCTGCTATGCATTTCTTCTCGTAGCCGAGTAGCGCGGTGTCGATGCGCAGCGGGATGTCCAGATCGAATAGTGTGTGGACACCTTGGGCCCACATTATCTGAGACACTGTTAGTACTACCTGTAGAATGCATAATATATTCTTAGACCCTAAACAACATTCAATATCTAAAAATGTATTCTGTAAGTTAGGGCTCTTTCACAAGTCAATACAACACAACATTTACAGTATCGTACGATGTGGTGACTTGGTGACAAGTAATATTTTCATTTATCATTAATTACTTACTTGATTGGGATGTAACTCCACCCACTCAGTACGAGGGCGCATCTGGAAATCTTTCAGGGCGAACTTCATCGCTCGCTTCACGGATGCGAACATGGCTTCCTCGACTTTACCCAGCCAGTCTTCAACGTTTCCTCGCGCCTTTAAGCCCTACATTTACAAGTTATGAATAGTTATCTTTATAATTCTAAGAGATAAATTGACGACGATTGTAACGACTGATTACCTTGCCCAAGTTAACCCTCTCTCCTTCTGGTGACAGCATCGCAATAATGTCCGTGGTGAGGTCTTCTGGTTTGGCTGTCTTTGCGAGTTTCGCTTGCAACATGTCTCGAGTTTGAAACGACATCTCCCTCTCTACAAGAGTACCGTCTTCTGTTATTTCCATCTCACTCTCTGGGAGTTTCACTAAGAACTCGAGCTTAGCCATCGCGTCGAAGCATTTGCGTAAGTGTGGCTGCACTGCATGTGGATTACGCGTCTGAAAGATAAATGTATATACAAAGTTTTATGATTAAGTTATGATGGATCGATTTACCAAACCTATCAAGGTACCCGAGGTACGAGGTACGTATTCAAATAACAACTATCATTGAGTGATGGACATCTTGTCAATGTAGGATGAAATTGTCGTAATACTTATGAGATCTTATACTAAACGTAGGTAAGTAGATTATTGATAATTGTGTTATATTGGGTTAACTGGAGCTTTTAAGGTCCTATTGCATAGTCTTTTAATCATAAAAGTCATGATATATCTATAATCCTCCTAGTAAAAAAGGATAGTTGTATTTCTTTAACCTGTGCCAGAATTTCCAACAACTCATCGTTGGACAAGAAGAAAAATCTAGGGAACGCAACACGTTTGGTTTCCAAATACGCCTCCAGGCACTTCATGATCTGGTCCAGCATTTCATTGTTTCGCACAAACTCCTCGTAGAGTTTCGGTTGAGTAGCAGCTGGCATAGCCAATGGGACCTACGCAAACTTAACAGATTATTGCGAATCACATTTAATGAGGATTTATGTCTAAAAGATATTTAATTTTAACCTATGTACAATGTGTTCAGTAGTCAAAACTAACGACAAATGAGTTTTTTATGTTATTTTTGAATTGATACAAGCTTTTATTGTTAACTGTATTTTCCTTTAGACAGGCAACAAGTACTCGTGGAGACAATTAAAAAAACCCAAACACAATTACGTTAGGTAGTTTAATCACAGAGTTCCTAAGGCTACTTCCTGTCGCCCTGTCATTATATTGCATGTCATCTTATTTACATATGTACCGTTGTAAATCTTCAGCTTCAGCGGAAACCGCGAAGCGGGTCAAATATTAATACAAGATTTGATCACAGACAGACAAACAACGGGATAGTTGAAAATAAATAAAATCTTGTAATAAACTAGGAGTTTTACCGCAGTAAAAGCAGCTAGAGCAGGCGAAGTGTTCAAAAACACATGTTCTTATAACTTTTAACAATAATATAGGCTAAATAATTTTGAACAACTCTACCGAATACTTTGTGATAAGGTATACCCAGGTAAGACCGAACTATTTTTCGTTGAGATGGAAGGGCATCACAAAAAAAATTATTACTTATTTCTCACCAACTTCTACCTCCGAATATTTAATTCAAATTAGAAGCTAACAAAGAAGAAAATAAACTTTATCACACTTTTTTTTTAAACGTTTGTTACACACGACTGACAAGACTGAGCGGTTACTAGGTACAATATGGCAAGAGGGGCGGGATGAAATGGCGTCACACATTGCTTGTGATGTAAAATAACCGCTATTTTGGTGGCAATTGTGACCTTAACCTCCATCCGATCTTAACCGGGTATACCTTACTAACTGTGCAACATTATTGTGTTGTTGTTTATTCTAATTTTTAATTATTTTTGTATACGAGTAGGTGCTAACATAGTCTAAGGAATTGTAACTAACATTTTTCTTTATGAGCCTAAAATTTTTTGTATACGAGTAGGTGCTAACATAGTCTAAGGAATTGTAACTAACATTTTTCTTTATGAGCCTAAAATAAACGGATATTTAATTTATTGCTTATTAGCAATACTGTTATTCGCTTCTAGATTACCTATCATCAATTTAGCTTACCTTGGCAGTTTTACGCATAATGTCTTTCCAGGATTTGTCGACAATAGTGAACAGTCTCGTTTCATTGGGAAGTTGTCTTTGTATATCGGGGGCGGAGAAGATTACCTCCAAATAAATCCATGTTTGTTGGCATGCGAACCATTCTTCCTATTAACGTAAATTCGAATTATAAGTTAGTGCGAACAATATACAGTATCTATTTTTGATATAACCACAAACCTAAACTAGACGCAGGTTTAAGTGCTATAAAACAATTCTGAATGTTTTTCTAAATTTAGGTTTAACCACCAGAGCATAATTATTTTTTGAATTTTTTCGAGCGGCAATGTATTTCGTACATCATCACGGTCACTTGTGACAGTTGTGACGTCGTCACGTCATTGAGTGCGACGTTTTGAGTTAAAACAGTATAGTGAATACAACAACAATATAGTTGCTTGCTGAATTATTTTATATGGAAAAATAAAAATCGTCATTTTTTTATAAAACGTATGAAAGTGTGTTCATTACAGCCTAAACGAACTACCATTTGATTATGTGGTCGTATTAAAAATACACGCTGTATTTAATCAATGTAAAACATAACTAGATAGTGGTTCCACCTTTAGCCCATAAATCGACACAAAACACAGAAGGTCCTACTTCAAATCTCGGCACTCAATAGGTAGCTGTAATAATTCTGGTTAGGAAAAAATACAAAGGGTTAACTACCGACCTTCCTTTATTACCACAGTTAACGACTGACCACACCGAAATTTTGATGAACAACGCCAACCCAGACACATTAAAAGTATTATTTTATTATTAATAACTATGGTAAATGCCCAATATGAAGAGGGGCAAAATTTCAAAACTCACCCTTGACCGGTTTTTATTTTTATTATTCAGAATAAAACGCCGGGACTTACCAATGTTTTCGCGAATAATTCCAAATTCTTGGCCCATTCTTCGACTCTACTTTTTATAGGACCACAACTCCTTGAACTCAGGATAGTACTGACGTGGATGTTACTCTCGTCCACAGCAGCTTGGATTTCCTCTAAACCGCCGAGAACGAATACGTCGCGTGCATCCTTGTGTAGCAGCACAGGCAGTTCCAGGCATTGCCATATGTCTTCCACCTATAATTAAATCACAGAATAAGATAAAACACAATTAAAATTTGCTTTATTTTATTATTTTAATAAAATACAGTGGATACTGTCTTAATATTAAATACAACGTCCCACAAAACTATTTATAGGACTTTTTTGTAGGACCACCATCATCAGGTACATATTTCTTATTACGCCAGCACTTCAATCTTAAATATGACTAATGTCCCTTCGGATCCTAATTTGCGATAATATGTATGGAGAAGTATTGTCGTTTCCCCAACAAGGGTATAGTATGCTCTAGGGCTTATTTAGTAAAACGTTCATCAAAGTGTCATTCAAAGAAAGGCTAAAAATAAAGGACGGTTATTCCCTCCTATAGCTGCAAAAGTACTTATTTATAAATTGCTACTAATAGAAATCATTAATTATCATAAACTATATGAATGCGTGTGTCCTGACATGAATCAGTCAGTCCATCAAGGCATAGCCGAAACTGCGAAAGCTAGAAAATTGAAATTTGATCAAAAGGTAAGAAGCGATTTTGATAAATTCAATCCCTGAGGGGGTCAAAAAAAAGGGTTTAACTTTTGTATGGAATTTAAGTTTTATTTTAAGCTAGGAACTTGAAACTTCGTGAAAAGGTATTACTTAAAGTCGCATACTTAATTAGTAAGTTATGATAAATGACATTTAATGAGACCTGTTTTTATTTTTATTGTTTATTTTAATTATCTATTAATTTATTATTCTTTTAATTTAATTTTATTAATAATTTTAAATTATGTGCGTCCAATTTTATAATGTAAATATTTGAGTGTGATATGAGCGAAAGTTGGAAATGAATTTTTTTATTATTATTATTAAGATAGAAGGAAAGTAATTTCAGTGTTTTTGGAAATTGTTCCTTTTTTATTACATATTTTTTGTACAAAGCGTTCTGCTTGCTGTTGGTCGCTGGGTGGTACGGGACAATGGTCTTATGTACAATACCATTATTGGTTAATGTGAATTAATTGTCTACCAGTGTTGGCCGAACGTTAATTGCAATTGACCATTAACCATTACAAATTGAACCGTGAACCGTAAACTGTAACGGACGGTTACAGTTTACGGTTCAATTTGTAATGGTTACAGGTTAATGGTCAATTGCATCAACGTTTCGGCCAACACTGATGTCTAATCCGAAAGGGGATGAATTTTTGTGTGAGGACAAAGTTTTATTTTAAGCTAGGAATTTGAATTTTTATGAAAGTGTATTATATTAAAATATATTTAAAAATAATAAAAATAATTTCAGTGTTTTTGGAAATTCATCCCCTAAGGAGGTTAAAAAGGGGATTAAAGTTTGTATAAGCATCAAGTTTTATATCAAGTTAGAACTTGAAACTTCGTAATAAGACATTTTCATTAAATACGAAAAAAGTAATTTCAGCGTTTATGAAAATTCTTCCCCTAGTAGGGTTAAAAAGGGGCCGAAAGTTTGTGACGGAAACGATTTGAGTAGGGACCTGAAATTAGTAAGAAGAGAAAATATTAGAAAGTACAAAAAATTAATTTAGTGCTTCTGAAATTTCAGCCCCTAATAGGGTTAAAAAGGGGTTCAAAGTGTATTTCGGGATAAATCCACGCGGACGAAGTCGTGGGCAACAGTTAAGTTACCAATAAACTCGGCATTATCTAACAGAGTACCTACCTTCTTAAGTAAAGCTTCAAGCCCGGCCTCCGAGCTAGCCTGGCCAGCCACCTCCATGAGTTCCTCGGGGTACTGGAATGCTTTCCATTCTTCTAGTATACTTAACGTAATAACAATATCTGGAGTGATCCGAATTTTCAATATCTCCTCAATTTTGACCCAATGGCGTGGTTTAAGCGCAGGGTTGCGAAGGTAAGTCATCACTGGCAGCTAAAACGATAAGTGTTAAAATTGGTTTCTGTATTCAAAAGTACATAGGTACGTACATAGTAGGTTATGTACAGAATGAAAAAGCAGTTGTTTGTTTCATAACTTTAATCATCTACGGTATTCGTCTAGTCGCCCTCTTTTTTAAAGGTGGAAGTGAAAGTACGAAAATATACCCGTATATTAAGTTCAGAACGCAGTTGTGAACTTTGTAAGCCGAGGCACATAAAACCTAACAGTATCTTTTCAATAAATTATGTTTTTGTAAGTTAACCTTTTCCTTTATTATATCTATTCTCGCTTTACAAGTCGGAAGAATTTTATTAGGAGGTAAGCCCTTATCCAGTTGATTGAAAATTTTTCCATAGTTGATTGTTGTATTTTGCACATCGTCGATGTTGATCGTGTTAAACGGCTGTTCATACCTATAATCAAACAAGTAATACGCAATATGATTAACATTCCATCAGATGTGAAAGAGCGATGTAGGAATTTATATATATGAGAATTGAGATCTAGCACAATCGGAAAAGAACAAACCTCGACCCTCTATTACCAACGTGTCAACCAGACATTTCACCCAGTTGGACGGTAAGTATTTTTTTTCCCAAGCGTTAATCTGGTTTGTCGGTTAGTAGTAGGCTTTCCTGAGCCACACCCTGGTTCTAAGGTTGGTACTTTATTTTTCTTAACTAACCACCAAGCTGGCAACTAGGTGGTCAGATAGTATTTTTTTCCTAATTAGCCAATTTATTTACCACCACTAACTGACCACCTGATCGGTATGCCTGGTTGGTCTGCTGCGAAAAATGTTCTAACTGACCACCTGATCGGCATGCCTGGTTGGTCTGCTGCGAAAAATTAACTAATTAGGAAAAAAATACTAACTGACCACCTAGTTGCCAGCTTGGTGGTTAGTTAAGAAAAAAAGTACCAACCTTACAACCAGGGTGTGGGTCAGGAAAGCCTACTACTAACCGACAAACCAGATTAACGCTTGGGAAAAAAAAATACTTACCGTCCAACTGGGTGAAATGTCTGGTTGACACGTTGGTAATAGAGGACCTCGACATCTCTTGGACAGTCCTGAAATTTGGTATGTTAATTAACGGCTCCTTATTCATGCCCATGTCATTTGACATTTGAGGACCTCCAGGAATCGCAGCCATCTTGGAAAATGTGTACCGTCCTGGAGAAATTCGCGTTTTACTCTAAATCTTACCTTATCTAGGACAATATGGTTTAAGACATTAAAGCTTATTAAATTCTAGACAAAAAGTTACAGATATCTTTGCGAATAGAATACATCTTGCTATAGAAAATACTTGCTGAATCTAGGTTTAGCGCTTATACACTTCCAGGGGACATTCTTTTATAGGAAACTCGGAGGAAGATTAATTCCACTTTTGTGTTTACATTTGTACTAATATTAAAATTTTACTTGACTGCAATTTCACCAGAAAGTGGGGTTATTTATGGGTTGAAATACTGATGATTCAGTACACCCTGTAGCTTAGGATACTGGCCGGATTTAAAAACGCGAATTTCTCCAGGATGGTACGCATTTTCCAAGACGGCTGCAATTCCTGGAGGTCCTCATATGTCAAATGGTGTGGACATTAAAAGGGGGCCCTTCATTTACATACATACCAAATTTCAGGACTGTTCCAGAGATTTCGAGGTTTATTCTATTCCGATTGTGGTAATCCTTAACATCCCTATAAGAAATATACTTAGGTAATAGATGATAAAAAGAACGCACAATTGTGTGAAACATTCGTTCCATTCCTTAGAGGATTTCCATAATAACTGTCTGAGTTTGACATCATTTATAGCTTCATCGAGTTGCTCCATCCTTGCTGGCGGAATCTGGAAAATATAAGGTTCGGTTCTCTATTGCTGTTTACTTAGTTGGATAGCATCAACTAAGACAATTTTGTTCTTCGAATATGACGGCTAAGCGAGATAGCGCTCGCTTTTCGGCTCCGTACATTATAGGGAGCGTGCATGAACTGTAGGAGGCAGCACAGGAGCCGTCAGATTTTTGGCGCGAGGAGTAAAATCTGATGTTTATTGTGCCGATGTAGCCCACAAGATGGCAGAATCTACTATGCACAAGAAAACACGTGACGTGTAAATGTACATGTATATGGTTCCGATTCAGGCCACAAGATGGCAGACCCTCCAACGCGCACGGTCCCTATACGGTAACTCTGACAGTTTTAACCGTGGCAGAAGTTATGACAGTTAACGTTAGACAATTGCCAATATTGACAACATTCAATTTTTTCAAGTGTTATGTATGAGGAAACCTGCATACATCTGCGAAGAAATTCAAAGGTGTATGTGAAGTCCTCAATCCGCATTGGGCAAGCGTGGGGACTATAGCCCGAGCCCTCTCGCACATGAGAGGAGGCCTGTGTCCAGCAGTGGGACGTATATATGTATTATGTATCAAAAGAAAATTAAATTCGAAGATGTACAATGCACTTTTCATTTAAAAATATCAAATCTAAAAGTAGCGAATTCCAGAGGGTCGTACGTGTAGTATGACGCCATTACTACGGCTGAAAAGCTAAAAGAATATAATATAAAAAAATATTTCATTAACAACAACTAAAAAAGCGGCCAAGTGCGAGTCGGACTCGCGCATGAAGGGTTCCGTACCATTTATGACGTATTAAAAAAAAATTACTTACTAGATCTTGTTCAACATTTTACCACTTTGGACACACATTTTACCAATTTGGAAGTGTCTCTCGCGCAAACTATTCAGTTTAGAAAAAAATGATATTAGAAACCTC
Organism: Cydia pomonella; assembly: GCF_033807575.1. Lineage (NCBI taxonomy): Eukaryota > Metazoa > Arthropoda > Insecta > Lepidoptera > Tortricidae > Cydia > Cydia pomonella. The sequence goes on along the minus strand of NC_084703.1, from coordinate 13,085,216 downwards.
AACATCATTTTTGAAGACCTATCCGTAGATAGCCCACACGTATGGGTTTGATGAAAAAATTTTTTTTTTAATTATTTTATGACCAATTAAAAAAACTACTTTTTAGATCTCGTTCGCACCAATTTTCGGTGGAAGTTTGCATGGAAATGTATATCATATATATTTTTTAGATTTTTCATTCTGTTATTTTAGAAGTTACAGGGGGGGGGGGGACACTTTTATTTACTTTGGAAGTGTCTCTCGCGCAAACTATTCAGTTTAGAAAAAAATGATATTAGGAACCTAAATATCATTTTTGAAGACCTATCCATAGATACCCCACACGTATGGGTTAGATGAAAAAAATTTTTTTTTTTTTTTAATTTAAGACTTATTAAAAAAAAACTACTTACTAGATCTCGTTCAAACTAATTTTCGGTGGAAGTTTGCATGACAATGTATATCATATATTTTTTTTTAGATTTTTCATTCTGTTATTTTAGAAGTTACGGGGGGGGGGGGGGGACACACATTTTACCACTTTGGAAGTGTCTCTCGCGCAAACTATTCAGTTTAGAAAAAAATGATATTAGAAACCTAACTATCATTTTTGAAGACCTATCCATAGATACCCCACACGTATGGGTTTGATGAAAAAAAATTTTTTGAGTTTCAGTTCTAAGTATGGAGAACCCCCAAAATTTATTGTGGCTGTGACATAATCGGACAGACAGACGGACATGAAGAATCTATAAGGTTCCGTTTTTTGCCAATTGGCTACGGAACCCTAAAAAGAGAATATATTATTGAAATAAAGAGCCCACGAAGAAACCTACAACACAGAAACGTGACAAATGATTCAATGACAACCAGACGAGGCTTCCCGTTTACACTTTTTTGCGATTTTGTAAGAAATTTATCGGAAAAAACTTACTTATTACAGTAGGAAGCATATTTACTGAAATAGTTTTTCGATTTAGTCCACTTTACAAATTTTGATATGTTGCCAATTCAGTGACCACAAAACATGTGAGTCAGTACAGAGCCATCGGTTTTGGCTGTCAAACTTGAGGTACGCTAATCTCCGATTTTACGTAAGTATCTTAGACTTTGCCTCTCTAGGTATAATAACTCTTTTTCCTACTCCTCTACTGTTATCTGTCATTTATGCATTCATTAACACGAATATAAGAACATACAGAAAAGGTTTCAAGAAAAGTCTATATTGTCTATTCCTCATAAAAGCTCTTGTGCTTTTAATCGCTATAACGTTACTGCGATTAATGGCTACCAACCTAACAAAACCAAAACGAATACAGTTTTAAACTAAGTGCATTGCTGCCAACTTACAAAATATTCATTTGGTTGCATAGTAAAAATAATTACTTCATAAGTCAGAAACACGCATGTGACACCCGTAATATAGCAACACCCATAGACTACGAAGACCGCTTAGCGTTGCTTGTTAGTCTCCATAGGCTACGGTGGCCAAAATTGGGAAAAAACTGTCCAAAAATTTAATTTAGCAAGTACCAGGGCCTCATGAGTTACGAGATGTCGCTGACCGGCCGGCCGCGGCGGGGCGGGCTGGGCGCGTAACAAGGTATGCTCGCGCGTCTTGGCTATATACTTTTGCTTTGTTTACCTAAATTAAGATTTATTTTTGTTGACTCGTAGGAAAAATATTGTATGCAACGTTGTATAAGTAGGTCAAAAAATGCTCGTGGCGTATTCCTTTACAATGTTAGCCTACGCCTTCGGCTCCGGCTCACATTGTAACTCACGCCACTCGCCTTTTTTGACCCTTCTTATACAACTGTTGCATAAAATACTATAATAGCATCTAAATTGTTTATCTCTAGTATAGGTACCTGTTTAAAACCTTACCTTGAAAATTTTTTGCCACTCTCGAATTTGTTTGTCTCTTGCAGTACAGGCAGCTAGTTTTTCGGTGAGGTCATCGAGTACTTCCATTACTTTCTCCATGTCAGAATTAATGTCGTATAACCACGGTTGCTATAAAAAATATATGAATTAGATGTCTTTATAGGTATGTAAAACCGAAAATTATGGGTAGAACATACTCTCCTTGCAACTTTGTCAGCGTGAATGTGATTTAAAGGAATGTTGTACTTCCGTTCTTACTTGATTCCGTGGTTTATTATATATTGTTTTGTGTCGCTGTGTTACTTTCGTTTGACATATTGATAAAAGAGATGCAAATGCCGGGAAGAATGATTCCGGAACAGAGAATATCTAATTATATTTTATTTGTATATCTTGTAGGTAGTTGCGCTCTCTCGGAAGGGTCTAAGGTTCCTTGACATGAAGCTGAGTGGAGACCATTTCAGCTTCATGTCACTATGTCAGGGTTATTAGCTAAGTTTAAATTAAGTGTTTTTTTAATAAAGCTTATTCTTCTCTAATATTAGCTGTTTTTGAATACCAACAAGTAACATCGAACATTAAACAGATAAACTTTAAACCGTTGTAATCTTTGTTTGAATTATAATAACATAGTTATTACCGCGACTTCATCTCTAAGTTTGTTCACATCTAGCATGAGTTCCATTATATCCTTCCCGATCTGGCTGGCGAACATGCCCGCTAATTTGTTTCGTGCTTCTACTTTCAGGTCCACGTTTTGTCGCAATGTTACGAGCGTCGCACTTAACCCTTAAAATGATAATATATTCACGTTTTCAATAGTTATGATTTCAAATAGACATATGCACTGTCTGCGTTATGCACACTTTGAATAATAGCGAAATTCTTACCTAGATATTCAGTCATATCATCAGCTGGGATTGGGATGTTGAACTCTCCCATGAGGTCGTACAACTCACGGAGGTACTCCAGACGCTCTTCTAGGTACGCCAACCTGCCTTCCAAGGTGTCAAGCATGAAGTTGAACTCGACAAGCTCAGCTGCAGTCTCTGGCTCCTTTGAGATATCTTCAGTAATACTATCGGCTCCAGCTAATATTTCGTCAATAGCTGCACGACCGATGCTGTAATAAGATTAATGAATATTCTACCTGTGCATCGAAATTTGTATCAGTACTTAGGTATTATTAATCATTTAACTTACTCTGGAGTTGTAACACTGACCACTTCGAAAAGTCTTCGTGGCTGAGGCCTAAATTGCTCTTGGAATGGAGACAAGCATAAAAATATCAACCCCAGTGGTTGGTAACTGACGACATCTTCTATGAGCTCCATCTGTTTATTAAGCCTGTCAGCAAGTTTTCTAAATGCTTCGAGATCTCGTTCATTCTTTATTATATCTGTATCCATTTCAATTGCTTCCTTGAAGTTACCCATAAAAGGTAGCATTCGCTGAAGGAATTTCCCAACGTTGACGTAAGCAGATCGAATGGAATTGGGGATAAAAGCGATATCAGCCAACATCTCCTTGTCTTGGTTCATTAAGAAATACAAATTTGGCGCAACTCCTGCTGACCATTCTACTTGCTTGCCCATTATTGTGGGCTGGACAAATATTTGCAAGGTTTCCTCATTCAAGTAATTGTGAAAAGTTCGAACACATTCATCCCACCAGTTAGTAATTTTTTCAAGATGTTTGAACACAACATCTTCACTTGGATTGAGCTCAAAATCGCCGTTTGGCAAAATATAAGCATCCACTTGAAACAACGCCCACTAAAACATAGTTTAATCGAAGTTGGTAAAGGTATGTACTTATATTAGAAAAAAGGAATTTGATGCCTCAATAGATTCCGATAGGTACAAGTAATTAAATATCACGACCAATAAGAGCCCTATTAAGACAATGTCGCTTTAAAATTGGCTCAGCCGGATATGTTAAGATTATGTACTTTACATATACACACCTTACATGTATTGGTTACTCTTGGTATAACCTCTAGGACTTCATCCACCTCGCTGCCCATTAACCGGTCTTCACTAGGTGTAAACTCAACATGGATTCGGAGCATACTTGCCATCATGTGATTAGATCTCTTAGTCAGACGATACAGCATGTAGTTAGTCATATAGTCAGCTAACATTATAAAGCTGCAACATTTTTATAAGGCCGATTGTAACTTAAAAATAGTGTGTAGAATCTACATCTACGTGTAACGTGATTTCCATTATCTACACTGTAGATAATGGAAATCACGTTACACGTGGTACGAGTTGCTCCTTCGGAACAAGTGCCTCAACGACCTCTGTTCGGTCAATAAATATGATCCACAATCAAAAAGCGGAAGTGCACCTTCATATGTAATACTTAGAGCAAGCGAAACTACCCTTACTCTCTTTATTTATAATAGGGTAAAGGCACTCAACCTACTAGGGAAACTTGTTCCAACTGAGAACAATAGTTGTTGTTTACCAAGCGAGTCGTTCGCAATATTTCCTTTTGTTCGCTTTTTCCGTGTATGACATGCCGCCCGTGGGTTTGCCTCTGATAATTTGGAACGGGGGTATATTCCTATCGTCGTATACGAAGCCTTGCAAGTAGAGAGCAGCATGACATGCCTGGGTTAAAATGTCCAATACAACTGCTCTGAATTCTAGTAGTTTCCCTCTTATATACTCGAGTCTTTGCATCTGTCAAACAGTATTCAGTATTTATTTCTTGGGAACCATGGTACATATTTAGTTCTTATACATATCATATGGTATCACATGGGACCCTGAATAAGGTATAGCAAATATCAGATATTCTAACTCTCTTAAATATCTGAAAATACTTAATATTATTATTAAATAGTACAATCTTTAAACAGCTTAAACTAATAACATTAGATTATACTTAACGAGATAGTAGGTACGAGTATTATATATGTATGTGCATTACGTGACAGTGTGCCATATGGGTCTGAAAGTTACGATTTTTTCTCTTCTCTATGAATTCTGCTATTGAATAGTATGCTTTTTTTATTAAATGATGCTTCAACTTTGTTTCAAATAAATGGTAATGTTCCTCTTATTTGATTAAACTAGGGATATTGTTGTAAATTTGTATGGATGTGTAGTATGGGCCTTTTTTGAAAATATCAACTTTTTGTTCCGGTAGTATTAAATCAAGTTTACGGCGGGGGTTTTTATTGAATTTGAACAAGTGGATATTTTTACCAACAAAATTACCGGATTCTAAAATGCAAATTGACGGAAAAGTTAAAACTCAGAATAATCTAATAAAATGTGGTTTGCAGCTACTTGTCTGTTTAATATTGACTATTATTCGGATGCACTTTTTCTGCATGACAAAGGCATCATGTGCATCAGTACTATGTCCCCACAATAAAACACCATAGCGTAATAATGAATGCGCATAACTGTAGTAACTATTGATTAGAGAGAATTTTATATGAGTTTACAGTTACACTTTATTCTGGTACCGATTTACTTTCACCACAGCGTAACTTTTACGAGTCAACAGCGCAGAGGCTTTTTAAGACAAGTTTGATGTCATGACACACAACAGTGGATAATATAGATACATAAGTAAAATACATTTTTTTGACAATATTAGTTTGAGCCAGGGATCGGAAACCGGTATTTTTTGTATGGGAACGAAAACGGTATTTTTTCGTTCTTTGTTAATTACTTCATTTCTAATTACCTAGGCAATCTAATAATACGAAGTCGTTATCTGAAAACACAACTGAGCCCTACATTTAGAGTATAAAATAAACCGAAATATATGGTTATTTCGATGTTTTTGCAAAAAACCGGTTCCGATCCCTGGTTTGAGCATTTTTCACATTTCATCTGCATCTTGTGCATATACTACTTGTTTACGTTAAGTTTAGCTTATAGCAACCATCGTAGAATTTAGTGTTAAATTACTTAACTGGTAAAATGTAACATAGCTGATAAAATATTTAGTATTTAATACATTTTGGTAGAATAATTGTAACACTCCAACTTCCATATTGTGTTTTTCATATCACATGCAGATGGATGACGATTCTTACCTCACCGTTATACAGTTTATAACTAGTACGGGAGGTAAAGGACAGCATTCAGTGCAAAGGATGTTAATGACAACTTAAGTGATGAATCACAAATCAGATTGTTAAGAATGATAAAACATTAGTTACCTAATTATAAGGTTATTCAATTCATGTTGATACATTCGATGTCGGGATGGTAATCTCTTAATACCTACGCATAATAATATATTGATAGTGTTGACGGCAACGAATGTAGCAACCTAATATATCTTTACGAAATAAAGATTTATTTATTATTTATATTACTTATTTATGTTAATACACCAGCTAGAACCTATTTACGGGTACAAATCTACAAACAGATACCCGTAAATCAGTCCCAGCTGGCGTAGGGGCTATTGTAAATACAGTGGAGAAGATTGGTCATGGAGTTGTAGTTTGGCTGGTCAAAAGATTGGGCTAGTGCTGAAAGATCCGGACACCTGCCATAACAATGTTTCTACGCGTTAACGAGGCAGGCGGTGACTCGCCGCTAACTAAACGGGGCCCCTGAAACTGCCGTCGTAAAGACGCTGTGGAGCAACACCGGTGTGGGCTTAGGGGTGTCGAGATCGAGAGGTGTGCGCCGCTTTCTACCCAGTGCTGTTAACAGCCACTGTGCCAACTCTCGTCTCATGCATCTTTCAGTTCCACCGTGCTTATCTAATTTATGTCTAAACTAGTTCACATTATCGCTGAAACCAGGCCTTCTGGGAGTTTTCTTCAAGTCCTCACTACTCGGTATTACTAGTAATTAATTACTAATTCCCTACAAAAAATATCCCTACTTAGTAATTTCATGGTGTGCTTAATGCTAAATGGTGGGCTTAATAGCAATGTAAACAACGTAATGTTATGACTTATGAAATTTGTCACTGTCAATATAACTTTTTTGAGGTTCCAGTCAGCAAATACAAAGAGTTTAAATTTTAAAATTTGATTAAGTAATCTCTAAATTTGGCTATGAGTTTGTGACAATTCAATGTTATCATAAGTCTCGGTAAATTCGAGTTAAAAAATTAACTCGTTTTAACAAAATACGTTTACAGATTTTTGAATATTACGTACGAGTGTTTATACTAAATGTACAGAGTAATAATTAATAAACACATTAAACACATAGGTCTTTCTAATTACGACTTATGAATCACATGTATGTAAGTATCGTTATCCGAGTACCCACAAATCCCACAATACAAGCGTTCTTGAGCTTACTGTGGGGCTTAGTCAATTTATGAACGAATGTCCTATAATATTATTTATTTAAAATTAAGCATTGGAATAAAAGTATGATATTACGGTAACAGTGGCATAATACTTCATTAGGTAGATACATACACGGTGTAACATAGGAAACCGAAAGTTTTTAAAACTACGCACTTCTGCGGCCAAAAGAAGGAAGCAACAATAAATGAGTTTAGGTTATAGTATTTCGCCAATAAAAAAAATATTTTTGGTTTTTTTTTTCAATTTTTGAATGTGTTTACTCGTACATGTACAGAAAAAGTTAATGGTAAAACTGGCACTAAAAATGAAATTTTTACGATTTATTCTTGTAAAACCTAGTTTTTGCAAGGTTATTTGTGACTTTTTGACATATATCAATAAGGATATTTAGACTACGCCTCATAATGCCATCATTTCTATCAAAAAATCGTTTTGCACTAAGTTACATTAAAAATATTTTGTTTATTGCTATTAACTCTGAAAATAGGCGAAATGCAGAAAAGTTTATATGACATTTTAGTCTCTAAAGATCAGGAATTCACTGTTAAAATCTTTCGGTTTCCTCATATTACACCGTTTATAAGCATTGTTGGCGCTATAGACACGACAGCTCTGCTGAAAACACTTTATTAAAGGTTCATTGCGTTTAAAGGGTTAATAAGCACTTACAGCATACATTAAATTATATAGATAACATTTTATTGCACTTACCTCAACTTCAAGGAAGTAGAAAAAAGCAGTGTCCATGTCGCGAGATATATCTGCGAAACTTTTCATGTACATATCACAGCACATGGCCTGAATGTTGAGAAGAGCTTTACCGAGTACCGGTGTTAAAGTAAATAATTCTTTAGCCAGTTTATTTCGTGTCTTATTATATTTTCTGAATAATATGGATTTTCTCCAGACATAAAAGGCTTTCCAATAGCGGTAAACACGGAAAAACTTTATCTGTGGAGTAACAGTTTAAAGTAGGTAACACGAATAAAGTCAGAAAGTCGCTTTTTCATAAATGTGGCTTGGGGCTTGGCAGAGCAAAAATACACCGTGTTTTTTTATTTCCGTTAATTTCAAGGGAGCAGTCCTGAGCTTAAATTAAGTGATTTTCTCAAATCACACCGGTATTCTAATTAACTCCATTTCGGAGATAATCAATAATTTATTTGTATGTAGGTATGTATAAACGTAACGTATAAACGTATGTATAAAAATATTTTTGACGACCGGTTTGGCCTAGTGGGTAGTGACCCTGCCTACGAAGCTGATGGTCCCGGGTTCAAATCCTGGTAAGGGCATTTATTCGTGTGATGAGCATGGATATTTGTTCCTGAGTCATGGGTGTTTTCTATGTATTTAAGTATTTATACATATTTATATATTATATATATCGTTGTCTAAGTACCCTCAATACAAGCCTTATTGAGCTTACTGTGGGACTTAGTCAATTTGTGTAATAATGTCCTATAATATTTATTTATTTATTTATAAACTCTTTATTGTACAAAATACAAAATATAAATATAGCACAGGATAAGCAGTACAAAGGCGAACTTATCTTATTATCTTATTATTTTTATCTTGAAAGGCCTTCACGAGCGTATACACTTGCCTTAGGGCCTGTTTACATATTGACTAGTGTTTAGAGCGAGTTTATACATTTGCTACTAAACCTAAGTACTACTATTTAGGACGATTGATGTTCGAAATGACATTGATATGTGACAGTTTTCAATTGCTTGGTTGAATTAAATGTAATGCCCGTGTTACAACAACGCTATGCATAGGCGAGTTATTAAATGTTGCATAATAACATTTAATAACTCTAAAAAAAAATATTTTTTTGTTTTTTTTTGGAATATTGAACTATGCGAATTAGTCTCCTAAATGCATACCCCGGAGTTAACTGAATTCAATAAAAACACGGTGTATAAAAAATAAGTACGGTACCTATTTTAATTAAAATAGTAGACATATTACTTCTTCTTGTTAAGCGTTTAAGCCAAATACAATTTTCTGAAATGCTTAATTATTTTTTATCCTGGAAGTAATCCAAAATCAAAGGTTGTAGCGCACCAAAAAGCTCAACATCAGACTAGCGCCAGCACCACATCTCGGCTGGTGGTCAACTAGGTGTTAACCTTACGTAATCACACAACGGAAGCGCTCAACACCTCGCAGATGTAGGCACATCGCGCTTGCGGCTGGGCGACAGAGACAGAGCGCCTGTGTGACAGCGCAGCGGAGCCTAGAGGGAAATCTAAATTTGTAGAACTCCAGCTCCAGCCGTTATAACGCGACTCTGCGCTTCAAAATTTTCAGTCTTTTAAAGTTTTTTATTATTAAAAGCCCTCATGACAAGTATTATTTCCCGTAAGTTTTAGCTTCTTATCTCTGTAATTTTCTGAGATATGTTTTTTTTGGATTTTATTTTATACCTATCACATTAAATAGTATAATTAGCAGAGATGGGCATTTCGTAATTGATTCCTGATTTCATGATTACTCGAAATTACTTTTGGAATCTGATTACCGGTTCCCAGATTACTTTGTAATCTGACTAGCTGATTACTAAGTACAATTACATTTGAGGAATCTGGAATCATCTGTTGGAATATTAAAATTACTAGTAATTGGGAACCAGTGTAGATTCCTTATTACATGAATGGATTACTTGATTCCTTTCAGATTACTTCAAAATATATTTTGTTATACATAAAGCTATATTTCTGACTACAGACGTAAAGTATATTTCGATTTACTATATAGATGCATCTTATTTGTATCCAGTGTGCAGATTTCGAAAATTATGCCCATTTGAAATCCAAAATGGCCATCATTTTCGAAATCTGTATTCCCTAAAACCTATAAAACGACATCCATGACGATTTTTATGGCATACTGCATGGCCGCCATCTTGGATTCCAAAATGGGCATCATTTTTCGAAATCTCCACTCCTGAAAACCTATAAAACGATATCCATGACGATTTTTATCACGTAGTGCACGGCCGCCATCTTGGATTCCAAAATAATCATTATTTTACAGTAATTATAGAGTTTCACACATAAAATGTATTTGTCTTCTGGGATAAAAACGAAGGAAATTATTTTGACATTAAGTAATTGTAATTTAGTCTGGATAATATTACGTAATCAGATTACTCGAGTAATTGATTACCGAGGAATCACGATTACACTTGTAGTTAGATATATTCAATTCCGAAGGAATCAATTACGCAAGTAATCGGCGGGATTGACTACAGTAATTTAGATTACCAAAGGAATCGATCACTAAGGAATCATGATTACTGTAATGTAATATGTAATTTCATTCCAAAAGTAATTGATTATGCCCAACTCTGATAATTAGTATATCAATGTAACTTATGATATTCGGATAAACAACAATTCTGCAGGTTTTATATAGTTTTTTTCTGAGAAAAGAAAAACTGTCCGAGGTAGAACAGCTTTCCCTACTGCAGATACGGTACATATTAATAATAAAATTAGACGTAATATAATATACAAAAAAAATGATCACTCAGCACCCTACTAAGAATTTATTTTAAGAATGCGGGTCAAAAAGTTTATTAAAAGGCGTTGTCCCCACATTAAATTCATGGGATGGGAGCTCTGGTATGCATGTGCCAAATGGATAAACTGTACATCGATTTGCGGTTTTTCTTTGGAATTGGGTTCGTACGCCGTCCACTATACTGAGCGGGTCAGATTAAGGTGGTGCCGATCTGGTGCCGAGCTTTTCAGTGAGCGACGACCTTTAGACAAGACTAGAAGAAATAGGTAATAAAGTAGGTACTTAAAATCCACAGCAACATATTTTTTTACTGTCTGTCCTGCAACTTATGATTCAATTCTACGCTATGGTTAGCGTGTCAAATGTGATCAGATTCTCTTACGTCTGTAAGTTGAACGAATATAGTGTACTCCTGTTCCCACGCAGGAAGAGCTGTGAACTGCAATTCGTTGGTGAAATGCGTGACTCCGCAAGGGCTGATCGTCAGATAGTTCTTTTTGTCAATTTCTTCATAAGGGACCACGCTAAATCAAATATATATCATTAATATTGATCAAATGATCACACTGGGATTTTTTTTTGTTTTCTAACTAAACAAAAATATTTTTTTACCTACAAAAAAAAACTGGCTTAAGAGCAATTCCTAGCTGAGCAACTTTTCAAATCTCGAATTTTTGAAGCTATGTTTCTGTCGCGCTGCGGTGGGCGGGAGCGAGAGCTATCTAAGTGTGAGTGCGCGCACACAGATGCGAGACGCGAGCGCTCACTCATTGCGCGCCGTTCCGTTGACATTGCCGGCGAGCCGGCCGGAATTCATCCTGCGCTGCCCGATGCAAGTTGTTTTTGATGTTATCACATAATATTGTTTTTAATTATTATATTATACTGTATCTATTAATTACTATTTAAATAAAGACTGCAAAAAAGAATGATGTCCATGCTTCGGCCGTCGTACCTATCCGTGACAATAAGTTGGGTGTGATCATGGTGTGTTTTGAAATTTTGTAAGAAGGTATGGGTAACCTACAATCTAAATAGTAGTAGTAGTACGATGGGGCTAAACTTGTGCCGTCTTATTGAAGACGGTATCGCAATGACAATCTGGGTAAGGTATGTTGGGATAATGCAGGACAATTTTGGAACCAATCGAGAGAACTCGCGATTTTTTTTTCTAGATCGTGTCAGATTCTTGAAGTACGGAGCAAATCGTTAAATAATAACCGTAGATTCGGCCTGAATTTCGGTAATCTTCAATATATAAAGGTTTTAGTTTTGTACATGCGTAAAGATGAGACATACTTTTTTTAGAGTAACGAGTGTTTTGCCATCAAGGGCTAACATCGGATGGTGAATAAAAGTTGCTTTTAATGGAGAGAGAATAAGGTATCACAAAGAAATAGGTCCGGTGTTTAGCCTTCTCCTACGCATATAAATAGGGTTGTTTCCATCTACAAATCTTAGGGCAGAATTTTATCCCAATAAATTCTTTTGGACTAAAAGAACATGTTAAACTATTTTTAGGGGACCTGTAATGACCATATTTTTGTAAATATTGAATTTAAAATGTCTTTTGGCACACGTCATGTGACCAAACTCGAAACGTCATTGGAGATTCTGATGACGTCACAACTCTCGGATTGACACTGTTGACAGTTAGGCGATAAACTACAAATGACAAATGTCAGTTGACAGTTAATATCTTCTACGTGTGTATGTAGTTATGTGTCAAACCGTAAACTGTGTCGTCACACAATTTTCAACGAGCGTTTTGGGCGTGAAAGCATCTGTCCAAATATGTTTTGTTGATTTAACATATTTAAAACCGTTTTTAGTATAAAAATTGAATTTCAGGGCAACTTTTAGTTAATATAGAACGTAATACAAGTGTTTCAAAAAATTGGAAACAACCCTATTGCAGCCAACAATACAAACTTAAAAGTTGTCATCGAATGTTCTATTTTTCGTATTTTTGTATCCGATCTTCACCCTGATACAAAAATTTGGTAAAATTGTGGCTCTCAAACTTTGATACTTATGTCATAAGGCAATTTGATAAGTAAACAATGTGCTAACAATTGCGATTTTGACGGTAAAATATTGCAATTATATATATAGTTGACATACAATCTTTTTTTGGATAAAATGTAAGGATCGTATGCAAAGAGTAAAGTCAATATATAGGAAAAGAGGCTCTCTTGAAGCATTTTAAGGAAACTAATTTCGAAGTGCTATCTCTATTTTGTATCCGAAACTAACTATATATGTGTGCGTTCACATCTACATATGCATCCGTATGTGTAGGTACTTTCGTACTACATAATCTGTGACTTGAGTCTCAGTCTGACCTAGAACTCTTTCATGTGCTCATAACTGACTTGCCTGGTTCTCAACTGAGCGTTTCTTTTTTGACCTTAATATTCAACTGGACGTGAATTCAAGATATTCCAAAGATAAAGTAAGGCCAGGTATAGTGTATATATATAATTCCTGGTAATTTCGTCTCGCTCTCTAGCTCCGTAAACAATTAGCTCCGGATATTCTTTAAAATAAACACATGAGTAATGATGTCGTTATTCGGTTTCTTCTTGTGCTAATGAATTTCAGGCATAGGGTGTATGTCTTGTCTACACACGTACTTCCATAGATGCACTCTATCTCGTCTTACTTCGAGAATCAAATTGCACAAACCTTTCAGAGTTTCATCGGATATGTTTGTCGTAAACAAAATTAAAATAATCACCGCTTGTTTTCATCTGATGATGATGATGGTATTGTCTTCTTATCTTCGAAAATATCTAAACCTCTCTGCATTGTCTTGACAACTTTAAAATTTTTAAACCTCCAGGTTTTGTAACGTTGGAACTATTGGGATTATAATTTCTCTATTTGAATATGACTCGTGTTTAATGCTTGCTCCGACTTTACTAATGCTCTGCACTTTAAAATTAATAGAGGAATAATAAGTTCATATCAATCATATCTGTTTAAAATTTTTTTGACAGTAAACATCAGTTGCTAGGTAACAACATTATGAATAAAGATAAGTCTTGCTCTTGACATACGAGGTATATGCAACCTTCTTAATGTTGTATTCATGCCTTTAAATTTTATCAATCTTTATATCTTTAAGTGATATCTGGTAATGTAGTTTGCATAATCGGAAGTCAGCTTTACGCAAAAGTATGTTATCGGATCCCATTAATAGAAGTCGCCGCCATCTTTACTAATGTTAACTACATTTCTGAGTGTCGCCCCCCTGATCGTATGTTACTATTACTTAATTCCTTTTTGAAAGTTGAAACAAAATTTAAATTTTGAAACTTTTAGGTCCTGTATTTTTAATCATTTCCATATAGTATTTAAATATTCATTTTATTGCGAAAAATTGCTTATTTGCTATCTATTTTACTAGATTTTGTTATAAAATTCAACATGTATAATCATCCCTATACAATACAAATATTCTTTATTACACGCCACAATAAAAGAAAACAATACAAAAGAAAACAGAAACATAAGCAAACACAGGTAAACAACATCGGTCTAATCGCTAAAAAGCAATCTCCAGGCAACCTTTGGGTAGCGGAAATTAAAAAAATGTCAGTAAGTAGGTGTAGTACATACATATACATACAAAATAGACTGCTAAAATGTTTTCCTTTTGATTCACCGTCGCGTTGGTACTGGGTAATAATAACGGCATGAAAGTGTGATCCAGAAAACAATAAATGTGATAATTAAGTAGGTAAGTAGGTAAATTGAACAAAATTGAAAGTTTGAAAATCACTGCTGTTTTTAAATGGATAAAGATCGTATTGTTTCTTTCCGATCTTTACCTGGAAGGGTCAAAATCGGATATCAGTCTACAGCAATCCTAGGTCTGTTTTTGATTGGATTGTTTTATAAATAAACATCTAAAACGAAATTGTACATTAACACAATTTCATCACAATACACAAAATAAATTACAGGGCGAAGATCGGATACACGAAATTTACCTTGCTCTATGTGATTGCGCATAGCACAAGCCCGACATCCCTGAGCGGCGCGAGGGCAGTCGAGGCAATGAAATGGCGTCTCGTTGCCAACATTAAAAAATAAAGCCAAATTAGGGAGAAATGAATTTGCTACGTTCTTCACCCACATCCGGTATTAACCCAACATACCTTAATCGTTGAACCGCGGCATTTCAAAATGGCCCTTATTTTGATATCGGCTAGCCGTAATGTAAATTTGCTATCTAGTGGTTTACTTGTGACGCACAAGTGTGAGCAATGCAAGACAATCAAATTGTTAATGGGTAGTTATGATGTTTTAATCAAAATAAGCAGGTTATACCTATTATCCTACTTAGCTTTATTTACAGGCCTTTAATAGTAAACATTACTAAACATAAGCACTACATGACCTGCAATGTAAAAAAAAATACAAAAAAACGGTTTGAAGTGACAGGCCATTACGGGTACATTTTAGAATAGAATAGAATATAAATCTTTATTGCGAAACCATGGTACATAATGAAAACACATGGCACCCTTTTCTTAGAACTACGTGGTATTTTGGTTATATTACGGCGATCGACTGTTGGTTGTTGGTGTATTTTTTTCTCATTTTAACCATTAACATGTTATACCCTCTCACTCACTCACTATTCCTTCTGTGTACGTATATTTAGAAACTGTCTCCGCCTCTAATTCGTGCGATAAGAACAACTGCAGCTCGGACTGAAATTCACACGCAAAAAACTCAAAAATCGAGGTTTCGCTCTCGACTGTTTCCTCCTCCAAAACGCAATCAATCTTTATGAAATTTTGGAAACTGCAAGAGGAAGAAATAATCTATGCCGCTATGTTTTGATTTTTTGGATATTTTTTGTCATATTTGTATACTGTGCCTTTTTTACAGCCAATTCAATTGAGCCGTTTTTGCGATTTTCGAGGCGCTGTATCTTTCTTCAAAATAAAATAATACAAAAAAGCAAAACATAGCGGCACAGATATTGATGATATTGATCTTATTTGAAAAAATCACTGCTCTAGGTTAAAAATCCAGGGAGGAATCAGTCGAGAGCGTTTGTATGGAAAAATCGCAACTAGGAATTCCTCTTAAGCATGTGCCAATAGGCCCTTGAATATAATGACACATAACGAGCAAAAGGGCGTTGGTACTTCGCAGCACTTGTACGTCTTTTTACTACGAACACCTAAGTACCTAGATGACTCCCCGAAAACTTAAAAATGGCCTGTGGCCATGTTGGCTACAGTTTTAAGTAAAAATCTTTACAAAGTTTTTTTTTATGTTTTATGGTTTATAGTCAACTTGGAACTCTTATAGTTTTGTCATGCATGTCCGATTCCGTTCCGTTCGTTCGCGGCTTTGCTCCGCGATAACTAGGGCTAGAAAGCTTTTGGCATGGATACATAAATCATGCATAACAGCATGGCGACAGAAATGCATGGCGGTAAAATAAAAACATTTATTTTTTCGCTTTAACCCAATGGTGTAGGGTATCGTTGGATAGGTACTTAAAAACGAATACGGGTCGCCAACAACCATTTTTGATAAAGTGAATATTTTTAAAACAAAAGCTGAACAAGTACTTTCAATGAAAACTATAGCGAACTTGATCGGTCCAGCCGTTTTTGAATTATTGCAAAGAGCAATAGCTGCGCATATATTTTAAATGTAAACTGTATTAATAATTAATTATGTTTTATTATAATTCAAATTGTTTGAAATGTGACATACTATAATATATTTATAAATACTTGACATGTATAATAACATTACTTTTACCAATAAATGTCTGATTCTGATTCTGATTCTTCTCTTCTTAGTAAAAAGAGGTACAAAACGCTGTAAAGGTACACCCTTATGCTTATAAAGTACATGATACTTACCAATAGCCCCAGTTTAGCTTATTCTGTCAGATTGGTACCTATGGAACCCGACATGCTGTTGGCCGATTTTTTTTCATATTATACGGGCCTATGGTTCAAAAGTTATTGGCACATTTTATTTCATTCGGAGAAATTACTAGGAGAAACAGTAACTAATGTGAAAGATGCATTTTATCCACATGTGGGGCAAAGTAATCAGATGCAAATTTTGAGTTGTTTGATGTTTCCTTATGTTAGCTAGTAGAATTTACCTTTACATGATGATATGGAATCATAAATGTTTTATTACGTTCATTTGGATTTGATTTAGTTAGTTTTTAGGGTTCCGTAGCCAAATGGCAAAAAACGGAACCCTTATAGATTTTTTTTAATGGTATTTCATAGTTAGTGTTTTTCTGGCATTGGTGTGGTGAAAATTTTTGTGTTTCACTCGGAGGCAAAGTTTGTTTAACCCCCGTGCCTTGAAACCCTTGCAACGTTCAAAATTCCACTTCTTGATGTTTCACTTGCCCGGGTATAAATATTAACACGAGCAATAACTATTAGAGCAAAAATTGTATTATTACAAAAATAAA
The DNA here is from genome assembly GCF_033807575.1 of Cydia pomonella. Lineage (NCBI taxonomy): Eukaryota > Metazoa > Arthropoda > Insecta > Lepidoptera > Tortricidae > Cydia > Cydia pomonella. Next base: position 13,068,033 of record NC_084703.1, on the reverse strand, counting down.
TATACTTACTTTAGGTAGTATGGTGTAAAATACACATTTTCAGGGTGGACTGCGTATATCATGTAAAGGAACCCACATTCCGGGTTATTTCTTACATAGTCGATGACTTCCTTTTGGGACCTGACTACAGGTTTTACCTTTAAAGGGTCTTTAGTTTTGCCCGTCTCCTGGTCTACCTGAACATCTGCTTCCTTTATTTTAAGCGATTTCTTTCTTTTACCTATATTACCAAGAAAATTAGTTGTATATGTGTTGAAAAAAAAAAATTACTTGTACCTTTACACAAATCACACAAACAACGACAGAAATTTTAAAAAGATTATTATTAGGAAGATTAAAGTTTTTTTTTTCTAGTCAACTTGAAATGTATCTTGCAGCATCAAGAAGCACGTAAAATGACTTAATACCTATCATCTCATTTCAAAACAAGCCCGTTACACATTTTGGCACGTAGGTATTAAACTTACTGATAGTGTCATCTAAGTTGATAGGTTCCAATTGTAATGTAGTTTGTTTCCTTTCTCTCTTAAATCTTTCTTCTTGGGCTTCAGCAAAACCAGTCTGCAATCAATACCATAAACAATTACTTAGGTATTCTGTATCCAATTCAATCATGAAGTATTTAAATTCAATGAATCGCCAAGATTTACCAAAGGTTGTGGCTCTTTCTTCACATATTCTATTTTATCCAATAATTTTCTATGTGGCAGATGAAATGGTATATCACGAGGCTTTCTGAAAAATATAGATGTTTATATGTACTTACGAGTAGGTACAGGCTTCACTAAGAATTCTGAAAATACACCCTAATTTTGTTAAGTTAAACTGTAAAAATTTTGTTCGTTACAATCGTTACCTCTGACAGTTCTGACCTTCCAGTTTAAAGGGTCCCTAAAATACGCCTTATTGGGGTTAATCCCGGTTCCCCACGATGTTTTCCTTCATCTAAAAGCGTCTGGTAAATATAAATGGTATTACGTACGTACCTACATAAAAGACCGAGATACTCGTGCAAACCGGGCCGGGGTTCGAACCCATAATCTCCGGTTTGAAAGTCGCACGCCTTACCGCTAGGATGCGAACACTTAACGGACAGTAAAACTGTATAGGTACCAGTACTTACTGTTTCCATTTCCACCATTCCTTATAAGGAAAAATCAGATCTAGTTAAAATATTAGGTACCATTTAGACCATGATGACGTCGTTGAGAAGGACGCCTCAAAATCAAGCCTAACCAAAGGTTAGAGGTTCTTATACAATTTACTTGGCAAAGCAAATGTAGCACTGCATTATCACTACCATTTGTATACACGTTAAAAATTCCGATAGCGCGAGGTCGTATGGTATAACCCTCGAGGATCAATATTTAGTGTTAAAAGTTAGTGCAGCAGACCTCCCCTTCAAAAAAGTCTTAGTCTTAGACCTGAGACTGAGACTCCAGCGAAAAACGAAAATCGAAATTTCTTTATTTGCCGCTCTATCGCTGTTTAATATTAGAGCGATAGGGAGGCAGATAAGGAATTTCCGATTTTTATTTCCAGAAGACCACATATTTAAGTAATATAATTATGCGCGTGCAATAGAGATAGCAAAAGGCTGGTCAATGTACTAAAATCTATCTGAAAAGCGTCTCTTCTTTATATCAAAAACTTTATACCGTCAACTGGGGTGAATAGGGGTGGCAGGGGTGAGTAGGGAGAAAACATGAAATGAGATTTACCTGTCATTTGCTTAAAAACTAAACACAAATTGTATCATACAAAATATACTTTTTAAGAAATGATCAGGTAAAGCTTATTCATCCCGGTTGACGCGCCTTCATTTAAAATCTTAGCTCATGTCATGAACTTTAATCACAAATTGATACCATATATAATATGACTAATTAGACTATTAAATAAATAACGCTCCATATGTGAGTAACATTAATGTTGAGAAAATATACCTTGTATACATTGTGGGAGCTCGGCGAACATTCCTTTGTATAGTTTCAATAGCGGGTAAAGTTGTTACATTTGTATGTATTGAACGTTTTCCATCTCCGTTCAACATATTTTGCGACATAAATGGCAGATTCCTATTAAACTAACAAATAAATACGTTTTCAGTAAAATAATGCGTATACTAAAAGTATTTCAACACATTATTTTTACAACTCGTTTTCTTTAAGTAGACGTAATCAATAACTAACAAAATATAATAGGTATTGCAGTTGTTTACAAGTTGCAATTAGCAACCGGGTATTTTCATAAAATCGATGTACGAGGAGTGAAACTTCAAAACAATGTTTGAATTTTGCGATTTTTTTGCAATATTGTTTATGGTATGGTTCTTCTCAATCAAAAATCAAAGAATCAAATTTAATAGAGGTGTAATATAATAATTTGGTGGTTTTGATTTGAGTGATATGATTGCAATGCATCACTTTCGTTTGCTAAATAAAGAAAAGAGATGCAAAACGAACAATACTGAGGGCCTAACGCGAGCACCGAAATTCGTAAATCAGAGTAAAAGAGAAAGATGCCCTTAATTTATAAACTTCGATGTTTGCGGTAGGTCCTCTGTTCATACTCTTTTTTTATTCAGGTACATGTTACTTTATCTATGGTTAAACTTTTTTGCTTACGGCAACATTGAAAACAAACAATACAAAAAAAAGAAAAAACAAGAGTGCTCTCGGTTGGCGCTATTTTGTGTAAAAAATATTAAATTAAGAGAAATCTAAATAAAGTGAACAAATTTGTTTGTGAATTATTATTCCTTGATTTATTTCAAAAACATCTGTACTTCGAGGAATTTGAAGAAACATATTGAGGCGTGATTTTAAAGGTAAATTGTGGTCGCGGTAGTTGGTGACAACTTTCACCTTCTGTATTGTATTATCAATAATTCCTTATATCCTTAAAGAAAACTTATCGTATTTTTTTGCAATTACGTTTCTTACTCATTTAGTTGTACACCTTTTTTCATTTTCATTAAAGTGACCTACTAGAGAAAACTGTTCGATTTGCTTAATAATGTCGATATGTATTTGTGGATGAATTTGTTTTTGCCAGATGGAGTAGGTACAAATATTTATAAAACATCTAAATATTTAATAAGTAATATAATGTTTAGTATATAATGGAAAGAAACGATAAAATGCGTAGTATTTTATAATTCAGCATTTGCATTGCAATCATTATATAAGTGCTATTATGGTAGTATAATTAATAATTGTTTTTATGTAACTAATTGGTGCTGCGCCGCGGTAATTGTTGCATTATGCTTTTAGATAACCCAATGGGTTTGTTAAATAAAAGTGTGCCAGTAAGCTATTGAAGCTTAGTATTGGCCTGCTTTTGAGGAATTGAATGGCGATGTATTACTACGCAAGTAAGCTGAATGAAGCATCATGTAGCGGGTGTAACATTAAAGTGCCACCACCACCCAGCGAGCCAGCCCCTGCCCCTCCACCACCCACCGACCATGCTCCTCTTCCACCCGACCCAGCTCTATTGCATGGCACTGGACTCTCTTACTATGATGTAAGTTAACATTTTGTTTTAAGCAATTGCATTTATTTATAAGCATAGTATTGTTCAAAATTTAAAACTATTTTTTAACTAATTGATTACAGAATGATGATTATTATTCTATGGTGAGAGGCAATAAGTTTATGACAGAAAATTCTTGTAAACATCTTGTTATGAATGGTGGTTTGAATTTTGTCACTCAAAAAGGAGATGCTGCACAGGTAATTATCAGTAACCATTAATTTGTTCATAAATATTTGTATCTTGTTTTACTTCATATAAGCAACACTGTCATCTTCTTTTCCCTTATAGTTGTCAGCTGTAGGTGTAAAGACTTTAACAACATTTGTAAATTGCCCGGTGGAAAAGACGGATCTCGAGTATAAAGATGGGCAGCTTGTTAGTGCTCCCCTGGATTCACTGGTAGACATGCTACGGCCCGGAGCAAACAAATCCTATACATTCACATTCCTATTGTGTTCACGACTTTTTATTAAGCCTCATGAATTGCTTGGAAAGCTATGTAAACGCTACTTTAAAACATATGACAAGATTGTAAGTATCATTATCAAACATTGGAGTTGTGGGTGCAGGAATTATTTTGTGTATTAATAACTTTTTTTATACTTACCAAACTATGAATTAATAATAGGTTGTAAGTTCCAAATGTGCATAAAAATGTGAAAATAGTTTCAGCTATTACCTATTTTTTCGGCTAGTGTAAATTATTCCTGCACTTTAAACCCCAATGTATGATCATTATATATTTTATAAAAAAAAATTGCGGAGTCTTATTGATGTTGTAGTGTTATCAATTCAATTTTCTATTGAGAAAAATTCATGTAATTGATAATAATGTCACTATTTAGAAATATCACTGTTATTTGAATCCAAAAGTACACAGTGAAATTAATAAATGAATCACATCAAATATCCCACAAGTTTACCATACCATATTTCACCCTGAAACTAATAGTATTGGATTTTATATGTTTTATGCAGGCCTTGCCTTTTACTATTAACAAATACCATTAATTACTTTATGATGAAAGTAATAATTTTAATGTGTACAGGGAAGGGCGGAAGTGAAAGATTTAGTAGAAAAGGAGTTAACAGACATGAGAGCACTAGTGAGAGTGTTGACACAGTGGACCAGTATGTTTCCCTATGACTTCCGTGACGATAGAGTTATGGCACTTGTTCGGAATATTACGCAAAGGTAAAATAGTACATTACGATACAAGTGCGAAAAATAGGAAATTCGAAACGAGTGGCGATAAATTAAAACACGACCGAAGGGAGTGTTTTAAATCGACACGAGTTGCGAATTACCTATTCGCACATGTATCGTACAACGTTTTACAGTACATATGGCCTTTTAAATGTTCGACACAGTAACATAATATGCTACTTCTCGCACTAGTGCTATAAAGTAGCCCCATATGTACTGTAATATAATTTAAACATAGGTTTTTTGATTCCTAACTTTAGAAATTAACCTATAACTTAAGGGTTCTCAAAAACTAAAGCTATGATTTACTGTAATTGGTGTAAAATTAACTTTATAATTTTATAAAGACCATAATGTGTTGGTAGCCTAGCAAAAAGAGTGTGTGGCTTATGATCCAGATATTGCATGTTCCAATCCCGGCTCATACCGATGAATGATACATAATTTGATACTTACCAGTCACTTTTTGGTGTAGGAAAATGTAGGAAACTGATGTAATCCCAACAAGGCCTAGTTTTCCCCGTGGGTTGGAAGGTCAGATGGCCGTCACTTTGAGTCCTATCAGTCGTGGCAATAAACCCTAGGAAAAAGAAGAACCACTAAGTTTGGTAATGTTTAATTTAGATAGTTTTTTAATTCTATAGGTGTGCAGCAGAACACATGTCTTCAGTAAGGGTGGAAGTATCAACAATGCTGGAGAAACTTCTGGATAAATTAACAGCACTTGAGCAATATGAGGAAACATTGGTTGAAATACCTCAAGTGACATTGGTAGAACAGTTAGCTCAGGTAAAAAAAAAAAATTACGCTTATAGGCATATCTAAACGCCTTCTTTAACACATTCAACGCTGATCTACGGTGGTAGCATTACGTCGTAGCTGATAACATAGGTTTCCTGGTTTGTAGAGGAAATGCTTCAAAGAGGTAAAACGACAATTTTTTTTATTTAACATACATGTCGTAATTAGTGCTGAATGGGTTAAAAGCAGTGTTTATTCATTTGTAAATGGCGGGTCTACACAGAGCGAGCATACGCGCGAGGCAATTTCCTCGCGTTCACTACGGCCAGTGTAGACGTGCCTCGGCCGAGCCTAATCATTTTTTTTTGTTAACAGGGAGATATTCTTACACTTGGTTTAACACCAGCTGAGCTAGCAAACCAATTGACTATAGTTGAGTTACATCGACTGTCATTTGTTGGACCAGAGGAGTTTGTGCAAACTTTTGCTCCCACACAGCCACAACAACCAACATCTTCTTGCGGGAAGACAGCCATCAATCTGCACCACATTGACATGAAGAGTACAAGAAACTTGGAAGCTTATGCTGACTGGTTTAACAGACTTAGCTACTTATGTGCTACTGATATTCTAAAGGTACCTTTTTTATAATGAAACAAATAATAATCTTAATGTTAATTGTGATAATTTATTATTTCATTTCATTGCAGGCTGTAAAAAGCAAATACAGAGCTAGAGTAATAGAACAGTGGGTTATGACGGCTAGAGAATGTTTCAACCTTGGAAATTTCAACTCGCTCATGGCTATCATTAGTGCTCTGAATATGTCTCCAGTGACGCGTCTTAAGAAAACGGTAATGTATACGTTCTACTAGTTATACAACATAATTCATTGGGCTTGGGTGTTTATCAGACGGATGCGGTTTAGTTATTGCACAGTCAAATATATAATGACAGCCAAAGTTGCCAAATATATGGTCACTGCAACTACCAAATAGATGCTAACTGCAAGAGTCGTTTGTAAGTGGAGTATAGGCAGATAGAATCATACCGTCTTTTTCTTATTCCAATATTGTAAGTTTTTTTTATGGTTCTGTTACCGGCGAAACTTGGTTGCCAAACTGCCTACATCTCATTAATTTCATTCGAAAAATAATAGTAGCTTAACCTCTTTATTCACAAAACTTTATAAGCCTCAATTAGTTAATTTATGTTATTATGTTGTATCCCTTCTTGTAAATGCATAAGTTAAAATGACAGTTTTAATAGGCGGGTCCACACAGAGCAATCATACCCGCGAGGAAACTGCCTCGCGCGTATGCTCGCTCTGTGTGGACCCGCCTAATGACATAAGACATAAAAAATGAAATTAATAAATAAATGACTGAGCTGCAGTACATTCGTCTTACGCGGACGGTGTAACCACTCTCTCAAAGAATTAGCGCGACCTGATTATTTTCTAAAGGCGACGCAAAACATATGGACTCTAAATAGCGCTCTGAAGGCGTCTGCTTCATTCAGTTTACCGTCCATCATGTACATCTGCTACGTGCTGCAGAAACCGTTGTGCACACTGACCCTTTATTCATAAATAAAGATTTTTAAACTTTTATAATTTTGCTAAATTTGAATCTCGAACATCAACAGTTTGTTGGTTTTCACAAAAGTTTATGAACAACGCCATTAATTTGTTGCTACATGTTTACAGTGGAGCCGCACGTCTGGAGTTTGCGGCCAGCAACTGCGTCAATTAGAATTATGCGTTGAACCTAGTGGAAACCATGCAAGGTAATTATAAATTGTATCTCTTTTTCCGATGGCGCCCTTTGTGGGTTGTGGCCTACCACTAACTTCCTCCAGTTGTCACGAACTTTGGCGAGATTTTAGAGTTAGTTTTATTTCTGACTTCCCTAAGGTCTTCCTCTACACAGTCTAGCTATATTCTCTTAGGCTTTCCGTCCGGTATTTTCTATCGTGGCTTTCACCTTGTCATAATATTTACAGCTCTCATATCAGACACTTTTTGAAGGTGAGGTGACCATCTCAGCTGTTTGTATCTATCAGTGGCGGATCGTTCAAAGAACTCGATTCCCACCGGCTTGTCTAATTTCAGCCCGTTGAGTACTTTCACGATCGGCTCATGGAGAAAAGGAAAGCAAAGTTAGCTCCGGGTTCCCTACGAATATTTGTGACGCGCCGCCACTGGTATCTATTTACATTTCTTATTTCATTACTTTCTGCTAATTCTAGTTTTGTCTCGAGGATGTATTTTTTTTCGACATTGGTGTACAATTAATAGTTGAATCTTTTAACCGTAGATACCGAGCAGCGCTAGCGGCTGCACCTACTGAAACTGCCGTGCCGTTGCTGTCCGTCACTTGCAGGGACCTGCATTTTGCTAACCAAGGCTCTTCATCAAAGTAAGTGCTATGGGAAAAGGTTGCCGAATGGACAAGCGAAATGCCTAGTTACGTACTTATTAATGAGAACTTTATTTTTCATAGTTTTTTGTTGTTCGCTGGCTTTCTCCTCCTGGGCATGATGTTTACTGATATAAAATATTTTGTAAATAGGTACCTTTACAAAAAAAGTATAGGTAATAACGGGTTTACTAAAAAATTGGTTGATTACTCTTAGACTATCAGTTTTAGGTCGGAACTTTCAAACAAAATAGACCAAATAGATATTTATATTCTTAAATTCCCGTAATCCATCTTCCTCTCACAGTACTAATTAGAAATTAGTCGGTGGCAACTTGTTTATAAGGAATGAATGTATTCATTCAGATTGGGTGGTAACCGGGTTAACTTCGAGAAGTGGTCCCTGCTGGCGCGACACGTGAGCCGGCAGCTGGCGGCGCGGCGGCTGTGCGGCGACGAGCCGCCGGCGCCCGCGCCGCCACCGCCGCACGCTCCCGCCTGGCGCTTCCTCAACGATACTCCCACGCTCACCGAGACCGGTAAGTCATGTTGATTGGTTGTTACTACGACCGTTAGGCGGTATTTGCGTAAACTTCTTATGTAGATATGAGTCACATAGACCGGATCGGGCGACAGCAGTCGGAGCGGCTGCGCGAGCTCTTGATGACAGATCTATGACATGCCCTTTTGTACGCTGGTCATACTGAAGGTTCTTATAATCTCAAAAACGGTAGTAGATATGTAACATTTTATTTTATATTTCCTTTCCTTAACTCTATGACGATTCGTACAAATTTTCTTTACGATAGAATCATTCCGAGAAGTACACGGACCATTTTTTCCTCAGGCATTTTTTAATGAGAATTTGGGAGTGATTTTTGTTACTTGACTCATTTGGATACCTAAGAGTGTTCGAATCTACTGGTAGGTGATTTTGTTGTAACTTATTATTATTGAGCACACAACTGCGCTTTTAGTTTGGAGATTCGCTGTTGAAAGAGTTGCTTCTGGATTATTATCAGTATGATTCATATAAAAACAACTAAATGTATAAAACCTACCATGAACAGTCGTGAGAAAACGGCTTCATTATGAGATATTATACGAAGCTTATTTGTTCTGTAGGAGTGATAGGCAGCTTCTTCTTAGCGCATTCAGTGGCAGCTTTTTACGGTCCCGTTTTTCATATTTGCCTGCATCAGCCCATCACCTGCTGGAATTGTTAATGTTTTTTGGCTGTTTCATTCTTCTCTTTTAATACACTTTTAATTTGAGCCCAATAATAGTTGAGAGAACGTTTGGAACTCTTACTCTATTCTATTTATTTATTTATTTAAAACTTTATTGCACAAAAGAAAATCTTAATGTACAAAAGGCGAACTTAATGCCATGAGGCATTCTCTAGCAGTCAACCTTAGGGCAAAGCAGAAAAGATTGTAGGCGGCGCGTTTAAAACTAAAAGAAATTGTTATTGAAAGAATTAGAGTCCTAATACACATAAATTAATTATAAACTACTTAAATACATAAAGACACATACATACATTACATAAATAAATATATATATTCGTGAGACTGATACTTAATTGATCTTTAAACTGCCAGCAAATAAATCACGCACAGATTTTTTGAAAGCAAACTTGTTGGGAGCTTTTCTAATGTTAGGGGGAAGATCTTCTATGTCAACTGCCAAATGCGATTTTTGTACGAAGGAAATGGTATGATTTTTGACTTGGCCTACAATTAAGTAACCTTTTCTGTAACTTTAGCTATCCTAACCTTCGTACGAAGAACTGAACTGACTTTCATCGTAGTTCGTTGCATTTTAGCCGCATATCTACCCCAGTTTTTACGATAATTATGACAGGTATGCTTCGTTTTCGCAAATTCTATTAGCAATCTTTGTGATGGGCCCAGGGTCACTTGTTCCTAGAGATCTACTGCTTTGAAGCCTTTGGTCAAGAGACAACATACTAAATTAGTTATTTATTATGAAATGCATAAAACTCCGAGCTAATTTTAAGTGTTTAGAAGTCAGGCATGTAGGATGTTGCAAATTTTCTTGCTATTTGGAAAATACCAATTTACAGTGATCTCTTCTATTTGCATGTGTAAAGAAGAACAGCATAAAACCAGAATTATTTATATTGGAAAATATAATATAATAAGACTTTTTATTGCGGTAAGAAAGCCGTAGTCATCTTGCTTAGAAACAAAATGACAGGGGCTTGAAATCTACAGTTTTTTCCTCCTCCTCGTACTCTCATGCAGCCAATGTCCCCTAAATTGAGCCGAAAAACTGGATTTAACTAAGTGCCACAGTATTGACTAATTGAACGGTATGGGGTTGTCCAAGGAATTCTTTCGTTAAAACGACAAGAACTTTGTGCAGTAAAAATATTTAAGAAAGATAGTTTTTATTTGAACTCAAATTAAGAATGTATGATGGAGGGCATACAACAAAACATACGCCAGGAGCGGGAAGAAATGGAGAATGATGAACTTACTAATATATATATATATATATATATATATATATATATATATATATATATATATTTATACGAGTAGCTTTTGAATAAATTATAGAATAAAAAATCTTGATTCAACTGGCTTCGGTACCATTAATAGGGTTTTGAATTTGGCGAATCCGTTACGGCGCAGGTTTTGAGTCAGGTGTATAGGTTTTGAGTATTGAAAGGATAAAAATAACTCGTAATATTACACACGGCACGGCTGCTTCGTCGCCTTGGCTGGACACGCTGCCGCGTGTCTATTAATACATGGAATTCGTACCAAAAAAGAGGTGTTGCCTTACATCAAAGGAGGTAGTTATGTTTTTTATATGTTATTAGTGATGCAATAGTAATGACAAATCCAAGTTTTCCACCTCGAAAGCCCTTCGGATCATTGTGTGTATAATATACAGTACAGTGAAGGAACTTGTTATAACTCGCGTCGCTTGTATATCTTTGATGGACCACGTTTGTCCTCTGAATTCACAGCACTTCTTATGCACCCAGCGTATGTGGTAGCATTTCTTCGTCAACCTGATCAGGCAGGTCTAAATCGTCATCTGATGGTGGATCATCAATGAATGGTTTTTCAATGTCGGCACACATCTCCGGTCTGGTATATTCTCGCAGGATTGAACATTACTGTAGTTGCAAACAGCTGAGTATTTGAGTCCTGCTTCCTTGCAACCACAACTGCTGGTAAACCCTTTTTTGCAGTTACAGTTAGTTCAACATTTTGCAAACCTTTGAGACGCCGTAGAAACTATTTGGCTCACTAAGACTATTAAGATTATATTGTCAATTAATTTCAAATTTCATCTTCTTGAAAGTGTGCATAGTGACTTTTGTGGTAACTTCGGTTCTCGAAGGTTTTTTTTTTACAAAAACTGGTAAAAGTCCTTAAATTGAATGGATTTTCATGAACTTTACATTGATCCCAAGGGCTTTCGAGGTCGAAAACTTGGATTTGTTATTACCATTTCATCACTACCAGCAATTGAAAAAACAGAACTACCTCATTTGATGTTAGGTACAATGTACCAATTCCATGGACTATATACCCTAATTCATAATTAAAATCCATCAAATCTACCACTGTGCAACACAGTAAAATGAAACGTTCTATAAATAGTAAATATATTATTGGCGAAAGAATACACGCAAGTAAATAATTTACTGTTAATATGAAATACAACATTTAAATGCTTAGTTTAAATAATCAGACTTATATAAAAAGCAGTCCCATTCATTAATATTGAATTAAAACTGTTTTGAGGTAGAAATGTTAGTTTGAATATTTTAATGCAATTACATTCTCGTCTTATATATACGAGGGTGGATTGAAAAATTCGCGGCCTAAAAATATTAAAAACAAAACAGAGGTTTTTTAATTTATTTTTATTTTTCTAAATAGTCCCCGTCGAGTTGAATGCACTTGTTCCATCTGGATTCCAGAGCCATTACACCACTTTTGGAGAAGCTTTCCTCGAGACCTTCAAAATAGGCATCCACCTCAGCTTGGACCTCGGCGTTGCTTGAAAACGTCCCACCCACGTCTTCACTTCAGAGACCCACGTCTCGTCCATAGTTACAAATCAGTCCTAAAAGTCTTGAGTATCGGCTTCATACAGGTCTAGACATTCACGTGAATTAGTACGGCGAGCGATTTTTTGTTCCACTGAAAGAAGCCTCGGGACCCATCTCGCCGACACCTTGGAAAAACCTAATTCGTTGACTATAATATTTTGAGTTCTTTCAAAAGAGATGCCTACGATGTCAGCTATTTCCTGCACCTTTAATCGCCGGTCTTTCATTATCATTTCGCATATAATTGCCACATTTTCCGTGTTAGTCACCGTTGTTGGCCTCCCGGGACGAGGGTCATCTGCGATACTATCTCTTCCACGCTTGAATTCAGCTGCCCATTTTTTCACCATCGTATATGATGGACAGGATTGCCCTAATGTACTTTGCATATCATCATAAATTTGCTTCTGTCAATCCTTTTTTATGCAGGTATTTAATCGCAGCACGCTGCTCTAATTTCCCCATTTTCACGATATCTACCGACACGTAACTTTAAATTTCGCGGGAAGACAGTTGAATAATGACAGTTCAAAATGGCGGCAGAAAAAAGACAAAAGTTTTTTTTTTAATTGGCCAGGCCGCGAATTTTTCAATCCACAAAAACCCCCATATACCAAATTTCAGCGAAATCGTTAGAGGCGTTTCCGAGATCACAAAAATATATATATATATATATATCTTATACCTTTAAACGAGCAATTCTATATATTTCTGTGATCCCGAAAACGGCTCTAACGATTTCGATGAAATTTGGTATATGGGGATTTTTGGGGGTATACAATCGATCTAGATTAGTCTTATGTTTGGGAAAACGCGTGTTTTCGAGTTTTCATGCGTTTTTCTTTCGACGCAGAATATGGTCGCTAATTTCGTGTTGCCGGCCACTGTCCGTCTGGCCCAGCGGGTTAAGACGCGGACTGCTAGAAACGAGTGTTACGGGTTCGAATCTCGCCCGGTGACTAACTTTTGTTTTCTTTTTTATATATATGTTCAAGTTTATATATTTTTTTTTTAATTTTTATTGTTTTAGACAAGTTTAATTTAGTAAAAAAATGTAGTTAAGATTATCACCTATACACCACCATATTACAATAAATAGTTATAACCGAGCATAGCTCGGTCGCCCAGGTACTGTATATATATATATATATATATATATATATATATATACAAGAATTGCTCGTTTAAAGGTATAAGATATAGTGTTTATTTATATTGAATAACTATTATGTTATATTAAATTAATTTAATGGTCCTTTTTTAGCACTGGAACTCGTGTCATTCGAGCGAGAGCCGCCTGTCGACCACATGGAGAAAGAAAGATTAAAACGTCTGAAGGCAGCTTAAACTGACAATCCTGTGATTATAAACCACCTGATATTATTGCTACTTATCAAAACTTAATTACTAGTGAACTTTTCCAGCACCTAAAACTAGCGGTATTATAATTTATTTTAGTCTATAGTCTTCTTTACAAATAAACAATTGTTGACCACGTTGGTACAGTCGTGATCGCAGCAAAAAAGGTAACCTTTGACTAATATACACTTGTATGAAGTTCCGTTCATTTATTATTGACTTATCTTTTTATCTATTGTGATGATGACTGTACACTATAGACTGTACAGTGTACAGTTACAGTACTGTACAGTGTACAATCTATCTATATTGTCTATAGTGTATCTATAGTGTACAGTCACCAAATAGATAGTAACACCCAATGCGGAAAAATATATCGGAATACATCCTTGTTTCTACAGGTGACTTTTAAGTCATGAACAGTAATCACATTTCCCGATATGGCTTCCTAAAACTAACGCGGAGCAATAGTTTAAATCACAATTAATTCATGATCAATTTAATAAAAATGATCCCCAATGAAACATTCACGGTCACTCTACTAGTCATGTGGCTTTATTGCAATGTACACATAACCGTACCTATGTAGAATTGACTGAATCATCGAACGAGTACTCAGTTTATTAATGTTGTCAAACACTATCATCATGTGAGTTTTAGATACCTAACAGTGTTCATGTACATTAAAAGCAAAGCATTTTTATCATTCGACGAATTAGACTGTTGTTCGGCATAAGTGACTTGGGATAACTTTCTCGAAATGCTTATCGTGTTTGAATGTAAAATCTTATGTCGTAACGTTGAATTACGGTGTATGAATATGCAACTGTAATGCCATGTCGTCAGCATATAATTCCTAATCGTCACCTTCCTAATACGTCCACATTCTTATCTTGTACATATTGCTATATGGTCCACAGTGCTTACTCGTCACCATTCGTATGTCTTTTGTAGAAGAGTGCTAAGGTGATATAGGCATGGTGACAAGTTAGCACGTGGTCGATTTAGGAATAGTGACGAGTTAGCACCGTGGCCTATATAGGATGTGGTGGACTATAGCTCGTTACGAAGGCTTCTAAAATTTCTTCTAAAAATTTTGGTGGGAAATTGATTCTAAAAATTGAAATTGAAATTGAACAGTGGATGATGTGGCAATGTGGTTAACTTAAAAAGGTGACGAAATAGGATTGTGGACGAATTCATCCTGAGCCGCTAAGCATCATAATCATCGTTTGCGGACGTTTTTGCTTGATACAAAACTTTTACAGTACATATGGTGCAACTTACTCCCTTCGGCCGTGTTTTAATTCGTTGCGAATTTCCTTCTCTCCGCACTTGTATGGTAAATAACTATTACATTTACAGATATTTGGATATTCTTACTCGTACATGCAAGTGTCTATACTAACCGCTCATATTAAGAACCACATATTTCTGATCACGCGTTATGAATCACCCTGTATAGTAACAGAGGTTAGTTACGATATATTTGGCCACTTTGGCTGTCACTATCTCTTGGATGCTGACTGTACAAACGTGTAATTTCGTTTAAAATCAGAGCTCGGAAAAGGTGACCTATTCTTATGTTACTAATGTCATCTGTTGACACATGGGGTCGTCCATGAATTATCCTATAGGTTGAATACCGGCTCAAGAAAACTATTATTTTTACCGAGTCAGTCTACTTACATTATGTACTTTTTGCTCTGAAAGACTTGTTTTTGATTATGAATACTGGTATTTTTTTTCTATATTATACATAATTGGAAACTTTAAAAATAACAGGCCTTTTCTGAGCTCTTGTTTACAACACATATTAGCATTGGGTTTGTATTACTTATCAACGATTAAATCATTCAATGCTGAGAAAAAATGTGTTCAACTTCCATTACATTACTTATTTTAAACTGTACAAAAATGTTAAACTGCATTGATCAGTTGTTGATATTGTTGACATTTAATCAGATTATTATGGAACAAAAAAATTACAAGCTAGTACCAAAAATGCTATATTACATATTAGCTTGTACCTACTTGGCAATAGACTCCGAATGATAACTATGATAAGAGTCCTGACAGTAGGTAAATGCTGCAGTATTTTTAATTACGATACATATGTATAAAATATCCTAAAAATAAAGTTCATGTTTCGTCTACTAGTTCAATGAAAATGAAATGGAAGGTACACATTAGTGATTTTAAAGGACGTAGGATAGTTTTGATAGATATATGTTCAGTACCCCTAGTGTAACTTTTATCGACATCATAACGTGACGAACGCGTTTGCGTTAAGTCTCATTTTGTATAGGATTTTGAGTTTCCAAAACGTCCCGCTTGGCGCGCTCTTTCTAAATCCAATACAAAATGAGACTAAACGCAAACGCGTACGTCACGTTTCAAAATCGAATTTAGTTACACTAGGGGTACTGATTTACACGATTAAAGACTTGCTATTATCGAGCTCCGTTCTAGTACTAACGGAATTGGTGTTTCAAATTTTATTTACCTGATTTATGTACAAAAGTATTTTAAAGGCAGCGTAATAATTTTAATCATTTTCTAAATACATTCATGACATAATTATAGTATTGATGTAAAATGATGTATATTTTTGTGTGTATTTGATTAATATCACTAAATTGAGATTAATTTTGTTGACGTCAATCCAAAAAGTATATGCATGCCTTTTTTAAGTTTAGTCTTCAAATTACATTGGGTAATTCCAGGAGACTGTAACGTCAGTCACCAATTATTTCGTGTGTTCTAACATTAATTAAACAAATTTAACTATCCAGATATCTACCTGTAGGGCTACGCCAGACATACAGACACTTAAATTCGCTTCATTAATGTAAGAACACACGAAAGAATTGGCAATTGACGTTACAGTCTCCTGGAATTTCCCCATTTGCTTTTAATGGCTATTATTACGGCTTTGCTCAACCGAGTGATGCACTTACGGTTTGTATGCAGAGGGTTTTTCCGAATACCTTTTAAGTCTAATTAAAAGTTCCTTATACAGTATTTAATAACAAATTCTCGCCATTTTGATGAATCTCTCCATAAGTATATTTAATTGTTTGTTTTTATTTAAGTAATTTGAAATGATCTCATTAATGGTTGAAATATATTATGATTTACTCTTGTGTGTTTATACAAAACATGTTTCATGCGATGTATGTAATTATTTTTAACGTGTGTGTGGAACATGTTCTGCAGATTCTAAAATGCGATCATTGTAATTGCCATTCGATGCTGAATAAAATACAAATGTACTGCATACTTTTGAATTGAATGTTTTCTAGGAATTATATTTTTGTGGTTGTTAATGTTGCGCTATGTCAATGTCATCTAGATTTATAGTAACTTGACTAAAAGTACCTGTTCATCCACCGAATAAGCTTGTATTCCATACATTATGTGTACGTACTTAACTATTTTCTAGAAATACCATATCCCCTCCTAAGGCCTCCAATCATGCGAGAAACAAAGTCGAAAATGTACAAGTTAAATTTGAACAGTAATGTTGAATATTACTGTAGGATATATAGTTGATTTTGTTTTGTTTTGAAATAAACGAAACAAAACAAATGCAACTCAGGTCCCATTGAATTAAAATTTTATCGACCTTAATAAATACTATAGGTGGGACTGTGGGCCCTAGGAGGCTATAGCAAAATGTTAAAGTTCTAGTGCTATCATACTGTTTTATATGCCACAAACTAATGTCGAGATCATGCCTACGTTAGTTAGGTTAGGCAACCTGACTGAATAAAATCTATAATCATTATTTTATGTGCTATGCTCAATGTAAATGATGAATTAAATGATCCTCCAATCAGTTTCTAAAAGGACTGATTCACTACATTAGTAGTACCAAAGAATTATCTAATTGTGTAAGATGAGGAGTCTAATTAAGGTGGTTCGATTTTCATACAAAATACAATCGCTATTTATTAATTAATTACACAATATTATTACATAAATTGTTGCGCATCTATCTACTTTCGAATATTCATTTGCGCTAAATTAATAGAAAAACTTTGTTTCATACAGAAATCATGCAATAATCAACGTTATATTTTTATAAATTTTACTCATGTGTGTGTGACAAATGTCGTGTACAAATACATTGCGACGTTGCCACTCCATGCCCCGGGCGGCCATCGGCGCGACGTTGCGATGTTTGACGCGTTTTTAGCTGACTCTGTCGACACTGACACTCAGTGTGACCAGGCGTACGATAATTGTCGTACATGTACGATAATTTGGGCCCCGGTATGACGTAATGTTCCAAAGAGCATTATCGTACACTAAAGTACTATAATTTCAGCCCTTGGATGATGCCACCTTAAAAGTCTAGTAATTTGAAGCAAAATATGACACTTTCTCTCAGAAATAGGCTAAAATTAGTATCTTTTGGGTGTTCGGCTCCTTGGTGTAAGTTTAAAGTTTAAAATGTCTCAATTTCCTGTATACCGTTTGAGTCTATCCCAAAAATACACAAACATAAACAGATTTTTTGCGCAATTTAGACGAAAATTGTCTTTTTTTTATTATTAATTGGAAATTTAAGCTTATTTTGCTAGACATTTTTAGGGGCTGCCTTTTTGATTGGCGTACGATATTTTTTTCAACGGTACAATAATATTGACACTCAAGTACGATAATTCTCTTCCGCTCGCCTGGCAACACTGCTGAAACTTGACAGGACCTGGGGGCCTACCGCGAAAACCTAAATTCGCAAATTGCGGGGATCTTTCTCTTTTACTCTCACTAAGACGTAATTAGAGTGACAGAGAAAAATGCCCGAAATTGACGAATTTCGATTTTCCCGGTAGCCGCCCTGGTGCTTGAGGTACTTGATAGAAAACAACGCTGCCGCATGTTCTGAATTGTGATTTTATGTGTTTTTGGTTTGAAAATGATAGCAACGTCTAAATCAAGTTACAAAAATCATCGATATTCTGGTCCGCGAAAAACCAAGAAAAGTGTAACTGTAATTGGAGTCTACAAAAATGACCAATTCATAGAAAATATGACCTAGAAACTAGTTCACTTTTATAAAACTCAATTTTGCCCGAGATTGTACTTAGGCGAATACCTAAGGGAGCTAAGTGTATTGATCTTGAATAATTACCTAGTTGGCTAATACGTATTTATATGACTCCAACATGATATGGACATTTACATCATAACTATTATACCTAGTTGGTTACTAAGTTCTGTTACTCGATTTCTTTCTTTCTTCCTAGCGTTGTCCCAGCATATTGCCACGGCTCAATGGAGCTTGGGGTCCGCTTTGACAACTAATCCCAAGATTTGGCGTAGGCACTAGTTTTTACGAAAGCCACTGCCATCTGACCTTCCAACCCAGAGGGTAAAACTAAGCCTTGTTGGGATTAGTCCAGTTTCCTCACGATGTTTTCCTTCACCGAAAAGCGACTGGTAAATATCAAATGATATCTGTTCTGAAGTTCTGTTACTCGATTTGCAACCTCTTTATTTCCGTTAAAACAAATGCTACCGAAAAAATAAAAAATGACTGTTACGAATCGTTCAAAAATGGACTCATTTTTGATTCTTCATTCGTTAGGTTAAGTCATTAATGTTTGCAATTAAAAATCAATATTTTTTTATATAATTTAATTTAATGTATCCAAATATTCTTATAATTAATTTCATTCAGAATGCATATTTTTAATTAAAATATTCAATGAAATGTATAAATTCAATCGTTATTCAATATCTCTATGTTCTAATTTCACTATGGTAATTTTATATTCAAAACTTTGACAGTTTACAGAGCTTTTAAAAACTTACGGTTGCTATCCAATTCCCAACGACTGTTCACTTTGCCACTTTTTGTATTCTTGTATTTTTTGAAGTAAACCAGCGTCTATACTACAGTCCACTATTATTTATCACCTCGACAACACCTGAGACCAGCGAAGATTTTACAATGACATAATGTGGTGGATTTGTGAGCTATAATTATATACCACACATAACGCTTATCTCGTCGTATATATAATGAATTGGGGCCTAAAAGAGAATCGTATTCCAATTTTTTGAAACGCTTGTATTACTTTCTATATTAACTAAAAGTTGCCTTAAAATTCAGCTTTTATACTAAAAACGGCTTTAAATATGTTAAATTAACAAAATATATTTTGACAGATGCTTTCGCGCCCAAAACGCTCTTTGAAAATTGTATGACGTCACAGTTTACGGTTTGACACATAACTACATACACACGTAGAAGATACGAACTGTCAACTGACATTTGTCCTTTGTTGTTTAACGCCTAACTGTCAACAGTGTATGTTAATCCGAGAGTTGTGACGTCATCAGAATCTTCAAAGACGTTTCGAGTTTGGTCACGTGACGTGTGCCAAAATATATTTTAAATTCAATATTTACAAAAATATGGTCATTACAGGTCCCCTAAAAGTAGTTTAACATGTTCTTATAATCCAAAAGAATTTATTGGGATACAATTATGCCCTAAGATTTGTAGATGGAAACAACCCTATTGCGATACACAAATGTGGGCACCCGCCAAACATGATTTTGGGTGTGTCATACTCAGGGCTAACACAGATTCATGTCTGTGAAAAAGGTGTGAAAACCGGAAACTGGAAACCGTTCTCGAACCAATAGTGAAGCCCTTAAGCCACACCCTATTTCAAAACCAGCCATGGATCTTTGAACAGGACTCAGCTCCTGCACATAAGGCAAAAACAACTCAAACCTAGTTTCGAAGGAACAAAATTGACTTTATTGCCCACGAAGACTGGCCGTCCTCCAGCCCGGACCTTAACCCCCTGGATTATGCCATATAGCAGGTTATTGAGGAGAAAGCCTGTGCTAAACCCCACACAAATCTTAACTCCATCAAGCGGGCCATAGTTAAGACAGTGACGGAATTAGACATGACAATCGTGCGTGCCGCTATTGATGACTGGCCTCGTCGTTTGAGGGCCTGTGTCAAAGCCAGAGGAGGCGATTTTGAATGATATTGTCATATGTAATTCCTGATTTTGTGTACTTCATTTTAATATATACTTTATTAAATTTTCGTTGGTATATTTTATGTAGATAAAGATTATTGCAGTAACAGAATTTAATAACCAACTAGGTAGAAAACAATGCAATACATAAACACATAAATTGGATATGATGTGATCCGTTGAATGAAATTGACAATAAATAAAATAAATAAATAATTTTCTATCTCTAGGCATTGTGTAAAACTTCTAGTTGTGTCAAAATACCGGGAAATCAATAATATAAACAAACATGGTAAATATCTCATTTCTTTTTATAATGGTTATAAATAGAAGGCCATGCAATTTTGTAACTCACTGTAATTTAATTATATGTATCGTATTTTTTTTTTATTCTACTGTAAAATAGTACCTACTTTTTTAAAGGCTGGGCAGTAAGTGATTGCTTTAATTTTAGAACAAAACAGCGTTTTTTTTTGAAAAAAATACCGGAAAATCTGACTTACAAATTTGGACTTTTTTAGGTTCATTCTACTTAGAATCTTCTCCACCCTAGCATTAAAAAAAGATATCCTAAAATATCCATACCATTACGTCACATTTTAGTGTGAAAGAAATTTCAGTGTAAAACTAAAATTTCAATACAAATTTTC
The DNA here is from genome assembly GCF_033807575.1 of Cydia pomonella. Lineage (NCBI taxonomy): Eukaryota > Metazoa > Arthropoda > Insecta > Lepidoptera > Tortricidae > Cydia > Cydia pomonella. Next base: position 13,047,001 of record NC_084703.1, on the reverse strand, counting down.
GGGTTTTTTTAGCACGAGGATTGATTATGCTAGTGATTCTGAGTTGGAAGAACCCAAAAATATCATGATGTGTGAGAATCAGATTTTTAATATTTTTATGGAAAACGCTCAGATTTCTCATAAAATAATTTATTAATAATAGGTACTTGATAATACTGATAACAAAAAAAAAATTAATGAGTCTCGAACCCACATCCTCTTGCATGTATTTCCACGTACATACCGCAACGCTATTGAAGCCTACTCACGCTGTGCCAAATTGTCTACTACAAGGATCCCAGTAAGACTGTTTGAATGTGTGAGTGATACTTAGAAATAGAGTCAAGAAACATTCTGTCGACATTAAGGGGTAGTTTTTGTACAATGAAGTGTTCAATGTTTGTTGTAATAGTTCAATATTTATTTAAAGAGTGCGCTAAACATAATTTACAGTATAGAAATACCAAGACTACTCCACAAAAAAATTAAAACTCAAAATTTGCAATTGTGGCGCCATCTAATGAGGTTTAAGCTTTGGGTAACCTAGTCGAACCACCTTAAGACAATGTCGTACTTCAAATTTGACAACTAAACGAGATGGCGCTGTACGGCTCCGCTTATGCGGTAACTTTGGCGGTCAAAATTTGACGTTTTACAATTCGATGATCAGAAAACATATGGTGCAGTACAGCGCCATCTGTTCCGGCTGTCAAGCTATCGGGCATGCTGTTATCATAGACTTCACCTCTCTATTACAATCAATAACTGTTTGGTAGTAGGTACCCTGTGTAAGTACAGGAACGGCTAATCCCACCAGGGATGGGTTACGCTGAAAAGTGTACAAGATTATGCGTTCCCATAGTCTAATTCAGCTAAAATAGTCTAATACTCTAATACATATGCTGCCATTTTAGTGTTAACATAAGATATGACCCCTCGTAACGCAGTTTTTTTGAAATAAATGTGTTGAAATCATGTTTGGAATTAAATATATGCGTATAATATCGTAAATAATAATAATGAAAAAACATTTTTAACATGATACAAACTTAATTTTTTTAAGCGTATTAATGATATGAACTGCTAGAAAATAAATATAAAATTGTTAATTTATCATGTAAATAGTCGATCCTACGTACTTAATTATTCATATTATATTGGAGATTTAAAATTAATCTATGATAAAAATAATATTTTTAATTCATTATAACTAAGTAATATAAATATATTTTATAAACATTCCTGGGCCTTCATAAAGGGTTCGTATTCATGGCTCACGCTATAAAAGAGCCAATAGCGTTGCCCGTTGCTTTAACTTAAATTAGCTTTCCCGCATCCGACGAATGCGAGTAGCCATTATAAAAATGTTTTTTTTTTTTGTGACCGAGTGTTGTCTTTGATCTAATATTGAAATAATACATCTTTCTGTTTTATTCACACGAGACATACACCTAAACTTTGATTGCGAAATATAGTCGATCACTAGTCACTTTCGCCGCCGGTCGGAAAGGTACCTTTATGATTGAGTTCAATACTTATTTCAAATTATATCAAGTTCAGAGTTAGTAAACGTGTTATTACGGATCTACTCGGTTTGAATATGTTTAATTGATAATAAAAAAACAATATATACTCGTACTCACTCTCCATATGGAGGAGTATATTTTGAAGGGGCTTCTATAAAAATAATAATAACATAAATACGCATTTTTTATTCAGAAATTATAATTTTATGACAAATGTTATCTTATGTTAGTATGAATTAGTCCTTTTGATGCGAACTCTAAGACATTAGCCGATTTTTCAGGTCTTATGAAATCTTACTTAATGCATCTGAGTGAAAGCTACCCAGTAGGTAACTATTTATCAAGCACTCAGAAAGAAAAACATGAACGTTAGTTTTAAGTAAATATATAAAGCTAAACTTCAAATCGAATAAAGGCTATAACCATGTAAGACAACAAAAAATGCCCCTAACCTAATATAATAATTTAGCCTATATACGTCCCACTGCTGGGCACAGGCCTCCTCTCATGCGCGAGAGGGCTTGGGCTATAGTCCCCACGCTAGCCCAATGCGGATTGGGGACTTCACATACACCTTAGAATTTCTTCGCAGATGTATGCAGGTTTCCTCACGATGTTTTCCTTCACCGAAAAGCTAGTGGTAAATATCAAATGATATTTCGTACATAAGTTCCGAAAAACTCATTGGTGCGAGCCAGGATTTGAACCCGCGACCTCCGGATTGAAAGTCGGACGTCATATCCACTCGGCCACCACCGCTTAGCCAATAATAAACAACAAGCTAACCTAACCTAACCTAATAGCCAATGAATATATATAGTGATTTCAAAACGAGGTGACACTGACACCATAAACGCAAGCTTTTGCTGCGGTAAAAAAAAATATTTTAGGGAAGTTTCCATTTCACATAATTATTACGACTCTCGATGACGTTTTCCCGAGAAATATGCGGCCGGTGTAGGAGACTTCCTCATAGAATTGCAAACGAGTGGACAATACCACTAGATTCCCAATTTCTATTGCTCGTTTTTCAAAAATATCAATTCGCTGTTTTCCACAGATTTTCGAGTGAAAGCTCTCGAAATTCAAAATCGGCCCCCAGAACGCACGCGTTTTCCAAGTACGTAATTTCACGCCAATTCTAGCAATTTGCAGCATTTTTGCTTTGGCAATTACTCATTTGAAGTACCTGGAGGCAAAGGTAAAGTCCTTTTATAATGCCCTAGTCCAATTTATGAATTAAAATATTAATTAATGCGCCATTTGTCGTATTGTGTCCTTATATCTAAACTAGATGTTATATTGAAGTCTGTTGCGCTTCGATAACGATCCGCTAGTTGGCGCTAGAGTGCACGACGTCACGCCGGGCTTTGGTCAGGCCATAACTACTCTAGGTCAACCATCAACATTAACTTGGTGATATTTGATGTCAAAAATTTCCAATAAAATTTCAAGAATATGTGTTCCGTTTTGTGATTCCACAGAACGGTTCTGGGCCGACAAAGGGTGAGTCTGCGCTCTTTCTACCAAGTGCATCTGCTTATTCGTTTCCGTTAATGTCGGAGTGCCATGGTAACCATCTACTTCGTGTGACTTCGTTGGAGTTAGCCCGTGCATTTATTTAGATTTGTTTTACAGTTCTGGACTAGTTTTGAGTTTGACTTAGGGAGTCTAGTGTCAGCAGAACAGTCTGGCTGTCTTAGTGGATGTAGATCTGTTGGTGTCTTAGGTTTCTATCACATCATTCAGGTTGATCTCCGCACATTTGTTAATGACGAAAACTTCTGTCTGGAAGATTGAGGTCTGTGTGCCCTTGCTGATGCTAGCTCTGAGCTTAGGTCTGTCTCCATAGGTCCCAGATCCTACATCATTGCCTTTCTTGAAACCATCCGTGCACCAATTGTGGCTTCTCTCCGCGACTTACATTTGGTCATTGGTCCATTTGGCTCTAGGAGGTATTTCTATTGTGTACAATTTGGTAAAACGACATTCGGTGTGCATGTCACCAGTGGGCATGCTAAGGGTTCTATTAAAAAACCCAGGCCTTGAGTTTGGTTATTGCTTGAGAGCGGTGGAGTGAGATGTCCAGCAGTGCATCTAGGGCCGCCCCCGGTGTCGAGGAGTAAGCCCCTGTTACTGTTAAACAAGTCGTGCGTTGCAGGCTGTGTAAAGTGTCTATTCCGTATTTTGTTACACCACACTGCGGAGCCGGGAGCCTGGTTATGGGCTTCACCACCGCTGTGTATAACCACATAGAAATTTTGGGTCTTATGTCCCATCTTGCTCCTGCCATTCAACAGCCTCGCCACATGGCCATTTTTGCTTTTTGTGTAATATTTCCCAAGTGAGGGTTCCAAGTTAACTTTTGGTTGAAAGTGACTTGATCTCAGAACGGTATAATTTGTCCATTAAGTGTTGGGTCTGTAAGCTTTTCGAACTTTCGTTTTTTTCTGAATGGCACCATCACAGTCTTGCTCGGGTTAATAGACAAGTCATTTTCTCTACACCATTTAAATATTGCGTTTAGAGCTCCTTGCTTGGATATAGTGTGGAGGCAGAGGCCTTTGATGATGGCTGCAAGGTCGTCGGCGTATCCTTGTGTATCATAGTCTTGGCCTGACATAACTGCAAGAAGTTGGTCCACTGCTAGGGCCCATAATAGTGGGGATAGAACGCCTCTTTGTGAACACCCTTTTGTGGTACATAATTCATGCTCTATGGAAATGAGAGTCAGAGTGGCTACTCTGTTCAAGAGCATGCTATGTACCCATCTGATGGATGTTTCGTTTACTCCCTTTGATTTCATACCATTGAGTATGGTCTCTGTGGGCGTGTTGTCCAAAGCACCCACCTCATCAAGTAATGCACAAAGCGCAGTGTGTTTGTCCTCTAAGGTTTTCTGCTCCTTGTCAACCAGGTTGAATAGGTCAGTCTCCGTAGATTGTCCCCTTTGGTAAGCATGTTGGTTTACACTTAGTGGTCTTTCCACCAGGTATTTGGCTCTAATGTGCTGATTAATTATTCTTTCCATCGTTTTGAGTAGGAACGATGTTGGACTAATTGGTCTGAACGATTTAGGTTGTGAGTAGTCCTTTTTCCCTGCTTTTGGTATAAATCGTACCTTGAGCCGAGTCCATTTATCTGGTATATTTCCCCACGCGAAACTTGCGTGGAATATTCTGGTCAGATGCTGGAGAAGGAGGTCCTGTCCTTGCTGTAAGAGCGCCGGTAACGCCGATTTAAATTTTCCCAATGCCCATTAAATTTTTTATGGCCTGCAGATGTTAGTTGCCAAATTTCAGTCGATTTTGCGTGCCCTGTAGAATCGAGTATTCCGTTGGGCGCAAAGTTTTGTATTACTGGTTGAGTACGAACCGGGAAAGTGGGTGCCTTTGAGCAAGTCCAGAGTTTCCTCTTCTGTGTTCGTAAATGTGCCATCTGGTCTTTTAAGGAGACCGAGATAGTTGGTTGGTGTATTGGAGAGTATTCTGTGAATTATGCGCCCCTTTATGAGTTTGGGCAATCTCTTCACAGAATCTTCTTCATGACCTTTTTGCCTTCCTGATTTATTTGTTATATTCAGTCAACGCTCTACCATACCACGGTGGCCCGCGCGCCTTAGTAAGGCGGTCATAATTATTATTTTGTAATTTTTCTTGATTTCTTTGTTTGTTTTTGTAATACAGCTAATTATTAGGTAGTATAATTAAATAAAACACGTGTTAGGGTATATATCATGCTTAATTTATTCACAAATTCTTACAAAAAAAAACAGATTCATACTTACTATATAACTAAAGTTAGTAAATCCTTTAAAGTATATGTTGCTCAGTACTATTTATTTACCTTAAAACAATAAAAATATATTTTAAAATATGTTAAATACAATAACAAACAAGCATGTGTAAAATTAAAAATAAAAACTAGTAAAATAATAATAATAAAAAAACAGAAAATAAGACCTTATTTATACTCTAAACTTTTGTTTGTACTCGCTATGACCAGTGCTACCATCAAAGCCCCACTTTCCTATTAAAGTCACATCACCCATGGATTCTTCAGGTATCGCTGTTATCAGTTCCTTTTGAAATTCGACTATACGCGTAGCTGTATGATCCAGCAAGCTTTGTAACTCCACCTCAGCTGTGGATTCGGTAACTTTAATATTTTCTGGGTAACACTTTTTCTTCGCATCAGTTACCTTACCATACGAAGGTAAAACAGGATTAGCCCGAGAATTTATAAAAGCACGTATTAACAAATATTGATGTTTTGTTAGTTTAGCTTCTGTGAGAAGAGATAGCACATCGTCAGGATTGACTTCATTAGCATTGGTCTCTAATTTAGCTTTATTCCTCAGTTCGTTGACTGCTGATGAATCCAAGGATGCTAGTGCTGCTAACCTTCTGCGTTTTGACCGTTTACTACAAGCCAAAAAGTCCTTTATTGGCCGTCGAGCTGAAGTAGAGGGTTCCGAATCGCGCGATGATGATGGTTGTCCCGATTCAATAATTAAAGTCTTCTCAGTCACCTTATTATTTTTTAGCAAATTAACATTTTGTTTCTCATTTAACCAGTCCGAATGTTTCCTAAGAACTAGACACTTAGTTCGCGAAGAAGATTTCCAATAAATTACAAGTCGACTACAAATGTACCTTATGATGTTATCCAAATTACTTGTATCCACATTTTCTACTTCTGGCACCATTCCTATTAGTTGTTGTAGCACTTGACGACGTCTTTCTGTATCTGAACCACTAGTAGAGAGCCATAGTTCAAATACGAATCCCCTTGTAAAAGATCCGACGTACATATCACCTGAAAAAAGAAAGAAAAAGGTAAATTTCCATTCGTAATATTTTCGTAGTAGGTGCTACGCCTTGGCCTACGCAGGCGTAGCAGTCTTATAAATACTAAATAGGCAAATTGAGGCAGTAACAAGTTTATGGCCGTTAATCTAGAAATATCGAGCTTCAAAATAATGCTAGTCTCGTATTTATAATCGTGTCTCAAATTAACTAAAAGTTTAAGTCAACAAAATATTCTAATCATTATTCATACGACTTTTTGCCGTGGCGTAGACCCAATATTATGAATATATATTTTATCATAATGCTAAACAATCTATGTAAATCAAAACAACATACCTGATTCTTTAAGCTCCATATTAATAATAGTCACTAAAATCACTACTTAGTCAGGAATGCACCACTAATCACCGATCACTTAATGAGTCTCTGATAAGAGAGCGCGTACAAACGGGAGTTGTGTTCACTTTCTAGGTTCGTTATAGAATGAAGGTAATTACTTATACAGGAACTATTTATACCTAATTAAAGTACGTTTATCGGCAAATTAGAAACAGCCATTAGAAATTTAAAACTACCACATGCATTTTTTTGGATCATGGCCTATGGCCAGCCCACCGTGCATACCTTCCCCACTCATTCGGCGTGGTTGAGTGATTCAATGTGTGACGTGTAGACCTACGGAGGTTTTCTAACCTTTAGTTACACCACGTCGTTGTGTTAGTGGTTTTTGACTCTTTCAACAGACAGCTTTGTTCGTAGGTCCTGCGTATGCCATCTGATACTAACTGCCATGTTGAGAGAGTCTCGTGTTTTGACATATTTTGGGACATCCATTAGACGGTTGTCGAGGTCAGCCTTATAGGCTTCCCATGACGTATCTTTTGGATTTCTACGCGTAAGTGGTTCTCTATCTAGAGAGCCTTTAACACTGAACAAAATGCCTGTGGTCCTACATTGAATTTTCGCTGCTGACCCACTTATCGGCTAGGCAGCTTGCCGCCTTTATTAGACTAATGTGACATCTCTTTCATTACTAGTATATGTTAGTCTCAAATCAATCGGCTTGAAGCAACATGGTATTTTTTTTTGTTTTATGTATACATACCAAGGTATATTATACCTAAACCTAGACTAAGTCTATATATACTTATTAAGTATATATAGACTACGAATATATCGATAGTAGATATAGATAAACATTTGTCATCGAAAATCACCAAGATAATGTTTACCTAGAGGCGTCTGATTTTTTGCAAAATTATTCCTCTTTAAGTCATTAACAACTCACGTTAATTACAAAAGAATAGGATCAGTGACATGGCAAAAAAACTGTTCTGACTGAAAATACCTACATGGGATATATAAATGATAAATATTATAGGACATTATTACACAGATTTACTAAGTCCCACAGTAAGCTCAATAAGGCTTGTGTTGCAGGTACCTAGACAACCATATATATAATTATAAATACTTAAATACATAGAAAACACCCATGACTCAGAAACAAATATCCATGTTTATCACACAAATAAATATATGCTCTTACCAGGATTTGAACCCGGGGTCCCGAGACCATTCAGCTTCATCAGGGTCACTACCCACTAGGCCAGACCGGTCGTTAAAATATATATTCATGGGCTATTAGGTTTACATGGGCATTTTTTGTTCCCTTACACGGTTTTAGCCTTTTAGTGCGGCTCCTCAGCGTCAACTATGGTCCCATCCGGCAGAAAGCAAAACATTTAGCACAGCTTTTACGTTTATGAGAATAAATAGAAGTAGAAACACACTGAGAAATTACTGTTTCCCCCTATTTTTATATTCCCATTTTTAGTTTTTATACATTTTCATGAAAACTGGAAGCTACAATAAAATGTCTAGGAGAAGTATGTTCTCGATAAAATTCTCTACAAAATTGTCTTCGGAAGTATATTGTATTTGTAAATGCTTTCTCTTTAAGGCTGATTTCAAATTAATTATGCCTAATTTCTGCTTGTCCCCGCCAAAACGAGCCAAGCGAAGCCAAAGCGCACTACTACCTACATTTTCTCGAAACGCTACGACGTTTTTTTGAACCCTCATAACGTGGGTTTGGATTATCCCAGATAAACAAAATTCTCGGGATATGATGTCAATAGTAGACCTAACCCCTTACTGCATGTAATAAAAAATATTTGTTTAAAATTGAACTTTAATAGCTGCCAATAGAGTTGAATATCATATCCGCCATATATGGCTTCCTATGCGGTAAGGGGTACATAAAGTTTCAATTGCATAGCTCTTTTACTTTAGATTTTTTAAATATCTATAACACCCTGATCATCAATCATCAAAACTCTTATGGTACTTAGTGCATAATTGATATAATCGTTATACCTACCTTTTCTGTACAATAAAACTGATTTTTGCTAATAAATGTATAATCTATGTAATATTTTGAGACAATCTTGGCCTTACAATCACAGTGTGGCAATTTGCACTAAAAAAATTAACAATTCAGCCAATTGTTCCGTATTCTTAAAAGTATCACTTCAAAGTAGGCATTCATAAAAATTATCTCTTCAAAGCATTCGTACGTTTTTTGTAAAAAAAAAAGGGACTCGCCCATGAATGGTTCCGTACCATTTATGACGTATTAAAAAAAAACTATATTAATGTTTCTAATAATATATTAGAAACATTAATATCATTTTTGAAAACCTATCCATAGATACCCCACACGTATGGGTTTGATGAAAAAAAAAATTTTATTTAAAATTTATTACGTAAGTATGTAAAAAAACTACTTATCAGATCTCGTTCAAACCAATTTTCGGTGGAAGTTTGCATGGCAACATATATTTTTTTAGATTTTTCATTCTGTTATTTTAGAAGTTACGGGGGGGGGGGGGGGGTTTACACATTTTTACCACTTTGGAAGTGTCTCTCGCGCAAACTATTCAGTTTAGAAAAAAATTATATTAGAAACCCCACACGTATGGGTTTGATGAAAAAAGATTTTTTGAGTTTCAGTTCTAAGTATGGGGAACCCCCAAAATTTATTGTTTTTTTTTTCTATTTTTGTGTAAAAACCTTAATGCGGTTCATAGAATACATCTACTTACCAAGTTTGAACAGTATAGCTCTTATAGTTTCGGAAAAAAATCTATAAGGGTTCCGTTTTTTGCCATTTGGCTACGGAACCCTAAAATGTAACGTATAGTAGTGACGATTTTCATATAATGGCCAGAGAAAATATTAAAACTTAAATAAAACATTGAATTTGGCAATTTAATAGTATTTTTTCGTACTAACTTTCAAAATCGCAAATATTATAAGGAGGAACTAAGCATAATTTGAAAACTACAAGTATAAGTCTCAATAATATACTTACAAAGACAATATTGTAGAGAATTTTATAGAGAATATACTTCTAGATATTAAAACTAGTGCCTACGTCAAATCTTGGGAATAGTTGTCAAGCTGACCCCAGGCTTCCATGAGCCATGGCAATATGCCGGGATAACGCTAGGAAGTAGAGAGATACTTCTAGATATTTTTATTGTAGCTTTCACAGGTTTCATGAAAATTTATAAAAACTAGTAATGGGGATATAAAAGTAGGGGAAGGGGAGATAACTTCTTGGCGTGTTTTTACTTATATTTATTCTTATAAACGTAGAAGCTACATGCATGCCAAGTTTCGTGTTTTCTGCCGGATGGGACCATACCTCCATACTAAATCGAGCTAATGAGCCGCACTATTTCTTTTAACTTTTACGTTTACTTACCCAATGTGATAAAAATTTGTTGTTTAGAAGAAGCTAATAGTTCCGATATAGCGATTATTATTAAATCAACATGCGATATTGGTAAATTAACTTGGGTAATAAAGGTATAATAAGGAAAAACTAAGCAGTTTTAACCCGAACTTCGATATTTGAACTTTTTTGAGAAAAAGGATCTTAGACGTTGTGTACTTATAGAACTATCTCGGAGAAATACGTAATTTTCTGGTTTAGGCTGTATTTGTAGTTAAAAAATATATAAATCGTTATGAAAAGACACTTCTCATATATTTGTGCATGAAAAGGTAAGCAGTAAGGGTGAGATAAGATGTATATTATTCACGTATTTACTTATATAAAATTCTCCTCAAAACAACATGGTTATTGGTAACTAGAACTGTTTTCATTTAGTCTTTCTTTAATGTATGTATGCTTTAAATAACTGCAATTTTACTAATTTATCAGACTACCTACCTATCTAAGTACCTACACCTATCCCACTGATGGCGGCTGACTACGAATGATCGGTGTTATTTTATATAATATAAAAAATACTCATATGTATTTAAATGTGATATCACTGATATCGTTATGTGTTACCTTTGTAATACAATACTGTTACTGTACTTATCTACTTACATTCCAATTTCTAAGTTCATATTTAAGTAACCATTCCATGTTTTGAAATGTGAACTTCACTTTATATTTTACTCGTCATTCATACTTATGTAACAGTTAGCTGTGACATACATTTACGAACAAATTTTAGCTTTTACATGTTTTTTTAAAGACTTTTTTTTGTAAGTTTTTATAAAATAAAATTTTGTGGCTATCCAAAACGATTCTTAAGTACTTAATCGTCTGAGGTAGTCATAATGGTAGTTAATTTCCATTACTTTACGTTTCGTTCACAGCCAGTAGGTACTGTGTAAGTGTTCCTAAATTTCTACCTTTTCGTATTTGCTATATAAAATTTAACCCCTGAACAATTTGACCGGGTACGATTGTATAAATTAATGAAACAACTAAATAAACTCCGGATAGTTAGGTATCAATGTGACTTAAGCGGGCAGAGGGCATATTTTCTTGCATAACTAGTCCGGGTCTCGATCTCGTTGTGTACACTTTACAGGCTATAATACTAAATGTGATGAGTCGCTCCTTACGATAAGGGTGAGCACCCACCAACACTGTGCGAGTTAGTGGTACAGTGTGCGAGGAAAAAAACACTAATTAGACAGCCAATAGAAAAGGCCATACCTGGATAAGCTAAATGAATCTGCCCCCAGCGAATTTTGGCTTGTATTTTTTTTGATGATATGGATTTATATTAGTAGCAAGTATGCAAAAAATCAGCGCCCCAAATGTTATAGATTTTGGTAAAAAAAGATCTTCAATATTTTTAGTAAAGTCAATTATACGACATCAATGATATGATAGGACACATTGCGGCACAAAAAAATAAAAAATCTTTTTTTTAAAGTACTTTTACGTCAGCGACACCTCCAAGTTTTTCACCAAAGCTAGCCTCTTTTACAAGCTACAAAATGAATGTATTTACTTAATTTTATGTGCGGTATAACATGGTGTTTTTTTTTAAATTGAATACATCACTAAGTATACATTTTCTTTACCCGCTTGTTAAAACTAATCGATCTAAAAACTTTTTAGAGAAACTTGTATGTTTATAATGAACACTGGCCACTTACAAAAAAAAAGTATTAATTCCTTCGAGCGAGTAAAGAAAATGTATAGTGATGTATTCAATTCACGGACTTATAAGTTTAACCGGATAGGCTACATTGGCCAAAAAGTGTGTCCACATGAGAAGTCAAGGTGGGCCGTTGCATCTCTTTCTAATTAGGGTGACCATGAGTTATATGTATCTGGGATATTAGGATAACGTGGAATATATAGTTTGGCCAAGATCTTATCTCATTTGTGCATAGTCAGAGAGAATCTTACTGTCTTTTTGCTGTGCTAGTATTATGGCCCCTGAAAAGGGATGGATATAGTTTATTCTCTTCTGTAAAACGCTTCACAAAATCTTACTTAATTTAGTCGTCCTAAAAGCTGTTACTGATAGCTGATAGGCGTACCGGACCGCCACCATGATCGATCGTGAGGAAGGTGGTTCCGCCGTAACTTGTCGATATTCGTTCTCACTTATACTTCGCAAATTGCGGGGATCTTTCTCTTTTACTCTCACTAAGACGTAATAAGAGTGACAGAGAAAAACGCCCGCAATTGAAGAACTTCGATTTTCGCGGTTATAGCCCCGGATTCCATGTGGATGAGATTAATATTTTCTAATTAAAATACTTAAGGCGTTACGATGCCGGGCATGTGTTTAAAAATTAATAAATGGCGGCCGTTATCCGCCTCTGTCGGACTCAAAAATGGTCACGATTTTTCATTTGTAGTCTGCCTCTTTCGCACTCATGGTATGTTCTTATGCGTGATGGCTTACGTTTTGCACACTTTATCTTTAATTCTTTAAGCGTCATCTACTCATCGTAGATCTGTGATTGCGACTAGTTTTCAAATTTGCCGCCTTTTTCTACTGATGGATGTGTGTTCAACCTATATCGAATCGATTACGTATATATAATTAGTTAAGTAGTAAAACCGTTTCGGACTTTGGATTTCAATTTTGGTAATTAATTATTCTGTAATAGCTATCATTCCACCAATTTAATCATGCCGAAATATAGACATACCCAATTAGAAAAACTTACTTAAGTACTTAATAAGAATTGTGTAAAACTGATTCACATCGTGCCGACATCGTAGTCACGCTAATGAGTTTTACAATTATCGTCTTGTATTCTTATCGTAAAATTAAATGATTGTGGTTCACTTTCACTTCTACAACCTGTCACACAACATTTTTACCCATTTCTTAAATATTTCGTAATTAAATGCTGAGCTCCACCATTCACGTATTTTGGAAATATCTCAAAAATATGTCATCAAGTTGGGGATACCAATTAATATTCAAAGTTTCTACAATGTCTACCATATTAAAATTACTTGTTTTTTTTTTGTTGTGCACATGCTTGGTTGAATCAGTTAATAATATTGACATCATAATTATTTACAATTCTGTATATGTATGTATATACCGCACTCTGTATATAGCACTAAAATAGTATAAGAAAGTATTTAATTTCAGTAGTATATTGATATAAATACTATTACACTTTTGCTATCTCAAGTGGACGGTTTAATCTAGTCCGGTAAGAACACCTTTCTGTCTCCGTGATAAGGTTCAATTTACAATAACAAAAAAAAGATCTTGATTCAATTAAAAAGAACAGCATGTTATACCACAGATAAAATTAAAGAAATACATTCATTTTGTAGCTTATTAAAGAGGCTAGCTTTGGTGAACAACTTGGAGGTGTCGCTGACGTAAAAGTACAGTAGCTTATCCAGGCATGGCCTTTTACGCACCAATGGAAACGCTCGCACCACTCCACTAACGTAGTTATCTGTGGTGGGTCGCACACTATTAAGGCTTCCTCAGAAGTTGCAACAATTGTCATATGATTTCAGATAATCGCCGTTGTAAGCTTAGTAACGAATGCAATGGTGATGCTTGTACAGGCCATTAAGCATACAATTATTCATCTAGCTGTTTTGACCTGTTTGTACATGGACGATTGGTAATATATATTTTGCATAATATACTCACATTTCTTAAATAAAAATACTAATAGGTATTTGAGTGTAATCGATTTTACACGTCAATGTGATTTTTAAAATGTATCTTGGTCATTATATGAATGTACTTAATTCATGTCAATAAATTGTATCAAATAATCGCCTTTTTTTTGCATGCAAAGCACTCCCACTACTCTCTCTTCTAAATAAACGATCATACGACTATGGAATGCAATAACCGGCTTAACTTCTTAGCCGGGTTTCGGTTACGGTTACGGCCGAAAAATAACCGAATATTTGGTTATTATCGGTTATTCAACGTTTATTAAAATAATAAGATAAGCAGTATTAATGAAACCTAAACCTTGCCTTTATTTTCTTTATTAAAATTAATGAGTTTTTTTTTAATTTATACATTTTAGTTTTACAATCAACAATGTAAATATCTATCACAACCAAATCAACATTAAAGCAAATATTTGGTTTCAATGATGGTGCCGCCCTGACTGACAGACTGACTTATGAACTTAATCCTTATCATAGTCAATTTTTTTGTATCCGATATTTATTTAGTTACCCCCTTATTCATAAACGTGTACTACCTATAAAGTTACGATGCCGCTGATCATCGTTTGTCCCTTTCTGACATATGGGTATGATGGAAAGGGACAAACGATGATCAGCGGCATCGTAACTTTAGTACACGTTTATGAATAAGGGGTTTAATGTCTACTGTATTAATCTGGATTTGTATTTGCTGAATAAATGTTTTTCTCAATAATCAAAATTACATAAAAGCAATAAAAGTAAACTAATTGACAAGTGAAATAAGTAGGTAAACTAGGAAACACAATTAAATAGATTAATTAGCGTGAAGTTTCCCCTAGTTATTAGCGTTTTAGGTACCTAAAGCGTGAAGAAGAACGCTAGAACCCCGACCTCATATCGCACGCCAAACGAGTTTTAAGAGAAAGAATAGAAGCCAAATATAAGAAGGGTGAAAATTTATACGACGCCACGTCGAGGATATATTCCGGGTGATATATTTCATATTACCTACGTGATTCTTATTATCACCCATTCTGTAAATTTGTGCTATTGTGTCACTACGCCTAGTGATGGTAGGAACTCGAGTCTTTTTAGTCTGAATTTGAAGCACTCGACTCGTTTTTACGAAACACGGCGCTTAAATACTTCCGAGTCTTTTAAGTCCCGAGGCGAGTCTTATTAAGAGAACTCAAAAGGACTCAATTCTCCGAATAAAGACTCCGTCAACAATTTCATAGGTTTAACCTAAATAAAAGTAAGGACATTATGCGTTATTGTATTATTTGTGTGCCTAATCCATGAATATTATTTAAAGACAAAGTATGTCGAAATTTAGCAAACAAAAAAAATCGAGTTCTCTTAAAAGGATTCAAGTCCCTACAAAAGACTCGAGTCTCTAACAAGTTGAACATAACTCGAGTTTAGCCTTAATATGTGAGTCTGAAAAACCGAGTCGAGTTTCAAAGCAGAGGACTCAAAGGACTCGAGTCTTAACTAACACTAACTACGCCTTCGATGCGTTAGCTGCCAAGGCCGTTTTCATTGATAATATGTCGTTTGTCAAGCATTTTCAGAGAAATCACACCGTCAAATATAAAATGTATTTCGCGACCTTACTAATGCAAATTAAAGAAAAATTACGGGAAGCGATTTGGCAATACATAGCCATTTTTGAAGCTGATAAATCGCCACAGCGAAATATACCACTCACGGAAAGTGTTTCCCTTCCAAATTAACCGAAACAGCCAGGTGGGTAAGATGCGATTCAGTGAGTGACACCTGTAGGTACTGTGCTGTGGGTGTAGGCGGTGGTTTAATATTGTATTATAATGTATTGTATTGTATATAGTCACCCTAACATGATAAGATTGATAATTCATATTGTGCCAACAAGTTTTATGATTTTTACACAGTGTTGCACAATTTATGGCCTTACCTGTAACTTTATAGTTATCCTATAGCATCCCATATGGATAAGTTATATGAAGATTACTGTTTTAATAATTTTTCCTACTCCTCTACTGTTATCTGTCATTTAAGCATTCATTAACACGAATATAAGAACATACATAAAAGGTTTCAAGAAAAGTCTATATTGTCTATTCCTCATAAAAGCTCTTGTGCTTTTAATCGCTATAACGTTACTGCGATTAATGGCTACCAACCTAACAAAACCAAAACGAATACAGTTTTAAACTAAGTGCATTGCTGCTAACTTAAAAAATATTCATTTGGTTGCATAGTAAAAATAATTACTTCATAAGTCAGAAACACGCATGTGACACCCGTAATAGAGCAACACCCATAGACTACGAAGACCGCTTAGCGTTGCTTATTAGTCTCCGTAGGCTACGGTGGCCAAAATTGAGAAAAAACTGTCCAAATATTTAATTTAGCAAGTAGCAAGTACATGAGTTACGAGGAGTCGCTGACCGGTCGGCCGCGGCCCGGGGCGGGCTGGGCGCGTAACAAGGTATGCTCGCGCGTCTTGGCTATATACTTTTGCTGTAATTTGTTTACCTAAATTAAGATTTATTTTTGTTGACTCGTAGGAAAAATATTGTATGCAACGTTGTATAAGTAGGTCAAAAAATGCTCGTGGCGTATTCCTTTACAATGTTCGCCTATGCCTTCGGCTCCGGCTCACATTGTAACTCACGCCACTCGCCTTTTTTGACCCTTCTTATACAACTGTTGCATAAAATACTATAAACACACAGATGTTTATATTTGTAATAACATTATTAGTAATTATTATAATGTTAAGGTTCTTTCGACGACCGGTTTGGCCTAGTGGGTAGTGACCCTGCCTACGAAGCTGATGGTCCCGGGTTCAAATCCTGGTAAGGGCATTTATTCGTGTGATGAGCATGGATATTTGTTCCTGAGTCATGGGTGTTTTCTATAAGTATTTATAAATATTTATATATTATATATATCGTTGTCTAAGTACCCTCAACACAAGCCTTATTGAGCTTACTGTGGGACTTAGTCAATTTGTGTAATTTATTTATTATTTATTTATTTAGGAATTAACACACAGTACCTACCTAATACTAACAGCCCGATTCAAAGAATGATTAAGTCACGTTTAAGATCTTGGAAAGAGCTTTAAAAGATCGATAGCTAAACAACATGTCAAAATTGACATTTATTTCGATTCCGCTGTGATCCGAATAAGATCTATCTACGATATTTATAACCTCAAAGTGACATTGGTTGCCCGAATCGAGCTGCTTCTTCAATTATACGATATACAAACAATACCTAAATGAGAATTTATCTAAACCAGAACTTATCGTTATCGTATCTCATTCTTCGAATCGGGCCATAGCACCCTTGTAACGTTTGTTATTGTAGAGAACAGCATATTATATATTTATTTTCTCTACTTGCATGTATACTGAGGCTGCCGACTAGATGACACACTCCTTCAGCTGCTCAGCAGGCCCCAGCTTCACTAGGCTCAGGTTCATCTCGGAAGGCGCGGCGGGAAGATTGGCGGTCATATGCAACCCCCAATATCGCGTCACTGCCAACGAGCTGAGTCAGCTGCGAGTCGATTTCTGGCTCGACTTCTTCATATGCAACCCCCGTTTTTACGCCACTACCGATAAAGAAAATCAGCTTCTATAAATATTGTTGTCGGGTTTAAAATTCGCCGTGTTTTTTTATTTTGAAGCTAGGTGTAATTTGTAATAGCTGTCAGTCAGTGTCATCGGGTTATTCCCACTAGTTACCACCAAGTTGTTACCAGTGGTAACTACTGGGATGTTTTTTTCCACCTTTTACCACTGGTAACTACTGGGAAAAAAAATTCACTTAAGCCATTATCAACGATAATCCTATGTAAATACAACGCTGCGCTACGCAGTGTGGCATAAGCGCCTTTGACAAAAGATCCAGTTTTCATTGATAACGTCACAATTAATTTAATTTACAATTAATAAGATAAATGCTCATTATGCTCTCGAGGTTGATGGCAAAAAGGAAAAAAAATTATAATGTAATAATTCCAAATAAAACAAAGTAAAATATTTATTATAAGTAAAAATATTTTTTTTAGAAACTACATTGATTGTATTGCAATCGGTGCGTAGGATAGGACGCCGTAGCGATTAAAAATTAACACGTAACATAACCCCATGCATGTTGTAGGACTGTTATCGCCATTGTGAATTGGCAACTCGTAAGCCAGTACAGTACAATGATATTGTCATCACGCGAGCGCGGGCGGAACGGGCTGTCGCGCAAGACCAGCGTAACGTGACCGAGACATTACTAAAGAAAGAGCGCTAGAGATACGCGTTTATACTGGTTGGTCTGTCCGGTCAACACGTCCACCGAACTCTCCCAGCAGTTGGCGATAACAGTCCTACAACATACATGGGGTTATGTTACGTGTTAATTTTTATCCTACGGGCCGATAGCAATACAATCAATGTAGTTTGTTAACATTTTATATTTATGTATAAAAATTATTTTACTTTGTTTTATTTGGAATTATTACATTATATTTCCTTTGATTTCACGGGCCTATAAATCCCGGTCTTTTGATAGGCTTGTGTGGGGATATAGATCCAACACGTAGAGGCCCCTTGGAGAGCTTTAATGTCATGTAGAACGCCTGCTGAAACTCGTTCACAGGCGCAACAATAGACACCCATGAACCGGTCGCAGCAGGCATTGGGACTATTGTAGTAAAAGTAAACAGTATAACGGTCTATCTATATAATATTGAAGTTTGGGAGGACAATGAGACTGGGTTATTGCAATGACGTTACATTAATTATTAGATTATATGTTTTTTTTTCCTTTTTGCCATTAACCTCGAAAGCATGAGAGCATTTCTTGCATCTTATTAATTGTAAATTGAATTTATTGTGACGTTATCTATGAAAACTGGATCTTTTGTCAAGGGCGCTTACTTCACACTGCGTAGCGCAGCGTTGTATTTATATAGGAGCGTCATTGATAATGGCGTAAGCGCCATCGCCAATAAAGTCCCTTTCAATAAATAACGTCACATTTATACGAACGAACAAACAAATCAGTCAAAGACCGATTTTTTATCACTTTTAAGGCAGTTTACTGAAACAGTAATCGACCTATAATTAAACGAATAACGAATTAAAGCACTCTGTATTTATACTATTTTTATTAGTGTTGAACGCTAACCAAATTTTGGTGGTAACTACTAGGAAAAAAATCCCACCTTTTACAACTTGGTTTGGTGGTAACTAGTGGGATTTTTTTCCCAGTAGTTACCAGTAGACGTGTGCGCCGATTAAAAAATTATCGGTGGCGGCGTTTTCCAAAAAATCGGCGGCGGCGTGTTTTCGGCGTGAAATCGGCGTGGCCTTGACTTTCAGGTTTCTTAAGAAAAATCATTAATTTGTTGTTTTTCTTGAAAATATGATCTATCTCAGATTGCTGGTCAGTGAACTAGGTATAGTTTTGAATAGGCTGTGAGTAAAACAGGGTTTGTAAATAAATATAGGATAGATATAATGACTTGATTTCCTTAGTAACTTGCCTTAATGCAAGTCTGGTTACCTGGTCCCAATGACCTTTAATTCAATCTGTAACTCTACATTTCATTATGGTATTTTCTTATGGCTTATCGTACTTTGTGGCTTATGTTACTTTAACAAAACAGAACTCCAAGTATCATTGAAATTTGATAGATTTGCTTCCTCACTCACAGTGGATTTGCTTTCTTTTAATAGATTTCTTGTCGTACGTCGTTCTTTCTCGTTTTGTGATTGCTGAGCGCATACTATGTCCGAAAAATCTAAATGGCTCACCCATGGCATGTTGTGAAGAGCTGAGTGGCGATATTGAGCTCTCTGAGAATGGAGGGGTTTGTTCTTCTAGCTGTCTAAGGTATATGCAGTCTTCGTTAATACCACATCTCAAAAGTGCCAACCTTTGTTGCCACTTCACATTTTTTGAGACTTCACGTTTCGACACCATATTGGAATATTGAAAAGACGAGAGATTGTATCAAGTGCACTTTAGTTGCACATCGAATGCCTCTGTTCTTCCAGATCTTGTTGAGGTTAGCCATTGCACTTTTAGCCATGCCAGCTCTGCGGCGTATCTCTGCAATGCAACCACTGGCACTGGTTCTTAACCCAAGATATACAAACTAGCCCGCTTTTTCGTAATGCTGAGTGCATCGGTAACTAGTTTTGCTTTGGTCTCGGAATGGTTGATTTTAAAATCTCTCTCGAACTTTCATCTTCACTTTTCTTCAGAAGAGCCGCCATTTCATGTATTTCTTGTTGTTAGGTATTCCCGTCAGGCAGGTGACGATAGTATCACAGTTTGTTACAAGAACTTGTGTACCAAGTCATATTATCATTCTTGTTAGATGGCCCATTATGGAAAGGGCTTATCTCCTACAAAAATGTTTGGTTTATTGAAAGCCCAGTGACCCAGGTGACTATAACCTGGCTAACCATCTAGTGACAAGAAAATGTTACTTCACCCATTTACAGCTTGCACATTTCCGCAGGGCAAGCGTTTGCGCGGTTCGCTAAATTGACAGTTAAACTCTGTCTCTCTCTTCTATATCTCAACATTTATGACTCACGACTTTTTAGGAACCTAAGGGTTTCAAGAGTTTTCGCACATCAATGTTCTTTTTTTTATGCTGGACTCCACTACAGTTTAAGACAAATAAGTGATGATGATGGACGGAACATTAGGCAGTTAGTTTTCCTTTTCTGTTCCGCCTTGAGGTCCCATGGTACATAGGCCTTGTGTTTGTATTGCTTATTTAATTGTCTTATTCACAATGAACAAGCAAAAATCCTACTTCATTTATCGCTCTCTCATCTTTCTTAACGGTGAATACTGAGGATTACTCAGTTACTTTAATCGGTATGTCAAATCGTTTGTGCAACTGGCTATTCTGTTGCATTGAATTAACAATTGATGTATATTTGACAACTGTAACATATATATTACAAAAAAAAACCCATATTGTAATCCAAATACCAACATGGAATAGCTAATTAACAACATTCAAGGTCACGCCGATTTCACGCCGATCATTTATCGGCGGCGGCGGCGTGGCAAAAATCTCGGCGACGGCGGCGCGCCGGCGCGGCGCACACGTCTAATATGTAAGAGTGATAGAGACAGAAAGCGTTTTGTTGTCGTAGCGCAAACGAACGGCATCTTGGCTAGGTCCCCTGATCTTTCTCCGAACGCAGTATTGTCATAAATTGTTTTTTAGTTTAGTTTGTAAAAAATAAAAGTAATCCCTCATCGATCGATCTAAAAATGTTACTATCGAAACAATTTTCATATTAATAGCTGTTGTGCCAAAATACAAACACATATTTTATGGTGCGTTTTAGATCTATTTTGTAATTTTTTCTGTCAAACGAATTGGTTTAATCAGGTTTCGAGACGATGAAGTTATTAGAAAAAGGGCTCAAGATTGCTTTTAGATATAAATAAATAAATAGATATTATAGGACATTATTGCACAAATTGACTAAGTCCCATAGTAAGCTCAATAAGGCTTGTGTTGAGGGTATTTAGACAAAGATATATATAATATATAAATATAATACTTAAATACACAGATAAATACATAGATATATTTTTAAAGTATCGTATTATGATCTAAAAGATTTTACAACAACTGCTGGCTGAACGCACTGCACCTAAATCAGAGTACTTAATAAAGCGCCATCGACAATGAACTCACTATATCACTTTAATATCAATTTAAATTAAAACAATATATTTTTAACGTAGTAAAACTATATTAGTTTTGGCAGAATCCTTTAGACTGTCGATCGACATCATAAAGTCTCATAATAATATATTCTAATTCTAAAGGATAGGTACGCAACGCAACGCGCATTTGGATTCTAGACTAGTACATAATATGGTGTTCATTATTTCATGCGAGGCGTAGGTATTACGCTTGTTTACTACGTCGAGGTATAAACAAGAGCCTATTTCTGTTTTTACCTTATTATAGAAAATAATATAAGTAATATTATTTAAGGTCAGAATCAAAATTAAAATGAAGACGTACTTTAAAAAAATATATATTTTAATACTTAGTTTAAAATGTAGGCACCTATGCACATTTGTATAAGAGAAAATAATGACATCCTAAATTATTACAAATCAATTAACTAAACGTATACCGAAATTGACCCAATGTCTTACCACTTCTATAATGACATTCGCATTGTCGTCGTCGCCACCAACAATCATCGTTTGATTGTTGGTGAGAACATCGCAATACTGTCCTTGTTAAGATAATAAGTAGACGGTTTGTCTTCTGTCGGAAAAGTTAGCAATGGTTTAGAGTTTGTCAATTTTCAGTAACGGCTACCGGCTCAGAGCCGAACACACCTTACCTACAAGATCTTACTATACAATATACTTATGTGAAAGTTAATTAAATAAACTTACGGAGAAGGATATTTTTCTCAAACTTGCAATGAAATGTTGACATGATAAGGTATATTAGGTCCAGCAGTGGCAGCATGGTTCACGTTCTAACAAGTATGTAAGTGCGAAAGTGACGGGCATAGTGACAAGTGATAAAAATGGAACCATGCTGCCACCGCAGATATAAGTGAAGATGATATATAAAGGAATTTAATACAGCCTTACACCTAGGCCTGTAAAGCAACATTCTTTTGTTTTTAAACGTCAAATACTGGCACAACGTCTTGGCATTCAGCCATGAAATAGAAGTCAATTCGTAATTTGTTTTTTTCGCTGTGTAAACCTAGGAATAAAACAAATTGACAACATTTTTTTTTCTTTTCATTACAAGTATGAGAAAAGCACTATACAAATCTTGGCGAGAAACGGGGTGACGGCCGCGTATCCTTATCCGGGTATATCTACTTGGCCTGCAACCCTACGTTTCCCGGCCTCTACAGTAATGTACTAGTTACATTTGCTACTAATGTTACAATATTAACTAAATAAAAAGCTTAGTAGAATACTTTACAATTTCAACGGTTACGGTTTATGTTTTCTAAAGATATATATATTAACGTGCCTAATACTCTCCACATCAATTAAAACAACTAATAATGACTTATTGTCTTTATGTAACATTCCTGTTGTAATCGCACGTGCCATCGCTATTGTGCCATTCCATGTAATGAATGTCTAAAATCAATCTAATGTTTTGTTACAATTTTCTACATTAAACAGAATTTAAACTTACATAAATAATTCACCTAGATTTATTTCTGAAATTTTCAACATCTCATGGGTGTCCCATCGGGGTTGGTGGGTATTTTTGGTTTGCATACTTTTTTTCGACCACTGGGTCCACTGACCATAGTGCAAGTAAAAGTAAAATAACCGCAAGATGATGACTTCGTGTAATATGTATGTGAGTATTGTTTTCTTATATTATTTTCGCCGTCTAAATCTCCTGTTACTGTCTTTGATACCGAAACATATCTGTTGTTATCGTCTTTATTGTTATTGGAGTAAGATCTCAAGTCCTTTGGTGCTACATATTTCCCGTGAGGCGACACGTTAGGATACACGTATTTCACTTTACCACTTCCAGGAGTTATTGACACTGTTTGAGCTTGTGATGGAGAACGTCTCGAACCAATGGCGTAAGTGTTTTGCTTGGAAGCCACTGATTTGACGCTTCCTGTAAATCCGACGGGTATGGTATAACCTCCGGTCCCGGGTACACTCTCGCCAGGCTGATAGATTCTGCTTTCGTCTGGTCTTAGATCAGTATTTCTTTGTGTTATCACAGCGTCTTGACCTTGCAAGGCCCCTAATACAATGTGTTGTGTGTTTCCGCCGGTACTTTGTTTGATTTCAAAACTTTTTCTGCTCGGACTATGCAGAGATTGATGTGTCTCAGTGTCTTTTCCAAAGTCATCATAGTTGTACTCTCCATCCACGGGGTCACTATTTTCAGGGCCAAACCCTGCGTCTGCATCGTAGTCTTCTGTAGGATTGTCTTCTTTATCGCTCGTATAATCGAAATCGTTATTATTTGCATATGGCGTTTGGAACGATCGTGTGTTTCCTGCGGGAGGTGGGCTTGTGGGAGCTGCTTTATTCTCATTGCCAGACATATGGTGATCCATGTGGCTATGACTGGCTAGTCTGCTTCTAGACTGGTCCTGTGGTTTTTCGGTTATATTGACAATATTGTTTTGTACGTCATTTATATCGGGCAAAGGCAAAGGTGTTACATCTGGTGGTATCTCTGTGTCATCAACGTTTATATTTACATCGCTTTTATCAAAGACGTCGATTTTGTTGAAAGGTAGTCGACTAGCGAATACTGCATCTTTATCTAAACTAGCTCCAGATTGAGCTGCTCCAGTATATTTGATTCCATATTTGAATGTGCCTTCCAGCTGTGATTGTGACTCTCCAATACGCCCGTTAGAATGAGAAGATGCTTTACCTGAACCTACAAAAGGGGTTTTAAATAGGTCATGGTTTGCTTTATCGCTATCTTTGAATGGAGTAAAACCGATCTGAGCCTGGGAAGAAGTACTTCCTGGACCACGAGCTTGGGCCTCCGCTGATCCTCCTTTAACTCCACCTTGAACTTGGGTATTTGATGAATGCATTACTCCATCGCTTTGAGCGTCGGAGGTCAAAGATCCAGTTTCAGAGCCAAGATTAACATTTGCTTGTGATTTACTATTCCTGCTATGTCCTTGAGCAATACTGATTGCGCCGTGTTTTCCCCCTGATACTTCACTTTGTGCTCCTTTACTTTCGTCACTTATTTCAGCTTGAGCTTGAAATGTGCCACTTCCTGCATATTTCCCGCTAACTTGTGTTTTAGCTCGACCTTTATTATTTCCTCCATTGGAAGAAGCCATTGCCATGGTTCCGTTTGCATTTTGGGTAATACTCGATTCTGCTTGAGAATCATCTCCGTCAGCTGCTACAGAATTTGGATCAATCACGTTTTGTGGTGGGCCTAAAACAAAGTAATAAGTGTTCAAATATTTAATTTCTCGTTATTTGAGTCTAACCCGAAATAAATATTATGTTAAATTATATTGAGAAAGTTAGATTTTTTATGATAGTTATTAACGTAGCATTTTCGTACCCCTACTGTTTTCATCTATTTACTCGGAAATCAAAAGTAGTCAATCAATTAAATACTATTTTTTCCCAAATTAATCATTGTAGATCGGGGCCGAGGTGCCGACCAATTAAAGCCGAAATCAAACTTGTTCAGAGCATCAAACCTTTCTTATGAAATACCTATGTGTTAGGTTAGGTTAGGTGACGGAAAATAGGGTGTAGTGGGCTTACTTTGGGTTGCACTAGAATCAGGAATCTGAAAAAAAAAAACAACAGTATTGTTTAGTGCTGTATGTAACTGTTACAGGAGAGCTACATATAGTAAAACAAATAAGATTTTGTCAAAAATTTAATTTTAGGTACAAGATTTTGTCGCTGACTACTTTTCTTACCACAGGTAAATAATATTTATCGATGTCATGCCATGGTGTTACCAGCCCTTGTTAATTTTCTACATCCAATTTACATAAGTCTTGTGCAAGAACTACCTATTGCGTTAAATAATATGTATGTTGTCACAAACAAAATTTTTAGAGTTGCTAACTTTAAAACAGGTAACAAAATTGCTGTAATTAACAATATTCGGATCTGTTACTAAATTACAGGCTATGAAAAAATATGGTATACTATATGGTATGCTATACTCACTGTCAATTCATTTCCCTGTCCGCCAGGTTGATTGTTCCACCCTGAAGTACCCGGTCCACTCGGTTGATAACTACCCTGTCCGCCTGCTTGATTGTTCCACCCTGGAGTACTCGGTCCGCTTGGTTGATAACTACCCTGTCCCCCGGGTTGATCACTGCCCTGTCCGCCAGGTTGTTTGTTCCAGGCTGAACTACCAGGTGCGCCAGATTGATTATTCCACCCTGAAGTGCCCGATCCACCCGGTTGATAACTACCCTGTCCGTCTGGTTGGTTCCATCCTGGGATACCCGGTCCGCTTGGTTGATAACTACTCTGTCCGCCTGGTTGATGACTACCCTGTCCGCCTGGTTGATTGTTCCACCCTGGAGTACCCGATCCATTTGGTTGATAAGCACCCTGTCCCCCAGGTTGATAAGTACCCTGCACCCCATGTTGATAAGTACCCTGTCCGCCAGGTAGATCAGTACCTTGTCCCCCAGGCAGGTAAGTACCCTGTCCGCCAGGTTGAAAAGGACCCTGTCCCCCAGGTTGATAAGTACCCTGCCCCCCATGTTGATAAATGCTCTGTCCCCCAGGTTGATAAGTAATCTGTCCACCAGGTTGATAAGTACCCTGTCCACCAGGTTGATAAATACCCTGCCCTCCAGGTTGATAACTACCCTGTCCCCCAGGCTGATAAGTACCCTGTCCCCCAGGTTGATTACTACCCTGTCCTCCAGGTTGTATACTGGTTTGTCCCCCAGGTTGATAAGTACCCTGTCTCTCAGGCTCATAAGTACCCTGTCCCATAGGTTGATAAGTACCTTGTCCTTCAGGTTGATTACTACCCTGTCCACCAGGTTGATAAGTACCCTTTCCACCAGGTCGATTAATACCCTGTTCACCAGGTTGATAAGTACCCTGTCCCCCAGGTTGATTACTTCCTTGTCCGCCTGGTTGATAAGTACCCAGTCCCCCAGGTTGAATACTTCCTTGATAAGTACCCTGACCTCCAGGTTGATTACTACCCTGACCACCAGGTTGATAAATACCTGATCCGCCTGGTTGATTACTACCCCGTCCGCCTGGTTGATAAGTCCCCGTTCCCCCAGGTTGATAAGCACCCTGTCCTCCAGGTTGATTACTACCTTGTCCCCCAGGTTGATAAGTACCCTGCCCACCAGGTTGATAAGTACCCTGCCCACCAGGTTGATAAGTACCCTGTCCCATAGGTTGATTACTACCCTGTCTGCCAGGCTGATTGTTCCATTCTGGACTACCTGGTGCGCTTGGTTGGTTGGGAACTCCCATGTTAAATATAGTCGGGCTTGTGTTGCTGTTAATGCCGGATCCGTCTCCACCTGTCCCTATGTATTGGGGAGGATTCGAACCAACGACACAGCAAAAAATGGTCGAACCTTGTCGAACGCCCGGTGCGAGTCCTGTCATAAGGGACAGATCTTTACCAAAGAACGGTGTAAAATAGGGTGAAAGTGGTCCACTTCCCCCTCCTATACCCGGACCACCTCCATAATTACCCGGTCTCCCTCCTTGGATACCCGGTCTAACTCCTACATCACCCGGACTACCTCCATAATTACCAGGACCACCTCCATAACTACCCGGTCCCCCTCGGGTACCCGTTCCAACTCCTACACTAGCCGGGCCCCCTCCATAACTTCCCGGATCACCTCCATAACTACCTGGTCCTCCTCCTTGGATACCCGGCCCCCCTCCTTGGATACCCGGTCCCCCTCCTTGGATACCCGGTCCCCCTCCTTGGATACCCGGTTGCCCCCCTTGAATACCCGGTACACCTCCTACAGTACCCGGACCACCTCCTACACTGCCTGGACCACCTCCATAACTACCCGATCCCCCTCCTTGGATACCCGGACCTCCTCCTACACTACTTGGACCAACTCCTACACTGCCCGGCCCACCTCCATAACTACCCGGTCCCCCTCCTTGGAAACCCGGTCCCCCTCTGTGGATACCCGGTCCCCCTCCTTGGATACCCGGTCCACCTCCATAACTACCCGGTCCCCATCCTTGTATACCCGGACCACCTCCAATACTACCTGGCCCACCTACACTACCCGACCCACCTGCATAACTACCTGGTCCCCCTCCTTGTATACCCGGACCACCTCCATAACTACCCGGTCCTCCTCCTACAATACCCGGTGCACCTACATAACTACCTGGACCTCCTACACTCCCCGGTCCTCCGCCATAACTTTCTGCCCCCCCTCCATGGCTACCGGGACCACCACCATAAATACTCGGTCCCCCTCCTTGGATACCCAGTCCCCCTCCATGGATACCCGGTCCCCCTCCTTGGATACCCGGCCCACCTGCTACACCACTTGGACCTCCACCATAACTTCCTGGTCCCCCTCCATAGTTACCGGGACCACCACCATAAGTACCCGGTCCCCCTCCTTGGATACCTGGCCCCTCTTCGTAACTACCTGGACCACCTCCTACACTACCTGGTCCTCCACCATAATTTCCAGGTCCCCCTTCATGGCTACCGGGACCACCACCATAAGTAACTGGTCCCCCTCCTTGGACACCCGGGCCTCCTTCATAACTACCTGGTCCCCTGGGGCCGCCTCCATGGATACCCGGTCCATCTACACTACTTGGTCCTCCTCGGCTACCTGGCCCACCTTCATAACTACCCGGACCACCCTCATAACTACCCCCTCCCCCTCCTTGGATACCCGGACCACCTCCAAAACTACCTGATCCCCCTCCATGGCTACTGGGTTCACCTCCATAACCACCAGGGATTCTTTCGTTTCCCCCTGTTGGACGTCGTAAAGTTTCTGCGCCAGGTACGTAACGGTCAACACATTCATCGCAACTAGGATCATACATTGACTGGCTTTGAGCTTGTCCCATACCGCTTCTGCCACCTGTAAAATGAATAACATTTTTAAAGAATCCCCGTTTCGTCGTTACTTATATCCGAGCAAGCGAAAGATTCCAACATTTAACCACCGGAATTGATTGTAAATAATATCAGGTGGAGTGAAATATACGTGTTATATTTCCCTTACTCTTAGTTTAGATACAGCTCTCATTTATCTACTACATTTGAAAAGTTACCTATTTGTTTACCTACTTGTACAACATTACATACAATACTTTTTCTACGAGTAATCATTCTTTAAACAAACTAAAAGTATACAGCTAAGATACGAGAGCATACATTATGCTTATGCTTTTGCGCCCAGCCTGCCCCGGCTGGCCGCCTGGTCAGAGATACCTCCTCGTAACTCATGATGAGTAGGCATCGGAGTTTTTATCGTATGGTAAGACTAATAGCGAGCTATGGAATCGACATTAGCAATAAAATTCATACTCATTCTCATTCATCTATTTAATTATTGATTTTAATTTTATAATCAAGGACAAGAACCTTGACGAGTTTGTAAACGATCCTTTAATTTTATATTTGAAAATATAAATATGACAAATAAGAATAATGATAATTTTTGTATTAATTATATTTAAAAAATGTCATAAAATAACTAATTTGTATATTACAAGAGGTAAAAATAATATGAATATAAATTGATCAATACAAAAGAATGGCCATTATTCTTATTTGTTATATTTGTGTCATTTATATTAAATACATGAATGAGTATGAATATGAGTTAAATTTTATTGCTAATCTCGACTCCATAGCTCGCTATAGTCTTACCATGCGATAAAAACTCCGATGCCTACATGAGGTCCTAGTATTTGCTCCTGGCTAAATTCAACTTTTGGACAGTTTTTTCTCGATTTTGCTACGGTAGCCTATGGAGATAAACAAGCAACTCTAAGCGGTCTTCGTAGTCTAAAAATGTGGCTATATTAAGGGTGTCACATGCGCGTTTCTGACTTATGAAGCAATTGTTTAACCTAATGAATATTTTGTAACTTGGCAGCATACACCTGTATTCATTTAGATTTTGTTAGGTTGGTAGCCATTAATCACAGTAACGTTTTAGCGATTTTAAAGCACAAGTGCTGTTATGAGGAATAGACAATATAGACTTCTTCAAATCTACGATGTATGCTCTTATATTATTATTCCGGGACATGCCGGCGTCAACATTAGGATAAAATAAAGGAAACCCCCTAAACTCCTATCATATATTTAAAAAAAAATAACTTAATGAATGTATAAATGACAGATAACATCAGTAGAGTAGTAGAAAAGAATATTTACTTTCTTATCGTGTATGTTAATTTCGTATTCATATTTTTCAGTGAAAACAACCTTCGTAAAACTGTTCCGGTACATTTGAAATGCTAACAAAATCCGTAATATGTATTTGTTTACATTAAGTATTTGCAATTCCTAATGAACTCCACTTTATCGCCGCTTTCCTGAGGGATACAAATATAATGATCCTAAAACTTGCGATTTTTTTTTATTATGAGACACTTACTGACAACAGCTTTAGACGTGTCTGCTGCAGAAATTGCTTCTGCTTTGCCTTCATCTTTTGACCCTTGATCGATTGCCAAGTATTGAGATTGAGTCTGTCCTCTGAAGCGTCCTCTATACGAAGCCTGTCTGCGTTGCCTTAATCCTATGTGGTAATCTAAGCTCCAGTCGTTCAAAGAGTCCATGGGTAGATGTATGGTTCTTTTACATGTTGTCACCGTAGCATCGTTACCCGGTGAATAGACCTGTAACCACATGGATATCATTAAAATGTCTTTTGTATCGTTCTTTTCTGGGCAGGACAAATTTATTTATTTATTTTTATTTACCACACTTACAACTATTTTTACAGGATACTAAGCCTAATACAATAGTGTAACTGTTCTAACAATCTTGTTTGTTCCTTAATTATATACCGGGTGTTTCCTGTAACAGGAGCAATAAATTAAACTGTAGGCTGTACTTCTCAAACTCACTAACATTGGTTCAGCAACTTTTAAAAATAACTTATGTTTTGATTATTATTACACATTGAAGTTCATTTTAAGACGCAATGTATTGCAAATATTGTTATGTTTAAAGCGTGACAAGCAACGTCAAACACACTGATGTCAGCGTACATTGAAAATAATATTAAATTTGTATGAAAAAGTTAAAATCTAAAAATTTCATAATTTTTAAAAGTTGTATTCCAAAGTTATATCGTTTTAGGAGTACAATATATGGTTTAATTATTTGCTCGTATTACAGGAAACACCCGGTATAATGTACAATGCCGACTTTGTGACACGAAAACAAGTCAATATTTTCGGCAATTAAATTGAGGGTGCACAATGCTCGAGTCAGCGGAGCCTTACCGAGCAGGTCCGTGTGCCCACGCAATCTTATCAATCCCTTTTTCACCATTTTAGGGGATTAATTTTCAAAAACGCTGAAATTAGTTTTCTTCTAAGTATTTAAATAAAATACCTTTTTACAAAGTGTCAAGTTCCTAGCTTAAAATAAAACTTGAACCCCATACAAACTTTCATCTCCTTTTTAACCCCCTTAAGGGTTGAATTTCTAAAAAATCGCTTCTTAGCTCTTGTACACTTTATAAATGCAACCTAGTGTGTACATTTCAACTTTCTAGCATTTGTAGTTTCGGATTTACGTTGATTAGTCAATATATATATATTATATAACGACATTCTTACACAAATTGACTAAGTCCCACGCTAAGCTCAAGAAGGCTTGTATTGTGGGAATTTAGACAACGATTTATATAATATACAATACTTATACCTTGTATATTTTCTCCTTGTATATTTATATATATATTTCGGGGATCTCGGAAACGGCTCTAACGATTTCGATGAAATTTTTTTCGGGGGCGAAAAATCGATCTAGCTAGGTCTTATTTCAGGGAAAACGCGAATTACTGAGTTTTTATATGTATATCGAGCAAAGCTCGGTTTCCCAGATATTTATTATAATACGGGGTGTTTATTTTATCACCTGCAATAATTTACGGGCTGCATTTATAGGTCATACTGAGCAAATTTCTCTATGGGACCAACCCCGAAATCGCGAAACAAAAATTTACTCTCCCATAGAAAATGTCAAGGTCGGAGAGCCAAACTGTATCCGCCAATTAGCCTCCTGCATGAAGTTTATATTTGAACCAAATATTTTTTATTCGGATGATTGTTACCGTTGTAGCATGTTACAAATGCATTTCCGTTATAAAATTATCATTTAATTGCGTAGAATAATAAATAAAAAGTACAAAAATTGCGCCCGAAATGCTAATGCGCGAAACGCAACGCAATGCCAGTGGTCGACACGTCACGTGACGTCACAGTTCAGACAAATTTGTTGTTTTGTTCTATGTCGCACCGATTAAAAGAAATCTGGTATAAAAATATATTTAAGTCGCGATTTATTAATTAAAAATGGTTATATCTCCAAGATCGGCTATTGCCGACTAATTCTAGATAAACACTTGGTTTATTTTCAATAGTGTCATTATTTAAATTTGCACGTACTTACATACAACACGTCGATCAAAAGTTTTATCGCCAGCTACACACTAGTTTGCAGTTAGTAATACGAAATTACGGATGTTTTTGCATTATTGTAGATTTGTATCGATATATGTAGATGTCGATCACCCAGACTTCAGTTAACTTATTCTTAATAATTAAATTTCCGAAACAATACATCCAAGTATTTTCCTCTTTTCCCAATCTCCGTTATACCCAGGTTTTTTAAATGTTTCGTTTTTTTTTTAATTTTCGCATTCCCGCCAATAGGCAAATACCCGCCAACAGTGTCAACTTCAGAACTAATCAGCCAGACAAATTGGTGGTTCGACTAGGTTACCCAAAGCTTAAACCTCACTAGATGGTGCCACAATTGCAAATTTTGAGTTTTAATTTTTGTGTGGAGTAGTCTTGGTATTTCTATACTGTAAATTATGTTTAGCGCACTCTTTAAATAAATATTTAACTATTACAACAAACATTGAACACTTCATTGTACAAAAACTACCCCTTAATGTCGACAGAATGTTTCTTGACTCTATTTCTAAGTATCACTCACACATTCAAACAGTCTTACTGGGATCCTTGTAGTAGACAATTTGGCACAGCGTGAGTAGGCTTCAATAGCGTTGCGGTATGTACGTGGAAATACATGCAAGAGGATGTGGGTTCGAGACTCATTAAGTTTTTTTTGTTATCAGTATTATCAAGTACCTATTATTAATAAATTATTTTATGAGAAATATGAGCGTTTTCCATTAAAATATTAAAAATCTGATTCTCACACATCATGATATTTTTGGGTTCTTCCAACTCAGAATCACCAGCATAATCAATCCTCGTGCTAAAAAAACCCGAAAATTTGTATTGAAATTTTAGTTTTACATTGAAATTTCTTTCACACTAAAATGTGACGTAATGGTCTGGATATTTTAGGATATCTTTTTTTAATGCTAGGGTGGAGAAGATTCTTAGTAGAATGAACCTAAGAAAGTCCAAATTTGTAAGTCAGATTTTCCGGTATTTTTTTCAAAAAAAAACGCTGTTTTGTTCTAAAATTAAAGCAATCCCTTACTGCCCAGCCTTTAAAAAAGTAGGTACTATTTTACAGTAGAATTAAAAAAAATTTTTACGATACATTAAATTAAATTACAGTGAGTTACAAAATTGCATGGCCTTCTATTTATAACCATTATAAAAAGAAATTAGATATTTTCCATGCTTGTTTATATTATTGATTTCCCGATATTTAGACACTACTAGAAGTTTCACAAAATGCCTAGAGATAGAAAATTATTTATTCATTTTATTTATTGCCAATTTCATTCAACGGATCACATCATATCCAATTTATGTGTTTATGTATTTCATTGTTTTCTACCTAGTTGGTTATTAAATTCTGTTACTGCAATAATCTTTATCTACATAAAATATACCAACGAAAGTTTAATAAAGTATATATTAAAATGAAGTACACAAAATCAGGAATTACATATGACAATATCATTCAAAATCGCCTCCTCTGGCTTTGACACAGGCCCTCAAACGACGAGGCCAGTCATCAATAGCGGCACGCACGATTGTCATGTCTAATTCCGTCACTGTCTTAACTATGGCCCGCTTGGTTAAGATTTGTGTGGGGTTTAGCACAGGCTTTCTCCTCAATAACCTGCTATATGGCATAATCCAGGGGGTTTAGCGTTTAGGTCCGGGTTGGAGGACAGCCAGTCTTCGTGGGCAATAAAAACAATTTTGTTCCTTCGAAACCAGGCTTGAGTTGTTTTTGCCTTATGTGCAGGAGCTGAGTCCTGTTCAAAGATCCATGGCTGGTTTTGAAATAGGGTGTGGCTTAAGGGCTTCACTATTGGTTCGAGAACGGTTTCCAGTTTTCGGTTTTCACACCTTTTTCACAGAAATGAATCTGTGTTAGCCCTGAGTATGACACACCCAAAATCATGTTTGGCGGGTGCCCACATTTGTGCAACGCAATAGGGTTGTTTCCATCTACAAATCTTAGGGCATAATTGTATCCCAAAAAATTCTTTTGGATTATAAGAACATGTTAAACTACTTTTAGGGGACCTGTAATGACCATATTTTTGTAAATATTGAATTTAAAATATCTTTTGGCACACGTCACGTGACCAAACTCGAAACGTCATTGAAGATTCTGATGACGTCACAACTCTCGGAGTGACACTGTTGACAGTTAGGCGATTAACAACAAATGACAAATATCAGTTGACAGTTCGTATCTTCTACGTGTGTATGTAGTTATGTGTCAAACCATAAACTGTGACGTCACACAATTTTCAAAGAGCGTTTTGGGCGCGAAAGCATCTGTCAAAATATATTTTGTTAATTTAACATATTTAAAGCCGTTTTTAGTACATATAAAAGCTGAATTTTAGTTAATATAGAAAGTAATACAAGCGTTTCAAAAAATTGGAATACGATTCTCTTTTAGGCCCCAATTCATTATAGATACGACGAGATAAGCGTTATGTGTGGTATATAATTATAGCTCACAAATCCACCACATTACTTCATTTTTTTATTTTTTCGGTAGCATTTGTTTTAACGGAAATAAAGAGGTTGCAAATCGAGTAACAGAACTTCAGAACAGATATCATTTGATATTTACCAGTCGCTTTTCGGTGAAGGAAAACATCGTGAGGAAACTGGACTAATCCCAACAAGGCTTAGTTTTACCCTCTGGGTTGGAAGGTCAGATGGCAGTGGCTTTCGTAAAAACTAGTGCCTACGCCAAATCTTGGGATTAGTTGTCAAAGCGGACCACAAGCTCCATTGAGCCGTGGCAATATGCTGGGACAACGCTAGGAAGAAAGAAAGAAATCGAGTAACAGAACTTAGTAACCAACTAGGTATAATAGTTATGATGTAAATGTCCATATCATGTTGGAGTCATATATGTATTAGCCAACTAATTATTCAAGATCAATACACTTAGCTCCCTTAGGTATTCGCCTAAGTACAATCTCGGGCAAAATTGAGTTTTATAAAAGTGAACTAGTTTCTAGGTCATATTTTCTATGAATTGTCATTTTTGTAGACTCCAATTACAGTTATACTTTTCCTGGTTTTTCGCGGACCAGAATACCGATGATTTTTGTAACTTGATTTAGACGTTTTTTTGTTATTTCATTTTCAATCCAAAAACACATAAAATCACAATTCAGAACATGCGGCAGCGTTGTTTTCTATCAAGTACCTCAAGCACCAGGGCGGCTACCGGGAAAATCGAAATTCGTCAATTTCGGGCATTTTTCTCTGTCACTCTAATTACGTCTTAGTGAGAGTAAAAGAGAAAGATCCCCGCAATTTGCGAATTTAGGTTTTCGCGGTAGGCCCCCACGTCCTGTCAAGTTTCAGCAGTGTTGCCAGGTGAGCGGAAGAGAATTATCGTACTTGAGTGTCAATATTATTGTATCGTTGAAAAAAATATCGTACGCCAATCAAAAAGGCAGCCCCTAAAAATGTCTAGCAAAATAAGCTTAAATTTCCAATTAATAATAAAAAAAGACAATTTTCGTCTAAATTGCGTAAAAAATCTGTTTATGTTTGTGTATTTTTGGGATAGACTCAAACGGTATACACAGGAAATTGTGACATTTTAAACTTTAAACTTACACCAAGGAGCCGAACACCCAAAAGATACTAATTTTAGCCTATTTCTGAGAGAAAGTGTCATATTTTGCTTCAAATTACTAGACTTTTAAGGTGGCATCATCCATGGGCTGAAATTATAGTACTTTAGTGTACGATAATGCTCTTTGGAACATTACGTCATACCGGGGCCCAAATTATCGTACATGTACGACAATTATCGTACGCCTGGTCACACTGAGTGTCAGTGTCGACAGAGTCAGCTATAAACGCGTCAAACATCGCAACGTCGCGCCGATGGCCGGCCGAGGCATGGAGTGGCAACGCCGCAATGTATTTGTACACGACATTTGTCACACACACATGAGTAAAATTTATAAAAATATAACGTTGATTATTGCATGATTTCTGTATGAAACAAAGTTTTTCTATTAATTTAGTGCAAATGAATATTCGAAAGTAGATAGATGCGCAACTATTTATGTAATAATATTGTGTAATTAATAAATAAATAGCGATTGTTTTTTGTATGAAAATCGAACCACCTTAAATAAAAACATTCTACTGAAACACACCCAACTTGTTAGTAGAAAACGCAAGAAATTCAAAATTTCTGTGGAAAGGAATTAAAGATACTTAGTGTAATAAAATTAAAATAGTAATTGTAAAATTGTAAATAGAATCAAATTGTCGCTCATGGGCGTAAACTAACAAATTAACATAGAATTAATTAATGCTTGAATGTATCTCATTACGTGAAATGTATATTTCTTTTGAGGTACGGCGGGGTTTTTAAATTTTGGGTGTGCCAGAGTATCATATTGATTTCGACATTTAGTTCTAAGTACCTGGGCGACCGAGCTTTGCTCGTTTATAAGTATAACTATTTATTGTAATATGGTGGTGTATAGGCGATAATCTTAACTACATTTTTTTACTAAATTAAACTTGTCTAAAACAATAAAAATTAAAAAATTATATATAAACTTGAACATATAAAAAAAACAAAACAAAAGTTAGTCACCGGGCGAGATTCGAACCCGTAACACTCGTTTCTAACCGTCCGCGTCTTAACCCGCTGGACCAGACGGACAGTGGCCGGCCACACGAAATTAGCGACCATATTCTGCGTCGAAAGAAAAACGCATGAAAACTAGAAAACACGCGTTTTCCCAAACATAAGACTAATCTAGATCGATTGCATACTCTCAAAAACCCCCATATACCAAATTTCAGTGAAATCGTTAGAGCCGTTTCCGAGATCACAGAAACATAGTTATATATATATATATACAAGAATTGCTCGTTTAAAGGTATAAGATAGTTCATTAAGAACGCATTATTAAGCGTGCTTGGGAGCATTTTTATTAATTTGAGTGATCGAAGTTTATCATAAATCTAAAAAGTGATTAAAATTGTGTACAGTCAGCATCAAAAGTAGCGGATCAAATAATGCTTCATAATTATCTACCATTCTGTAACAGCTTAACAAAAAGTGATGTCTTTAATATAGAACAACAAAGACTGTAAAAGATATACTTTGGAACGCGAATTATAGAAATGTATCCATATTTGGAAAAGTTATCCCGAATATCAGATATCTTTGGCGCGTTGTTTCATCCGCTACTTTTGATGCTGAATGTACGTGTGGACGCTAATAGATGAGATTGACACCAATTTATTTTCTGATCAAATTGGTCAATTTGATCGTCTCGTCTGGACGGGCGTTAAAAACCGGCATATTGTTTAGAATATGCGGTTCTATGTTGTGTATAAATTCGTAAATACTTAGTTAAATCAAAAACTTTACATTAAATTAATGAATATAAGTGATATGAAGGCTTCATGCCTACTACTTACTTCCGAAGCTTATGGCCCAGCCCAAAAGGTAAAAGTAATTTGTTACCAGATCGATTGAAATCTACAAATAAAATTGGTTTACTCTTGTATACTTCGATTTGTTATTATTATATGTCTTTCCCATCACGGAACAATGGTGCTCCGGACCTTTGGGAGGCGTGCGCGGAGCCGAAGCCAACACGTAGAGGCCCTTTTGACACTTTAATGAAATGTAAGGGGTACACCTAGCGGATGCTGCCCTTGCCCGTGTCATGGGACGCACGCAGAGGCAGCACCCGCCAGGGTGTAAGGACTATTTGAGGGTTGATGGAATCTAAAATGAACTGGGCTATTGGGTGAAAGCGATGGACTAAATACTGGGCTATGGGATAAAAAACCGGACGCCTGCCTAATAAAAGGGTATTCAATTTTATTTCCGGCAGACGGTGACTCGCCCCCACAAGATGGGCCCCCACAAAAAGCGACATCTAGGATGGCTCAAGGGCAACACCGGTGTGAGGGCTCAGGGGTGTCGAGAGGTGTACGCCGCTTTCTACCCAGTGGCTGCGAGCAGCCACTGTGCCAACTCGCGTCTTATGCAATTTTTCACTTCCACCCCTGGAGCTTATCGCTCCAACGACTCCACTCTGGCCGGCCGGCTAAGGCAAGCCAGAGGCAGAGAATCCTGTCCCACCCACCCTCCTTGCGGCTAACAGAACTCCCCAGGAGCACTCGGGTACGTGAGGTCGCTACTCCCCAACAGCTCGCCACAAGCTGCCCTGCGTTGACTGATTGCACTGGTAAAACCAGCGGGCGATGGGGTCGTCACATCCCTACGCCAATTTATTATTATTATTATTAGAAAAAAGAATGAGTGCTACTGTACAGTGTGAGCTGCAATTTTATTTTTATGTATCCTTTTGTAATAGATAATGCCTATAGAATGATTTTTAGGTTCATCCATGGTATTTATAAATAATAAAACGATTATTAGTGTCGAGTAGCTGAAATACACGAACAACATTAGTAACAAACATCAGTTGTGACCGAACTGTGACGTCATCGGCTCTGTAGAATTCGCGCCAGAAATTATGAGCGATTCAACCGCTCAAAATTTTTCAACATGTTAAATATTTTTTCACAAAATAATGTAAAGATTTATAAAAGTATTTTTTATTTTTTCCGGTGTTCAACCGATATAAATAATTATAAAAAAAAAATCATGCATGAGGCTAATTTTTTTTGTTGGCCCTAAAGAGGTAATATGACGACCGGTCTGGCCTACTGGGTAGTGACCCTGCCTATGAAGCCGATGGTCCCGGTGATGAGCATGGATATTTGTTCCCGAGTCATGGTTGTTTTCTATGTATAGTATTTATAAATATTTATTATTATTATATATATCGTTGTCTAAGTACCCTCAACATAAGCCTTATTGAGCTTACTGTGGGACAGGGATCCGAAACCGGTATTTTTTGTATGGGAACGAAAACGGTATTTTTTCGTTCTTTGTTAATTATTTCCTTTCTAATTGGGCAATCTAATAATACGAAGTCGTTATCTAAAAACACAACCGAGTCCTATATTTAGAGTATAAAATAAACCGAAATATATGTTTATTTCAAAGTTTTTCCAAAAAACCGGTTCCGATCCCTGCTGTGGGACTTAGTCAATTTGTGTTATAATGTCCTATAATATTTATTTATTTATTATTTGTTTCAAAACTAGCCACGTGTGAGTTAACTCGCGTCCTAAAGGTCACAGCTCATTAGAGCCACCCCGCACCCGACCCTCACCGCCTCGCCTCGAGCGGTTAGTATTCTTCGTATGGATTTCTATGGGCATGCGCTCACTACATCAACTTCGTACCACCACCGGATAAGTTGATGTAGTGAGCGCATGCCCATAGAAATCCATACGAAGAATACTAACCGCTCGAGGCGAGGCGGTGAGGGTCGGGTGAGGGGTGGCTCTAATGAGCTGTGACCTTAAGGGTTACATGCATCGCACATGTTTTTACTAAGCACGCATGGCATCTTTTTAGTTAAAGAATTTATTGGCTAAGTGTCCTGTTTTTAATTAGGCGCTAATTGTCATTAAATTACGATTCTGATGGTTAAATGGAAAGGAATTATCTAGGTACCTATTTAGTAACCATGCAATCCTGAAAAGATGAAAGAAATACTTATGCGCTTTTTATTATGTTCAAATTACGCCTAATTTTATAATTATGGTTTTAATTGAAACCATACGCGTTCCCAATGAGAAACGTGTTGCCTCAATCAATTGTTGTTTGGCCTATTTACGATAACGTTTAGTAGGTTGACAAAAAAGGGTCAAGGCAATAAAGCCAACCTTGGCAAAGAGGACTTTATCTTTCAAATATATTCAAACGAAACTAATTGCCGCCGATTGCATGACAAGAAAATTGTAAAACGCACCAACAGTCAATGATATTATAACTCCAGATAGGTTATAGGCGCTCAAAATTGAAGTGCTTACCTTGTACACATTGTACAAGTTGCCTTTAGTGGCGCCTGGGCAAGCGAGAGTTGTGCACATCGAAAATGGTCTGCGAAAATTAATTAACAATAACAGATTCATTCGTAGGTAATGAAATAAATATGGAAGTATTTTTTGTGCTCCTTATGTACGAGTATAACCTATCTATAGTTATATAATACTATCTGTTCCCGCGACTTCGTACTTGTGCATTTCGCGTTTGCGTTCGTACGCATTATTCTTTAAGTCTCTTAAAATGGGTACTGAAGTAGAACTGTGTCACTTTGTAATATTAAAAATTAAAAACTAAATGAAATTATTTTCAATATTGCTTTTTGGGGTTAGATATGAGAATATCTCGTATTATTTGTGGTATAAAGTACAAAAAAAAAATCAGCCTTATCGTATCTGAAGGACCCCAAACTATTATTTTTTTAATTTAAAAAAATGGCCGAAATGTAATGATGTGGTATATTTTTAGAATCGCCCCAGAAAGCCCGTTCATATGCTACCACAGATGATAGGTTTCTAAAAAAACAAAATGACTCAGCACTCCCCTCTTACGGGATTTTTTTTTAGAGAAGATTAGAGTATAACATACATTTAATTATTTGTCATTTAATGCAATGTTCCTACTATATCATATCCCGGGTTTTTGGGTGCGGGAATGATATCGTGTATAACTTTGTTTATTCTAAAAAAGTTACCAAACTATTAGTAAGGTCCAAATGGGCTTCGAAGTGTAAAACAAACCGCGTCCAAAAACCCGGTATTATATGAATGATACTAGTCAGGTCGTAAGTAAGTCATAAGTTCTGTCACAAAGGTTTTTACTGGTAAAAAAGTGATAGACCGGCACAGATCCTTTACTATTCATATACTAGTATATGGTTTAAAAGCTAGTAGATTGTTAACGTAACGTTAAAGGGATAAAATGATTTACCCGAGTTAAACACTCTACTTTTCATTACGAATTCGAGGAACGTAAAATACATAGACGTTTTCATACATACATACAAGTGTTTTAAACATGACTAACTATAATTTTTTACAGCATTTGTTGAGGGTCCTTTCAAGTAACCATTTATGTAAAAGTATCGTGATTTAAAGAATGGGGGGTCGAATATCAGAATGGAAATTGTATAACAGATCTACTTAGTCAGGTCATAAGTTCTGTCACAAAGGTTTTGACTCATACAAAAAATATAGGTACAGATAATGCCTTATTATTGTTATTATGCATATATATGGGTTGAAAGCTTATTAAATGCTGTATTATTTACAACATCATTTATTTATTCTTCTTTTTTACATGGTTGAATCTTACATAAAACAAAAGCTGAATCTTTTTTCTTTCTTAAAATATATATTTTATGTGTATCGGTATTGCCGAGATTGCAACTGTACGTTTTACCAAACCTACTCGTTGGATGACAGTCCAAAAATTAGCGTGTCACTGAAAAGTACCCTAAGTTTGAAAGGTACAGACTGAAGTACAACCCTGTTGGAGAACTAAATTCTGATGATAAAAGAACGTTCTAATAAAGTAGGTACATACAAATGAACAATTGTACCTATTTTATTAATGTGAAGTATATTTTTTCACAATTTAACCGCATATTCGCGTACCATCCCAAAGTAAACAAGCAGTAAATAAATACGCAATCTAATTTTAAACTAATTATATTACGTTTTGATCAGTATAAAACAACCTTTCAAATGATGACAAAGTTTTTTTATTAAAAGCTTTGTATTACATTTTATCAGTCAAAACCTTTATGACAGAACTTATTACCTAAGTGCAATATCGCCATTCGTTGAGAATTACTTACATTCCTACCTTATATCAGGAATACATTTTTGTGGATACCTTACCTACTGTCATTATGAAACTACATAATATAACTGCCACAAATGTGATCTGGTTTTAGTCTTGATAACGCTCCAATATTTAGGTAACTACGTCCATCTCTAAATTCAGGTCACCGGCTAAGATAGCCACTTGCAAGCCACTTACTTTATCGTTTAGTATTTTGTTATATCCGTGACTGATTTGTAGTATATGAATATATTTAACTTATGAATGTGAACTTGGAAGAACATTTATTTAGTTTCTTATTTGTCTAATCGAGCTTAATAGCGAGCATTAATTCAAATGACGGGAAGGAGCCTAATGAACCTAAAAGCAAGTAAAAATATATAAAACGTATTGGCGGAATACGCTCAGTTTACGAGATATATCCCTTATTTTTCAAAATAACGATATACAAACGCCTTTTGCAATATTTTAGGTACTAATCAATCGAACGTGATCGAACGACATAATTGGAACGCTGTGTTAGTTATCAATTTCGCGCAACAGGCGACCTAGTTATTTAACAAAAGTTGAATTGTACCTCAGTATCACTAAATTAACATGTAATATCCGAACTATCGGATATGGGCGTAAATGCTGACATAATTGGCCCAACACCGCCGGTCAAATACATTAAGCACCATAGGTAAGTAAATAATAATTCGCAGGGCAGTGTTGTGTTCTTTTGTAAGTTAAGTATTTGTATATACTTACTAATATTTGTTTATGGTCAAGAGATGTTTGGGAGTTGGTTATGCCACATGCGTACTGCGGTGGGACCCGGTGCAGTTTCTTCTCGGCGAGGTGGACGTCTCCAACTGCGAGCTGCCAAACCCAGCACCGCTGGCTCACACGCTCTTGACACACGATTTTCAACTAAAACATCGGAATAAAGGGTTCAATTAGGTACTGCCGTGATCTGGGTGGCCTAGTGGTTATGGATAGTGGTATACCTCGAATGTAGAAATCGCTGATTATATCCCAGCTCTGGGCCTAAGCTTTGGTTACTTTTTCTTTTATATATGACATGATTTCAGTTTATAAGTAACATTTGCTCAGCTTATTCTTGTAATTATTGGCATCATATTAAATTGTACATACTCATGTACGTAAGTAGCTAAAATAGTTAAGTAAGTTTTTATTTTTACGTATGAGTGGATATAAATGTCTCGATATTTTACACCCAAATTCTAATTCTTATTGCAGTCTAATCGCCTAATAGTAATTTCAACAGTTAGACTAGATACTTTGTAACATTATAAAATAACAAACTAAATCAGGGTACGACATTTCGGAAAATCAAAATTGAAATCACATGTGATAAATAAATATTCATACTTGCTGGGTGTCGGGTGGTATTCGGGCGGCTCTCAAAGTGCCGATGGTGGCGAAGATCAGTAGAGCGGTGCGGGCGGCGAGGCTGGGCCGCGCGGGCGTGGGCCGCCGCGCGTAGGGTGCGCGCGCAGGACGCATGCCGACGTGCTGGGGCGCGACGACGCTCTGCCGAAACGCGCACGCCACCGCACTGTCCGCCGTTTGACCCATACTCGCGACCCGCAACCCAAGATGAACCCATTATAGATATAAGTTCACCCACCCAATTTCGGCGATAGCGAATAGTTTTAGATATTATTAAGCGCATGAAAAATTAGGCAATTTGTAATTAATTACTATTTAGGCAAGTTTTGAATGATTAAAATAATAACAGATTGGTGATGATAAAAATAACTCTCAAAAAAAATTAAAAACTTGTAACTAAACTAAACTGGCTTAGTATTTCAATTAAAATTAGATAAAATCCATTGGAATGAGCTTAAACGATCGATGTGTCTCGACGAAATTTTAAGTATTTCACCAGGTCAAGATATTCTTTTTCTACCTATCTGAAATCGGCTGAAACGATTTTTACCAAACAAAATCTAGCCACCTCACCAGGGATCGGAAACCGGTATTTTTTGTATGGGAACGAAAACGGTATTTTTTCGTTCTTTGTTAATTACTTCATTTCTAATTAGGCAATCTAATAATACGAAGTCGTTATCTGAAAACACAACTGAGTCCTACATTTAGAGTATAAAATAAACCGAAATATATGGTTATTTCGATGTTTTTGCAAAAAACCGGTTCCGATCCCTGCACCTCACAAACAAAACAAACTTAGGCTCTCGATGATGTTCGGGTTTATGTCATTTGCATATGCCCCATGTCCTAAAAGCTTTTTTTATATACTACGTCGGTAGAAAATAAGCATACGGTCCGCCTGATGGTAAGCAGTCTCCGTGGCCGACGTAGTATTAAAAAAAATGTGTTAATGCGCATTGCCGCCGTTGCCGACCCTAATTACCCCCCGCACCCTCGTTGAGCTCTCTGGCAAGCTTAGGTACTCACCGGCAAGAACACAACACTATGAGTAGGTTCTAGTGTTATTTGGCTGCGGTTTTCTATAAGGTTCTTCGCCAGTTGGGCTCTAGTGCTAGCTC
The DNA here is from genome assembly GCF_033807575.1 of Cydia pomonella. NCBI lineage: Eukaryota > Metazoa > Arthropoda > Insecta > Lepidoptera > Tortricidae > Cydia > Cydia pomonella. The sequence continues at coordinate 13,002,716 of NC_084703.1, read as the reverse complement.
AAGTGGCTAGCTGATAAGTCTCCGGCATAAAAAGTTTCTAACAATCACCGTTCGCTAATTCAAGACCATCGATATTGTTAAGTTAAGCAAACGTCATATCACAAAAGCTCTAGAATAATGTTCATATTACCAAAGATACCTTGATTGAGTAAGATGCGTAATATCTAAGACAATTTCGTGCGGCGAATTTGACAGGTAAACGAGATGGCGCTGTACAGCTCATACATTATGCGGTAACTCTGAATAATCTGATTGTCAAAAGTTGACATTTGACAATTCAGTGACCGCAAAACTATGAAAGTTAGAGGCAAGGAACACAATCTCCATATACCAAAAAGTGTCCGACAAAAAACCATAAATAGGTGGCGCTACAAGACCTCGAATACTTGAGAAAAAAAATCTAATCATAGACAGCGCACTTCACTCCGTCAATAACGCCTAGGTTCTTAGCTACTCTAGCGCTACTCTGGAGAGATTTGGAACTATTATTTATAGGTGACAGCAGGACACTTTTGCAAAAAATTCTGCCTAAGGAGTTTCTGTTCCTTGCCTACCTACCATACGCAAAACATATGGCGCAGTACAGCGGCATCTGTTCTGGATATCAAATTAGGGGGCAAGCTTTTTTCTTTATCTTTACCTCTCTATTACAATCAATTATTTTTGATATTACAACACGAGGTGTGACGTCCTCTCTATTTTGTTAGTATGTACGTATGATTCGATTTTCTACTGAGCGAACGTGTAACCAATATAGATTGTGGATATTTAGAACCAAAAAGTAAGTATATTTTAGAACGATCACTCGAAGCAAAGAGCATATAATCACTACGTTTCTCGAAGAGTCGATTTTTCCTTAGATTTATTAACCCTGGCAAATTGTTCAAAACTTACCTAAACCACAAAATAATATCATACAGAACGGACATGCTCTACCTACCCCGCTCCATAATTTTTGTATAATTACATTCAATAACTCCAGTCTAATTGAAAATTTGTGAAATTTTCACAATTATCTTAGTTGAAAATATGTTCGGGTTTAAGAACGTACAATTTTAACATATATTTTTTTATTGATTATAAGGTTCCTTGCTGTCTTATAAAGAAAATAGAAAATATATAACAAATTAAGATGACCGGTCTGGCCTAGTGGGTAGTGACCCTGCCCTGGTATGAACATGAAGCCGAATATCCCGGGTTCAAATCCTGCTAAGGGCATTTATAATAATATAATAATAATATAATATTTATTTCAGGCAATGTACCCATATCACAAATGACTAATTTACAACATCACATTAAAATACAATAACCTAAAATGTAAAAAAAGGTATATAAGAATAAAATAGAAACGTTCTTACAATGTATACAACTGGTCACTTATTTTCTATTTCGTTCGCGATGCATTGTCACCCAGTATTTAAAAAATCGGCAGTCCAGACGTTCAGACAGAGTGCGGAGAATCTCATTGTCTGATGTGCCCAGGCGATCCCTAAACGATGCTATGCGCGATCTCATCACCGCATAGAAATCCGGGAATTTATGTGTGCGATGAGCACGGATATTTGTTCCTGAATCATGGGTGTTTTCTATGTATTTAAGTATTTATAAATATTTGTATATTGTATATATCGTTGTCTAAGTACCCTCAACACAAGCCTTATTGAGCTTATTGTGGGACTTAGTGTAAGAATGCCCAATTATACCTATTTATTATTTATTTATAGCAATTTAAGCACTACAACGCATTTTTATTTGGTGAAAATAACAAAAAGCTTCTAAAGGCCGTTTACGCACACCTTTTTAGGGCTCCGTAATAAACTAGGAACCCTTATAGTTTCGCCATGTCCGTCTGTCTGTCCGTCCGAGGCTTTGTTCCGTGGTCGTTCGTGCTAGAAAGCTGCAATTTGGCACGGATAAATAAATCAATAACTAAAGCCGACAAATTCGTACAATAAAATCTAAGAATTTAATTTTAAGGCTACCTCCCCTACACGTGAAGTGGGGGTGATTTTTTGTGTGGGGTATTGGTTGAAAGGTCTTTCTAAACTAATAGGGGTCTTCAACAAACATTTCTTGATAAAGTGAATATAATAATAATAATAATAATTTAGCCTATATACGTCCCACTGCTGGGCACAGGCCTCCTCTCATGCGCGAGAGGGCTCGGGCTATAGTCCCCACGCTAGCCCAATGCGGATTGGGAACTTCACATACACCTTTGAACTTCTTCGCAGATGTATGCAGGTTTCCTCACGATGTTTTCCTTCACCGAAAAGCTAGTGGTAAATATCAGATGATATTTCGTACATAAGTTCCGAAAAACTCATTGGTGCGAGCCAGGATTTGAACCCACGACCTAGTGACTAGTGACGACTATTTGAAGTGAATATATTCGGAGATAATCGCCCCAAAAGAAAAAAAATGTCCCGCTCCCCTTTAACTTTTGAACCATAGGTCCAAAAATATGACAGAATCACAGAAGTAGAGCTTAAGAAAGGTGAGAGTCAGAATGGCGGGTGTACCTAAATAAAATCAAATGAAAAGCATACCATATTTTTGTACCTAATTTGTACTATTATGGTATTCTATTTATTGACAATAACAATATACATAATGGATATATACAGATGATTACTATAACTAGCTTATATCTAAAATAGGCCCTATTTGTACTATTTAGTACCTCGTTTAAAAAAAATTGTACCTCACGGTACGTAAAGTTATCATCAAAAAACAGGTCACCCGCCATCCTGACAGTCAGAATGGCGGGTGTACTTTATTACGCTATGTTCCCGTGGTTATTGATAAATTCTATAAAAGCCAAATTTTTGTACCTTTTTTGTACCTTCATATTCAATTATAATATGAGTCATTTTATTTGTGCTTTCCAAGTTTTACTCATTTTATATTTTGCTTGCTATTACAATTTTGCAGGCGTTATAATTTTTCAAGTTATCGATTTAGTTTTTAAGAAAAAACGCTTAGGTACTAAATCCTGGCGTAATAAAAATAATTGTACCTTAGCGTTAAAAAAGGCTAGGCGCTAATTCAAAGAAATCTTCCTAAGAAAAATCATTTTTAAGACATGATTTTCTGAGTTATTTGAACTTAACAGATTAAACATTAAAGGTACTTAATCCTGTCGTAATAAAAATAATTGTACCTTAGCGTTTTTTTTTTAAATTAAATCGATAACTTGAAAAATTATAACGCCTGCAAAATTGTAATAGCAAGCAAAATATAAAATGAGTAAAACTTGGAAAGCACAAATAAAATGACTTATATTATAATTGAATATGAAGGTACAAAAAAGGTACAAAAATTTGGCTAATAACCACGGGAACATAGCGTAATAAAGTACACCCGCCATTCTGACTGTCAGGATGGCGGGTGACCTGTTTTTTGATGATAACTTTACGTACCGTGAGGTACAATTTTTTTAAACGAGGTACTAAATAGTACAAATTAGGTACAAAAATATGGTATGCTTTTCATTTGATTTTATTTAGGTACACCCGCCATTCTGACTCTCACTAAGAAAGACATTAAATGAAAACTATAGCGGACATTATTAGTTTATCTGTTTTTGAGTTATCGCAAAGTCTCCCCTTCATAGTAAAAAGACGTACATCCACAGTTAAACGTTATTACGACATTAAATAGGTTGTTAAATTTATTGGTAAATAAACTAAATTTTAAGATAAATATTGCTTATTTTACTCATTCTATTTTTATTGAATATTTTTAATTTATCCAAAAGAGTTTCATTGTGTGGCTGTATGAGTAATGCAATTGCCTATTGGCAGCTTTAGAACGCAAGAGTAAAAAAATAATAATTTTTAAGAAAAAAAAAACCGACTTCATTGAGGGAGACAGGTGAAAGAACGATTATTGTTGATTTGAGATTTCATACAATGAAATTAAAAAGACAGCGTCCTACGCCTAATTATGTAGAAAAGGAGGTAACATGTTTTTTTTTTTGCCACTGCACCCACCTTGACACATTTCAGATTTGCCCTATGGTTGATTGGTAAGATACCTACCCGCAATAGGGTATTCGACTGTATTTAAGATAAATTATTTCAAACCATGCATGAAATAAAGCACCAGATAATTATTAAAAAAACTAAATAGGTTAGAAATATAAAAATGTGCCTTGAAAACCTAACTGCTTGGCAAAAAGAACAAATTGCCAAACGTGAACTATGATCATCGAAGATTTCCGTTCTGTTCATCATCAGCAGTTCCACTTCATCAAATGTCACTTCTACAAATGTAAATACTTGATTTGTTAATGAAAATACTAAGATCACTATATATATATGCCTTTAACATATGAGGAGTGGTGTTTGACGATCCTTTTGTGAAATTCTTATTATTAAGTATACGTACCTATAATAATTCAATGTTTTTTTGAGAACAATAATAACTGCATCAATAAATTGCTCTAATATTTAGATTAAGATGATATTTGTAAAATTTGACGATTTTAAAGTGCTTGTTGCTAGGCCTATTTGAATAAAGAATATATTGATTTGACTTGACTTGCTTCCTTCCTTCCTTCGAGTCCTCATGGACCCCATCGTCAGAACTCGAACTTGACAAAAATTTGTCTTAATAATCTAATTTGCTTAACAAACACAGCGAAGAGGACAAATCTCCAAACGTGTACTATGCGTCGTTGAAGAGTACCATTCTGATCATCATCAGCAGCTCCACTTCATCAAATGTCACTTTTTAAAATGTAAATGCTTGATTTGTTAACGAAAATACAAAAATCACTATATGTATGCATTGCATATTTGAAGAGTTCACTCGATTCCTCATGGACCCCATCGTCAGGACTCGAACCTGACAAAAAATTGTCTTGAAAATCTAATTTACTTAACAAACACAGCGAAGAGGAGAAATCGCCAAACGTGTACTATGCGTCGTTGAAGAGTTCCATTCTGATCATCATCAGCAGTTCCACTTCATCAAATGTCACTTTTTTTAAATGTAAATGCTTGATTTGTAAAAGAAAATACATAAATCACTATATGTATGCCTTTCATATTTGAAGAGTTCCCTCGATTCCTCATGGACCCCATCGTCAGAACTCGAACTTGACAAAAAATTGTTTTGAAAATTTAATTTACTTAACAAACACAGCGAAGAAGAGAAATCGCCAAACGTGTACTATGCGTCGTTGAAAAGTTCCGTTCTGATCATCATCAGCAGTTCCACTTCATCAAATGTCACTTTTTTTTATATAAATGCTTGATTTGTTACAGAAAATACAAAAATTACTATATATATATATGCCTTTCACATTTGAAGCGTTCCCTCGATTCCTCATGGATCCCATCATCAGAACTGAGTTTTGACAAAAACGGGACCAATCTGTATATATATAAATTCAAACAAAAAAATAATTTTCAAAATTGGTTCAGAAATGACGGAGTTATGGAGTAACAAACATTGAAAAAACATACTACCGAATTGATAACCTCCTCGTTTGAAATCTTGAAGTCAGTTAAAAAGTAAGAGCACTCATCACTCATGTACTATGCATTACGTCTAGGACTTATTGCTATACTTTACTTTTTCATGCTTTTTAATGAACAAACATTTTAAAATTACTGCAGTTTGCTAAAATATGTGCTTTTCATCTATATACCAATCTAAATGTTTTTCGCTATGGGATATTTATCTTTAGACATGCAAAGTCTCCTATTGCAAACAAGTCCAACCAAAGGAAAAAAAAATCATGGCCTCCGTCTATTACTTTAATTGGGTACTGATTATGCCAAAGTTGCCTATTTGTTGAACTCGGGTGAAAGGTACCATTTCATCCCTTGGTTAACAATCTACTAGCTTTTAGTGACGGGAGCGAGCTCCAGTTTAGCTTATTGTGACGGAAGAACGTAACTACGGAACCCTACAATAAGCATGGCCTAACATGCTCTTGGCCGGTTTTTATTGTCTAGGTATACAAAAAGACGTCGGTAGGTTTTGCCTCTACTAAGCATTCATAAGGAAATCCATGCTATCGGCTACGACTTAGCGCTACGACCGTAGCTCAGCGGTGAGTTTCTGGGTTTCAGTAGATAGTAGTTTTATTACAGACATTTGTATCTCACGGGAAATATAATCGATTTTCACCTTCCGAAAAAAATATGCATGTACAGTCAGCATCAAAAGTAACGGATCAAATAACGCTTCATAAGGATCTACCATTCTGTAACAGCTTAACAAAATGTAATGTCTTTAATATAGAACAACAAAGGCTGTAAAAATATATACTTTTGAATGTGAATTTTAGAAATTTATCTATATTTGGATAAGTTATCCGGGATGTCAGATACTTTTGTCGCGTTGTTTCATCCGCTACTATTGACGCTGACTGTACCTACCCCATTACTGCATGTCCACCCAGTGCCTGAAGTGTGGAATATCCAAATAAAACAACGATTGATTTACATTATTATTCAAACAGTAAACAAGTTAAAAGCAGTTAAAATTAAATTTACTATTTGCATGAGTTTGAGTAGTTCAAATAATTCTAAATATGCTCCTTGCACCACGTTTTTCGATCCTTAGCTTGTAAGTATTTAACAAAGTACAAAACATCTATTCCTAATATCTAGTTACTTACTTTTAGAAGATACTTAGAAGTACAATTTTACTAAAATCACGCGGAAGCTAAATTTAAAGCCTGGTTATTTCAGAGCTAACGTTGGAGTCCTTTTTTTTGTAAGAATGGGTTGGGTATATAAAATGATGGGAATAGTATCCAGTGTGACTGTCGCCAGAATTCTTCGTAGCACTAACCTTCCGGTAGTATTCTATGGCCTCCCCGCAGTCACAGGCCAAGCGACTCTCCGACCCGCTGCTTTCCAGTTGATATTTCGGCACAACGATAAGACTCTCAGTAGATTTAGTGGGCGCACAGTGATTGTGATTCCTACCATATGATTGGTAGTGATGAGACGTAGAACATTGGCGGTGAGTGTGTTTTTCTTGTGATTGATGTTGGTACTCGTGATGGCTTTGTGTGCTACGTCCGCTGTGACTGCGGCCATGGCTCTTGGATCGATTGGCATGTTTTGCAGTTGTATCTAAATAGCCGTATCCAAAACCATAGCCGCCAAAAGCTTTCGTAGTGAGGTTGTCCCACGATTTCGGCTTGACGTGTTGGTGAGAGCTTTGATATTGTATCTTTGGTGATGATTTTGCTTCAGACCGATCATTATCCCAAAAAAGTGTGTCACTACTTAAGGAAGTACTGTAACTAGAGACTGAATTGTCACATGGTGCAGTCGCGTTGCTTGTGGCGTATGACTGCAGGCTACATTGGCTAGTCTGTGTAGATTCCGTGGTCAAGTAACGATAACGACTCGAACATTGCCCGGATGAACACACTTTTTTTGTACGCGAGTTGGAAAAGCTGTCCGGCTTTTGTGTAGATTTATCTATTTGCTGGTATTTTTCTTTACGTTTGTGTTCCTTGGAGCATTCTTTCTTCCGCTTTATTTTCTTTCTTGAATTTGGCACACAATGCGGATCACAACATGGACTTGCTAAATCATAAGCTTCGAGGCTATTTGCGTCTTGATTGTTGTAAGCGGGCATACACGGGGTACAACTGTGACTATGACTGTTTCTGTGTGATTTTGAATGCTTCCCACCTGCTGATTTATATTCATTATTGTGATTCTCGGACGCTCTATGACATTCGTTCGGAGTTTTAACAACATAATGATGGCACTCCCGTCTGTTTCTAGGGGAGCCGACCGTTATAACGAAGCTACCAGTCCTTATATTAGGTTGTATAATACAGGCTCCATAGCGGGTATCCAAGTATTGGTACATAAACACACTGGGCTGCGGAGGTTTAGCGGCAGTGACGTTTTCGCTGGAAAGCGTTGGCCGGCAATAAGTGCCATTGATGTTGTCTGTCGAGTTGTTCTCTTCATTATCGGAAGAAACGTCAGTCGGCGAAGACTTTTTCTTTTGCGAAGGTAAACTGTGCGTCTTCCAATTTGTGTCGAATAGCTGGCGCTCACGAACGGTTAATTTCTCTAGTTCTCGCAATTTAGATTGTATGGCTCGTTGTATGTTAATGTATTTGAGATGGAGCTCGACTTTACGGACGCAGTCTTCGAATATGACGACCATGCGCATGCGGGAGTCGCAGGCGTTAATGGCCTCGACGATGGCGGCGTGGTCGGCGCGCTCCACGTCGCTGCCGTTGATGGACAGGATGACGTCGCCCTCGCGCATGCCCGATGCCGCCGCCGGTCCGTCCGCTTCCACGTGGTCCACATAAGTTATTACTTCTATTTCTTGTTCCTGAAATCATATTTTATTAGCTTTGTTTTCAATCCAATATGATTTTAAAGAAGTAGGTATTACAAACGATGTTGTTTATAAATAATGTTGTTTACCCTTCATACATCCAACCTCTAAATATATAAGTAGTCTATACTTATATAAGTATGGTCTACCACTTAAGTCATTTGGTTTCTATTTGTGATTAAATATATTTCCATATAAATTAGACATTTATGGTGGCACTTCGACATTGTCGCTTTTCCAGCCGGTGCGAATTTAGCTTAGACTGACTACCTACTTAATATAAGTGGTCTATCGATGTACTGTCGAGCAATTTGCGGTTCAAGTAAATTTTGTTGTACATACTTATGCTAAGAGCAGTCCAATGTAAAATGAATCGTAAACTGCTAAAGAATCAATTTCTTCGACTGTACTTAAAGCTAATGGGCTGTTGTCATGTTAGCTAGCCTTGGTCAGTCACATACTTAGAAGCATATCATGAAATGCTTCCAGTAGGTACGTTGGTCGTAGTCGGGCATGTATTGTATTGTACCTATATTACCTATATATGTGACGTTTCCAAGCAAAAGGTCCCACTTGGTCGCTTGCTATAAGGACGCTTTGACAGGTTATTCGTATAAAAATATAAGCAAATTTCGTGTTATGGTAAGCGACAAAATGGGACCTTCCACTAGACTTTGACACATGTAAACATACCATAACATTGCTCCATTTGGTTAACAACTGACTTTGATACCTAATCATATAACGTTTTTGGCATTCAAATTAATAGTTTTAAAAACACTAGAAAAACGCGCCTATGATACGATATTCCATCATCGAATGCAAGTGCCTATCTTCCGGCTTCATCATCAGACCTAGAAACCTAATAGTGGGCAAAGTTCATTACAAGACTTTCCTTACACATCCCAACACAGCTATGATACGATGTTCGATCATGAAGTTCATATCTTCCGGCTCCATCATCAGATCAGTTCGACAGTACCATATTATTGTAAGTATTGTTATCAGAACTACATACAGCTGCCAAGTTTCATGACAATACGATCCTTGGAAGATGGTTAAATTAGTTACCTTAGATTCCATTACATACATAGTTATAGGTATTGTGTATTAATTTGGAATTTCGCACAGTGCGCCAGCAGCAGGTCTTTTTTTTAATTTCGAGATGTTTATTGTTTACCTCAACGTCTACGCATACACTCGCAATAGCATGAAATATACTCGTATGCATGGTTAAATTAAAATATGCAAATTTTATTTACCTTTTTGTAGTGAATTCCGTAGCTCTGGAGGGTGAACCCGTAGCTGCCGTTTTTTTTTCTCGACAATGATGGTCCTGCGCCGCCAGTCTTCTTCGCTTTTGGCTGCACCGCCGATCCCGCCGCCTCCGCCCCCCGGTCTCTCTGACTTTATTGAATCTCTAATCTGAAATATACAGGTTTATAAAGAAAATGTTGAACTACATATTTTTTTTACGGATCCTTTGCGCTAAACCAACCCGTTCACACTTTTTATATACCTAATTAGAAGCTGCTGTATTTTTTTTTTAAATGATAAGTATTTAAATGTTAAGGGCATCAACGCCAACCCGCCCACCCACAACTCGAACAAGTTTTGATCCTAACAACAACTCGTGTATCACCTAACCATAGCTAGAATGAATAATAGTAGTCGATTAAATCGAATTTTCCGTCGACCACATCTAAGGAACCGTTCGGCCAATGTGCTTCGGTTCTTTTTTAGGGTTCCATAGTCCACTAAGAACCCTTATATTTTCGTCATGTCCATCCGTCTGTCCGTCCGCGGCTTTGCTCCGTCATCATTAGTGCTAGAAAGCCGCACTTTGGCATGGATACGTAGATCATGCATGGCGACAGAACCGTAAAATAAAAACTACAAAAATTTTTTTTAGAGTAGGTACCTCCCATACATTTTGACGGTAACTACGGAACCCTACACTGAGCATGGCCCGACATGCTCTTGGCCGATATTATTAAGGTTTTTCCCCGCTGTCATGAAAACTTCTTCGTTTCCAAGCAAAAAGTCCCACTTTGTCGCTTACCATTATGACGAGATTTGCTTGTATTTTTATACGAATAGCCTATCAAAGCGTCCTTGTGGCAAGCGATATAGTGAAACCCTTTGCTTGGAAACAATACATATATCAATCAGTCCGATATACTACTCGGATATACGAGGCTACTGATAGTAATTAATGAAATAAATAAGAATAAATAATTTAAGTACTTACTGAATTATCTAAGGAATCCTCTTTTGAGTCGTTGCTTAAGAGTTTTTTTCCATTGCTCATACTGCTCGGACATCTTTCACTGAGTTTCGGTGAGCTCATGATTAGTTCAGAAAAACGGACTCGCCTGCATTTAAGTCTGTGTGATCCCAAACAGCATATATACACGTCCCATTACTGGGCACAAAAACTAGTCTAAATTAATTCATACTTCCTATGTAGCTGAGCACTGCATAGTTAGTTACCTCGCACGTGTCGGCGAGGCACGAAACTGTTTCGCTAGGGTGCGACAAATCATTAAAGAGCGCGCATGCGCAGCAAGTCGCACTTCACCCTTTAAAAATGTCTACCACATATTGGGCCATTTAATACACGGTGACATTTATTTAATAAAAGACTCTTTAGAGAATGCGCATTGAACATAGAACCTACGAATACGAACGAAAAGAACATATGAATGAAATAAATAATAATCAATTTCAACTTAAGGGAAGGTCCAAGTTGCTTCAATTTGATGTCCGCGGCTTTGCATATGCGCTCTAGGATAACTCTTTTCGTGTGAGCATTTAATAGTACATTTTGATGCTAGTGCGGAAAATATGTCGTATTTTTTATTATATTATATGGTAATCTACTTTTATTTATATGGTATTATTTCACGAGAATCGAGATATGAATGATATTAAAATGACATTTCCGCACGTGTATCGAACGACGATACAGTTGCGAAAAAATAAGAAAAACAGCAATATTATTTTATGCATGTTCTATAAGACTGAAACAATTGTAAATATAAAACATTGTTTTACTATTATTGTACTATTACCTAAGTATCGTTATGTACGATTATTTGTGTGTGGTATATTTAAATTTTATAAAAACAATATCGAATGTTGCCTTTGGAAACTTAAAACATGGTTGCAGTAAGAAAAACGCCTCCTTTGACAGGCGTTTCGGCAGCTATTCCGTTCCATTCAAACAACTTATTAAGAACTGTTTTTCTATATTAAAAAATAAACGTATTATAATGATGAGAAGAGGCAAGTAATAAAATATCAAATATATATTTTTAATATTCTTCCATTATCAGTAGGTTTTTATGTTCATTACGACTTTTAAAGGAAACTAACATTAACACTCAACAATAAGTAGTAATGAATTGGGATAATATAAATTTAAAAAATTTGGAAAAGTGAAAAGCATTAGTTCGCGAAACCAACTTTCCGCACGCTGAACAGCTACGTAAAGTAGAACTTTTTGAGCAACTGTATTAAAGTCTAACTTAAAACTAAACAAAAAGTCTAAATTAAAACCAAAATTTCCAAGTAATTAGTACGACTGCGAACTAGGGTATCGACATACGAGTATACTAGGCAACCGTAAAAACTAAAATCTCGTTTTAAATGAAAACGCGTTTTCCCTACCTACTGAAAATTGGTTTTTCATGTTGCGTTTTCACTAGTTAAGGTGTAGTAGTAGTGCAGTAGGCTTAGAGAACGGAGTTCTTGAAAAGTCGTACCGCTTTTTTATGTAGAGAATGAATCACTTTTGATCAAAGAGTAAAGTAAGTACTCGTATATAGGAATAGAGAGCCCTCTTGAAGCAGTTTAAGGAAACTAATTTCAAAGCGTTATCTCTATTTTGTATCCGAAACTTAGCTATGTATGTATGTGTGCACATTTACATATGTATCCGTATGTGTATGTATACTTTTTGCTACATAATATTAGGTCTACTTGGGCGGTTTACAAGTTATTTTTTTGTTTGATTTCTTGTAACTTTCATAGTATTTTGTTTATAAGATATCAAACAAAATACTACGAGTAACTTGTAAGCCGCCCAAGTAGACCTAATATTATGTAGAAATTTTTTAAAGGAATGAAATTCAAAAAAAGACATACTTTATAGTAAAGCAAGTATATGTTTATTGCTTTCAATTTGATATACAAGATAATTGATGCTATAATTGTTCCACTGGAAAATACACAATGCCGAGAAAATGCAGATGTAGGTTGAGGTCGCACTTAATTTCTTTACAGGTAAGTAGTAGTTGACATTTTACCAGAGACAGCCAGTCAGTCTATACAGGATCACGGTTATTTACTTGGATAGGATATTACTAAGGTTTTTTCATTCCATAGGCTCTGAAAGAGAGTCATTGTTATTCTCAAACTACCTTGGCAGAAATAAGTGCCTTTCATTCCTCGGTTCTATCTACTATTTCATACGCGTAATACACGCTCTACGGCTTTTTATGATTCGAGTTATCGCGCTGGCGTGCGCATTTTTAATGTGCCTATACAATCTGTATAGCAGAAGCGTTGGAATCGCGAAAGCGTGTATTACGCGTATGAAATAGAAAAAAAACACAAAAAATTTTGGGGGTTCCCCATACTTAGAACTGAAACTTTTTTTCATCAAACCCATACATGTGGGGTATCTATAAATAAGTCTTCAAAAATGATATTGAGGTTTCTAATATAATTTTTTTCTAAACTGAATAGTTTTCGTGAGAGACACTACCAAAGTGATAAAATGTGTGCCCCCCCCCCCCCCCCCCTCCGTAACTTCTAAAATAACAGAATGATAAAACTAAAATATATATATGATATACATCATGCAAACTTCCACCGAAAATTGGTTTGAACGAGATCTAGTAAGTAGTTTTTAGGGTTCCGTAGCCAAATGGCAAAAAACGGAACCCTTATAGATTCGTCATGTCCGTCTGTCTGTCCGATTCTGTCACAGCCACTTTTTTCCGAAACTAAAAAAGCTATACTGTTCAAACTTGGTAAGTAGATGTATTCTATGAACCACATTATGATTTTTACACAAAAATAGAAAAAAAACAATAAATTTTTGGGGTTCCCCATACTTAGAACTGAAACTTGGTTCGAACGAGATCTAGTAAGTAGTTTTTTTTTAATACGTCATAAAAATTAAAAAAATTTTTTTTTCATCAAACCCATACGTGTGGGGTATCTAGGGATAGGTCTTCAAAAATGATATTTAGGTTTCTAATATCATTTTTTTCTAAACTGAATAGTTTGCGCCAAAGACACTTCCAAAGTGAAAAAATGTGTGTCCCCCCCCCCCCTGTAACTTCTAAAATAACAGAATGAAAAATCTAAAAAAAATATATGATATACATTACCATGCAAACTTCCAACGAAAATTGGTTTGAACCAGATCTAGTAAGTAGTTTTTTTTAATACGTCATAAATGGTACGGAACCCTTCATGGGCGAGTCCGACTCGCACTTGGCCGCTTTTTTTTAATACGTCATAAATGGTACGGGACCCTTCATGGGCGAGTCCGACTCGCACTTGGCCGCTTTTTTTCATGTACGTTCACCGATTACTCCGACACCCGTGGTCCGATTTGAGTAATTATTTTTTTGTGAGAAAGGAGTTATCTTCAAGTTGGTCCCATTTTAATTTGGTTCTGATCTGATGATGGGATCCATGAGGAATTGAGGGAACTCCTGAATTTTCAAAGGCACGTGTATAGTGATTTGACTGTATTCTTAAGCAACTCAAGCATTTCCTCTCGAAAACTACCAATTTTATGTAGTGCAACTGTAGCCCTACCACAAGTTTGACTCTACATATTTGCTGACTTGTTCGTAACTTACTTTCTATACTTCTCGATCGCACTAATAGGATGCCAGTACGAGCAAGATGCATAGAAAGTAAGTTACGCTAGTGAATATGTCAGTGTCAAACTCGTGGTAAGGCTACTTACTGATTATGAAGACCACGAGCGATATGTGGAACTTACCTCTTATAATTGAGTGTATTATGATTTTTGTTGTAGGTAGTGTTGGAAATAAGAGGTAAGGGGTAGGCGTGAGAGGTGTATGAGGTAGACGGTGGTGGTGAAGTTAGACGGGGATCTGAGGTTGGGGGTTGAGGGGGCGGTGAGTTGATGGGTTGGGGACTGAGGGGTTGGGAGTTGAGGAATCTGAGGGTAGGAGATGAGTAGTCGGGGGTTGGAAGTTAAGGAATTGGGGGTTAGGATTAGGAGTTAAATGGTCTGGGGTTCAGGGGTCGGAGAACTGCGGATGAAGGTTTGGTGGTTCAGGGTCAAGGGTTTCAGTGATCAGGGGTGGATGGTGGATTATTTTCCAGACGGACTCGAGGAAAATCCTGATTATTTATTAAAGTTAACGGAATTAGTGTTAAACATTATTGTGTTTTTCATTCATGCGTCACACGTCACTCATGAGCTCTAAACAATGCCTTAAAGCTAAAAATGGAAAAATAAAAACTATTTACAAAAAAAACTAAACTGAAATCAAAAAGGATAAAATAAAATATTATCCTTTTTAAGTATATGCGTTACCAACTGTTATGTTTGAAGTCGGTGCCAAGCCAAATAGTATCAATGCCGGTCAATAATAATCAGCTTTATGTCTATAAATCATATTACAACTGTAGTACCCCGGTGTAGTAATAGGTAAGTATTATAAACGTGAAAGAAATTCTATCTGTGTCTTTGTTACCTTTTCACGGCTAAATATCTGAATCGATTTAGGTGAAAAGTTTAAGCCCTGAAGACGGTCCTTGAATTATTTTATATTTTGAAGTTAAAATCTCTGGATAAGGGACTGGAAATAACTGTCTCCATTCCACACTTGCGTGCTATGGACAGTTCAAAAATAGCTCTTTAAAAATTACGACGGCAACACAAATAAATGCATTGGTTTTATACTAACAAGGTACGGACTGCGCTAAGAATGTTCGACCATCTGTTCTTAGGTATCTACCTAGGTACAGAAAGTATGTTCGTTGCTGTCGTAGTAAGGCAATCCAACGTATTGTACATACTTATTATAGTCGCATCTTTATCGAATCGCACCAAAATCATGGTGTTTCTAAATTTGGCTTGGCACCGACTTCAAACATATCAGTTGGTAACGCATATACTGAAAAAATGATAATATTTTATTTTATCCTTTTGGAAAAAGGTTTTTATTTATTCGTTTTAATCGTATTCAAAATAACTTGTGTTGCATAAACTTGCCCTTTTTTGATATTAATGAATTAATGATAAAATGATTCAAAACAGCAAAATATTTAAGGTGCTTTCACAAGAGTGCTAATTTTGGCGTAACGCACAACAGAAGTGTTAGGTATCGGAAGAGGGACGGATGCTACGCTAGTGTTGAGTCCAACCAAGTCCGGCAGCCCTATGGACTTCAAGCCGACTTCCGGCGGGATCAGGGATGTCTCTTTCACGACTTTGATAGCCGGGCCTCCGATACTGGAGTTATTCACCGATCTTCTGAAGAGGTTTAAGTAAATACTACGTTTCTTATCTCCATGTTCCTCAGCCTCGATTATTTCCTGATCAAGAGGTTGGAGATAGTTTTCTGAAATCAAGAAACATATTATTTTGTTATAATATCTCGTACGTATCCAAACCAAACCCAATCCATGGCCGAAAAGTTTGGATTGCGACCCACTTCCCAAAGGTTATCTGGAAGAGATCGCTCTTTAGCGATAAGACCTCCTATTGATTTACCTACTCTATTAGGTACGTGCCATCGTGTACCGACGCAAAAAGAGTGCTGCTGCTGTATATACGAGTACGTTTGACGCCAATGTCTGTCCGTGTCCGTCTGTGGCATCGTAGCTCTTAAACGGATGGACCTATTTCGAATCGGTTTTTTAACATGAAAGCAAGTTTCCTTGCTTTTTTCTTAGCTATTTCCTTCCGTGGTTTCTTAATATCGATCTGAGTTTATAAATATCGATCCAGCAGTTTAAAGAGTATCAGCACTTTTTCAAAATGATTTAAGGCATTTTTGGCATGAAATGGTTTAAAATCTTATGATTAGCGTAGGGTAGGGGGTTATTTTTTTTACAATTATTGCTGTTTGAGATATGTAATAAAGACCATGTTCTTCCAATTACGAGTAAACTAGTCAAATGAAACAGGGTAGGTGACTGTTTACCTACAGATCAGGTACTTCTTTGATTTAAAATACGAGTTAAGTAATATTCTTTCCCACCTAACTTACCTAATCTTTGGAAGATGACCGCAAACTAAACCATTATATAAACTTTTCTTAAGTTATAAAACTAAAAAAAATCGTTCTCTTTTCTGTTGGAAAGTACCTAACCGGGATCGGAACCGGGTATTTGCAAAAACATTGAAATAACATTATATTTCCGTTTATTTTATACTCCAAATGTAGGATTCAGTTGTGTTATTAGATGACGTCTTCGTATTTTTAGATTGCACAAATAGAATTTAAATAATTAACAAAGAAAAAAAAACCGTATTCATTCCTACCTACCTAATTAAATTAAATTGAAACAGCAAACGGATTTATTTTGTCTTCGAAGAGTAGCGCTATATTTATAACAGTAGGTTTGAACTTGAATACGTGAATTCATGTCGGCTTCTATAAATGGACCTTGTCTTATAAATTACCTGATCTTTTAACTAGTGAGCTTTTTTTCTCCTTTGTGATCCCATCAAGTACAGACAAGGGAGGGCTAGTGTCCGAGGATGCAATAGGTTGGACGGGCGCCACGGCCACGGCGCTCTGAGCTGTCACATTTGTAAACAGCGGAGCTGGAATGGCGCTCAAGTCCACAGCTGTGCCGTTGCTATGGTAAAATGACAAAGCTTCTTGATTGCCTCTGAAACAAGCATGCAGTAGCAGAGATAACATTATTTATATTTGACTTTCGTCTGTCCCCAAATAATGTAAATAATGAACGGGGGGCCCGAGAGACGTCCCAATAGAACCATTATATTAATAATTTTTAAGAAAAAAATACCGACTTCAATGAGGGAGACCGGTGAAAGAACGATTATTGTTGATTTTAGATTTCATACAATGAAATTAAAAAGACATTTCATACAATGAAATTAAAAAGACAGCGTCCTACGCCTAATTATGTAGAAAAGCAAGTAACATGTTTTTTTGTGCCACTGCACCCACCTTGACACATTTCAGATTTGCCCTATGGTTGACTGGTAAGATACCCGCAATATGGTATCTACTGTATTTAAGATAAATTATTTCACACCATGCATGAAATAAAGCACCAGATAATTATTTAAAAAACGAAATAGGATAGAAATATAAAAATGTGCCTTGAAAACCTAACTGTTTGGCAAAGAGAACAAATTGCCAAACGTGAACTATGCATCATCGAAGAATTCCGTTCTGTTCATCATCAGCAGTTCCACTTCATCAAATGTCACTTCTACAAATGTAAATACTTGATTTGTTAATGAAAATACTAAGATCACTATATATATATATGCCTTTAACATTTGAGGAGTTCCCTCGAGTCCTCATGGACCCCATCGTCAGAACTCGAACTTGAAAAAAAAAAAATTGTTTTGAAAGTCTAATTTGCTTAACAAACACAGCGAAGAGGAGAAATCGCCAAATGTGTACTATGCGTCGTTGAAGAGTTCCATTCTGATCATCATCAGCAGTTCCACTTCATCAAATGTCACTTTTTTAAATGTAAATGCTTGATTTATTACAGAAAATACAAAAATCATTATATGTATGCTTTTCACATTTGAAGAGTTCCCTCGATTCCTCATGGATCCCATCATCAGAACTGAGTTTTGACAAAAACGGGACCAATCTGTATATATATAAATTCAAACAAAAAAATAATTTTCAAAATCGGTTCAGAAATGACAGAGTTTTAGAGTAACAAACATTTTAAAAAAAATACAACCGAATTGATAACCTCCTCTTTTGAAATCTTGAAGTCGGTTAAAAATGTGCCAAAATCAAAATATTTATTTTATTTACACTATATTTGGACAAGACACATGCAAACCAAAATACCTATAAATATTTTATTTTGATTTTGGCATACTTTTATCGAGATACAAAACATGCACTTGGTATTCATTCTAAGAGACTGAATATATGATTAGTAATAAAATAAGTATCTCAAAGGCTTACGTCATGTTAGCAATTTCGTCATCCGATTTATTTGTAATAATTCCAACTTGGTATACCGTAGCATGAATTACATACCTGAAAAATACCAATAAACTGTGAGATATCAATGTTGTGCCGAAATACTCCAATATTGATAAATAAATATTTTATTAGGTAGAGTCTGTGCGAAACAGACTCTAGGTAAGTAACTTTTTTTAACACATTCACTGCCAATAACACGTTATTAGATGTGTTAATTTTCCATTTGAAATGGTCCGCTTGACTGTGAAAGTGGTAATACTATCCGGATATACTATACCTAAATCCAATAATAAAACACTTACATATCATTAGTCGAATTAGTAAGATTTGACAATGGGTTTACCGCTAAACCCAGTATCCCAGGAAAACAGAAGACGCTAAGTAGTACCTTAGGAGGAAACAGATTACTGTCAATAAATACATTTTTCATCACGCACGAAAAAGATCTTTTTTCATGCAGTTGTACTGAAGGACAAATGGCTATTTTGTTCCCGCGGGAGTTACAGATTGTGAATAAAAAGCTATAACTCCCTAGCCCTTTTTTTTATTATGTCATGTATTTATACAAACCAAGTAGCATACATAAGTTTTACTTTTAAAATACTGACGTTTATAATTTAGTACGTTTATAATTTAATGTGCTTGTTTATGTTTAAAACAATTTAGTTTGATTAATTTAACAGATGTTTAAAATATTTTTACATAATTTTCAACCGTAGCTGAATTCCGAATAGGAAACTGGCGGACATACAAAATGGCGGACGAATGTTTGCTATGTCACCGTATTTAAGAATTATTTCTCTTAAAACTTAGTTTTTTCTTCGCAAGTGTGTGGAAACACATTGTGTGTAACTCGAGGGGTAAGAATATTGCAAACTCGGGTCTTTAATTCCCACCCTCGTATCCAAAATTTCACTTACCCCCCTCGTACTATTATGCTCACTTTAATTGCTGTCTGTGCTTCCTCTCCTTTTAAAGTGCATTATTTGGCAATTAAGTACTGATATTAAAGGTTGTGCCGTGCAGCAAGGCATAATAATCGAATAATTGAAAATATTACCTACCTATATTGATAAAATACCTATGTATGACTTGTGTACTTACTTATTATATCACAGCTATTCTGAAAGGGCTTTAATATTATGTCAATATGATAATTGTATAAACAAAACAAAAAAAATATTTTTTTTATATAACAATACAATATACTTACCAGGAAGACGTTCATGTCGCTGGTGTACTTAACTAACATTGAGATAAAATCCATATACTGTTTTATATATATGCGCGCGATTCATGCAGTGTCACTACGAGTATTGTCATTAGTATCTTTGCGTTAGTACAAAGCGTAAATCATAATTATCACCTGCCCCTTGTTCTCTAGGTACTTGTTTATTTACGTGTGCAAACATACAGTGGTGGGCATAATTTCTTCATGGGAGGCCAGAGAGTTTAATATATAATTTGAGAAGAGGCCTAGAATTGCAGCAAAACTGCATTTTTATTATTTCGCGTGCCATATAAGTAGTATTTACTTTTCTTTCGAAAGATTGGCGGGCCAGATTAAATTCATTCGCGGGCTGGAGCTGGCCTGCGGGCTGTCCTTTCCTTAGCCCACCATTGGATCAAGTCATAATATGCGCTTATTTTCAGTACCGTAAAAACCCTTACCTTACTTAGGGTGATGTAGGACTTTGAGCTTAGGTGGTAAGGGAGAGACAGGTTCTCTGATAAATTGGATTTGAGAGATGACTTAGGCTTGTACTTACAGATTTAGGTATTCTGTCTTGTAGGCATTATACCGCAAAAGCTATAGTTGATGGTAATTTTTCTGTCTGTCTTATATCAGAGCCATCGATTAAGTTATCGAAAATAAACGAGAGGGTCGTTTATTTTCGATAACTTAATCGAGCTCAAATATGAAAAATAAATCGCCTACTGAAAACGTTGTATTCTGACTCTCAGCAAATTTATTTAACGAAATACCATTAATGGATATACAGGTATAATTTTAGTCTTTTTTTGAAATATTAAAATTTTGGTGGATAAACACGTATTTCGACGACTACATACATTGCTAACTATAGAGTACCTACAGAGTAACAATGAATTCAGTCGATCGACTACAGCAATGTAACAAAAATTGCACGCAAATTCTTAACCATCTAAATGGGACTTTACAATCGGCGGAAACGTGTGAAGTTATTTTCGGGAGAGGTATATATGGATTCTTATGAAAGATGAACATGCAGAAGTTTATCCGCCGTCCAGAGTAACACAACGTACAGTCGACGTCAAAGATATGTCTTCTCTTTATTTATTCATTGCGGGTTTTTATTTTTAGTACGCAATTTTTATCGCGCAATTTAAGTGTTAACTTATATTCTATTGTCTTAAATAATATAAGGCTGGATGATAATGAGTCTAGTCTTACTTTATGGCGCCGAGACGTGGCCGGTTCTTGGAAGGCACGTTCAAAAGCTTCGCATTATAGAGATGAAGATGCTGCGGTGGATGTGCCGCCTCGCAGTTCACAGAAAAGTAACGACAACACCCTTAAAACGGATATGAATGTTTATTTAATACCCATCTTTTCCTATGTTTTAGGTGTCGGTCGAGCCAACGCGTACAGGTCCATTCAACTATTTAATTAAACCATAGATAAATAAGTAAACTTTAGACTTGTATTACAGTGCTCACTATGGATGGAGTTACTTAATAATAATAAGTTGTGGCGAGCTGCTGGGGATTAATGACCCCACGGACCCGAGTACTCCCGAGAGTCGGTCAGGGTCTCCGTCTCTGGCGTGTCTTCGTCGGTCTGAGTGGACCCCAAGGGGACCCACAGGAGCTCTGGCTTGCCTTCATTGGCCGTCCAGAGAGGAGTCGTTACAGCTAAATGCTCAAGTGAAAATTTGCATAATAGTACGGTCAAATTAACTCAAATTTCACTAAAGTCAGGAACTAATTCTAAGGACTAATAAAATCACTACGGATTGTTTTGTACGGGCTAAAAATCGAACTTTATACAATCATTACTAAATTCACCCCCCCGGAAAGGGGTGAAATCGGCTGAAAATAATGTAATGGTTGTAACTAAGAAGAGAAAAAAGGTGTACTCGGTGCAATTTGTCGTACGTTTTACAACACTTATATCTAAATTCGCACGTGTTATTTATGTTAATTTAAGCTACGGAACAGGTAAAAAAAAAAAACAACATACAAAAAAATCTATTTTGGCCATTGCGGGTCTGGGGAAAGTAATGTACTCGGTGCAAATTGAGTAAATAATTAGACAAAATATCTAAATCCAATGTCAAATTCGCACCAGGGTGCGACACCCGGAAAGTAGTTTTTCATGTTTTACTGTCGTTGTACTTCGGGGGAAATTTTAATACTATTGGAAATTGATGCAATCATATTCATTTGATTTTGTTTACATTCGCACCCCATAAAAAATTGGCATTTTTATACGGAACATGCAGTTTTTTAATTTTTTTTTTTTTTTTTTTTTATTTAGAAACCAAACAGTCGTATAAACATATCAACAATGCAATACAAACGATGTACCACAACAAAAGGAAAATACAACAAAAAGACCTGGAGGTTCATAAATTATAAATTATGTTAACTGATATAAATATAGTTATATAGCTACTTAATGCAAATTTTTGAATCTGATAGAAAAAATAACTGATATCTGTACTTATATATTAAAACAACTTACTTTTAACTATATCTTTTAGACTAGCCAACGAATTTTGAAAACAATCTACTTCGAATAGATTTTGATTATAGTAACTAGGAACTCGTCTGAAAAAGGTATGCCTGGAATAGTTTTTGACCGAAAAACTAATATGCACCAAGTTTTGTAATCAAGTACCAAAAACGTAGAGCAATAAATACACAGAAGCGACAAGCGCGTGATTAGTGGCAAGAGAAGGAACGCGCGTAGATGCACCGACGAAGCACGGCTCTTGAGGCACGAGTAGTGGCATGTACCTACTGCAAAAATAGTATGATTTTTTTTCTTTTATACTACGTCGGTGGCAAACAAGCATACGGCCCGCCTGATGGTAAGCAGTATCCGTAGCCTATGTACGCCTGCAACTCCAGAGGAGTTACATGCGCGTTGCCGACCCTAACCCCCTCCCGCCCCTCGTTGAGCTCTGGCAACCTTACTCACCGGCAGGAACACACTATGAGTAGGGTCTAGTGTTATTTGACTGCGATTTTCTGTAAAGTGGAGGTACTTCCCCAGTTGGGCTCTGCTCTAGATCTGGAATGACATCCGCTGTGCTGTGCCCTACCACACAGCGCGAGATGACATTCACAATGCCCATACCTCTCGTAAAAGGTTTCTGAGTATGCAGACAGACAGTCAACAAATTAAATACAGGTACGCTCAATGTTTGTTAAATTCGAAAAATCGCGTTTTTCCATATACTTACGAAAACGTTAGACTACTTAGTTCACTCAATGATTGTTTAAAACAATAGTTCCGTTTTAATGCCAGAAGAAAGATTTGTGCTCGTTGCCCGTCAAAAGTGTCAAACAAACTGTCTCGGAACAATCGCTGCGCGTAGGGTTTGAGATCCGGATATCCGATATATCCGGATATCCGTCAACTATAAGATCCGGATCTAGCGGGTCATAAGATCCGGATATTACGGATCCGTTAAATATGGTTATTGACCTATAACCGAAACAATTTTCTAATGAAATTTATGAATAATTTTGTCATTTAAATATAGTATTTTCATATATTTAAGCAATTCAAATACTAACAGCACATCAATTTTGATAAGTACATCATGTCACGCAGTAACTTTATACAATGAATGCGAATGTTGCTTAATGCAAACATTAGATCATTGGATATCCTGATGACTTGGGGCTATAGGCTCAAAACAAAAGCGACCTGGAGGCCAAGGCTAGGAAGGAGAGAAAATTGGTCTGATAATCAACCACTAGAATATCTCCAAATGAATAGGGTTAAGATGGTCGGCTCTTTATCATTTGTCATGAAGGGCATAGTGACAAGTGATAAAAATAGAACCATGCTGCCACCGCAGATCGAAAAGAAAAGACCTACCTAAAGTAATCGGGAAGAGGAGATAGATGTTCGAATCCAAAATGCCCTAAGATGCTCAGCAGCGCTTCACCGAGTTCTAGTATCCAAGCTGATCAGTAGACTGTCCATGATTCAAGTATATAAGACAATAATTAGATTTTGATGAATGGCATCGGTAAGTATTACACTTGGACTCTGAATCAGAAAAAAAAGAACAAGTTCTTAGTTAAGAAGACGAAATTCTGGCGGAATATTCTGGGACCTATCAGAGATGAAGATAGAGAAGATGAAAGCGTAGGAAAAATAGGGAGCTAGAGTAGCTAGTTGCGGCACCCAATATAATTAGCGAGATTATAGCCGCACGACTTCGCAGACTTGGTCACTTGGAGTGGACGGGAGAGAATCGGGCTGTGAGAAGATAGGAGCGATGTAGCCCTAAAACGCCCTCGGAGTATCCAACTAGCGTGGAGTGGTGCAGAATAGAGCAGAGTGACGTTGTACTTGTGTCAAAGGCCAAGATTCTTTTTGGGTCACTGATCCAGTGAAGTAAGTAAGTATTGCTTTCATAGTTAGTATTTCATGACGAATGAACACGAGGTGAGGCATTGGATGTATTTCCAACTATGCACCAGCTAATCCAGATATAAACCCTCCTTATTAAGTACGGTTTTAGAGATAACATTATGTTAGCTATTATAATAATCAAGTAATCATTTAAAATTGGTTGGGATAATATCATTGTATTAAAACATAGTTAAAAACGTTATTTCTGTGTTATCTAAATCCGTTTATTAGGATTTTATTTTGGTGGATATTCGAATAATTAGAATATCACAATATTCTAATTGCAAACCCTACATATAGTAGTGACACCCAGTAGTGACACAAATAGGTAATGTAAATACTGCGAGGAGGATCTTGTTTAGGAAATAATCGGACAGACAGACGGACATGACGAATCTATAAAGGTTTCGTTTTTTGCCATTTGGCTACGGAACCCTAAAAACAGAGCGATCGAGTATATTCCTTCAACAGGATGCTCTCTTACAGCATATAAAAAGGGCTTAACAGACCCACATTGGGACCAATTTACCTGAATAGCGACCCACAAATGCTAGATTCTTGCAACTAGGCTTGGCGAAACAAAAATGATGGACCAGCGTACACCTCTTTGTAGAAAACCCTTCCTGATGCTAGTCTCAGCTGCAAGGAGCTATTGTCTTGCAAGTGCAAAGAACGCTGTACAGGGTGTGGGTGAGTAAAACACGGATTTAAATACACTATGCTTTGCGCATGCGAAGGTGCATGCTCTGAGACAAAATATCACGTAAAAAAAAAATGTTTAATTAGTGTGTAACTTTAATTAGCTAGATCCGGAGTAAATTACAATAAAACGATCTCAGTATTCTTAATTTTGATAATAATACTTTTATCGAAAATATTACTTTACTATAAATATCGTTCAGCAAGTTACCTTTACTTAAACATCATTTGCCTTGCAAATTGTATTGAAACAGCCATCCGACTCTTGGTGGTGTCATCCGGTATGGAACAAAAATAGTGTAATTTGCTTGTTTATAAACCGATTTTCAAAATTTTAATGGAATTTAATAGCTTGCTTTGTAGCATTCATATCTTGATACAATGTTTTCCTGTAAAGTTACTAGTAAAGTTGATGAAAACAAAAAACGGATTTTATTTCGGGAAAATTTAAATAAAACTTAAAATTGTTCGCAAACTATGGTACTTACAAGGTCAAATGTATAAACGATAATGTAGCGCATTTAATTTTGCTTTTTATGACACCCCACACAAGCTTACATGTGATATACTTTCTGTGGTATACGCAATATTCTGAACACGGCACCGGCCATTTTGATGACGTCATAACTGGTGACTTAACCACGTTAGAAACTGTTTCCCGATGGTTTTTTTGTCAAAATAACATGCTTAACAACATACTAAAATATGGTGCTGGTTTCATCATAGGCACCTTTAGGGCCCTATATGACCCTAAATGAAGCGCCTTCATACCTACTCGTATAACATTTTTTTATACAATCAAACACATTTGAATAAGTAGTCGATAAAGCGGTCAAACACCGATAGATTATTAATATGTTGTAACATGACATCACTATTTTTGATCTCACATAGACAATTTACGCACAAACTTGCATTTCATTTTTGGTCGCACTTTTGAAGTTTGACAGTCGTTCTTGATATCCTATTTCTATGTATCCGGACCGAAAAATTGTCGGATATTGCAAACCCTAGCTGCGCGCTGCGCTATCTCCCCGTCCCGCGCGCCCCGCGCCGCGTGCGGCCAACCACCTTCGCTTGCAGTTCGTTGCGATTAATTCTATTTACTTTTTGACAAACTTCCGGTAAAAAAAATCTATTTTTTATTTAGTGCAAATGTAGTGTCTTTAGATAAGTACCGTTTTTTAAATTTTCACGTCTCTCTTAATTTCCCCCGAAGCACAATGTACAAAATAATTAAAAATACATGTGCCATAATTTGCCCAGGCGTGCAAAGTTAACTGAATGTTTATAATGCTTTAAAAAGCTTAACTTGAGATTGCACCAACCGACTGACTTATCCTCGAGCCGCAATCGAAAAAAAAAATTTTTTTAGGGTATCATACATTGCACATCTTTTTAATTAAGATATACTATGCACCAAGGTGTTCTCTATACACTACTTAGCTTGAACCAAATAGCTTTTAATTTACTCCAAAATTACGGCACTTTATAGTTTATACCTAAAATTTAACGGTCTTCCGTACATAATAGAAACGGTGCAACTCGGGGGAAATAATCTAGTTGCGCCATCTAACGAATCCAAAAAAAGCACGACTACACGACTTACTTCCATACTTTTCGTTAACTTGACTATACTATAAGACGCGAGTTGGCACAGTGGCTGTTATCAGCCACTGGGCAGAAAGCGGCGTACACCTCTCGACACCCCTGAGCCGCTCACACCGGTGTTGCTCCTGGTCGTCTTCACGACGGCAGTTTCAGGGGCCCATCTAGTGGGCGGCAAGTCACCGCCTGCCTCGTTAACTAGTGAAAACATTGTTATGGCAGGTGCCGGACGTCTTTGCAATAACCCAGTCTCATTGTCCACCCAAATTTCAATCCATAGACCGTTTTACTGTTCACTTTTTCTACAATAGTCCCAATGCCTGCTGCGACCGGTTCATGGGTATCTATTGTTGCACCTGTGAACGGGTTCCAGCAGGCGTTCTACATGACATTTAATCTCTCCAAAGGGCCTCTACGTGTTGGATCTATATCCCCACGCAAGCCTATCAAAAGACCGGGATTTATAGGCCCGTGAAATCCAAGGAGATACAAATAAGTTGTGAACTTCCTTAATCTTAATTTTTACTAAGTTCAAATGTCATCTATCTATACATTTACAGGGTTGGGCAGATTAAGTGTCCTAGATTAAAATGGCCATAAAATTAAAACAAAACTTCAAATCTGAATAACAAACTTCTTTTTATTTTAAGCATACTCTATATTTACAAAACAATATGGCATTTTAATACTAATAATATTTTCCAATAACAAAATGTCAATTATTTTACTGGTTCAATTGATTATCGATATCTAACACTACGTTTTCTATATTTTCCGTCTGTTTATTTCTTTGTAAATATCACTACAGTTCAGAAACCGCTGAAGTATAAAGGAGAAATCTAACTAGAAATTTCTCTACTACATATTTCCCAGAACCCCGGGCACAGTGCCGCTATATTTATTAGATTGGCATTCCAGGTATCCGCTTTTAAAAATTGTATTTACTTTTTTTAAGTTTGTTGTTCTCATTCACTGTAAGGCTTAGCACGCACTGCGATTTTATTTCTTGCGATTTCAGTCTTGCAAGTGCGTGCATTTATGTAGCATGCCGTACGTTACACTTTTTGCGCTTCTGAAACCGCAAGCAATTCGTTAGCTTTTTAAGTATGAAGTGGTAATTTTTGGACCAAGAGCTAACACCAGAAAATGCTATATTATACTAATTAGATATAGACGGACGTATGTTCGTTTTTTTTTTCTATCGAGTAAAAGTAAAAAAAAAAACAGGAATAAAAAAGAACAAAGTCGCTAGAGAAATTCCTTAAGATTTCTCAATTAAATATCTCAACCGTACCTATTGTTGTCTAAAAAATCGATACGAGATTTCAAAAAATCCGCTCTCTGAACGTACGGCACCTAGGATTTATGCATATCGAGCTTCGAGTTCTCGAGGTTCCACTGTATAATTATGCCAAAATGATCCAAGATATTCTAAAGATTGTCCATGATAAAAAGTGTTTGTGTATTGCCGCCAATGGGAGTTAAAGGAGACAGATATCAAGTTCACGGGGAAGAAATATAATATATTAATTATAACGTTAACAATCTGATTGCTGTTCGTGGAATCCAGTCTCTAGTTATATTTTGCCTTTTGCGTATAACATCGACATATTGTACAGTCAAGGTATTAAATATCGTCACGAAAAAAGTGCCAAAAATATGTATACACGACCTTATTACCTATGCATTAAGGTAGTGTGTATATATTTTTGGCACTTTGTCCGGGTCTATATTTAATACCTTGACTGTACTGTAATTAGTTCGTATTGGTGAGAATTAGCTAAGCGGTTTTGAAGTTTTAAAATACAGAGTGTAACAAAAAGAGTTAGGATCCGTTTAAGGGCATATTCGGTAGGTATCGTATTCTGATAAGGAAAAAGTATGAGAAAAACAATTTTACACGCAAAAGTTTATTTTTTCTAGTCTGCTAACCATTCATCCCAAAGTTTTCTCGTAATTTTTTTTTGTTATGCCTAGTATGTATTAAGCTTGTTTAGTAAGGCTGCGTCCACATTGAACACGTTTATTGATAAAAAAAAATATAGCAAAAAATAATCACCAAACTTCATAATTCTATCTTGTATCTTTACCTTACCTTACGTACCTACCTTACCCTATCTACTTTTTTGGTAGAAAAATATCAAAACAAAAAATAATAATTTCTATTATTATTTATACTTAGTATTTTTTTTAAATACACGTGTATATATTTCACTTTCTTCGCATTCGAAATGAAAAGTAGAGTGTTTAACTCTGGGGAAGTGGAGGAGGTGCATAGTTAGTTATTAAATACCTGTTTATTATAATTTTAAGATTTGGTTGTAGTATATATGTATATGGATCTCCCTAGCTTCGATATAAATAAATATGTGAATGAATTTAATTAAATGAATATGACTATTATTTTTGAGTGGGGAAGTATATTAAACTAAAATTATTAGTAAAACCCCGGCCAAGAGCATGTCGGGCCATGCTCAGTGTAGGGTTCAGTAGTGATAGTTACCCGTCCGTCACAATAGGCTGCTTTAAACGGGGGCTATTAGTGGGATCTTGTATATTAAACAACACTTTTACTAAGAATGGAAGACTTTGAAAAAACTCAAAAACGGTTTAACCAATCATGCTTGCTATAGTTTTCATTAAAAGTCGTTATTAAGTTCGGTTTTTCATATTTTTCCCAGACCTATGGAGCCATGGTTCAAAATTAAGAGTGGGGGACGCAATGTTTTTTCTTCTGGGGCGATTATTTCCGATAATATTTATTTTCTTTATCAAAAATGGTGACTTAAACCCCTATTGATTTTGAAAGACCTATCCAACGATACCTCACATCATAAGGTTGAAGCGAAAATTAAAATATCATCCCCACTTAACGTGTAGGGGCCTTTAACATGTTGACATTATTGACATATGTTTTATGCAGCGTCTTTATGCGAGTAACGTCTCTCGTGGCTGTATAAGCCAATGCGGGACCGGCATTTGCGACCGCATTTGTGGCAGCTGATGTAGGGAGCCATGTTGGCACAATGCACCTGATATTACTGCCGACATGTAGGGGAGGTACTCTTTAAAACGTTATTTTTTCTAGTTTTTATTTTACCACTTCGTTGGCATAATTGATTATACTAAATTGATTTTATTGATTATGCCAAATTGATGCTTGCTAGCACTAACGATCACGGACCATTGCCTAATTCCCTTACCACGGACAGACAGATGGATATGGTGAAACTATAAGGGTTTCTAGTTGCCGGTGAGCCGGGATTTGAACCCGCGACCTCCGGATTGAAAGTCGCACGCTCTTACCGCTAGGCCACCAGCGCCCCTGTAGGGCTAAGACGGCCGGTTTTTATCGTTATGATCATCTGTCATCATGCCTGTCATGACAAACAAGTGATAAAAATGCGACCATGATATATAATATACAATAGGTATAGGTATACCATATTATACAAATACAAATACAAATACAAATAATTTATTTATAACGCCAAGTTACATGTCATGTTCATGATGGTTTTCATATCATATTGTATATGGTATTATGACATAGGTATACAGTGTGTAAATTAAATACGGGCGAATGTTTGAACGGTGGTTAGCATAGGACCTAAAAAGTATAAAGAGATATATTTTGCTTAGAAATACAAAGAAAATAGCAACCATACTAAATAATTCGGCCCGCAATGTAAAGCAAGATAGAGCTTTAAAGTACCTAACTGTCAACGCTTGTTTGCAGTTACTATAAATAGCTCGTATGTCGTAATGATTTTAATATCAATCTAGTTAGGTAAAAGCAACTGTGAGCTTGGGGCATTGTTATTGATGTCATATAGCTACGCCCACAGTGAAGTTATTAAGTGATTGTTATGAGATGTAAGATGGCATAATATATAAAAATAATGATCGAGTTTCGGATCTGCTTGAGTTTTGTTTATCTAGGTACTGCAGATTACCGCTGGTAGAGAGGAGCGACGACGGCTGCAGGTGGGTTGCAGCAGCCAGAGCGCGCGGAGCCGTGGCCGCGGACGCATCCATCTAGTTGATCACGCGTGTGCCGCTCCGCCGTCGCCCTTGACGCGTCGACTTGTAGAGCAGGCGTGTGCTCGCACCGCCGTCGCCCTTACCGCCGCTTCTGTTGTTGACGACGCCGAGCCATGCCTACTTACTACTTCTTAGTGTTTACCGGCACGTATACACTGGTATGTATGTATTTAATATGTTTCAAAAATACTGCAACGCGAATAATTAAGAGTAAAACAATGAACATTACGCTTGGAGCTAGTCAAACATCTAAATCTGAAAGCAAAACAAAATTAAAAGTAGTAAATTTAGTTGTCCAATTTATCAAATACCTATTAGATATTTTTTCTAAACTTAATTACTTATCTGTTTTTTGTAAGAGTAATGTACCGATTACTTCGTAATTTATATCCATTGGTTACTAAGAATCCTTAAAAAAATATATTCAACATTAAACAAAGTAGGTACTTACTTAGTTATAAGAAAGAGCTTTTATATTGTATTCAAAAGGGATCGTACATCACAATGTAATATTGAGTCCTATAAATTAAAGCATATTTAGGTGCCTCAATATTTATTTGATCGTTGCAGCTACATCCCTTGGCGAATATTGTATGTAATTTGTAGCTAAATCTTCAGCTTTCTGGCCATGCGTTGTCTTCAAGGCAACTGTTTTATACGATTAGATGATTGAAAGATTTTAAATTTGCTACTTATACCAAAACTGGGTTTACTCGGATTTATCTCATTTTAATTCCAAGAAACACTTATCTGTAGTTATGCTTATAAATCTAAGCAAATTGCCAAATATGAATCTTTACTCTTAAATTTTGGGCTCTAGTAAGCTGTATTTTAGGTATTATAGGTATAGGTACACGCTAGGAACGCGAAAAACCATATTTATAATGTCCTATAATATTTATTTATTTTCTACCGTGCCTAATTTTCATTTAGCTTAAGAATTAATATATTTCAGAAATTCGGATCTCCGTACCCATGTTAATTGAAATATTTATATCTTTGCATATTTAAGTATGTTGCGGGATTTCATAAGATACGAGTTATATTAAGAACGAGAGTTATATTTAACGTTTCACGTGTAAATTGACATTTTAATAGATCTCATGGGAATATTTAGTAAGATATTTGACGCCTATAGATTATATTTTTATCGCTTTGAAGAGTTTCTTGTCATAGATAACGTACTCTGCCGAATACCACGCTAATGATATGGCGGCAGATGTGGGAGCGAGCCGTTATCTCTCTGCGCTACATTGTAAAAATGGCAAGTTTCTATGAGTAGGTACTACTAGGTAGTATTAGAGAAAAACATGCTAGGAAAATTTATTACCTCTTGGTTGAACTTTCCACATCAGGGGCTCATTTACCAAAACAAAAACCAAAAAATAGCAAGATTCGTAAGCTTTGAAATCAATCTTAAGCTTTGAGTATGGCAATCGAAAGTGACGCAAACGCATTACTTATTGACTTTGACTTTATCTTCGTCCACTTTACAAGATTTATAACGCCCAGGGTTTATCTTCTTCTTCATCTTCCTCGCATTGCCCCGGCATTTTTGCCATGGCTCATGCGAGCCTGGGGTCCGCTTGACAACTAATCCCCAGAATTGGCGTAGACACTAGTTTCAATCTAGCAATCTGACCTTTCAACGCAGAAGGTAAACTAGGCCTTATTGGGATTAGTCCGGTTTCCTCACGATGTTTCCTTCACCGAAAAGGGACTGGTAAATGATATTTCGTATATAAGTTCCTTAAAACTCATTGGTACAAGCCGGGGTTTAAACCCGCGACGGATTGCAAGTCGCACGCTCTAACATTACATAATATTTCTATCGCACACAAAGATTGACTTGGAGGGACTAGGAATAACCTTGCGGTGGTTGAAGTTTTTCAAAGAAGCTCCTTGTATCTATTTGTGTTCTCTGCAATGCATTGAGTGTTATTATTGAGCAAATGCATTGCATTGAGCAAGTACATGTCTGAAGAAGAGAAATACGTAACGTCCAATTACGTATTGAAAACCCCATTTTCATAAAGAACATAGATAAAATTGCGACTTTACTCAGAAAGTCGGTTTTTGAGGGCCAAAAACGCTAAATGGTCTTTATATGTATAATAAAGAAACAAATATAGGTATTAGAATAAAGATAAAAATAGAACACTTAATGAGCGTTCATATTAAACGTAACTTTCCTGCCTTAAAATGTCAACCTATTATGCTTGTACTAAAGTATAAAAATCGGCCAAAAGCATATCGGGCCATGCTCAGAGTAGGGTTCCATAATTACTCTTCCGTCACAAAAAGCTAAACTGGAACTTAAAGTATAGTAGATTATTAACCAAGGGACGAACCGCGGATAGTACCTACGTCTTTTTACTATGAAGGGGAAACTTTTTGCGATAACTCAAAAACAGCTAAACTGATCATGTGCGCTATAGTTTTCATTTAATGTCTTTCTTAAACTGTACTTCCACGATATTTTTCATATTTTTTTGACCTATGGTTCAAAAGTTAGAGGGGGGGGGGGACAATTTTTTTTCTTTCGGAGCGATTATCAAAAAATGTTTGTTGAAGACCCCCATTCGTTTTGAAACAATTCGAGACAATTCTAAGAACCCCAAACACAATTAGTTTGTTATATCACCGAGTTCCCATGGCCACATTCTGTCTCCATCATCAGATCAGCTCGATGGTACCATCATATTGCATTGTCACCCGACTTACATATGTATGCAAAACTTCAGCTCAATCGGAAACCGGGATTTGACTCAAACAAACGTACACACATATTTTAAATAAAAGCTTGTAAAAACCGAAACCACAACCAAGTATCAAAATAATGATAAAAATTTCTTCGCTATCGTAATATGCAATGTTTCTCAATTCAGTATTTAAAATATATACCTATATATAGTATATATTAATTTATTTTTCAAAAAAATATTGCAAGAATTTAGTCAGTTTTTCATTTTCATGAAAATGGAGAAAACGAAGCATCCAAAGAGCATATAATCTATACGTTTTAAGAGACGGGACTTCCATACTAGCGAATTGAATCAGTTTGTTTCGCAAATCATTACCAAAAAGTACGACAAAGAACTGTCAAAGAACCATAGTACCAACATAAGCGATTTAAATAGTGCACTATTTAAATCGCTTATGCTACTTCGCTACACGCTTGCGTTTCTTATAGATATCGAGGGAGGGTTGAAACATAGACTCCTACAAATTTTGTACTCGAAATCAGGTTTGAATCGAGTCCACATTTAAGTTGTATGTTATATAGTGGATAGTTCTATGAGTGGACTAATACGTGGTCGGGCTTAATGTGGACCCGATTTTTTTTTACAACAGCTTGTTGGAAAGGGGCTTTTCTATGGGAAGATGTATCAGGTCTTCGTTCCCAACAAATTTGACCCTCTGCCTGCGTCTGAAAACACACAGCCTTGGATAAACATGACTTTATCTACAGTTTATATTCCAAGTGTTTGCTAATGAGATGATCATCTGATTATTTAGCGCTAATATGCATCTATAAATCATATTTTTTGGCATCCCATTATCAACAACCCTTTATCAATGCTCTAACTTTTTTATGTATTTATAGGTCTGTTAATCATGTGAACCGGTCCAAATCCTGGTACGGGCATTTATTTGCGTGATGAGCATGAATATTTGTTCCTGAGTCATGGGTGTTTTCTATGTATTTATATGTATATATCGTTGTCTAAGTACCCACACCACATGTCCTGTAATATTTTATATTTATCATAAAAACAGAGATTAATTAACTTACATTTCATGTTAATATTCTAAATAATTACTAGATAAAAAAAAGTTAACTAATTACCATTAATGCATAGATGATAGATAATTTTCCACTGAAAATCTTCGACGAATTAATTATGTGTCATATTGCATGCAAGATCTCAGGAAATTTCTTATTTTATTATTTATACTGATATACACATAAACATACAGTTATCAATAGTTTTAATACATCCCTAGTTCACAACTGTTTTAGTAGTAAAAACGGGACTCTATTACTAAGACTCCACTGTCCTGTATGCCTGTCTATTACCAGAATACTGTATCTCATGAACCGTTACAGATAATGTATTTCTGTTGTCGCTATAACAACAAATACTAAAAAGTGCGGAACTCGGTAGGCGAGTCTGACTCGCACTTGTCCCGTTTATATTTTATTTGATGTGACATAGTGAGCCTATTTTTATGTAGCAAAGAATAAATTATGGATCGTAATTTAAAACTTTTGATACTAACTCGTAGGTTTCTTACGTACTTACTACGAATATTTTATGAATTATTCATTCCGAAATTTGCAGAAAACGCATTGGCAGTGAGTGATTCTTTCAAATTGCTGTTCGGGTTCTCCGACATCCGGATCTCAAGTTACTAAGTGATCCATAGTATCACTACCATACCTGCCGAATTCAGATGTACCTACGTAAGATAAGTGCCGATACTCAGGTATTATCTCTTATCGACTTTCTCGTCACAATTTGTCGGACAATTTCATGTATGAGGTGCATGCCGCTCATGAGTTACGCTATTATTTATTTAATGATAATAATTGGTTCAATAGCCTGATGGGGATTTAGCCCGAATGATATAACAATAATCCATCTGTAAGTGCTGGTGGCCTAGCGGTAAGAGCGTACTTGCAATCCGGAGGTCGCGGGTTTAAACCCCGGCTCGTACCAATGAGTTTTTCGGAACTTATGTACGAAATATCATTTGATATTTATCAGTCGCTATTTGGTGAAGGAAAACATCGTGAGAAAACCGGACTAATCCCAACAAGGCCTAGTTAACCCTCTGGGTTGGAAGGTCAAATGGCAGTCGCTTTCATAAAAACTAGTCCTACGTCAAATCTAGGGATTAGTTGTCAAGCGAACCCCAGGCTCCCATAAGTCGTGGCAAAATGCCGGGACAACTCGAGGAAGAAGGATATAACAATAATCTCCCAAAGAAGCTTTAGGTATATGCTGGGTTCAAATTCCGGCAAGCGCATTAATGCGCAGGAACTCGCGCTCATCACACAAATAAACCATAACCTCACCTTTTTAAATTGTCCACAACACAATACTATGTCGTCAGCATACAATTCCTAATTCGTCACCTTTATATCTCGTCCACATTACTATTTTGACCACAGTGCTAGCTC
This sequence comes from Cydia pomonella, assembly GCF_033807575.1. Classification (NCBI taxonomy): domain Eukaryota; kingdom Metazoa; phylum Arthropoda; class Insecta; order Lepidoptera; family Tortricidae; genus Cydia; species Cydia pomonella. Next base: position 12,966,976 of record NC_084703.1, on the reverse strand, counting down.
GTCAACATTAATGTACCACCAATTATCCAGACTTCCTTCTATAAATAAGACAAGTTTTGTACTTTTCATTTGCTATTTCATTGCATTTTTCCAACTGAAAACTTTTGTTGGCCTGTTATTTTGACTTATATGGTAGCATGTAGACTACATAGAAATATGGGCAAGATATGGACGTGACGAGATAGGAATGTTGACGAATCAGAATAATGGACCATATCGATACCTCTACTGAGTATAAGTTTAGTATACACTGAGGCAAGTGCAAAATCAGGATTCAAAGGTACAACGGAACGTAAGTTTTTATTTGTATTAACTTGATGTCTTTGATTATGTCTGCAATTCCAAAATTTATTGTAATTTATAATTTACGAGTATATACTATACTGCGTATACTGACGCGTATTTTAGCGGATCCAACAAGCACTTATTGCAGTATACGTCAAAATTTGACAATTTTTACGATAATATTTGATTCAAAGTGTAATTGTATGTTACCTTATATTAATGCATTTAAAATTTATCAAATATTTGTAATTTAAATTATCATAATTTTTATTACCATGTGTACCCAGTGAGTTGTATAAGTTTGCCACACTTTTATGCCCTCCTACGCGTCTACTGTAACAAGTTTACTGTAATGTGGTGCAAGTGACTTGCCTCAGTATACAACGTCCGAGTAGGTATATAAAATTATTATAGTTGTTATACGTCACTTTATTTCCATAACGAATATAAAAATCACCATGAAATTTCAGTGGAGGCTGTATTTTAATCATAAATAGGTATATAAAAAACCTAAAATCATAAAATTGTCACTTGCCGCCGTACACTTAGAAGGTATCGATATGACAATAATGACAAATTAAGGTGACGAAATAGGATTGTTGCTGAAACGGCCCTGAGCCTGAGACCGGATTATGGATTTTTTATGTGTAGTATTTATAGTGTGTTTAGTATTTGTCCATTTATAATAGGTACGTATATATAACACAAGCCTTATTGAATTGTTTAAAATATTTTATTTCTATCCCAATATCTGTGGCATCGTAGCTCTCCAACGGATGGACCGATTTCGATGCGGTTTTTTTACGTGAAAGCGATATTTCTTGCGGTGATTCTTAACTATGTTTCATAGAAATTGATCCAGCAGTTTGAAGAGTATCAGCTCTTTTCCAAAATGATGTAAGGCATTCGTAGCATTAAATGGATTTTGTTGGCATATAGCGTGGGTTTTTTTTTTCAATTTAATAGTTATTAACATTTAGTCGTTTACTTGTTGCAGGTGCAGGCGCTGATTCAATTCATTATTTCACTAATAGCAATCGCACAGCATTACTGTGTAATAAACTTCCTCAGAGGGTATCCGCTCTTAATTTACATCCGGATGTTATATTTTCATAGTAAGATATTTTCAATGCTTAAAACTTTACTGTTGTTAAACTTGTTGTATGCCTTATACTTAACTGAGACAGTTTTGTAAAAATGATTCGGGTGTGGTCAAAGGTTTGTTACGTGCAACTGATTAGCATTATCATAAGTAACTAAATTACTAGGAAGAGTACCGAGGCCGAAAGTTATAGGACTTGGATTATTCACCAGAGAGTTGATCACTAGTTTAATTCATTACAAAAAAAGCTATTGATTTTTAAATTAATAGACCATGGATTCTATTGTAATACCCAATAAATAACCCATTAAAACCGTATGAAAATTCACAATACATAGGATTTTTCTCAAGCACAATACTAACCATCCGCACAAAGTTATAGAACATCAAAGATGTTTCTCAGTAGTTTCCAAAGTAAGATAGAAAAAGACTATTCAGCATCCGAAATTGAAGTAGCTTTCGATTGATGAATGGTCTTTGACAGTTCAAAAAATTCCGGCATGCTCTTAGCAAGCCATCCTGGACCGTCTGGACATAACGAACACCCTGAAGCTAATGAAAAATAGTACCATAAATTATAAACTTTTTAGTGTACAAAATACTTTATTAATAAATTATTTAAAACAATGTCTTGTATAACTTAATGCCATTAAACAAATTTTAACATTGAAAACATCTATCTATTTAGAGAGGTACATAAATCAACTCTCAATTGATAAATTGGCAGCTCAGCCATTAACAGTTCTCCAGTACTGAGTAGATAGCGCTTGGAAATTAGTACAATTGATTTGCCGACTGAGACGAATGTATTCTTCGACGTTCTGGATGTGTCCACGAAATTTGCAGACTCCATCACCGAACTTGAAGCACAGAACCTCCGCTTCGAACGTAGGTCCACCTGGTACTGTTCTTTTTTGACAACAGGGTTTATCTGACGTCCAACACTGAAATACAAAAAGAAAGTTGGAACAACCATCATGAACTCCACTAATGAAAGACTGCTGAAGGCATCAATCTATACTTACGTCATCCCACTGTTTAATGCAGTCCGGGTCCTCTGATTCATCGTCTGGGATTTCACCTGAACCATCCAAGTCAATCTCATCCGCCGCTGCCGTTGCTAGCATTATCATAGCTCCCAAAATACAGATAATTTGCACTTTATTTGATGGCTCCATGGTTCACTGTGTTACGAGGGCAACGTTTGGGAACCGACTGAAGCCGCTAACTGACACCAGCCCTTATATAGCTGACCGACGGGGTAATAAAACGACCCACCCTGTCTGAGTCGTAAAACCCACCTACTCATTATTGGAATGTCAAGATTGCGTGCGAAACATATCAATTAGTGTAGTGAGTTAACAAATATTAGGGAAACAAATCAAATTATTATAACAAGTTGTCAAATAGAATTTCGGTTTATCTTTAACAGAAATTACAGAACTTCTTGTTCACTTCAAAGTTTTCTTCCTTGTGATAATTAAACAACAATGATTTTTATTGCAAGGCTTTGATCACACCAAGTCTTTAATCATTGCAACAATTATGTGATTTATCATGTGGTTGACCATTGACTATTTTGATGATTTTAAATAATCAGAAATACTATTGACTGGGTAATTAGTGGGATGAAGATCAAAGACGCTTTATGTTATTACAAATTTATTGTATCTATTCCTTAAATCTACGACAATTTCACTTAATCTACGTGAGATAAAAAAAATACGAAAGTACAAACACTAAATACTTTTCTACATCTTTAAAGCTTACATCTCTCTTAGAAGAGATCGATAAAAAAACGGAGACAGTATCTCCTTCCAATATTGACAACGGAGTGCTTTGTAGTTACGATTGTTACATTTCTTGGCAAGTTCAAGGTATCTGTTGTAGTTAGGTATGTTGGCCCGCGCCTCACACTTTTCTTCGCCGAATAAGAAGCAAACGCCATCTGTTGTCAAAATTTCTCCACCTTTCAGAGTTTGAGTCTTGCAGCAGGAAATTTTTGAGTTGCGGCACTGAAAATAAAAAATTACATGTTAGTACACGTCAACTATTTCAATCTAAAATCCTAGTTCACTTCGCTGAACATTTCTAATAATGACTAAAATGTTTGATCCGTTCTGCCGGGTCTTGATCAAATTATATGAAAAGAGGATTTGACTTTGAAGATATCGGAGCAATCGGTCAAGCCGTTCTCAAGTGATACTCGGACATATATGGTCCATTTTATTTTCATTTATACAGACAGAATAAAGACAATAATCTTACCCTTTCTCCCAACTTCAGGCAGCGCTCCGCAGGTTTTGCAGGCTTTGTCGCATCCTCCTGGCGGACGCGTTCTAAAGCTAGTTCAATTTCCAGCGGAATATCATCTGAATTTATGGGGGCGTCGTGAAAGATTTCCGAGTCATTTGCAGGGCTTGATCGGACTCCAATCGAGCTAATGCTCAGGAACAACAGGAATAACACCAGCGCCATCTTGAACTTGAAGTGTTCCTCCGTAAAAGTTCAGAGCGAAAGTGAAGTTGAGTACAGTAAGACCCGTGTATTTATCCTCGCCAAGAAGTAATAAAGTTCATAGGCCTTTCTAGAACTCCGCAAAAGTTACGACTTTGCACATACGCAATCTGCCTCGGATCGCTGTAATTCATTTGACGCCACACTGTCCGACAGGCTGTGCTGAACTCTACCGTCTTATTAGACAAGTTTCGTCGTACATTGAACAGCTGTCTAAAGGTTTTTTTTGCATTGAATCTACTAACAATGTGCATTTATACGAATTCAAATTTTCTATGAATGAATTCTCAGCCAGTAAGCAAGTGACGTCATGTCAACGAACAAAATATTCAATTTTTCCTGTCGAACGGTAGAATGCGAACTGACCCGGTGAAATCATTTCCATCAAGGCAAATCAGTAAAACCTAGAAGGTTCCGCTCGTTAAGTAGATGACATATTCCAGAGATTTATTTGTATGATATGTTGATCTAAGTTTCTGCTTGATTGAACATTCTAGAGTTGAGTTCTTTACCTAAACTATAAGGAACTTTTAGTTCTATAAAAAGCAAAGTGCGAAGAATAGTCAAAAGCTTGTGCATTCTACTATTTTGAGCTCGGTTTATCTTAACCGACAGAATCCCAATATTGGGTAGATATTTCTTTGTAATTTGTGCCATTCAATTTCTCTGCTAACTTGAGGTACAGGTGGAAATTTTTAATTTTTCTTGCGCCTCTGCAGGTTTGTTTTCCGAACTGAAAGCAGACTATTGGTTCACTTCCGTGCGTTATTCCTCCGTTGAATTTCATTGCACAGCAGGGATAAGATGACTTTGTGCACTGAAAATGAAAATTGTACTTCAATTACAAAAACAATCACTGAAATACAAAGGATAAAGTTTGTAGGTAATGTACGAAGAGTTTACGCATGAGCAATGTTTTTAACATGAGTCATATATACGCTGGATCATAGTACAACAGAATATCATTGTACTCCCCGTTCAAAAAACATTCAGTCAAATGTTCTACTGTACTCCTTCAATTAAACTATTACTTACATGAGATCCTTCCCTAAGGCATCGCGCTGCTTCGGTTATCACAATAACTGTTAGTAAAAATGCGAATATAATCTTCATTGTTACTTTTAGATATGACCTCTCACTGTGAAGTCTAGTGGAGCTTTGATATTCCACAAAAAATGAGCTTTGAAGTAACCTCGCAGACTCATAAACTTTGAGTATTATTGCATCGCTCTGACAGGTACAATTTAATCCACTATCCTAGAAAGCACTATTTAATCCGGTTTGTTCCGGTAGAAAATGAAGGTTAGGCTACTCATGAAATAGCAGTAAAGCACGCTATTCTGTTTAGGTGATCCTGAGTCATATTAAGTGTGTTCAACCGAACTAAGTCCTGAATATAGTAAGTTAGACTAAGTTTAGTACCGTATAGGCAGTATGAATGCTTTGACTATATTTAGTTTAACTTCAAATACCTAGGACTTAGTTCGGCTGAACACGCTCATTTACATTGTGGCTTTCCCTAATTGTTGCCAATAACAACTTATTATTTCCTGTGCCAACCGATAAGGGATTACGCATACGTCAAAGGTTAAAGCCAGAGCAATAGGTTCTCTATTTAAAGGAAAATCATTCCCATACATCATTACAGTTGTCGTTGTGTACTTGGAACGAGAGTACTGGTTTACAGTTGTGTTAATTATTTAATAATTATTGAAGCAAAATGTTCAAGTCTATTTTAATTTTTACACTTGTGGTGGCTCTGACGGTAGCGGATAAAAAGGAAATTACAGAAAACTGCATTTCCTACAGAGGATACGTAAGTAAAATTATAAATATAGTTTGAACAGTTGATGATCAATCATTCTCTTGAATTTTAGGGAAACTATCAACCTGCTTTCTGGGTATTTAAAGTTTTTTCTCATTCTTCCAGTGCGGGCCAATTAATCGACCCTGTTGCTGGCGAAAGGAAGAAACAAATGGCTATGTTTCATACTCGGAGACAACGTGCGACGTGGCACAAAGAATGTGCAACGTATACAGTGACATCGACGGGTTTAACGAGTCTCCAGAATACATCAATCGCAATAAAGACACCGATCTAGAAACAGCCTACAGCAACTGGATTGAGTCTCATCCAGATGAACTATACTTACGAGTCTACAGTTGAATAGCTTTATATCAATTAAATAGTATTATTTTTTCTAACTCGAATCTATTGATCACTCAAATGTTGTGATATTTTTGCTCAAACCTAATGTGCCAATAAAAAAATATTTTTAGCAAATTGAGTTCATTTATTTACTCAATTCCTTACCAGTGTACACATGTAAAAAGTGAAATTTCTTATTGATAAATTTCAAAGTAAATTCCAATAACTTTTTTATAACTATACAAGTTTTGAGTAAAGAAGTTCATTTCACTTCAAACAAGTTACAGTCAGTGTACGCCCGATATTTTTGTATTAACTCTTGGGAATCCCGAAGGATGATGTCGATAAGTTGAATGTTAGGTAGCGTCATTTTACTTACCAACGGTCAGTAATTGAACTAAATATTGTGACAAAGCCGCGACAGGAAGCAGAAGAGATAAAATGAGTAATATCCGGGGTAATATATTTTCAATTTACGAACTTTATTGTCCTATAAAGTTGATAGTTTACAGTAACTAATTAGTCATTGTTTTTACAACCTGTGACCTCTGAACAATTAGCAAGGCCAAAATATGTGGGTTTATGTCTTGTGGGTCACATCCTTATTATGAAATAGAATATAAGAGCCTGTTCTGGGGCTCAGGAGCTAGTTATCCTCAGGATCAGCAGCGAAGTGGTTGAATATTGACTTATTTCAACTTTTTTGATTGTGAATTTAAAGTGAAAATGAAGTCAAACAAACTTGTGTTAACGTGTCTAGTCTTAGTGATGATAGTAGTGATCAGTGAAGCTGGAAATGTCATGAAAAAACATTCTCGTCCCTCGAGGTAAGTCCTTTTGAAGTGATGCATTCTTTGAATCTAGTTTTCTTAGGCTTTTAAGAATCGGATTTGACAATATTTCAATTTACAGGCCGAGTCAGAGAAGAGTATCAGCGAGTCGATCGAACCCAGATGAACGTAGATCAGTTAGAACCAACGACGGTCATAGGCGAAAACCTGCTGATGCCCCAGTACGATCCCCATCTCCTGGAAGATCATCATCATCAGGCTCAAGACCTCGTAGCTCAGGAACTTCATCCATGCGAAATTCTCAGCCTCGATTCCCGCGAAGAAAGATCCCGAAGATTGTCATTACGCCGCCAGATGACGAGAGGTAGGTATTTTATTGACATTACAATATTTCATAGAAATTCAACTGTGCGATTGTTTTTATGACACGAATATGTAATTTACAGGGCGAAAACTGCTGCGAAACCCGGGCAGAAGAAAGTTACCTTTAGTAATCCTCTGGAGAACATAAAATACATCGAACCAAATCCTATCCGTAGGCGAAGACCGTCTGGAGGTCCATCACGCACCTCCGGCTAGAAAATTTCCTATTCAGCTGAGTGAACTTAATTCTCCGTATATCCTAACGTGAAATCGTATTGTTTGTGCTAATTAATTAACAGAAATGTATTTTTTCCCTATCAATAAAGTTTATACTTATCTTTATAGTGGTGTTGTTTTAATTCTTACTATCATAAGAGTATATCTTACTCGTGGAAAACAGTACTTAAACTTGATGGAACTAGATTTTGATATTTGTGAAGTACTGAGATTTTATCTCAGAGTAACTGGAACGTATGGCGTTCTTTGTATTGGTCCTAAAAATAGCTTCTTCCATTGTTCCTATATCGTTTTTCAAACGTCAAGGGTCGGAATAATAAGCAGTTGTTATAAGGAAAATCGGCTTGGAATGCCGATAGTCATTTAGTAGCTAAAATTGTACCAGTTTACAGTTGAAGAAATTCTATAAATAAATAACTCAGTAGCGAAATAAACCATAGTGTTATCTTGGGTTTTTTGACTAGTTGCGAGTCTGATGATAATGAAGGAAACTGTATCTCCTACAGAGGATACCTCAGTACAGTCCTAGAACATATTCAGCATTGAAGAAAGGATAGTAATGAAAAAACATGTAATCTCATTTATTCACATTTATTTTCCGAATTTACAGACATACACAACGAATAAAGCTTATCAATGTAAGGCTCACAAAAAGCATTGGCTAAGAAATTTATATATGTATTCAAGTAGGTAATTAAGGATGATAAATTAATTGTAGTTTACTACACGAAGAAACATTCATTATTCAATTAACGGTAGATAGACAATATTTCTTAAACTAATGAATTATATTAACACTTAAAGCCTTTTATTTATAAATTTAAGTTTGTATGAAATTATTATTTTTTGTTAATAATTATTTCATACAATGACAAAATGATGAAAAACATTTATTCTCCTCTACATTTAAATATATGAAGTAAAAATAAGTATAAAGTAAACTGAGTATCGAATTATCACAAAAATATGGTCTCTAAGATTTAGGCGCGCGACTTATTAATAAACAAATATGAATTTTTTTTAAGAAAAGAGACTTACAATTGTAATGTTTATTTTTACTACTAAAATAGTACATTTTTTACGTATAAAACACTTAATTTGTACTATAACATACAAAAATTGTATTTTAAATTTATCATTTCGGATGAAACGTTGCATTCATGATTAAATAATAATTATAAATTTATGTATCTACACTTAATGTATAAAATTTTAAATTACATTTAAAATTATGAGATCCATTTTTGAACATTTTTTCTACTCTATCAATTAATAACTACAAGAGCATAAAAATATTTGCACGATAAAAGCATTCGAAAAAATATTTCAAACTCAGCAAATACTTTGAATTAATATAGAATTGCATATATTTTTATGCTTATACATAATATATTTGAGCAATCACATCACGAATAAATTAAATTCACATATATTTTATCTAAATTTTATTATAAAAAATTTAAAATATGCACGGTAAAAGAGTAAACAAATATTTAAAGATTAAATCATTACCATATGATGCATTTATTTTCTGGATTCATTCGTGAATTTAACGGGCAATTGAAATCATTCGCAAATTCCTTCATATTTGACAACGGTCCAAGAACACGGAACTCCGGTGGACTGTGTGAGTCTTCAGTGATCCATCGTTTCAATTCTTCAGGTCGGTCTAGAGTGCAAAACGTGTTTGCGTAACTGATCCAGAACATTTGTTTCGGCGAATAAGGAAGTCCAGGAAGCTTTTGCTCTGGCTTATTTCGGTCGGCCCAGTATTTGTACGCTAAATATGCTGATTTAACGCCGCCATTATCATTGATATTAGAATCGTCGGTGCTTTCTCCATTCACCTAAAATAATAAAGAAAAAAAAATTATTATGAGTAAAAAATGCCTTCGCAAACTTAAAATGTATATAAAACATAATTATTTATATACTTACATTCATTCCAACTTCTTTAACAGTATAATTGTTGTACTGATTAACTAGACAATCAACCTTCTCTTTAAAATTATCCTTGGTTAAATCTGTCCACCAAATGCCGAAATTACCATCTTTATCAAACTGCCTTCCTAGATGATTAAAGCCGTTAGTAATTCCATAACCAATCGTAGTTCCAATGGCACCATAATTCATGTATTTTGGTCGGTCATTGCTGAAGAAAGTGCCTTGAAGGATTCCAGCTGGGATATCTGTTTAAAATAAAAGAAAATATTAATTAAATAAGTATACAGTAGAATACTGTATTGATAATTGATGAAATTAATAGTTCCAAATTTATGATACATACTTAAACAGTTTTTGAAAAATCCATAATCCGAATTTACATTAGCTGGTTGGCCATGTGTTAACCAGTCGCTTTTGTTTACTGGCTTTCTTAGCGCACTAAATGAATATTCTGTATCGAATAATTTCGTATTCAATATGTTCTCCAAGTAAGACGCATTTTCGTCAAGTTGTAGTCTTTCGTGAATTTCTTCTAATATTGAATCTTGCAAAAGTTCGTCAGGGTACGCAATATGATCTGCCATCGATACAACTTTCTCGAGAACACCCTTTCTGGATTCTTCATCCATCCAGTCAACCTGTAAATAATTATTGTCAGATGTTACCTTTTTTAATAACGAAAAGAATGGTGTGCACAACTTCTGGTTTTAAATGAATTCAATCCATAAAAAACTTATCAGAACATTTACAAAACGAGAGAATAATCAGAATTCGTTGATAGATAATAAGATGACTTACTGCTTGTAAAATATTTTTGAATTGATTTCGGATGTCAGAAACCATTTCTGTGACATTTTTCTTAGCATCTTCATTGGAAAATTGTCTTGCATACAGAGCTCCAACGCTAAATGGCAAATTTTTAAGAACGGCATTAACACATTCTTCCGACCTAGGTTCTCTTCCTGCTTGGCCATTCAGCACTGTCGTATACTTAAGTTGTCTTTGACGAATTTGGTCGTTTAAGTAACTCGCCGATGCAGCAACGGCACGCCAAATTGCGTAATTAGCTTGTATCCTCTTTGGCGTTGATTTGATCAGTTGTTCAAATTCAGATAGATATCGAGCAAATTGGACATTAATTATTTCGTTATCATCAACTTGGGCATAAGGCTTGAGGAGAGTGTTGAAGTATTCTTTCCAAGGTATGCTGGAGTAATTAGCCGATAATTCAGCTAGTGTCATTGGATTATGCGTTTGAGCATCATTCGGAGAAATTACTTGAGATATCTGTAATATTGAGTTAAAATTTAGTAGATGATAACAATAGATTCAATATGATGTCATTAAATAATAAAATTAAATACTTACATTGGCAAGATTCGTCTCAAATTTGAGAGATTCCATGAGTTCTTGTTCGGCGCGTTCACGCTCAGCACCTAGGATAACCGCAATATCAACCATGTAGCGGAAATATTCTTTAACAATATTGTCTTCAAATCCTTTCAATAAGTACCCTTGTGATAGTTCAAATGTTGCAGGGCGTAGCTGGAATGAAGTGTTAGCTGTATTGAACTTTAATAGCCGATATGGACATACCGATAAGGTATGTTTATTAATTTTTCAGAGTATCCAATTGTTAAATATACTTACGTTCAAAATCATCTTAGTATTATTGTCTGGATCTTCCCGAAGGTAGAGTTGTAAGAAATAATCTTGGGAGTAACCCATTTTACGGAAATTATAGACTGATGACATCCAACTAAAATCATCATCTTTCCACATGTCTCCTTCAAGTACTGGCCAGCTCCCTAATTTCTTTAAAATGTTCAACAATGGAGTAACTCCTTGGTCTTCGATAGCACCTGGAAGTATAAAGTTATTGGTAAGTACAAATTAAGGAAAGTTAAAAAAAACTGAAATTATTGGACGAAATAATACTCACTTTTATTCATACAACTTCCATAGAGCGTTTTAACAAGTCTGAATGGATGAATCATTTCTGCTAAGCGTGGATCTTCTATACTCTTTCTGAGTTGCTGTATAACTTCATCATCTATAGTAGTGAATGTTTCCACTTTGACTTTGTCGTCAGGAATAATTGTTGTATTGAGAAAACCTCCACAAGAAAATCTGTAGAAGTCATCACAAGGGTCCACTAATGTGTCCATAGACTTGAGAATATGCGAGGCTGGATAAAACAATATATTTATTAGTTTCATTATTATTCAGTATGATTCTCATAATAAATTAGAAATTTAAAGAGCGCGCTACTTGCACCTTTCAAGTCACTTCCGATGTATATTCATAAGTTGATATATTCAAGTACTACTGAGTAACCAATGGAGAGTAAGAAGGAATCATCGTTCAACCAATAATAAACCATAGCCTGTTTTTTGCGAGTTTTGACTAACAGTTAACTTCATACTTTAATGTATTTTATATTATAGGATCAGTCAAAACTTACCAGTATGAATACATTCTGGCGAGGTACAAACACTATCTGAAAATTGAACAACAGTAGAGGTTAGAACAAAAAATGTGAATGTTCTACTGATGAAAGTCAAGCAATATGACATATGACACTCATGTTCCAAAATATTTCGAATACGGCGATATTTCATATAAAAATCTCTATAAATAAATATAACTTTTGATTAAAAATGAAACTTCAAAACTTAAAAAAGCAGATATTCACCTTCAAATGTAGCGCTTCTTGCCGAGGCAACAGGTAAAAGGATTCCGCAGAGAGCACTTATCATGAATCCTCGCTCCAAAGCGGATATTCTTTTCCACCATGCTGGATTTCTTAAAAATAAATAAATCATTTTATTTCGACTATCAATAAAATCTCTGTTTGTAATAAAAAAAACATGATATATGGAGGACACAATATAGAATAATTGAGTATTGCTGTCAGTTGATGTATTTTAATTACAACTGAGCGGAACAATATCAAGCGTCGATTTTCAATACAGGTCTCATAATACGCATAAGTACGTTAATCTAACAACAACAGAAGCAAAGGACTTAAAACCCTGGATTTAACAGTGAATAAGCTTTTGCTTACCGAAATAGCCGATGCCGGCGAGTCCGTTGATCTTCGTAATTCAGCTCCATCGCTAGGAGGTTGTTTTATTCGAGATTAGTAACAATTATTAATCGATACTATAAAAAAAGAATCAGATTAAAATTGTTGCGACTAACAATCAACTTGAAACCAATTTTCTGTTTCGGAGCGCGATAAAACCTGTCCGTCCCCGGGGGAAGACGAGGCTTCAATGAGATATACCGAAGTAAGCACTCTTCTTATACTCAGATTCCGGCGTCGTTCCCGTAGCTACAACCCCGTCGCCCTCCCCCGGTCGTAAATGACTCTCTGCACTTCACAGATCCCATAAACAAGTGAGCACTGGCGCCAACATCAATCTCGTCGGGAAGTCGTAAAGTCAGCTCATAATCCCGCTTTATCACCTTATCAGCTTTTCCCTAATAAACGAAATGATGTTTTTGTTTGCTCTTATAACTCATAAATGGATCAGGTTACGTAAGCTCATCTCGATTCAGCGTACGCTGAGTCATGCCTGAGGTCATTGTTCATCTACATGTTTAGTGATAGAACATACGATTACCATTTCTTTCTTTAGTACACCTAATATATATGCTAATGTAAGACTTTTAAAGACTTTAGGTGTGCTAGAACTAATTAGACTTGCCTAATTTACGATTGGAACTCTTTAATTTGGACAGCTGTCTAAAGGTTTTTTTTGCATTGAATCTACTAACAATGTGCATTTATACGGATTCAAATTTTCTATGAATGAATTCTCAGCCAGTAAGCAAGTGACGCCATGTCAACGAACAAAATATTCAATTTTTCCCGTCGAACGGTAGAATGCGAACTGACCCGGTGAAATCATTTCCATCAAGGCAAATCAGTAAAACCTAGAAGGTTCCGCTCGTTAAGTAGATGACATATTCCAGAGATTTATTTGTATGATATGTTGATCTAAGTTTCTGCTTGATTGAACATTCTAGAGTTGAGTTCTTTACCTAAACTATAAGGAACTTTTAGTTCTATAAAAAGCAAAGTGCGAAGAATAGTCAAAAGCTTGTGCATTCTACTATTTTGAGCTCGGTTTATCTTAACCGACAGAATCCCAATATTGGGTAGATATTTCTTTGTAATTTGTGCCATTCAATTTCTCTGCTAACTTGAGGTACAGGTGGAAATTTTTAATTTTTCTTGCGCCTCTGCAGGTTTGTTTTCCGAACTGAAAGCAGACTATTGGTTCACTTCCGTGCGTTATTCCTCCGTTGAATTTCATTGCACAGCAGGGATAAGATGACTTTGTGCACTGAAAATGAAAATTGTACTTTAGTTACAGAAACAATCACTGAAATACAAAGAATAAAGTTTGTAGGTAATGTACGAAGAGTTTACGTATGAGCAATGTTTTTAACATGAGTCATATATACGCTGGATCATAGTACAACAGAATATCATTGTACTCCCCGTTCAAAAAACATTCAGTCAAATGTTCTACTGTACTCCTTCAATTAAACTATTACTTACATGAGATCCTTCCCTAAGGCACCGCGCTGCTTCAGTTATCACAATAACTGTAAGTAAAAATGCAAATACAATCTTCATTGTTACTTTTAGATATGACCTATCACTGTGAAGTCTAGTGAAGCTTTTATATTCCACAAAAAACATTGAAACAACGAAAAAACATTCTCGTCCCTCGAGGTAAGTCCTTTTGAAGTGATGCATTCTTTGAATCTAGTTTTCTTAGGCTTTTAAGAATCGGATTTGACAATATTTTAATTTACAGGCCGAGTCAGAGAAGAGTATCAGCGAATCGATCGAACCCAGATGAACATAGATCAGTTAGAACCAACGACGGTCATAGGCGAAGCCTCGATTCCCGCGAAGAAAGATCCCGAAGATTGTCATTACGCCGCCAGATGACGAGAGGTAGGTATTTTATTGACATTACAATATTTCATAGAAATTCAACTGTGCGATTGTTTTTATGACACGAATATGTAATTTACAGGGCGAAAACTGCTGCGAAACCCGGGCAGAAGAAAGTTACCTTTAGTAATCCTTTGGAGAACATAAAATACATCGAACCAAATCCTATTCGTAGGCGAATACCGTCTGGAGGTCCATCACGCACCTCCGGCTAGAAAATTTCCTATTCAGCTGAGAGTGGACTTAATTCTCCATATATCCTAACGTGAAATCGTATTGTTTGTGCTAATTAATTAACAGAAATGTATTTTTTCCCTATCAATAAAGTTTATACTTATCTTTATAGTGGTGTTGTTTTAATTCTTACTATCATAAGAGTATATCTTACTCGTGGAAAACAGTACTTAAACTTGATGAAACTAAATTTTGATATTTGTGAAGTACTGAGATTTTATCTCAGAGTAACTGGAGCGTATGGCGTTCTTTGTATTGGTCGTAAAAATAGCTTCTTCCATTGTTCCTATATCGTTTTTCAAACGTCAAGGGTCGGAATAATAAGCAGTTGGTATAAGGAAAATTGTCTTGGAATGCCAATAGTCATTAAGTAGCTATTACTGTACCAGTTTACAGTTGAAGAAATTCTATAAATAAATAACTCAGTAGCGAAATAAACCATAGTGTTATCTTGGGTTTTTTGACTAGTTGCGAGTCTGATGATAATGAAGGAAACTGTATCTCCTACAGAGAATACCTTAGTACAGTCCTAGAACATATTCAGCATTGAAGAAAGGATAGTAATGAAAAAACATGTAATCTCATTTATTCACATTTATTTTCCAAATTTACAGACATACACAACGAATAAAGCCTATCAACGTAAGGCTCACAAAAAGCATTGGCTAAGAAATTTATATATGTATTCAAGTTGGTAATTAAGGATGATAAATTAATTGTAGTTTATTACACGAAGAAACATTCATTATTCAATTAACAGTAGATAGACAATATTTCTTAAACTAATGAATTATATTAACACTTAAAGCCTTTTATTTATAAATTTAAATATGTATGAAATTATTATTTTTTGTAAATAATTATTTCATAAAATGACAAAATGATGAAAAACATTTATTCTCCTCTACATTGAAATATATGAAGTAAAAATAAGTATAAAGTAAACTGAGTATCGAATTATCACAAAAATATGGTCTCCGATTCTTCATCGATTGAAAGATTTAGGCGCGCGACTTATTAATAAACAAATATGAATTTTTTTTAAGAAAAGAGACTTACAATTGTAATGTTTATTTTTACTACTAAAATAATATATTTTTCAGGTATAAAACACTTATTTTGTACTATAACGTACATAAAATTGTATTTTAAATTTATCATTTCGGGTGAAACGTTGCATTCATTATTAAATAATAATTATAAATTCATATATCTACACTTGATGTATAAAATTTTAATTTACATTTAAAATTATGAGATCCATTTTTGAACATTTTTTCTACTCTATCAATTAAAAACTACAAGAGCATAAAAATATTTGCACGATAAAAGCATTAGAAAAAATATTTCAAACTCAGCAAATACTTTGAATTAATATAGAATTGCATATATTTTTATGCTTATACATAATATATTTGAGCAATCACATCACGAATAAATTAAATTCACATATATTTTATCTAAATTTTATTATAAAAAATTTAAAATATGCACGGTAAAAGAGTAAACAAATATTTAAAGATTAAATCATTACCATATGATGCATTTATTTTCTGGATTCATTCGTGAATTTAACGGGCAATTGAAATCATTCGCAAATTCTTTCATATTTGACAACGGTCCAAGAACACGGAACTCCGGTGGACTGTGTGAGTCTTCAGTGACCCATCGTTTCAATTCTTCAGGTCGGTCTAGAGTGCAAAACGTGTTTGCGTAACTGATCCAGAACATTTGTTTCGGCGAATAAGGAAGTCCAGGAAGCTTTTGCTCTGGCTTATTTCGGTCGGCCCAGTATTTGTACGCTAAATATGCTGCTTTAACACCGCCATTATCATTGATATTAGAATCTTCGGTGCGTCCTCCATTCACCTAAAATAATAAAGAAAAAAAAATTATTATGAGTAAAAAATGCCTTCGCAAACTTAAAATGTATATAAAACATAATTATTTATATACTTACATTCATTCCAACTTCTTTAACAGTATAATTGTTGTACTGATTAACTAGACAATCAACCTTCTCTTTAAAATTATCCTTGGTTAAATCTGTCCACCAAATGCCGAAATTACCATCTTTGTCAAACTGACTTCCTAGATGATTAAAGGCGTTAGTAATTCCATAACCAATCGTAGTTCCAATGGTACCATAATTCATGTATTTTGGTCGGTCATTGCTGAAGAAAGTGCCTTGAAGGATTCCAATTGGGATATCTGTTTAAAATAAAAGAAAATATTAATTAAATAAATATACAGTAGAATACTGTATTGATAATTGATGAAATTAATAGTTCCAAATTTATGATACATACTTAAACAGTTTTTGATAAATCCATAATCCGAATTTACATTAGCTGGTTGGCCATGGTTTAACCAGTCGCTTCTGTTTACTGGCTTTCTTAGCGCACTAAATGAATATTCTGTATCGAATAATTTCGTATTCAATATGTTCTCCAAGTAAGACGCATTTTCGTCAAGTTGTAGTTTTGCGTGAATTTCTTCTAATATTGAATCTTGCAAAAGTTCGTCAGGGTACGCAATATGATCTGCCATCGATACAACTTTCTCGAGAACACCCTTTCTGGATTCTTCATCCATCCAGTCAACCTGTAAATAATTATTGTCAGATGTTACCTTTTCTAATAACGAAAAGAATGGTGTGCACAACTTCTGATTTTAAATTAATTCAATCCATAAAAAACTTATCAGAACATTTACAAAACGAGAGGATAATCAGAATTTGTTAATAGATAATAAGACGACTTACTGCTTGTAAAATATTTTTGAATTGATTTCGGATGTCAGAAACCATTTCTGTGACATTTTTCTTAGCATCTTCATTGGAAAATTGTCTTGCATACAGAGCTCCAACGCTAAATGGCAAATTTTTAAGAACGGCATTAACACATTCTTCCGACCTAGGTTCTCTTCCTGCTTGGCCATTCAGCACTGTCGTGTACTTAAGTTGTCTTTGACGAATTTGGTCGTTTAAGTAACTCGCCGATGCAGCAACGGCACGCCACATTGCGTAATTAGCTTGTACCCTCTTTGGCGTTGATTTGATCAGTTGTTCAAATTCAGATAGATATCGAGCAAATTGGACATTAATTATTTCGTTATCATCAACTTGGGCATAAGGCTTGAGGAGAGTGTTGAAGTATTCTTTCCAAGGTATGGTGGAGTAATTAGCCGATAATTCAGCTAGTGTCATTGGATTATGCATTTGAGCATCATTCGGAGAAATTACTCGAGATATCTGTAATATTGAGTTAAAATTTAGTAGATGATAACAATAGATTCAATATGATGTCATCAAATAATAAAATTAAATACTTACATTGGCAAGATTCGTCTCAAATTTGAGAGATTCCATGAGTTCTTGTTCGGCGCGTTCACGCTCAGCACCTAGGATAACCGCAATATCAACCATGTAGCGGAAATATTCTTTAACAATATTGTCTTCCAATCCTTTCAATAAGTACCCTTGTGATAGTTCAAATGTTGCATGTTCTAGCTGGAATAAAATGTAAGCTGTATTAAATTTGTCTTTTATAAGATTTTTTATTGTTGAGTATAGGCGATATAGACATACCGATAAGGTATGTTTATTAATTTTTCAGAGTATCCAATTGTTAAATATACTTACGTTCAAAATCATCTTAGTATTATTGTGTGGATCTTCCCGAAGGTAGAGTTGTAAGAAATAATCTTGGGAGTAACCCATTTTACGGAAATTATAGACTGATGACATCCAACTAAAATCATCATCTTTCCACATGTCTCCTTCAAGTACTGGCCAGCTCCCTAATTTCTTTATAATGTTCAACAATGGAGTAACTCCTTGGTCTTCGATAGCACCTGGAAGTATAAAGTTATTGGTAAGTACAAATTAAGGAAAGTTAAAAAAAACTGAAATTATTGGACGAAATAATACTCACTTTTATTCATACAACTCCCATAGAGCGTTTTAACAAGTCTGAATGGATGAATCATTTCTGCTAAGCGTGGATCTTCTATACTCTTTCTGAGTTGCTGTATAAGTTCATCATCTATAGCGGTGAATGTTTCCACTTTGACTTTGTCGTCAGGAATAATTGTTGTATTGAGAAAACCTCCACAAGAAAATCTGTAGAAGTCATCACAAGGGTCCACTAATGTGTCCATAGACTTGAGAATATGCGAGGCTGGATAAAACAATATATTTATTAGTTTCATTATTATTCAGTATGATTCTCATAATAAATTAGAAATTTAAAGAGCGCGCTACTTGCACCTTTCAAGTCACTTCCGATGTATATTCATAAGTTGATATATTCAAGTACTACTGAGTAACCAATGGTGAGTAAGAAGGAATCATCGTTCAACCAATAATAAGCCATGGCCTGTTTTTTGCAAGTTTTGACTAACAGTTAACTTCATACTTTAATGTATTTTATATTATAGGATCAGTCAAAACTTACCAGTATGAATACATTCTGGCGAGGTACAAACACTATCTGAAAATTGAACAACAGTAGAGGTTAGAACAAAAAATGTGAATGTTCTACTGATGAAAGTCAAGCAATATGACATATGACACTCATGTTCCAAAATATTTCGAATACGGCGATATTTCATATAAAAATCTCTATAAATAAATATAACTTTTGATTAAAAATGAAACTTCAAAACTTAAAAAAGCAGATATTCACCTTCAAATGTAGCGCTTCTTGCCGAGGCAACAGGTAAAAGGATTCCGCAGAGAGCAGTTATCATGAATACTCGCTCCAAAGCGGATATTCTTTTCCACCATGCTGGATTTCTTAAAAATAAATAAATCATTTTATTTTGACTATCAATAAAATCTCTGTTTGTAATAAAAAAAACATGATATATGGAGGACACAATATAGAATAATTGAGTATTGCTGTCAGTTGATGTATTTTAATTACAACTGAGCGGAACAATATCAAGCGTCGATTTTCAATACTGATCTTATAAGACGCATAAGTACGTTAATCCAACAACAACAGAAGCAAAGGACTTAAAACGCTGGATTTATCAGTGAATGAGCTTTCGCTTACCGAAATAGCCGATCTCGGCGAGTCCGCTGATTTTCGTAATTAAGCTCCATCGCTAGGAGGTTGTTTTATTCGAGATTAGTAACAATTATTAATCGATACTATAATAAAAGAATCAGATTAAAATTGTTGCGACTAAGAATCAACTTGAAACCAATTTTCTGTTTCGGAGCGCGATAAAACCTGTCCGTCCCCGGGGAAAGCCCAGGCTTCAATGAGATAGACCGAAGTAAGCACCCTTCTTATACTCAGATTCCGGCGTCGTTCCCGTAGCTACAACCCCGTCGCCCTCCCCCGGTCGTAAATGACTCTCTGCACTTCACATATCCCATAAACAAGTGAGCACTGGCGCCAACATCAATCTCGTCGGGAAGTAGTAAAGTCTAATAAACGAAATGATGTTTTTGTTTGCTCTTATAACTCATAAATGGATCAGGTTACGTAAGCTCATCTCGATTCAGCGTACGCTAAGTCATGCCTGAGGTCATTGTTCATCTACATGTTTAGTGATAGAACATACGATTACCATTTCTTTCTTTAGTACACCTAATATATATGCTAATGTAAGACTTTAAAAGACTTTAGGTGTGCTAGAGCTCATTAGACTTGCCTAATTTACGATTGGAACTCTTTAATTTGGTGTAGAGTTTCAAATTTTTCCGTCATTCTTTTTGTGAAATTCTGAGAAACAAAATATTTTTGGAAAACTATTGTAATGTCATCATTATAATATTTTTCCTCCTGCGGGGTACTTTATAATCATATTAATTACGTTCAGTTCGTTGAACTGACGTTTTCAGTGTTCAAAATGTTGAGCTTACGTTTTGAACCTTCAATACGATTAACTTAAGTTTTTGAGGTTTGATACGTTCAATTTACGATTAAAATTAAAAAAAAAATAAAAAATCCCTCAATGTATTGAAGTAACAAGGTAAGATTTCAAAGTTGAAACTTATGGACTTCAGCCCGTTTAGTCCATAAGTTAGTTTTTAACTGTACCATATTAGTACACTTTTATCACAGTACACTGTCCCATGCGCATAAAAAAAAAACAAGTCAACAATGCAGTAAAATCCAAAGTATGCATTGGGATTATAGAAGCAATTGAACACATAACAAAACTCAATAAAAACATTCAATTTAGAGCAAGATGTACTGTTTGTCGGGCACTAAGTTCTTATCTCTTACTATACACTCCATCGATTTCTTATCGGAGAAAGTAAACCAGTATCGAAATCATAATACCTATCATGTTTTGCAACTTGTAACCGTTAAACTTTGTTTTTTTAAACTCTTTGTGAAGTAAAATGGTTTAATAGTGTCAGTAGCAGAAAAATTACTAGCGGAATCTTTGACTTATTTGAAGATTATAAGAAATACTAATACGTTGGTGCATATCGCCCTTCTCAAGTGCCTACAGCGAGAAATGGTTATCGTATTTTCTATGAACAAACATGTAGATCAACAATAACCTCAGGCATGACTCAGCGTACGCCGAGATGAGATGAGATTACGTAACCTGCTCAATTTATGAGTTATGAAAGCAAATGAAAACACAGTGACTATGAAAGACAGTAGCGTTCTTTTATTTAGGAGATTATTATTGTCATAACAATTAAAGAAGAAAACTAAACTCGAGCACTTGTACAAATATCGTTTAAAATCATTGTAAGGATTAAGAAACAGTGTCAAAAATTTCAAGTTACAGATGACAACTAATATACTTTATCCTTCTAACCCCAGAAAAACCCGTGGATAGAAATAGTCATGTTATCGTCCTTACTAGGCATGAAATTTATAGTTTCATATTGTGTAAACTTGTAGGTTAAGCGTATTTTATCTTCCAAAAGTTAATTCAAACAGTATCGTTAACTCTCAGATACGATACTGTTGCTTATGGGCGTTTAAGGTGATATTATTTTGTTTATTTAGGGCAAGCTGATGACGTGATAAGGCGAGATTATGAGCTGACTTTACGACTTCTCGACGAAATTAATGTTGACGCCAGTGTTCACTTGTATATAGGGATATGTAATGTGCAGAGAATCATGTACGACCGGGGGAAGGTAGCGGGGTTGCAATTACGGAAACGACGCCGGAATCTGAGTATAAGAAGGGTGCTTACTTCGGTCTATCTCATTGAAACCTGGACTTTTTCCGGGGACGAACAGATTTCGTCGCGCTCCGAAACAGAAAGTTGGTTTTCAAGTTGATTGTTAGTTGTAATAACTTTAATCTGATTCTTTTATTATAGTATCAATTAATTATTGTTATTTATCTCGAATAAAACAACCTCCTAGCGATGGAGCTTAATTACGAAAATCAGCGGACTCGCCGAGATCGGTTATTTCGGTAAGCGAAAGCTCATTCACTGTTAAATCCAGCGTTTTAAGTCCTTTGCTTCTGTTGTTGTTGGATTAACGTACTTATGCGTCTTATAAGATCAGTATTGAAAATCGACGCTTGATATTGTTCCGCTCAGTTGTAATTAAAATATATCAACTGACAGCAATACTCAATTTTCCTAGATTGTGTCCTCCATATATTATGTTTTTTTATTACAAACAGAGATTTTATTGATAGTCAAAATAAAATGATTTATTTATTTTTAAGAAATCCAGCATGGTGGAAAAGAATATCCGCTTTGGAGCGAGTATTCATGATAAGTGCTCTCTGCGGAATCCTTTTACCTGTTGCCTCGGCAAGATGCGCTACATTTAAAGGTGAATATCTGCTTTTCTAAGTTTTGAAGTTTCATTTTCAATCAAAAGTTATATTTATTAATAGAGATTTTTATACGAAATATCGCCGTATTCGAAATATTTTGGAACATGAGTGTCATATGTCATATTGCTTGACTTTCATCAGTAGAACATTCACATTTTTTGTTCTAACCTCTACTGTTGTTCAATTTTCAGATAGTGTTTGTACTTCGCCAGACTGTATTCATACTGGTAAGTTTTGACTGATCCTATAATATAAAATACATTAAAGTATGAAGTTAACTGTTAGTCAAAACTCGCAAAAAACAGGCCATGGTTTATTATTGGTTGAACGATGATTCCTTCTTACTCACCATTGGTTACTCAGTAGTACTTGAATATATCAACTTATGAATATAGATCGGAAGTGACTTGAAAGGTGCAAGTAGCGCGCTCTTTAAATTTCTAATTTATTATGAGAATCATACTGAATAATAATGAAACTAATAAATATATTGTCTTATCCAGCCTCGCATATTCTCAAGTCTATGGACACATTAGTGGACCCTTGTGATGACTTCTACAGATTTTCTTGTGGAGGTTTTCTCAATACAACAATTATTCCTGACGACGAAGTCAAAGTAGAAACATTCACTTTTATGGATAATCAAGTTGAAGAGCAACTCAGAAAGAGTATAGAAGATCCACGCTTAGCAGAAATGATTCATCCATTCAGACTTGTTAAAACGCTCTATGGAAGTTGTATGAATAAAAGTGAGTATTATTTCGTCCAATAATTTCAGTTTTTTTTAACTTTTCTTAATTTGTACTTACCAATAACTTTATACTTCCAGGTGCTATCGAAGACCAAGGAGTTACTCCATTGTTGAACATTATAAAGGAATTAGGGAGCTGGCCAGTACTTGAAGGAGACATGTGGAAAGATGATGATTTTAGTTGGATGTCATCAGTCTACAATTTCCGTAAAATGGGTTACTCCCAAGATTATTTCTTACAATTCTTCGTTTATGAAGATTTCATAAATAATACCAAGATGATTTTGAACGTAAGTATATTTAACAATTGGATACTCTGAAAAATTAATAAACATACCTTATCGGTATGTCCATATCGGCTATAAAAGTTCAATACAGCTTACACTTCATTCCAGCTACGCCCTGCAACATTTGAACTATCACAAGAGTACTTATTGAAAGGATTGGAAGACGATATTGTTAAAGAATATTACCGTTACATGGTTGATATTGCGGTTATCCTAGGTGCTGAGCGTGAACGCGCCGAACAAGAACTCATGGAATCTCTCAAATTTGAGCTGAACCTTGCCAATGTAAGTATTTAATTTTATAACTTAATGACATCATATCGAATATATTGTTATCATCTACTAAATTTTAACTCAATATTGCAGATGTCTCCAGGGGTGTCTTCAGCGTATGATCCAATGACACTAGCTGAATTATCGGCTAATTACTCCAGCATACCTTGGAAAGATTACTTCAACACTCTCCTCAAGCCTTATGCTCAAGTTGATGATAACGAAATAATTAATGTCCAATGTACTCAATATCTATCTAAAT
This sequence comes from Cydia pomonella, assembly GCF_033807575.1. Taxonomy (NCBI): domain Eukaryota; kingdom Metazoa; phylum Arthropoda; class Insecta; order Lepidoptera; family Tortricidae; genus Cydia; species Cydia pomonella. The sequence goes on along the minus strand of NC_084703.1, from coordinate 12,943,019 downwards.
TTGATCAACTAATCAAATCAACGCCAAAAAGGGTACAAGCTAATTACGCAATTTGGCGTGCCGTTGCTGCATCGGCGAGTTACTTAAACGACAAAATTCGTCAAAGACAACTTAAGTACACGACAGTGCTGAATGGCCAAGCAGGAAGAGAACCTAGGTCGAAAGAATGTGTTAATGTCGTTCTTAATAATTTGCCATTTAGCGTTGGAGCTCTGTATGCAAGACAATTTTCCAATGAAGATGCTAAGAAAAATGTCACAGAAATGGTTTCTGACATCCGAAATCAATTCAAAAAAAATTTAGAAACAGTAAGTCATCTATCATTATCTATCAACAAATTCTGATGATTCTCTCGTTTTGTAAATGTTCTGATAAATTTGTTATGGACTGAATTCATTTAAAATGAGAAGTTGTGCACACCATTCTAAAAAAATTATTTACAGGTTGACTGGATGGATGAAGAAACTAGAAAGAGTGCTCTCGAGAAAGTTGCATCGATGGCAGATCATATTGCGTACCCTGACGAACTTTTGCAAGATTCAATATTAGAAGAAATTCACGAAAAACTACAACTTGACGAAAATGCGTCTTACTTGGAGAACATATTGAATACGAAATTATTCGATACAGAATATTCATTTAGTGCGCTAAGAAAGCCAGTAAACAAAAGCGACTGGTTAACACATGGCCAACCAGCTATTGTAAATGCATATTATGGATTAGTTAAAAACTGTATAAGTATGTGTTATAAATTTGGAACCACTAATTTTATCAATTATCAATACAGTATTCTACTATATACTTATTTTATTAATATTTTCTTTAATTTTAAACAGATTTACCAGCCGGAATCCTTCAAGGCACTCTCTTCAGCAATGACCGACCAAAATACATGAATTATGGTGCCATTGGATTTTTAATTGGTCATGAAGTTACTCACGGCTTTGATAATACAGGAAGGCAGTTTGATAAAGATGGTAATCTAGTCGATTGGTGGGCACAATCAACCATGGAAAAATACAACGCGAAGGTTGATTGTATAATTAATCAGTACGGCAATTATACCGTAAAAGAAGTTGGAATGAATGTAAGATAATAAATAATTATGTTTTATAGATTTTAAATTTGCGAAGGTATTTTTTAATTACCAATAATTTTTCTTTATTATTTTAGGTGAATGGAAAAAGAACCCAAAATGAGAATATCGCTGACAATGGCGGTGTTAAAGCATCGTATTTAGCGTACAAATACTGGGCCGACCGAAATAAGCCAGAGCAAAAGCTTCCTGGACTTCCTTATTCGCCGAAACAAATGTTCTGGATCAGTGCCGCAAACACGTGGTGCGCTCTAGACAGACCGGAAGAAATGAAACGATGGATCACTGTTGACTCACACAGTCCATCGGAGTTCCGTATTGTTGGAACGTTTTCAAATTTGAAAGAATTTGCGAATGATTTTAATTGCCCGTTAAATTCACGAATGAATCCAGAAAATAAATGCACCATATGGTAATGATTTAAACTTAAAATATTTGTTTATTCTTTTACCGTGCATATTTTAAATTTTTTATAATAAAATTTAGATAAAATATATGTGAATTTAATTTATTCGTGATGTGATGCTCAAATATATTATGTATAAGCATAAAAATATTTGCAATTCTATATTAATTCAAAGTATTTGCTGAGTTTGAAATATTTTTTCAAATGCTTTTATCGTGCAAATATTTTTATGCTCTTGTAGTTTTTAATTGATGGAGTAGAAAAAATGTTCAAAAATGGATCTCATATCTTTAAATGTAATTAAAAATTATATACATTAAGTGTAGATACATAAATTTATAATTATTATTTAATAATGAATGCAACGTTTCATCCGAAATGATAAATTTCAAATACAATTTTATGTACGTTATAGTACAAAATAAGTGTTTTATACGTGAAAAATGTACCATTTTAGTAGTAAAAATAAACATTACAATTGTAAGTCTCTTTTCTTAAAAAAAATTCATATTTGTATATTAATAAGTCGCACGCTTAAATCTTCCAACCGATGAAGAATCGGAGACTATATTTTTGTACAAATTCGATACTCAGTTAACTTTGTACTTATTTTTATACCATATATCTTAATGTAAAGGAAAAGAAATGTTTCTCGTTATTTTGTCATTGTATGAAATAATTATATATAAAAAATAATAATTTCATGCATATTGAAATTTATAAGTAAAAGGCTTTAACCGTTAATGTAATTTATTAGTTTAAGAAATACTGTCTGTCTACTGTTAATTGAATAATAAATATTTCTTCTTACCGTAAACTACAATTTATTTATCTTTCTCAATTCCCTACTAGAATACATACGTGGCATTCCATGCCAACTCATCCTACCAATGAACTTTGCATCTTCGATTTTGCTGAAACTTGGGGATCTTTTTCTACCCCACGAAATAGGTTACTGTGATTTTTTATGAATTTTTTAATCTAGCCGTTCAAAAGATATGAATTTTTGAAAATTTCGGGGTTTTTAATGTTCAATTTCTGTATGATGATATAGCATACTTCAATCATACTAGCTTTTGTTGGCTCATAAGTTTAATTGGCTTGTAAAGTCGAGAAATAGGTATAAGATGAAAACAAATATGCTTATCACAGACCACGGCTAGTAACAAGAATTTAAATCTAGCTTTATAATTCGTACATAGAATCAAGTAAAAATGGTGTTTGAAATAAAAAACGCTTTGATAATGGCACAATAGTTTATTCTCCAATGGAAAAATGATTTATAATTAACTTTTTACATTAACTATTCTTTCTGCATTTTATCATCTCGTCCCGTATGCAACGCTTTAGGGCCTCACTACTCAGTTGACGCAAGTTGCGCTGGTACTCATGTATTCGGACAAAATTGACTATAGTCGTAACTGCGTCAGGGTCTAACCGTAAATATGAACTACCTCCGCGCGACCCTACGTGCAGACACGTTTTCAAGGCAAATTCAGTAAAAATATGTTTGGCCAGCTGACGTGCCAGGGCAGAATATTTATTTGAATATGCCAAACAATTCTCGAGTTCTGCCTCTTCAATGTACACTCCAGTATTAGGCAGGAGTTCGACTAATCCTAGTGAGTACTCCCAATGCTTTAGTGTCCATTTTTCAATGGTCTGTTGGTTCTCAATAGCTTTGTTCAAATTGTTGCCTTGTAATAGATCTAGTGAAGTTCTTAATGCAACCGATGTTAGAAATGGATCTAACTCGACGTTTTGATCAATTTTGCGCTTCGCGACTTTGGATTGTCGGCCATCATGAATCCATTCTTCGAATTCCAACTGATTGCTTCCATTCATCTCGTGGCTTAAAGACAAATTAGTTGAAATCGAGCTCTGAGAACGTTCGACTTCCATAGACAATTTTTCAGCACTGTCCTTGCATTTATTGATGTAATGTATCGCGCTGTCGTAAGAATCTGCAACGAATACGTCATTGTTATCCAAGAGTTTAGCCTGAAAGATACGAAAGCTAAACAACGAACCATTGATAAGGCTTCAGAAATCTATGAATTGACATCTAAGGCACTCACCTGTACTATATATGATTTCTACTAAGAACGGAAACCAGTATATACAGGGACTTTCGTAGTTCTTGACCCGTTCGCTAGTGACTTCCTTTGGCTCATCAGGATACGCCAGAAAAACTGTTGTCCACTCATCCTGCCATTTGATCCAGGATGCTGGTACACAATGGAGACCACTCAGTAAATTGTCATGTGTATCATAAAATTTTACCACATGATAAAAGCGCTGTTTTGAGTTCATCTGGAAAAATTAAATATAAACCATCAAAACATAATCTAATTAAGCAAACATTTATAACTTATATTAACTATTGTAGTAGAAAAATTCTTACCTCATCAAACGCGCCATCCATTCTTAGTTACAGAACTGCAATAATTGGCAATTTAATTAAATACGACTTGCATCAAAACACGTCTGCACAAAGGCCAGGATAGCTATATAATGAGCAAGGTTTTTTCTGGGCAATATATATCTAATTGGTGAGTCGTTGTTTTCCCATGACTGAGTAATCGAACAAGCGAAATATTTGTTTCAATTTTTTCCTTATTAGTCCTGAAACTGGAGATTAAAAACGCTTTACTAAATATGGTAATGCGATTCTATTTACTAGAAAACTGACATGAGGCTCTTGCAATACGTAATTCATTTACATTTCAAGGACTCCTTGAAAGGGAATCGGTACTGATAACCTTTGACATGTCGACTCTTAAGAATATGAATAGGAACAAGAAATCGTTATTCTATAGGTATTATGAATAATGGATTAGTCATCTGGTAGGTAATCGCGAGACTATGATTACGAAATGTTGTATAAAGGACTGTTCGGGAACAGCTACCTGTATTATCTTTTAACATTTGGAACGAAGTGATTATACTTTAAGACATACATTTACGAGAATTTTCATGGTTAAAAAGGCGAAATGAAGTTGATTAAATGTTTGATCTTGACGTTGATAGTTGCGATTTGTGAAGCAGAAATTATAAAGGAATCGAGTTCCTATTCCTCGAGGTAAGTACTTTTAGAGTGTTGAAAGTGATATAAAACAGCTGTGTGGAGGCTTAAGAACTCAAAGCCATTAGGACTTGAAGCAAAGTGGTTGTCAGTTAAGACTAACAGTGAGACAATTTGAAGTATATGAAGTAAAAATGAATTTAAGAAAGTGTTTATTGATATGGTTGATTTTAATGTTGATAGTTGGGATTTGTGAAGCAGAAATTGTAAAGGAATCGAAGTAAGTACTTGTAGAGTATTAAATGTTTCGAACCAGATTTTGCTACTGTTTGATGCAAGCTTTCTTATTGAGTTTCCATTAACACTGTGTCCAATTTGCAGGCCAAGGATCGCAGAAAACAGTTTGATAGAAGGTTACTCGGATAGAGTGAAACCTAGTGCATACAATTCCGGAAAAACCCGAGCTCTGCGTCCGCAAAGACCTAATGTGGTCCCAATACGACCTAGGTATCCCGCGAGATCTGACTCGCGGAGATCCCAAGCTCCGGAAGCTACTTCCTGGCAAGAATCTCAATCATCTCAACCCCAGCGAGAACTGATATTCATTTCGCGACGCAACATGAGGTAGTTATCTAGTTCTTAGAATGCTTTACGAAGACCTTCAGCTTGATCCAGATATTAACTATAACATGATGAGACATCAATTTATCTTAATGAGCAATGTTCATTATAATAATCTAATTAGCAAGTACTAGTTTCGCGTGAAATCGATAAGCATAAATTGATTTTAATTTTACTCAGTAATTTGATAACCTCTGACTTCTGCATAATCAACAAAGCCAGATATGGAACTCGTTATTGAAACAAAAACTTACTCATTATGATGTCAGATTTAGATAAAAATTAAGTAGAACTGAGTACTTATCAGAGTCACTTCATTATTGTACTAGCAACGCCCCGCCTCTACTGACCATTGCGTAGCAACGCCCCACTCCCTAGCAACGCTCCGCCCCCTAACAACCGCTGCTTAGCAACAAGGCCATATAACCGTACGACTAGAAATAAACAACGATATTCATAGAAAATGTGCGTTTATTAAAAACGATATAAAAATATTCTTAGAACAGAATGTTAACACTGTAGCTCAAACTTAAAAGTCTAGTTCTATACTTAATTACTAAAAAACGTCCTTACATTCTACAAATATTTGTAGGATTATATCATAACCATTAAATAAATTTTTTTTTTCGGAACAGCGGCATCTGGTATCGTATGGCGCTTTCGATCGTACCAGTATTGACTCGTCGCGAATTTCGCTCCCATTCATATTTTTTAACGAAATTGACAATCGCCTTAACTGCATCAACATTTAACTTATTTTCTAGATTTCCTTTTCGTGGCCCGATGAAAGTGCACGTTTTCAAGGCAGACTCAGTAAATATATTTAGAGTGAGTTGTCTTGTCAATGAAGTACAAGTCTTCGAAGATTTCAAACACTTTTTAAGTTTTGCTTCTTCAATGTAGACATCTGTATTTGGCATGAGCTCGACAAGTCCGGATGAGTACTCTTTATGCTTCAGCGTCCATTTTTCATCGGTTCGAGGTGAATTGTTAGCAGGTGCCAACAGATTGATGTCTTCCAGTAAATCCCAAAGAGTTTTTGATGTTGTCACGTTTTTATTTTCCTTTAAAAACATGAGCGGTTGATCTGAATAATCTTCTTCTTTAAATTCATAGGTATCTTGCAGATCTATTTCAGGCTTCGATAAGTCAGGTTCCGAATTAATAATTTCATCTACCGTACTCGCTATCAATGAATGGGCACCTGAACTCAATTGCTGGTTAAGTTCGTTTTCAAACTCCATCAAAACAGCACTTTCATCTTCTTCAGAGCTAACCGACGAAGTTGAAACTGAGGACTGAAGACTCTCAATTTCCGAGGAAACTTCAGCATAACACTTTTCTGCATTCTCGTGTGCATAGATGTAATTCATCACGTTGTGAAAATCTGCAAAAGATACGTCATTGTTATTCAAGAGTTAAACCTTAAAGAATACTCAAACTTCCGCTAACTTTCGTTTAAGATTCGATCTAATACTCTAATGAACTAAATAATGAACCATTGATAACACTTTACAAAATAAGGGATTGAAAAACAGATCTAGATCTCACCTGAGCTGTAAATTAATTCTGCAAAGTGCCGAGTCCAGTTCTCGGTGGGACTTTGGTAGATTTCGATCCGTTTTCTAGTGATTTCATGTTCCTCATCAGGATACACCACCATCACTGTTGTCGAGTTATCATCATGCCAAAAGATCCAAGATGCTGGTACACAATACAGGCCACCAAGTGGCTTGTCCTCCGCTTCATAAAATTTCACCACATGACAAATCTTCTGGCTTGGGTTACTCTGAAAGAATTAATTATAAACCATCAAAATATAATCTAGTTAAGCAAACGCATATGAACGAAGTCAACAATTGTAAAAGAAAACTTACCTCAAACGTATTGTAATCCATTGTCAAGTTCTAAACTGCACCGGTCCTTTAAATGAAAATTTAAAATTTTGTAAAATATGGTCACTCTAAAATCGGTCCTGTTCGAAAGCATGCGAGCTTTATTATGAATAATTACTACTTGGGGCCATATATATATACCCGAATTAGTGATCCATTGTTTCCTGTCGGATCGATAGGTATACTCTATATATGGCTTGATAAGCCCGTCATCGGTAAATAATGAACAATGGGACAAAATATTTTTCCCTAATTACTCATGACCAGCTACTGTGAGCTCAGAGATGTATTTATAAGCTGAATGAATCCTTGTTAGAATTGTACCATTAACTGCCCTTTTTAAATTATCAAGAACACTCCAAGTAAATTATTCTTATCATTTGGTAATTTGGTTCTTTTGACTGCTGATACTAATATGGTGCCTTCCATAGAATTAATTTTATGAATAAAACATTATTAATCGGTTGCGAACATCTGTAACTATTAACTATGGAATTAATAATCATAAGATCAACCGATTAAACGTGATGTGATCCAATTTTGAACATATCAGCACATTAAACCTGTCAATTAATGAATTACGATGTCACCATACAGTAGCAAACTAAATTATAGAACGAATATTATTCAGCGCGGGCAATCTAAGGAATTTCTTAATTATGACCCTTATGGATCGTTAAGCAGTTAAAAACAAATAAATATTCATCGCTTACAAGAAATAATATCGATAACAAATAAATCGTTAAATAAGAGATCGTGGCCACTTGATAAGAAAGATATAAAACAGCTGTGTGGAGGCTTAAGAACTCAAAGCCGTTAGGACTTGAAGCAAAGTGGTTGTCAGTTAAGACTAACAGTGAGACAATTTGAAGTACATGAAGTAAAAATGAATTTAAGAAAGTGTTTATTGATATGGTTGATTTTAATGTTGATAGTTGGGATTTGTAAAGCAGAAATTGTAAAGGAATCGAGGTAAGTACTTGTAGAGTGTTGAATGTTTCGAACCAGATTTTGCTGCTGTTTGTTGCAAGCTTTCTTATTGAGTTTCCATTAACACTGTCCATTTTACAGGCCAAGGATTGCAGAAAACAGTTTGATAGAAGGTTCCTCGGATAGAGTGAAACCTAGTGCATACAATTCCGGAAAAACCCGAGCTGTTCGTCCGCAAAGACCTAATGTGGCCCCAATACGACCTAGGTATCCCGCGAGATCTGACTCGTGGAGATCCCAAGCTCCGGAAGCTACATCCTGGCAAGAATCTCAATCATCTCAACCCCAGCGAGAACTGATATTCATTTCGCGACGCAACATGAGGTAGTTATCTAGTTCTCAGAATGCTTTTAGTTTCTCTAGAAATGAAATTAATGATGGATACTTTCTGATTGTTTACAGGGAAAGACCTGGACTTGCAGGATCTAACTCAAGAAGACGTCACTTCAGGAGAAGGCACCATAGAACCCAAGCTCCAAGACTGCAAAAACCAACTGAACTTTCAATTCAACCAGAATTTACAACTGAACCTTCAGATTCATTTAGATATCGCAATCCTGAAGATTTTGATAGAAGCGGCTTTCAATCATCTAGTTCTCAGCGGGAACAGATATTCGTTTCTCCACAACGTCATCCAAGGTAGTTAGAGATAGTTTATTGAAACCATAAAAGAGGTTATAGGAAATTAACATTAATTTAATGCGATTTTAATGGGTGTAAAGTATTTCGTCATGGCAGTAAAATTTATACACCAGCATCGGTTGAATCTAATTATGTAAATTGAGTTGATCATTAATTTCATAAATTGGTAATCAAATTTTCGATAAGATCTTGAGTAGGAACTCATAGTTTTCTTTGAAGTTTTAACTGGTAAATTTTGATAATTTACAGATCAAAGCCTGACACTGTTGAAGACAAACCAAAGAAAGGTCATTCCAGAAAAATGCATCACCATAAAAAACATGGAAAAGATCAAGCTTCGAGAAAACGACGACCAAATGTACATCCAATTCGATCGGAATTTACAACTAACAGCCCTCCATCTGCTGTGATATAAATTGTATTCGAATGAACTTGATGAATTAGCAGCAAACTGATTATTTTCTGTTATAAAAAATTATAATCTCATCAGAACTTATATAATAAAATTTTTATCTAAATGTACTTTTTCTATAGAAAGTCCAGGCTCTTACTAATTACCTTTAAAATTATCTGCTGAATTTGTACAAATAAAATAATATGGTCCAGTTATATTGACCCAGTATAACGCTGAATCTACAATTTTACAATCTCCAATTCGAATAAGTTTGATGAAGTAAAAACACCTAACTTCAAAGAACAATAGCTTCATTGATAAGCGTGAGATGACGTCAACTTGCTCGACACCCACGCAATAATATGGTTTTGCCATGAGTGATAAGGCCAAATATGGTTCATAGTTTCCCATTACTCATATAGGGCTATTATAACAAATAAGGAAAATAAAACTTGATCGGTTTAACCCATACATGAATGCCTACCTAATTCGCACGTAATGCCGTACTTTATAGAAATATTATTAACAATTTTTATGCGAAAAGTCACGTATACTGAATTTTATTTGTGCAGGAAAGAGATAGATATATTTTATTCCATGAAACTCTTATCATTAACCACAAGAACTCGCTTTATTAGAGCGATAGGTATACAATTTTGATAACCCATGACCCATGATATCCGCTGGTTCCCAGTATTCCTTGTCAAAACCAGAAAAAATAACTTTGTTCATTGAAATCGTATGTTTATTGAAACAAATACCGATACGATTATAGATTCCAGTTTGACATTATACTTTGCAGGCGCCAATTATTATAGATAGTAGTTGTACCATGGCTTTGTCCATTTCGTCACTAATTTTTTTAGTAATATTTATTTTTTGGTAACTTTTATCGATTGACAAACACTTGAAACTAATGGCTGAATTATATTTAACTGTTGCTCTAACGTAAGCTCATTGGTAGCGAGTAATTGACTTGAAAAGGATTCGTTGCTGATGGTATTTTGGATGCTGGTAGAGGTTGAGACAAAATCAGATTGAGCTTCTTGAGGAGGTGATACGTAGTATGACGCAAAGAGTATCGCATCTTCGAGGCTATCTGCAAATGAAACTAAATTAAATAACCCGTAAATGTACTAAGTGATAAGATTTGTTAATTAGGTATTGTCTTACCTGTTTGATAATAAAAGGCAGCCATATGAGGTTTCCAGTGATTCGACGCTGGCGAGTTCTCGATAATCAACTGTTCAATCTTGTAATTATCAATTGGAAATGGGTAGCGTATGAATATAATGTGGTCTAAGTACGAACAGAGCCATTTACTAGGGACGTATGTCAAGCCTGGGTGATCACTGAGGTCGCCCATCCACTTGACGACAAAATATTTCTTCACTGACACCGTAGGAGAGGTCTGAAAAGTGCAAATGCATTGTTTAGAACTGGATATTCATGGAGTGAACTTGTAAGAGTTTGCAACAACACTTACCATATTCATAGACATGATTTCAGGTTTAGAACTTGAATTTAACTAAACAACGTGTGTTTCAAAACTTGACGTAGAGAAATGTGTCTAGACAAACAGGATATTTGTCTTTTATATAGATCCCTGAAGAAGCGTCTGCATGCATAAGTAAAATTCCAGACGAACTATTGACATGAAAGATTTATTGAAATCAGCATATGAAATACATTAATACAAAGTAGACGAAATGGTGCCATAGGAGGAAAAAAAAAATTTGAAGCTACTTTGGTGGTATCGTTTGTAAAACTTTTTCCAATATCGATGTGACTTGGCTGCATCTTGTCGGAAACTGTTTTTGTGCATATTCAGCAAATCGTTCGTAGACAAATTGGATCCCATCGTCAAGATCATCTACAATTGACCAAACAAATTAAATTAGAAGGTGTCAAAAAATAGATTTTGAATGTTAATGAAATTAAAACCGACTTACCTGTTACATACTCCACCGTTGCTGAGTGGACATTTGAGAGTAGTTTTCGGAAAGTGCGGCGTAACACTATGTTTCGCCAAGGGATAGCAACGAAGACATTATTGCCATGTTGGGACACGATCCACGATCTATGGATGCAATGATAAGAAAAATGACTAAACTTTCTAGGTGATTTTACAAATTTCACTACTAAGAAAATGCTATCAGATATTTGTGACATGTCTAACGTCTTCTTGTATTCGCAACTACAGATATTATGAAAAGAATACAAAGTCATTTGCTGGTACAAATAGAAGTGCATCAGAACAACAAACTCGTATAAAATCAGTCTGACCTTAACGGTCTATTCTTATCAAGGTGATTGCCGGCGAATGCACGAATTAATTTTATAAATAAAAAAGTATTTTTGTTTCATCAAGTGTTTTCTAAATTTCTACTTGGAAAACTGTCCTAGTTAAATATTTAAAATATTAGACTAAATTATGACTCACGTTGTAATAACGGCCCGAGTCCGGGCCGAGGCAAGCAACACTTCATTTTCCATGACCTGTGTCCGGTGATCACGTGATGCTTTCGTTTGTCGTTCGTGACGTTTCGTAAGCGAAGTGTCGGATGCCTGACCCGAGCCGTTCTAATTCTAACGTGTGTCATCCTTAAGAGGGTATCGTGCGCACAGTGGCGCCACTTTGGGGGGATTGCGTTTTCTAATAAAGCAATTTATTTCTGCATAATTAAGCACGGGTAAGTTGTAGTCCTATAAATTCCCCCACTTTTAGTCTTTGTTGCATAGTTTAGTTCTTCTTATTTTTTACTAATTTTACAAAACGAAAAAAGATAATAAAAAACTGAAAAAAAAGGAAAACCAAAATAACTTAATTTCATATCTTTTTTTAAATAAAGTGAACCGCCTTCAAAAAACCAACCCACTGAATAGTACTAAATAAATTTTATACACCCACCCATATCCTTGTCCAGTCTCTATCTGGTTGTAAAGCAATTTTCTGCCAAAAAGTAATTAATACCTAATAATAAGAAATCTAATAACCATCCTGGTAATTACTTAGTTTTTGAAGGCGGTGCCAAACCAACAAAAACATTATTTGCTGCCAAACAGAAAAAAATAATACGAGTAGTTATAGTATAGGTAGTAGGTAGTAGTGCAAGAGCTAAATTAATGAGCAAACTATATCTTTTTTATGCAAGTAAGCGCAGAGTTATTCATTGTGTAAAGTTTTGGTTTGGCACCGACTATCTAAAAAAAAAGATATGAAATTAAATTATTTTGGTTTTGGTTTTATTTTTTTAAATTTTTTATTATATTTTTCGTTTTGTAATATTAGTAAAAAATAAGAAAAACTAAACTACCTATATAACAAAGACTAAAAGTGGGGGAATTTATAGGACTACAACTTACCCGTGCTAAATTTTGCAGAAATAAATTGGCTTATTAGAAGCACAATCCCCCCAAAGTGGCGCCACTATGCGCACGATACCCTCTTAATAAGTCGTCATAGGTAAACTAATCTACCTTCTACTAAAAGACTCACGAGGATCCTTCTCAAGAACCGCCTCAGTTTAAGTGATAGTGCTGAATTCAAAACGTAAAATGCAGTTTCCTAACAGTCATAATAATTTATTTGATATTCACAACTATCCAAACACTTCGCTACTGCTACTACCTACTTTCGTACAAGAGGGTCATTATCAACATTTTCACTCTTTAATATTTTGTTGGCTTAGTAAGTTTAAATTAATAAATTATAATGCCCTTACTTATAAACGCACTACACGTCCCAATTAGCTAATAATAGTTTGTCTTAATATGTATTTTTAGAAAAGGATAAACCATAAATTAACTCATTGAGGCTTGTAGTACTTTTATGAATACCTAGGGGGGTAACATATTAGGTAATGTATATTATAATTATTAATAAAAACATTGTCTTTCAGATCCAAGTAGTTGTGGGACCGACATTAATATCGGGGCAAGCCTGGAGGATGTAGCGAACGAAGCCTACGTCTACATTGCCTCCATGCCTGTCGTCACTGCCAGAGCATTTATATTCAGCTGTATTGGCATCGGATTAAGCGTGCTTTGGGCGGCTGCAAGCATTGTACTAATCAGTATGTAATCAAATGCATATTTATCAAAATGGATGTATTGTAAAAAAAGGTTTTATGTAGTTAACTATGTAAATGGTATTGTATTCTATTCATGGTACTTAATTCATACACACATGAGTTTATAGCATACGCCAACACACTTTCATGCGTGTAACTTAAATAGAAAGTGCGTAACAATTGTTGTAACAGTGGAGTCAATTAATGTAAGACTTATTACAGCTCCCTAACTATGTAATCTTTTTTTGCAATTCACCCAAGTAATGGTTCTATATTTACCGTTTAGGATCCAATTAGTGCAATATGTACCTAAAGATAAAACTCATTTGATTATTAATATTTTTGAAAGTTGTTATTATGCTGGGAAGCCTGTTTTTGGTCCTATAAGTTAAATTCGTAAGCCAATCTAGTACTTTCTACAGCATTAAAACATTACCTAGCTAGTCGAAAAATGAAATTATAAGGCAATGCGCTCAAAATGTTGTAAAACCATATATTATAGATATATAGAAACCTAATTTTGCAGAAGGAGGATGGAGAAAGCACCATTCGAACCACGTGCACTGGCCTTGGGTTGCAGTTTCTTTTCTAGTTGCCCTAGAGGATATAGTCGGCATATTATGCTATATCAATGATTCCTTCCATACAGAAGTAAGTAAATGCTCCAAAATTTATAAAAAAAAAGTTTTATTATAAATAATATACCGATGTATTTTTAATCACTTTCGTCGTCATTTAATTAAAAAGAAACACGTGGTTATATAGTCTTAACACGAAAGTGGAGGACCCGTGCGAAATCGCCTTTTCATACAAACGTAGTCCTCATTTTCCTCTCTGGATATTAACATTACTGATAATAGTTTGACGCGTTTGATTTTATTTTCATTCTTTTTATTATTATGGAACTTATAAGGATTTTAAATTTTGAATGAAATCGGGTTTTCTCTCCTAATTATTATAAGAATAAAAAAAAACGAAAATTCATACATAGGGGCATAGCTATGATTATTATAAATCAAATACTGTAAAATATTTTCCATAATGTTAATATCCAGAGAGGAAAATAATAATAATAATAAAACCTTTATTCTCTCATAATATTACATAAATTGAACATTACTTATATTAATTATACATATAAGAGGAAAAAGGACGGCCGAAATTCCATACAAATGGAGATTCGGCCGTCCTCTTTCCTCTTAACCAGTTACATATTAAGCACTTATTGCGAATTGTGTGTAGGAAACAAATTTATATTTGTCGAGAGAGGCATATATAACTAGCCCGTACAGTTTAGGTCAGTTCCATAAGGATAAATGCATTAACCCTTTGACCGCCAAAGACGCCAACTGACGCGCGCGGCTGCAGTTCAATATCAACCTTCGTACATCCCGACAAGGTTCACGATGACGCGCCGCGCTTGATACGCGTGTCGTTCAAAGGGTTCATGCCACCGACCTATGTTCTTTATATATCTACACACTGTCCCTTACAAAGTAATAGTTCTATAGAGTGACATATATTTCTATTTTTAATCCGAATGCGGATTTACATGTTATACTTACAGAAGTTACACAATGTATTTTTCACCGATCAAAAACATAATTCAAATGAGCCTTTATGAGAATATGTCGCCTCTATTAAAATATTTTTATTTGTTGCAACAGACTTTGAGGGATTCATTAGAATTCATAAATGGAATAGGCAGCGGTTTCGGCAACAATAATCCCAGCACAAAATGGGCGTCGAGGACTATGGCTATCCTTCATGGACGTTTCGGCATCTTCCTACTCATCAATTTAGGGCTCATTATTTTTACAATATTGGATTGCTCTCGGTACCGGACATCAGTCACGTCTTCAGTGAGTTATAAGGGACTGTGTTGTTATTGGTCTGTGTCGTCAATTTCTTATGATTATTTCCACCGCCTCGATCTCTGGCAGGGTAATGGCATCATGCGTGACTGTGCAGGTCGATTCACCAAAACTGAACTTATCATAATGCTCGTACGAGTTTATGTCACCTGCTTTGATGAATCGTCCGACGATAAAAAATACTATAAAGGTAGTTGTCTGATGTCGGCGTCTGCGCGACCGCGTAACGATAGATTTGAATACGTTAATAGACACTATAGAAGAATATTGTTTTGTTTGCTACCGCACGTGTCTGGCACGCTCAATTTCTGTAGAGTCAGACCAAGATAAGTTAGCAGCGATTTTGACAGACCAGACAGTGCAGGTGTTATTTCAAACGTCAAACTTCTATGAAACTATGACGTTTACTTAATACTTGCACAGGCTGGGCTATCAAAATCGTTGCCAACATAGCTTGGTCTGACTTTAGATATAAATCATTAACTCTCAAAGAAACGAACTGTGGCAGTCTGCGCCAAATGTCAAAAATGCAACCGATGTCGCTGTTATTTAGCACTATAGGTACCTTGTTAACAACTGCTTGTACATGTGTCCTCTCTTTTTAATATTGTACTGTGGTGTTTTATTGTTTCGGCTGATACATTATGAAAAAAAATCAGCTTTTAGCATGTCAGGCCATCCTCGTGTATTAGGCTTTCCTTGTTGCATGTCCGTCATTCATAATAGGTAGGCAGACTTAAAAGGGGACTTTTTGTTGATACTATGTACTTACTACAAGGTAAACGGGGTATTACTTATTACTTTTTAAATACGCAAAAAGGATATAATACCTTTCAAATTAGTTTACATACTTTATGATATTTTAATTTTATTGAACCTATATGGTTCAACCGTTTATGGACTTTCGGAGCTATGTTTTCCTAAAATATTCACTATATCTAAAATAGCTTTTTCGTGACTCCTAATATTTACGAGTATCCTCCTTGCCCTGTCAGTATGTTTGTTAGTTAGTGTGGGTAAAATCTTGAAAGTTAAATTAGACCCACTTCCCGATTTACGAATAAGCTGAAATTTTGCATACATATGTAAATTGGATGACAATGAAATATTATGATAACATGGAACTGATCTGATGATGGAGACAGGAGGTGACAATGGGAACTCTGTGATAAAACAGGAGGTGACAATGGGAACTCTGAGAATACAAACTAATTGTGTTTGAGGTTAGAATTGTCTCGATGAGTATTAGTTGCTTCTGGAAAGAAAAGAGCAGTCAACGATATAAACTTTCCAAAAACGTATTTTTAATCTATTTAACAATACCCTAAACCACAAGGCAAGAAAGAAAAAAATCGCCTCTCTTTACGTATACGGTAGCTACTGTAATTTTCTTTTTCGGCGTGATTGTTATGTACACCCACGCCAGAATTCATCTTTCTAGTAGTAATGATATCTAACGTAAGCTATAAAAATGCATAAAATGATAATATGATAAATATACACGTCACATTATTAAACTTTACCTATAAGGTATATTAATAGTAGAAAATGAATTCGTAGCATTTAGGTACAGTAAATTCCTACCTTTTATAGTCGTAACGAGTACAGATGGAGTGAATAATCCTTTACCATCGGTTTTTCACGGAAACGCACGAACGTGCTAGGTACATACTTATGCTTTTTCGGTCAGTCTCACTCTCAGTACAAAAACTAATACGAACGTTACTGAGAAAATATTATGGCCAAGGATTGTTCACTACATCTGTAATGTAAGAATTGATATTTGGCCTATGCATTAACCCTTCTGTGTACTTAGACTTATATACTCGTATGCTAAGACTGTCAGTTAAACGGTAGGTCTGTTTGTTATGTGTGTATTGTGTTGTTAGAAATTACTTTGAAATTATAGGGGGGTATGGTTTTTTTATACTAAGTAAATCATTCAATTCTAAGAGTGGATTATAAAACATCGGAATTACTAGAAAAATACCTTGATGGGTAAAGTAAAATACCGAATTTTTGGCCCTTATATTTGTAGGAAAGTCACCCCCGCAGCCATCAAAAAAGAATGAAGGGGCTAATTATTATCGGGGGAGTTGACAATACTACATATATTGAATATAAACTTTATTGTATGCGGGTTTTTCTTGCTTCGAATAACCTATTTTTAGGAGATAGAGCCAACTCGTAACTTGGACACGAGCCCGGAGGCGAGCAGTAAGGCTGAGGAAGGCAGCGACGAGCGCACTTCGAGCGAGCCCAGCGAACCGATGCCGAAAATCCCGCGCCCTGGCCTCAGTCAGTCTTTCCGGTCTATGAAGGACATGCTATTCGGTAGATCGGTTTCAATGAATTCTTTAGACAACAGGTAACATTTATTAATATCATATTACAATAATAATATTAAATAGCGAGCGTTAAGTGGCGAGGTGGCTGTAGGTTCAAAGTCCAGTCACACTTCTGTACCCTGTACCTTTACACCAGTGTTGCCCCTGAGCCATCATAGATTTCGCTTTTTCTAGGTGAGTCACAGTTTGCCGGAAATAAAATTGGATACCGTCTTTTTATCCTATAAGTAGTCCAGTATTTAGTATATCGCTTCAACCCAATAGCCTAGCTAATTTTAGATGCCATCAACTCTCAATAAATATTAGTACTTGCAGAGTGCTGCCTCTGCATGTATCCCATGACACGGCAAGGGTCGCATTCGCTCGGTATACCCCTTACGTAATGAGATATTAAACGTAACGTAATATCTCATATATTAAAGTGTCAAGAGCTTCTACGTGTTGGATTCTTGGTTGGTTGGATATTTAAATAATATAGGTATTTAACTTAATTGATTGTTTGTCACATAATAAATAATCTAGGAAAATAACATTATTTGCACAACATGTAATGCAAGTTACGCCGTCCGATATGCATAAATAAATCTTTTCTTTCAGCATTTGAAGAGTTATTGAAATACTTTATTTCCTAGGAACAAAAACCGTGTGAACTTCATGGCTGAGGAGTCTACGTCCAATCCGATCCATCCCCCGCACAGCTTCGAGAACCTCATCGCGGAGCAGCAGCGGCGCCTGCGCGGGGCCACGGTCGACACCGCCGGCCGTCGCGGTTCTATGCAAGCTGCGCGCAGTCTTCCGCACCTGAGTACCACCAATGTACAAGAAACGTCCCGCGGGTAAGTTTTAATTGTTAAGAGGAATTATTAGTGGCAATTTTGCCATACAAACGTTGCAGACATGTTCCTCTTTGGATTTTTGCCCTAGATGAATAATGTTTTTATAAGTTCAATATTACCAGTATGTTTGGCTTTTTTGATAAGTATTCTTGTTTTCAGCAAAAAGAAAATAAAGACAAAAACCAAAACGGTCAGACACAGATAATTTCTTTCTCATTGCGTTCCCAAAATTTTGTTACTTTGGTTAAGTTTTGGAGGAGGAAAATGTTGAGACCGAAACCTCGATTTCTGAGATTATTTACGTCGGATTTTTGGACGGAGCTGTAGTTGTTCTTAACGCACATTTTTGAGACTCCGCCTGCGCCTGCGAGACATCAACATTGACTTAAATTTCTTAAATCTGAAAAGGGACACAACTAATACTAACTTAACCAACTTCAAAAAAAGGGGAAAGTTGTGAATTCGACAGTATTTTTTGGTTTGTTTGTTACCTCCGAACTCCGTCA
This sequence comes from Cydia pomonella, assembly GCF_033807575.1. NCBI lineage: Eukaryota > Metazoa > Arthropoda > Insecta > Lepidoptera > Tortricidae > Cydia > Cydia pomonella. The sequence continues at coordinate 12,924,313 of NC_084703.1, read as the reverse complement.
TTTGTGAACCGATTTGAAAATATTTTTTTGTTCAAAGTATATAGTTCCAGATTCAGAGACAGTTCGGATGATGAAATCTAAGGGGAATTAATAGGCATACGTATAGCGATTTTAGTATTTTCATCAAGTAACCAAGCATTTGCATTCAAAAAAGTGACATTTGATAAAGTGCAACTGCTGATAAAAAACAAGAACAAATGTGTTCAACGACGGGTATTTCACGTTTGGTGATTTATTTTCTTCGTTAAGTTTACTTAAGTTTTTAAGAAACATTTTTGTCAACGTCCAGTTCTGATGATGGGTTCCATAAGAAATTGGGGGAACGCCTCAAATCTTGATGGATTCAAATCCAGACATTGAAATTTGAATCTACCCGAAGCGTGAAACCTTTTTGTGACATGATTGTTTGGCCAGACAGGCACGAGTCCTTCAGTATACTGCGCCACTTATTATAGACCGCGGGCAGGAGCATATTTCGTTAGTCATCGCCTCCCGGCTGATACTTGACATATGATAGTTTAGATGCTGTTTTAAACTAAAAAACCGTCAGCCGGTTTTATCGCGGTGGAATGACCATTAGCTGTAAAATGAACATATGAAAAATATGCGCCTTACCACTTTATGTGCGGCAAAGTATGCGTAATGTGTAAATTGCGTAATCCGTTGATGGCATTTCAGGCGTTTACGCCTGATAAAATGCTACTTGCAAAGTTTCATCATTTGTTATTGTTGTCATAAAAAGTATAGCGCTTACCAACAGCTGATGTTGTTACCACCGCGATATAACCGGCTGACGATTTTTTTTACAGCATCTGAACTACGAGTAAGATTTGACAAAGTATCAAACAAAGTATCTCACCCCACCAACGGAGCGGCAGCTGACGTCCACGAGGGTTCATCATACCTAGCCGTTAACCACTACACGAGTTTTCAGCCGGGAGGCGATTGGTTATGGAAATTGTTCCTGGCTCGCGGTCTATTACAAAAGCTTTATACTAAAAATGGAAAAATAAAAAGTTTATAAAAAATAAAACCGACTTCAAAAAGGATAAGATTAAATATTATCCCTTTAAAATGCGCTAGCAAGTCTAGCAACCGATACGTTTGAAGTCGGTGCCAAGCCAATTAGGTACAATATCTAGCAATAATACCCCAAAACAACTAACGGACAGATTTCTTTCTTCCTTATTTAACCGCACCAGGGTCCGGATTTGGTTCAACAGTGCGGATTTGGCTTGGAACGTTGCTAGCTTACACGCTAGCAACGGATATGTTCGAGGTATATTTATATTAAAGGCTTAGGTATATAACTTGTTAAGGTTTTGTGTAAATTGATTGAAATATGGTTGAAAAAAAACACGCTGGCTAGGAGCTTTAATCGAAAACGCTAGCTAATCCGTTTGAGCTATAACAACACAATGTATGGTGGAGATGTCTCTCATTCATAGGTCTACAAAAAAGTACACGATGTTAAATGTCTATCTTTTAAGGATAACTTACTTCTAGAAAAAGATCACGTAATAGGTATGTGGCATTTGCAAAGCTATTTACATGGATACATTATTAATAATTCCTCCTCCCTCCTTCCTTCGAATGGATGACCACCGCTTGCCTAAAGCTGTGCTCTACTCTGAGTTGGCGGTGGGTAAGCGGAAGCACGGTGGTCAGCACCTGCGCTACAAGGACGTGCTCAAACGGCATCTGAGCGCTTGCGCCATCGACCCTGAGCGTTGGGAGGAGCTTGCTGGAAGGAGGTCTTCTTGGCGTACCATCCATAACGGTGTCAAAACATTCGACGATAACCGCCTCACTAGCCTAGACATGAAACGCCAGTTACGGAAAGAGAGACCTAAGCCCTCCTACGTGTACACGTTCAACGCAGCTGGCCAACTTTATTGTCACGCGTGCAATAGAGTATTTAAGAGCAAGTTCGGCCTGGCCAGCCACATTAGGGCTCATGCTAGACAACGTCCATAATGTGTTTATTTGGGGTCGCCGTCATCGAAAACGATGAGGAGGACTATATATATATATATATATATATATATATATATATATATATATATATATATATTAATAATTATCAAATTAAATACATTAGTTACATTAAGCACTTCATACAGATTACAATGGTCCCTTACACCATACAATTTAAATGAATCTTTCAGGAGAAATCGTAAATTAAAGTTTCATTTCGAGCCATATAAGTTGTACGAAATGTTAAAGACGCTATCCGCAGTTAGTTCTAATTTTTACCACCTTATGCACTGGGATCGTTTTACTTACCCCCACCATGCACTTCGCACGGTCCCAATATTTGTTGGAAAATCGGAAATTGATCATTTATCGACATACACGATTGAAATCTCGTACCAAAAAGCTGATGATAACTGATGATACCTATCTAGCGGGCGCAGCATAGCCGGGCAACTGCCGGGCCAGATGCCGTGGGCGTATATCGCAGGAGCCCCGGCCAACCGCATGAGAGACCAGCTGCCTCCGGACGAGGACCTCCCCCCTGTCCCACTCCCGGACTACACTGCGTTGCAATCTCACAGGAAAGCATGTGAGTCTGTAAGCACGATGCATAATATAAGTACACGCGACGCTGCGAAAAGTTCAGGGTGCTTAGCCAACATGCCAATCGTTTACGCTCCGTAGCGAACAAAACGCAACTGTCAGTGTCGTACTCAAAGAGTAAAGTAAGTATTAATATGAAGAGTGATATAGAGAAACAAAGCGTTTCGTTATCGTAGCGCAAGCTATTGTCACCTTGGTTTGGCACCCTATTACATATGTCGGGGGCGACTTTTCCGAACAATCATTCACTTAAAATTTATGCAACTAAGTAAGATATTGAAGGCATTCAATCGAAAATTACGTTTTGTTTTATAGATAACTGAATTATCTCCAATTATCCCAGATCTGCCCTAACCCCAACATATCATTTTTTGAGAGGTTGTTTATAGTTCGAAGCGAACTAAGTAGTATTCTTATTCATTTTGAACTGGCGTTGTATAAGCCAATTTTCCTGAAAATTTATAAAGAGAAAATCTTTTCATTGAAAAAAGGGGTGGCATGTGTTCTTCTGTGGTTCCACTCTTAAGACCCCCTACTTCTTCATGATCAACCCAGACTAATAGGTAGGTAATATATTAGCAGAAGAATATAAGTTTAGCCCATACTAAATCAAAATCTGAAATGATTATACCTACGAGTATATAACATACATATTAAAAAAAACGGCAACTTCTTCAAATTGAGTACTTTATTAAGGTCAGAAACTTGTGTAAAGAACAGGATCCCTCCAAGGAGAACAGGATAGCCAACAATAAAAACGCATATAGTAAAACTAATTTTTTTCGATGGTACATAATTCTGGTAAACTTTTTAAGTTAGATGTTTGTTACAGCCGTGCATCGAGCAGCATCGAGTCTAAGTTCATTGACACAAAAGAAGGACTACACTAACTCCAAATCCTCTCATCGTGAGTATAGTGTTTATTAAATGACAGTCCGTTATAGTGTAATGCACGTGACCAGCACTAAAATGCTTTGTTGTGCCAGCAGCGGGGTCAGCACAAGTTGATGTGTTGTACTAGAGAGGAAAGCAGCAACCCGAATCGAATATTGAAGAAGAAATACAGTATTAAGGCAATCTTCAACCATCGCCTGATTTCTCGATCTACGTCCATACTTATATTACATGGGCCCTCTTTCTCAGAACTATTTTCTTGAAGCTACACTGGTATTATTAGTTTGCGAATATTCAAGAATGAGTGGGTTTTGAAGCGGTACCTAGAAGGACTATAAGCATTCAGAAAAAAGAGAAAATAGAACAAACTATCGCTGTGGAATGTAAGATTCTAAATCTTTTAAACACGGTTTAACCGCCTTAAAATCCGCCTACCTAACATTACCGTTTACCGATGAATATATTTTTCAATGTGGCAATGTAAAAAGTAAAAGTCTAATTGCACAAAACTTATGTGTTAATACCTAAAAATTAAATTCAGGTAGCTGTGAGTTTAAGATATGGCTCTAAGGGCCACCCCACACTGGCGTCTTTTGAGCGTCGGCGTCTAGTCAGCGCTATGGGAACTGGCGTTACTGCGCAGTTGCGCCAAGCAGCGGCCATAGAGTTGACCAGACACCGGCGCTCGGGAGATCCTAGTGTGGGGTGGCTCTTAGACCTTTTTTAACAGCAGTCGTCTCGTATAAATTCATTATATTCCTTGGACTAAATTTGCTTATCAATAATAAGCGACATTTAGGAAATGCAAGGCACTGTTAACTTAATGCACAATTTTGCAATTACGTTTAACGATCTCATTAGGCGTGAGATAGTATTAAACGTTACTGCATGCAGTTCGGCCATGTACAGATTTAGGTTCCAATTTGTTATTCTGTTCCCGAAAGTACTTAAATAAATATATTGAAATGGGTGGAAGGAGGAAGCAAGCCAGAGGAAGCTAACCTAACCTAACCTAACCTATTAGCAACCTGGTTTTTTGCCCACAATATTGTTACCGAAACTAAGTACTTCGGGATCGGTATTGGTTTTAATATTTATCCGATATAAGTCGATGATATATAAGATACCCATTGAACGCAATTATTCCGTCAAATAGTTTTGGTATAGGTATAATAAGGTTTTATAGCTTAAATGTATCTACATAGGTAGGCTTACATATAGTCTCCTTAAGATAGAACAGTATCTGGGTCATGCATACGCAGATAAACAGTAAATAACCCTTGTGTATCTGTACCCGAAACATAAGGAGAACGGAGCCTAAATTCTGGCAGCAACATAAATACATCGCCCAAAGAGTTTTGGCGTAGTCATCGCGGGTTACAAAATAATAAGCATTTATGGGCTAGGTAATGTTCCTTTCAAGAATATAAAGACAAATATGAACACGACTTAGTCAGGTCATAAGTTCTGTCACGAAGGTTTTGATTAAAAGCAATACAAAGCAATTAATAAAAAAAAGTTTGCCATGATTTGAAAGCCAGTTTTATAAAAATGTTGAACACGACTTTATTTGCTTCTTGTTTACTTTGAGATTTTCGTTACACACGAATACGCCGCTGGATTGTGAAAAATTATACTTTACAAAAGGGAATAAAAATCACAGTAATAATAAAAATGCAATTGTTTATTTGTATGCCCTACTTTATTAGAACGTTATTTTATCACCAGTATTTAGTTCTCCGACAAGTCTGTACTTCATCTAATACCCTTCAAACATAGGGTACTTTTCAGTAAGACGCTTATTTTTGACTGCCATCCAACTAGGAGGAGTAGGTTTGGGTTTGCAATTTTGGTAGTGAATAATATATTTTAAGAGAAATGAAAATTCCAGCTTTAATTTTATGTAATATTCAACCATGTAACAAAAGAAGTATAAATAAATAGGGGGCAAAATCACCTTGAAAATATCGCGTACCTAATTTTGGCATGTTTTTATCTTTTTTCCGATTATTACATAAAATTATGTAGAACTGAGATAGCAAATTACGTTAAATTATATTGTAAGTAATTTAGCATTAAATAATCTTTCAACCCATATATAGGAATAATAAGGCATCATCTGCACCTGTAACTTTTTTATCAGTAAAAATCTTTGTAACAGAACTTATGGCCTGACTAAGTTCGGTTTAAAGATTCTTTATTCTCATAAGAATTTGTACAATTCACTTAAAATGAGAACTTAAAATATATTCATTTTATTTACATACTTCATGTCACAAAAGGAGCGACAGACACTGATTGCAATTTACAATAAGCACTTGTTATTATTTTGCCGGTAAGTATGTTTAAGTAAGTATTTGTATTAGGGGGTAGGTAAGTGGACAAACAGTGCGCGTAATACTCGTACGTAGATCGCTGACGAGGAAACATAGAATGGGCGCGACTAGATGTGGCCTCGATATGTGTTATTATATATTATTTCAATCATTTTTAATTTTAACATAAGATAGTGCAAAATATAATTTATTATTTAATTTACATTTTAATTCGGTTCATTGTTATTACTTTTATGACTAGTTTTATGTATTACACGTGTTGACATATTTATATTTGTATTCACTAGTATTACATATTCTCTGTATAACAAATTCGTGAAGCTTCTAAAATTGTTGCTTAGAATAAAATGTTCTTAGTATATGTGTTAATAATAAGTTGTGTAGTGTCACTATGAATGTTAATAGTAATTTGTGTGTGCTTTGTGTTAAAGTACTTAAATAGGTACGGTAACATATTTTTGGCCATTTCCATAAGAAACACAAAAAAAAAATAGAAACACAGAAACTAGAATAAAAATTTGCCCTCATGTACAGTCAGCGTCAAATACTAAATATATGGTGTACCGAACTATTTGGCTACTTTGACTGCTACGAAGTATTTGACGCTGACTGTACCCGAAACCTGTTAACTTCAGCACGTGTCATTTATCGGAATAAGATGACACAGGTAATGGAATTTAAACATTTGCGTAACTATTGTGTAACAATTTATACATATAAAAATTGAGATCCAATAGGTCAGATATTGACCTATCTGAAATTATCAGGACATGATAACAGATTAAAGTGCCAAAGAGAACCGACAAATTTTAATGTTATACTAATTTAGGAAACTAGGTTATTTAAAATATCGTGTTATGTTAATGGCGTTATTAGTGTTAAGTTGTGCTGTAGTTAGCTTAATTCAGATAAGTATTTTTATTGTTGATGTAATAATATATCGATTAATATTAACTAAACATTTCATTAATGTGTTAATATCGTATCATGGTGTTATGAATGTAAAGTAATACCTTAGTTAGATTGATTCAGATCATTGAGTATATTTATTGTCAAAGTTGTAGACATCGATTAAGTTTATAAAATACAGACATTTTTAAAAATTAATTGTTTATACATAGTTTCATTAAGTTTTTAATGTGGATATTTACTTACTGCCGTAGTTAGCTTAATTCAGTTAATATTTTTTTTATAGGTATAGAAATTGAATCAATTTAATAAACCGTTGAATTAGTATGGGTTGTAATGTAATCAATGTTCTTGTTGTATATCTTATAAGAATCTAGTCATTAAATTAAAATTATTATAAAAAGTATTTTTTGTATTCTAAAATACCCCGAATGTTTGTGTAGACTGAAAGTTCATAGATCATTCAGTGAGTGAAATTGGTGGATGATGGAATCCTATTTGTGTTGTTATTCTAGGTCCATGCAAAAATGTACTTTTTTTTATTACTGCTGCGGTCGATAATTAGTGGGTTTTATAACTTTTATATGTCACCTGGCGATTTATCGAGATTATTTTCGAAATTCGCTTCTTCGTATACCTGCTAAAAATCTAAATGCTGTAACAAATACGTTAGGTACGACACTTAAATTTAATTACAAGCTGATTATAAAATAAAAAATATATAAAAATACGTTTATCTCCCAGTAGCACGTATTGTTGTACATACGTTATATTTAATATAACGACATTATTTCTTGACGAAGTTGGTACCAATAACGCGTAGTGATCCAGATGAAATACTCGTAATGCTTTTGTAGGTAAATGGACGACAAGGTATTACGAGTAAGTACAATAGTATGGGAAACCTTGCCCTGACACGTCACACTCTCGGTCGTATCTCAGGAACTCGTCGCAGATAGCGGCCTGCGCATTATTAATATCGATAACAATTATCGCGATACGATTAATGTTCCTCCGGCGTGTTTAATCCCTTCGTGAAATAACACCCAACTTGGTACGACGTGTATTTTTGCAATTGAATGTAATGTGACTGTTTCTTCCGCAATATGAATATAAGGAGCGATAAACAGAAAATTCCTGCGGAACTCTCTCTAGCTGCGTTACTGTCGGCAGGATTAACTCTTGTAAGTACTTGCATCGAGGATAAAGTAATAACAACAGACTGTAAGTATTAAAATTATAAGCTATCCCTGCTCAGTGTGTGCAATGTGTCCATAAACGACAAATTTCTAAAAAAAATTAGTCCCTAGTAATTCGTTGAACGACAGACATATTTTAATCTAGCCAAAGTTACAATCCATTTTAATAATGTGCGTTATCTACCCAACTAACGCCTATGAATGCATAGCGAATGTAGTTTACATTGGAGATTTTATTTAGACCTCGACCTCTGATAATTTTTTATTTTTCAAGTACCGACTGTAGGCACAGATATCCCCAAGACCTTTAAAAGAATTTTGCTGTCGTTAAAATACTTTTATCAATAAATACCTGACTAGTTCCGCTGTGTAGTTGCCTGACTAGTTGCTTGTCAACCAGTGATTCAGATACAGACATACACATTAATGATAATAAGTTTATTGCAAATAAATCATTTTTGGTACAAGCTTTTATAGCTGACTGTACTTTCCTTTGCACAGGCAACTAATATCTACCCATAGAGACAATTTTTTAAAATGTGTAATAATGTCCTATAATATTTATTTATATTGCATTGTCACCCGACTTACACATGTATGCAAATTTTCAGCTTTTTCGGAAACCGGGAACTCGGACAAATTGATCTTGCAAGATTTGACCCATACAAACATACATAGTTGCATTGCAAGTTAAATTTAAAAAATCTGTCAAGGAAAGGAAAATCAGAATTTATTATTTTTCACCACAACGACCGGTAAAGGAACTCTTGATTATTCAAAAACTAATGAGAAAGTATGGAGAAAGTTGGATTTTATCCACATGTAGGGCTAAGTAATCAGGTGCAAATTTTTAGTTGTTTCCTTATGTTAGCTGGACGAGTTGACTTTTAAATGCTGATTTTGATTGATACATTTTTTATTATATTTATTTGGATTTGATTAGGTTTGGTGTTTCATAGTTTCCTTGCGTTGTTGTGGTGAAAAATGTTGTATTTCACTCGGAGGCAAAGTTGATTTCACCTTCGTGCCTTGAAACCCTCGCAACACTCAAGATTCCACTTCTCGAACTACTCGCTACGCTCATGGTTCAATTTTGGAATCTTTCACTTGCTCGGGTATCAATATTAGCAAATAATTATTAATTTGAAAATATCGTAGGTAGCAGTTTTCTATAACATTATAATGTAAAGGAAAGGAAATTATTTTGATCATGTTTATTGAAATTGAGACCAATAGAAAAATATAACAACATTCCATATCACTTTAATCAAAGTTTGTTGGTGTTGTTGTTTTTGTTGAGATGAAATATGTTTTCCAAAGGGGAAATGCTTAGGAAAACCTGAAGGACGCTTCCAATAAACATGATCAATATAATCTCCTTTCCAGCTTCCTCCTCCTCCTCTACACTTTGCTACAACGTTACTAGGTACCTACTTTATACTAAATAAAACAACATGCCTATACTATAGAAAACTGTTAACTACCTACGACATTATCAAAAGAAAATAAAAAATTCTGATTTCCCATTTTTATCATTAATATGTAGTCTATGTCTGAATCATAATAGTTTTTTTTTGTTGGACCTATCGATTACAACGAGCTGAGTCCTGCACTGAGCATGTCCAGCCTTAGTGCAGGACTCCACAGGGGCAACAGCCGACATTTGCACCCTACTAAGGCGTTTTTTTTGCAAAACCTCAAAAACGGCTTAACCGAATTTTAACAAAATAGTTTTTATTAAGCTTTACTTTCATGATTTTGTTTTCATACTTTTGGCTAACAGTGCAAACGTTTTCGGCGGTCGTATTGATTATTTCCGACAGTAAACAGTTTGTCTTTGGCCACTCAAAGCTAATTTGAAGGAGCTTTGGCTTTCCAATCAATTGTGATTTGGTTCAGTACTAACATTAGTTTTTTACGCTTTTTATTATACTTAGGTATATATAGTCTATATACATATGTAGTTACCTATTATGATCTTATTATTTTTGGATATTAAAAGATAGTGTACTTATATTCCGTAAGTTTGTGTATCTAAAAACCTAATTACAGTTTTTCAGTCATCTACTCGGAGGTTTGCTGGAAGTGCTCCATTTTTTATTTGGAACCTTATTTTATTTATAAACAGTTGAATTGAAAAAAATACTATTGCGTCTCGCTAGCAAGACCTCTCGAAGTTAAATGCATTGTTACTTTTTTTTAAATATATTAATGAAATATTCTAGTAGTATGCTATGCGACACCTTTTTCAAATTTGTTCCTATTTAATATTCTTCTTCCACGCTTTGTCCCGGCATGTTGCCACGGCTCATGGGAGCCTGGGGTCCGCTTGACAACGAATCACAAGATTTGGCGTAGGCACTAGTTTTTACGAAAGCGACTGCCATCTGACCTTCCAACCCAGAGGGTAAACTAGACCTTGCTGGGATTAGTCCGGTTTCCTCACGATGTTTTCCTTCACCGAAAAGCGATTGGTAAATATCAAATGATATTTCGTACATAAGTTCCGAAAATCTCATTGGTACGAGCTGGGGTTTGAACCCGCGACCTCCGGATTGCAAGTCGCACGCTCTTACCGCTAGGCCACCAGCGCTTGTTCCTATTTAATATTATAGGACATTATTACACAAATTAACCGAGTCCCACAGTAAGCTCAATAAGGCTTGTGTTGAGGGTACTTCGACAACGATATATATAATATATAAATATTTACAAATACTTAAATACATAGAAAACACCCATAACTCATCACAGGAATAAATGCCCTTACCAGGATTTGAACCCGGGACCATCGGCTTCGTAGGCAGGGTCACTACCAACTAGGCCAGACCGGTCGTCCAATTGTTGTGTGTCCAAGTTAAGTTAAATACCGTTTCGTAGAACATCGTTAGCCTAACACAAATGTCATATATGTACATATACATACCATCATAATATATAACCATATTCAAAACATAAATATTTCCGAAGAAAATAAATCCAGCATATAATTATGATGATTAACCGGAAATATGCGCGTGGTAAAATTTCAACGTCAATATGTTCTCAGAAAGGTTCTTAAACATTTTTGTTTTCAGATAATATCACCAATATACATCGTGTTATGTATCCTCGCTTTAGTTTACCGCTCCAGTTGCGACTCGGGAATGCTGTCCGGTGCCACTGGAGATAGTTACTTCATCTACACACTCTACAGAATATATATACAAGGTACGTAATATTTGTAATATAGCCATACAGTGTATGTTTAAATTGGCCTCATAAGATGAACTTCCTAGTTTTCGAATTCTAGCTACTTTTCGATTGGCAGTCGCGCTACGAGTGCTACGCCCTAGCCCGTACGAGTATCGTAACTACCGTACAATTGATTTCCTGCTAATAATTATGGATCGTTTGCTGTGGCGTTTCGTACACGTAGTTCGCTTAATTTCACGAGACCCATGGTTGTTGCGCCTCTACAAAGCATTTCGCTACAAACCGGAAAAATCGGTGTTTTGTGTTACGACGTAACAGTATACCTATGAGTTAAACACATAAGTAACTTAGTTTGCCTTTTATTTACCCTCCCTCATATAACTCCTCGTCTGCATGGACAACTAATCTCGGTGTCGATATTTATTTCCGTTGCTGTTTTTTTTTAGCGGACACATGCGGTAACCCGGGATCGTCGCCACCAGCAGGTGTTCTACTGACGACACCAGATACAGTATTTGTGTTCGTTATTGCTATTTTGACTGCTTCCGTTATAAGCTGTGCAACTGCCATCACACTAATTGGTAATTCATTATTATCTAATTAGCTTATTATTAGGGTAAATAGCAAAAAAATAAACGTAGTATACCTAATGGAATCAAACAGGGTACACTTTGTGTTTGTGGGTTTTGATAATTTATGGATTGTAGGTACATAAGGCAACTATATTTTTTATCGCACCAAAAAATATGTTTATTTGGCATCGTATTAAACAAAACGGTTGCCTAATTTCAATGAGCAAATTATTTTTTTGTATACGAATTAATAGTATAGAGCCGCGAGCCAAACGATTGAGTCTGGTCCGAAAAACCGAAGGTGCCATACGTAACATACGTTTATATTTTTTTAATGATTTTGTGCGTGCACATGCAGCTTATATTGCACAATTATATTGAATGAACGAATATTGAATGGTACTGAATGGGTGAAAAAGTTGTGCCTTTAACTTTTTTCAGATAATTGACGAGGGAAATTGTTTTGACGTTTTTGATGTGAAGGTTCGATTTGAGTGCTGGTTGATGCGTAAATTATGATTATTTTACCTTATTTCTTCGCATGTTTGGAGGAAAGCACTATATATACCTCGGCAGGAACAGCAATTCGTAGATTCGTTCGTCTTATTTCGCGTCGTCCGACAAAATCGAAACTCATCCTTCGTCAATTGCTCTTTCCCGGCCTCTGCAATTATGAACTATTACAGTACGAGTACTTAGTGCGGGAATAAGCACTTTCCATGCCTATGTGAAAATTTAAAGGGCCATACTATGTGCCTACTGTAAAACGTTGTAAGATACTAAAACGTAAAAAAAAATTAAACAATGGTTTTAAAAGACAGGTAAATCAATTTTAAATATCTAGCAGAGACCCTAAAGTTTTCATTTGGTAGTGTAGTGTGTAAAACAGCGTCAGAGTTTCACAAATGTTAATTTTTAAACAACGTTAACAAATCTTTGAGTTTGGAGATTTCAAAGCTAAATATATACACCGTGTTTTTATTGAATTCCGTTAACTTCGGGGTATTTGTAAGTACGTTTAGGGAAACTACATGACATAGTTAATTTTCCAAAAAAAAAAAAAAAAATTAATTTTTTTTAACATTTTTTTATTATAAAAAGTAATTAAATGTCGCATATAGCGTTGTTGTTGCACGGGCATTACATTTATCTCAATCAAACAATTGAAAACTGTGACATGTCAATGTCATTTCGAACATCGATCGTCCGAGATAGTAGTTACGTTTAGTAGCAAATGTATTAACCCGTACTAAACACTAATCAATATGTGAACGGGCCCTAAGGTAAGTGTACCCACTCGTAAGGGCTTTATAAGATAAAAATAAAACATTGATTATCTCCGAAATGGAGTTAATTAGAATACCGGTGTATTTGAGAAAGTTACTTAATTTAAGCTCAGGAATGCACCCTTGAAATTAAAGCAAATCAAAAAAAACACGGTGTATAGGTATAAAATATCTATATCATACTTGTTAGAACGTGACAGGCATGGTGACAAATGATTAAGAGCCGACCATCTTGGCCCTACAGGGCACTTTTTATCGGCTATCCTCTACTCTACTCGCCAGATTTAGCTACGAGTAATTTCCAATTTGTTTGAAAGAAAGAACATACGTTTATTCATGACAAAACAAACACGGATGACAATACAATGTATAGGATTTAGCGCAAAATGCCATAAAAGGGTTTATCGAAGGATATCCGTGGAACTAATTTTGATGACAATAATGTACGATACGCACTGACCGGCTGGAGTCGGGCCGCGCCGGAGCGCATTTTCAATGTGCTTCTATGGTAAACTGTATTATTTTGTATATTCATGAACGACGCAAAAAATACGAAGATAATAATTTCTCGAAATTGATAACTAAGATATTTATTTTTATTACGACAATACATAGCAAAGAGCATATAATCAGTACGTTTTACATAGAATCATAAGTGGCCAGGAATAATCACACTTGAAAGACAAACAAATAATGAGTTTGCAAACTATACGTTATATTACAAATTCCAGAAATGGAATGTCTATTCGCACACATGCAAGCGGGGCTTTAGTAAAGTTTTTTACCTATAGGTGTTTATGAGGTAGATATTTCACCTCATGCCTGTGTGTATTCACACATTTCACTAACAGTTAAACCTTATCATCGACATAACTTACCCACAGGTACTTATCATGTTTCAGTGATCGCTGTTAATAACAAAACTGGGCTCTTATTTGCCACCATATGGACATATATTTGTATATGTGTAGCGTCATTAGTGGTCGATATAACATACGCTGTCTTCTTTGGAAAAGATTATGCGGAAATGAGTTACACAATGGTAAGTATGTACCATCAACTAATAGAAATATAACTAAAGTATGAACTAGTTACACGGCCCGAATCGAACAATGATTAAGACACGTTTAAGGTCTTGGAAAGATCTCTAAAAGATCGACAGCTAAACGACATGTCAAATTTGACGTTTATTTCGGTTTCGCTGTGATCCCAATAAGATCTATCTACGATATTTCTAACGTCAGTGACATTGGTTGCCCGAATCGAGCTGTTTCTGTCAATTATACGACATACAAACGATATCTTAATGAGAACTTATCTAAACCAATAGGGCTAAGATGGTCGGCTCTTTATCATTTGTCACCAAGCCTGTCACGTTCTAACAATAAGTATGTAAGTGCGAAAGTGACGGACATAGTGACAAGCGATAAAAATGGAACCATGATGCTGCCACTGAACTTATCGTTATCGTATCTGATTCTTCGAATCGGGCCGATAGTTTATTTAAATTAGTAATAAGTTTTTAAATTGACGTAACGATTTGGTTTTTTCTGTCACCTTGCATTTCATTTTTAATAAATAGGCATATCAAATCTATCTACGCGTCGTCGTCCGTCGTATAGGAGCATAATTTAATGCAATATAGGTTGGCCGGTCGAAGCAGTTTACTGTTGGCGCCAGCCAACTTTACCTGACAATTTTATCTGTTTTTTTATTTATTTAAGTCTAATCCCTTACGGGTTCTCTTACATTTCACGACGCTTCTCTTTCCGCACAGACTCTAGAATAAAAAACATATACTAGTGTCATTTATATTTAAAAATGTAGGCGCGAAAGGTTATCGTCCCATAGAAAATTTGGATTTGCCGTTTTTTTTCTATTGACCAAGTTTTTGACCGGCTATACCTACAATATTCGTACACATCTACACCGTATTTTTTTATTTGGTTCTCGTTTTATATGAAGGATGTAACGGATTTAGAGTTAAAAAATATATTTTTACCGTACCCAATAGTTAAGAACATTGGTGAAAGGAAAGCCTTGAAGAATTATTCAATTTATGCATATTAGCCACAATTCACATACTCCCTAAACTACGCCAGGGGGCCGAGCCAAGGTGACAAAGTGTCAAAAATATGTATACTGGACCTTATTGCCTATTTATATGTGGCGATATTTAATACCTTACTGTACAGTCGCCATCACATAGATCGGAGCAGCCAAGGTGCACAAAAATATCTGAACATGCACTTTAATGAAATTAAGCAACAGCAATCGGAAAACCAGCACTAATTGGGGATTAACGATGCGAGAATACAGTCAGTATTTGCATGAGTTTTCCTTTTCTGCTTACGGATATTATGCGTGGTGGGATAGATATCTACGCCTACCGCGAACACCGAAGTTCGTAAATTGCTGACTTCTTTCTCTGCCACTCTAATAACGCCTTAATTGGAGTAAAAGAGAAAGAAATTTGTGAACGCCGGTGTTCGCGGTTTGTAACTTTTCTGTAACCGTAATAACTCGTTTGTTTTAGGAAATCCATTTTCCAGGAATCGCAAGTAATTATTTGAATGATGTTCTTCGACTAGGCTCTTTGCTTTTCATGACAATTGCTCTGAAGGGATTCCTTGCTCCTGTAATAAATATTGTTCTACTTATAGTATTAGCAATATATGCTTCTAACTACAGGAATCAACTTCGAACCGAAGAGGTGAGTCTTTAAAAAAAATCTCGTATCTCATGTTTATTGTCTCAAGGTTCTAACGTTAACTCATACATAGTTTCCACCTATTTCTATTGTTGAGCAGTAGGTACAATCACGTCTGAAAATATCGATACGAAAAAAGTGCCATAAACATGTATACACGACTTTATTGCCCATATATTAAGGTAGTGTATACACATTTTTGGCACAGTTTTCAGACGAGACTGTACACTATATTATGCATCATAGTGTTTTAATGAAGTATTTGCTTAGTTCATTTCAATTTTATTCCGAAGTTCAGATCCAAATAACACGCTGACACACACATACAAAATTTCTATTAGTTAAATTCAATTGATAGCGACACAATACAAATAAATAAAAATATATTAGGGGACAATCTTACACGGATTGACCTAGTCCCAAATTAAGCACCGAGAATAATACACTCGAGTGCAAAGATATCGGACCAGCATTATTTTTTTTTTTTTCAATTTCTGTAAAAACTGAAAGCTCGATCATGATAATTTAGATACGACGTGGTAGATAATTTTCTGCCCTATCAATTGACATCAATATTCAGGGGTGGGGATGGATATTGTGCAAAATATGGGCCTGGAAATCATCCCCCTCCAACTGCCTCATTAACGCATGCATTAATTAACCACTTATCATTAGGTATAAAACCAGTCATTATCATTGTTTATGATCATTTGTGATTGATACGTCTTCCTGAACACTACTCTCATCGACGGAACCTGGAAAAACTAAAGAAAAATGGATACTACCCCGACTGAAGCTGGCCAAGCAGTTGCCCTATTGCAGGGACGGCTTAGTCAACGTGCAGTGGCTCGACAACAGGGGCCTACCGCAAAAACCGAAATTAGCAAATTGCGGGGATCTTTCTCTTTTACTCTCACTAAGACATAATTAGATAGACAGAGAAAAATGCCCGCAATTGACGAACTTCAATTTTCGCGGTTATAGCTCTGAACCTATCGAAGTCATCAAAGTGTCTTCTAAAGGTTCCACAACGATCAGACGCGAAACTGGCAGAACTCGCAGTACTTCTGAGAGAGATGACCGTTTCATCGTTGTTACCTCGCTACGAAATCATCGACTGAATGCTGTTCAGCTTCAGCAGAAGCTCTTCAAGACCAGGAATGTGTCTATCAGTCGATGGACAGTTAGGAGACGACTGAAGAAGAAGGAATTGACAGCCCACAGAGATACAAATGGTCCAAAACTCACCCCACTACACCGTGGAGCACGACGCGTCTTCGCTCGCAAACATGAAGAATGGACCCTTCAGCAATGGAGTCCCGTACTTTTTTCCGACGAGTGTAGAATAACTTTGTTTGGCAATGACGGACGGGCACGAGTCTAACAAAGGCCTGGGGAGCGGTTCTCACAATCACATCATGGTCTGGGCTGGTATTTATCTGGAAGCGAATACCGATGTTGTGTTCATCACAGGGCCAGCTACCAGGCCGAATTCAGGCGGTTTGACTGCACGTCGGTACGTAGAGGAAATCCTGGCTGATCATGTCGTCCCATTTGCGGGTTATATTGGCGATGAGTTCATCTTCATGTAAGATAACGCTCGGCCGCATACAGCCCGGATAACTAAGGAGTACCTGGAGGTGGCCGATATCAGAGTCATGGAATGGCCAGCCTGAAGTCCTGCCCTAAACCCGATCGAGCACATTTGGAACTAGCTGAAAAGAAGAATCCGGGCCAGAAATCCCGCCCCTGAAACTTTATTGAAGATAAAGACTGCGATCAAAGAAGAAAGGGTGGGCATCCTTCAAGCAAGACACTGTAAAAAAAAAAAAAGATCGATGAATAAGTTTTTGGCATAAATTTCATTTTTGGTACAAGCTTTTATCGCTGACTGTGTTTTTTTTTTACAGGCAACTAATACTCATAGAGACAATTCTAAAAACCCGAAACACAATTAGGTTGCGTTGTTTTATCACGGAGTTCCTATGGCTACCTCCTGTCTCCATCATCAGATCAGCTTAATGGTACCATAATATTGCATTGTCACCCGACTGTCATATGTATGCAAATTTTCAGCTTCATCGGAAACCGAGAAGTGGGTCAAATTTAACTTGCAAGATTTGTCCCATACATACAAACAGGGCAAGTTAAATAAAAGCTTGTAAAAACCGTATGACTGCATGTCGTAGGGCTAGAGGAGGCAATACACGGTATTAAAATGCTGAAAATTGTTTTAATTTTTCTTAAATTTCCTTTTAAATCACAGTTTTCCCATTATGCATAAGTTTTACTCCAGTACGCATTTTTAGGGCGGCAACGTTCTTGGCCCTGAAAGTCTGAAAGTATTGGCAGCAAACCTGTGAAAATCACATCAATTTATAGAGGAAAAGCCAAACTTTCATTAGTTATATATAATGTGTCATAGTAGTGCTTACAGTTTTTACAGAAATTGAAAAAAATATATAAATGCTGGGGTGGTCCGATTTCTTTGCACCCAAATAAAAGAGATTTAGTTACTTACGTAAATTAATTTTACATGCACTGTTTTATTTTAATTGCAGCATTCCATACACAAAGTGGGAGCGATTCACGCATATGAGTAAGTAAATATACATTTTATTACAAGTGTGCAAAGTACCTAGTCCTATATGTCATATGTATGAGTCCCGAGATATATTTTATGAGCCGTAGGTGAAAATAAAATTATACTTGGTATAGTCATACCTAAGTGGTATAACCAATAAAACCAAAATAATAGTAGATTCTTAACCAAGGGATGAAAGGCATCAATTTATGTCGCGGTAGTTTATAGTCCGAGACAGAAATGATGCCTTTCACCCTAGTTAAACTCTCCACTTTCCATTTGGAATAAGAGGAAAGTAAAATACACTACATTTAAAAAAAATATGCCAAAGTATTAACTACATTAGTATTTCTTGAATGTAGGTACTTTTAATTAACAATTTACGTAAAAATATAGTTATATATAGAATGCGGAGTTCATTATCAAAATGAAAATTGTAGAACAAATCCATTTATAACCAAAATTTTAATTGCTTATCGTAAAAAAGAGAAATAAAAAGTACTTAGAAAGAACGTGAGAGTCAGAATGGCGGGTGTACCTAAATAAAATTAAATGAAAACCATACCACATTTTTGTACCTAATTTGCACTATTTAGTACCTCCTTTAAAAAAATTGTACCTCACGGTACTTAAAGTTATCACCAAAAAACAGTACACCCGCCATCCTGACAGTCAGAATGGCGGGTGTACTTTATTACGCCATATTCCCGTGGTTATTGGTAAATTCTATAAAAGCCAAATTTTTGTACCTTCATATTCAATTATATATGAGCCATTTTATTTTTGGTTTCCAAGTTTTACTCATTTATATTTTGCTTGCTATACACTTTTGCAGGCGTTATAATTTTTCAAGTTATCGATCTCATTTTTAAGAAAAAAACGCTAAGGTACAATTATTTTTATTAAGCCAGGATTTAGTACCTTTAATTTATAATCTGTTAAGTTCAAATAACTCAGAAAATCATCTACACACTTACTAACTTTGGGTACAATTTTTTTTAACGGAGGTACTAAATAGTACAAATTAGGTACAAAAATATGATATGCTTTTCATTTATTTTTATTTAGGTACACCCGCCATTCTGACTCTCACGAAAGAACAGTGCTCTGGAGGATGGACGTATCATTTTCTGCACACTTTTTAGAACAACAACGATCTACTTTCAGAGCATGAGAAATGAAAAATATTTTGAACAGCTCGGCTATACCTCTACACAGAAATCGCTACGGCGTAGCACTTGCACCGCAAATTAGCTATGAAACATCAAAACATATCGTATCCAAAACATTAACAAGTTCCGCATACTTACATACGTTGAACAAAATTAAATGTTACCTACCTGTAATTCTTGCTATAGGTACTTTCAAGGTGACGACACACTTGATGTTCACACAACGTAGAATGTATTCAATGTGCCTACCTTAAAATGATTCTCTTACCCAACATATTGAAGCTACGCCTACAGCGCGGCATAGTGAAGTACCGCTGTTTATAGTTCCTCTACACGTGGTTCGCGGTAGGCCCTCTGAACTATATCGGGCAGTTGCGTTTCAACCATCTCATGGCCATCTCGCTGGTCCAGTGTGTACAGGAGCCAACACCAACGCATGTCCATCTCACTGGTCAAGCGAAGCGCCATCGTATAGTGGAGCCATACAATCTTACCAAGTCTTATTTTATTAGCCAACATATTAACCGTGGTTTCGTGGAAGAGGAGCCGCGCAACCACCCTCGCAGCCCGCTGAGGGCCGCACCGCCACAGGTGCCACCGCATACGCCTCTGTCGGACTATTCCAAGTAAGTGCATGACACACTCCAATAGTATCGTTATACTCAAACTACATAGTATACCAGTTGCACGAAAATGAAAATTTAGATCTGTCTACTTTATGAATTCCACTAGGTACAGTCAGCGTCAAATACTTCGTAGCAGTCAAAGTACAAAGTAGTCAAATAGTTCGGTACACCATATATTTAGTATGGTGTACTGCACTATTAGGACACAATGACTGCTACAAAGTATTTGACGCTGACTGTACATACATTATAGGATAACTGTTTTGGACCTCTCATGGCTTATTATACAAGCATAATATAATACAATTCAAGATTCATCAAACTTATTTATTTTAAAAAATCTGTAATTATAAAAAGCGCTTCATTTTGCTCTGGACGAATTAAGAACAATCGCAAATTAAACTGTCATATGTGGCCTATATTTGCGATCAACACTGCTGCTTATCTGCGAGACACGCTTTCGACCAATTATTTTAGGTGTTAGGTGGGTGTGATATTGTCCCAAGCTACTTCCGCCATGTCTGTCCGAGGCTTGGTCCGTGATCGTTAGTCCTAGAAAGCTGCAATTTGGCATGGATGCCTAAATCAAAAAAAAATCCCATTCATTTTTAGGGTTCCGTAGCCAAATGGCAAAAAACGGAACCCTTATAGATTCGTCATGTTCGTCTGTCTGTCCGATTCTCTCACAGCCACTTTTTTCCGAAACTATAAGAGCTGTACTGTTCAAACTTAGTAAGTGGATGTATTCTATGAACCGCATTAAGATTTTCACACAATAATAGAAAAAAAAAATTATAAATTTTGGGGGTTGCCCATATTTAGAACTGAAACTCAAAAAATCTTTTTTCATCAAACCCATACGTGTGGGGTATCTATGGATAGGTCTTCAAAAATGATATTGAGGTTTCTAATATAATTTTTTTCTAAAATGAATAGTTTGCGCGAGAGACACTTCCAAAGTGGTAAAATGTGTGTGTGTCCCCCCCCCCCCCCCCGTAACTTCTAAAATAACAGAATGAAAAATCTTAAAAAAATATATGATATACATTGCCATGTAGACTTCCACCGAAAATTGGTTTGAACGAGATCTAGTAAGTAGTTTTTTTTTAATACGTCATGAAATTTAAAAAAAAAATTTTTTTCATCATACCCATACATGTGGGGTATCTATGGATAGGTTTTCAAAAATGATATTAAGGTTTCTAATATCATTTTTTTCTAAACTGAATAGTTTGCGCGAGAGAACCTTCCAAAGTGAAAAAAGTGTGTCCCCCCCCCCCCTGTAACTTCTAAAATAACAGAATGAAAAATCTAAAAAAAATATATGATACACATTACGATGCAAACTTCCACCGAAAATTGGTTTGAACGAGATCTAGTGAGTAGTTTTTTTTTAAACGTCACAATTTAAAAAAAATTTTTTTTTCGTCAAACCCATACGTGTGGGGTATTTTATATTTATATTTATATTTATTCACTTAAATACAATGCAAGTTTACAGTATGTCATTACACCAAAGCACTTACACGCTAAATTATTAATTATACATGAAGAGAAAATATGTCAGTGAGAGAAATAATACCAATACTAAATACATTCACAAAAAATAATAATAATACTAAATAAAGAAAAAAAAATACTAATAAAACAAATCATGATTCATTCAAATTATTTAGGAACTGTTTGGCAATACAACATAATTGCGCAAATTTTCCGGCAAACATGTCAGCCTCCTCGTACTGAGTGAGCATTAAGTGCAGTAAAGATATTGCGCGCGCGGTAGGAGCGTGTCGAGCGTGGCACGTGCGAGCGGACACGCGCTGCAACAGGCCCGGCCGGCGGCGCGGCGCCACCGCCACGCAGTTCATATCCTGGGGGACTCTCACCGGAACCACCAATCTGATCCTCTCTAGCACAGCTGGGCAGTCCACTCTGTGGTGTACGATAGAAAGATAGTGGACTAACAACAACAACTTCCTCCTCATCCGAAGCGTGTCTAGCCCAACCATCCCAGAGACAAACAATGAAGGGTACAGGTATGGATAATACCCGTAGGCTTTGCGATACAACCAGCGGGCGAATTTACGCTGTACTCTTTCCACCATCAAGGAGTATTTAGCCTCGTAGGGATCCCAAATAACAGCCCCATATTCCAACCTACTACGGACATAGGCACTGTATAGAACCACAGCGACTCCGACATGGAACTGCTTCGACGCCCTCATGACGAAACCTAGGGTTTTACTAGCCTGCTTACAAATACCAGTTACGTATTTATGGAAATCCAGTTTAGTATCTAAGACTAAACCTAGGTCCCTAATTTCCTGAACTCTTTCCAAACCAACGTTCCCCAGGCTATAATCGGCTAAAAGTGGCGAGCGCTTACGTGAGAAGGTAATGACCTTGCATTTTGCTGTATTAAAAGGCAGCCGGTTTTCTACACTCCATTCAGCTGCTGCATTGATATCGCTCTGCAATGCAGCGCTATCCACCATACTTCTGACGCCGAACAACAACTTTAGGTCGTCCGCAAAAAGCAAACAATCAGCTGAGCGAATTGTGTCAGGCAAATCGTTTATCATTAAAATAAACAATGTAGGCCCCAGAGTACTGCCCTGACTCACCCCAGAAAGCGTGTAGTAATCATTTGATTCGAAGCCACCTACCCTGACAAACTGCTGCCGTTCGCCCAAGTAACTGGCGAAGAAACTTAAAAGCTTTGGCGTGAAGCCCAGCAGTGCCAGCTTCCCCAGCAAGATGTCGCTGTCAACCAGGTCGAATGCTTTCCTAAAGTCGAAATACGCAGCGTCGACCTGGCGTCCAGCGTCCATCTCACTGCTGACGTAGTCAGCTAGAGCAACTAGGTTTGTGGTGGTAGATCTGGCTTTGCGGAAACCGTGCTGACTGGGGTGCAAACGATCGGATATCTGTTGACTTATGTGCCGGTTAAGAGTCATTTCAAATATTTTACCAAATACAGACAGTACGGCTATGGGTCTGAAAGAAGTGATGTCCATATCGGATCCTCCTTTGGGAACCGGCGTAACTCTGGATTTTTTTCCAACGCCTAGGATAAATTGATTCTTTAAGCGAGAGGTTAAAAACGTACAACAAGGGAGTCACCAAGGCGGAAGCACAATCTTTAGCCAAAAACACGGGGATACCATCGGGCCCTCCAGAAGACCGCGGTTTAAGTTTTTGCGTTGCCGCTCTAAAGTCGGCCTCAGTAATGGAGGGGATCGAGACCGACCGAGAGTCACCAGAGGAGTGGGCTACGCGAGCCGCAGCTTCAGCGTCCAAGCGCGGCCTTTCCTGTTGGAACACCGAGCTGAAATATTTAGCGAAGGCGTCCGCCGCGTCCTGCCCGCTGATATCACGGCCCTCAAAAGTAAAAGATTTATCGCGGTGCTGCCTTTCACTTTTTTTATCTTTAATATATTCCCAGAATTTTACCGGGCAACTAATAATATTATTTTGCACAGCCTGTATATACAGTTTATAAGCTCTACTGATCAGGTTTTTAACATGCGTTCTGTAATACTTAAACATATACCTATTGTAATCCTTCCCCTCCTGCCTAAGCCTCTTCAAATGAAAATACTTTAATTTGATATAACGAATTATTTCTGCAGTGTACCATTTCGGGTAAACGTATTGTGAATCGACTCTACAGCGGTTTCTTAAGGGGACGAATAGGCTAATACAGGAGTAGAGTTTCTCATAAAAGATCTCAGCAGCACTGTCAACTTCAGTGGCAACAAGGAGATCAGCCCAATCGATGGCGGCCAGGGCTGGGTAGAGCGCCCTGTAGTCAGCCTTACGCCAGTCCCAGTCCGGACAGCACGCATCGCGCGGGCGCGGAGTCGTAGGCGGCGGCGGTGGCGCGCCGCACGGCCACGACGCCGACACCACAAGTGGTGGGTGGTACGCATCCATTGGCACTAGCAGCTCACTGCTACAAATTACGGTTAGCATGTTGTTGTCGAGATCACTCAGCACGAGGTCTAAAATGCTCCCATGGTTATTTTTTATACTATTATATTGAACTAGGTTACAAAAATTACAAAAAATTTCAAAATTTGTTTTTACGTTGGAATTAAACGAGTTAAGATTGAAATCACCGAGAAGCAATAAATTTAAGTCTGGATATTTACACACAGCATTCTCGATACAAGATAATACACTCATATACCGCTCCTCATTATAGCAGGGAGGCAGATACACAACACAACATAGAAATTTAAAATTCTTATAACTAACTATGGCAAGTAACAATTCCTTATCAGGTGTAAGGCCGTCAATATCATGCAGAACACGAATCGAGTAACACTCGCGTGCGGCCAACAGCACTCCGCCCCAGCCGGCATCCCCCGCGCGGTCACGGCGCACCACAGTCCACTCACTGGGAAAAAGCTCGCCGTCGCACACAGAGCTTGTTAAAAAAGTTTCAGTTAGTGCTATACAGTCGAAATTACATTGGGTTACATTACTGTGGAACATATCTGTTTTAGACCGCAAACCACGCACGTTTTGGTAGTAGAAATTTAATGTTTTAAACCGAGGAGGAGCCGCTGACGCGCCCCTCCCCGTGGCGCCCACGAAAGTTCTGCCGCCAGGGTTTTATACAAATGCCTTCAGCCCAGTTATTCGGAGACAGTATTAACTCACTGTACTTACTGGGTACTCCAAGCCTAAACGATGAATAATTCCCACGTGATTTGAGTACATCAACGGTGCAGACGTCAGAACTACAGATAGTGGTAAGATGAGAACACACTTGTTCCGCTGTAGTGCCCTCTTGCACGTAGCAAAGGTGAAGCTGCCGCATGCGTTCTGCAGCGCGCAGTGCGGTAGCGCCCGGCACAGCCGTACCACGGCACACATGGCCATAAATATTGTCAGTTTTATGTGATGCGCGCTCACGGCCATGGCCCTGCCCGCCGCCACCGCTGCTGAAGTCACCGCCGCTGCTGCGGTTTCCAACCGTTGCTTGCACAATACTGCGATCCTCACAGCTACGGATACCATTACATAAGTTCGCAGATTTCCGTGTTTTCTTTTCGTATCGCACCTCGTGCCAATCTGCGTCGTTATCGCTGCGAACGCTAGCCCCAGCGACGTTCACACAATCCTCCACGATGACGTCGCTAACACCTACTGTGCTCTCCTTGGCTCTCTCGCTCTTAGACTGCACGTTGTATGTTTTAGTTTTCTCCGGCTCAGATATCATTTCAGCTTTACCCGCTTCATAAGGGCTCGGACTAGATTTCGACAATTGGTCCGACTTGTCCTCATTATGCTGGTCTTGAGAAGCGAGGTTATTCTGTTGCAGCATTCGCTCTATTTATATTTTTTTCTAATAGGTTTCGCAGTTCGACGCACCTGTTTTCTAACTGTCCTACTGCTTGCCGTATGCTTGCAAATTCGTTCCTAATAATTTTGCTTATTAATTTCTCCAGGCGCTCGTTCAGCGCTACTTGTAACTCCTCACGAATTACTTTTTTCAGGCTGTCCAATGTTGCGTTTTCGTCCTCTGCGTCGCTAGATTTTCTATTAGATCGTGTCCTGTTTTCTTGATGACGACGAAGAGTAACGTTTTGTCTATCCGTAATTGCAGGTTGATCTGAG
Source organism: Cydia pomonella (assembly GCF_033807575.1). Taxonomy (NCBI): domain Eukaryota; kingdom Metazoa; phylum Arthropoda; class Insecta; order Lepidoptera; family Tortricidae; genus Cydia; species Cydia pomonella. The sequence goes on along the minus strand of NC_084703.1, from coordinate 12,898,622 downwards.
CAGGTACTGACATCTAATATTGAGACCTCGTACTGCGCCGACAGCAGTCCCCTTACTGGCGTATTGGTGTTGTTACCCTTAGGTACCTTACAGATACAGCCCTGGCACAGCCAAGTGTTTTTGCTGCTTGTTGTCATAGTATTATACACGGTTTTACTGACATTAGCGCACTCGAGATCGTAGATGCTGGCGCAGGTGCAACATTTGAGGTGTTCCTGTTCTTTAATAATGCTAAAACAGCCATCACAAGTTTTCTTTGGGGAAGTCATACTGCCAAGTAAAAAGTCACTGGACACTTCACTATAATCCGTTTTAGTCTTTGTGGAATATATGCTTTAACACTGTTTGTTTATTTGTTTATTACGGAGCAATCGTAAACATGACTGTTCAGCACTAGCGCTCGCGCGGATAATAAATAAGTAACTTTCTCAAAGTATTCTAATTAACTCCATTTTGGAGATAATCAATAATTAATTTTTATCTTATAAGGCTCTTACGAGCGTGTACACTTCCCTTAGGGCCTATTTACATATTGATTAGTGTTTGGTACGAGCTAATACATTTGCTACTAAACGTACGTGCTATCTCGGACGATCGATGTTGGAAATGAGATTGAGATGTCACCGCTTTCAATTGTTTGGTTGAGTTAAATGTAAGGCCCGTGTTACAACTACGCTATATGCAACATTTAATCACTTTTTTATAAAAATTAAAAAAAATTAAAAATTATAAAAACTAACTATGCCATTTAGTTTCCTTAAACGTACTTACCGATACCCCGAAATTAACAGAATTCAATAAATACACGGTGTATACTGTTAAATTATAATTACTGGAACAAGGAGACAGGGAATGTAATTAAAAAGATAATAAAGGAAATAAGTAGGCAGCCAATTAGTATAAGGCTACACTAGAAACTGTAATATATATTTTTTGTTTAGCAACCGAGATTATGACCGCTCCAACTCTTGGCAACACACTCCAGCGCCGATGCCATTCTCGTACATGGAGGAACCCCGGAGGCCGCGGGCGAGCCCCGCCGCGGGTGAGCAGTGGCGGCGCGACCCCTGGCCGCCTGCGCCGCCAGTCCCGGCGCCCGACTACAGCCCGCCGGCCCGTCGGCTCAAATCGGCCTTGAAACCGAACTATATGTAAACATCGCGTAGCATTAGGACTTCTGACAACTATCATCCGTCACTATGTTAAAAATTGCACAATGACTACCATATACCTACCTATTTCATGTTTCAGTAGCCAATTAGGTTATAATTAACTAGCATCAGTATGCAGTAGTACAGATGAAGTATGTGTATACATATTTCGCCTTATTACAGAGGAGAGGGTACAAAAGTTTAAACGTCTTTGACGTCGACTGTACCTATACAGCCTACTTTTACCACGAGATGACCAAAACCACTAACCATTGTAACAAAGTAGATATTTGTTTGTCAATTCCTTAATTGCTATTTTAACCTTACCTATATTTTTTGTTTAAGTTTTAATAAATATTTAGTGCTGTTCTTACGAAAATAAAGTTGTTTTATTTTTAATAGGTAGTATATATGTAAGTAGTAAACGAGCTTTACGAAAATTCAGTAATTATAATATAAATCTTCCATGCAACTTATTAAATAATAGTAAGAGTAGAGTTGTATGGAGTGAGCACTGTAAGCTTACTTATCCATAACTCCATACTAATATTATATATGCGAAAGTAACTCTCCGTCTGTCTGTTAGCTCTTCACGCTTGAACCGCTGAATCGATTTAGATTAAATTTAATATGGAGATATTTTATGAGAGTCAGAATGGCGGTTGTACCTAAATAAAAAATTAATAAGTTTACCATATTTTTGTACCTAATTTGTACTATTAAGTACCTTCATTTAAAAAAATGTACCTCACGGTACTTAAACTTATCACCAAACCATTTTTTTTAAGCCTGCGACAAGTGCAACATATAGTTCGAGAACTGACCTTAACACTGCAATCCAGCACAGAACATAACACTATCTTGACTGCAACAATTTTTATTAGTTATCTTCCCAATTGATTTATATATTAAAAATTAAAAATTGCGGTGCTACGAGGTTAGTCATTAATGGCTACTATCGAACACAAATGGTCACTTTCTCTCATAGGTAGTCTGCTTCTTTCGCACTCATGGGGTGTTGATATACGTGATGGCTTCCCTTTCGCACACTTCAGCTGTCTTTAAGCGTTAGCGTATGGTAGGTCTGGGGTTAGGAAAGATGTAGCAATGCATACTCCATATATATATATATATATATATATATATATATATATATATATATATATATATGTTTCCATTACTAAATTGTTCAAGCTTCACTACTATTGATTTCCCATTATTATTCCCATTTTCCAATTTTAATGCCTTTTTTCCTAAATCGAATAATTTTCCTCAAATCTTCAGTAGTTAATTGACCCGAAAAAGTTCCACTTGCCTCGTGCATAAACCACACAATTATTTTTTTATCAATCATCATATTATTTCACGCAGACGAAGACACGGGCTGAAACTAGGAAATGATATATAAATGTTTGAAGATACTCAAACACATATAAAACACCAATGACTCGGGAACATTATCCCTGCTCATCGCACAAACTACCTTACCAGGATTTCATAAATATTTTTTGTTTAGCAACCGAGATTATGACCGCTCCAACTCTTGACAACACACTCCAGCGCTGATACCATTCTCGTACATGGAGGAGCCCCGGCGGCCGCGGGCGAGCCCCGCCGCGGGTGAGCAGTAACGGCGTTTTAAAATTAGATAAAGCGTTTAAAAATTATTTAAAGTGAGCTTTTAAAAATTTGATAAATAGAGTCGGGCCAAGTTAATGCTCAATGGCATAATGTGGGGTGTCACCATAAACGTTACGTTCCGTTTATTGGTTGCACTTCCACGCTTTTCCTCGTCGAAGTCGGTGTACCTTACACCGACTCACATTTTCGATTCATAATTACGAATATATAGAAAATTAAGTATACCTCATCCGGTTTGTATTTAGAAACAATAGTTTGAAGATTTCCACGCATGTTTGAGAAAAGAGTACAGATTATTTAAAAGCCAGGAGGCCTAGCCAGCCATATAAGAGCTCACGATATGCAACGTCCATAATGTTTACTTAGGGTCATCGAAAGCGATGGCCCCACTTTGTCGCTTGCGATAAGGACGCTTTGACAGGTTATTTGTATAAAGATACAAGCAAATCTCGTGCTTATGGTAAGCAACAAAGTGGAACCTTTGACTTCGACGCAAATACTATATATATATATATATATATTTATACGCTGCGAAACATATTGGAGACGCGGACGCAAGGGACAAGGTTGTACCGCGCCTATTCGACGATGACAACAATAGCGCAATGATTAGCCAGTACGGAAAATTAAAATACTGGATCAGACTATTTACTTGTTTTACGGCGTCAGGAACATTTTGAGGACACCACTGAGAAACTCCTAGTATTCGTTAAAAAGTATTTTATTGTTTTTAAACATTGTTTATTTTCATTGCCCCATTGATTGATTGATAAGTACGGTAAGGTATATATGGGAATCCAGTTCAGTCATTAATTGAGGACATGCTTATGTTCCCCATTTGTTTAACTACTATTGCAAATGCAAATGTTTAGGAACCATTACAAGTAATATTTAGACAATATACGATACACAAGGTCAATAAATTAAAATATAAGAGATATCGTTAAAAGTAATTTAATTTATATATTTTTGTAGCCTATTGTTAGTAAAACTTAAATTGTTATTAAATTTTAATAACAATACCAAAACAGCGAATCATTTCAGACGACAAGAGCAAGGGTTTTATTGTACAATTAAGTAAAACTTTATTAAATATAACCAGTTCTGTACCCCTAGTGTACATTTTTTCGATAGCGACGTGACGTACGCGTTTGCGTTAAGTGTCATTTTGTATGAGATTTTCGAGTTTCCAAAACGTCCCGCTTGGCGCGCTGTTCAAAATCCCATACAAAATGAGACTTAACGCAAACGCGTACGTCACGTTTCGCTATCAAATAAATTTACACTAGGGGTCCTGAAGACACGGTTTACGCTAGTTTTAGACCGCTCAAACTAGTTATCACGACCACTATATTTCCTACGTATAGCATTCGTCCTACTCACTTATCCGTCCGATATAAATCCGTTGGATATAAAGCGATCGTGCTGCCGATGCAGGCAATGCATAGTTAAACCATAGAAAAATAGGTAAGCTTAGAGTGCTAACTCCATACATCAGTTACCTTATTTAATAATAATGTATGTTATAGGAGGTAAGTTAAAACTTATTAATAATAAGTTTTAAACTCGCTTATAACTTAGCTGCATACGGAGTAGGCTTACTTATTTATCTAAGGTTAAACACAGAAAGAGATAACACCGTACCAATAAATTCAACAAATAAGACGCTGCACACGTCCCTTTATCCTGATTCTTTTCATTGATAAAAAACAAGACTTTGTTCAACTATTGGGAGGGATTATAAGGCATGCCGATGCGTCCAAACGACGGATTAGTCGAGCAGGATGCATTTTTATACAGAAACTGCCTCTCCATTTTTGCATTGAACTTGAATCATATTCGCCAGGATATTTGTTTTATTGTATAAACGATGTTTGGGATACGTCAAAGGATCATTGTGTCGACCTTATGTTAAATCTTACAAATAGTATATACAATATTTTTACATCACTTTATACAAATTGCTATAATTATTGACTCTATCAAAACTCGCCAGGGATATTTACAGCTGTCTTTACTCTTATCGTTTCGTCAGAGAGGGCGTCCGGTGTGTCAGTTGTTCTTTCTCTCTTGACAGGAACAGCCGGAAGGTCTTCTATGTGGCCTTCTTTACTATAAACTATATCGTTTTGGAACGGCTGCTCCAAAACTTCGTTGCCGCAGCGCTGCCCCTGTGTACCGCTGCTTTCATCGTGAGATAAAGACAGTTCAAACTGCGCCACTAATTGGCTGAGTACTTTTTTGAGGTGATCAAATGATTCCGACTCTGCGGGCCCGCTTGATGTTTCCAAAACGGCCTCGCAGTTATCGTCGTCGCAGGTGTTTTCGTACTGTCTTTTGAGCGACTTGAGTTCGCCGACGGTAACGATCAATTCGGGGTCCTCATTCATGGCATCCAACAGGTAGTCGCCCTCCCGAGTGAAGAGGAAAACGGCCGGTATTTCGATGTCGTCCTTGCCATCGCCAGACATCGCGAACATGGCAGTGACCGTGTGCGTGGAGTCGGGCACGTTGTCCACGACGATGGCGAGCTTGGCACCGGCGTTTTGTATATTTCTGACTTTCTGAGCGAATGTACATTGTCCCCGTTGCGCGACGGCAAACTTGCCCTTAAGGCTGGCGGCGTTGTTGAGCGCCGTGCAGGCGTCCAGTGGGTAGACGCGGACGGGCGTACCGGAGAGGCGCGCGTCGCGCACCTCGCGCCCAAAATGACCCGGGCCCGCAGGAAACACGCGTCCGCGAACTTCCACACCCACCGGTGTCACACCATTTTCTACATCGCTCATAGAGTTCCACTTGGACATCTCGCGCATAAACGTCAGTCCTTCTGCTGCATCTTTTGATGATTTGGCCTAAAAGAAATATTATTTAAATAAATTTAATTTAATCTTTTATCGTTAAGGTAATAGCAATTATGCAATAACCTATATCGATATACTCAGGGAAAACCAGAGGGCCTACCGCAAACGACGAAAACGGGAATTTAAATTTTTGGGGTAAGTAGGTAAAGTGGTACATAAAATTATAGAAATTTATTGAGGGCGCCATACAGCTTCAACAGGCAACATATGATGCAAACACCCATACATCCATCTCCGTCTGCCGCATAAGTACGTCCTTTACGTTTGTTGTTTATTTGACGTTTGCTGTATTATTATTATTATTTCAAATTACAAATTGCACCTTACAGCCAATGCCAAATCGGCATAAATTGGAACACATTGACAGCATAAAGCAATAACACATGTACACAGCTGTCACTTAGGTATTCAATATGGTATGGTACTCTCAGGCATCTCTCTTTCTAATACTCTCTTGCATTCCACTATCACTCGCACCATCGCACTCACAAACAAATCACACTGGCTGCACTTCGAACAGTGAGTTGAGCAGCGCGTGCGGGTGCCGTCACGTGCGCGTGTAATTATACTCGTATGTACTTACAAACAGGCGTATCAGACTTCGACAAGTTTCATACTATCAATTTTTGTCTGCGGTAAGCGTGTAGTCCAAGGTCTTCATTGATAACTTTTTTTAAGGGAGCTTCTCTTCACAGACATCTGTATTGCCAACAACTTGTGCTTCCGGACGGGGTTTCTTGCAATTCTCGCCTTCACTGCCTTTATTAGAGCTGGGGTCCGAACGGTGTGTGGTCTTCCAGACCTCTTGCGGTCATCGAAGCTCTGAGTACTATTGTATTTATTAATTGTGCGATAAACAAATTTTTTGTTGATTTTAGGTTTTCAAGCAACTTCAAAATCATGTTTAGCGGGTGCCCACATTTGTGCAACGCAATTACTGCGATACGATTCTCTTTTAGGCCCCAATTCATTATAGATACGCCGAGATAAGCGTTATGTGTGGTATATAATTACAGCTCACAAATCCACCACATGACATTTGTTTTAACGGAAATAAAGAGGTTGCAAATCGAGTAACAGAACCTAGTAACCAACTAGGTACTTGGCGGCATATAAAAACTTTTGTACAATGGCAAATAAGCAAAAACGCCCAGTCTTTCTCGGAAATCGTATTTATAGCTTACTTCTATGAGCTGGCGAACCTATAATAACCTACAAGCCTACAATCCTACATTACCTATAAACCTAGCACGCTTTGGTGCAATCATTCGATGTTAAAACTGTAAGCCACCATTTTGAAAATTTAACTTTTACTTAAAATTTGATTAATATATGTTTTGTTATTTCCTCGCAAGTGTTGAAAAACGTCGTATGAAATGCGTGTGCATTGGTCATTGGTTATCATGCTCGTGGCGTATTCCTTTACAATGTTCGCCTACGCCTTCGGCTCCGGCTCACATTGTAACTCACGCCACTCGCCTATTTTGACCCTTCTTATACAACTGTTGCATTAAATACTATAATAAAATTCTCAAGTACGTTCTTTTTGCAGTCAGTTAACGGTTTTTGTAACACCTATAAAGCTTGTTTACGCTTTTGATTTGTGATAGTGCCTGCGTACTGTGAACTATTTATATGTAACTAGGGGCAACTGACAAACATTGACGTTGTTATTGTTATTGACAACGCTCATACAATTGGTAATAAGAAGTACTTTTTTTTAATTGGCTATCGCCACGGAGGCATTTGCCAGCATCACGTCAATATAGTTTAATTATTCTCATATAACGGGATTGGGAATTTAACACGAAAATGTTGGTCAGATTAAGGAGCAGGGAATAGTTACAATTTTAAATTGTTAATTTTGATAAAATTTGAAAGGATTCGAAATAATAATAAGAAGTAACCTATTAGGTAATTATTTAAATAATGGCCATTATCAATGACAACGTGCATGCGTTTTGTGTATTGTTTATTTGTAGCCGAGCGAAAACTTCATGGTGAAGTTTGACGCCTGTCTTTCACATAGAAATATGATGGACAAGAACGTCTGTCAAACCTCAAAAGTGCGACCAAAAAACAAATGGAAGTCTCTTCTTCCTCCTGCCCTTATCCCACGCTGTGGGGCCGGCACATGTTCTTCTCTTCCATTCTCCTCTATCTTTCGTCACCTCAGCACTCACTCCTTTCTTTCTCATACCACAAAACAAATGGAAGTGTGTGCGTAAATTGTCTATGTGAGATCAAAAACAGTGATTTCATGTTACAACATATTAATAATCTATCGGTGTTTGACTGCTTTATCGACTATTTTTTCAAATGTGTTACTACTATTAGACCCTATTAGCGCCTATAGTACCTTTAATTTTAATTTATTTTTTTAATTTTAATTTCGCGCCTCTTTCTACTGACATGTTGGGTCGGGTGATGGCTTCCCTTTCGCACACTTCATCTGTCTTTAAGCGACAGCGTTTATTAGGTCTGTGGTCTTTCATGCGCGTTTTAGATGCTGTCATTAATGATGTAAAAATAATAGATCAAAATAATTTTAGACCTACTGTAAAAAGTGTCCGAGTCCGAATTCAAATAAAATGGGCACCAATCACATATTTTTCACCTAAACATTAACGGGTTGGAGTAAATAGTTTTAGTTAGTATACATACAGCTAATCTCGACTATGAATTAGGTGGATGGTGAGAGTTGATTTTTGATAGCACCTCATGTGAGTCAGCAGAAGGAACAAACACCGTACGTCTCAACTTACTCGTCAACACTACAGCTAAGACCCTTTCATTCACATTCAACACTATGATATTGATAAAGGTTACAAGTGTCTATAAAACATTGAAACGATCTTTCAATGTTTGAAGTAGCATTAAACAGATTTAGATCGCCCAAGACAAACTTTTGAAGTATCATACAGGAAACACTCTCTCACTGTCAAACCACTCAAGGTACCTTTCATCTGAAGACCCCGGGGGTATGGATACTATATTAAGATATACGTAATGTCCTGAAGCTGTGAATCTTGCTCAGAAGTCTTCGCCATGTATAGTCTCGTAACAGGTCACCCCGCTCTCGACACAGTGAGTCACGCGTTGCCAACAGCACCCCGCCACCGCCGTGTCCATATCGATCTCTTCGAAGCACATTCTACTGTGTGCTGCGCAACTCTGAATCGTAAAGTGATTCGTCCAAGTTTGATTCCGTGACAGCTACTATGTCCAAATCGTAAGATTCAAGGAGATTACATTTCCACAACTTACTTTTCCACCAGCGAACGTTCTGATAGTAAATACTTAATGAAATCGTCTTTGGCACTCGCTTCGTTCCCTGTCTTCTGAGTTTGCAACGGTCTTCGATATTTAATAGTTATTACTACGGCTTGACCTAACATTCATCTAACTTCAAAACTTTACAATATATAAATTAGACCAAAATACTACGTATTTCATCAATAATTGAATCATATAATAATTTATTGCATGTCACAAACCAGTTATAAAGGTGGTAAATTTTATGTGGTTAAGTTATGTGACGCCCTGGAAGGGCACGGCAATATAAATACTATAGTTAACTTAAAACTACTAACTGAAAATTTTGAAACAATTTACAAACTTACCCGTCATATCAGCGGATCAATCATAAAACATCCTTAAATCTGACCATAATCCTCCAACTTGAAATTTTGGCCAACCGCGTTTAAAACACGTTTTATGTTATCTTCCGAGTTTAACTACGTTTTCCTATATTCATTTTGATGCTGTTTCTTTCCTTCGAAAAATAACTAGTTTAACACAGATATATTTTAAAATAAAAATTACGTTCATACAAAAAATCTGTCAAAATGAGATTGTTGCGATAAGTCAACTGTTGTTGCCACTATGTTTCGCCTTTAGTTCTACTTCATTCAATTTTATGTACCACTACAAAGGAAGTTAATAAAACGTTTGGCTATAGTTACCGTATTGGTTGTGTAGAGCAGTTGCACCCTGCCATCGGGCAGCGTGAGCACGGAGATGCCCATGTCGGCGAGCGCGTGGATCTGGCGCGGGTCGTTGAGCGGGCGCAGGCGCGCGGGCGGCCGCGCCGCCGCCGCGCCCAGCAGCTGCCGCATCGGCTGCCGGACCTTCTCCGCTACCAGCGAAGCCGTGTTCGGACACGTCCTGAGTACACGATCAACTTACAATCTGGTAGACGTTTCTGCGTTAAATTTCTGCGCCAAAATTGCGCTTAGTTCTTTGATTTAACCCGTTAAATCTCAACATGTCGTCCAAAATGGCAAACCTCAAGGTCATTTTTTGGTTTACAAATTTTGATCCCTACTCGCGTAGCCAACATGCCAATCGATAATCGTTGGGGCCCCAGAAGTTAAAGTATCAACTACTTATAGCGAATGCGCCTACATTTACACGAAAATGTAATATTACCTACCAATTCTGTTAAAATAAAAGCCGCATCATTTCAATATTTCTCCGAGATACACACGTTACAGGCTGAGCCTAAAGTCAGGATCAATGTACTGCTCCTCTTGTAATGCCAATTTCTTGAAATAAATATATTTTTATTGAAATAACCTTGAAGTTATGATTCTTTATAACACTATGTGAAACAAACTGAAGTCGTTTTATTTTTAATTCTATTACGTAACAAACGTTAAAGACAACAGGTGCTTGTTCAGTAGAAAATTTATGTAGATTCGACTACATCAAGGCAATCCCTTATATAAAGCATTATAATGTTAAAATACCCTCAAAATAGTTGCTTTTGTTCAACAAGCTAACGAATTGGGTTAAAAAAAGGTGGTATTTGAATGATCAGCTAAAAATACTAACCTAACCTAAAAACGAATTGCACAGCAAAAAACTAATTACAAGCAAATCAGCTGCATTCTGCTGTGCAAATCAGAATTTTTCGATGAACGATATTATTTTTGTGGGTTAATTAAAAATATTTGATATAAAAGACTTACTTTCTGTACTTGTCCTCGTCGTCGTCGTCTAGTTTCAAGCTGAAGTACGAAGTGTTTTTCCCCGCATGAGCCAGGGACAGCGGCAGGAAATGCGCTTCCGTCGTCAGCACATAGTCTTCCAACTTTACCGGCATATCTTTATCATCACCGAACAGCATGTATAAATATTTGAAGGTCTCCGCTAGGACGAACGAGTCCATTCTGTCCTCGTGGACTCTCGTCCTGACGTCGTTGACTGCGGCGTAGCCACAAGGCACTTTGGTGTATTGCTGTAAAGCTTTGAGGGCCATCTTGCCCACGTGCAAGTAGTGGTCGTCCTCGGTAGCCCGGTGGAGGAAGTATGTGGACTCGAGGAACTCGGGTCGGAGGGGATGCTGCCCCCAGTGTACCTATTAAACATATTACAATGTAAATTTACGTCCCTCCATAAATACTGAGTTAGTTCTATAATTGAAAATGTATTTTTTTTCTTGACATCACTTGATACGAAGATACGCATGTGGGGTATATGATATTGTAACTACACGACAGCTGACAAATATTGCAGTTGTTTTAGTTGAAAATATCCATTAGAGACGATCAAGTTACTAGAACGGTGTGATGGTGCGTTGCGATTACAGCGCGCGTCCTCTTGATGTTTTTTTTTTCCTACCACACCGGCCGCAATCTCAATTATCGCCGGTTGATTCTGATATTTAAGGATCAATGGAATCGGGACACCCAATGGAGTCTCATCAATACAAACGCAAGTCTAGTGAGTGTACCTGGAAGTCGGTGGTGAAGGCTTCTGGTATGAAGGTGTGGCGCTGCATGACCTGGTAGAGCATCTCGTGCGTCTCGACGGCGGGTCGCACGTCGCCCAGCAGCACCTGCAGCCCCGGCCAGAACGCCAGCAGCGCGTCCATGAAGTTGCGGGATTGGAGGTGCGGCCTGTAAATGCCAAGCTCATCACAATACAGTTAGATTTCCTTCCAAAGTCGCTACATTATTAAGCGTTTACGAGTTTCCCGATAACAAACTTTTGGGTTCGCAAAAAGCTATACGATGTCTCCTCTTACATAAGGCGCGATAAAACACAAATATATGCACATAAACTATTAACAAAGACATATTTACTTGTATGCCCTTTGTAACATGGCCTGAAGTGAGCGATGTGCATTCGTACTATTTAGTATAGAGCAAAGAGAATTGAATGTAATAGAGACGAAAAAACGTGCCCCTTAGTTTGACATCCAAAACAGATCGTGCTGTACTGTGCCATATGTTATACGGTCACTGAATTATTAAACGTCAAAAATATATGGAGCTCTATAGCGCCATCTCGCTCACCTGTCAAATTCTAAGCACGAAATTGTCTGAGATTTAACAGATGTTACTCATTCAATGTATCTTTGGTATAGAGGCTGTGATGTGTGGTAAACGCGAATCATCTTAGCTGAATAGTTATTACCAATTTCACCTACCTGTGCATATGGACGGCCAACATGACGGGCCCCCTGCTGATGTACTTCATGACGGCGTTGTAGTGGCGATTGAACCTGGCCAGGTACTTCTCGTCGCCCAGCAGGATGTACGCCTTGAGGCAGTACTCGTAGTACGAGTCGATGCCGGCGCCCACGCCTGAGTCCTTGCGGACCCAGTCGCCGGAGTGGATGTTTATCACCGTGCCCATTAGGTCGGACGTCCTGAAATATATCAGATGTTAACACGAAAGAGGACCCGGCGAAATCGCCTTTTCTTACAAACGTAGTCCTCATTTTCCTCTCTGGATATTAACACTATTGAAAATATTTTGACAAAAAAAATTGTATATCAATCACTGCTATGCCCCTACGTTTGATTTAATTAGAATTTTTAATTATTATAAGATTTAGGCTCATTTAAAAATTTTTGTATGAAATATGTTTTTCGCTCCTAACTTTTACAATAATCGAAAAAAGTCAAACATAGCTATGGTTAATATACATCAAATTATGTAAAAACATTTTCTATAATATCAATATCCAGAAATAAAAATGGGGACTACGTTTGTATGGAAACGACCATCCTCTTTCCTCTTAAGTAAAAATTTTAAAACATTAGGAAAGAGACCTGATGATCAGCTATCAACGGTTGAACCATTTGAACAATTGAATCACGAAACTTGTTTCTTTTGTGAGGTTTAATGACAATCTGACAGATACAGATACAATAAACAGATCAAAAATCACAATTTATATTGTTATAAGTAAGCCTGCTTCCATATTTTTGGCCTGGGCTGTTACGTTTACAGACCTCTAAGATGCGAGTCCGAGTAGCGGCGAAGAAGCTAGTAGCGATCGACTATTTTCTCGCGAAACACTTTGAAATAAAGTTCAATATCAGGTTAAAACTATATTTCCTCTACCTAAGGGCTTAAACTTATATTTTCTAGAAAAAAAAACGTATTTAAACAGAAGACACTTGCTCGCGAAGAAAAATCTCGCCCTCTATTCGCTAAACGCTGCTGGTCAGAGCACCTTAAAGTTCGACTGAGCGTAAGCATGAGCGAGACAGAAGTGCGTGCCCGGGACCACGGGTAGAGTCCGACCAAGCTAAGTTGGCAGTGATTTTGATAGCCCAGCCTGGGCAAGTGTAAACGTCATAAATCCAAAAACGGGCTACGACTTTTTAAAAACTCCGTTTTCTGAACCTTACTGCACCTTAATTTAGATCAGCGCAGTTAAAAATATCAATCTCTCATGCCATAAATAGTCCATTGCTGGGAAGGAGGCCACAATTCAATGAAACAATAAATGCTTGGACCGATATTTTTATCACTAAGCCAGACAAAAGGAAAACGTGGTCTATGTACAGCCAAGTGTAATATGGGTGGACAGTGCACACAAGTTGCTCAAAAATATGTCCCATAGCTCGTATGTCAACGACATTTTTGAGTAAGTTGCGCGGACCCATATTTTTTCACTTGACTGTACATACTACAAGGAAACTTGTGTTATTTATTCGTACGCGAATATTTACCTCATTATTATGTGAATTCATGTGGTATTTCACCGATAAGTGAATTTATTATTGTTGAACAATGCTTTGAAAATGACTCATTTAACTAATAAATGACGCGCATATGCTCCGACTAAGCTACTTACCTTTCAGACTACTTAAATAGGGTAGATAAGCAGCTTCGTCATATTTTAGAGAGTATACAGTCGCCAGAATAGTGGAATGTAATCATAAAACGTGATACAACAACCATCTGCAGATTTTAAGTAAGTGGCAGTTTAAACAATTTGTTTAGTGTGAATGTATGAGCGTTTGTTACTAAACGCAAGTACCACATGTATGAACTCGCACTACATAAGATAGATTTCCTTTTAAATATAGCCCAAGTTGCCGCTTACTAAACTATATTTTAGTAACTCTTTATTATAAAAACTTTTTTTAATCTCTAGTGGCATCACCAAATGGGCTCCAGTAAAAACAGTGCCGTTATGCATAGTTGGGGCCATTTCGTGATGCACACTTAGTGTAGATTCTATTTCTATATTTTTTCCTGTATGTCTTGTTGTTCTTTATTCTAAAAACACCTTTAAAACGTCATTTATAAGTCTAAAACAGAGGTGTAAATTTGCCATCCGAGGTGTAGAACCTGTAGAGCCAGTTCAGATTAGGCGCAGATCGTGCACGTCTCGCGGGATGCTACTGGTTTACTTAAGATCAGTGTTTTTTAACCACTAGTGGTTCCTGAAGAGAATCTGAAGTTTTCCGTTATCCTTCGTTAAAATTATTCGAAATAATTTACAAGTAAAAAAATAATTGGTCGAGTGGGGTTTGTCACTGATTTATTTACCTGTGCCTGATCTTCCACAGCCTGTCCATGGCCTTGTGCGCCTTCTGCTCATAGACGGGGCGGCCGGTGAGCCGCGACAGCGCCGCCATCTCCAGGATCATGGTGCCCGCGCACGCCGTGCACGTCTCGCGCGACTCCTGCAGGTGGCGCACGCCGTGCCGCAGGTTCACCTGCAAGCGATAATGCGTTAAGAGGAGGCTAACGCATATTGTAGTTTCTATAGTGAATAGGGGTGATGTCAAGAGTTGAATTTTATAACAAGATCTGGATAAATAGATACAGAATGACTCATCTGTCACAATAAATTGGACACTGAAAAAAAAAATTTTCAACAAAAAATCTTTAACGTTCTAGATGATCTGACGTGGTGTTGCAAACAAAATATATCTACAGATACAGCCAAATATGCTCGCACGTAATTGCGGACTGCGTTTTCTTTGCACGGATAGCAGTAATTAGATTCGCTGTAATGTTATAGGTGCAATGAACCTTCAGAGGTACCTACTCGTATATGTAATTACCCACCCAACTGGTTAAACACGCATAGGTCCTGCCTATGTATGAATTTGGTGAGGAAGTCAGAATGTGAATTTTTGGGCTCTGGTTCTCAAACTATAATTATCACCTAAATCAACAGTCAATCCACTAATTTAGCTCATAAACGCCTAGAAGACGCACGAAGTTATTTATTATTATTGAACTTATTAATAATCCAGTTAATATGAAGTCGTGATTCGGGTTTAAATGATCGGGTTAAATGATGATGAACGCTTGTTTTTAAATCAAGAAGATGACAAAATACAGGCGTAGTCTCTGTCTGATGTCAAGCGACTACTTAGGTAAATCTGTATACCTACTGTTGCAACTCTGTTCTCATTCGCATACGTTCGTTGTAAGACTTTAGCGCCATTGCAAGCACGGTACGTACCCGTCCGTGCGGGATCCCTGTGGACGTGTTGAAGGCGGGCAGTAAGCGGCGACCGAGATCTTCAGCTAGTGCCAGCAGCTCTCCACCGTACCACTGCAACACGGGCACCTCCGGCTTCAGCACCGTTGCCAAAACGTGCGCGGACAGCAAGCCCCTGCGACCATACGCAATACATTACAACAAGATATAGAGAAACCATAAGTTGGTTATATTAAAATAACATTGAATGGAATCACAAAAGCGTGCCTCGCCAAGTCGAGAAGAGAGTAAAGAACTTTAAGACACTTGCCCCAGCATTCTGATGTTAGTTTCGAACACAGAAACTACGATGTCGTGATCGAACGAGACGTCTTTGATGACAAGTTTGATGGCTCTGCTGAACTCGGAGAAGTCTCCCATCACCACCAGCGTGTCCAAGCTGTCCACTAGCGTCAGAGAAAAGCTGGAATCATTCAAAATATTATCATAACCATAATCATTCTTATACATTTAGATAGCTCGCTATTAGGCGGTAACCGACGGCTGCCAACAACGTTTCACGCACATCTTTTTACATGAGATAATCTAATTACTAAACATTGTTATACGCGGTAAGCGCATTGCGTCTCAACGCACATGTAAAATATTTTACCTTAAATAAATAAATATTATAGGACATTATTACACAAATTGACTAAGTCCCACAGTAAGCTCAATAAGGCTTGTATTGAGGGTACTTAGACAACGATATATATAATATATAAATATGTATAAATACTTAAATACATAGAAAACACCCATGACTCAGGAACAAATATCCATGCTCATCACACGAATAAATGCCCTTACCAGGATTTGAACCCGGGACCATCAGCTTCGTAGGCAGGGTCACTACCCACTAGGCCAAACCGGTCGTCATAACCTTCATAGTATGTATAAGGAGTATCCTTGTTTATTGCGTGAAACGCGTGCGGCGCAAGCGGTTAGGGTCTCCCCACACCTATCAACGCGGAATCGGCCAAAGCCGATAGGAAAATGCTTTATGTCTAGTTGCCTACGCAATAAAAAAATAAAAGACATCGCTCGGCTCCACTCGGCCTACCCCTTACGACGGCTTTCGCCGATTTTGCGTTTTCTTATTTGTACGCACAACTATTGTGTTCGACTTGAGGATTTTTATATTATTTCTACTCAGACACATGAGCTTTTTCCATTTTTACTAAGAAATATATGTCTACAATTTTTTGGTCCGTTTGGCTACGTTTTATGTCCGTAACAAAACGGACAAACAAAAATGTATGAAATTTTGGGGACACTTTTTTGTCGTATAAGGATCGAAAGAGGTCGTGATTCTGAGTGGACATAATACGAGTATACAAAATCCAAAAACTAACATGCAATTTAGGGGTACAATTTTAAATAGAAATACCCCGATAGGTGTAAGGAGACCCTAAATCGCGTTACAGACGCAGCATTGTACGCCTAAAACGAAGTGCCCTATGTTGATTTAACATAGTAAAAATGATAATGCGCTAGCCACGGCGTTCAAATGATTTCGTTAGAAATAAGACTGTGCCTCTCTACCTATGGTTGTTATTTTAGGGCTCCGTAGCTCAGTCGGCAAAAACGGAACCCTTATAGCATCAGGTTGTTGTCAATTTGTCAATACCCTTTTTCTCAGAAACGCGTAAAAGTACCTATCAAGCCGAAATTAATATCAAATAATACACAGGTCTGCTACCCCTTGGAGCAGTGCAAAATTCTAAGTCAAGGTAATCTAAAGACAAGTGCGAGATCGTTTACCTCGCGCACCGAGGGTTCCGTACAAACTTTAAATTTTCTCATTTAACTATGATCAATCACGAAAGACTTTTGACCAGAAGTATACTATTAGCATAATTGTGTACAGCGCCATCTATGGGCAAATTGGCTAACTAATTTGCGCGATCTGTATGTATGTTGGTTTTTCAGGGATACCTAATTCTTTATCATGAGAACGCGATTTCAATAATTTTTGTTTTATTTGAAAGGAAGTGTCTTTAGTGTAATCTCATAGGAATTTCAAGTATAATAAACACCCGCAAATGGGATCAAATTAGAAATTTAATTATAAAATGTGTTTTGTTATTTAAAAAAAAGTTATTAAGGTAGGTCTGATTTTATTTTTCCAGTAATCTATATGATAATTTTATTACAATGTTTTTTTCACATTTTCCTTCGTAAGTCAATTTACTTTCACTATAAAAAAATGTTTTGTAATGTTCAATTTAAGCTCCTTCAAATTATACCCCACTTGACCTAATAACTAGAGGTTAAAATTTTGCCCCCTCTTTATATTGGGCATTTTCCATAATTAATATAAATAAAATAAAAAAAATTACGCTTCCAATATGTCTGAGTTAGCGTTGTTCATTACTATTCCAAATTTCAAATCGATAGCTTAAGTACTTTTCGAGATATTTAGCAATATGACAGACGGACGGACGGACAGAGTCGCACCATAAGGGTTCCTTTTGTACCTTTTTGGTACGGAACTGTTTATGGCGCATATTTATTTTGACGCTCGTAAGGGCATCAAAAACCTATAGGGAACTTGCCGAAAAGAGTTACTTAGTTAGCTAAGTTTGTACGGAACTCCAGGTGCACGAGTCCAAATTACACTTGACCGTTATTTTATTACCTATTTTGTTTTATTTTCGATGTAAAATAGAAAATACTCTGCTGTAATAGTACATTATGATACAATTGTGCTAAGTTGGTTATTACACACGAGGCGATATTGTGCGCGCGAGCTGTAAGCGAGCGCGCAATAAGAAAGCCGATGTGAGTAATGCCCAGTGCATTCTTGCAAGGAAAAAACAAAACTTATAAATTAGATTTTTTTTTGTCTAAACAGTAAACCACCACCACCAAATCGTGCTGGGCTTGTAGGCACTTATTCGCCAGTTCATTGAAGTAAGCTAGCAATACGTTTTCCAAGAAAGAACGGGCGTTTTTTCTGATTTTCCATTGAATAAAAGTTTCATATGCCGCCAATTATTTTTCACCCAATTTTGATGGTAAAAGGCGATCGTTCTCGGCTCTTGCCTCTATTATTATTACTGGCAGCGTCAATTGTATGTGTTTTTCATTTTCAATGCTTGAAAATGACATTTTCGTCAATATATAAACTAAAAACATGCAAAACTATTCCAATTTTATGACAAATACGGAAAATGGCTGGCGCGTTTTTTTTTAAGCACGATTCCAATGCGCGCGCAAGGCAAAGGCGCGAACGAAATCGACAAACAGCCAATAAAAAAATTGTAAAAAAGCTAATATTTTCGTATTTCTATTCGACGGATGGAGATTAAATCTATAAAATGTTATGTTTATTCATAAATGTAATTTACGAGATAATTTAATCTATAAATTATGTTTGGTGTAATAAAACCTCTTTGAACTAACAATTGTTGGTTAAAAAAAATGTATTAGTCGACCAAATTAAGAAGGCTCCGATTCCATGCATATTATTAGCAATCAGTTACCTTCTGAACTCAGTCGGATAATATAATGAAAAAGCACGAGTGTTATAATATACTGAAAAAGCACGCGTGTTTAATATCTAGGATTATGAGCCAAAAATCGGTGGAATAAAAATGCTGTTTTGAGCAAGTGTGTTGAAAAGAATATAAATGACTACCTACTTAGTCCACGTATTTATCATGTTATTCGGAACCATATAAATGCCTAATACCGGCTAATACATTACATAAATATTTAAGTTAGTATTCGGAAAATGTCTAATGCATTCACAACCAGCACGAGCTACACGAGCTGTGATCGCACATTTTTTCCGATCTGTAGGAAAAAGCGCCTACAAACAGAGAACCCATTTAGTAGCTGGCAGCGAATGTGTTAAAATGAACACGTACTGTAACTAGAAACACCGATTGACCTTGAAAGCAATTATTGTTATCAGTATTACAATACATACATTGGTTTGTACATTGCAGGCAGATTTTTTTTTATATACACGTGCATAAATTTCAGCGCGACTAGAGCCACATGCGGCTTTCCACCAGATTTCCTTTATTGTTTTCCAGGTATTCCCACCTGGTCCTCGTCAGTCCTACAAGCGACGCATTCAGTGCAATAGGCGCGGCATGCGAAACCGACGTCATCATTTTAGGACTGGCAAACAGGGGTTTGGGGGGGGTGGGGGGTTGGTTGGAACCGCAATGCGAGCGGCGTAGCAATTACTCGAGAAAAAATTTACTCTAATCACCTAATCAGTATAAATAAATAATAAATAAATATTATAGGACATTATTACACAAATTGACTAAGTCCCACAGTAAGCTCAATAAGGCTTGTGTTGAGGGCACTTAGACAACGATATATATAATATATAAATATTTATAAATACTTAAATACATAGAAGACACCCATGACTCAGGAACAAATATCCATGCTCATCACACGAATAAATGCCCATACCAGGATTTGAACCCGGGACCATCGGCTTCGTAGGCAGGGTCACTACCCACTAGGCCAGACCGGTCGTCAATGCAATGCGGCGAACTTATTTGCAACTCGTGGCTATATCAATGCATGAGGCAGGGATCGGAACCGGTTTTTTGCAAAAACATCGAAATAACCATATATTTCGGTTTATTTTATACTCTAAATGTAGGACTCAGTTGTGTTTTCAGATAACGACTTCGTATTATTAGATTGCCTAATTAGAAATGAAGTAATTAACAAAGAACGAAAAAATACCGTTTTCGTTCCCATACAAAAAATACCGGTTTCCGATCCCTGGCATGAGGACAAGAGCTTGTACCCCAATCCAGCTTATCATTTTCAGGACTTCAGTTTATGCACTTCAGTGGTATTAATAATAATAACCTAGTTTATGGTAGTGTCAGCGCCCGATTAACTAGCATTATAATTGTATAGTGACAGAAACTCAATATAATGAATTTATATTGCTGCAACCCTATAAATTAAAATGTATCCAAAAGCTAATTTGGTGTTTAATCTACCACTGAAGCCACTCCCCCCAAACCTCACAGTACAAAAAAAAAGGTGTACGAGTAAGTGTGTGGTTTTCACGGAAGAGTTCCACACCTTAATAGGGTAGGAAAAAAAACATGCAAATAAAGGAATGTGTGTTCATTAATGAATGGGATTTGGACTTAAATACCCTATAGTTAAAGATTCATTACTATAATATATGGAAGTATGAGAATTCAAATGAATAACATGCATAAGGGATGCATCAGTAACTATGATTTAATATACTATATAGGATATGCATAGGATAACCAGAAACAGATCAAAATTTTCTTACTTTCCAAGAGCATCATCCATGTCACCGCGACTTGGTGTGATGCCTTTCCATCGCCCTTTGCAGCTAAGAGGCATCAACTCATCCGCTGGATATGCATTGTCCATGTATGCATTGTATGCATGGTAAAACATTTTTCGGGCCTCCTCTCTGTACAAAATTTCATAGACATTAAAATCTATAGGTATATAGTATAATTAAATAAATATAAATTTTACACCAATTTACATAATCCTACAGTAAGTTGGATAATTCATTCAATAAAGGCAATCTAACAAATGAACATAGTCCTAAGCATAGGTTTGGTGACACCAAAGAGAATTTGAAATAGAGGTGTATTATAAAAGAAAACTTTGTAGCAACGTAAATTTACTGCCATCTTTCGACACATAATTAAAAGTTTTCGAACGCCATTTGACTTTCATCCTTATTCTTTTACTGATTCGACTTAAATATGTTAAATATCAAAAAGTGGCGCCATCTAATAGGTCAAAGGCTAAAGGCATCGTTTCGAGCGATGGCGCCATAACCTTTAGGTAGTGCCCGGTAAGATGGCGCCACTTTTTGATATTTAAGAGCAATTCCTAGCTGAGCAACTTTTCAAATCTCGAATTTTTGAAGCTATGTTTTTGTCGCGCTGCGGTGGGCGGGACTGCGTGCGTTCGATAAGGACAACTGCAGCTCGGACTAACATTCCTACGCAAAAAAACTCTAAAATCATGGCTTCGCTCTCTACTGTTTCCTCCTACAAAACGCAACCAATCATTATCAAATTTTGAAAACTGCAAGTGGAATAAATAATCTATGCCGCTACGTTTTGACTTTTTGGATATTTGTTGTGTTGTCATATTTGTATACAGCACCTTTTTTGCAGCCAATTCAATTGAGCCGTTTTTGCGATTTTCGAGGCGCTGTAAGTTTCTTCAAAATAAAATAATCCAAAAAAGCAAAACATAACGGCACAGATATTGATGATACTGATCTTATTTGAAAAAATCATTGCTCTAGATTCAAAATCCAGGGAGGAAACCGTCGAGAGTGTTTGTATGGAAAAATCGCAACTGGGAATTCCTCTTAACAAATTGAACACATATCACTGAAAGAATAAGAATCAAAGTCAGATGGCGTTCTAAAAGTTTTAATTATGTGTTGACGAATGGCAGTATATTTAAAAAAAAAAATCTTTTTATTGTTTACCAGTAACAATTTTTCCATAAAAGAAATATCTGGGGAAACCCAAAGGGCTAAGCCTGTATCTTGGGGCCCTAGAGCACAAAGCAATTTTAACATTAAAATTAATATGCTATACGTATACTTAACAAAATAGCATTAACTGTACAATTTACGAGTATAAAAACAATAAACAATTACATAGTAAATAATTTATATTAATTCAACAGCTTTTGATTAACATGTAGTAGACATTAAACATTTTGATTTTCACGTTTACCTTGAATATCTTACTATAAGCATAATTAAAAATGATAATGAAAAGATAACATTCCATTACACTTTCTTTGATTTTACCTTAAACTTATTCTTTCAGCTTTAGTCATTGGTGCAGAAGTTTCTTCTTCAGTACTCACGCTGATAATTGCAAGAACAAGAACTAATAAAACTCGATAAGCCATTATTTTGATCATAACACAATATTTTTAGTAACAATATCACTAATTATCAGTTGTAAAGAAAACATGAAATAACGAATATAGAAACGAAGGAAGTAAAACATAAAAAGCGCTACTGCTATAATTTAATCATTTTTAACACTTTCACATTGTTGTAGGATATTTAAAATACCATTTACAGTCAAAAATTAAGCGACTTCAAATATTACAGTGTCGCGAATTGTGATGTGATTGTAATGTGTAGTACACTGTACAGTGATAGTTTAATAATTGACGTGTATTTAGTCTATGGGTAAATGTCATGCCACAGACTATATAAACCTATAAATAAACATGAAAACGACCGAAATGTAAGGCTTGGACCTATGGCTGCTTCCCGACATCGGGCTTGAAATCAGTTCCGATTTCGGGCCTGATAATCGTTTTCCATTTCACGGAATATCAGGACATCGTTAACAATATTTGAAATATAAAATAGTTATTTACGATACAAGTGCAGAAAACAGGAAATTCGCAACGAGTGGTGATAAATTTAAACACGACCGAAGGGAGTGTTTTAAATCGACACGAAATGCCAATTACCTATTCGCACGTGTATCGTACAACGTTTTACAGTACATATGGCTCTTTAAAGTTTCGACATATGCTTGGAAAGTGCTCAGTGAAAGAACCACCATGTACTGTAAAATACTTTGTGTCTAGTTGCCAAAAATGTACAATGTATGACATTTTTGAATATGAACCATTTTTTTAATGCCCGTAATTGACGAACTTTGATTTTCGCGGTTATATCACTGATATCAGGCCTGATAGAGTGTGGATGTAATTGCCACTTTAGGGCCCGATGTCGGGAAGTGTGGATGTAATTGGGCCTTAGGACAGTAATAAATACCTAGGGTATGGAAGGTAGAGTTAAGGAATAGAATCATACCAAAAGTGTCCAACAATAAACCATAAATAGGTGGCGCTACAATACCTAGAATACTTGCTCAAGCGAACAGTGCTCTTCGCTCCGTCAATTACGCCTAGGTTCTTAGCTACTCTAGCGCTACTCTGGAGAGATTTGGAACTATTATTTATAGCTGACAGCTGATCACTTTTGCAACAGTTCTGCCCATGTTCCGCCTATGGAGATTATATTCCTTGCCTCTACCTTCCATAGTTCTTAGCGACTCTGGAGAAATTTGGAACTATTATTTATAGCTGAGAGCAAAGAGTAAAGTAAGCTGAGAGCATTACTCTTTGGCTGAGAGCTGGACACTTGTGCAACAGTTCTACCATAAAAGATTTCACTCCTTTTAATTCCACACTTCATAACCTAGGGATTCCGTACACACAGGTGTTATAGTCAGACCAAGCGATGTTGATAGCCCAGAAGTGTCAAGTAAACGTCATACTTTTATAGAACTTTGACGTTTAAAATAACACTTGCAACGTCTGGGCTATCAAAATCGCCTTTTCGACCATTTGGGACCTAGCAGACGAGTATTTTCTGAACCTACATATAAATTGCTATATGGTGCCACAAGTCTCATCTTTGTATCAGATGACGTAAATTTCTCTTTTTTTTGTAAGCGGGCAGCCGCAATATAAGCAATCAGTTCCTTTCAATCCTTCGAGCAACACCGGCTTCCAACAAGATATTAACAGTACAGATATAGAGGAAATATTCATATTACAAAAAGATGGTTGTCTGTAAAGTCGTTTACGGACAATAATTTTGCGTGATAACGTAATAAGAAAAAAAATTGATGAAAAATTGCATACTTATTCTATTTATGAATTGAATTGAATTATTATCACTGAATTATTGACCGAAGCATAGCGAAGTTTTACGTTTTGACTCGGGCAATCTGCTTTCGTATGTCCGGATGTTCTCCTCTACAAGTCACAATTCTCAACCGATTCACGTGAAATTGTGTGACTATATTCTATGATTAAGTAGTTTTTTTCTCGATCCAGTTTTGGAATTTTTTCAAAATGGTGGAATCATGGTACACATACAAATAGCCGTATCGATATCATAACAGTTTCCTCCTTGTGAGACATGTTTATATAGTGATTTGCGAAAAATTCAGAATATTAAAACGGGGTATTTAGATATTTAGGTTTTATTCAAGAATAAGTACCCTAATTTCACCTTAATATATACAATCCATTCGTGGTTTAGTTGGATAACACTTGCTTTGTAATGACGAGGTTCCGGGTTCCAATCCCGAGCATTGTATTATTTATTTTTTTGCTCTTTAATTTCTTATTTTTGATTGACTAAGCTTTGTAGCAGGGAGTGAGAGGTCCGTGGTTCTATACCGTGAATTGAAACTTTATGTATTTCTCTTTGCATTTAAATTTCGTATCGTTGATTGATCAAACGAGCGCGAAGCGCGAGCTAAACGCATTCCTTTTTTTTTGTCTGAACTTTTTTCAGCCGTTAAAGTTCAAGCAGACGGACAGTTGCGCAGGCGAAAACGGTCGACGTGTGGGGGGTCCATGTTCCGATTTTTTCGGAGCAGTTTTTGCACTTAGATTAATTTATCAACTTTGGATTTTCTATAGATTAATTGTAGATCGGATTATTTATGTTATTTTAAGAACAGAAGTTTAAACGTAAATGTATGTTATATTGCTTTAATTACCAAAATTATTATCATGGCTAAAAGAGGGAAACATGCAGTTTTTTAACATTTTAGTAGTAGTAGTAAAACACTTTATTGTACAAAAACAGATATAAAACAGGAAAGAACACACATCATTTGTACAGTCAAGTGTAAAAATATGGGTGTACACATTTACTAAAAAATATGTCCCAAAGCATCTTATTCTAGTGTAATAAGATCGTAGTACCATATTTATGAGACGATTTATTCGATACATATTTTTGCACTTGACTGTACAAAGGCGAACTTCCCAAGCCCCGGCATTATTTTAGACAATTTTGGTGTAGATCGATTACTAACAGCCGGCGATGCCTGCTAAACGTCCTGTCTACAAAAATCAGTGCCGGATTAACCATTAAGCAAAATAAGCACTTGCTTAGGGCACCACGTCTAGGGGGGCACCAAAATCGTGGGAAAATAACGGGTAGTTTGTACATGAAACTTTGTGCGTCGTGTATAGGGCACGTAAGTGCGTCTCCAACGCAGGCCTTTGCCCCTACGAGGGCCCATTCCATCAGGCTTGCAATATGCTGATTTTTTCATCATACTTTACCTATTGGTTCGTGGTTGATTTTTGATTTCCAGCATTCTGCAAATCTGTCGGCTTTTGGGCCAAAGGGCCTTACACTCAACGTAGAGCTCAGTTTTAGAAATCTACTTGTCTTCAACCCTACGAGGAGCTTTTTCTTCAGCCTTCTCGGAGTGTCGAATTTAATAGTAGATCTACACTTTTGTCTTAATTTATAATTATGTCGTGTCCGAATTTCGCTCTCTTGCAACTCGGCCTTCGGCTTCGCAGCACCGAAGTCTTAACAGATTTTCGAGGATCGGAATTTGTCACTCATGCATGCTGCCTGAGCTCTTGCACACCAGATTGGTTTGCGACGTATTGCACACGGCCAAGCTCGTGCGAACTAATTGTCAAAGTTTTATTATAAAAAAACTGATGATGGAATCAAAGGCTAAAGTGCAGGTTCGGGGCTTCGTTCCCCACGAAGGTCGAAAACCAAAAGCATACGGTTTTATTTAACCCAAAGGTTTCCTTTAACAGAATTAATCTTTGGTTTCCTAAGATGTAATTACAAAGTGATGCCACCCAGATTTTTGATTCAGGTTTATTTTAGCTTCGGCGAAGTCGGTCAGTCGGAGGTCAATAACTGTTTAAGTTTAGGTTCTAAGTTACGTTTGTTCTCGTTTTCGACAAAATCTAAAATGTAGATCATACCACATTTCATTCAAATAGGTGCAGCGGTTATTGATTCCCCACATAAACTTCCACCCTTCTTTACACATCCTTAGCGATGATTTTTTTAGATTAAAACTATCCTGTCCTTTCTTGGGACTAAACTGTAAACTCTTGATTATATTTTTGGGTCTAAACTAATTATCTCTATACCAAATTTCAACTAAATTGGTTCAGCGGTTGAAACGTGAAGAGAAATATTAAAAAATATTAAAATTTTACATGTTTCCACTTGGGAATTGTGTCAATGTGATACCATACTCGTAAATGAGTTCGGCATTACACTACAAAACTTTTTAACTAAATCAACCCTTGGGTCCTAACTCCTAGGGGCCAATCCTTCCAAAGGAAATCTTCGGTTCGAAACGCCTATTTCATCGGCTGCAACTAACTCTAATCAAGTGCCCTTTTGAGCGAGGCCAAATGCCGAGCAGCAGGAGAGCCATGATCACATTGGTTCGATTTCGTTAGGTTTTATTCATACTCGGCTTTTTTCTTTATGCAAAAGTTAGCCTTAAGCCTCACATAAATTCGGCCATGTGTCCAAATCCAGGCTTTCGTCTCTCGCGGCTGGGCATTATGCCTTATTTACAATTCGCCATTGGTTTTTTTTTATAGCGCCGCCATCAGACTCCCCGGGCGTCTAACCTTATGAGGACCTCAGCCTTCGGCCTCATTCACACAATTTGTCAATTCCAAAGCCTGCTTTCTTGTAGCGTGGCCTCATACGTAAAAGCGCCGATCGGACCGCGCTTTCAGCCTTATGAAGAGCTCAGCTTTCGACTTAGTTTTTTAAGACACTTGGCCATAGATTCTTGCCAGAGTTCGCCCCTGCTGAAGCTCGACCTTTGGCCTCACATGAATGCGCTTCTCAGAAAAGCTCTCTTTTCAACACTGTGTGGAGCTCGACCTTAGTCCTCGCTTACATTGGGTATTTTTTCAGTCACAAAACCCAGCTCTCTCGCAACTCCGCCTTGAGGTCTTGCTCGGAAGCGCCAAGTGGCCACTCCGGATCTTCAACCTTATGAGTATGGCCGTTGGATTCGTTTTTTGACTATTTCCACCATTGGTTCAATTCCAAGCACTGCTATCCTGCAGTTCGGCCTTCGACCTCGCACGATTGCCCGCCACGGTAGAAACAACTGAGTGTCAACCGAGAACCACGTTCGACGTGTTGTCTCCCTGTCGCACATACGAATTTACAATTGCCTCTGGGCCTCAGTCCTTTTGGTCATGCATGTTACTTCTAGGGTTTATTTGTGAAGTGAACCAAAGCAGGTTTTAATCACATAGTTAGCCGGAAAGGCAAGTACACAATCATAGATATAGGTAATTTCAGTCATTTAGTTCACGCATGCTTTGATAAAGGTGACATTAGGATGGTGACTGCACCAGCATTACTGTTGCAACGTTACTGCTGCAGCACTGTCAATTTCCTTGATAAAATAAGTAATGGATTGAAAATACTAATTGCAGCAGTAATGCGACCATGAACGTCACTTAGTTTACCAAAAAAAATCAATGTTGTCAATGTAATCTGGATGAGCCTAGGCAGAGGGGGCACCAAGATCTAGAAATGCTTAGGGCATCAAAATTTCTTAATCCGGCACTGACAAAAATACAGGGCACAAATTTACAGTGTTCCGACGATTTATAATAAATCTCCTGTTGTTATTTTAGGCAAGGTATTCGATATAGAAAAATGTGATTTAGCGGATTAGATTATAAAATCCTATAGAGATAGAACACTACACTACAGACTGAAGCTCTGATGGCCCTCCTTTTGCCGACGAAGATTGAGGCGGTTATACTTTTACCACTCAGTGGGCGTTTGGAAACGGGAAGGGGAGTATTTTCTTTTCCATTTCCATTCTGTAGCTGTTAGTCAGCAGCAGGTAGATTACCAGTCATGGGCCGCATATTTGTAAAAACCCACATCAGTTGAGCAGCTTGCTACTTTGCTGTGCGGTATTTAGACAACGAATATAGGTCCTGACTGGCTTAAAATGCTCAGTGTTTTTGTATGTTTTTGTTTGTTTGTTTTTATTGCATGTTGAACCGGCCCGGTCGTTTATTGAATAAAGGTCCGTTGGCACTGTTTGGTGTATCTGCCTAATCATGCTCTACCCGTTCTTTGTCCTTCAGTTTTAACGGTCAGATTTGATAACTGCACTGTTAAAAGAACTTGGCGTCCTTAAGAGCTTACATGTTCTAGGAGTCAGTTTCCACTTACCTAGATAGTATGGGCGGTCACTATCCATCAGTCGCAGGGGTTCATTAAAGGTAACGTTCGTATTCCCGACCGCCACTGCACTACTACTGACTACATTACTGACGCAAATGTCAAAATTGCGAGCAGCAGCATCAATTTTGACATTTGCGGCAGTAATTCAGTCGACAGTATTGTCGCGTTGCAATACAGTTGCGGCCGAATGTACAGTATTTCAGCGCTACATGACTGCAGGAAACATCAAATTTTATATAAATTTATTGCAGCCGGCAGTATTGTCGCGTTGCAATACTGGTGCAGTAGATGACTGTTATGCAGTCAGCGGTAGTAATGTAGTCGGCAGTAATGTCGCGCTACAATACTGCGCCAGTAGTGCAGCTGCAGTCGGGAACCCGAACGTAACCTTTACATTGCTTAGAGTAGTGGTCGACCTTGGGTAACTTGCTGTGGTTCGTGGTTCAATATCTTAATAACATTGTCCTAGAGCCTTTTAATTCAGATCGCCTAGCGAAAATTAAGACTATGAAACTCCTTCTATTACGACTCGAGGACTTCGAGGAGGAAAACATACTGAAAAGACTGGCAAACTAAACAAACCGACGCGCACGAAGCATCTCGGTTACAGCTTACAGGCCAATTAGTGGATGTAGTGCGCCAGGGTGATAGGACTATTTGAGAGTTGATGGAATCTAAAATGAACTGGGCTATTGGGTGAAAGCGATGGAATAAATACTGGGCTATGGGATAAAAAACCGGACGCCTGCCTAATAAAACGGTATTCAATGACTCGCCCCCCAAGATGGGCCCCCACAAAAAGCGACATCTAGGATGGCTCAAGGGCAACACCGGTGTGAGCGGCTCAGGGGTGTCGAGAGGTGTACGCCGCTTTCTACCCAGTGGCTGCGAGCTGCCACTGTGCCAACTCGCGTCTTATGCAATTTTTTACTTCCACCCCTGGAGCTTATAGCTCTAACGACTCCACTCTGGCCGGCCGGCTAAGGCAAGCCAGAGGCAGAGAATCCTGTCCCACCCACCCTCCTTGCGGGTAACAGAACTCCCCAGGAGCACTCGGGTACGTGAGGTCGCTACTCCCCAACAGCTCGCCACAAACTGCCCTGCGTTGACTGATTGCACTGGTAAAACCAGCGGGCGATGGGGTCGTCACATCCCTACGCCTATAATGCATTTATTATTCTATCTATCCAACTAAAACACTTACCTTGTGAAATATTTAAAAATGCATAAGAAATTATCTATTATTCAACGGTATACGCATAACAAAAACGGGTAACGGTAACGTAATTTATGATTCTAACTATCCAACTAAAACACCTTAATATACTCGTAATGCAATGCGTTCCTTATATGGAAAATATAATTATATTGTGTGCTACAACGGAAAAAAGCTACTTTGCCTTTGCAAAAATCAAACACACACACCGGTACACAGGTACTTTAGACCAAAACATTTAATTTTTCCACTAGTTCCTAAAAATCCCTCCTTAGGGGGGAGTAATAACGTCATCAAATTTTTGTATGGGATTTGAAATTTTACACAGTTTAGGAAATTTGTATCAGATTAGATAAAAATGTACTCAAAGTTAAATGTATTAGTAAAATTAAATGTATTGATATTATAAATATCAAGATAGTTATATTTGTTCTTTTTAGTCGGCAAAATTGCTTGTTGTTTATATTTGTTAATTAAGTTCTACACGTGTTGTTATGGAAGAGCGGGGTCTTCTGTCACAGGTATTTTATACTTACTAGAAGACTCCAACCTTTACAATTGAACCCTGTATTATTACCAAATAAAACATTTTTAATTTTTATCCTGACAAGACGTTTGGCGTGTGTTTTGGAAAAAATCACCGAGCCACATCTCACCTGGGGGAGCCCAAAGTTGGCATGTTTCGAAAATGTTTTTTAGATTTTTGGAAAATAGGTTTCTATAAAGTAAGAGTGTAGTATATTTCTAGAATTGTCTCATGATGCTCTTTCATTTGATACCCCACACGATAGGATTTGAAAAAAAAAATTCAAATCCCATACAAAAATTTGATGTCGTCATTACTCCCCCCTAAGGAGGGATTATTATGAACTAGTGGAAAAATTAAATGTTTTGGTCTAAAGTACCTGGGTACAAAAAATCAAAGGCAAAGTAGCTTTTTTGTACTTTGCATATCATCATAAATTTGCTTTGGTGTCAATCCTTTTTTATGCAGGTATTTAATCACAGCACGCTGCTCTAATTTCTCCAATTTCACGATATCTACCGACACGTAACTTTAAATATGCCGTAAAATTGCTTTTAAATATAGACGCCAATTGAAATTTCGCGGGAAGACAGTTGAATAATGACAGTTCAAAATGGCGGCCAGGCCGCGAATTTTTCAATCAACCCTCGTATATATAAATAAAATCACCATACGAAATATTTTCCTAACTATTTGGGTTTCCGCCCATTCATGGTTGAAAGTAGAATAGTAATAAAACTTTCCATGAACATTTCCGGACTGCACTATTTTTTTCTTGGTTTTATGACCACTGAAAGGCATGGATGCGAAGCTGCAACTAACAGTGGCGGGGCAAGACCAAAATTTTATGTGGGCAAGGTACATTTAGCGAGGCCCTCTGGTGGCGCAAGAAATTACGAACATTTTTACGTTGTGTCCGAGATATACTTATCCCATCAAAAACAATACTTGTCAAAAAAACCAAGTCTCGCAACTCAGTTGTTCTGCGGTAAAAAGTTGTGAGATCCATGTAATACCAAGTCGGTTATTAATTTATTCAGTCTCTACTTAAGCGACTTTCTGTCTTAATACGTCCAGTCTCTAAGACCACGATCGTGGTCCATAACAATTGAAAATCAATTGTGTCTGGAATCTCCGTACTCGAAGCATTAAGTTGTTACGTAATAATTAACAGCATCTTATAGTGACGCATATCAATATTAAAATTCTTTAATGTTTTATATAAATATATTGAGACTTGGCCATCACCTGAAAACACGTGTAAATTGAATCGCCTGAAAACACATGTAAATTCAATTATTTAGTGCGATGGCCAAGTCTCAATATATTTATATAAAACATTAAAAAATAATAATATTGATATGCGTCACTATAAGATGCTGTTAATTATTACGTAACAACTTAATGCTTCGAGTAGGGAGATTCCAGACACAATTGATTTTCAATTGTTATGGACCACGATCGTGGTCTTAGAGACTGGACGTATTAAGACAGAAAGTCGCTTAAGTAGAGACTGAATAAATTAATAACCGACTTGGTATTACATGGATCTCACAACTTTTTACCGCAGAACAACTGAGTTGCGAGACTTGGTTTTTTTTGACAAGTATTGTTTTTGATGGGATCTCATTTCTTTTTGTATTTTGTAGACAGTTCTACTTTTTTCCTTTTCGGTACCTTCTACTTATTGTATATATGTATAAATAAAACATAAAACATCGTTACGAATAAAGCCAATATTGAAAAATTTAACTGAAGACTTGGCTGTATGGGCTTAATTTTCTTTGCGGTCTTTTCTAGATTTTTTAGTTTTTCCTTGATTCATACACCAAACACTACTTATATTCCAAATTTGAAGCTTCTAGGTCTGCTAGAAGTGCCTTAGAATTTTGATGATCGGTGAGTCAGTTAGTGACAAAATTAAGAAATTTGACCCGTTATAATACCCCAGGATTTACCCTACAATAGACGTATATAAAGATATGAACGTGCTCAGTGTCCGTAAGCTTGCTATCATTAGGTTGACAATGATAATGCACCGTGAATTAGTAAAGTCAGTAAATGGAACTTCTCATAGTAAGCGCGTTTTTAAGTTGCCTGTTCCCAGGACAAACACTGCTTTTGCAAAAAGATTTCAAAATTTCCTTTTGCCTCATATATATAATAAAGTAAATAATTACTGCGATATTAAGAACTATAATGCAGGTGAAGCTAAAACAACAGTTATGTCTTGGTTAAAACATCTTAGTTATAATGAAACAGAACAACTAATGAAGGTTAATGATTGGTAAAATCAATGGTTTAACTTCTCGGTAGGCTTTGTTAGCGGTAAAGTTTGCCTTCAATTTCGCTTAGTAATATTACACACTTAAACACACACACACACCACAAACACACCACACACACAATTGCTGTCTACAACGGTTAATAATATAAATTCGTGTAATAATTTTACTCTACCTAAATTGTGATCGTTCCTATTTAGTTTAAGCCTGTTGTTAGTATCAAAAATGTTTTACTATTAGTAACCTATTATGAAACCAAAACTTCAGCGTAGGATTTAATTCAAATTAGTATTGTTTCCAATCTGACTCCACAACACAGGCTTAGCCTAGTGTGGCAGTCATAGGTTAAGGAAATCTTGTAAATTTTTTGGTAAATAAACTATTTTTATTTTTATTTTATTTTTATTTTATAATTCTTAAAATACTGGTTCAAATTGAATGAAAATTGAGATATACCGTGTCTTTACAATGCCTGCATGGTTACTGAAAATTTCAGTCTTCTAGTTTTATCCACAACGAAGTTACAGGGGGTCGAAAATGGTCTGAATTGCTTCGAGAAAAGGATGGTACGGCCGTGCTTTTTTGCTCGACTTGGTAGGGGCACTGCCGTGCCCCCAGATTTGAGGTGCGAGGCTCCTCGGACCGCGAGGCCGTAGGCGGAGGCCCACGTCGCCCACGCCTAACGCCGCCTCTGGCAACTAATATATTTTATTTTTAATTCGATACTTGCGAAATATTATTTTTATGTAGATAGATCTATTGTAGACATGTGTAAGTAATGCGCGTAACATCACAAATGAGATATCACTCAAACGCGTAATGTTGCATTACGCATCACTCCGAGAAACCAAGCATTACTTCAAACATCACTCGAGCACATGACTGGCCGAAGCGCGCGTAAACTCGTAAAGCATCAATATAGATTGACGCGCCGGTAGTCGGTACGAAAGGTCCGTTCGAGTACAATCCGCGTAATGTATAATGAGCAATGAGACGTGATGGTGTGATGTGTGATGTTTGTTTGCCATGCTATCATTACTTTGCTATCCCGCTCGCACCCGCACTCACTGCTCGCTCGCTCTCATTCCGCAATGCTTTCGGAACACTTCGGATCGGTCCGCTCGGCCGGTCGGTAGCAGTCGCATTTGAGTTATTGCAAATTTCATTAAATTGATACGATAACGGATTTTTGCACCTGCAATCGATTTAAAACTGTAATGCGTTACCATAGAGCTTACAATGTTTTTAGTATTTTACCTATAAGGATGCGGCTAAATGATAATTCGCTTGCGAGTTTGAATTTGACGAACAAAAACGTATTTACTGTTTATTATTGTTGTGAAATGTTTGGTTTGGTTGACTTTCGCGGCAAACTAAATTAAGCACGAGTGAAGTTACTTATTTATCTTTAATTTAATACTGTAAACACTAGTGTTTACAGTACATTCTCGTATCAGTATCATATCATAATTTTATTGATATACCCAAATAAAAATACTACCTAGTGACTCTCGATGGCGTTATCTCATTAATTAACAGATATTTTCTTTTATTTTTTATCTATGATGCATATTTTACGACTATAAAAATAAAAACATTAACAAAAACGATCTATCACATGGCGGTGACAAAACGCAATGCGGAATAGATCGACGCGCCGATATGATACGCCCTAGAGTCCTAACACTCGCTGCGTAATGTAGTTAGTACTGTGATGACTGTGATGAGTGTGATGTTGCCATCACGCGCGCGCCCGCGCGCTGTATTCGTTCGGGTAAATGTTTCGTTTCGAGTGATAAGTGATGTGATATCTCAGTGTAACATTACGTTTTCGAAAAAGTGATGTGATATAGCATTACTTTTTGAAGCACTGTTTCGCGCATGTCTAATCTATTGTTTAGACATTAAGGATTGCAATAAGTCCAAAATTGTGCGGAAGGTAGGTTTATCTCAAATTGTACGCGATTCTTTGTAGCAACTCCGTCAAGTGGACAGAAACTAGCGATGGACTGTAACTAGCACACTAACCCTACATTTCCCTATTTGACGTAGCACTTGGCATGAAAACTTAGCGTGGTCCGACTCACTTATTTTAGACCGGTTAAGGTGCACACTAACAAGATAAACAAAATGTACTTAATTTATAGCTTCTTGGCTATTCTGACTTTACAGTTTATTGATACTTTTGATAGTCGACTGGAGGCGTTCAGCAACCACCTATTATACTTACGTATGGGCCTCTGGGGATTTGATACTATTCCGATTTAGTAAATTAATTGCAATGTGCGCCTCTTGTTTTTGAAGTCGGGAGAATGAAGCGGGACTTTTGAGTTAACAGTAATTCCCGCTCAGAGGGCGGCACTGGCGCTGTCACGTGACTCAGCTCCCGCCGCCATATTGCGTTAGTGCGATGGTGAGAGCGTTTTGCCGTCACTAATATTTAATTATTAAAAATTATCTTTTACAATTAAATAGTGGAGCGTACATGTGAAATTTACCTCAAAACGTATTAAAAGACATTTTAATTCATCTCGCTTCATCACATATTGTTTGTAAACGGTCAGTTCAAAGAAGAAAATTGTTCTGGGTTTCCACCATTGAAGTAACCAAGTGGTGAACGAGTATCAGGAAAGGTCCTAAGAAGCGTACCGAAGGCTGTGCTAGGTAAAGTACTTAAAAAATGCATAAATAAGTTAATGTTAGTAAAACACGCTTTTTTGTGTCATTAATAGTTAATTATTTACCGGCATTGATTGTTTACTTTGGTTTTCGTAAAGAAATGTTTGTTCTTATTCGAATTGTTAAATTATATTTTCAATTTAGATAGCTTTTTTTAAAAGCGATTCTTTAGTTATAGTGTTTGATTTTCTGTTTATGATGTGCTAACCGGGAAGCATAAGTTTTGTATGTATTCGATTTTGGAGCGAAATTCGCCGATCGCATCTGTAACTTCTTTATTTTGGTAATGCATCAACATGCTGAAGGTTAAAATTGTTTGTTATATTTACGAATTAGTTTGAAATTATGACCTTTGAAATCCTAGTACATTATGTACACGTAGCTAGCTGTACGGAGTTGTACCATGGAACCGCCATTTTGATTGCTAGCGCCTTGCCAGGGGGGAGAGGGGAGGCGGGAGGGGGCGGTGTACACTAAAAAAAATGTGACGCTCATTCAGTTGGAATCAGTTCTGAACATCATGAGGATAATAAACCTAACCTTATACATTGTTTGTGTTTTGACAGGTACTGTCACATGGAATGTAGCTTTAGCTCAATATGAATGGAGAAGTGAATGGAACCATGGAAGAGCCTATGGAGATAGCTCCTGCTTCACCTGTGAACCCACTACACTGTAATAAAATTACCTCTGAAGACTGTAAACTTGAGAATAAATTGGAGGATAGTGAGAGTACAGAAATTAATAATCATTTAGAAAATAATGAGAAGGAGCCTGAAGATAAGGAGGTCTCAGTGCCCAAAGATGGGGACAACCATCATAAGGATAAAAGTCTGGAACAAACTTCAGATTTAGCACCTACTAAGGAAACTAGTAATAGTGTTATTGAAAATCCTTTGCAAAATAATTGTAGCAATAGTAATGAATCATATCCAGAGTCCTTAAATAGTAATCAGGATAAGACTATATTTGTAGAGCAGAAGATAATAAGTTGCGAAGATGAGAAGAGCAAAGACGGGGAGGCAGAAAACAATTGCAGTGCAGCTGTGACCATCAATGATGAGGTGAGTTGTATTTTTCATCTATGTATTTCTTCCCTGTAGCAGGTTATTCATGATATTTCCAATACTTAACTCCTATTGTGTGATTTGTTGCAAAAACTAAATTTAAAGTCTATGAAAAACTGTGACTGTGTTCTCAAAATCATTTTTGTTACAAATACATGTACTTATTATTTGTCCATTAACAAAACTGAATGCTAAAAAATACAGATAACATGAATTAATTACCTGCTATTTAAAGCTAAGGTTAATAAAACTGAATTCTAAAATAACACTTGGTACTTAACTTATTAAATTTTAAATGTTAGTAGAACAGAATGCTTAGATTTGTTCTCATATAAATATGGAACCATTAGGGATACTTGCACCATCCCACTAATCTGGGGTTACCCGGTTAAACCGTTAACCCAGAGTCAAATTGTACTGGTAACTATGGTAATTCCAGGTTTATCTGGTTAATTCCAGTTTATTCCTTGGTGCAAGTGGCCCTTATAGGATCACTTTGTCGTCTGTCCGTCTGTCTGTCAAGACCTTTTATCTCAGGAACATGTGGAGGTATTGAGTTGAAATTTAATCAATATAGTCAGATCTACAATCCCTTGAAGCTGTGAAAATATCAAAATTCTAAGTAATACGTAAAATAAGATCCAGCCAGACACTCAAGTGTATCAAAATTCATAGGGTACTTCCCGTTGACCTAGAACTACGAAATTTGGCAAGTAATATTCTCTTACATTACAAGTACAGTCAAGGAATTTAATTTCCTACCCATTTCGTACCTTGTCACAGTGACAAACAACATGAAACTCGCTAGAGACCTCATACTATTGTCACTGTGACAAGGTATGAAATGGGTAGGAAATTAAATTCTTTGACTGTACAAGGAAAAATCTGAGATAATTTTTTTTTTGTAATATAATAAAAATAAGTTAAATTTGTACAGAACCCTCGGTAGGCGAGTCCGACTAGCACTTGTCCACACTTATCCTTATTGACCTTACATAATCACTTAACCCTAAAACAGTAAAAAAAAATCATGAGTTAATTTTAGCAGAAATCAAGACAAAAATTAGTCTGTACAACTAATTTTATGTTCATTCATAAAATAAAATATTAGGTACTTAATACCTACATACTAACTGCAGTGCTAGGCTAATAGAGCCTATGTTTAAATAAATAAATCAAGAAGATTGCGGACAAACAATGTATCCATAGAGTGTTAGTACAACAAGAAAATATCTTAACCTAGTATTAGTATTTATAAATTTAATATAATTTAAACAAGATGAGCTAATTTATAATATATATACCTATATTAATACATCATATAATATATCTATGTTATAAATTGCGCAACACTTTTAATTAGCTCGGTCCAGTGCTTTAATATCGGACAATCGAACCTATTAGCAATTTCCTTTAGAATGCTGTTGGGATTACATCTCACACGACTTAGTAATGAGACTATATTTTTCCGTAATATAGTCTGAAAACTATCCATGCGAGCTGCCACAAACATACCCGATGCAGAGCACCTGCTAGGCAGCCCCATCAGCATTCTAAAGGCATTGTTGTACTGTACGCGCAAGGCGTTGTAGGCTCGTTTCGTGTACCGGACCCACAGGCTGCTCGTGTACAAGTATTGTCAGTTAAAAGTCACCTAACTTTTTTTTACTTTTTGGTGTCTCTGAAGAAAAGTGAATGTGTCATTTATTCAGATATTCGATGAATGTTACTTTGACAGCTAATACCATATTAGAATTACCATGGGCACAATATGTAACAACGCCTACAAGGGGTCTAGCCACCTACTAAGAACCTTTAATGAAGAGTTATTAAAAATTGCATATTATTCATTTTATCAAAATTTTCTCAATTTAGAAATTAAGTAAATTCTCAAAAACATTGACACAACAAAGCAAAGAGATTGGGCATCCAATTATCAAATTGGACACTTGTATATTTAAACATAACCTGGCTTAGCACAGGAGCGCCGCGATAGTGTCTCGTCTGCAATATGGACAGAATAAGAGAAGGAAGGGTAGTCTTATCTTGCGGGCGGGATACTGTTATGACGCTCCTGTGGTAAGCCAGTTGATAGGTACTTCATATATTACTAAATGTGTGTGTAATATTCAAAAACAGAAAAGTAAGTTTTACTTAACCTTTGATATGCTTAGGAGCAGATCTGCTCCATATATATTCAACCAAATTCAACCTAGACATGAAGATGTTGTGGTTGCTAAATAAATAGCAAATTTTTGACAATTGTATATGATAGGTTAAAATCGCTAAAACAGATAAGCCCTCTTTGTGGAACTCTCCAATATTATTACTGGTTAATTACTTCCTGTTAGCCTTTCTCTGCAGATATTTTGTCTGGTTGCCCTTGTTATAGGCCTCTCCCATATTCCTCCACATGTCCTTGTCCAGAGGCTGTTTTTTCCACAAGTCTCCAGCCACCTGCCTGAACAAGTCTTCCCATCTTATTTTTTGCCTACTATCATTCCTTTTCCCGTCTCTTGGGTACCTTGGGTGGGCATGTTGTGATGTCTTTTGACCATTTTTCTCTTTTGTCTTGGAACATGTGGCCGTTCCACTTCCACTTTAGTCTTATCATAGTGTGGTTTACGTTGATTATTTTTGTTCTCTTTCTAATGTCCTTCTTATTCTATCTTTAGGTTTTACATTCAACATGCGTCTTTTCATACTATTTTGGCAGACTTGGAGGGCTTTCCTTTCCTTTGTCTTTGTTACAGGTGTTTTCTTATAAGGGGTAGTTAAAGTACAGGAAGGAAATGGTTAGGTACTTCAATTTTAAGGTATATTGTTGTTTATACATTTATGTATAAAGTCTTCACGTCCCCATCAGTAACTTGACACCTTTGTAGTAGTAAGTATTATTTTTTATTGTCCTGTTCAAGTGTCATTACGTCCAGTGTATTATTCGCCTACGGCTCATAAAAGACATATTGAGGCGCGTACATAATATGTACAGTCAAGTACATACATATGTCTACATTTTTTCACCTTATTGCAATGAAGGAAGGTGATATATACATATTTATGAACTCGACTGTACTATTAAGCCAATGAGAATTATTAAAAATTATACTTAATCATACCAAAGGGTTCAACTGGTTTAAGTAAGGCGTATGGCACTCTGCATCCGATTCGCACGTCGCTTCGAAGTTTGAGAGAGACAACGCTATGCGCGTATTATAGCGACATCCCGCTCCCGCCCACCCGATGCAGTGTGCTATATGCCTACTGTTGGCCTCTTTACCATACCCTGTAGCCTATGCACCTTTTCTGTAGGAGCAGTTTTAAATGCTATTGTCTCAAACACTTACCCGAATTTAGCAAGTGTGAAAGAGATAGTATTGTAACTTCGGGCGTCTATTGATATCGCCACGTACTGTACGAGTTTACGCAGCTTTATGACATCCCGCCATTTTACCGACATTAGAGTTGGGGGACTTCTACGTCTACTACGTGGACGATGTCGCGACCTATCGCTAAAGATTATAATTATGTATTTATTTATTTTCACTTTTTTACACATCAAAAAAGGTACAAATGACGGACTTAATGCCTCGTGGTATTCTCTACAAGTCAACCATAGGGCTAAACAGAAAAATGTCTAGGTGGGTACAATGAGAAGCGTTTAGAAGTAATATCTCGTTATATATAATACATATATGGATATATATGCACCGTGGTTTTATTGAATTCCGTTAACATCAGGTAGGTATGGATAAGTACGTTTCAGGAACGTCAATAGCATAGGTATTAAAATATATATATATATATATATATATATATATATATATATAATGTAAATATGTATATAATTTTTATAAAAAATAACTTCTACTTGCTTAAATCACAGAGAAATATCAAGAATACAAATCGGTACAATATTTTTTATTATATATTTAGTACTTAAAAATAAAAAAGACAAGCTTACAGTGTCAAAAGAATAGAAAACTACCAATATATTGAAGAAGATATCGAACGTGATGTGTATTTCGCGGTAGCTATCTTCTTATAGAATGTTACAAATATCTATAGGAAACGTTAAGTTATCGATAACAGACATGTCTTTACTTCATTTTGTCAATCACTTTATTTTGCCACAAAAACTTCTGTCTGCTACTCACATAAACAGGCCCTAAGGCAAGTGTACACGCTCGTCGTGGCCTTACCAGATGAAAATAAATTATTGATTAACTCCGAAATGGAATCAATTAGAATACCAGTGTTTTTGAGAAAGTAAGTTAATTTAAGCTCAGAATGCACTGTTAAACTTAAAAAAAAAAACACGGCGTATAAGTATATAGACATGTAAGTATATATATATACGGGTGCATGTGTTTAAAGGTTACTAATATAACAATTCCTACTAGGTCTGCTCTAGCAGGCAGGCAGGTTTATCATTATTGTAGTCTGTAAGAACGTCATTCTGTCGAAATATTCTTCGCTCGACTAGGTATCACTGGATCGAATATGCGCCGGATCGATATAGTCGGGGTGAAAATACGTACAATCGGCCACTTGCACAACGACACGACTTACACTCGTAGGCTTACTATTCGTTAGGTGGAACTTCAATAAAAGGTAACTGTTACTTTATTTTCCAAACAAAGTCGAGTACACAATTTCTTACCTTATACTATTATTATATAATACTAATATGAATCATATATTTAATAATATCAAAATTATGAAAATTTGTAAAAGGAATCCTTATTGAGGACCAATTCTTGTTTCCAAATTATAGTCAGAATTGCAGTTGTCGCGCGGGCTGCGAATGGTAGCGCAACGTAATTTAAATTCATAAGTCTAAAACCCCTACTCAAGTTATTTCACTTATTTCTTCATACCAGCAAGTTATCTCTAGGCTTAGGACTTACGGTAGCATATTTCTAAAATACATGGAGTAGCAATTTTTTTTCAAAGTCAAAGAAAATATTATATGTATTTATATTAATAAAAATTACGTAAATGCTTGTAAACAGGTTAAACGATTGGGGTATGGTAGGGGGTCGTTTTTGGAACATAAAATATTTGATGTTTTTTTTTTCCTTTTAGCATCGTAAAGAATGTGTTTAAATAAGTGTGTTTTGTTAGATACACTTTTTTCTTCGATATATATTTAAAAATATATTGGGGTTCTTCAGTATATCTCGGTAAATATTGGTCGGAGAACATAAGTGAACTTAACATACTCATTTAAACACATTTTTTGCGATGTTAAAAGAGAAAAAAAAATGTTTCATCAAAGATGTTCTTTCCCAAAACCGACCCCTACCCCATACCCCAACCGTTTATTTAGTTTACCAGCAATAACTTAATTTTTACATAAAAAGTAATTATTTATTTAAATCAAAAATAGCATACCATCAGATTCACAGCCCAGGCTTCGTCACATTACAGAAACCTCATCAATCTCAGGTTTCGTCAAAACAGAATGTCTATTAACACGTAAGTCATCTGCAACACGCATCATCAAAACTAATAAAAAAAAATTGTACAATAATAATAATAAAGAGAAAACCTATATCCTAATCTGGTGAGTACCCGGCACAAATGTCCCCATAACACCAGCGGCATGGATATACGTTGGACCAGGTGCGAACCAGACCTAGGATCGCAACCCCTATCCCGCAAGCGCTACACCCAGGTCCCTCACAAAACCCTTTGCCAAGGCCCGGGTGACTCGAAAGCAAGAGTGAAAAAATCGTAAACCGGTTTCAAGTTCGAGTACTTGGCATGTTGTCTCGCCGCACGTACACAAATACACTTACAGCGATAAGACCGCCTGTTGCTACCTTTCTTTACATTGTAAATCTGTTTTTTTAAATTTGTCTTCTTTGTGGTGCAATAAAGAATATTTACTTACTTACTTACTTACTTACATGTAATATTTACTTTGACTTTGAAAAAAAATGTTTTTCGACTCCATGGATTCTAGAACCACGGTATGCTACCAAAAGTCCTAAGCCTAGCTTATCTCTTAAAAGTTGCTTTGACATGGGGGTAGGATGAAAGAGAATACCTACTGTCAATGTATCTCGAGATTCACGAGAATATTCGTCCTCAGAGGAATGTTTCCGAGCCACAGTGGGAGAGTGAATTAGGCTGCGTTTCCACCTGAGATGTGCGAGGGAGCTGAGCGGTGAGAACGAGGATGCGTAGCGAGGCTGTGTAGCGGGCTTTTTTCAAATAAGCGAGCGGGGTGTAGTGAGCAGCTGCACTAATGCGGCAGTACCGCATTAATTACAGTGCGACATTAATGCCGACTGCATGACTGCTGCAAATGTCAAAAGTCCGGGCAACAATAAATTTTTTGACATAAGCGATTTCTACATATTACTATAAAAATGCACTGCTAAAAAGTATTACGAAATAAAATGATAAATCCACATAATGTGCTGCAACTTTTTTCCAAAACTCTCATTATACAATTTGACCATTATCCGGCAAATATAATATATTGAGGTGCAGCAATGAGCAAAGGGTACGCAGGATTTCAATACGACATATGTTTTTATTTTATGATTTTGTTGTATAGACTACGACAAAATAAACACCCTCAAAACTCCTTCGTACTCTTTGCTACACCCCAACTCAACGTAGTACATAATTATTCGTCAACAAACTATAAAGAAGGATATCGTAACTGCTTTGTTAGGATTATTGAACTTTGCCGCGAACATCTAAAAAATCAATGTTTGCCTCTCTGTCGCTCCTGTTTAGTCGAGCAATAGAGACGAAGACATAGCCATCGATTTTTGATGTTGGCACGAACTGTTTTGCTCCTATTTATTAATACATTACTTTTACTACACATATATTAAGTAATGAACAATAAATAATAATGTAAACTTTTAAATAATTTCATTACATCAATATTTATGATTGTGATAGTTCGCTTTTATAGTACAGTACATATGAAATAAAGTGATATTGATTTTAATTTGTATTACATCTTCTATTAGCAGCTACAAAGTACTAGAGTGATACATTTTTGCAATATTGCAATTCATGCATTATATCCTTTTTTACATGGAATAGAACCTTAACCTTATAGCACAATCGCTATAAAGTCACAATATTAATATTAAATCCATAGCTACAGAGAAAAAAATAAAAAACAAATAAGTCGCATACAATCCTATGCTGTCTGATCCCCGTGGTTCCCGAAGCTCAAATTTTAAGACACGCAAACCGGGATCCCAAAAATTGTATTTTTTGTACCCCATTTGACACCTAAAATCAGTTTTTGCAATCACATTATTTAGTCCTAAACTTTTTTCTATCGTTAATTTTAGTAACTTTGTATTGCATAGCACTCGTGTACTAATTATGGATCTACTGATGTCTATTTTATTGAAATCCGCTTAATAGTTTAGGCGCAAGAAGAAAAAAATATGGTTTAATATTCGGAGTCCTACGCGGTTTGTTTAATTTTAATTTTTCTGTAATAAATCAAGTGTAAACAAGTTGTGAAGGGTAAGAGGAATCTACCGTCTACGTCACTAATAAAAACCGTCCAGTATCCTAAGCTACAGGGTGTACTGAATCATCAGTACTTAAACCCATAACCCTACATTCTGGTTAAGTCGCAGTCGAGTAAATTGTTAATATTGGGGTAGATCACGTACAAAAGTATAGTTAAAAGTGGAATTCATATTCC
The DNA here is from genome assembly GCF_033807575.1 of Cydia pomonella. Classification (NCBI taxonomy): domain Eukaryota; kingdom Metazoa; phylum Arthropoda; class Insecta; order Lepidoptera; family Tortricidae; genus Cydia; species Cydia pomonella. Next base: position 12,854,689 of record NC_084703.1, on the reverse strand, counting down.
TCCGAGTTTCCTATTAATAGAATGTCCCTTGAAAGTGTCTAAGCGTTAAACTTAGATTCTGCAAGTATTTTTTATAACAAGATGTATTTTTTCCACAAAGATATCGAGGGCTTTTTTGTGTAGAATTTAGTAAGCTTTAATGTTGCCTTACACTATATTTTCATAAATAATGTAGATTTAGAGTAAAACGCGAATTTCTCCTGGATGGTACACATTTTCCAAGATGGCTGCGATTCCTCGAGATCCCCAAATGTCAAATGGTGTGGGCAAGAAAAAGGGGCCTTTAATTTGTATACATACCAATTTTCATGACTGTTCCAGAGATTTCGAGGTTGGTCCTAATCCGATTGTGCTATTAATTTAACTTTAAAAGTAGGTCGCATACGTCAAATTAGTTTAATACCAGTGTATACTTGTACAGTTAAAGAATTTAATTTCCGTACATACCATTTCGTACCTGGTCACAGTGTCAATCAATATGAAAGTCGATAGGGACCTCGTACTTACGGGTGATAACAAAACACGAGAGTTATTTTAGAGCTGTGAAAGATACTCAAATAACTATTTACGATACTTTGTTATTATTAGGCAATATATTCATGATAAATATTTAGAATAACGTTTGTTAGAATAGGACCCGTGATCAGATTTTTGTCGTCCTGACCTTTAGACACCGTTTTGTCCATTTTCGGAAAACAAGTCTTAGTCATTTTTATTAGCTGGGCACAATTCACCGCTCTCCAATTATTTTTATACACTCGACTACTCAAACAGCCAAAAAAACTATCAATCAGCTGACATTGTGAAAGGTTTGTGGGATTTCGGACTTTCTTACATACAAATGGTATGTTATTGGAGTCCAAGAATAGTATTGTATGTCAGCTCAAACCAGTGAACGGAAATAAAACAAGGAACCCGCGTTTGAGAACATTACCGTTCAAATTTTCGGGGCAGTTATCATTATCACACATACACAATTACGCCTACATGTAAATAAGACGATACGTTTACAGAGCCTGTAATCAAAACTGGTAACCGATATATTACACTAATGTACACAGCTAAGTGTAGATGAAATGCATATAATGTCAATAACTACTAATTAGCGACATTAATCCGCTAATAACCTTCTTGCTGTACGTACTGGCAGCTTAGAGTCTGTGGTTCATATTTTATAGATAGGATAGGTTTATGCCATAATAGGTTGAAGAGCCAGTCAAATAATCCACGTATAATAATTTTGTGCAGATTAAAAGATAAGTATGACAGTGCGTACTTGCGTAGTCACATTCAGGTACAACCAGCGAAATATTTGAACCAGACCTAATATTTGAACAGGCGGAGTGACAAATTGTCACTCTGACAATAAAAGCTCATCCCTACTTTCAGTTTCAACGGAAATATTTTTGCGCTGTGTAAATGTAAGACGGAGGGAAGATTTCTGGGTAACTACAAGTGAAAATGCACAACGGAAGAAAGATTTGACAAAAAGTCTTAGCCATACAATACAGGGATATACGAGTATATACATATGTTACAGTAGAGGGTGGATTTAAATGATCAACATTTTCAGATAATGTGTGTATTTATTAAACTAATTCATAGAAACAGTGACAGGTAAAACATATCTATATACAAGAGACCGGGTATGGTTATCTCACGGCTTGGTTGTCACAGAGCGGCCGTAACAAACAATTTAACGAACTGATAAATTTAAGTATAAAAGTGTTGAAAGATAAAGGTATAGGAATGGACATAGGTATTGGGACCGTGCGTGCGTGACACAAGTTGCCATCTAGTGTTGACAAGTTTTCAAGGCAAGCGCTCATTTTATAAATTTTACCTTCCAAATAATTTAGATATCGATATCTAAATTTTATTTAAGCAGAGGCGGCATTAGGCGTGGGCGACGTGGGCCTACGGCCTCGCGGTCCGTGGGGCCTCGCGCCTCAAATAAGTTCCTATATCTCGGACACAACGTAAAAATGTTCGTTATTTCTTGCGCCACCAGAGGGCCTCGCTGTATGTACCTTGTCCTCATAAAATTTTGGTCTTGCCCCGCCACTGTATTGAAGTGTATTCAGTCAATTGAACGAGTTTTCAATGAACATGTGCTGCCAAAACCAGTTTTGAAACTTTATAACCATTACAGGCCAAAAACTGTTTATTATTGACAATATTAATCACAATATTATCCATTGGTTTAAAATTTATAAAACAAGCAAATCCACTGATAACACAAATCCAACATAGATAATATCTACATCAAATATAAGTTAATAAAATAGTGTACTTCATTTAGCATAACATCATCCCTATTATCCTCGTAATCTAAAAAGTCGTATGTTGCTATGAAAGTCGTATGCGGTTACGTTTTAGCTTCGCACGGTAGTATAGAAAAAAAAGTCGTCATATTTATTCCAAATTTTACTGAAGTTATTTACACGTGTAAAGTGATTCCACTGTCCTTGAAATGACCAGAATAACTTCTGCAACACTTCACGACACATTAAAACATTTTTAATTATCAAAAAACGTTGTTTTTATAAACCGATTTAGTCATCTATCAGTGACTGTCATCTCGGTCGAACTGAAGTTACCAATCGAGTAGTTTGTAAGTCCCGCCCACCTTAGGGTAGTTTACGTTGGACTATAATTCAGCGGACAGAATGCTTCCATGTTATATTTCCGTTCACTGGCTTAAACTTGTCCATAATATAAATAAATTAATGCTAGTGTAGTATCAACCATTTCCAGGTATATCAGTTTTGCTAAAAGGAAAATAACTTTCATCATCCAAACTGAATGATTTCCCTTTGTAATTTCCATTCATCTATAGCGACACTGAGACATAATGGTCGATTTTTACTGATCAGTGTATTCCGGGGCTCTTATTTTCTTGCAGCATTCCAGACCTATCTTTTGTAATGATCTTAAACTTCATTTAATAATTTTGGCGGCATCTCGTTGGCTCATGGAATTCATGTAATTAAAAGTGCTTTGGATTCAATTCAGGCTTGCCTTGGTTATTATCTTCGCTGGCCAGCCACTACCACTTTTGCGATTTATAGTCAAGGATGCAAGAATTCTATATATAGTAGAAACTGGTACATTTTCTGTACTAAAATAACCCACTGTGTCCCTTTTCCCATGTTTAAGTTAGAATTTTTAAAATGTACAACACGTTTTCGCAGAGCTTCTTATTTCGCTCCATTGCAACAAAAGATATTTGAAATTCAAGAATCTTTAAAGAACTAGCGACAACTTTATTAGCAGCATTTTTTGTTTATGTAGATAGTTTTGTTTTAAGTCTACAGAAAATCATTCTCATTTTTTTGTTATCACCTGTTAATTCAATTCAATTCAAATATACTTTATTCATGTAGGCCTAGCAACAAGCACTTATGAATAGTAAGACAGTATTACATATAATTATCTTAATCTAATTATCAGAGCAATTTATTGATGTTGTAAATATTATTCCATATATAATACTAATATTGTCACTGACCAGGTACGAAATGGTACTGAAATTAAATTCCTTGACCGTACAGTGCAGTACACAGTAATCTCAGAGTCCGTATTTAGCCAACGTCGAAAGTAGGTTGTGAGTTTTGAGGCTTAGGGTCTTTGACCAACGATTGCGCAACATCGGCTCGCGATGGCTCGGGACGGATTTTCATATATTTTCGTAGTTGTGCTTTGCGTAATCGGTTTATAATGATAAAGATAGTAAATTATGGATATGATATGAGCTTCTGAAGAGCCTTACTTTAGTGTAATAAATTAAAATTATTGTAAGTATTTTGACGAAATAAAGAAATTTAATTCCGATCGATAATGTGTATCAAATCTCGTTCCCAATTATGTACAGTTGTGTGCAATATAATAGAAGTCAATAAGAACATGAAGATAAGGGTAGAACTATAACTTTAGATCAATTATATTAGATCTATTTATATAATTCTTTTGCATTACTTGACATTGTTTCAAAATTAACCTTTACTTAAATAACATTGGAAGTAAAAAAAAACATGCAAATCGGCTTTTTGATTAACTTGCGGAAATTCTTATAAGAACGAAAACCCCTACGAAAATAATACAATTGCGTACTATAATTGTAATTTAGTATCTTGCCTATTATTTCCAATCAAAACTTTACATTTAAACCCATGTCATTCGGGAAAAAATATATTTTCTATAAGACGATCTTCGTCGCAGAGTGTACAAGTGGTCCATCACTCAATCCTTACATCAGTTTTGTTACTAAAATCCTTATTATTTTCGTGGTCGACATCGAGTGGAATTGTCAGTACCGCTACTTGACACTAGATGCCTCTGGTCACGCGACTGACGAAAATTGTATTTCTCAACAATGCACAACTAATATTACAAACAGAAGGAATTGAAAATAGAGTTCCGGTTAGTCCGGTTATAATATAAACTGAAATTGACGGACAGAACACGAACCTACGAGGCTAAGGCCCCGACCCTGACCCTTTTTGACAGTCAGCTAAAAAGTTAAAAACGCTTTAAAACACTTTAAAATTTCACATAACCATAAGGCAAACCTTTTGTTTTGATTATAACGATGTTTGTTTTAAATTTTCTAGGTAATGAAACACCTCAACCCACAAATGGCACCTTGTCAGTTTAGCCTTATTTTAAGGCAGCAATGGTGACATTCTTACATTAATAGGTGCCTTACACGTAATCGGAGGTTACACTGTAGGCTTAGCACAAGAGCGTCGCGACATTATCTCGTCCGCGAGATACACTACCCGTCTTTTTTTAACTGTATTCATTAAACAGGGATGGGTCTATCTCATTCTATTTTAAAATATGTGATTGAGGATCACATTTCAAATACTTGGTGTCATATTTGGCATTGATATAGGGCGCAGTATTACCAGCATGCTGGCGTAGTCGGCAGTCGAAAATAAAGTAACATGTGTCCTAAAGGTAGTCAAAAAACAAAGACGCCACTTACGATGTAAAAAAAAAAATGGTGTCCAAAAATAGTTAGTTGGACGTCAAAGCAACATTCGCTACAAAAAATCCAAGTCTGAATATTACTTGTCTCCTGTATAAAACGGTACGGTGCGGTAAAACGGAATAACCATACGCACAGCACGGTCCAAAGCCAACGTGCCTATTTAGTTGTGCGATGCGAGACAGCAGTCGAGTTTGCGGTCTGTTTTCAAAGTAACCTGGGCTGTAAAACCGGCTACAATATAATATGATCCCTAAGTATTTGACAGATATGCGCAATTGGGGCCACACTTACATTGGCCCTCCTGTGGTGAAGAGATAGGTTAGTATTGTGACTAACGGGCCTGTTCGGTTGCACTCACTCTCGCTCCGCGCTATAGTGTCAAATTTAAAACCTGTAGACGCCGGGGGACATTCAGATTTTTAAAATATAATACAAACTTGATTGCCATTCCCGTACCTCCCTCTCGCACCAGTTTATGTCGCGACGGAACGCACTGACATTAAAATAAAATTGATGATTAATATTTTTTTTTTGATAATGCATTTGGGCTCAATTATGTCGTATGTTGATGTTTACAATGAATTGCAAACTTGAAACATTGACGAAATATGAGATTGAAGTAAAATATACTGTTATTTTTTCGTGTAGTGGTGTTATTGAACTGAAGTGACCTTATTATTGTTTGAGATAGTATTATTAATTCTTTTCATTTCGTCTGAGACTTTAACGAACTTATAATTTAGAAAGGCATAGTTTCAAACCAATATCATAGAGAAATAGGTATTAAGCTTAGATAACTTACTCCATGCATAGATAAAAACCCATTTATACCTACCTGTAGTCTTGCCATAAATTCTGTCCCAAAGTTAAGTGTCCCTAGAAGACCATGATTTCAAAGTTATTTAATTTTACATTCGTAATAGAGGGACTAATATTGTATATATAGTTTGTCAATAGACTATCTCATTTCAAACATAGACAGAGAGAATCATATTATCTTTGTCTTACACTAGTACTGGCACCCAAAAGAAAACGACGAGTATAGTTTTATTTGTTCTTTTTTACTGACAAATTGGTTTGTTGATATGTAAAATGCTTAATGATGACTTGATGTTGTTGTCCCTCGCTTCAATATCTGCCTATTAAGGAGCAAGCGAATTGTCCCTAAAACACGTACCATTCTTTGCTGAAATGTGACATTCTAGTTGTGGTAATAAATATTTGTACGATCTTTAATGGACTTTTTGTTTGAATACAGATCTAAAGAAGCGACAGACAGATGTAGTTAACAAAATGCTGCACCACTATAATCCCTGTCTATTTTATGGTTTTGTGAGGAGACCAAGATAAAAGCGTAATTGAACCTCGTATGTGCGAAAAAGTGTTTCACTGTAGTGAATACATCTGTCCTAGTATTACAAACTTCCGTGTTACGCGCTTGGGTTTAACCATTTTGCAACACCACAACACACGAAAATCCTACTCCAAGCCTGAATAAGGATCAAATTTCAAACGTTTTTGAGGCAACTTACATGCTCTCGGCAAACTAAGATTTAATTAAATACATTAATTCGTTACATAAATCTTGTTCGCTTGTTCACAACATATATTGACTTGACTCAGGGGTTTACAATATTACAAAATCATTAGGCATTTTTTGATTGTAATTAGTTTCTCTGCTTGATATGTAAAACTTTATTTAATAACTTGTATTTTATAAATGTTACGTACAGTTAAAGGAGGGACAGAAATATTAGCATGACTCTGTATAATAAAGATTCAAGTGAGCCTTGCGAAAACTTATTTATTTAAGCTTAATAATATTAAGCATAAGCGTTAAAACCTATTGATTATAACTTTTTTGAGGTAAGGGTTTTTTGCGATTTAAGAGTTAACCCCTCATACATCGTATGACTTATACATACATACTTAAATTTCAAAGAAGGGTTATGGCTGACAAGCGTTTCAGTAAGTCGGTATTTTGTCTAGAAGTCTTCTGGAAATCGATTTTCGCTCATGTCATTATGCATTAAGTTTGATATCCTGAACACAAATACATAGATGACAAGCGCGAGAATGGTGGGGGTAGTTACTGTGACGTCATAAATACGGCAATAGATTTTTTTTCTTTTAATTATACCATGTGCGGTATCAAACTGAAGGGTATTGTGAGTAGATTACCAATATATAACTTCGCATGAGCAAATTTCACATGTACAAAACTATTGCAAAAACTATGATTTTTATAATGAGTACAATAAAAAGCTATATTTAATTTAGATAATTATCAGTTTGTTTTTAATTGTGTTCTGTAGGAGTGATAATCTGATAATACGCAGCTTCTTCCTAGCGCATTCAGATGCAGCTTATTACGGAACTGTTTTTTTATACATATTTGCCTGCATCAGCCTATCACCTGCTGCTTTTAAAACCCCTTCGGCCGAGTATGTAACCGGAGCTTCGTAACCAGATGTGATCGAAAACTTTTTCGGTATTGAACGAAACCGGTTGCGATCGAAAACTACTTTTGTTCTTATACGAAACCAGTTACGCTCGAACACTTATTTTTGAACGAAACTAGGGTCAGAGATACTATATGTACAGTTAGTATGACTGACCCTATCCGGTGGGGTGTACCGGTTAGTAATTCGGTACACACCTTACAGTCAATAATTGTGTCGTTTCCTAGCAAAAAGTTCCACTTTGTCGCTTGCGATAAGGACGCTTTGACAGGTTATTCTTATAAAGATACAAGCAAATCTCGTCCTTATAGTAAGCGACAAAGTGGGACCTTCGATTAGATTTCGACATAATTGCAGGGTAACAAAGATAATTTGGAATAGAGGTGGATAATCAAAGAAAACATTGTAATCACAGTAAATATACTGCCATCTTTCGACATATGATTAAAACTTTTAGAACGCCATTTGACTTTTATCCTTATTCTGTCACTGATACTATTACTGTCTTAAATTTGTTAAATAACCAAAAGTGGTGCTATCTAACAGAGCATAGGCCAAAGGTTATGGCGGCAACGTTTCGAGCGATCAAAGTCAAATGGCTTCTAAAAGTTTTAATGATGTGTCGAAAGATGGCAGTAATTTTACTGTGGCTACAAAGTTTTCTTTGACAATCCACCTCGATTACAAATTTTCTTTGAGGATAATAAAATATTTTTTTTTATATATTTATTTGTTTATTTGTTTCATGGGACAATTATAATAATAAAGTTAGCTGAAGCCCCTCTTGCATGTACAGGTAAAAAACTTAAGTAAGTCACCTGTTGTATGTAGTTGTGACGTGTTCGAATAGATAATACATGTTTAAAAGACACACACAAACAAAACAAATGTCTATTCGAACACGTCACAACTACATACAACAGGTGACTTAAGTTTTTTACCTATAGTTGTGTACAGTTTACAAAAAATAGTTAAATAGATTACTTAGTATTGCATTTGACAACTATTTATCTTTAATCTTTATGAATAATAAATACATTAATTTTGGAATCAATTAAAAATAAGGGTTGACAAAACGAGATCGTTTTAATAGAGATACCTTAGGGATCACTAACTTCACCAGTGGGTGCACAACTTCGCCCAAGTAAAATATGAATAAAATAATTTTACTAAGAAAAAGATTTCCGTTGTAGTTTTTCACAATGAATAAATAGAGCTGCGTAAAATAAGATTTAAGTTCTAAATGGCCATGATACAAGTTGTACAGAAATTTATATTTTTTTAGGCCGTTTTTTTCTGAGACAAACAAATTCAGTGTGATATTTTTATCCCAACCTTGGAAATGTTAAATAAGTCTCTTTTGTCATCTAAAATTTTCCTCTAAGATCAATAATTAATTAATTATGGAGATAGACGAGGTTGTAATCGACAATTTATAAAGGCTTTTAATTTAAAATCATGAAATTTGAGTGTATATCTGTCCAAAATCTTTTAAATTATTAACTATACCATACTATCTCATACCGTGTGCTGATAAACTGAACCTCATAAAAAGGACTGTTCTTAGATATATTTTAATTCATTTTGTTATTGCTACACTTTGCAACTATTTATCAACGTTTTTCGAAGTGAGTGCTCTTGATTGATCTTTGATATGGCTACATCCAATTAATGACGATATAAATTTACAAATTGCCGTCGTAATGCACTGTCATCCACTGTATGTTTTCATTCATTTTAAGGAATCTGACGAAGAGATTGACTCTGAAGAAGATTCATCTGAAGAAGGATCAGAGTTGTCTGCCGTGCCAAGAGCTGAGGACACTGTCAGTATTAATTCAGACTCCGAGCCCGATCGCGGCGATGACACGTCACAAGAGAGTCAAAGAAATAACAGCAGCGAAATAATCATCTTAGAAAACGACAATGGACCTGACAACCAGAATGGCAACTCCCGCGATTCCGCAACCGCTGAGATTCACGAGATTATAAGTGATAATGATAATGACGATTGTGTCATGACTAATGATGAAAAGTCCAGTTCAAGTGTTAGTGAGAATAGAGTACAGCTGCGACGCAGCAATAGAGCAATTAAAAGAAAAATTTACATTGACGAGGAAATGGAAAATGGGGGTGACGGATCTGATATTGAAGAGGTAGCGATGGAAGATCCATTAACTCGTAAATCCAAGCCTATAGTCGTAAACGATACTAAGGCCTTAGTTGCGATGGCAGCGAAGCAATCTAAGATGACTATTAATAATCAGAAAAAGGAACCCACAGTTGTTATTATAGACACCAATTCAATTATTTCTGGTAAGAGTTCGACGCCAGCGCCCCCGAAGTCGTCCGTAACGTCTATGACGGCCGAGAATTTATATCAAAGTATTGTAGCCCGTGGCACGACCGTTACCCCAGTGAGTAGTAAAACGGCTAGCAGCAATAACACTGCTACTTCCCAAAATGCAACTCAGACTGCGCAACCGAACATACTGCCTTCTTTAACTGACGACATGTTCGTCGTAGAAGCACCCTCGTTTATCGTACCTTACGTGTATGAAAAACCTTCCATAAAGCCATTTAGAGAATTTGTAGACATATTAGGTAAAGAATTAGAAGAACAAAGAGCCAAAGAAGAACAAGAAAGAGTAGAAAAAGAAAAACTGGAGAAAGAGAAACGAGAGCAAGAGAAAAAAGAAAAACGGGAGCGAGGTGAAGAAGTGGAAGACTCCGAGGAAGAACAGGAGAAGGAACAGGACACCGCCAAGGATGACGCTGACGAAGACGAAAAGAAAAAGAAAAAGGCAGAGAAAAAAGGTAGAACCTTACTGTTGTTGACTTACTTATATAACTTGTTTTTATTGTGGAATTTGGTATAGAACTCTGGTTATAACTAACTAAAAAACTAGTCAGTCCCGAAACCTTTGCAGACCTGAATGCCCTTACCTGACCGTTCCTTTTGTAAAATATTCTTTAATATAATTTCTGCTAAATAGTGTACTTTTCAAGAGTTTGAAACATCTTCCTGAATTAAGTAACTGACGACAGGGCCAATAAATGCAGCAATAAGTGGAGGGCCATTTTATTTAAACTTTTTTTCTCCTATTAGGATCGAAAGAGCCGAAACAAGCTCTATAAGTAGAAAAAGCAATTTCCAACTTTGAAAACAAAGGTAGTCTACAACTTCAAATAAAATGGCCTAAGAGTGAGATGTCACTTTTGGGCCATTTTATTTGAAGTCCATCCATCGAGATATCTTTAACGTATCTCATGTAATGCGTCTCTCCTCTCGTCAGTTACTAAATACAGGAAGGTGTATAAGCTCTTTAAATATATTCCTTTCGCAGAAAGTCCCGCAAGCGAAATTTGATTTGAGTTCCATAAGTTTTAGTAAACTTTGTGTTAAATTAGCTTGCATATTATTTAATAAAGGTGTTCGTAATGAATTAATTATTTATACTCTATGGAAACGTGAAAAAGCTTAGTGGAATATACATAAACAACCTATGCTACAAAAGTAACTTCTTAAAAAAGACATTTAGCTAATTGGAAATAAATGCATAGACTCGATATTATAGAATAATTATGGGCACTCAACAGAAGTAGTGCAGAACTTTTATTTACTAAAGTATAAAAATTGTGTATAACCAATGTTAATTAAAATTTTCAGAAAGGAGACGTCGTAAAAATGAAGAAGAAGATGATGTATCATGGGATGGTGAAAGTTCCACAGATTCAGAAGATGATATTAATAGTGACGAAGAAGATAAAACTGTTGTTATTAAGGATAAAGCTGATTCTATAGAGGAAATTAAAGACGTAACAGAACTAATTACAGATAAGGTTACCACTGGAAAATCAGACAATTATTTTGATTGTTCGCTTGGGAAGTTCTTCATAAATATTGGACTGAACTTTGTGCAGGAATATGTACAAAATGATTTATTGAAACAGCAAAACCGAAAACTTTACAGGGAAAAGAAAGCCGGTCACAGCACGAAAGCGACCGAGTCTTCTATAGCATCCCTCATGAAAAATCTGGAGTTTAGTAAAGAAAACAATGCACCTTACCGATATCCTCAAATTAAATGTGAATTTTGTAGTTTCAAAACTGAATCCATGTTAGTAATGGCTCATCACCTGGAAACGCCTCATATGAAAAATAACGTGTATAAATGTAATTTCTGTGCATTTGAAATTCGAAGTCCTCATGATATTCTTTACCACATGGAAGCGGAGCATAATACACGGGGGAAGTTAGAGCGAGCGCCAGCTTACCACCAGTGCGCGAACTGCCCCTTCGAGGACAACGGGAAAGGCAAGCTCGCCCGGCATCTCATCCCGTGTGCTAAGAAATTCAAGCCAGAAATAAATCTGGCGCCACCCGTTGAGTGGGAACCTCCAGCCAAAATACCAAAGGTACTTTGTATGTTTTTACTATTGTTATTATATAATTGTATTTAATAATTATTTGTCGAAAATGTGAAGAAGACATTAATTATCTTTGATAGTAATATAAGACACATTGATGATATCGTGTTTTTATTTCGCGTTCAAAATGTTTCAGATAACAAGAGCACGGAATAACATGTTGGGATCGTATCAAGGTGGTTTCGGTCGACCGCAGCTCGGAAACAACATGGTCCGCGCGCCGAACATGGCGAACGTGATGGGCGCGGGTGCGGCGTTCCGGGCGCGGGGTCGCGCGCCCCTACCCGCGCAGCCACGCCCAGCTATGCTCGGTTCTACCATGATTCGAGGCGTCATGGTGCGGCAACCTACGCCCGCTCTGGTACGTCATTTTTTATTTAGCTAAATTTACTGAATTGTCTTAACTTTAATTAGAATGAGTGAGCTTTAAAAGTAATTACATAATTTACCTGTGGATGTTGCTGAATTTTCTAAATTTATCGTCATACCGGTACACAGGATGGGAGTCTAAACCATTTTACACGTTTCCAAAACTCAGGGTCCACCTACTGCAAACACAACTTAGTTATTTCGTCAATTTGTCTCTGTAATGAAAATGCAAGAGCAGAGGCAACTAACGAAAGCTGTATTTTCGCGATAGGCCCTTTGGTTCCAAATGCTACTCACTTTTTTTACTATTTAATTCTCACAATTCTCCCGGCAATTTACTACTCTTTCTCACCTAATTTTAGTGAAAATATATGTTACGGAATGTCTGTTCAGTGTCTATGACAAATATATTCTATTTACTTATAAGCTTATATCATTGTAGTATCAAAAAAATAGATAAAACAATTTCCAAAAGGTTAATAACTAGGTAGGTCGCCAGAATTAGTCATTATGAATCGTGACAACAAAACTTACTTTCAGAATAACAACAAGAACGCCATGGTGGGCAAGTCGATGCACCAGCCATCGATCTCAATCACGCCGCTGCCGCGGCAGCCGCAGCCAGCGCCCGCCCCCGCGCACACCAAGAGCACGTTCGTCATCTGCGAGATCTGCGACGGCTACATCAAGGACCTCGAGCAGCTCCGCAACCACATGCAGTGGATACACAAAGTCAAAATACACCCCAAAATGATATACAATAGGCCGCCGCTCAATTGCCAAAAGTGTCAATTCAGGTGATTACTACTTAATATATAAATCAATCATTGCTCGTTGGTTACTTTTCTTTTTCCGCGCAAGCAGATATATGATGAAAACCGGTTTTTTTATTTTATTTTAAACAAAGCAAATAGTAGTATGAAGAGTTATAATCAAAATTCACAACCAAATTATAAAAATAGTTCTTTTAAATAACTGTTCATATGGTTGTTTTCAGATTTTTCACTGATCAAGGGCTAGAACGGCATCTGCTGGGGTCGCACGGCCTCGTGACGAGCTCCATGCAGGAGGCAGCCAACAAGGGCAAGGACGCCGGCCGGTGTCCTGTCTGTGGCAGGGTGAGTGTACAGACTTGTTCAATACTTTATTTCTATTGTGTTATTAAATTAGGACACTTGGGTTTAACTAGTTTAGTCAGCGAGTTCCGAAGATTTTTTGAATGATAAAGTACAAGAGTATGTACAATTTCGCAGAGCCACGTACGCTGAGTGTGCGGACGTGGGGTTTGTATGTATTAACAGGCTCGCGCGCTCTTCGCTTCGCTTTCTCATGAAAAAAAAAAACAATTTAATAAACAATGGTGGCTTTCCACAGAGAAGGGTCCTTATACTTCATGAGCATTAGGATGGTATTCCACCTGTCCAATTTCTTGGTCCAATGTGTATTTGCAACTCAATGCACATTGGACAAAAAAATTGGACATGTGGAATAACATCCTAAGGACCTATCCATCAGAAAAGGGGCTTTCTGCTTCATGTGCATAAGGACTCCTGTTATCTCTCCCTTGAATGTAGTCCTAATTAGGTCGTTATCTTTGCAGGTATATCAGTGGAAGTTGCTCAACCATGTAGCTAGAGATCATAATCTGACGCTTAAGCCGGCGCATCTATCATACAAGTGCACAGTATGCACAGCTACCTTTGGAATGTACAAACAGTTCGAGAACCACGTGTACTCGGCGCATAGCGTGGTGGCCAAGCGCGTGATGGACAAGAGCAAGTCGACCGCGCCCGCCGCCAAGCCCAACGACTCGCTGCTCAAGCCGCTCAAGATCAACGACGAGATAACCATCATACCGCAGCCGGTCAAGGCCTCCACCCCCACGCCGGCGAAGGATAAATAATGAGGTAACTTCACCATATCATACGAAAAAAAAAATCTAGCCATTGATCACGATCACGCCTAACTGAAAAATCTAAATAAGGCCTTTTGGAAAGACGAGCTTCCTAGATTTTATTTCCAATTACGGAGATTAAGGTCAATGCTTTTTTTTTACATTTTACCTAGACATTTATATTTGACACAAGGTAAACTTATTGATTGTTACTTTAAAAAAACGGACTAAAACGTTGATACTCTATATTTGCTTAAATGTATATGGCACTCATGGATTAGATCTAGTTTTATATTAATGAAGCTGTTTGGCGAAAGTATTGAATGTTATTACGAAGAAAGTATTGATGGGACTATTGCAAGTGGCTTGCATTAAGGTGGTTCGACTAGGTTACCCAAAGCTTAAACCTCATTAGATGGCGCCACTATTGCAAATTTTCAGTTTTCATTTTTTGTGGAGTAGTCTTAAATATTGTGTAATGAATTAATAAATAGCGATTGATTTTTGTATGAAAACGAACCACCTTAATTAGGTCCAGTTGAGGAATTGCAAGATCTTAACAGACTTTTATTAAAAAGACAGTGACGGATTTTAAAACACCCTAAACGTGTTATTTTCAGGTTGTACATATTGCGCACGTGGCAATATTCTAACTGAAATATAATGCAGTTGGTATGTTCCTTGTATGTGAACTGATATTAGGCTTACAAGCATTTACAGTTCCGTATAGGAAATGTTTATGTTGATTGCGAACTTCATTGAACAGCTATTACCTGTTACTTTGCTGTGGTGGCATATGCGAAAGTTGATTTTTGTGATTACCTTTAACCTGACAGACTTCTTTATCCATTAGAACTATATATATTTGAATTGGACTCAACCTCATACTGATGAGGTTAAGGCGAAGGGTAGGGCAAGCCCTTTCCATACAAACTTTGTGCGCGTTTTTCTTCGTTTGTGTTTGCGCTACAGTTATTATTTTTGGTAAATATGCTTATTTTTCTGTTTGCTAGGGCTTGATGTATTATTTTTATTATTATTTTTTCTTGTATTTTTGTATTTTTTTTTAATAAAGAATAATTTCTACATCAAGTTCGGCGTATATCCAATATATACAAGCAAAAAATGAAATTAAATGCTATAGTGCCAAAACTAACGAATAAAACTTGCACAAGGTTTGTATGGAGAATGCCTTGCCCTACACTGCGCCTTAAGATACTTAAAATAAAAACTTATTACTTATATGCTCCCTCTTAGACTTTGTTTAGCCCGTGCCCATAGCGACAAGTACACTTTTATATGGTGTGCTGTACACTGGCTAAGTTACTTTACAAGCTTTCAAGTAAGGTTTTTGTTTGCTAGCTTCTAAAACTACTGGTGTTAGCGTGTTTGAGCTATTTTTTGATGGATATAAGAAACAACAGTCTAAAAAATCAGTAAAACTGACGAATATTTAAAAAATTATGTTGTGACTTGTTAGCAAGTACGAAAGTGATGATACTGATGATCCAACAATTTCTGACTAACCTGAAATCATCCGCACTGCACTGGCGATAACTGGCCTTTTTCCTAGCCTATTTATTACCTACATTATGACATATTGGCGACAACGACATAGATATTTCTAGGCTAGCAAATTATTATATTTGGCAGAAAGGAATCATGTTGTTTGCACCAGACTATTTGACTAGACTAGGTGACTATTTGGTATGAATAATTACTAATGCACAGCGAATTTAAGTGAATTCTGCACTATTTAATCAAAGCTAGAGTCATCACATAAATCCTTAGGACTTATTTTAATGAATACCAATCTGTAATTGGAAAAAGTATTAGGGCCCTGGTTATTATAGTAATCTATTAGCCTAAGGTCCGTATCGTTAATTATGGAAACAGGTTTGTTTACAAGTTTGGAAACAAAATAATGACAACATTTTGTGTTCGTATACCAATATATCAGGTATATAGTTATATTGCAATACAAGAGAAGAAAAAATAATAAATGCTACTAAATGAAGGGACTGCCGTAGATCAACGACTTTCAATTGTGATCAAACTGCAATGAATCGGGTATACATGATTATGAGAAAGTATGCTACTGAGGAAGTTAGTCTAAAACGGTTTACTTATCATTAAACGGTTCAGCATGAATCTTATTTTAAAAGATTTGCCTGGCTGCGGTAGAAAACGTGGCCTTTCAAGTCCTAATTTTGTCAGAAGACATGCGAGCAATTTGCCCAAAAAAAGGGATTTCCATCTGGAGTTCTCGAAAAAAAGGCAAAATTATACAGCAATGGTTTAGCGTGCCAAAGAGCGTAAGTTGCTGGTAACACATAAACAACCAAAACAAAGCAAAACCAAAAAAGTCTTCTATCAAAACTCAGGTTTGGAAGTTGTAAGACCAAAGTTTAAATAAAATGATACTATCATGGATCATGGACCATGAAATGTATGTCAAATTTGACTACAAAACCCTACTCGGACCGCAATTTTATACCGCAGTAAGAGGTACAAATATACCTAAAAACGATAATCACATTTTCTGCGATAAACAAAACTGCTGGTTTGACAAGCTATATGTCAATATGGTATGAAAGACTTCCGTTTTTCGTGAACAGCAACTTTACTTCGGATATTTACTAGAAGGAATGTTTTCAAAAGCGAGCACCTGTTCATTTGAATACCCATGGATCCTACATTATTCTGGTCCGATTTAGCCTCCTGTCACTATGCTCATCATATAGGGACCGTGCGCGTTGGAGGGTCTGCCATCTTGTGCTCTGAATCGGAACCATAAACAGGCACATTCACACGTCAAGTATTTTCTTATGCATAGTAGGTTCTGCCATCTTGTGGGCTACATCGGAACAATAAACATCCCAACTAGCAAAAACACGCTTAGAATAGTCTCAAGACTACAATTTTTTCGCTCTTATATTGATCTTATAGCATCGTATAAGCCCGGATTTGGGCACAAATTATAAGCGTATTTATTTTGATATCGTTCTAATATCAGTCTAATTGAATGCTGCTTGCATTTACAGTAATCTTTCCAAAACTTATTTAAGCTACCTTAGGCTAATATCGCTTTTACGTAAGTATCTTGTAAGCCTACATAGGCTTATATTGGTCCAACGTTAGAATCTTATGAGCCTTAATAAGCTTATTTAGATTTTTTGTAAGATCACACAGAGAGTTGAAACATTCTATTTGTGAAGTATAAGTGTACGAGTGAAATTAAATGCAGCAGCGTGACATAAATATGTTAGTGTAAGTATTTATCTAACTGTTTATGAATTATGTTTAAATATAATAACGTGCTCGTTATTATCGTGTGTGTTTATGTTTTATGGTATGTAATCACGTGGGAAAATATTATTTACTGTAAAGTAGACCCTGTTTTCCACTTCAAACTTCATGCGCCTGATCAAATATGGTATTTGTATCCGTTTATAATTATTTTATTTCTTTATTTGTACTAATAGTCAGCCATAGCTGTAGATGTATTTTTAAAGCGCACTATTAGACTATTATAAGATTATTTACACTAAATTCTGCATTCAGAATACAAATGATATGGCCATGTTGAATTAATTAGGGTTCCTTGGTTTACTTACTAAAACCCTAAACACATTTGTTTATCCTTACTAGATCACTTGACACATACTAATAAACTAAATGTTTTTTTTATTTAAGTGACAAGATTGGTGATGCAAAATGGTTGTATTTATGGATATAGACCATTACTTGATGAAGAAAGACTTCCGCATGTTAAAACATTTAACATGGCCTTGGGAAGAAACACAATATACAAGTCTTGTTATTAAGCTACTATGCCAATACATTCCAGGAGACAACTCATTAATTTGCACAATCTCTTTGTTTGTGTTAAGCAGTGTCCTTGCGTCCTTTGGTAGAACATTATTTAGTCTTCTGTTTAAAATAATTAGCAATCCATTTACTGCTGCATGAGGGATATTAAATTTTAACGCCCATTTTTGTAATTCACTTTTTAAGGCAAAATCTTTCTCATAATCTGTTTCGTCATCGGTCGAAGATTCTTTTTCACTAAAATCATTAATTTCACATACTGAAACTTTGTCCTCAACCTCTACATCTTTCATGCAAGCAGAACCCTCACTAATATTTTCACCAACACTACCTTGTCTTGGCAGGAGCTGTATATGTATTTGATTTACTTATGATTTTTTTGTACTTCTGAATTTTCCGCCGATAACCATCACTTCTCGAACGTTTTTTCCAGTTGTCGTAATCCATACCTATTTAAAATTACACTCTTACTTTAAATTACAAAAAAAAAATTAATTAAATATCATACTTACAAGTGTTCCCAAAATCGATTTAAGATCAAACGATCTTATATTGATCTTGTCTTTTGTGATATAACTATCTTTATCCTATATCACTCTAATATCTTACTAAAGTGCTGCTGTTGATCTTATTATGCTTGTTTATAGCTTTAAATAAGATCAGAAAAGTACGTACTTACAGTGTTCTTATGCTATGTTGATATTAGTCTTACATTCTTACAATAGCATTTAGAAAGTCTAATATAAAATCAAATCAACTTAGAGAATGGGGATATAAGACTAGGTACTCTCAAGTTCAATGAGACTTCGTAAATATTATTGTAGGACCAAGAGGCTTATAATAGTATTATACTATGTTGATATTAGTCTTACATTCTTACAATAGCATATATAAAGTCTAATATAAAATCAATCGAACTTAGAGAAAGGGGATATAAGACCAGGCACTCTCAAGTTCAATAAGACTTCGTAAATGTTATTGTAGGACCAAGAGGCTTATAATAGTATTATACTATGTTGATATTAGTCTTACATTCTTACAATAGCATTTATAAAGTCTAATATAAAATCAAATGAACTTAGAGAAAGGGGATATAAGACCAGGCACTCTCAAGTTCAATGAGACTTCGTAAATGTTCTTGTAAGAGCAAGAGGTTTATAATAGTATTATAAAATGCTCTTATATACATATATAAGACTAGGTAATAAGACTGACCTTACTAAAGCCGGAACTAGCTTGTCTAAGACTAATATAAGAGTGATGATATGTTCCAAAACAATAATAAGAGCTCTATAAGCTCATCAGTCTTATAAAGTGCGCAACCTGAGACTCTTTTGCTAGTTGGGATCACATTTACGCTTCGCGCCAAAAATCTGACAGCTCCTGTGCTGCCTCCTACAGTTCATGCACGCTCCCTATACTCGACTGGTGTCAAGAAAAAATATGTCAAATTTGCTGCGAAAACAAATGAAATCGAGCAATTCGAAACTAAATGTATTCGTACCCAAACAACCTTGCATACAAATGTATATCTGTCCAAGAGACAATGAAGTACAACAAAATCAAATTCAGGTAACTGGCCAAGGGAACCAATAAATAGCTGTGTACATATTATGTACTACGTTTTCATTATTATGTTAAACGATATAAGAATTCCATAGTTTTAATATTTTCTTTCCGTTATTTAACGTGTTAACACTAATTATGCAATTTTACTTGTTTCCATAATTTACGATACTCCATATACAAACAGATGATGTGTAACATGTTTTCATTTAATGCAGCGTTCAATGAAGTGCAATGCGATGACAATGTGAAGTAAATTTTGTGTATAATTTATAGAATTACGAGTATGTCAGAATCAGCTACAGGAGTTCTGAAACTAATCCGTGCACAACTCCTACCTACCTACATGGTGTACTCAATTATTTATAGAGAACCCCACGTCCCTATTGACACGATATCTGCCTTCGGACAGTTCTGTTTGTAGGTGTGGGCTCTATGTGGGAGTTGTACCATTCGGTGAGCTGACTAAGAGCGCGCTTGTTGCAGGCTCGGCCGGGGACGCCGCCAGCTTGCCGTCGCCTCTCGCCACGCGCCACCGCGTCGTCTGCACTCGACGCCCAACAGTCAACCATTAGTATACATTCCAATTACAACCTACAAAAAACTATCTAGAAATGTCACTTAAAACAATAATATCACTGATACCTAAAAGCAATAAATTAAGAGCATATCTCGAGATGTAATTTGAACTTTTTGCTTTTTAGGAGTCGAAGTTCCTGCGACTTATAGCAATGTGTATGTATGTGTTACTGTATTTGGTACTGAGGAAATTTGCACTGCCTAGGCTAATTGAGCCAGTGATATGTTGAACGACTGTTATACAATCCGTTTGACAGACTAAGATTTCTTGGCTTAATGTTAGTTGTGCTGCACTGCCGCAGACAAAAGCGCAGTTTTAGTGACTAAACTGCACGTTAGTGATTAAAGGTTTTAACGTGGCATTAGTGAGCCTTTGACAAATTGGAATGTATACTAAACACTTAGAGCATTTTTCAATGTAGGCTCTAAATACCTCAGGATTTTTATCGTCGAAAATAATAGATTTAAAATATATCTTTTGTTACAACATCGTGTTCTATAGTTTGAAATAAAGGTTCTGAATATAATTTACATATATATACATTTGTGAGGGGCTGTGTTATATGCCTCGTTTTTGTATAATTCATCTATAAAGTTAGGTAAACGATTTATCTGATATTAGAATCTTAATGCACCGAAATTAACGAATTTACGGTTTAGTTGCCGCAGCTGTAAAGGGATCACCCTACCGAGCAAATAATAGTTTAAAAATGAAAGTTGTTTTGCGGGTCAACAGCTTCGTATTGTGACACAGCTCACTCTCTGCAGGCCACGTAGCGTTGCAACTTACAGAAACGTCCTCGAAAGGCTGCGATGAGGCTGGTCTTCTAAAGTTGGTGTTAAGGATGCCGGTGCATCTGATCGTCAAACAACGAACTGCAACATGTTGATTTTAAATCAATAGCATCTTGGACCCACAGTTTGGTTTCCACAATAATTATTGTTTTTTTTAAATGTTAATAGAGCTTTATAAGACCAGTCCGCAGTTTTAATGTCGGTATCTATATGTACATACATAGTAAAAAAAAAAATAAGTGTCTCATTTTAATGAGATGTCATTTGTCTAGTTTTATATGCAGTGTTACCGATTTATAACGATTTTAGAATTCACGGATCTTTAGGGGAGAAATACAGGAAGACTTCATAGACGAAATACAAAACACTTTGTTCTGGCACCACAAATACACCTTCATTGTAAACATTGGATAATGGTAATTTTACCTAAAGAATTCAGGGTTTGACTTACTGTTAAATTTATGACCTCGACCTTTAGTTAAATATTTAAATTGTTAACTCCAACAAATTTACTACGTCCAAACAGTTTTCGAACATAAGTAACAATGACTTTATTGGACTTGTGTACGAAATGTCGTGTACGAAAACTGCACTAATCCGGTCTAATCCCAATAAAGCCTATTATCGCCACAGGTTTACACCCGGACCGGAGGCGACCGGTAAAGCGCTAAGATATGAAAGATAGTTTTAATTATTTTAACAGCGTGCGATTAGTCGAAGTCCAAATATTAAAAAAAGTTTTGTATTACGTCCGGAAGTTACTGTATAAATCTCAAATATAATTAAAAGCACTGGGCACGCTAAACGATTAATCTTGGCTGGCTACAGGAGCTCGATTTATATCTTTGCAAAAATGCCTTAAGATATCGTCTAGCTATTGGAACATACATGGAGTCTAAACGGACAAGATATTACCGTGTTTCCGTTATTTCTATATAGTTATTTCCCTTGCTCTGACTGGCCGCAAAATGTCATAAGCTTTTTCATAAGCCCTTCTTACGTAGGTATACGTTTGAACTAAAGGCCATGTCACTTGATAATTATTAGAATACATTTAAAAATTGAAGACAAACGTCATGGGAGAAATTTAGTACACAGAAAATTCAACGGTTTTAAGTTAAAAATTTAAAGGAGGTTTTTCTTAGTGGAATTAAAAAAAATGGTGGTGGTGGTCATACGTGTTTTCGACTTCGTACCGTTCCTGATATACGATTTCATTGGAAAGGCTTATACAGATAGGGATATATATGTTATTTTAAAACATATACATTTATACAGATACAAATACATCATATTGCCGACTTGTAGCGGGCTTGAAATGTTTTGAGCTGATTTGGCGCCGTAGCCATGATAACGATCGTTTATAACCAAATGCCAATAGAAAAATAAAAATTCAAGAGAATGACAGATGCGATCGAAACGTAACGTGATAATTTCCATAAATTCATTGACATATATCTAAGGACGGATCTTACGGGCAATATGAATGGGGCCAGTGCAGCGGTGTCACTCTTGGTTGATGAGTACGCATCACGCGCGCGTTTGGTCGCAAATAGTTGCGTTAGACTGCACGATTGGCTCGAATACTGAACTAGCACCATTCTTAGTGCCCGTATGGCCCGTCCTTTTTAGATATAGATGCATAAATTAGGTATTAGTTTCGAATCGCGTTTTTTATAAGCAATTGTCATCTGGCTAGGCCCCCTGACATGTTGAAGATTGCAATAGTTTTGCGAATAGTAATAAGTAATACGCAACTTCTCTAATAACATTTCTTGTGCATCTCGGGCGTGCTTGTATTTTTACAATTTGGGTTGAACGGAGAATCAATGGCTAAAATGACACCCAGTGATCGAAGATGTATACTTATTGTAACTGGCGATTACCATTGTTGCAGTTCTAGAAGATACGAACCAAATAACTGTTTCAAATATAAAATATTTACGTTGAATAAATCATTAAGTAGTATAATTAAACAAACCATTTCCTTGATGAGGATGGTATCTAATATTTTAGCATTACCAGTATCCGTCTGTTTTGTTTTCTATCCAAGTTCACATATTATTAACTAAAACGGGACTAAATTGTGTGCTCAAAAACTACTTATCACCTGCAGCACATGATTCACGAACGTCTATAAGGGAAATGCATTTACCTACATATCTCATTTCTATATTTCATACCGAGATAGATGATATTCAAATGATAATTTCCCCGGTAGCCACCTTTCTCGTAGTCTTTTCGGGAGCGCGGGCACAATGTGGCCAAAAGTGGGATGTAACTTGTATTTATTTACGCGAATAAATCCCGTTTTAGTTACTAAGGATATGTATGTATGTTTAGTGGTTTGTAAATTGTATACGAACGACATACTTATATGTTCTCATTTCAAGAATATGACAACATACTCTAAAGTGTCTACTTAACAAGACTTGACCCACGTTACGTTACACACGACTATTTAAGTTTACTTGAAGTGCCTTCTATATCTTAAATCATTCTTTTAAATAGTATCTTTGGAAGACAACCACATTTTGCTGCGGATGAAAAGTGTTCTATTAATAGTGCCTATTCACTTTGTAGTTTGAACTGTTCTGCATCGCTCATCTTAATTGATTAAGGGAAGACATGCCACACGAATATTCAGGTAAATGCCGACCTGTTTTAATTTCGAGTGCCGACATGTAAATTTTGCTTGTCGTATTTTCTAGCTCTAATTAATACCAGTTTCCTAAGATAGGGGTGCCGATTTCAAGGTAATCATACAGTAATGCAATAACCAGTAAGTGGTAAGTAGGTATGTTAGGTACTACTGACTGATGTTTCCTTGGTTGTAGATAGAGATGTGATTTCAACAGACAATTAGCTGCATGCATGAATATTTTTTAATTTTTTAAATCATTATTTATATCGGTTAACACCGAAAAACAATAAAAATACTTTTATAAATCTTCACATTATTTTATTAAAAAATATTTAAAATGTTGAAACGGACACAACTGACGTTTGTTACTAATATTGCTCGTGTATTTCAGCTACTCGACACTAATGATTCGTTTTATTATTTTTAAATACTATGAATGAACCTGAAAACCGTTCTATAGGCATTATCTATTGCCAAAGCATACAAAAAATTAGAAGTGCAGCTCACAATGTACAATAGCACTCAATATTTTTTTCAATAAAAATAAAATCGAACAAGAGTAAACCAATTTTGTTTGTAGATATCAATCGATCTGGTGGCAAAATACTTTTTACCTTTTGGGCTGGACCATAAGCTTCGGAGGTAAGCAGTAGGTATGAAGTCTGATATCACTTATATTCATTAATTTAATGTAAAGTTTTTGATTTAACTAAGTATTTACGAATTTATACACAATATTGAACAGCATATTTAGTCAAACCTTTGCACAAAACTTTTTAAATTGTATAGCATAGACAATTTGCCAGTTCTTAAGGCTCGTCTAGACGGGATTATCAAATTTACCAATTTGATCAGAAAATTAATTGGCATCAATCTCATCTATTAGTGTTTACACAATTTTAATCACCAATTTTAGATTTACGATAACACTCAAGTGCTCAAATTTTTAAAAATGTCCCCAAGCACGCATACTAATGCGTTGTAGGAGACCTAAATGTCGAAATCAATATGATATTCTGGCCCAACCAAAATTTAAAAATTGTAGGCAGGAGTTGACTTGTGGTTGAAGATTTTTTATTGATCTCAAAAGAAATATACATTTTACTTAATGAGATACAGACATGCATTAATGAATTCTATGTTAATTTGCGCCCCTGAGCGACAATTTGATTATATTTACAATTACAATTTTAATTTTATTACACTAAGTAAACTTCCCATAGAAAATTTGAATTTCTTGCATTTTTCTACTAACAAGTTGGGTGTGGTTAAATATATTTTCAATGTTTAATTTAAATTTAAAAGATCTTTTAAAATGACAATTTATTTGGCTGATTAGCTCTGAAGTTGGCACTGTTGGTGAGTCTTTGTCTATTGGCGGGAATGCAAAATTAAAAGCGAAGCGTATGATATTGGGAGGAGAGGAAAACACTTGGATGTATTGTTTCGGAATTGTAATATACTGGTGATAGACATCTACCATAATACATGCATCGACAAACCTATAATAATGCAAAAACATCCGTAATTTCGTGTTACTAACTGCAAACTAGTGTGTAGCGAAAAAACTTTTGATCGACGTGTTGTATGTAAGTACGTGCAAGTTTAAATAATAACAGTATTGAAACTCAACCAAGTGTTTATCTAGAAGTAGTCGACAATAACCGATGTTTGAGAATAACTATTTTTAATTAATCAAACGCGACTAAAATACATTTTTGTTTCAAAATCAGTGCGACGTAGAACAAAACAACAAATCTGACTGAACTGTGACGTCACGTGACGTTTCGACCAATTGCATTGCGTTTCGCTCATTAGCATTTCGCGCGCAATTTGTGTGATTTTTATTTATTATTTTAAGCAATTAAATGATAATTTTATAACTGAAATGCATTTGTAACATCCTATAACGATAATAATCATTCGAATAAAAATTATTTGGTTCAAATTTAAATTTCATGCATGAGGCTTTCAGGCTTGTTGCAAGCTGTTGGAGCAGCGACCCCACGTACCCGAGTGCTCCTGTGGAGTTATGTTACTCACAAGAAGGGGGGGGGGGGCAGGATTCTCTGCCTCTGGCTTGCTTATAAGCTTCAGGGATGGAAGTGAAAGATGCATAAGACGCGAGTTGGCACAATGGCTGTTAATAGCCACTGGGGGCACTGGGTAAAAAGCGGCGCACGCCTCGACACTCTTGAGCCGATCACACCTGTTTTGTTCTTGAGCCGTCCTAGGTGTCGCTTATTGTGGTGGCCCAGCTTGTGAGGCTGAGTAACCGTCTGCCGGAAATAAAATTGCATACCGTTTTATTAGGCAGGCGTCAGGTTTTTATCCCATAGTCCAGTACTTAGTCGATCGCTTTCACTCGATAACCTAGTTCATTTTAGATTCTATTAACTTTCAATAGTCCTTTTACCCTGGCGGGTGCTGCTTTTGCGTTCGTCTCATGACACGGGCAAGGCAACATCCGCTCGCTGTCGGCTTCGGCTCGGCTGTACGTGTTGGCTTCGGCTCGGTGCACGGTGATGGGAGAGACATAAAAGTTATACTCTTTTTCTTCTTCGTTGCCGCATCACTCCGGTCGCGACCACATAAGATCGTTATTATGTGCACCAAGGCTCCATTCTGCACGATTTTCCACCTTCCTAATAATAGGCGCCTGTATAGATTCCTGGCAGGCCTTCTTTACTATGTCCACCCAGCGGTTTGGTGGATATCCACTACCCCGTCCTCTATCCACCATGCCAAACATAATGCGCTTTTCGAAATTGTCCGGATTCCGTCTGGCTACATGTCCAAAGTAACTAATGATCCGCTGGAGACAAATATAACATAACAACCGGCACTGGTTTTTTAATTCCGTCCGCAGTGATCAGTAAACCCCGTAGTCAGCAATAAACTTTTTGCGTCTCTCCACTCACTGAGGCGTCTTCAAAATTTCCTTCCTCTTCAAACCAAAATAACTCTCGCTTGTTCGGTGTCATCAATTCGTACCTTCGAAGTGCCGTCAAGATACAGGTTTTGTATGAGGAAGATTAGGTGGTCCGGTATACCCATATCTCTCATAACTTCGAACATTTTTACCCAACTAATGCAATCAAAGGCTTTAGCATAATCTATGAAGCATAGAGCCATTGGCACATT
Organism: Cydia pomonella; assembly: GCF_033807575.1. Classification (NCBI taxonomy): domain Eukaryota; kingdom Metazoa; phylum Arthropoda; class Insecta; order Lepidoptera; family Tortricidae; genus Cydia; species Cydia pomonella. The sequence continues at coordinate 12,827,978 of NC_084703.1, read as the reverse complement.
GAACTCTCTGGCCTTTTCAATCAACTGCCTTAAGTTCAATATCTGCTCTCTTGTGCCCCCACCTCTAACAAAGTCTGCCTGCTCCTTTGCAATCTACACGCTGATGAATCTTTCCAGTCTTTCTAACCTTACTCGCATGTGATGTGAGAGAAATTGTGCGGTAGTTCCCGCATTTCCTGGTAGAGCCTTTCTTGTGTAGTGGAACGACAACGGAGTCCATCCAGTCCTCCGGCCATTGACCAGTTCTCCAAACATTATACTCTACTTGAGGGTAAAAATAAATGATCTATTGTCACTTCTTGATTTTTGAGTTTTAGTGAATTTTAAATTTGTGTAAGAATTCGCGCGGCATAAATACGACAGGCTTGGTTAAAACGTGAAGCCCAGTCTAGAAAAGATATATATGCATCGTAATAGCTCTTTTTGGCTTGGCCTCAATATTTTACCTTAACTCAGATACCGGGAATATAATTAAGATACGAAAAAAATGCAGCAATAGTACAAGACGTAAACAGTTTTTTGACAAGTCTAAACGACTAAAATCGCAAAAACATAGGAAATAATAATATAAGCAGTAATTTGAGTGTCAATAGGAGATGAGAATATTTTATTACAATAATGCATCAGTGTTGCCGAATATTCGTGGCATCTCTATTCATTACATTTTTTATTAAACATTTCCACCAGATCCTTATTATTTCCGTTTAAACTAGCACCACGTTGTCATAGGAGTTTTTATAGATCATCCCCTTTTAAATATCCGTAGTATGCCATAATATTTAGGTTTTTAGAGCTCCGTACAAAACTTTGTTGTTGACGGAGCTCTTATGGAATCACTGTTATTTATATATGTATATATATATATATATATTTTATACTACGTCGGTGGCAAACAAGCATACGGCCCGCCTGATGGTAAGCAGTCTCCGTAGCCTATATACACCTGCAACTCCAGAGGAGTTACATGCGTGTTGCCGACCCTAACCGTATCAATTCTCCCATTTCTCGACATTATTAAATTCTGTATTTTAATTAAAAATAAAATAATTTAAAAATATATATATATATATATATATATATATATTTGCTTAACACTGTTACACAATAAGTATGTACCGTAAACTCAGGTAACTTTAGTCCACAACTTTCAAATTCAAGTTCCAGTAAAATATGTATAAGTATTTTTCAAATTATGTTGAGTATGTAATGTAGAAAAAGCATTAGTATATCCAAGCTCGAAAAAGTCGAAAATAAATGTAATGAGTTCCAAATTTGTAGTACAAATCAGAACGGCTTGTTAATAATCAACGTTAAAAACTGGACCACATTTGTATTATAGGATAGGATAGGCTATAGTTACCTGAGTTTACGGTATGACAAATTTGCTACTTTTATAAAAAAAAAAAAACAAGAATGAGAATCTTTATCGCTGTTCGTGTTCGTAGATTAATTTACCCCGCATATTATTATTATGCATCTAAATTCTCTTTAGGTGAAAATTAGGACCCTCGAGTACAATGGGAAAACTCTTAAGTAAATCGGCAATTTCCATTAAACAACACATAGAATTTGTGTTTGCCTGATATAATCCCCCTTATCTTATATAAATAGAATATCAGCCTAATCCAATGTTTGTTTTGATATCTCATTGTAATTATTCGATGCATCTTTGCGTGTAGTTATATATCCTGAAATTGAACAGGTGTCAAATATGCCTAGATTTTAATCAAATGCATTTCCTAATTATTTCGTTGGTGTACCTCAGAACAGTATATATATTGCTAATTAAGATAAGGCAGAAGTATGTCAGAAATTACTTAAAATGTAACTCCATCATTTTAAATTATGTCGAAATATGTTGGTAAATATATGGCCCTGCCCTATTATGGGCTAAACTACATTGTAATTTTTATACAAATTTATACTAGAAGAGTAAAAAACGTATGAAGAGTCCCAATCATCCCATTTCGTTCTCATTACTTTGTATTCCGTATATGAATACGTAATTTTACTCTTGGCATTGCGGCTACCAGTCAGAAATACCTCAAGTGATTCTTCAGTGGCTTGTTTCTGAAGGTGTTTGATTAAAGTAATTGTTTTAACACCCAATGTCTACGATTTAAATAAATATAATATACCTAGTTTATTGTCTTCAGATGTGTCTCGGAAAAGATAAAGACCATTGATTGAGTGATTGTGTTAATGATTACGCATTCCTAATTATTTAACATTACTCTGTGTAATATCGGAGGTGCGTGGTAAAATATTTATTATTTATAATAAGATTTTTAAATTAATGACTAGTTCGAACGAAAGTTTAAAAAATAATTTAATAATTAATGTCCTATTGTGTTTTTTAATTTTTATGTGCGTTGCATGTTTGACGATTGCGATTCGTAGATACCCTAATTAATTTAGGCAAAAATAATTTTAGAAAACGGCAGGAAAGATTCAGATTTGTAACACTTTTGTTATCTGTAAATATTAGGTATCGTTTAAATATTTGTAATAAAGATACCTTACCATAATATTGATGTTTAATTTGTACTTTAATATTTTGACAGGTTTTTTATATCACTTATTACAAGGTATTTTTTATCAACAAAGAATAATAAACAAACAATAGTACATTACGATACAAGTGCGAAAAAAAAGGAAATTCGAAACGAGTGGTGATAAATTAAAACTGTACAGTCAGCGTCAAATACTTCGTAGCAGTCAAAGTGGCCAAATAGTTCGGTACACCATACTAAATATATGGTGTACCGAACTATTTGGCTACTTTGGTTGCTACAAAGTATTTGACGCTGACTGTACTGTAAATATATTATTCCTACTTCTCCTTTGTTATCTGTCATTTATACATTCATTAACACTAATATAAGAACATACATAAAAGGTTTCAAGAAAAGTCTATATTGTCTATTCCTCATAACACATGTACTTTAAAATCGTTATAACGTTACTGCGATTAATCGCTACCAACGTAACAAAATCAAAACTAATACAGTTTCAAACTAAGTGCATTGCTGCCAACTTACAAAATATTCATTTGGCTGCATAGTAGAAACAATTGCTTCATAATTCAGAAACACGCATGTGACACCCGTAATATAGCAACACCCATAGACTACGAAGTCCGCTTAGCGTTGCTTGTTAGTCTCCATAGGCTACTGGGGCCAAAGTCGAGAAAAAAACTGTCCAAAAATTTTAATTTGGCAAAGAGCAACTACCTACCTACAGTTACGAGGTGTCGCTGACCGGCCGGGCCGGGCGCGTAACAAGGTATGCTCGCGTATCTTAGCTATATACTTTTGCTGTGTTTACCTAAATTATGATTTATTTTTGTTGACTCGTAGGAAAAGTATGCAACGTTGTATAAGTAGGTCAAAAAATGCTCGTGGCGTATTCCTTTACAATGTTCGCCAACGCCTTCGGCTCCGGCTCACATTGTAACTCACGCCACTCGCTTTTTTTGACCCTTCTTATACAACTGTTGCATAAAATACTATAAAACTACACTAGTACACAATAATTAAATATACATATACAACATCCAACTTCACCCGCTTCGGGAAAAGTGCGTAAGATGCTGGCGGTGTTGCCCCGTTGCACAGCCAGGCTTAATTTTTGTTTTCTTGTTATAACGCGTTCTAAATTTTGGCTGATTTTGGCGTCTGGTATCTTGATTTATCTCAGCAATTCCAAAACTCATGAAAGTATTATTTGATGAGCTGGTTATTCATGGCATCTATTTCATTTCTGTAGTTGCCGTTACACGATTGGCTAACTTGTATAGCAGAGGAAATCAAAGATGGCTCTTTTTAACCCTTTAGTGGGTAACGACAAGATATTTGGCGTCAGACAACTCAGACATTTATTTTTTTATGTCAACGCGTTGTTAGTTAACATAAATTTTAGCAGGTATAGCTAGGGTTCAGCATCAGCTCTATCTTGGGTACTGCTCTCCTAAGTGCTCATCAAGACGTGTTGGATGACCAAAATGGCGTGTGCCTATGTTGCACCAAACTCGAGTTCTATTAGGTACTGCCAGGGTTCAGCGTCAGCTCTATCTTGGGTACTTGGGCTAACCATTGATGCTGGATTGAAATAGGCATCCCATATTGACACCGTATGTCAACGACTGTCCTCTGCTTGCTTTGCTCTTAGCAGACTTTGCCCGTGCCTCAGTTCTACTAACGTAAAAAAGGCCTATTACGGTTATTTTAACTCTATTTTAATATATGGAATTGACCTTTGGGGCTCGGCTGCGGAACGCGAGCGAGTATTCAGGCTCCAAAAAAGAGCAGTGCGCATTATCGCAGATGTGAGTTGTGTTCAGAAACCACAAAATCTTAACTGTACCCAGTCTTTATATCTTAGAACTGGCTAAGTACGTCAGAAAACACATTCATCTCTTCCGTACCAACGCTGATGCGCACGGTTCCATTACCCGACGGCGACATGAGCTGAGCTTGCCGCACATACGACTCGTTAAAACAAAAAAATGTCCTAACTACATTGGTACTAAGGTTTACAATGCAATCCCTCCAGCAATTAAGCAGGCTTCAAGCTATAATGTAATCAAGTTTTGCTTTTATTTTACGTACAAGCTTTTGTACGTCAAATAAAAGCAAAACTTGAAATTGACGCTTTGTACTCGATTGATGAGTTTTTTGGTAGTACTCAATGAATAAATAATAAATGGACATGTAATCAGGTAATAAGAAGTCTATAGTATAAAAAATAATAATATTGCAATCTGAATGATTGAGAACAAAATGTACCTACACTATACTTATTGACTTAATAATATAAATATGTACCTATTTAACTACGTATGTTGTTTGTTATAAATTTGACGTGTAAAATGAATATTTTATGAATAAAAAATTGAAATTGAAATACTGTTCTCCCAAGTGCTCAGCAAGATGTGTTGGATGACCAAAACGTCGTGTGTCTATGTTGCACCAAACCTGAGTTCCACTAGATACTGCCAGGGTTCAGCATCAGCTCTATCTTGGGTATTGCTCTCCCAAGTGCTAATCAAGACGTTGGATGTAGAGATGGGTAGGGGTGAGTAAATACTGAATATTTACTCAAAGCACTCGGTAAAAACTCGTATTTTCTCATTTAGGTGAGTAAAAACGATTGCTAATAAATTATTTAAAAAAGCGGCCAAGTGCGAGTCGAACTCGCGCATGAAGGGTTCCGTACCATTTAAGACGTATTAAAAAAAATCTACTTGCTAGATCTTGTTCAACATTTTACCACTTTGGACACACATTTTACCACTTTGGAAGTGTCTCTCGCGCAAACTATTCAGTTTAGAAAAAAATGATATTAGGAACCTAAACATCATTTTTGAAGACCTATCCATAGATACCCCACACGTATGGGTTTGATGAAAAAATTTTTTTTAAAAATGTTATGACGTATTAAAAAAAAAAACTACTCACTAGATCTCGTTTAAACCAATTTTCGGTGGAAGTTTGCATGGTAATGTATATCATATATTTTTTTTAGATTTTTCATTCTGTTATTTCAAAAATGGCTCAAATGATCACGTTCAAAGTATTTTTTTTAATACTATATTCTACGGCTAATCTCCCGATATTATTTCATTTTTTTTAACTTTGGTTTGAAAGATAAGGAGTGATAAAAAAAATTCGGCCTTTAGAAACAGGTTTTTACAAAATGATTCAATTTATCCAAAAAAGTTTTTAGAAGCATTCAAGTTATATTTAAAGACCCATTTAATGATGTGTAACATGTATGGAGTGCTCCCCTTAAAAAATATTTCTTAGCTTACAAAATACACCCATACTTCAAATTTATATGCCCCTTTCAGCACTCTAAATAGTTTATACCCACCAATTTGGGTATAAACGAGTAAATACTGCTAAATTGAGTAAATACTGAGTATTTACTCATTACCCATCTCTGGTATAATGCGCATAGCAGTGCGCTTACAGAAATTGGTCAGTATATCAGTAGACAAAAATGTAGTACTGTAAGCTACTATTTTCTGCCGTTTATGTCTTTTCTATGGGAGCGCGGCGGCACGTGATTGGTCAAATTCTTTATAGTTGAGTTGAGAAACACAACTGTAATGGTTGAATTAAGATTCCGTATACAAAACTATAATAGCGTACTTCTCATGTATGGGAGGGAGCCTTCTTCATGTATCATGTGTGTGTATGTGCCATCTTTTTTCATGTATGGGAGCGCGGCCGCACGTGATTGACTACAGAGTATCGAAATGAATATTATAGTTGAGTTTAACGCAATTATATAATTAACCAGCCAAACCGAGTTGGTGGTAACTACTGGGATTCTTTTTGCCAGTAGTTACCAGTGGTAAACGGTGGGGGAAATAAATCCCAGTATTTACCACTGGTAACCAGATACTATGGTAGTGGGTATAACCCGGTATAATTTGTTTGTCTTCCCCATACATTAGAACATAACTTGACCGAATCATTTTCTTACGTTACAAAAAAGGTACAAATATCTCAAATATATGCACAAAAAGTGAAGTCAAGTTAGAAGATAGCAAAGGCTTGTCTGCTCCCAATAATAGTGCTAAATCACTGCTGAATGAAATTTGAATGCAAAATGTAGGGTATGAAAACTTTAGATTTTTTTTATTTGTGTTTGAGTCGATGGACTGCATATAAATGCAAACGTGAGAGTCAGAATGGCGGGTGTACCTAAATAAAAATAATTGAAAAGCATACCATATTTTTGTACCTAATTTGTGCTATTTAGTACCTCCGTTAAAAAAATTTTTACCTCACGGTACACAAAGTTATCATCAAAAAACAGTACACCCGCCATCCTGACAGTCAGAATAGCGGGTGTACTTTATTACGCTATGTTCCCGTGGTTATTGATAAATTCTATAAAAGCCAAATTTTTGTACCTTTTTTGTACCTTATGATTTTCTGAGTTATTTGAACTGAACAGATTAAACATTAAAGGTACTAAATCCTGGCTTAATAAAAATAATTGTACCTTAGCGTTTTTTCTTAAAAATGCCTGCAAAAGTATAATAGCAAGCAAAATATAAATGAGTAAAACTTGGAAACCACAAATAAAATGGATCATGTTATAATTGAATATGAAGGTACAAAAATTTGGCTTTTATAGAATTTATCAATAACCACGGGAACATAGCGTAATAAAGTACACCCGCCATTCTGACTGTCAGGATGGCGGGTGTACTGTTTTTTGGTGATAACTTTAAGTACCGTGAGGTACAATTTTTTTAAAGGATCTAAATAGTACAAATTAGGTACACAAATATGATATGCTTTTCAATTATTTTTATTTAGGTACACCCGCCATTCTGACTCTCACGCTATGCAAGCTGCCAACTCCTCCTTCAGGCGTCTTCTAATAGTCCATTGGCTAATAGACACTTTCGGGGTCTCGAGGAGCTTCTGGCGAAGCTTAACAGCATTCAGTATACGATGCCGTCCACAGCTATGGTTTTCATTTAATTTTATTTAGGTACACCTGCCATTCTGACTCACTACAGAGCTGCAAATGGCCCATAACTCACCTCAATGCACCGAAGAGCACGACGCATCTCCGCTCGCGAACATTAAGTTTGGTACGACCCTTCAGCAATGGAGCCCCGGACTTTTCTCCGACGAGTGCAGCATAACTTTGTTCGGTAATACCGGACGAGCACGAGTCTACCGAAGGCCTGGGGATCGGTTCCCGCAATGCTGCATCGAGGAACGTGTTGCCTATAGTGGTGGGTCGATTATGGTCATGCCAAATTGATACTCTATGCTCATTTCTTTGATATTGGCGTGTTATATACCATCGGAAAAGCTGGTTATTCAGTTTTAAATGTAATACGTTTTTGAAAAAACGAAGCATTTTCAGTACAAGCTTTTATCGCTGACTGTACTTTTCTTGTCACAGGCAACTAATACTCATCGAGACAATCCAAAAAAACCCAAACACTGGCTAATAATATCGGACAATGGGGCCTACGTATGCAGAAGTGGTCACGTCACTTATCGTCCCCCTTTGTCTTAACAAGAAATATCTACAGTATGTATTTTTGATATAACCTCAAACTTAAACTAGATGTAGATTTTAGTGCTATAAAACAATTCTGAAAGATTTTTTTAGTTTACTCTTCACTTCCAGAGCATAATTAATTTGTGAATTTTTTCGAGCGGCAATGTATTTCGTACATCATGGTCACTTGTGACAGTTGTGACACTTGTGACGCCGCGTCATTAAGTGCGACGTTTTTAGTTAAAACAATGTAGTGATACATTGCTCGCTGAATTATTTCATATGGAAAAATAAAAATCGTCCATTTTTTATAAAACCTATGAAAATGTGTTAATTACAGCCTAATCTAACTGCCCTTTGGTTATGTGGTCGTATCAAAAATACACGCTGTATATTAATGACGTGAGAACATTCATCTAGTCTAGATGCCACATACTTAATTATGAATTTTCTTGCGCTACAGTTACATCAGGCTAATTATCGTTTACAAAATCAGATTCTTTACAATAGCCTAGATAACTTCCATTCGGCTGGCTCGAGTTAACATGGTTAGGAACATTCAGATGAAAACAAATACCTCAGTTCGGAAGGTATCAGTTATGTCCCACTGTTATGAGAGATATGGCCATGTCATCGGTTGGCCGTTATCTCTTTGTTGGATCACTCCGCTTTTGATTTTGAAAATCATATTTAGCTTATCCTCACGCAGAAGTACAAAACTTAAAAGATTCACACCGAAGTACCAGTTTACTATACCTACAAGTCTATTTACCATTTATTTACTTACCATAAAGTTACAAAGGAAGGAACATACGTGTAAGTTAATGTTGAAGAAAAGTCATACCGTTTTTCCTACCAATGTACTGGAGAAGGGAGGTGTAAGCGGCGCCGGTGGCGGCGCACTTTGCCGCCAGTAGGTACAGTGTGCTAACATGCGGCGGTGGGCGGCGCTGTGGCAGGCCTCCACGCTTCTGCTTGTGGGAGCCACGATCAACATTGGATTCTTCACACGATCCAGAAATTTTTTACCACCACCACAGGTAACACATATTTCATATAAGGTGTTTTGAGAAATTCCGAATGATGGATAGGAATGATTTCAGTGCAAACTTTGGAAATCTTCTTCGTCATATTTATTGACATTAAACTGACAGTCGTGAGTGGTTTCGTAAAACTGTCCATTTTCGGAATTACTCCATAACTACCACCTTTAGTTTATGAGTGCGCATTGCGATTATTTTCAGGTTTTTGTTTGCATGAATAGTTATTTGTTTTACAAGGGGGCAAAGTTGTTGTTTAACCGCTCGTGCTAATATTGACACCCGAGCAAGCGAAAATTCCTAAATTGAACCACGAGCGAAGCGAATGGTTCGAGAAGTTGAATCTTGAGCGTTGCAAGGGTTTCAAGGCACGAGGATTAAACAAGCTTTTCCTCCGAGTGAAACACAAAACTTTTCACCACACCACCGCGAGGAAAATATGACTAACTATGAAATACCAAAAAAATCAAACCAAATCAAATCCAAATGAATGTAATATAAAAAAATATCATTCAAAATCATCATTTAAAAGTCAATTCTACCAGCTAATATAAGGAAACAACTCAAAATTAGCATCTGATTACTTTGCCTCACATGTGGATAAAATGCAACTTTCTCATTAGTTTTTGAACAATCAAGACGGCCTTTATCAGTTGGTGCGGTTAAAAACATTATTTCATCATATAAAAAGAAAACTTTCTATATTTGTTCCACGCTAGTGCAAATGCAATAAATACAGACAGCAAAGTACCTAGTGTAGCCATAAATTGTTAATACGGTAACTATACAGAAAAATGAATTAATACTTTCATATTAAGTACTTAGACATACTTATAAAAATGCCTACTGATTATTCGATATTGTGATAGTTTGCGTTTATACTCGTAGGTACATTCTTTTTAATGTAATGAACGACAGGAGCACCTTAAATTCACGCACTATCTTTTCACCACCTCCGTCGGGAATTTTGATCCTTAATTTCGGTAACAAACTAAAATAATAGTTATTTGTGGGGGCAAAGTTGTTGTTTAACCGCTCGAGCCAATATTGATACCCGAACAATCGAAAGATTCTAAAATTGAACCACGAGCGTTGCGTGTGGTTCGAAAAGTGGAATCTAAAGCGTAGCGAGGCTTTCAAGGCACGAGGGTTAAATAAATTTTGCCACCGAGTGAAACCTAACATTTTTCACCACACTAAATATCAAACCAAATCAAATCCCAACGAACGTTTTACCGTCCGGCACGTGTGATCAAGGCATAAGCTAGGGGTTAATTTTTTTTGGGAATTATCCGATTACCCTCACATTTAAAAAGATAAGGTTGAATCCATCATTCGATATACGATAAGGTCGATAAACAACATCGTTCTCCCAAATATGATCTTCCTCTTATCAAAATTATCGAGTTTCAATAAATAATTTAAGGCGAAGTTTGTCCTTGTCAATTGGTGGTATTTTTAAATCCATTGTAATATGAAGTAAGTGCTATGTATACAATCGCTGGGTCCTTTAGCATTATAGTTAGTTACAAGTTACGAACTAATGTACTATAAGTGGGATTTTTTAAATAAAATATAATAACAGCAAAGTCATAACTATCATAAGAACCTACAACTGAGAACAGTTTAGATATTTTTTTTCAAACGGTAGAAATGGTTACGCGATTACCTTAAGTTCTATAGGAAATATCAGAAATCGGCTTAGATAATCTCACCTCAAGTCTTCCGTATAACTTACCTATGATCGAAAAAGGAATGTTAAATAAAATAATAGTTACCTAATATATTGAAATTCTCTTTCATACCTACTTTATTGGCTTTGTTTTAGTACCTATAAATTTATTATTTACTTCAATTTGTTAGTACATTTTACCCAATTTGTAACAATTCAGTAGGAATAAAACATGAAAGTTGTTTAAGTTCCTATACTATTTTAGTAACCGAGTAGTAATTTATAGCAGGAATTATAATTATAAAATATATTTCATCCTCGTGTTTTAAGCATTTAAAATATGTGGAGTGCATAGAAGCGAAAGAAATGTGGACTACGAACGCGATATGCGAAATGTGGCTGTTATTGTTGCATTTTAGAGCCAGATATATTTTATAATTATAATTTTTTTACATATAATTATTTGCTAATGGCGTACAATAATCTAATTATCATACTTATTTAATATCAACCAGAAATTGTACGTTTTACTCTACTGGGGGCCTAGCCAAGGTGCCGATTGTTTGCGCTACGACAACAAAATGCTTTCTGTCTCTCTATCACTCTTACATCTTAGATAGCATTTCTTTGGCGCAGCGTAAACGATTGGCATCTTGGCTAGGCACCGGGGATAGATGGACGGTAACTTGGTATTTTTTTCTTCAACACAAACTTACAATTCAAATTATATTAGTTACATGGTTATTATTATGGATATTATAATATCTCGAGGAAATTGGCCTAATCCCGACAGAAAAGGGCCTGTTACCTCTTTAGGATGAAAAGCTTGATGGTAGTGGCTTTCACAATATCTTAGGAGCGGACTTCAACTCTAACTTAAAACTATTTAATTTAATTAAACTAAGTACATATTATAATATTTTTTCTTTGTTAACTATTAATGGTAGTGTGATTTTATTAAAACCAAAACTTTGATAGAAAAGAAGAATGAAATGTAACTACTTAAATAAATATACGTGCAGTGTGATGACGAAGCGTGTTGTGGAATTGTGGATGTTTTTTGCTTGTTTACGTATATATGTGTCAGTGCACATGGAAAAGTACCTTGTTGCAGGTATTGAGTTCTGCATAGTTCCAAAAAGTAGATTAAATTTGCTATCAATACAAAAAAGAATAATGACTGTAGGTGGAACCACTATTTTTATAAAAAAAATTGAATTTTCGACTTCCGAAATGCACAAGTTGAGAAAATTGCATTTAAAGTTTATAGTGGCAAAAAACACACTTCTACTTCGAAGTTACATAGTGAAGGGTATAATCATAATCTTTGGATGTTAAAGAAATATAAAAAATACATGTTAATTATTCTGATTTCTTAGGTTGAACATGCCAGGGTGGAAGAAACACGAAAGTGTTAATTATACCCAATTCATAAAATAATGAGATTAAAACTGTTAATTTCTCATCATATTTACATATTTTATGGCATTTTGGGACAATTGAATGAAAGAAAACTCCATAATCATAAAGAAATTTAATAATTACCGCATTTTTAACAATTACAATAAAGATCACTTATAATATTAAAAATCAACAAAATAATTAGTATATTCATGCTATATCACAAGATCAAATGGTATTGAGCGTGGTGTACCACAATGGTATAATAGAAATGGTGTTAAAGCAGTTTTTTTTAACAATAAAGTTTAGTGACTCGGTCGAAACTTTTGTATGGAAACGTAACTAGGGTACCTTGTCACGACATTTACTAAACTTTAGTAACTTAATCTCGAAGATCACTATTTTAGTAGGTACCTATAATGCAAGAAATATCTGTAATAAAATGTTATTTAGGATAATCATAGTGGAAATCAATGTATTCTTATTTATAAAAACTTCTGTTTTAGTCGTGTAAGACATAAAGTTTAGCATTTTACTAAACTGGGTACCTTGTCACGCTAAGTCATTATCACATCTTACATAAATGGAGTAAAACTAGAATAAATAACTCAATTGTGTACATAACTGCACCTAATTTATGATTTATCAGTCTTTCAATCAATATTATAATACTAATTAATTATACGTCAAACAACTAAAATCACAGCTCAATTTTTCATTGACTAAATTCGAGATCAACAAATTAATTTTTATTAATACCTACAGAAACACCTCGTGACGCGACCTTGGTATCGGTATTTTCCCTCAATCTATCCTCAGCATGGTCGCGTCACGACACACGATAGTGAAGGTGCAATTCTGTATCGATATCGATGAAATAGGCTTGGTGAAATATTCCGGGAATGCTTATTTAAATCAAAATACTTTGTTTTAGTACATAACATAATAAAATAAGTAAATGTAATGTCGAGGTCTGTAATGATAGAATTATTGGATTTTTTTAATATATCGCAAATTCTCAGTGAATTCCACCAAACCTAATTTATTTAAATCTTCCTTAAAATAATTAGTATATAATTTACCGTTACCTTCACCACCTCTCCAGCCTCTGATCTAAGTAATGGCAAACGTATGAAATTAAAATAAATAGTAATTTCATACAAGAGTCATGCAAGTTGAATGTTTTCTTATAAAAAACATTTAAGTATTTTTTTTTGTTTAAAAAATCATTTTGCTATAGACCGATCCTATACCCTATCTTAGAAAGAGGTAGTTGACTACCCGCGATGGAAATATTGACAAAACTTCAAAATTTAAAGGCTTTTAAGACATGGCGTGACAAGGTACCCTGACTACTAAACTTTATAGTCGGAGAAATACACTAAAAAACATACTTCATTTTACAGATATTCTTGTACACACGTGTTCCTTAGGATGTAAATAACCCAATTATAACACAAACCCATTTTGGCACTTTTTCACCAGCTTCCACAAAAACTCATGTAACTCGGTAACTAAATGTCGTGACTAGGTACCTTTCCAGATGCACTGACACATATATTGACGAAGCCTGCGTTATGGACCTTGCCTCTGTCTTGATTTGATGTCAAATTGTGTTCTTAATAAAGGATTCTTATTAAAGCTTCTTTTTGTATACGCGCTATATGTATTAAGCTTTTTGGACGTTTTTGGATTGTTTATTAGAAAATATTGAATTCACTGGAAGTAAATTTTGTTCGATAGAGAAGCAGCGAGGACTTTCATTTACGTCACTTGTTCGTAAATGAACAATACAAGTAGGTAAGTACAGTTCTTTACTGTAAAATATCGTGTCTACATGTTATAATCTACTTCTACACGTACACTCAATACGGAAATTAGTATTGCGCTAAGTATCGCAAGTGAATGATAACATTGTGATCTATATGGATAATAAGCGGTGTAAAAAATCGAGCATTCGTGCTTACGAATAATTCTTGCGCCGTTAACAGCACGGTAATTGCCAATTTGCGAGTATTTCATGTTAATTGCTTCTGACGTGACTGAATCCGCACGAGTAGTCGCATCATTCATTCCCACTGTGTGCTCTGAGTAGGGTTTGCAATCCGGATGTATGAAATTATTTTCCCATACATTTCAGATCCATCGTGCAAACCCTAACTCTGAGATTTAACCACATTGTGATGTTGCGAGAATTAGGGGTAGCTATTGGGATTTTCAATACAGTAAAACGCCATCCCGGCGGGGGCAGTAGGGATGTGAATATTTTTTTTGTAGCTATTTAATTTTCGCAATCAGGTTGCCCTGAAAGTAATTTAGTTATATTTTTGAATAATTTATTTCTTCTTCTCGTAACACTTAAGTAGTAAGTTTTTATGTGTGATTTGAAAAAGTGTTTGTCAACCTGTCGGATATCATTTATAAATATACTCCTTACGAGGCTTATTTAAAAAAAAAAACAGATATTACATTTTCCTTATTATATCGGTTTTAACTTAGAAAACGATTCAACCGTATTTGATAATTCTTATGACGTGAGTAGGCATGTATTGAAGGGGGTGTCAAACTTCCGTTTGGCTAAAATACTTTTCGCCGAATTTCACTTCCCAATAAACGTATCGGAATAGTTTCATTTCCCAAATGAATCTTTGGCAATTAATTTGTTTGGTCAATTTATCATTTTCAAATTTTATTAAGACAAAAACTTATTTAGCAAGCGTTTTTAATAGCAAAACTTATATTCCAAAAAAAATGTTTAATCCAATTGTCACTTCGCAAATTTGGCAAATAAGCATCTGTATTTAAATTTCTTATATTTTTTGTTGTGTTTGAGTTTTTATTTTTTATATCATTTCTACTCCGATTCAGGAGTTTTTTTTACATTTTTACCGAGAAAGAACTATCCCCAATTGTTTTGTTTTATATGACCATAATCTAACGGACAAATAAAAATTTAATGAAATTTTGGAGACACTTTTGTGCTCGTTATTCTGACTGGAAATAATATGTATAAGTGACAAGTGTTCACAATTCTTAAATGCAAATTGGGGGTACAGCTTTAAGAAGAAAATATAATGATAACCCAATAAACGTATCGGAATAGTTTCATTTCCCAAATGAATCTTTGGCAATTAATTTGTTTGGTCAATTTATCATTTTCAAATTTTATTAAGACAAAAACTTATTTAGCAAGCGTTTTTAATAGCAAAACTTATATTCCAAAAAAAATGTTTGATCCAATTGTCACTTCGCAAATTTGGCAAATAAGCATCTGTATTTAAATTTCTTATATTTTTTGTTGTGTTTGAGTTTTTATTTTTTATATCATTTCTACTCCGATTCAGGAGTTTTTTTTACATTTTTACCGAGAAAGAACTATCCCCAATTGTTTTGTTTTATATGACCATAATCTAACGGACAAATAAAAATTTAATGAAATTTTGGAGACACTTTTGTGCTCGTTATTCTGACTGGAAATAATATGTATAAGTGACAAGTGTTCACAATTCTTAAATGCAAATTGGGGGTACAGCTTTAAGAAGAAAATATAATGATAATTTATTTTAACTTGTATGATACAGGTATTGCAAAGTATCAAGTAATTATTTGCAATAACTTGTCAAACAAGAGTTTCGCTAACTGTAAATTGGGATAACTTGTTTTGCCAATCATTTTTTGGGAAATTATTATTTGGGTATAATAGTTTGGGATGTGATACTTTGGGAAAACAGGATACGTAGAGATGATAGAGGGGTGAGTTGTTTGTAGATAAAGGTTGTCAATTTACACTAGCAGTCAAATGTTTACTTTTACTTTACTATTTTTACTCTGTAATGACATCTATTGAGACTGTCAACTTAATATTTTTATCATAAGAAGAAATCTCGATATAGTTATTATGTATAAATATTTTTAATCAACTAAGGCAAAGGTCAAAAGTACAGAAAACATTAAATTGTTTTGTATAGGAGCATAAATAAAATATTGCTACCTAAATAAAATATTATCTTTGACAAGTCTAGTTACTGTAATGTTCATAATCCGAAAGTGTCAACCTTAGCAAATTTCCCAACTCCGCTCATTGTTATCCTTAGTTAGTTTAGTTGAACCCCACCTACGGATTGAAGTGAGATTTCTAACTATGTTTATCATTAAAATTATGAAATGAAACTACAGATAATCCTTAAAAATCTAAAGATTTAGGTATCTATTAATCAGTGTGCTACATGTAAACAAACTTTCATCGAGGTTGTAATTTCTGTTCTGTCCCTTCTCGCCCCATTTGAAAATATAGAGTTAGTTAAATCTTTGTCTTAATACATTGACAGGTGTCTGCCTGCGTTGTCTGTCCGTCTATCAGTCAATTGGCTTGTATTTATAGAACAAATAAGATAGGCAGTTGAAAATTTCCCACAGTGTATTATTCTATTGTAGCTATGACAACAAAAAACCTGGAGCCTATTGCATAATAAAATACAACCTAATATTTATTGTATTTTATTATGCAACAGGCCCCTGGTGTATTAGTGCACTAGCTATATATCTCTGATTTGGTGCGAAGGACACGTATTTCTTTTTCTAAATTTTGGTGTGATAATAAAAAAAAATTACTGCATGTATAACAATAAAATAAAATAAAAGCTGCTCAAGCGTAAGCCGGGATTAAGGAAATAATTAAAACATTGTAAAAAAAACTTATGGTACAACCCTCATGCGTGATTTGATATACATCTGGTATTTTACTTTTTAGCTTTATAACTATATAATTCAGTACGAGTATAGCCGCGTGCATCATACAGGAAGCGAAATACATGCTTGTCACGCAGCTTCTAATAGTATGTTTCTTTTGTTTATAATAACTTATCTAAGTATGGATTTCTATTGTTTTAGGTCAATTGCTTGGAATTACCAAATTATAGTGCCGACACTTTCGCCCGGACGTTTAATTCAGGTAAATGTTTTACTGTTTTTAGTTATATTCATTTGAATATGTGTTGTAAACTAGTACATATGTATATTTTTATATTTAGGACGGCGTCTTCCACGTCAGGTTGGCCCTATGTTTGTCCCGCCCACTACGGCTACATTTCTTAGCAGACCACTGATACACATCAACGAAATATCGCCTAGGATCGATCAACTTCTGCCTGAAGCCGACGACATAGTGAAAGAGCATGCGAAACTCGTGCAAGATATAAACAGCTTGAAACAACTCGTGTTTGTGTCCCCTTTCGCGGACGAAAACCGAGACTACGAAGATTCAATTTTCCATGAAATTATAGAGACTACTACACGGTTGCCGAGGACGAAGGTGACCACTACAACAAAGCCGCCCCCAAAGACGACGAAGGCGAGCTCCATCCCAATTGTTCTCCTCGGTGGCGCCAGTAATCAACGGCAAGTGGTTAAAAGTCAACCGATCAAGTTTCCTAAGACATCTATAAGTTTGGTTGGAACTTCCGTATCGCCATTATTAAAACACCCCTATCCTTTTGTGATGCAAGAGACATCACGGAAACCTCTCAAAGTGTGCATGTCCACTATGCCTACCATGTACACCACCTCCCGACCACCCACTTTGTGGGAGCGGTTATTACGCTCCATCATCCCCAGATAGTTTATAAACGTTAATTTAATATTAGGTACCGTAAGATATGCATGTAAAAAATTATTTCTGTCTTTATCAATGTTATAGTAAGTTAGCCGACTGCCATCGCTACTTGTTACCGTTTCGTTACGATGATATGGCCGGAATAATTGTGATTCAGTAATTAATAAATGAACAGAACGGATCCCATCGTTTTTCTGTCGCGTTAGGATATGGGAAGTGCTGATTCCCTCCGTTACTTAATCATCACGGTTCGTCTGCTGCGGCGGTTACCGCACCGCACATTGTTGTCGCCGATCGCGTGTGCTACTTCTAATTACAGATGCCGATTATGTATTGTCTATTTTTTACACTTTTACGCGTCGGAATGAAAAGTTGAACGTCTTATATGTTGTGACGAAACTGACTTTTTAATGGTTGGTATCGATTTTCATAACGGCCTTCTGAAGTCAATTTTAACAACTACTTATTGCGTTCTTTCACGATCACGATGAATGAAAAGAACGTACTTACCGCTGAATAATTAAACTGACTCACGGTCTATTAACTTGTAAGTTATATAATTAGTCATAATATAATGGTACATGTTTCTGCTAAGTTATTTTAACGCGGTAATTGATTCATTCACTGGGAATGAATTAATCTGATAAAGCGATAATAAACAAACGCGAAGCGTTAGCAATGCACTGCGCGGTAGTGAAAGTCACTTCTGTTCCCGGCCGAGTTTAACAGGTAGTTCGTTCGGGGACTTGCATACCATCGCGGTTAATATGAGTGTTACGAGTTAATAAGTCAGTAGCCAGAGTGTATTGATCCGTGTTTACATGGTGTGCTACAGGTATCTTGTGAAGTCTGAAGTTTAACCATTCAGAGGAACATTTTGTGCGTATTTATGCAGGGCCACTTCACATTCATAAAACTAGGATAGGATGTGCATTACACTTTTCTTTGTTATCACGTATTTGACGTTATCTTATATAGAGGGTAGTCAACTTGCTTAATTAATGTTCTGACAATAATGTATTCATAGTAGTCTACTACTATGAATACATTATTGTCAGAACTACTAAGTAGTAGTAGTATTATGACAGTAATGTTGAAGAAGTATTGTAAAAAAAAACAAACAGTTTATATCTTACTTTTATTAAATACTTAAATTCCTTATCTGTAAATAATATTCCTAATTCTAAATTAGTAAGTAAACATTTTGCAATAAGGTTATGGCCAACACTGTTAACACATTACTGTTAACGAAGGTCAAATAGAAAGGGTTTCATTTCTGAAATGTAGTAGTTTTTTAACAACAATTAGAAGTTGCTCATATAAGTATTACACACAACATCTTTCATCACGCATGCAAGCAAATTAATAACTATAACAAAGTAATAATATAATTAATGAAAAAAATCGTCCGCCATAATAACATTCCAACTAGCTTGATTTACAATAAAAATAGTAATAAAAATCATATCGAATAGATTTTTATTAATATTTTAACTGAATTAGATTTGTATGTTATAAGAAAAAAATCCAAAATTCATTTGCCAGAGAATTTATCCATATTCATTCCGTTTAGAGTAGAATATAGTAACAGGTTACCAGAGACAATCAATAGTAACTATAAAACCAACGTCGCACTAGATACATTTTCTTTGATTTTACAGTACATAAGGTGCTACTTTCCCGCACCCGTGCGGGAATGAGCATTTTCTGTGCATATGTCGAAACTTTAAATAGCCATTATATGTAAGTAATGTAAAACGTTGTTATTATCATTATTATCCCCACAATCAGATGGGAATAATAATGCTGAGGAGAGAGAGAGTACGGTAAAACGTTGTACGATACACGTACGAATAGGTAATTCGCAACTTGTGTCGATTTAAAACACTCCCTTCGGTCGTGTTTCAATTTATCACCACTCGTTGCGAATTTCCTATTTTCTGCACTGGTTCGTAAATAACTATTGTAAAATGTTATTGGTACTAAAAGGAAATAGGTACCAGTTTTCGGTTCCGGCATAAAACAGATGAAGATAACAGAGGAAAAATTACGACTGTCCATTTTTTCGGAAGCAACTCGAAGTATTTTTGGAAAAGTGCAGAAAACAGACTGTTATTCCCCGGAACTTTAGTTCAATGCGGGCAGACCGGCAGGTTGACTGGG
This sequence comes from Cydia pomonella, assembly GCF_033807575.1. Taxonomy (NCBI): domain Eukaryota; kingdom Metazoa; phylum Arthropoda; class Insecta; order Lepidoptera; family Tortricidae; genus Cydia; species Cydia pomonella. The sequence goes on along the minus strand of NC_084703.1, from coordinate 12,808,051 downwards.
AAGAAGACATTGAGCTCGATGAGCGCAGCGAGGGCCAGGTAGCCGAGGTACAGCGCCGCGCAGGCCACGCCGACCCTGCAGTCGAGCCGGAACTTGTTCAGCGCCAGCGACCCGTACAGAGCGAAGAGAGTGGACAGCAGCGAGATAGCGCTGTACGATAACCCGCTAGAGTTTATTGCCACCTGGAACAAAACGTTCATAGTAAAATAAACACAATGTTTCATAGGGTATATTTGCTTTTAGATCGGAGGGCTTACCGCGAACTATTTTGTTCGTTCGACGTCTATTTGCCTCTCTATCGCTCGGTTATGCAAAAGAACGGTTGAGAGCCATATGACAAAATTTCGACTTTTGTTGTTCGTGTTAGGCTTTCAGGCTATTTTTCGAGCAATTGTTTCACTATAGTGCCAGCAACGGAGTTGAAACCCAAGCTTTAGCTAAAGCCAGCCGTGGAGTTAACATTATTAAAAATATAAGTGAATTTAAATACATTTTTTAAATTTAAGTATTATATTAAGTTGTCGTTTTGACGGAGTGCTATATGGAGACACAGAGTTAAGGATAGGTTAATGTTGTTATGGCACATGGTAGAGTAGTATGAGCATTTATTTATGCCTCTATCACAACGTTGGCTAAGAGTGTAAACCGGCTAAATCCAATTTTGAAAAAAGAGGATTTTGTACCTATATATATAGAGCAAGATCCCAGAGCCGCCAGACCTACTTACTTTCTCATGAGTAAAATGTATGGGATAATTAGTGTTACTATATGTACTTTTAATGTCTGCATATTTGCTTTATTGGCCCGACGGCTATTTTGACCTAACTTGAGCACCTTGTACCGAAGTACAAGGTGCTCAAGTTAGGTCAAAATATGACTAACTTTCCTTAAATTCTCATGGCTGATTTTTATGTATGTTTTAGAAAATATTGTTAAAAAATTATAATTAACATTGCCAGACCATTTCCGCCGCAGGTAACTATTGCCAGGACTTCACAGGAGTATGAATCTAATCTATAAATCATTCACCAAACATTTACCCAATGATTTTTTGGTGAAGCTGGGTAGAATAGCGACTTCACGAGCCACGGCAACCCCAAACACAGAAGGATGTCGAAGGTGTTCGAGCCGATCGTGTTGCTGATACCCATGGTTCCATGCCCTGTAAGAGATTTAGAATTTTAACTATACTTACTCAATAATAAAACAAATAAATGTAGGTAATAGTAGTAGGTTTAATTTTTCTTCAAGGAATTTTCAACCAATCAATCCTATAGCAATACATACCTTATATGTTTAAAGTGGATGCAGTATATATATGTATTATAAAGGTGAGTGGTTCTGCCGCAAGTTTAATGCAACCTAGGCGCTCAGATGTTGTAAATAATGCCAGTAACACAAACATCTAAATTGCGCAATGAAAGCCACCTACCTATATCACACCCATACATCATGCTGTTTGGTGCTTACATATTAATATATATATAGGAATATACGTAGGTACTTGTTGCATACAATTGGATTATTGATATACAGCGTGTATTTTAATACGACCACATAGTCAAATGGTAGTTGGTTTAGGCTGTAATGAACACACTTTCATAGGTTTTATTAAAAATTGACGATTTTTATTTTTCCATATAAAATAATTCAGCAAGCAATGTATTACCACATTATTTTAACTTAAAACGTCGCACTTAATGACGCGATGTCAGAACTGTCACAAATGACCATGATGTACAAAAACACTGCCGCTCAAAAAAGAATCTAAAATTAATTATGCCCTGGTGGTTAAGACTACATGAAACAAATCATTCACAATCGTTTTATAGCACTAAAACCTACTTCTAGTTTAAGTTTGTGGTTATATCAAAAATACACACTGTATTGAAATCAATTTGCACTAAACCTCTAAACCATATTAACCTAATTCTTCTTCTTCCTCGCGTTGTCCCGGCATTTTGCCACGGCTCATGGGAGCCTGGGGTCCGCTTGACAACTAATCCCAAGATTTGGCGTAGGCACTAGTTTTTACGAAAGCGACTGCCATCTGACCTTCCAACCCAGAGGGTAAACTAGGCCTTGTTGGGATTAGTCTGGTTTCCTCACGATGTTTTCCTTCACCGAAAAAAAAACCTAATTATTTACTATATGCAACCAACCGATGATGAATTTATATCGGAACAACATTATGTATTAGTTTAACCTTATATTTAAGTTTTGAACTTTTTGAACTAAGTCGTGAAATGTAAACAGCTTCGACATCCGTACCCCTAGTGTAACTTTGATCGACATCATAACGTGACAAACGCGTTTGCGTCAAGTCTCATTTTGTATAGGATTTTGAGTTTCCAAAACGTCCCGCTTGGCGCGCTCTTTCGAAATCCAATACAAAATGAGACTAAACGCAAACGCGTACGTCACGTTTGGAAATCGAATTTATTTACACTAGGGGTACTGATCTGTTTTCTTGATTACAGTTTGTATTTTCGTAGCGCTAGGAAGTTCATTCAGTTGTTTATACCTTGGTTGGTTACGAGCACGCTGGATACGGCTTCGGGGAGGCTGGTGCCCGCCGCTAGGATCGTCAGCCCGGTGATGCTGTCGGGAACATCGAGAGTGTCACCTGACAATGATAGAATAAATTACTTAGTTTGCTTATTTTTATTTTAATCAATAAGTAATTAGAACAAGCGTTTAATCTACGAGAAGCCTGAAAAGTTATCCCGACCCCAAGAGTTGACTTGTTGAATGAGTTAGTTATATTTATGTCAAATTTAATTAAGGTTTAGCCTTAATCAAACTTCAAATATTCCAGTTATTTATGTAAAAAAATACTCGACGAACCGGAGGCTGACTGACTAAGTTTATTGTATTACCTATTTAATAGACAGTCATGATATCAAACAGAAAAACCAATTAGAAGTCTTAATCGCGTAGTACCTGAGCTTGTTGGATATTCTACTTGTATTTTATCATTAATAAACTTATTATTTTAATGTTGTAATATAAGTTAAATTTCTGCATAAGCTGTATTGTAACTGAAACCTGCCTGAACTACTATTGTATTGTGCCAATACTTAGGTAGGTAATTATAAGAGTTATAAATACTAGATCTGTAAATATTATAATATATAGTTATGCATGTTAGCAATAATTTTATATAAGTATAGCAACCTAATTTATAATATTTCTACGCCGATAGAGGCAGAATATGACGCGCTTATTATGAATTGACCATCTTTGTACCATATTCTAAGAAATAAACATTTGTATTTGTATTTGTATCAAACGGCAAACCGCAGGCGCCATAAAAAAAGGTCAGAACGATACTTAATCCTTATCTATTATCATTTCTATAGCATTAGACTAAATTAAATGATAGAATTTCAACTACTACTCAGCTTGAAAACTAAAGACTATACCTACCTATGATAGTGATAATCCATGCTACTAGATAAGAGACGCCGCCGATCCAAACGATGCACATGAGAAAGGTGAGCGGATAGAGAGAACGGCGGTGGCGGCAGTCGGGCACGCTCAGCCACAGTAGCAGGCTGATAGGCCACGTCAGTACCCACAGCGCCTTACGCCACCTCGATGACTTTTCCCCTGGCCACGGCCATATGGCACTGGAGTTCGACTCTGAATGAATGGAGAACTTGACTTGAGATTTCGTTTGAACTAGGTAGCTGTATTCATTATAATTTTTAATAGAAGAAATCGACTTCTAAAAACAGTTTGAAATACCATTTATATTATTTATAAATATAGTGCATTTCGCAAGAATTATATAGCACTATTTAAATGCAAATACATGATTTTTAGATTTAAAAAAGCGGCCAAGTGCGAGTCGGACTCGCGCATGAAGGGTTCCGTACCATTTAAGACGTATTAAAAAAAAAAATACTTACTAGATGTTGTTCAACATTTTACCACTTTGGACACACATTTTACCACTTTAGAAGTGTCTCTCGCGCAAACTATTCAGTTTCGAAAAAAATGATATTAGGAACCTAAATATCATTTTTGAAGACCTATCCATAGATACCCCACACGTATGGGTTGGATGAAAAAAAAAATTTTAAAATTTTATGACGTATTAAAAAAAAACTACTCACTAGATCTCGTTCAAACCAATTTTCGGTGGAAGTTTGCATGGTAATGTATATCATATATTTTTTTTAGATTTTTCATTCTGTTATTTTAGAAGTTACAGGGGGGGGGGGGACACACATTTTTTCACTTTGGAAGTGTCTCTCGCGCAAACTATTCAGTTTAGAAAAAAATGATTTTAGAAACCTAAATATCATTTTTGAAGACCTATCCCTAGATACCCCACACGTATGGGTTTGATGAAAAAAATTTTTTTTTTAAATTTTTATGACGTATTAAAAAAAAACTACTTACTAGATCTCGTTCAAACCAATTTTCGGTAGAAGTTTGCATGGGAATGTATACCATATATTTTTTTTAGATTTTTCATTCTGTTATTTTAGAAGTTACGGGGGGGGGGGGGGGGGGGACACACTTTTTACCACTTTGGAAGTGTCTCTCGCGCAAACTATTCAGTTGAGAAAAAAATGATTATAGAAACCTAAATATCATTTTTGAAGACCTATCCCTAAATACCCCACACGTATGGGTTTGATGAAAAAAATTTTTTTTTTAAATTTTTATGACGTATTAAAAAAAAACTACTTACTAGATCTCGTTCAAACCAATTTTCGGTGGAAGTTTGCATGGGAATGTATACCATATATTTTTTTTAGATTTTTCATTCTGTTATTTTAGAAGTTACGGGGGGGGGGGGGGGGGGGACACACTTTTTACCACTTTGGAAGTGTCTCTCGCGCAAACTATTCAGTTTAGAAAAAAATGATATTAGAAACCTCAATATCATTTTTAAAGACCTATCCATAGATAGCCCACACGTATGGGTTTGATGAAAAAAGATTTTTTGAGTTTCAGTTCTAAGTATGGGGAACCCCCAAAATTTATTGATTTTTTTTCTATTTTTGTGTAAACATCATAATGCGGTTCATAGAATACATCTACTTACCAAGTTTGAACAGTATAGCTTTTATAGTTTCGGAAAAAAGTGGCTGTGACAGAATCGGACAGACAGACGGACATGACGAATCTATAAGGGTTCCGTTTTTTGCCATTTGGCTACGGAACCCTAAAAAATGCTCTAAGTATGCTAATAAAAGTTGAAGAGTTCCCTCAATTTGTCATCAGAACTCGAGCTTGACAAAAATATGGCTTAAAAACCTAATTTGCGTATCAAACAACGAACAGTACCCCTAGTGTAAATTTATTCGATAGCGTGACGTGACGTACGCGTTTGAATTAAGTCTCATTTTGTATGGGATTTAGAAACAGCGCGCCAAGCGGAACGTTTTAGAAACATAAAATCCCATACAATATGAGACTTAACGCAAACGCGTACGTCACGTCACGCCATCGAATAAATTTACACACTAGGGGTACAGGACAAATCGAAGTTTTTTGAATGTAAATGCTTGTTTTGTTCATGAAAATATAAAAATCAATATACGTACCTATGTCTACAGGATTCGAGAAGTTCTCTCGTTTCCAAAAATGGGATCAATCTGTATGTACCTACCTTTATACTTTCAATCAATATAATATTTTCAAAATCGGAGTTCTAAGGTAACTAAAACAGTAAAAAATAAAACCGTCAAGAGCATGTCGGGCCATGCTCAGTGTAGGGTTTCGTAGTTACTCTTCCGTCACAATAAGCTAAACTGGAGCTTAAAGTATAGTAGATTGTTAACCAAGGGATGATCGAAACTGTACCTTTCATCAGAGTTAAACAAATAGGCAAATTTGCATAATCAGTACCTAATTAAAGTAACAGATTTAGATAAATATCCCATAGCGAAAAACATTTAGATTGCTATATAGATGAATAAAACACATATTTTAGCAAACTGCAGTTACTTTAAAATGATTTGGTTCATTAAAGCATGAAAAACGTAAAGTATAACAATAAGTCCTAGACATAATGCACCGTACATGAGTGTAATAAATGAATAAGAATATAAAATTTGCGGGATTGCCTCTTACTTTTTAATTTTTACTCTTTCGTTCTAAAACTGACAATAGTCAACGGCTTTACTCATACAGCCAATGAAACTGTTTTAGACAATTAAAATATTAAATAAAAATAGATTGAGTAAAAGAAGCAATTATTTTTCTTAATTTTTAGCTTCGTTACATGAATAATGCCAAATAACTTTAACAACCCATTTAATGTCGTAATAACGTTTAACTGTGGATGTACGTCTTTTTACTATGAAGGGGAAACTTTTTGCGATAACTCAAAAACAGCTAAACTGATCATGTCCGCTATAGTTTTCATTTAATGTCTTTCTTAAGCTCTACTTGCACGATTTTTTTCATATTTTTTGGACTCTTTGGTTTCTAAAGTTAGAGGGGGAGACACATTTTTGAGCGATTATCTCCGAATATATTCACTTTATCAAAAAGTGTTTTTTGAAGACCCCTATTAGTTTTGAAAGACCTTTCCAACGATACCACACTGTAGGGTTAAAGCAAACAAAAAAAATCACCCCCACTTTACGTGTAGGGGAGGTACCCTAAAAAATATATATTTTATTTTATTGTATGACTTTGTCGGCTTTATTAACGACCACGGAGCAAACTCTCGGGCAGACAGACAGAAAGACGTACATACGGAACCCTAAAAACATATATAACCGAATTGACAACTATACCACTCCTTTTTAGGGATTCGTAGTCGCCTAGAAGCCCTTATAGTTTCACCATGTCCGCCTGTCCGTCTGTCCACGGCTTTGCTCCGTGATCGTTAGTGCTAGAAAGCTGCAATTTGGCATGGATCATAAATTATGCATGGCAACAGAACGGTAAAATAAAAACTTAGGTAAGGTAAATGATATTTCTTTGAAATTTTTTATTTGCTTCCCAATAGTGTGGGGTATCGTTGGATAGGTCTCTTAAAACGAATAATGGTCTCCACAAACATTTTTGGTAAAGTAATTATTTTAGGAAATAATCGCTCCGAAAGAAAAAACTGTGTCCTCCCCCCCTCTAACTTTTGAACCATGGGTCCAAAAAACTGAAATAAATCGTGAAACAAAGAAAGTAAAATGGTTAAGAAAAAACAAATATAATAGGCCTGGGGGGTGATTTGTCGATCAAATTCATCGTATTAATTATACGAAGTTATCGGCTCCACTAAACTTGTAAAAACATATTGTATGTTTGGATATTTGTTTCGAAAACATTTACCACCTTAAACAATTAGAATACTTACTGCTACCTTTAAGAGTTACCAGTTCGTTAGAGTAGGTCTGGGCATAAGTATTTTTCCTAAGCCTTATTGCCATTGTTACAAGACACAAAAAGGTACGTGTTTCAATTACCTTGACCATAGGTATATAGGTACAGGATTAGATACGGAAGAACGAGGGGGAATTAAGATCTTATAGCTAGACTGATCGAGACTGTTCTGCCGCAGGAGATATTTACTTTTTTTTCTGGGGCTAACTTGGGTTTATGAATTTGAGACGGTAATATAATCGTACTGCACTGTAGGCTGCGCTGAATTTCCTTCATTTTGGAAAATTTTGAAGTTTGCGCATCAGTGAGATCGATCAACACGGCTTCACTTTATCTCTCTTATGAATGTAGGAGTGATGCTGTCCGATATTCGGCGGAAACGGATGTGTGGTTGAAACTGTCGATTTTGTCGCGCATGGATCCGCTCAGACACATGAAAGAACCAATTTTGTTTCCTCTTGTACAAACAAATCCAATAGTAAGTAAATCATCTATACAGTGTGGAAAAAATTAATGAGCCCTGGCAGGAGAGTGCCTTGAAACCAGCTAGTTCATTTTACTTAAGAGAGAAGAATAGCTTTGCGATCCTAGCGAAATAACGGTACTTTTTCTATGAAATTCCAATTCGGGAGAAAACATTTTCCACTAACAAAATCTTAACAAATCACTTTGATTTTGATGTCGATCGCTTCAGGTTTATAGGTTTCGCTTTAAAAAATATTTTTCTTTGCTTTGCATATTTTAAATAAAAGGAAAACCTATAAACCTAGTTTTTCATTGTGTCAATAAGATATTAAAAATAATGGAGAATGGAAAATATTTAAAAGTGGAAAAACGTTTTCTCTTTTTGTAAGGACGATCACGTGATATGTTTCCCTCTTAAAGGAAACATTGTTTTATCTTTCAAAAGAAACAAAACTGCTACGCTAGTTGATATGGTTACTGTTAATGTGAAAACTTCTACAAGAAACATTACGTCTTACACTCGTCTGTACCACAAAATATCCATAAAATCTAATATTTAGTACACATTAATATTTTTAGACAAGCAAATTGTAAAAATATTTCAATGCAGTTTTATTTCTTTCAAAAAAAAAAAAGCTAGCTTAAGGTTTTAATGCACTTTCCCTCCAGGGCCAATTAGTTTTTTCTACCCTGTATAAGTACTATAGACACTAAATGGCAATTACATATAAGATACTTATGCCAAATTATCTTTTGAAATAATATAATCTTTTATGTAAGTATACACTAACCCATATATACCCATGTATACACTAAATTCATAAACGTGTACTAAGGTTATGATGCCGCTAATAATCGTTTGTCCCTTTCCATCATACCAATACGTCGGAAAGGGACAAACGATTATTAGCGGCATCGTAACTTTAATACACTTATGAATAGGTAAGGGGACAAGTAAGTACTCACCTGAGTCACTTGAATTGTGCCTTCTTGCCATTTCTATACTGTTTTCCAAGTCGAGACGATGATTTATTTTATTAAATGAGTTGTGATTGTTATTGTTGTCTGTAACTACTGAATAGCTTTTCTCTGTACCTTAAACATTAAAAGAAATAGTTTAAGTACGAATATATATTAAAAATTAGCATTTAGTCTAGATATACTTATGAATATTTACGAAACATACCTTTAGCAAGAAGAGGGGTTATTTCACTATACATTTTGGGCTTATTCAAATAAAAACATCCACTTCTCACGAAGGATCCCAGACGCTCGTTGAATGCCATAGCTGTAAAAAAAACACAAGTTAAAATATTTTCATAAAATAAATTTAATTTGTTGTTAGAGAAAAATATAATATTCTAAATTGGTTGAGGAATGTCAGAATTATGAGGTACTAATTCGTTGACGACACCATCCCCTATGGTGAGAATCTCGGAAAATCCGCGAAGGATCAGTCCAGCAAGTAACGAGTTCACGAGATGGCGGTTAGCTAGGTGGAATGTTGATGCGCTGATGATTATTCCGATAGTCATGCCAGCAATGGTCTCATGGTAAAGAGTCTCGACCAACACCTTGAGAGACTAGGATAATCTTGGACACGGTGCGTGTAGTAAATAAGTACCTACGTCGTCGGTTCCTGACTCTGTGACCGTGGCGGCGGCACCCTGAGTTAGGTGTTTTATATAATGTGTACGTAAGTATATGTGTTTTATAGGTATTTTACTGTTATACTCGTAATTATTGGGAATTATCGTAATTAAGGAAGCGTTTCCACCAGAGAAGTGCGAGCCTGCGTAGTGAGGGATGTGTTTTTAAGAATAATTAGACTCCCTGCACGCTGAGCGAGGAAAACAAATGAAGTGATTCTATTGGTTTTTACCAAATACATCCCTCGCTACGCATCATCTCTGGTCAAAACGCAGCCTAAGAAAAATCATGTAAGGAAAACTTAAAATACTTTCAATAAAAACTATAGCGAACGAATTTTTTTTGCTAATTAAAAAAAAAGTTACCAACATAGAGGTCTGATTATACATTTCCTGTAAAATTTAAAGCAATGTTAATATTATGTATAAATTTCATATTTTTTCTTAGGTAAACTTCGGAGATAAGAGGGGGGGGGGGGAAGTATTTTTTTCACATTTTCATTCATAAACATTTTTCACTATGAAAAAGAAATATAAATATGTTTTGGGTTGTGCAATTTGAGCTCTTTCAAACGATAGCCCCCTTGACCTAGTCGCTAGACTTTGAAATTTTGCCCCCTCTTCTTAATGAGCATGTTCCATAGATAATAAAAATAAAATAAAATATACTTTCAACATGTCTAGATTTGCGTTGCTCAAAACTATTCCAAATTTGAAATCGATAGCTTAAGTGGTTCACGAGATATTTAGCGATGAGACAGACGGACGGACGAACGGACAGTCGCACCATAAGGGCCCCTTTGTACCTTTTTGGTACGGATCCCTAAAAACATTCAACCGAATTGAAAAGCTCTTTTTTCAAATTTACTTACCCAGTATGTAAAAAGTGTACATGAGCACGAGCATCAGCGCTTCGTACCAGAGCACCTTGTCGTCGAGGAGCGTGAGGATGAGCGCCACCACGGCCACGGCGTACATGAGGCAGTCGCGGGACACGGACCACCAGTCCAGCTCGATAGCCTGAAAGTAAAAACACTGTAAAACGTTTACCGCCAAACACGTCAACTGACGCACGTGGCTACAGCCCACCATAACCTTCGTGCATTCCGATCAGGTTTAAGATGACGCGCTGCCGCTGCACACGATAGGCGTGGCGCTCTAAGGGTTAAGTAATGCTCTCTGGCAATCTTACTTTATGTATAGGTAATATAATGTTTACCCAGGTATTTATAAACGTTGCTATATTTTTTTTATATCACCATACGATGTCACTGTAAATGTTGTATTGACTTGTTACAGGATCGATAAGGCCTATCTACAAAATTAATTTTTGAATTTTGCATAGCTTCTAAGTACCTGCTGATCTAAATTTAAACATAAAATAATAATATGATATTTAGGGTTCCGTAGCCAAATGGCAAAAAATGGAACCCTTATAGATTCGTCATGTCCGTCTGTCTGTCCGATTATGCCACAGCCACTTTTTCCGAAACTATAACGCATTAAGATTTTCACACATAAATAGAAGAAAAAAACAATAAATTTTGAAGGTTCCCATACTTAGACAGAAACTCATTTTTCTTATCAAACCCATACGTGTGGGGTATCTATGGATAGGTCTTCAAAAATGATATTGAGGTTTCTAATACATTTTTTCTCTAAACTGAATAGTTTGCGCGAGAGACACTTCCAAAGTGGTAAAATGTGTGCCCCCCCCCCCCCCCCTGTAACTTCTAAAATAAGAGAATGATAAATCTAACAAAAATATATGATGTACATTACCATGCAAACTTCCAGCGAAAATTGGTTTGAACGAGATCTAGTAAGCAGTTTTTTTAATACCTCATAAAATTAAAAAAAAAAAAACACCAAACCCATACATACGTGTGGGGTATCTATGGACAGGTCTTCAAAAATTATATTGAGGTTTCTAATATCATTTTTTTCTAAACTAAACAGTTTGCGCGAGAGACACTTCCAAAGTGGTAAAATGTGTCCCCCCCCCCCCCCCCCCCTGTAACTTCTAAAATAACAGAATGATAAAACTAAAAAAATATATGATATACATTACCATGCAAACTTCCATCGAAAATTGGTTTGAACGAGATCTAGTAAGTAGTTTTTTAATACGTCATAAATGGTACGGAACCCTTCATGGGCGAGTCCGACTCGCACTTGGCCGCTTTTTTTCTTAAAGTGACAGTTGCTAGTTGCTACTAAATTTTTTGCAGCAATTCCAACTTGGGGAAAAGTTTGTTAGTACTAATATATAGGCATGTAGACTGCACATACTATATATATAGTGTCCCTAGCCATTGGACGAAGCCGAAATATACATATTCATTAGGGTATTTAGAACCAGTATAGAAAATATTTTACAGTACATATGGGGCTACTTTATAGCACTAGTGCGAGAAGTAGCATATTATGTTACTGTGTCGAAAATTTTAAGGGCCATATGTACTGTAAAACGTTGTACGATACATGTGCTAATAGGTAAGGGGGCGTCCATTAATCGCGTCATACGTTTTTGGCTTGTTTTAGACCCCCCCCCTCCCCCATGGTGATCTTTGGTGATATTTTCAGGACCCCCCCCCCTCCAATATGACGTGTATTTTTTTCGATAACTAAAGAACAGTTTTCTAACAAATGAACCTAAGTACACGTGAAGGATAATAAGGGCGGAAAACTATTATTTTTATTTTATTGACTATAATACAGTATAGCACAGATGAAAAAAAAAATACACGTGATACGTGTCATACCCCCCCGTCCCCTGTGGTGATCATTGGTGATTTTTTGCTGACCCCCTACCCCCCCCTATACAATATGACGCGATTAATGGACGCCCCCTAATTCGCAACTCGTGTCGATTTAAAACACTCCCTTCGGTCGTGTTTTAATTTATCGCCACTCGTTTCGAATTTCCTATTTTTCGCACTTGTATCGTAATGTACTATTTTGTTTCGATATTCTACTTTGGAGCAGCCTTTAGTTAGTAGCTCTTTTTCGACCTTTTCGATTATCTTTTTTATTTATGACACTAATTAATAACATTCTGATATTACTATTTAATAAAAACACTGCCAACGTATACATTATGTTTCTTTTTGTTGTTGATGATTGGAAATAAGTTTTATTTTTAAACTTATTTTTTATCCTTTGTAAAAAAATATTAATGTTTTGTCCAATGGCTACACACATACTGTATAAAGACTACCGACTACGTTTCGTTCCAAGACAGTTGGACACATTTTATAAAAAGTTGGTTGTTTTAACCCCACTACATAAATGAAGCTAGGAACTAAACATTGCTTGATAATTTCAGTCAGTTGAGAAAACTTAGTGAGATTGACGATCGATATCGAATTTATAACCACAACCATTATAAAACCATGAGATACCTTCCCGGCGATGAAGCCGCAACAAGCGGGCACCGCGAGCACGTTGAACACGGCGGAGCCGACGACGGCGCCCACGCCCAGGTCGCCCTCGGTGACGAACGTGCCTACGCAGTTGATGAATAGCTCGGGGCTGGAGCTGGCCGCCGCCATGAACGTTGCGCCGGCCACGTCCTCCTCCATCTCCAGTCCTGCCATATAAACGATGCGTTTACCAAACCACGGGAACCACTTTTAGACTTAACCAATTTTGACTACAGCGGCGATATCATGATCGCATTTTTATCACTTGTCATGGCATGCGTCACTTTCGTACTTACATTATACTTGTTAGAACGTGACAGAAATGATGACAGATGATAAAAAACTGACCATCTTAGCCCTACAGCAGTGGCAGCATGGATCCATGTTTATCACTTGTCACTATGTCCGTCACTTTCACGCTTACATACCTACTTGTTAGAATGTGACAGGCATGGTTACAAATGATAAAGATCCGACCATCTTAGCCCTACAGCAGTGGCAGCATGGTTCCATTTTTATAGCTTGTCACTATTCCTGTCACTTTCGCACTTACATACTTGTTAGAATGTGACAGGCATGGTGACAAATGATAAAGAGCCGACCATCTTAGCCCTACAGATTCATATTAAACGATCTCGTGACCTTTCAGATCCTTAGTTATCAATATTGTCATGATCCGACCAATGAATAAAGAAAAAGAATATCATAGTGGTCCAAATATAACACTAAATAAGGGCGAGTATAAAAACAAGGGGGAGGCTTTTGCCCAGCAGTGGGACACAGTGGGCTCTGAATAATAAATAAATAACAATAAACAGAGGGCGAACTTCGTCCATTGTTGACACTCGTTTTGTACCTATATCGTCCTTCCGCACATTCATACCTACTAATATTTTATATACCTCCTAAAATGCCCAGTTTCTGCCTACCCATCACTATGATCTGATAACAGTCCAACTGTTTGTGTGTGTACTTACCTACGTTATGGACACGCATATTTTCTTGCAAACGAATTGACCACATTGACCAATATAGCAATATCCCTTACAAACAGCTTTTGTACCTTCTAAGCTCTTCTAACCCTTTAACCCGTTGATTGAGCCTGCTCATAATTTAATGAATCAAATATCCCTCAACTAAACTTCTGAAAAAAACTATTTTGTGACCAAATTTTTTACGATTTTAAACGCATTCCTTGTCTGAATACAGATCTAAGTAAGCGGCAGATGTAATTAATAAAGTGCTGCGAGACTATCATCTCGTGTATTCGGTGTATATTATAAAAGGGTCACTGAGCCCAATTTTTGCGAAAACTTAGTGTATACACGTGTATTTCGTGCACGTGCACAAGTGTAACAAAATACGGTAAGAGATGCTGAAGTATAACCTATTTGCAACACCGTATTCCAGGATAAAATATTGACATTTTGTTAGGGCTCATATCTAAAAGACGAAACTCCTACTCGCCAAACCTGAATATGGATTAATTTTCCAAGGTTAGTGAGGCAACTTACTAATCCACGTCAATGTTTGATGCACTGGATATTTTTTTAAATAGTATATCTTAGAGAACAAGGCCTGTTCTACATAAAAAAAATATTTGTTACATATAATTTTAAAAGCTGTGAGGTCGAAATACCCGACGGAGGTGGTGAAAAAGTCCCGCGTATTTTTGAGGCACGTTGCTGCTATATTAAGAGGGTACGCCACAGCCGCCTTCCACTCTGGATATTAACATAATTAAAAATATTTGGACAGTTGTATATCAACCACAGCTATGCCCCTATGTTTGATTTTTTCGAATCTTTAATTATTATAAGTGCTCGGAGCATTAAAAAAAATTGTACGAAATCTGGTTTTCGCCCCTAGTTTTTACACAAATAAAAAAATCTAAAAAAGTCAAACAGGGGCATAGCTATGGATAGATACATCAAAATATGTAAAAACATTTTCCATAATGTCAATATCCAGAGAGGAAAGTGGGGACTACGCAGGGGCGGATTAAGAAGGCGCGGGGCCCTTAACACAATAACTCGCGGGGCCCCCTGGTTTGAAAAAAAAAATTAAGTGCGAGTCGGACTCGCACCCCGAGGATTCAGTATCATCACAAAATTTTTACGATGTCCTAATTTTTTTTGACTAAGTAGTTCTCGATTAGTTTGTAACATGTTATGCAGTGTAGGTATCTTATAGTTTCGCCATGTCCGACTGTCCGAGGGTTTGCTCTGTGATCGTTAGTGCTAGATAGCTGTAATTTGGCATGGATACATAAATTATGCATTGTGACAGTACGGTAAAATAAAAACTACTTATAAAAAAAATTTGGGTACCTCCCATACAAAATGATTTTTCTTAATTTTTTTTGCTTTGACCCTACAGTGTGGCGTATGGTTGGATAAGGTCTTTCAAAACGAATAATGGTCTTCAAAACCTTTTTTTATAAAGTTATTATTTTCGGACGTCCGTCTGGGCGTCCCAGATATCGCTGGAGCGACGAAGTCCTAAAAGACCTGTTCGCCCTCGGAATACCCAACTGGCGTGAAGTGGCGCAGGATAGGGCAGAGTGGCGCTCTCTTGTGTCAGAGGCCAAGATCCTGTTTGGGTCACTGAGCCAGTGAAGAAGAAGAAGACGATTATTTTCGGAAATAATCGCTCCGAAAGAAAAAAATAAAGCTTAATATATACTTTCAATGAAAACTATAGTACCTACAAGTGTGGTATGCAACCTTTTACTACTATAGTAGTTCTGTCTATAGGTACACATTAATTAGTAGACATAACTACTACATTGGCAAAAAGTAGCAGATTTGTACTATAAGCGATTAGGAAGAAGGGCGGGGCGCGTCTTCGTCGATGACACGAACTATAGGTATATGACGTCATTTAAAATCCGGAGTATTTTTCTTATTTATTTATTTTAAGGAATTAGAATGGAATTGCGCGAATGCAAAGCCCTGCATAGGGGCCCCGCTGTTTTCTTTTTATAACGGCTTTGCAGCAACTCGGCATATTTCGGGCGCCCGGCCAGCCGTAGAGGAGCGCGTCCTTTGGCCTACTACGGGTTCAAAGCTGATCATCATTAGGCATTAGCTGTAAGGTGCAATTTGTTATTTGAAATAATAAATAAATAAATAAATCATCCTTCCTTGCTTTTCACTAATATGTTTTTTTAACACAGTATCTTCTTTTGTTCGTTTCCGAGCTCTGCTGTTTCCTGTAGCTTAGCTATGCACAAAATTTTGAGACACTCTGCACCTTCGGTTTTATGCTAAACTCTGCTCTTGGTCTTTGCGTAAGCCTAAAAATTATTTAAATTTGGTATCGTCATAAAGAAAAATGTACAGGATAATAACAAATAATAATAATTGATCAATATTGTTACTGACTTACGAAACAAATACATTGTAAATAAAATGTGATAGTACAAGATCCGCGGAGTGCGAGTTCTACTTGAACTTGGCCGGTTCCACGTGCCGAAATCGCATGGTCAGGGTCGGAGCGCGGGGCCCCCCTTAGGCGCGGGGCCCTTAGCATATGCTTTTTCTGCTGTTCGGTTAATCCGCCACTGGGACTACGTTTGTACGGAGAAGTGGCCGTGGCGTAACCTCTTAAAAAGCATGTATTAGTACTTACAGGGAAGATATGACAAAATCTAATCATAATTATGCATTTTAAATTTGTAATTAGTTAGTCATATCATAATAGGAAGTTTACAGTCACATACGTAACTAAAAAATCCCTAAAAACTACCTTCTAAGCCTAGGCCCTTCGGCAAGGTGCCCATCACGCAGGCAGCGTTCCCGCGCTGTATTGCGATAGCAATCCTTTGCGCAAGAAAGCTGCGGCGCGAGATTCCCCTGTTGCCTCCCTCAACTGATTATGTAATTAGTTTGTCTATTTCATATATAAGTTTCAATAACTTTAAATTTATAGTTGTTACTCGTGTATACGGTCGGAAATAGATTGTTTAGCAGTTTGCGGTTCAAGTAACATATTTATGCTACAAGAGGTCCAAAGCAAAGTGAACTGTAAACTGCTAAAGAACCAATTTCCTCGACCGTACAATTAACTGTATAACAGAATTTATGGCCAGACTAGGTATTATTTAAATGAGAATTTAAGTTATTGCGTAACAAACTATCCTCTGATAGTTCAGCCGTGTGTTTCAAGTTCAATGTAAGAACTTCGCTTCGATCGCACTTAGCGGCGTGCGTGTGAAAATAATACTCATTAGGGATTAGGTAAACAGCAGGCAGCTATTTATAACTAGTCAAATATTAACTTCCTCTTCGATATATTTGAGGACGTAATCAATGATAGGTAGATAAATAAGCATTTGTAATATTGTATATATAATTACCTACTGCAAAGGAGATGGCGTCAAACATCAGTATACGATTTTGACTCCGAATTTTCAGTTTCTTTATTCTGCTTAGAGCGCTTTTAGCAGTTTTAAGTAATAGGTAGACGATTTACCTACTGGCTAGACACCTACTACATAGTTATAATTGTGGGCTATCCACAAAAGCTTGCAGCTGTGATGAGCAGCAACTGCTGAGCATAAGTAAATTATATAAACACCATGTAACAACAGTGAAGTCATTGTTCAACAGTTCAACGCGGTTTGTTACACTGGCGTTTTTGTGGACGTTACTCACGTTCGCATATGATCTCGATCGCTGGCACGAAGTATTGTTCACACACCGCACCCAGCAGGAGAAAGCAATAGATCGCCAGAACACAATGTATTACTATAAAACCCTGTAACATAATTGTAATGATTTGAATCAGGTACGATACTGTATGATGCGTATGTCAATATTATCTTAATACAAGTAGGTATGGCGTCATACTATTTATTTAGGTGTAGGTAAAGTAGAAATACCTATAATTAGGTTACAATGAAAACTAATCTACAACACATCATACGTAAACAATCGTAAAGCCGTTGTATTTATTCGGACTTAGACCGAGCCGTAATATACATATTATGTACAAATACGCTAAAGTCTTGCAAGTAAAGATTAAATTAATTTAATGGAAATAGTGTTTTATACGTCAATAAACTTACTTTGTAGTGATATTGTTTATGGGAGTTTTCAGAAAATACTGTACCAAATTGCGTGAGTAGTTAAGAAAAGTTAATCGCTGTCAGTTTTGTGACGACCATTAAACATGAAATATTTATGGCAATCAACTTTTTGCCCTTTTTAGGGTTCCGTAGCCAAATGGCATAAAACGGAACCCTTATAGTTTCGCCATGTCCGTCTGTCTGTCTGTCTGTCTGTCTGTCCGAGGCTTTGCTCCGTGGTCGTTAGTGCTAGAAAGCTGAAATTTGGCATGGATATATAAATCAATAAAGCCGACAAAGTCGTACAATAAAATCTAAAAATTTAATTTTTTTTAGGGTACCTCCCCTACACGTAAAGTGGGGGTGAATTTTTTTTTCAGTTCAACCCTAGAGTGTGGGGTATCGTTGGAAAGGTCTTTCAAAACTAGGGGTTTTCAAGAAACATTTTTTGATAAAGTGTATATATTCGGAGATAATCGCTCCGAAAGAAAAAAAAAATGTGTCCCCCCCCCCTCTAACTTTTGAACCATAGGCCCAAAAAATATGAAAAAAATCGTGGAAGTAGAGCTTAAGAAAGACATTAAATGAAAACTATAGCGGACATGATCAGTTTAGCTGTTTTTGAGTTATCGCAAAAAGTTTGCCCTTCATAGTAAAAAGACTTATTTTAATTAGGTACTGATTATGCATATTTGCCTATTTGTTTAACTCAGGTGAAAGGTACCGTTTCATCCCTTGGTTAACAATTTACTATACTTTAAGCTCCAGTTTAGCTTATTGTGACGGAAGAGTAACTACGGAACCCTACACTGAGCGTGGCCCGACATGCTCTTGGCCGGTTTTTACATTGTAATATGGCTTATAGTTTATGTTATGAACACCAATACAAGTTTTTATATAAATTTTATACTTAACTACTTAATTGTTGTCACCAAACTGACGGTGATTAACTTTTCTTAACAACTAACGCTAATTAGGTAAGTACACTGTTTTCTGAAAACTCCATTATTAAATGCATATACGTATTAGAGGCCTATAATATTGAAATCAAGTAAATACTGCTTCCATTAATAATAAATGTTTCAGGACATTTACTATCTTATTAAAAGACCTACACAAATAATATATCGAAAGTAATGATGCTAAGCACGAACCCACTATTTCCTATCTCTTAATGTGTAGGTATTGGTGTTCCGTCGATGATGCCGGCGGTCATTGCCACTGTGCAAGCGGGATAGTAATATAATCATGCGCGTGCGATAAAGATAAGAAACGGCGAGTCAATGAACGAAATTCTTCGTGCTTAGCGTCCTTACTTTATCAGTTCATTTGTTTCATTGTAATAGTAGACAGTAGAAATTTTGGCGTTTGAATGACGAGAGAGCGCCAATAGTTCGAGGGTGAAAAGGGTGCTTTCACCCAAATTAACTAAGTACTTTACTTTTATTTTGACTATGAGTAAAGTAAAATATTGAATGCTTTTGCATTACATAAAACATATGAAATGATATCAATGAAGTGACAAAGAAGTGACCAATTTCATAAACTTATAAGTATCGTAATACTTGTTTCGTATGTAAGTATCATTTATTATCAATTTATCAATAAAGATAAAATGATCGTCATTAAGGAACAATTGTCATCTTGGCTACGGCTCTAGGAGTTAGTTACGTATAAGAATCGAATACCTACGCTAAACATATAAATCGTAAAAAGAAATACTACTATTTTGTACGTTGCCATTTCGACAATTGTGTAAGGTCCCAAGCGACTTTCATATCGATTGTCACTGGAACAAGGTACGAAACGGTATAAAAAAAAATCTTTTAACTTAAAATAAAAACTAAAACTCCCTAGATTGAGAGTAGGTAATTGAAACAAGGCTATTGACATAATAATTCAGCCTATATACCTATGTCCCACTGCTGGGCACAGGGCTTCTTCTTATGTGTGAGTGGGCTTCGGCTATAGTCCCAACGTTGGCTCAATGTGCGTTGGGGACTTCACATACACCTTCTTTCCTCACGATGTTTTCCTTCACCGTAAAGCTGGTGGTAAATATAAAATGATATTCCGTATATAAAGTTACGAAAAAGTAATTGGTATGAGCCAGGATAAACCCGCGACCTCTGGATTGAAAGTCGGACGTCGGGACGTCAGATCCACTCGGTCACCACCGCTGACATATTTGCCTACAAAAACCGGCCAAGAGTAAGGAAAGACTTTTTACGATAACTCAAAAACGGCTTAACTGATTATGTTCGCTATAGTATTATTAAAAGCTCTATGTTCCCGATTTTTTCATATTTTTGAACCCGTGGTTCGAAAGTTAAGAGGGGTGGGGGGGACGCATATTTTTTCAAACAGATAGACGGACATGGCGAAACAATAATGATTCTGTAATGGAAAAATGAAATGGAAATTCCTTGGTCAATATTGTAGTTATTTCGTAACTTAATCGTGAACACACACATACATGTTGCCTCTGAGGTCGGGTGAACCCGTCTGGTGGGAATTCCAAAATGGCAGCAGGCGTGCAGTTCTTTTGCGGTTCGGCCACCGCCAGTAGGTGGCGGGAGGAGTAGCTGCTGATGGACCCTGTAAACAGCTTAACTGGTACACCGAGTCACACATAACATAGTTATAGGTGTAGGTAAAGTAGAAATACCTATATACGTGTCACAACCATTCTATATTGTACAGGGGAAATACAACGACGCATTTACTTGCTGCCTGAACTGAAAATTGTAGATAGAGATGCGATTTCAGGCTTCATTAGCATCATTATCGCTTACAATATTTAGTATTAACTTATTGGATGGAAGTTGCAGGAGATGGATAAGGCTGAAAATCGTTGAGTAGATAGATGACGATAACACCACAGTGGGGTTTGACCACTGAGGTATATGGCAGTTGTAAAAATGTTTACAGCACTATAGTTAAGTATTTGTTTTTACAAAGGGGCAAAGTTGTTGTTTCACCCCTCGTGCTAATAATACCCGTGCATCGAGACACGAAAATTGGAATCTTGGGCTTTGTGAGGGTTTCAAGGCACGAGGGTTGAGTAAACTTTGCTACCGAATGTAACACATTTTACTACCCCATTCCTAACCACTAAGTACGAGTAAAATATTGCAATTCAAATCCGAATGCACTCTATTTAATATTTTATTGTATAAAATCATCATTTAAAACATAATTATACTCGTACCGACCAACATGAGGAAGCAACTCAAAATTTGCATCAAATACTTTGCCATTATTGTGCTTAAAATGCCATTTTCTGATCCGTTTTTGAAGAATAAAGATAGTCTATACTCGTACTAGCTGGGGTTCTTAAAAAAAATATTATAGGTATAATAGTTAGTCTTACCTCTGTTTTCAACGTACCCCAACATTACAGGAAATTAAATTGCTTACCTAATTTTTTTTTTAAACATATAGGTTATCAGGAAATGACGTAGTTATTGTGATAAAAAAAACTAATATTACCTGAAGTTACTCTGAATTGTTTAATAGAAAGTTCTGGTGAAGTGCTCGTAACATTGCGAGCCAGGAAATAACAGGACGGCAAACCAAAGAACAGAACCACTCTTATAATTATTGCAACTCTAAATTTACGCACTTGTCTAGTCCTTATTAACATGTTGGCCATTTAATATTAATATTAAATGAGATCTTCGACTAGATAAATATTTTGGCGATCACGTCACGATCCAAAAATGTATTTAGTTTGTAGCTTTTGTCAAATAAAGAATTCAAAGAGTTTGTTGCATTTACAGCGCAACTGCATTGGTAAGGAAAGGGCTAAAATGTATTTATTAATTTTGATGTGTGATTGTCACAGGAGCCGAAGTGTTACTGAGAACAATTTCTTCATGCCACCGAACGAGTAAACAAGTGTTGATATCGATAACATCATTATTATTACAAGTTTGATTCACGTATATCCCTATCGGCGTTATCGGTTCTAATGTCAATAGAACCGAGGATATTCTCATACAGGTAAATAAGTACTTAAAATATAGTCGCTTTAGGTAGGAGCAAAGTTATAGGTTAATATACCTACTATGCTACATTACTCGTATCTAGAAGCGACATACTTAGGTACCTACATTCCTAAAAATAAATGTAATAAATTTAATTAATAGGTAACGACATGTAAGCCTACGAAATTTGTTACTGACTAGTTATGTACTGAAATGTAAAAACTCTTCTATTTTCAAACCATGCAAAATTTGGCATATTGATGAAAAACCGATGAAAATAATCATAAATATCGATCTTATGATCATGAGCTAGGTGATAAAACTGTTAAAGCAACACAACCTTATTGACAGTGAAAAACTAGATGAAATTACACATAATTAATTTTTGTATCTACTGGGGATTTTCGGTTGAACTACACAACGGCGAAGGCGTCTCGGGAATATATTTGGAACGCTAGGCGAAAATAGTTATTTACGACACAAGTGCAGAAAATAGGAAATTTGCAACGAGTGGTGATAAATTAAAACACGAACGAAGGGAGTGTTTTAAATCGACGCGAGTTGTGAATTATCTATTCGCACGTGTTTCGTACAACGTTTTACAGTATATATGGATGTTTAAAATTTCAACATATGCACGGAAAGTGCTCATTCCCGCACCCGTGCGGGGAAGTAGCACCATATGTACTGTAAAGAAGTTTTTCTGTCACAGCCGCCTTCTTTTGTTTAAATTCTTTCTCAAGAATAAGACATAAGTAGCCTAATTTTCAACTTACGTATATCCTATCCTGCTAAGACCCTGAGTACAAATTTTTGTACATATTCCAAAATCTATTTTGAACTTTTATTATGTAACTAGGGGTTCCAAATTTAAAAACAAAACAATTGCTTCTGGGTCTCAGGAGGTTAAAGTGGCGCAGTTGGCAAACAGCCGTTTAGAAACAGGTGGTAACAGCGAAGATTCGTGTTCGATCCTCGGACGCGTATGCCAATATTACTTTTTGTATATTTTTTGCACTTGAATTTCATGTTTTTGATTGAATAATCGAGTATGAACCTTGAGCTAAGCGTATCAGTTTCAGCTTGTACAAAATTTTCTTATGTTTAGTTGTTCTCCCTGCCTGTAAGTCACATTTGTGAACTAATTTGTGAAATTTTGTGAGCAGTTTCGGTAATTATTATTTTGTGGATTAAGGTTTTTTAGGTATTTGTTAATCAATATATTATTAAGTTTATCAATAACATAACACAACATAATATAGAGTCAGACCAAGACAAGTCTGCAACGGTTTTGATAGCACACGCAGTGCAAGTGTTATTTTAAACGTCAAACTTCTATGAAATAATGACGTATAAATAACGCACTAGCACGCGCAGTGCGTTATTTATATGTCATGATTTCAATGAAAATCGTTGCAGACTTATCTTGGTCCGACTCTACTTCGTTCCAACTGAACTAAATTTGATCTTCCAACAGTTCCAACCTGGCAAAAATGTCCCACTGGCCAGATGCCATTTATAAAAAAAACTTAATTGAACTTGTATTTACTAGTAGCTTTCCTAGAACTACTAGTTAGTTACTAGACTAGTAGTTTAGTAGAATTCCACTACCTATGGTGCTAAATTATTGTATTGTTAGCTGTATTTACTTAATATATATTCAATCAATACAGCTTTTAAAAGTTGGTTGAAATCCATTTGCACGATTCACTTTTAGTTACTTTCAGGTACCTATAAAGTTAAGGTGCCGTCGGCAGCGCAGTGAGGTCCCGGTTGCCGTCAGCTAGGGCCGAAGGAAGAGGAACCGATGGGCCATACCTCCCTTTTATTTTATATTCATTATTTTTTTGTTATTACTTGCAATAGAAAAACACACTCTGATAAGCAGAAAGACGGACAGTGCAAGCTTAGTAATAGGGCTTCGATTGTCATCCTTATCGTTCGTGTCGGGGACCCATAAAAAGCTTTTCTTGTTTTGCTGACTAAAATTTGTTTTAGTATGTTTCATTCAATGTGATTCATATATTTTATTGTTATACAAAAATATCAAGCAAACCAGTGTACTATTGCTTAATTTTACAGATTGATTGTCACGATTGGTGCCCGTTTCCTCGGTAATCAAATTCATATATATTTTCACTGACCAGGAGCCTATTGCTCACACGGTACTAGAATAATAATTATTAGTCAACAAACTATCAAATCATGGAAACCCGTACTTCCATGATAGTACACTAATATGGTTCGAAAAATGGGCCCCTGATATGAATATTGCGTTTCATTCAGTGTTACCCATAAAATAATCTCATTAATCCTGTGCAATCATTGACATTTTTATTCATGGTGTCAAGGATGAACTTAAATCCTATTTAAAAGACACGCTGTTAGTGTAATTATCAGTAACATGAAAAATTCCATTCAAAACATTGAAGCTTATCTGTAGATTAAACTCTTGAAGTGGGCAAGGAACTTTCCGCTGATTGAAAAGTTTACTCATGTAGTTAGTTACATATTACACGATACCCATTCACTGTTTAATTATAATTGTAATAGCAATAGCACTCACTTTACGGAAATAATTTTCCAAGGGATTTTTTATGTCCTTACTTATATTTTACAAAGTTAAAATGACCAAAGATGCGTTTTCGTGCTTGTTTGTATATGTGGGATTGTGGGCATGTTGCTAGCTAAGTACTCGTAGCATAGGTACTTCTTCATAGTTTTTTATATGATTTTCACACACCGATTTACCATTTGAATTACTTCTGAGAAAATAATCTACACTACACTACAGTTTCGGCACGGAGTCCGTGAATATCAGAATATTAACATGTCGCTTGGTATTGTTACACTGCCGAAGTACCTATCACGAACTTACAAAGCATCAGATTTTTAGTTAACCCAGGGATGAAAGGCCACTTATTTTAAATGAGATATTTCAGCACTCAAACGAAGTGAGAGCTCCAGTATTTGGAGTAGGAATGGTTGCCCTTCACCCGAGTTAAACACTCTACTTTTCATTTAAAATATCTACGAGTAAAATAAAATACATGTGTACTAATAAAGGGTTCCGTACCATTTATGACGTATTAAAAAAAACGACTTACTGGAACTCATTCAAACCAATTTTCGGTGGAAGTTTGCATGGTAATGTACATCATAGTTTTTTTTAGTTTTATCATTGTGTTATTTGTAGACATTTAATATTCCGTTATTATTTCATGAACATTATCTTAACCAAGACCATAGATAAATAAGTAAGCATAGAGTGACACTCCATACAAAGATAAAAACCTATTTAAAAGAAGTTTTAACGGAGCTTTGCGAAAACTTATCTAAGTATATTAAAATTTAAGCTCAATAATTATTAAGTTTTTATTTTATTAGCAATATATTATACCATACCTCCCATACACTTAATATCATTAAGTACAAAAACTCCTGTATGGAGTGAGCACTCTATGTTTACTTATTTCTCTATGCCACGACATAATCAAACACAAGATTAAACCCCTTTTCATACAAACGTTGTCTTCTTTTTCCTCTCTGGATTTATGGGCATTATTGAAAATATATTGACACAATTTGTTGTACATCAACCACAACTATGCCCCTACGTTTGATTTTAGGGTGTTTGAGTCAGGAGCAATTGAAAAATGAAATCGGTTTTTACAACCTAAATTTTACAATATTAAAAAAATCTAAGAGAATCTAACGTAGGGGCATAGCTATGGTAAATATAATTATATGGAAAATG
Organism: Cydia pomonella; assembly: GCF_033807575.1. Classification (NCBI taxonomy): domain Eukaryota; kingdom Metazoa; phylum Arthropoda; class Insecta; order Lepidoptera; family Tortricidae; genus Cydia; species Cydia pomonella. Next base: position 12,782,345 of record NC_084703.1, on the reverse strand, counting down.
GGGACTACGTTTGTATGGAAAGCGGCCGTCCTTCCTCTAAAGTTTTCTATCCATAGGTTCAACGCTCATACGACCACAATGGATTTTTAGACTCTTTTATATATTAAAATGACAGCTTAACCCCTAAAGTGGCATTGTCCGCCTCCCGGTCTCTACGGTAAGTGGCGGGGAGCCCGGAGACGGACATACATAACAAGCCGTTGCATGCCGGCGCCTCAGATTGAACGGTGGGTTGAGAGGCGCGGCCGTTTTGGAAAAATATACGTCAAGTGGCGGGGCACTGGTGAATTAGGCGCGTGCAAGAAATATGGCAATTCCCCAAAAAAATGTATACAAACTATATATCATTCAATTCAGCATAAAACTGCTTATTTTATTGTATACCAATGAATTTCATTCTATTTATGTGAGTTATGCTAGACTTGTTCTAATCTCATATTGCCATTTTTACCTTTTTCAATGTATAAAAATACGTATAAATAGGAAATAAAACAATTTATTGAAGAACAAACTTCTTCATGACAAAACAATACATTAATTTACACATCCCTTTTTTCACTTTTTATCACTGCGTATTCCGTTTGAATGTTCGCGGCTCGACAGTCGGCGACATAACGCCATTTCTAACAAACTTTGTTTTACGCAGGAATTCAACCGTTAGGGAATACCATCCTTGTCTATTGACGAATGCATCTTGCAAGAGTGATTGCTTACTAGGCAAGGCATAGTTTCAACGGTTTTATTTTAGGCGCGAAATACGGCGTCGCACAGAGGCCGGGAGACGGTCTCTGCCACTCAAGGGCTTGTTACGACGGAACCGTCTCCCGGTTCGCCGCCAATTAGGCGAATGACCGGCTTCGGGCCTCTGCCACGTAAAACGTATTTTTCATAATGGCGGCGCCGTTTCTCCTACCGTTCAACTGCACCGTGCCACCCGAAGGGTTAAGTGATGATTTCGATATACAAATTTAAAATGTGCATTTAACTTAATTTGCTATCTGAATGTTTTAAAAGAACTTCATTTTTAAATTAATAGATAGTCGTTTTCTTTTTTAAATGTGCTTCACAATTAATCTCCAATATAATAATTCAGTTCCAAATAAGTACCTACTTGCCTTAAAATAAACAAAAGCAAAAAAGATTTAAGGCTTGGCTTTTGTCACCAAACTATTAATTTTAGTACCTATTTATAATTTTTAGCTACCAGAAGGATGCGCAGGACTCGATAAGCATGCTATACATAAGATAATTTTTATCAAATTTTTTACAATCTCATACAATAATTAGATTTCAACGGACACTTCTTAATACTGAAAATAAGTAAAAGAGTCAAAATCAACACATTAAACCACGCTTTTATATAGAATCAATGACATTTGTTATAAATGGACGTCAAAATACTAAAAAAATATGGCAGCAAATATCCTACGATATTCCTGTTGATGCTATTAAAAGCTCACTTATGCTTTCCAGAGAAAACTGCGACACAGTAAATACCTTTTAATATTCCAATGACTTTAATTGTAACATGAATTTTCATTATTACATATTTATTATATAAATAACACAAAAATAGATTTAAAATCACTAAACTAAAACACAGACAATTAAACTATATAGACACAGATTTTATTAATTAACTATATGATACAATTGCAACTTAAGAATCCTATTTTCTTTGAAATAAATGAAGTTTTTTATTATCTGCCTTTTAAACAAACATTTATTTTTGAAATTTCCTTTTTTAGAATGAAGTGTAAGCTGACTTTCTAGACAGATACGATACCGATAAGTTAAGTATCGAATTTGTTATAACAATTCTGCGATTATTACTGTATTCCCTCTCTAAAATCGAAGTAAATATACTCGTATGTTTACTTAAGTGATTAGTTTTCACATTTAATGCTATAATAGAGCTGTTATATTCATCGTCTAAGTGGCCACAGCTTAAAGATTACTCGCGTTCCCAGCGCAAGCAATCCTAGAAAGCACTTACTATCAAACCGCGTCGTGTGACGCCCTCCTCTTACAGACGGATCCACAAATCAAATCCATATGATTATGAAATAATCACTTAAATAAATAAATAAAAAAATAAAAAAAAAAATCAAAAATTAAAATCTTAAATTTGAAAATCATCACTTAAATAAAATAAAAGACAATTTAATCATCCAACATAAGCAACAACTCAAAATATGCTACTCTTGTAGATGAAATGCAACTTTCTTATCAGTTTTTGAAGTATAAAGAGAGCTTTTAGAAGTTGGTGTCGAACGCCACGATATATATACATAGGTGATAGTAGAATATACCTATACTACCTACTTATGCAGCTTTGTTATTAAAAAATATTCTTAAATTTTGCGTAATATTCGGTATCATCCATATGTCAGTCAGGTTGATAAGTATTTCCCTTTACAGTGCGTGCGAAATCGTACCTGTGATCTGTCTTAAAGTGAGTTTAATCATTTTACCTACTTAAAGGTGCGTGTCGGCATGACACAAGACATGATCCGACAACAAAGAAAAAGGGCCGATCAAATTGACATTTGACCTACTGGATTATTGGTATCACTGCTCCGGCGGACTTAATTGTGTTAAATTAGCTCGAGTTTTCTGACTGCTTTAGATTTTAGAATAAAGAGTACCGAAATATTTTGACGCGAAACAAAAATACAGTATATATAAATTTAAGTACATGCATGTGTCATTCACGTTTGTAATTTTAATGAGAGTAATGTAAGTATGTGACGTGAAGAGTGGATGGAGCGGCGTGGTGTGAGCGTGGCTGCGGACACAGCCGTGCGTCCAGCTCACGCTCGCGCAGGGAGTCACTCCGGGACTGCGCCCGAACGCCGGCCGACGTTCGTGTATTGTATGGAAATAAATAATTGGCCCCCGTATTCTTCTTTTGACGAGCTCTCCGGCGGCGGGACCATTATGCCCGTTCGATCGTGAGCGCCGGCATTCGGACGCTAGTGGCGACGCCCTCGGTCGCCTGCGCCGCGCTCCACACCACGTCAACATGAATACCTCCGATCGAGGTACGACTCTTATCTTATCATGGAGGGGTGACTTCGACGGTGATGGCGTCTTGTGTGACTAGCACCGGCCGGTTATATGTTCTTCTACTTGACATACAAGGTTATATGGAAGGAGGTCGGAAGTGTGTCCAATTCCTCGTGAATAGCTAGGGCACTTACTACAGAGGAGTGAATTACTTAAATGAAGCTGGAGAAGCATATATCACCTGCTGTCCGAGTGGCGGCTATTGAAAGTGAATATAGTGGTTCGTGCGTGAGTTCTGCCGGCCCTTGCTGCGGGCAATTGCCGTCGCCTTTTGCGGCTGGTATGTAGGGAATTCGAGGGTACTGCTACTCTTTTAATGATCGTAAGTACAAAAGACTAAGGGTCACGCTATGTCGGACTAGGTTGAAGTTGCTTAAAATATATGAAAACGCTAATTAATCTATGACAGGCGACCTATTTGTTTACATTGTTTTATATGAAGTTGGCGAATTGCAGTAAACATTGTTAGATCATTTTGCAATTATGTTTTAGTGTAGGTCTCTTAAGTATCTACCTAAGGGTGGGGCAACTACGATCGTATGCGACCATGCGGGCTGGCCTTTTTGTAAACGAATTAATGCTGACGATTGCGTGGCAGCCAAATCAACACATTATCGTACGAGTAGATCTATCGGCGGCGCACCTTTTTTTTAACAGCGAACTTGCTTTATTTATTGTGCTGATAAAGAGGAGCGCCCAAAAAATAAGCGTTAACATTGGTGAACGCTGAACAGAAGCATCGCTTGTATTGGGACCATCCATCATCTTAACTGTATGCAGTTGATTATTATTAGATTACTTGTTTCCTACTTTGGAGCAATTCTTGTTTTTCCAATCACTGACACGCGAGCAGACCGCAGCCTGGCGTCCTGCTCCAGCACCTAATTGCTCAGTCGGGGACCGCCGCTATTTCTAGATCAGGTTCGCCTCAAGTAGTTATCGATGATGACTTCTCCAATTATACCTCTAGTAGGAATTAATATCTACTTCCAATTGTGGCTCTTGGGACCGACCATGACCCAATTTGCTATGTGAATTATACTACAAACAATTAAATACAATGTCTATGGGGTAAACTGAATTTTGATTGCAAAAATTTTCATGACTTTTATTTCGTAAACATATTCTTATTTTATTATCTTTTAAGATTTAGGTTTTCAAATCCAAATTTCCTATGGGCTAAGGTAATTAGTAGAGATGCAACGAATAGTGGCTTGGCCGAATACCGAATACCGAATATTCGGCCGTATTATAAGTTTTACCTAAAATGAAGTAAAATCGAACTCGCGCGTACGTGCGCTTTGCAAGTTGATACTTATTTCTCGCTGTAAGCAGTCTTTGATAGAAATTGTGCTTATTCTGCACGCAGTGCGTATTGAATTGCGGACATTGCGGTGCGTTAGATTTCGTCGTGTGTGTAAAAAAATTGGTATAATTTTTTTTGGTCATGTTTTTGTACTATCTATGAATATAAACGTAGTCTGAAAGATTTACCTATTGATTACTTGTAGTTTGTTACTTTTTTTACCCCTCGTTTGCCGTTATCTACGTGTTAACGTACTATTCGGTATTCGGCCGAATACTATGCTACTATTCGGTATTCGACCTAATAGTGAATTTGTGGCCGATAGGCCGAATACCGAATAATGGCCGAATATTCGTTGCATCTCTAGTAATTACCTCGTATCCTTTATAAATATATGTTTTAAATAAAATAAATACACAAATTCTTCGCTGTTTGGTTTGGAAATAACGCGAGACTATTCTTTTTCATGGAAATTAATTGAGAATTGCGGCATGAGTAGCGAGATATATAATTATTAAGTTTAACTTGAAGACGTGTCTGAGGTGGCAAATGTCTCAGTAAGGTAAATGTATTTGGTACGATTAGGCCGACGCTCCTAAAGTCAGAAGGGGAGCCTCATCCGGTCGGTACTCGCGCAAATTGTCAATTGGCCATCGTCGCCTCAGGGCTGTCAGCGAGCAATGCTGAGCTCCGCTGTCCTCACGTGATCTGCTCAAGATTCAGAAAGATCAAACATCAAAATCCAGAATTTGCATGCCAGTAGCACCTTTAAAGACCACGGGGATCACCCGCTACTGCTCTATACGAGTTAACTACAATAGTTATTTACGATACAAGTGCAGAAAATAGGAATTCGCACGTGTATCGTACAACGTTTTACAGTACATATGGCTCTTTAAAGTTTCGGAAGGTGCTCCTTCCCGCACGCGTGCAATATGCCTTACACGGTCTTAATGCCAACTTCCGTTAGTTTCTTGGTTCTCCAATTTATTTTTGTTCTTGGTAGGTGCTTAGTTGAAGATCGCATGGGACATTTTTTTTGTATGTTTGCTCCAAAAGGAATTACAGGATATTTATGTATATAAATATCGAAACGTTAATTGAAGTACAACATAAGTCCATGCTCCATGACAGCGTATGTGTGGATGGCAGATGGCACTGTAGGGCTCCGTAAATTAACTCTGGTTTTGCTTCGACTTCACACATCTTATACAAACAATTAATCTTTTCATAACCTAACCTTTCGTCTTTGAATTAATAACTAAACAGAAGAAGAAACATTTAGTTTGATATCTTATATTTGATATTGACCTGATCTTGCTCTTAGTGCATTTCGCCAGCGCTTATACTTGGAACAACATGCATTGCGATTATTTGATGTTAATTTAATATTGAGTTTTTTAGTTCGAGTGTAAAATATGATCCATAAAATTGTGAGTAGGTGCCATATGTTGCTTCGTATGGAATTTTCCTTGGGTAGTTACTATTTAGTAGAGGTTTGAGGGGTTCCGCAGCCAAAAATCTTTGCCTGTACCTATGTCTCAGCTCAAGCTTTATATTCAAAATCTTGTACCTACAATGTAAATATATGCATGAAAACCGGTTTCGGTAGGTATCTATTTTCTTTATTAACTAACTCATGGCACGTAAACCAATATATATGTTACCACTTCGAAACCCACTTTTTTGTGTCATATCTTTATTCTCTCTTTATGCACAGAATAATATATACATATACTCCTATCAATTATCAAATTTATTCTTAATTTGTCTCAAGCTATGCTAATTGAAATATTCCTTCAGCCAAATCAAGCTCAATCTGTGTACTTAGAATTTTTGTTTTAGAGGTGTTTTTTGTTGATTATGAATGTTTTTTCACACGAATTCATATACCTAATTCTAATATTATAACCTTAGTAGATAAAGAAATATTTTTGTGGCATAATACCTAATTTATGGAAGTCATCCGACCCGTTAGGTATAAGAGTTAAAGTCATTTTCGAAATCGAATATTACATAACTATCCCTTAGATTATGGCGAGGTGAACATTCAAATAGGTATGCCAGAACCTAATTAAACAAAAAATTGCACGGAAGGAATATACAATTTAATACTTTGTAGCAAGACTTGCAAGAGATCGTAGCATATACCCAGCCATTATAAATATTATATTGTTAATTATACGATGGTACAAGATGTGTCAAATACTACTCTTCTATAGCCACCTTGCCATAACTTGCACAATGCACGTATATCAAAAACTCCTCGAGACATTCTAACGAGTCAACACGCTGTGGTTGCGTTTATCGTCGTAGCTAAGTGTTAAAGTTCCTATGACTACCTTTCGACTTTAACATTAAATCAAATCCTTGTGTGAGCATATATTATTATTGCATTGTCACTGAAGTTAGGAAAGTAATCAGTTAGATAGTCATTACATGGTTTTTGAGGCTGACCAAACGTACACACTGTCAACTAACAGCCTACATTGACTGTGCTAAATGAGATAAAAGGTAAATCATCGTGTAAATAGGTACTCACATGAAGACGTTCGCAAACACAAGCTAGAATCCTAAAATCAGTTAATTCAGTTAAGCAGGACAGTGCAGTGGTAATTTGAGACAATTTGTCCACGATTGGCTCGTTTGCTCTTCGCTGGAGTCGGTTCTTAACAGCAGGAAGTGTTATTGATGGTAAACTCTGCTATGAGCAACATGAATTGGCCGTACACATGCTACTGTTCATTGTATTTTTAAGACTGCCAGTCTGTTATAAGTGCTTACTTGACTCCATAGCAGTCCCAACGTCAAATCACATACAAGGTGTCCGCGAGGAAACGGAAAGAAATACCACATATTCCTGAGGTCATTAGAAGGAAAGAAATCTTATACAAATTTAAGTCAATTTCGCCGAAAAAAGTTTTTTTTAATTATTTGTATATTTTTAAGTAAGTAAAGTAAGTAAGTAAACACTTTATTGTACGAGAAAAATAAATATTACATCAGATGGAATATAATTGGGTAGTACAAAGGCGAACTTGGAAGGGATCTCTTCCAGGTAACTCATAGGTACCTAAAAGAGTAATTAAAAACTATATCTAAAGTAATTATATATTATTACATACTATATACTATATATAAATAAATATCTTTATATACATATATGAATAAATATAAATATATATTATGACCGCACACATCTTCCTACCTGTCAGAAGGTAGAAGTATAAGTATAAGTACATGTTCTTGGAAAATATATGAATTAGTATGAATTGGTACATCTTTTTTTTGTAAAAACTAGTCTATTCAAAGTGTTCCTTGTCACTTTGATATCTGTCAAACGTCTAGATTAGGTGCCATAGTGGCAACATCGACCTCAAGAAGACGTTATGCACTGAGACAGAATAAATAAAAAACGATTATTTTAATTGGTATTATAAATTAACGAATAGTTAATGATGTTTATTTTTACCTATATTGTTAACTAAATTTATTAAATTGTAAACTTTTTTATATACACAATTGACATGTAATATTATAGATATTATAAATAAAATGAATATGAATATTAACTCGAAAACTTTATATGACATTTTTGTATCTAACAATAAATACGATCCGGAATATACTGTTAAAATCTTTCCGTTTCCTCGCGGGTACCGTGTATTTGCTGCCTACACTTTACCACTTTGATACGAGTATTTTATTTCCATACGGTTGATGTCATGGGAGGTCACGTCGACTAGTAACAAAAAGATGGCGAGATTTCGCACAAAGTACGGTTGTTTATTTATTTACGGTTATAATTAAATAAAAGAAAAAAAAGGGTGGCCTACCGCAAAAGTGGGGATGGTTTTTTTTCGGTTCAACCCTATAGTGTTGGGTGTCGTTAGCTAGGTCTTACAAAACTAATATGGGTCTTCAATAACCATTTTTTGAGAAACGTAAGATTTTCGGATATAATCGCTCTGAAAGAAAATAGCATATGTTTCCCCCTCTACTTCCCCTTACTTCTGAACCATGGGTCCAAAAATACAAAAAAAATCGTGAAAGTAAAGCTTAGTAAAGACTTTCAAGAAAACTACAGCGAACCTGAATGGAATAAATAGCCGTTTTTGAGTTTTTGCAAAAAGTCTATTTTTACAGACGGGTAATCATGTACCCCTACGCTGACCATGGCCCGATATGCTCTTGGCCAGTTTTTTTATATTTGGTCAGCAGGTGACGAAGCTTGCTTATTCTAAACTACAAATTAGTGTTATGATGAACAATTACGAAAAAACGACGTTTTCTTAAATCGACTATTTTTTGTCTCTTAGTTAACTTAAACTGCAGCTCGTAAAGTATTGATCGTGGAGTAAAAATAAGCATAAATAAATTTGTAGGGAATTTCATGGTAAAACTTTTGTACTTCTTTACAATGCTATTTGTACCGATATTCAAGATATGAGCAAAAATCTGAGAAAAGGTACCTTCAATATTAACACAACCCCCACCCTCGAGGGCTATTAGTAGGTATGTTTATCTGGAAACCACAAGGAATAACTATACCAATTTTCAAAAATACACAAATTATTTCTCCTGATTTTTTTAATTTTCTTGAGCTACTTGTGAATCATAAATATTAGCACAAGCGGCAAATTCAACACATCTTCTAGAATTGTTTGGGTTTAAAAAAAAACGGTAAAAAATCGTAAGTTGTACGAAATCAGTCCAAAGCAAAGAAAAAAAGCAAGCAAAAAATTGCACAATTGAACCGCGAGCGTTGCCAGTAGTTCAAATAGTGGAATCTTGAGCGTATCGATGATTTCGAGGCCATAATAATTCAAAATCATCATTTAAAAGTCGTGTCTACCAGCCAACATAAGGAAACAAATGAACAATTGCATCAAATTACTTTACCACTCTCACGGATAAAATGCAACTTACTAATTAATTTTTGAACAAGAGTTTAAACGATTTGGTGTAGTGAAAATTAAATTACAACTCTAATTTAGAACATAGACAGTTTACTGAGAAGCAACCAATATTTGTTATGTGATCGTGGCATACACTACAACATCTGTTTTGAATAAAGGGTCTAGGATATGTGGCCCGTGTGAGGATTATTTGAAATAGCCTATGCCAATTGACTCATTTTCATTCCAATTTTCATTCCCCTAACATGAACCGTCACAGAGCTAGTGCATAATTTTAATTTTGTGATTTTTTTGTAAAATCATTTTTCTCCTAAACTATAGCCAAAGCAATGAAACGATCGCAGCTACGTAGATTGAGTAGAACAACACCGTACAATTTTAAAAATACATTTGTCCCTGGTTAATAACTTTATAAATGTATAATACATTTTTTTATGAAATAAAAATTGTTAATTACTTATGGTGTAAGCTACTATCGCCAGTTAATTATAGTGCAACATACTTTAACAAAATAAGTGAAACCTTGATAAGTGGGTCATCACGGGACGAGCAAATATGTCTCACTTAAAGAGGTATTCCACTTACCCAGGGTCTCAGTTAGCCAGGTATAGTTAAATTTCTGTCTCATTTACAGTGGGTTCTATTAATAGAGGTGAGAATAGAGGATATTTCAGTTATAGAGGTGGTAAATAAGGTATTTTACCACCTAATATAGTTCAGCTTAGAGAGGTCATAGATCGACGTTATCTCAGATACAGAGGGCAAGTCCTATAACATTCTAAATAAATAATTAAATAAATATAATCTTTCAAATATAGTATATAGTATCTATTTACTATATAGTATAGTACTATTATAATATATAGTATCAGTAAAAGAGGTAAAATGCACTCTCTGGCTCAATAATACAGGTAAATGTGACTATAAAATTGGAACAACTACTTAATCCCAGTTCTAGAGGCTTGTTTTATCTCACTAACAGAGGTAATTCAGTGCTAAAGTGTCGGGACCGCACCATGAGTCCTAGCTTTAGAGGTTTCCCACATACCCAGGTCCCACTTAATCAAGATTCACTGTATGTTTACTCGTACGGTCACGTTTGAAAATATCGATACGGAAAAAGTGCCAAAAATATGTATACACTACCCTAATACATGGGCCATAAGGTGACTGTATGAGAGCATTAAAGTACCTATAGTTAGGTTTTTTAGCATTAGTAAGATGGTAAGACCTGTACCAAAAAAAAACTGTAAGTTTCAAGCCGCTGTAATTTTGTTTCTAAGCAAGATGACGACGGCATTATTACCGCGATAATTATATTATATATTCCAATATAAATAATTCTCGTTTTATGCTGATCGACTTTGCACCGGTAAATAGAAGAGACCACTGAAAATTGGTATTTTCCAATAGCAAGAAAATTTGCAACATCCTACATGCCTTATTTCGAAACACTTAAAATTACCTCGAAGCTTCGTGCATTTCATAATAAATAACTAATTTAGTATGTTGTCTCTTGAACAGAGGTCTTGAAGCGGCAGATCTCTAGGAACAAGTCACCCTGGGCCCATCACAAAGATTGCTAGTAGAATTTGCGAAAACGAAGCATACCTGTCATAATTATCGTAAAAACTGGGGTAGATTTGCGGCTAAAGTGCAACGAACGACGATGAAAGTCAGTTCAGTTCTTTGTACGAAGGTTAGGATAGCTAAAGTTACAGAAAATACCTATGTGTTAAGTACTTAATTCAAGGCCAAGTCGAAAATCATACAATTTCCTTCGTACAAAAATTTGCAGTCCAAACGTCCTGCAGTGCCGTTCTCTCAACTAGTATTGGGCTCAAATCAAAAGTGTATTAATAGAGAAGAATGAAAAAGCCATAAAAAATTTAAAAAACCAGCAGGTGACGGGCTTATGCAGGCAAATATGAAAAACGGGTCCGTAAAACTGCCACTGAATGCGCTAGGAAGAAGCTGCCTATCACTCCTACAGAAAAAATAATAAATAAAAACACTGACAAACACCTAAATTAAAAGTCGCTTTATATTGTAGTTATTCTAAAAACCTTAGTTTGTTCTCTATCTCATCAGTTTTTTTTCATTTAAAGTTTATAGCTTTTTTTAGTACACCCCTTAAGCGATCTTGGCGTGTCTTTTTATTAAACTAACATTTTATTAATGTAACATTTTTTTTCTTCAAACTTATCGCTAGCCCCAAAGATTACACTATGGTTACTAAGCGACGATATATATACGTATATAGATAAATACATACTTATAATACATAGAAAACACCCACGACTCAGCACATTATCTGTTCATCACACAAATAAATGCCCTTACCGGGATTCGAACCCGTAACCATCGGCTTCATAGACAGGTACCCACTAGCAAAGAGAATTTGAAATAGAGGTGTATTGTTAAAGAAAACTATGTAGCGGCGTAAATTTATTGCCATCTTTCGACACATAATTACAACTTTTAGAATGCCATTTGACTTTGATTCTTATTATTTCACTGATATGTGTTCAATTTTTTAAATATCAAAAAGTGGCGCCATCTTACTGAGCACTACCAAAAGGTTATGGCGCCAACGCTCGAAACGATGCTGCATTGGCCTTTGATCTATCAAATTTATTTCAAAATTGAACACACATCACTGAAATAATAAGGATCAAAGTCCAATGGCGTTCTAAAAGTTTTAATTATGTGTCGAAAAATGGCAGCAAATTTACTACAAAAACTTTCTTTGACAATACACCTCTATGACAAATTATCTTTGCCACTTGGCCAGGCCAGACGTCTTTATTTCATATATCACATTCTTTTGCTTTCATAAGTAATTTTAAAAAAAGTCGCTTTTAAATAGTTTTTAATAAAAATACACGTAAAGATTGTTTACCTTTTATCTAATGCTAAAAAAACGAAGTAGGTATACCAAGGCTACCAAAAGTCTATCAAAGGCGTCTTGAACACTAAAGGTGTTCCTTTGCTTTGATTATGGTTTAGTTTCGTTGCCTAGTAACAAACAGTGAGTTATTTTCTTGCAGTAGATAGGTATGGCTGTCTAAACTTATCCTAACTGTGAGCATCAGGATTGTGGATGGCCCTAGGATTTAAACGAAATTTTTAAAAACATATTGTATTTTAGTGTAGCTTTTGTGTTGTGTTCTTCAGCGTACCTCAAAAACAAATTACTAAAAATATGAATACACTACCTTAATATAAGAGCAATACGGTCGTACATATATATTTTAGGCACTTTATCTGTATCGATAATTTCAGACGCGACATTTCCCTAAAAAGAGCTATGAAAATAATATATTGTGTACTTATTCACACGATCCCATAATTGTCAAGATTGTCAAGTTTGACAGTGCACTTATTGGCAACTTGCAACAACTGTACCCCTAGTGTAAATTTTATCGACATCACGTGACCAACGCGTTTGCGTTGTCTCATTTTGTATAGGATTTTGAGTTTCCAAAACGTCCCGCTTGGCGCGCTCTTTCTAAATCCAATACAAAATGAGACTAAACGCAAACGCGTACGTCACGTTTCAAAATCGAATTTATTTACACTAGGGGTACAGAACGTTGCGAGTATGTTGGTTCAAGCAATATGGCAACGTCTCGCGAGAAAAAAACAGGAAATGTGTGTCTTTTTCTATTGATAGTGCTTATGCAGTGAAAACAGACACGGCCATTTATTTATTGTTATGCGAAACACAAAGAACATTCAATTCTTGTTTATGTACAAAAAATTTCAGATTATTTCCAAATATATTTTTTTCGTTCATTAATGACGCAATTTAAATTTTTGCCGGGCTGAAGGCAGATTCATAAAGCTTTAAAGCCCGGGTATAGAGTAAAGAGAGAACTGGCGGCTAACACAGGTAACCTGTATTAAAATAACACCTTTATAGATTTGATAAATTAATAATCAGTGCCTGTAATTTGAAGTTGCCATTTTAGGTTTACACCGATACCAAAATTGAATAAATTTACAATTGGCTTTTTTATGGAATTATTTATGTTCTGCTCTTTTTTCCAAGGTTTCCAAACCCGGTGCGACTCAGAGGGCCTACCGCGAACCACGTGCAACGTGTTACCTCTCTGTCGCACTTGTACATTCGTACGTAAGTGTGACAGGGAGGCAACACGTCGAACGTGGTTCGCTGTAAGCCCTCTGTCCATCTGTTTAATTAATTATCTCGAGAACTACTTAAGCTATCGATTTGAAATTTGGAGCAGTTGTTAACAACGCTAAGCCGGATGCATTGAAAGTGTATTTTTTTATTAAATATGGGAAATGCCCAATATAAAGAGGGGGCAAAATTTCAAAGTTTAATTACTAAAGTCATGTGGGGTATCATTTGAAAGTGCTCAAATTGAACATTTTGAAACAATTTATTATTGTATTAGCGTTCTTTAGGTAATACAAATGGATTAATATGAAGGAAAATGTGAAAAAACTACCCCTCCCCCCTTATCTCTGGAGTTTACCAACGAAAACTTATCCATTTTTTACGTAACATTAGAATTATCATAAATATTATAATAAAATATAACCACACCTCTGTATTGATTACTTTTTTTATTATTATAATTATCAAACAAAAAAAAAAACAAATTTAATTTGCAATTTAAGCCCCTTTGCACTTTGCTAGAACACCTTCATAAAAATAAAACTAAAAAGTTGAAATCTCTTAAAAATTATCTCTGAAAAACCAACATACATAGGTACATCAAACATACAGGTCGCGTAAATTAGTTAACCAATTTGCCCATAGATAGCGCTGTAGAAAATTATGTGTAGTATACTTCCGGTGAAAAGTCTTTCGTGTTTAGTTACATGAGATAATTGCAAGTTTGTACGGAATCCTCGGTGCGCGAGTTAAACAAATTCGCACTTGACAAGTAATCGGAGAAATATGATTCGTATACATATAATGTAATCATCACTTTAGCGTCAAACATGTTGATCGTAATTTTGTAACATACTTATAACCTAATCCTGGATGAATTTGGTTTAAATATCGGATCCCTCTTGGTGGCTATTACTACTATAGTGTTTTGTATGTAGTAACTAAGTTTTTTTTGTATTTGAGATAATTCATATTCATTACCAAGATATACGTACACAGTATTTCGAATTTTGTCCTAAATGTCATCATAGTTTAAATAAATAAATATTATAGGACATTATTACACAAATTGACTAAAGTCCCACAGTAAGCTCAATAAAGCTTGTGTTGGGGGTACTTAGACAACGATATATATAATATATATAAATATGTATAATTACCTACTTAGATACATAGAAAACACCCATGACACGCACAAATATCCGTGCTCATCACAGAATAAATGCCCTTACCAGGATTGGAACCCGGGACCATCGGCTTCATAGGCAGGATACCTACCTAACTACCCACTAAGCCAGATTATATTTTAAACTATATCCATATGTCCATAGGTCAATGAAATAAAAACGGTTACTTCCCTATATGTATTAAATAAAGTAATTTATGATTCTATTTGATAATGTCAATCAATTGACGATCTCGGGTCAAGTACCGCTATTCCAGTTACTAATAAGTGTGACGTTATTTAGTCAAGAATAGTACCAGTAACTAAGGTAGAAGTACTAGTGCTCGACGCTGCACTAGTCACCGACATGGGCACTTTATTTCATGGAAATATAGGTTAAATTTGAACAACGAAGATTTTTCTGTACTATTCGAACTTAATCCTTGTCACTTTAACATAAAGTGCCCATGTCGAGTACTAATGCAGCGTGTATGTATTTATTCATGAAGCAGATGTTAACTGACATAAGTTTTGTTACATTTAAACATTTTATCTGTAGTTATATACATTTAAGTACATATACCTATTACTTATACGATACGGTTTTCCGATAAATTAGTGAGTAACAACAATAGCATATTGAAAAAAATTAAAATAAAGACTGACCATAATTTGTATTTACGTTTCACGCGATTTCTCGACGTTAAAGGGATAAAAATACCAAGTAGAGGAAAATGGAGTTGTAATGTGGACCAAGCTAATACTTCGTCTACCGCCGCGCCGTGTCAAGTTAGAATCGTAGTTAGCGGCTTTCGAATGCTTAAGCTGAATATACATCAAATCCACCATGAAAAGTGTACATGTACACTGTACATTTATGTCGCGCAGTGCAGTGCAGAAATTTAAAAAAAGTATGACTTTGTGACTATATGTACATTACGTATACTTACAGTCCACATGGATAAGACACCGATATTATCTACTCTAACGTACTACTTATTTTTTTATAGACGGGTACCTCCAGGGGCGCAACTGCACGCCGCCGGCTATCGATGACTTCCCCGCCGAGCTGTTCACGGAGTCGCAGCGGCAGCACGGCGCCGTCGTCATACACATCCTCATATCGCTCTACCTTTTCATCGCGCTCGCGGTCGTATGCGACAAGTTCTTCGTGCCTGCTGTCGACAGAATATGTCACGGTCAGTATCGTATTATGGTTATTCTCGTTGCAAATTTGGCTTAATTGATTCAAAATATATTAATCGAAGGCATTAAGGTTGTTAATTTATGTACCTATATAGGTATATATATTTATTTTATTTTATTTACCTTTATTAGTATTTTAAAATTACAAGCATGTCTAGCTTTCAAGAAATATCAGTTAATTTATTAGGATATCTAATAAGTAGTCACTTTTTACATTTTTAACCGACTTCAAAAAAAACGTTTTTAGTGAAATTACTGTTTTGTCAATCATATCATAACAAAAACACTTCATACTAAAATGGAAAAGTAAAACAGTATTCAAAAATCGGCGAGTAGGGTTCTGTCAGAATAAGTTAAACGGGGGCTATTAGTAAGTATCATATCATGTACATTACAAGCAAAAGGGAGTACCTGCGCAGCGCTTTGTACTTCTTTTTACTAAGAAGTTAAGAATTTTCGCAATTACTCAAAAACGGCTGGACTGATATTTAATAAGCTTTTGTTTTACAATTTTTGATTTTTTTTCCGGAGCGATTATTTTCGAAAATATTCACTTTATCAAAAAATGCTTGTTGAACACCCTTATGTTTTGAAATACCTATTCAACGATACCCGTTTTTATTTTACCGTTCTGTCGCTATGCATGATATATGTATGTACGCCAAATTGCAACTTTCTCGCACTAATGATCACGAAGCAAAGCCGCAGACATGGCGAAACTATAAGGGGTTCCTAGTTCTCTACGGAACCCTGAAAAGGTAAAGTATTATCCCTTTTATTTGCGACAGTCCTAATATGTTTGAAATTGGTGCTAATGCAAATACGTAGTTACAATATCCGTCAAAAATACCATAATACAACTGATGGACAGCTTTTTTTCGTTCTTATTGAACCGCACTAGCGTCACCTCGTTGTCCAACCCAATGCTGGGGTTGGACAACGAGGTGACGCTTTTAAGGTTTGGCTTGGCACGGACTTCAATAATTGCTAGTGCATATAAAAGGGGTAATATTTTATTTAATACCCAATGAAGTCGTTTTTCTTAGCCAATAAATTTAAGAAAATAAGCCCTTGCGTTGTTGTTTTCCAGCACTAAACATGAGCAATGACGTGGCGGGCGCCACGTTCATGGCAGCGGCGACGTCGGCCCCGGAGCTGTTCGTCAACGTAATCGGCACCTTCATCACGGAGGGCGACATCGGCGTCGGCACCATCGTGGGGTCCGCCGTCTTCAACATCCTCGCTGTTGCCGCCTGCTGCGGCATCGGCGCTGGAATGGTCTGATTATTTAGTTTACCTTAACTTTATGGTGACAGTGTGGTCGTCTGTTACTGCCATAAAAGATGTGTTGGTCAGTTATAAATTGCACTCTCCGTGTAAATCTGAATAGTATAATTATAAATCACGTCTAGCCTAATACTCGTTATATCTACTTAGGTATGTTGTCTCAAGTAGCATGATTCAGATTCAGATTTTTTTAGTACGCAACATACGATTGCATTACAAATTACATTCATGTCAGTTTATATGAATTTATATTGTGTTCGACTCACATTGTATATTGTCATGACTTCGGTTTTTTGGGATCGCACCACAGGCGCTGAAAAAGTCTTTCCTTCATGACTCAGAAAGTTGAAACCTGATTTTGCGATATATGAACTATACATATTTATAATAATATATTGTTTACCACTGTAGTCAGAAATTTATCTCTCTTTTAGGGAAATTTGTCTAGTGTAATTAAAAAAATGTGCTTACCAAGATTTCCGCAAAAAATAAAATTTTAACCATTTTTTTTTCTTTACATTATACATATAAGTTGTGTGGATAGATAAATCGAGAACACACTATAGTTATACCTAGGTAAAAAATATTACTAAAGCCCTCCTTACGTGTGCGCGCCTTTGTGTGTGTGTCTATGTGTTTATTTGCAAAAAAAGCTAAAGCATAATAAATTATTTTTTTTTTGATTAGGTACTTTTGTCTCTTGATTCAGTTTGCCAACTGTAGCTTGATTCTCGGTAGGTTTATTATTTATACGTGTCTATAATTATTGTCTTGGAAATATTTTTACAAATTACACAAAACTACTTTTTGTTTGGATATACAGTAGTCGTCCTCTACTGAGTTCAGGAAATGGTGCCTTTTTAATTCAAATTCGATGTATTTAAAACTTCATTTTCATGTATGACAAAAAATATGAAGACAATTATTCAAAATTGACAACTATTCAAATTTATATCATATCATGACAATATAATCATAAGTGAAGTGGACAGGAATAATCAAACTTGAAAGACGTATTTGCTAACCATATATTATTTCTATAAAATAGTATACGTAATATGCCTAGTAGTAACAGGTGGGTACTAGCAACTAGTTATACCAATTTAGCTACCTAGTTATATTTTTCTCAAACCGTACTTGACAGTGACAGGTTACATAATTGAATTGCAGGTTGTGCCTCTCGACTGGTGGCCACTGACGAGAGACTGCCTCGCGTACGGCATCACAGTGTCGATCCTCATCTGCATCATGCACGACGAGTACGTTCTCTGGTACGAGGCCTTCCTCCTTGTCCTCTTGTATGGAGTCTACATCTGTATTATGTATTACGACAAATCCATACAGAACTTTGCTAAAGGTGAGGCTAACAAACAGCGTGAGTCTTACTTGTATTTATGATAAAGTGGTATTCAAAGTCAAGTGGGTTACAAAGTTACCCTCTCATCTACGATTACATTTGAAATATAAACATTATGTTTATTACATATTACATTTATCTGTATCTATTTACATAGCGATAATATTATGATTCCAGGTAGCTGGAAGTGCCTGAAAAATTTTATGAATAAAACTGATGAAAAGTCCGATAATATTATAGGTATGTAAGATAATTTTAACCTGTAAGTCCATAGCGGCAAGATTCTTGCCATCATACTTAACTAAAAAACGCATCTCTGCAAAAAAAAAATACAGTTCCGAATCGAATTACTAGAAAGGAATATCAAATGTACCTACCATGAAGTAAAATCTAAAACTATAGAATCTATGAACTATTATGGTAATTGGATGACGCAAGCCAGGCGATATATTTCAATAATTATAAGAATAAAATCAGACATTACCATCAATAATATCGGCTTTAGGCTTGCAGTAATATTTTTGAAAATGTAATTATTTATTAAGTGTGTTGGAGTAAGCTGTAAACTTATGTGTGTTAAGGGAATTAAAAGTATTATTGTACTTTTGGACTGTTAGGAAGTTTTGCTATCAAGAGTAAGCGGGTTATTTAACATAATATATTTGTTAATTTTTAGAAATAAAAGATACCAAAACCGCAAGTTCAACCAAAATTGAATCACCGGAGCACTGTCAACATAATGGAAATGTCAAAGCAATAATACCACTTTACAATAACGATAAAGAGTGCGGGAAACCACTAGAAGTTGATGAACAGAATAAAGTAATCAGCGTAGAGATTGACAAAACAAGTGATGATATTGCTTACGCGGATGATAGCCCGCACCATGTGCCCCCGGAGATCGCCAAATCCATCTCTGATGAGTATGAACACTCTTTATGGAAATTTCCATTTAAAAGGAGCTGGTTTACGCAGGTAATTACAAGTATTACTCATACACTTATGCTACATGCCACCAGTTCTGTTCAGTCATTCCGCGTCCATTGCACATTCGCTGCAGTTATTCATATTAATTATAAAGTTATCGATAAACAGGCAAAATTTGAATATGGGCAACTTATTATCATATATTAGTATTGGCACAAAAGGACAGCGTATGATGATAAGTACTGTGCTAGAATGGTAAAATTAAATATTTGTTTATCCTTTCAGACAACATGGTTCGTCACCTGGCCGATCCACTTGGTGTTTTTGTTTACAATTCCTGATTGTGAAAAGCCACGTTTCAAAAATTGGTTTCCTTTAACGTTCATTATGTGTATCGTTTGGATTGGATCACTATCTTACGTAGTCGCTTGGATGATAACTATAATAGGTACGTATGTTAAACTGAATTGGTTAGTATTATTCATCATCATGTATTTAAAAGCTGGGCTCTTGTTGGTGGAGTAATTTCCATAAATACATGGAAATATCCTGTGCCTGATCTTTGACTTTCTAGTAAGGACGATACGACGTTTACTTTTTTCATTACCCGACTGCCAAAGGGAGGAGGGTAATGTTTTTTGAGTGTATGTATGTATGTATGTATGTCTGTTTCTTTGTGGCCTCCTGTAGCCTAAACGCCTAAACTTTTTTTGGGGGTAACTAAAAAGTTATAAAAAAAAAATATTATAAAAAAACAAAAAAACCCGACTGCACACTAAAAAGAGGAAAACAAGCCCCACAAGAATATTGTTGTTGATGGTAAGTATCGCAGGCGGGGACCAACAGAGGGTTACTTATAGTCATTTTGGTTGTTGGTTGTTAAGTTCACCTTTTAGCAGAATCTTACTTAGGTAGGTATTTTCTTTGGTGGCGGTCAAGTTGGTAACCGCCTGCGATACTTACCATCAACAATAATATTCTTGTGGGGCTTGTTTTCCTCTTTTTAGTGTGCAGTCGGGTTTTTTGTTTTTTTTTTTTATAATAATTTTTTTTTGCCCTATGTAACTATTCAATACGGGAGGAATCTGTTAGAACAAGATGGTTACATAACTATAATTAATTACTTACTAGTGTTTATTAATATATTTTTCACAACGCCAGCTCGAAAGGCTCTCTTTATTCTTTGATAATCGCGTTTTACTCCCATGAGTGCTTACCTGCATTTCCAACTCTTCTTTTTGCTTACATTTTGTAAAAAAAAAGCACAAAAAGTTAACAACTTTTATTACTATTCGTTCCGTGCATGACTATGGCGCCCCCTTTAAGTGAGTGTGGGACATATTTCTTATTTGAATGTAGTATGAAGATCTTATGAAAATTCATATTTTCATCACGTCATGCGTTGGCGTGGCTTGTATTTCTACCACCAACTTCGTACATAGCCATTATGGTAATTTAACGTAAATATGGAGATAACTTAATTGTACAGTGCTTTGGTTTCGACTGTAATGCCGTATATTATGTATTCAATAAATAAATAAAAAACATAATGTGATTTTTTATTATTATTTAGGGGATACATTAATGATACCTGATTCCGTGATGGGTATAACATTCCTCGCTGCTGGGACATCGGTGCCTGAGGCCGTGTCGAGTGTTATTGTCGCCAAGCAAGGTAACTACTTAATCAATTTCCATTTCTCATGCTTTGAAAGTGGTTCATTGTTTATCTATGAAGTGATACGTTTCGGCCCTAGGAAGCTTTACTTTTCAAGTAAGTTTTTTATTCCAACAAACAATGAAAATTTGGTTCTAAATGGGTTTGTTGTATAATTTTACGTTCTAATATTTAACTCCCGATTACATAAATAACAATCCTTTTACCTAAATAGTCAACTGAAAGTACCCTCAAATATCATCTAATGGGTGCTTCTCATCCATGGTTAACAATATAGTACTTACCTATATGGTGTGTTAAAAAACGTTAAAGGCTAAAGGTTATCATTATTTTGGTAGCGCTGTCGACTAAAAGGAATCGATGCAAAAAAAATCAATTCACCGAAATACATGCAATAGTACTGAATTTCGTCACTTAATTAAAGTCCATTATAAAATTTATAAAGGTTCTTAACTCGATTGAGTAAATCTAGTGTTTCTTTTGATTCCTTTGATATCGAGATACCTACGCAATTGCATACTGTTCGTGATTTTAAGATGGTAATTACTTCACAATTTCATATTTCATTTCATATCATGCACACCGGTAAGCATTAAGAGGTAACCTTTTTGGTGATAGTTAAGTTTTTCATATATAAGTATGTATATTATCTTTTCCCTTCTCTATTAGCTTTTCCCGTGATTTCATCCTTATAGAAGTCATTAGGCACACCTCACCGCCTCTTCAACCCTGTTAGTGTTCTAGTACTGACGTTTCTCCCTTAAATCATTTCTAAAAGTAAAACTACATACTAATTCTAAGTTTCCAATAAATCATATAAAGGTATATTTAAGAGTTGTATTGTTTCCCTGTTACGAAATTGCTACTATTAATTATACTACACTACTAAAATTTAATTTACGCAGGGCACGGTTCAATGGGAATCAGCAATTCGATTGGTTCGAACACCTTCGACATCCTGCTGTGCCTGGGGCTTCCGTGGCTCATCAAGGCATCGCTCACCCCTGCCGAACCTGGACTCTATCTGGTCAGAATTTAACAATAGTTTTGCTAAGGCGAAAGTCAATTTTACAGCGATTATTTGAATTTATTTAACTATTGTCTGCGCGAAAGTAGCTATGCGTCAGCGTCAATGATTGTATTGCGAAGCGATTTCTTTGTAATTTATTTGATTATCAGAAAAACTGTATCTTAAAATGGGCTATTGTTACCAGGTAAAAATTAACTCAATGGGACTGGAGTACTCTGCCATATCACTGCTTTCGACGCTGCTGATGCTGTACTTGACGTTTTGGTTCAACAAGTTTAAGCTCGACGCGGCGGTGGGTCGCGCCTGCCTGGCCATGTACGCCATGTTCTTGGTGTTGGCCACTCTCATCGAGCTGAACGTCTTCTTCCCGGTCAACGTGCGGACCTGCAGGAGAGCGGAACTCAAGTCCTAGATCAGTGTCGGAATCCGAACCGAACGATAATAACAAGTGTGTTGTACTGTACTATTCAAAGTTACATCATGCGTGCCGACCGACGACGGAAGTTCTTTCGCTAAAGCACTCGACAAGTCAAATCGCCGTGTGTCATCATTTTTATTGCTAAGTGCCAATTTTTAATTGCCTAGATAGACTCATTCCTACTTTCTCCTTGTAAATGACGAATAATCAAAATTGAATATGATGAATATTACTGCTTTAAGCAATTAGAGTTAATTGTTGCAAGTATCTACATTTTATTAACTGAACATAAGTAAATAAATCTCTTCAATCAGAATCTCAATCAATCGAAATATTTTGGCAAGACATTATGATAATATTCTTCAACATTATCGAATCTCATAAACTTAATTCGTTATTGGCGAATTAGTTTCGTGTTACTTATAATTCAGTAAGTTTAATATGATAATGCACATTATTTAATAAACGTTGTCAAGCAAGATGTTGTAAATAATTATGCGACGTAATTATAACAGTTTTAGAGTAACTAAATATATAGTTTATCATTTTAAAGCATTGTTTTATTGTCTTGTGTATCGAATACGTGGAAAGTTTTATTATTAGACGTCTGGGCTGTAGTTTGATATCGATTGAAGATTATTGAGCGAGGTGACAGGTAAAGGAAGTATATGCTACGAGTAGTAAGTATTTAATACAAGGTTCGCGTGGAAACAGCAGCGGCCCAGTTGCTTGCAGCGTTAATCGTCCGTCGTCCCTCTTCAGTACCAGTTGCGACCCCGTCTAGTTAACTTACCCTTGTGCTAGGAGATAATTAGCTAGCATCATGGTTAGTTAACTAAATACGGTGTTGCAATAGTCTTCAGCTCTTCCGAAGGCCACTACTATTATTTTATATTTGGGACGCTTGCAAAAAGGAGGTATATATAGTATCTTCCCTATTTATTTTTCAAAAATAATTTTGCTATGAGATTTACGTGTAAAATCAGACCTGCGTCTGATTAGTGTTAGTGCTGCATTTGACTATTTTTTGGGATTCTCCTTTATGGTAGCCGTGGGTAAATAACTTAAGCAGCAGAAAATTATTTATAATATACAGTGTGTCCCTAGCCATTGGACAAAGCCGAAATGTACATATGCATTAGGGTATTTAGAACCAGTGTACAAAGTATCATAACAACCGGTGTAGCGGTTTCGAAGAAATTAACAAATTACCATTTTTTACTTTGTAGCAGCCTGTATGTGTGAGTAGCTCCTAAGGTCATATCCTCAAAGAATAGTATGGAACCTTCTTCGACCTTTTTGATTATCTTTTTTATTTATGACACTAATAAGCTTCTGACTTTTGAAAAATGTCATCATTATCAAATATTTCGAACAAAGTGTTAAAAGCACTGCCAAAGATTAACACAGTGTGATTATTGTAAATAACTTTTGTTTGAAAAAAATTTTTTACGTCAGAGCATTCCTGAGTAACCCTACGTGGGATTTCAGGGTTTGTCCAATGGCTAAGGTCACCCTGTATATCGTCGACGTCCAACTTTTTCTTTTCTGTTACTTTGCAAACAGCCTTAAGAATTAGATTAACTAAAATTTTCATTTAACGTCAACTTAAGTTACGCAATTAAAAACTGTAATGTTGACACATACTTGAAATAGTTATATCTGTTGATTAATTCTGCATAAGTAGGGTTTCTGATCGAGAATTCTCAAACTAAAAATTTCGAGAAATTTGTCCTTAGTCGAGTCGGGAAAAACAAACTCAATGCCTCGAGATCTCGAGAAATGAATCTCTTGTGATAAGTAAAAAGAAATCACGCATATAAGACGTGATGTGTATTTCATTAAGCAGTTAAATAAATGAAACAATTGTTTCTGTTTTTACATTTTCAGGTACTTAAAACATTTATTAGCCGATCCTTGTTCCGTCTCCTATTGTTCTGGCTTCAATCGATTCTCCTGATTTGAAACTTTTAAACCTTCCTATCTTCAAATGTCTAGAGAATTCGTCTCGATTTAGTTTCATTAATATACTTCGTTTTTTTAGCATTAGAAAAAGGTGAACTATCTTGACATGTCTTTTTAATGAAACACGCTTTTAAAATTTTATTAACTATTACTTATGAAAGCAAGCTAATGTAGGAAAATGATCGTATTTGATTTATAATTGTTACATTTCTGCCGTACCTATTTTTCAAATATTTTTAATAAAAAGACACGTCAATATCGCTTATCTTAGTAATTTTTTTTCTAATGCTAAAAAACGAATGTCATGTAATAACAAATAAATGTATTAGTAAACTTAATTACCATTGATAAATAAAATACGCCAGATATATTTGTATTAGCAAAATAACACAATTAACTCGAGATACTCGAGAAATCTTGGTCGAGAATTCCCGCGCCTCGAGATAAAAAAGGTATTTGCCGCATGACCTTTACTTTAATACAGAATAAGTTATGAGCGGAGTGTCAGTTTCATCGTACATATAACAGTTCAGTATCTGAATCTGATATTTGTGCTATCTTGGGCACATTAAGTACGAAAACGCCATTCTGGGATTCAATTAACTTAGTAAAAATGTGTTATTACGAAGGGACCGGCATCGGTTCGATTTAGCCGATAAGTTGGTTAAATCGTACCATCAACGTTAAATAGTACATTACGATACAAGTGCGAAAAATAGGAAATTCGAAACGAGTGGCGATAAATTAAAACACGACCGAAGGGAGTGTTTTAAATCGACACGAGTTGCGAATTACCTATTCGCACATGTATCGTACAACGTTTTACAGTACATATGGCCCTTTAAATGTTCGACACAGTAACGTAATATGCTACTTCTCGCACTAGTGCTATAAAGTAGCCCCATATGTACTGTAAATTCTATTTATGAAGCATTTTACATATTTACGAGTATTGTGTACTTCAAGGACAAACATTACGGGCACTAAGAATTGTGCTAGTTTTGTGGTGTCACTCATGAATTCGAGCCCATCGTGCAGTCTATTATAAAATAACTGCCCAAATGTATGATACTGGAACTATTCCTACAGATTACCTTACTTCGAAAATAATTGCTTTGCCAAAAAAAATACGCAAAAATGTGAAGAACAACCTTAAGCCTAATATCACAGGCCAGTAAAAAATTATTCAAAACCGAATAAGATCCAGAACAGAAGAATATATAAGCGCTGATCAATAAGGATTTCGTCAAAACAGAAGGACTAAAGAGGCAATATTTGCCTAACGAATGGTTATAGATAGAAGAATGGACTTAAATTACGAGCCCAAATACAAATGCAAAATCGACTATTAACATTTTTATAGTGGATAGATTTTTAGACTAGAAATATCGAGTTCAGTAAATAATTAAAGCAATAAACAAACACTGTTAATTATTATCAAAATAATGTATTTTTATATATTATTATGGTTATTTGCTGTAAAATACACATTTATGTACTTAAGCTGTCGAAGCAAAATAATTCGTCTGCTAGTAAATCGGTGCAAAATTTTCTCTCTCTTTCTTTCGTATTTAGCCGGATAAAAATTTCTGATCAGAGTGTTGAGGGTAATCAGGAGTTCTAGATGTGGCGGTGTGGCTTAGTGAGAAATCTAGATGTAGTAGGATTTAATCGGCCGCACAATATAGCTGACTTACCCCAATTCGTTTTAGGCTCATTCATATGCTATATTCATAATAAGGTCATTTTTTTTTATTTGTTAGTACCTATACAAATTGGTCTTAATAAATGCTCAAGAAATTAAATACAGAAGATATACGTAAATAATAATCAATGTGGAATGTAAAATTTTACTTAAAGTAATGTACAATGAATCTTATTTATTACTATAATACATATTTTCCTACTCCTCTACTGTTATCTGTCATTTATGCATTCATTAACACGAATATAAGAACATATATAAAAGATTTCAAGAAAAGTCTATATTGTCTATTCCTCATAAAAGCTCTTGTGCTTTTATAAGCTATAATGTTACTGCGATTAATGGCTACCAACCTAACAAAACCAAAACGAATACAGTTTTAAACTAAGTGCATTGATGCCAACTTACAAAATATTCATTTGGTTGCATAGTAAAAATAAGTCAGAAACACGCATGTGACACCCGTAATATAGCAACACCCATAGACTACGAAGACCGCTTAGCGTTGCTTGTTAGTCTCCGTAGGCTACGGTGGCCAAAATTGAGAAAAAACTGTCCAAAAAATTAATTTAGCAAGTAGCAAGTACCAGGGCCTCATGAGTTACGAGGAGGTGTCGCCGACCGGCCGGCCGCGGCCCGGGGCGGGCCGGGCGCGTAACAAGGTATGCTCGCGCGTCTTGGCTATATACTTTTGCTGTAATTTGTTTACCTAAATTAATATTTATTTTTGTTGACTCGTAGGAAAAATATTGTATGCAACGTTGTATAAGTAGGTCAAAAAATTCTCGTGGCGTATTCCTTTACAATGTTCGCCTACGCCTTCGGCTCCGGCTCACATTGTAACTCACGCCACTCGCCTTTTTTGACCCTTCTTATACAACTGTTGCATAACATACTATAATATACTTAAATGAATCTAATTATGATTTAAGAAGGGCGTAACCTAGCTGAGTCCGAGTTGTTGTTGGAGAAAAACCCTGGATCTCGAACATCAGTCCCCTTCTGTAACAAATACGTACAATAAAATACTTAATATTGTTTAATTAACTTTTAATTTGATGATGGTGATGATGAACTCCTCTTTCAATATTGAGTACAAGTCTTATTGCAAAATAAAAGTATTTATTTGGTAAAATAACATGAGATCCATTACATTTAGGGTGGCAGGATAAATAATACCTATAATACTACTAATTAAGAAGAGTTAAGAGAATTAATACATTAATTAACGTTTTAAACTATTAACAGTATTTATAATTAATTATTGTTAAATTTAAATAACAGACATGCCAATTTAATATCTACTTACTATATAAAGACCAGCCTTTAAAACATGAAGCTAAATGAATACTATCTCCATATATTTTTTACCTATCGCTATCACAATAATTAGTGTGCCTAACAGCGATACTGTAATGTTTTTCATACTAGGACATATTAATATCACACCGGCTTAGCTACGGTTGCTACGATTCATTTTCTAAGCTTTATTATTTTTAGACAATTACAGCTATTGCTAATACGTTTAGGTAAGCGCCCTATACATATACCTATCTACTTACGGATCAATTATTGGATCGGCGCTAGGTAATCAAAATAAGTCTAAAGTGACTTACAGGATAAGCGTTTGCACGCAGGTGAGACATCTCTCGGGCGTTGAGTTCAATGTCGTGCTGTGTTAGCCGCGGCCGCCGGCAGTACGGGTGCTGCGGCGGCAGCCAGCGGTGGATGATCGGCGTCAAGAGGTCCCGGTGTACCTGCGACGGGGAAACAATCAAAACATTGGAACGTAACGAGTTACTGAAAACTAATATTTAGAAGAAATCAGTGGAATTACTGGTTAGTAGTAAATTGTTATAAAAATATCTTGGCGAAACATGTCTATATATGTCTTTGTTAGAAATTAAATACGTGAGCTGACTTTGAGTGCACGTCAACGTATATTAACTTATTTCCTTAGGTACCTTACGTGTGCACAGAAAATCAAATATATTTTCTAGTATCAAAGCTATAATTCCTACTACCGCAAAATATTGTGTAATATTTCAGTAGCCAGACTGTAAAGCAAAACAATAGTTATTTGTTTTACAAGGGGGCAAAGTTGTTGTTTAACCGCTCGTGCTAATATTGATACTCGAGCAAGCGAAAGATTCCAAAATTGAACCACGAGCGTAGCGAGTGAAATCTGAGTGAATGACTGAAATCTTGAGCGTTGCGAGGGTTTCAATGCACGAGGGTTAAACAAACTTTGCCTACGAGTGAACACAAAATTTTTCACCACACCAACACGAGGAAATTACTAACTATGAAATCAAATCCAAATTTACCTAATTAAAAAATTATCATTCAAAAT
This sequence comes from Cydia pomonella, assembly GCF_033807575.1. Classification (NCBI taxonomy): domain Eukaryota; kingdom Metazoa; phylum Arthropoda; class Insecta; order Lepidoptera; family Tortricidae; genus Cydia; species Cydia pomonella. The sequence goes on along the minus strand of NC_084703.1, from coordinate 12,753,813 downwards.
CATCATTTAAAAGTCAATTCTACTAGCTAACATAAGGAAACAACTCAAAATTTGCCCCACATGTGGATAAAATACAACTTTCTCATTCGTTTTTGAACAATCAAGAGGGCCTTTACGAGCCTTTAAGAGGGTGTGGTGAAAATTAAAATAACATGGTGCTTTTTAAAACTTTCAAAATTTCTCGAGATACTCGAGAAACTCGAGAAATCCTGGTCGAGAATTCCCGTGCCTCGAGAAATAAAAAAGGTCAAGAAACCAGAAACTCTAATAACAACAAATACTAAAAAGTACGGAACCCTCGGTGGGCGAGTCCAACTCGCACTTGTCTAGTTTTTCACATTTTATTACTTGACTCCAATCCTAAAGTTTGTTCTTCTAAAATAGCTTAAAACAGTCCAAATCTAAACAGTTATTTCTGGATGCTACACTTGTATTAACTAAATAGGATAAACGTCTGAAGACACTTGCCATCGCCGGATCATTTGGCTGCGTGAAATATGATACCACGACGCCCACCATTACGCAGACAATCATCCCAACGAACGTGTAGTATAAATAGCTCAATCTGTACAGGAAGAATGTTCCCGACCTGTAGGCAACAATAAGTTCAGTGACACACTAAGTTCATAAATTTGCTTACCGTATGTTTTGACCGCATTAACAACCGTTACGTAAATATGAGAGGGTAGACATGTTGCAGGCAGAGAGAGAGACTAGTAGATGTCGAAGACGGACTACCTCCATGCAATACCGCGTTCTTTGCGTGCCTTTATGTATACTATTTTTCCTTTAGCTTTATATTTACATGTAAAATCTGCTAATTCATAAACAGCGGTTGTGGATTCTAAAGTTAACATCAGACTTGCCGCTGTTATATGTACAAAAGTTAAAGCATAAACAAAAGCATTATAGATATATTCTTATTTAATAGCGGTATTTAGTTTTATAGCCTTTTTTTCTTAGGGCTCAAAATGATTTATTATGCTTTAAATTTACTTTTGTAATTTTAAAAAGAAACAAAGAAATTGCTTCTTGAGATTTCTTAGCAGGTGCTTAATTGAAAAAAGATAACGTAGTTAGGTCATAAATAATCAGAGCAATGTGGTGACTTTTGTGACCTCGGCCATCAGGCCATCTATCAATCTATCAAAATTGTCTCCTTAAAAAACTTAACAGCTCGGTCATCCAGGTAGACCAGGGCACAGACGTTTTAATCAAAATATTTATAAATAAAGCTAAGTTAAAATGGATACCGGTCAAATTCCACTGTGTGAGCCATCGATACAGGTGATGTCGGCAGTGTGACGTTTACATCACACCCAGCGACCGACACGGGCTTTGTTGGAAACATGATGTCCCCTCTCATCATTGCAGCTTGCGTGCCAATGGACATCCAGCCAACAAACATAGTAGAGACTAGACCACCTGCGAGGGCCCCCTGTAACGTCAAAATAATTATAGTATTCGCACCTAACGACTAAGGCTAATTCAACATAAAAAGGCATTTAATTTACCGTTGAGTTAGTCCAAGGTAAAAACAGACCCATAGAAAATAGCCCTAGTAGACTGCCTGCAGTGATACCAGCCAAGCTCTTACCAGCCTGAATCAGAGCACCCATGTGCTCTACCAAAAACACGAGCACGACACAAATGGCACCTGTCAAATAATTAAACACCGCTTATTCTATTTCTTATAACTTCCTTCTACAATTTATATTTATATTGTAATTTGTTCATACATACACACATATAATCACGCCTATTTCACCATCACCACCACGGATGTCCACTTGCTACGATCCTGACATACCTCTTTCGCTTCCTTTAAGAGGTAAGAGCGTATAGCAAGTGACCGTCCAAACAAAAAGAGAAAACGTTTTTCCATTTCTAAATATTTTCCATTCTCCATGATTTTTAGGGTTCCGTAGCCAAATGGCAAAAAACGGAACCCTTATAGATTCGTCATGTCCGTCTGTCTGTCCGATTCTGTCACAGCCACTTTTTTCCGAAACTATAAGAGCTGTACTGTTCAAACTTAGTAAGTGGATGTATTCTATGAACCGCATTAAGATTTTCACACAAAAATAGAAAAAAAACAATAAATTTTGGGGGTTCCCCATACTTAGAACTGAAACTCAAAAAATCTTTTTTCATCAAACCCATACGTGTGGGGTATCTATGGATAGGTCTTCAAAAATGATATTGAGGTTTCTAATATCATTTTTTTCTAAAATGAATAGTTTGCGCGAGAGACACTTCCAAAGTGGTAAAATGTGTGTCCCCCCCCCCGTAACTTCTAAAATAACAGAATGAAAAATCTAAAAAAAATATATGATATACATTGCCATGTAAACTTCCACCGAAAATTGGTTTGAACGAGATCTAGTAAGTAGTTTTTTTTAATACGTCATGAAATTAAAAAAATTTTTTTTTTTTCAACATACCCATACATGTGGGGTATCTATGGATAGGTCTTCAAAAATGATATTAAGGTTTCTAATATCATTTTTTTCTAAACTGAATAGTTTGCGCGAGAGAACCTCCCAAAGTAAAAAAAAAGTGTGTCCCCCCCCTGTAACTTCTAAAATAACAGAATGAAAAATCTAAAAAAAATATAATATGATATACATTACGATGCAAACTTCTAACGAAAATTGGTTTGAACGAGATCTAGTGAGTAGTTTTTTTTAATACGTCATAAAATTAAAAAAAAATTTTTTTTTCGTCAAACCCATACGTGTGGGGTATCTATGGATAGGTCTTCAAAAATGATATTTAGGTTCCTAATATAATTTTTTTCTAAAGTGAATAGTTTGCGCGAGAGACACTACCAAAGTGGTAAAATGTGTGTCCAAAGTGGTAAAATGTTGAACGAGATCTAGTAGTTTAAGTAGTTTTTTTTAATACGTCATAAAGGAACCCTTCATGGGCGAGTCCGACTCGCACTTGTTTAGTATTTTATTGACACAATGAAATAGGTACTAGGTTTATAGGTTATCCTTTTTTTTAATTTGCAAAACTATTTTTTTTTTAAAGCGAAACCTATAATATATTATGCTGAAGCGCTCGACACTAAAATCAACGCGATTTGTTAAGGTTTGGTTAGTGGAAAACGTTTTCTCCCGAAATGGAATTTCATAGAAAAAAAACCGTGTTTTCGTTAAATTCAAAAAGCTATTCTTCCCTCTTAAGGTGCAGGCGCTTTTTTAGATCACAAAACGGGTACCAAAATTTTATTTAGCATTGTCGAGAGGTCTCTAGGGACTTCAGCGATTCAAATACTGAGCTTTTGCTCAATAGAAAAAAAAACATGAACATTGGGTCTAAAATGCACTTTAAAAAAATATAATAAATTATGCACAAAAACTAAAAATATGATGCTTGATGGAACTCAGCGATTACTTTTTTATTATTAAAAAACTTAATCTTATTAAATTCAAAAAGGAATTTCAAAGAAAAATTACTGTTATTTCGTTAGATTTGAAAAGCTATTCTTCCCTCTTAATTGTAATTTGTAAAGTGAAATACTTTTTACCAATTATTACGACGATGATTTTCATGATAAAACTTGCAGTCTTCTCTGATATTGGCTTGTTGTAGGCGGGTCTGATTAGATCCTCAAAAATTACACCGCAGAGTGAGTTTAATCCAGTTGACATTGAACTAAAATAAAACATGATTGGTAAAGTTAGTATTTTTAATTTAAAAATAAAGTTATACTTAATGCTAAATATTATATTGGGCTAAGTTAGAGAAATAGTTAATTATGCCCAGGCTAAGGGTTTTTCAACAATAATTCTGTTAAATAACGATAAAGATTTAATTATTAATTAGTCGTAAAAAGTGACATGTGGTCGAAATTTACCAAATGTATTTCATCAACTTGCTAATATAGGGGTGATATTTCACGCAGGTGTAGCGGGAATATAGCAAAAAAATGTCACAAGTCATATGAACTAAAAAAAGTACAGGTCAAAGATTTATTTAAAATCGAGCTATACTCGTAAATGAGATTTACTGTAAAAATACTAATGTTTATTATTATATTATAAGTGACTTTGTTTATGATTAAAACAGTTAAATTTGCCTAATGTTAGACTGATCACCAGATATAGTAAAATATAACGTCAAAAATACCATTTTTTTTTAAATAGTAAATGATCACCAAAATTAAAACTCTATTTTAATGTGAATAATAAGCATTTTTTTTACATCTTTGCTATCCTATTAAACCAAAAGACTCAAATCAAACTAATTATTGTTAAGCTAAAATAGTTAAAGACCACCAATATTTCAATCATATTTTATTTAAAAATGTCATGCAAATAATTAACATCTCGTAATTCTTTAAAGTAAATTACGCTAGGTTAATATATGTATATAGGTGAATAGGTTTTTAATCATTATATTCATTATCTACCCAAATATAGTAAAATAAACACCTAAAGTTTGACTATTGTAAAAATATTTACTAGGGCCTGAGCTTTTTATGTCTCTAAATTAATTAACCCACTTTTCTGATAGCAGTTCGGTTCTGTAAGGATCGCAGTTCTCACCTAACCTAACCCACTTTTCTAGTAGCATTTCGTTTCAGTAAGAGTAGCAGTTCTAATTGCCATCTTTATACTTTTATGACAATCACGGTGGTATATTTAATTTGTTCGCTAAGATTAGGTGATCATTATACTCGTAGTTGGTGTTAGAATACAATTTGAAGTGCAAATCGTGACTACTGACTACTTCTACTGCGATTGCATAATAGTATTTTATACAATCGTGATATAATACAGAGCTTTTCAGTCGAGTACCATGTTTAGCCAACGAAGCTTGCTGAGTTGCCTAAGTAAGACACGATATTGAAAAGCTTGATTATATTACTATTGTATACAATACTTTTACAGTACATATGGTGCTACTTTCCCGAATGAGCACTTTCCGTGCATATGTCGAAACTTTAAAGAGCCATATGTACTGTAAAACGTTGCACGATACACGTGCAAATAGGTAAGTCGCAACTCGTGTTTTAATTTATCACCACTCGTTGCGAATTTACTATTTTCTGCACTTGTATCGTAAATAACTATTAACATATAAAAATTTACTATAGATAAGTGTTGAATATTGGTAAGTATCTCAGTAGGCAAAAATGTAGTACAAAAGACATAAACGCGCGAAGCCCCCACCCGTCCCCGTTTAGTTTTTTCTATGGGAGCGCGGCGGCACGTGAATGATATTTTTTTAAATACTTGACTACATCGTATCGAAATGAATATTATAATTGAGTTGGGAGCCCATTATGATATAATTAATCAAAATTCAACTATTACAGTCGACGAGTAGAAAAAATGCTATTTTATCTTTACAGGGACAATATAAATTCAAAACTTAGAGCAGTATTCTGTCAAACGGAGTCGTGTCGAGGTCGTATTATGACAATATCAAACAATTTACATGTTGCTTAGTTACTAAGGTCGTAGTAGTTACTTAATATCCGATAACATATTTTTTCCGGTATGTATTGAAAATGATTTAAAAAATACATACCTTAAAGCTGCGCTGAATACCCCACTCATAAAAATTCCTGGCAGCGCCGGTATTGTTCCAGTAAGTTGCATCACAAAGTATGGAAGCAGCTGGTCACTCTTCCTGATTGCCCCAGTCTGGAGCGGGTCGCAGGTCGCAAAGGTTGCGTAAATCACTAGGCCGGTATAACAGCAGAGGCTCACAATTATGTAGATACCAGCGGCCATTATGAATATAGTTCTACGCGAAAATACGAATATATTAAGTATATTTTATTTGGTTACCGCGATAGTCAGTCATGAAATAAAACTAATTGACTATACGAGTATCACGTATGTATAAAGAATTTAAAATACATCCCGACAAATATATTTTCCCTCAGGTCAGACGGTCCTGTTGAGCACGAAAGCTGTAAACGGTTCGAAACGTCGGGAGGTATTATAGCTTCAGTATATGAGATATAATCGATTTCAATAGTTCATACGAATAGATTATTACAATTTTTTTTTTTAATAATGTCTAACTCACCCAATACACATTACATTACAGTTGAGATTCTGTCGAACATTTTTGCAGACAGATATCCATACATGTATGTATGTAATGTATTATTTAACTCTTTAAACTTATTAAAAATGCGTAAGGTTTGAGTACCCACATGTGTTTAATTTTTAAACGTGACTTACATTCTTGCCCTTTTCAGTGATGATAAAGCCAGACATCTCTGCATCATCGCCTGATTGACGGAACATGACGCGAGCCAACTGAAGAAATTGCCGAATACCGTTGTCCAGAATGTGTGCCTTATAGTTGGGTCCGGATCCATACTAAAACAATTACATACGACAATCTTACATTTAATTTTTGTTACGTTTAACGTACAGTTACGATAACGTAAGGCAATGTGGGGTATACCGAGGTAACCGAGACAAAACTTATAAACTTTTACTAAGATTGTTTAAGACTTGATTTTCTGTCAAAAGTTTAGGTAGTTTATTTGATTTTGTGTGAACAATATAACTGTTACTAGTTAAAGTCCTCACATTGCTATATGGTTAGAATATATATTATATATATAATGTGTTTGTATACGTATAGTGGAGCCGTTAACCACGTATAGTACGATGAATTTTACCGACAAATCACACCCCATACCTATGATTATTCTCAACCATTTTAAAAATGCACCCTTCCAAAGTTTTATTGCGCCAAACATGACTGCACTTGGTTAATGTACCATTATCTGTCCATTTACCTGCCGCACATTTAAAAAATAATAATCATTCGATAGCTTATGAATCAGAGCATAAATTTCATGCACAAATGTCACAGAGAATTTTACATAATCACTCGAGACATAATAACAAAATTAAAAATTGTCTTCAAAAATTTACTTTTTTTTTTACATTTTATCTCTTTAAGTCGTACGCTCTTACCGCTAGGTCACCAGCGCTTAGCTCCTTAATTAATTACCTATAAAATAAAACCCTACTTATCCACATTCGTGATCACCTTACTACGTGACCTAATTGCAATGGACAACGTATTATAAATGATTTATGAAATTTGTCATTATTATTGTTACTTTTTTAACTTTCCCAGTCAGCAAATACAGAGGTTGAATTGAATAATTTGATTAGTATGCTATGAGTCCATGACAGTTCTATGTAACAAGGAAGGTAACCATAAGACATCGGTAAATATAACAAAAAATAATAATTCTAACAAAATACTATCACAGATTATTGAATATTCTTACGTACAAATATTTAATACTCAACATACAGAGTAAGAAACACATACATATTTCTGATCACGACTTATGAATCATCCTGAATAATATTTGTTTTGAAAACGTCCTGTGCGGTAAGGGAAGTATATTTCTGTACAATCAAGCGTTTTGAAAAGTGGCTAAATTTTTATGAATTTTATACAGATCCGCGGGCGACGGCAGCTGTATTATTTACCAGGATATAGTCTATTGATCCGAATGATTTTTATTTCAATTTGATTATATTCCAAGTCTGTGGGGACCTTTAAAGTCAGGACATGGTACGGGAAAATCGCATTGCAAAACTGACTTCCTTCATACGGGAAGTATATGATTCGTAAAGCACTGGCAGTGCGTTTGGATTTTCGCTGCCGCATCGAATGTGTTAATGCCGTATACCAATATATTATTCGTTTATTACTTGAAAAACTCCAGTCGGTCCCCTTCCTCGTTTATGGCAATGACATTCTTCAGCCCACCGAGTCTCCATGTTCCGTACATCAACACGAATATGACGCCAAAATACATGAGTACCGTTTGAAGGGTGTCAGTCCACACGACTGCTTTAAGTCCCCCCTGAAATCATCCAATAAGCAATAAATGGGTTATAAAAATAGCAACTATTTCATTTATCACTACCTAGCAACTGTCCGAGTCTTCGTCCACGTGGAACTCAAAATCATGCAGAGAGTTTTTTTCAATAACCTGCACTATTTTACGATGTTAATATATAAGTCACACTGAGCAACTTTTACTACGGGTCCAACAGCGACACAACGAAAAATTTTTATTTAAAAGCTTTGCACTACTGCTCTTAGACATTGAGAAATAAGTAAGTTTAGATTGCTCACTCCATACTCGTACAGCTATTCTTACTGATTAATAAGTTGTATGGGAGGTATGGTGATACTTATTATTAATGCCTTAAACTAGCTTAAAAAATTATACTTACTTTTATTTTAAATAAGTTTTACGCAAAGCTTGCTTAATAGTACATTACGATACAAGTGCGAAAAATAGGAAATTCTCAACGAGTGGTGATACATTAAACACGACAGCAGGGGGTGTTTTAAATAGACACGAGTTGCAAATTACCTATTCGCTCATTTATTGTACAACGTTTTACAGTACATGTGCTAATTATCGCACTAGTGCGGTAAACTAGCTCCATATTCACTGTAAAACATATTTCAAATGGGTTTTTATTTATTTATGGGGTGAACACTCGATGCTTACTTATTTCTTAGAAGACGATTTTCACGATAAAAGCCTATCTAAAAAAACATAAATTTAGAACCATATTTGCCTATAATTCGTGTAATGAAATGTACCAGGATATATATCTGTAAGATATGATTACAGATTATTTTATTGCAAGCAGGTATATACCTACTACGACTACTAACCTATCGTACTTGTCTGCTTTAACTTATAGCGCTCGTGTTTGTTATATACTGCAATCTTTTTCAGTGAAAATGTATTGATTGCATGCACTCGCTCGCTATAGCGCAAGCCAAACTTAGTGAGAACGTTACATTATAGACGAGACACTATATTCTCATAAAATTGTTACCGCTGAATAAAGGACCTGACATTGTAGACCGTTGTACACCTTTGGGTATACTTACTACAGTGGTGTAAAATATGCAAACTATGCATACGATTGGTGTAATTAAGTGAAGATTTATTCCGGTAACTGGAAAACAAAACAATACATAGGTACGTGAGTAGCGTATTAATTAAATATTATTTTAAGTTTTAAGTGTCTGTTGTTAGTCCCCAACTATTTGCTATTTTTGAACTAAAATAAAACAATTGATGGATACCTTGACTAAATGCCAAAGCCGGCACATATATTACTATTGGAATGTAGAGCATCATTTTCACTATGAAAATTATTGATCCCAGTAGCCTAACGTTGTGGCAGAATCGCAGACGTAAGTACTGAAAACGAAGGAGAATTAAACTGCAGTTAATTTGCCTGTTTTTGTGAAGTGGTGTTAATATATAAGCTATAATTATATCTACGTTTTACAAACTATAAACACAAAGTTTATATTATCGCACATAAATAACTCAAAATCAAAAACACTGTATGGTGTTCAATATCTACATCCTTATTTTGCATCTATCTATCCTTAGTTTACATTATGTACTGATTGAAAACGCAATGCGTGTAGGGTAAAATTGGTGTAAGTTTAATATTGTCGAACTGGAGTTTATCTGTTAGTAGATATTTGATTTAGTACTTACTTAATGTGTAAGTTAAACTGACCTCATAGGTAGATGTTATTTGAAGATTGTAGAAAACAGGAAGATAAATGAAAGCAATGGCAACAGATACTGCCCATTCTGAGAATACTACAGCCCATAACTGTGTTCCGTATGTGTACATTTCTGCAGGCAGTCCCAACAGGGAGATGCCGGATACGTAACTGCAATAGATAGGAATAATATAATTTCTAAGTTCAAGCTATAGGTAAATTAGTATAATATAGCACTAGTTAACTTATTTAACACTATTTTACCTGGCTATCAGCGACATAGAAATTGGAAACATTCCCATAGTTTTGCCTCCCATCAGGTATTCGGCCGTAGTATTTTGCTTCTTGCTAGCAAAGCAAGCAAAGTAAATGCCGATTAGTGCTGAAAGTAACAGCATGGCCCCGAACACCAAATAGTCCAGCCAGTCGAAATATACCATCGACGACATATTGCACAGGTCTCGTTTCGGCAATGGCACGTCTGACGAGCGGGGCACTTAAACTACATCTCACGAGTAGAATGGGCATTTACCGAGCGGATCTTGCAGCTTGGACGAGCTATATTTATACTTGGAAGGATCTCGGACAGGCACGGAGGGATGAGGATGTTAATTGGCTAGTTACCGGTGTCGCGGCGGTGGCGGTCGGCGGCGGCGGCGGTCGGCGGCCGCAACGCGACTTGCGCGCACGTCTCTCGGATCGCGCGGTAAACGTAGCGGGGCACCTACCTTAAGTATCCCCGTCACATATTAACTTTATCCGCTAACGTATCTGTTTGATTTTTATACACTTTTATATAGATTCACCACGTCTTGTAACTTAAATTTGAACCATTTTCCAGTGTACGATTGTTCTGAAATTTTTCCATATTGCCAATGACAATATAGTACTATACTTAAATGGAGCTGATCTGATTATGTAGTCGGAAGACAGTTAAAAAAACTCTTCGACAACAAAAAAAGATTTCGAGAAGTATAGACATGCAAATGAAAAATTACAGTCTGCAATAAAAGTGTGTATGTCTGTCATCCGTTTGTGATTCATGAACCGTAAGGGACGATTTTTCTGCGTTTTCTATTAGCGGATTATATGTAGGTAGTGAATCACAGAGAGTATTATGTTACGGAACCCTTAATTTTGGGAGGTCGCACACGTACATTAAATTCTACCAAGACAGGATGTAGGAACCGTTTCTGGTATAAATTAAAACAGAATAGGTACATTATCATACATGGTACACAGGCACAGGAGATTGGGGCTAAAAGTGCCGGGCATAAGTTGTCCCGATGAGAATAGGAAAACAAGTAAACAACAAAGTTTTAGTAATTTTTATCATGAGTAGGTAGATTGGTAAATCAGGTTTTAAGTAGGTTACTTTCCGTTTAAGGCATCTGGGATATGGGTCAATCAATGCATCAATTAATTACGATGCCCTGAATTCAAAATATATGAGACGATAAGCACCAAAATTGTAAGGGTAAGTAACGGCTTTGTGAGTAGATTAATTATAAGCTGCCCACCGCTCTAACTAAAATTTTAGATACCATGTATGCCTCTCTGCGGCCTCAGGGCTTTTCCGTTTCAATAAGACATGAAATAGTTTATAGCAGTTTTAATCATAAGGATGATTTAAGTACAATAATCTGGCTTAAACATTAATAACACATAAAATATAAATATATACAAGCTGCGCTTGATGTATGCTCGTAATAAACTTTCAATTACTAATAACAGTAGGTACGAAAATTGTGTGGCCTTATGGCTAGTGATATGAAATATGTTGTATCATGCTACATTTCCACTTACTAAGGTACATTGTAGACGATCATAAGGCCCAGTCGAAAACATACAGATGATTTCAGGAAACAACCCTTATCTATTAGTTACAGTTCAGTAAAAATAACTTTAATCACCAATCTAAACGTATTATTACCAAGAAGTATTTGCAATTTACTCGATACCTTAACATCTTGATAAGTTATTGTAACAGGTACATGACTCAAAAAATTTTAAGAAATAAGTCTAGCAATGAATCTGAAAGAATTCCCTACTAACCTAAAACAGAGTTTTTGAAACTCAGAATTTAATGTACAATTTATATATCATTATTCCCGTTTTCGACCCCTTTATATCTCTGAGCTATCTCTACACTTTACATATTAATAATTAATTGATTTACTCGCTGACTGCAATTAACAATAATATTGTCTAAAATGTTTTATTAGGTACCATCCAATACACAGTTACACACATGCGCGTACGCCTCGTCTAAACGACACGTCAGACGGAGAAGTACCTACTTATCTTAATATACCTACTTGGGATCCATTTCAGAAACAGTACCTACCAGTCTTGTATCACGAGTGTGTTGCCATGGCAACCTTATAACACAACGATGAAAACACTTGTAATATTGTAGTACATCATTTGTCAGGTTCCGGAAATGAGCCAATGAGCTCTATAACTTGTTTTTAAATACCACGGGTACCAATTTAAAACAGGTTTTACAGATGTTTCATATATTATTACGTCACCTAATTAATTCTAAATTCAATCACCTATTAATATAGGAATTTACCAAAGTAGGTATAGGTACCGACAAAGAATGTACCTAGGTTTCTTAAGGACCGCGCACTAAATTCGGCAGTGATTTGCCGGATAGGAATACAATTGTAAACTATTATTACTCTATCGAAACCAAGACACAGCTCTGACCCTACTATCGTATCACGTTATAAGATGTCTGCTTATAAAGTGGACTCTATAGAACGGAGGTGCGAATCTCAATACTCGGCGGAAGCATGACAAATACGCTGGTATGCGCACTAGAAAGCTTAACTTTCGAGCAGGTGGTGCACTGTGATGGCTTGCATATATGACCAATTAAGTTCTCAAATCGTTTAAGCCAGACAGCCCAAGTTAATATTTGCGTATCAGAAAAAGCATTAAGTAATAGGTTATGGCATTTTATAAATAATTTTCCTAACCTAGTATTTTCAAAGGAATCATTGTCTACTGAATACGCCAATCGCTTCGTTCTTGAGACACCTCGATCACAATTTCTGTATATTAAATTAATTTAAGTAGTAAAAGACACTTCTAAAATGCACTGGATTAATCGCTTACTTACTTGAAATCTATCTAATTAGGACTTCGAATCGTACCCACTACGAAAACAATACGAAAAGTAAGAAAATTTACCTTACTTCTCTATTTGGCTGGCCATATATAAACAACTACATGTGTAAGAGTGACAATCCTTTTTGTACAAATCTAGATGTTCACATCCTTACGTATACGATCTAATTATCAAGTAGGTAGGTAGGCTCTACAATAAAGATTTTGTAACACTCACTTTACTAGATAATATATCCATCATTTGTTTATATTTCGTACAAGTATTTACGCATTGGTTACCTTCATCACAGATCTATAAATCACTTCCAGTTTATATTTTCGTATATGTTTCTGAGGTCGATTCGCACTGGCCGCACGCACACCCCATTTGTTGGGAGGTCGCCGGGGCCTGGGTGTCGAACAGGCGATGCCGGTGGGGTGGTTTCGCGACAGTTTCTCTTTCGTTCTCGTAGAATAAGCCAGGCATGTTAGAGGAGATGCAGGCCATGTTCATCTCGTGTTATATGTCTGCCGGGGAGGAGAGGTCGAGACGGGAGCGGCGACGGTCGCGCGCGCCCGCCAGCTGGCCCGAGGAGGATCGCTGCAGAGACGAGGATCGGGCGCGCGCCGGCTCCGACTTTGACTTCTTCACCTTGCTGCCGCCGCTCGCTGGTTGCTTGCCTTTCAGCGACGACACCGACACAACGACGTCAGTTGATACACCGTCTTGTTCTGAAACACATTCATTTTGCGACTTTACAAGTGTTACGGTTTTAGATGTATATATGGTATGTGGAAAGTAAAGCTGCTTCTAGGTACCGACCTGTTCGCTTGATGACTTCGCCTGCATTATTTAAAAAGAACTTTGGCTTCGATTCCTTAAGCGATTCCTGTGTAATTAGTAGATTAGTTTAGAAGAAATAGAAGTAACAAAATGTTTATGTAAGTACGTATAGAAATAAGTCATTGCCGTGTACCTTTGATTTACTAGATTTGGAAGCAGAGTCAGTGCTTCCGCGCCACCACGGTCACTGAATCTCACAAAAGCCCCTTCCGGGCTCCTTGCCGGGGGTGGAGGCTTCGCCCTCGATCGCCTCGCCCTCGGGTTTAGGCGAGCCCGTACCAGACGTTGCGCCGCTAATCAAAATAATTTTGTATTTTAATAATATAAATCAGTTGTATATTATTTGAACAGTTTTTAGTACTTACGTCATATCTACTCTCACAGTGTTATTGTTCTGTTGGTTCCGCATGGCCAGTGTAGACACCATGGGCGGCCGTTGTGGCTTGTTTGCTAACAACCTTTCGATTTCAGCCATTACTAAGGGCGTTAATTGCGGGACAATCTGTACCAAAAGTGGAAACATTAAACCTTAACTTTTATATTTATTAGACAACCTATATATTTGATGACCGGTCTGGCCTAGTAAGTAGCGACCCTGACTATGAAGCCTGACTATTTGTGTGTAAATTTGTTGCTGAGTCATTCCTTGTATATAAGTATGTATTTATCTATTCAGATTCAGATTTCTATTCATAAAACATAGTATTTTACATTTTTTTTTGTATTTTTTTTTTTTGGGTTTTTTTTCTTTATACGTATGTATTTCGTCGCCTAGTACCCATAGTAGAAGCTTTGCTTAGTTTGGGGCTAGGTCGATCTGTGTAAGATGGTCCCCAAATATTTATTTATTTATTATTTAACTAGCACCCAAACGGCTCTAACTATACCTCTAGCGTCGAATGGTGGTCCCTATGATAGTTCGTTTTAATATGAAGTAGGTAGGTGTGACGTAAATTGTGTGTAGACATTATTTGAAACAGCACACTCATTAATTTAGAAATGTAAGTAATAATAACACAATAAAAACATATTTCTTCAATATATTTTCGAAGCAGAATAATTAAACCCACCCAGATAATTTTCGAAGGAATTGTCGTCATAGGAACCACGCGAGAGTTAATATGTATAGTCATTGTATTGTTCTCACCTTTCGGCTCGTGTTTAGTTAAAGCTGATATGTTATATGCGTATTTTCTAGACACTTCAATCATTTAATATACACATAACCTAAAATTGACAATGATGCGATAAAGCGTAAAGTCGTATGTACCTGCGTCAAATTATTAAAATTTAATAACAAGTAAAAAGTAGAGTCTAGTCATCATTAAATTAAAACTATTAAAAGTTACTTATAACGTCTCAAAGTTATCGTACCTGTAACGCGTGAATGTTTTCTTTAAATTGTTCAACGCTGGTGGCGCCTAAAAGCAGGCAATTGACTGATTCATTTTTCAAGCACCACGCCACAGCCAGTTGACTCATCGAGCAATCTAAAAGAATTTATGTTCATTTAAATTTGTTTTATGAAACTTCCTTGACAGTCTGATATGAGATCAGATTGTCAAGGAAGTTAATCAAATTTTTATTAACCAGTCCATAACATAGTGTTACATACTTAGTGAGTTTGCGAGATTAGATAGATCACGTAACTTGTCTCCATATGTCCGAGGTTCTTCACCCGTGACCTGCTCTTTACTCCCGGAGCTTCTCATCTGGCAACAGTATTATAGCACTTTTACAAATAGTTGTAGAGACCACGTAGAGAGACATTAAAGAATAAAAGATCTCCCAAATTACGGATAGTTTTCTTCGGCAACGACGACACGAGGGGTATATTCATGTTCCAAATGGCAGACCGTGTGTCTGCGTGTGTTATAAGTAGGAACTTAGATTTCAATATTTAAAATGAAATTTATTTTTAAGGAGATAAGAACCCTAATTATTTTCAATTTATCCTTATAATTACAAATTTTGACTTGATTTCCAGAATAAGATTGTCGGCTGAGCCTTTCCTTTTTTTAATCAACTGATTAGGCATGTTGCTGTGATCAAGGCAGGTTTCGCAGTGTCCACATAACCTCTAAAATTATATAAAACAGAAGAGATAGTTCGCTACGATCACGGGTACATTTGCGGTTTATGTCGTAATGGTCACACAGATTTTAAAACAAAAGTTGTTACTCTAGTGGGCAATAGTTAACAGCTGGTGTGCTAAAAAGCAATGGTTTTATTATATTATTATCCTCCTGGGACTCTGTGTCCATTTTTTGTATATATTCTACAATCTATTTTGAACTTTTATTGAATAACTAAGAGTTATAAATGCAAAAACAAAACAACTGCTGCAGAGTCTAGAGGATATATCTTAATAGAAAAAAGTAGGTAAGTACCCCTTTAACCAGATATGGGTTCATACTACAGGAGACGAGAACCTTAAGTGCGATGGAACACACGGAATGCTTGTAAAAAAGCGAATAAATGCAGGTACTTACGTCTGGTACAGCCAGGTCCTCCTCACACCAACTGAACGTGCTGTATTTCCTGTTAAATCGCGACTTGGCGAAGAGCCCCGTGATCTCCTCGCGGCCCAGGCCTTTGCCAGTCGTTATGGCCGACCACGCCATCATTCCTGAAATACGCAAAAGCGTTGATAAAACAAGTCTAAATAATACCTACATATTCACATAATCAACGCAGAAAGTATGTGTGATCACTGTAGCTGTGTTTATAATTAAGACTGCAAGAAATGTGTTATTTTTGTTTTATTATTAGCAAATACTCATGAATAAACTTCATGAGTACGTACTTCATGAGATTTCATGGGTAAGTTTATGTTGAGCTCATGCACTTTACTCTTTGTCTCATGCACGTAACATAATATTGTATATCACACATTAAAAGTCGTATTTGTTACTGTATTCTTGCGCAATAAATTCTAAATTCGGACGGATTTTCAACGGCTTATTTACTAGCTGCCGTGTTGCCTTAAAAGAAGGAATGAATAACAAGAGTCAATACCGATAATGCTACAGACACTATTTGGGTAAAAACCTTTTAAAGGTTATGTGAGTTTTCTGTGAAAAGCATAAAATATTTTTTTAATTAGTATAATGAGAGTTTAACACGTCCAAATCGCTTAGAAAGGAGTTCGGTTTTTTCGAACGTTTTTGACCTATTTGTTACATTACATCCTAAACAAAAATGTACATTTGAGTCAAAATCATCACAATAATGTCTACTCACCTACTCCTATTTTATGGTATAACTCAGGCATGTATAATTCTGGTTTCTCTCTGCAGAACATGTGGTATTCTGTCTGTTCAACTATCGGAGTGATACAGTTAAACTGTCTGCAATTTGTGTAGGCGTCCATTATCTAAAAGTGACAAAAGTGGTTGAAATTAGTACGGTTTACGACTATTTATATTGTGGCTTAACCAACTCCAGTTCTGAAGTTGTTTTCATATTTATCATGCGTCTTTAACTTTTCATTCTACGATTTTCTAATAGACTTCAGACATATCGATTGTCATGATTGAATTATATTTTACAGTACATATGGGGCTACTTTATAGCACTAGTGCGAGAAGTAGCATATTACGTTACTGTGTCGAACATTTAAAGGGCCATATGTACTGTAAAACGTTGTACGATACATGTGCGAATAGGTAATTCGCAACTCGTGTCGATTTAAAACACTCCCTTCGGTCGTGTTTTAATTTATCGCCACTCGTTTCGAATTTCCTATTTTTCGCACTTATATCGTAATGTACTATTATGAAACTAGTTTCATAACAAAGGTTTTTTTTTAAGACTAGAAGTTAAAAAGGTGCGTAGCTATGTAAGTTTTGTGGGATAACTTATTTTAATTTAAGATAAATATTGGTGACTTGGCTGTATTCTATGTGCATTCATGATTCTCTTGTTATTAAAATAAAATAGAATCATTAGAACATTGCCATTGCCTATAATTTACTAACAGGTATATGTATTGTTTGAATACAGCTCTCAGTAATTTAATTAATAGTTGGCAATGCTGTACATAAATAGATAAAATTACTTATTCTTCGGTTAGTATTTAAGTGTATTGTTATTGTATAAAACAACTTTATGTTGACGTTTTAGGATAGTAATAATATTGTGTGCATTCCACAGTGCCTTAGTATCTCACTGTAATACCGTGTAATCTGTTTTAATAAATAAATAAAATAGAAATAAAATTACGAATACACATCATTTATCGTAGTAGTAGAAAAACCATTTTGTTACGTTTAGGCAGATAAAGAGATACAGATAAAGATAGTTTATTATTCAAGTAGGCATATTACAATGCGCTTATGAACGTTAAATAAAGCTACACCGGCTCTAACCCTACACCTCTGACCCGAGAAGATTTAAATCCCCCCCTCAAAGATTTTCAGATACTGATAGATCTATTATTTTTCACTTTCATGTCTATATTAAATCATGAATCTTGCATGTCGTTTATATAGTTTTGTGCACACTACAAATAAATAAATAATAAATAAATAGTCCCACAGTAAGCTTAATAAGGCTTGTATTGCGAGTACTTAGACAACGATAAATATAATTTATAAATATATATAAATACTTAAAATACATAGAAAACATCCATGGCTCAGGAACAAATATTCATGCTCATCACACAAATAAATGCCCTTACCAAGATTTGAACCCAGGACCATAGGCTTCATAGGCAGGGTCACTACCCACTAGGCCAGACAGGTCGTCAAACTGTGTAATAGGGATAAGTAGTTTTTAAAGATAGGTAAAGGGTTACACACATGCTAGGGGAAAGCGACATCTTTCCAATTATGTAGTACTTACTTCAGCAGGAGACCAACGAGCCGTCCCCCAATACATGACCCATCCTTGGTTTATAACAAAATTCATAGCCCGAACCAGCTCTGAAAAAATAGACAGTTACTTCACGGATTTCCTAGTTATAAAAAAAATCGGGTTGCACTCCTGGAGTGCCGGCAGAAGTGAAAACTTGAATATTAACGTTGTGCATTTTTGATATTTTGGAGAAATTGAGTAGCAGTTTTATAAAAAGAGATAATTCTCTATTATACCTATGTAAATAAATTGGAGCGTGGAAGATATTTTAAAATGCGTTGAGTATCTACAATCATGGAGACCCAAAAACACAAAGATACAATACAACACAACTAACAAAGATTAAACCTCTTTAACCGTTATGACAGCACTTTGATTATGAAGAAAATAAAATGTCACACCTGAATGAGATACCATTTTTAAAAGTAACCAGGCTTCGATGACATTCAATTTGCACGTCACCATGATGTCACGTGTCCGTCTTACGAATTTTCAATCTGACGGTCACGTGACCCCTGACACAAGTTTAACATTTTTTCCCCATCACAAAAAGTGCACAGCGCCGCCAAAGAAGTTTTCACTTCAAAAATATAAAATAAATTCACTAATGACTAACCTTCCATCGGACAAACAGGGTCGACCTTATGCAAGAGTACCACGTCGATATATTCCACCTGTAGTCTAGCCAGCGATGCCTTAATGCTTTCGATTATATGCTTACGAGATAGCCCTCTCTCATCCGACCTGTCATTACCAAACCTAATGAATAAACAGTTGGTAGCACATCAACAATTAAGCAAAAAGCACATAAAAGCGAGTGTAATAAGTGATAGCAAGTATGTTGAAGAGCTAGTTAAAGCGTTATTTAATCACTCATCTGTACTTAAGAAATAATTCAAATCCGTGGAAGCTATTGAAACACATGACACTCGTTAGCATAGGTGACATGCAATTGAAGTAAATGCAAACAGTTACATATACCGGTACATATAATCAAGTCGTCAATACATATATCGATAAAATCGTATAGGTACACCGTGTTTTTCACGATTTGACTATTATGCATAATAAAAGACTACATGAGACTTCGGGTGACCCTCGGGCTAGCTCATTTCTAGGCCAGTGGACTGGGCATCGCTAATATCGCTTTATGCCTATATTCGCTATTACGCAGGGGAATGTAGCCAGCGTGATGGGCACCCTTTCCGCAGGGGACAGGCCCGGGGGACTTATCATAAGGTGGGTATTTTTAAGTTATGCAAAATAATGTTCCATTTAATTCAGTTAGTTCATACAAATTAATTTTATGATACTTGTGTAATTGTCATTGTGTTTATTAAAACTTTTTATTTAATATGCGTTAAATTCTTATAAGCTCGACGCTATAGTTCTTCCTGAATGTTATCAAAATCGAAAAACACGATGTATATACAAAACTATATAAGGACTAAAATAACTACACACCCAAGCCTTCCCAACGAGTAAACGGGAAAAAATAAAATTATACATAATTATTCATCCAGCTTAAATCAATTAATTTGCTGATAGATTTCCAGTTCGCAGTCCCGGTTTTGAACTAAATATGGATCTAATTGTGTATATTGTAAACATACATGTGTTAACTCGGGTCACAGGTACTAATATAGCAAAATATTTTACGATAAAAATTTTAATTTTTTAATAGTAATAGTGGATTTAAATGAACACATAATATCGACTTCTTATTTATTGATGTAGACAGCCGAGAGATCGTGCCCCAAAGATAGCACACGTATGATTATAAAGACTTAAGTAGTGGTTTTTCCTTTTTATTTGCGAATCACGCTTAAAAAAAGTGAGAAAAATAGAATAGGTATATTGAAGGTTTATAATTATAGATATAAGAAAATTTATAGGATTCTGGACGCGTGCAGTGTGGAGGCATTCCTTGAGTAGATGTTTGCCAGAAGATCAACGCAGGGACTCAATATCAGTAATACTATTAACTCCCTAAGTTTCAATTACTAATACTCATTAACTGGTAAGTTCGTAATTTTGCACGGTAATCACACTGATATGAAACCGCACGCCGCCCCTCTGTTTGAGAGAGACAGCGCTGTTCAATTAAATAGTAGTGTCCCGCTAGCACACCGGAGCGGTGTGCGAGTCCGCTTCCAATGTGAAGACCACCTTAGATTTTGATTGCTCTTGGATCAAATCAAAAGTGTTTCTGCTTATCAAGGAATCTAAAAATTAGACAGTGATCTACCTCTTTAAATTACTGTTACTGATACTTGTCCCTGGTCGATTGTGTCGTTAACGATACACCAGTGGGGCATATCTTCCATATTTAGTCAAAGAGCAATGAAAACGGAACACGTTCTCAGTATGAAAACTTCAGTGCGATAGAATATTTAGTTTTAAGTACTACTATATTAGGTAAGATCAAGATGTTTAGAACCATATTATATTACGTCACACAGGTATACAGGTACCTACTGCTACTTTTCGATCAGAGATGCCAACTTACATTTACTCAAACAATTCTATACCTAACTGCCAAAACGTTATCTAAACATCCAGCATACATCCAAACCATCATACCAATTGAGAGTACACCACTACGTGCAACACTTACTTAGTACTCCAGTAAATTTTTGTCGTAATAATTATACTCGTTCGTCTAACGTTTATTTTCTTTAGAATCCTCCCCAGTTCAGCTTCGCCTTTTGCTGTTAATATAAGGTTAAAAATAGAGTTTTATCTAAACAAATAATTATTATAAAAATATTTAGGCCCTTCGTTGACTTGAGCTGCACGGAGCGGGTGAGCGGGTTAAAGAAAAATAGTATGAGCAACGCTAACTGGTGCGGCCACGCGACGAATTTTACCCGCGCCGCATGTGTGCAGTGTACACCCGCCGCTCAAGTCGGCGAAGGGCGTTAAAGACATATTGATTAGAAGTTACACATATTGGTAAAAGTCCATCTTTAAAGGGCCCACTGGTTACCAGTTCGCCGGACGATATTGGCCTGTCAGTTATTCGCGATTGTCAGCTTTTTTTGGTAACCAGTGGGCCCCTTTACCGATTATTAAATATATTATATAAAACGACGGTTAAAAACCAATAAATTTTTGTATTCAAGTTATCTGTTTCGTAAATAAAGCCTTCCGTGATAGAGATTTTTGGTGCAGTACCCGTACTTACCGCAATGAGCCTCCGACAAATCGAATAGATTTATACCGTTCTCCAGAGCAGTCAATATAATGTCTTCCGCGTAATCTTCGTTGAGCATAGTCCATATGCCCACCCCAATGTTGGGCACGCGCAGACCGGATTTGCCTAGGTTTTTGTACCGTAATCCAGGAGTTACCACCGAAGGCATGTTGGCGTGATTTCCCATATACGTTGACATATGCCGAGACACACTGATTTCTCCAGCTGCAAAATATTTTCATTAATAACTTCTACTAACTTCGTCTAACAAATCAAAGATTGTACTATTTAATAATAATATTAAGTATCTTCAGATATTTAAGAGAGTTAGAATATCTGATATTTGCTATACCCTATTCAGGGTCCCATGTGATACCATATGATATGTATAAGAACTAAATATGTACCATGGTTTGCAAGAAATAAATACTGAATACTGAATACTTAACTTCTAAAGCGCGCGGTTGTCTTAATACCATAAACGCATACCATCAACGGAATGTAAGAAAAATGTCATTTGAAATCAGATATTTTAATTAATTAATGACCGTATATTATTTTACGCGGTGAACGCAGCGATAAGCGCAAACAACCGCGCGCTTAAATAAACGCAAGAGATTTTATTTAAAAAAAAAATCTAAAATTTACTTGCCTTGATCTAGCATCTGCTGAGAATTTGCGCTGAAATCATCCATGCAATCCAGGGATGCAATTGGAGCACGACATCTGAACAATCCAAACAAAACAACGTTGGTACATTATAATAATTACCTACGTAAGAATTAACTACTTAATTATTTCGAAACACTTGGACGAACGGGATAAATAATATATACCTTGGTAATGAGCCTAAAGAATTAAATGGCACAGTCGCTATTTGCAATTTAAGATGTTGTGATTATAACTACGCTTTATGATGATGACGATATATTTCTACAGACATTAGTTACTGTTTCTAGTGCTAAAGGCAGTACTTATCTACTCCTAATCTACCCTTAATGTGTATTACTAATTTCTATCTCTACTTATATAACGCTCTCTATGCACCATGGTATGTACCTACTACTTAAACGAAATATTATTTGTGTTTAGACTAAGTCATTAATTACAACTTATTTAAAAGTATTGTGTAAGTATTTATTTTGATGTCAAACTTAGCGTAGTTTTCATAAATTAATTTAATGTGGGCTGTTGTTATTTTTACACATCGTAGTTTTAAACATTAAAATTGTATCTTCAATATTTTCAGTTACGGGAGAGAAGTACAACGGCGTTTAGAGAGCGAGTTAGGTAATACATTGATTTTAACTCTAACCATCTAATTTGTACATTATCATTAAGTCGATTTACTAATTTTATGTCATGAGGAATTGTAAAAATTACATAGACCTACAGCATTTAGTTTTGAATAAAACGGATGTTGTTACGCGCTTTTACAAAGCCAAGAAGCAGTTTACGTAAGTATAGTAGACAGCAGCCGCAAGTCGGACACAAGAAGCTTGCAGGCATAGATAGCGAGGAGGAAGTAAGAACGATGTCGATGCATCAGTGCGAAGAGTACAGGAGACCACCTTACCTGTTTTGTGGTTGACAACTTCCCCAATGAACAGCATGAGTCAAGCCAAGCCATCATCATGTATCTTTAAACAACAGTATCTATTAATCTGCAATCGCATGCTGTTTTCACACTATTGACAACTGCAGGTTTAACAGTTTTTCGGATACTTAATTAAAATAATTGTATTATGCGACATGATTATAGATAGGTACTGCGTTTTGGAAGGTACCTACTGGCATGCGACGATCGCGGTGCGCGATGTGGCGGAGTGCGCTGTCAGCTTTACGGGCCTCTCAGGAGAAGACATAACGTCCTATTGTTTTAAATACATATACATACTTACGTAATAAAGACTGATTTTATGCAATTGACTGTTTCGTTTAGAGTACAACTTAAAAAAAAAACACTTAAGAATCCTTTCAGAACGCACGACACGAATTTATATAATAATTATAATAGAGAAAGTAAAGTCTAAAAAAGTAGAGAGGTAAAGTTCCCACAAGTCTGAGAGCAGAAACAGGGTCATATGTTTCGTGGTCATTGAATTTTCAAAAGTCAACTTATGACAATTAGAGCTCCATCTCCTTTAAATTCAATGAACAATATCGTCAGGTGAAAACCAAAACTCACTAATTGACAATATTTCATTTTTATAAAAACTGAAAATTCTACACATGATTTGAAGAATTTTGCTTCCTTAGGACTGCAATATATTAATATAAATTTAATATCGTTTATTATCAAAAATATAAAAGAATAAAAATAAATGTAATTATAATTTGAATAAATATAAGTAATAGTGATTTTACCCAAGGTACAGTATACTAAATATTGTTTCGCCTTTGGTCCGTCGTATCCGTATGAATGCCTGGTGTTGTATTATAAATAAATAAATAAATAAATAAATAGGCACAATGGTTGTCGATTTGCGGAAAATGCCCAGAAGCACTAACTAACTAACTATATCCGAATCATCGAAGAAATCTGATATTTTATCAAAATTGTTTTAAAACAACAACAGACCAGTTTAAAACATTGACGATGACAACGTCAGATTAATATTTAAGTCATGTTTTTTTTTAGATCGTGACAAGAATAGCGTAGAACTGGAGTTACGCCATTTTAGAATAAGAACACATAAAAAAATTAAATACAATCCCTAGTGAATAAAATAAACTTTAAGCGTAATCCTCGTCTCAATTAAAATGAAGAGAACCAATAAAATTATAGGGTCAGAAATATTAATTGTTTTCACAAGTTCAGAGTCATAGTATTTTTTTTTATACTACGTCGGTGGCAAACAATCATACGGCCTGCCTGATGGTAAGCAGTATCCGTAACCTATGTACGCCTGCAACTCCAGAGGAGTTACATGCGCTTTGCCGACCCTAACCCTCTCCCACCCTCGTTGAGCTCTGGCAACCTTACTCACCTCACCTTTTTCTTTTCTTTAGTAAATATACGACAACATAGATTTTTGTTTAATTATTTCTTTCTTGCAATTAGTGGCTGATGATTGTTACCTGACGATATACCTTTATTCATAAAACTATAATAGGTATCCTCTCACAAACTTTTGTTAAAATTTGCCTTTTCTAACAGAAATGTCAAAAATTACTGCTTACCATCAGGCGGGCCGTATGCTTGTTTGCCACCGACGTGGTGTAAAAATAAACGACAAACATGGATAAACCATTGTAAACGGTTTGTTAGATTCGACAGAACTTTATGAATAACGCCATTAGAATTCACACAATAACGTTATTTACAAGTTCACAAGCTATCATTGATACGAGTTATATGCTATGATTGATATGCTCGTAGCACTTAGTAGCGCAGCCACGCCGGAAGCTAGATGCTTAAAGAGGCCCACTGATTACCAGTTCACTGGATGATATCGGCCTGTCAGTTATTCGCGATTGTCAGCTTTTGCGAATAACTGACAGGCCGATATCATAAGTATCGTTAAGCATCTAACTTCCGGCGTGGCTGCGCTACTAAGTGCTGCACGAGTATATCAATCGTAGTATTACCTAAAAATTACCTTTCCGCAAGATAAGTTTTAAAGCAGAAAATGCACTATAAAACATATGACACCAACTTCATTTTGTTTACAGTAGGTACCTAAACCCCACTGTAACCAAATGTAAGATGTTATGAAACTGAATATGCTTCCACGTTTTACTGCACAAGAATATGTAACAAAGGCTCGAACAGTGCTTTAGTTCCCATGGATGTAATGAAAACGAGGCAGCGGAAACATTAGCATCAACGTTAGCCGTCCCATTCCAATATCGGCCGTGCCGTGCGCTCATTAGGCATGCAGCAGGTGAAAATTGCATTACCCAGTTGCACTGTAAACTTTGCGGCCCGGAAAAGGCTAGTGACTAGTGACTGAATCGATTGCATAAATGTACAAAAGAAAATTCGTCGTTGTCATTGTTAAATGTGTAAACAAATGAAGTTTAATTTGTATTGGCGGTTTTTTCCTTTAAAGCACTGACGAGTTTTCTTGTTATGTTTTTGTGTGTGGTCGGAAAGGTATATCTTCTCCCGTGCTGGGCAGCGTCGTGGTCTGGTGTCGGTGTGGAGTTACCGATAGATGGTGGGCATGTGGCTGGAGTCGACGGAGGCGCTGTCGGGCGGGCCGAGCGGCGTGTGCGGCGTGCAGCTGGACTCGCTGCGCGACATCTGCGAGGCTTCCTTGCCACCGCCGCCGTCCGCCCCCTTGTACTGCATCTCGTGCCGTCTCATTCTGCTCCTACGCTTAGCAACAGCATCTCAACACCCTACAAACGTCTTATCTGTAATGAAACGTCATACGACTCCCACGGCAACCTCGAACCGACCCTCGGAAAGGACGTAGTGGGCACGATTTCGTAACACTCAAAGACAGTAAGGTAAACATAGAGAAGCATGCATGCCCTACCGCTAACATCTATCACTAGTCCGCTAAGGGTACACGAATTCGAGTGACGTCACATCGTTTACAACTAAGCACTCTTAAAATCCACAATTAAGATCATGAAGTAGGAAAGGTAGGTATTAAGTTATTAGTGGTTGACACGTAAGGGTTCAATCGGTGGGTCACTGTGGGTGCACTCACCGGAGCAGCGGTTGGTGGTCTACGTACTGAACATTAGTTATTGCTGCGACGAGCCGTCGGGCAGCGGTCTGACTGTATTGCGGTGCAGGGAGGGCAAGGGAGCGCGGGGCAGGGCCGCGCAACGCACAGACCCTGCGCTCTGCGAGCTCTCCTCTCCGCACATGCGCGCACTGTCTCACCGGCAACTCGGTAAAAGACGCGTGCAAACTTACCAACAACGGCATATACAGCCTTTGTCACTTGCAAGATAACCCGCTTTACTGACCCATTTCGACATTTGGCCCGGATAACAACGCTCGCTTTATTTGTGATGCATAAATCTGCGTAATTATCACAACTTACTTTTAAGTAACTTGTTAAGCAGATCGCTGACGTATAGATTAAATTACCAATAACTTATAGGGATAAACGAATAACATATCTTTGCGCCAAAAGTTTCGTAACAATAACGACTGCATTCAAAGTTTAGCAAGCACTAAATCAAAACTATTGGACGATATTGTAATCGCAACTTACCCATAAAGCACCTACAGATAGAAAACTAGATTACATGGCGAGCAGTGTTAATGTAATTATGAATTCACACCATGAATGCCAACTACTACAACAACAGAAGTCAGCTAAGTGCTAAAGTACATTCACCTGTGAACATACCTGATAACTAGTAAGGGTTCCTTTATTGAACTGACTGCAGAAGAATAGTTAACATGGCCAGTATGTGTGTGTGTGTGTGTGTGTGTAAATAGTAAATAATATTTATATACGAGGGCTAAAAACACGTCGTTAAATGAAAGAAGCCAACTTTTCTAACGGAAATTGACCGTCTGCACTTAGTATATGTCGCTGTTGTTGTTTTTTCGTTTCGAAGCCTATAACATGGGTTTTCCGATACGTATCGAAATTGATTTGCAGAAGCGGAACGACAACGTGGTTATCACTGAATGTGTTAAGTAAAATTGCCCTAGATATGATAATGCATTTGGAAACAGATGATGCTGGCTAAGTCTACTAAGTCCACGGACTCAGTAGTGAGCGCACTCATTATTTACTTACCCAGCTTACTATACCCGGCGTGAGCGAGAGCATACGCCACGCAACCCTATGGCTCAAACACTCGTCACAAGTTGTTCGGCGCTGTAGTTGCTGTATATGACCACGGGTATTATATATAAGTGAAGATATATAACTTACCCTGGACATGACGGCGCTCGATCCCTGTCGATTCGCATTTGAGGGCAGACGTCGCTAGCCGAGGACCGCCAGGCGCGAGCGTCCGCACTTGCCTCGCACGCTGACGCTTCACAGCACACGTCACTGTCTATAGAGTCATCTATGGAACATTCAATATCTCAGAAAAACTTTGAACTGAACATTATTGATCTACGTACTTTAATCAAGTAAATAAGTTGTAACGTATCTATATTTTTCGGGTTCCGTAGTTTAATATAGCATACATGTATCATGGACTAAGTAGGTACATACACACCCATAGCAAGTTTTTAGGCTTCCATATCAGAAAGGTACATAAAGGAACCCTATTTATGGTGCGACTCTGTCCGCCCGTCCGTCTCTGTGTTACAACATGAAATAACCATTAAGCTATCCATTTGCAATTTGGAATAGTTATGAGCAACGCTAACCCAGACAAATTGAAAGTATTTGTTTTTTTAATTGAAATGGGGGGGGGGGGAGATTTCAAAGTCTAGTGAGTAGGTCAAGCGAGGTATCATTTGAAAGAGCTCAAATTGTACATTTCAAAACATTTTTTCTTACTTTTAATAGTGAAAAAAAAATTTATTTATGGAGGAAAATGCGAAAAAAATAACCGTTCCCTCCTTATCTAAATTTTACAGGAAAAATATAATCATACCACTATTTAACCAACTTTACCTACGTGTGTTATTTACACTTGACATTTCTATAAGATTACATTAAAGACACCTTTTTTCAAGTAAAATAACAATTTTTTAAATCAGAGCTGTAGCTTTGTATCGATACTCCAGTAAGGTTTGTCTCGATCCTAAGTACTAGCCTTAAATCGGGTTACTTCGGTTGAAATTCTATTAATACGTGTTTGGTCGATAAATTATAGAAAAGGGCTAAGTATAAACCAGACTGCTTAGTAAGGTTTGAGTCATCGCGCGCGACTCCATACTTGACAGCGCATGTCATGCTAGGTTAGGTTAAAGGACAGATACAAACGGATACTAACCTCTGCGAGAACCTAGGCGGGATAGGTTTATCCAGTTGTCACATTCCGTGATACTTTGTATAGAGTGAGGCGTGGTCAACTGTGCACTGCACGCCTTTTTCAGCATATTCTGCGCAATTATATTCTGTGAAAGAAACTACAAATGCTCAAAAACTATCTATTTATTTTCGTTAATTTATTATTGTGAATTCACTACCGGTAACTGCTCAGAAAGCAGTCATCGGATGTGTAATATAATAAATCGTCGAGTGACAACCAAAACTCAGTACCAAGTTGACACAAGGGGGGATAAACGTGTTTTAATATTTATTTTATTTTATTGATCTGTTTGTTATTAAAATTAAATGAAACATATTTATTTCAGTATATTTAGAATTAACACCGATATGTGAAGAAGCTATTTTAGATATTAGTTTTATTTATAATTTAATAATAATTGAGCTTAGTGACGTTGAGCTACCATAAATTAGGAGAAAGAGTGTAAATAGTTAAATATTATACTTAATAAAACAGTCAACTGTAATAAAATAAAATAAATTATAATTCTAACCAATATTAAACCTATTCGGCATACAACTAAGTAGGTACGTTGACAATTAAAATTAATCAAAGAATCTTTTCTCAAACTTGTAATGAAATGTTGACATGGCTTACTTCAAATTAAGTCCGGAAATACTACATATCAAGGTGCGATGAGTGAAGATGATATGTAGAGGAATTTCATACAGCCTTACACACCTAGGCCTGTAAGGCAACCTTCTTTTGTTTTTAAACGTCAAATTATGGCACGTCAAATTCTGCCATTATGATTTTTTTCCTATTTTTGTCTTTTTTTTTCTTTTTTGTGTTTGTTAAATATTCATTTCGTGGATTCAAAGGGGAACAAAAATTTCATTATTTTTGCGCTGCGACGCACGGTTTAGGAGATACAGCCCCATAAAGTTTTTTTTTTCAGTCATGCAGAAATCTTTAGAGGGATGTATCTCCTAAACCGTGCGTCGTAGCGTAAAAATAATTAAACTTTCGTTCCGCCTTTAATAACCCGCAAGTGATAATAACAGTCATCATCATCAATCATCATCATCATCCTATTTTTTTATTATTATTTCATTGCAAGTTTGAGAAAAGCACTATACAAATCTCGGCGAGAAACGGGGTTGCCGGCCGCGTATCCCTATCCGACCTCGCTACGCTCGCCCGTCTATATCTACTTGGCCTGCAACCCTTCGTTTCCCGTCCTCTATAGTAATGTACTATTGCTCGATTTCTGAATCACATCGCTCTGATGCATCGAATTTGGCTTTGGCGAGAGATTTCTGAGCGCTTACATCATTTCTAGTTTTTCATGCAACCGAACGAATTCAGGATGACTCACGCTGAACCGTCCGGCCCCGGGACAGGCTTCCAACACTTCTTTTGCTATGATAGCTGATCGGTAAAGTGATGTTTCTATAGAAAACTGAAGTGTCGGACACCCCGGGCCAGGCTCGAGTCGTTGAAGCGTGAGACATATATCCTTTCCTCGGGTATCTACTTGAGTTCGACTAATTTAATAAGATCTGCCTTTTTGTACTGAAATTGGGTGTAATTTAGTATAAGCAGGTTTTAGTTGAACCGGTAAAGTTAGTTGATGACCATACCCCTACTAATATTGTTTTTTTTGTATAGTCTAAAATATAGGTACCGGTAAAATATTGTCGTGGGAAGCCTTTTTCCAATTTAAGGCATTTTATTTTAAGCCAAGATACGGTTACTTCATTTTCGTCCTTATTACGTTTTTGGCCAGGTCATGTAAATCATAAAAACCACTTATTGAGAATATGAGTTTGATAGGGCCTGTTAGATTTTACGAGTATTATTTTCTGCCTTCGGACAGATTTAAATACATATGTAAATCCAATCATGCATAGCATAAACACATTTGTATGCAGTAGTGAGTTTGTTCTGCCGAATGTAGTTTTACGATTTTTTATAAAAGTACCTGGGCGACCGACCTTTGCTCGGTTATAACTATTTATTGTAATATGGTGGTGTATAGGTTGATAATCTTAACTACATTTTTTTACTAAATTAAACTTGTCTAAAATATTAAAAATTAAAATATATATATATAAATTTGAACATATAAAAAAAAAAACAAAAGTTAGTCATCGGGCGAGATTCGAACCCGTAACACTCGTTTAGCCGTCCGCGTCTTAACCCGCTGGACCAGACAGACAGTGGCCGGCAATACGAAATTAGCGACCATAGTCTGCGTCGAAAGAAAAACGCATGAAAACTCGAAAACACGCGTTTTCCCAAACATAATGTAACTTCCCCTACCTACACCCCAATCTACCCCATCTATTAAACCCCGGACCTAATAAAATAAGGAACCTAATCGTTATCAATCCCACCTTTAAAATTACCCCTAAAATTTACCCCAACAATAATTTTACCTTAACAATTATTTGGCCAAGTGATCGTCTAGTTACAGGTTAGGACCCCTCGAAGTGAACCGCGGTACTCTAGATTCTTTAATGAGTAACAACTAAATCTTGGACTCTGTTTCTACCTGATTAAGTATTACCTAGATGTTAAGACTTGGAAATTTACCATACTAAATAATTTATTATGTTGAGAGGAAATAATCGATAGGATATTATGTTAAGATTCAACCTTCAGCAAAATACCGTAAGACTGTGTTATTCCAAACCCTTTTCTATTGATCGAAGCCTTTTCTATATTAAATATGACACCTTATAAGTAGAATGAAAATATATAACAATCGACAAGGTATGAGCAGTGTCGTGGTAAAGGATATAGGCTCCGCCCACATGCACAAGGTCGTAGACGACGGGTGAAGCCTTAGTTACAGAAACTCAATGATTTTTGATGTAATGTAAGATATATTTTTATTAATTCATTAGAAAGATATTTAGTTATTGCAGCATATATGATTATATAATATAAAAATATTTTTGGTAAAATCCTGCTACTCCTATTAAGTCTTCGGGGTAACATTGAAGCAGCACTCCTGGGTTAAGCCCATTTACACACTTATATTAAGATTAAGTATTATTACCTATCAATCCTATCATCTTCTAAACGAGGTGTGAATGGATCACACGTGCTGCCTCTAATGCTAGATGCAGGTCTGAAGACTCTTACTCCGATCAGCAATATCAATCGGGCCACCTAATCCTATCTTATTAGCCAGACGGGCTATGACCAACGCTTCGCAACCCTATGCAAACCTAAGGACTGACGAAAAGAAGCGATAAGTATTCGTCAGACACCATTTACTTATCTCTTTTTTTTATATCTAAAAGCTAAGGCTACTAAGCCATTATCCCAGTCCCCATAGCTAAAAGTAGGCTGAATTCCTAGGCCTTTTAAATGTATAAACGAAGTACAAGTTTAACTCATTACTGTACTTTATGAGATCGAACTATCAAGGTGAGTGTTATTCCACTCAAAGATTCCAATGGACTGCGCTCGCCTGCCAAAGGGTCTCTAAAACAAACCATTCTTCAATCCCAGAATAGTCTGTGTTCCTAAACCCAACTTGATATTTAAGGATTGAATATATAAACACCCCAGGACCTGATCGCAATACTCAGTACTTCGTCTCTACACCAAAAACCCAGAAATGAAAATAAATAGATATAAGATGTTACAGATAACCCTCAACTTTCCACTCAGAGTAACAGTCTGGAAGATTTAGGCAATTAAAATCCATTACCAGTATTTCACTGATATTATCATTAGTACACGTTATAAAACCATAGCTTCACGTCATTGGAACCTTTTGAAAGATAAATATATACACCAACCAATCAAATTTCTAGATCAAACCTAAGAGAGACCCTATAACAATGTGTGTGACTCCACCCCATTCCTACCCTCAGACCCCAATCCAGTATGTCCAGAACACAGATCGCACCCACCACTAATCCAGTGATCTGGAACATACACAAGTGCATCCCCAAGTCTAAGCTGTAAGCATTCGGCCGACAAAACCGAGGCATAGCAAACCCCAGTGTCTGTGCGATTGGCCCCCCCCTCATCGCCACGTGGGCACGGTGGATGAGAATAGACCGCCCTAACATGTCTATAGGTAATCAGCACACTAGCACACACACCCGTACCAGTCACATGGGATACCCTGCCATGACTAAAACTTTATCTGTGATTGATATCAATCATGACAGAAGCTCTCCCTTGACCAGCACTAGCATGAGCCAGAGCACTGAAATATATAAATATATTTAATACGAGACCTAGCCTCAATTACTGCAGACTTCAGTGAGCAGAGATTACTCTCAATGGCACGCACGTGATGCCCTCACATTCATCTAACAGCTGGACCTTGAGACTAAGGAGAGTATGCTCGCCTCTTATGTTGGTAAAGAAGAGACGCCAAGTCCTCTCAACTTGGAGCAAAAGACTTCTAAACAGCTGCAATTTGTCACCGTTAGGGAGAAGCTGATTAGATGGACAAACTGTTAGTCCAAACAGTGATCTGGCTTTATAAAATAACAAACAAAAGCCAGAGATACCGCCAGTCCGATCGTCAAAGAATGAATAATTCTCCTCCGTACTTTACGGCCCTTTTATATACTTTAGTAGCGACATAACAGCGACATAACGGCGACATAACGGCGACTAGCGACATAATAGCGACATAACAGCGACATATTGGCGACTAGCGACATAATAGCGACATAATAGCGACATAACGGCGACATAATAGCGACATAATAGCGACATAACGGCGACATAATAGCGACATAACGGCGACATAATAGCGACATATCGGCGACATAATAGCGACACAACGGCGACATAGTAGCGACACAACGGCGACATAGTAGCGACACAACGGCGACATAGTAGCGACACAACGGCGACATAGTAGCGACACAACGGCGACATAGTAGCGACACAACGGCGACATAGTAGCGACACAACGGCGACATAGTAGCGACACAACGGCGACATAGTAGCGACACAACGGCGACATAGTAGCGACACAACGGCGACATAGTAGCGACACAACGGCGACATAATAGCGACACAACGGCGACATAATAGCGACACATTGGCGACTCAACGGCTTTTACGCACACAACGACAGTATTCGCTTAGTAGACAGTTTAAGTAGACCAAAAAAATGATAAAATGAAACGTTTCAAAACCTATCAAACAAGAATATGCTAACATTATTATTTAACTTCAGGTATTATAGTTTTGTTTTCTGAAAATAACGTCTGTATTGTAATATTTTACGTTTATTATTATGTTAGTAACTCAATGTTCTTTATTACACCAATAATTATGCATTTATTCTAGGTTAACTTTAATTGATTATTATCATTCTACGCAGCATTTTAAAATAAAAATAAATGAAAATTTACTGAGTGTTATGTATTTAATCGAAATCACAAGTGGTAAAATACGGAAACGTGTCCTTCAAGTTGTAATTGTTAGAATACGGAGTGAAATCATGAATGAAAGATGCAAACGAAGAGTACTGTAGTTTTTCATTATTTTCTATGTGTTTTAATATAAAACCAAGGCCAATATTACGAAATAGGCATATGGCTAGTCACAATAAGACTAATCTAGATCGATTGTATACCCCTAAAAACCCCCATATACCAAATTTCAGCGAAATCGTTAGAGCCGTTTTCGAGATCCCAGAAATATATATATATATATACATACAAGAATTGCTCGTTTAAAGGTATAAGATATATGTAAGTTAGTTATAAATTGGTCGTATGAAATTTATGAGTTTGGCAATAGCTAAAATGTAAAAGACAAAAAAAATTGTGCGTGGAGTCCCTCCGCGCGGAAGAAGTAAAACTTCGTAATGTGGAGATGAAAATAATGCTCTAAAATACATATGGTTTATATTAAGAGGTAAGTGACACGAAGTTTACCGGGTCATCTAGTAATGAATATTATAAATTAAAATAGAACAGCAAGTACGTATTTCAGCTAATTTCACGACGCTCACACTGTTTACTTCGCTGCATAGCAAGAATACCATGCGCATGTGCTTGGGATCTACTGACTCACTCTCTTTCTCTCTCCTACTTTCTACATTTGTGTATCTTTCTTTCTCTCTCCCTCTTGCGTTGGAATATTGGACGCTACTCGTTGCTAACGCTCGCGCTGGCCTGTAACAGGTATCTACGCGCATGCGTTCGAGTGCCACGCATTCACTCTCGCTCTGTCTCTTTCTATTCCCCCTCCCCAGGAGCGTTGAACGTTTAAGGCAACAGTGCTTTCATACCCCCTCCATGATAGCGTTAAACGTTTAACGCAACTTTGTTGGAAGTCGCATAAGAAGTTTCACTTCAAAAACCTTCTAATATTAATATTTGTATTTTCATAAAAGTGCACTTAGTGAGTTCTGGTTGTCACCCAACAAAATATAGGTACTAAAAACATTTTCACGTAAAGGGTGCCAAGATGAGACAATATGGCTCGCACTGTCAAAAAGTTATCAGATCTCATAATATACTACTACTAAAAAATAATTAAGTGCCGATAAAATAAAATGTAATAAGAAAGTAGATTCTGGATACCACTATGTAGCTGATGGTGGACAGGAGTTAACACAAAGCTGAGAGAGGAAGAAAGAAGCATATGTACCTACCTATATGTACAATTCCGCTGCTACAAATAATTACATCACCCCACAGATTTAGGAGCGGCCGCTAACGGCTGCTTGAATGTACCAAAATGTAACGGTTAGCGGACTGGAAAAGACGAAATGCTGACGAAATTCAGGGGATAAAATGAGTGGTTATATCTTGAAATATACTATTACAAAAACAAATAATTTACGCAAACACAAATGTATGTATTATTTCTGAATTCAATAGTTCCAATGACATTTGACATCATTCCGATTATCGTCGCGCTTTTGATATTTGACAGGCAACTTTATATATTCTAGATATATCCCATCGCCCCTAATAATTAAATTCAGATATACCAAGAAACACTGACTGAACTCACTCTGTAATGGGTGTCGGGTATGGACGGCCTACTGTGGCGCCACCTGGTCGCCATGCGCGGCAGCTCACACAGGCCATGATGCGACCACGATGTGTTCATGCCACGCACTGCTCCTGCCGCATCGGCGATCTAAATAATTAATCCTTAACACATACAATACTAAAAGCAAGACTGCAAGGGTAGACGGGAAAGTACTTTCTTTTGCAGCCCTTACACTGATAAGCAGGTGCTCATTTTAATGAGATCAATACGAGTGTAGGTATACTAAACATTTAAAGCTTTACGACTACTTAAAACAAGTAAGTTATACCCCTTTTTACTTCCTGTGTAAGGCATTAGCTCATTTTTTTCCTCTGGTGGCTATCCCATGAAAATGCATATTTACAAAATAGAAAAGGATAAAGAGAAACAACTCACCTCTCTCTTTTGTTCGGCCTCCGCCTCAATGGCTCGCTGGTGCAGTAACTCTATGTCCAGCTTCCGGTCCTCCTCAGCCTCCCGTGCTTGGCATTCCTTTTCCTGATCATATGAAAAATACTAAAAAAACATTTAAAAAAAGAAAACAGACCTTGCGCCTTTATATTTCTTGTTATCTTTGACTTCGTCTCTAATTAACTGTAAAAGTACAAAATGTGTGTAGGTAAAACTATGTACTCGTAGCTGCAATAAATGGAATGTACAAAATAAACGGATAACCTTCTGCATTTGACGTTCGTGTTCAATCTTCTGCTGCTCCAATTCCTCTTCTGGTATTGGCGGAGTCTCATCACCGCTAGATGTATGCTTCGCCCCTAAAACATAAATATATATAATAATTATAACTTCTCTAATATATATAAAAATAGAACTTCTGAAAAAAAAAACTTCTGGCAAAAAAAATCATTTTTGGTACAAACTTTTATCTCTGACTGTACTTTTTTTCCACAGGCAACTACTACCTATTCAGACTATTCTAAAACCCCAAACACAATTAGGTTTCGTTGTTTTATCACGGACTTCCTATGGCCACCTCCTGTCTCCATCATCAGATCAGCTCGATGGTACCATAATACTGCATTGTCACCTGAATTACTTATGTATGAAAACTTTCAGCTTCACCGGAAACTGGGAAGTGGGTCAAATTTAACCCGTACAACCGTACATACATACTTAGGTTCATTGCAAGTTAAATAAAAGCATGTAAGAACTCGCCCATCCCATAATACATCCAGTGCCGGATTAAGACATTTTGGTGCCCTAAGCATTTCTAGACCATGGTGCCCCCTCATCAAGATTACATTAAATTTTCTTGGTAAATTGAATGACGTTTATTGCCGCATTACTTCTGAGAATAGAATTTTCAATCCGTCACATCATTTTATCACGGAAATTGACAGAACAGAGTAGGTAAGGTCAAGTGTAAGCAAATTCGAAGACCGTGCTTCGCATAAGTCCGGAGGCCAAGCCAACCATGGTCCAAGTGTAAGCGAAGACGTAAGACATAGGCAGTAAACGCGAATAAGTCTCGTTTTTATAAATAATAATGTGTCACAATTAGGCCAATACAATTAGATTTTTTCGACCTAAAAATACGTGTAATCCTAGTTTGCTCCATTCCAGGAGGTGTGCATAAATATTTCCTCTTTTTCAGTTTTTTTGCTTGTAAATCGAAAACGGTACGGCCGACGGAAAATTTGTTCTAATTACAAGTATTATTAAAATTGATATCTAAGGATCCGAAATGTAATTTAACTATGTTCTTGCAATAAAATATATTGATGGATTGATTGATTTAAGGTACCTCAATATGTATTCGTAGTACCTAAATTGTAAATTAGGTCGACATTTTTTATTTTTGGTAAAATCATGTTAATAATCCGAAAACGCTTTCTTACCAGTGTCTGATCCACCAAGTGCTATTGTAATTGATAGTGGGTTCCTTCTACATCAGGGGTGGCCAACTTGATTAGACCCAAGATCTCCTGTTTACCGAAATCCTGTGCGATCTACGTAATTGGTATTTCGTGAAACCTTAAATGAAATTGGTCTACGTATTTATATTTTTTGCCTTGCCACGATCGACTGGACTAACAGTCGCGATCGACCGGTCCCATCCAAAGGAAAAAATAATCTCCTAAGGATCCCAAAATGTATGCACACCTCCTGGGATAGAGCAAACTGGGATTACACGCATTTAGGACCAAATAAATGTATTAAAACAATTTCCAGCTTGCTGGGAATTAATTCCTCATAATATTTTTTTGGATCTAATTTGATTGGCCTAAATCGTGAAGGTGTTTTTAAAGGCAAAGTCTAAGGCTGAATGCGCGGAGCGTTCGATCAGCGCTTACGGATGAGGCCAAAGGTCGAGCTGGAAGAAAGCAAGGCTTGAATTTGACCAATGGCGAGGTATGAATAGCTGGACGTCCGCAGCGTCAGATCGCGGCGCGTTATCATATAATACAACTAATGGCGAGGTGTGAGCAAGGCAGCCCAGCTGCGAAAGAGGACAGCATGGATTTGGATCCATGGCCAAAGAAAGTGGGGCAGTTTGCAAAAAGTAGAAGGCCTGGCGTCGCATAAGACCTAACGCCGAACTGTAAAAGAGTGGCTTGAAATCGAACCTATGTAATCACGGTCCTCCTACTGCTCGGCCTTTGCCTTAAATCGAAAGCGCAACTTGATAAGATGCTTTTGTTTTTCGGCCTTCGCAGGGCCCTTTATTACACTTTGACAATTAGGTCGCAGGATCGCAGCTCTGCAGCAACTCG
Source organism: Cydia pomonella (assembly GCF_033807575.1). Lineage (NCBI taxonomy): Eukaryota > Metazoa > Arthropoda > Insecta > Lepidoptera > Tortricidae > Cydia > Cydia pomonella. The sequence continues at coordinate 12,715,598 of NC_084703.1, read as the reverse complement.
GCCTGGCCGACACATCTGGTGTGCAAGAGACCAAAATACGCTACAAAATCGGTAATCTACGTCGAGAAAATCGGTTGGCCACAAGCCCGACAGTAAGATTTTTTGGCCATGAGCTTTGATGGCCTCCGCGTAAGGTTGGAGATGTGCTTACGTGTACTCACTCTCTTACGACCCTTCGTTATTAGATGGGTACTTGCACACGTATCAAAAAGTTTCGTGTACATAAGTACTACACTACGAATGCGATGCTGATGCAGCCTGCGCGTTTTTTTTTCCTATGATTTTGGTGCCCCCCTAGACGTGGTGCCCTAAGCAAGTGCTTATTTTGCTTAATGGTTAATCCGGCACTGAATACATCATTTGATGGGTATTTTATTTTAAACTTGTTTAAGGTACCTTAAAGAAGATATTATTATTTGTTATTAGATAATAAAGATGATTACCGGTCTGGCCTACTGGTTAGATTCCCGGTAAGGGCATTTATTTGTGTGATGAACACTGGTATTTGTTCCTGAGTTATGGGTGTTCTCTGTGTATATAAGTAGGCATTTATTTATATACGTATGTATACCGTCGCCTAGTACCTAGTGAATAGGTACCTAAATACCTTATACTATTTATGGAAAACATCTTCCGTTGAGCAGTTAATGACTTTTGCAGTACATATGGTGCTACTTTCCCGCACGCGTGCGGGAATGAGCACTTTCCGTGCATATGCCGAAACTTTAAAGAGCCATATGTACTGTAAAACGTTGTACGATACACGTGCGAATATGTAATTCGCAACTCGTGTCGATTTAAAACACTGCCTTCGGTCGTGTTTTAATTTATCGCCACTCGTTTCGAATTTCCTATTTTTTGCACTTGTATCGTAATGTACTATTTTATAACTTATTTATTATTATTATTAAAAGCGAAGGTAACTACGCTGTTTTGGTTGAGTGGGTTTCTTCATATTATAATATGAAGGTACCCTCAATTAGGGTGCGTTTCGACCAGAGATGTCAAAGGATGCTAGGGATGTGTTTGGAATGACTAACTTCGATTGTTTTCCTCGCTCAGCGTGCAGTAATTCAACACATCCTCACACATGTCTGGTTGAAACGCAGCATTATGGCCAGTTTTTTTATTTGATTCCACAAATACTTTTGGAGAATAATACCTAGCTTCCTAAAGTCCAAAATAATGGGCTCTTTCCCCCCATCTTTTGAACCAAACGTACAAAAAAATACGAAAATACTTCAGAAAATTTACTTGTCAAGAAAATTAATTTGTACATAATCGGTATAGCCATTAGGTAATAAGCTTTTCCAAAAAACTTATCTTTTTATTAAGACGACGTAAGTGCCGCGAAGCTACCCCCTTCGTCTGCTGTTTGGTTTTTTGTCTATAAGCACATAAACCCCCAATAATGCGTGGCCCGACTCGCACTTGACCTGTTTTCTATTATGATATACTGTTTATTTTGCGAAATTTAAAAGTACGTCTTTTCAATTTTTTATTTAACAGGATTGTTGCAGACTGATCTAACAAAATCTTTCTAAACTAACCGCGTTCTACATATAATTTGCCGATTTTCGTTGCTAATATCTAATATTTTTTTAATAACAGCCGACGATAAATGAACATAGGTGATATATAATAGCTAAAAAGAAAAAAACCATCGTAAAATTTGGCCCCTTTTATCTACTTAGCTAAAAATAACACCACCTATTTGATATATTTTTTTTAGTAGAGGCTTTTAATAAAGAAAACAACATACCTACATTTCAGCCCAGCTCTTGTTTTGAAACAAAAAATTGAAACCAAACATCTAAACCTATTCTTACCGGTAGGCGGATGATACGAAATCCAAAATTGGTGAGCCAGTTTTACACTATTGTCACACGAATAGTTGTCACCAAAAATTTCTGCAGTGGCTCTATGGTCAATCCACGGCGTTGACTGAATCGGGTATCTATAAACTGTGAGAATTTATTCATAGATGTTTATTTTCATGGTTATGTGCAGTGAAGTTCTATATGAAACTGTTTTGGCAACGGTCCAGAACACATCGGAGCCGAAATCTTACGATCGAGGCAAAGTAACCGAATGCTAGATTCAAGGACAAACATCAGGTATTAAACATACCGAAAGAATTTAGTAAAATTTGATTCTGGCTAAACTTTACTGTATGCAAAATTAGGTCAACCTGCTCAGCCTACTAATAGTACGAGTGGCGCTCACGGCTCTAACTGACACTGTTAGGTAGACGTTGAGGTGAAAAAGATGTACCTAAGTAGGTAGTTTTAATAAAATTTACTTACTAAAACATTACCTAGTTCATGTACTAGGTTTTCTGATAATGGTAGGTTTCACTTTCGCCCTGAGGATGCCAAGTTTAAAACCACTCTATTGTAGGTATAAGTACTCGTAACCAATAAATAAAATGGGCTACTAGTGCACGGATATTTTGTCGCTAAAATCCGCTATTGATTTTAATATTATTCTACGCACGCAAAGACAAATCAAACGACACAATGTCTCAAAATGGGGTCAGTCTCTTGGGCCACTTGCACCATACTACTAACCCGGTATTAACCGGTTAAACCGATAACCCAGTGTCAAATTGGACTGGTAACCATGGTAACTCCAGGTTTAACCGGTTAACTCCGGGTTAGTGGTTGGTGCAAGTGGCCCTTAGTGACTGGGGAACTTAAGGATAGGCTAAAGTGGCGGCAAAATTGTAGTTTTGATACAATACAACACAAATACTCTTTATTGCACACCTCAATACAAAAACAATACAAATAATACAACACCTTAAGAAGAGGTAAACAACATGCGGTCTTATCGCTAAAAAGCGATTTCTTCCAGACAACCTTTACCTTTATTTAATTCCGCTAAATAAATTTATGTCATGTCAGTAGGTGTTCCATGTGCAATAAAAGAAGTCTAGCACAGAATAAACACAAAACAAAACAATATATCATATAATGTATTATCTATTCTAATTTTTAATTATTAATACTTTCGTTGTAATTACTAGGTGTAGGTGCTAACATAGTCTAAGGAATTGTAACTAACATTTTTCTTTACCGGCCCCCGGCCAGAAATAAACGGATATTTAATTTAATTTAATATATTATATATATTTTTATATTGCATGGTTACACGTTTTTACAAAGGCAAAGGAAAAATATCAACAGACGCCAAGCAAAACCTTACTAGTTAAAGTTGTCTCGATAGAAAAAATAATACTAAAACATGTAATATTTTCATTTAATTTACATTTTAAGGCAGCGTAATTTTAGTATAAAATAACTAGTTACACCAATAGCCGAGGGATTTGACAAGCAAAATTTTAAACAGAGCTCCTAGTGTAAATTTATTCGATTTCGTGACGTGACGTACGCGTTTGCGCTAAGTCTCATTTAGTATGGGATTTAGAAACAGCGCGCCAAGCGGAAACTCATAATCCCATACAAAATAAGACTTAACGCAAACGTAACGTTACGCCATCGAATAAATTTACACTAGGGGTACAGATGTATACTTTCAGAGTTATTGAGGTAAAACGTTAAAAGCGCTCTCGCCAAATCCGGTGGCAAGTTTTGCGTGGCGCGCCCAGTCGCAGCTATGCGGTGGAAGTGGAATGATATAGCAATATCGCTTGCTTCCTCTAACGCATACTGCATACTTGACTTGGCAAGTCTCGGCACGCATGTAAATCAGCCAATATGTGTTTGATACACCATGGTAAACCCAGTTTGTCAGTAGAAAAAACAGCGAAATTCAAATTTTCTATGGAAGGACAACTCTTCGCGCCTACATTTTTTAAAGTTTAAAAAAACAACTTTATCCGTAGAAAAAAGCGCGAAATTCAAATTTTATATGGGACGATAACCCTTCGCGCCAAAATTTTTTTTAATTTACCCGTCTTTTCTTAAAAATGCCTGGCTGAAAACGTCGTGAAACTAAACTTCATAATCATGTAAATCATGTAATCTTGTCCAAATTATAGGCGTGGCTTGGGGTCGTCGCCAAAGATCAATCTCAGCCAAATTGTATAATAGAAGCCCTGAGGCGTATAGCACTCTGGATCCGATTCGCATGTCCCTCCGACGCGGGATATCGCTATAATAAACACATAGCTCGATCAAATATAGTACGGATTTGCAACCATGGACAACACGGTTGTGCTTCGGTTCGACAGTGTATTGAAACTATTATATCAAATGCTACTCAAAGGCATATTGCATTCATCATAAAACCGATCACAGTCTCGCTTGGCCATGGGTATTTGCTCAAGTATTTACACCACATTTCTTACTCAGTATCGAAATCGATATTAACGCAGCTATATTTCGCAAATAAAATAGCCAAATGTGTTTTGGCAGGCAGAGAAGCAGAAAATCTAGTTTACATTTTTATAACTGGCAACTACTCGTGTCATGTCTACACTACGTCAGAGGTTAAAAACACGAAAAAAAAATAAAAACTGTCTATGGTTGACGCCTTGATTGACGCTAGTTGTAGATTTTTCTTAAGATTTACGGTTTTATATCGTTTTAGTTCCCATTCAAACTAATTATGATCGATGTTTCAACTATTATAATTTATTTCTGAATTAATTGTACAAATGCTTTACCTCGTAATCAATTTAGAGCTTGAAGATAGTGATCGGAGCAGAAGCATACCAATTATGTGCGTCTTTTATAATTTTACATGTGCGTGAATGAAATGTCAGAAATATTACGCATTTACTTTGATTTCTTACTGTTTTGACCATGTAATGCCGCGTCAACGTGAAGATATAGTTTTGCATCACCGCGAAGCAAACCTGCAATTCAGTTGTAATGAAACGAACAAAAGTGTAGTGTCGGTAGGCAGGTTTTGACAGCCGGCAGGCTCGTCGAGAGTGACTTACGGTTGGCTTCCTATAAAAATGAACAGTCGTAGTAGTGTAAATGAAACGAATTTGGTGAATTTCTCGGCGGATCTTTCAACATTGAATCAATTGGAAACTAAAGACGGCCTGCTGAGTTTTCCTTTTGATCATATATACGCATGTCACTCTGAAAGTTCGGATCGCAGATCGACCCTTACACTCGATAAGGAGGTTGAAATTACGACACATTGTGTAGTTACTGAAGAAAAAGAATTGGTTGTCAGTAGAAGCCCAGATGTGACCAGACTCACTGAGCAGCTGTCAGCTTCTGAGGGCCAAAACAAGCGACTCAAAGACCTCCTTGTATACCACTTGGACCTCATACAACAACAGAACGAGCTGATCACTAAAAGAGACAAGTTGTACCAGGCATTAAAACAAGAGAATGACACAGTGAGTACCCTACTGGCACTGCTTATTAACTTACCATCTTACTCTGTAGCTGTCTAGTTGAATAAAAGAAATGAAAATTATCAAATACTGGCCAGGTTTCATTTATTACAACATTACCAGTGTACAAATTGTTAGTTTTAATGTGCTGTGCGAATGACTCATGTTTGTTTGGCAAGCCTATAAGATATTTTAATTCAGTAATAAAAATAGGTGTAAGTGAAATGAAATGAAATAGGTGTAATCCTTGTTATAATCTTTGTTCAATTTGCAAATTTAGAAAAAATATCATGTGAAGAATAATGTTGACAGTTAAACTGCTAGGTTATATATTTTCATTGAACTAAATAATTATTAAACTACAAAGCTAAATAACAAAAAATAAATGCATTGGAAATACTCAGTTAACATTAAATAATCTAAACACATGAGATTTTTTACATTCTTAAATGATATAGTGTTAACCTTTCGTATGCGCTTGTATTAAAAATTGCCATTTATTTAGCAACCATGACCATCTTCATGTTTCAGTTGAATTTGGTTGAATATATATGGAGCAGATCTGCTCCTAAGCATACCAAAGTTTAATAGTGACAAATGAATATTGTCTCAGTGGCAAACAACATCAACTTGTTTGCAAACAAACTATAGCGATGTAATTTTAAGTGTTATTAATAGATGGCGCTGTGCACTAACTATTGATTAACCACATGCAAAGCACTTTTTTACATTACTACTTATTTACATATAATAAGCAACAAGCTTTAATGAATTATTGCTTATTCTATGCAAATGAAGTAAATTTCTCGCAATTTATATGTATAAAATAACTTTTTTTTATAACAATTAATATATTTTTCTGCATTATCTTAATAATATCTGAGGTTGCATAATAAATAGATTTGCATATATGTATGAATGATAATATGTATAAATAAACTGCATGATTGAGACACACATTCGGCACCTTCACTAAAGAAAGATGTTTAACATGTTAACAGTCCAGTGCCCCATATATGGGTCACAATGGACTATCTCCACAAGCCTGTCCCCTTCATATGGGTCACTAATATACAACTAACACACCTAAACAAACTTAATAAAGAGATATTTTTTAATCACACTTTGGAATTCAAGTCTTCAAACTGTTAGAGAACAGGATTCAGAAAGATATTGTACTAATATGTATGTATATCTGGTGACCCATATGTGGAGTATGGAATTGTGATCAAACTTATTTGTTTGAACTTATGGGGAAATTAGAACATATTGTATGAGGACTTAATGTGTTAGATGTAGTGGAGGGATGTAGGAATGCCCGGAAACAGGCGGGCTGTCAATTGCATGTTGCATTCATTCAGCCCAGACTTGCTTAATGTGTTAACTTGATGACCATTTACTTATTCCTTTTTTTTTCAAGTTGATCTATTATTAGTCACACAGGTATAATATTCAATATATAAGATGCTAACATTCTTCAGGTTTATTACCTCTAATATTTTCCACGTAAAAGGCAGAGATATTAATACCAATTTAGGCAATTTACATGAACCTGATGGACTTTTTAACATCTCACCAAGTCTAGTACAGTCAGCTTCAATAGGAGCGGATTAAACAATGCACCAAAAGTATCTGCCGCTGTTGAATAAATTTCCAAATACCTATAACTCTACAGTATGTGTTTAAAAGTGTCTGCCTCAATCGAATTGTTCTATGTATCTCTTTTTATTAAGAGGCAACAGGAGAGGTCATTTATCCCCACAAATATACTTGACTGTTTCCTCTGTGGTTTTTGACAGAGCAATGATTTTTTCAACACAGATTACTATTATTAAGATCTGTGTTGAACTGTTTTACTTTATTTGATATTTTTGTGTCTAAAGGCACTAGTGCACTTCAAATATTCGCAAAAACGGCCTAATTTACTAGGCCACAAAGAGAAGCATGGTAATCAAAACTGACATCAATTAGCCTAAAAAGCAAAGAAGTCCGACAGATAATTTCATTACCATTTAAATCTAAAAATTTCATTAAATATGGTTAAGTTTAGCAATTCCAAAATTTGGAGGAGGAAATAGTTGAGTATGAGATTTTTTGCCTAACCTGGCATTGTCCTTATCTCACTGGTTTAAGGAGCTGCTTCTGTTAGCGAGATGGATAAATTCACCTAAAATATTTAAATGTCAGCTCCCATATCCTCTAAAGCTAAGTGTGGTATTCTACTTTTGACTCATACACTACTTTAGCTGATGGTGACTATACTCATATACTGTCTTACTTGTTATTTACCCGTCATGTTTGTATGCCTATTTTATTTATTTGTTAATTTGTTGGAATATGGGGTAACTGATGGTTGATGGGTTGAACACTTTGTATTACATAAATTTACCTGGAATAAAAATTAGAAGAGTTCACACAGATTTTGTTATGGGAAATTCTGTGTTCCTAGTGTATTGTCATGTGAAATTGAAAACAATTTGTTAAATTAGCTCTTATCATGCAAAAAAAACACATGCATTGATTTTAGGTTTGCTTTAAGCAAAACTATGGGTGGTTAAATTAACTCAACTCATGCTAACTGCAATATGATGTTTTTCGCATTTGATATTCTCATGCATTCACTATCTTTCTCTCTCTCAGTCCCTGAGAAAATTGATAAGAAAACCATATAATGCAGTAACAGTACAAGGTATCCTACACCTAAAAATTATAAAAAATTGTTGTTAAAGCAATTGTTAGTAAAAATGCATTAAATTCATACATTGTGATGATCTTTCACAAAAGCATAACATGGGCAAATCAAATGAGTAAACTATTTCATCAATCTAAGTGAAAATTTTTACTATGATCAAATTGAATTAAATGAATTTAATATTAATTAAATGTGTGTACAAATGAGTATTAAATCATTTTCAGCTTAAGTCGAAGCTGAGTCGCATGGACAGGCGGCTGACAGTTAATCAGAGACACTTTGCTAACCCCCCACCTCTGGTGCATGTGCCTTCCTCCAGCGTGACCAGTGTGACTTCAACCATTGTCAAAAGTGAACCTAGTCCACCATCACAGGTATTACATTAATATACTCTTTTTAATTAAATTAAAACTATAACAGTATAGAAACTGGCAATGTTTGAAATTTGACAATGATATTCATAATCATCTTAAATATGAAAGATTTTTTACAGAATAGTTTAGTATTTTTAATGGACATTGTTTATAAACTTAAGAATCACAGAAACCTAGCCATCCATTGCTAGAAATTGTAATACATAGATATTAGGATGAGTAGAAGTTATGTATACAGAACTACTCTAAGGTACCTGCACCCAGACCCATCATTATTTTTTATTTTCTTATGAACTTGCAGTCTTGTAAACTTAGACAAAAAATGTTAGACATTCACACTTTTAAAAGTATGACATTGTGAAAGTAGGCAAGCTTAAGAACCATGCCTTTTTATTTCTAGCAACGAAAACTAGTACTAGACATAGATATATGTTATGTAAATGTTCATGCTCAGTTTCTGTCATTAGGCGGGTCCACACTGAGCGAGCATACGCGCGAGGCAATTTCCTCGCGCACAAAACAGCCAGGGTAGAGTAGACGTGCCTCGGCCGAAGCACCTACCCTGGCCGTTTTGTGTGGCAGTGTGGACTCGCCATTTAATATTCTGCTGTTAACTATTTTTTAGGTATTTAATGAACTCTCATTGTTCTACTGTACGCTAAATTCTGATTGATTTGTATTTTGACGTAATGAACTAATGAAATATGAGTTAGTTATGTATATGAACAAATTTTCTTGCATGTTGAAGTAGTAACCAGTAATTAATAATTATTACGGTGTATTTTCAGATAATGCTTAATAGTTTTACGGAGCTCCTGTTGACAGATAGTAGAACAAATTCCTTTATATTCGAAAGTGATATTAACAAAGCAAAACCTTTTGCCCAGGAGCCTTTTGAAATTGCCAGGACTTCAGAAGCAGGTAAGGCACTCTGTTTAAGATAAGTATATTTGGGCTAATTAAAAACTGCAGAAGAGGTAAACAAATAATAATATTCTTTATTGTGCACAACGAAAACATGATTAAATACTACAGCAATAAAAAACTAAGCAACAACAGGCGGTCTTATCGCCTTATGTTATATGAATAGTTTAGTTTTTGTCTTATATTATATTAATAGTTCTTTTTTAATATAATTGAGTAATATGACTGTCAAGATGTACAACTTCAGGATAATTATACACATTATTACTAATCGATCTTAATATTTATATGCTTGCTTACCTATAGGAAAATAGCAAGGTGTATATTTATTTAATATGTAAAAAGTTCAATAAATTACTAACGCTAACCACATGTAGTCTACGTTAGATATATTTAAACTTACATGTACTCAACCTACACAGTAATATCCTTACTTAACATACATAATGCATGTTGACTCGGTGTTCTTTATTGTGATTGATTATTTACAATTTTTTCTACTCCTGATTGTGGTTAGTAAAAGAACGAAATAACTAAAAATATTTTTGACTGTGAATAATATACGAAACTGGTTAAAATGCGTAAGAAATAGTGAAAAGATATATTTTATACGAGCCAAACGTAATGAATATATAGTTCCTGTCATCCACGATGACGCGCAGATTTGTCTAATCTAACCTTTAATAACATGACAATGATTGACACGATCTATAGGTATGGTAACAGTACGGGCATAGAAACATAACAAACTAGGTATAGGTGCCGGCATCGGCAGGAGTTGAGGTCAATATACACGCAGCTATATGGAGTACTTATTGCAGAAAGGGGAGTGAATTAACGACTGAGTGTTCTGTGTGACCTCAACTCTGGTGCCGATACCTTTATAATGTTAGTGCATTTCCTTAGGCCTTTTGTGTTAAAATTTAATTCTTAACTGTATGTTCTATCATATCAGATTCATTCATGATAGATACGCACTTTCTTTTATTTACATGATCATTGTTTGTTATTGATTTATTTCACAAACATTTCTTAGGCTGACTAACACTTTTTACAGATGTAATTAGCTATTTACCAGATAATTTGGGCGTCCCAACACTCCTGGACACAAACCTCAGCTGCGAAAACTTCACAATGATTGAAAGTAAGCGTTCGTTTGTCAAAAAAGAAATAAAGACTGAAAACCGGCCTGAACCACTGTACACGGTTACATCAAATAGGTGAGTATTATTATTCTTAAGCATAGATACAAAACTTAGCAAGTGATGTTGGTATGTGTTAAAAGAAGAACTTAGTGGATTTCGCCCCAAAATTGAAATATGCGATAATTATTTGGTTATTCTTTTAAATAAGTGAAATCATTTTTTAAGCATATACATATTTAATTTTATAAAGTAAAAATGTAAAAAAAGACATTGTCTATCTTTGAACACATTGCGTGTTTGAATGGTACCTAAGACGATTCATTTTTAGAGACACTGTTTGCACCATTATTAAATACCTTATTATATTCCACAGTGGAAATCCGGTTATACAAAGAATACAGAGGAATAGAAGAAGAACTACTTCTGGAATTAGCAGCTTAAATCGAATGAAAAGTCCTGGAGTTAAAGTAGAGCCTGTAGAAAGTGGTAAGTAATACTGACCTCGCGTTATTTCTTGTAAAGTTTAATTACCACACTATTTAACACTTTATTTATTTTCTAGCAAAAGTATTGGAAGAAGGAAAGCCATTAGAGCGTAATTTTAGTGTAAATAAAAAATCGAAAATGATCAATACATACGGGAAATCCAAAAGTAATTTTAAGAGAGCCAATCAATTCGGATCCTTGTCGGACCGGCTGCAGCTGATCGACACCACGCCCACGGGCGAGGACCCCTACCAGCTGGGTGAGGCCGACATGCGCGAGCAGTCGCCCATCCCCAAGCTCATGCTGCAGAAGACCAACCACGGCCGCATCAAGATCTGCACCGAGACTGTGGCCGGCGGCCCCGCGCCCTCGCGCCGCATCTATGAGCCGCCGCCCGACGCCGCCAAACTCACCAACAAGTTAAAGCTGGACAATCGGTACAACCTCACCAACACCAATTATATGCACCCATCCGAATTGAAGGCGGAAACGTCGCCAAAGACGCTCATCGTTGTCGAACCTGATTTAGATATAGTTAAAACGGAGCCGGAGATCGATTGGCGGATGTATAATCCAAACAAGCCCGGCAACGAGACGAGCCTGTGTGACTTTTCCTATGGGGAGAACCCCAATAATTTAGCATCTAATATTTTGCCCTCGTTGGACGCCGTTGAATTTCAAGATTTATTTTCTTCGGATCCATCTTTGAACTTGGACAGCCTGAATCCAATAGACTTTAGCCCTACTACTTCTACTACCGACAAGAGCTCACCCGATAAATCCAAAAGACGAGCGGGTCGAACTACTAGTCTCGTGGGACCTAATACATCAATGGTAGGTATCAATTATATTATTACATAGTTATAATTTTCGTTATTTCCTTTTTTTTCTCTTTAATATTATTTTTACCTCTAAACGGCTAGGCTCAAGCTACGCAAAACAAATGCCATAATGAATCTAGTCCCGCTGCGAGGCCATTGCGATTCATGACCGCGCACACAGAGGTATTCACCGCGAATCAGTTAAATGTCAAATGCTCCGCGAATTTCTGAATTCGACACCCACTAAGTCGGAATCCTCCGAGCTCCGCTCTTGGATCGAAGTATATATCGAAGGATCCAGCGCTCTTAACATTTGTGCTTATTTGTGCGTATTGGCTGATCGGTCCATGCCGAGCTATTAGTGTAATTCTTTACTTGTACTGGAACTAATTATTTTTGTTAATGAATTTTAGGAAGAAGTAACAGTGACGAGTAAACGAGGAGGGGACAGCAAACGTGGTAGAAAACGAGCCCTTTCCACCGGACTACTCAAAACGAAACGTGAAAATCCTCCGAAAGGTCCCGCCATACTCCCACCGACCAGTACAGCCTCCAAACCAAAGTTAGTTAAGGGAAAATGTAAGTAAACAATTTTGAAACTCCTTAAAAGTTTTTGGTTTTTAATTTTTATACGTATTGATGAAATAAGTAAACAATTTTGAAACTCCTCAAAAGTTTTTGGTTTTACTTTTAAGTATTGGTGAAATAAGTATTTGTGAAAAATTTGGTGCCATGGCTAATGATCATCATGATCCTAGTAAATATGTTAACTCAATGGTATTGAACATTTTAAGCTCAAGTATATAAAACAAATCAGTAAACACGAAAACAGTTCACGTGCATAGCAATCATTTACATCTCCAGCCGCTTGCCGTGGTAAGAAATCGCCGCTGCCAGGCATGGTGACCAAGAAACCGTACCATACGCTAGTGGGCGATCCGGACATCTCGTGGTACCTCGGATTGGACCCCGAGGTCAAGCCTGAGGACGTGGATCCTCCCGCTGACAGCAAAGTTTCGACTGTAGAGGTATTTTTTAGATGTCGCTACTTTCACTCTTAAGCGACGATCTTTCGCTTGCCATTTCCCATCACTTGGGATCGGCGCTGCATCTCTTTTTCCTCCATACCTCTCCCGTGATCATCTAATGATACAATATATAAATACATAGTCCCTTTTTATTGCTTAGTAAAATGTAAACACAATATAAAAACCACTAGATTTGGTAATCAGGTCAATGATATGCTAAGTAATATTTTGTATCTATTCTAAGACTTGTTAAGTTCGATGAAATAGAAATAATTTTCAATGGATTTTTTCTTCTTGTGGCTGGGTCTTCGGAGGTTCTAGAATATCCCCTGATATTTATTTATTAATAAGCATCCATGACTCGAGATCGAAAACAAATAGTGGCCCTTACTCGGATTGATTGAACTCGATTTCTTCATTAGTAGGATCAATACCAGTGCCATCCCTCGTTATTTAGTACCTGTTTTTGACTTTTATTGTACAATTTAGGTGCCACGATGGAGAGAAAAGCCCTACACCAGCACGTACACCCTAGAGGGGACAGAGAATTTAGATGACAAGGTTTTTGAAAAACGCCACCAAAAATTAGAAGCCGAGGAGAGACGACAGCTCAGGTAAACAGTGATTTGTTTAGTATTTTGAAGTTTTTGGAATTGACGTTTTCCCGTTTCGTTTCGAGGAGATGTTGGTAATATCCTATAAATACCTTGCAATCCAAGCAACACCACATTATGACATAAGAATGATCGATGCATATAAAGTTCTCCCATTTGTACACAAATTGTGTTCTAAGCTATTTCGGGTAGGAATTTAACAGATGAAGAAAGTGCTATATCTAGAGGAAATAACACGGCTCTGCTAATGTACTGACAACTTTGCTTCGAGCCCATGCATGCAAAAGTTCCCTAAAGAAAAGACTATATATATGATTTTGACAATGTTAAACATCAGATCTACACGAGTAAAAGTTAATTAAATATTTGTTTTTTCACTAGACGAACTCCACTGTATGGGGCTAGTAATGATATTGACAAGCCGTATGAGTCCTTGATAAGCCGTCTTGACATTCGAGTGGTCTGTATCTATGGTAAAACTTAGGTTTTTACAAAAACGATGGCAGTTAATGCGTTCAATCAGTCACAAAAGTATTATTTTATGATTGTATGTCGTAGATGGCACATGAGGCGTATCCGCGAGCAGCGGCACGTGGAGCGGCTGCGGCAGCGGCAGCGCGACCCTTGGGGCAGCGCGTCGCCCGCGCAGCCGCCCGCCACCTTCACGATCTGGCCGCACACGCAGCGCGACGCGCGCTTCATCGAGATCACCGACACGTTGCCCGTCATGGCTTTCGGCGAGATACTCCCTGCCATACCGCCGGCGTAAGTGCATGCGTGTTTTCTACGAAGCAGTATAGATTAAACCCTCACCTCCCAGCCCTTTGACATATCAAAAACATCTTAAGTTTCTAGCGGTTTTTGAATTTTCATGTTTTCTGTAGTTTATACTTCACTGGTCTGTACAGCACGGACCGAGTACTTCGACTAAAAACTGTGACCGAAAGAGGACTCAACCTAGAGATTTAGACCTCGTTTTGATTAATGTCTCGGCCACTTAACTCACGCTTCGAGCAGTGTACACCGATTTATAACTTGTAGTCCCACGTCCAACAAAAAAAATGTGCAGATGTCGGGTAAAAAAAAGTGACGACGCGACAGATCTAAGCATGTTTGCTAAGAGTTGCGCCCGGGCGGACCATCGCCGGCGAGCAAAAAGATATTAGTTATTTTTTTATTACTGAAATCATTTTTTACGTTTAGACTTCGGCAGGTGGCGCTTCAGGCGGGTTTTTGAATTGACGCTAAAATATTTATTATTACTTTTTCCTTGTCGTTATATGATACTAGGTAAGTATACAAATATGCTCTCAAATATATCGTCAGAATTTTTGTAACACCTTGTATAATGATCATAGGTGCCTATTACATACATATTAAATACTTACCATTCTAATGTTTGTACCGGAATAAAAATAATCAAGGAATTTATAAAGGCCTTGGCACAGCCCTGCGGCCGAACTTTTGAATTTAAAACAAGAATCATATATTCTCTACTTGTTGTGAGTTGGACTACTGGGTTTAAAAAGAGCCAGATAGCATCTACCTAGCACGACCACGACCCCGGTGTCACAATGCCTAAACCGTATGAGTACAATTTTTATTTATTTGTACCGTAAATGAAATTACAAAATCTTCCGTGCTCATGCTGTATAGCATCACACCACGATGGTAGTTTTTTTTTATAATCGTGATATGTTTGCAAACGACAAAACTAAATCCCCCCCGTCGTATTGCTTAAATAAAATTCCACCACAAAAACCCTGTAGACGATAATCCAACGACCTAAATATTATAACGTGAATCACGACAAGTGACTATTTCAATATGATTTAATAATATACTTTTTTCTACGTTTCAGAGACTTCGTGTTACCTTGGGTGAGGTCTTCAAAGGCTTTGAAGAGATCTAAAAGATCCAAAACATTGCATTGAAGTGTTAGACTTTTAAAGGGTGTTGATAAACGTTTATTGCGTTATGAATTTGTAAAGACAAGGAGTCCTACTTTAAGCATACAATGTATGATGGAAATGTTATGATTTAATCAGAGCTCACTATGACCGGTCATTGTAAAGATAACAGCGCAGCAAGTTCGTAACTCGTGTGGGTTCTCTAAATCTAAATATGATATCGATGGTTTGTCACTTATCTTTTATGTTCACAATTTTGTCATTAAATATAGCGACTTATTATGCTGCAATGTGAAACTGTCTTTATTGACAAAATGTTAAGCGTACAATGTTCATGTTTTAAACCATAGAGAAGGTCTTTGGGTACAATAATTTTCTAATAAATTGCTTGCCTACACAATCGGTGAGGTACTTGCGTAGCGCAATAACGGAAAGTTTCCATACGTTTGAATGTTATCGTTCGCTTGTAGTTATTACTCGTCGTAATTTTAATAAGGGTGATTATTGTACCGAAATAGTTATCTTGAATAATGCTTTAATTTTGGTACGGACTGAGTAATAAATAGATCTTAGTTAAAGGATATTGGGTGTATAGAGTACCTGTATAGGGCTCGGGAGGAAACCGAAATGATTAATAAGGCCTTTTTATTATGACTTATTGCATAATTTGATGAATTTAGTGATGTTGAGTGGCAACATCACTAAAGTCTTCAAATTATGCAATAGGTCATAAACAATATAGTGATATTGTTTTTATATTTTGTTTCTTATGGCCTCAGGAATGCATTAAAATCTTTCAGGTTCGTCCCGAGTCCCAGTACGTGTAATGTCATACGAATATCTTGGTATTATCACCAGGCATCGGAGTTTTTTATCGCACGTTAAGACTAATAGCGAGCTATGGAGTCGACATTAGCAATAAAATTCATACTCATACTCATTCATCTATTTAATTAGTGATTTTAATTTTACAAGGACAAGGATGTTTGTAAACGATCTTTTAATTATGTCTTTCAGGACATAATTAAAGGATCGTTATAAATATTACAAATAAGAGCAATGACCATTTTTTGTATTGATTAATTTATATTCATAATATTTTTACCTCTTTTAATATACATATTGTTTTTTTTTTTAATTTAATGAAATTTCGTAATATAATCAACACAAAAAATGGTAATTATTCTTATTTTTAATATTTATATGTTCAAAGATAAAATTAATGGATAGTATATAACTCGTCTAAGTTCTAGTACTTGATTATAAAAATTTAAAATCACTTATTAAATAGATGAATGAGTATGAATATGAGTTGAATTGTATTGCTAATGTCGACTCCATAGCTCGTTATTAGTCTTACCGTGTGATAAAAACTCCAATGCCTGATTATCACGTTTACTGCATTCTTGTTAAGAAGTACGGTGCGCTGTGAGAGGTATTTGCGAGTTGTGTAGGCCTTTTTCCATCTGAAGTGGATATTGGGATACTGTCATGACATGTAAATATAGCCACATTATGCAATTATTACCTACTATAAGGTTTGAAAGGGAAATAAGTTATACGAGGCCATTTCACTTTAACAAAATTATTTTTATGAATTAAAAAATATAAAAGCGCTATTTTCCTGTAGTCAAATAAGTTATCTCGTTTAATGACAACTTGATAAGTGCCCTAATAAGCAGAGTTCTTTTACAGTATTATCCTGAAACCATATTGATTGAATCATACCTCAATGGTAGGTTATGTAGGCACAGGCCAAGTTCAAAATATATTAACGTTGGGAACGTCCCCGCTAAGAGTGATAGTTGCACGGGTCCTCATCAGTGGAACTTGATTATAGTATAATAAATTATCTACTAAAAACATATTAGCTAACCAACCAAATACCTATGTATCAAACTTTGATTCTTGACTGAAATGAGCAGATCCCGTATGTTTGGTGACGTAATTTTGACATAACTGTTGTACGAACGATACAATACTAGGAATATAAGCTACCGATTTTTTTAACTAGAAGTTAGTTGACGACCGAACCGGTAAAGCTTTCATAGCGCAAAAAACTTGAATACCTACATACTTATTTTGAGTCAATAATTTATAGAAAGCCATAATCCGCTCTAAAAGTAGGGAATGCAATCTCGATCTCGTTACTTCGAGATCTCGCGAGATCCCGCATGAATTTTCGAGATTCAATCTTATGGACAGGAAATTTAGATATTTGCATTATTATTTTCGAGATTTCGAACGAGATTGAAAGATTGATCCGTATGTATTACTTTGTTTTGACTTTAGATTCATGTGTTTTCAGGCAGTGCTATTGTGTGTAGCTGGCTTTACTTAGCGTATCCACAATTATTTATATATTTTTTGGCTTACCCTATATTTTTTGCACCTAAGTTGCTCAGTACTCCTTGAAAAAATATTTAAAATAATTATAACCACTTTTACTTTCATGCAAATTAGAGCTATATATTTCTGGTATTTTTCTTTTATTTTATTTATTTTATTTTATTGTTTTTAAGGGATAACAAACAACTATACAAATACAATCTACAAATGGTGTTATATTATAAGTGTTGTTTTTATGTACAGCCAACAACGTTATCCACAAGTTACTTATACACATAAAGTTGAAGAAGGTAGGACAGATATACAATTTTACTATGCTAATTTCTTTCTTATTATATACAAGTGTTTTTTTTATTATTAATAATTGATTTAATTTGTTGTTTTTATTGCCAAAATATAACATAACGTACTCTAAATAAGTAGCATACACGGAATACTTAGAGAGTTTTGATCAAAATAACACATTTGTAGTTACTTTGTCTAATTTCGACCTAAAAAGTCTGACGGTTGAAATCTCGAAACACCCAATCTCGATTAAGATTTTCCACGCGAGATCTCGAATCCTCAATCTAGGTGCGAGATTGCATTCCCTAATATTTCCTGCTATACAAAAATGTAATGTTATATTAGTCAGTCAAGCAAAGTATGTCAGTAACAATGTACAGCAAAGTAAAGTAGGGAATTGTATATTGTAGGACCTTGACTTTGCTTAAGTTCATGCACAAGCTTATTAAATATATCGGTATTTAATAGTGACAGCAGAAATTTCTCTTGAAATAGCTACGATTCATAATGTTAACAAACATGATGGCTCTCATTCACTATCCACATTCCACAGATAAAACACAGATGACACGCGATTTTGGAATTATTCGAAAACAGTATTGCTAACCCGCGATTTTTCTGCCGCCTTTTGCTGCTGACAAGATTTGCTTGACCAAGTATAAATGCTAAGCAAAATGTGTTCCATTTTGAATGCCTATCTTCTAGATATAAAAACATATACACTGTGTTTATATTGAATTCCGTTAACTCCGGGGTATGGGTAGGTACATTTAAGGAAACTAAATGGCTTAGTTAATTTTCATAAAAAGTAATTACATGTTGCATATAGCGTTGTTGTAACGCGGGTATTACATTTAATTCAACCAAACAATTGAAAACTATGATATATCTCGGACAATCGTCCGAGATAGTATTTACGTTTAGTAGCAAATGAACACACTCGTACTAAACACTAATTGAAATGTAAACAGGCCCTAAGGCAAGTGTATACGCTCGTGAGGGCCTTATAAGATAAAAATGAATTAATGATTATCTCCAAAATGGAGTTAATTAGATTACCGGTGTCTCAGAAAATGTTACTTAATTTAAGCTTAAGAATGCACCCTTGAAATTAACGGAAATAAAAAAACACGGTGTATAGAGAGACAGAGCTACTTAAAAAGTTTAACAACTTTAGACATTTTTTTATATGAGCCTATATACATATGATGTCGATTTTATGTAAACTGCACTAAATGTACGTGGTCTGGACATGAACAAACTGCGCTACGGTATCTTTCATTCCGTCATGTATCGTATGAATTTGCTCAAATGATTTTAGGCCTCAGATCCTAATCTGTTAAACAAAAGCCATTGTTTCTTTCATGCGAGCGGTGAGCTCCCGTTTAGCCACGCGGCATTGCAACAATGTCCTTTAAAGAGCAACTGCATCGTGATAGTATTAAGGTTCAAATCTATGTACTCGTAATAATGAGGTGCGCTTGTCTCAATTGAGGTGGTTGATCGTCCTACATTACGAAAACATGAGCTGTTACATAGATTTGAACCGTAATACTATCACGATAAAATTCCTTTAAATAAAGTCTTAAGTTGTTTTTAAGTCTCTAAGACGGGAGCCGAATCTGGCCGCTCGCAAAAAATAAACAATGGCCTTTCTTTATGGGATTAGGGTCTTAGCCGTAAAAATAATTTCAGACAATCTATACTATAAACAGCATTCATACTACGCTACTCCTCACGCGATATTTCTCTGTCTAGGGGATGGGGTCCTTTAGGTTTTTTCGTGTTAAAAACTATACGACACAATCTAACGCGTCAGTTTAGTGGCCATTGTTAACAGAACATTCACAGTACGGTGTTCTTGTTAAAATACGGATATACGGATTAACGTGCGATTAACATCAACAGTACCTTTCAGTTTTTAATGGCAGAACATAGGGCTTTGCACCTGACAATGATAGTGAAACGCGTGTAGGTGATTAAAACGTTGTCCTATTTCTGCCAGTCGGTGGTTTTCCCAAAGACATGAGACAAAAACATACAACCGAGTTGAGATCTTACTTTCGAATTATTTAAGTCTTTAAACAAAATCTTAACAGGCCAATAGGTAGATCCATTTATACTTTGTGTGTGGCCATGCGAAATTAACATACTTAAAATCCGTACACGGCGAGAAGTTGATAACTCGAGATAAAATTGATTCGATCCTTATGTAATTCTATTATAAGTTTAAATTTCTTAAATTTTATATCTCAAGTTATCAACTTCTTGCCGCCGTTCTTAACACATACACCGATTGTAATACCTTCAATAACATTTTCCATCTTAACTTACGATTTTTTTATACTTGATATGCGAAAGCTAAATATTTTTTTTTAATGCTTATTAAAATAAATGTATGCGAAAATAGATACTTGACCTCCATTATTAATAAAGTTGAATAATTTACGCTTACAGAAAATATTGTTACATCTGTCTCCATGTCCAAATTGGATAGATTGCTATTATTGCTAGTTTATGCTAGAGAATTGCGAGACTAAAATGTAAGCAGTAAAGCCGCTTTACAATTATAAGTTCTTGTAAGAAGGGGCGCAGCTGTAGTTCAAGATGAGAAATGAATATCGCTATCTCATTCTAACAAATAACTTTGAGTATTTACGCAAATAAAACTTACAAGTGTACACGGCTTAATAATGACGTAAATAATTTGAATTAATTTATTCTACCAAAAAATATTATTATTAAGCCTGGAATAATCGATCAATGTTTATGTGTGTACATAGTTATCGTGTTGTTATTTTCTCTTTGTTATCGTTGTTTTAAACATGACAAGTAACTTTTAAAATTAGTATTTGTAAATTTGAATGTGTACTGTTAAGTACATATGGAGCTACTTTGTAAATATTATGTTTTGATGACAGACAATGTAATAATATAGAAATACAAAAAGTACGAGACACATAATTAAAAGAGTGTATATACCTAAGTGGCACGTTTGAACCTACATTGATGGCACCCAATAGAAATAATCATCCGACGTTCATACATTATATATATTTTTTAACCTCTTGCGTTCGACTGTCAATTGTTCATGAAGTGAAAAGCACTCGTGTGAGAATATGATGATAATTCAAATAAGTACGAAAAGAAGTGTGATACTAAAACGCGTTCTCCGGCTTCTGATCAACATCTACAACTTAGGTATTACATTCGTTTTTAAGCGGCGACTGGCCTTATTTGCATGTTTCAATCCTCGCGCGTCTGGCACGATGTCATAATTTAGCCGTTTCATCGCACACTTTCAATGATAGGATAGATGATTATTGGAATCTGTTATTGTAATAATGCAAGAAAAGTTGTACGTAGGACATTTAAGTAATTGTTTTTCGTAACAATAATGCCTTGCCTTCATTGGCCGTCCAGAGAGGAGTCGTTAGAGCTATATGGTCTAGAGGTGCAAATGAAACATGCATAAGACGCGGTTTGCACAGTGGCTGTTATCACTGTTAGAAATGGGTAGAAAGCGGCGTACACCTCTCGACACCGCTGAGCTGCTTACACCGGTCTTACTCCTGGTCGTCTTCACGACAGCGGTTTCAGGGGCCTATCTATTAGGTGGCAAGACACCGCCTGCCTCGATAACTAGTGAAAACGTTGTTATGGCAGGTGTCCGGGGTCCGGGCGTCTTTGCGATAATCCAGTCTTATTTTCCACCCAAACTTCAATCTATAGACCGTTATACTGTTCACATTTTCTAAAATAGTCCCAATGCCTGCTGCGACCGGTTCATGGGTGTTTATTTATGCGCCTGTGGATGGGTTCCAGCAGGCGTTCTACGTTTTGGATCTATATCCCCACGCAATCCTATCAAAAGACCGGGATTTATAGGCCCGACAAATCCAAGGAGATACAAATAGTGATATTTTACATTCATAATTCGGAAGCAAGCAGCAAAATAAAATTTATAACCATCGTTGAGACTATTAACCATGTACACGGGATGTAAATGTTTATCATTTGTATCCCTTCTCGCGAGCAAAGTTGCCGCAAGCAGTAACTAGTAATTTAATGGTTCGCTCGTATTGTGCTAAGTTTTGGTTGTTAGTCTGCGTTGTGGAACGGTTTATTATTTTACGGTTTTTATTCGGTCGGTTTATCAATGGGTGTTTATTATGCAATGTAATGTCGCGTACCCCATTTATAATGAATTAAATTTAATGTTTTTGTACATTTTGCGAATCTGTAAGATTTCTGATGAATTTAGGTGTTTGTATATAAATAAAAAATGTTTTTAGTTTTATCTTGTGACATCTTATTGGTCGAAATGTAATATTTTTATGTGCCTAGGAGTTTTAAATGATAGTGATGTAGGTAACTAAGTTATAGAATTTGTTTTTGATTGTCTAATCGTAGTATTATATTTTTTGTAATTATAAAATGAATCATTAAGGCCACAAGTAACACTTACTAGTTATTAGTTTGCCTAGCATTTTGACGACTGTATTTTTCGCATATAATTTAAATAATGATTTTTTTTAAATATATAATTAATATTGTTATCCCGTTATTTTGCATCACGTACTCAAATAATAATGCCATTCATTATGTCTAATTGTAAGTAAACAGCTCCATTATAGCCACCCAATGATATTGGCACAAACACTTCTGTCTGTAAAACATTGCAGGCTAGAATTTAATTGTCTAAAGAAAAGTGTCAATGTTACTCGTAAGTGTTAGTGCCAATAATTGAGTAGTTTACCTTAACAGTTGAACTCATAGTTCATACGACTTTGTCGTGCGATAGAAACGTATTCAGATAAGGTTATTTGAGCTATCTATGACTATGTACATAGCTCGCCTGTAAGTACATAGCGTCCAAGGCCCCGTTTCAGGAATCGTACAAGTCTTGTTCAAGCGTGCAGCAGTGGTACATTCAACTGCAATAATATGTTACACAACAAAGGTCGCAAAAATATCTGATAAGATCTTTTTTGTAAAACCGTAAAGCCTAGTTCGGACTACGTTAGTAATTAGGCAAGTGGCGAGTATTTTAGTTAACTAAAATCGGTCAACTGACCAAAAATCGATCGCACTGCATACGATCGAATTACAAGTGAGTAGGCAGTGTCTCTAAAATGAAAGGCTGGTTCGAACTACATAGGTTGATTTAGTCAAGTGGGGAGTATTTATTTTAGTTACTAAACGTCTGAACACTAAAAATTTAGTCGAGTAGATAAGTGATAGTGGTGGGTGAAGACTCACCGGAAAAAAGCGGAAATGGATCCACTCGACTAAATCACTGACTAATCTACTCGACAAAATTTGTGGTATTCAGACACGTAATACTCGCCACTCGACTAAATTACTAACGTATTAGTCTGAACTAGTCTGCGAACAGCGAGTAACATATTATCGCAGGTGAATGTACCTACGCGTGAATTAAGATTGATTAAGTATCTAATACTATTATTACATCACTATATGTATTTTTCATGAAACGGTGTCCTAGTTTAATCTAATCCTTAGAGATTTCCGTTATGTATAGACGAGTAGGTAATATGTTATCAAGCATGTTGCTACTCTCAGTTGTTTGATAGTATGGCATATTTCATGAATAAAATTTAATTATGTAGTTTATAAATAAACGTCGTTGATATGAAATCGTCGCGATGTGGAATAAGTAGTTGTAAATATTTATTTAACGAAATAATGTAGTGAGCGGTGTACTAGTGGCTTACGGAACTTACTACCAGCATTCTAGTCTGTTCATTACTCATAGTTTATGCAGCTCGAATTTATGCGTCTGTAGACTGTGCCCCATCCTGAAAAAAATATCAATTTGTGCGTACAAGCCGATCTTTCAAAATTATGGTAAAAATGAAATATATGTATATTGTGATATGTGATGGTGTTTTTATTTGAAAACTTTGTTCGCCGGGTTTAAGATTGTCGGTAGAAACTTCTGTCCGAGCCACAGTTATAGGTTAATAATAAGACGCATATTAAAAAACTGCGCTCAAGTTAGGCACTACAATAAAGGCACACAACTCCATGTCTGATCGGATGTCTTATTTTACTAAAGCGTTGTTCAGACTTGAGCGCTGTCTATTTAATATAAGAAAAAGTGCGGTGGCACAGTTAAACTTATTCCATTTGTTCTAAGTCCGAAAGAACATGCTTACTGCTGCGAACTGTACGACCTTTTGACCAACTACGCGGCCAACTCGGAAGGTTCCCATCGCCGGAGGCAGTTGCTTCGCTTAGTCGGTGGATAGGTCTTGATCACGAATGAACTGGCCACTGGTTTGTTATAAATAATAAGGATCTCATTATTCTTAATAATTGAATACTATAATGAAACAGTAGAGATAGTCATTTTGTGTACTTCCAAGCGCCACACCCGATAGGTACAATTATAAAATTTTAATGCAACGTTTCATGACGTAGGAAAGTATAGCAGGACAAACATATCATTTCCTGGGTTTCGTCATTACTGGGAAGTTTTTTTATTAAGGACAGGCTCGCATGATCAAGTGACTTAACTAAAATATCGTTTTGTCTAAATTACTATTAGTGCAGTAAGGATTAATATAAGAGGAACTTAATAACTGATGATTTTTGTTCCTCTACATTACCTATGTATGTTTATTTAAAACACTTTATCAAGATACATTTTTATACAAGGCTACATTTAGACCGCAACTATGGGGTACCTCATAATTGTGTTGTTAGTTGGTTTATGCGTTGCAAAATATGAATACAAAATTAACTTAGTGTAGATAATAACAGTATGGCATTTATTAAATCTCAAAGAATGTGCTACGTTTAAGTGTACAACTTAGCCGTTTATTTGTAATACTATTGCATTAGGTAGCTTAAATATTTATCTTTCCCTAATCTTACGAATTCATGTGATACTTCAGACTAAGTTGTATAAGTACATGAAATTAAAGAACCTTCACTCTTTGAAGTATACATTATTTTAATGAAGTCCAATTCATTCAAATTATCCTTTTCGTTAACTCTACTGTGATTGACAATGTTTTTATACATTTATGTTTCTACTTTATTGTCTATAAGTCATAAAAATCATACCATTGTGCGGTGTATGTTCTAAGTAGGAGAATTTATTTTATTTGTGCTCACAATGAAAACTGTCAAACACAAATGAGAAGTAAATATCACGTTAATTCTCTTTCTGTATATTGAAGATATGGCGTTAATTTACACACAATAGAATTACATTTCAGCAATGGCTCGTCAGCAGCGAGGGTTAGAACCATGATCAGTACCCCTAGTGTAAATTTATTCGATAGCGAAACGTGACGTAACGCGTTTGCGTTGAGTCTCATTTTGTATGAGATTTAGAAAGAGCGCGCCAAGCGGGACGTATTGGAGACGCAACGTTTCGCTATCGAATAAATTTACACTAGCGGTACTAAACTCGTTTCTACGAAATACTAACATGAACAGACTTTTGTAATGTTCCAAGTTTATAGTGATTTTTTTAGCATTAGAAAAAAGGTAAACAATCGTGTTGTGTGTTTTATTGAAAATTATCGAGAAAAACTTTAAAAATTAGTTTATATTACTTATGAAAGCAAACGAATCTAAATAATCGTATACGATTTATTATTGTTACATACTTGATGTGACTTATTTTACAAGTGTTTTTTAATAAAAATTAAGACACGTCAAAATCTCTTAAAGCCCGACCAGTAATATATGACCATAGTCGACAGGCCGCTGTTATTCTCATGTCTGTATAAAAAAAAAATCCAGTGAAATATGGCGCGTGATCATATATTACTGGTCAGGCTTTAACTTATTTCTAATGCTAAAAAAAGAACTATAGGTCAGGCAACTATTTTTTTTTTAATGAACGGAATGATTTTAGTTTTTTCGGGTGGCGTAACTTACGCCTATCCGATGAGGTATTTTGTAATATTTTAGGCACCCTAAAAATCGGTTGCATTCCGAATGCTCCAAGTTTGGCTTAGAACCACATACAAAAGACATAACTTTGCAAATACACATCGTTGCTACCTGACGAGGTAAGATAGTTGACGGCCCCCTCATAGTCTATTGAAATGGAGCCAAATTACTATATGACAATGGAACTGGGGATGAAAAGTAGTGGACACTTGATTAAAATGAAACCGGAATTGTGTTTTTGCAATAAGCTTTATGGAAATATTCAAATCGTTACAAGTTATCTTAGATGCTTGTAAGGTTGTGTTAACCTGATGTACTAGCTGTTGCCCACGACTTCGTCCGCGTGGATTTATTTCCTGAAACACACTTTTAACATCTTCTTAACCCTAAAAGGGGCTGAATTTTCAAAAGCACTAAAATTGTTTTCTCTTCCTACTAATTTCCCGTCCGTACTCAAATCGTTCCCGTTACAAACTTTAAACCCCTGAACCCTATTAGGGGATGAATTTTCAAAGACGCTGAAATTACGTTTAAATTAAAATATCTTATTACGAAGTTTCAAGTTCCTAGCTTAGAATAAAACTTGAACGCCATACAAACATTCAACCCCCTTTTTCATAATCGCTTCTTATTTATTGTACACTTTATAAATGCAACCTAGTGTGCAAATTTCAACTTTCTAGCTTTTGTAGTTTCGGTTCTGCGTTGATGAATCAGTCAGTCAGGACACGCATTAATATAGACCGTGTTTTTTTTTTCGTTAATTTCAAGGGTACGTCCCTGAGCTTAAATTAAGTAACTTTCTCAAAGACACCGGTATTCTAATTAACTCTATTTCGGAGATAATCAATAGTAATTTTTTATCTTAAAAGCCCTTACGAGCGTGTACACTGCCTTAGGGCCTGTTTACATATTGATTAGTGTTTAGTACGAGTTCATACATTTGCTACTAAACGTAAGTACTATCTCGGACGATCGATGTTCGAAATGACATTGTTGTCACAGTTTTCAATTGTTCGGTTGAGTTTAAATGTAATGCGCGTGTTACAGCAACGCTATATGCAACATTTAATTACTTTTATAAAAATAACAAAAAAATAAAAATAAATTAACTATGCCATTTAGTTTCTTTAAACGTACTTACCGATACTCCGAAGTTAACGGAATTCAATAAAAACAATATATATATACCGTTACACGATTATTAACAATTGATTGCTATTGACATCGAGATCATTCAAAAAAAGTGTGATGATTACGATATGAAGGTTACGTGATGTAATGTACAGGTCTAATATATTCATTCAAATATAATAAAATTTATCCTTATTCAACAATAGAAAATAACAAAAACATAAACAATAACAAACTATGTTACTTTTGAACATTTCTAAAATCTTTGGTTTATTTTTCGTATGGCCCTTTAAATAGTTTTTATCTCTTAACATGTTTTTATTCTTACGATCTATTCGTTTTCGGTGTCAACGATGTAAAGTTTAACTTCCTTCATAACATAGTCTTCCATCAGATTGTCTATGTTCAAATTTTCTCCAGCATCATAGTGACGCAGGGTTGATTCCACTCTCTGGATACTCTCTGCTTCCAGTATTTGTAACTGTCTGATCAGTTCTTGGCTTTTGGTGCCTCGAATTATATGATCTGCATGTAGCTTGTATAAACGACTTTCGTGTTTAGGCTGAAAATGAACGTTTGGTTTAATCAATGGTTATTGGAAAACGAGGACTACGTTTGTATGGAGAAGTGTTCTTCCGCTATCCTTTTATTAGAAAACGATATGCTATTGTTAATAAATATTGGTTAATAGTATAGGAGTTTGAGTTTTGAGGTGCCCGAGGCCCGTGTGCGACGAGACAAAGTTCTCGCGGGTTTGATTAAACATATTTTTAAATATACCTTTACTTTATGTCTCCATCCCCTTTTGCATCCTCTTTTAACGAAGATGCAAGATTCTTCACAATAACAGTATTTCAGTTCAGTTCGGCGCACATCTCACATTTATTTTGAGGACTAAAGAGCCGATGGCTTGGAGCAGCATGCTTCAAGCGAACCTGGGTCTTTGCTTGTATGAACCAATACTTTCATAGGCGCCTAATCTTCAAATATTTTTTTACATTGTGCACCAAAAATGGTCTAAACTTTTACTTACTTCTTGGAGACTCTCCGTGTAGCACGAAGTTTTGCAATTCGGAGTGAAGACAAAGGGTTTGAAAAGAGAAACGCTAGGGTCTGGTGTAGCCGTGAACCAATGGACACTCATTCCGTTCTCCGTTAAAATAGATACCTAAAAAAAAGTAGGTAAAAGACGTGGATTGTTCAAAAACTGATGAGACAGTTGCATTTTATCCACATGTGTGGCAAGGTAATTTGATGCAAATTTTGAGTTGTTTCCTTACGTTAGATAAATATTTAATAACGTTCATTAGGATTTGATTTGGTTTGATTTTATTTGATATTTTTGTGTTTTACAGGTCAAGGTGGCAAAATCTGTTTAACCCTCATGCCTTGATACACTCGTTATGCTCGTGGTTCAATTTCGGAATCTTTCGCTTGCTCGGGTATATTGGCACGAGCGGTTAAACGATACCTAATAGTTTTTTGTTTTACAAGGGGGCAGCCGGTTGTAAAACAAATAACTATTTTTAGATATTTTTGATTTGTATTTTGGGCTTAGTAACTTTTTACAAGGTTTTTATTATTACAAGATTTACAAGCATTTATACGAGGAAGTTACTCTGTTAGTATGTATGTGTGTGTAGGTCAAGTCTTGGAAGCTAAATTTTACTTACTCCCGGTTTTCGATTGAGCTGAAATTTTGCATACATATAAGTAAGTCGGGTGACAATGCAATATTAATGTATCATCGAGCTGATAATGACGACAGGAGGTGGCCATGGGAACTATGATAAAGCAACGCAACCTAAGTGTTTGGAGGTTTTAGACTTGCCTGTGGACACAAAACAAAAGTATAGTCAGCGATTAAAGCTTCTACCAAAAATTTATTTTTTGCCAAAAACCTAAATTTTTAGTATATTACATATATTTCAGTTTACGTTGTACACAGTTTACAGCGTTAACGGAAGAACAAGGTCTTTATTATAGATAATACCTTAGTGCCTAATAAGACCACAATTGGAACACCGCCAGTAATTCTTAAAGTCAACGTTTGTTTTGACATATTGGTACCTTGGTACCAGGTATGAATCCTAATTCAATCCTCACTAACAATATAACATATGTATCATTTTTCGCTATTTATTTCCCAATAATAAAAAAAGTAAAATAAATAAATAAACAATTCCAGTTTACCTGACTTCCTTGAGTGGGAAAGCCATCATCACATCCTCGGCATATTCGGCTTTTCTTGTGCCGCAAAACATAAAACATGTCATTTATGGTGAATTGAGAATCCTTACAGCCATTTCTGAGAAGTGCTTCCCCATCGAGTTGGCGGTGGAGATCTCCGCCAGATGAAAAAATTTTCATGAAGTTAAACTCACCCTAAAATAGAGGAAAAAAATTATAACAGAAAAAAGGCTCTTCACTGGTGTATCGCGATCTGCTATATAGCAGATTCAGAGCAATGTATGCAAGAACATCTGTTTGTTAATATTAACAAACCGATGTACATGCATACATTGCTCTGAAAATCTGTAACTCTGCTTATCTGTATGTTGCTGAGTCAGTGTGTAAATTGCTAAGTAAGTAGAGATATACTCCTGCTTACTTCAAATTTAATTAAGGCATTTGTGATATTCATTTACTTGAACCTTAGCTATAAATTAGAGACATCATTTATTTAATATTTCTTATAAAGTAACCTGTCCATCCCAAAGTCCTAGCTCCTTCGCTTTCTCTTTTAATCCATCAGACATTTTGTCAATCTTTGTAGTAATAGTTAGCCCATTAGAAATGTTCCTGTAAGACAATACTTTCTCTGCAGCCCACAGATTGCCGCTTGTCTCTAGCACCCATGCTTCAGTGGGGTCCGCAATAAGGAATGAGTTATGGTAAAAGAGATTGTCATCATGTTCACTGCAGGGTCCGCCTTGTCCATACTTTTCAAGAAGAGATGTTACAACGTCAATTGCCTCTTTTGCTGTATTACCTCGTTCTAAGCCCAAGCTGCAAAATTAAATAAGCCATTTTATTAGACATACCTAATATAACATATTTTCTAATGTTTAAATCTATTGAGAAATGGATTAATAGTGTCATATTAGGCAAGAAGTTATTTAAGATATATTGATCAGCAGTGCGGATTTAAATAATTCCATTTAGGGAGGGGAGCATGGACCATTATGTACGAATTAGTAAATTATGTCCTAATTCTGTGGTTTACTCCTAAAAGTTAACACTTGCAGTGCGGGGCACCTTATTTCCAGGACAAAATGAACACACATGGGTTGAGGCAGAGAATGTGTGAACCACTATGTCAGGTAGAAAATAAAAGACAAAAAATATGAAAACAATGATCATTTCCCACTTGGAAGCAAGTTACCGAACAAGATCCATTCCCAGCAAGCGTTTTTCCTGAGCATTTCCAAGGCCCTTGTCATTTTTAGTCCACACTGCTTCATTGCCAATGACCACATTCTTGTTGTTAGCTCCCATCTCCGCTCCCCACATCCATCCTGGCTTGCTCAGTATGACCGCATTCAGTGGCTTACAACTCTCCTCAATTTTAATGTATGTGCACTGATAACATAGGTAACCCACAATACGATTTAGTTTTGTTTAAACTACATACTTACAATAAATTGAAAATGCATCCATGTAGTCAATAAAATTCAGATACCACTAAAAAAAATAATCAGTTCAAATTGTTTTGTTACCTTTAAAGGTCCCTGTCTGATCCCTCCCGCGAAGTACACGACTTCCTGCACCTCATGACGAGGTCGGTCGGAATTTTTGCCAAATATCACTTGATTATCACTTGTATGAGGCGGGAGCACAACAAAGGTGTCACATGATTGAGGAGGCGCCATATTAGCACTTACAATTTTTTTTTTCACAAGATGCGCCTGGTGGCTGCACTGCACTGCAATGTTTACAAAACGTTTTTGATTGTAATAAACAGCTGCCATGCAAATACCTTATTGCGTCTCTACATACGTATAGTCTCCGTTCCTCGTCCGCCACAGGACGGAGCCGAGTTTGCTATGCAGTTTATACAGTGTTTGTTTATTTATGGGTCCTTCAGTCCATATTCAAGAAGCTTTATAACTATAATAAAGGCCACCAACAGTACGATAAATATTTGAGGCAAGGATAGATGACCTTGAATGAGGTTATACTTGACGCGGCCAATGATGATCCCTATGACAGTTCATTTTTGTATGGAGTCATAGACATACAATATAACTATGGAGTAGAGTAACTGTCAATGTCAAATGTTTTTGGAATTATTTTGGTACTTTAACACATTTTTTATCGAAAAATGTTACAATTTAGTAATAAAAATACGGTAAAAACCCATTACTTCAATTATTTATTAAATTAAGTCTATCCAATAGTGAAATTGAGAAACTGTCTAACGGATGATCTGTTATCCATTGGCCGCGACAAGAGTATAGAGTCAGACCAAACTAAGTTGCCAGCGATTTAGATAGCCCAGGCCTACCGCGAACACGTTCGACGTGTTGCCTCCCTGTCACGCTTACGTACGAATTTACAAGTGCAACAGAGAGGCAACACGTCGAACGTGGTTCGCGGTAGGCCCTCAGCCTGGGAAAGTGTTAAGTAAACGTCATAATTTCATACTAGTTTGACGTTTAAAATTACATTTGCACTGTCTTGGCTGTCAAAATGGCTGCCTACTTATCTTGCCCTGGCTTTAGTAGTATAGATGATATGGCTCCTCTACACGATGGCCCAGCGCAGGCCAGTCCAAGGGACGCATTTATACGTTAGAGGGAGTAAGTGATATTGCTATCTCATTTAGGGCTGCCATCTCGAATTTCGCCAAACCCGGACAAAAAATAAAAAAAACCCGGACATTTGACGTAAATAGCATTTTTTCCCCGGACAGGTCCGAAAAAAATATTTTTAAAAAACAAGACCTTTAATTTTACATGTAGTTTTAATGTGCTTCCTTACATGAAAAGTGTCTGGGTTTTCCCCGGACACTTCTTGACACATAAGTTTGATTCTAAAGTCTTCGCTAAGAAAATCACGAATCCTATAGAGAATCTTTAGTCTACAGTGTGTCCTTAGCCATTGGACAAAGCTGAAATGTACATACATATGCATTAGGGTATTTAGAACCAGTGTACAAAGTATCATAACAGCCGGTGTAGCGGTTTCGAAGAAATTAACAAATTACCATTTTTTACTTTGGAGCAGCCTGTATGTGTTATTACTTATTAGTAGCTCCTAAGGTAATATCCTCTAAGAATAGTATGGAACCTTCTTCAACCTTTTTGATCATCTTTTTTATTTATTTTATGACACTAATAAGTTTGTGACTTTTGAAAAATGTCATCATTATCAAATATTTCGAATAAATTGTCAAAAACACTGCCAAAGATTAACACAGTGTGTTTCTTTTCGTTGTCGATTATTGCAAATAACTTTTGTTCGAAAAAAATATTTTTTTATCTTTTGTTCTATTTTAAAAAATATTATCGTCAGAGCATTCCTGAGAAGTAACCCTACGTGGGATTTCAGGGTTTGTCCAATGGCTAAGGCCAACCTGTATAAAACGAGTTTCTGGCAATATCTGCAATGTGAGTTAAAAAAAGAAAAAACACGATCTATTTCTTCTCCTGAAATGAAAATTTTGGGTTTATGGCTGTCTATTTATTTTAATTGGTGTTTGGAACCGAAAATCATAACTTTTGATTTGCTAGGATTTAGCCATGATTTAGCACTAAAGAATTTGAGGATGACCAAGTTGTGATATTATTCAAGTCTTCATTTATTTTGACAACTGCTTCAGTAACATTAGTAGGATTACATGGGATGTAGATGTTACTATGCTTTATTACTTTACCGACATCCAGGCCAGGCCGCGTAGCCAACGTGCATATCGTTCACGCTCCGTGGCGAACGAAACGCAACTGTCACAGTCGCACTAATACGGAAGTGATAGAGAGAGAGAGATATATAGCTACGATACGCTACGGAGCGTGAACGATTGTAACGTTGGCTACGCGGCCAGGGCCCAGTTTTATAAATTTACTGGCAACACTTGCTCTGTTTTTTTACAATTTGCGTTTTATAAAAGTACTGTGTTACAATTTTACAGGTGCCTGTAGCTCAACTATAGACGAAAATATGGGAGTTTCATAGTTTCAATGAGTATCTATGGCAGACTTTCTTTAGGGTCCGTACCTCAAAAGGAAAAAACTCAAAAAACAGAACTCTTATAGGTTCACTCGTGCGTCTGTCTGTCCGTCTGTCACAGCCTATTTGCTCCGAAACTACTGGACCAATTTGGTTGAAATTTGGTACACATATGTAAATCTGTGACCCAAAGATGGACATGTAACTTAAATAAATGAATCTCAAACATAGGGGCCACTTTTGGGGGTAAACGAGAAAATTAAAAATGAAAGTATGAGAATTAAAAAAATATATAATTTTAAAATAATCATCTTCGAAGTTATTCAAGAAAATAGGCAAAAAATTACTACCTTTATTTCCGAAACTACTGATAAAAACAAAAAATTACTACCTTTATTTCCGAATCTAAAATTTTGATAAAAATACACAAAATAGTTCTTTATGTAAATACCACAGGAAAACCTATTAGGAATCTGTCAGTTAAGGGTAAGTCGGACTTAAGAAAAAAAAAGCTGTGATGACATACGAAGTACCTTGTTTTTAGGGTTCCGTAGTCAACTAGGAACCCTTATAGTTTCGCCATGTCCGTCTGTCTGTCTGTCTGTCTGTCTGTCTGTCTGTCTGTCTGTCCGAGGCTTTGCTCCGTGGTCGTTAATGCTAGAAAGCTGAAATTTGGCATGGATATATAAATCAATAAAGCCGACAAAGTCGTACAATAAAATCTAAAAATTTAATTTTTTTAGGGTACCTCCCCTACACGTAAAGTGGGGTGAATTTTTTTTTTCGCTCAAGCCTAGAGTGTGGGATATCGTTGGAAAGGTCTTTCAAAACTAATAGGGGTTTTCAAGAAACATTTTTTGATAAAGTGAATATATTCCGAAAATCGGCCGGAGGCCGATCATGGCATTAGGGCCTACTATCTGGGCGACCGCGCTGGCTTTTATAGTGCGCGGCTCGCGGGGCGCGGGCGGGGGCAGCGACTCTCAGTCGCTCGGCGGCCGGCATGCGGCGCGATGGGTAGCTCGGGACAGATCACGCGGCGGTGGCGTGGTATTGTGATGCGTGGCTGCGCGCGCCATCACAAGACTTACTTTAATTAGGTACTGATTATGCAAATTTGCCAATTTAATATAATCCGTCGCCTCTTACTGATGCCCTGCCCAGCAGACCGACATGTGCTCCTACCAATAACCTCTATAGGTACTTCTCCTCAAAACTCGCCAATAATTTTATTTTTAGCAATTTATCAGGATATTCTTCATTAACATAACAAAAAATATCTTCAGTACTAAAACATTCTCTTTATAATCTAGGTAATAATATGTACAAGCAAAACAAGGGTCCAAAATATAGTTGTTACTCATTAAAGAATCTGGGGTACCGCGGTTCACTTCGAGGGGTCCTAACGCTAGACTAGACGATCACAAGGCCATTTATTTAGTTCTTAAGAGGTTTATGTATTATATATTTAATTTATAAGGTTTAGAGGGTTGGAGGGTGACACTGGTCTTGCTGTCTCAAGAGGACCGTTTTCTCTAGTCTGGTTCGAACACCTTTCTGGCTCGGTGATAAGGTTCAATTTGGTATGGCAAAAAAGTCATTGCGCTCTCCGGTTGGGGACGAAATCAGAGATGGTGCTTTCAAATGAGTTTCCACAAAATGCTCCTAGAGGGCTCTCTTTACCTAGATACTTACTTTACTCTTTGAGGTAGTACAGTCAGCGTCAAATACTTTGTACCAGTCAAAGTGGCCAAATAGTTCGGTACACCATACTAAATATATGGTGTAACGAACTATTTGGCTACTTTGGTTGCTACAAAGTATTTGATGCTGACTGTACATACGTACATACATTCTTCCATAGAAAATTTGAATTTAGCGCCTTTTTACGAAGTGGGTTTAGCAGAATATAATTAAAATGATTTACATGTCGCTGAACAGGGTAAAACGTTTCCATACACGTTCTACAATGTGGTGTTAACATTGAAATTTAGACCTTAAAACTCGAGTAGAAGTCTTACAGCGTTATTCTCTCAATTAGATAGGTATTATCGTTTGTCTCAATCTGTCATTTTGACTTATGTATGTAAGAAAGGGATAAAACATAAATTAACTAATTGAGGCTTGTAAAGTTTTAACGAATAAAGGGGTGAGTAGGTACGTAGATCAGCAGGGCTACCACGAGTTGGCATTTGACATTTATTTACTTTAGCGTCTGCGTGAACTCGATCGCATTTCCAGCGAGCGAGGTGGACTGCGGTCGAGTTTAGCAGTCGCTAACGTAATAACGTCAAGTGTCAACTCGTGGTACGCCTACTGATAACTATTTGACTATAAAAGCTGATACGCGCTTGTTAGTCTTGGCACGCTTTACATGAAAAGGGGTGGGATTCCATTAATATACTTATTTTTAGTACCATTTAACATTTACTCTTAATGCCCCGTATGAAATGCTCACTTTCTACCGTACTCATATTCGAGTTCGAGCGAGATGCATTGAAAGTAAGTTACGCACACGCTAGCGAACATGTCAGTGTCAAACTGGTGGTAGCCGTACTAACGTATAGGTACTTACTAGTATTGCGTTGGAGTGGAGCCTATAAGTGCCGCTACCGTAAAGATCGCCTCGCAATATATTTTCCTTAATGTATTCGACTTTACAACTTAGCAAACTTTGAGTGAATGAAGAAAGTCAAGAGAGGCGGATCCGAGTTTTGAGTTTACTTTGGGGTTAAATTGTTATATTTGAACAAAATGGACGCGGACTGCCATAGATGTCAATCAGTTAAAGGCTTATTGAAACTTAAAGTTAACATCTTTGTTTCAAGTTTGTTGTGGGGTTGGGTCTGAAGTCTGTTACGAAGAAAAACGTAATACTCGTATTTAATCATATAGGTACAGATAACTAAGATATATTATATAGGGTATTTTAGTGTAGAACTGGAGGTTTTAAATATGGAAAGGCCGGGTAATACCTAAGTGTGGCGTATATACCGGGTAATACGCAAATATGGTTAAATCAGGTTTTACATAAAAATAATAATTTTACTTCTCACAGTAAATTTAAAACTCTATTAATACAGTTCCTTGTTCTTTTCCTACTGTTTATCGTATCTGCCATTATTTTTACTAAATAATTATGTTCATACCACTACTAAGTACCATGATATCAAGAAATTATAGATCGTCAGATATTTATGTCACAAAGAGAGATTGTGCTTCTTAATAGCCGAATTTTATAATTTTAAAGGATATAGAAATTGTCTAAGTACCAAAATTACGTTGAAATTAAGTTGATTTACAGAGAAATTGTCACTTGTTTTGAAGTACATTCTAGAGAAAATTGATTTCGTCTAACTTTCATTTACACTACTTCCAATTTATAATAACAAAAATATAGTTAATTGAAGTTGAAGTACAGGATATTTGTAATGCAAAATTACTATTTTTAGCAGCCCAATTATTACGAAATTTACAAATAAGTACCCCTAGTGTAAATTTATTCGATAGCGAAACGTGACGTACACGTTTGCGTTAAGTCTTATTATGTATGGGATTTTGAGTTTCCAAAACGTCCCGGTTGGCGCGCTGTTTCAAAATCCCATACAAAATGAGACTTAACGCAAAAGCATACGTCACGCCACGCTATTGAATAAATTTACACTAGGGGTTAAGATCGACAAAATCAGTGCTTTACGCGCGTTTATAAACGTCCATCAGAAGAAGATCATTACTAATTACTGTTTTCTAAAAAAAAATATTTATTCAAATGAAAATAAACAAGACGTATTAATAAAAAAGCGGCCAAGTGCGAGTCGGACTCGCGCATGAAGGGTTCCGTACCATTTAAGACGTATTAAAAAAAATCTACTTGCTAGATCTTGTTCAACATTTTACCACTTTGGACACACATTTTACCACTTTGGAACTGTCTCTCGCGCAAACTATTCAGTTTAGAAAAAAATGATGTTAGGAACCTAAATATCATTTTTGAAGACCTATCCATAGATACCCCACACGTATGAGTTTGATGAAAAAAGATTTTTTGAGTTTCAGTTCTAAGTATGGGGAACCCCCAAAATTTATTGGTTTTTTTCTATTTTTGTGTAAACATCATAATGCGGTTCATAGAATACATCTACTTACCAAGTTTGAACAGTATAGCTTTTATAGTTTCGGAAAAAAGTGGCTGTGACAGAATCGGACAGACAGACGGACATGACGAATCTATAAGGGTTCCGTTTTTTGCCATTTGGCTACGGAACCCTAAAAACCAGTACTATAGTTATTTCTAATAGTTGACAAAAGGTGTACAATTCCATCAACTACATCTATCAATTTGACATTTTAGCGACTAAAATCGATAACGGCCTCTTAACTTAATTTGTAACAATTTGTATTTTTGTTAAATAATTCATCCTATTTTTTTTCAAGTATCCAATTTTTTTACATTTTTTATTTTATCTCTTTGTTGGGGTAATTGATTTATAAATCCGTGCCAAGTTGCAGCTTTCTAGCACTAACAATCACGGAGAAAAGTCACAGATGGTCAGATAGACAAAACCTTGCCCCAACACAAACTAACATTTATCTAATATTTATTTAACATTAGAGAACCGACAAAAATCTTGAACTATTCAACGTAACCGTAATATAGTTAAGTCGCTAAATAATGTAAGAGATCTGTAAGAATAAAAAAACATTTTCAAGTAGCTTTATTGCCACAAACACACAATAATTTTTTTTGGTATTTCATAGTTAGTATTTTCCTCGTGTTGGTGTGGTGAAACATTTTGTGTTTCACTCGGAGGCAAAGTTTGTTTAATCCTCGTGCCTTGAATACCTCGCAACGCTCAAGATTCTACTTCTTGAACCACTCGCTACGCTCGGGAACAATTTTGAAATCTTTCGTTTGCTCGGGTTTCAATATTAGCACGAGTGGTTAAATATCAACTTTGCCCCCTTGTGAAACAAATAACTATTAAATGTCACCATAATATTGTCAAGGCAATAAAAGCTGTAAGAGTTCTGTAGGAAAGAAAATAATAACACCTTTAAGCAGCTCTATGGGCTTAAGACAACTTTACTTCAATAAATGTTGTAAAAAATATATTTTGAATGCCGCTAAAAGGCTTTCAATATTCAACGCAACCGTAATACAGCCGAGACGATAAAAACTGTAAGAAAGACAATAATAATACCTTTAAACAGCTTTGATGCTTCGAACTCACCCATATATGCATATAAAACAAATATTAAGAAGGCCTTTAAAAGCTTTAAGTATTCAATGCAACCGTAATACTGCAGCCAAGACGATTTAAGCAGTGAGAGTTCTGTAAGATAGAACACAGATTGAAACAGCTTTAACGCTTTAAATAAAAGTTGTAAAGGAGATATTAAGAAAGCCGACACAAAGCTTTATATAGGTATTCAACGCTACCGTAATACAACCAAGATGATGTAAGCTGTAAGAGTAATTTAAAACAGGGAACATTATACCTTTTAACAACAGCTTAGGGTGCCCCCCTAAAACACAATAGTTATGTAGGTACCTATCTAATAATAACTATAAAATAGATATTTAGAAGACCGCTAAAAATATTTAGTTTTCCAATTTAACCGTAATACAGCTAAGACACTTTTAAAGGTAAGTATACGAGTTATAAGAGAGACAACCTGTCTGGCCTAGTAGATAGATAGTGACCCTGCCTATGAAGCCGATAGTCCCGGGTTCAAATCCTAGCAAGGGCATTTATTATTGTGACGTGCACGTATATTCTTTCCTGAGTCGTGGGTGTTTTCTATGTATTACAACACAAGCCTTATTGAGCTTACTGTAGGACTTTCTTAGTCAATTCGTGTAATAATGTCTTATATTATAAAAAAAGTGTTCTGTAAGATGGATAATAATAAGACGCTTAAATAGCTTTATCACCCCGAACTATAGATTGCAAACCGGACTGATTTTCAATCCGGCCGGCTCCTGGGATTCTGGGCATAATCCAGCCGGTTCCGGCCGGACCGGATCCGGATTGTTATAAGGATAGTTAATTAAATGACATATTTTTCAAGTTTTTTGCGTAATATATGAGGAATAAAGGGATTTTTTTTCAAATGTATTCCTAAATGAGTAATTAGAGGTTAATAATAAATACCTTTTATACAATAAAATAAAACGTAGTACTAAAAAGTGTTACAATGTCAATCTCACTTTAAAAACAAAATTTTAAGTCTAACTTATTTATTATATTTAACCATTCATGTGTGCACAAATTAACATTTACAATTATAAATTTGATTAGATTCCAAAGCCTGATGATGGGATATGGGGCGGGAATCCCTTGAAATGACAAGTTTTCGTAACTTTTCGTTGGTTGAATTATTTGTAACTGTCAGCGTTACGAAAGTCCATTCTAGTAACAAAATAAGATATTTTACCTTTAGCCAAAATTATAATATGTAATGCGTTCCAATATTATCTTTTATTTTTTATCCGCGGAAAGTAGTTTTTTAGACTACATAAAATAAAAATAGACTGAACTTTTTTAAAATTTACAAATAAGCATATCGGTTAAAATATAGAGAACAAAACACGACACGACGATCTCATGTAAGAAATAATGGAGTGTAGGATTGAAAACCATTGCGGAAAGGGAATGCCAAAGAAAAGTTACATTGGATTAAAATAAAGAGCAGGATCGACGTAGAGTCGCATGTACCAGAATTCTCATTGACCAGGAGATAGGAAAGGAAAAGAAAGAAACTTGCATTCAAAAGAAAATACCTATTGGATGAAACTGTACAAACAAAAGATTTTCTCTTAAAGTTGAATAGAATATAATCTAAATTTTACTACATTTTGCCATATATATAATCAGAGTAAACTAAAGATGATCATATAATAATAATCATTTACACATTTATGAGCCTAACTCTAGTCGGTGGAGTAGCGCTGATTTAATCCTGCACTTTATATAGTATTGATCTCTCCTATCATATTATATGACATCATTAACCTCCTCCTTAGCCTAAATCATAAATGCCTTTTATGCCATCCCCATCCTGTATTTTTTCATTCCATTACAGTATTTAGGTAATAGTCGTATCGTACCACCAATATGAGAGAAGAGGAAATCCTCTTCTGTTCTCAATTATTATAAATATCTTCTTATCTTACTAAATCCAAATTTTTTCTTTCGTTCTTTGTTTTGCTTAACTAATACCTTAAATCGGTCACCATTACCTCATCTAAATCGCACAGTGTGAGCTGTATTTAGGCGTTTTTTTTTATCTTCCCGAATCCGGTAGCTACTAAAAAGTGCCGGATCTGGCCGGAATACATTGCAATCCCTCATCTCACCATTACGTATCTCAAAGCTATAAAAGAGAGATTTAGAATACCATTCAAATAAAATCTTTAACCGTCTAATACAATTTTAATAAGGCTCAGACGATTAAAGTCCTATGACTCTGTGAAACAGAAAACAATAACACCTTTAAACAGCTTTAACGCCTTAAATACACATTTATGTTTCTAAAAGCTGTAAAATAAATATATAGAAGAGCGTTAAAGAGCTTTAACATTGAATTGCAACCAGAATACAGATTGAGTACAAAAAAATCTGTAAATGTGCTGACTTTAACTCCTTAACAGAGGCGAAACAACCCTTTTTTATATACATATATACGTCTTATTGCTGTACGCTGTTTACGCCTTTAAGCTTTCACAAGGTCGGTAACTTCATGTTTAATACAGACGTTTGTGCTACTTGCGATTGTGCCAAGCTAACACGCACTAACGTGGTTTCTCACTGCACTTACTTTACCCTAATAATAATTCTGTTACCACAGATTACACATTTTCGCCCAGAAATTCCCGCACCTTTAGAATTTTCCGCGATAATATTTTACTATATGTAATAGGTGTAAAAAGTTTAGCGTTCTCGAATTGTTTTCGCTGTACCTAAGATAACCGGCGGCACGGTGGCTATAAATCATTTATGTAAACAGGCAACAACAATGAAGCAATATATAGAGTTAGAGTGCCCTACGGAACCCGACACCGGACGTACTAGCGACTTCCCGTCGGTTTCTGGCGGTCTTACCTACCGTTTCCACGGGTCAGGTTCACACCGTTACTATACATTGCAATAACTTTCCATTCAACATGAAGAGAGCTTTCTACAAATAAACTTTTATGCTTTGTGTGTGTTTTTTATACTACATGATATTATCATCTCATCCCACCTCATCCGGTGGGCCATATGCTTGTTTGCCACCGGCGTAGTATATAGCTATTTATATAAAAAAAAAAAAAATTAATATCCTGTCAGTGTTTATTAGTTTAAGGTCCCGAAAATTCGTGTTCTACTCGGGTTCTCAATTTCTCACTGAGCTGAAGCGTAAGCGCTATTGATGTGCGTGCTCGGGACACAAATTAAAATTCATAAACAAAATATCCGATGTTATTGAATTTTAATTTGTTGTAAGGTTTAAGAAAAGTAATCGCTGAGTTCCCTGAACAGAAAAAAATGACATTTTAAGAAGCAGTTTTCGTATGTTTAGCTTTTTCTGAAGTCCCTAGAGAAAATTCTCAAGACTTCTTAAATTTTCGCCAACCGTTATATTGTTATCTAAAAAAGAGGTAGGTATGATTTTTCAAAAACTGCCGTAGGTTCAACCTTAACGAGTTTAGTAATTAGCGGTGTA
Source organism: Cydia pomonella (assembly GCF_033807575.1). Lineage (NCBI taxonomy): Eukaryota > Metazoa > Arthropoda > Insecta > Lepidoptera > Tortricidae > Cydia > Cydia pomonella. The sequence continues at coordinate 12,673,701 of NC_084703.1, read as the reverse complement.
GTATTAAGTAGGTAAGAAATAACACCAAATTGGTTTAAAAGTGGGTAAGCAAAGCTAGGCCCGGTTGAACCACAGTTGACGGACTGACTAACGTCACTCAGCCTTCATATGTGTGATATGAGATGAAGAGACTTCATAATACAATAAAATTTAGCGAACTCTTTAGCGGACAGTCTGTTTGGTGCAGCCGACCTTAAGGGGCCCACTGATTACCAGTTCGCTCGACGATATCGGCTTGTCAGTTATTCGCGATTTTCAGATTTTGCGAATAACTGTCAGGCCGATATCGTCCTGCGAACTGATAATCAGTGGGCCCCTTTACAACAATTTTCAATTCTTCCACAATGGTGCGAATAATGTGTATGTAGAAGGCAATCAACTCTAAATTAATTTCATAACCATACCGTGTCCTTTGATCACAGATGTATGTTGAGCACAATTGTATTGTAAATGGGATAATCGCCGGAGAAATCGTGCACCGATAACTGGTGACATGATTGTCAATTAGGATAACGATATATCTGCTTCTTCAATTTATGTGAAAATCATTTAATGATTTTACGTTTCCGTTGGGCTCCGGAATAATGTTTTGGAAATACAGGATGACACTTAAGACGTAATAAAAATATGTTTTTCGGACACATTTTCCTGGTGTTATACACCCCTGCTAGATCTCCTGTTGTTAAAGTAATCATTAACATTAACATCATTGGTTTAATTTTATCTCTTATTTTTAGACTCAGTATGGTTACCCTACTGAATTCGGAGAAAAAAGTTTGGGACCGCTCTCGTAGTAAACACTCAACTTTTTGATTATTGCGAGCGATAATTTATGAATAAAATGCAGTTTGACAGATTATTGAAATTGCTTGTCATAACAAATTTTGGTTACCCTGTCATTGTAGGGAGCTCGTGTTATTAATAAGTAATAATGCCTCCTCCATGTCCATTTACAAATATCCAGCGAGTAGTCATGGTAGAATTGTACTTTACAACGCGGAGTACGGTCCGGACGCAAGCATTTTTTCATGAACGGTGTCCAGAGAGCCCAGCAATTCCAACACGGCAATTGATCAATTCCTACATACAAAATTTGCGAGACTATGGGCAATTTACAGTCCCAGTTCATGCCCAAGGTGGAGGTCGGCGCCCAAGATACTCGGAGGCGTTTCGGACACAGGTGCTTAGGTATGTTATCCGTCACCCAGAAGCCAGCACAAGAGAAGCAGCGGCACGGTTTGGTACTACCCAAATTTTTATTAAGAGATTGTTTCATTCCGAATGATTACACCCGTTTCATTTTCAACGGGTGCAAGATATTGTTTTAGCGGATTATCCTAGGAGAGTACGGTTTTGTCGGTGGCTGCAACAAAACCTATACCTAAACATTTTGTGGTCAGATGAAGCTACATTTACGAGAGTAGGCTTATTTAACATACATAACGAACACTGGTGGAGTGACTTAAATCCTCACGTCACGCAGAGAGACTCTTTTCAAACTCGTGTCTCTCTGAATGTTTGGGCCGGTGTCCTGAACAATTATGTCATAGGACCTTACTTTATTGAAGGCAACCTAATTGGAGCAAAATACGAAGATAATAAGAAACGAATTGCCAATACTGTTGCAACAAATTCCGGCACATAACTTACAGAATCTGTATTTTCAGCAAGATGGGGCTCCAGCACAGCTTCTTTGCGGGTACGGAATTACCTTGACCAAACTTTTTCGGAGCGTTGGATAGGATGTAACGGTCCAGTGGAATGGCCGCCCCGTAGCCCTATCTGACGCCATTGGATTTTTTTTTTGTGAGGTGAGATCAAAAGACAAGTACAAGCGGGAATCGAATACTGTTGCGGAATGCCGCCAAAAAATAATACCTACAGGCATTCGAAGTTCTGAAAGCCAACGACTTTGTACTTGGTAGGATCAGGGGGAATCTTCGACGTCGTGCAGAGTTATGTGAAGTGCAAGATGGTGGTTACTTTGAACACTTGTTGAAATACGTTTAAACTATGCATTTGACTCATTTAGTAATAAAATATTTTACAAATACGTTTATTTTATTACTTTTTACAACAGTTCATAGGTAAGGTTAGGTACCTAGGTAAGTAGTCCATCTTAGGTACAAAGAGTAGGTAAGTATTTATCTCAATAATGTGCTACAATTTGATCGTATAAGTAATGAAAAACGTGCGGGTACAGCTTGCTGGATTTAAACCCGCCCTTGGTCAGCTAATTGGAGAGGTTGATTGATTTTAAATAAATACGCCAATTATTAGACATAATGTACAAAAGTATGTTACTGCACACAAGAGCAATTAAAACGGTCTCTTTCTATGAGAATCACGATAAAAGGTTACCCGTTCCATTGCTTTCGAATGTACGTATGAGTCTAGTTTTATGTTTTAAATGTCAGAATTAGAGTAACACAAATGTTAACCTGACAAATAGGTGCAACATGACAGTGTGTCGGATGATCACACTTCGAGATTTTAATTGATTATTTTGTTAGAAAATTACTAAAAATAACTTTAACTTTAACAAATTAGTTAGTGCATCATGATCTAGATCTTCAATTAAGTCAGAATTATTAATTTTGTATTACGTCTTGAGAATCACCTGTATACAATAAGGCGCGTCGTAATGATGACCTAGTCGGTAGTGACCCTGCCTACGAAGCAGGTCCCGAGTTCGAATCCTGGTAAGGGCATTTATTTGTGTATTTATTACAGATATTTGTGCCTGAGTTATGGATGATTTCTGTCTATTAGTATTTATATATAATTAGGTATGTATTACCTACTTATACATCGTGAGCTAATTAAACCCACAGTTTTATTGAACCACGTATTCCTTAGCCCATACGGAACAAAAATTGTTATATGGGTTTTGGCCAAACACGCTAAAAACAATTATTTTTGTCGAAAAAAATTTTTTTTTTCGTTTTCTGCACATAACATATCATTCAAAATTCCAAATTATATATTTTTATCAAATGTTTACAGTCATAGCAAAACTTGTGTTAAAATCATTACAACGAATAAGTAAAGTTTTGTAAAGGTGCATACGTCGTACATGGTCTGCCCAGTCCCACTTTAGCCTGGCAGTTTTGGCCCCAACGTCGACGATGCCTGTTTTGGTGCGCAACTAGTGTTTCGGATCCGTAATATTTATTTATAATAAACAAATTATATTATCAAAATAACGGTCAGGTAGGATCTTTCTAAACTATCACAAATAATGTAGCGGTTTGCTCGAACTTACTTAACATATAAAGACCAGTACGGGCGGAATTTTTTTGCCCCATCTGATTAAATCGACTGATGCTAAAATTAAATTGGTTCGCCGATCCCACTTGATTCGATTGTAAGACTGATCAAATGGCAAGAATGACAATTTTCGACGCGTTTAAATGCTTTTTTTTAATTTAGAGAGCTCGAATGTCACCTAAATCTAAAATTGGTAGTGTGTATGTGTGGACGCTGGATAAGATCAACGCCAATTTCTTTTCTGATCAAATCGGTCGATTTGATAATCCCACCTGCACGGGCCTTAAAACCTGAAATCACTCGCCTCAGGCGCTTTGTGCTGGCCGGCTCACAAACATGGAATTTATATTTCGTTCTTAAAACTATGATTGAAAAACAAATGGAATATAGAATGTGCGTGTTAGAGGGTATGCCATGTCGTGACCTGAATCGAAAACAATTTACGCTTCTAAGCAGGTGCTGCCCCCTACATTAAAACTGGCTTTATTTCGCATAATAGGGTCCTAGTGGCTTGAATCTAAAAATGTAAACATCACATAATGCTTCGCGCCAATGAATATGCGGCTTCTGTGCTGCCGTCTTCAGTTCATACACGCTCCTTATTAAAATGGTATATTTGTAATGTCATAATGTGATCGTGGAAAATTTCTCACTTATTGTTCTTCTTCTTCCTCGCGTTGTCCCGGCATTTTACCACGGCTCATGGGAGTCTGGGGTCCGCTTGGTAACTAATCCCGAGAATTGACGTAGACACTAGTTTTCACGAAAGCGACTGCCATCAGACCTATTACTCTACTATTCCATCTAACCTATTCTTACTTATTGTTATTTATGTAAAATGGTAATGATTTTATTTTCAACATAAATGGTTTACAGAATACAATATGATTAAATATATACTACCTACCTATTTAAATTAATTCTAATAAATAAAAAACAATCGTATTTTTATTTAGATAGGTTTCGATTTACGTACAGGATTTATTATACTGGCTTAAGTATGTTGTTTTTCACAAATTTGGTTTGTTGGTAAATAATTGCCAAATCGCATCTTGAACTTAAATTACAGTTTTGTGTTTGACCCATCCGGAATACAAAAAAAATCACCCTCGTACAAGTAATGTCTTTGAAGGTTTAAGCGGAACCATATATCTCTTGCTTTCAATGCGATTTTTAATGGTTTTTGTAACAATTTGAATTTTAATGAGCGCGAGAGTCGTGGCCGCGTCCGGTCGGTCTACAATCCGTAAAAAATATAGGATTCCCGACTAAGAGCGTAAGTTTCATTACGAGAAAGCTGGTGGTAGTTAACTGGAAAATCATAATATTATTGCTATACTCGAAAGGCAACAAATAAGGGGTGTTTTCAACTCCTCTTATTCCGCTTCCGTTAATTTCGGGTTAGTTCTCGTTACTGTGCTGGTTACATTTAGGTGCAGATGCTGCTTCGCGAGGCTGTTTTGTGTATTAATTGTTTTTTCTACTCCAGCAGTGGCAGCATGGTTCCATTTTTAGGGTTCCGTAGCCAAACGGCAAAAAACGGAACCCTTATAGATTCGTCATGTTCGTCTGTCTGTCCGATTATGTCACCGCCACTTTTTTCCGAAACTATAAGAGCTATACTGTTCAAACTTGGCAAGTAGATGTATTCTATGAACCGCATTAGGATTTTTATACAAAAATAGAAAAAAAAACAATAAATTTTTGGGGTTCCCCATACTTAGAACTGAAACTCAAAAAATCTTTTTTCATCAAACCCATACGTGTGGGGTATCTATGGATAGGTCTTTAAAAATGATATTGAGGTTTCTAATATATTTTTTTTCTAAACTGAATAGTTTGCACGAGAGACACTTCCAAAGTGGTAAAATGTGTGCCCCCCCCCCCCGTAACTTCTAAAATAACAGAATGAAAAATGAAAAAAAAAATATATGATATACATTGCCATGCTAACTTCCACCGAAAATTGGTTTGAACGAGATCTAGTAAGTAGTTTTTTTTAAACGTCATAAAAATTTAAAAAAAAAAATTTCTTTCATCAAACCGTGTGGGGTATCTATTGGATAGGTCTTCAAAAATGATATTTAGGTTTCTAATATAATTTTTCTCTAAACTGAATAGTTTGCGCGAGAGACACTTCCAAAGTGAAAAAATGTGTGCCCCCCCCCCCCCCCCCTATAACTTCTAAAATAACAGAATGAAAAATCTAAAAAAAATATATGATATACATTACCATGCAAACTTCCACCGAAAATTGGTTTGAACGAGATATAGTAAGTAGTTTTTTTTTAAACGTCATAAATGGTACGGAACCATTCATGGGCGAGTCCGACTCGCACTTGGCCGCTTTTTTATCGCTTGTTTGTGTGCGACGATGCCCATCACATTCGCACTTACATACTTGTTAGAAAGTGACAGGCATGGTGACAAATGATAAAGAGCCGGCCATCTTAGCCCTACTGTAGGGCTAAGATAGTCGGCTATTTATCATTTGTCACCATGCTTGTCACGTTCTAACAAGTATGTAAGTGCCAAAGTGACGCATGACATGACAGGTGTTAAAAATGCGGCCATGATACCGCTGCAGTAGCTGCTAGTCAGAATCAGACAAAAAATCGGCCAAGAGCATGTCGGGCCATGCTCAGTGTAGGATTTCGTAGTTACTATTCTGTTAAAATAGGGCAAACGGGGGCTATTAGTGAGTAACAATATGACTATCAAAAAATGGGTTTTAAGACCCGTATTTGTTTTGAAAGACCTATCCACACTATTGGGTCAAAGTAAAAAAAAATGTATATATACATTTTGTGTGGGAGAGGGAGGTACCAAAAATCTTTTTTATAGTTTTTATTTTACCCTTCTTTATCGAACACGGAGCAAAACCTTGAACGCACGGACAGACGGATATGGCGAAACTATAAGGGTTTCTAGGTGACAACGAAACCCTACAAAGAGTGCTGGAGTAGAAAAAGGATCATAATACAAATGCTTAGCAGTAATTTTATAAAAATACATACTACATTGTAGGTCAACGTTGTATTTTTTTTTAAGTTTAACCTCTAGGCAAATATCTACAAACTGTACCCCTAGTGTAACTTTGATCGACATCATAACGTGACGAACGCGTTTGCGTTAAGTCTCATTTTGTATAGGATTTTGAGTTTCCAAAACGTCCCGCTTGGCGCGCTCTTTCGAAATCCAATACAAAATGAGACTAAACGCAAACGCGTACGTCACGTTTGGAAATCGAATTTATTTACACTAGGGGTACTGATTTACTCTTATAAGTATACAAGAGTAAATCAGATTGTAGATCTTCGATTTTATTTATCATTTTAGGTGTTTGCTGCTGTCTCAGAAAAAGTATTGTGTGAAGCAGCACATAACTTAATGGCTCCTCTACACGACGGCCCAGCGCAGGCCAGTCCAAGGGACGCATTTATACGTTAGAGGGAGTAAGTGATATTGCTATCTCATTCCACCGCATAGCTGCGTCCCTTAGACTGGCCTACGCTGGACCATCGTGTAGATGAGCCCTAAAATTCAAAGGCCAAAGTAACAAAAGGATACGTAAAGAGAAGAACCTTTATTATGTTACCAGTTGCATAAAATACCTACTATTTTCTAAACCCTCTACGATGCGTTCAAAAACCGCAAATTACGATCAGTATAAAGATTTTGTAATACCGTATTCTTATCTATGAAAATGTTATTATTGCATATTTACAACATTAATAGAAGCCACGTCATATTCTTCGGTAACCCCACATTGTTTTTTGTATTTCTTTATTATATTAGCTAAATCCTTACAGTTGGTACTTAATTTGTACTTACCTAAAAAAATTGTACCTTTACAGGTTGGGGAATTTTATTTGATGAATCACAATGTACCTTAATAGTACTAAAGATTAAGCACAATAAGAAACAAGGTCTCATATACGATTATACATATTTACAACAACAAAACGGGTATGAACATTCGTTTTCCTTATGTACAAAACTTCAGAACGGAGCTAGGCCTTTTCTAAGCATAATTCTTAAGATACATTGAACTAAACAAACTTAATGTGAAATGTACAACATTATGGGCATAATAATTGTACCGTATCATTTTTTTTTAGAAGAATTATATATTTATGGTTTAGCATGATAGCGCTTACTACTATTTAAAATCAATGTATGTTATTGAGTCATATTTAGCAAATTGTGTCATAAGTTCAAGGCATTAAGTATATTAAACTTGATTAAACGATATTTTAGTTATCAGGTCATATGTTTGTATACAAAGGTTTTGACTGATAAAATGTAATGCAAATATATTAATAAAAACAAGTTTGCCATGATTTAATAGCTTGGTTTATCGTGATCAAAACGTAATATAATTATTTTTTAATTTTGTACGCGACTTTATTAACTACTTGTTTACTTTGGGATTGTCGTTAGACACGAATACGCGGCTTGATTTTGAATAATTATACTTCACAAAAGTGAGTATAAAACAGTGTCACATAAATAAAATAGGTACAATTGGATATTTATATAAACCTACTTCATTAGAACGTTATTTTATAACCAGCATTTAATTATCCGACACGATAAAGATAGTTTATTATTCAAGTAGGCATATTACAACTTTTCTTTATAGAGATTTGATAATATATATATATATGTATATACTTCGGCTACTAGCTGACTTAGTATTTTAAACTTATTGTTAGCGTACTTTTCAGCAACACGCTTATTTTTCACTGCTAGGTATGGTAAAACATGTACAGTTGCAATTTGGGCAGTCCAATACACAAGAATTATATATGAAAAGAAAAAGATAAAAAGCTTTTGTTGTATGTAAGGTAGTGTCCCACTGCTGGACAAAGGCCTCCCCTTGTAAAAACCATGTAAAAAAGAAAAATAAATAAAGAGGCATCAAAATCACCTTGAACAGGACGCGTATTATTGCATGTTTTTATAACTTTTTCCGAATATTACATAGAATGATGCAAAACAGAGACAGCAAAATATGTTAAATTATATTGAAAGTAATTCAGCATTAAATAAGCTTTCATTCCATATATATGTATAATAAGAGACCTATAACTTTTTTGTCAGTAAAAATATTTGTGACAGAACTTATGAACTGACTAAGTATGTATCACGGATATCAATATTAGCTCTTTGCCCAACTTTGCCGCTTAAAACAAATAACTGTTATTTTAGTAACATTAAATATTTTTATAAAGTTCATTTTGTTTACCTACGCTAGCTTTATTCGAATTCGAGATATTAAAGTAAATGCTGGTGACCCGAAGCTATCGAGTGTGGTTCAATGCAACTCAAGTAGGTAATAAATTCAAAACCCTTAACGTTTTCCCTAATACAATACAATTTTACACTAAAATCAATGAACCAGTTTCGATTACGACGATTCGGAAATATAGTCAGATTTTTTACATCAATATTTTACAGAAATATTAACATCCCTATGCCGTTGCATAGTGGGAAGTTTTCGTTGTACTCAGAAGATAATCGATTAGTTAAATACCGCTTCATTTCAATTTAAGTGTAGGAGTCTTGTTTACTGTATTTTTAATTAACAAAATGAGAAACGTGGCGACGAATCGCAAAAGCACAATCCTCGGCGTCCACACTGATTTTCATTCTGTTTACGAGACGAGGAAGCTCTTATATAACAATGCAATTGTCCCCCTTGCTCGGCCAGTACGGTTATTGCTCCGCTTGCAACTCAAGTAGTTCGGAATAGAGGAGGGTTAGCAGCAGAAATGCTTGCGTAATAACCGGCAAACGGCTGGCTAATAATTGAAGCTAGCTGCAAGCCTTGATTACAGAAGCAAGCGTCTCTATCGCTTGCGGAGGTGGAACGCTGGTGCCAATAGAGCTGGCCAAGAGTCACTGGGGAATGGCTGGTCTTGATTCCCAAGGAATTAAGTTTTGCTCCAAAACTTGATCTAATTTAATAATAAACTTTCAAGTGCTTTGAGCATTATATTGCAAAAGCTGGACAGTAATATGCACATAAAATTTAGCAGTAGGTAAGAATTTTGAGTTTTACGTCCTAGAGGCATGTGAATAAAGAGATACAAATAGGTGCATGGGTACTATTTTAAATAAATACGTATGTACAGTCACATCTAAAAAAATCGTCACGTTCGAACTGCCAAAAATATGTATACACGACCTTATGGCCCATATATTAGGGTAGTGTATACATATTTTTGGCACTTTGCCCGTATCGATATTTTCAGACGTGACCGTATAATAATTATCACGCCGCCATATTAATAGGTTGCCATCAGTATAATAAAATAACATTTGTTTTAGAATTTTAAGGGCTATACAGTCAGCATCAAAAGTAACGGATTAGACTACGTCAACAGTAGCACTCTCTAAATACTCTTTATGAAGAACAATTAGATTGTGATACTATTGAACGCGAACTGTAAAGATATACATAAGTACATACATACATTTTCTATGTATCTACGACGACCGATCTGGCCTAGTGGGTAGTGATAGTGATCCAAAAAATCCTGGTAAGGGCATTTATTTGTGTATTTGTTCCTGAGTGTGTTACCTATGTATTTAAGTATATATAATTATATATTTCGTTGTATAGGTACTTACAACACAAGCCTTATTGAGCTTACTGTGGGACTTAGTCAATTTGTGTAATAATGTCCTATAATCTCTATTTGGAAGAGTATTACAGGGTTTTGACTTTTGGCGAGTTGTTTCATACGCTACTATTGATGTTGACTGTACTAGAAAAACTCGGTTATTTAGCGCATGTTTTCACATATTTTCACATCGTTAACAGATTCAACTCAACAGGAGGTCAATACGGACTTTAAATATATATATATTTTTTTTTAATACTACGTCGGTGGCAAACAAGCATACGGCCCGCCTGATGGTAAGCAGTATCCGTAGCCTATGTACGCCTGCAACTCCAGAGGAGTTACATGCGCGTTGCCGACCCTAACCCCCTCCCGCCCCTCGTTGAGCTCTGGCAACCTTACTCACCGGCAGGAACACAACACTATGAGTAGGGGTATATCTTATCTTGACGTGTAAATTAATTTTATTTTAATTTATTATAAGTAATATTTATAAATCTCGCTTTTATTAGATTATTTGCAATTACCTAAGTACACCAAGCACTATTTAGATATCTACCTCTAAAGTACCTATTTATCTAAGTTTTTATCTCGCATTGTGCATTCATTAAAATTCTTTCCCTTTAACCTGTTTGATTAAAGCTTAAAAATAAAGGAGTTTAATGAATGCTGAGAGAGTTTTCGTTTCTTTTGTAAATTACGCTCGGCTCCGCAAATTTGTCTACTTACAGCCTGCAAGTCTGCAAACAGTACAAACTCGAAGAAAATACATTATAAATTCGCAACCTATGACATATTTCTCATTAGTAATTACCAACAACCGTTTGTTACGTAAGCTACAAATCTAAACAACTTTTACCGAAGGTTAGTTAGTGATTTTGAGAGTCTTGTTTTTGTCTTAAAGAAATTAAAATATACCTACTCTATCAATGTATCTTTGCTTTTAAGAAAGAGATGCAAATTCTGATTCGTTTCTTTATGTTAGTTGGTACAATTGACTTTTAAAACATGATTTTGAATGATATTTTTTTTATTACGTTCTTTGGATTTGATTTGGTTTGATTTTATTGGTAGTTCGCATTTTCCTAGCGTTGGTGTGGTGAAAAGTATTTATTACTCTAATAAAGTACCTCTATCGTCTACACTAATCTTAATGAGGTTTAGTTATTATTCTTTTTTTAGCGTTCCTTTTTTGCCATTTTCACTACTGAATCATGAAAAAAGACCGATAAGAAATATTTCTTATTATTAAAATAAACTGCAATAAAGTCATACATTGGGTTTTTATTGACCACCTTACCTTAAAAAAGTACCTATATTGAAAAACCAACCATTTAAAACAATTGAAATTGCATAAACGTTTAATGCTTTAAACAGTACCCCTAGTGTAAATAAATTCGATTTCGAAACGTGACGTACGCGTTTGCGTTTAGTCTCATTTTGTATTGGATTTAGAAAGAGCGCGCCAAGCGGGACGTTTTGGAAACTCAAAATCCTATACAAAATGAGACTTAACGTAAACGCGTTCGTCACATTATGATGTCGATCAAATTTACACTAGGGGTACTGTTCCATATGAGCCTATCGAACAAAACCGTAAATTTTACTGTTCCGAAAAGTCTGTAAATTTTACCGTTATGAGTAGCTAACATGTAGTAATTGTTCGTTTATTATTATCGTTTTTTCAATTCTTAGAAATGATCAATCGTTAACTTTTCTGTTTTGTATTTTATTATTTTTCAAATAAGTACTTCTTGATATTGTATAAAGCAGTTAATCTTAATGAGAATCACTTTAATGTGTGCTCGATCGATCATATTTTTAGGGTTCCGTACCCAAAGGGTAAAATAGGACCCTATTACTATAAGACTCCTCTGTCCGTCCGTCTGTCTGTCTGTCCGTCTGTCACCAGGCTGTATCTCATGAACCGTGATACCTAGTTATACAGTTGAAATTTTCACAGATTATGTATATTTGTTGCCGCTATAACAACAAATACTAAAAAGTACGAAACCCTCGGTGGGCAACTCCGACTTGCACTTGGCCGGTTTTTTTCAATGTATTTAGTGAAATTATGACGTTTAAAATAACACTTGCAGAGTCTGCGTTATCAAAATCATTGCCAACTTAGCTTGGTGTTAAGCAGTTAAGTTATTTGTTGTTAAGCAGTTTATATTTATATGTTATTTTGAGAGTTAAATCAATAACCGTTTATTAACCGCTATACAGATGTAAAATGCGTTTCTTGTATGGGGACATCCTTACTCTTTTATTTAATTTTTATAATATAGACCTGTCACTGACAGATAGACGAACAGACAGGTGGACAACGACAGGTTAGTAATAGGGTTCTATTTGTCACCGTTTGGGTGCTATACCTATTACCTATAAGTACCTAAATACGCGTCGAATGATAGGCCCTGTGAAAGTTCTTTCAAGTCTCTTTTGGTTGGGCTTAAAGTTTAAAAAATAATCGAGAATACATGTTTTTACCGTATCTTTATTACTTACGTTATATTTCTAAATAAAATAATGTGCTTGACTTCTAATGTACCGAGGAGTATCGTCAGGAGCTTGCGTTGACGGACCGGTGTAGACTAGGCCGCGCACCGTACGGCGCAGTACGGAGTGAAAGTTGTCGACTAAAAATACGTGAGTGACCCGTTGTAGCATATTTCATATGTTTGTGTCTCACGAAAGTTATTTATTAAAATAGGGCACATTCAGTTAGGTAATCTTACATTTCAACAAATCACCAAAGTAATTTGTTATAACGCTCGCGTCGAATGATGGCAGTGTATTTTTATATGCAATAGCTGTTACGTAAAAGGTTTAAAGAAATGTTGTAGAAGTATAGCACATTATTTTATAAGTTACAAAAATACAATAATAGGTATATTGTGGCAGGTACTCGAAGGAGTGGTAGTGGGGACTATCGTAGTGGTAGTATTAGGTAGTGGTAAGTAGGATTCTCGTAGGTAGTGTAATCATACAATTTCTTATAATTATTGAGGCATTGAAGTCAGTAAATGTAACTGTTAATAAGTATGTTTTTGGATCAAGCTAAGTTGCCACCGAGTCGGCACTTGCCAGTGACTAAGTATGTATGGCCGTACTATACTTAATATGAATCTTGACGGGCGACTTGGCTTGGTTGGAGACGCTTTTTGAGACTACTGTGCGACTGTCAAAAAATCACTACATTAAGAAAATAAAAATATGACTGCGTTTTTTCTATAAACAGGGTAATTCCGGAAAAAATTAATACATTTTTATGTTCAAATGATTTAATGTACATATGGGACAAAAAAAGCCAAATAGCACAGGAGCAAATAGTAGATTATTTTATACCACGTTGGTGGCAAACAAGAATACGGCCCGCCTGATGGTAGGCGACTACCATAGCCTATGGGTGTAATATGCACTTTGCCGACCCTTTAAAAACCTGTACACTCTTTTTTTTGAAGAACCTCATACTCATGGAGGTCAGATAAACAAGGCGTCTAGACTCATATTAAATCTTGAAATCTTGTCATATATTAATAGTACATTACGATACAAGTGCGAAAAATAGGAAATCGAAACGAGTGGCGATAAATTAAAACACGACCGAAGGGAGTGTTTTAAATCGACACGAGTTGCGAATTACCTATTCGCACATGTATCGTACAACGTTTTACAGTACATATGGCCCTTTAAATGTTCGACACAGTAACATAATATGCTACTTCTCGCACTAGTGCTATAAAGTAGCCCCATATGTACTGTAAATATTATAACCTAACTAGTTACCTACTGTTACCTAAGTAACAGAAAATAGAACGATTTCATATTACCTACTGGCATTTGTCACAAAAAAGAAGCGGAAGTATTATTCGAGTGCCACTAGAAGTAATAATTATGAAAATGCAGAACCGCGTTTCCGCGGAAATGGAAAATTGCCGTTGAGAGCTTTTAAATATCCGTCCTCGGCAATGTAATGCAAACTTGCAATTAAATTTTTAGAGCTATTAGAATAGTAATAAGTGCCTTAACTACCTCGCTTCCGCCATGAACGAGCGGACGAAGTCGGGCCGACTCCGCTGTTATATATAAAACAAAATTTTGATAGCAACTGCCGCTATGCAGAAATATTTATTGGCTATGCGGCTCTATGTATAACATGAGAGTTGAGGCGTGTAAGCAAGGTTTGCTTTTTTAGGACTAGCTCCATTAAGCTTGGTAAACTAAGAATCAAGTGGCCCGCCAGCGCCACGCCGCGGACCGGAATATTGTACAGTAGGTACAGGGCCGCGGCAGAGCCTGCGTTCATTGGCAGTACCTACTCCGCCTACTCGACGGTGGAAGTTTCACATGCAGACGCGGCTATTTGGAATTTTATTTGGATCTTTTCGGTTGTTATATTTTATACTGCCGTAAAATGTGGTATAAAATATGTATACCAATTTTGACTTCTATAAAATCGAACGACAATTGGACGCGGTAAGAACACTGCGGTCAACGAGGATCCGAAGGCTACTCGTGTCAGTTGTATCGACCGTCCAGTGGCGCCCTCATTAAAGGGATTGTGTTTTCTAAGAAACCAATTGATTTCTGTATAATTCAGTATATTCAAGTTGTTGTCCTACTTATTCCCCACATTTAGATCTATTTGATATAGTTTTATATTACTTGTTTTTGACATCATCACCTAAAAGGAAAAAAGTGGCCACCAATTGCCGTTTAGGTGATAAAGCAAACAATAAGCAAAATAAAATTATGTGACATAGACTAAAAGTTGGGGAATCAGTAGGACTACAACTTTAATATACTGGATTATATAGAAACTGATTGGTTTATTAGAAAACACAATCCCCTAATGAAGGCGCCACTGGAGGGACGATGCCCACGTAACAACGTGACATACACAATCGTACCCCTGTCCGAAGGTAAGTAGACTTCGCAGCCCAGACTGGACCCTTAGGATATGGCAGCGACGTGCGTGAACTCTTTCTTTAGTACACTTTTATGGGATGGCACTAGATCATTGCGTTTCAATTACTACTTGTTCTTATGTAAGAATATCTACTTTACCTACTGTTATAGTGTAAAATAAGCATCTTAGCGAAGATGGTTTAAAATATAGGTAAGTTTTAGTACGTAGCGTAGGCGGGGCTGGCTGTAAATTTATTTAAGTCGGCATTTTAACGTAATATATATATTTAAATTGTTCACTCAAAAAGGCAAAACGCTTACGTCGCCTTTAATTTTAACCGGCTACACGAGAAAAGGTTCATTTGATGATAATGCACATACAGGTCAATTAGCTGCTGGTTAATTATAGCCCAATTTGCAAGTTAATGATGATTAAGCACGCAAAGTAAGTGTATTTTGTATTTTTTATGGGTTCGATGGAGTCTCAGAGGAGGGGGGCGGTTGTTTAGCGGGCGGCCGGTGGAGGGAGGAATCGGATATTACAGGGGAAGTCCCGAAGCCATCGATCATCGTTAATGTCAGATGAGCGAAGCGCCTTTTAACGAGGTAGGTAGGTGGCCAGGCCACTGCTTCGGCCGGTATCATTGCGCATTCAGGACCCGCGTAAACTACAACATTGTGGCCAGCGGTCACTCAACCTTGTCATTTTATTTCGTACCGCGATGGTTAACCGCGGTGGCAAACAGCGGATCTCTAATAACAGTTGTGGATTTATAGTCACTAAAAATAACATTCAAAGTAGGTAAATATAGTAGGTAATAGTGGTAGCTCTTCTAAGTTCATATAACAGGGGATTTCTACTGACGATGGCTCTATTAATATAATTATAGACCGTTTAGGGACTTTGAATTATTTTTCCAACTCAAAACTAATGTTACTGCTTTAAGGACAAATGTATACATCGCTACAAATACAGTATATTTATTAAGAGTTAGTGTGTTTATACTTATTTCGATTTACACGTCAAGAAACGTTAGGAAAGTAAAGAATTTTCGTGACGCTTTCCATGACAGAGGTAAGTAATTGTTACTAAACTCAGCTTACCACCACCACCAATCCTACGCCAATTAGGCACAATACTTAAAGTTAGTTAGAATATGAAAATGTAGGATTCATTAATTTAGTTACTTTATTAGCATTAGAAAAAAGGTAAACAATCTTGACGTGTCATTTTAATGAAAACGATGGAATGGCGCTTTTAAAAAATTAGTTTATCATGAAAGCAAAATAATGTAAATAATCGTATATGATTTATAAATGTTACATACCTATTTGCTGCGATTTATTTTCTCAAAGTGTATTTAAGGGGTTACCAGGCCAAATTTGCTGTGTTTACACTTGAATTTTATACGAAATTAAGTTCTGTACACAATATTTTAGCTTGATAATTGTTCTTTATCTGTCTACAATTATTTTTAAAAATATAGTGTATCACACGTAAATAATTTTTCCATCAACCCTTTTCTCAAGCTAAAATCCGTATAAAATCCCTTATAATGCAAGGCTTAGTCATGAAACTTTAACCAATAGTGAATAATGATGTACACTTCAATTACATCTACCGATTTTTCATTTATATAAATAGTTTTTGAGAATTCTATACTATTCAACTTCGTGCGTTGCTCCGGCACGCGGGTGTCTGAGCGGGTGACACGGAGCAGTCGCCGCTTGGCCGTTGAATAGGGAGCCTGGGTCATGATGCGACGCGCGCGCAATTATTCTTTGTGAATTGATCGTCCAATTTTGAATTTTGAGATTCTTCAGTGACGGTACAGTAATTATTTAAGTTTAAAGCGGGTGAGTGTGTTTTAAGTGAGCGATCGGACACAATAATTTGTTTGCTTGTGCAAATTTAAGTTGTCAAGGTAAAGAAGGGTGGTCGAGGAAGTTGGAACGCGCGAGGTCATTCAGATAGGGATCGCTTACTTCCTTCTAATGCTAAAAAAACCAGCCAATCGCGAGTCGGACTCGTGCACGAAGGGTTCCGTACCATTATCTATAAAAACAACAACAAAATAATGTTTGTTGTATGGGAGCCCCCTTAAATATTTATTTTATAGCGGCAACAGAAATACATCATCTGTGAAAATTAATTTCAACTGTATAACTATCACGGTTCATGAGATACAGCCTGGTTACAGATGGACAGACAGACGGACGGACAGCGGAGTGTTAGTACCTTATGGTCTCGTTTTATCCTTTGGGTACGTCTGGCTAGAAATTGATATACCTAAATAAAAGATTTAAGTATATAAACTGTTTGTAAAATGAGATAATGGTTGTCCATAAAAAGTGCGACATAACGAAGTAATGAAAGTCTGTGAATGAAAGTAAATTGGTTTGCGTACATTTTTTGCAATTTCTATTGAAGTCCACTTTAAAAAAGGTTGAGTAAGGATTCGAGCTTAATATGGAATCTTTCCAGTTGAATTGTAAGGAGTAAATTTCTGTTTCTTTTGATCTACACATATACATAGGTACCTACAATTCTAATAGTTACGAATGTTTGCGCTTACCGGTCATAGATTGTCATAAATAAATTGTAATCATATTTCATTCAAAAACGGTTTCTGTAATAACCCGTGATTTTTTTTTACATTTAACTTTGACCGAGCAGTTAAAGTTACCGTTATTTATGTGAACCAGCTTTTCGGTGAAGGAAAACATCGTGAGGAAACCTGCATACATCTGCGAAGGAATTCAAAGGTATATGTGAAGTCCTCAATCCGCATTGGGCTAGCCTGGGGACTATAGCCCGAGCTCTCTCGCGCATGAGAGGAGGCCTGTGCCCAGCAGTGGGACGTATATAGGCTGAATTGTTATTATTTATGTGAAAACACTTCAAATATGTAGCATTTTTTTTAAAAGTTGGTACTAATATAACTGGAACTACTTTATTACATATGACATATGACATGACGTGTTAAGGCGTCAGTAACTTATTTTACTCTTTGGTGTCCTGATTGGTGAGTTGTACTTATTGTCAGTATGGAAGGTAGAGGCAAGGAACAGAATCTCCTTAGGCAGAACTGTTGCAAAAGTGTCCAGCTGTCAGCTAGCAATAATAGTTCCAAATCTCTCCAGAGTAGCGCTAGAGTAGCTAAGAACCTAGGCGTTATTGACGGAGTGAAGTGCGCTGTTTATGATTAGGTTTTATTCTCAAGTATTCTCGGTATTGCAGCGCCACCTATTTATGGTTTTTTGTCGGACACTTTTTGGTACAAGGAGATTTTGTTCCTTGCCTCTACCTTCCATAATTGTCAGTTTAGATTCCTTTTACATAATACTATACGTTTAGGTACATTTTAGACGAGTCTCAGTATCGGAATGCGCGCTGCTTGATGGTTACGATATTAATTAACCTCGAGATATTTTGACGAAAACTTCACCAATGCCGATTATTGCCGAAGCTTTAGATATCTTGAAGAATCTTCGTGGCGAATCACTAATTAATTGATGATTGATTACTATTGTATAAATGTCTTGCTTTAGGCGTTTGTATGTAGGTAACGGCGCCTATAGAGGCTTCGCGCTAACGAACCACAAAAGTCGGATGTAGGTACAATAATTAATTCCGTCGTAATATTTCCGTGCCGCTGCTTAAATTAATATCTAGAAGTGGAGGTGAGTCTGGAAGGTAGAACAAGAAGCATTGTTTCTGTTTAAGATAATAATTATTCCACTAACTCATAAATTTATCGTGGATTTTGTTTAATTACTAAACCTGGTTAAAAAACACCATAATTTACGATAGGTATTTATGATGTTATTCAATTACGTTTAGGTTACTAAGGCTCCAAGTGGGCTAACAAATAAGGACAACGTTTAATAAATAATGTCATTGCCAGCCATGCTTCATTCTTGACTTGTTTTAAAACACAATTAAAGTACCTTATAAACCCTGCCATGAGTACAATTTGAAATCTCGTTCTTGTCGGTGCCGAGAAAGACTATGGTACCAATAGTACAAAAAAATCTGCCACCTTGAATACAAAATGAAAAACCGAAGTTTAGGTGTAAGGAAGATTTGAGGAAGTTAACAGCTCTATTATGTCACTAAGCAATTACTTATTGGTAAAAAATCCTTCAAAATTTTATATCGATCTTACTAGATATACTTATACTAGATAGGTACCTACATGAGTTAAAAAAACGGCTGACAACGGGGTAACAATATGCAACAAGAATATAGGTATTTGTTCTCATGATCCTACTGTTGTAATGGTTATTTTAATGAAATTTGCAGGACTGAGAACAGAAGAAAAGCAGAAAAATTGAATCAATTTATAAGGCACGGATTGTTGCCCGGCGCGGAATGGCGCTGCATGTTTTATTTGTTTTTAGAAGCGAAAGCGTTATAATGACTATCGTTAATTTTGAGCTCCGCAATCCCACCGATTTTATTACTTTTGTTAAAATACTGTGATTTACACTTAAATCTTTTTCAGAGCGCGTTATATAATTGTTTTCTCTTAAATTTCGACGCGATGAATAAAATCAAGCCTTTATTTCTAATTCAACGCTGTAAATTAATCGTTTATTTATCTGGCTATAATTAATCCTGATACTTATTTAGTAATTTTATCGCTTTTAATGTCATATACCTTCTTGATGAAATTATTTTCCGAGAATTGAGAAATATTTGAAGAGAATACCTATTTCACAATGATGGAAATAATTTGATGTTATTCACATAAAATGTTCACCTTGAAGTAACCTGCTATTCGATAGTTAACTGTTTCATACGCGTGGAACTCGGTTAACTCGGAAAAATAAACTATATAGCCCACCGGTTTTCTGATTCCAGTTATCTGCGCGGAGCAAGAGAAAATAGTAATTTCATGTCAACGATGTAGTGGGCAATTTGTTCCTAGTTTTTATTGACCGAAGCGTTAGCGAAGGTCTCCGTTTGAGCTTGGGCAAAAATGCTTTCGTATGTCCGGATGTTCTCCAATGGTCGCAATTCTCAACCGCTGTTCGTGAACTTTTGTGAGCAGGTTCGAAAATTAAATAGTTTTTTTGTCTATTCGGTTTTTGGAAATTATTCTAGATGGCCCGCTATTGGGATTCGCGAGGTATACAGTAGTGTAAGCCATAAGTATGCAAAATGCCTGTTTGAAATAAAATGCTGGGTTGTTTGTATTTGTTCAATAAACCTGGCCTTCCTTTGATTGAAAAAACTTCCAATTAAGAGTAAAGCTCGAAACTCGGGCTCGTTGCAGCGTACCTAAAATATTTGGCAAACCATTCGCCGCTTTGGCTACCGCACGTAGTCATTAGGTACGTAAGTGCATGTAGTTAAGTAGGTAGAATAAGTAGTTACAAGTCACGCGACTGGTAAGAGTTCACAGGGAATTTTCAGGGACTTTGCCCACTTGTAAAACAAATAATTATTTTTGATCAGAAAAAAAATAAAACGTTAATCTCACTAACAGTGGTTTGAAACACTCAACTTACTGACTGCACAGGGACCACAGGATTGATCCTGCTTGTGTCTTCTGAATCAACCTGTAGGTATATCAAAACCTAGGTGTCTGTCGTTGTCAATGTTGAAAGGTAATTTTCCGGGTTCAATGTATAAAAAATGTTATGTAATAATTCTCGAAGGTAGGCTTATTTTTGATACGAATGTATTTACGTAGCATATTCGCGTTCAGATTTGTATATTTTCTTTTATAAGCCCATTTATAAGTAGCTAAGCTGTACCCGGGGGTTTTCAGAAAAACAAAACAACCATTTAAAAAAAATTGTGTTATTTCTACTCAGAATCACGAGGACTATCGATTAAAACAAAGAAAAAAAGATACCCAGGTTTTCATAGGAATTCGGATATTTGTTTTGTGACGGTCCATAGAAAATGTATGTGAAACTGCGTCACTAACATTTTTTGGGACGCTTTTTTTAGGGTTCCGTAGCCAAATGGCAAAAAACGGAACCCTTATAGAGTCGTCATGTCCGTCTGTCTGTCCGATTATGTCACAGCCACTTTTTTTTTCTCTTCAGGTCGATAGTTCCATCCCACCTCCTGTTTTACAATAACAATCTGATACATTCAGCCTATAATCCACTTTTCTTATAAAAAGACCTATACCCTAGTATAGACAAATACATATATTCCAGCCACAGCCACGTAATACCTACCTGTCGAGTCGAATAGGCCTCTTGACCACCCAATTGAAAGTTAATCGATCATTGGAACTGAGTAAACGTGCAGCAAGATTTTAGAATTATACATATCCTCTTAAGGCCCAGCCATAGAAATGAAAAATCCAAAATTTGCCACTGGAATTTGAACCTATAGTGCACGGAATACAGTTGATTTTATTTTGTTTGAAAATTGCACGAAACAAAACAAATGCAACTCTGTCCTAATTGAATATGATTTAAATTTAATCGAACTGAATAAGTGCTAATAGGTAGGACCTTGGGCCTTACGAGGATAAATCTACCTAGTGTCAAAGTATTCGTAGTTTGTAATAATAATAATAAGTTAAAACGGTCTATTAAGAGAGAATTTAGATGAATAGTCCAAATAAATGTGCGATAGGTATAAAAAAATGTTATTAAACAAAGGTATTATTATGATTTTTTTAATTGCCTGTACCTGTAAGTACTTACGTAAAATAAGTTCAGTTTTACGTCATCGGCACTTTGTAGGTACTTTGTCCCTCTGTTGGGTCTGGTTATAATTTATCGTTTAAATAGGCCAATAAAATGTATTTTTAAATGTGTGTCCCAGTAATGTTTATTAGTAACTTTACACAATTCATTTTTGGCCTCCCTCGGAAATGGAACCCTAAAATGCTGATAGAGTCATACCAAGCTATGTTGGCAGCGGTTATGATAGCACAGACGGTACAAGTGTTATTTAAACGTGAAACTTCTATGAAATTATGACGTTTACTTAACACTTGCACCATCTGGGTTATCAAAATCGATGCCAACATACTCGTAGCTTGGAATAACTCGTCATCGTCATAAGGTTTCTCAAATATTACATTAATTAGGCCATAATCCTCAATAAACCTTTTTTACTCGTGTACAAATACTGCATACTTCTAATAATTCTAATTACGGATATTTACAACAATGCTGATAAATAATACAGATTTTTAGTTTTAAAATAAACCATACATTTCCAACTACGGTCGAGACATTATATAAAATTGTCCTGTTACTATCAGAGCTGGAACCTTTATTTTGTTCGAAGAGGGTGCACTTTGTCGCAGACAGAGACTCTAATGATTAGTATCTCCTACAAATGCGATGTTTCAATAGCTTTGTTTCCGCACGCCCCGAGTCGCTCGCCTCGCGTTGCGGTCAGGCATAGCTCGAAACTCTGTGTTCACTTATTGTGGGATTTACATTGATTACAATTTATAATAACGTTATCTACCATGCAAAATCCTCTAAAAATCGGCAGATTAGAATTTACGAACTCAAAACCAAATTTTACCCACGTATTTCCACGAATAGAAGAATATTCTCCATGGTAATTTACCTGCTGATAACTAGGCTGTACTGGCTAGGTATATATGTACAGCAGCGCCACAGTGCAGTAAGATTTACAACGGGTATTTTCGGGGTTCTAGAATTTTATAGCCAACATTTTTTCCAACTCTAACCACCAAATAAAACTACAGCGAGTGCAAAAGCAAAAATCACTTAACAATAGCGTCCAACAGACCGCACTAGACAGACACTCGCCATGGGAATACTCAGCACAATCTGCTACAGGCCTCGACAGGCGCGGCTACGTCTGGCGTGCCAACAGACAGCCAAATAGTTACAGTCTACTCATAACTACACTATGCGGTTCTTTTAAGAAGTGTATGCATCCATACGAGTAAGCGTTTGCGGCGTACCTACAAAATTTAACTACTAAACCGACTACAGTAAGAGCGAGCAATGCACCGCGAACTCGGCCATGTTTGTCAAACATCTGTGTTTTATATTCAGTCTGGGATCTCTCGCGAGACTCACAGTTTGCTAATGATTCACATACCTACATACGCACCTATCTTAGTATTATAAGTACATATATTATTATACCGTTCATGTTTGAATTCTAAAAACTTAGGTAGGCGAATGATATGCTACTTATATGCCACAAGCCGTCAAGCTTGACACAACATGCGACAAGCCACATTAAAATTGATCTACGAGAGGATAATGTCAATTCTGTAATTAAGGTGCGTTGGGATACGATGGAATATTTGTATTGATGAGAGTGGTGTTACATAAAAAATACCTTTTTGGTACGGAACCCTGAAAATACAAAGATGTATTGAAAAATTGTACATTAGAGGGTAAGAGCAAATAATAGACTTTCTGGTTCCATCGATAACACTCAGGTAATACGGTAAAAATATTTTGTTTTGTTCAACACATAAATACTGGCCGGAAATGGAATGGTGGCGGTATAATATCAATCTACTTTATAAATCCATGTAGGAATGCTATAGCAATAGATAGGGTTTCGAATGTAATGTTTCTCCATAACCTTACCCTACCTTAAACGAGTTACAGACTTCGAGAGTGCCCTTACCGCGTACTACGCATATGCTTATTCAAGGCTGTCCTACGGTCTCGTATTGTGGGGAAATAGTTGTGATGTTGAGACAATTTTTATATTGCAAAAAAAATGCATCAGGATACTGGTAAATATCGATCAATTGGACTCCTGTAGACCTTATTTTATTAAGCATCAAATACTCACCCTGGCCTCGATGTACATCCTTGAAATAAGTAAATTTGTCAGAAAACATATTAACCTTTATTCACTACTAACAGACAATAGAAGAAACAACCGAAATTTAAATAAACTAGAATTGCCTTTCTCGTCATTAAAACTTGTTACATCTAGTCCTCATTTTATGTGTATTAAAATTTATAATCACCTTCCGAATTCGTTGTAAAACATAGAAAATTACAAATTGTTTCAAAATAAGTTAAAAATCTTCCTTACTGATAAGTGCTTTTATAATGTAAAAGACTACTTCGATGAAAAATTTGATTAGTAATGCTCGTATTCTTAACAATATGTAATGTTAAATTATTTGAAATGTATTATTTCTTAGTTTTAAGTTAACATTAGTTTATATGTTGCTGTGTCCTTACAGGACGTCACTAAAACGAACCACATAACATATGTAACACCTTTATAACTGGTTTGTGATATGCAATAAACAATTCATTCATTCATTCATTCCATAAGATAAAAGAGAAAAGATATTATACGCGATTTAGAATTACGGAGGACTTTAGATCTTACCCCTGTTTTCGACCGCCACAATGCACCTTACTCTAAATATAACATTATTTTATTTTTATTACTACCAGCTTTGACACCTTCCTTTACTACTGTCCTGAAGAAGCTCAAAATCGGGAATTTTTGAAGAACCAGGGCAGAGGGCTTTGCCCAGCAGTGGGACACAATAAATAACAATAGTACATTGTGCAACGAGGGGGGTAAGTGAAAATTTGGATACGAGGGTGGTAATTCCCGACAGCCGCAGGCTGGAGGGAATTAAAGACCCGAGTTTGCAATATTCTTACCCCCGGAGTTACACACAATATTTTTCATCACACTTGCGAAGGAAAAACTAAATTTCAAACGAAATAATTCTTAAATACGGTGACATATCAAACATTCGTCCGCCATTTTGTAATTTCTTGACAGATTAGGAATCGAAGGCCTAGGCCTATTCGGCATTCAGCCACGTTTAAAAAATATTTTAAACGGTTGTTAAATTAATTAATTTAAGTAATTTTAAACATAAACAAAAATATTAAATTATAAACGTCAGTATTTTAAAAGTAAAAGTCATTTATGCTACTTGGTTTGTATGAAAAAGTGACTTTAGCTTTTTTACAATCCATAACTCCCGCGGGAACAAAATAGGCCTTTGTCCTTCAGTACACCTGCCTGAAATAAGATCTTTTTCGAGTATGTGTGATGAAAATATATTTTGCTTTTACGTTTGTTACGCTACAATAGGCGACGTTCTTACGGTATTTATGCTTTACGACATTTGTGAGCAAAACGGGGATTTTTTTAAATGTGGTAATCTGTCATCTAATTGCTTATGATGGGAGGTAATTCAGAATCAATTTGGTTTTTAACAACAATGTCAAATGTAAACAATGGAAGTCTTATCGCTAACAAGTGACCTCTTTCAGACAACCTTTTTCCAAGACGGTATATGTTTGTATTTATTGTTTATTTATAATAGTAGTGTTTAGATAGTGACTTATCTCTCTGTACTGATTTTCTGTTTGGCCCAATGGTTGACTGGTAGAGAATGCCTTAAGGCATTAAGTCCGCCATTTGTACTTTTTTTGTATTGTGCAATGAAGGTTAAATAAATAAATAACCTTTGGGTACACATATGGTTGAGATTATGATTAACGCGCTATCATAATTTAAGTAGGTACGTTAGTTAGGTTTAGAGGAATATTACAAATATTATAATTATATTTATTATTTATCGTATTGTAAAGTCTGTTTCGGTGTATTGCTTGCGACATCTTGTGGTCGGTAGAGAGCAAGCTCTCGAACTGGGATTAACGATTGCATTTGACAGAATCTGCAATTGGGAGTCCTATTTTCTCTGGTAATAAATTAGATAAGGTTGCACAACACCGACTGTGTTAAGTAAGCTAGAACATACATACTTTATCAATTTTAGATAAGTACGTCATAACAACATTATACATTTAACAAACGTAAGGAAAACATACTAAATAAACAGCCTGTATGAGTTTAGTTGGTATATTATTGTTGGGTTTCTTTCCGGTTACTGAACATGAGCAACATTAAAAAAATATTGTTTAAAATAATTTGATAACCCTATCGTAGTCATTGGTATATTACTTTGTATAATAGGAATAGGGGTTGGTTACGGGTACAGTTGTATCAGAGGTTGGTTGTCACAGCAGCCATGATAAACAACTACGAAAGAATAAGTTCTTCTACCGGTGCGTGTCTAAAGATCGCAAGAGGCCTCCTTCTTTACATAGCGAATGAGTCGATGAACTTTTTCCTTCGTTTAGTGGTTTATTATGGCCGCCGTGATAACCGACCTCTGAGACAACCATGCCTGGCACGATCGTATTTGTATTTTGTTTAAAGTCATAGAGTGATCATAAAATTATAAGTTTTTCAATTTTAGTAATGTAACTACAATGAACCAATCAAAACATAACAACGACTAGTTTTGATAAGATAAGATAAATGTTTATTTGCAAGAATGTAGGTACATAGGTTACAAGATGTTAGTGTGATTATTCGGGTTTCCATTAGCATTCAGCCATTTATTGGCGTGCAAAATTGTGTTGCATTTTATACACACAGTAAATAAATGTCAACATATCATAAGAGACTAATTAGCAATCATAACACTATCTTATATAAATTAGAAATACATACATCAAATTCATTTACAATTAATTCTATGTCAAGTTACCAAATCTAAATTATAAAAATTAATTAAAAATAAAATTATCATAGTATACAAAATAGATCATGTTACATTACCAAATTTCAATTAATAGTCACAATTTTCATATAATCAAATGTTAATCTAATAGAAATTCATTTACACTATAAAAACACTTATCAATTAACCACTTACTAAGCTCTTTCTTAAAGATTATTTCTGGTAATTCTTTGAATTTGCCCGGTAACTTATTAGAAATTTCAGTGAGAGTTTTTCCTGTAAATATCTGTCCTTTGTAGAGGAATGTAAAGTGCATGTTTGTGCCTCACTTGACGTTTAAATACTTCTGAGCTCTATTTGAACATGTGTGGGTTTGTCTTGACAAAAAGGCAGGTCTCTTTTATGTACATGCATTGCAGAGCATTTGCATGCAGCATGGCATTTGCTTCATGTAGTTCTACATGCTTTCAATGGAAGATTAATGAATTAGTTAGCCAGATTTATTCCTGATGACGTCTTCTTTCTGAAAAGGCCCGTTTAGAGTAGTAGGTAATCGCGAGTTTTCTAGTATAAAGTAACTTAATCTGGTACTAAACATAATAGTTCCAGTATTAATTTCAATTTAAATATGTTGGCATTATAAACATGTGGGTATGTAAATTTGTTGCTGCCCAATTTAATGGCGTTGCTAAATAGCCGTCTTGAAGTGCAAATTGGTTTGAGTGAGAGGTAGTGTTCGCGAGGCGCCTACATGCCTATGGAGGCAGCCGGACTCGCCCGCGTCGCGTAACTGAAGGTATAAGCTGTAACTCCCTTTCACTGGAAGTGCAATCTCACTTAATCATTTCCTGCTCATTACCCGCTCTTTCAGTTAACAGGTTTTGGTTCTTTGCACTAAAGCTTAGACATACCTAACCTGAAAGTGCTAGTTGTGCCTGGAGCCGTGGTAAAATATTGTCTCGCCATAATTGGAAAATCGCTTTGACGTGGCGATATCATGTTGTGACACATTATTATGTGGCGTCAATAAATTCGCGTCATGTCTTGGGACGTCATCTTGTCGTGTCATGTCCCGCAAAGTCATGCCACGTCACCGACCTCTGCTACACGCGTTGTTGACTTATCGAAATTGCGTTGTAAAGATGATTCTGAGGTTCTCTTATAAGCCACCTTTTGCTAACTACAATAGCCTGAATAATCGACTCTATAAAAGCACATGTTACATATCCTTTACAGTGATGACTACGAGAAGTTGGCGCTAAAGCCTCATAGTATGCCAAAACACAAACCTTAAATAATCTAATTGTAAAGCTATGGTCAGGATTCCCGGAGTCTCAAAGAAAGGTTTTTTTATGAACAGATCATCGAAGCCAATTTCCCAGAAATATAAGTACTATTAACAAAAAAAAAGTGTAAGGCCATAATTTTACAATTAAAAATTTCCCTTAATTACAACAGACAATTTTAGACTGAATCGTTTGATAATCTAGTTTAAAGACGGTTCAGTTTCTTTTCCTTTGCCAAGCACTTCACTTTTCGTCTGTGCTTGTAATACTAACGCTACATAAGGGGATGGTTTATAAAGTAAATCGACATTGAATTCAATAAAAACGATAACTTGACGTTGGTTGTTCAGGACAAGGTAAAGCATTAATATCTAGACAAATCGACGCCGAATGCACCCTAACAATATATACTTATGGGTAGTACTGCTGTTTATTATATACATATATCTGTGCCTGTAATGATTTTACGTAGCTTCAGATACCATAGTTAAAAAAAAGCAGTTAATTTAAGTTTTTCATACAAAACTTGTTTTTGCTCTATTTCGTTTCAACTTCAACTTCAACATTTATTCAGCAAATAGGCCACAAGGGCACTTTTACACGTCAACATGGAATTTACATACAAGCAAAAACAAGCACATCAACAATTAAGTATATAATACGTTTGCTTTATACGCTGGAACTATATAGGTATATAAACCAATTACAGGCATAGATAGACCGCATGTCATTGTGGCCCATGGAATTGGTACATTTTACCTAACATCAAATGAGGTAGTTCTGTTTTTTTAATATGTTGGTAGTGATGAAATGGTAATAACAAATACAAGTTTTCCACCTCAAAAGCCCTTGGGATCATTGAAAAGTACATGACAATCGATTAAATTTTAGGACTTTTTTCAGTTGTTGTTATTTATTTTTACCCAGATCTGGAGTAATGGCAAAAGTCACTATAGTGTGCATAGTGCCATTTCTTTAAGAAGAAAAAATTAATTGACTATATTTCTTTCTTAAGCCAAATAGTTCATAAGATACGGCTTCTCAAAGGTTTGTAAAGTTTGAACTAACTGTAACTCAAAAAAGGTTATACCAGCAGCTGTGGTTGCAGGAAAACAGGACTCCAATGTTCAGCTGTTTGCAACTACATCAATGGTCAATCGTGTGAGAATATACAGGACCGGTGATGTATGCCGACATTGAAGAACCATTTATTGATAATCCACCATCAAATGACCGGCCTGGTGAGGTTGACGAAGAAATGCTACCACACACGTTGGCCCAAAAAGGACTGCTGTGGATTCAGAGGACCAGCCTGATTCATCAAAGATATACAAGAGATACGAGTTATAACAATTTCCCTCGCTGTACTGTTTATTATACACACAATGATCCGAAGGGCTTTCGAGGTGGAAAACTTAGATTTGTCATTACTATTTCATTACTACCAATATGCATAAAAGACAGAACTACCTCATTTGATGTAAGGCAACCCCTCTTTTTAAAGTTCTGTACGCAAAGGGTCAAACGGCACCCTATTATTGAGACTTCGCTCTCCGTCCGTCCGTCCGTCTCTCACCAGGCTGTATTTCACGAACCGACAGTTGACATTTTCACGGATGATGTATTTCTGTTACCGCTATAACAAAAAATACTAAAAACAGAATAAAATAAATATTTAAGGGGGGCTCCCATTCAACAAACATATTTTTTTTTGCCGTTTTTATAAATAATGATACGAAACCCTTCGTGCGCGAGTCCGACTCGCACTTGCCTGGTTTTTTGGTATGATTTCTATGTATTATTGAGTGTGTGTAAAGTTTCATTACAATGCAACATGTAGTTTTAAAACGAGAACATAACTTCGTTTGTATGGGAATGGAATGGACCCGGGTATGTCCTTAAACTACGTCCAAAAGAGAGGTATGGGCAATGTGAATGTCATCTCGCCTTGTGTGGTAGGGCACAGCACAGCAGATGTCATTCCAGATCTAGAGCAGAGCCCAACTAGGGAAGTACCTCCACCTTACAGAAAACCGCAGCCAAATAACACTTGACCCTACTCATAGTGTTGTGTTCCTGCCGGTGAGTAAGGTTGCCAGAGCTCAACGAGGGGGGTGGGGTTAGGGTCGGCAACGCGCATGTAACTCCTCTGGAGTTGCAGGTGTACATAGGCTACGCAGACTGCTTACCATCAGGCAGGCCGTATGCTTGTTTGCCACCGACGTAGTATAAAAAAAAAGAAGGTAAAATTTGGCCGAATTTGGTGGGCGATGCTGCTACTAATACTACTTACTAACAACATAAAAAATATATAAAGCTTAATCAAAATTTAACATATATATTCAAGAACACCCACATGTATAAACGTATGAATATATATCTCAAATTTTTTTTCTTAAGTAATCGTACAGTTTGAAAATCTCATATAAAAATAGCTTTATACAAATAATTACTTATTTAATTCTTTAGGTTCAGATGGCTCTTTTAAATCAAATATTTATATCATCTTAAAGGAAAATGCTGCCCAATTTAGGTTGTTTTTTCAAGTAATCCTTTCTAGGAGCCATGCTACTGCAGCGCGTGAGCGATGAAATTCACAGCATTTCTGAAAGGAGATAAAAGTTTCATATTGGACGTTTTCATTCCTCCTTAAAAACGAAAACTAAGATGCGAGACTCCAGCAGTACTTTTCTGAATAAGCGCTGAGCGTTTGAAGAATTGCTGAGAGAAATAAAATATGTAGTTGTAGATACTTATTCATCGTGAATTTTATTCCGTTGATAAGTTGCTTGAATTTGCAAGTTATGAACTAAATAATACAGTAATGGGAGTTGTTGATAGCTTTTTGGCACTGTTTTCCATTATATAGTGGGTAGTTGCCCGCGGCAAATATTATATATAATACATGCAGGTAAATATTACTTGGTCGGTTTTTCAATTCAAATTAGTCATCAAACAAGTTACCAATTAATTTCTCATTCGATTTAACGTTAGAATACCAAAGTTAACAGTCAAAAAACATTCCTAGATCAAATAGCAATTTCGTGTTTATTGCCATAACTACAATGAAATATTAAATGCAAGTGACGTCACCTGTGCGAATATTTGGGAACAGTGGTGACGTACTCATTTTAAATGTGCATATTTTTTGCATTTCCAATCAATTTTGCGCACGGCTTTTATAAAGTACATTAACATTCACGGCATGTGCGCACATCTGCGGTGACAATCGATGTTATATGTCTTATCGTTTTGTGCAACAGTAACGATATTAAATAAATGATTTATCACATCATACTGCAGAGCATTGTACTCAATGTTGCGCAATACCTTTGTTATTATTTGTTTAACCTCCGATTCCAGTATTTTAGTTTATTTAGATCATTTCCGTCAGTAGTAAAAATTAAAAGTAGTAGTCAGCATAAATATAGAAGAATGCCTAAAAGTATCTGCCACCCTCTAATTGTTGTATATAGACTCGTTGTAGTTTTAGAAAAGCATTGTAGTTTTTTTAAAGGTATTAGACAATGACAGATCGCTATTGCTGAACGATTTAACATAAGTATACTATAAAAGTATAAATAGTTGTACGTTACGTACAAATAGCCATACATCTGATGTGCCCTGCAGACAAAATGTGAACAAACCGCAATATGGCATTTGATTAGGCAAGAATATTCAAGTCAGTTAATCCTAATGCTTTTAAAGGGGACGGATCTTTTTTTATTTGGTTGGTTAACTAATGTATAAGTACCCCAAAATGTAAAAAAAAACATTGTTTACATTTGTTCAATTACCTAAAGAAATACACTATAGACACGCGTGTTTTCTTGTTACTTATCACAAGTGATTTATTTTTCGAGTTCTCGTGCCACTGAGTTTTATATTCGTCTCGACGAAGGACACATTTCTCGAGCTTTCTCGCCACAAGAATTCTCGAGCAGAAACCCTAGATGGTGGCAAAACGGCCGAGCCACATATTTTGACTAAGGTGTAGAGTTTGTGAATTTAGAGCTTGTAGAGTTAGGGCGTCTACATATAAGAGTTAGAAGCTTGATTGTACATGAGATCTGATAACTTTTTGACAGTGCGAGCCCTATGGTTGCGTTTTGGCAACATTTTACATGAAAATGTTTGTGATGGGATAGTTCCTTACTAAAACGTTTATATTTGCATTGCGTCTGTCGCTGATATCATACTGTATCTCAGCTTGAGGAGGTGCTCCCGAAACAACTCTAATACATCTGGAAAGGGCACAACGTTTTGTGCTAAAGGTTATGCAATCTCTGTGTATCTGGACTCCCACAGAATATTTGTATAAAATTGCAAAAGTTCTGTCAGTTAGACAACTATATTTTAACTAGCAGTCATAGTAAAATATAAATTGAACAAACAGTGTAAGAAATACGAGTAGATAAGATGCTCCAACATCTCTCCAAAGAAAGCAAAAATTTGGTCTGGGAATTAATACTGACCAAACTAAAATAGTGACCAACGACAACGAAAACCCGATTAATGTAGAAGTAAATAAGATATAATATGTAAAATAATAATTATATATTATATAACTCGGAAAACTAATATCATTCGACTCCAACAGATACGAGAATGAAGTAAACAGAAGAATAAACAAATAAACACGACATGGTAAAAGTATTGGGCAGAAAAGAAATCCTCAAAGGAAATTACAGTTTGAACCTCAAGAAGATCGTTATGGCCTACATATCTTGTCCTCCTTAACATACGGGAATCAGACTTGGAGAAACATTTACGAACAAGATCGAGAACAAAATCTCGTCTTGTCAGCACGCAATGGAAAGAAGCATCCTGAAATTGAGAAGAAGATAAAACACGAAATATAGACAAACGTATAAAAACAAATATCGAGGATGCATTACAACATGCCCCGACACTGAAATGGAAGTGGGTAGGCCACATAGCTAACTAGATATCAGCATAACAGATGGACATGACAAACAACGAAGTGGGTTAGTCCCACTGGAAAAAGACACGAAAGGCAACAAAGAAAAAGATGGGTTGTACAAACGGCTGGTAAAAATTGGATGATCACAGTTCTAGACCAGTCCACACCTCTCTACCCTCAGCCCTCACAGCGGCATTGCCCTTGAGTCATCTTAGATGTCGCTTTTTGTGGGGGCGAGTCACCGATTGTCGGTACAAATTGTACTTATAAACTAGTTTATTTATAAGTCCGGTTTTACATCCCATAGCCCAGTATTTGTTTCATCGCTTTTAACCAATGGCCAAGCTCATTTTTAGATTCCCATCAACTCCCATAGTCCTTACACCATGTGGCGGGTGCTGCCTATGGGTGAGTCCCATGATACCGACAAGGGTAGCATCCGCTCGGTGTACTTCATACATCTCATTCATCAAAATATCGTGATTTTACGATACGATAACATGATAATTGATAAACTTACCCTTATATTTTTCTTCCACCAATTTACTCAAATGACATGTCGATCCGACTGACGGCAAATTGGTGGATGAGGGCATAGAGATAACTGTCAATGTCTGTGTGTCACGCGTAAATACTAGGAAATTGGTGGATGATGGAATCCTAGTTGTGTTTCACTGTCAAAACTGACACATACGCTATCGAGAACGTAATTTACTTTCTTCTTTATACATTTCGCTTGGACATATAAATCATCATCATAAATCATAAATTATTTATTTGCGTGAATAGGGTCAGATTACAGTTGTTGTATATACATAAAGTTTCTTCTAATTCAACCGTCCACAAACAGCATGCAAATATTAAATGTATTTCTTAAACTAAATATTTGTTACAATATACATTAAGTACTCTACATTATATTGTGAATTATTCAAATTATCCTTAAGTGAATAAAACATTTTATTTACCAGACATTCATGTAGTGTTTTCTTAAATTTATTAATTGGCAAGCATTTAATATCAGGTGGCAACTTAATAAATATTTCTACACACATTGCAGGGCAATTTTTGTTAAAAATAGCAGTTTTTTTTTGCATTCCAACTACAAGTCTTTCACCGTTTCTGGTATTTCTAGGGTATATATCACTAGCTGTAATAAATAATTCAGGGTGTTGTTTTACAAATTTGGCTGCTACAAAAACATACAGGCAAGGAAATGGCAGAACTTCAAGCTTAAGAAACATCGGTTTACATGAATCGAGAGGACCAATACCACAGATTGCACGAATACATTTTTTTTTGACAATGCGGTACTCTTATAATATCTACCCCATTACAGCAGATTGTGAGTCCATATCTGAGAATTGATTCTACATATCCGTAATAAGCAGCCATGACAGTTTTGTAACCAGATGTTCTACGCAATCTGTTAAGGACATAAACGATCCAGACATTGAGAGAGAGACATTCCATTTATTATTTTAATTTAATCAATGAAATGCTTAATCATGTTAATTTTAATGTCTAGTATTTAAATCGATTTAAATTTTCGTTTTTATTTTAATTCTTTTTATAAATGTTATATGTATATGGATCAATGTTGTCTGCAATAAATGATTTAATAATAATAAACATTTATATGCGAGTACGAGCGAGATGCATAGAAAGTAAGTTACGTTCTCGATAGCGTTTATGTCAGTGCCGAATTGGTGGTAGCCAGACAGGACCACGAAAGATTAATTAGGATCTAATTTTGTGTTTGACTGACATATCATCTTCCAATACAACAT
The DNA here is from genome assembly GCF_033807575.1 of Cydia pomonella. NCBI lineage: Eukaryota > Metazoa > Arthropoda > Insecta > Lepidoptera > Tortricidae > Cydia > Cydia pomonella. The sequence continues at coordinate 12,639,384 of NC_084703.1, read as the reverse complement.
GCATCTCATTTGGAAACAATATATTTGTGGAATTCTTAATTTCATGCATTCTCTGCAACACAAGTCATGGAAGCCGATTCTGTTTTATTAATTTGAAATGGGTTTTATCTTATTTTTATACGACCTTGACTATGAGCACCAGTCATCGTTACGTTACGCATAATCAAACAGCGTTACGCCACGCATAACCAAGCAGGTATTCAGTTCTCGCACTGCGCGTATGAGATGCCTAGAGGCCAATTCAAATTTCGAATGTACATTTTGACATGAAACAGTATCTAAATAGGTTTAAAAAACTTTATTTCTCAAAGAAATTTACATCTCGAAATACGAGTATATTTATCTTGAATCACAAGAGCATCAAAAGAGCAGTTTACATTAGTAGGTACTCACTACTTTAAAACATATTTAAAATTGCGTCTATCGCAAATCTACCTTGTTACCCCCCAAAGTGCCGACGATGATAATTGAAATAATGAAACAAATGAGTTATCATTCCCGCATGCATTTCGCTCGTACTTGCCTACACATGTATTGCACGAGCGAATGATGACCAAATGACATCATTTTGAATTGGCCTGGTGGTCGTATCAAAATTACATGAACACAATACCAAATTGTTAAAACAGAAGCTTCACGAGTGTCTGGAGAAAGCTATTAACATATAATTATACACACACGACGGTGTTGCTTGCACAAGGATGTTAATCCTGCCGTGATCGACAAATCTAATTGCGAGATTCTGTGCATTTGAGATTCTACCTCAGTATATGTAAGTATATCGTCAATCTAGTTATTTCTACTAGAATAACATTTCTAGTAGATACCTCAATAGGGATGTCCAAAAATGAATTATTAAATTAATCAACGTAAATGACAACATCACTTAACGCATATTTTGCTTGGAGGATTTAACAACTGGAGACGCCTTGTCTGTAATTTTCTGTATAAAAAATTCTGCGCTTTTGGCGAGGGACTGCTCCTCCCTCGCAATTGTTTGACTATTTGTACGTTGCGTAAAAGTTAGACAAACGTCAGTCCATACAATACATATGTCAATTGGCCGATGTTTTCGACAGAAGGGTAAGCTCTTAAAGGCAACTCCAGTTGTTAAATCCTCTAAGCATATTTTGACATGATTGTCGTGGTCCACCGTGGTAGGGTACTATGCCATTTGGCTTTAATTCCGCAATTTGTATAATGTTATTATTTTGTGCATTAAGACGTGTGGTTACATTTAACTGATACATAATGTTAGTAAAGTACATAATGTGCAGAGTTGATACTAGCACGCTAGTCGTACTGGGACCAGGAGAGGTTGATTGCCCACCTCCGAGCTCGCAAAATGTATTCAGATACATGCACATTTTAATATGACGGCCGGCAGGTTCTACGTGAAACTGCAATTTGAATTTCAATTAAACGGCTTTCGAGTAAGTCTTCTTGCGCCATCGGGGATCTTTTAGAGGATATCGTTTTGAATTATACGAAGCATGTATTATATAATACAACTCGCCCCGTGACCCGGTCCAACAATTCGGCTCCCGGCATGGACCCATGCGAGGGTGGGTGGACAAACCCGATAACTAGAGCAAAAGGGTTTTTGAAATAGGAACTATACTCGCATGTGACAAACGTGGAGTTATTTTAAATGAGTTTGTAATAAAAAAAGGAAAGGAACCAGATAATTGGTTTTAATTTCGTACAAAAAAAATTACAAAATAATAAGTACCTATTACACTTTTGCGATTTTCCCTTGAACTTAGATAATAATAATAATGGCCATTCAGCACTGTAGCGATGATAAATAAATAAATTGCAATAATTAATCATAATAACTTAACAAATTTTATGCAAAAATGTTCACTTGAATCCAATTTAAGATGAATTATTTATAGTAAACACCCCTATAATGGAACAAGCACCAGTAATGGAATGGTATGGACAAATCCTGTAAAACAAGTATTTACCATCAGTTTTTAATCGCTGGCAACATTTTTCTTTAAACAAGAGCCAAAAGAGCTGCTTAAGTTTACTTTTTCATTGATATTTGTTAGTTTGAAAATGAATGGCGCCATACATCCCATGACTGGAGCAAAAAAAACATGACGAATCTATAAGGGTTCCGTTTTTTGCCATTTGGCTACGGAACCCTAAAAAAACATCGTTTTTATTGGTTAATAATATTGAAACCAATTGTAGTAGCTTTCATTCAATACCTACCTAGCAAACATAAAGGACGAATTGGAGATTCAACTTTTAAAGCATAAAGTGGTAGAAGTAGAAACTGTGTTAGATGTCGGTGAAATATCAAAAACAATCCAATTTTTTTCTTAAATATCTCATGATTGGTGCCGTTAACATTGGTACAATTAAATTTTGAGTGAAAATAACGGGCGTCATTTATATATTTATATATACTATTTATTTAATATTTTATTCGGTCTACAACAGCTAACCTGGCAATGATAGTTTCATTCAACCAAGTAATCAAAAAGTTTTCAGTAAAATATTATGTCTTATTATATTTTATTTATATTAACAAATAAGTAAGTATATAGGTGGTTAATAAAGCGTAATAAAGTTATATGTACGTAATAAATGTCAAATAATTGCGAAATAAAATTTATATGAAGTTCTGGAACATCTAAACTCTGGTGTGGACGTATGTATATAGATTACAGCGAATATCGTTCGTATATTATCGTTAGAAAATATATTTAAAAGCTGGTAACTTGTTTATAGCTTAAAATAATCCACGAAACAGCCACGTTAGTTTTCAAGTAGTAGATCTGTAAACGATGACGCATCATTAGTTACAGACTTAACAAACATTGATTCAGATATCTCTTCAATAACTGGCACGGAGAAGGTGAATGGGTAAACTTTGTAGTTGCGCCTTGAGAAGGCTGTTTTAGCTACGAGCGTTAATTAAACACACCATTACACACACAGATAAGCACATATATTGAACGTGGCTTTGGGAGTAGTGTAATCTAATAATATGGTTGTTAAGCAACTACCGTTAAACCTTTTTTGCCATGGTAAAATTATCCGCTGATAAATTGATTAAAATGTTACCGTTATAATTAATTGATTCATGGCTTATCCATCATTCTGAATTCTATGAATGGGCCATTATATAGAGCCCATTTTACTCTTGGTTTTGTTCTCAGTGTCAATCAATAAAACATGTCTCCGTCTTAAATGTATTTTATTTACATTTAAACAAAGAAAGTCCATTGTTTACTTATAATTTGCCAATACAGTCCTATCTAACAACGAAGGTACCTCAGCTTAACTTTATTTAAATTAGTTTACCTATTTACTCTTTTGGCTATAAATTGTTACATTTGAATTGAATAAAATGTAGTAGGTGTTTTGTAATCTCACGAATTTGGTATTGTGCGTTATTTTAATTGAAGTTGGGAGTTAAATTACGTTTACTTATATCTCGACATATATGACGTGTCTTTATGCCAAAGATAAACCCAAGGCGTTTATGGAGGGAGAATCACTAGATTCCAGCATTTTGATTTTATTTGTTTACTACGTCGGACTCGTCTGCCGTTTTTTATTACTGAATTTGGATTGAGCTTGTAGCTTAAGACGATATTATTTGCCAATTTTCATAATTTTAAGTCAATGGAAATTACCCTAAAAATTTTGAATCACTCGAAAAAAAAAAACGTTTTTTGAAGAATAAATGGCCGTATCTTTTTTTACGTTAATTTAGAAGTTTGATTTTTTTACACCCAGTATATGCTTAAGCAATACTGGGTGAAATTTATTTCAACTCGATACCTCCACGCGTTGCCGAGATAAGGCATCTTGACGGATAACAAAGTGATCTTAATAAGGGTTGTGTTTTTTTCCGTTTGAGGTACGGAATCCTAAAAATGAATAGTTAGACAATAAGTGGTGTTATCGTTAAAGAGCGATCTTCAGGACGATTCTAGAAAATTGACATAAATGATACCCGGTTTCATTAGTCATTCCATTAGGGATTCAATTGCTTAAGCAAAACTATTATAATGGTCTCACTATTGAATCCCATTTACGTAGAGGACGAGGAAATCCACGAGCAAGCTTTGCACAACAACTAAAAGAAAAAGAAAATGTTCTGTCTTATAAGGACCTAAAGAACTTTTCCGATGACCCCGAAAACTGCCGTCTACTCTACCGTCCGGGTCCGGGACGAGGCATCCGTCATTTCGTTTTCTATAGAAAGCATTTCGTGATCACCGGTCACTTGTCATAGAAAAAGAAGTGTCGTTGCCCGGACCCGGGCCATCCCAGCGTGAGTCATCCATAAATTATGATGACGATGAGTAAGTAAAAGAAAAGGGAAAACATGTTACGTAAAGGAACTTTCTGGACAGTATAAAATTGAAACGGACCTCAAATAATCGTCATTTAACCAAAATGACTTGAACCTGATAAGAAAAACTTTCAAAGACAAAAACAGATACTATTTACCTATAATATTAAAATTAGTGCATTTTAGGGGTCCGTAGTACGTAAACTAACCCTTAATAACCCTTATAGTTGAGTCATGTCTTTCTGCCCGTAGTGCCCGTCTGTCCGTCTGAGGATTTTGCTCCTTGATCGTTATTGCTAGAAAGCTGTATGGCATGGATATATAAATTAATCATGCCAACAAATTGTTATATAAAAGTAGGAAAAAAATGAGGTACGTACCTGCCCTACACGTAAAGTAGGGATACATTTTTTTTTCGCTTCTACCTTATGGTGTGGGGTTTCGTTGAACAGTTATTTCAAAACGAATGGGGGGTTTCATAAACATTTTTTTTATGCAGCAAATAATCTCACCGATTGAAAAAAAATACGCTCTCCACCTAACTTTTAAACTCTTGGTCCAAAAAATAAAAATCGTGAAAGTAAAATTATAGCCAACATGGTCGGTTCAGCCGTTTGAGTAATCGCAAAAACAGTCCAATCAAATTAGATCCATAAGAAGCGTTTTGAGGAACTAATTTCCAGCTAGCTCGAAATCGTTTTAAATCGAGTTTGCGCAATTCCAAGAGGTGTCTATACATTTTGTGAGTCATAGAAGATAAATTTATTTTTGGATTGCGAAACCACTCGATATAGAAGGAACCCACCATCTACTAGAATGCCACTAAATACAAGCAAGGTTTGGCGGATCAGACACTAGCGTAAAGGCGTTTTCGGATTTTTAACAACATATACCAAAAATTAAGAAATTCAAAATGGCGGTTATACAGTCAGCATCAATAGTAGCGGATGAAACAACGCGCCAAAAGTATCTGACATCCCGGATAACTTTTCCAAATATAGATAAATTTCTAAAATTCACGTTTCCAAAGTATATCTTTTACGGTCTTAGTTGTTCTATATTATAGCCATCACGTTTTGTTAATCCGCTACTTTTGATGCTGACTACAACTTTGACGACGAATTCATATTAAGGTACCTTAAGCCGAGCCGAGCCGTTTTCGATTTACAAGCAAAATACTGAAAAAAAGTAAAAAAATATATGTACACCTCCTGGGATTGCGCAAATTCGGATTACACGCATTTAGGACCAAATTATTACTCATAAAAACGATTTCCAGTTTGCTGGACAGGAAATCAATTCTTCGCAAAAATCTTATTTGATTGATCTAATACTGGTTATAATTATAGTTGTCTGAGTACCCATAACACAAACCTTCTTAAGCTTACCGTGGGAGTTAGTGTAGTGTATTCTTGTTAGAATATCCCCTATAATATTTAAATATTTACACTTATGTTATATATTTCCCTAACAAAATGTTATTTCTCTGCGCCCGCCTCTTGTCGGTCTCCTTAGACCTTTTGATGTAGGTATAGATTGCGTAGGTACGCTCTTGAGTACTGAATAGTGTATACGAGCACGGATATTCATATTAAATGAATTTGTATTGAAATTGCTGTCCCTTCGGCCGCGAACGCAACCAGAGCTTCGTAACCAGATGCGATCGAAAACTATTTCTGCTTTGTACGAAACCGGTTGCGATCAAAAACTAATTCCGTCTTACTAGTTATCAGTTACGATCGAAAACTTTTCTTTGTTGTACGAAACCTTTCGACCGTTGATAAAGTCAGCTAAGATTATATTTATACACCTTGTTATACAGTATAAGTACTGTACACGTTATATCATCAGTCAAAAATCAGAACACAAAAATGTACCAGTTGATAATATTCAAATACTTTGTTGGCAAATACAATGTAACATTGTTCCTTAAAAGACACTGGCTTAAGAGACATGGAGCACTGACATTCAGGATAAGAAATTATCATGAGTATCATGACAAAATATTTGAAAAAGAAACCTATAGCTAGATGGCCCAGACATTGGTTTCGTATAAGAACGAGAAGTGTTCGATCGTAACTGGTTACGGGTAAGACAAAATTAGTTTTTGATCGCAACCGGTTTCGTACAAGGCAGAAATAGTTTTCGATCGCATCTGGTTACGAAGCTCTGGTTGCGTACGCGGCCGAAGGGATTGCTGTCTGTATATGAGTCAAGTTGAATCTGTGCTACGCCGTAGCGTAATACGTCGCAGCGCGTAGTGCTACAACCTATTTTAGTAGCGGAAAATCCAACTTACGAGTTATATGCGCTAGAGAAAAAATAAATTGGACAAATTAATTTTAACAAGCAGAAACGTCTGCGAAGGATGCTATTAAGCTTAGAATAAATTTAAAAGTGGAAAAATACTGTGTTATAATAGGCCGTGAGTTCATGTCTCACCCAAGACAGTATTTTTCCACTTTTAAATTGGACAAAATTAGGTAGCGCGTAACAGATGATAGTTACCGATATTGTACATAATAGTTTTTTTTCATTGCATGCCATTCAGACCAATGTTTTTTCAACAAAAATAACTTGGATCCCAATAGGACAAAAAATACATATCTTCGTTGGTTAGAATATCTCATTACAATAGACAAAAATCACTAAAATGTATATTATTATCTTATAAATATAAAAATATTTTTAATGTCGTTGTGTTTCATTAGTAAAACGGAACTCAATTGCAATAGAGTTTTATCAACCGAATCAATTCCGCTCGTGTAAAATCGTTTCAGTCGCGTCCAATTTGTGAAGGTATGTGAAAAATATAAATCATCACCAATAGAATAGATTACATAGACTTTGCAGATTTAATCGACAATCGTAAAATTATCGTAATCGTGTCTAAATTACGTTGTCACAACCCTATAATTGTTTCATATTATTTCACTTCGCTCTGCAGCTTACTACATAAAACTAAATAATTGATTACGTTAATACAATTATGAGTAATTCCCAGCTGAGCAACTTTTTGAATCGCGAATTTTCGAAGCTATGATTCTGGCGCGCTGCGGTGCGCTCAGTGCGTGCGTGCGTGCGATAAGGACAACTGCAGCTCGGACTAAAATTCCCATGCAAAAAAATCTAAAACCGAGGTTTCGCTATTGACTGTTTCCTCCTCCAAAACGCAACCTTCGATTCGTGTAAGGTGAGACGGGAAAGGTACCGCACCTTTCCCGTCTCACGGAAGTGAACGTATAGTCGTGATTAGTGTGGTTTCTTGACAAATAAACTAGAAAAATTGCCGTGAGCAAACTTTAAATGCAAATATTATATTAAGTACCTATGAAATTTTAAATAAAATTGCTAGTAATTTTTTAAAATTTAAGGATTTATGAACATAAGATACAGTATATAAGTTATGTGAATTATTTGTGTGGGTTTAATAGCTCAAAACTTGAGTTCCCTGCGGTGGGACTCGGAAGGCGAATGATATAATGTAGTTAAAATAGTTTTTTGTTTATTTAATCTATTTCTAACTATTAAGCTTGCGTGTAAAAAGTGTCTCAAAACATGTATTAATCATTTGCAACTATAGATATACAGGCTGCTAATTTAGTCATCTGCAATAATTTACGGAGTGAATATATAGGTCATAGATCAACTCACAACTGTGAGACGAACCACGTAATCGCGAAAAAAATAGCTGTTTCATACATTTTTGTCTGACCTTGACATTTTCTATGGGATTGTAATTTTTTTGCGATTTCGGGGTTGGTCCTACAGTGAAAGTTGCTCAGTATGACCTATATATTCAGTCCGTAAATTATTGCAGGCCCCGTAGCCAACGTGCCAATCGCTAACGCTCCGTAGCATATCGTAGACATCTCTCTCTATCACTCTTCCATATTAGTGCGACAGTTACAGTTGCGTTTCGATCGCTACGAAGCGTTCACGATTGGCACGTTGGCTACGCCGGCAGATGACTAAATAAACAGCCTGTATGTACATAGTGAACAATAAGTCTGAACATAAAAGTATTGACCGGTGGTCACTTTTTCAAATGTAAATGCTTGATTTCTTGATGTATATACAAAAATCACTATATGTATTCCTTTCTCATTAGAGGAGTTCCCTCGATTCCTCATGAATCCCATCATCAGAACTAAGTTTTAACAAAAACGGGACTAATTATTTATATATAAATTCAATCAGAAATCATTTTCAAAATGGATTTAGATATGACGGAGTTATGAATGCATAGTACAATATGTGTGGGTAGTTTTTATTCAGCTCGCTATCCCTATTTACCACGTTTGAAAGTATGCGCTTTCAAAAAAGGCCACATTCTCATAATAATGGGCTATCATTTTATCAGGCATTATTTTATTCTATTGTATTCACCTAGAAACAATTTTATAATTAATATATCTCGCCATTGGCGTCGGTCCTATCGGCCGTCAGCCCGCATTGCCCCACGCGAACCGCTAATCTTTTTGTCTGGATAAACTTCTATATCTAACTCTAATGATTACTAATTTAGTATAAAATCACTTAAATTTAATAAGTCAACTATTTTTATGCCACTTACTAATAAAAATAGTATTCAAATGTTGCATAAAGCGTTAAATTAATTCAACCAATCAATTGAAAACATATCAATGTCATTTCGAACATCAATCGTCCGAGATAGTACTGCGTTTAGTAGCAAATGTATATACTCGTACTAAACACTAATCAATATGTAAATAGGCCCTCGTACGTATACGCATACGTATACGCTCGTAAGGACCTTATTAGATAAAAATAAATTATTGATTATCTCCGAAATGGAGTTAATACCGGTGGAATACCGGTGTCTTTGAGATAGTTACTTAAATAAACGGCAATAAAAAAACACGGTGTATAAAGTATAGAGCGATTATAGAATTATCTGGTTCTAAGGAAAGATCTTACAATAAAGTTACATAAATGTACATACATGCAACACTATGAAAATGGCCGTATAAACGTTTGCATGGAAACGTAAAGAATGCCTTGTTATAAGCTTCGCGATCGCAAGACCTGTCAGAAACAACTTGGAATTTAGCTTTAGAAGTGAAACCGAGGGGGGGCAGAAGGAGCCTGATCATTTATCAACTTTATCTAGATTTCGCCGGACCGCATCATTTACGGCGCAGAAAGAATCTATAGCAGTAATTTTTCAAAACACCTATCAAAATGTTCCTATGAAAATGTTCCCAGATTGATGTTTCCGTGCTATCGCACGAAGTTCTGGAAGAGAAAAAGTTGCTACACAGAAAAGCCAAGATACTGAATGATTGTTAAATATATGTATAGGAGGTTATTGAACATAAACCTAAGAAACTTAAGTAGTGTGGGACACTATACAAACAACGGTCATGCGTGGGTATTTTGGAAATTGCCACGGTTACCTACATATTAAATGATATTGGGAGAAGGCTAAGCCATTCTGATAATAGGCACGTAATTACCAATATGGACTTATAGAGATTAGGGCTGGATTTCAGAGCTATTAGGAGAACTTCATAGTTTTACGATTATAAAAGTCACAAAGAGGACACGGGAATACCATGATTATTTATTTTACTGTACGCCGTAATAAAAACCATACATAGTTTACCTATGCAAATATAGATTCTTACTAAGGTTAATGTGGAGGAGAAGACCGTCTGTAAGGGAAGATCTTTATCATAGCAGTGAAGTTCTTCATTTTTAGGGTTCCGTACCTCGAAAGGAAAAAACGGAACCCTTATAATAAAAATAATCCTATAATAGGATCACTTTATTGTCCGTCTGTCTGTCTGTCAAGACTCTTTTTCTCAGGAACGCGTGGAGGTATCAAGCTGGAATTTATATCAAATACTCAGGTCTACTGTCCATTGGAGCTGTGAAAAAATCAAACTTAAGCCAACGCAATCAAAAGATACAGCCGTTTAAGCCGCAAATTTCCGCAAATTTTCTAAGCTCCCAAGGGAATCAAAACCTACAGGGTACTTCCCGTGAACTCCGAATCTTGAAATTTGGTACGAAGCAACGTTTTATAGCACAGACAAAGGAAAAATTGCGAAAACCGTAAATTTGTTAGTTACATCATATAATAAAAATATTTGTAATAATTGATATGACGACGATTTGGTTTGACGATTTTGGAAGGTTTGTACGGAACCCTCGGTGCGCGAGTCCGACTCGCACTTGGCCGTTTTTTTACTGTCTGAGCAACGTAGGTTTACAAATACAAGAGTTCTTGCCCTATGGTCTTACCTGTTACAATGTTATATCGGTCTTAACCAAATTGACCTTATCCTATGTACATTTATTGTGTTTACGGCTTGAGAACCAATCTAAAGAAATATAAGTAGCCTCCTAAGATAAACAAACCTAACCTACCCTAACACACTCAAAATTATTGAAGATCATCTTTAAATATTTTAAGGCTGCCTCGCGCGAGTGGGCGGAGCTTATACCCCTCACCGCACTACCCGCTACAAAAGATCGAGGGCGCAGAACTATGCGTTCGAAATAGAATTTTGCTTGCTCGCGCGCAACGCAGCACAGGTCCGTCTAGCAACACGACTTGCCTCGCACTGACTATACGGACGAGAGCGGGGTAGTGGTAGGAACTATGGCGGGATTTAGGCTTATTTTTTTAGGGATTGAGGCACAGTTTAAAGAATATGCAAAAAGAAAGAAAACCAAATCATTCTATAAGTAGTGATTTGCGAGAAAGATTGTAAAGTTTTATATATTCTTTCGTCGTTATATATTTTCAATAAAAGTTGTAGTAATAAGGATACAACTGCAAGAAATAGGGGTGAATTCAAGATTTTATTTCTCTTATTTAAATTAAAATAGATTTTCAGAAAAACCATATCATTTCCCACATCTTATAGATTGTTTTTTTTTTCTGCTTAGCAAGTGTCATATATTTAATATAAAAACCGGTCAAGTGCGAGTTCGTTCTACTTGCGCACCGAGGGTTCCGTACAAACTTTGAATTATCTCGTGTAACTTTAAGGCGAAAGAATTTTGAACAGAAGTACCTATACTAAGTATAATTGTGTACACTGCCATCTAACGGCATATTGTCTAACTAATTTACGCGAATTAATGCACGGATGTTGGTTTTTCTAGGATACAATACAATACTATACAATACAAATCCTCTTTATTGCACAACCTCAAAATAATATTTACAGAGAGACATACATAAAATATGAAGACAGAGGTGACAACAGGCGGTCTTATCGCTAAAGAGCGATCTCTAGCGGAGAAGTGATAATATTGATTTAACTATTTAGGAGGTGCAAAAAACTAGATTGGAAACTACATAGCTCTAAAGAAAAAACTTATAAATACTATACTAGGATAATTCTCTATCATATTAACCAATAAAAAAAAATTGCTCTTTTCTCTATCTGAAAAAAGTAGGTGTATGTAATCTCAATCTTATAGAAATCTCAGGTGTATAAAGGTACGTCTCATACGTAAAGTTGGTTAAATTTCAAAATGAATTCGGAAAGGTCTTATGTTCATTAAAAAAAAGTTACCAAGATAGAGGTGTGATTACATGTTCCTGTAAAATTTTTCGGTAAACGTTTTCTAATGTACAATTTGAGCTCTTTCAAATGATACCCCACTTGACGTTGTCACTAGACTTTGAAATTTGGCCCCCTCTTCATATTGGGCATTTTCCATAGTTAATAATAAAAAATACTTTCAACGTGTCTGGGTTAGCGTTGTACCTACATAACAAATTTCAAATCGATAGCTTAACTGGTTCTCGAGATATTTAGCGATGTGCCAGACAGACAGACAGACGGACGGACAAAGTTGCACCATAAGGGTTCTATTTGGATCTTTTTGGTACGGAACCCTAAAAATGATTCAGAGTAACTCAGTTTTACGGTATTTTGTGGGAGGAGCAGCCTTAAGTTATCTAACAACACGAACACTTACGTATTCTAAATGAATGTTACATTACATAATAAAATAATGCACTGGTAGTAGAATTAATCAGTACCCCTAGTGTAAATAAATTCGATTTCGAAACGTGACGTACGCGTTTGCGTTTAGTCTCATTTTGTATTGGGTTTAGAAAGAGCGCGCCAAGCGGGACGTTTTGGAAACTCAAAATCCTATACAAAATGAGACTTAACGCAAACGCGTTCGTCACGTTATGATGTCGATCAAATTTACACTAGGGGTACGGGTCGTTAATTTACTCCGACTCGCTGTAAATAAGCCATCTTATTACGAGTATTGTACTTATTTCGCTGCTAAAGCCAACATGCTTTAGCAGCTAAGCACAAATTAAGCTCTACGATTCATTTCAATACCCTTATTTTAAAAATTTATTTAAAAATAAGTAAGCAGGCTTTAGCTGAAAAAACATACAATATCCTTGGTATTATGATGATTACAAAAAATAATCTAGAATACATATTCAGGGTCATTTTAATGTAGGTCATACTTACATAAAAACAAAACACATATAGTTATTGGGTCCCGGGAAAATACATTCCTTAGCGCAAAATTGGTTAATTCTTTAGTAGTCAGATTGGGTCAGTTTCCTGCGGCTTTAGCGGAATGAATTATAGCATAATTTGTTCTGGTGGACTCCCAACACAATAAGGATACGAACCGAGGTGAGTGTTCAGTATGTAGAATGAAAATTGATGATTGCACATTTGTCGCTCGCCTGACTCGACCACAGCCTAAATGTAAGTTAGACCGGCTCAACCATACAGGGACACTAATGGACGATTTGTCAGCCTGCTGACGTAGCGTTGTTACCTACACCTTCGTAGCATTTACTAGGTAGGTACACTTTGTAATCACTTTGATTTGTTGCATAGGTAATGATAAGTGCAGGCTTAATGCCTTAAAACTTTACTAAATTGTGAACCTACTAGTTGATTATAGCACGTACAATGACAATCATGCATAATTCTACATGCGTACTTATGTCCTGACTCACTGACAGGACTGACTGGCTCATCAACGCAAAACCGAAACTAAAAAAAGTTAGAACATTTACAAGTAAACGTGATTTCGATAAATTTAACCCTTAAGGGGCTAAAAAGGAGATGAAAGTTAGTATGTAGTACAAGTTCTATTTAAAGCCATAAACTTGACTTTGGAAAAATGTATTTTATTAATACTTTTGGAAATTCATTCCCCATGGTGGTATAAAAGGAGTTGAAAGTTCGAATCAGGTATATAAATTTAAATAATTCTTAGAATGATATAATATTGGAATACAAATTTCTTGTGAAAACTAATTTCAGTGTTTTTGAAATTTCATTCCTAAAGAGGGTGAAAAAAGGGGTTGGAAGTGTGTATCTAACATGACAATTCTTGAAGTGAAGAATTTAAAACTCCGTAGATTGACACAATTTTAGAAAACAAGGAAAGCAATTTCAGCGGTTATGATAATTCATTCCCTAAGGAAGGGTTGAAAGTTTGTATCGTGTACGAATATACTTTTTTGAGAGCGAGACTTGAAACTTCTTAGACAATCATAGCATTAGAAAACAAGAAGACATTTCAGCGTTTTTTTTAAATTCATTTCTTAAGGGAATCTAAATAGGGTTCAATAGTAGATTGTGTCACAAGGGAGCAAAATGACATATATACGGCGAGAGCGTACATTGAATCCTGAACGAAGCGAAGGTCTATAATTGAATTCCTCACTACTCTCAAGATTCTGAAATAGGATCCTGAGTGTAGTGATGGATTGGATACAACGAGGGGGTAAGTACAATATTCCTACCCCCGGAGTAACACACAGTGTTTTTCATCACACTTGCATATCAAACATTCGTCCGCCATATTGCGATGTCATGACAGATACGCACGGCATTCAGCTACGATAGAAAATTATGTAAAAATATTTTAAACATCTATTAAATGAATCAAATTGAATATTTTTAAACATAAACAAAAATATTAGATAATAAACGTCCGTATTCAAAGAGTAAAACTCATTTACGCTAGTTAATTTGTATGAATTAGTGACATAATAAAAAAAAGCTATAACTCTCTAAGGATTTACAGCTTTTTTTCACAAACCATAACTCCCGCGGGAACAATATACAGAACGGTACACCTGCATGAAATAAGACCTTTTTCGAGCAAGTGTGCGAGTGAGCCAAAATTATTTTTTCAAACTTTTAAACTCCTTAAAAAGGCATTATATTGGAAAACATGATAAATAATTCAAGGGTTTGGAAAATTCTTCTTCTAAGGTATTGAGAAACATTTTTTTTCACTAAATGGGCTTGAAACTTCGTAGGTTGTGACAGACAACATTATTAACAGAATATAGCGTTGTTAAATTATTAACAAATTATGAATCCTACTACTTACTATCTTTCTATGTTCTGTTATATTATAATATATAACAATAACTAACATACAAATTCACGCGTACGAAGCCGTGGGCAACAGCTAGTCTTGTCATAAACTTAACTCTAGCATGACAACTTGCGTTGACTTTTGAATTTTTAGTTGCATATAGAAGAGTTTCCGCTTTCCGCATTGAAACTTTATCGTTGGAACGTAATAAAATGAATTAAATTTAAACAGAGGTTAAACTGCAACATGAAAAAGTAAATATCAAAGTTCCGCTGGCGAAAACTAAATGTACCGCGCACTGTTTGCCGTGTTATAGTTTACGTTAGTTTGACTTAGATTAGCAGGTTTATTAAATAGTAGGTAGGTATACCCTAATATAAAAGAAAGCATTAAAGCCTATTATCGTCTAACTGAAGGGACGAGTTGTTTCTCTTAGACTTTTGGAAATAATACCCACACTTGCGTAGATGGTATAGTAGATATAGTGAGATGGAAATCACATACATACAATCATTTATCGTTTAAGATATCGGACCTATTCCTGTTTGGGAATGAATCTATGGACAGTTAATAAAGATATGTTACCGAGATCATACATAAAACAATGACACTCAAGTTTTCCTTAATTGCACCATTTCGTATGGCAAAGCAATTGTCAGTATAGAAACAAATTAGTGAAGCAGTGCGAGAACGCCCAAGCGCCTCGATAGATATCTACATAAAATTGTGAGAGCTCGAGGTTGGAATTTAAAAGCAGCACGAAAAACTTTCCGAGACGTTTTGGCAAACAAGTAGTGGTAGCAGAAAGTAGGGCATAGTCGCTCGGCGAAGCGACGCATTGTCGTCCGAGCCACCCGGTCACTATAATGTAGGTATTAGGTACTGATACGTAGGTATCTACATCTCATTTGAAAGAATATTCATTTTTTCTAAAAGCTAGTTTATATTACCGATTAGCTGTAAACCATACCAATTATTTTATATTTTTTTTTCTACCTCATCGATGAGCCCCACTGGGTTTATAAGATTTTACGAGTAGAATGCCGATCCTTTAATTAAAAATAATGTTTGTAAATATGCACTGTTAATTTCACCAATTCATTTTTAATTTTTTAGGTAGAACCATACGATACGCTTCATACTTATGTAAGACTTCATACATTATATAGAACTAAGCCTTCTAATGGCTTTAGAGCTAATACTAAAGAATTACAAATACAAACATAACTGTCAGCGTAGCATCCCTGAATACATATTTATATGCAGGGGTGCTAAGCTAATAGTTTTGCTAAGTGTAAACCTACTTGAACATAACTCTCCTTCGGCAGTTGAGTAAAAAACCAGCACAATCAATGCGCACAGTTACTGTACATTGAATAGGTAGGTACATAGTACTGTGCCTTCAGGGATATCTTTGCCCAAAAATACATTTTAAACAAACCCTTTTATGCAGGTGATGAAATATATGAGAGACATGATAACACTATTTTTAGCAGAAAATAGTTTACATTTGTGACAATAACACACGTGTTTAACTTAACTATGGTGTTTTCAGCGAAAAATAAAATAAAAACATTAAAAATCCACTAATAAAAATTGTACATATATTTAACTTTTACAAACATAACTGGAAACCAATCACACATCAAACCATCGTATTATCATCAGGGGGCCAAGTTGAAAGCCGTTTGCAAAAAACGAATCGAATTTATTTATGTTTATCTTATCGTTTTGTATCATCACTTAGTATGTATATACATACAAACAAAATATTGTAAATATATTTTGTACATAGCATAATGAACGTTCATTATCGTATAGTCGTAGCGGGATGTCGAAAAGGCATACATTCACATTTAATGTCGTTCGTGTCGTTGGTGATTAGGTGTAAGTTATAGGTACGATTTAAAAAAATGCTGAATCTTCTTCTCTTCTTACTTAACTATTCCGTGATGTGATTTCATACTCGTATAAATATGATGATCGAAACAATTAGGCGCATAGTGCGTGCACATGCGTCTCGTACCCGCATTTGTGTTCAGCTATCAAAGTGAGCATTCATTAGGAAAAACAGATATGTACGGCCTGTTGATTATACCAACCTATTGTGTTTAATGTCTTATTAAAATTCAACAAAAGTTCGTAACAGCCATTGATTGATTCTTTAGGTACTAGCTAAAACTAGCTAAGGCTGAAAAAGCCTTAGTTAAAAAAATGAATGCCAAAAGCATGTTGGCCATGCTCAGTGTAGGGTTCCGTAGGTAACCGTCCATCACAATAGGCTGCCTTGAACTGGGTCTATTAGTAAGTATTCCTTCTTTTGGACGGTGACTGGCAACAGTTACATATTTCAATTTAGAATCAGTACCCCTAGTGTAAATTTTATCGACATCATAACGTAACGAACGCGTTTGCGTTAAGTCTCATTTTGTATAGGATTTTGAGTTTCCAAAACGTCCCGCTTGACGCGCTCTTTCTAAATCCAATATAAAATGAGACTAAACGCAAACGCGTACGTCACGTTTCAAAATCGAATTTATTTACACTAGGGGTACAGATCTTGCTATCAGACTGAACGGTTGTACGGGCTGGCATTTGAGAAGAAATAGTTATTATGAGTAGTCGTGTTGTACGAATGTTCTGTAAAAATATATAAAGAATACCTGAATAACTGTGTTTATTTATCTTCCACATTTTCCCTGCTAGGATTCCCTCTCTTACAGGATCAAGTTCGTAACAAGCAAAAGGGAGTACCTTCGCAACGTTTGTAATGAAACATAGCACTAAAAGCTTAGAATAAATTCAAAAGTGGAAAAAATACTGTCTTGGGTGGGACTTGAACTCACGGCATCTGGATCGATACTCCAGCGCTCTGCCATCTGAGCCACCAAGAACTCATCCCTAGGCAGCAAAATTCTGCCTAGGGATGAGTTCTTGGAGGCTCAAATGGCAGAGCGCTGGAGTATCTATCGATCCAGAGGCCGTGAGTTCAAGTCTCACCCAAGACAGTAATTTTTCCACTTTTAAATTTATTCTAAGCTTAATAGCATCGTTCGCAGACGTTTCTGCTTGTTAACAATTAATTTAGCACTAAAAGCTGTCTCGTTTAAATGTGGTGCGTGCGCGTGTCCGTATGAGTGTGTGTATGTGTATATATATATATATATATATGTGTGGTAGCATTCTTCTCGCAACTTAAGATTCATAAGTTTGTAATTGGGGTTGCGTATGGCCAGTTACCATTATAGATGACATAAAGTTAACAGGCCAAATTATACACAGCTTCCAGCAAAATTTCCCACCAAAGTGCCGCTATTATGCACGTGTGATCAGTCCATAAATTATATTTCCTTCGATAAACGTTGCCAGTTTTCGCATGCGTATAATATGAAGGGGATTTTGTCATACGTGCTTAATTCGATGGGCCGTTTTAAGATTTACCGAGTGAATGGTTACGGTAATAGCCGCGAGAAAGCGGCGTGATCAATCAATCATCTATGACTATCGACTTAGGGTAAGGCCACATCGATGTTGGTTCACTTAGCGAATAGCGCGTAGCCTGTTGACTGAGATATTGGCAAAGTTGATTGTATCTACAGTGATAATTTAAATTTTCCTCAATATATTTTACATCTAGTGAAATATACGCAAATAAATACGGCAAGTTTCGTTAATATTCACTTAGTTGAATTTTATCACATTGGAGTGGATTGCATGATTTACATCGATCGGGCTGGGCCCAGGCATATTAGCTGCCGCCGCATCGTAGCGGATGCAGGACCGTGAGTGAATTACTTAAAAAGGTCAAAGTGGATTTATGATATTTACATTTGTACTATTATTAAACGTAAATGAGTGTTTATCTTTTAAATTTAATCGTTTGTAATGACATTGAATACTGAATAAATGGTGTTCTTAATTTAAAGAAGGTAAATAACTTGTCGACACACCACGACCTGAGCAAGGATATTCTAGTCCTCAGTTTATTGATTAGTCACGATAAAGCTAAATTATAGCTGATCGGAATACAATGATTGAAAATCCGAGGGCCCCGTGTATATGATTACATAAAGCTCAACATATTGTTAAGAGCCCCCAGCAAGCTCTCTTTTTAAAACTGAAACTTTGTACTTACAATAGTATAAGACTAGTCCTGTCATTAATTTATGTAGTTTCTGATACCATAGTTAAAAAAATGAATTTAAGTTTTTCATAAAAATCTTTTGTTTTGGCACTATTTCGTTTGTTTTATATACTGGAGCTATATAAACTAATCACAAGACTAGATATAAGTATCTCATGTAATTATATGTGCAAAGTTTCATTACAATCCAACACGTAGTTTTAAAATGGGTACAAAATTCCATTTGTATGGTATGGGACGGTGAAATTCGGCCGAGCTTGCTGGGGACTCTTAAGAACCGTATACATTTTTTAGACGAATTCTATAAAAATTACTGGGTGCGGCACGGCTAGTGTAATGTTAGCCTTAAACAAATAGAGCAGACTTCTACTCCGATCGAAAAGGAAACGGAAAAAATACGAAGTCTTAGTCGAAACCCGTATGACCCTATGAAGCAACCATCGGATATAATTTACTTAATTACACTTTTGTTCCCGTGCCAGAAACTAAAGAGAAACGAAGCGTTCGTTGGGCAAAATTACTGTTAGACGCTAATGAATACTTTGTTTCGACACAGATACACTGCTGAACTAAAATTGGCAAACTGCCGTGTCGACTTAGGTTTGGGCCACGCACTTTTTGTATGATATTTGATTTACATAAGTATAAAACTGTTTTTGATAAATCTGTTGAATCAATCATACTCCGGAAATAAGTCATGCAGGCCATCAACTATGAGTATTATCTAAATTTGAAAAGATAGCCGTATTATGAACGAAGTCTGTGAGTTGGAAGTCCCATAAAGCGCATTCCGTGGCCGGAAATGCAGAGGCCATGCTGCGAGATAAAAGCCTGCCTAGCTTCCCGCTTCACAGGTACCGTTTATCACTCGCCTACATTAAGCTGCGTTTCCATTCCAACAATTTTTTAAACCTTATCTCTCTACACTAGTTTTTGGGATATGCATGTTAGCGTAAAAACCTGTTTTTACTTTCCATAAATGCTTTATTTTCTTTTTCGATTATGCAAATTGAAGTGTAAATATGTTTAGGGATAAAGAGCAAACCCTAATGTAAAGATAAATTAGCACTTAAAATTGCACTATTGGTTAGGAGGATACCCAGTAGCGCTGGTGGCCTAGCGGTAAGAGCGTGCGACTTGCAATCCGGAGGTCGTGGGTTCAAACTCCGGCTCGTACCAATGAGTTTTTCGGAACTTATGTACGAAATATCATTTGATATTTACCAGTCGTTTTTCGGTGAAGGAAAACATCGTGAGGGAACCGGACTAATCCCAACAAGGCCTAGTTTACCCTCTGGGTTGGGAGGTCAGATGGCATGGTAGTCGCTTTCGTAAAAACTAGTGCCAACGCCAAATCTTGGGATTAGTTGTCAAGCGGACCCCAGGCTCCCTTGAGCCGTGGCAAAATGCCGGGACAACGAGAGAAAGAAGGTTAAGAGGATTCCCAATAAAATGGCGAGTCATTGCTCATGGCCTATTAAACGATTTCTCTACTACGAGTATTATTATCGCTGCATGATTTTTACCAAATTCTAGTATCGCTGTAGCTATATATGTATAGAGAGTTGCCCGGGACGTCGATCGCAGGCTAGCGGTTACCAAAATTAAATATTAACCCCGCTTACGCCGCTGTCAAAAATTTGCTGTTGATGATGAATAATGACATTAAAGTTGAAATTCAAAGCCCAAACGGCTTGTGACGGACACGAGATACAGACATAATAGGACTTATTGACACTTATTGTATTTGTATTGTTATCATGAAAACATTCTTCATTCGCATTTGGTATGGAGGCTCTGCATTAGATTTGGGTTGTTTTGGTCATCTTTCATCATTATATTGATCCTTAGAAACATTTATCTTTAATCAAATCTAAGCTGTTTTAGTTAAGTTTTGGTAAAGAGAATGTAGGTAGTATGGGTTTTGGTACCATATATATTTATACGGTTTTGAGCATCTTGCCTTATTATATAATTTTTGTTATACCTATCTATCTAAACTGTTGTAATCGGGATTAGCAAAATATGAGTAGCCTATTTATTTAAGATTTTGATAATACAATCCAAAAGGTTTCACGAAAATCGATTCAAGTAACTGTGTTCAGAAGTATTTACATTTACGGGTTCTCAAAAAACCCGGGATATGTAATTATACATATGTATTATTTTTTTAGTACTGTATCTACTGTGTAAAGTGGTTCGACAGAAAAGGGACAAACAATGGAACCAAATATGACAGATTATGTTAGCATTTAATATATAAACAAAAATATTAACGAAGATTGTTTTCACAGCAATATTAATAATTACCATATATTTTTTAGGGATTTTGTGTTTTACTTCGAAATCATTAAAAGGTATTTTTTAAATACCATGGTTCTAGCTTTTGTAAGGGCAGTAAGCAAGTAGGAAAAATACAAAAGTCTGAAGAATTTGAAAAAGAAATGCCTAGAGTTCCCGAGAGGCAGCTTTGGGTGAGTCGTCACATAAAACGAGCCACCTTAACATCGCGTTCTGCTAAATCAGCGCGCCACAAAAACGCTGCAATTTCCAAAGACTTGACCGTAACCAAGAGAATTTAGATGTTGTTTTGTGTGGAAACCTAAAGATAACGTTGGTATAAGTAGTATTAGCATAGGTAATTTAACGAGTTAAGACAAATAAGTACTGAACTTGCTGCATAATATGTTTTTTTATTACATTCTCAAAGACACTTCTCATTACCTCCGTTTTGAAGGCAATCAATATTTTTTACTTGATTAAATCATTCTCCAATGTGCACGCTTGCCTCAAATTACTCATAAAGTCTAAAATACCATAACGATTTATTGCACCCCCATTCGTCAATTAGTCAATGCATTCAAAATGTAAAAATGGTCGCAATTACATATTTTTAATACATTTTTTGTGTGTAAAAATAAGGTCTTATGAAAAAGGTACTAACGTTTTTTTGTGCATATTTCATCTGAAATTCGAATGAATTCGTAAATATTCTAATGGAAAGAAAAGAAATAAATATCATGTCTATGCTCAACACATCTTAATTTATAACGACATATTCCTGAAAATATGTAATTAATGTAATAATTATTGTAATTATTATAAGTACCAATGAATCAATGACTCTTAGGTTAAATTTACAAAACTTTATAAAATGATATTTAATGGATCAATTTAGAGTAATATGTTATATTAAGCGTAAAAATTCAAATAAACTACAGTTAACTAAATTAAAACTACTATAAAACTAAAAATCTAAATATATTTACAAATATATTATTTATAAGGGTTCCGTTTTTGGCCATTTGGCTACGGAACCCTAAAAATAAGATCATTCTTCAATAA
The DNA here is from genome assembly GCF_033807575.1 of Cydia pomonella. Lineage (NCBI taxonomy): Eukaryota > Metazoa > Arthropoda > Insecta > Lepidoptera > Tortricidae > Cydia > Cydia pomonella. The sequence continues at coordinate 12,617,209 of NC_084703.1, read as the reverse complement.
AAAAATTTATAGCGAGCCGATTTTGACGTGCGTTACATTTTTTGTGCATATAGTAAAGGCAAAAATATACGACAACAGTTATAGGACACATTGCGCTACCAAAACAAAAACATTTTTTTAAGTACTTTTACGTCAGCGACACCTCCAAGTTTTTCACCAAAGCTAGCCTCTTTAATAAGCTACAAAATGAATGTATTTACTTAATTTTATATGTGGTGTGTGTGTTTTTTTAATTGAATACATCACTATACATTTTCTTTGCCCACTCTCGAAAGAATTAATACTTTTTAATTTTATTTAAAACAAAAATTGTAAGTGGCCAGTGTTCATTATAAATATACACGTTTAAAAAGTTTTTAATCGATTAGTTTTAACGAGCGGGTAATGAAAATATAGTGAATTATTCAATTAAAAAAAAACATACATAAAATTAAGTACACACATTCATTTTGTAGCTTATTAAAGAGGCTAGTTTTGGTGAAAAACTTGGAGGAGTCGCTGACGTAAAAGTACTTTAAAAAAAAAATGATTTTTTATTTTTTTTGTATGGCTATGTGTCCTATAATGGATGTCGTATAATTGCCTTTCCTATATGCACAATATAGGTATGTGACGCACGTCAAAATCAGCTTACTAGAAAAAAAATTGAAGAAAGATCATTTTTTTACTAAAATTTATAAATTACAAAGTAAACGCTGGATTTCAGTCGAAATCATTTAATATTTACTAGTTACTTTGTTACTTGCGTTATTAAAATGTCTATATCAAATTCATGTTGACATGGTTGTCTTTAGAGTTACCGAGGCGCTGTATCAAAATAACATATTCAAATCCAATTTTTAAAAGTAAACCTAAACCTGCAAATTCACCAATCTGGCACAATATGTCATGTAATTAACCATGAATCGTAAACAAAGTATTGTTCTGCAGTACGCTAAGTTTGGTGCGGCAATTCAATTTCCGTAATACAAATTACATTGAAAATTATTCAAATGTTATTTATTACTGTCTTGTGATGCATATATACGTAGTTGTTATTACCTATATAGAGCGCGGACCACGAACAGATTTCCATGATCAACGGCATCCCGGGTGAGAACTCGTTAAGTGGTTAAGAGTGTAACGAACTGTTGTGGACGTTAGCTGCCGCTCCGTTGGTGGGTTGAGGAATTGTACTTGCAGCCACACAAACATAAAAACAGGTCAAGTGCGAGTTTGTTTTACTCGCGCACCGAGGGTTCCGTACAAACTTTGAAATATCTCGTGTAACGTGTATATAATAACGTGTGTATAAAGGCGACAGACTTTTGATCAGAAGTACCTATACTAAGTATAATTGTATACAGCTCTATTTATCGGCATATTGTCTAACTAATTTGCGCGATGTAATGCACGTATGTAATGTTTTGACGACCGGTTTGGCCTAGTGGGTAGTGACCCTGCCTACGAAGCTGATGGTCCCGGGTTCAAATCCTGGTAAGGGCATTTGTTCGTATGATGAGCATGGATATTTGTTCCTGAGTCATGGGTGTTTTCTATGTATTTAAGTATTTATAAATATTTATATATTATATATATCGTTGTCTAAGTACCCTCAACACAAGCCTTATTGAGCTTACTGTGGGACTTAGTCAATTTGTGTAATAATGTCCTATAAAATATTTATTTATTTATTTATGTTGGTTCTTCCAGGATAATTCTCTATACTGTGAAGCGATTTCGAAATTGATATGTTATTTTAGAAAAGGTGTCTTAATTGTAACCTCTTAGAAATTTCAAATGTAATAAACACACGTAAAGTTGGTTAAATTGCAAACTCAGAAATGTTTTTGTTACTTACAAAAAAAGCTATCAAGAGGTCTTATTACATTTGTCCTGTAAAATTTATAGTAATATTAATATATAGAAAAAAAAAACTTAATTTTTCTTCAGTAAACTTCGAAGATAAAAGGGGGGACCTGGTATTTATTTCACATTATATTTAAAAAAATCACTTTGAAAAAAAAAATGTTTTGGCATGTACAATTTAAGTTTTTTCAAATCAAGTGGGGTATACTTGACCTAGTCACAAGACTGAAATTTTGCCTCCTCTTCATATTGGGCATTTTCCATAGTTAATAAAAAAATAATACTTTCAATGTGCCTGGGTTAGCGTTGTTCATACCTGTTCCAAATTTCAAATCGATAGCTTATGTGGTTCTCGAAATATTTAGCTATGTGACAGACAAACAGACGGACACAGTCGCACAATAAGGGTTCCTTTTATACCTTTTTGGTACGCAACCCCAAATAGGTATAATTCGAATTAAGAAACTTCGCTAATTTTATGCAATAGCAGAGTTTCATGATTGGAAAGGTATTAAAAAGCGACCAGCTGACGGTCTTTCTAACACGACACAACCGGCTGTCTATTTGTTTAATTCACAATAACAGCTAAACTATCTTTTGAAAAATAATCGATCGGGAGGCGATGATATATTCTTTTTATTTGTTTGGGTGGCTGCCATTCCTCTACCCACCAACAGAGCGGAACCTGACGTCCAAAAGTGTTTAATAAACATCGCCCTTAACCACTTTACGATTATCGCCCTGGCTGCGATGATTGACGAAATTTGCGCCTGGCCCACAGTCTATTACACAGGATGGGCCCTGTAATATGTATTGGACTGGTTCGAACAAGTAAATGCCAATATTATTTTAATACACGTTGTTTTTACTGTCTGCAGTGCTCCTTTTTTGCACGTCTTACAATTCATTGCATATTCATTGGGACGATTAGGTAGAAGGGTAGAAGGAACTGAAAATAATCTACGGAGCCACTTGCTTACATATTTGCGTCTATTTCAAGCCCACCATGGCATATATGTGTATAATTGTATATGTAGAAGGTGCCGGTGTGAGTGCATGAGTACAGAACAATAATAACCGGAACTCAAAATGGCGTCAGCTGGCTCCCGTAGCGAACTTCATTGTGGGTTGGGGAGCAGTGGCAATCATAACCTAACATTTGTCTGGATATCGGATTTTGCGTTGAACATATTGCAGAAAATCTCAGCGTATAGGCAGGTAATCTTATCTCTAAGTATATATACTTGTATAGCCTAGAGTTATAAAATTTGTTTGTTTCACCAATACGAGATTGGTTGTGCAGCGGGTAGGTCAGGTACCAACTGTGACATTAACTGTCACCGTTGTTGAACCTTTGGACATACGAACTACCTATACTACAGTAGAAAACAGCGGCAAATTTTAAAAATGTAGGCGCGAAGTATTGTTCTAATTCTAACATCGAAAATTTGAATTTCGCGCCTTTTCTACTGACAAAGTGGGTTTGCCAGAGTATATGACTAATCTTAATAATCTAAATTAAAACTTTACTTAGTCTTACGTATAGTGGAGATAAATCTTATTTATTTTGTAGTAAGTATTAAACAAGCGCTAAGTATTTATTTTTTAAAGCGCAAAAACATAATATTTTATAGGCTTAAAATACCTGCTAACTGCAGGTATTTTAAAATATAAGTCGATGAATTCTCGATCGGGAGTCAATGCTTTTTTTTCTACTTAAGTTGAACTTTGTTAACTGTCCTTAAGGAATTTGGAGATGATATTATATATTTACTGGAAGAGATCCCATACAGGGATAAGTTCGCCTTTGTTGTATTTAATTTACTCTGTAACTGTGTTTTTCGTGTTTTTATTTCTATGTACAATAAAGTATATACATACATACATACATACATACATACATACATTATTCATACACCCATATGTGATAAAACATATATTTATTGTAAGAAATATTACGATTTTTAACACACTTTTGTCCGTGTTCACAGGTAGCATTGAATAGAACAATATGGGTGTCTTGAAACGGATAAGAAACTAATACCATACTTTGAGCCACATGAATACTCGTTTCACAAATTCTTTGCTTTTACACAATAACTCTTATTTACATGTTAATTTTTCATTTCCTTATTTATTGTGGGACGTACCACATTACGATTACATTATATTAAAGTGCAGATGTCGCTAGTGTAACGTGTTCACAGGTCACACTTGCAATGGTTAAATTCGCGGTGAGTTTGGTTAGCTGGCAAAATTGGTAATGCGTTGGACCGGCGCAATCCTAAGATATGGGTTCGAGTCCCACGTTAGTCAGAGATGACCATCGTTAATTTTATCATTGCCATTGCCATCTGCATGTACAATTTATAAACTCTTATTTAAATAAGTTAGACACTTAAGTACCTACAACTTAAATTAAAATAATAGAATTAATAATTACAAAAAAGTAACAAAATAATTAGACTCTCAACTCCTTTTGAATTGTATCTAGATAAGAGCATTTTAACTAAATTCCAAATTATTAAGTGTTTATAAAATTATAACTCTCCGTTCCATATCTTCTTGAGAATATGTCACAACAAATACAACCATCACAATTGTAGCTCGTAGCTTATGTTATTATCGAATTTGAAATCAGTTTGCAAATATACGATATTTTTACAAATATCATGCGATTCAACAGTGACAAAAGGTAAAAAAAAAATAGTGCTGCCGAAATCTGTCTTTATTGTGGGTTTATTTTAGTCCTCAGTGTTACTCACGACTAAAACCCGTGAATATTTTTGTTAAGAAATTTAAAAGATATCTACAATACAAGTGTCTGCAGAATTTTTAATTTTTAGTTTTTGCATCTACAGCCTCAATATGCATCAGTGTAATTTTAATTATTACACAACAATCAAGCAATACCTAGGTATGAGTTCCAGTAAGCCCATAACAAACAAAGACCTATCATTGTTTTTGTCCCACTCGCATGCTGGCAGGCCAAAGTTCAAATTAATAAACTTCCCACCGCAAAAACTTCCACTATTAGGACACGACACAACGTATCTTATACACGTACGTTTCTCTTAAGACCCGTGCCAACAATCGGCGAGAGTTCTACTTGCTAGTTATTTTGTGCCACGTTGTTCCAGAATCAACATAAGAGGGAAGAACAGCTTTGCGATCCTAGGGAAATAACGGTACTTTTTTTTATGAAATTCCATTTCGGGAGAATACGTTTTCCACTAACTAAATCTTAACAAATCACTTTTATTTTGATGTCGATCGCTTCAGAATAATATATTGTAGGTTTATAGGTGTCGCTTAAATAAAATTCTATTGAAAATTTTGAGAAAAAAAGGAAAACCTATAACCTAGTGTTTCATTGTGTCAATAACATACATAAAAATCATGGAGAATGGAAAATATTTAGAAGTGAAAAAACGTCTTTCTCTTTTTGAATGGACGATCACGTGGTGTACTTCCCTATTAAGGTGATCAGGGTGCCTAGCCAAGGTGACGAAACGCTTTGTGTTTCTCTATCACTCTTCCCTAATAGTGCGACAGTGACAGTTGCGTTTCGTTCGCTACGGAGCGTAAACGATTGCCATGTTGTTTACGCACTCTGATTCTGATGATTAAGAGCACGAAATAGTGTTAGTTCAATTCGACGTCTGCACCTAGATACGAGTAGAATGCCTATTGTAGGTATACTCGTATTGGACAAATTATACAGTACAAGTATTTATACAGTCAGCTGCAGAGAGAGGGGACCCCGCCCCCCCTCCTGCATAGAATCAGTCTTTACAGAGGGGTCACCTCTCTGTGCATCTGACTGTACCATCAGGTTCAAATTTGCATGGACAATTTATGAATGATTTCATTCATAACTTGTCCATGTACTTTTGAACCCTACTGTACATAAACGGATTTTTATCTTTTTACTAAACTGAAATAGAGGTGCTCTTTTTAATTTATTTTTACTCGTTTCTAACATTAAAGCTTACGAGAAGCGAAAAGAGAAATACAGAATATTACTTAAAGGAGCCCAATAAAGTCCGAAGATGATACGTATTTACGTAAAGGTATTTTCAATTTGACTCGGGCAAGGATTGGCTTGGATCTTCGTTGATTAAACGGTGCTTCCTTACAGTTAGTGGATATACCTGTTTTACGATGAACCTATCTATTTATGCGGTTCTGGTATGAGACGCAAGTATTACGCAGCAAAGATTATTGTAAATAAATAAAATCTAAAATTTGCTAGAATATTGGGTAAAAAATGACGAAGTGTATAGCAGATTTTTCTTTGATTACGTGAGAAAGTTTGTGGCTGTTTTGTATCAACCTGACGAAGCCTGCGTTGGTGCGGAACTTTCGGGTTATAAACGTACTATGAATTGTTTAAATTTTTCATCCTTACGTATGTACGGTGGGCCTACGCCAATTTTTGGGATTAGTTGTCAAGCGGACATAGGCTCCCATGAGCCGTGGCAAAATTCCGGAATAACGCGAGGAAGATGACGATGTATGTACGATGGGGAAACTGAAAGTTTTTACAATAGAAGGACTATAGCAATGAAGCCATCACTCTTTATTTGAATGCATTTTTTTTCACATCACGCACCAAATTTTCATTAAGATAGGATCACACTGAAACGCACACGGCTCATTCTCCCAAAGCCTTTTTGTATGACTATTTTGGGCCCTCAGAGGTTTTGTAAGAAACTCGTGATCATGAGGTATATATACATTGATATTATATATTGGTGTCATAGCAATAGTGAGGGATGACAGAATCTGCTGATATGCAACTTTTATATCAGTCTTTTTTAATAACCGGGGATAACCAGGGATCTCTTCCAGTTAACCTCAAAGGTTAACTGGAAGAGATCCCTGAAAGGGATAAGTTCGCCTTTGTACAAATGAGGTGTTTTCTTTCCTGTTTTATGTTTCTTTTTGTACAATGAAGTGTTTACTACTACTCCTATAACATGTTGTAACAGAAAATTAGAATGAAACTCAAGATATGGCGAGTCGCGTGAATCTTGCTTCACGGATTAATACGCGTACTTATAGTACGCGATTTTAGTGTTATTCATAAACACGCTGCAAGCCTTCTTTAGCTAACATTCGTTTGTCTTTATCTGTCATTTTGACTCATGTATTTGTAAGAAAGGAATAAAACATAAATGAACTCATTGAGGCTTGTAAAGTTAAATGAATAAGGGGATTACAGCCCGATTCGAACTTTAATATAAGTACGTCAAAATTTTGCTCTAGATACGAAATGGATCGGAGATGTAAGTGTCAAAAGTGACGTTTTTGTTTGAGGAAAACTTTTGACACTGACATATCCGATCCATATCGTATCTAGAGCAAATTTTGATGAATATTAAGTGCAAAATTGGGCCGTTTTTCACATTTAAGTAAACGATACCTAATGTATAAAAATCACGAAAGTTTTTATGAAACACTTGTGAAATTATTATGAAACGCTTATTTGAAGTCTTTCATAAAAATGTGTAAAATACAAATATAAAAGTTTTTACCAGTACAGTCAGCATCAATAGTAGCGCATTAAAACAGCGCTCCAAAAATAGCGGCCACTCTGGAATAGTCTTAAAAAATTATACAGTTACCGTTCAAATGTATCTTTCAGTCTAATTGTTCCTCGTATAGAGACATCTATTTATAATTTAATTTAATAGAGAATGATACTTTTGATGCGTAGTTTGATAAGTTACCACAGAATAAGTAATAGCCCTACGTACAGAAGTTTCACAGAAGGTGCCCAATCATTGCCATTTGACATATTATATATATGTATGTGCTGACAGCATTTTTTGAATTGTTTCTGCATCATCTATCGCAGAAACACCACATCTGGTACAGACCGTGCGGCGCGTAAGACGTACGCCTGACTTTACTTTGACGTTGTATAACAAATTTCTAGTCTAGTTTTTGTTTTATATGTTAGCGTCAATATAAATCACGGCTAAGTATTTCTCTTAATAAGTGGTTCTTACAAACGGTCTACCTCGGGTAAGACACAAATAATAGGGTCTCCTTAGAACGAAACCCTAATAAAAAAGATAATGGACAGGTTAGTATACGGAATACGCAGCAGCGGCAAAACGAAACACGGCTTTAACCCACTTCAGGCACGTGACATGTTAGCTAGTAGTGTCAGTTTGTGTAGGTAAAAGTAAATTCTTACGTAACGTAACATTTTTGGGACTCCCTCTGGTCGCATAACAACTTTGTCATATTTTTAATTGTCATAACCCTTTATGCATAAAATTGTAAGTCATAAAAATCTTTAGTCAGAATTTTTCCTGAGCATAACTGGGTTTTTGTCATAATTGAGTTATGTCATAATTTTTATAGTCATAAATATAATTCGCATAAAATTTTATGTTAGGTTCGTTAGGTATGCACAAAAAAAATATGACAACTGCTATGTATGTCATCAAATATTATGGCTAAAAATGTATGACACAATATAATATGACTTTTCATTTGTATATGCGCAATGATGATTATGATACAAGTTGTTATGCGTATCAAAGATATGACTTAAACTTTTATGCAACCCAATATGGACCCAAAATTTTTATTACTCATACATTAGCCCCCTCCTGTGAATTCGTTAAACTGCTTCCTTCTGACCATGAGTAAGTACTTTCATATTAACATTTAACATAACATAACCCTCGTAAGGGTGAAATAAAACGTGTCCTGTAGGTATATTACTTAAACTGGGTTATAAGCTATGTACACGCCAAATATCACCTACATATGATTTCACCTCGAGCGAGACGCACGGGCGAATAATAAAAGACATCATTTTTGATGTCAAAGTGTAAGTTTGCATTGGCCTCTAGGTAGTAGTGCTACGTCGCATAGTCATTAACAAAAGACTCGTAGAAGCGAGTGTAACAACAAGTGCTGTTGAGTAAAAAGTATTTATAAAACTTACAAACGTCACATTTATAGTATTATGCTAGTTGTTTTGTTTACATTACTCATTAATATGTCTGACGGAAAACCAGCGTTAGCCCATCCAGGCTAACACCATGCTGGGTCGGGACCATTTCTTGGTTAATATGTGTCGTGTAATGTAATGTGTAATTGTGTTTTTTGTTTCTTTTTTTTCCTGTATATGTTTGCCACGCTTTGCTTTATATATATACTATTTATATTTATTTTCTATATCAATTTTAGTTCTAGAAAGTGGTTTTGGACTATGCGACACGGCAACGGTATCGTACCTGCCTATACGTAACTTATCTGAATTGATGCTTTAATTTGGATTTAATCATTTTGTAAGCTGGAGCCATACCAGGTTTAATGTTTAAATTAATATAGGTAGGTGCTATATTTTCCGTGAAGGGATCTATCACTAACCAAGGCATCATATTTAAAAGCCTTATTTTATGCGTCACTGAATTTTAATAAAAGTAAAGCAATGTAGATTGTGTCATAAGGGAGTAAAATAACATATTTACGGCATGGGCGTACTTTGAATTCTGAGCGTAGTAGGGGATTTAAGTGTTAACGCCCAAGGTGGAAATAATTTTCTACTGCGTTTCACATCACCTATGAGGAAATAATTATGATCAAAATATTATTTAAGCTAAAAAAATAGCATGCACGTAAACGATTATAAAGAAAACGTGTATCGATTATGTATATGTATATACTATTTTCATATTTCATTGTTGCATAAAAATGTTCTAGAACAGAAAAGTGCCACTTTGATACTTGTTAGTACACATGAAAAATCCCTTTTCTGTATAGGTGATGTGAAAAGTATTTTAAATCACATCTAAAATACTCGTAAGGTTAAATTTCAGTTGCAATAATTGACACTACATATTCCTGACCCTGTAATTTTATTGGTTCTCTACATTTTAATTAAAACGAGGAATACGTTGATCGTTAATTTTTTTTAGGACTCGTATTTAATTTATTATTAATTCTTTAATATGTACTCATTCTAAAATGACGTAACTCCAGTTCTACGCTAGAAACTAGTCTTGTCTCGATCGAAAAAAAGTCACGACTTAATATCTGTACCCCTAGTGTAAATATTTTCGACAGCGAAACGTGACGTACGCGTTTGCGTTAAGTGTCATTTTGTATGAGATTTTTGACTTTCCAAAACGTCCCGCTTGGCGCGCTGTTCAAAAACCCATACAAAATGAGACTTAACGCAAACGCGTACGTCACGTTTCGAAATCGAAATTATTTACACTAGGGGTACTGAAGTTGTCATAGTCAATGTTTTAAACTGGCCCGTAGTTGTTATAAACAATTTTGATAAAATATCAGTTTTCTGCGACGATTATATAATAACGGATTCGGATACATGAATACGACACCTAGCTTTCATACGGATACGACGGACCGATGTATAAACACTTAAGAATGTAATGTAATTATATGTGTGTCCGATGACTTCGACGAATTATTTTTGCAATAGGTAAGGGACGAAACAATATTTAGTCTGCTTTGGAGGAGTTATCTATAGTATATACCACATCGATCCATACACGGCTTTGTCCATTTAAAAACGTTTAGTAGACAGTAATTTAATGATTTAAATATATTTCTCTTTGTTTTGGATTTCAATCAATATGTTGTAATTAATGTCACAATGACAATGACATTATGACAGCTATTTTTTTCTTGTGGTGAAAGGCAGTAGTCTTTCATCTATTGTGTCGTAGAATTGGTAAAATTACAACATTTTATTATTCATTAATATAAGCGTATCGTAATACGCACGTACATAGAACGAGAGCGCTACGAGCACGTACGAGTACAAGTTCAAATAAGTGCACACACGAAGCGTCGTCGAAGCGTAGCGTATGAGATTTCTGTAGTCATTACGACAGGCGTAAGTAACAAAACTTCTGATATAATCAACCAATAAAAAAATCTTCATCTGACAAGAAAGTAAAATCATCGATACATCCGCCGAAGACATCTGACGCCAGTGACGCCATGATTAAACTAATAGGATTTTACTTATAACACGATTACGCTTACGCGACGCTTGGTGCGTCTATTACTCGTAACATTTTTACGATACGCCGACGCGACGCTTACGCTTACGCTCCGTGTGCTGAGGGCCTTTAGTTTTATAAGGAGAAATGTAAGTAGGCCGACTTGTACATAGTATTTTCTATCTACCGAAATTTATGCAATTGTGGAAGTAATTAATGATATTGATTTCATGAAGTATGTACCTAGTGACATGAAATACTTATACTAAATGGTTGATAGAAAAAATCTAAAATAGCAATCAAATTTCAATGTCATGAAAAAAAATAGGTCACTCGTTATCGTAATAGGGTAACCCAGCTTTATATTTGACACCCGAATCATGTGTAACTTCGTGATACGTAACAAATACCATAAAAAATTTAAGGTAAATACTATGTATTCTCTAGTAAAGCGTCTGCAATAAACTTTCTGAAAATAAGAAAAGTAACTTATAGCAAAAGTAAAATATTATAGATTTTTTAAAAACGTATTATTACTGAACTCATCGAATTTGATGAACTTAGTGATACCTTTTTACTACGCTCTGATATTAGATTGTCAGATGTAGAACTAAGAATCTGGCTGCTTAAAATACATAAGTTACTTAATGGATTTTATTTTATTGTTCCCAGAAAGTAGCAGAAATCTGAACAACAAAATAAGCAGGTACTTTATCAGGGAAGTTTTATGGGAAATAAAAAGAAGCGTTATTATCTGCGAGGTGTATACGAGTACGCGGCCGCCGGACGTGAAGGCGCGTCAGCGGTTCCGCACAGAGCTCTCCGCACCCCTTATCTCTGCCCGGATAACATAAAACCCACCTATTATGTTAATCGGAAAAATAAACGGTCCTTCAAAAGTCGTATAAAGCAACATTCGTGATTTATCTATTTTAGGTGTACAGGAGCGCTCAATGCTGACCCAAGGTGTAAGTAGACCGGCGAAAGCACACCAGCTCAACGCAAACCCACTCAATTAAAGATTTTCTCCTTGGAGTACCCGATGAGTTGATGGTTAAAACGTAATTGTGTTTGTTGAACGGTTCGGGTGCTCTCCAACCGAGCCCGGCTTGATTCGAGGCAGACTTCTTCGTAGTAGCAATCTCTCTTAATTCGTCGTAAGCCCACAAATCCTTGCTTAAGATTATCCTCGCAACATCGGCTTTTACATCGCATCTTTTAGCCAAAACTCGTAAAAACCTCCACTATAGAAAATAGGTATTAAATGGTTATTTATGTTTTGTCGGTTTATGTTATTTCGCTTTTAACTCCACGATAAGAAATTACAAGTTATTCGTAGATGTCTAACGTAAATATATTTTTAGGGTTCCGTAGTCAACTAGGAACCCTTATAGTTTCGCCATGTCCGTCTGTCTGTCCGAGACTTTGCTAGATGATCGTTAGTGCTAGAAAACTGCAATTTGACATGGATTATAAATCAATCTACATTCGACAGAGTCGTACAATTAAGCCTTACGTAGGGGGCTTACAAAAAAATTTTTTTAAGGTACTTCCCCATACATATAAAGTAGGGGTGATTTTTTTATGAGGGTTCCCTACAAACTTTGAATAACTATAAAGTATCCCGTATAACTATAAAGTCCAAAAACTTTTGATCAGAAGTACCAACACTAAGTATACTTGTGTACAACCATCTATCGGCAAATTGTGTAACTAATTTGCGTCATGTTGGTTTTTCGAGGATAATTCTCATGTGAACCGATTTCAAAAATCGTTCTTTTATTTTAAAAAAGGTATCTTTAAAGTAATTTCAAGTGTAATAAAGTAATGTTAATATTTTATAAAAAAATATTTTTTTTTCGGTAAAATTTGGAGATAAGGGGGGATAGTACTTTTTTCACATTTTCCTCCATTATACTATTTTATTTCACTACAAAAATAATGTATTGGAATGTACAATTTGAGCTCTTTCAAATGATACCCTTTTGAAATTTTCCCCCTCTTCATATTGGGCATTTTCCATAGTTAATAAAAAATAATACTTTCAATGTGTCTGGGTTAGCGTTGTTCATTACTATTCCAAATTTCAAATCGATAGCTTAAGTGGTTATCGAGATATTTAGCGTTGTGACAGACGGATGGACAGACAGAGTGGCACCATAAGGGTTGTATCTTTTTGGTACGGAACCCTAAAAATCATGGCCATACGTGTATTACTTTAATTAGGTACTGATTATGTAAATTTGACTATTTGTTTAACTCGGGTGAAAGGTACCATTTCATCCCTTGCGTAACAATCTACTATACTAATAGATCCTGTTTAAAATATAGTTGTGACCTTAATAGTCGTTGAAAAATTACTTTGGACTTGGAATATGTCGTGTGATATTCGTTGCAGCTGTTATGCATTACCTACGCATAACAACGGTAATTAATCTAGCCAAAAGACTCCAACCATTTGCTTCTGATATTGGCAGATAATATCGTTCTTGCCTTTCAGTATTTGACAAAGGTGTAAAATTATACAAGCTAACGAGGCGAATGAAACCTTGGAATAATATAGGTACATTTATTCAGAGTACGTTGTATAAGAAATAAAACTAATAGATCTAGCCGTATAACACTGTAACAAGAATACTATAAATTCTGTTATTTAATTTCATAATTTATATATATATATATACAATTTTGTAATATATATATATTACAAAAGCTACAATTTACTAACGAATATAAATTCATATGTCGTTACTTGCAAATGCGCCATGACGCCTATTAGTTTGGTTTGAATTATCGTACCTATGTAAAAGCTATTAGCACGCACTAAACTATCATAACGACCAACCAACGGATCGCATGGAGATGTGCGGTGAATTCAAAACTTTTGGTTCCAGTTGGAACTAGTGTAATGGCTGGCTTTTAACTTTATTTCATAAAAGTATCTGCCCATGCCCTTTTTGGGTTACATTCTAACGTTAAGACTGTGAGTATGTAAGTATATTACAACAAGAGAGCAAAGTTTGATATTTCTTCGAGTGCTTGTTTTGAGTCCCGTGCAAGCGAAAGATTCTATAATAGATTCACGAGCGTAGCGAGATTAATATTTTTCTTTCTATAATAGTAATTTTTCACGTCAGTCAGCCATCAAAAAATACAACCTGAAAAAATGTAATCCAGACGGACGGATCACTATTTCACTCATATTTTCTGAACGTATTCTAACAATTAACTTTAATTACCGCAATAAAACAAAACGAAAGAAATTTCAATAAAATAATACGAAAATAATGAATTAACGAACATCAATTGACAGTTCAATCGACAACTTTTTTTTTGTAAAAAAAAAACTTTGTAAGATCCGGTCCGAATTGCGGATACTACTATTTGTCAACTATAGTAAATATCGTTAAAAGTAGTTAAGTAGAATTATTTACTGCGTAACAATTGCGTAAATTTTTATAAGTTCATTGTTTTGATTGTATAATAAATACGTAAAATGTGGTGTTTTTATTAAATTTTAAACTTTTATTTCATTAATTTATTATTACGAATGAAGACTCGTAGGGTGTTTTGGAACGATGCGGTCTGACTTATTTCGGGGGTCTATTATAAACCGTCAATATACCGTTGAATTACGTATGCACTTTTTTTGTCTCTTTCTTTTTGCTAATGACGTGAAAGGGATAAAGACAATAGAATCCAAATATTTCGAACTTGTATTAGGCCCCGCACGTTGAAATGACATTCGAATCTAAAGGTCACTTGAATGTTATTTAGTCTCACTCGGTGAGCAAAATGCGGTTTTGCTCACTGTTTTTAAGCAGCAAATTACCCTTGTTCGAGCTGCTGACGTGAAAATAGTATTTTTACATAATATATCCCTCACTTTAGTTTTTCACATAAAAAAAACAAACGTTGATTCTTCTTGCGAGTTTCTGTCCTAAGCACAATGTTAGCTGAAACTTTACGATATGAAGGAAAGCTATGACAAACTTTTCTAGCTCTTCCATATTTGCGATACGAGCTCGAGAAATATGTCGCGAGATGGACCGTTTTCATCATAAATATATAGTTTAGGGGAGTAGGCATATTGTGGACATATAATGGAAACTCAAATAAAATCTATGTAAACTGTAACCAGTCATAATATATGTTAAAAAACTTTGGGCATCCCTCTATACAACGTCATCATTAATTATAAATTATTTCTAATATTTAAATAAACACTAACAAGTAAATATTTCAAAAGAACAAAATGATTTGTGTCTGTAATTACTCAATAAAGTTTGGGAAAGAGAGGACATGAAATGGCCAATGGGATGATTAAGGACACTTTGGGATACATGCCAACGCCCTTATTATCGCAGCAATCATCACAAATATAATCTCCCCGATAATAAATACCGTGTAAAGTTTAATAAAATGTATTAATTAATTACTAAAACTTGGAATGTCTGCAAATAGCCAAAGTAGATTGGGTAATTACGGGCGCTAAACATTACCCAGTAATAACTGCCCAGCAATACCCCGACAACGCATATAACCTATACAAAAAATTATTAAATTAAATTATTATTATATTTTAATGATTTGATGATTATAAATTATTAACTAATATTGTGATACATGGGTCAAAATAAGATTACAATTACTTTAAGTATAAATTACATGATATTTTCTGAAAACAAGAAATATCAGCAACAAAAACTGTCTATCAAATATCAATTATCTTACCTTTGCATACGCGCGTGGTTTGCCGTCAGAACAACTGTACCTAGGTACTTTAACTATACGTGGCGGACGCTATCCTACCAGTAGATTAGCGGCGCGCGGAGGGGTGTAAGACGTTAGAATTCTAGTGCCCGGAATTATCCATGTCCGTGTTTATTCCACCCTCCCGTAATTATATATTTTTTAATGTAATTTTCTATAAACAGGGTTTGAATGTCTCATTTTAAAGGACCAGTACGAATAGGTAAACAAAACGACGAACACATTTGCGACCCATTAAATACTTCTATTGTATCGTACCTACTCTTCCGAAATGTTATGTTTTATTTTCCTACTGAAACATTTTTTACATTTCATGCATCAAGAGAGAGCTTAATTATTCTCCCTACCGTGGTTTTTGTAATCAACAGTTTCTTATTACTTACCATCTTTCCTCAAAATAATACTTACTTATTTTTCGTATTGTTAATGGCTTCAAAGCGATCCATCTCTTCTGTTGATCCATTTTACTGTGTATACTCTTAAACACGTTTTACGTCTACGGAAAACCAATAAATTCTTCAAAATAAGGAGAATTTTCGTGACGACAGTAGGTATTTGAGTGATTCCTTTTGTATATTATAACCTTTGTACTTACGCATTGGTTGGTTAATACATATGTACTTAAATAAAAGTATTACATAGGTATGAATGGTAAAAATGTTGGATCTTGACCCTAAAATAAGTATAAGAGGTTCATTTATAGAACGACTGGAGGAGGCTAGAAACCTAGGGCTCGTGATTAACATCCAGTTGCGATTCGAAAAACATGTGAAAGAGTTGATCACGGCGTGCGTTTTTTTACGCCTGAAGGTCTTGTATCAAATTCGAAACCTCTTAAGTGAGGAAGTATAGGTACGTAAGATTCTATGCGAATCACTAGTTCTCTCCAAACTAAATTATGGAGACATAGTGTACGGGCCACGTCTACAAGAGAAAACGCGACGTCTTATACAGCGAGTTCAGAATGCCTGTTATCATTTCTGTTATTCAGTCTCACCTAGGAGTCACATTACACCACATTTAAATAAAGCCTCAATACTTAATATGACGTCTAGTCACCTACACCTTGAAAGTCTTTTATTTGGTGTCTTGAATGACAAAGAACCGGAATATTTATACTCAAAAATACACATTTCCTCATTCCACAGACGACATGGTCCACCAGGCGTTGTCTTTTAGAAACACATCCACACAAAACCGTCGCTTTTACGGGTTGCTTCCGGTATCTCGCAACCAAGTGCTGGAATAATATCCCTCCACCATTAAGATGCCTTAAAACAAAGCAATCGTTTAAGTCTCATTTTAAAATGTACCTTTTAAATAAATAAATTGCAGGAATACCGCACGGGTACTTGGTTGCAGATTACCGAATCTAGTATGTATGTGTACAAACTCTTTATATTATTGTAGGCCGTTTTATACTCGACATTTGAGAATGATAGTGAATATATCAGTGTCAAGCTCGTGGAAAGGCTACAGGTTTCATTTTTAACGTATACAAGGAATAACACGCGGTTTTAAAAAATTCTACCCCTATACGGTCTAAAAGGGAATGAAAGTTTGAGAGATGTGGTAGGTACAAATTTTATATTAAGCTAGAAACTTAAAACTTCGTAAAAAGGTATTATATTAGTACAAAAAAGGAATCAGCGTTATTGAAAATTAATTCCCTAAGGTAGTGAAAAGGAATTTGAAAGTTTGTATGGGATTGCAATTTTTTTTGAGTGGGGACTTGAAACTTTGTGAAAAGGCATGTTATTATGATATAAGAAAAAAAGTTGAGCGTTTTTGTAAATTCATCCCCTAAGGGGGTTAAAAAGGGGTTGAAAGTTTGTATCGGATACACATACTTTGACACACTTAGAAAGACAGAATTAGAATACAAGTATTTCAGTGTTTATCCCTGAGAGGTTGAAAGTTTGTATCGAGATCGAAATTTTTTTTTGAGTTTGTAAACAGACTTTGTAAAAAGGCATGTTACCTACTACTCGCGTTTTCCCGGCATTTTTGTCACGGCTCATGGGAGCCTGGGGTCCGCTTGGCAACTAATCTAGTTTTTACGAAAGTGATTGCTATCTGAACTTCCAACCCAAAGGGTAAACTAGACCTTGTTGGGAATAGTCCGGTTTCTTCACGATATTTTCTTTACCGAAAAGCGACTGTTAAATATCAAATGATATTTCATACATAAGTTCCAAAAAACAAATTGCTACGAGTCGGAGTTTGAACCAGCGACTTCCGGATTGCAAGTCGCACGCTCTTACCGCTAGACCACCAGCGCATTTGTTATGCAAGGTGCAGACGAACTGCCAACTGTAAAGTCAAAATTGATGTTAGAATATTTGTTTAAAGCTTAATTTGCTCGAGTGCATTGCCATCTACGTGCATAGCAACTGAATCGTGGTTGATTTCGACCAATTCGTGTTGCGCTCAGGCAAACTCTGTTAGTGTAAAACCGCAAGCGCAACTACATTAATGACTGATTTTATTAAGTGCTAACCACAATCTGACAAGTGCACGCTCTCATAAAGTACCACAGTGCCAGTATATCCAGTGCAATATAATGCACAACGGTATACACATTGATATCTTTCTTCGGCGGCATAATGAATACTGCCTACAGCAGTTTGGAAACAAGCACTCAATTCTGTTTAACCCCAAATGAAATTGCATGATTTGCATCGATGAACATTAAATTTCCGTGCCGCAACTATATTTGAATATTGTGAATGTATCAACGGCAAAATGGCCTAACACAATACATGCTTTGTACTCTCGCATCTGATAAGTTCTAGCTACGTTACCCCCTTATTCATAAACGCACTAGGTACAAGCCTCGATTAGTTAATAGCAGTAGTAAGTAGTAAAACTCTTTATTGTACAGAAATTAAAACAAAACAGGAAATAAAACAGTCATCATTAGTACAAAGGCGAACTTATCCCTTTAAGGGATCTCTTCCAGTTAACCTTTGAGCAATTGAGGGAGAATTGGAGACGGTAGACATCCGTACTGTACAGTGGCGCAAAAAAAAAATTAAATAGAAAAGGTATTTATTTCAACCTACAATATACATAATTATATATGCATGTACACCGGGGGAAGGTTGTAAATTCAACAAATTTACAACTTTCTGAGGCAATTGATTTTAAAGTTTGAAGTATAATAAGGTCGTTAGAAAACGCAACAAGCGTAAAGCTGCAATATCAACGTCGCTGCCCTCTACTTCCGGTAATTTTAACACCCCTGTATCTCTCTTATCTCAGGATGATGATAACAGCCGTAATTAGGGAGATAGACCTTCACCACGGCTTCTTCTTTCACAAGCTGAGGAGATAACCCTATCAATACCAACATTGGACATCAACCAAATAAGTCTCCTCGTCCTCCGGTCCTTGTTCTTAAGTGCAAGAGAGTCGGTGGATGAAGCTGTCAACTGAGGCAAATAATCTCTAGAAATTCGTTTCCTCAGCGCTAGAGAATCTGGGCCCCGTTGCGAGCCTCCTGGGTGTCAAGTTCGCTTTCTTAATGCGATATTGTGGCCAAAAATAGGAATCACAAGGATTTTACGGCCTTCTGGTACAACACCAGCAGATGGAATGTGAAGGCGGGTGTCCCTGTTAGCGTGGGTGGTAAAAATACCAAAAAGCTATCGCGAATAACGTTAGGCACGCTTTTGTTGCAGAGACTGAACAGTCCTGAGACTGTTGCAAGCACGAGCTCTGTAAGATTTTCCTCCAAAGAAGTTAATAAAGTAATTAAGAGTATGCAAAGAGCTAAATCTCTAAGTCTCAGCATTGAGCACCTTATAAACCTTATAAGCCTTTTGAACATACTGGAACACACTTGCCTCGTATTCTAGCCATGATCTACTAATTGTCTCAGTCACACGTATCTCCGGCACAGCTCACACGGACAGTAGCAGTCCCAATTGTAAAAAATAAGACTGGTGATCTGTCAGACCCGAATAATTAAAGGCTCACTAGCAAACATCTCACTAGCAACTATAGGTATACTGGCAAAAGTTCCTGACAACGTAATACACAACGTTCTAAACACATCAAACTGCACGACGCACAATTCGGCTTTAGGCCGGGGCTATAGACCGAAAGTGCGATTCTGTGTCTTAAGCAAGCAGTCGGGTACTACAAGGAGAGGAACACGCCGATCTATTCGTGCTTTCTGGACTTGTCAAAGGCGTTTGACCTGATTGTGTACGACAAGCTTACAAAAACGGGAGTGCGCATTGAATATTTCACATTGCTTAAACATTGGTACAACAGCCTGGTCAACCGAGTGAGATTATTTATTTATTTATTGAAATACAATTTTACAGCATTACAGCTAAGGGGCGAGAATGCGCTGTAAAATTAAGTAGTAATAGAGCTATAAGCTAGGTAATAAAATTATATGATAAATATGACAATAATTAAAAAGCTGATTCACAATAACGTAAAAAATCTTTAAAATACGATGGGTGACAGAGGAGTCTGCCGAGTACAGACTATATTTGTAACTGATATGCACTACGAGTAATATATTTTGAATATAGAACTTCTTGCCAATAAAGCCAAATCTCAAGTCTGATTATCCAAATTATTTAAACTTTAGTTTATTTTATGTTTTATAATCATAGGTAAATGCATCTTAGGAAACGAAGGAATTTTATGTTATTTGCGTTTACAATTTCGGTTTTATGTCAAAAATAAAGGTAATAGAGTCTGTGCGGATAGAGAAGAGTCGTGGAATGTAAGGGAACCCATACATTCTACTACTCTTCTCTTTCCGCACAAATTCTAGTAATTAAACATGTTATTTTATTACTCTGCCCAATAGGTAATATGCATTCTGTATAATGACCGGGCAATGTAATCATTTGAATACCTAGTTATTATCATATTGCTATCTCATATTGGCCATTATTCACATCCATAATATAATTATTTACTAATTACATCTTGAAAAAACAAATGCTTGCTTAAAGCAGCTTGCAATGAAAAACAAGAAAAAATAGACATAAATCGCTGACTGTGTACTACGAGTACTCGGAGCTGTGTCAACTTGTCTAATCTAAGTAATCATAAGATTAGCCAAGGCGGATGTGCTACGTCGCGTCGTCGCTACGACGAAGCGTGGCAACGTTCCTCATTTGCCACGGCACTTCAAGACTTCAAGCAAAGTTAATTCGCCAAGACGTGTAAACTTCTGAGAAAGTGTAAAATACAGACGTGTCTGGATGAAGCCACGCCTCGGGCAAATTAACTCGCCTCTTATCTACTTACGCGCTTGTGCCAACAACATATATGAACCACTTAATATGTAATTTACGTGCTTACATAACGTGTGGACAATGAGCCAGGAACTAGTCAGCCAAACAATAGAACTCCAGTCGCCCAACAAAGATTTTTGAGCACTTTACTCATTTGTAAGTAGGTTGGTCCCTGAAGTTCAAAATATTTGAGACACGGGCCTTAATGAAAACTTAAACCCAAAATGACATAGTTAGATCTTTGACCTTGCATAGATGCTTGCAATTATTTTTGTTCTTAGATGATATGTTGCAAGTATTTGGGTGAATCTACTTTTTCTTGTCACTCTTACCTATGGTTACAGTCTCCTGGAACACTCTACAAAACCTTGTTTAATGGTATTTAATATAACTAAACATACATTTTTATGGCAGATACCACCAATTTAAGAGTCTCCAAATAGCCGCTCCCATCCAATCGAAATTACGGCCTAATTTTGAATAAAACATGAAACTTTGCATTAACATCTAAGTTATCTATGTCTGATATAAGTAGAAGTTTGGAATGTAAAACGTTTACGCGCTCTATTTTCAAGGTATTAAAATTTCTACACGATAGATATATGTTATTTGAATGTCCATGCCAAGTTTCATATCATTTGAGCTTATCGGTTTAAAGAGAGAGAGTAAATTCGATTGTATGGTGGCGGCTAGGTTCTTGTGACTCTTAAGAGTACTTAAATTTAATACCTTCCTAATAAAATACAATAAAAAAACATACCTAAAATCATAAAGGGCGCAACACAAGTATAGACGTACATATAACTTTGTTATTTTACTGATATGTAGTTTGTTTCGTAATTACTATTATTATAATTGTTTAAATCTGGAAAGAGCTTACTTGATGATAAGTACCTAAATTAAATACAGGCTGTTTTTCGGTGCAACGAATAGGTATTCGTAATTTATGTCATGCTAAAGTACTTTTTCTATGAGACCAACCCAAATTAGCAAAGTCGGTTTCATGCATTTTGACTGACCATTGTTGAAGTCTCTATAGAGAAGAATCTATAGAGACAATTTTAGTTTTTCGCGTTTTAGGTTGGTAATGTAATGAAAGTTGGTCAGTATGACGTCCGTAATTACCTTAACCTAGCATAATGCGGTTAGGGATTAGAAGTTAGGAGACCCTAAAGGGCATAGCGTGGGAGGATTTGATAATACTGGTCAATGCGAAACGGCAATTCCGGGAACTACTTAATAATAATAAGCCCCCAGGGCAGCTTGTGGCGAGGTAAATGGCGTAAAGTGGCGTCCCTGGGGTCCCGTACCCCTGAGAGTCGGTCAGGCCCCTCTCTCCGGCCTGCCTTGTTTGGCCGGCTGAAGCGAACACTGAGCAGGGCCTGCAGGACTCTCACCTCTGGCTTTCCTTTACTGGCCGTCCAGAGTGGGGTATCACGGCTATATGCTCGCAGGGTGGAAGTGAAATAGGTATGCATAAGACACGAGTTGGCACAATGGCTGTTTACAGCCACTGGGTAGAAAGCGGCGCACCGCACACCTCTCCACACCCTGAACCGCTCACGCAATGATGTCCCCTTGTCGCTCCGTGCGAGTGACCGTTTTCGGGGACCTAATATTGCGAGTTGGCGAGTAACCACCTGTTAATTTTTCCCTTTTTTAACATATTTACCGGTTACCAGTCCACTAGTAACTCAACCCAATAGCCCAGTTGCTTTTTGTACCTTTTTTACAATAATCCTACACTAACCGGGGCTTGTCGTTGGGTGCTACTATAGTGCAAACAGGGATAATCGTCGGTTGGTGTCACATAAAATTTTGAGTAAATTGACTTATTACAAGGAGCCTCTGTGTGTTGGCTTCACATTGGCCCCACACATGCCCGGGACTCCCATGGTCCCGAGAAAAAGTAAGAGACGGGTATCTACTTAGTTCCAGCAGGCGTTCTACATGACATCAAAGCTCTCCTAACGGACTCTACGTGTTGGATCTATATCCCCACGCACGCCTTATACATGACCGGCCTTGAAAACCCGAGTTTGTAAAGGGGATATAAATAACAATAAAATTCTTTATTGCACACTACCTACATAAAAAAAAGATACAGAAATTGAGAAAATATAAAAATTGGTAGGTAACAACAGGTGTACTTATCGCTAAACAACGATCTATGTCATATTTAATGGAATATTCCTAATTAATGTTTTGGCAAATATTTGACATTGAAAATTAAAACTTACAAATCCTTGCCTTCGCATCATCTTTAGTAAAGCTGGCAGCACACAGTTGCTCAGGCTTAGTTACATATCTGAAAATAGATTTGTAGGTAGGAATTCCCATAACGACTGACCTTTTTATCGTAGCTCACGCGCACGCTGGCGCTGCTCACGTTTTATACATTACGTGGGCAACTGCCAGCGGACCTGCGGCATGTGCCTTCCTGGCATGTGCGGCGGCTGGTCCATATTTTGTTAGATTTCTATGTTAGCGGTAGGAGGTACATCATAGGTAAGCATGTGTTTCAATAGGGTGTATTACTGCAATGTTCTGCCGCCAGAGTGCACCACTAGCACTATCTTAAACCATAGAGTAACTTATACATACTGTGCCTGAAACTGAATTTTGTCAAGTTTTCATAGATAATAAAATGTGACATTGATGCATCAAGGCGGGTTGTTTACAAAGGGCCTACTGGGAAACGCGAAAATCGAAATTTAGTTATATGTCTCTTTATCGCTCAAAACGCAAGAGTGATAGAGAGGTTAGACAACGAAATTTCGATTTTCTTGTTTCGCGGTAGACCCTCAGATTGTGATGGATTGTGGTAGTTGGTAGTGGCGCCCCCTATGCAGAGTTTTGCGCAATATTCCCTATTGGCACTTTGTTGAGGCTGCAATAATATTCTATTATTATATTGTGATTAGTACCTAATAATAGATATTTAGACATGATAATTATGAATTTTAGTCGAAATATTTTATATTCATAGTTCGAGAAAACTGTTATTAGAAGTTATACGAGGAAAGCAAATAAAGACAAAATCAGGAATTATTTACATCTAAATAATAATATCTGGTTTCCTGCTTCTTTTAACTTACTTCTAATAGTCGGTTAGCCTCCTGAACTGGGTCAAAGCCTAGTATTCACCGAGATTGATGTTTAACTCCCTTTATAGTCATTATTAACAGTAGGTACATTATTAGTACATTATGGCTGATTGATTCTGTGCCTCTATCTCAAAAAGGATGCCCGTGATCATATGTATAAACACCATTAGAGCTATAAAAACCGATTGCTGTGACCTTTTCCTTGACAAACTAACGCGCCCCCGAGATTTTCTGATTTTTGAGGCAACATTTAGAACGCCATAATATAAATGTACTTTACTTACACGACTTTCCAGCTATTATCTCTCATGCCGAGTTTGACCCGTTTTTCGGTTTAAGATGACTGGGTTATAATAAGTACATCCGTGAACGTAGTGGCATAGCAGGTGAACTAAAAAGTACCGACATACAAATGGGCCTGCAAACACGTTGTTACTCCGGCGTACAATTTGTAAAACAAACGGGTTCCCGGCAGAAAGATTGGGAGTTATGTGCAGTGCGGTTTGCCGGTATTAGCGGGATTACAAGGTCCGAATTGGGAATGTTTCGCGCAACGGCCCGTTGCGGATCCTTTGTGGAACTGAGCCAGCTGAGATCGCCTGCGCTAAAGCTCCTTTGACATCGCCGCACAACCATGTCAAAAATTAGATGAGGGTAAACACAATTCTCTTGATTTAGGTGCAAATAAGATTGTTTCCGACTGGCTTAGTGTAGGTTTGATTTCAATGTCTCGCTAGAAAAACGACAGAAAATGTTAGTGACTAAGATGTTGAATGTAATTGTATGTAGATATTGAATGTGTGATCAAACTTCACTTAGTACACTACACTATCAAAAACTAGTCACCGACCGTGTTCGTCGGCGTATAAGTTGTTAAAAACTTTCAACCACGCTTTGAGCCCCTTAGGGGTTGAATATCTAAATATATACATATGTATACATCTAGCGTCAAGTAGCGGATTTATCAGTTCTGCTACTTTGTATGGAGTGAGCACTATATGCTTACTTATTTATCTATGGCAATACTCAGATGATACCCTCTTATGAATATTTGGTGATGAAGAGCCATCTTTTTGATACCTGGGCCATCGGCACCCTAGCGCCTTCATTCCCGATTCTTAGGATTATTGCTAAAGTTAATTGTTTCTACACATTAATATCACGACGAAATAAGAGTCCCGTTAATAAAGTATGTCAGTAAGTACCTACATTAGTACGTTGTAAGTTAAGTACGTCAGGAAGTACCTACAGCAATAGGGACGTAAATATCTCCATATATATTTTACTGTTTCGGTACGTGTAGTACGAGTACCTATAATGATTTACTTACACTATGAAAATTCTGGTAATGACCTAAAGGAACTTTTTGAATGCCATCTACATTATTGAATACCGAAAATTGTAATAAAACATTTCAGAAACCCCTTTTATCCAATTGAATATTTTATAAGGGGAAAGCCGGGGCCCGACTCACACGTATTTTTTGGGTTTCTCCACAAAAACACATTTTTGTACGGAAATGACGACAAATTTAAATAAATCAATTCCGATTAAAGCATTAAACTACAACTAGAAAACATTTTGTCGAGTAAGGTTAAAAATAATCTAGGATTTTTAGTTGAAAATGCAGCTGAAGCCACAGCAAAGCATGCGGTGCAGTGCAGTGGCCGCAGTGGCCACGAACAAGATCAACTAGTACTTGCATACACTGGTACTTTAGCCAGTGTTTTTCAATGGTTAAATTATCTAATGAAGAATGCATTCTGTGTATTTATAAATGAATTAAAGTACAGCCGTAACAAGTTGATCAAAGGCAACAGCCGCACTTTGTGCTGCGGAGCGCTGCGATCATACCAGCTCGAGACTGGCTCAACTCATAAGCGTCTGTAGCATCCTAACTCATTAAATATTAGTCATTTTTTATCATACTATTATGAAATATGCAGAATTGTAGACTAAAAAACTTGTTAAAAGATGAAACAATTATGAAAGTAAAAGATGACCCGGCAGTAGAACTGACAAATATTAAATTGATTGAAACTAAATTGATTAAACATTTCGAAACGGATGTAAGAAAAACATGTCAAAGTATTTCGCCATGTATTTTTTGCTAAGTCGCCTAGCTAGCATGTCAGTGAGTTCTTTTGGTAGAGTCACGTACACGCTCGATGCTTGCGCCAAACCTCACGACTAAAAATAGTGCTTAGTATACCGGGTACATTGCTAACAGAAAGACTGAAGTAACAACAAGCTTCAAGAGGTTGGAGTACAGACCAAGCTCAAGTGCTGATGGAGTATGCAGTGTGTATTTTTGATTTATCCACATACAGAAACTCCACAAAATTAAATTCTGAATAATTTTTTATAATTTAATTTTAAGCGATAAGAGCATAATTCATTTTTGAAAATTTCGAACTACAATGTATTTCGTACATCGTGGTCACTTGTGACGAAATGCGATGTTTTGAGTTAAAACAAAGTCGTGATATATTACTTTCTGAATTATTTTATATGGTTAAATAGGTAATAGTCGTTTTTTTTTTATAAAACCTATGAAAGTGTACTCATTACAGCATAAAATAACTGCTCTTTGATTATGTGATCATATCTAAAATACACGCTCTGTAAAAGAAATCCGTCTATCTCTGTGTCTTGCACACTGATATTTAGACAGTACGTTTAGATTTATGCCTGATTTAATCAAACACTCCCAAATCCTTAGATCAATCCTGAGATTCAATCGTGGGTTCTATTAGTCGTTACGAGAAGCTTAATGTAAATTCGGTAGACTCGGGAGATAGTATTTTTGTATCAGTTAAGGGATCGTGCATAAATAAGCCTTATTTCTCACCCTTGAATAAATAGAAAGGTTGGTTTGGGATAAAAATAACGAAACTGAATAGAGTGAATCTTGTTTACAAAAAACGATGTCAATAGATATTTTCGTTAAATAGTACGACAATGTTAATTTATTTAAATTGATTGGTATCTTATTTGGATTTTGTATGTTTATCTTACAAGACTTATTTTACGACAAAAGTTACAAAGGAAAGTTTTAAGTATACTTAATTTGTAAACTTCTCATCGAAATGAGTCTGAATTCTTCTACATAGACCATATATGTAAGCATCAAACAAAAACCGAAGATTTCTTGTTTTATCAAGTATTTGGCAATGACCTGGTACCTAGCCCCTAGCCTTTGAGGCAGAAACTGAATTTATCAAGAGCATCTTGTCAATCTATTTAATTATGATGTAACCGTAAAACCCGTTTATAGTGAAAACACGATTTCCCTGGTTAAAACTAGTTATCCATATCGCCTCAGTCAAAACGCGTTTTCACTAGTTAAAACTAGTTTTACGTACGACGACAATGAAAGCAAGTTTAACTAGGATTTGTCAGTCAAAGTCAAAACTAGTTTTCGCAAAGTTCCTTGGTGAAAACTAATTATTCAATAAGTTTTCACGGTATTGTGACAGATTCTAATATAGGTGCAACAACAAGCGAAGGTAGGACGAACGTGTTTAGCGCGCGAAGACGAATGAACGAAGCGATAGCGGCCGGTGAGCGTCAAAACAGACTTAAAATATTTTATAATGTTGACTTAGAATAAAAAGCTTTTGCGTGTTCGTCGTCTATTAGAAACAAATTGTCACTGAAATACAATGGACCAGTTAATCGAAAGTAGTTTTCAATAAGGCAGTTTGCGAAAACTAGTTTCAACTAGGAAAAACCTGTCTTCACTAAAACTCGTTTTTGCGGTAACATATTAATTATAAATGCGTGTGTCCTGACTGGCTGACTAACTTATTAAGACAGAACCGAAACTACAAACAAAAGCTAGAGAGTTGAAATTTGCACATCAGGTCACATTTATAGATTGTGTTCAAGAATTAAGAAGCGATTTGGAAACTTCACCCCTAAGGGGGTGAAAATAGGGGAAGAAAGTTTGTAAGTGGCCCAATATTTATTTTAAGCTAGGAACATGAAACTTAGTAAGAAGGTATTTTATTAAAATAGAAGAAATATATTTTCAGCGTTTTTGAAAATTCATCCCCTAAGGTAGTAAAGAAGGGGTTGAAAGTTCAATTTCACATACAAATAACATACAAAAAGGCCAAACTTTTTTGGCCACTGCTAGATATGTGAAAGGTCCAGGTTAAGTTTGTCAATGCAGATCTGAAGATCAGTCATGGGGCACTAGTCGTAGAGTTGCAGGTCATCAGCATACAGATGGTAGGTACAGCAAAGGTTAGGTGTAATGAAGTTAATAAAGGCGGAAAATAGAAGTGGGGATAAAATTCCTCCTTGAGGCACGCCAGCAACCAGGTCACACCAGTCAGACAAGGACTGGTCAACTCGGACTGCCTGCTGGCGGCCCCTCAGGTAGGCTGCGAACCAGTTAAGGGCTGTTTCCGAAATGTTCATGAGTTTGAGCAGACCAAGGAGAATGTCATGGTCGAAGGTGTTGAACGCATCAGAGAAATCAATTAGAACAAGAACCGTGACCAATTGACTCTCCATGCTCCGCCTAATGTCTTCCGTCACCTTAAGAAGCGCAGTACTGGTGCTATAACTTGGTCGGAAACCTGACTGCACGGGGCTTAAAAGGTTATGCGAATGGACAAATAGCGAAAGTTGCTTATGAACAACCGCTTCGGCGATTTTCGAGAGAAAGGGGAGAATGGTCTAAAGTTACGAGTATTAAGAGAGGTGGGATTACTAATTTTAGGTAGCGGAATCACAAACGCTTTACGCCAAAGAGAAGGGAATTCGTCAGTGACCAGTGAGGAGTTAATGATGTCAGCCATCACAGGAAGTACACAATCAAGGACTGATACAATCATGTAACGGCTGAAATCATCACAACCGACTGCTTTTGACTTGATGGCTTTAATAATGGCCTTTATATTACCTACAGAAATAGAACAAAATGAGAATAAATCTGTGACAGGAGAGGGCATAGATAAGATAGTAGAAAGAGTACTGGTCTTAATAGCAGTGTCAACACGAGACGCGGAAGAATAATGTATGTTAAGATCATTAACAGTGAAGGAACTGCCATCGAAACCATTGGAAGGTTTACCTAAGCCAAGAGACTTAAGAAATTTCCAGACATCAGCCCTAGAAGAAGAGAAAACATTACTGCGAATATACCGTCACTTTGCTGTACGTACCATCTGGTTGCAACGGTTACGAGCTGCCTTAAAGAGTACTCAGTTGCCGTCGGTGCGGTCACGTTTATAGAGACCGAAAGCTTTGTTCCTCCTCCGCATTGCTATACGGACGCCTTCAGTGATCCAGGGAGCCGGTGGACGCCTAACTCTGACTGTGTGAACGGGTGCGTGTTAGTCAAAGAGCCTCAGGATCGCAAGATACCTTAGTGTCAGTTGATGAGGTTGAGAGCACAGGAGACCAATCGATAGCAGCAGCATCTTTTTAGCAAGAAGCAAGGAACTTCGTATTTTAAGACATACAAATGGCATGCGTGGTAAAATTATTAACAAAATTTGAGACCTATACTGCTGTCTTTTACTGCACAATGTTCTTTGCTCATAGAATATATAACAACCAACATACATATCCACGCGTACGAAAGCTCGGCCAAAAGCTAGTTTTAACATAAGTATAAAAACCAGCCGATACCTATTTAATGCCCTTGCATTGCATTGCATGTAGCAATTAAATGGGCTATAGTGCCAAACGCTTAAAATAAAATAAGAGGACCAAGGGGCTGATTTTTGAATTTCGAGCGCTCGAATTCGTCACTCGAAAATGTGTGGAAAACGGCGAATTGATATTTTAGAAATACGAGCAATAGAAATTGGGAATCTAGTGGTATTGCTCACTCGTTTTCAATTATATTAGTAGAATTAAAATGCCTAGTAGTGCAGATAAATTGAAGGAAATTACACGAAATCGAGTAGTCGAAATTCAAAAATCAGCCCCTAATTTTTTATAATAATGTACATTTTACTATCTTGATGGTAATGGATAATATCTGTTACCATTTTAATACCTTGATTTTAAATAATGTTATTGGGTATTATAATAATTATGAAGGCCAGTCTGATTGCTGAAGTTCCGATTGTCAACAAACTTTAAATATAGGTACTTTTATGCCCTAAAGTACGTATTCCTAATTTTAGAAAGAAATTCAACTTATTAAATAGTAGGTCCTAGGTACAGTAAAGAGAAATAGCTATTTGTCATGTAATTTGACTTAACTAATGTTTTCAACAAAAAGTTAAGATATTTTATGTCATGTCGTGAAAACAAAGTAACTCTTGGAATTCCGCATTTAACCTCGATGAGATGCAAAATCGGCCGTAGATTTTTTGTTATCTACTCCCGACCTCATTAATGAAGTTGCCGAAACACCCCTCTTAGTAAGTTCGTAGCAGTTTAATGCCATGACTTCATTTCCAGTGTTAATTTAGGACTAGAAGTTAAGTCACCGACCGACCCGTTATATGAGAAAACTTCCACTTGACAAGAAGGTTCAGACAATTTATGACGTCGTGTTCGTTCAGTGCGCAAACTTACACATGGTATTTGCTTGAAGGCTTAAACATAATTAATGTGTGTAGGTACTATTTGCCCACACTCACCCATGTCTGATCCAACGTTAGGATTAAAAGGTGTTATGATTAAGGAGAAACAAAGCCGAAGCTATTTTAATTCTCGCCCATAATTAAAAAAAAATGTTTATTTAGTAGTTACTTTATTTATTTACATCTACGGACTAAGACTTACGACTTATAATAAATGATCTTTTCAATTAATTAATAGGCCTAATGTCTGGGTTTATTTTTATTTTATTTATTATTTATCCTCCATATAGATACTTGGCAGTATTTGCTTCGTTTAAATTTCCTAGTAAGAGTAACTTCTTAACAAACTATAAGGAAGTTTATATAACTTAATTCAAAACTAAATTATCCCAATATATTTTAGAACTATAGTCAAATAACCAAAATACATAACCGCTACCTATCTGTAACAAATTAAATTGAATTGGAAGTTCAGGCACGAATATTTTATTCTGTAGTGAAGCACAAAGTTGCGACGTACACAAAAGTGATTTACGCACAAAAATATAATGTAAATGACAGTCCCACGTACCTCGGAGATAATACGCTCGCGTGAGAGACAAATGTTCGCGGCGTGGACTTGACACGCGCCTGTAAAAATAAATAAAGGGCGTAGCAGCACGTCGCGTCTTAAGCCATGTACACACGATAGAGCGAGATAAGGCCGAGCACCACCGCGGAGCAAACTACAAACAAACAAGGACCAAATGCACTTAGCACTATCGGGCGTAGCCGCCTCGCTGATCGCCCTCGCTACGAGAACCAGAAATTCGTACAACTCTTCACACTTACTTTTGCAGATATTCCTACTTGACTGGACGGTTTAGATTACCAAGCAAAGTAGGTATGAAGTAAATAGGTATTACTTGTTTGCCTTAGCCATATAACCACATTAACCAGTTATAAAATTATGACGTTTTTCATATATATTCCTGTTGTCTTATTAATTTTTATTAGAGATTTAGAGGGATAAAAATTGTAATCGTATGTCGTATACTGAAAAATCAGAGTAGTCGGCTATTCATCTGACCAAATACGTATATGTATTTTGTTTACTAAGTGTGTCTTTTTAAATACAATCATAACACATTTCGTTTGATTTTGGTACCTACTGTGTATGAAAAATGCATAATTTCTAATGAAAGGTCAGAAAAATAACTGCAGGGCGAGGGATTTAGTAAAATATCTCTCTCTTCTTGTTCCTAACGCTTTATTCTCTGTAACATTAGTTATTCGACACACACTATAGCTGGTCAAACAACTTTGTCAGTAGAAAAGGCCGGAAATTTCAAATTTTATATCGGAAGGTGCAGAGTTTGTGAAGTTAGGGCTTGTAGAGTTAGAAGCTTGGCTCTACAAGAAATCTGATAAGTTTTTGACAGTGTTAGCCTTATGGTTTCATCTTGGCATCATTTGACATGAAAATATTTTTGATGGAATAACAATGTTGATTTCTCAAAATTCAATCCTGTATGTTTTGTGCCAAATTTTTATTACTGGGTCAAAGTAAATAAAATATTAAATCAAAATGACTTTTTTATTTGAAAATTTATTTGATACAAGAAAGTAGTTCTTGGCCCAAGATCTAATAAAAGACATTGCATTGCTTGGGCGGAGACATTTCCGAGTTTTCTTATATCGAAATTCGATGAAATCTTGAGACAAATAATAATAAACATTTATTCACCTGTCTAAATACCGCAATCATCAATCAACGTATTGTTTTGTGTTTAAAATCGTACACCTATTGTTTCAATTAGGGTTGAGTACACGAGCAGCAAACGTTCCAGCAATATACCTACATACAAGTTCTGTTCATTCACCGTACAGCTTCCGGAAAAAGAGGGATGTGAGTCTACAAATACTATAGTTATCGATATACCTGAGTCAATAAAAGTAGCGGGATTGAGTTGCTGCAGGATACATTCTCGAGGGAACAGAATTTAAAGTTCACTACTGTGAAAAATAGAAAACAATGTCGGCGTTACACAGAATAGAATATCCGGCAGGTCATGCAGTTTCAAATTGTTAACGTCACCAAGTCCATCTAGACTTCCTGTCGGAAGAATTCAAATGTCACTTTTCCTCTTTTCCTCCATTTTTTGTCTATTCATTATTATTTACCGGTGACTTTTATAGTGGGGGAAATAAATGCTGGGAGTATTCACTATTGTCTCAGGCGATGCCGCTTGGTAAAATTATTACTTGGATCATACTAAGATGATCTAATTTCCTAGCCACGAGATTACCACTTGACTACTCCCCAAAGAAGGAGGGTGGAAAGGCGGCTCCGGAGGTCCAGTTTGCGCTCTCTTTCTACCTAAGTACATGTACATCAGCTCACGTTTGGAACGTTTGTCAATTTAGGAACGTGGACTTTATTTATGAAATAATCGTTTTACCTTTTCATACAAAAAATGGCTTTATGGTAAAAAAAAAAAAATTAAAAGCATATAATTTTTTGTCACTTTTGGGCGATTTGCAATAAATAAAAACTTTAAAAAAATGCGCATTTAATCCATATTCTAAAGTAGGAATTCATATATTTTTTGTAAAATTTAAGTAATTGGTAGCGTGCGACAGTGGCGATTCCCATACAAACGGAATTATGGCCAAGATTAAACATTTAAAAAGTTTGTATGAATGATGAATATATTAATTAAATCTGCACCAAAAATGGTAATAATGGTAAAAATGGTAGGACGATATTCATACTTTTAAAATGCAAATTTCGGTATTTTTAAAACGAATACCAACCGAAACCACCGGAGCCGCGTTTCCCCTATGAGCTAAGGAACGATCAAGCCAAGATGCCTGAGAGAAAAGTGCATACTGACCCATCCATATATTTCTGCACTTACTTCCTTCACTATTTAGAATAATTCAATTTGAAAGAAATTATCGTTTT
The DNA here is from genome assembly GCF_033807575.1 of Cydia pomonella. Lineage (NCBI taxonomy): Eukaryota > Metazoa > Arthropoda > Insecta > Lepidoptera > Tortricidae > Cydia > Cydia pomonella. Next base: position 12,583,711 of record NC_084703.1, on the reverse strand, counting down.
GAAATTGAGCGTCGCGCATATTTGGTAGTAGTAGAAATATTGGCCAAACGAATAGCTTAATTTGTAAAGAAAATATAGGATCCTATTGATGGCTATAGTTTCTTTCTATTATTGTTAGACATTTCCCAAGCCGTCTTTATTATATTTTGCAACAAAATAACATCGAACGGCAAAATGTGAACAATGTATAATCTGAAAACTACGAGTATGTAGGTATACTTGATAGGTATAAATGGTGTCAGGTTAGCCTTCATTTTTCTTTTTTCTTGCGAGCCGTACTAATATAGATATTATATATTTAAAATAAATATAGATATTATAGGACATTATTACACAAACTGACTAAGCTCATTAGCTCATGTTGTGGGTACTTAGACAATGATATGTTTAATATTTATAAATACTTAAACATAGAAAAAACCCATGACTCAGAGGCAAAATATCCGTGCTCATCACACAAATGAACGGCCTTACCGGGATTTGAACCTGGCTTCATAGGCAGGTTGTATTTATGCTATAAAACTCTTTACCCAGTACAACCATAATGTTCTTTAAATGTTGATAATTATTTTATGTGTGTTGGTAAAACAGTAGTAATAGTTGTTAGAAGTAATTAATATTAGTAATAATTTTCGTAATCGAATATACCAGCTTAAATCGCTGATAAGTGTACCTATTATAGTACATAAATCCGATTCATTTAAACAATCGGTTAGAAAACGAATGCATTGTGGTTCACAGGCCACGACCGTGTGTCCCATAGTTTATGTAAATCGCAAAGGCACGCTGTGACGCGGCGGCCATTCGCTCTTTGTTGTCGCATTGTTAGGCTACTCAAAAACAAGATTATGAATCACGTTCCCGTGAATCCAGGTGAAAAACACTCGAAACACACAAACATCACCCGCATATACTGTTTTTATCTAAATGTTAGATATTTTAACGTTAACGATAGTTTAATGTTAACTAAATGTTACTATAAAATTAATGTTACTTAAAAAAAAAAATTATTTATGTTTTCATGGGTACTACTTGACCGGACTCAGTGAGTAATCTGCTCATAAACTAAGTAAAAATATAATTATATTATAATATATTTTTGGTAGGGAAGCTTGTGGCGAACTGTAGGGGAGTAACGACTCCACGGACCCGAGTACTCCTAAGAGTCGGTCAGGGTCTCCGTCTCCGGAGTATCTTCGTCGGTCGGAGTGGACCCCAAGAGGACCCGCAGGACTCTTAACTCTGGCTTGCCTACATTACCCATCCAGAGAGGAGTCGTTAGAACCATATGCTCCAGGGGTGGAAGTGAAACATGCATAAATTGCATAAGATGCGAGCTGGCACAGTGTTTGTTTTCAGCCACTGGGTAGAAACCGCCGTATACCTCTCGACACCCCTGAGCTGCTCACACCGGTGTTGCTCCTGGTCATCTTTCTCTCTCAGTCAAGACGGCAGTTTCAGGGGCCTATCTAGTGAGCGGCAAGTCACCGCCTGCCTCGATAACTTGTGAAAACATTGTTATGGCACGCCCGGGCGCCTTTGCAATAACCCAATCTCATTGTCCACCCAAACTTCTATCCATAGACTGTTATCTTCTTCTCTGTCGTTTCGCTCTTGGCAGAGCGGTCGTGGTCACGTTGAGGCGCCCGCAGCGGTAGTAGAGGTGGACACAACTCTTCGCACTATCTCCCTCCCGATTAGGCCGTTATACTATTCACTTTTTCTACAATAGTCCCAATGCCTGCTGAGACCGGTTCATGGGTGTCTATTGTGAACGGGTTCCAGGAGGCGTTTTACATGACATTAAAGCTCGTCAAGGGGCCTCTACGTGTTGGATCCATATCCCCACGCAAACCTATCAAAAGACGGGGATTTATAGTATTAGACCCGTATTCAATGCCTGCATGTATCGTTTTGACACATCCAATTCATATAAATATTTATATAAATTATGGGCCCCTTTTTCATGCCCACACCATTTGACATTTGGGGACCTCGAGTAATCAATGTACATATCGGGCATGAAAAAGGGGCCTTTAATTTATATACATACCAAATTTCAGATCTGTTTGAGAGATTTCTAGGTTGGTCCTATTTCAATTGTGCTATTCATTGTCATTATCTTCATACTACTTAATGATTTTAATGCAAACCTGATATCAAAAGCCGATTACAAATATATAACAAAATAAATTTAAAGGTGATTGAATTCAAACTTGCCTGAATGAAAGAATTTTGATGTTTTATGTGCATATTTAAGAAGATAAGAATGTATTCACTCAAATACTTTGTCTTCGGTAACAATCGTCAAAAGTATACGTATTGTTGTGTGAGTCGCCTACTAAATCTTGAAATTGTCTTTCTTTGATGTGGATAGAATTAGTTTTGTTTAGAAGAATTCATTCGAAGAAAATAATTATTTGTTTGATATGAATTAAACTGTCAAATTGCACAGTACGCCACATTGAATGCTTTATTGCGCCTGCAAACTTAATTATAGACTTATTTGTGAGTATCGGAAAGCTATTAAAAACTTTTAACAGTAGGTATATTATAAAGTAAAACGACTATTTTCTTTCCTATACAAATTGAAATTTGTTTAAGTATTCAAACTGTACGTACTAATAATTTATTATTGTACAGTCGGGTTCAAAAGTACATGGACAGGCACAAAGTGTCAAAACTGTGTGTTATATTTTACATTCCGATTGCAGAGCATTACTGCAGTAGTGTTGTTGCAGCGTGAATCGGTGGATTGTCATTGTCAATATCCTTGATAAAATTAGTGATGGAGTTGAACGTTTCAATTGCAAGCGCAATGCGGTAACAAATAAATTGAAGATGGCATTGCTTGGTGAATCATTTTACAAACAACAATTGACAAAAATTCAGTTTACAAACAACATTCATTCCTCAATATGTCTCTACACTTTATAAAACAAAGTCTCCTGCCGGAACTGTCTGTGTGTATGTATGTTCGCGATAAACATAAAAGCTACTGAACGGATTTTCATGCGGTTTTTATTGGATCCTTGAGAAAGGTTTAGGTAGGTATCAATATCATTTGTTAAGGTTTTGTAAATAAATAAGTATTTTCATAAAACACTGTTTGTTTAACTAACTCATTAGACAACACATTTCAGTGACCAACAGCCATAATATAAAATATAAATCCCACCAAAATCATATTCATGTAAAATATTTCCAAGATGCGACCATATAGCTCGCACTGTCAAAAAGTTATCAGATCTCATGTAGAGCTAAGCATCTAACTTTATACGCCCTAACTTCACAACCTCCACACCTTAGTCAAAATATGTAGCTTGGCCGTTGGTGGGGGTGAGATACTAAAACCCCTGAAATATATATTTTATTATTTAAAACAATGAGTCCCTATATCAACTTTTAGACCTGGCATCAACAAGAAAAGTAAATAGGATAGGTTAGGTTAAAACTGCAAACCTCATACTTAACTTATCCTTATCAATCGAATATCTTCAACTTTTATTTTATGATTTTACATAACTAATAATTTGAGGTTATAATTATATATATATATACGCTGTAATAATTACCAAATTAAAACATTTGAGAATTGTGTTTCCATCTAGTGGCCATTTATATAATGGCAGAAAAAAGATTAATATAATTACAATTATCAAAAGTATTTTTTGGTAAAATGACTATGTGAATCGTTATTTGTGTAGTCAGTATTAAGTATTTGTGTTGCAAAGCTACAGTTGTAACGCTGCAGGGTCAACCCTACTACAGTTGCAACCAAAAATGCCAAATGTAAATACATATTTAAACTCAAATTGATTTTGCTTCATTCACATAATTTAAAGCGCTAAGTGTTTGTAGAACATATATAGGTATGTAGTCTAACTAATCTACCAATACTATATAGCCTTAGCGCATGTTCTTGTAAATGGATCTGTAATTGTGATATTTTGTTTAAACAAGTTGAAATAATTAAAGTTTGAAATCTGCACAGCTGCCACAGCTGTGCGAAGTGTACAGATTAAATATGTAAGATTGTTGAGATCGTAGTCGGCAGCTGAAGCAGCAGTCCTGTGTTTAATGGTGCTCCCACATAGGCTGTTATAATATATATATCACATCGTGTGACAGAGAGAGCATGATAGTATTGATAGTGTCTTATATGTTGTCACTGTCATACAATGTTATATAACATTTTATATAAGTCAATGTGGGAGCACCATAATATGATTAGAGTCCATCTATGCTAACTTTGCACCGTCTTGAATAAAACAAAGTGCACGGTGTCATTATAAACGTCATATTTTCATAGAAATGTGACATTAATAATGACATTTTTACACTTTGTCTTTGCAAATGCTATGCTTGTTAAGTTAGCTTGGTCCGACTCTAATCGAAATGAAAGTTGTTATTGCGGTAGATAAGTTGATACGTGGACATCCAAATTATTACTTAATATCAGGTCATTGAGAAAACCAACAAGAAACATACGAATTATCGGGTATATTACTAGTATTTGACGTGGCATGATTATGACTGATGTTGGGGCGTAATGCCGATCGCAGGCACAGATAACCGTCGGTTACCCTGCGGGGGACGGCTACGTAACATAAACGAAGATCAAGCATTGTATGAACTAATATTCGTATAAAGTCTGTGCTTGTATGGTCGGTATAAGTAAGTACAATGCGATCCGCTATAATTATTTTTAAAAATTGATAAGCTACAAAATCGTATAAAAGTACGATTATGTAAGACAGATATATAAGGGAGTATAAAAAGGCTTTTTTATAACAGTTCAGAAACACAAAGGCCAGGCTTAGTAAACTGTTTTGGAATGTATTGCAATGAATAATTCCAAGCTGTAAGTAATCAAATTTAACTTTGCGTTATTGTATTATTTCGATAATTTATTAATCCTCTGAAACAGTTTCATAAAGTTGGCTGTATATTATAATAAAAATTACGAAGCAATCCGCTGTTTTTCATACTTTAATATACAAATAATATATAAAATTACTGCAGTTTGCAAACATTCGTGTGTTTTAATTTAAAAAATGTAGTCTAGAGTTAGACCAAGATAAGTCTGCAGCAATTTGGATACCCCAAACTGTGCTAGTGTTATTTTAAACGTCAAACCTTAAACCGAAACTTCTATGAAATTATGACGTATAAATAAATACACTTACATAGTCTGTGCTATCGAAATCGTTGCAGTTATCTTGTTTTAACTCTACCTGTTCTCCGCTATGAGTTACTGCAAAGTAACCGATTGCAAGTAAATCCTAAAGAAAAAATCGTAATGATGATTTTTGATATTATTCTATTTTTTGTTAGGTATATAAGTAAATACACAGGTCTAAAATGACGCTTACGCAAGATAACTGAAGTGTGCAAAAAGGAAGCCATCACATATGTCAAGATTTCATGAGTGGAAAATAGGCAGACTACAAATGAAAAAAAAAACGTGACCACTTTTAAACCTCATAGCGGCCGCCAGCCGCCGCTTGAATGTACCAAAACGTAAGGTTAGCAGACTGGAAAATACGAAAATCTGTATTCAGAAGATACGGTGGGTGATTATATCTTGAAATATACTGTAACAAAAGCAAATACACATACACATATTATTTCTGAATTCAATACTTCTTCTACTACTTTTGATATTTGACAGGCAGTCTTACATATACAGTCGAGGTCATAAATTGTGTACATTTCTTCACCTTAATACATTGAAATAAGGTGAAAAATGTATACATATTTATGAACTCTTCTATAAATTGTAGATCTGTGTTATAATATTGTAATTCACTCTCAAAATTAATAAAAAATGTCGACTGATACTCGAGCGAAAGTGCCCTTTTCATTCGTTCCTGATTTTGTTTCTCGAGACACTTCGTGAAGTAGGCAGACCAACTAATCTTACCATAGGTACTTAAAATGTATCTAACTATGAGAAATGGGCGCCTTTCATTACTTAGTTAATAATCTTTTATTTCTGAAATATCATCAACTCAGTTTTTCGGCACGTCCTTTAGCGTGACATTTTTATTTAGGATATTGATATTTTCGTGATAATTCCTGGTCATGATTTCTGGATGAACCTTAAGCTATGTCTTACAATGTCCTTATGTACACAATAAACATCAAACAAATTCTGCAGAAAATATTAAAGCTTTAAAAATATCAAACCAGGAATTTTAATAATTTCGTTCCACATCATTCTGAAGCGCCCCGCGTCTAGAACCAATTAAGTGAATAATAATTTTAACGCAGCGGTTTCGTGGCCCATTACGACTCTCTGGAAAGGAAAAATATTTCCTATGATTGCTTTTTTACAACTCTCTTCTCAATTAAATGAATATTTAATTTTATTACCAGCGTTTTAGAGATCCGTGGTTTTACTCCTTAATAAGAGGATACAGATGTCAGAAAGCATTGGAAATTAAGCACGCTTAAAATGATGAACGAATTAAAGAATAAAATACGTCGAGTTTAGTAGTAACTAGCATTAATGTCAATGTATATAATAATAAAATTACCACATCAAAGCAAAAGAAACGTATAAGAATCAACATTTAATTTAATTTATCTCTTTCTCGACCATTGAGAATGCGAATAGGTAATCATTGATTACAGTTTTGTTTTGACCCTAAATTCTAAGTCATGATTCCTTAGATAAGATTTGACTACGAATTATAGTTTTAAATATCCCATACCTATTTTTTCTATTCACCCTATAAATACGGTTACAGAGGAGTTAGATTAGGATGTTTATTTAAAATGTATGTTTATTGTATTTTTCTGGGCATATTTACTCTACGAGTATTCAGATATTACAAATAAAAGGCTCAGTGCTTTGAATTGGGGTTAAAATTACAACAGAGCTAATAAAGTAAAAAAACAACATATTATACAACTAGTTATTACTACCTGTATTTCTAATACAGCAACCAATATAAGCAATAGTCAATAAACGGACGAATGGTCAAAGATTAAAATGATAAAGCTTAAAATATTTGCGTGGACAACGTATATTATTGAAGCAATTCTTTTCCTAAAAATGATTTCTTAATTATAAGTCTTTGCTTAACCCATTAGTTTCATCAATTTTCAAAGGATTGCTCAATTGCCGCGCACACTAACATTTCGACAAGTTTAGTGAGACTTTATCATGTGCAATAAACGTCAGTGATGTGAAGTGTCAGTGAAGTGATGCGTATGGCAAATCGACAACCATAATGTGCCTTATTGGTAAACTTCAAGCGTATTTTGACATAAATGCAGCAATACAAGGAATCGCTTTAAAATTAGTAAATTACATGACAACAGTTCTAAACACTTGCCATCCGTCGCACAACCTTATCGTATAATATTATTATGTCCTTACACGACAAAAAATTGCAATTTACTGCTAATGATGATCATGGAATTTCCTTTTGCAAAGTGAAAATTAATTTAGCATCCTTAATTTACACAAAAATGATACCAAACTTAACCACATAGGTAGCGAAACATGTTTTCACTAAGGCGATACGGAAAACTATAAAGTCTCCTAACTACAGTCCTACAGATTAGATACAGACAGCCAAATTCGTAAAATCCATCAAGAATATGTAAACAGCGCTCAAAATACACAACGAATAGAGTTTTATAGAACTTTTATACTTAACATGTAAAACCTCAAATGATTACTCGCCTGCGACAGGTGAGGTGCTTCATACTGACCAGCTGACAAATATAGATTTTATATGTATTTCGTTGTCTTAATTTGTCATTGGAGAAACAAATTGATTATAGGTACCTACTAAGTACTGCGTGTATTTATTTATAACTTAACGTCACGTAGGTTTTTCTACTATGGAACGATTTTGAGGAAACGAGGAAAATATATGACGATGACTTGGCGTCACTAAATGCGACGTTTTGAGATAAAACAAGGTAGTGATACATTTCTTGTTGAATTTATAAGGAAAACTAAAAGTCGTAAATATTTTATAAAACCTATGAAAGTGTGTTCATTAGGGCTTAAACTACCTAAGATTAAGGTCGTATCAAAAATACACGCTATAACATGTTTGTGAATATTTTCTCATATAATTATTTCTTTCAAATAAATACTGCCTGGTGTATATAATAATATTTTAGCTAGTTTCCGGATCAGGTAAGTCTTGCTAGTATTCATTTAATTTTGACTAGATACAGGTGTTAGCAAAAATTGTTTTACATTGATTTCTTTTTATTTAAACTATTCTTTTGCCCTGTAACTGTCCCTTCCATGAACACCAAACTTTCTTTTGTGTCCCCGAATGCGCCAGACACTTTTACAAAATCGAATATTTATTTAAATAACCAAGTCTGGAGTGATGACCTAAGCTCTACATCCCACGGCTCGTGTCGGAGCGCACGTGTGTCCAGATCCTGACTCTCGCTTTTGAGAATCCTAACCTATTCTGTATTCAAAATTTAACCAAGAACAAAGAGTTCCCAGTGTGCTTAAGTTTAAGTGAACTTATAAAATAGGTACCTTTTTACGTGAGAGCTCAGTAGGCTAATTAACTTACGACTTATTTGTTTTTAATTATACCTATGTCAATTTAATCCGGGTTGTTTCTCTACCTTTTCCTATATTAATATACCTCTTATGCGACGCTCAACGTCATAAGAGGTCGTAGGTAAACACATTTATGTAGGTACATAGATATAAGTGTACTCGTCGAAACTGGTGACAGCGACCTCCGTCAATTGTTCTTGACGGAATTGAAACGGCTTGGAACTGACTAGCAAATCTAAGTTTATGTTAAAATGATATTTAAATTCAAAGAACGATTCATATTTCTTTTCAATTGAAACAAAACTTAAGCGTACCTAGCTAACCTATTTTTTATAGTAATAAAATCATGTCCTTGCGGTGAGTAACCCAGGTAGCACTATAATATACGTAATGAAGAGAGAAGTCTAATTATTCTTCATTAAAAGACACGAATCCTTAATGTTTCTCAGCATACGTAATACTTATAAATACGTTGAATTATTAGTGTGGCCCGCTATTCTGAATCTGCTCTAATAGGGTTCTTGTCTAATCCCATTGAAAGTTTGTTCCTCGCGTCGAGTAATTACAATTATTATTCGGACGGCGCGGCATCCAGCCTGGCATTAGAGGCTGTTGCAGCATAAAGTTACCTAAACGAAACTTTCTTCCAACGCAATTTTAGATTCAGAAATCTAGTTACTATCGGTAGTATCGGCACCCTGAATCCTAAGTCTATTCCATCTAATACATATACCTATGCTGCTACCCATGCTGTCTTTTCAGTATTGTGATTGTCGGCAAGAACTGAAAGGTTATCTGTTCAATAAATGTATTTCTTCTAAATAAACTCAGACAACGCGGTGTAAAATACATTTACAATAATTCACATACATACAGGGGGCCTACCGCGAAAACCGAAATTCGCAAATTGTGGGGATCTTTCTCTTTTACGAATTTAACTAAATCTCTGTAACAAGCCCGTTCTTATATACCCTACGTGAAGGATTCGAGAACATTCTACTACATAATAGATTTATTCTAGAATATTCCCGAGACCACTAAAAATATCAAGAAAATTTAGAAGTGGGAAAAAATATATGGAAGGGTGGCGTCGTTGTTGCATCTTTTTATCACTCATTTTTAGCTAATGTGGATACATAATAACATACCCGCCACATAGAAAAGAACCATGAATAATTAAATAGCATACTCATGTTAAATTTCCGAGTTGAATTGATCTTTCGTATGCGCTTTTTAATATATTTAACTATCATTTTATTTATTACATCTATGCAAAAGTAAACTTTTATGCCAAAGTTGAGGTCGTTAATATCGTTAACGTCGTATTACGTATGCTCCTAGTATAAGCCACGAGTGCATTGGACTTTTATATGACTCGAAGATAGCGTAAGCCACGGAGCGCATTCGACTAAAACTGCGACTTGGTTGCCTATCGGTATCGGTCGACGGGCAGGAGTCGCAGGTCGCTGGCACCTTGCCATTCACTTACGTACCTCTCACATATTAACCCCTCAACACATTCGCATACGCAAAACTTTTATGCCTTAACGCATTTTTAGGAAATTAAGTACGAAGAAACTGTTTAAGGTCAATAGCTATCTATACATAAAAGTTGCCTTTATTAAAACAAATTATTTTATATCTTTACCTAACCTATATTTATTTATCTCATTATTTATTTAACTTGATAACAAGTTTAATATTTACTGCACCATGCTAAACTTTTTAGAGGTATATTAATTTTATTTATTAAGAGTTTTTAGTTTTAATTTTATCTAATAGATAAATTAGTTGATTTTTATTAATGAACCATATATTTTCTACACACATATGGGACATGGGATATTTTCATGGGACATGGTGGAGGCGGATCTGCGCGAGCTTCGAGTCGACAATTGGCGAGAGGTCGCACAGGACCGAGAAAAGTGGCGCTGTCTTGTGTAGGAGGCCAAGTCTCATTTTGGGTCGCTGAGCCAACGGAGTACGTAAGTAAGTATATTTTCTAGATTAGGTGCAACAAATAGTTGATATTTACATATTTCTAAACTTAATGAAATAAAGAAATAATAATGTTCTTAAATAATTTATCTTAATGTTAGTTCATAATTACATAATCGTTATAATGCTAGGCAAAATACATAGATCATTAAAATTAATAATAAAAAATATAAGGAAACTAAAATTAAGATATGACTAAATTAATCTAAAAGTCACATACACAATTTTTATACACACACAAGTAAATTATTAAAAACTAAAGAAAACAAACCTTAATATAAAATAAAACACTTAAAAATAAAATTAATTATACGCTTAGCCTAAAATCGTTATAATTAATCAATACGTTTATAATATTAATAATAATTAAATACTTTGTTGTGCACTACTAAAGAAAAAATCAGTTTATAAACAAGTACACAATAATACAGGACTTAAATGAGTAGGTAACAACAAGCTGACTTGTCGCTAAAAAGCGATATCTCCCTTGGAAGGGAGAACCTCCAAAAAGCGAAATAGAAAAAGTGGCTAAGAAAAAAACAACAAAAACATTAAGATAAATAATTTACCGATTTAGATGATCATTGATATGGAGATAATTTGAGGTCCAAGGAATGTCTCCATCATCATATCAGCTCCATGTTATCATTATATTGCATTGTCATCCGACCTACATATGTATTCAACATTTCAGCTCTATCGGAAATCAGGAAATAGGTCAAATTTAGCTTTTAAGATTTGACCCACACTAACATACTAACAGCCAAGATAAATAAAAGCTTGTAAAAAGTGTCAAATATGACAAACTTACCTCAAGTATTAAAAATACTGCATATCTACTTAAAAAAGGCAGCACGCAATACCAAACGTTGCCTTGAAATGCGTGCCACAGGGGAAATAACATACTGGAACGCGACCTCAGAAAATTATCTTCGACGGCCGCGGCGCTGAAACAGCACTCGAGAGATTGTTATCTTGCACTTAAAGTAAATACATTAACCACATGACACGGGGATATATATTTTACACAAATATTGAACGGTCGAAAATTCGATTTAGGTTTGTTATTGTACTATTTTTAAGTTAACGTCGCCATTACAACTATTATCGGGCCAAATAGTTGTAATGGCGACGTTAACTTATTTATAAAGTGTAAATTTTGATAGTCGTAATCATTAGGTAGGTGAAAAAATAAGTAGAGGGGAGAGGGGCTGGTAGTTATCGGGTAAGGTGTGTGCCATATTAAGAAAGAAATATATGCAATGGCACCTTGCCGAGAAGCCAAGGGTCGGAAGATAGCTTTTAGTAACTTAAAGTTTTTTGAGTTAGCTTTAGTTATATTCATTTATGATTAGTGACCTATTTATAACTCTTTTAAGATAAATTTCGTTTGTACGTCTTACCGTTTCGTTTAATCTGGCGGTGATCCACTGTTACCCACACATGGCTAATAGTGAATCTTTCTCTACTTTTATTTTAATTTTATATCTTTTTCTTTTTAGCCTTTTTCACAGCTTATTCCTTAATAAGGCTTAAGAGTTAGATTGATACTCTAGGCTCAGATAAGATAACAACCCAATTTGAAATTAAAATGGCCCTTATAAAAAAAGTGATCCACTGTGACCCCCCCCCCCCCCCCCCCATCTCTTCAACAGTTCAATTTATTAAAAACTAAACAATCATTTTTACATTCAATCTTTGTTACCAATTTAAAAATCAGAACTTACCTAATATAGCCACTACAACTAAAATAACAAGAGTAATTACCTAGTCACAAGGACTAGTTCACGAACGTAACTAACACACAATGGAAGCTTGAATACTGTCAAATGCCGCTCCCAATCTGATTAGTTAGCACGGGAACAGCGGTTTAGTTTTACGTACAATCAAAACGAAACTCTCCGTAAAAGCGACAAAACTAACTACGAGTACAAGCAATTAAAAAGCATTTTAACGGGTTATGCGAGGACAGCTGCTTTATTTTATACATGATATCCAAACAATCTAAAAATTATACATAAGTTCAGTAAAGTAGGTACTTATGCCATTTCAAATTATGCAAATACATAGAGATTATTAGAATCACTTCACGTCGGTACTTTAAAGTTATAGAACTAAGCTAGCTTTCAACTTTAAGTAGGTAATGCTTGCCTTAGAACCCCTACAAGTATATGAGTACAATCTACGACGAATATATATTTACATTCTTCGCCTTATTATAAAGTAGTAAGGTACAAAAATGTAAACATATCTTTGACGTCCCGCGGACGTGAGCGGCCCGAATCTAGTTACAAAATGACATTTAAACTATGTAAATCTTATTACTTAATCGATATATATATTGCTTTTACTAGTTTTATTAAATAGGAGGAAAATGCAATCGCTAAAACATGTTTCAGCGTTTTTAGTCGCCAAATTGGACACGGTATAAAAAACGAAGTGTGCGTATAAGCAGTAACTGTAGCGAAATGTTAATTGGAATTGAGTTGTGAATTGCACTTTATTTTAGTGCAGTGTCAATTCAGTATTCCTGTTCAAATAAAAAATGTTTTGTATTTAAAGTAATGTCGCGTAACTATTTGCTGGAGAGGAAAAATACGCGTAGGCACAAATAAGAAAAAATATATGAGCTATCATATCACATCATGAGTATTCGGCCAAGCATTTCGAACGTTCGGAAAACATTATTTTAAGTCTAAACACCCAACAACTATTGCCATTAGTCAAAAAGTTCCTTAAGTAAAGTGTCGATTTTATTGGAAACTCAATTAGGTAAGATTCTCTAAGAGTTTGGAGAATACTTCCCTACCTAGGCTGTAATTAGCTTATGGTCTTACTGGCGTTTCGCCAAATAAAATGTAGACACCGGTATTCATTGCAAAGCCTCGTCTTAGTATTAATTAAAAAATTACACGAATCTTGTTCTTAAAAGTACTAAATATATACGTGTAAATTGCTTAATAAACACATTAATCTATTATTATATATTAATACACTCGTAAATCGTAACATGTGTAAATTTATTAACGTAAAACTTACCTACCTATGTAGAAAGATCAATTCATGATCCCGTATATGAAGAGGCAGAAATCTACTTTAATTAGTAAAAGGGTACTGCAACTGGCTTATAATAAAATAATTGCAGATGCTCAATAAGCAATTAAATTGTATTTATTCCCTTGGCAAGCTATTAGGATGTGTAATAACGTAGAAGCCCGCTTATGCTCGCGTCCGCCGCATACAAGTACACACGGCCAACTTAGATGTAATCCGTAGAGGGTAGGGTTAATTAAATGTATGTAGCATATAATAACACTTAAATCTCTCTGGGAAGTTGCTGGTGCGACATCCCTTTGTACAATTTACGTATGTACATGAGTACAATTGAATGTAGCGATGTGGCTTATAGATAGATTATTGTCGCTGTAAGGAGGATTATCTATGAAATGGGGTTTACATGAAGTGCTTAGAAGCAACATGGATTCTAAATGTGTGGTTATAAAAATGAAATGTTTATTCCAAGAAAAGCCTAGGCTGGTTTCTATAAAAACTTCTGATCATGAATAAAAATGTTATCGGTTAGCATAAAAATTCGAAAATGACGATTATGTTGCTGACTGTTAATTTTTTCCAAAATCTTAAAATGTCACTCGTCCTCGGTGGAAAAGTTTTGGAAAGTCTCCTAAGACAATAATTATCGCGTAGCAGCAGGGGTTCAGGTAACTACCTGATCAACACACCTGGGCAACGGCCCTCAGTGCCCATTTAAAAATTACACCTGTATACCGAAACTAACTCAAAAAGAGGAAATTCAGCTCCTGATAGCGGAAAAAAAGTGTTCAGGAAGATCCTGGGACCTGTCCGCAGTGACGATGGCTCCTGGAGGATCAAAGCAAAGCTAAAGGCTCTGTTGCCAAGTCAGGCGGCCTTTTAATACGACCAAACCACCTCAGTCTACTTTATTGAGGTTATCGGCGACGTCTCTTACTCCGAGGTTACCTCGGTCGTGTTCGTTTCGAACTCTATCAATCCTGGAGACATCTGACATCCACCTTAGCATTTTTATTTCTGACACATGCATGGCTTTGTGATGGTCTTGTACACGAGGTCTTTCATTATTATTGGCAATTTACTATCGCAGGTCACACCATTTACCTCTCTCCGCTTTAACCAGATGTCCGCAATCCTGTGTTGAATGTTGCTCTCCAGTGAACCGAAATCGTGCACGATGCTCCCAAGATATTTGTAATCCCAATATATATTTGTATTGGTTGCATTTCTGTTGTTCCTGCGTATCAACCAATTGGCTCGAAGTGTAAATAAGTCGGGACATTGCACTCCATGAACTGTGTTTTTGAACACTTAACACAAGACCGCCTCTCTGCAATGCAGCTGTTGCTAAGGGTAGCTCAGAATTTGAAAAAAAGTGCTTTAGCGCTAAAAGTATGTCATATACTGACGCGATTTCAGGTACTTATGTTGCCAATAATTGTTTGCATTTGCAATATATATTTTATTATGTTTTCTTACATTGTTAGACGAAATACTATAAATAAACACGGATTTTTTTTACTCGGATTTTTGCCAATAATGCCTCTCTTTTTGTTCTGAGGTGAAAGAACTACTTCCTTATTGGACTTAATTAAGTGTCGAAAAACCTGTCGACAGAGAAACATAAGGCTTTAGAGCTTGTACGGTTTATAAACTTACATAATAAATGATTCTTATAGCACAGGTACTTATTTGTAGAGTTAGTGCCGCGTTCAGCCTACAATAGTTTATTTTCTAGGGGCATTGTACTAGCAATCTACGCTAAATGATACGTCGACCGACATGGATCGATCAATACTGTATCGTCGACCAGTCGATTCGACGTCAACCGATAATTGATTGAAGCCGGTCGACGCATCAATGTAGATTAATATGAATTGGGTAATACCGTACATGTACTAAGCTAATCCAAAAGTGATACAAATACCTATCCAAAAATGTAATGTAAGAATAAGTTATGGTATTATATAATTTATTTGATAACTGCACAAGTGACGACACGGAATGTCACCTACTTTTTAGCTATTGGCTACCAACTACGAGTAGAATCGTCTCTGTCCGTCCGCGGCTTAGCTCCGTAATCGTTAGTGCCACAAAGCTGCAATTTGTAATACAGAATAGTAAAATAAAAACTACAAGAACATTATTTTTAGTACCCACCCATACAAAATGGTTTTATGTTTCGCTTAAACCCAATGGTGTTGGGTATCGTTAAGCAGGTCGTTCAAAACGAAGAAGCGTCTCTAACAACCATTTTTTGATACTAATCGCTCCAAAAGAAAAAATTATGTGTCGCCCAACTCTGTCTTGAACCATGAACCAAAAAATATGAAAAAAATCGTAATAGCTTTATAAATACTTTATTGCAAAAAGTTTTCTCTTCATATTTAGTAGAAAGACGTATAAAGCGCCCGTACGCTTGTAATGTACAGTATGATACTAATAGCCCCCGTTTAGGCGTTTACCCTATTCTCCCGGAATGGGAACTACGAAATCCTACACTGAATTGTATAAAATAGTATTATACAACCAAAACTTCCTTTGTATGCGATCTAAATCACTTTACAAAAAATGCCTATAAAATGATTTACACCATTAATTAATGTCTTCGCTTTCATCTGAAATCTAAACCCACTATATTCCCGTAGGACCACAATATAAACTGAATGAACAAATTAAAACAACAAGACTGTTGAAGCATTTTACACTACCTATACAGAGTGTTTAGCAAATTCCTACCGTTTTTTTTTACGTTGAAATTTGTCTGAGTTGCGTGTTTCTCATAAAATAAAGACCTTGCTCTTTTCTAGTGATAGATAAAAACTTATGTGGTTCTTTATTAAAAAATACTTAAATGCATACATTTTATTATAGTTGCCCGCTTCGTTTTTAGCTTTTACATTGAATTTACCCTGTCTTTAAGAGATCGCAAAAAAAATTGAAAAAGTTTTAGCAACTTGAAAAGAAGCCAATGGTAGGAAACAATGTAAGTAACTTACCTTACTTATTTGTTGGATATAAGAAGAATCAGGTTAAATAGGATACTGTACTAAGTAGTCAAATCACCTATCTTTATTAATCATCAAATGGTTGCCAGATTCTTCACCCTACCTGACATTGTAAAAAAAATCTGTGATATTAAAATATGGGTGTCATTTAATTTAAAATATTATTGGTAACTACTTCGGTTTATGTCTTAAAGTGACGAATACACATTAAACAACCACAAATAGATAAGAATCTTTTTAAGAGATAGTCAGCCTGATTCGAAGAATGAGATACGATAACGATAAGTTCTGGTTTGGTATGGATAAGCAGCTCGATTCGGGCACTTTGACTTTGATGTTAGAAATATCGTAGATAGATCTTATTAGGATCACAGCGGAATCGAAATAAACGTCAATTTTGATATGTCGTTTAGTTATCTTTCCAAGATCTTAAACGTGAACCTAATGTTATCCGAATGTATCATAATTAAAGGCGCAGAGTCGCGGTCAGCCGTGGACATAATTCTGAGTTGTAACTAGCTAAGTAACCTAACCCTAAGTACCCTGAGATCAGGTCGCGATTAAAAAAGATGGACACACTTTCAACAAAATTTATCCCTATTTATCTGAAATTAATCTTCTTAATTTCGAATACCTATTGTGTCTTCCTACGAATTTCAAGTACCGACTCAAATCGTTCCCATTACAAACTTTCAACCCACGTTTAGGGGAAGGATTTTTAAAAACGCTAAAGCTACGTTTTTTATATTATAATACATATAGTGTCGAGACCTACGAAGTTTCACCTCACAAAAATTTCGTTCCCGGTACAAACTTTCAACCCCCTTTTCACCACCTTAGATGATAAATTTTCAAAAGCTCTCAAATTATTTAAATTATCTTTTAGTGATGTTTCAAGATACAAGTTTGATATAAAACTTGATCTCCATTCAAACTTTCATCCCCTTTTTAACCCTTATTTCTTGTACACAATACAGATAGAACATGATCCGCATGAACGACCGAAAAAAACGTTGAAGACCTGATTTTCACAAATCCTGATGTTTTTGGAGTCGTTCAACTCAGAAATCACTAGCATATTCAATCCTGATGCTAAAAAAACATGACCCAAACATTTGTAGAGTTTTGATAGCCCAGACGGTGTACGTGTTATTTATTATAAACGTCAAACTTCTATGAAATTATGACTTTTACTTAACTCTTATCTTGGCCTGACTATAAAAATTTACGCTAACTAAAACATGACGTAATGGAACGGACATTTTGGGACAACTTTTTTAAGCGTAGGATGGATTTTGTTGTTAATTTTAAGTAAAAATGGGCAGATTTGTAAGAATCAAGTTTTCATTATTTATTTCAGAAAATTCGAAACGGTCGAAGATGAAGGAGACTGTTTTTATGAGCACTTGCAACTTTAAGGCCCAGCAAGTTCGTGTTCTTTCCTCACTCTCACGTAAGCGAAATGGAAATTCATACCCGAGAGCGCGGATAGAGTTAGACCAAGATAAGTCTACTACGATTTTGATAGCACACGCCTTGCAAGTGTTATTTATTCGCCATAATTTTATAGACGTTTGACGTTTATAGTATTTTATGCAACAGTTGTATAAGAAGGGTCAAAAAAGGCGAGTGGCGTGAGTTACAATGTGACCCGGAGCTGAAGGCGTAGGCGAACATTGTAAAGGAATACGCCACGAGCATTTTTTGATCTACTTATACAACGTTGCATATAATACTTTTCCTACGAGTCAACAAAAATAAATCTTAATTTAGGTAAACAAAGCAAAAGTATATAGCCAAGACGCGCGAGGCCATGGTACTTGCTACTTGCTAAATTAAATTTTTGGACAGTTTTTTCTCGATTTTGGCCACCGTAGCCTACGGAGACTAACAAGCAACGCTAAGCGGTCTTCGTAGTCTATGGGTGTTGCTATATTACGGGTGTCACATACGTGTTTCTGACTTAGGAAGTAATTGTTTTTACTATGCAACCAAATCAATATTTTGTAAGTTGGCAGCAATGCACTTAGTTTAAAACTGTAATCGTTTTGATTTTGTTAGGTTGGTAGCCATTAATCGCAGTAACGTTATAGCGATTAAAAGCACAAGTGCTGTTATGAGGAATAGACAATATAGACTTTTCTTGAAACCTTTTATGTATGTTCTTATATTCGTGTTAATGAATGCATAAATGATAGATAACAGTAGAGGAGTAGGAAAAAATAATAAGTTTAAAACTGTAATCGTTTTGATTTTGTTAGGTTGGTAGCCATTAATCGCAGTAACGTTATAGCGATTAAAAGCACAAGTGCTGTTATGAGGAATAGACAATATAGACTTTTCTTGAAACCTTTTATGTATGTTCTTATATTCGTGTTAATGAATGCATAAATGATAGATAACAGTAGAGGAGTAGGAAAAAATAATACTTGCATTGCATATGCTATAAAAATCGTAGCAGACCTGTCTTGGTCTAACTCTATCGTGCTTTTATAATTATCACTTTTTGTACGTTTAAATAAATACAAAATAATCGATACGTTCCCTCAAACATTATATTGCCGTTTATTAGAAGCAATTTCAATTAATTCCTGCTTGCCGTATGGACGCTTTGGCAGATTATTCATATAAAGATACAAGCAAATCTCGTCCTTATGGCAAGCAAGATAGGTGGACTTTTTGCTTGGAAACCACACAGATGAACCTGTGGTACAAGCAGCGCCTACAAAATATTCATAATGAACACGTAAATACGAATACCACTATATCTACGCATGTTGGAAAAATTGTCTTAACTGTATTATTTAGGAACTTTCTTGTGTCCTAATTAGCAAACAAGAAACTGTTATGAAACGAATTTTTAAATAGTTCATTTAAACTTGGCTGCTTTCATTTCATAGAATACGGGTTAATTTAAAAAGCAGGAAGAATGAAGCAAGACTGTTCATACAAACTTGTTTAATATTAATCTACGTTTCAAGAATAATACATAGTAGAGGGTTAATGATTCAGTTGGGTATAATTATTATGTTGGATCTATTTCGTCCTACGCACGCTCACACGACATACGCCGCGAAGATGATAAAGAGTGGGTAGTAGAAATCTATGAGTTTTTGCTGCAGCCGAACATTCCACATAATTCAAAACTGGGAAAATTTGGTAATATAAGAGATAAATAAGTAGTTACATTTCATTAGTTTGCCACGAAAATTCACCAGCCAAAATATTTAGGTAGGTATATATTTACTATGTTCATGCTACAAATATTATATAAATTCTGACAATTCTGAGATAATCATTAGCAGTAGACAAAACTTTGCTATTTTATTTTAGGTGTTCCAGAGTAAGCAAGGAAGAAACAGAGTTAATTACAACATACAAAATGTATAGTTTAAGAGCTATAAACAAAGCAACCACCACCTTTCATAATACATTTATAAACCTTTCGTTACATGTAATGTAACACACATGTTTCGTTACATGATAATTTGTATGACGTGATTATTCACAGTCTCCCGGCAGTTTTAGAACCCAGGCTATATTGCTAATAAAATACTAGAAACTTAGGTATGCGAAATTTTCGAGCACCTACATTTACACACAATACCTACATTTGTATGTATTTGCCAGAACATTTTTGGTCAGATTTTTTTTGTATATATGTAAGGTTTCACTGATCAACTTTAATATTGTATAGTACTAGGTACATTGCTTTAATGTCCGATACTTGGTTTGGTTTTAAAACCCAAATAACCGTATTTTTTACATCAGTTTGATTTCTTTTGAAATAGCTTGTAAATTGTAGTCTATTTTAAAATACAGTGTATGAATGAAATTAAGTATAAATAATAAATATGCTTTCATTTGATATTCCACACATGTAGGTACCTATATGTGAAATATATAGTTTGGGTGCAATATGCAGTAATCGAAACGAGGCGGGGCATTAAGGAGAGAACTATAATAATACTTTAAATTATTACCTATTTGGTTGGCAAATTTAAAACACTGAGAGTTGAGCGGTTAGAATAGGACGCCAAAATAGCAGCTTCTCAGTAAATAGATACTTCTTTTCCTATTTCGAAACATTTTCTGAGAGGGGGCGAACAAAACACATAATAATCAAGGGAAGAAACAGAGGCTCATCTTTGTACTTAAGTAGAAATACAATAAATGTAGCCTTGTGTACAGGTATAATAAAAATGCAATATATACAAAACGCTAGAAAGTAAAACTTTAAAGTATTGCCGAAATAAAATTTAAAAGAATGGGTGATGTTCTTATGTCTATAAAATTAAATAAAATGCTAAATACACAAAATAAATAAACAAATATCTCACAATATTCAAAGAGGAACCTCCGCGTTCTAGAAATAAAACGACTTATTGTGTTTGTAAGGGAAGCTAAATAATTCCTACTTCCTAGCGACTTGCAGTAGAGGATAATCAGTTGTTTTGGTATGTTAAAAGTTACTCGTTGTAGTTACCAGGTCTATATTTTATATGACCGAAATAAAAGTGTGCTAATAAGACATTATTTTGGCTTAAGGTAGATTCACGCGCCTTCAGAGTAAAAAGTTTGTGCTGTGATCGTAAATCTAGAAGCGTGACAACATTTCTTAAGTTTACACGTTTTCACTTTAGAAGGATTAAAACTTAGGCAAGCGTGCGTTTTTATGATGTGCAAACTCGACTCTTGCTTATCTTCTTGTCAACTTTTGTTTAAGCATAGATTATTTTAGATTGAAATGGAGCGGGATTGTTCAGTTTGAAGATTCAGCCCGTTCAAGAAAAATTATTTTCTTCTAGTTTTTATTCAATTTGATATAAGTTGACTGTGCTCGTAACTATAGATAATTTATTAGAGAAAACAGCTTCTTACCTATTTAACTTTTATAAATGGGTTCGGTTATTCCCGCTAGTTACCACCAAGTTGTTACCAGTGGTAAGATCTGAATATGTTTTTTCGCACATGTTCCCAATGTTAACTCTATGAAAAATATTCCCAGTAATTACCACCAACTTTCACTTACTTTGGTAGCACTCACCAGATTTCCCAGTTGGTTCTAATATATAATCTTATCGTGGTTATATTTTCCAACCGAATCATGAAGAATTTTCATTTTCATTACTTGGTTTGTTTGTTCATTTATGTTATTTTGTACATTAAAAAGTTTTTATTATTACAAACTATACACAGCGTACTATTATTATAACGTGATCCAGTCATACTCATACATTGTTAGGTGAATATTATACATGTAGAGAAAAACACCAATTTCGTAAAATAAATTTGCAATCACATAAATAATATCGACAGCCGAAATGTATACAACTTTTCACCTGAGTAGTCAGAACATATAAAAGGTTAATTTTTTTAACATCAAGTAAAGTTAGTATTCCTGTATTCATGGCCTTCACTAAATTAAAAAGCTAGTTTGTCTCACTCCCTGGAGTGACGAAAGTAGGCTTGTTCGAGCTGCTGAGGTGAAAAAGATGTTTTTACTAAACGATAGTTAACAACTGTGTTTTCGGTGGTTTATTTATCCGTAAAATTTTATATATGTCGTTAGCATAATGTTTTATTCATATAAAAAAGTACATTTCGATGCTAGTGCGGAAAGTATGTCATTACTTCACGAGCACCGAGATATCGAGACGAGCGAAGAATGACATTGCTGCACGCGTATCGAAATCGAACGACGTTTACAGTTGCAAAAAAAGAAGAAAAACAACAAGTATTTATTTATGCATATTCTATAAGACAGAAATAATTGTACTATTATTACCTAA
The DNA here is from genome assembly GCF_033807575.1 of Cydia pomonella. Lineage (NCBI taxonomy): Eukaryota > Metazoa > Arthropoda > Insecta > Lepidoptera > Tortricidae > Cydia > Cydia pomonella. The sequence goes on along the minus strand of NC_084703.1, from coordinate 12,561,308 downwards.
GTATCGTTATTTACGATTTTTTGTGTATCGTATATTTAAATGGTATAAAAACAATATCGAATGTTGTTTTTGGAAACTTAAAACATGCTTGCAGTAAGAAAAAACGCCTCTTCTTTGTCAGGCGTTTTGGCAGCTATTCCGTTCCATTCAGACAACTTATTGCGAAAGGTTTTCTCAATATTCAATATTAAAAAGTAAACGTGTTATGTTATAATGATGAAGAGGTAAGTAATAAAATATGAAATATGTATATTTTTATTTATGTTCGTTACGACTTTTAAAGAAAACTAACATTAACACTCATCAATAAATAATAATAATAATAATAACGCCTTCAACGCCTGGGTAATGCCCCTACTCACATACTCCTTTGGCATACTAAGGTGGACTCAGACCGAGCTGGACGCCCTGGATCGGAGGGTCCGACTACTGCTAACCACACACCGTATGCTACACCCACGCTCGTCAGTTATGAGATTGTATATCCCACGGAAGTGTGGAGGTCGCGGCTTCCTAAACGCCAAAGATCTCCACAACCGCGAGGTGTGCAATCTCAGGAATTACTTCCTTAACAACGAGTGTGGGATGCATCGTGATGTGGTGGCAGTAGACAGGAACCTCACGCCGCTCTCCTTGGCAAACGAGAACTGGCGCAAACCTGTGGTACTAAGTACTGCGGATCGCAAGGCGGCATGGGAGAGTAAGGTGCTACACGGGCGGTTCTACAAGGCCCTCACGGGACCCGACGTGGACCTGCTCGCGTCGGTGAACTGGTTACGATTCGGGGACCTCTTCGGAGAAACCGAGGGTTTTGCCTGTGCAATTGCGGACGAAGTGATGATGACGAACAACTATCGGAAATATATCCTGAAGGACGGTACGGTCGACATTTGTCGGGCATGCCGCCGTCCCGGAGAGTCACTCAGGCATATAATTTCCGGTTGTTCTCATCTTGCTAACGGCGAGTACTTGCACAGACATAATCTCGTAGCCAGGATTATTCACCAGCAACTTGCTCTTCTATACGGCCTTGTGGACCGCGAAGTACCGTACTACAAGTACTCACCTGCGCCAGTTCTCGAAAATGGTCGTGCCACGCTCTATTGGGATCGATCTATTATCACTGACAGGACTATTGTAGCCAATAAGCCTGACATCGTGATAATAGATCGATCGCAACGCCGGGCCGTGCTCGTCGACATCACCATCCCCCATGATGAGAATCTCGTGAAAGCCGAGAAGGACAAGTCCAGTAAGTACCTAGACTTGGCTCACGAGATAACCGCCATGTGGGATGTTGATTCGACGATCATTGTCCCGATAGTCGTTTCAGCGAATGGTCTCATAGCGAAGAGTCTCGACCAACACCTTGAGAGACTCTCGCTAGGTGGTTGGATCAAGGGTCAGATGCAGAAGGCGGTGATCTTGGACACGGCGCGGATAGTCCGCCGGTTCCTCTCTTTGCGGCGCTGACCACCGGCAGCTTGGGCCCTGCACCGCTGCTGGCGGCACCCTAGGTTAGGTTTTTTATAATGTGTTTATATATATTTTGTATTGTTTTGTAAGTGTTTTTATATTTTACTTTTATATTCATATTATAAATGACCTAGCCTAAGACCAAAAATAAATAAAGGGAATAATAATAATAAACAAATGAGTCATGAATTGTAACAAGTATAAATTAAAAAAAATGGAAAAGTGAAAAGCACTAGCACTAGTTCGCGACAATCAACTTTCCGCGCGCTAAACAGCTATGTAAAGTAGCACTTTTTGAGCAACTGTATTAAAATAATTATTTACGATACAAGTGCAGAAGTGTTTTAAATCGACACGAGTTGCGAATTACCTTTTCGCACGTGTATCGTACAACGTTTTACAGTACATATGGCTCTTTAAAGTTTCGACATATGAACGGAAAGTGCTCTTTCCCGCACGTGTGCGGAAAAGTATCACCATATGTACTGTAAAATATATTCTCACTAGCCTCTGCCCGCAACTTCATCTGCGTGTGCGTGTAATGATAATGATCATGATGATCAATAAAAACTATCCTATCTTCTTCCCCAAGCTTCAAACTATCTCCATACCAAATTTCAGCTAAGTCGGTTCAGCGGTTTAACCGAGAAGAGCTAACAGATAGACAGAGTTACTTTTGCATTTATAATATAAGTAAAGATTGTTTATTTTGCACGCATAACTGGCGGGAGCCTGAAATGAAATGTAAAAACTTCAATGATTCTCTTCTAAAGCGGTCTCTCGCCTCACGAAGCGTAATCGCAAGATTTTACTATTCGCATATTTCCGTTAGTATTTTTCACAATTCCGTTTGTATTTCCAGATTTCCCTTCACAAGTTTCACTGCGCTGATATCGTATGTGCATAAATCATGCAACGAACATGAATTCACTAAGGCTTTTTCAATAGTTCCCTTTAATACTGTCTATTCTTAGATAATACTACCTTGTGATCTTAGGGCCCTCTATCTCCCTGTTAGGGCTCCGTAGCCAAAGTGGCAAAAACGGAACCCTTATAGTTTTAGTTATCAGACTTATTTTGAGGAAAATTTAGTCTGTATGAAACATTGTTTTGTCATTTTGTCACTATTAAGATAAAAACCGACCAAGACCTCAGTGTCCGTCCGTTGCAAGGCCTTAAACGGGGGCTATTTCCGCTATAACATTTCAGCGCTATGTTCGTTTTTTACTCAGGGTTTAGACTTTTTGCGATTTATGGTTCAACTGTTAGACGAAGACGGACGGACAGCGGAGTCTTAGTAATAGGGTCCCGTTTTACCCTTTGGGTACGGAACCCTAAAAATGAAATCGGTATTGTAGCATGGTAGCGCCTGCGTATACCTAAAAGCAATATAAATTGTAAAATGAGTAAAACCACACAAAACGCTGAATTTAGAATTGAATATATAGATACAACTTAGGTACAAATTTATGGTTTTTATGGAGTTTATCAATAATCGCGGGATCATTGCTTATCGACTATCAGAATGGCGGGTGTACCTTTAGTTGGTAATAAGTACGGGGAGGTACAATAAAAAACCGGCCAAGAGCATGTCGGGCCACGCTCAGTGTAGGGTTCCGTAGTTACTCTTCCGTCACAATAAGCTAAACTGGAGCTTAAAGTATAGTAAATTGTTAACCAAGGGATGAAACGGTACCTTTCACCAGAGTTAAACAAATAGACAAATTTGCATAATCAGTACCTAATTAAAGTAAGTCTTTTTACTATGAAGGGAAAACTTTTTGCGATAACTCAAAAACAGCTTAACTGATCATGTCCGCTATAGTTTTCATTTAATGTCTTTCTTAAGCTCTACTTCCACGATTTTTTTCATATTTTTTGGACCTATGGTTCAAAAGTTAGAGGGGGGGGGGACACATTTTTTTTTTCTTTCGGAGCGATTATCTCCGAATATATTCACTTTATCAAAAAAATTTTCTTGAAAATCCCTATTAGTTTTGAAAGACCTTTCTAACGATACCCCACACTCTAGGGTTGAAGCGAAAAAAAAAATTCACCCCCACTTTACGTGTAGGGGAGGTACCCTAAAAAAAATTAAATTTTTAGATTTTATTGTACGACTTTGTCGGCTTTATTGATTTATATATCCATGCCAAATTTCAGCTTTCTAGCACTAACGACCACGGAGCAAAGCCTCGGACAAACAGACAGACAGACAGACAGACAGACGGACATGGCGAAACTATAAGGGTTCCGTTTTATGCCATTTGGCTACGGAACCCTAAAAAGAAGGTTCGTGCTCCTTTTCAGGGTTTCGTACCAAAAAGGTAAAAAAGAAACCCTTATGGTGCGACTCTGTCCTTCCGTCTGTCTGTCTGTCACATTGCTTAATATCTCGAGAACCACTTAAGCTACCGATTTGAAATTTGGAATAGTTATGAAACTTATGAACAACGCTTACCCAGTTTTCACAGTACTCTTTTTTTTTTTATAACTATGGAAAATATCCAATATGAAGAGGGAGCAAAATTTCAAAGTCTAGTGACTGGGTCAAGTGGGATATTTGAAAGAGCTCAAATTGTACATTACAAAACATTTTTTTTTCATAGTGAAGTTTACTACGAAGTTATTACTATAAATTTTACAGAAAAACATAATCAGAACTATACTCGTATCTTGGTAACTTTTTTTATTAACCAGAAACATTTCCGAATTCAGTTTGCAATTTAACCAACTTTATTAAACTGTGTGTTTATTAAACTTGGAATTTCTATGAGATTACATTAAAGACACGAACAGTTCTCCCACCCTCGGTGTGCGAGTAAAACGAACTCGCACTTGACTGGTTTAATTTATTTATTTTGGTACACCCGCCATCCTGAATCTCACTTTTGTTAGTGGGGTCAATAAATACAGAAATGTATGGAGCAGTATGCACTTATGTCGCAGGCGATGCCGCTTGGCACGATTGTTCCTTAGGTCAAACAAAGCTGATTTCGCCCAGTAGCCACGAGATCGTGCGTGACTACCCCCCAAAACGAGGGGGGAAAGTGTCGATTTACCAGGTGCAATCTATGTGATATTCCTTCCTGTTCTTAGAAACTAGGGCTAGTTTTATGTCATTGTCGTAATAATTTATTTTTGAAATAAATTTTATACCTATTTTAGACAAAAAAAAAAACAGATTTTCGCACCAAAAATTAAAAATATATATTTAATTTATTGTAAGAATTTTAGCCTTTGCATACTCACTGTGCTTACTTACCCCACTATTGTCGGCATGATTCATTTATACACCGCGGGCCTATTAAACCCGACAGATTTGAACCATGCATTCCTACCATGGCCATAAATAGCAAAAATATATATAAGTTTATGCCAAAAAATTGCGCTTTCTGCACACATATCACAACGAAGAAGTGTTTTTTTATTGACAGATAAACATTGCGAGTTTACTTTAAAACTTTAATGTATGTCAAAAGGTGACCTGACGACCTGTTTCACAATATCCAAGTAAAGTATTGGATAGCAAATTAACAATTAAATTAACTGCCAGATAAAACTTCCTGCAAAACTTAGCATTTTACCACTTAAGCTTGTTTGAAGATTGAGAAACGCATACGATATTCTTATTCGTCAGATAAAGGGCAAGTAACTTATTTAGGACTTTACTTGGCCATTGTAAAACAGGCTCTAAACTAAGCCACATAGTGGCAGCATCATAGCTAAAAAGGCGTTTTACACTAAGTTATAACAGAAAAAAAAAACATAAATATTGTTATTATCTCTTAAACAAGATGGATTACAGGAAACTTCGTATGACTTTTTAGTCTCTCAATGCGGTTAGAATACACCTTTAAAATCTGTCGGGTATAATTGGTCCACGATGTATATCCATGTTAAATTGCAGCTTTCAAGCACTAACGATCACTGAGCAAAGCCTCAGACAGACAGACGGACATTTTACTACACAGTTTACAGAACAATAAAACACCAGCCGACCTTAGATATATAATGCGAGGTACCACCCCTTGTTTAACGCTTTCAATGGGATAATTAATACCTACATGTGTTATTCGTGTTGTTATAAAATGCCTATATAAATAGATACACCGAAATTGGTATTCGGCATCCAGCTAATTAAGCGTTCAAACAAAAACAAGTTGATCGAAATATATGTATATATTTATTTAGGATGTTGGCCGACTGGAAGTCTCTAATCAAGAAAGTTTGAATAATCTCCAATTCCAAACTTAAATGTTAAAAGCTAACAGTTGGTGAGTGTTTATGAATGCTGATTCCAGATTTCTTCTTAAGTACAGATTCGACTGTCCAATTAAAAAATACTGGGTTAACCAAGTCAAATCGTCAAATGAAATGATTTGTGTTTATGAAATTTGTAATTATTTATAATATTAATGTAATGCCTGTGCATAGCAGTGGGACGTATATAGGCTGAATTACTATATTATTAATGTAATGTAATGTAATTTAATTAATTTATAACTTTAATGTAATTGAATTCAGTTAATTTGTAATTTAAGTTAAATTGAGGTGAATATATTTATAAATTTAATTTATGTATTTCATAATTTATGCACTCGACTAATATAATTTTTAAATGCAGTGTAAACTAACAAAATATGGGCCGACAGGCCTTAAATAATGACTTTCAATTTGAATTTTAATTACATAATACTATTAAAGCTATAAAGCTAAGAAAAACTATGGATGTTTCGTCCCTGTCGGAAAATAGGTAGGTAAGTATATACTTTAAATGCTTGTTTTTCAGTTCACCGTCATATTGCGCAAATTGCTACAATACCAAATAATGCATAAATAAGCTCAATAAATTAATGTCACATTTGTGATAAACTCGGCTAAGGCAAATTGGGTCATTCACAAATTACAAAGGTCATAAGCTCATAAGTTCTGTCACAAAGGTTTTGACTGATAAAATGTAATACAAAGCTTTTAATTTAAAAAATGATATGATTTGAAAGCTGATTTAAACGTAATATAATTCGTATTTACTCAGCAATTTAGATCCCATCTTCATTTACTACTTGTTTACTTTGGAATTGTGGTTAGACGCGAATACGCGGCTGGGTTATGAAAAAATATATTTTACAAAAAGGGAGGAAATATCAGTGTCACATTAATAAAATAAATATAAACTTCTCTATTAGAACGTTATTTCATCACCAGTATTTAGGTCTCTGGCAAGTCTGCACTTCAGCTATTACCCTAAAAACTTAGGGTACTTTTCAGTGACACGCTAATTTCTGACTGCCATCCAACGAGTAAGTTTGGTAAAACACGAAGAGTTGACAATCCAATACATATGAATTATATATTTTAAGAAAGATAATAGATCTAGCTTTTGTTTTATGTAAGATTCAACCATGTAAAAAAGAAAACTAAATAAAAAGGGATGAAAGTCAGCTCGAACAGGTCGTGTATTAATAGCATGTTTTTATCACAATGTTTCCGAATATAAATAAATAAATAAATAAATAAATGTAAATATTATAGGACATTATTACACAAATTGACTAAGTCCCACAGTAAGCTCAATAAGGCTTGTGTTGAGGGTACTTAGACAACGATATATATAATATATAAATATTTATAAATACTTAAATACATAGAAAACACCCATGACTCAGGAACAAATATCCATGCTTATCACACGAATAAATACCCTTACCAGGATTTGAACCCGGGACCATCGGCTTCGTAGGCAGGGTCACTACCCACTAGGCCAAACTGGTCGTCAAAATATTACATAGAATTATGCAAAACTGACAGCAAATTATGCTAAATTATATTGTTAGTAATTCAGCAATAAATAAGCTTTCAACGTATATATACACGATGTAAGATGAGGAAACCGAAAGATTTTAACAGTGTATTCGTGATCACATTTACAGACTAAAATGTCGTAAATAACTTTTCTGGATTCCACCTAGTTTCAGAGTTAATACCAATTTAAAAAAGCGGCCAAGTGCGAGTCGGACTCTCCCATGAAGAGTTCCATAACATTTATGACGTATTAAAAAAACTACTTACTAGATCTCGTTCAAACCAATTTTCGATGGAAGTTTCCATGGTAATGTACGTCATATATTTTTTAAGTTTTATCATTCTTTTATTTTAGAAGTTGCCCCCCCTGCAACTTTGGACACATTTTACCACTTTGGAAGTATCTCTCGCGCAAACTATTCAGTTTAGAAAAAAATTATATTAGAAACCTCAATATCATTTTTGAAGATCTATATATCCATAAACACGTATGGGTTTGATAAAAAAAAATTTGAGTTTCAGTTCTAAATATGGGGAACCCCCAAAATTTATTGTTTTTTTTTTCTATTTTTGTGTGAAAATCTTAATTAACAGTATAGTTCTTACAGTTTCGGAAAAAAGTGGCTGTGACATACGGACGGACAGACAGACAGACAGACATGACTAATCCATAAGGGTTCCGTTTTTTGCCATTTGCAAACGCCTTTTTGATGGCGATGATGCTATTATGGGGCGTAGTCTAAATATCCTTAGTGATAGTAACCTTTGCAAAAACTAGGTTTTACAAAAAAAAATCGTAAAAAATAATTTCTAGTGCCAATTTTACCATAACATAAACTTTTTATGTACATATGCATTCAATTCCTTCTTTTGGCGTTGCGTGGTTGAAATTTTTCGGGTTCCTCGTGTTACACCGTGTTTGTATAATAAGGGATCTGTACCTATCTATAGCTTTTTTATCAATCAAAACCTTTGTGACAGGACTTATGATCTGACTAAGCATATGACTGCGGTCAGACTCAACTCCGTGAAACTTTTCATACATTTAGTATTGACGGAGTTCAGGTTCAGAGCAGGCACAAATCTGGAGAATGACCCCATTGGCTAACGAACGTAGGAGTACCTAACAATGGTATTTAAATCTAGCAGCAAAAGAGGTAAAATTTGTTTAACAAATTTATACCGTCTAGGCTAGTGTTATCTCTTTGTTAAGCCTTGACAGCTTGAGACTAGATAACACGACCAGGTACTTGACTCTTGCGCAGCCCTACAGCAAACCTCATACCTTTAAACTCTTTCTCCTCACATTGAAAACTAAAAACTACTTAGCATAGCGTCTGCTCGCATCGGAAAATGCCCTATTGTAAGTCGGTACAGCTGCAATCCATAATAATAAAAAGTTTTATTCAAACCTTGATGGAGCGCCGCAGTAATGGGCTATTTTCTGACGTCACGCCCCGCATCGCAAATACAGGTCAAACCTGCTGAATATTCATAGCCCAAAATAAATGAAAGACCAATGAAAGTAGGTACTTACGTTAATTTGTGACATTCAAGGAGAATCTTTAAGACTCTTTAGTCCTACCTTAATAATACCTACTTATAACCCTAAAAGGCACGAGGTGTAGAATTCATTCTTATTTGATTTTATTCGACTTTAAATATTATTTAGTGTCGTATAAACTACACAAATAATTGGCAAGCATGACTGCTTTGTGTTATCAAAGCCATGGTTGTACGGACAGCCAAAGTTTACATTATAAATTTTAAAACCCAATTTAATTTTTTTTCCTTTCTTAATATATTTGGAATACCTATATTAACGTGCATGTAATGTAGGATAATTTACAACACGCAACAAGGTGTCAAAATGTTTTAAAGTACGTTGTAGCTCTGTGAGCTGTAGACCTAGCGAACATAGCTGGAAACTGATTCAATGTAACGCTCCACTGTTTTGAAGAATACATAAAAACTAGACTGGCAAAAAAAAAACATAATTATCGATTAGAGTGGGCCAACTTTGTATGTAGAAAAAAAAACCTAAAATTGAACTTATTGGCTAGATTTACTTGTCGCTATGATTTTGTAGTTTGCAATATAAAAAGTAAGAAAAAAAATTGACCGCCATATTTTGAACATACCTATAACTAAATAGATAAAACGTATAAAGAGCCTTTAAAGACATTTCCAAAGCAAAATTATTGATGTAACAATTTATTTTCGTACAGTTTTGTATGGCAGAATAGTTTAATTTATAGCGATACCATGGATACTTTTTACGTATATTAGAATAAAAAAAACCCGCGTGAAAAAGGAATTTTCATTACTTTATATTTTTTGACCACCCTGTTATCAAACCAACCGAAAATTTCACGGAAATCGGTTTAGACATGCGACCTGTACAGTAGTTAGAACAGATGGACATACAAAACAATGTTTGCCTAAGAGGCCAATTCGAACGTGTACTGATTTCATCATTAAAATCTAATAAATGTCATTAAAATCTTGGAAAGATCTTTAAAAGATCAATAATCGATAACTAAACGACATGTCAAAAATGAAGTTTATTTCGATTCCGCTGTGATCCCAATAAGATCTACAATATTTCTAACGTCAAAGTGGCATTGGTTGCCCAAATCGAGCTGTTTCTGTCAATTATACGACATACAAACGATATCAAAATGGGAACTTATCTAAACCAGAACTTATCGTTATCGTATTTCATTCTACGAATCGGGCCGTGACTCCTTGGCTTGACATGTAAGCTCTTTAGGACGCCAAGTTTTTATGACATTGTATGTAGTTATTAAATCTGTCCATTACAACCGAAAGGTGAGGATCGCGTAGAGCATGATTAGGAACATAAACCAAACAGTGCCAATGAATCTTTTTTCAGTAAACGACCTCAAAATTGCATCAATTTTGGCCGTCTCAACAACAATAAACAAACATTTCAGCAACAATAAACAAACAGAACATTCAAAAACTCTGAGCATTTTAAGCCAGTCAGGAACTATATTGTGATGTGGGTTTATACAAATATGCGGCACATGACTGGTAATCTATCTACCTGCTGCTGACTAACAGCTACAGAATGGGAATGGAAAAGAAAATATTCGTTTCCAAACGTCCACGGTCAGTCGGTCATCCCCTGAATGGTAAAAGTATAACCACCTCCATATTCGTTAAAGCAAGAAATATTACTTTGCTAATCCGCGAGAAAAAACTATCCATATTCATATCCATATTCGTTAGAAAAAAAGAGGGCCATCAGAGCATCACTCTGTACTGTATCTATAGGATTTGGTAATTTAATCCGCTAAATCACATTTTTCTACATCCAATACCTTTCCTAAAATATCAACAGGAGATTTATAATAAATCGTCGGAACACTGTGTTCCTGTAAATTTGTGCCCTGCATTTTTGTAGACAAGATCATCATAGCAGGCATCGCCGGCTGTTAGTAATCTATCTATACCAAAATTGTCTAAAATAATGCCACGGCTGTACCGTAACTTTCTGCCGCGACAGCCATCCCGACACGTTGCTGCCGGGGCTGGAGAAAAATGTTAGAAAACTGTTTCCCTCTTTTAGCTATGACATTCATTTTGGTAATTAAAGCAATAATATAGGTTTACGTTTAAACTTCTGTTCCTAAAATAATATCAATCTTCCGATCTGTAACGACGTCCGTAAAGAAAAGCCATAGTTGATAAATTAATTTAAGTGCAAAAACTGCTCCGAAAAATTCTGAACATGGACCCTCACACATCGCACCCGTTTTCGCCTGCGCGACTGTCCGTCTCCTTGAACTTTAACGGCTGAAAAAAAAGTTCTGACTAAAAACCTGAAACGAATACGCTTAGCTCGCGCTTCGCGCTCGCCTGATCAATCAACAATATATAAAATAAGTGCAAAAATAAAAAATAAAGTTATAATTCAGGGGATCTATCCAGGTGTTGAGATTGTCTATGGTTATAGTCTATGATTGAATAAAACAAACGAATGAACTGACAGCCGTCACTCACTCTATTCTCAAATTAACACAAGAAGCATGTACGATTTATATTAATATAAATATTACAAAATAAAACCAAGTGCGGAGTCATAAATCTTTAATTCAAATAACCCGTAAACATCAACACCAGGGACCTCTCACTTCCTGCTACAAAGCTTAGTCAATCAAAAATAAGAAGTAAAGTCCAAAAAAAAAAGACAAAAATAATTCATTGTTCGGGGATGGAACCCGGGACCTCACCATTGCAAAGCGAACGTATTCCACTTGAGCCACGAAAGCACGGAGATACAGTGAAATTGGACTACTTATTCTCGAGTAAAACCTAAATACCCCCTAAACCAGCGTTCTAAAGTATCTGAATTTTTCGCAAATCACTTTGTAAACATGTATCACAAGGGAGGAACTTATGATATCGATACGGTTATTTGTTTAGGCGCGACGTACCTTGACTCCGCCATTTTGAAAAAAAAAAACAAAAATAGGACCGACAAAAAAATCTATTTAATCATAGAATATGGTCACAAAATTTCGTGCAAATCGGATTGTGACCTGTAGAGGAAAACATCCGGACATAAGTAAGCAGGTTGCCCGAGTCAAAACGTAGACCTTCGCTACGGTTTGGTCAATAAAAATTGGAATGCTTGTAGTTATTGTATTTAACGCGAGCAGAAACGTCAAGCCCAAGCTCATACAATTTTCATATCACTGCTAAATTAAATTAAATCACACGACATTTACAGCTCGCGGGAATACTCGGGAGTGGTCCGCAAACATGCCGGTCGACTGTAACCGTATCTCTATGTCTCATCTTAATTGGTCAACTTTTTAATCAATATCCTTTCAATAGTGAGAAAGAAGTTTTAAAAAAAGTCTTTATATTTATTATTTTTATATTGTACTTATACTAATAATTAATAAGTAACATCGGGGGTTACGGATATAGGTCTTCTTTTTCTTTTTCCTCGCGTTGTCCCGGCATTTTGCCACGGCTCATAGGTATTAAGGCAAAATAATAGAAATTAAGGACTTTTCTCATAATAAAAAAAAAAACAAATAAAATCCATCAGTTTAAAAGTTTCCTATTAATATTCAGATCTACTGATAAAAAATAAAAAAATAAAAAAATCGGTTTCTTAGTTACGGTATAGCGTATATAGGTTTACCTACAGTATATTGTATATAGGAAATAGTGTTTAAGTTATTAAAAATAACACGATTTATTGTCATTCATAAGTAGGTAACTTTACTAATTTCCGCGTAAACTAAAACAACGTAGGTAATAGTTGGGACGCGCCAGACTAATTTATTTATGCACGGCACAATATCGATAAAGCGCAATTCCGGGAGAATATCAGGCTTCAGAATCGTCAGACTCCGGTGTTAACACGATTTACCGTAGCAGATTAACTTTAAGTAAAGCTTCACAGCATCGTTCACTGCACACGACCGACTAAAGCAATTGGATGCTTAATTGGCTTACTTACTCGTATTGCATTGATGCACAGGTTAATCGTTATTAACACATGTCTACGTATTTGCCTCGATACATTTTACAAAACGTTGTTTATTACTAATACGTTATTTTGGTTAATATATTATTTCAGTAGAGTAGAAAAATTGTGAAATTCGAATATATTTGCTTTACATACCTTACATAATTAGCGTATTTTTCTTCATAACTCTATTTATTACATTTATATTCACGCATGAAAATAGTGTGCGAACACGCAGGGTTACTGCTAGTGGCTGATTTTTTTGGTTCCATTATATAACTTACTAACCATCACCAGCCTAGCTATATTATATAGGTATATACGCAAGTCCCTGCTCTCAATGTACGAACAAATGTTATTTAATTTATTTACTACCCGACCACTACAAAGAAAAACCCGGCTAAGAGTATGTCGGGACATCCTCAGTGTAAGGTTCCGTAGAAGTATCATGTACATAACGAGCAAAAGGGAACTAGTACGTTCGCACCGGATTGTACGTCAATTTCTAAGAAGGGAGGGAGGGAGGAATAGTCAATTTCACCTAAGCAGCTCGAACAAGGGTACATTGCTGCTTAAAAACAGTGAGGCCGAGTGAGGCAAAATGACATTCAAGTGACCTTTACATTCGAAATACAAGTTAGAAATACTATGATTCTATTCGCTATGTCCCTTTCACTTCGTTAGTAAAAAGAGTGAGATATAAACTTACGAAATCCTGTCAATCGTATACTGAACTCTCATAATAGAGTTCCCCAAAACAAAGTTAAAATTAATCGTTCCGAAACACGTAAGCCTATATGAAAGCAAATAATTCGTAAGTACGATTGACTTTAAAATATAAATTAGAATTATGATAAATATACTAATATTCAAATATTTCATCTTTCCTATTGAAAAATATAAACACCACCGCCGATATTCCTCACAGAATAACACTTGAACACGTTTTTGCAAATTATCCGAACGCCCCGCGCTATTAAAAAAATGCGCGGTTCTTCATAGCTGTTTCATAAAGAATTGTTGGTTGTTCTGACGGTTTCTGTCGTGATATTTAAATGAGTTTATTTAAAAATAAAATGAGTGATAGTAGTGAGGAGGAAATAATTTTAACCCCGCAGGAGTTAAGAGATACTATAAAGAATGCGGAATTAAGTTTCCTCCCGGATAAATCTCGGGAGAAGTATATGAAAGCGTACGATAATTTTAACAAATGGAGAATCGAAAAGGGAGCAAATTCTTTGTCGGAAACAGTTATTTTATCGTACAAATGTCTGAAACAAAACAACCTTCTACAATGTGGAGTATTTTTTCAATGTTGAAAGCTACAATAAAAACTAAAAACGACGTGCACATAGAAAAATATTCCAAAGTCGTAGCATACTTAAAAAGGATCTCCGTGTTCTCAAAAATTCTAAAGTCCTTACGGCCTCTAACAGAGAAATTTATTAATGAAGCTCCGAACAACTATTTTCTAGCGGCAAAAGTACCTTGTTTGGTTGACAACACTGATTAGGATAGGATTTTAATTTGAATATTTATATACCTACATAAGTATATCCCTTTGAACGCCACGCCTATGGTGCGCGGCGCGTCATCGCGAACCTTGTCAGAATGCACGAAGGTTGATATTAGGCCGCGCGTTGTTGTTATTTGTATGCGCATTAGTGTTATTTTAATCATTGTGTTAGTCGGTTAAACATTGTAATTACTTCTAATATATGTGATTATTTTATTGCAGGTCATCCTCATAATTGGAATAAATGGAGCATGCCGCACAAATGAACTCTTGAATCTTACTATTAATGCTATTCAGAAAAATTGATGTTAATAAAATTGCCAAATCCAAAAACAAATATTGACAGGTCCTTTGTTGTTCGCGACGAGTATGTAGAATTAGTAGAAAGGTATAAATCCTTACGTCCTGCAAATACAAAGACAGACCGTTTTTTCTGCAATATCATAACGCCAAATGTACCAGACAACCAATGGGTATAAATAAACTAGGTGGGATACCCCGAGAAATCGCAACTTTTTTGAAATTAGCGTACATCGGCCACACTTTTAGCAGATAGCCGACCTCACCACGCTACAAGGCCATGGCGGCTGGAGGTCTAACACAGTAGCCGAAGGCTATATTGAAGATTCTGTAGAGAATAAATCAAAAATCTGCCAACGAATAATAGAATCCATACATGTGAAGAGCTCAGACCCTTGGTCGCGTCCGGGGACATCGAAAGTTATTTTAACAAGTTCGACGCGACCAGTGTCGAAGCCTCAGGAACATCCTGGGACATCGAAAGATATCCTGACAAGTTGGACACGACCGGAGTTTACACCTTGGGAACGTCCCGGAACATCGAAAGAAATCCTGACTCGACCGGAGTCGCCACCCTGGAAACGTCCGGAAGCATTGAATGAAGAAATCCTGACAAGTTCGACACGACCTGAGTCGACTCTTTGGGAACGACCGGGAACATCGGAAGAAACTTTTACGAGTTCGACACGACCGGAGTCTCCTACTTTTACCAATAATGATGAAAATACGGATCCTTCCCATTCTTTCCAGTCACAAAATACGCAAATTGCAAATATAAATGTCCCAAACACAAAGATAACTTACCTGTCTATATCCAACTTCAATAACTGTACCTTTAACTTTTGATTTGCTTTATATTATACGCATAATATACTAATAAAACTTCTTTAGTTTCATTTATATTATATTTCTTTTTTCTTATAGTGTTGTTCTCACTGTTGAGGTGAAAAGTTGTATGTGCGACACGACACCAAAGTTATTTACCTTTCGTGACTTTTGAGTCCCTCTCTACGCTCAAGATTCTAAATTAGAATCTTTCGCTTGCTTGGAACTCAAAATTGTTAATCGATGCAAGTAAAAACTTTGCTCTCTTGTTGCACAAATAACTATTGCGATAACTCAAAAACGGCACAACCGATCATGTTCGCTATAGTTTTCATTGAAAGTCTTTATCATGCTTTACTTTAATTTCAAGCTGTTTAAACAAATGATTTATGGATTCAAGTATTATTATTATTTATTAATAACACTATTTATTTATTTATCAACTATACATTTAAATAATAACAAACTTAGAATAAAATGTAACCTAAAATTAAAACTACCTACAAAACTAAAATTAAAACCTAAAAAAACCATAACATGAGTGACCTAGCCCAATATGTTTATATTAAGCTAGATCACCCAGGTCAGAGCCCTGTGGAAGGGTTCCCATAAGGCTGGCTGCATTCCCCCTTTAGATCGCTATGCCGATCCGTTGGGCGAGGAAGGAGCCAGCCCTACGGTCCCCCGTAACATCAATGATTTTTTTTGAAAGTTGCCGAATTAATTTATGAGCGCTTGGACACCACGGTCCTAGAGTTTCGACTGCAAAAGCCACAAATATATGCCGGTCAGTGAGAGTTATATATTTGCGGCATTTTGCAGCCTCGGCAGCTACGGCCGCCCCGCCCGCTCTCAATGATGTTGAGCCTTTAATTTCATGATTTTATTCTTATTTTTGTGACCTTTGGCACAAAAGTTTAAGTGAAGCACGGTGATATTTTTATTTTTGTACAGATCCTAGAAAATAGATTTTCCATAATCAAAGGCATCATATTGTGTAATAAGGAACCCACGCAGAAAGCAAATGGTTGCCGGTAAGGCTAAAGGTGAATGTCGCTTGAGAGGGTAGACTACGTGACACATTGACCGTAATGGACAGAATCATTTCGGTCCGTGATCCACAATACCCCGAACTGATCGCTGGAGTCTTTAGCAATCCGTCCGACCAAAAAAAGAACTATCTGCTTTTCAATTACGCTCTTAAAACCTGGTCAGTGATCAGTGATAAGTTTCTATTTACATGAAATTTAGGGTTTTTAAAATTAAGATGGTATTATTTGTACGCGTATTTTATACCGGGTAGGGCCTATAATAGTAGCCTAACCACGGCTGTCTCATTTAAATCTGTTAAAGGTACCTGCTTGAGATCCTTTTGAATCGCTTCATCATTCCAAGTTTTAGAATTTATTGTTTACATACCAAATTTCAGCTTTGTAGGACTTCAGGATGTACCCTAATTTTGCCAGTGAAGTGAAGAAAGTTAAGTGAGCCAGTGTCGAATTCGGACTTTTTTTAGATTATCAATAAAACCTATAGTATATAATAAGTACAATATTGACATAATATCTCGAGAATTTCATTTATCATGTATAATCCAAACCCAAGTGTTGAGGGTTATAAAACGCATCGTGCTTCGAGAGAAGGTAGGTAGTGCCCTTGCGCTTCGCTTGGCTCATCTTTTATAACCTAACTAACACTATTATTAGTGATACATTTGTGAAAAACAAATGTATTAATAAAACTCGTTTATCATACGTGTGCAAGTGTCATTATGTAGGTACTTGCCCCGTGTCTTTTTAGGTTATAAAACGCATCGTGCTTCGAGAGAAGATAGGTAGTGCCCTTGCGCTTCACTTGACTCATCTTTTATAACTTAACTAACATTAGTTTTAAAAACAAATGTATTAATAAAACTCGTTCATCATACGTGTGCAAGTGTCATTATGTAGGTACTTGCTCCGTGTCTTTTCGTTTTCGTGTCGTTTTTACTCGCAATGCACGCGCCGCATTTATTTTCGTCACAATAGATATCAGGGCTATTAGAAAAAAAATATCTCGCGGGAAGTAGAATAGATTGACATCTTATAAATTTTGCATGTACTTAGCTAAGTAGCAGACTAAGGCAGTCGACGGCAGTCGTCGGCGTTGCTAATGGGCGGCGTCGTAACAAGCACTGAACTCTTTAATAGAGCGATAGATCAATGCCGGAGCATCGACACGACGATTAAATGACGGCAGAAATGTGACCCAGTTAGCTCCCGGGAACAGTAATTTCTACCAGATATCCGGACGTGTCGTTTAGTCATTGATTTTAAGATTTTGAATCAGTATATGCAGACATTTCAGTCTCATTTCATTAATGAAATGTTGAGAATATGCGGGTATCATAGTATGAATAAAAGGGATACAATAACCTACGGGCGTCCGCTAGGTGGCGCGGTTGCACGGAGCGGGTGAGTGGCGAAAAATGTATGTATGAGCAACTCTAACTGGCACGGACGCATGTTACGGATTTTACCTACAATGGCACCCGCATCCGCTCTGAGCACCCGCGCCAGCTAACGGACGACCTACGCCCATTTAGTGAGACGTAATCATCAAATCACTATCACATCATACACAATACGTTTGATATCTTCTTTGATACACCCAAAGGTCCTTATTTTTTGACACTATTGTAAAGAAATTGTGGTCAGAATTGCATTCTTAAAATTTCCCGGTAAATTACAGCAAGTAGAATTAACATCTTTTAATTATTAATCCATGACTGACTTATCGACGTTATTATTTGTAGATGTTTCATTTTCTCAAGCACTCTTTTTTGCCACAAAAACTTCTATGTCTGCTTATGAATGCGAAAGTGTCAGTCGTTTCCCGCCTCTTCACGCTAAGGCTGCCTTTCCACCCGAGATATCCAAGGCATATGTTTGTCATGAAACACTTTACCTAACCTCGCTCAGCGCAGCTCTTAGTAGAAACAGCTCAGCGGAGCGAGGTTTTCGAATGTACAAATGTACTCAGTAGTAAGTGCCATTGTAGGTAAAATCACAACCGTACATACATATTAAATCACAACTGGGCTGTCAGCATACAATCATACAAGCCGCCTGATTGTAAGTGGTTACCGTAGCCAAAGGACGCTTGTTATTCCAGGTGTATCGAATGCGCGTAGCTGTCAATCCACAAACCAATAGGCAGGTACCTACATTCCTTTCTTCAAGAACCTCATACTGCAATATCTTAA
Source organism: Cydia pomonella (assembly GCF_033807575.1). Classification (NCBI taxonomy): domain Eukaryota; kingdom Metazoa; phylum Arthropoda; class Insecta; order Lepidoptera; family Tortricidae; genus Cydia; species Cydia pomonella. The sequence continues at coordinate 12,542,630 of NC_084703.1, read as the reverse complement.
GGAAATTTTGTAAAAGAGGCGCGGTGTGACATTATAAATCAAATCGTAACTGTCTATACGCCAATTTCACATGGTTCCAAAGGGTTGCAGGCTCCATGTTGCTGAGTGTTCAATTGCCGAAGAGAGCAGGGTAGTAAGTAGAGGACTAAAGTAATTTTAAGTTCTTTACAGACGTACCAAATTACAATAACAGCCGACTAGGTTTCTACAAAACAGTACAACCATATGTAATTTTCGATTCCCATATTTCATGCTATGAGCCAACATAATCCAAAAAGAAAAAAAATGCACAGCGAAAATTCTCTTTGAATTTTATCGTCCGGCTTAAAAAGATAACTCTGTATCAACCAGTCTTTAAACGTTTCAGCATACATATGTGTGCTGCGGCACTGAAATAAACTGTCCTTTTTTAACTATATTAATTAAAAAGAGACGAGTAGTCTATCTCCTCTCGTCTATACGAGTATAGTCAAAATGCATGATTGCGATGTTTTTTGTTACTGATCACATCCCGTCAACGACATGTTGGCCTTCAACTTACCATCAGATATATCGAAGCAGTCGAGGTACACATAAATGTCTGAACATGCACTTTAACGTCTTGACGACGAACTAAACGAAACAAATGAAACTTCCATTTTGGAAATGGAGAACTTCTCTTCCCATATAAAAAAAAATAAGAGATTGCCAATTTTTTCCCATGTAAATATTTTCATTTTTCGAAGCCTTCCGACGGCGCATCAGTTTCCTTGATAATCGAGGATTTCTTCAGATGAGGGTAAAAATAGAAAATAGCGCCCACTACAACGACCTGCGGCGACACTCTCGATTTATTAATTTTATTAATTGAAACTCTTTATTAATTTACTTTACTTCTCTTTATTCTCCTAAGTGAACTAAGTAATGTACCGGTGTGTTAGAGAGGCCTGCTCTCCTCGCGCGTCACGTTTCATTAGCCTGCACTGTTTAGAATATCAAATAAGCAGCACATCATGCACAGAATTTAGGTATGCTTTTGGCAGACGGCGTTTCGCTGTATTACCATTCTATTAAAAGGGGGTATTTGTATTACTTGATTAATGGCATGTGCATTGTGCAATTAGGCCAAAAAATATTATAGACTATTATAATTTTAACAAGTTACTGTTTATTGATCACCACAAAACTCACAGATGATAGATTTGTAAGTCATTTTTCTAAATATAACTAAATACATAACATAACGTCGGCTAAAGTCGCAAGAAGTTAAGAGGTGCAACTTTAGACATTGTTGGCTAAAGTTACAAATACCTAATTTCCTTGGAATAAATTTCTGCACACTTTATAGGTAAACACACATTGAAAATTTTTAATATGTATCTATAGGTAAGCAATTGTAATCTTATAACAACCGGTAATCAAATGGAATGCGCTGAGATCACTGACCTTTAGTCAATAGGCAGGACAAGGGACACGTATCGGAGCAAATAGAATTATCTATGTGCATTGTGGAGCCGATGATTTGATCAAGTGGGCAATGGTCAGGAACGGGCGCAGCACACATTGAGTTGGGCAGTGCTATATTTTGTACTTACTCCTCACTCGTACAGGCTTAAGCCGAATCGGTAGCATATTGACCCTTCCCATTATGAAGCTGGAGGTCCTGAGTATACTAGTATGGGTATTTACTAGTGTGTTTACGTTGTATTGTATGTGCTAAGTATTCAAGTCCTTTTCTAATAAAACGAGTTAATTAATAAGAGGAATTATATTATTATAAAAACAAAAAATCCGACTGTTTACATTTTAGAAATTGTCTGTTCACTAGCTTTCATTTGATCCCCATATTACTATGGTAAGTCGCCCCCCCCCCCCCTCCATTTCATTTACGGGCGCCATTTTCATTTATATACTTACCTATGTCACTACCACAATTATGACGAATTCAACACCATATATGTCAAAAACCATTCAGTCGCTTTGGCTGAAGAGCATGCCAAACAAATGGATATAGGTACTTACCTACCTACATGCGTACATACGATCAAAAAACATTATATACCCTCCTTCTGATGCAGTCTGGTCAAAAGACACTTCCGCTGGTTTTTTTACAATTCTGCAGCTTTGGTTACGGAAAACATCGAAGAAACGTTCACTTTTCCACTCTTGGTATGTAATATTTATTAAATACCTACTGAGGAGGTAATTCAGGTTTCATTTTGTTAATCGAGGTCATTAAATGTCGACATCACGGGCTCAGTGTCGGTGGCCCTAATGGCCTTTTAAACGAACGCATTTCCCTAACGAATGGCCCGGCTGCTCCGTCGCATCTCGTGGCTAATTATTTCATGTTCTAAGTGAAATAACGGACTAAATTATGCTGCTGCTAATGCACTTGTAATAGGAATATTCGCTCAGTGAAGGCTAACGCGTGTTTGCTTTGAAACAAGTGCAAGTTACATATTTGTATGCGTGCTACTCGTATTCAGTCAAATCAAATCCTTTTTTTTTACATTGGGATCAAATACCAGTAACCCGATTAACTTATACTTTAGATTCCGGTGGCTAATTAATACAAAATATTTAATCAATGAATGTACGTACCTTTAATAGGTCTGCCTTCGTGAATCGTTGTCAGTTGGAATAGTTAATTATACTACCTAAAACGCTGTTGACGAAAAAGTAAAGTAAATTATCATCATTACCAGCTTGCGAGTACGTTCGTCCCATTGGTGTCTATAGTCCATGGAATTGGTACATTTTACCTAACATCAAATGAGGTAGTTCTGTTTTTTTAATATGTTGGTAGTGATGAAATGGTAATAACAAATCCAAGTTTTCGACCTCGAAAGCCCTTGGGATCATTGTAAAGTACATAAAAATCCATTTAATTTTAGGACTTTTTCAGTTTTTGTAAAAAAAAACACCGAGAACCGGAATTACGACAAAAGTCAGTATGCACACTTTCAAGAAGATGAAATTTGCAATTAATTGACAATATAGTCTTAATAGTCTTAGTGAGCCAAATAGTTTCTACGGCTTTTCAAAGGTTTGCAGAATTTTGAACTAACTGTAACAGCAAAAAAGGTTGTACCAGCAGTTGTGGCTGCAGGGAAGCAAGACTTAAATGCTTATCTGTTTGCAACTACAGCAATGGTCAATCCTGCGAGAATATACCAGACCGGAGATGTGTGCCGACATTGAAAAACCATTCATTGATGATCCACCATCAGATCACGATTTCAACCTGCCTAATCAGGTTGACGAAGAAATGCTATCACATACACTGGGTGCAAAAGAAGTGCTGTGGATTCAGAAGACAAGCGTGGCCCATCAAAGATATACAAGAGATGCGAGTCATAACAAGTTCCTTCACTGTACTGTATATTATACACACAATAATCCGAAGGGCTTTCGAGGTGGAACACTTGGATTTGTCATTACTATTTCATCACTAATAACATATATAAAAAACAGAACTACCTCATTTGATGTAAGGCAGTACCTCTTTTTGGTACGATTTCCATGTATTAACTAAAACCTTTCTCTATAGGTATTAGAGAATAGTTAAGGGTATAAAACAAATTTACTACTGTAAAAAAAAAAATACATCTAGAGTCGGATCAAACTCTGCGTTGCATTTCCAATGACAAAATGTGGCAATTTCATCATTAATGTTAAATTTCTATGAAAATATGACGTTTATGACACTCCAAACTATGTTCTGTTGAAGTCGATGTAGTTAGCTTAGAAGGACTAGTACATATCGGGTGTAATTTCGGGAAGGTAACATACCGTTATCAGCAGAGCGGCATGCAGGAACAGCTAGCTATCTGTGCCGCACCGCCAGATACGCCGCTAGAACAGTAGGAAACGTTGCTATACACTTTTCATACCCACTGTAGTAATCTCAGTTTGATGCAACTGCAGTCGTAAAATGCAACGACCTCCACGTGTGCTTCAACACGCCTTAGAGCAAATCCAGTGAACAATAAACCACACCTATTTCTATAGGTATATGTACCTATACATATATTACTAGCGAATACAAACTTCAAAAGAAATAATCTGCTTCACTGTAATTAACATAATATCAAAACGCTGTACTCTCTTAGGTTTTTTAAGTCATCATCTTCTATGCGTTGTCCCGGCTTTATGCCGCAACTGATGGGAGCTTGGGATCCGCTTTGGATACTAATCCCAAGAATTGGTGTAGGCACTTTTTACTAAAGCAACTGCCATTTGAACTTTCAACCCAGCGGAGAACTAAGCCTTATTGTGATTACTCTTGTTTCCTCACGATGTTATCCTTCACCGAAAAGTGACTGGTAAAATATCAAATAACATTGCGTACATAAGTTCCGTAAAACACATTGGTAGGAAGGCAGATTTGAAACCGCGACCTCCAGATTGCAAAGTCGCAAGCCCTTATAGCCGGAAGTCTACAAATATTTTCATGGTTATTTTCGGATGAAATTTTAATTGAATTTAAACTGTCGCGAGTCAAACTAACACTAAGCTAATTGACGAGTATAAAAGCAAAAACGCCTGTGTCCAATTTGTGGCACAATTTCGACATCCTCGAAATATCGACAGACGTTTTTGCTTCTATACCCGTCAATTATGCGGTTTAACTCACGTATTTTTATTTTTCAGCATCAGTACCCCTAGTGTAAATATTTTCGTCAGCGAAACGTGACGTACGCGTTTGCGGTAAGTGTCATTTTGTATGAGATTTTTGACTTTCCAAAACGTCCCGCTTGGCGCGCTGTTCAAAAACCCATACAAAACGAGACTAAACGCAAACGCGTACGTCACGTTTCAAAATCGAATTTATTTACACTAGGGGTACTGTACCCCTAGTGTAAATAAATTATATTTCGAAACGTGACGTACGCGTTTGCGTTTAGTGTCATTTTGTATTGGATTTGGAAAGAGCGCGCCAAGCGGGACGTTTTGGAAACTCAAAATCCTATACAAAATGAGACTTAACGCAAACGCGTTCGTCACGTTATGATGTCGATTAAATTTACACTAGGGGTACTGACATGTTTCATGTGACTAAAACTACGAGTACGTGAGGTATATACTGTATAACTAGCTGAGAATTTATATATCCTGCACGTTTAAATAACAATTCAATTATTAACATTCTAATTTCCTTACTGTTTGTCAGCAGCAAAGTATAAGTTCAGACTAACGCTAGGCACTGTGAAGAAAAGTTATTAATTCACCGGTTTTATATATTTATGCATTTAATTTTAGAAATTATTGAAAAGTTAATTAAATCATAATACGTATCCCCTCGGGCGGCAAACCAATTGTCGGAGAGCGTCCATTTCGAGGCTTCTTGGCGCACGAGAGGATAAGAAAATAAATAATACTCCATTAAATTTAATAAACATGCAAAAAACCAACCAACATGTTTTAAACAAAGATACATTGATTGAGTAAGATGCGTAAAATGACAATTACATGCTTAGAATTTGACAGGTAAACGAAACGGCGCTGTACAGCTCCATACATTTTGCGGTAACTCTGATTGTCAAAAGTTGACGTTTGACAATTCAGTGACCGAAAAACACATGGCGCAGTACAGCGCCATCTGTTTTGGATGTCAAACAAAGAGACACGTTTTTTTCTCTCTTTTACAATCAATGCTCTTTGGTTTTAAACAAGCATTTGTCTTCTTAGCGGTACAAATGATTATCTCTGATATTGCTAGCAACTTCTGCCTCCCATCGGTCGCCATTGGTCAGCAACATTTCTTTATTATATAATAATTCTTCATGAGTTTCTTTGCAATATTCAAAGTTGGGCCCTTCTACGATTGCGTCAACCGGACAGGCCTCCTGGCAATATCCACAGAAGATGCACTTGGTCATGTCGATGTCGTAGCGAGTAGCGCGCCGTGAGCCGTCGACGCGCTCTTCCGCGTCTATTGTGATGGCCAGCGCCGGGCAAACAGCTTCACATAGCTTACACGCTATGCATCGCTCTTCCCCACTTGGATATCTCCGTAAAACATGCTCACCTCTGAACCGGGGGGAGAGCGGACCCTTCTCGAAAGGGTAATTTATCGTGGCCGGCTCTTTAAATATGTGCCCCAAGGTGACAGCAAAACCTGTAAGTCCAAAGGAAATTTCAGAATAATGTTCGGAAAACGTTTGTTTTAGCGGTACTACGTGCTCGTGACTTATTTAACTGGATTACGGATACAATCCGTTCTGAACTGTTGTCTCATAGCAGCATCTCGACTAGACTCAAACCCTCGTTAAACCAAAGTAATAAACCTCTCTTCGAAATAGTGTTTGCTGCAATGAGAAAACGTGATAAAATTACAAGAAAAGAATAATCTGCAATAGTGCTGCCTGGGGACTCCGCATGCCCACACTCGTTAATCGCGCGACCCATTTCAGAGAGTTTCACTCCTTTGTCGCTGACGCCATTCGATAAATTTTGATAAAATGGTTTACCGCCCAGTTCTTGGTAAGATTTGGTTCTATGAAATATGCGTACAGTTTAAAAACTTGTCACGAGCGGTTATAAAAATACGAATTTTTTAATCAATTAAAGCCCAGTTCGGTTCGTGTTCTCTCACTCTCACTGAGCGTAAGCGTGAGCGAGATGGATGTGCACGCTCGGGACCGCGGATAACATGCTTATGAATTTTAATTATTTTGTGTTTTAATATTAACAAAAGTAATCGCCGAGTTTCGTCAAGCATAATATTGCTCAGTTTTAGAAACAAATTTCATATTTTTAGTTTTTGTGCAAAATGTAGGTATGTATTATAATTTTTGTTCGAGAGTTTTTTCCATCGAGCTAAAGTCAAAAACTCAGGATTCGAATCACTGAAGTTTAGCCTAGAGAAAAGCCTCACGTTGGCTTATGAATTTTTTGGCAAGCGTATTGGATCTAAAAGTTTTACTTACGACGCGACGCTACGACTTTTCAAAAACTCCATTCTCTGAGCCTACTGCACTTTACATACGTCGTCACTCAGCTTTACACTCGTACAAAATTAAAACAGGTCACCTTGTTTATAAATGATATACCTATTTTAGTTGCTATCAATTGCAATAAAAACTAATTATAAGTACCTTAACATATTATCTAAGATTTCGATTGCGACGGGCCTAAAGTTAACCTCCCCGCACGTCTTTATTTTATAATGATTTAGTCTTATTGAACTAATGTTATTTGACTGGCGAAGTTAATTTTATATTTTGATGAATCCTAGAACAGGATATTCCTTAATAACAACAATGGCATAATGGTGACATTTATTCCAGTTACGGACGACTGCAGAAGCGGAATCCCAGTTTAATGGAACGAGTGTTGCGTCTGTGTAATCTGGATCTGTTAATTTGGCGGCGAGCAATACCAATTTTTTGGCATTGTCCGTGGGCAAATTGAAGGCAGATTCGTGAAGCGAATGGGGCATTCGAACAACCTGCACTGTCCTGCACCCAGTGAATGAAAACCTTCCCAATTAAAAGGCACGAGTACGGTGTGTATTTATTTTATAACGATTTAGACTCATACAAATACACATACATGCAAGTATAAATAAGTGTGAGGAAATGTGCGTAATAAAAACACGGTGTATGTATGATAAAAAAAAACTTCTACTGACTATTAAATCAATTAACCCAGTCATAGTAAACATTAAACTATTTCTGGATATTTCGTTTTAGAATATGTATGGGCAATTTGTTATCGCCAGCATGTGTTACCTACAAGTATTTTCCTAACGTAAGATTAAGGTGCCCATATTTTAAGGTCATACAAAGAGGCTATATTTTGATTAGTCTTGACAACAATACCTAAAAATTGCTATACATATTGGTTAAAATGTCAAATATGATGTGGTTAGGATTTAATGTACTGTTGAAGTAAATGATTTAGTGTTTGAATAGTAATATACCTTATTACAACATTAATATTGTAGCATGAAAAAGCATTAAGCTTACTTGCACGTTCACTGAAAATAACATTTGAAATGCGATTCAAACATTTACGATTTTATTTGAAAAATATAAGGCAGAATGCCGGCTAATAATACCTATACATATATGCTAAGAGAAAATAAGTACTCACTCGCGAAGACAAAACTCGCCCATCACTGATTAACTCCAGTCGTTACTCACGTCGTTTCCGTAAGGTTTATAGTTCGTGTCATCCATGATGACGCGCAGACTGGTCAAATCTAACCTTTAATAAAATGACTTTACGAGTCAAGGCACGCGTCTTCGTGAATGACACAATCTACTATCTTACGCACAAGTTTCACTTATATATCTCTGGTCTCTAACAGCATACTTAGTATACTTACACCGTATTCATTTAGATAAGGCCAACAATACGAGATACAGAATGTAATCAAACAATCTGACCGCAACTGAGCTAAATACAGATGTGCGACTAATAAAAGGTATTTTGTTGGTCAGTTTCCTTTTAGTGTTAATTTTAATTTACTACTAACTTATTTTATATTTGCTATTTAAGTTAATTTACCCTCATTTTGTATCATTATCGCAAAGCCTATTCGTTAAAAGTAATTTATGTGAATGCTACATAATGAAAGGGATTAAAATACGAGTGTGGCTTTATCAAAATTTATAAACCCGGAGACATTTAAAGTATTATTATGTTATTTTTTTTAATAATTATGGCATGTGCCCAATATGAAGAGGGGGCAAAAGTGACTAGGTCAAATTAGATATATTAAAGAGCTCAAATTGACCATTCCAAAACAATTTTTTTTATGCGGAAATAAATATTTATGGACGAAAATGTAAAAAAATACCATTCCCCTCCCCTTCCCCCTCTTATCTCCGAAGTTTACCAAAGAAAAATTATGAAATTGTTACATTATATTAACATTACAATAAAAAATTAATAAATTTTACAGGAAAAATATAATCAGATCATTATCTTGGTAACTTTTTTTAATTAACAAAAAACATTCCCGAAATCAGTTTGCAATTTAACCACCTATAAGTGTGTTTATTACACTGGAAATTGCTATGAGATTACCAACAGTAAAGACACCTTTTGAAATCAGTTCACATGATAGGGAATTATCCTCGAAAAACCAACATACGTGCATTACAATTTGCTGATAGATGGCGCTGTACACAATTATACTTAGTGTAGGTACTTCTGATCAAAAGTCTTTCGCCTTTATAGTTACACGAGATATTTAAAAGTTTGTATGGAACCCTCGGTGCACTAGTAAAATGAACTCGCACTTGACCGGTTTTTTTAGAGACACAATAGAGTCGGGCCGGGCCGTCTGCTATAAATTCTGCTGACATTTTTCGAAATTGTTCACAATTGAGACTTCATTTTGAATAAAACGTCATCTCGACTCATATTAGAATTTAATTTCTTTGTTACTCAGAGATATTCTAAATTTGAAAGTAATGAAGGTATTGGTTATCGTAAAGTTAAAATTACGATGCACCTACAGATACAGGGTTTTTTTTTCTTTGTATGGACTTGAGTAGTGTTGGTAGGAACTCAAGTCTTTTGAGTCTGAATTGAAGAACTCGACTTGTTTTTACGAGACGCAGAGCTTAACAAATTTCTGAGTTTTTTAAGTCCCGAGTCGAGTCCTTTTTTGAGTTTTTTTAGGGTTCCGTACTCAAAGGGTCAAACGGGACCCTATTACTGAGACTCCGTTGTCCGTCCGTCCGTCTATGTATTTCTGTTGCCGCTATAACGATATAAATTGTATAGTTGGGAGTACGAGATCTTAATTCAATCATTACAGTCGACGAGTAGAAAAAATATATTAGTATATATATATATATATATATATATATATATATATATATATATATATATATATATATACATACATTCATCGTCGGCGGCGGCGGGACAGCAGCCTAAGGGCGTTTTCACATTGCTCGATCCGATATCAGGTGGAAGTAAAATGTATAACGTACCTATGTATTTTATTATTTAAGAAATCATTATTGCTACATTGTGGACGTAGGATACCCGACATTGTGGATGTAGGATCCTACATCCGATATTGGATCGGACAATGTGAAAATGTTTTATGCTGGAACGGAGCGACCTCCCACGATCGAGAAGCCCTCCGTGGCGTCAGCCCTATTAGACTGATTTTGACAAATGAGCTGTCAATCGAGTCATCCTTATCGAAGCGTTAAAATGTGAATATACTTTTTTCACTATACACCAATCAAAGTAAATCCAATAATAGCGTTTTGAGGAATTAATTCCCAGTAAACTGGAAATCGCTTTAATACTTTCATTTGGTCCTAAATGCGCGTAATCCGAGTTTGCTCCATCCTAGGAGGTGTGAGATACATTATTCTTTGAATTACCAAACCACTCGATGTAGTAGGAATCCACCGTCAATTACAGTGACACTACCGGCAAGGTTAGGTGGATAAAAAGGCATTTTCGGATTTTCAACATTATATGGATTATACACAAAAAAATGAAGCGGCGGCCATTTTTTACAAACTTTAAGGTACCTTTTCTATTTTTTTATGGACCAAACTCGGATTACACGCATTTAGGACCAAATGAAGGTATCAAAATAATTTGCAGCTTACTGGGAATTAATTCTTCGAAAAAATCTGATTTGATTTGCCTACTATGCTACCACATAGGTTCACTATATGTTAATCCTAAGAAATACGTATGTTTTTCTGATAAATAATGTTTATTATCGTAGAAAGTTATAAGACGTGAGAAGAAAATATTTTGATAAACCGCAAGGAGGCCAGTATTTTGCTAAGTCGGACACATTTTTATCAGCACGTGACAATAAAATGTGGCCGGTTCCGCAAAAAAAGGTATTGAATATACTTAGAAAAACTTATCACAATATCGAAACTTTTTATTAAAACAAGTTTTCCCATTTGTGCTTTTATTTCTTATTCCGGAATGTTTTGTTCGAAACAAAGTGACTTTTATTATTATTTGGCGTAATACGTTTACATATATAATTTACATATACGGGTTACAGCATTTTGGTTTTTGTTCTTTTTTACCCGCAAGAAAGCTACAGAATTTAATGCTTTCTTGCGACGATATAGTTCTAGGTTTACCCAGTAAAAAGCATAGGGTGGGTGCCTACGGGCATACCTACTTTCGTAATACATATTTTTATAGGTATTTGTAAAATGAATTTAAATAACTAAAGTTTGTACAGTTTACTCGTAGTACAAAGTACAATAAATTTTTTTGAGACTTGGTCTGAGTCGATATTCAATACCTTAATTGCACCTTGTACAGTCGTCATCAGATATATCGGAGCGGCCAAGGTGTTCACATATATCTGAACAAAGCCTCTATTATAGTCTTTTTCAAATGTGAAGGGTACGGTGACATTTAAATTTTTATCATTCCATGACTCTGACCTTTCAGACCAATCCTTTTTCAACTAATATAACTTGAATCCTGATAGGCCAAAAATGTATATATTCGTGGCTTAGATCATCTCATTATTATAGACACAAATCACCAAAATATAAAAGATAAATTATAATATCGTTGAGTTTCTTTATGTAATACTGAAGTCAAATGCGATAGAGTTTGACTCTACTTATCGACCTAATCGATTCCGCTCGAGTCAAATCGTTTCAGTCACGTCCAATTGTTAAATATAACTCTCTCTCAATAAAATCAATATGCTCTCTCGAGAATCGTAAAAAATCGTTTCTAATTTACGTTGTCACGACCGTATACTTGCTTTTTGACATGTGTCACCCTACACTTCGAGTATGAAAAATACTATATCACGACGGCAAAGTCTATGTTGATATATGTATTTTTAAGCACCTCTGCTTATCTGCTCCCATATACATCTGGCGGCGTACTGTATTAGACATAAACCATTTTTTCAATACGAGCCTCGGCGTCGGCCTTAGTATATCTAGAACTCATATGTTAAGTGATCTTAAAGACACGAATTATAATTTTTGATGTATTACTCGTATGTCTGAGCGTAAGTGATCTGGAGGAGCATATTTTAAAATGATTTCTCTAATGGATCCTATAAATGTTGACTTTCGCCGGAACGGCCGCGCGATTAAGTTCATAAAATTATTAATAGTTTACCTCAATCACCTGGGAAATTAATCGTCTAAATATACTTAAAGTACACTTTAAAGGTCACTGTACACATTGGCCCATGATGGGTCAGCTGTTGAATGATTAAACGATTAATATATGTAGATATCTAATGGTCGCTGTTTACACATTGTTACATTGACAATTTTTGCATCATTGATTGGCGACAATTTGTTTATATAGTTCGTTTTATTTTTACTTAAAAATGCTGTGACCTTAATTTGGGAACACACATTATACACACTTTTAGTAATAGGTATTGCTTTTGTGTCATTAAGAGCATAAAGATCGGACGCCTTTGTTGGACAGGGCACGTGTTACGGATGGACGAGGCCACAGTATCCAACTACCTTCTAGAAGGCCGATCGGAGAGCCGCAGAAGTAAAACAGGCCCAAGCTCAGATGGTTGGTTGGACGGCGTATACCAGTATATCAGGACCTAAGAAGTGTGAAGTTGGGGAAGGGAAGTCACAAATAAATCGGACTGGAGAGATTTGCTTGACTAGGCTAAGGCCAACCCGTGTCTGTAATGCCTCAGATAATATTGTCTTTACTAATGAATTATGTAACAACGATCTGAATGTATGACCAATATGTGAACACTGTTTGCAGAGCGGACGAAAATCAGCCCCAATTACCGACTGACAAAGTGACCCACTACTTATTGGGTCAGTTTGCTAGCTCAGTCCTTTGGGTCAATGTGCACAGGACCTATAAAACAACAGCCCTTTGGCCGCAGTCGGGTAAAAGCTAGTATAAAATTCCAAACCTCTGAACAGTTCCGTAAAAAAGCATATCTGAGATGCTCGGTCCACGAAATCCCTCACAGTGGTGGTGGGTATTTGGTCGTTTACGTATATAAATTTGACATTGTATGCGGTTCTGGGGTAATGATAGAAGGGAGGAAGCGGTGGCGGGCACGGCGGGCACGGTGGGCACGGAGGGCACGGGGGTGGTGGAATAGATTGGCATGGGTCACAACCATCACTACTTGATCGCAACTGTGTCACTATACAAGTTCCCAATTTACGAAATAAACTCCTTCTTGTCAACATTTTTCGTTCGAAAGATTTTTGGAATGTGTATGGAATATATGCAGAGTGCAAACGTCAATATTGCTTTGACGTTTCTTATTGCTCGATATAAGCCAGGAGCTTATACAAACTTCGCGCCACTAAAATAGGTTGTATACTACAAGTAGGCCAATCGAACCGCTAAGCTAGACGTCCTTGGTGCTTCTATTTTCATTTTCTCTCTTTGATGCCTTTAAATTTGTAACTTAAGAGGGAAGAATAGCTTTTCGAATCTAACAAAGTAACAGATAATAAATAATAAATTTTTCTACGAAATTCCATTTCGTGAGAAGACGGTTTCCACTAACTAAATCTTAACAAATCACTTTGATTTTGATGTCGATCGCTTCAGCATAATATGTTCTAGCCTAGAATTTCTAGGTTTATAGGTTTCGCTTTTGGAAAAAAAATTGTTTTGTAAATCTTGAAAATAAAGAATAACCTAGTTTTTCATTGTGTAAATAACATAGTAAAAAATCATGGAGAATGGAAAATATTTAGAAGTGGAAAAGCTTTTTCTCTTTTTATATTAACGATGACGTGGTACGGTGGTATACTTCCCTCTTAAAACACGGATAAAAGAACTACACTCATCCTAGCTGCTGAGATGAATAAGAAAATTACACTTACTGCGTATTTTTTTTCTATTTCTAATATTAGGAATAGTTGTGGTAACGGTACTAATCATGAAACGGTAATAATAAATAAACATATGTGAAATTTTTTAAAGTCTTAGTGTCAGACGAAGCAGAACTCTGCATGGTATTTGCAATGACAAGGTGAGGTAATGTCTTCGTTAATATCAAATTTCTATGAAATAGTAAAGTGTTAACTAGTTAGTTTACAATATTAGTAGTTTATGACGTCCATTACAGGGGTGTTTACTATAGCAGTTTGGACTCCCGCCACCATTTTGTCAGGGCACGCGGTTATTTCTGGCTCATAATTATAATAATTTATTGGTTGCCAGTACTCTTTAATAATAACAATAGCTTTCAGGGGTAGGGATGTGACGACCCCATCGTTCGCTGGTTTTACTGGTGCAATCAGTCAACGCAGGGCAGCTTGTGACGAGCTGTTGGGGAGTAGCGACCTCACGTACCCGAGGGCTCCTGGGGAGTTCTGTTACCCGCAAAACCCTCCTTGCGGGTGGGACAGGATTCTCTGGCTTACTTTAGCCGGCCGACCGGAGTGGAGTCGTCGAGCTATATGATCCGGGGGTGGAAGCGAAACATGCATAAGACGCGAGTTGGCACTGGGTAGAAATCGGCGTACACCTCTCAAGCCCCCTAAATACCCCTAAGCCGCTCACACTGGTGTTCCCTTGAGCCATCCTAGATGTCACTTTTTGTGCGGGGCCCACCTTGTGGGGGCGTCCGGTTTTTTATCCCATAGCCTAGTATTTAATACATGGCTTTCAGCCAATTCATTTTAGATTCCATCAAATCTCAAATAGTCCTTACACCCTGGCGGGTGATGCCTCTGCGTCCGTCCCATGACACGGGCAAGGGCAACAACCACTCAGTGTACCTCTTACATTTCATTAAAGTGTCAAAAGGGTCTCTACGTGTTGACTTGGGCTCCGCGCTCACCTCGTGTTTCGTGATGGGAAAGACAAAATAGTTTTTTTGCCGAACGGTCTAATGACTTCAATGCGATGAAAGTAGCTGGCATAGGTATGAGTCTGTCTATCATCCAATTCCAATATTATAGTCATGCTTTGAATCAAATAAGAAATAATTAAAATTAGACTACGTCCACACAGATAGGCGACTTGCTTAGCATCTAGAGCCTAGTGACTTGCATCCGGCTACTTGCTAGGATACACGGTGGCCGCACTGAAGGTTGTTTGCGTGGTGCGTCGCTATGTTCATGACATATATAATTCCCGGTCAAGTCATGGGGAGTTTAATGTTCTGTAAAAGCAATTGCGTAATTTTGACGAAATTTTTTACGAATATTTGCGTATGACCAGAGAAACATTTAATCTACTTCTCAGTAAATTTATAGAAAAATTAACTCATTGGATTCTATAAAAAAGCATAACAAGCTGAAAAACGACTAGCAATTAATATTTGACCCATTTTTTTTCTTCTGTAATGCCTGGCGCCTACTCGCTATAATTCGCCTTCTATACATTTACTAAGAAACTGCATCTATTGACGTAAAAGCAATTGCGTAATTTTGACGAATTTTTTTTACGAATATTTGCGTATGACCAGAGAAACATTTAATCTACTTCTCAGTAAATTTATAGAAAAATTAACTCATTGGATTCTGTAAAAAAGCATAGCAAGCTGAAAAACGACTAGCAATTAATATTTGTCCCATTTTTTTCTTCTGTAATGCCTGGCGCCTACTCGCTATAATTCGCCTTCTATACATTTACTATGAAACTGCATCTATTGACGAAAAGCCGCGGCGCGCCGATTCAAATTTACCGAGCACAACGCTCGTCAGGCGAATTACTGTGGCGACGCGTTTCGACTCGACTCGGCGCGCCTCAGTCAACGCAAGGTAGCCCGGGGCCGCGACACTTCGTTTCATAGTAAACATAAGGCAATAAGGTGTCGACTACGGTGAAATCGCGTCGAATCGAGTTGCCTTGAATTTGCTCCGTGTGCGTTCATTACAGACGAATTATTGCGATTCGATTCGGTTCTCCTGTCGACGCCAACCTTAAGTACGCCGCCTGTCTGCGGATGTAGCTTTACATCTGTGCTACTAGTTGTCGCATGCATTGTCACTATAAATGTCAAAACTAACTACTAACATTTATAAGGCTTCAAGTCGGTCTCGGAAATATATTTTGGGTTTTGCACATCAATGTTTAAAGTGTAAATATTGATAGCTTATTATGTAGTGAATTCTTGCGGAAGTTAGCAGCTAATGAAAAGCTATTCTTGAAACGCGTTTAAGCATGTTTTAATCCATATCTAGCTATCTCTTTACTAAAAGCAACTACCAAATAACGTCATGCTCTACGAGCACACTTAAAAGTAACTACTGAACAACGACATGCTCTACGAGCACAATGAACATTGCCAAAATCATCATAGATTGGATGCCCCATTTTAAAAGAAGGCTTTAAGTGGACGGCTTTAATTACAGTGACTTGAGATTGGTATAAAGCGCGATTTTTGAGCATATTTTTAATTTAGTAATTTCCTCTAAAGTATAACTCTTTATTAACGCACTCCTTTTCATTTTCAGCGATACACAAGTACATTATAGGAAGTAAAAATATGGTTGTCGAAGAGAATAAACTTGTCTGACTCACCAAAACTAACCGTTGTTGAGAATGAAAAGAGGTAAGTAATTTTGCCTTTTGGATGATATATAGACCTACATTTTGTTATTATTATAATCTGTGTCATAGTAACGATCGGATAAGTACAAGAAAGGGTTGAGAAATGTGACATGTAGTGGAGAACAGCCGGACATAGGAAAGCATTATTGTCAAAGCTGAATCGAAGATGTTTTACGCTCACTTGGTCAATAAGGAAATGTAGAATTTTTTACGAGATTAACTGTCCTTCGTTTTCGGGGTTCCATACCAAAATGTAGATCCACCAAAAAGGTACAAAAGGAACCCTTATGGTGCGACTCTGTCCGTCCGTCTGTCTGTCATTCACATCGCTAAATATCACGAAAATCACTTAAGCTGTCGATTTGATATTTGGAATAGTAATGAACAACGCTAATAAGACACCTTGTTTTAAATAAAAGAACAATTTTTGAAATCGGTTCACATGATACAGAATTATTCTCTAAAAACCAACATAACTGCATTACATCGCGCAAAGTAGTTAGACAAATTGACGATAGATGGCGCTGTACACAATCATACTTAGTGTAGGTACTTCTGATCAAGTCTTTAGCCTTTATAATTTCACGAGATAATTCAAAGTTTGTACGGAACCCTCGGTGCGCGAGTAAAACAAACTCGCACTTGACCGATTGTTTAGTAAAGGTACTAAAGGTGCTCCCAATTTCCCAAGTATGTTATTATTTCATCGTAGCTTCGTGCCTATTAAAATCAATTAATAGTTATCAAAGGTATATAACCACGCAATCACAATACGAATTAAGCTTCGAATACTTTTTATGAAATAAAACTATCCACAGCATCGAATTAGCGACAAAAGCAAACAGGCATCTGATATATCAATTTGGCAAACATATCTATGGTTCTTGATCCAATCCGTAACGATGGCTTTTGACGGCCGCTGCGTTTTATTGGCTACGGGTAGTAAAGCGTTATTCCTAATCAATATAAATATGTTTATGCTTCATAATAAAATTCTTCCAAGTGCGAATACTAAAGTAAAATACCGTTTTCAGCTCAATTGCTGATGACGTGAGTTTAAAGATGACATGTGATTAACTGATGTGACCTACCGGGACAGTGATTAACTGATGACTTGATGAGTATTCGAAGGTCTACCAGTAATACTTAAGTACACTTAGAAAATTTTACGATATTTTACTTGGACCTATATAGGTGTACAGTCGTTTGGCTCAGAAGCAAGTGGTACATACCACATAAAGACTGCAATGCCTAATTCTCCGGCTTCGGTGGCGGGGTTTGAACTGCGTTTTAGCTAAATTTCCTGATTCCTTGGAATTCCTATACATCACCTCCAGCTACCTTAGGTTCTCATTTACGTGCCTAGTTGTTTTATTCTGTTTTTAAAATATTACATAACGAGGTCTCAAAATTCTCGGATCTGTTATTACAAAACTCGACTTGACTACATCTTGTAATTTCGAAT
This sequence comes from Cydia pomonella, assembly GCF_033807575.1. Lineage (NCBI taxonomy): Eukaryota > Metazoa > Arthropoda > Insecta > Lepidoptera > Tortricidae > Cydia > Cydia pomonella. Next base: position 12,524,683 of record NC_084703.1, on the reverse strand, counting down.
CTCAAATTTTAACAATCCATTTGAGATCGGTAGACGGGCCTCCGTATACCTCGATTCCTACCAGCTTGTCTAAATTTCAGACAGTTCAGTACATTTTCCACAGTTAATAAAGAAAGAAAAGCGAAATTTTGACGCGCCGCCATGTATATTAACAAAATACAGATAGATACATCTATTTCATAGTAACAACCACTGCCACACATACAAGGACCGTTAAATATTTTTAGTCCGGCTCATCTCCCTAACAAATTTCAAAAGTAGTGTCCCATTCGGAAGAAAGCGTGTAACTTAAACTTGAAGAGTTTTTATTGAAAACCTAATTTGTCACAAAAAGTTCAAGATTAAGTTAATGTTATCAGTCTATAGAAAATTAAATGTAGCACCTGTATAAAATGTTTCGTCACTGCATAATTTTTATTTTCAAAATTTCCAAGCAAAATACGATTTGTTCATTCTTATATCGCAAAAATTTAAGTTATGTTGTATGGGTAGTTATTCCGAATAATTAAATAATGGTATTTGTCTGCAATATTCTTTTTAATTAAAAACGCAAACTTTCAGTTGTATAATTGTAATACAAAATAATAGTTTTTCCATTTATCTCAGTTTGACATCACAGTGACAAATCAGGTTTTGAATATTAGCTCCTCACTTATATTATGTAGGCAAGAAAAAAATATAAGGGGGAGCTACTTGTCAAGTGGATGCTCCCCTCTACCCCTGCTTCCGGTACCTTTGTGTCCCATTTTCCAGTTTCTTACATTCCCTAAAACTACTTCAGGGGCAACTTTTGACAAGCGATCCTGTTCTGCTAGCACCAGACAAAAGACAGCTAAGATTGTGAAAGAGCATCATAGGAGCAGTACAGTCAGCATCAATAGTAACGGATGAAACAACGGGCCAAAAGTATCTGATACTTCGGACAACTTTTCCAAATACAGATAAATCGCTAAAATTAACTTTCGGTCTTAATTGTTCTACATATAGAACCATCACTTTTTGTTAAGCTGTTACAGAATGGTAGATACTTTTGACAACTTGTTTCATCCGCTACTTTTGATGCTGACTGTACTAAATAGACTAACTAGATGACCGAACGAGACGTTCTTATGGAACTTTCAGTAGTAGTAGCAGAGAAAGCGCTATTATTCTTTGTCAGCCATTAGAAGTCGGACTATTCATATTTTTGCAACTACTTAATTACATTTTTATTTACGGACCACTAAAGCGTGTCATGGCTTTCAGAGCGTGAAAAAAATAGAATAACCACTGACAAAACAGTTCCAGCGACTTTTATTACGATGACCATATAAAGTTATTATGGCGTTCGTGATTCGGGATTATAAAGAAGCGAAGCAAAAAAATAGTGAAATATACAATTAAAATAATCCTGTTTTAATTTTATATTTTACCAGTACTTTTAAATATTTGTTTGTGCATCCTTTCACGGTGAGGCGATATAATAAAACACTTCCGAGTAAAGGTAGCCATTTATTAATATAATAATTGATGTTCATAAAATTTTCATGCTATTTTAAAAGTATATTTTGTCTGTGTACATTGCCAAACAGTACAACCACAACCGCAGGTGTAAGACACGAGCCAAAGAGCTACTAAACGACCACTCAACCTATGATAGTTTTCACATATAAATTCACAGTCAATTATCTACCTCACGGAATAGGATGACTGTTTACCTACATTAAGCACCCCTGTAGCCCGCCCCAAATTGTTAACGTTGAGTGTCAACGTCGTAACGTTTATATCACTCGAATACCTATACGCGGCGTCACGCACGTATCACCGCCGTCGTTAGCTGGTCGTTATGCTAATAACCGCCTGACAAGACTCATCGCCCTTTCCCGAGGGGAGCTACGCGCTACTGAAATCCATATGACATCCGCATAGAGTTTGTAAACATTACAACGCTTCTCATCATGTGATGTATAAGAAATATTAGACTATTTGTGGCTTGCCATTAGTAAAGGGTCCTTATGCTTCATCTGCAATAAGGACGTTTCTATCAGAAATCCCGTTGGAATTTCAGCATTTGTTGGAATAGCAACATTTGTTATAAGGCTACAGCGTTGGAGATATTGACACCAGGGCTCGGAACCGGTTTATTTTTAAATCCCGAAATAGCCCAATATTTTTAATTATTTTACACTCTTTACGTAGGATTGGATCATGTAATTAGGTAACAACTTCGCATTTAATATAGTCCCTTTAAAAATTTAATAATAAACCAAAGAACGAAAAAGAACGTAATAAAACCGGTATTTTTTGTATAAAGAAAAAACCGGTTCCGAGCCTTGATTGACACTAAACCAACAAGCGATTATAAAGCTCCGTAGGTTCGTGTTCTTCTCTTACTCTCACTAAGCGTGGGAGTGAGTGAGATGGGTGTGCATGCTAAAGACCGCGGTTATCATGTTTTTGAAAATTAATTTGTTGTAAGTTTTACGAAAAAAAATATCCAAAAGAAAAATTGCGCATTATTAGAAGCAATTTTCATATTTTTAGCTTTTGTGCAAGTGTGCTCTAGACCTATGGTCGTGATATTTTTCCAACGAGCGAAAGTCAAAAAATCAGGTCACTAGAGAAAATCCTCATAAATGCTAATTGAAAACGTATTTGTGATTAAGAAAAGGGGCCAAGTGCGAGACAGACTCACCCATGAAGGGTTCCGTACAATTTATGACGTATTAAAATTAAACTACTTGCTACACCATTTTCTGTGGAAGTTTGCATGGTAATGTAGGTATATCATATATTTTTTAATTTTATCATTCTGTTATTTTAGAAGTTACAGGGGGAGGGGGACACACATTTTACCACTTTGGAAGTGTCTCTCGCGCAAACTATTCAGTTTAGAAAAAAATGATATTAGAAACCTCAATATCATTTTTGAAGACCTATCCATAGATACCCCACACGTATGGGTTTGATGAAAAAGATTTTTTGAGTTTCAGTTCCAAGTATGGGGAACCCCCAAAATTTATTGTCTTTTTTTTCTATTTTTGTGTGAAAATCTTAATGCAGTTTATAGAATACATCTACTTACCATAAACATAAACATACTGCTGCTGACATAAACGGACAGACAGACGGACATGACGAATCTATAAGGATTCCGTTTTTTGCCATTTGGCTACGGAATCCTAAAAAGTGGTATGATTTTTCAACAACTCTCTGAACCTACTGCTCCTAGTGCTCCTTAACTAATACATTTTTTTTTTTCAATTCACCCATGTACTCTCCAAGTATATGTAACTATTATCATTAAATGGCCGGACGGATTTATGAAATGATCAATTCTAAGATTTTTTTTGTTATAAAATACTTTTTTTAGGTTCAGTCTAAATTTTGCTTTATAGTTATGAATAGATATAGGCCCTCTGTTAAAACGATGCATTTGCACTGCATGTTTCTAGTGCTCATCTATCCTACCGCCGAAGAGAAATCGAAAAGCATAGCTTACATAATCATTTTCACTCTCAGGAAACACGTCCGTTGATTGCTGATGAATTCCACTGCCAACGCCGGCAAGATTATTATCTAAGATCACACTGTATCCAATTCGCACGTCACTACGGGATGACTCTATAATACGTGCATAGCGTTGTCTCGCTCAAACATCGGACGTGCGAATCGGATCCAGTGTGATAAGTGCCTAAGACCTGCCTTCACCATAATGTTAATTTAAAAACAAAAGTAGTATAATAATAAGAGTGAGACCACGCGAAGTTGCCCTTAAACTTTTTTCGAGTACGTGAAGTATGGTGCGTCCAATGCGATCATACAATGCCAATGCCAAATGTGACTAAATCGGTGCAAACTTTGCGTGGGCGGAGCACAGACCTGTCAAAGTGTCAACCGCTTCGCTTAAAGACAGATGAAGTGTGCGAAAGGGAAGCCGTCACGAACATCCCATGAGTGCGAAAGAGGCAGACTACATATGAGAAAACGTGGCCATTTTTGAGTTAGAAGTCGGCCGGAGTCGGCCACGAGCATTTTGCTGTATTTTTTAATGTAAAAAATGTAAATGAATCAGGAAGAAAAATATTAATAAAGTAATGTAGTGAAGATGGTGTCGTATAGTGTGCCGGATTGTAGTATCACAGGGCCAAATAACCTAGGCAAATACTCATTTCATAGGTAAAGTAATTATGATATTACGAGCGAAGTTTTCGTAACGATATTTTGTCAAATTTACAGCATAAAAAGTGTAAAAAGCCAGTTCATACAGTGCATTATAAGTATTTATTTAGTTGTGTTCTAATATTTCATTATATTAGTCAATAATTGAGCATATTTTGTGTAAAAACCTAAACTGTTACTGTACGTTTGTGATTTGACAAAATGTTCATATGACTGTATCGATAACTCGTCGGTATATTAATAGGTATGAAATTATTTCTTTACAAGACATCATTAAGATATTAACTTTTATAGCGGACTTAAAATAATAACGATTGTTATAATACCTTTTTTGAAGGTGCACATGTTTAGCGGTAAATTTAAACTTCACATTCCAACACAGTACTAACATTTATTTATTCACTTTTCCACGGCTTTGCCGCTAACACAAGGAATCACAAGACAGCGCTTACTTGTACACAGCGTATATACGACACCCAACCCAACTTGTCAGCAGAAAAAGGCGTGAAATTAAAATATATTAAAAAGAAAATAAGCTTGTGTAATAATGTCCTATAATATTTATTTATTTATTATTTATTTATAAAATTAAAGGTTCTATAGGCACTAACAGGGTCTAATAATAGTCGTATAACATTTTTTAATATATAAAAAAACGCATTTGAAAAAGTAATCGATAAAGCAGTCAAACACCAATAGATTATTAATATGTTGTAACATGACATCACTATTTTTGATCTCAGACAATTTACGCACACACTCGCATTTCATTTTTGGTCGCACTTTTCAAGTTGGACAGTCGTTCTTGTTCATATAGTTCTGTGGGGCGGAGTCAAAACTTATAAGTTATAATCGTTATATTATTATGTAATCATTTCAGATTGGTAGGAAGGTCGAATGAAAAAAGTATGCCAATAAGTAGTTTTTATTAATTTAATCCAAATGTGACTTTATGGTATGTGCACAGATAAATAATATGGAACTCATTAAAAAAAAAACAGTAATTTATATAATTGTTACCAAAGTTCTGTCGAAGTTCGTCAAGCAAGAGAAGACAGTCATACTAATTAATCTAATTATAATAACAAATACAATCAATTTCAATGAATGACTATGAAATAGAATATAACGAAAAAAAAAGTCAATTCAGGCCATAGATTAAAGTTATGGGTATTATCAGATTGAATGATCCAGAAACCATGTACATTTATTCCAAGCGCAGAATTACCACCATTTATAGTAGTTTTTACTGGCACGAATTGTGAAGAGCGAAAATATCTTACGTACCGGAAAATATTTATACTGGGGCTCCGATATTCGATGTAAACTTATTTGTGGCGCGTAGATAACTTTACCACAAGTTTGACACTGATCTGACACTGACATATTCACTAGCGTGTGCCTAAGCTACTTTTGGCAGTAAATATAATGACCACCAAAAAATACTTTGATACCCTAAGTTATCTTACCAAAAAAATATACTAAACACCAAAAGCGTAAAATCTAATGGCGTTATTCTAATAGTTATATAAACGTGTTCCTGGCCTGAATTAGCTATGAATCGTTCGTCTTTATCTGTCAATTTGACTTATATATTTGTAAGAAAGGGATAAAACATAATTTAACTAAATCAGGTTCGTAAAGTTTTATGAACAAGTGGGTAAAATTATACTAGTTCTAGCTGTTTTAGTCACGACTTTATTTCAAACTGTATTCAAACACCAAATATTATTAATGATCACCAAATCTTAGCGAGCAAATTAATGCGCTATTTCTACATAAATAAAATCAGAAAAAAGGTTTGGTTAGATTAGAACTGCGCTCCTTATCAACACCAAATGCGACAAGAAAAGTGGATTAGGTTAGGTTCGAAGTGCGATCCTTACAGAACCGAACTGCTATCAGAAAAGACGGTTAGGTGGTTAGATTTTTTATTTTATTTAGGACTTGTTAGTACCGTCGGTCCCCGCTAAGGATACGGGCGACCGTTGGCCTTTTCACAAGAGGTTCCCGCTATTGTTAATTACTTCTATTTTATTAATTTATTGCTTTGTTAAGTTAAACTGTGTATTATTGAATTTCTTTAACATGTTTATGATATGTTTTATGTACTTATTAAATGACTCTAAATTGGTTTCATTTTCAATTATTTCGTCGAGATTCGTCGAGAAGATGATTTACGTATTATTCATGATTATTCTAGCGGCTTTAGCTTTGGGTGTTAGGGTAATCATTTTAGTTTTGTGGGCTCCGAACTTCAGCTTGTTAATTACTCTATTCTATATAGACGTTAGCGAATATGTCAATGATAAACTCGTGGTAAGACTACTTATGAATCCGGTACTCATAATATCATACAAAGATGCTGTTAAACTTATTTAAATTATAATTTTCCTTAGTATTGAAAAAAGTGTATTAAGAACATAATCCCGTTTACCTATACAGTTCTCTTTTTACCAAGATAGTAATTTTTTCCAGTTTTAAATTTATTCTAAGCTTAATAGCATCGTTCGCAGAGGTTTCTGCTTGTTAAAAATTAATTTAGTTATCTTTTTGTTCCACATAACTCACAAAAAATGTAAAGGAATAGGTACAGCGCAAATATCTATAGGACTAGTACAATAAAAAATACTGTAAATCAGATAGGAAGGATTTTATATTGTTACACGTACCTAAGAGCACATTGATCATTTAACGGTACCATACATTTGGTGCAAAAGTAGTCAGATATTTAAGTTTTAAGAGCTCTTTGAATAATTTGAGTAATTTTACAATAGCACACTGATGTCTGACTATATTCTCAATTCTTCTGTTTTAATAATTGAATAAGATTGAAATTTACATAACAATTTACGCTCTGCATCATCCAACCAAATGAAGCTGATTCTTAAAAGATAGCAGTTTCTTTTTTTCAACACGTTCACTATATACTCAAGATTTCCAACCTGTTCTCGATATATATTATTAAGTATATGCTTATTATTAAGTAAATGCTTAAATATTCTTATTCTCAGTCCAATGAAGGTGCCTATCTACATTACTTAATAACTAGACATAATTTTAGGATGTAGGTAAGTAATTCTTATTTTTTAAACATTGTAGCAATTATAAGTAAATAAATACAACCTAACAATATTAAATATACCATACGCCATACTCTTAGCAGCAGGCAAAATGCATCCCGTTTACAACATGTTACCAAAATTCCTTACTTTCCATTAAACTGAAAGTAAAAGTGGATATGTAAATATATCACATAATAAATAGATTACATGTTTTAAGACACAATCTATACTTTGACTTATTGTTATTTAAATAAACACACATTTTTTTTGTTGTTTTTTTCTCTGTTACACTGAAGTACTTTTTTTATTGTAACTATTCATAAATACTTGACGCGTTTTGCGGGATCAGACGTACATATTTAATAGGTACATACTGCAACAGTAACTAATGGCTCTTGTATTTATTAATATATACACACACACAAGTATACGAGTACAAATATAGTACATTTCGATGCTAGTGCGGAAAGTATCGCTCGCCTACGGCTCGTCGCAAGATATCTCGGTACTCGTGAAGTAATGCCATTTCCGCACGTGTATCAAACGAAGTTTTTTAATACAGTTGCGAAAAAATAAGAACAACAAGTACTTTTTTATGCATGTTCTAAACAATTAGACAGAAACAATTGTAAATATATAATATTATACTATTATTACCTAAGTATCGTTATTTACGATTATTTGTGTATCGTATATTTAAATTGTATGAAAACAATATCGAATGTTGCCTATGGAAACTTACAACATTCTTGCAGTAAGAAAAAACGCCTCTGCTTTGACAGGCGTTTCGGCAGCTATTCCGTTCCATTCAGACAACTTATTAAGAACGGTTTTTCAATATTCAATATTAAAAAATAAACGTGTTATAATGATGAAGAGGTAAGTAATAACATATGAAATATGCTTATAGATATTATTTTTATATTAATAGTAGGTTTTTATGTTGATTACGACTTTTAAAGGAAACTAACATCAATAAGTAGTCATGAATTGGAACAAGTGGAAAAGTAAAAAACACTGGTTCGTGAAATCCAACTTTCCGCACGCTAAACTGCTACGTAAAGTAGCAATTTTTGAGCAACTGTATTAAAAATTAATATGATAAAAACGCAAATTAGGTAATTAATCACATCAGCTTAAATTAAAGCTTAAATAATATATATTTATACATGTACATAACTAAATATTTAATTGGCTGAGCATTTTGTCATATTATAACATACAAATTAGATTCCAACGTCAGTGTATCATACAGTCGCAACATTTGGATCTTGTATAGTTTACAATTCGGATTACATCCAGCTCTTGTAAACCGATGGAAGAGTAATTTGAAGAACTCCATTGGTTTGCAGGTTTCCTGAAAACTATGTTTTTCTCGAAGTAAATATAAGCGTACTCAGGTACTATATTATACGTACGAGTATCATAGTCTCATTAGTACCTAAAACAACATTTATCAGTTCTATTAAACGTGGATTTTACAAGGTTTAGTTAATACATAACTATCAAAGACAGCAGTAGATAAAACCCCTACAAATTACAAATAATACGGCTAATCATACAAAATAGGTACGTACAACCAAATAGAAAGTCCGTCATTCCTCAGTACAATACTATGTAATAGGTACATTCAGTTTACTGACTGTGCTATTGGGAGGTGATTAATGTGAATGATGTAGAAATGAAACAACGAAAATTTATCCATTAGATTTGTAAAGTTTTAAAAATCGCTAATAATTTATGAAAGTATATTTACATTTCGCAATAGATGTTCAACGGAAGATTAGTAGCTAGGGATATATACGTGCAGACGAGTCGGAAATATGGCCGTATATGTAGATTAGGTAAATATATAACTAACACAGTTTACATTATAATTATTTCCGATAGATATGTTAAGATTTATTACTTTTACGAAACAATTCAATCAAAAACTACGCTATTAGGCGTTTTCCATACCGTTGAATAATATTATAATAATTCATATAACAAAACATATTCTTGTTACTATTTATGACACACAAGAAGAAAATAGTGTATTAACATGTGCCCGCGACATCATCTGCGTAGTAGTTGTTAAACTGTCTCTACCCCACACTCTGTAATCCCGTACCAAATTTCAACCGTCATTGCACATCCTTAGGCCTTATACTCCCGGATAAAAAAATATACTGTCTTTTTACAGGTTATAAACTCTTTGTGTGCCAAATTCCGATTAAGGGAGAAATATTCAAACATACCTACAAATATTCACATCTATAGTTAGGTATTACTATATTTAGTAGGGTTAATACATAGATAAGTAACATGGTAAAGTATTCACGCATTGAAGCCTTTTCAATACAAATGGTCAATACAAACGGAGTGCAGTAGCTCCGCGCACGAGCTCCAAACTCGGGGCATATGAAACCGCGAGGATGTGCGCCCTCAGCACCTAGTGCGATTTTGTTATGTTTCCTTGGGATTCGCACAAGACTGTAGTATTTTTGTTGCTCTTGTGTTTAGAACTACCTAACTATAACTGCTGAAAATACAGGATCTAACATTAAGTACAAAATTCGACATCAAATTAACACCCAAATATATCCTTAGTAATAATTAGATATATTATTTGGTTATTTCATTTGTATTTGATTACGCTTACCTGTGCTATTAATTATGTTATTTGCCTAATTAATTGGTGTTCCATCTTACAGTTCCATAATGATTTAAATAAATAAATAATTAACTGATTCCATTGTACATGTCTTATTATAGTATACGATGTACATTGTGTTTAATCTAAGCGTTGAATTATTACGGCCTTAACATTAATGGTAGAACTAAGGCGTATTTTTTTTTTTAATTTGATAACCGCCTTGAACCTACATGACGTATCGCAACCTTACGCGGCAAGTAAGAACTGCTTTATTAATATTGTATGAATTTAATAAAAACTAAGCCAAACCTATATAAAAATATGTATATTGATTGATTATTTATATTTTTCGTTTGACTAAAATAAGATGGAGAAATACAGATATTATGTTCCTTTTTAGAAGCTTCTATTTAACTTGCACTGTTAAATTTTGCATTACATATGTCGGATGGCAATGCAGTATTATGGTACCATCAAGCTGATATGATGATGGAGACAGGAGGTGGCAGTGGGAACTCTGCAATAAAACAATGCAACCTAATAGTGTGTGGGGTTTTAAGAATGGTCTCGATGGATATTAGTTGTCTGTGGAAAGAAAAGTACAGTCAAAGATGAAAGCTTGTACCAAAAATATTTGTTTTTGCAAAAACTTATTATTTTTACTGCAGAACCCGTTAATACACGTGAACACACTTTGAAACCCAGTTAGAACATTTTATCTAGCATGAATCTGACGTTATTCATAGGTACCCTTGATAGTCTGTCTTTGATATTTAATTAAGTTTTCATTTAATTAATTATAAATCTCATTTTACAATACGTACCTGCTGTAATCGTTTGAAGTATTTGTATAGTTGTTTTCGTGTTCACGTCAATACTCCTGAGTTAACAGATTAATTAAAAAAACACCCGTGTTTTAGCATTTAACATCATACGATAAAATCTTAAACAGCCCGATTCGAAGAATGATTAAGACTCTTTTAAGATCTTTAAAAGATCGATAGCTAAACAACGTTTAAATTTACGTTTATTTCGATTCCGCTTTGATCCCAATAAGATCTATCTACGATATTTCTAACGTCAAAGTGACATTGGTTGCCCGAATCGAGTTGCTTCTGTCAATTATACGACATACAAACGATATCTAAATGAGAACTTATCATTACCGTATCTCATTCTTTGAATCGGGCCGAAAGTCACACTTTCAATTAAAGGATACGCCAGCAAAGTTAATCAAAGTGAAACAAATATTTAAATTTGGATCGAGTCGTGGAGTTTTGTTAATGGTGTCCCAGGTAGAAGATAAGAAGACTTCATTCTCCTTAAGTTATTCTCTGCATACATATTACTCATCATCAAACCAACCAATTACGACTAAATAATAAATAATAAACTTTTAATTATAATGTGCGAATCTTTTCCATGTTGAGTCTCTATTTATGTACCCATACATAATATAATTAGCTGTACAATGACGTTATTAGCTTAAATAATATTTTTTATTTACTTTAAACACCAATAGAATCAGTACCCCTAGTGTAAACAAATTCGATTTCCAAACGTGACGTACGCGTTTGCGTTTAGTCTCATTTTGTATTGGATTTCGAAAGAGCGCGCCAAGCGGGACGTTTTGGAAACTCAAAATCCTATACAAAATGAGACTTAACGCAAACGCGTTCGTCACGTTATGATGTCGATCAAAGTTACACTAGGGGTACAGAACAAGATAAGTTAGCAGCAATTTTGAAAGCCCAGACGTTGCAAGTATTAAGTAAACGTCATAATTTCATAGAAGTTAGACATTTAAAATAACCCGTGCACACCGTCTGGGCTATCAAAATCGCTGCCAACTTATCTTGGTTTGACTCATAGTTCGTGGCATCCATGATGACGCGCAGATTTATCAAATCTAACCTTTAATAATATGACATTACGAGTCAAAGCACGCGTCTCCATGAATGACACAATCTACAGCGATAAGTAATAAATATATAGCAATCTCATAAATGAACCGTTTCTTAAAATGCTACTGGCATTTAGGCATTCAATTGTTAATATTATATACTATATTCGAACCATACAAAATACAACGGAAATTTTAAGATTCATAAACGTTACAGTTCTTCATTTAAGGTGCAGTGGGTTCAGCCAGCAGAGGCCTAAAAATATTGTGGTGGTTCCACTAGACTTAAATTGACCGGGATATAAACCGTGATTACCTTTTATATTGTTTTTATGAAGCTCCCGATATTTCGACGCAGTTACATGCATCTTATTCACTGGTAACTGGAGATAGCGGGGGGTGTCAAAGTTGTGAAGACCGCGTTGGTTTACCCACATTCGTGCGCGTCGCCGTCGGCTGCGTTCGCTTTCAACGTTACCACTGGTCGCGTCCACATTTGTTACTCTATCTAAGCACACCACACTCACAGTGTCACTAGTTCACTACGCGTGTTTGATTCGGATATCAATGGTTTTTTACACAAACAAATCAATCAATCAATTCAAGTCTAGTGAAACTAACCGTGAATCATCCAAAACTGTAATTGTTGTGGTTGTCAAAAATTATTAATAGCAACCTTCAAGCCTTTTTCTAGTAACTTCATCAATTTGAAATCTGATTAAACAACTTTCGCTCTATAGAAAACAATCACGAACATAGGTCTAAAAAGCACCATTAAATAATTGTCCCACTTTTTGGTCAAAAAGTGCTCGCCTTAAAAAGAGCAAATCAAGCTAATTAGGAAACTCTTATTAAGCAAACCATTTAAGAAATATTAGGTAGAATTTAAATATTGTGGAATACTTACAATATTTTAAATTCCTTTAGGTACAGGCAATCTAATACTGTTTTTTTTTTTTCAGTTTTAATAAGTTATGCAAACCAAGTCAAAGGAAATAACCTCCATCTGTCCAGGATAAAATAGGAAGGTTTAGAAGGACTAGGTTTATACATGGTATTTTTTAATCGATTAGTATTGGCGACAGCTTGTAACTTCAAAATGGTTTCATGATTACGTATGTAAATATTCCTTAATAGAAATTCGAATGGAAAATACCACAAATCATTCTGGGATCCTTAATAAGTACTTAGTTAGCATCATAATAATTATTTAAAATGACCTCGCTACCACGATCATCACGGGAAGACCTGCATGGTAAGTACTACGAGTGATTAAAATAGTAGTTTATGTGACTGGTACATAATAAAAGGCATTAAAATACACGAGTGTGGGTTTAAGAAACGTTTCTTAATAGGATCACACGAGTGTTTTAATGCCTAATTATGTACAGTTACATACACTATTTTATCTACACACATATTATAAACTTTCTATGATATATTCACTAACCCAAATTACAGGGCATCGTTGCTCTCTTGGCGGAACTCGCTGATATGTGGTGGCGTCACCGAAATATTATAATCGCTCATTTTACACGAAACTTTTGCTACAGTTACTTTAAAAACAACAAAACATACTTAAAACTAATTCAAAGATAAACTGTACGTCAAATGGCGGCAAATGAAAACTTTTTTCATGCAGGTCACGCATTCGTAGTTTTTTTTTTAATTCAGAGACAAACTAGAGTCGGGGGCCTATTTCCGTATCATTCGATACAAACTAACATGCGAGATAAGTCAAAATTGTATGCAATTGACATTTCCTTTCGAACAAAAAGGCATCTCGACTGATATTAGAATAGAGGTCAAATGGAATTTCTTTTTTTTTTTCTGAGATGTTACAAGTTTGAAGTGATAACCAAATCGATTTTGATGTAGTTATGAAGAAATTACAACATCATCACAGATAATAAAATTGTTGAAACAAAACAGTTTATCGTAATGTTGGCCATTATTTACGGACTTTGAAGGCATCATAGAAGGTTTATGATATATGTGTAGATAAATAACACCTCTGGAGTTGCAGGCGTCCATAGGCTGCGGTGACTGCTTACCATCAGGCAGGCCGTATGCTTGTTTGCCACTGTCGTAGTATAAAAAAAATACCTAATGATACAGAGTATAGATGGATCAACTATTAAAGTCGGTGACCGTACAAAGTTAGCTTTGATGGACTTTATGTACTTTTTCTTTTTTTATTATATTTGAAATTCTTTTTTTTACTATATAAATATATTTGAAAGCCAGTAACATCAAGAAACTCATCGCTGTATTATTGGGGGTTAGTTATTGGGTACCAAGAGCTGCCGTATTTAATTACATTATTGCATGTTTGCTTTAATCGATCGCGAGGCGGTAACTGAGAAGGAGGATTGTATTTTATTGTTAGGGGTATATTATTATGTACTATTTACTTACTCTATTCTAGGTCACTGTTATTAATGTTATTATACAGAAAATTTTAATATAATAATTTACCTAATTTATTTGAGCGGTACCTACTCAGAACATTCAAATTAAATCCGCGCAGACTTCCGGCTAAACTTTCCGGTGAGCCACTTACTTGTAATTCTAATTGGAAAGAATAATTATTACGTCTTTAAATACTAACTTAATACTTGTACATTGTAAAAATACAAATGTCATATCTCTCTTTGTCATTGTGTGATGGCCGTGAACGGACTTTAATTGTTATGTTTTAATTTATTAAATTTATTAGCTTTATGCCGCAATTTAGTATCTGCTAACTTTTTATGAACCAATTGAAGCAATAGGCCTAAAACAGTTCTCAAAGAAAACCTTTTATTTTCTTAAAGTTTACTCCCTTGAGAGGTGAACTTCAGACACGCTAAAATTTATTTCAACATAGAGTATTTAACAAAGTTGTGCTTTTCCTTCAAAAATTCAAGTCCGTTTGAATTCCCCTATTGGTTGGATTTTGCAAAACACTATTTCTTGCAGATAAATTATCTGTTAAATGAATACAATAGTACTTTTAAATGTCCACCGTGTATAATTTTTTAATTTTCATGTTTGTAATTTCGGTGGTTTTACCTCTGCATTGATATGTTACTTAGTTAGTCTGGCCCAACTAATTCCTTTATGCCCAAAGCTGTTTGCTCGGATTTATTTTCGTATTTTCTATTTTATTACTTATTCAGTGTTTTAGCCGCATGGTACAGTCACGTCTGAAAATATCGATATGAAAATTGTGCCAGAAATATGTATATACTACCGTAATATATGGGCATTAAAGTCGTTTATACATATTTTTTGCACTTTTTTCGTATCGATATTTTCAGACGTGACCGTGGTATTAGAGCAAGATCCCAGAGTCACCAGACCTTACTTATTTTCTCATTACTAAAATGTATGGGATACTATAGTGTTACTGTACTTTTATGTCTGCATACTTGCTATATTGGCCCGACGACCATTTGTCTGGTACAAGGTGCTCAAGTTAGGTAAAAATATTACTAAATTTTCTTAAATTCTCATGGCTGCTTTTTATGTATGTTTTAGAAAATATTGTTAATAATTGATAATCAACATTGCCTCTGCATACTTGCTAAAGTATGCAGACATTAAAAGTATAGAATAGCACTATATTACCCCATACATTTTATTCATGAGAAAATATTAAATAAGTAAGGGTGGTGCCTCTGGGATCTTGTACTATATCATGTAGTAATTGAAATTGAGACAAAAATACCACAAATCCCCCTGACCATATTTCGTCTAAAACCTGATCGGTTCGTGTAGGTTTAAATGCACTACCTGTAGGTATTTCAATTTGTTTATTGTCAAAGAACCAACTAAGTTAATGATTCTGAAAGTAACCATCTGAATTAAAATACCAAAACCTACTGATTTAATTACCAAATGTGTAAACAATTTCAAAATGAGTTACGAGCATTGTATAGTTGTATATAATAGTCATCGAATTTTTGTTGCAAAAAATAA
Source organism: Cydia pomonella (assembly GCF_033807575.1). Taxonomy (NCBI): domain Eukaryota; kingdom Metazoa; phylum Arthropoda; class Insecta; order Lepidoptera; family Tortricidae; genus Cydia; species Cydia pomonella. Next base: position 12,508,953 of record NC_084703.1, on the reverse strand, counting down.
GTCTATCTCAATCTTCATAGTACTGATCAACTCGTAGATTTCAATGATTTTTTTTTTGCCAACATGCTGTCGATATTGAATGTTGATAAGAATTTGAACTAAAGCAGTAAATTACGAGATCGTAATCTTTGACATCAAGTGAAGTTGAACGTGAACCATTCCGGACACAATAACGTCTGTTTAGTGAAAAATTAATGGTATTTTCTATTACGATTCCTATTACTAGTTCAAAGCCTGCATGACTGCCAAGAAAAAAAAGGTATTAGTTCAAAGTATAACAACTTCAGCATAATAATAGCATTCAAGATGTAGGTACATATCATTAATAAGCCATTTTTTGTACCTATATATAGAAATTGTCAACAGTCTTTATGTTTTGCAACAAAAATTTCAACAGATATATCATTTCTCTTTTTTCTACACTTTTTGCTAATACTTACCGGGTGCGAGAGTACTTATACGTTAAAAGGTTGTTTTTTTAATTTCTAATCTTTAGATTGGCACATGCATTGGTATTTCACTACCTGACTAATTGTTTATACCTGCCTAGAAAGTTACATAATGAAACTAACAGCAGAAGAGTTTTTAGTAATGTTTCAAAGAAAATATTGTTTTTAAGAGTAGGTATGCATTGTATCACATTATATTTTATGTGCTTACTTATTTGTGCGTAGCACATACAATTGTTTTAATTGTAAAAAAAATACAGCTCAATTAGCTTTTCAAGCCCTAAACTAAGTAATCTTTTAAAAATAGTCCAAACTCGTTGGAAACAAATATGCTCAATTCTGTTACACTCTATTGATTTATATATAGCTGATATAATCAAATATTTGCACTCCAAAGTTATGTGTGTGTGTCTAAAATTACTTTTAGCGTCTTTAATCTGTTATTAAAATATTTATGAGAAAATCATGCTTTGTTTTTTTTTTGTTACCATTGCGGAGTACTTATTGTTTATGTACATCTTCAAAATATTATTTTAAATATTTAGGTAATTACACATCGTATAACTCAGTTCTTATCGCGTCTCACGTTAAACATAATTTAAAGAGAGTATTAACTTGACCTGACGTATTACGGTTAACAAAATCTTTACATATATATGTAAATTTATACTTATTATATTACTTGTATCAAAATTAGAGGAATAGATTTAATGCTGCAATGCTTTTAACGTTTTTAATATTTTTATGAGTAGCTAATGCTGTTTTTTTATTTTCACGTCAACAGCTGAAACAAGGGTAATTTGCTGCTTAAAAACAATGAGCTAAATCGCATTTTGCTCACTGAGTGAGACAAAATAACATTCAAGTGACCTTTATATTCGAATGTCATTTCAATAAGCGGGCCCTAATACAAGTTCGAAATATTTGCATTCTATTGTCTTTGTCCCTTTCACGTCAGTAGCAAAAAGAAAGAGACAAAAAGTGCATACGTAATTCAACGGTATATTTACGGTTTATAATAGAACCCCAAAATAAGTCAGACCGCATCGTTCCAAAACACCCTACGACTCTTCATTCGTAATAATTAAGATACGAAATAAAAGTTTAAAATTTAATAAAATCACCATATTTTACGTATTTTATTATACAATCAAAACAATGAACTTAAAAAATTACGCAATTGTTACGCAAAGTAAATAATTCTACTTTTAACGATCTCTACTACAGTTGACAAATAGTCGTATCCGCAATTCGGACCGTATCTTACAAACTTTTTTTTTACAAAAAAGTTGTCGATTGATGTTTGTTATTTCATTATTTCCGTCTTATTTTATTGAAATTTCTTTCGTTTTGTTTTATTGCGGTAATTAAACTTAATACCTTAAGAAAACATGAGTAAAATAGTGATGAAGACGGATTAAATTTTTTCAGGTTGTATTTTTAGCTTGAAACATGTTCTTACTGCTGTCGTGAAAAATTTTGTGTACTACACGAGATTAAAGTTATTTACATCTCGTGCGCTTTTGAGTCCCTTACTACGCTCAAGATTCTAAATTAGGTTCACTCGCTACGCTCGTGAATCTATTATAGAATCTTTCACTTGCACGGGACTCAAAATAAGCATGCGAAGAAATATCAAACTTTGCTCTCTTGTTGTACAATTAACTATTACATACCATATCATGACTACGATAAAAAATACACTGCCTGTAATAAGAAACAAAAGATGAACGTTTTTAACGTAAATGTTTTAATTTTAAGATTAAGAATTTGCTTAATCTATTAAATACTCAAACTCATTTTTTATATTTTAAATATAGTTATCGTCCTGTTTCAGGAAATCTTTGATAAAATCGCTTATAAAATACTATATAGTTGTAGAAAAATATTTTTCGATATTTTTTATGTCGATGTCTAACTATAGTCACTATCAACAATGTCCAATCTAGAACCTATAGTTACTTTTAGTGAAAGTCATAGAACGTTCATAATCTTTGGCTTTACACAAGATCATCTTGGTACTCATATCACATATCATTCGAAAGAGCGGGTTCTAGAAGTGGCGCTGGAGGAGGAGGGAAGAAGTGCAGCGGGTGAGAATCCAGCGCTGGTGTTGAGACTGAGGCCAGAGGCTCGCGGCGGGGTGGCAGCTGCAAGATGTGTGCACGGGGCGGGCGCGCCGGCGCCGGCGTTGGAGCGCGCCGTTAGCTGCCCTTCGACACCAGGTGGTACGGCGCGTGGATCGTAGCGACGCTGCCCAGCTCGGTCCGTCCCAATAGCTCTTCAGGGTGGTCGTGTTCGTGTTCACGCCGCTTCTCCTCGTTAGTGTAGTATTGAGCGGCGCGGCGCCGCGAGTAGCACAACGCTGCCGCTACAGCCGCCAACACTGCGACACATAACAACATCAGCCCCGCTATGACACTCATCTGAGCTTCGTGTGTACTGGGACACGGATCCAACCGATCGAAACTCAAGTTCGCAAAATTCGTTCCCCGTAACCGCATCGGCGAATAGCACTTAAGACTTCTAATGGTAGAATTAAGAACTGTAGTAGACATATACACTAGCATGGTTCCAGCCGAACACTGATCACAATGCCATAAGTTCTTAGACAAATGAATTTGCGCTATGGCTTCCAGTCTTTGCAAGTCCTGCTCACTTAACGCTTGTAACTTATTGTGTGAAATGTCTAGTCTTTGTAAAAATTTGGTTTTTGCCAATAGTTTAAACGGAAACTTTGCTATTTTATTCCAGGATATATCTAAGGCAATTAGATGCTCATTATACGTAAAAAAATTTGGTGGTATAATTTCCAGGGAAAGGTTAGCAAGCCCAACACCATGAATTTCCGGTAGTATCTGAAGAGCAATCGCAATCTCGTTCAATGGCAGGTTGTTTCCGCTGAAATTGATAGTCTTCAATGATTCAACAAGAGGCGCAAAAGTCTGCAGATGGAACCTGTCTATTTTGTTGTGGCTGATGTCCAGATGCAGAAGGGAGGTTAGGTTGGTGAGCGCAGCGGGCGCGAGCAGCGCTAGGCGGTTGCGGGCCAAGGACAGCACTTTCAACTCTCGGTTGCGTCCGAACATGTTGTCCACCACCACTGACAACTGGTTTCCATCCAGTCTTAGCTTTTTTAATTTCTTAAGACTTATAAATTCATCAGAGGTGAGATATTTGAATTGGTTTTCTCCTAAATCTAACTCTTCTAAATGAGGAATCAAATGATAAATCTGTGTATTTACTCTTCGTAAAAGACATTTCCTGCACTTGAATATTCTTAAGTGTTGTATGTCTTTGAACACTTCAGGGTTCAAATCGGCTAAAGGATTGTAACTCAAGTCCAGTTGATATAGTTTAGCTAGCATTCGAAAAAGTCTAGGCACTAGAGAGGAAATTTGATTGTTTGCCAGAATTAATATTCTCAAAGATGTGAGGTGTCTAAAAGTCTCGCTCGGCATTGTCGCTATACGGTTGTGGTCGAGATGTAGTTCGGTAAGATTAATGAGTCCCCGGAAATTATCAGTCCCTATTGCGGTTAAATTGTTATATGTCAAGTTGATAAGTTGTAGATTTTGGAGCCCCCAGAAGGAGTATTGTCCTATCGAGGGCACGTTTGAATTGACGATGTGGAGTTGCCGAAGATTGGCGAACGGTGTTGGTTGTGTGAAGATGGGCCCGATGGTGAGGAAGTTGGGTCGTTCCTGCGGCGCCGAAATAACCAGAATCTGCGCGTTGCGGTCGAGGAAGTCGACAGGCACAGCGCGCATGCCGCCGCGCGTGCAGCTGACGCGCAGCTCGTGCCCTTCGTCCGCGTCGTAGTGCGAGTGACACCGGCACTCCTCGGGACAGATACTCTCAGCACCAGAGCTGCGATCTACCACCATCACCATCACCCACAGCATCATCCAAAAAGGTCTCCATCTCCTGTAACAAAATATTTATTTATTACTTTGTGCTCACTCATTAACATCTCGTTTAATTCAGTAATACGTTCAACAAATTGGTCCTGTGTAAACCTATATATCTAAATAATATCATAATTTTTAAATGGTGAAATTAATGCAAAATTGTACAGTCAGCTGCAGAGAAAAAGGTACCGCCCCCCGCATACAAATTTGTATCAAAGGATTAAATAGATAAATAGATAAGAGACTGAATAACTTAAGGACATAATATTATCAACTAGGTACATTAGGTACAGAAGAATATAATGAATTAAATTGCTCACTTATTCATCTTATACAGAGCGGTATAGATTTTTTTACATCACAGGTAAAATATTAGGTACCTATGTGGTAACAGCACCTAATTGCTGCTAAAATATCTGCTGAACCAAGCCAAATAAATCAACAGGAAAAACGTGCGAAAGTGTAAAAACTTGCTTAAACTCTGTGAGCTACTAACGAGATTAGAGCCTAGTGAAATATGCGGCCCGCTTTGTCCGCGGAATCCAAAACCCCTGAAAAATAACGCGCAGATAACAAAAGCCTTCTGACACGACGACTGAGCGTCATCCATTTTGTGAAATTCCAAAATATTCATTCGCACCTTAATGGAAAGCCTTCTTGTTTAGTTCTGTCACGTCTATGTAGGTATTGTAGCGGCGCTATTTGCGTTATGAAAAATATTACTAGCAAATCCCTTTTTTTATAAAACTTGGGTGTTATTCAATTTCATTTTTGCAGACTGTGATTTTAATTATAATTTTATGATACATTTTAATTCGTCTCGCGTACACTACTTCATACATTTGTACTCGTAATACCTGGCGTGTCATGTATACATATTGTCAGGAACATCAATAAAAAGCTTGGAGAATACGAGTAGAATATTATTATGTTTTTACTTACTGTGATATGAACGCTGTTCTGATAGAATCTTAAAAACAATAGTCAAATCTACTCCTCATTTCATTAGGACTAGTTGACAGTAAGGTAATTTTTATAGTTGGAATATTTTAAGGATGGTATCCGAATGTTACTTAAAAGTTTTTCCTACCATTTAGACAATAGACAGGACGATATTTATATGCGTTTACGGCAATTATAATATGTAAGTATCTATACATTTATTAATGCACGAGGATGAATGTTCACAATAATTACCAGAACATATTGTTCGATCGATGAATTGTTTCCCTGCTCACATAAACACAAATCAAGTAATTTTAAATCTTGGTCATAATACTGCTAAACATCCACAAAAAAGTGTTTATGCGAACAGTTACAAGTCACTCCTATCCCAGACCCACTTATTTTTAAATCTCTTAAGGGTGACATTAGGATGTCTAGGTACTGCTGAGACTGACTCGTGGGCAGTCAGTGTAAATTTCCTTACGGTTACCCGTAGTTTCGTGTTCTTCTCTCATGCTCACTGAGTGTAAGCGTGAGCGAGATGGATGTGTGTGCTCCGGACCGCGCATATCATGTTTTTGAATTTAAATTTGATGTAAGTTTTAATAAAAAAAAGTCATCGATGACAAAAAAATAAAATTGCGCATTTTTAGAAGCAATATTCATATTTTTAGCTTTTGTGCATATATATTCGTTTTTTTTTTTCAAAAAATCAAGATTAGAATCGATAAAGTCACTAAAGAGAATCCTCAAGACTGCTAAACAAATTTTGGCAACCGTATTGTAATCCTAAAATGCGGTACGATTTTTCAAAAACTACTCTCTGAACCTACAGTACCTTACAATAAGTGACGTTCGTTATCGCATTTCTGTCGCGACTTATTTTAGCAATGCCGCAGGTAACAGTAATGCAGCAGCAATTCCGAAGCAACATCAGGAAGGCAATAATTATGATTGTCTAGTCCATATTTTTTACATCTACATAAATCCAACATCCCTAATCTAACTCCATGGGTTTCAATGTATGTATATAAATATTCGTAACTTAGTTGTAATACGCATACTTTGGGTTTACTACATTATTATTAAGAGTTTTACCTGGATATGAAGAACTCAACATATAATGCTTTAAGAGATAAATAAAAAATTAATACTTTGTGCCAAAACACATTCAGCTCTCAGAATTCACTTAGTTAAATGCTGTTTAGAGAATATGGTATATTAACAGAATACCAGTCATCTGTAATGTAACGTACAGTTCTTTAGATATTCGCTTGTTACTATTTACCTCTGCTACTTTAAGCCCCATGCTCCTCTAATATTAATGCCACCTGCTGGCAAATATATCACCTAGATATCCTACCGGCTGAAAATACGCCCAAGTACTTTAAGTTCAACTAGGCAATTTAAACATTATCTTTTAATATTGAATTTTACGTTTTTTTTAATGCTCTACTTTTCCATGAAAAATATGATGTATGTACAGTCAGCATCAATAATAGCGGATGAAATAACCCGCAAAAAGTATCTGCCACTCTGGAATACTTTCCTAACTAGAGATAAATCTCTACAGTTGGCATTCTAAAGTATACGTTATTGTTGTGTTACTGTGTTAGATAATACTTTTGACGCGTAGTCTGATCCGATACTTTTGATTCTGACTGTGGCATTTAAATATTGATAATTTCTTCTCGTTTCTTGACCTAACTTTACTTAAACTAATCCAACACACCTATAAAAGGGAGTTTTCAGAAAATAGTGTACCTAATTAGTGTGAGTAGTTAAGAAAAGTTAATCGCTGTCAGTTTTGTGACGCAAATTAAGCACTAAATCATTATGAGAATCAACTTTTTGCCTTTTTAGGGTTCCGTAGTCAACTAGGAACCCTTATAGTTTCGCCATGTCCGTCTGTCTGTCTGTCCGAGGCTTTGCTCCGTGGTCGTTAGTGCTAGAAAGCTGAAATTTGGCATGGATATATAAATCAACAAAGTCGTACAATAAAATCTAAAAATTTAATTTTTTTTAAGGTACCTCCCCTACACGTAAAGTGGGGGTGAACATTTTTTTATTTGCTTCATCCCTACAGTGTGGGATATCGTTGGAAAGGTCTTTCAAAACTAATAGGGGTCTTCAACAAACATTTCTTGATAAAGTGAATATATTCGGAGATAATTGCTCCGAAAGAAAAAAAAATGTGCCCCCCCTTTAACTTTTGAACCATAGGTCCAAAAAATATAAAAAAAATCTTGGAAGTAGAGCTTAAGAAAGACATTAAATTAAAACTATAGCGGATATGATCAGTTTAGCTGTTTTTGAGTTATCGCAAAAAGTTTCCCCTTCATAGTAAAAAGACGTACACCCACAGTTCATCCCTTGGTTAACAATCTACCATACTTTAAGATCCAGTTTAGCTTATTGTGACGGAAGAGTAACTACGGAACCCTACTCTGAGCATGGCCCGACATGCTCTTGGCCGGTTTTTTCATTGTAATAACGCTTATAGTTTATGAAATGAACACCAAAACCAAGCTTTTATTGAAACTTAATGCGTAATTATCGTTACAAAACTGACAGTTATTAACTTTTCTTAACAACTTACTCTAATTGGGTACACTATTTTCTGATAACTCCCAGAATGCATACTCAGGATATGAGTACAAAGTCTTACACAAAACGTGTTTCACAGTCTCTACGGAATCCTAACTAGAACTATTAAAAATAAACGGCCACTAGTTAAAATCCCGCTCGGCCAATTTCACTTTCTTATCTTAACTGAGATGAGGCTACCCCGTAACAATCTATACGTAGCTCGAGGGTACCTCGGATCCGTTGTAAACCTCTTAAAGTCTACCGTTCTCATCTGAATAAACGGCTTGGCTTTCATTTATAAATTAAAAGCAACCGCTTAAATATACAATAAACGCGCTAAATATATAGGTCATACTGAGCAACTTTTACTATGGGGCCAACCTGAAATCGCGAAAAATTTTTTTACTCTCCCATAGAAATTGTCAAGGACAGACAGCCAGATTGGCTCAAATTCGTGAGTGACACCACTGAACTAGCCCGTCCTTAGATATATCTCAATGTGTATACCCCCAAACTAGCAATGACCCTCACTAAGTTTGACCGTCTTGGTTTGACTTAACATTCGTATTAACGTGTTATATCCTGTGACGTAAGCACAAGTACTATAAACATTTCATTATAAGCCCGATATCTGTATACAGCAGGTTGTTTTAATCATTGTTTCAACTTGGCGTCGTCTGAATGCTAATTACATTCCATCAAATCTACCACAGCTCTGTCACTGGCATTGACTTCAGGCAAAATGTATGTGACTTTTGTCACTAGCGATGTCATGAGTGGCAGGATTTTGGTGTCATGCTTGGTATGAATTTATCCTGAAAAGTTAACTTTGAAATACTTGTACAGACCACTTCAAAGATATGTTGACACTAGGGCATCTTACTCCTTTGTAATAAGGCGTAAAATGTAAAATTATCTTTGACGTCGACTGTCCAGCGCATTGGAATTCATAAAGTGGCCATGCAGTTTTGCAGCGGCGTGTACATAACTACGTTTCATGCAGACAGGGGATCTAACCGCCCATTTCTGGGTTGAACATGTTAATTTTATGTAAATGTATGTAAGGGCTACCCGCTCACTTAATATAATCCGATATTATTATAATCATTAATTATCATCTTACTTAGGCATGCAAATTATTCATATCACAGATATTGTCTAAACTATATCAGGATAAATATACATATGTATAATACTAAGAAACTGCACTGTTCGTTCGTTCGTTGTTCAGAATAAATTTTATTCTGATTTTAAATATTAGAGCCATTAAAATTGAGGCTTATTAGAATTTGACATGGATGTGACGATATAAGTTGTAGGTATCAATAATGTTAAATGGGGTAAGGTCCGGGCTTTCGAGAAGAGAGGCTGCGGTGGCCCTAGCGGTATGAGACGGGGTACTATCCTGCATTAGAATGAACCCCTCATCAAAAACAATAGCAGAGGGAACAACATGTTCCTTCAGGATATCATTTATGTACTTGGCAGCGGTCAATCTACCGACATGGCCCCCGCCAGGCACGAAAGCCAGCGGTGGCATCATGGTTCCATTTTTATCACTTGTCACTATGGCCGTCACTTTCGCGCTTACATAATTGTTAGAACGTGACAGGCATGATGACAAATGATAAAGAGCAGACCATCTTAGCCCTACAGCTCTGTCCGCCCGTAAAGGAAATGCCGCCCCAAAACATTACGGATCCAACGCCATAGGCGACCCTTTCAGAGAAGCAACATGTAGTATAATAAGAAATATATTGTATGATTAGGTGCCTATTCAATTCTATTATTCTTTTTTAATGAAACAAAAATTTCATTTTCTCTGTGAATAAAAGAGAAGCGAAAGTTAGGTAGCGATAACCTGTCGAAGATAGGTACGAACCAACAACAGCTTTATAAGGCAGGTTGCCAAAGCAATAAATAATAACCGTCGCGGTATCTTGTCGCCTCAAGTTGCGGCTGAAGTTCACCGAGTTCGACATTGGGGTTCAACAACTGGGCGAGTTTACACTTCACGGGATGCACCAGGAACTTGATCGATTTCTCTTAGACGACTTCGCTTAAATGCTTATAAACAGATTATACTCCTAAGCCTTTCAAGTGGTAACGCTGCACTTAACTAACTTAACGTAATATTCGATAACCAATTTACTTAACTTAAATAAGTTGGTGCAAAATGTTCCCAATTTTCACGAGATTGATCATTTTTATTTAGAAATATTTTGCAATTCGCAAAATTTGAATAGTAAAGCCCTAAACTTTTAATCAAAGTCATCGATCCATTCCTAGTATTTCTAAATCAAAAAGATAAAACGAAGCCCCTATAGAATCACTTTTGTCGGGCCATCGGTCGGCCGGTCTATCCGTCTGTCAAGACCCTTTTCTCGGCAATGGGCAAAGGTGTCAAGCTGAAATCAAATCCAGAGACTACTACAATCCTTAAGAAATAAAAAATCAAGAATAAAGACAGATGAATTTTGCAGCACCTATTGTAGTAGATAGACGGACAAGTAATAGGTGTCGGTCTATAATGGGTTAATCGAAGTGTAGTTAGCTTAAGGATTATTGTGTTAAGTAATTCAGATAGGTATCTAATTTATAATCCACTAAAACATTTAATTGTCGTTGCAAGCCTTTGAACATTCTACTGCTAAGTACAAGTCTCTTCTTAGGTACTTATTGCGCAAGAAGTTACTGCTGATTAGCCATTTGCGGGTTGGGAACTTCACACAGATCTTTAAATGGAAAACCAAATGTTTAAGAGCATCGTACTTTTCGTACTTAAACGTCGTTGCCGCTCCATTGGCTGATTGAGGATCTCTACAGTAACTCGACAGTTTAGACTACAACGATTAATATATAAGTTTAGTTTATCTACATATCTAGCGACAAGTACCTATTGCTATTGAGTCCTAATTGATTATTGAGATTGAGAAGAGGTTATAATTTAATTTTGGTTGCAACAAATTGAAATTCTAAAGGTTCGTTCAGAAACGTGCTTTCGTACTCTTTTGAAGTAACATGATAATAAATATAAATGTATGAAGTATCTTTTTTCTATTAAAACCGAGTTAAAATATAGCTAAATACACGTAAGTTTTAGTTTTTGTCTTGTTTACTTATAATTTCTTTAAAAATAAAACTTTGTTTTTTTTGTTGTTTATTTTATTGCATGTTTGAGAAAAGCACTACACATACATGGGTGGGAAATCTGGGGTTGCCCGCCTCAGACCTATCCGTCTATATGTCTTCGGCCGGCAACCCCGTTCGTCCCGGCCTCTGCAGTAATGTACTATTTCATCACACTTACTTTGCATCACTCTGTAGTAATGTACTATTTCACGGAAGTGCGGCGCGGGAGCTAAAGCCATGCTTCATTCAGACTCTGCAACATTTCTCTTAACCCCCTCCCTATTGAAAATTGATCAAATTACAGATATACTATTTTGAAGTAAAGAAAATTCAGCTGACTATAAAGTGGTGAATTATGCGTCGTAGGGCTGCGCTTATTGCTGCCGTAACCTTCTAATATTCGTACGTCTGTGCGCCTGCATCGAATTACACTTTTGCTTGCCATGTACAAGTACATATTTCGTTTCAATCTTTATACATCTTCTACGATCAAAACACTTTCCCTTACCATTTGTTTCACTTGCAACCTGTATATGTATATATATATATATTTCCTTTATATAATGATACATATATATAACTAGTACTGCGGAGATACTGACTATATATATTGCGTCTAGACTTAGATAGAGTAAATGTGATCCGGGGGAGGTGGTGCATCCTGCCGTCATACAGTTTTTACTAGTACGGAGTTCCTACTCTTACGAATAATATGCTGCACAGTTAAAATTGTATTAAAAGAAAATAAATAAATTGAAATTGACTTTGAACCAGCGACTTTCGGTTTGATGGTTGCACGCCTTTTAAATACAAAACGCTGTTCCACATATTATGGCACTTCTTATCTGCTTACACTATCTTTATACGAGCGTGCTCCTTGTTCATTTTTTTCATTGATTACAACAAACCACGAACCAGTTTAGTTGTTTATCAGAATAAATGATATCTACTGCGGACCGTGTAACAGTAGGATCTTGCTTATCAGCCAGGTAATCTATTCAAAAACGGAATCGACAGGATGTTAGCACGCACGAACAGAATACTTTTGTTCTTTAATTTCGCTTAACGTAGGAAATAATTGTACAGTCAGCTAAGATATTAGCTTAACATATGTGTATGACGCAATGTACGTAGTCTTGCCATAAATTCTGTCCTACATGAAATGACATTTATTTTGAAAATAAAAGAAGGCTTACAAATAAATCAGGGTTATTTTTATTAATCATATTATACAGATTCTATAAAATAAAGTATTTATTCAAAATGTCCACCTTTTACTTTAACACACTTCTTTAAACGGTCCGGCCACTCATCTATGACGGCACGGACGGTATCGATGGGTATTGAAGCCGCTGCCCGCACTAAATCTAACTTGAGAGACTCAACATTACGATGAGGTTTAGAGTTTAGAGCAGGCTTTCTCCTCCAAAATATTCCACAGTCCAAAGGGTTGAGATCGGGGCTTCCTGAGGGCCAATCTTCAGCCGCAATAAACTCGGGTAAATGCGTCGCTAACCACCGTTGTGTTGCCTTAGACTTATGTGCAGGGGCAGAGTCTTGTTGAAATATCCAGTGCTTACCGGAAAATATAGTATCATTTAGCGGCTTAACAACTCTCTTCAAAATGTCGTTTTGATAGTTCGCAGCACGTATTTTTACCCCTTGTTCACACAAATGAAACTCTGTGACGCCTTCATAGGACCTACTCCCCACCAAACCATGACATATGCAGGACGGTGGCCTTTTTCTACTCTTGGAACTTTTTCAGGCGCTTCTTGGGAACTGTGAGCATATATTTTATTATTTTTGCGGTTGAATTGTTTCTCCACGGTAAAGATTTTTTCATCTGTGAACAGAATATTACGATATCCGCCCTTTGCATGCCGCTGCCACAACACTTTAGCTCTCGTCGCTCTTATTTTCCTTAGGGCTGCTGTCAATCGCTGTCCTGTGCTCCGACGATATGCGCTAAGATTAAGGTCTTGTTTTATGATACGGTGAAATTTTTGTTTGACCATACGCTGAGGGGTGGATATGTAGGTCATACTGAACAACTTTAATAGCGGGTATTACTACAATGTTCTGCCGCCAGTGTGCAGCACTAGCACCTATCGTAAACCATAGTAAAACATGACATTGATTTGTTCGTTTGACAAGGCGGTTTATTTACAAAGGGCCTACCAGGAAACGGGAAATCGAAATTTAGTTATCTCCCTCTTTATCGCTCGTATTTGCAAGAGTGATAAAGAGGTTAGATAATGAAATTTCGATTTTCTTGTTTCGCGGTAGACCCTCAGATTGTGATGGATTGTGGTAGTGGCGCCCCCTACGGAGCGTTTAAATAAGGATATGAGTAACTTTATGTTATATTTGGGTTTCCAAGTTCAGGTTTGTAAAATCACAAATAAATTTAAGATTGTGTTTCTCGGATTATTCGCATTGTTACGGAACTCTAATAATATAGGTCGACGAGGAGCGACTGCTTCGATAATGATGACGGTGCCATAAGTTGCGAAGATATAATTGGGCGATCTGAATTATTCAAATTACTTTCAAAATTCATTGTTAGTTTCAAAGAACGGCCATTATCTAAAAAAAGTTGGGGTAAATTATTAAATCGTAAACTTTTCTCATCAGAAACGCCTTCAACATTGTTATCTGGATATTTTAATCTTTTTATGATTTCTATTGCAAATACCTTAGCTGACGGCAAGTCAAAAAGTAAAAAGTATTGAACATCCCTCATTTTCATCTAGTTTTTACCACAGTTTTATGACTCATCCATTCCATATTTCAAGGCGCAAAACCAATAATGTGTTTCCTTTTACAAAACAACCAGCATAGGCAGGACAAACCTCGATACGCGATCAGTTAGTAGTGTATAATCGGATCTTATGGTATCCTGCGAATGTTAAAAATGATGATACAAATCTTAACTCACACATGTTGTTACGTGACCTTAATTTACTCTCGATCAGCAAAAGCGAATGATCTTTTAATACTCACCAAAAATCTATATCTGCCGCTACTCCCGACTTCAGAAAGTTGGTTCGAATATTAGCATTACATGAGTCATTGGTCAATACACACTTGTACAAGTAAACTTGACCTTTCTGCAGTGTGCTTAAGAGTTCTAGTGTTCCTTCGAACAAAGATATTCCGTGATAGTATCACGTGTCACGTAGTTTTACGCAGTGAGCGACACGGGCCCAACAGTCACGTGTCTGACATGGAATCCAGTGACCGTAAAGGCGGCAAATCGCTGCCCAAATCTCCTGCCGTACCCAGTTTTATAGACAACGTTGACAGAAAATGTAATTGTAAACGTACGGATGGGTTTACTACGTTACATCTGGTCCCAACTGCCTGTCATTAGCTACAGATACCCAGGCGCACGGTACAGTGTACTCACATTATATTGTGTAGGTAGACAAAGATTTACCTATCCTATCAGTATTAAAAAAAATACATTTATTACAAATACAATGAAGTTTATCTACTCAAACTGCTAGTGAGAACTGTATGGCTTGTTATAAATCGTAGATACATGCAACCGCATTACATAAGTTCCTCCGCTAAACATTCTTAAAATAAATACATTGCTTAAAAGTTAGCTCGGTAGTAGTTTCCTTAGCTTGTTAGCTAAGAAACAAAGAGTTTTCTTTAATTAAAAAGTTGGACTAGGCGTTGGCTGTTAAGCGGCAGTTTACAAATAAGGCACCCTATTCCTTTACCATAATGCAGCTGAGGATGATGCATTATTCATACAGTTGCCGGTTAGCTAATAAATATTCCGTGTTTCTACCGTTAGGTTGACTATAAAAAGGAATCCACGCGCAGGTCGTTCGGTTCGAGAGTTTTGATGGCTCCTTAAGTTTTAGGGGAACCCAATAGATAGCGCTACTCTATCATGATAAGCACATAATTACCTATTCTGAACCTCACCATCCTATACAATATTCATGCGGCCGACAGAATAGTTCGGTTTATTATTATTTTTAACCAACTTCTTAAAGAAAAGGAGAATATCCTCAATTCTGTTACAATTTTATTTTTGTTTATGATTAAACTTGTTACCTTTGAGCTCTGTCATAAATATCTGGGGGCTAAGCCCCTTAGATAATCGTTCATCGACAACGCCGGACAAAAATTTAATAAGATAAAATGTATCGCGATGACAGATCGTGACTATTTCGATATATTATTGGTTAAGTTTCTATTGACGTTTTCTATCAACGATTGTCATCTAGGCTAGTCCCTCTGAAACAATTTGAAATGGTAAAATGCTATGGTGAAATGTTAACTCATGGGTTTCTTGGCACCCACTCCTATCAATCTATCTATCTATCGTTGGCGCTCGATCAAAACGAAAGTACCTTCTTAAAACAGGATTATAAAACAAGGAAAATAAAATTTTAAAAGAACCTTGATAATTATGTCGTTATTTCGCGAATAATAGATACTTGACCCATTCATGGCCAAGACCCGTCGAGCGTAGACAATACGTCGGGCCACCATACATACCGTTTTTAGCCAGAACGTAGGACTCAGCTTATGAGTCTCTGGCCTGGGGCGCACGATAAATAAATCGCCGCTTATGAAACCGGCCAGTTGAACAACATTATGCAACATTTTTACGAACCAACTTATTTCTGTCCCTATCAAAAAAAGATGTAGGATAGAACATTTTTATTTTTTACATATTTAACTTGCTGTGTTTGTTGTTGTTTTATGGGTCCAATCTCAAAAGTTCAATTTGTCCCATTTCCCTTGCCTTACCCCTCACACAAACCAAATATTTTTATAAAACTTGTAATTATTTGTCACACACTATTATGATAATACAATATCAGTTATTTGTGACTGTTACAACTGCCTTGTTATTATTGAAACTAATAAAAAATGAATGAATATTAACATCATTGTTAGTAAATAATTGCTACAACGATCACCAAATATTATGACATAAAAGTACAGTGGGAGAAAATTCTCGTTGCCTTACCCCTAACACAAAACAAAATATTATTATACTACGGGTTGGTAAATGTTGCAAGCCATCATCCAAACAGTAATCGGTTGTAAAATGTTACAATATCAAACAGCTTCAACACGAAAAAAGCTTTAAAACCAGTCAATAAAGTTTATTTTAGCTTGCTACGGAAACATTTCTAGTTTTTACAAGTAGCGCCAGGCCACGATGACCCATAAACTGAGCCATGTCAATAACCTCTAAAATATACATATTTTTGGTATCTTTGAAATATGGATTTTTCTGTTTGCTTGCAACGCGTATGTATCTAGAACTTCAGTATATATACTACATTGCACTCATAGTAAACCAAAATGGAATATTCTGGGCTCTATTTTTATTAAAAAGAACGCATTTATATATTTTTTATCGTAATATACCATATAGAAATGGTTGTTAACTTAGTGGATACGTACCTTATGACGTCAAATTACGTTTCGTTTATGTTTAAATCAGAATTTATTCATAACTCACATGTGAGTCACTGGCCCTGCGGAACTGTTTGAGCATGACCCATATGTTGAGTCGCTGGCCCTGAATGCGTTAATATTGACTCTCTCGTACGGGTATCGAACGTCATTATTAATAACTTTATAACTTACTTTATAATAAAATGTTGCCAAGACAAAACCATAAGGCTCGCACTGTCAAAAAGTTACCAGAACTCTTGTAGAGCCAAGCTTCTAACACTACAAGCCCTTATTTCACAAACTCAACACCTTAGTCAAAATATGCGTCTTTATTGGCAGATTAACATAAATTTGTACGATCGTTCTGCTGACTACCTTTTAGTCTACAGCTAACATCTACTGAGCTATTTAATTAATATAAAGTAATTTGTGAAGTGATAATAATAATGTAGCCCTATAAGTACTTTTTTAGCCGTAAGGTTTTATAAAGATCCGTGATACATAAGGAGAAATTTAAAGTAAGATACGAATATATCCGCAAAAATTGTACCTACTTTTGTATTTCTTATGTGTATTTAAGTATGTATACTTGTATAGTGATGCGACGTGATTGTGTCCTTTTTATACGCTTGACCGAACTTGAAAAATGCATTGTAAGATTTACAAGCATTTTATGCTCAGATTCCGGAGCAGGCCACCAAAAATGTAATTTGTCTAGAGGGCTTTTCGGGCTTTGAGAAGCGATCTGCGGAACGGATAGGACACGTCTAGTGCCGCCGACCGCGCCCATCACAGCTTATTCTGCGCGGTACTTGTCTGTATTTGATAGACCACTTAACCCTTAATGTTGGGTTCAAGCGTTATTAAAATGTCTTTTTTTTTACATACTTCATTAAGAAGCTAAATTTAATTTAAATAGTGTGCGATTTATGCGCCGTTACTACAACTTTGCGACCCAAGTCAGCATTAAAATACCAAGTAATCCACGGGGGCTCCCTTGCCTTGTTGTATGGTTTTGTCACGGGTTAACTTCCATAACAAATGGGTGGTGCTTCTACAACGACTAAAAGCTTCTAAATAATACGGTGCGTATTAGTGGTAAGGTATTTTTTGTAATTATATATCTGTCGGCGGCGGGTCGTAACATCAGGCAGATCGTAATGTTCCTGTGTAATGTTTAATTGGGAGAATCAACTTTTTAGCGTCATTCGTTGCCATGGTTACGATTAGTTGTCCAGGGGACAAAAGTTCATTGAAATACTGATTTTATGGTACTTAAATGTATCAAACTTGCGTTTTTGTGGTCGTTATAACCAATGTCCATAATGAGCCCCCTACTAAGCATGTTAATAGAACGGCATACAACGTCTCTTCAAACAAACTGTGCCACTGTTGTCCCTTGGACAACGGGACAGGATAACAAAACAAAAAAAGTTGATTCACCCTTTTGCAGTAGTCACATTAAACGAAAGCAGATAGGTAGGATAGGTCCGTTAGGTTACTGCAGATGCCTGAAGGGCAACTTTCTAGAAATAGGAGCCGTTTCGTCGACTCAGGGAACGAGATAAAGATTTTCACGTTTCACTATATGCCTAGGAATTTCGCGATCTGCCTGATCTTATGGTCGGCCGCCGATATATGTGTAATTTCATTGCCATAAGTACAATGATGTACAGTCAAGGTATTAAATATTAACACAGACAAAGTGCCAAAAATATGTACACACTACCTTAATGCAATGAGATCGTGTATACATATTTTTGGCATACATCTGCGTCAATATACCTTGACTGTACTCCTCATTTGACAACCAGGCTCAGCCCAGAACCGTTCTGCGGAATCGCAAAACGTGATGCATATTTTCCGCTCAGCAACTTAGAAAAAAAAAAAACAGCCAAATGAGAGTTCGTTTTACTCGCGCACCGAGGGTCCCGTACACATTTTGAATTATCTCATAAAGGCGACAGACTGTTGATCAGAAGTAACTATACTAAGTAATAATTGTGTACAGCGTCATCTATCGGAAAATTGTCTAACTAGTTTGCGCGATGTAATGCAAGTATGTTGGTTTTTTAGGGATAATTCTCTATCACATGAACCGATTTCAAAAATTGTTCTTTTATTTGAAAAATAGTGTCTTTGATGTAATCTCATACAAATTTCAAGCGTAATAAACACACGTAAAGTTGGTCAAACTGCGAACTGAACTGGAAAATGTTTTTTGTTCATTAAAATCCTTCATAAAGCAATAATAAATCACTATGAAAAAACAATGTTTTAGAATGTACTATTTGAGCACTTTCAAATGATACCCCACTTGACCTAGTCACTAGACTTTGAAATTTTGACCCCTCATTAATATTTGGCATTTTCCTCAGTTAATAAAAAAAATACTTTCAATGTGTCTGGGTTAGCGTTGTTCATAACTATTTAGTGATGTGACAGATAGACGGACGGACGGACGGACAGAATCGCACGATAAGGGTTCCTTTTGTACCTTTTTGGTACGGAACCCTAAAAACGAGAGCAATCGTTTGGCGGAACTTCGTCAAAAGACAAGAACACTCGAAAGCTCTAATCAAAAGGTTCAACAGCAAAACTGCTAAGAAGCTTCAAGGGCTCAATAGACACAAAACCTGCGCGGTGAGAATATTAATACTGTAAGTTGAACAAACACATGTTTCAAATTGGAAAAAATACAAATTGCGACATACAGGTTCTGCCATAGTCAGAGGAGATTGCAATGCACATTCTCTGTTCCTATGGACCACTGATGTCAAACAGAAGTACCTACATACTACATAGGGCATGTATTGCAACCATACGAGTATGAGGTACATAACATTACGGCCCAAAGAATCTGGAATTTCCTGGATTCAAAGGGCATTAGTAATGAGCTTTAAAGGGCCGTCACAATAGATCACTGCTTGGGCGACGTGTCACTCAAAGGCTCAAAACACCCCAATAATAAATAAATACGGGGTAGTGATCCTGCCTATGAAGCCGATGGTCCCGGGTTCAAATCATGGTAAAGGCATTTATTCGTGTGATGAGCACAGATAATTTGTTCCTGAGTGATGGGTGTTTTCTATGTATTTCAGTATTTTATATCTTATATACTCATAATATCGTTGTCTTAGTACCCACAACACCAACCTTATTGAGCAGAGCGGACTGCGGGACTTTTTTTTATACTACGTCGAGGGCAAACAAGCATACGGCCCGCCTGATGGTAAGCAGTCTCCGTAGCCCCCCTCTTTGAACTCAGGCCATCTTACTCACCGGCAGGAACACAACACTATGAGTAGGGTCTAGTTAAGTGTTATTTGGCTGCGGTTTGGGACTTGGTAAATTTGAGTAATAATGTCCTATAACATTTATTTATTATTAATTATTAATAAAACAATTTCAAATGGAGTTAACCACATAGAATTAGCAACCCCGCGTTATGAAATCATGCAGCATAATATATAAGTGCTCAAGGAAAATGTTGCAATTTTCCCTTCACATAAACAAGCGGATCTCATCAAAATGTTTATTATCCAATCTGCGCCTCTCGTCTACCAGATCCTTACATTAAGGTCAGGTTTTCGCCAGCAACAGTAATCAGTCTTGATCTGCCTGAATCGCCAGATGGAAATATCCCTATAAGAAATCATATTTCTTCTACTAAGCACATAGTTGCTTGTTCTTAACCTTGGTTGGTACGTTTCGGGCTCATTTTAACAGAGGTAGGTACTAGGTACCTATTTCTTCATCGAGTTATAACTATTTTGACACTTTATTTAAATATTGGCATTTGGAATCTCTGACAGATGCAATTTAGAAAAACGTTTTTATATGTGTTGTTATTTGAAACATACAGTAGCAGTAACGGTCATATCGTCAAAAGAATTTGACATAACCACACGCTGTTACGGCACGTGCACAATCTGTGTAGAGTTAGTTAGCTTGGTCCGACATCCATTTTACTTGTAAGTATAAAGCATTTTACATATATGCCATGGTTGTACTAAACGAAATTTATCTGTTACAATTACATTTAATAAGATGTTTACGTTTTAAGTAGCCCTTACGTTACCAATAGGTATCGGAACACTTTATAAAAAAGCGGCCTAGTGCGAGTCGGACTCGCCCATGAAGGGTTCCGTATCATTTATGACGTTTTAAAAAAAACTACTTAGGTACTTGATCTCGTTCAAACCAATTTTCGGTGGAAGTTTGCATGGTAATGTACATCATATATTTTTTTTTAGTTTTATCATTCTGTTATTTTAAAAGTTACAGGGGGGGGGGACACATTTTACCACTTTGGAAGTGTCTCTCGCGCAAACTGTTGAGTTTAGAAAAAAAAAATATTAGAAACCTCAATATCATTTTTGAAGACCTATAGGTAGATACACCATACGTATGGGTTTAATGAAAAAAAAATTGAGTTTTAGTTCTAAATATGGGGAAACCCCAAACTTTATTGGTTTTTTTTTGCTATTTTTGTGTGAAAATCTTAATGCGGTTCACAGAATACCTCTACTTACCAAGTTTCAACAGTATAGTTCTTATAGTTTCGGAAAAAAGTGGCTGTGACATAAACGGACAGACAGACGGGCATGACGAATCCATAAGGGTTCCGTTTGTTGCCATTTGTCTACGGAACCCTAAAAATTACCATATTTTATCAATCAAAGAACTGAACAAATTCAGCAAATTATACAACTTATTGTGAACGTTTGTTTATACTCAAACATTTGTTGATTCATTAGAAGTGTTCAATTATTAGGTAATTTCTGTTTTATGTTGCTTGAACTACTCTATAAGAATAGTATTTTATACAATCGTCATATAATGGAGCTTTTAAGTCGAGCCGCGTTGTTAACGCCACGAAGCTTGCTTAGTGGCTTTATTGGGTACGAGATTGAAAAGCTTGATTATATCACTATTGAATACATTTTTTTTTTTAGTCAATTAAAATTATACTTTAAACTAGTAGAACCATATAGGTAAACTAATCTAAAGTATTGCTAAGATACGCGCTGGCGTATCTTCAGCTGCTGAGCTGTGATACCTTCATGCGCGCGGTACGCGCCCGGCCGGCTCGGCTGGTCAACGAAACCTTCTCGTAACTCATGAGGACCTGGTACTTGCAAAATGTAAATTTTGGACAGAGTTATTTCTCGGTTATGGCCAGAGCAGCCTATGGAATCTGTATTAGTTGCTATGTAGAAACGCTAAGCGGCCTTCGTAATCCATAGGAATTGCTATTTTTAGGGTGTCACATGCACGTTTCTAACTTATGAAGCAGTTGTTTCTTCTAAGCCTACCTAAAATAAATAATTAATTTGAGCTATACTTTCATTTCGTCCTCTTGGCCGCGGTGGCACGCAATTGGTCAAATTTATTACAGTTGATTAAAAAGCGTTTGGATATGAATATATTAGTTGAATCGGAATCCATAGTGAAAAGTCTGCGATTTCAGTTTGGTAAACGAAGTCTTAATGCAACCATTACAGTCGACGAGTAGAAAATAGTACATTACGATACAAGTGCGAACAATAGGGAATTCGAAACGAGTGGCGATAAATTAAAACACGACCGCAGGGAGTGTTTTAAATCGACACGAGTTGCGAATTACCTATTCGCACATCTATCGTAATTCATACAACATTTTGCAGTACATATGGCCCTTTAAATTTTCGACGTAGTTACGTAATGTGCTAATTATCGCACTAGTGCGGTAAAGTTCCACCATATGTCCTGTAATAGTACATTACGATACAAGTGCGAAAAATAGGAAATTCGAAACGAGTGGCGATAAATTAAAACACGACCGAAGGGAGTGTTTTAAATCAACACGAGTTGCGAATTACCTATTCGCACATGTATCGTACAACGTTTTACAGTACATATGGCCCTTTAAATATTTTACACACTAACGTAATATACTAATTTTCGCACTGGTGCGGTAAAGTGCTGTGCTGGTGTAAAAAAGATTTACAGTACATACGGCGCTACTTTACCGCACCAGTACAATAATTAGCACATCACAAATGCACGTAAAACCTTGTACGATAGGTACATGTGCGAATAGGTAATTCGCAACTTGTGTCGATTTAAAACACTCCCTACGGTCGTGTCGCCACTCGTTTCGAATTGTCTATCTTACGCACTTGTATCGTTATGTACAGTCAAGTGCAAAAATATGTATCGAAAGAATCGTCTCATAAATATGTATGGTACAGTCAGCATCAAAAGTAGCGGATAAAATAGCGTTTCATAAGTATCTACCATTCTGTAACAGCTTAACAAAAAGTGATGTATTTAATATAGAACAACAAGGACTGTAAAATATATATTTTTGAACGCGAATTTTAGAAAATTATCTAGTTTTGGAAAAGTTATACGGAATATCAGATACTTTTGGCGCGTTGTTTCATCCGCTACTTTTGATGCTGACAGTGCTACGCTCTTATTACACTGGAATAAGATGTTATGGGACATATTTTTGAGTAAGATGTGTACACCCATATTTTTACACTTGACTGTACTATTATTATGTATAGCATGCGTTTGATAGTAATTCGCGTCGGTGTTAACAAAATTGACTACTGTACAAGGCACAAGCGCTTTACCTGCGTGCCTAGTTGTTCGCCCCCTCTTTCGCCGTGGCGTGACAATTTATAGCCTATACAGTTCGTGCAGAACTTTAGCTTTAAGGTTTTTAAAAGAACGCTATTCCGACGGTTTGTGAAAGCAACCTTGAGCATACAAACAACATAAACATAATGAACCGTATAGATATTGAATTAGTTTCTTAAAGTATTATTTATTTTCACTTCAGCAGCTGGAACAAGGGTAATTTGCTGTTTAAAAACAGTGAGAAAAATCGCATTTTGCTCACTGAGTGAGACAAAATAACATTCAAGTGACATTTATATTCGAATGTCATTTCAACGTACGGGGCCTAATACAAGTTCGAAATTTTTGGATTCTATTGTCTTTGTCCCTTTCACGTCATTAGCAAAAAGAGAGAGACATAAATATGCATACCTAATTCAACGGTATATTGACGGTTTATATTAGACCCCCGAAATAAGTCAGACCGCATCGTTCCAAAACACCCTACGAGTCCTCAATCGTAAATATTAATTAATGAAATAAAAGTTCAAAATTTAATAAAAACTCCATATTTTACGTATTTTATTATATTTACAATCAAAACAATGAACTTTAAAAAATACGCAATTGTTGAGCAAAGTAAATAATTATACTTTTATCGATCTCTACTATAGTTGACAAATAGTTGTATCCGCAATTCGGACCGTATCTTACAAAGTTATTTTTTACAAAAAAAAAATTGTGGATTGAACTGTCAATTGATGTTCGTTACTTCATTATTTCCGTATTATTTTATTGAAATTTCTTTCGTTTTGTTTTATTGCGGTAATTAAACTTAATTGTTAGAATACCTTAAGAAAACATTAATGAAATAGTGATGAAGACGGATTAAATTTTTTCAGGTTGTATTTTTACCTTTCAAATATGTTCACACTGCTGTCGTGAAAAGTTTTGTGTACTACACGAGATCAAAGTTATTTACATCTCGTGCGCTTTGGAGTCCCTTACTTCGCTCAAGATTCTAAATATGATTCTAATAATGATGATGATCTATTATAGAATCTTTCGCTTGCACGGGACTCAAAATAAGCACTCGAAGAAATATCAAACTTTGCCCTCTAGTTGTACAAATAACTATTAACGTCAAACACAATGCTGATTAAATATTGCCATTAGTGATGCTAGCCCATATGTATATAGTATTTTTTTTTACATTATAATTCATCATCATGTCAATCTGTTTTAAACTATTTCATGTAAATCGTCTACATATTTAACCTCTTCCTGAGCATCGAGTGTACCGTGCAAGAATAGGTAGATTTAATTTCTGGCCTTGGTTATATTATAGTAGAATGTTGACGTTTTATCTAACATTTAGTTTGGTAAATCAGTCATTGGGTTAGCCTGTGATAATAAACTATCTCTGCATTTATGTTCACGGCACCAATCATGGAACATTTAAGAGAAAATTTGGTTTTTTGTTCCAGTCATAGGATGTATGGCGTCATTAATTTTCAAACTAACAAATATCAATGAAAAATTGAAAATACTTCCAGCGAATAAAAACTGATGGTAAATGCCTTTTTTACAGGATTTGTCTATACCATCCCATTACTGGTGCCTGTTCCATTATAAGGGTGTTTACTATACACAGTGTTTTTATTGAATTCTGTTAACTTTGTCGTATGGCTAATTATGTTTAAGAAAACTAAATTGCATGGTTAATTTACATAAATATATATTTTTATTATTTTTCACACAACATAAGTAAATGCTGGATATAGCGTTGTTGTAACACAAGCATTATATTTATGACATATTATTATCAATATCATTTCGAATATCCATAATCCGCGATAGTACATTGCGTTTAGTAGCAAATGTATGAACTTGTACTAAACACTAATCAATATGTAAACAGGCCCTGAGGCAAATGTACAGTCAGCATCAAAAGTAGCGGATGAAACAACGCGCCAATAGTATCTGATATTCCGGATAACTTTTAAAAAAATAGATAAATTTCTAAAATTCGCGTTCAAAAGTATATATTTTATAGTACCAGTTGTTTTATATTAAAGACATGACTTTTTACTAACCTGTTACAGAATGGTAGATACTTATGAAGCGTTATTTGATCCGCTACTTTTGATGCTGACTGTACACGCTCGAAAAAAAACATTCAAAATGGAATTAATCAGAATATGCATGTGAATATAAATATATCCTTAAATTCCTTGATATTAACGGAGTTCAAAAAACACAGTGTATATATTGTCCAGATGTCTTAGTTTAGTTAAGTATATAAGAACCGATTAAGGATGCTTATAGAATTATTTATCTGTTGCTACTAGTTCTGATAGGTGTTGTCACGTATTTTAATTTAGTGTAATAAGTATTAAAATATTCATTATACAATAGGCAAATAAAAAACACCCACTTCTCCCACTTTGTTTTTTCATCAGAGGTAGATATTTATGGACCCAATAGAAAAGTCAAACAAAGAGCAAACTATTAAGTATACTGAAGATTTATTTTTCTTCTTTTTCTGTGACCGGATATCTAACTCTCTTGGGCTTCAAACCAACATGCAAACTTAGTATAATAGGTAAAGTAAACTGTTAAGTCATTGTAACTTTATTAGGTACACGTGTGGAAATAGGTTCGTGTCATTTCCCTTCTAAGGCTGCTTTTCGACCAGAGATGTGCGAAAATGCGTAATCGAGGGATACGTTTGTTAAGAACCAATAGAAACTTTTGATTTGTTTTAAAAACACATTCCTCGCCACGCATCCTAGCAAATCTCTGGTGGAATTGCCTCATACAACAGAGTTATGACAGAAAAAATGTTTCAGCTCTCCTAGGTCTCCCCTACATGTCTCCTCTTCTTTTAACAAAACATCAGTTACGTTTAAAATTAGTCCATCGCTAGTGCGTAGTGAAGTCGACCTAACAACTTACATCTTTAAAAAAATAAGTAGTGTGCAATCAGCTTAAATTGCGATGGTAATCTGTTTTTCAAAGGAACTATTCGTATAGGTCGCGATCAGCTAAAATTAATTGCAATTTCTGTTAGCTATTGATAAGTGTGTAAAGGGGCGCCAACTACTTTCCGCACGCCGTGTAACAAAAGCTTGTCCGATGATTAAGTTTCGAAGAAATCTTTTTGTGTGGGTGTTAACAATGAGTTTAACAATATATATGTATATACGAAATGTACACGTGTGTAGAAAAAAAAAATCGTGGGTCAAATTGAGGCATTTCATCGTTATTATTTATCTTAGTAACAGATTTGCAGATATATCTGTTGTATGTATAACTTTGTTTCACCCACTTGGTAAAGCCGTTGCGAGAAGGTGTAAATTGATTAGGTACATAAAAGGGGCTCCCTCAGGAGGCTGCTATTGGAACCAACCAGGTTCTTGATGGTTATAGAATGTCGGAATATGGCGCTCTAAGTGCCTTTGCTTATTGTTATTTATTGTTAGGATCTACAATAGGAAAAGTATTATTGTCGCCCCCCAACTATTTACACTAAAACGCTATACGAGTACAATTCTATTCTGCAATCATGTCACTATTTCTGTCATATTACTCGTACAGTCAGCATCAAAAGTAGTGGATTAAACAAGGTGTCAAAAGTTTCTACCATTCTGTAACAGCTTAACAAAATGTGATGGTTCTGTGTGGAACAATTAAGACTGTAAAAGATATACTTTTGAACATACATTTAAGAGATTTATCTTTATTTGGAAAAGTTATCCGGAATATCAGATACTTTTGGCGCGTTGTTTCATCCGCTACTATTGATGCTGACTGTACCTACCATATTTGCAAGTAAAAAAAACTTTAAAAGAGGCTGAACACAATCTTTTGTATTTAAACTTGTTTCATGCATGGTGAGTCCAAATCTTTGTACTCAGAACGTGCAATTTAATATGAAACATCGAATAAATTTAAATAATTCCAGAGGCGTGTGCACAAAAGGTTACAAATACAACATGCAAAAATAATGCAGTGATTTAATTTGCACTACACGGTTTAAAAATCATCTCTTGAATATTTAAAATCTAACAAATGATATCAGGAATGTATTGAACGAGGATAACAAACAGGAAAGAAAATTCGTAAAAGACGCACACGTGTGATTTAGGGATTTGTTTACTAGAGCAGTTTCTTTTTTCGCACGGTTCAGGGTATTCTATAAATACAACAAAAACTACGAAAGTACCAACTTATGACAAAAGTAACAAAATATCAGTTGTTAGGTAAAGTAATTTAAAAATACCGGAGTTATGAAGAATTTGCGATTCTATTTCACGTAAAAATTTATTGACTTAATTTATTGTACATATTTAATTTCGATCATAATTGTAATTTTTAACCAATGTTGACAGTGTATGATTAGTACCAATAAATAAATCTCTCTATCTGTCTATTTTAAATTAAGTCTCGACCTCTAGTTAGGGTTCTACTACTTCTACTAAAGTAGTAAGTAAAGGTGATATTAGGTTTTCCGCGCCCGTCTTTAACTTTCAAATACTTACTTAACTACATGTACATATGTACATAAAGATATCGTGATCCAAAATGAAGGGGGAAAAAATATCAAAGAGAACTGGAATAAAAGTTAAATCGTCATGTCTCCCCACGGTAATATGCGGTGTGCCGAATATGACTACGTCATGAATGAGATTATAGCCTATAGACTTCGTAATTTGAATTACGTACGGACGTGAACGATCGACGCATTTGTAAGAAAGGCTATTGATATTCAAAAAGAGCTTTAAATGGAATAAAAATTGGAATCGTTGCGTATGAGGAGTTCGGATGAGCAGACCGGCGCGGCGCAGGCAGACAAAGGGGGTAAGCTCCCCTTAAAACGAATTCGTATCGTTGTGGGTAATAGGGTAGGATTTAGCCCATGAAAAAAAAGATTACGCACTGGGTCAGGCGGATCTTTTCACAGTACTCCTAAATGAAACAGTCGTCCCGATACCCTTGTTTGGCTTGCAGCGCAGCCGCGGTCTCCGGAGTATCGGGTGCGAGTGTCGTTGGAAGTATCGGGTGCGAGAGTGTCGTTGGAAGTATCGGGTGCGAGAGTGTCGTTGGAAGTATACATATTATGAATACTTATACATATTCTAAGGATCTTTAGGCAGTTTTTTTAATGTATGTACGATATTAGTGTTTTAGTAGGTATTGAGCAAGCAACGATTCAGTAAGCAATGTACATATAACTATGTACCGTCAACCGGGATGAATAGGGATGGCTGGGGTGAATAGGGACAAAAATTAAATTGAGATGTAACTAACAAATTCCTACACAAATTTTATTTTACAAGTCTACTATTATTTTCGATCGAATGCTATTATTTGTGTAGGTATTTTTTAAGATATTATCTGGAAAATCACAATCAAAGTTTTGTCCCTATTCATCCCAGCCATCTCTATTCACCCCGGTTGACGATTCCCAACCGTCAGTTTGCGGCGCCTGAGTAAAGATGTTCGAAGGCCTTTATGAGAGAACTGTCGGCACGAAAGGTCGACACCACAGGACATCCGAATTTATGGGTCTACTCAAACTAACCTAACCTTACTAAGTTAAGATCACTGAAAACAATGATATAGTATAGCAAAAACTTATTTTTGTGCTAACGACGCTGTACAATGTACCACTTTCGTACACGTGAGCCCCTAAGCTACAATATTTTTCTTTTTATCAATAACAATACATTTATAAAAGGGCGGTTATTTGCCATTGTCAAATTCTGTCGCAACTACACTCACTATGTAGGGGTAGACGTAATGGACAATAATATCCCCAGTTGTATTCTTAAAGGTCCTTTACGTATCCTTATAACATATCCATCAACGAAAGCAAAATAGAAAAGGCTTATCCGGCATGCGAAACTCAAAGTTAAACTCATATTCCACCGTTTTGTACATATATGATAAATTGTTACTATTAAAACAATTAATAAAATAAGTTATTTCACAATTTTGAGTATTGAATGAAGCTGATTTTTTATAAAAACACAAGCATTCAAGTCTAATTGATATACATTCAAGTCGGGTTTTTCGCGGGACAAAAGGGTTTTCTTAGCGAACCGGTAATAAGTAGTTTTTCAACATTTATAAATTAATGCCCTTGTTGTATCTATGCTTATGGGCATCGTTATTACCTATCATTGTAATTATCTAAAAAATAAAGTTCTCACCTAGTCCAGTGAGGATTAAAGAATTGCATAAATTCGCACGACCCCGAATAAGTAAACTCAGAATGGCCGTCTAGGTTGATACCCCCTGTCTCAACGCTAACTGTGCAAGTCTATGTATTTACCGGGACGGCAGTCAAGCAGACCGTCCAGCACCTTTGCTATAATTTGTTTTCAGTAGGGCTAATATGGTCGGTTCTTTATCGTTCGTCACCATGCCTGTCACGTTCTAATTCTAACAAGTATGTAAGTGCGAAAGTGACGGAAATAGTGACAGGATACAAAAATGGAACCATGCTGCCACTGCAGCAGCTTTCTAAAATGTAATTTCCGTGTTACAACGCTATGTGCAACATTTAATTACTTAATAAAATAAAAATAATTTAACCCCGAACTAAACGGAATTCAATAGAAACACGGCGTATATACATGATTATGCTCGTGACTGTAGCAACATATTATACCAACCACGCGGAAAACAGCATCTCTAAAAAATATACTTACCTAACCTACGTATAACGCGAAATTCGACCTTTCCCTACGAACGTTTTGCAAGGCGAACCACTAAAACGGATTTATCTGACATTTAGCGGGTGAGATTCAAATCGATTTTGGGCGTATGTATTCTTAATCGTCTGGGGTGTTAGACTTTGGTAAATTTAACTGTTTACATTTTAAACAGGAATGGGTACATGTATGTACACAACACAATACATAACACCTAGACCAAAATTATCTGTTTTAATTATAAAGTGTGTGTTACTTTGTGAACTGCTTTCGGCACGTGCTGCATGTCTTATCTACACCGTGGGCCAATTAAATTCGACAGATTTTAACCACGCGTTCCTGAGGTCATAAGGAGCAAACAATGTTATATGAGTTTTGGCTAAATTCGCCAAAAAAAATTTTTTTTTTGCCGAAAAAAATTATTCCTTTTGCGTTTTCTGCACACGACACGTTATTTATTTTTACACCTTGGTGAAAAAAAAATCATTACAACGAATAAGTAAAGTTTTATTTTATTTATTTACAGACGAATATTGCGAGTTTACTTTAAAACTTTAATATCTGTCAGTAGGTATGTCTAAACCAAGTCACATAGTGGCAGCGTCACAGCTAAAAAGGCGTTTTTGACTAAGTTATAAAAGAAACAAATTTTCACAGAAATTGTCATTATCTCTAAAACAAGACCGAAAACATTGTATGACATTTTAGTGTCTAAATGCGGTCAAGAATACACCTTTGAAATCTGTCGGGTTTAATTGGCCCACGGTGTATATATAAAAATGCTGGTCCTGACTGACTGACTGACTGATTCGTCAACGCAGAGCCGAAAGTACAAAAGCTATAAAGTTGAAATTTGCACACTAGGTTTCATTTGTAAAGTGTATAGGTACAGGGTAATAAAAACGGCGTTGAACGTTAGTATGGCGTTCAAGTTTAATTTTGAGCTAGGAAGTTGAAATGAAACTTCGTGAAAAGGTATTATATTAAAATAAAATAACAAGTGATTTTAACGTTTTTGGAATTTTTTCCCCTAAGGGGATTAAAAGGGGGTTAAAAGTTTTATTTTAAGTTAGGAACTTGAAACTTCATGAAATGGTATTAGGTAAAAACAAAGTAATTTCAGTGTTTTTGGATATTCATTCTCTAAGCGGGTAAAAAAAGGGGATGAAAGTTTGTATGAAGATGAAGTTTTATATTATGTTAGGAACCTGAAACTTCGTAATAAGACATTTTCATAAAATACGAGGTAAGTAACTTGATAATTTTTGAAAACTCATCCCCTAATAGGATTAAAAAGGCTTTGTAAGTTTGTAACGGGAATGATTTGAGTAGGGACTTGAAATTAGTAGGAAGAGAAAATATTAGAAGGTACCTACGATAAATAATTTGAG
This sequence comes from Cydia pomonella, assembly GCF_033807575.1. NCBI lineage: Eukaryota > Metazoa > Arthropoda > Insecta > Lepidoptera > Tortricidae > Cydia > Cydia pomonella. The sequence goes on along the minus strand of NC_084703.1, from coordinate 12,477,763 downwards.
TGCTTTTGAAAATTCAGCCCCTTGTAGGGTAAAAAGGGAATAAATCCACACCGTCGAAGTCGTGGGCAACAGGTGGTATATTAAATAAATAAATAAATATTATAGGACATTATTACACAAATTGACTAAGTCCCACAGTAAGCTCAATAAGGCTTGTGTTGAGGGTACTTAGACAACGATATATATAATATATAAATATTTATAAATACTTAAATACATAGAAAACACCCATGACTCAGGAACAAATATCCATGCTCATCACACGAATAAATGCCCTTACCAGGATTTGAACCCGGGACCATCAGCTTCGTGGGCAGGGTCACTACCCACTAGGCCAAACCGGTCGTCGGAATTATAAGTATATATGGTTGTTTACATATGTATTATATTTAATATCTATTCCTTACTATAAGTATACTGTAAGTAATAGATGTGCCTATCTTTTAGGAGTTTTTTTATGCCATTTTGTACAGTTTAGATTTTTACCGTCTCCAATTCTCCCTCAATTGCTAAAAGGTTTGGTGGAAGGGATCCCAGAATTGGATAAGTTCATCGTTGTACTAATTATGTGTGTTTATTCCTGTTTTATGTTTTTTTTTGTACATTGAAGTGTTTTAGAGTCAGACCAAGATAGGTTGGCAGCGATTTTGTTAGTCCAGACGGTGCAAGTGTCAATGTCATAATTTCATAGATATTTGACGTTTAACCCGGGCACCGTTATGGCTATCAAAATCGCTGCCAACTAACTTATTTTGGTTTGACTCTACTATAGTAACTACTTACTCGTATTATGATGTCGGCGGTAATTAAAAATTTAAAGTTTGAGCTCAAAAACAAACGCCAGTCAGATTACGTATTTTGCTGAGAAACGCAAGAGAATCAAATTTCTTAGCCACGGACTTAACCGCAATTGAGTTGAGAAACTTGATACAAGCAAGCGTGATTTTTCTATTTCTGTCTTACACTGCCTTCAAGTCTGTGTCAAGACCGCTTGCTCTTGTGCCTTCATATATGTAAATACGTATTGTATACACGGTTTGTTATACAATGTACGTCAACCGTAACCGCGGCTTTGTTTGCGATACAGCCACAACACATTGGGCGCTGACGACACGTGTCATTTCAAGTACCTAATACAGTACAGTCAGCATCAAGGTGTTCAAAATGAACTGAACACATCTTTACTGTTTATGGTACTCCCATTGGCTATTATAAAATGTTATCGTGTGACAGGGACAGCATGATATTATTGATAGTGTTTTATTATGTTGCCTCTGTCTGTTATTATGTGCGAGCACCATTAGATTAGATAATTAATAAGAGCATGTTATTGTGAATAAGTCACTTGCTTAGCTACTTATGCTGCTGACTGTAGCTGAGATTTGCATCAATTAAAATCATCAAAAACGTTAAGCCCCCGTACGCTCGTGTTCTTCTCTCACTCTCACTGAGCGTAAGCGTGAGCGAGATGGATGTGCGTGCTCGGGACCGCGCATATCATGCCTTTGAATTTTAATTTGTTGTAAGGCTTAAAAAGAAAACAGTAATCGCTATTTCCCTCAAAAATTAAATTACGCATATTTAGAAGCAATTTTCATATTGTTAACTTCTGTTCATAAATCGTTACAAATTATTAAAGTGCGTTATAGACGTTCGTAATTTTTTCGTATCGAACGAAAGTCAAAAGATAGGATTTGAATTTCTGGAGTCCCTAGAGGAAATCTTCAAAATTACTAATGGCAACCGGTTATCTAAAAAAGAGGTACGATTTTTCAAAAACTCCGCTTTCCTTACCTACAGCAACATTGTGTCTATAATTTTGATTTAGGCCTTACTTTGCTGGCAGTATTTTAGGCAATGTGGTTTTAACAAATTATGGCGTTATTCGTCAACGTATGTCAAATCTAACAAACCGTTGATAATCATTTATCCATATCCGTCATTTTGACATTTGTTTGGTAGAAAGGGACAAACAGAGTTTTGCTAAGTTTTATGAATAAGGGGGTAAAAGGTTATCTTATTAATAAAGTATAAGTAATTACACAGAATAGAAAAAATGCGATGATACAAATAAGTAAATATGATAACGGGCTGGAGCCGATGTCGTACACACCCTGCGTATATCACACTCTAATCAGGCAGATTGTGTGAGAAAGTAATTTGACAAAACAAAAGTAAAAGGGTGAATTATTTTCTGAAGTTCTCAAAGCTTGTTGACTGCCAAAGTATTGTACTAATACGTAGGTAGATATTGCTCTCTCCACAATATTATTCCTGGCTAATCTTGCAAGGGCGCGACACATAGAACAGGGGGTAGGTAATTGTCAAATACTAAATACGTATAGGACAGAGAGTAGAAGGTGAAGGGGGATTGGGAGTATTGGGACTGTTGACTGATTTTAATTGCGTAATTTATAAGTGTAACCTTTATATCATATTGTATTTTTCTCTCTAATATTATGCTCTCTCTGCTCCGGTGTAAAGTTGTAAGTGCCACACGAGAGCAAAGTATATAAGCACCAGGGTGAATCAACTTTTTTTGTTTTCTTATCCTGTCCCGTTGTCCAAGGGACAACAGTGGCACAGTTTGTTTGAAGAGACGTTGTATGCCGTACTATTAACATGCTTAGTAGGGGACCAATTATGGACATTGGTTATAACGACCACAAAAACGCAAGTTTAATACATTTAAGTACCATAAAATCAGTATTTCAATGAACTTTTGTCCCCTGGACAACTAATCGTAACCATGGCAACGAGTGACGCTAAAAAGTTGATTCTCCCACCAACAAACTTCTGAAGGTGGTTGCGGATAGGGTGGAAAGCCCACTTATCACTCATTGGATGTCTATGCATGTATGATCCAATGAGCACTATACTTTTTACTAACATAGGTTATATATTTATATCTTATGGTTACGCACAAAATGTTGTAAAGAAACATATGGATACCAGTACCCCTAGTGTAAATAAATTCGATTTTGAAACGTGACGTACGCGTTTGCGTTTAGTCTCATTTTGTATTGGATTTAGAAAGAGCGCGCCAAGCGGGACGTTTTGGAAACTCCAAATCCTATACAAAATGAGACTTAACGCAAACGTGTTCGTCACGTTATGATGTCGATAAAATTTACACTGGGGTACTTGTGTCTGAAATAAATATTTTCATTTTTATTTTCATTCACACTCACAGCAAAAACTAACTTCACAAATCTCTTCTCTCTTGTTGCACAAATAACTGTTACATTGTATTCCAATCAACTTAACAAACGTAATCGGCTCACGGATGATTCATACCAATATGTAAACCTATGACGCCGTCAAAGCCGGCTTCAAGGAAAAGAACCTTTTGGTGGTGCTCCGAGGCTCAAAACCCTGCTTCAACTTTCTAGGGATAAAATGTTTACCCATTATGAATGTAGGTAAGCCGATTACGAAAATTATTTGAACAAAAATTTCGAGGGTTTCAAAGGACGGGGTATAGTCAGCGTGCAGCGGTCACAAACATGTATACATATGCACCTTATTCAATTGATATAAGGTGAAAATTGTATAGGATGGTACACGAAACGCACCAATTCTTTGCCAGTTTTCATAATTATATACTGTAAAGAGCCTAAGTAAACTTCCCAGAAACTATAGTACCTATAAACACCCGCTTGAAGTAAGTTGGGTGAGGTTAGTTAAAACGGTTGCTGAGCTAGTTCTTTCTATAAATTGTCAGCAAAACGAGCAGCCATCCAAGTTATTATCAGTACTGCTATTAAAATTTTAGCAATGAATGTTCAAGATCATCGTTTCATATCAGAAGCTGAACAAAAGGCTTTATGTTCAATTAGATTCTTACAAAACTTCAGCTTTATTAAACCTTTCATTTCTATGAACTGTATAAAAGAAAACAGCCAGAGACAGACAGAGAGATATTACGGAAACAAATAAATTGTACACATTTAACCGTAATACTAACTTACACGTACAGTGGCGATAAATAAATAATAATATATCATATTTATTCAGATACATTGCATGAATTATTTAATAATTTCACAAAAATGGCATTAGGGATTTCGATGAAATTAGAATATGAAAAGGGGGCATGAAAACGATAATTTGATCAAACTAGGGTTAATTTTTAAATAATTACATAGCTTACTCGAGTTTCCGCGGTATCCCGGTGGGTATTAAATTGTAATGTAATGATATGATGAAATTTTTAATCCAAAGGCTTTTGAGGGGAAAAAATATGCATTTACATTTTATTGTCGGTAAGATTCGCTTTTGAGTGTTTTTATTAATGAAATCTAATATTTATAACATAGTAACGTATATTATATACATACAATACATACAATTTAATAATTTACTTACAATACATACAGTTTCCACGTGCAGTGGGAGAGGGACGTAAGTATATAAAAGAGAATTTGAAATAGAGGTGGTTTGTCAAAGAAAACCAGTGGCGCCACATCGAACGATGGCGCCATAATCTTTGCCCTATGCCCGATACAATGGCGGCACTTTTTGATATATCACAAATTTAACACATTTCAGGGAAATAATAAGGATCAAAGTCAAATGGCGTTCTAAAAATCTTAATCACGTGTCGAAAGATGACAGTAAATTTACTTTGGCTACAAAGTTTTCTTTGACAATCCACCTCTATTTCGAATCCTCTTTGGTTCATATACATAGTCGTGATGATGATACAACAATAATTTATATGATATTAAATCTAATTTCACGAATTTTCGAATAAATAGCAGTATGATAGATTATACTGTAAGTATAATACTATGTGGTATTAAAGGACCAAGAAACAAATTCCAGTATCGCAAGTTAGAAAGCTTTTACGGAAGGTGATCAATAATTTATTTTATTATATATTTAAACTTTATTGCACGATATAAAATTCTACAAATGGCGGACTTAATGCCTTAAGACATTCTCTACCAATCAACCATTAGGTCAAACAAAAACTATAATGTATAATAATATTGGATTTGAAATGTTTTCACCTACGTGTCAAATTAACTCACACCTACCTAAGGCTTCCAATACCGGGATCCCGGTATTGCTGGATCCCGGGATCCCGTCTTTTTTAAAGCATTTTTCAATACCGGAATTTTTAAATGGAATACCGGGATCCCGTTATTTTCAAAAACAAGGGAAATATGCAGTATAAATCCTTTATATCTATTAGAATGGTCACCCTACCAAGACACAAGTTTGCGCGTTTACCGCAAAAAAGTTAGAGTTTGTCGTATCACCTCGTTTTGAGAGCACTCCCCTGACTGCCACACCCGGTATCGGAATCCTTGGCGTCGACATCTCGAGTGAAGTCCAGTTCCGCGGCCATCTAGAGGGTAAGGCTAAATTAGCCTCAAAAAAGCTCGGTGTGCTCAACAGATCGAGACAGTATTTCACACCGGCCCAACGCCTACAGCTTTATAAGGCGCAGGTGCGCCCGCACATGGAATACTGTTCTCATCTATGGGCAGGGGCACCCCAGTACCAGCTTCTCCCTCTGGACCGCATCCAACGAAGAGCGACTCGAATTGTCGACTGCCAGTGTATTTCGGATCGGCTTGACTCCTTGGCGCTGCGTAGAGATGTGGCCTCGCTCTGCATTTTCTATCGCATGTACAACGGGGAGTGCTCCGAGGAATTGTTCGGATTAATCCCTGCCGCTTCTTTTCGCCATCGCCCTACGCGACAACATTTCCATCCTCACCACTTAGATGGTTGGCAGTCCTCAACTGTGCGTTTTTACAGGAACTTTCTGCCTCGCACTGCTAAACTGTGGAATGAACTGTCGCCTGCGGTATTTCCGGACAGATACGACCTTCAAACCTTCAAGAAAAGAGCGTACTCCCATCTTAAAGGCCGGCAACGCACTTACAACCCCTCTGGTGTTGCAGGTGTCCATGGGCGGCGGTAATCGCTTACCATCAGGTGATCCGTCTGCTCGTTTGCCTCCTCTACCATAAAAAAAAAAAAAAAAAAAAAAAAAAAAAAAAAAAAAAAAAAAAAAAAAAAAAAAAAAAAACATTCGGCTGTATCAAGAAGCTAACTACACGTCACACGCATCTAACTGGCATCTAGACCTCATTTTATTATTGAAACAAGATCGTTGCTATGTGCCAGATATATATTTGGTGGTTGGTGGTGGATGTATTCTGAAGTTTTCTGGGTAATGAATATGATGATAGTGACATTAATATAATTAGTTCTTAAAATTTTATCAAAAATTACAGAGAAAAGAGCAAGGCACTGTGGTATGGTAAACCAATTTTGGCGGAAATTTGATGAAAAGTTTGCTGGTTGGTTAAATTTGACTAACAATGTGACTATTGGATAAAATTATTGCCAATCTGGAGTGTGAAATAAAATTATTACAGATGGAGACATTGATTGTTTAAGGCCAGTCCAGACGTAATGATGATATTGACCAATTTGAACAGAAAAGAAATTGGCGTCGATCTCATCCAGCGTCCACACGTACACAATTTAATCACCAATTTTAGATTTCTGGTGAATTCGAGGGCTCGTAGGTTTTAAAGAAATGTCCCCAAATGTGCATACTAGCGTCGGAAATTGGTATTCTTGCGTTCGTGCCTTCATTTGATCGATCATAATCTTACAATCGAATAAAGTGGAACGGCGAGCCAATTAAATTTTTGCATCCACACCTGATTTGATCAGACAACTAGGCGGGTCCACACAGCGCGAAAATACGCGCGAGGCAATTTCCTCGCGCACAAAACGGCCACCTCGACCGAGGCACGTCTACACTGGCCGTTTTGTGCGCGAGGATGCGTATGCTCGCTCTGTGTGGACCCGCCTATTTAATTAGATTGGCGAGAAATTATTCCCGCCTGGATCGTTTTACTAAAAGCTTTTACTTAGGATATATCTGGTTTTACAGTGAGCCTTAGCCTTTTTAATTCACGTTTTTAATACAACTATACATTTTTAAGCGTTTCGACTTTAATACCGGGATCCCGGTATTGATGAAAACAGTTTCGGTATTAGGTAATATCGGTATTGTGAGAAGTCCGGTATTTGGAAGCCCTACCTACCTACCTATTAATAATGTAGCCTGTTAAAATAAGCCTGATGAACATCATGGATATTCATCAGCCCAAGCGGTAGGTAAGTACTGGGAATTCTTTAAGTTTACTGTATTTTTCATTAGTCTGTGAAACTGATTTCCAAGAAAAGTTTTCTTTTCCGACACAAATGAATACAAATTAAATATTTTTTGATACAATTGGATGGTAGGCATAATCTTTGCAATTATTTTGTAAGTAACCATACATATAAATATAAATTGCAAAGAAATGCCCAACCTGTACCTATAACTCGTGTCGAATGTCAGGAAAGGGTCCACCTTTGTCACACTACTCTCGATGTGACAATGACATTCCGATCTGCCAACTTTATTAGCTACTTCCTTCCTGCCAGTCTATAGGTATATCACTTACCAAAGGCCGGCGCCATACCCTTACAAGCAATTGTACGCGTACAATCGAGTTTAAATTGACGCGATGCAGAATAGCATTTTAATAGTATTTAACGAGTAAGTAAATGTAAGTACGTATTGCGAGCGAAATTATTGAAATGCTTATAAATAAATAAAGAATAGAAAGTGAATTGAGTATATTTAGAATTTTCTGCCTAAGTTTCTAAATGTCAGCTTTTGCTACTAGCCGGGCTACTAGGATCTTTAACAAGGGTTGATTTTGTATCAAGCAGAAACGTCTGCGAACGATGCTTTTTAGCTTAGAAAGAAATAAAAAGTGGAAAAATTCACTGTCTTGGGTGGGACTTAAACCCACGACCACTGGTTCGTGCTCTACTATCTGAGGCAAGACATAGAGAGACACATCCAAGACAGTGAATTTTCCACTTTTAATTTGTTTGTAGTTTAACACGGATTATTCGGAATTCCGGAGGACTTTTTGTTTTACCCCTGTTTTCAACTTACTTCAAAGCACCTTACTTACTCTTTTACCTCAAAACAAGCTATTGATTTATTCATATAATCTATGAGTAATGCCACTCTACGTCAGATGGGTGTTACGGTGTGTCAAATGTACAAAGAAATGAGGGAAAACCTTTTACGAAAAGTATTTTTTCAAAAAATAACGGGTGATTTATTAGAGGTTTGGTTTTTACGGTTTCTAGTGATTGTCAATTTCGATTGTTAGCCAAGGGCCCCACGTCATCTGTTCTTTTTGACGCCACAGCTACTAGTATCACTTCTATCTCTTCGCTTTTGTAAAAATGCCATTTGTCAATAAAGGACAACCATACGGTAGACAAGATGAACTTCAAATCAAGTCGTAGCCATTTTGGTGGTTACACGGCTGTGTATGTGTAATTTAATGTCGTCGCTGATGTTATTATAAATTTTGATGGCCATCATGTTTGGGCTAGATTTATGTAGCTTTAGTACAGAACTTGTCGGTGGCGCCAGGTTATTCTTAAATCTACTTTCAAAACGTCGTGGACGGTCGCCAATTTTTGGAAAGAATTCCGGGTATTTCCTGACAAATTTTCAGATTTCTAAAATATAAATTGATGTTAACGTCAAAATTTTGTATTTTATAAAGTAGGGTCTACAATTGTTGGAGTCTGTCGTATTGGCTAGTATTCGTACGCACTTTTCAGGGTTTCGTAGCCAAATAGCAAAAAACGGAACCCTTATGGATTCGTCATGTCTGTCTGTCTGTCCGTCCGTATGTCACAGCCAGTTTTTTTCCGAATCTATAAGACCTGTACTGGGAACCGCATTAAGATTTTCACACAATAGTAGAAAGAAAAACAATAAATTTTGAGGGTTCCCCATACTTAGAACTGAAACTCAAAAAAAAATATTTTATCAATATCATACGTGTAGGCGGGTATCCATGGAAAGGCAATATCATACGTGTAGGGTATCCATGGAAAGGTCTTCAAAAATGATATTGAGATATTGAGGTTTCTAATATATATATTTTTTCTAAACTGAATAGTTTGCGCGAGAGACACTTCCAAAGTGGTAAAATGTGTCCCCCCCCCCTGTAACTTCTAAAATAAGTTAATGATAAAACTAAAAAAAATATGTGAAGTACATTACCATGCAAACTTTCACAGAAAATTGGTTTGAACGAGATCTAGTAAGTATTTTTTTTAATACGTTATAAATGGTACGTAACCCTTCATGGGCGACTCCGACTCGCACTTGGCCGCTTTTTTTTTTAAACAAATAGATCATTGATTTGTTTAACGAATTGTACTTAACCGATTTTGATGCGGTATTCAGATTCCGATAGGAAATATGTTTGACTTTATTATAAAGTACTTATTTGCAGAAATATTTCAACGTGGAAGACACTTTTTAGTAAATAATTTTATTTTTATTATTGTACACTATATTTCTTAGAAAATATTTTGTGTATATTTTTAAACATTAAATAAAGCTATTTTCTTTCGATTAACACACATTTTATCTTAATTGGTTGATTTTTACACTTGACTGTACAACATTTCATGTCCCAGCATTAGGTCTTAACCGGTACCGCAGCAATTTATCAAGGAAGCTGATGAGCGGTCCGATAACTCATAAAAAGGTCTGAATCCACTCAGTCATCCGCTAAATGAATGGAACGTCGTCTGCGATGTAACAACCTGGACTCTTACCTTAATCCGGTGCAGGACACCCCTAACGACTCGCTGACGAGTGACGACGGTAAGCCGAAAGCCATACGTTACATTCCTCGATTAAATGAGAAAAAAATCTGTCTCATCCGGGACCATTCGTGTTCTGTCCCGCATACTTGTCTAGGACATTTATTAGCTCCATCCGGACGTAAACCAAAGGTCCGTCCCCGGCTCCTACGTGCGGCACGGCGGTATCCTTACATAAGTAGGTCATAAGTTTTTGATTTGGTTAATTATTAATTAACACACTATAATTAGTAGCCCAGTAAAGATACTGATGTGCAAAATATTAAATTCTAATAGCCAGATTGTTTTAAATATCATTCATATGAGATATTTACGGATAACATATGCAACAATCCCACAAACATTTCACTCGGAAGTAGGTAAATAATAAATCCTTTTTTATATCAAACAATTATTGTTATTTGTATCAGGAACCAGAGCGACATCTTTGCCTAAAATCAGTAAAAAGCAAAATCAATGAAAATATATACATGTTAAAAGATAATAATATAAATTGGCTAAAAACAAATAGTAATCAGTTCCAGGGCGGGATGAAAATAAGTATAATTAGCTTTAGTAAAAAGTTTGTTATAAAAAATCTACTTAATTTTAAAATCGTGTTGGAAATTTGATTTTGTTGTCTTGAAACTATTATAGTCTTACTGGTTATGGAGATCTTTGGCCAAAAAGCTACATTTTGACATGGAAGGAAGCCTTTTTGCACAATGATAGTGGATACCCAATAAAACGATAGATTTCGCAGCACCCGTAATTTCGTCCCTTAGGATCCGAGGTAAAGCGAAGTCACTTAAGAACAGAAAAAAAATTACAAGTTTTTACAAATCAACCGATTAAGATAAATTTTGTGTCAATCGAAAGAAAATAGCTTTATTTAATGTAAAAAAATATACACAAAATATTTTCAATAAAAAGAAAATTATTTGTCAAAAAGTGTCTTCCACGTTGAAAATTTTCTGCAAATAAGTACTTTATAATAAAGTCAAACATATTTGCTATCGGAAACTGAAATCCGCATCAAAATCGGTTAAGTACTTTATATCAAGATTCATGTTCCAGAAGTTGGCCTAGTTTTATTGACATGACGATTTTTTAGTTAGTGACTACTTCTAAGTATTAAGTTCTAACTATTTTGTGTTTTCCTTATTTATATACATATATTCAAATTCGTTAAACTAATTTTACAGCATTGTGTTTAAAAGTACTTTAACCTCTACCGAATTTTGGGCAAATAAAAGTATAATATATATTTTGATACAGTTGCTCAAAAAGTGCTACTTTACGTAGCTGTTTAGCGTTCGCAAACCTGTTTTTTGCAAACTAGTGCTTTTTTACTTTCACAAATTTACAACGCAGACGGGCACCAATTTGGTCGGAACTGAGCCTCCTGAAACGATGCGAATGCAAGCCCGCCCGCGACTTCCGAATACCGTCACGACTTCGGAAATGGTCTTCAAAGTAAATGACGATGGAAGGTATCTGAAATAGCTACCACTACAGGTATCTCTAAATAAAGAGTACATCATATCCCTAGTGAGGAATTATATAATAAAAAAATCATCTATAATACCAGGACAACGCCAGGGTTTACACATGTGTGCAAGTTATGAAAGAAATCATCGAATTGATCTATGATTTAAAGCCCAATCCACCTTATAGGTACGCCTGATCTCGCATCATCAGACTTCCACCTATTCCCTAAGCTCAAAACATTTTTCAGTGGACAGAAGTTTTCTACAAATGATGACGTCACATCCACTGTACAGGAATTTTGCAGGCCTCAAAAGAAGTCATATTATGGAGAGCATTACAACGAAGATGGAATAAGTGCATAGAACTACACAAAGACTACGTCGAAAAATAAAATGTTATGCACCAATCATAATAGTAGTTTACAGTACAACTACTATTATGATACATTTTTAAGTATTTTTTATTAAGGTTGTTACCTACTTATCATCCCGACCCGGATTACAGTCAAACCTGGATAATCTCAAGAGACCAGCAATTTTGTGTCAATTAATTAGGTTTTTCATTTAAGCAGGTCGTACCGAATATCTAGGTCCAAAAAATGTTGTGTTAATGAGGGCTAACGCGTTTAAAGGGCTAACGCCGCTAGGGGCACTAGTGTAGATGGAGCTCTTTCAAAATGTCAAATGCACAGTATTTTTGGAGGTTACTAGCTTCTTTTTATTGGGTTTTTTACACCTTATTTTAATTGTGGTAAATCTTTTTTATTATTATTATTATTCATGGTAAACATAAGATACAGTTCAATAAATGTTAGTGGTTTAAAAAAGTGCCAAATAAAATATGTGCAAAATTAAACAACTTTAAAAAACGGCATATTTAGACGTTAAAATACTTTTGTGTATATAAGAACGTATATTTTTTTTAAATAAGCATAGCAAAATTTAGAGAGATGTTTTTCTGGACCACCATCTACAGTGGCGCCAACTGGTGAGCACAAAAACGGTAGCCCTCATTATAGAGGTTCTCGTTAACAAAGGCTACGATCTGACAAATTTATTTTATGGACGTGCAAAACCATTGACAGTAGTTTTACTAACTTTTCTGATTTACTGGTCTATAAAAATTAGTGTATTAAATAAATTAATTAATATTATGGGACATTAGGGAGTATTACTGCAATGTTCTGCCGCCAGTTACAAAGGGCATACCAGTGACAGCTCGTCATTAGATTTGTTGTAGTCAACTCATGGGAGTGACTTAGGCTATGTTAAAATTATTATTTAAGTACTTAATACGTATAGGTAATCTCTACAGCTCGCGTTCAAAAGTCCGGCGTTATTCGTAAACGCGCTGCAAGCCTCAATTAAGTACTAATCGCTTGCCTTAATCTGTCATTTTACTTATGTATTTGTAAGATAGGGATAAAACTTAAATTAACTAATTGAGACTTGTAAAGTTTTATGAATGAGGGAGGTCGAATTTAGACTGTCGCGAGGCATTGCTAACTTAAGCCAAAAAAATGCGGTTTAACTCTACGTAGACATGTTCCTTTTTGTTAAGATATAAAATAAATAAATAAATAAATCATTTAGTCTGGTAAAAAAAACCCTGATTTTACAATTTTGTTTTCTTCTGCCAAACTGTAAGACAGTTTGTTGGCAGAGGGAACTCCCTTAAATACAGATGGGTTAGCTTATTGCCTAGTTAATTAATAAGTAAGTACGGTACATCTTATAGCTTATTGTGGTGGTAATTTAATTTTGTTTAATAGAAACGTTTTCAATTTACATTTAAACATCCTAAATGATTTACATTCCCTCATATCATACGGTATTTCATTATACAATTTGGGGACCAGATACTTTCTACTTCTTTTTCCATAATAATTATTACGTTACGACGGAACCTCTAACATTTTTTTACTTATTGTTCTTGTTAATCTAGGGCGATTAATATAGTTTTTAAATTCATCTTTATTGAACTGCTCTAATGCCAGCAACATCCCTACTTCCTCATGCACCGGCAACATACGGCATTCCACAAATAAATCCTCATAGACACTTTTTTTACAGCGAGTTTTAGTTTTTTTGTCTACTAATAGTTTCATAAAGCGTATCTGTAATGATTTAATCCTGTCTAAATAAGTTTTAAATGTCCTACCATAGCATGTCAGACCATACTATTGAGATATACTATTGAGGCGTAGTATGATCCTTTACTTTTGATGCTGACTGTTTTAGCTACTTATGACTGACTGCCTTCGCTCGGTGTCGGAACCACAGAGCGCCAAAGGTAACGACGTCAGAACGAAATGACCCGAGAGCTATCATCAGGTGGTTTAAAAGCAATTTACCGTGTCTACTCGATTACCTCGCCATTTTCTACGTAAATCAAACCACTTTAACATCGAGTACCTATAAGGAAGTAGCAGGTATTATTTGTGTGCGCTTCCGCGACCGACATTAGCAGTGGGTTACGGCTCGGCTCTTTTATTTCCCTTTTTTCTTTACAAATGGGAATTCGCTCTCACATTATTAGATGTCTATACCGGCGTGTACATTCAGAAGTTTCTTGTCTATTGCACAATTATTTTATCGAGTTTTACTGCGAATATAACGTATTTATAATTCAATTTTCTTCACAGCGAATTGCGATATGTACCTAGTGGAAGGTCGGCTAAGATATTGTACCGCCGGCTAAATCGCACTACGTGTTAATTTCGTATTAAAAAAACCTATTTTATTTTCACGAAAGGCACCAAACAGTGTTCCTAATTTATACAAATATGAGTCAAAAAATATCAATAAAATCGTCGGGTTTGATGTAAAATTTGATGAGGTTGCATAACAAGTAACAACCCGACTTGTGATCTATAGCCGTACCACGAGTTGACACTTAACTTTTACGTTAGCGACTGCGTAAACTTGATCGCAGTCCATCTCGCTCGCACTGATGGATTGGTGCGATAGACAGGGAATGCGATCGAGTCCACGTAGTCGCTAACGTAAATGTCAAATGCAAACTCGTGGCAACCTAGCTATATGTATAAGTTAAAAATACGCAACTATAGTATTTCACTACAACTGACTATTGTTGTTGTTGTGTGTGTTTGTTGTTGTCTGCCTTTATCTTTAAGAAAAGGCTAACGCAAAATTGAATAATATCATATCATGTTATTAATCATTTTTGAAAGAGAAAATTAAGCATTAATTCTTGATTTTTTTCTTACTTTATATACACCCTACCCGATTCCAAGGCTAGAGGGGTGTATTTTCGACAACACATATATTTTCTACATTCGAAGTGATTATTTAAAATATGTATATACTTCATCAAAATACTTTTTTCAAAACCTTAACCATTATATTTAAAGAACTATCAAGTACTGTCACGTAGATATGTACGAAAAACATATTTCCCATTTTTAGTTACCCTTTTAGTGCCTCCCTTAAAAATATAATATATATTTTACATTTATGTTCTCAACTTAGTAGCGGCTCGAAAAATACACCTACGAGTGTGTTCCATTTTTCATTAAATTTTACAATATAGGTTATGTAAATAACTGGCTGTTATATACGAACAGACAGGCGGACGGACGGACATTACGAAACGATAATGGTTCCTTTTTTGCTATTTTGGCTACGGAACCCTCAAAACAGTCGTTTGTACTATGGCCTACTGACGTAGGTTACAATTTAAGCGACCAATTATTTTTATTGCTTGACCACGTGTATATAAGTATTGTTTAGAGAGAAATATTTCGCTTTAAAACATAAAATAAGGTACAGTCAGCGTCAAATACTTTGTAGCAGTCAAAGTAGCCAAATAGTTCGGTACACCATACTAAATATATGGTGTACCGAACTATTTGGCTACTTTGGTTGCTACAAAGTATTTGACGCTGCCTGTACCTAACTCAGTATAAGATTTAAATACGAGTAGTACGATTTGATCAACTAGTCTCCTCGATAAAAATAATGTTGACTAGATTAATTTAATCACAGAAAGCTCAATTTAAAATTATATGTAGTCAGCATAAATACTGAACATTTAAGTACCATCTACCGGGGTGAATAGAATATATAGCTTAAAAATATATATTAGTAGGTACTAAAATAATAGTATGGCGACAAAAGCGGAGCCTTAAAATATTTCCATATGAGCAGTATTTAAAATGCCGTTACAGCTTTTGTTTATTTTAAGGCAAGTACCAATTATTTATTTGGCAACTGAATTATTATATTAAAGCCTATTTGTGTCGCTTAACTTCAAACTCAGATAAATCCATTCGACCCTCTCAGCAAATATCTACCTTATTACCTTTTCATAATACCAAAATCGCATAATCTGACAGATGGATTTACCTGAGTTTGAAGCTAAGCGACTCATTTGCGAAGCACATTTTAAATTGAAAACGACTATCTATTAATTTAAAAATGAAGTTCTTTTAAAATATTTAGTTAGCAAATTAAAATAAATGCACACTTAATAAAAAAAAAATATCGACAATCATAACTCGAGCTGTCATTTAAATATAAAAAAGATCCTTACAAAGTTATTGCGGTCGTATTTAAACAATGGGTAGAAAACTTAAGGTGTAAATTATGTCGTGGTTAAGATAATTTTCATGAAATAATAACGTGAACGTTTTTACTTAATTTTATTATAGTAATTTTGCCTTATTCAGGCAATTAAAACCGTTAGTTTCTATGAAAAGTTGTCTTTTGAATACTATAAGACCATTTTATATTATTTATTTGTTATATTTCTATACTGGAGTATATTATTTATATTGGTTCTACTATGGGGAACTAATTGTTCATAATTAGGGCACATTGTTCATCTTCTGGACAAATCGGGCCTATTGTGGCACTTATTTATTCTTATAAAAATACTGAATAATGATAAGAGAGTTCGGAGTCAGTTTAATTTCAACTTGATTATATGTTGAAAATAAAAGTCGATGAAATACAATTACAGCTTACGTAAAAATATAGTTGGGGTAGTTGCTTAAATGTTTATATTTTAGTGATTTCACCCTACTCTTCTGGCAATAATTCGTATTGGTGGGGTTCGCAGTTCTAACCTAACCTTTTTTTTTTTTACAGCAGTTTATTTTTTTGGGTGTCTTTGTTCTAACCTAACCTAACTTATTTTACTGGCAATACAACACAAGTCTTATTGAGCTTACTGTGGGACTCAATTTGTGTAATAATTGAATTCCTATAATATTGATGTATAATTTACTATATTTTATTATTTTCACTTAGACTCGACTAGAAACGATATAATCGACGCACGGTGGTTGCTATTAGCCGATAGTTGTGCGATAAAAACTACCCGCGACTTACGCACAAATATGAAGTTTGAGTTCTTACCCGTTTTATTAAACAAACGATGTTTTTTTATAAAAAATAACGTATATTGATTGAATTTTGCTACTTCCGCAATTTCAATACTATCTGAAACGTTGTGCTCAATATGATTAGTTTAGTGTACAACATATGACAACATATATAAAAAATCATACGCTACTATTAAGTGCCAATTTATTAATTTAGACGCGAGACTATCATTTCAAGTTTCTTATGAATTTTATTGGTGGCTTGAATTTGCTGCCGGTTTTTTTATAATATGGTGCTTATATTTGGGGCTAATAACAATTTTTTGGCGCTAAAATATTAATAAATAGCAAAATTATATTATTATACGCCTAATGAAAGTTCTTGTTCAATATTTTAGTTGCCCGAATAATAATAAGCCTTATATAACTACTTTTATTTATCAAATTTTAAAAACAAAATATCCACGTATAAGTTAAAACTAATACGAAGTAACCGACTTTTCCCTAAATTGCACAAAATAAATAAATAGAGATCTCAAAATGGTACCCACTTCATAGATATGTACAATAAATTTACAAAGACAATTTTATTATAACTTGAAGCGTTTGTTTCGCAACTTGTAATTGTAAGTATCTGGGAGCATATAAAAACTCAAAAATGGTCGTTTTCCCAGAGGTAAGACCTAGCTAGATCGTCTTTTCGGCCCCGAAAATTTCATCGAAATCGTTAGAGCCGTTTCCGAGATCCTCAATATATCAATATATATATATATTGAGGAGTGCGGAAAGAGAAGAGTCGTAGAATGTATGAACCCTTACATTCTACAACTCTTCTCTTTCCACACAGACTCTATATCATTATTAAGTGTTAAAGATACAAAAAATAGAAGTACCTAACTAAGAAAACAGACTTTATAACAAAATTCTGGTTGTGAATTGACAAAATTAATATTACGTGTTAGTTTATAAATCACTAGTGAACAAAGTAAAAGCTATATTTTTTTCGTGACTGGTAAAAAAAGAGCCTATACTTAATCGAATGCGAAATGTCGAAAAATGGCGTGTAATAAACGTCAATAACAGAAATAATGTACACGTGCCGCGACCGTACGATACACTCTTCGAAATCAAATTTGAGTACGCCATGAATAAACATGGATAAAAGAGACGCAGTAGCTACCTTTTCTTTCTTATTGCAAACAGTTACACAAGCACATTGAATCGTCAATTGAATGATCTCTTTGCAACAAAGGAGTAATATAAATATGAACGCGAGAGTACCTATTGTGTAGAACTGATATACGTTTACCTTTATTTTAAGGGTTTACCTTACACAATATTATATTGAGTCCTTAGTCGTTGGTACTTGAGCATACTTGAGCGACGAATTAAATTAACATAATAGCTTCTTTTAGCTTTTAATGTATATAAATTGCTTTGTAATAAAATAAGACCGCTACCTATAAAATACCACAAAAAGTTATAATACATATTAGTTAAACACACCTATTTGAAATCCCGGCTCCAATTCAACTAAAATGTTTCATATTTAGGTACTCCTTAATTTTGTAACAATGTAATGTTATGGTAATAGTAATAAAACAACGCAACCTTTATGAGTTAGGGCTCGTTACAATTCCCTTGATGAGTATAGTACAGGAGTCTGTAGAGTAGCGTCGCCAATAAAAGCTTGCGATGGAAATGTAAATTTCGTCATTTTTGCCAGTAACTTGTTTCATATTATTTTGCTCTCTTAATTAAGAACAAATAATCGTTCAATACAAAGTGATTAGTCCGGCTATGTGAGGCGGGATAAAGCCGAAGCAGGCAGCACTCATCAGTAACTGCTGCCGCCCGCGCCCGGCAAACACACAGCCGCCCGTCGCCCTAGCGACTGCGAATAATTACCCCCGCTGGTAACTTTTGATCGATCATGACCGAGAAGCGACTCTACAACAATAATATTTAACTGCAGACAACTGTTACCCATTGATAGAGCCCGTGTACACTACAGCTATTTGATAAATCTTGCACATTCGAGAATAAACTAGTTACCTTCTAATATCAGCTTATGCCATGTTATTATATTTATACCTGGGTACGTTTTTGGCATTAGAAATAATATCACAAGGTAAAATATATGATCTACCCAAGATATAAATAGATATATACGTATATGGATTATATCGTCACAAGAAATCAATGATGCTGTAACCCGCAATATCAAACCTTTACACCAGAGTGAAAAAACATCGAGCAAAAACAAAAAAAAAGAGAATACCTTCTTAGCGGGAAAAGGAATTTGACTGCCTTTGGAAAACACATGTAAATAGATAGTATCTCCCAAATCGAATACATTAATTTGATAAAAAAGATATTTCAAGCACATTTATTTTCAAGCGGGTTACAGCATTATGGTTTTTTTTTATTTGGACCCGCAAGAGTGCTATAACAACAAAATAGTATGGAGGTAATATGCAGAAACCAAACTTAAAGTCGTTTTTAAGAAGAAAGTATACTACGTGTTTGTCCATACAAAAACAGAAAATATTTTTCCACTTCTACATTTTTTACATTCTCCATGATTTTTGAGTATAAAATAAATAAATAAAGATTATATGACATTATTACACAAATTGACTAAGTCCCACAGTTAGCTCATTGAGGCTTGTGTTGTGGGTATTTAGACAACGATGTATATAATATATAAATATTTATAAATACTTAAATACATAGAAAACACCCATGACTCGGGAACAAATATCTGTGTTTATCATCCATCATAGTCCATCGGCGTCATAGGCAGGGTCACTACCCACTAGGCCAGACCGGTTGTCTGTTATTGACGTTAGTATGTTATTGACAAAATGAAAAACTTTTGTAAATTTCCCTTTTTTCCAAAATAAGCATAAAAAAATTTTTCAGACGAAAACTATAAACCTACAATATATTATGCTGAAGCGATCGACATCAAACCCAAAGTGATTTGTTAAGATTTAGTTAGTGGAAAACGTTTTCTCCCGAAATGGAATTTCATAGAAAAAATACCGTTATTTTGCTAGGATCGCAAAGCTATTCTTCCCGCTTAATTGCAGTAGACGAATTATGACCGTTTAGAACGTTTTTGGTCATATATTGGCGATATTATCATTGTTTTGTAGAAGTAGAATCAGTCTGTAGAAGATTGATTTGCAGAAACTATTGTTACAGTTACACATTCCCGACGATATAGATGTAAACCTGCTGACGCGGCAGTGGGCGCCGTCAACAGCTACGCCCGCCAGACTTGCGGCCCCACGGCGTCCTTTTAAGCGCAAGTAATCACAGCTAACCCTCCAAGATCAATAGTAACCTATACGGAGTGAGCCCTGAAATACGTACTAAAACTGAACGGTAAGTAATTTAGCCTTAATTATTATTTTCAAGCGGTTTGATACAAGACATTGTAGACAAAAACTGTTTGAATGCAATCTACTTGTTTTATTTTTGATACATTAACTGGTATGTACTAAATAAAAAATATGTTTTGTTGCTTTTAACGATTTCTGGGAATAGAACAAAATTGAATTAGCTGTTGTGATTTAGTGCGCGATATGATGTTTATTATATTCAGTACACCATGTGGCTTAGGATACTGGCCGGATTTTTTAAAATTACATATCGGAAGACTACTCCTGCCCTTCACAACTTAATTACCACTTGTTTCAATAAAAGAAAAATCAGTACAGCTGCCTTGAAAGGACACCGAATATTAAATCAATTTTTTTTCTGCTAGTGGGACGCCGTAATACGCTTATAAAAAAAAATCTTCTAGCGCCTAAATTATTGAGCCGATTTCAATAAAACAGACATCAGTACAGATCCATAACTGGTACACGAGTACTATGCAATACAAATTTACTAAAATTAACGGAAGAAAAATATTTAGGGCTAAATATTGTGATTGCAAAAACAGATTTTAGGTCTTAATTGGGGTTCAAATGTTTCATAATTAAATATACTCCAGGAGCCGAGTACTATCAGCAGTAAAATACACTATAATATATAATATAATAAGAAACTATATTTTTAGTCAGTTTTCATTACTTACAACGTTTAACATTCTCGCTACAGTGCGTCTAAGCTAACTTTTGCATAGAATAAAGGATGTATCATTATAAACGTCATACCTTTTTACATAGAACTTTGACATTAATGATGACATTTGTACACTTTATCATAGCAAATGCCATGAAGGTGGTCCGACTACGGCTATATCCAACACCGTGTTCTGCTATATCCACCAAAATAATGATTTTTATCTCTAGAAAAAAAAACATTACTAGAAAAAAAGAATCGAAAGCCGAACCGCAGACCGAGAGATAAGCGTTTTCAACAGTATTCCCTTAGCCAATGGGGTCATAAAATCAATTTTACAAAAATAAACCTTGCTTTATCGCACATTTATATAATATACTGCGCTCCTACCGTCACATCGCCCCTAATGCGACACCGGAAAGCGCCTTACACGTAAAAACCGCGAATATATTCGAGGGTGATTTTCCTGCATCTATCTTTTGTTCTTGTGGAGTCCATACTCATTTGACTAATTTACATTCTTAATTAGACCTTTTTGTGGTCACTTTTTTAGTGATTTAGTAGCGAGTGACGACTGACGAAACTGTTGTGAGTTCGAGATTTTCCATCCAACGTTCGAGTCTCTAATTTACTATGAATATAGTTAACTAAATTTTCCGCATATCCGTGGTCTACGTGGTCTACGTGGTCCCTGGAGAACCATTTTTCCCAGTTTGCATGTAGGCATATTCCCTAGAGTTATACCCTGTTTACTATTAATTTTGAAATTAATCTCCTCAGTGGGCTTTGTAATGCGTACTTAAAATGATAGAACGGTTGTCAGAAATTTTGAAATTAATACTCGTAAATATTTTAACTGTCAATACTTAATACTAATTACGGATAAAAAGAGACTAAAGGATGACTCACGCGAGACCGGTATCGAGCCGTGCAACACATCATTTTCTATGACGGCTTAACGGTGATCGCGTGGTGCTTTACATAGAAAACGAGGCGCCGGAAGCTCATACTCGGGCTCGGCCCGGTCTAGCGTGAGTCATCCTTAAGTAAGATCTAGCAACACTTTGCTACTGACACTTTAGCAAAGAACCTGCGCCAGCAGCAAACTCGGTCAGTGCGGCGGCGCTGCGTAGGTAAAGGGGCACCATCCATCCATTTCATAATTAAGGTTGTACAAATTCATTCCTTTTTCCTCTAACTTAGTTACCCGACCGGGGCCCAAGTGCCCGTGGCGTGCGGTTTAACGGGTGAGTACCTGCGTACTTTTATTTTTTTCTGGAAACTGAAGCGGTGCTTATGCCACTGAAAAATATTTCCAAAATCTTTTTTTACTTTGGACTGTTAACCGAGCTTCTTATTTTGCTTCAAACTATCACTTTGCGGTCGACGTAAGTTTAATTTATTAAATAGTAAAATATAAAGTAAAGAATACCGCATGAAATGGGTGTTATATCACATAACACTGTCCGTAGTTCCGTAGTTACTCTTCCGTCACAATAAGCTAAACTGGAGCTTAAAGTATAGTAAATTGTTAACCAAGGAATGAAACGGTACCTTTCACCCGAGTTAAACAAATAGGCAAATTTGCATAATCAGTACCTAATTAAAGTAAGTCTTTTTACTATGAAGGGAAAACTTTTTGCGATAACTCAAAAACAGCTAAACTGATCATGTCCGCTATAGTTTTCATTTAATGTCTTTCTTAAGCTCTACATCCACGATTTTTTTCATATTTTTTGCACCTATGGTTCAAAAGTTAGAGGGGGGGGGACACATTTTTTTTTTCTTTCGGAGCGATTATCTCCGAATATATTTGCTTTATCAAAAAATGTTTCTTGAAAACCCCTATTAGTTTTGAAAGACCTTTCCAACGATACCCCACACTCTAAGGTTGAAGCGAAAAAAAAATTCACCCCCACTTTACGTGTAGGGGAGGTACCCTAAAAAAAAATTTAATTTTTAGATTTTATTGTACGACTTTGTCGGCTTTATTGATTTATATATACATGCCAAATTTCAGCTTTCTGGCACTAACGACCACGGAGCAAAGCCTCGGACAGACAGACAGACAGACAGACAGACAGACGGACATGGCGAAACTATAAGGGTTCCGTTTTATGCCATTTGGCTACGGAACCCTAAAAAAGACTCGATTGTTTTTGAATACTATAGATGTAATTGATATAGCAGGCTAGTTATAGTAATCCTCTGTACATATCCATTGTATATGTATAGTACTCCAGGTCACTAAGCTAAGCCGCGGACGGACAGACAGACAGACTGACATAGCAAAACTATAAGAACCCTATTTTAAGGTTGACAATGGAATTCTAAAAATCAGGTAAATATCTCGAATTGAAGTAAAAATATCTACACTCAAGAACAAAGAAAACGGATAACTACCTAAATATGTGTTG
The DNA here is from genome assembly GCF_033807575.1 of Cydia pomonella. NCBI lineage: Eukaryota > Metazoa > Arthropoda > Insecta > Lepidoptera > Tortricidae > Cydia > Cydia pomonella. Next base: position 12,454,720 of record NC_084703.1, on the reverse strand, counting down.
AAATTTCCAAAGCAAATTATCCTTTTTAGGGTTCCGTACCCAAAGGGTAAAACGGGCACTATTACTAAGACTCCGCTGCCCGTCCGTCTGTCCGTCCATCACCAGGCTGTATCTCATGAACCGTGATAGTTAGACAGTTGAAATTTTCACCTATGGTGTATTTCTGTTGCCGCTACAACAACAAATACTAAAAAACAATACAATAAATATTTAAGGGGGCTCCTAAACAACAAACGTGATTTTCGTGCTCGTTTTTTTTTTTATAGATGGTACGGAACTATTCGTGCGCGAGCTCGACTCGCCCTTGGCCGGTGTTTTATCGCTCTTGACTACAGGAACTACTCGCACTACTAAGATTTTGTCTCAATAAAGAATCTTTATTAAGCCCCCCTTTTGTGTATATGTCCCCAGGTGCCCCTTGTAAATTACTTTAAAAAACGGGAAGGATCCTTGAATTGCAAGGTTTACGTCGTATCGAGGACCGTTGCCCATACTCGTCACAATATTCGCTATAATGAAGCAAGCATTTTCAACGCTTGTAAAAGCTGGATTCTGTGAGTAAATTAAAATACACATCACCGAACAAATTTCATCAAACATTGTGGGTTTCAATTCTCAATGTGCGTACACACAAACAGATACTGGGTCGTCGCGTAGCTATTTTGTAAATTAAACGAATATGAATTGTCTCTTTTGGAAATACGTGAAAATGCTCTCGAGCAAAAGTATGAACAATAAACATTTTTTTTTAAATCTGTACTTAATGTCTGTCTGTCCCAATACATTAATCCAAGCACCTTGTCACACGGCTTAACTTGCCATCGTACCTTTAAAGAGAATCCTTATTAATCCACAGCTTATTGTGGATGAAAAAATAAAATAATCAGGAATACCTATGATCTTTTCAGGAACACAAAGCCCTAAGAACAATGCATTTAAATATTTAAAGTTACTTCTCACTTTCCCTCAATGAATATAGACTCATATTGTCACTATGGACGCATTAAATGATAGTTATTATGCATTTCATGATATAGGCCAATATCAATTCTACGCTAAAAGCGGTGAAGTATGGGTAGAATTGATATTCTAACATGCATCGGAAAACAACTAAAAGTACCTGTTATGATTGCCTGTCTTGTTGCCTGCCTAAAAAAGTATTCGATAGGTACGAGTACATTCGGTTTTATTAGTAGGTAATAAGTAGGTATATTACAATAATAAATAGAAGTGTATGGTGATAAACATTACTTTACACCATATATTGCAATATTTATTACAGCTGAAAAATAATTTATCAAAATGTACAATAAAACGATTTTATCTACACACATATCATAAACCTTCTATAATGCCTTCAAAATCCATAAATAATAGCCAACATTACGATAAACTGTTTTGTTACAACAAATTTCTTATCTGTGATAATGTTGTAATTGCATCATAACAACATCAAAATCGATTTGGTTATGACATTCATATTTGGAACATCTCTGAAAAAAAAGCAATTCGATTTGACCTCTATTCGAATATCAGTTGAGATGCCTTTTTGTTCGAAATGAAATGTCAATTGCATACAATTTTGACATACTCGTATCTCGCATGTTAGTTTGTATCGAGTGATACGGAAATAGGTCTCCGACTCTAGTTTGTCTCTGAATTTAAAAAAAAACTACGAATGCGTGACATGCGTGATAAATGTTTTCATTTACCGCAATTTGACGTACAGTACAGTTTCGTGTAAAATGAGCGAAAAATATTTCGGTGACGTCACCATATATCCGCGAGTTCTGCCAAGAGAGCAACCATGCCCCAACGTTGGCTGTAATTTGGGTTAATGAATATATCATATAAAGTTTATAATATGTATATTATACTCGTGTGATCCTATTACCCACACTCGTGTATTTTAATGCCTTTTATTATGTACCAGTCACATAATAGTACATTACGATACAAGTGCGATAAATAGGAAATTCTAAACGAGTGGCGATAAATTAAAACACGACCGAAGGGAGTGTTTTAAATCGACACGAGTTGCGAATTACCTATTCGCACATGTATCGTACAATGTTTTACAGTACATATGGCCCTTTAAATGTTCGACATAGTAACGTAATATGCTAATTTTCGCACTAGTGCGGTAAAGTAGCACCATATGTACTGTAAACTACTATTACTCCACGAGACGGGAACAGTTATATTCGATAATAGAAACAACTTATCCAAACATGTATATAATATTGACCTTTTATTTATTTTAAGTAAAGGTGAAAAAAAAAATCTTATTTAGGGTAGTTATCTACTTTCTAAGAAAGCTTTATAAATGAAGAGAATCTAAACTAAAACATTTGTATATCTTTCGTATGGAACAACAACGTATTTATTTTTAATTTCCTATATAATTTCCGCAACCGGGTTGTAATTCCACCTATCTAAAAACTTAAACTTAGTTATGGATAGAAAATGATGGGTTCTAGATACCTGTTACTTTACAATTTAATTGCTCATTAATTTGTCGACCAAACGGTAATTTAATCTTTCAGACTAATTGTTAACCTTTCTCGAATATCGATTCCTTGGGGCGAACATTTTACGATTAAGTTTCATTCAATAAAAAATTAAGGACATTAAATTGATTTAGTCGGTACAAAGCAGAAGCTTTGTTTAAATATTTATCAGTAATCCAGGTATAGCGTGAATCGCTTACACTCCCCGCAGTGACATACTAGCAATGCGATAGATCGCCTACGTATAAAACTTTAATAACGACCTTTATAGATACTCTAAGGCATAATTTTAAATGAATATCACCTTAATTGATTGGAGCATATTGCGCGCTTTACTAGAACAACCGTCATTGAGTATTTCAGCTGAGTAAATATATTCTAAACTTCAGCGGCGTGCCGTTAAGTGGTGTAGAGTGCTCAGAGTCGTTTATACTCGGTTTCCATTACAGTAAATTCTGCCAAACAATTTTACAGGAATCTAATGACCGACGGCGAATATCTTTTATCATAATCTTTAAAAAAATAAATAATTGCAGTAAAGATTTGTAAGTTGACATACACAGCCTTTATAACATGATTTACAATTCAAATAGGACTCTTAGGTTCTTAGCTATTTCAAGATTTGAGGTTATTAGTTTTTAATATTTGGGTGGTAATACGCTTTTCTATAAAATATATAATTAAAGTTTATAGTCATATTTAACTAGAATTTATTTTATTGTTGGCACTACTGGGGGGAAATATTAAATCTTACATAATATTTTTAGAACTTATTAACTTTGTACCTACGCGTTATTTATGCATCTACGATACCCTTCAAAATAGTCAAATATTTAGCTTTCGTAACTTCATCCACTTTTCACTGCTAAAAATATTAAGTCTAAAAGTCCTTTTTTCGGGTATAATTGGTTTATTGAATCGTTTTTTGGTAAGTGGTCATCTAATTATCTTATTTTGCCATATCATATCGATAAGTGATACGGCAGCTTAAAGTTTCAATATAATATTGGAAGTGATCATTAATAGACGGTTCAATCTACATTAAAATTAGTTAGTTATTCATTGTTATTTATTTGGATTGTTACATGATATATTATATTTAACCGTTATTGGAACAGCGACAATAACATCTAAAGCTGCCTAAAGCCCGGGATTCACTACTGGACAAATGTCTCGTGTCGCTAGCTATGTTGGACTTTACGCAATTTTACAGGGTTTCGCTTGACATGTTTAGCAATATTGCACGAACCGAACCAGTAAGTACTTCACGCCAAGCCAAGCGAATTCACTTTTCTTCGGCTAAATCCGCTCTCGACACAGCGCGCAATGTTGTTTGAAATGTTAAATGTAGTCAAGCGACTTCGCCTTATTCGCTAACACTTGTAGCAGGACATTTGTCCCCCTGTGAATACCCGGCTTAAAAGTAACACCATGTCCCGTGAACCACAAGAGGATAGGACCTACATTTCCATTTGCAGTTTTGGTCTTCATATAAATAAATAAGTCGACTAGAAAGAAGTTTCTACGTTTGATATATTTATTCATGACATGTTGTTGAGTCCAAAGGTTTTAACAAAATCTTCCTCGTTGTAAACATTGTCAAATTATCCCGTCATCTCATATTAATCATAAAATACCATCGCTCATATCATGTCCATCAAAATCTCTTTTAACTTAAAGTAGTACATCATATTATATTCTCATTACATAATTTGAAAATGTTAAACCCAATTATGTACACGGACTATTGGCTAGGTGATATCGACAGTGTGTTAAACATTTTTAGGTACCTAACTAAATGCAAATAAAAAATATATTTGAGGAATTATATCGTTTTACATATTACGAATGTTTTAAAAATCAACATCTAAATCTAAAGTAGAGAAAAATCATATATTATTCGTATTATATTTATTATTATTCGTATTACCTAGCATCGCAATACAGCGGGGAAATGCTGCCAGCATCCTCGGCACCATGCCAAAGGGCCGAGCTATTTAGACATATATTAATTCCTAATATTTTATAAAAAATATTTTTACTGTTTTACTTCGAGAATATATTTTTTATTATTGATGAAGAATATTTTTTCAATGCGAATCAGTAGGGCTCAGATGGTCGGCTTTTAATCATTTCTCACCATGCCTGTCACGTTCTAACAAGTTTGTAAGCGCGAAAGTGACGGGCATAGTGACAAGTGATAAAAAGGGAACCTTGCTGCCACCGCAGTAGTAGTTATTTTATTTATCATAAAAATGTACAAGAAATGTTTGTTTGTGAATATCGTGAACTAACGGCCATGTCAAAAGACGACCACGAATCAAATGCTGAGCTGTAAAAAACAATGCCCGTAAGAGTTCAAGTTCCTGAAATAAGCTCAGACAACCCTATTCCAATTTCTTATTAATTATTTAGCTGCTCAAATTGATAGCAAACAACAAACAGACATTATTATTTTTTATTACTTAGTTGTACCTTTTACCTAAAGTATAAAAAAATTAAAACAGAAATTTAACTCAGATTACGCCAGTTTGAAAATCTTACATGATGATAGATTAAAGACGGCATTCGAACTTAAAATTTTGTTTTTGACTTGATTTGATTTTAATCTAACTTTCAAGTACTGTCAAAGAACAATCACTTTATCATTCTGTGGAATCAGTAGTTGGCATTGTTAACTGGGTTTTAACTCCTTTGAATATTTTGAATGTACGTACAACTTAATACTATATACCTCTATACTACTTATGATTAAACAAGAAAAGAAATGTAATTGATTCAGAGTAACAATGCGGCGGCAACATGTTTGCCTTTTGTCTTTGTTTTCCGTTAAAACATGTCAAAAAACAGAAATTTTAGAGAAATGGAAGCAAGAGTTCGTTTCAATTAGTTTTGAAGCTGCAGACCTTTAATGTAACTTAATAATAAAAAAACTCAAGCAAAGTGGAATTTATTAGTAATTAAGTGAATCCACTTTTTCTTGTTATTATATTATTATCGATCAATCCAAGGGTACCTTTGAAGCCTTAGTTTACTTGGTTGTATTGCATACTTATATTAGAGAATAAACAAAAGATACGCCATCGTGCCACGCGAAGATTATAGTAAACTTTAATTAAACTATTGATGATTCCGATTTCGCCGAATTCTGGAATAGCCTTTAAATTACGAGTATAACCCGTACGATATTACCATGTGTGTAGTGATATTGTTATTATATTGCATTTTCTAAGTTCCAATAGACATACGGACAAAGAGTTTGTGTTACAAGCGTTATTTTTGTAGGGAGGCAATAAAAAGAGAAAGCAAAACTGATAATGATGCGAGAGTAGCACAAAGAACTACTACGCAGTTGGTCGGGGCCCACCCTACGTGGGAATCGAGCCGGTGACCCTTCTTTGTAATAGGCATTTTAGGGTCCGGGATAGGGGACTTTGATGTGAGGGTTGTTCTGTGTGCACTCGCGAAGTTTTGCATCTGATTTTTAACGAAACTTCCAATCAAAACATGTTGTCTTGTCAAATAGATATCCCACCTACCAATTTTAGAAAGGTTCGTATAAAATATTCATATTAACTTTATCCATTGTCCTCGAAACCACAGCAATGCGCCATAAGTATTATAATGATGGTTTTTAGGATTCTGTACCGAAAGGTTGACAATCAGAACCCCGATTTACTAGCCTCTACTGATACTATATATATTTCAAGAACCGATATATGATACATTATTCTTATAAGACATAGGACATCTAACTAATACTAACATGTATATTTCGTTAGTTTAAATGTCATAATAAACCAGCGTTTAAAAACTGAACCAGAAGGAGGTAACTATGGCAACGAGGGACAAGGGAAAGTTGATTTACCCAAATATGTAATATCAACTGGTCAAGCGTGAGTCAGTCTTAATCCTTATAAGGTCAAAGGTAATTTCGAGTTCACTGAACTTCATCGAGGGTGATGCAAAAAAATAGAACAATAGTGTGGTGCGAAACCCTTAGGGCGGAAGACTAACTCGCACTATGTATGCTATCGCTGGTAGCTGATTTCTGGTTTTGTAAATTCAATAGATACCTATCCGTATCCTGATCAAAGTTTAGGAATTACTAAGATAAGGAGTACGGTTCTTTGAAACCTGCCATGACTTTTCCCTGATTTGATAATGTCGCCGCCCATCAAGCATTTCTGAAGTGCAAAATACGTAGAACTTATTTAACCGTAGTACAGTCCTTTTTATGTTATTTTCGTTTATGAATTCTCAATGGCTAAATTTACTCTCCAAGTTAAAAATAGACGGTTCCACGGATCTAAGGCGAAAAATAAAAGTAAGTACAGAGTTTGATCGATAATTCTAAACATCAAATGATGGCGTAGCGTCTAAGGTATGGCTTTCCGTAGTAACGTGACTTGACTTATTTGGCGCTTGTAAGTATACAAACTAACACCCTTCGGTACCAACGTGCTAATAAAAGTTAAGGCAACAAGTGATTAATCAATTAATGAATACGTTATTCTTTCATCACAGGTAAAGAACTATAACAGATTAGAACTGTAGTTACAATAGGTACCATGGCATGCCTTTTGGCGTCCGAAATAGATTAATACCTATGATTTTTACATGTACTTACAACCGCTGTTACAATTTAAGCGGTGACAGCAAGCGCTAACGAATAGTAGGCCTGATGCAGTGAAGTTCGTCTAGTGAAAAACAAATATTTTATTTATTTTAAGACGAAAATGGACTACCGCTTCTCCATACAAACGTAGTCCCAATTTTTCTGTTTTCCCCTCTGGATATTAACATTATAAAATATATTTTTACGCAATTTGATGTACATTAACCACATCTATGTCCCTTCGTTTTAATTTTTCGGATGTTAATTATTACGAGAATTTGGATGGAACTCTTTAAACCCTATAATAGTCAAAACATCGAAATAAATCAAACGACGGGGCATAGCTATGGTGATGTAGAAAAATCTGTAACTAAGGAAGATGTATTTTTAGTTTCAGCCTCCTATTTTCGAGTGAACTGGGTAATTTCTTTTTTATCTTTAGGTTAGTAAGGCCTAAAGCGAACTATTTATTTTAATTAAAAATAAATATTCTCTTTAAATACTGTTTTTTGTATAATTCTGAAGTTAACAACGAAATACAATTAAAATCTGTTATTATTGTCAAAATTAATATTTTTGTGGGCCTTAATGCTGCTAGTGTTCAATAAGACCTAAAGTAGTACTTTTATAAAACGTCTACTTTCCAAGAGTGCCGTAATATTTTATATCTGTTTTGGTATTTGAACTAACTGAAATAAATGAGAAACCTATATTGAGGGCGTATACATAATTTTATTTAAAGTATTTAAGTTTAAATTAAGGTAAAATAAAGTAAGTGAGGCATATAATTTTAAATAATGTAATAATATTTTCCATAATGTCAATATCCAGGGAGGAAAATAGGAACTACGTTTGTATAAAAAAGCGGCGGTCCACTATCCTCTTTATAATTTTGTCTCATGTAAATCAAACGACTCAGTAATAAGTATGGGTTATCATACTATACATACCCATACTATTAATCTTAAATCTAGTTTATTTTGATCGTATAATAAAGCATAAGAATTATATGGCTGAAAAAATTGATGGTAAGAAAAGTTATCAAAATTACAGGGTCTCGAAGAAAATTTGTCAGTACATTCTATTCTTATTTAGTAACAGTCCTTTCTACAACTGTTACAACTGATAAGTAGGTATATTCCTACCCGAAATAATTTAAAAAGATAATCGATTTTTATTTTGCTTCGTATAATTGGGCATGTACGGGGCAATTACGTATGTACTTATATTTAAATGTTGTTATACAAAATTATTGCATTAGCCGGAAATGCTCTGATGTGAAATAAAATGACTAGACGAGAACATAATTATTATGCATCGATTATATCAAACTTAACGATTTTAGATTTAGATTAAATGATCTAATCCAATAACTCATTAACTAAGCTTTGCGAGTTCATGTATAGGTAGGTATAACTAGTATTTTCCTATCGACATCTTTAAAAGGGAAGAATAGCTTTGCGATCCTAACGAAATAACGAAAACGGTTTCCACTAACTAAAGCTTAATAAATCCCTTTGATTTTGATGTCGGTCGCTTCAACATAATGTATTCTATTTTGATAAGTTTCGTTAAAAAAGATTGTATTGCAAATTTTGAAAAACAGGAAAACCTATATACGAGTATAAACCAACTTTTTGATTTTGTCAATAACATACTAAAAAAACATAGAGAATGGAAAATATTTAGAAGTGGAAACACATTTTCTCTTTATGTATGGACGAGTACTACATGGTATAGTTCCCTCTTAATGTGTTATGTCATCAGACTCTGTATGCATATAAGTAACACACAAAATTAATATTGGTGGTGTACACACACGAAGGTTCGAACATTTTCGATATACCAATTTTCCTGAGCGGACGGAATATATTTTACTTAGGTGCTCACACAATCAGTGTATGATTGGATTCAACCGCGCTTGAGAAACTGATTTATTTTCCAATTGGTACTTTTGTGTTATAAGTACACCTACATAAAATTTCCGAAAAGTTTTCATATGAATAAAACGGTTCGTATAAAACTTGGTAGGTACCTTGAATCAACTTCTCTCTAAAGAATCCTTATATTAACAAGGTATTAGTAACTTATGCTGGAAAGCACCTGACACGATGAATTTCAATGAAGCACCTTGTGATACACTCGTGGAATACGTGCTCGATCACATTTGCTTTTGATAGTGATCCAGAGCGAGTTAGTTTTTATTGACAAAAACAAAAAATAGATAATTTGTTTTAAGCCTGTTCAACCTACCCAATGTCGATACATATTGCTTTTGCGTTTGAATTAGACACATTTGACCGCAATATCTGTCCAATAGGCCAGTATTTTTTTAATAAAATCATAAATCTTAGTAAGATAGAAAATATTGGATCGACATCCGAAGAAGTCCGTAACCGCGTCACGTAAACTGATTCCGTGGGAACCTTTATTCTATTGTACCCATGGAATAGAATTGTGCAGAAAAGACCCAAGAAATGAATTTCTTGCAAAATTACGAAAGACGTTGGATAGAATCTTGAGAAATGGAGCTAAAAACTTACGTTTCTCTTATTTTGATACATGTACTATTCCTGTTATCTCACAATAGAATACTCCTAAAGATGTAATTGTCTGCTACTATGAAATAAGGTGCAATTTTGATACCTAAATGAATTAGAGCAATCAAAATGCAAAATAATTCATTCACTCATCAGAGCATTTATCTTCACAAGTACAACCGGTATTCATATTCTTTATTTGTATTGATCATACATTGTCATAGATGTGTAATTTACATTATTATATACAATCGGTATGTCAGAAATATATAAAATTAAAATCATTGTAAACATTGAGGAATAATAATAATAATTATTATTATTAAAATGACAATAAAGTAACTAACTAAGTAAAAATGCCTTTTGGATCAGGAAACAGTTAATTTCTTTATACTGACGTAGCGTAACGTACCTAAGTAACGTAACGTATGTAGTTGCCTAGTTTTATTATACACCCCTAGACAATTAGGTACGTGAAGGTTGGAAACCTTCACAGTCTTTTTGAAGATAACTGGCAACAGTTACAGATTTGAATTCAGAACTATCGCCCTGCCAGATGAATAAAGATCTGCAGACGAGCATTCGGAAGGTGACAACCATCAAGAGTCGTCGATATTTGTAATCTTGCTAATAAGAAGAAAAATATATAATGTAATATCATAAATCTACATCTGCGTTTATATTCTCCACCACAACCTAGCCGCATTTCCTTTTTACAGTACGTGACTCATCTTTTTTCATGACTAATCTCCTCGTGTAATGAAAATTCGATATAAGTATACATAATATCAATGATTGGCGAAATGCACACGGAGCCCTATCTACGCATACGGACGGCCAGACAGACAGCTGAAGCTTAGTGATCGGGCCCCAGTTGACACCCTTGTGTGCGGAACCCTAAAAAATAATGCTATCCTAAAGGGTGCGGTAGAAAAAGGGACAATTATAATCCAGAAATACTTATTAAGGTCTTTTTTTATGTCAGTGTCTTAGCCACGCAGGCACATTCAATAAAACTATTTTAAAAAAACAAACCGACCTAGTTCCACAGTACGCTCAGAATGGCTTTTGTATTTTGTATTCTATTCACAAATAGGTACTAGCGGTATATAATATTCTTACGCGTCAGTCAAAGTCAATGTGGGGAAGACCGGCACACATGGCATATGAATGTATTGCTGAGAAAACTGTCCCAGTGCAAGAACTCTCGTATTTGCATACACGTCGCTCAGACAGTCGGAAAAGAAGAGCTTCACCTCATTGCTCTACCGACTTTCAGTAAATGGAGTATATGTGTACAAACGAAAGAATGAAGGCCAGTCCACACGGGAACAAGTTTTTGCCAAACTGATTAAATTGTCTGATCAAATTAGACTGTGCGGACGCAAACGCCAATTTTGCTCGCATTTTTCCACCGCCGATTATGACCGATATTACTGATAAAATGGAGGTGCGGACGCAAGAATACCAATTTTTGATGCTAGTATTTACGTTTGGAGGCAATTTTTTTTTAATTTCAAGCGCTCATATATCACCATAAATCTAAAATTGGTGATCAAATTGGAGATTGATGCCAATTTCTTTTCTGATCATCCCGTCTGGACTGGCCTTTAAAAGCGACGAAAATTTTTGTAGACGATCTTCACCTCATTGATATACCTTATGTTCGTCGATTATATTTATGTTACAGAAAAGTTTGTGCCCTACATTTTATTGTATGCCCACATTTCCCTTCGTAGTTTGTTATCGAGTTAGCACAAATGTCAAAAAAAACAACGCAGAGATTGCAGGGATGCAACGCAAAAGCAAACCACTATTGTCGACTTTAATATGCGAGGTGTGTCGCATAGGTTTTATCATTTGTGGTAACACCGCCGCTGGCTCAAGATCGATTCGTCCACAATCCTATTTCGTCACCTTCTTAACTTGTCATTATTGCCAAATGGTTCTGATTCGTCAACTTTCCTACAGCGAATACATCGTCACTTTCCTATCTTATCCACATTCCTTTGCGGTCCACAGTGCTATCTCGTCCAAATTCCTATATGATCCACAGTTTTGGCATTAATGGAAGTTAATCACAGCTCAACAAAACTTTTCAATCAGAAAAAAACAGTACAAAAGTAAATAAAACGTGCAGAAGTTATCTGTTTATAGAAGGCATTCAGGATAATCGGTGGTACAATAATGTTGACAAGCTGCCATTGTGGTCAAAATTAAAATGTGCACGATCTGGGACTGCGGCCAAAATAGTAATGTGGATGAGTTAGGAAAGTGACGATTTAGGAATTCTATGCTGACAACATGGCATTGTGATATGTGGGCGATTTAAGAATGTGACGAAATAGGATTGTGGACGAAACGGTCCTGGCTGCGTAGCCAAGATGCCAATCTTTAACACTCCGTAGCAAACGAAACGCAACTGTCACTGTCGTACTAATACGGAAGTGATAGAGAGATGCTACGCACCCTGAGCCGTAATGTCTAGCGGCCAATCAAAATAGATACTCTCAAGATGACAAAACTCACGTAAGCATTTGTCGCAAAAACCTTTCTTTAGACGAATAGGTATGTGTATGTAGGTACCTAGTTTATTTCAATGATGGTCTATCGTACGTTTGTATGGCGAACTTGCATAATACCTAATGCTCTTGTCTGAACTACTTATATTGTGTGGCGATAAAATTAATAGTAGCTGCCCATTACCAATATCATGCATACATCCGTTATAAAAACCTTAAAAACAATCAAAAAGTCGCAATGCCAAACTGATCAATGATAGTTTTTGAATAAACAAACAATTCGCAAATTGCTCATACAGGTTAAAGTTAAACAAACTTAAGCAAACGGACGAATATAATAAAGAAAAAGAAAATATGACCTACCTTCGAAAACCGCACGAATGACGCTCACTATTTTCTTTCATTTTGCATTAAGAATTAAAATTATTCGCGTAAAGTTTGTCCGTACACATGGCAGAGTTAGCGCGGAGCGAACGCCGAGGCGTGCCGAGAACGCGCGGTCGCGGTGGTGACTGAGGGTTATGCCGAGGGAAGGGTGTTCGAGCGCCCCTCGCCGCGCGGCCCGTCCAACACTCCCCATTGACCAGTTTTAACCCTGGAGTCCCAGGACCCAACTTTTGTCATGAACTCGCACACTCGCACTTTGATCATTTGGGCATCATGCTATTTCAGTATTTATAACACGTTTTGCCTCAACCAAGACAATTAATCTCATAAAACAAACGAAACCTAACTCTGATTAAACATAAGTAATATGATTTTGATTTCTAATGCTCAAAAAATGGGTCGTTGTTGTTCTAAAAAGTGCAGAATATGATACGTTTCTGCACTAGAGCATTTTACTTTACCAGTCCTTTTTTTCTTTCATATTACGATAAGCAATTACAATTTGATATTAAAGGGATTTGTAGTACAATTTGCATTCTGATATTTAACTCCCCATCCAATCATAATACTTTTACTTACCTAAATTGTTAGTTGTAGCCTCAAGAAATAAAATACACATGTATTTTGCTTTCCTCGTATTCAAAATATAAAGTAGAGTGTCTAACTCGGGTGAAATTTTAGTCTAGGACTATTTAACTTTGATTAGGAAAAAAATATTTTTTAAGAAAACACATTTTGCTCACGAAAGTCACAAATTAATTCTTAATCGGTAATCGGAGAAGAAAGTTAGTAATTACCGGTTTGGGGTGTTTTTAATATAAATTCAATTACGTCCGGTCTTAAAACGCTGTTATGTTTGTAAAGCTTACACAACCATTTTACAGAAGTATTTTTAAACAACCTACGTTTCTTTTGTGATACGTTTCATACCAAAGGCTACTTGCCCCAATCTTCTTAGGATTCCGTACCAAAAATGTACAAAAAGTAACCCTTATGGTGCGACTCTGTCCGTCCGTCCGTCCGTCTGTCACAATACTAAATATCTCGAGAAACACTTAAACTGTCGATTTGAAATTTGGAATAGTTATGAACAACGGTAACTGTTACGTATGCTACTGTATGCATGTACTTATAATAAGGTGTCATTGCGAATAAACGTCAGTGCGTATCTGAGCAGCATTTGTTTCACTCATTCCGTTCCGATATATAACAGTAACCCAGTCACATTGAAACTACCACCAACCACCACCACCAACTTTAAGTGTGTTTATTACACTTGAAATTTCTTGAGATCACATCAAAGACACCTTTTTTAAAATAAGAGATCAATTTTGAAATCGGTTCACATGATAGAGAATTATCCTCGAAAACCCAACATATGTGCATTACATCGAGCAAATTAGCTAGACAATTTGCCGATAGATGGCGCTGTACACAATTATACTTAGTATAGGTACTTCTGATCAAGTCTTTCGCCTTAAAGTTATACGAGATAAATCAAAGTTCGTACGGAACCCTCAGTGCGCGAGTAAAACGAACTCGCACTTGGCCGGTTTTTTTTACTTTAAGCCCCATAGATATATTTTAAAAAAGTAGCGGATATACTTTTATTTATTCCAAGTAATGTGGCTCGGGTGCCTGAACACAGTAGTCATTTTACATCCGCCCAAAACCTCTGCGAATGCTGAAGCAGCAGCAACGGCGGTTGAAAAAGCAAAGGTTCCACCCCACCCCAGGGGTCCTCGTTCGCGCTGTTTCTCTTAACCTTTTAACCGCCATAACTAAGATATACAAGAACCAGCTCATTTCACTGCTGTAAATAAGACAAAACTTCGTGTAATAGCTTCATATTAGAGCTCGCTCGGTGAAAAATTATAAGCGGTTAAAAGCAAAATAATTTTATTCCATTAATGATAATTCGATGACACTCAGGGACACCACAGCAGACCGAAGGGCTGGTGACTTCGACACTCAGTCTAGGTACATCAGTCAGTACATCAATACATCAGTCTAGGTAGGTAACAATCCATCTTAGGCAAGGGCTATAATATGTTAAAACAGGTCACTCACGTATTTTAAGTTAAAAACGCTCGACATGTTTCACTCGTAACGAGGAGTATAGTCAGGAGCTTACGTTTTGCATTGCGTTTGTGAGTGACCCGTTTTAACATATTTATATGTTTGTGTCTCACGCCAGTTTTGTTATTAAATTAGGCAAGGGCTATTTAGATTTATGTACTTTATTTTATTTATCTTAAATGCATTTATTTATACATTATTGCACAATATATGAAAGTACAAATGGCGGATTTAATGCCATGCCTTAATGTCTGATTAAAATGAAGACTATTTTGACACAACAGATCCATTCATTCCAGCTGGCCAAAACGATAGTCATTCAGAAGATAGTTAATCAAAAAGACCACCCTATAACATTATATTTTGTACATAATTTTTAGGACTATGGACTGCAGAATTGTAGACTAAAAAAGGTTTTAAAACTACGAGTAGAAAGTTTATGGAAATCACTATACGACGTATTGAAACTATGGAAAGAAGAGATAAGGAATGAAATCTCCATGTACCAAAAAGTGTCAATCAAAAAACCTTAAATTGCTGGCGCTACAATACCTAGAAGATTAAATAAATTAAATCACAGAAAGCGCATTTTACTCCGTCAATAACGCCTAGCTACTCTAGCGCTTCTCTGGAGAGTTTTTGAACTAATACAGCTGGACACTTTTGCAACAGTTCTGCCTATGGGGATTGCATTCCTTACCTCTACCTTCCATAATTGAAACAAAGTGGTGACTTTGACATTCATAACATAATTATAATCTAGATAGGTATGTGTGCACAAATGTTTACTGTAGCCAGTCTAGACGATATAATAAAAGATAAAGAGATCGCACAGAACGAGCTACTTGCAGAGTAGCACCACGGCCAGCCCCAAGGCATTTATATGGCTTACCTAGCGCAGGCGAGGCAAAGCTCAAGCAAACCAGTGTATATAACAACTGTGTTAGTTATAATACTACCGTTTGATCGAGGCAGTTGTTGCAAAGCTTTAAAGTAAAAAAAAATACTTAAAGAAAAATACCCTTTTAGAAAAATACCTAAAATTACATACGTTAATAGTATAGAATAGTCTTATTTGTGACCAAGATATATATATTTTATGATAGTTTAAAGTCTGACTAAGCTAACTGCACCGATTTGAATAGAACAGAGTAAGGGTTGTCATTATAAACATCATGTTTTCATAAAAGACATTGCGAATGTCCGACTCTAATGTGTATTGGCCAAAAAATACAGATTTTCGGCATTTTTGGTGGGAGTAACACTGAATGGAGGCATTAAAAATGATTGAAAATATCTTAGGTTGTAACATACTTTTATCTGTGCCAGGAAAAAAATTAAGTGCGTAACAAACGTCTGATGTAGGGACTAAAACAAATTGATTGGGATTCTTATTCAATACTGTAACTATCAAATTTTGGGGAGATATTTTTTTTAAATTACATATTTTTTTTATTTAAAAAAAAAACTATTTTGTCTAGGCACATATGGCTAAAAAATCTCAATAAACGTCAGCTATCACCCCCATAAAGCTTTCAGACAATTGTATAAACTTTTTAGTACCAATACCTGCCGAAAAATCATAGTGCAACTTCTTTACCGTGCCTGAGATAAGTGATAGACCTTTGTATACTTAGCATCCGTAAATAACTGTTTGAATGAAAATGTTATACTTTCTCTGAAGACAAATGAAAACATTTTGTTAAGGCATATGTACCGCGGATGAGAGGAGACCAGTGTCCACTAGTGGGACGTATAAAGGCTGAATTATTCTTTAAAATTATTTTATCTACACACATATCATAAACCCTCTATGATGCCTTCAAAATCCGTAAATAATGGCCAACATTGCGATAAACTGTTTTGTTACAGCAAATTTCTTATCTGTGATGCTGATGATGTTGTAATTGCTTAATAACTACATCAAAATCGATTTGGTTATGACTTCAAATTTGGAACATCTCTGAAAAACAAGCAATTCCATTTGACCTCTATTCTAATATCAGTCGAGATGCCTTTTTGTTCGAAATAAAATGTCAATTGCTTACATTTTTGACATATCTTGCATGTTAGTTTGTATCGTATGATACGGAAATAGGCCGCCGACTCTAGTTTGTCACTGAATAAAAAAAAAACTACGAATGCGTGACATGCGTGAAAAAAGTTTCCAATTGCCGCCTTTAGACGTACAGTTTATTTTAATTAGTTTTAAGTATAAAATGAATATGTTTTGTTATTTTTAAAGTAACTATAGCAAAAGTTTCGTGTAAAATGAGCGATAATAATATTTCGGTGACGCCACCACATATCCGCGAGTTCCGCCAAGAGAGCAACGATGCCCTATAATTTGGGTTAGTGAATATACCATAGAAAGTTTATAATATGTGTGTAGATAAAATAGTGCATGCGACTGTACATAATTAGGCATTAAAACACTCGTGTATTTTAATGCCTTTTATTATGTAGCAGCCACATAAACTATTATTATGTACCCAAAAGCAGCATAATTTAGATAAAATACATTGGCACACAAATTCTTGAATATTTTATAGCGCACTTAAAATATTTGTACTAATAACCTGTAACTGTTTCACCCACCTGAGTTCTGTAAGCGGTTAAAATTACGCTCTGGAAGCGGCATTCGAACATTAAAATCCTGTTTTTGATTTGACATTATTCTCGGCGCATGTCACTAGCACTTACAGCAAGCGAGATGCACTGATATTAATTTTAAGTAAAGTTCGTTTTTAAATAGATTTTCGAATGCCGCTCCTGATCCTGATTAGCTATCGCACGGGCACCAGTCAAGCCCAGGCTATCCGTGATTTGTCGGAAATCCTCTTTGATTTTCCTTGTAATTTCCCTCAGTTTGGTTTTTTTACTGGGATATCAAACACGAAGCGATGTAAAACTCTATTACAACCAGTTAAGGTTTTAACGTCCAAATGTTTTCAAACTAGGTATTCAATTCGGTGAATTGTCATTTAAAGAAGCTTTCTTAAAGGAAAGGGTCTTGTTTGATATTGAGTACAATATAGTAGCCGTAGTCTTTACCTACAGGATGTAACAAAAAAAGTGGGGATCCGTTTAAGAGCATATTCCGTCCGGTATCATGTTCTGATTACGAAAAAGTAGATAAAAAAATTGTATATATATAATACGGGTAGTTGATACTTGCTAAACTATAAAAAATGTACACAATGTTTAACAAACAATAATTGATAGGTATATACTCGTAAGTAAGCGATATGAGTATATAATTTTTAGATTTGTGTACCCAACCAACCTTTGCTGCATTTCTAGAAATAGCGGTAGTTTATACCCTGATCCCTAAAAGACAGGTTTGCCTAGTAGTAGGGCCCAGGACACTATTCCTAGGCTACCTAACAATACCTAGTTGGGTACTACTGTTACTCTATTTGCAACCTCTTTATTTCCATTAAAACAAATGCTACCGAAAAAATAAAAAAATGACATAATATGGTGGGTTTGTGAGCTATCGCTACACGTAACGCTTATCTTGTCGTATCTATAATGAATTTGGGGCCTAAAAGAGAATCGTATCGTAGTAATTGCGTTGCACAAATGATCAAGTTGCTTGAAAACCTAAAAATCAACAAACAATTTGTTTATCGCACAATTAATAGATACAATAGTATTCAGAGCTTCGATGACCGCAAGAGGTCTGGAAGACCACGCACCGTTCGAAACCCAGCTCTAATAAAGGCAGTGAAGGCGAGAATTGCAAGAAACCCCGTCCATAAGCAAAAGTTGTTGGCAATACAGATGTCTGTGAAGAGAAGCTCCCTAAAAAAAGTTATCATTGAAGACCTTGGACTACAAGCTTACCGCAGACAAAAAGGTCATTTGCTTAATGGACGATTAAAGACTATGAGACTAAAGAGAAGTCGCGTGCTATTGAAGCGGTACGCACAAAATGGCCACCGAAAAATACTATTCACAGATGAAAAAAAATGTACCATTGAAGAATGTTGTAACCGCCAGAATGACAGAGTGTATGCAAAAAAACAGTCAAGAGGCGATTGCGGCTGTTCCGAGAGTGCAACGAGGCCATCATCCCTCCTTTATCGAACCAACAGTGAAGCCCTTAAGCCACACCCTATTTTAAAACCAGCCATAGGTCTTTCAACAGGACTCAGCTCCTGCACATAAGGCAAAAACAACTAAAGCCTGGTTTCGAAGGAACAAAATTGACTTTATTGCCCACGAAGACTGGCCGTCCTCCAGCCCGGACCTTAACCCCCTGAATTATGCCATATGGCAGGTTATTGAGGAGAAAGTCTGTGCTAAACCCCACACAAATCTTGACTCACTCAAGCGGGCCATAATTAAGACAGTGACGGAATTAGACATGACAATCGTGCGTGCCAGAGGCCAGAGGAGGCCATTTTGAATGATATTGTCATATGTAATTCCTGATTTTGTGTACTTCATTTTAATATATAGTTTATTCAACTTTCGTTCGTATATTTTATGTAGGTAAAGATTATTGCAGTAACTCTTCTACTATGATTACATATTAAAATGATTTATTTAGGTATCAAAATTGCAGCTTTTTAAAGCTAAATCCTAAATAAATCATTTTACATTTATTTTCATTTTCACACGGGTCCCTACTATTTTTGTTAGGTACATCCGATATATTGCACCGTAGGGCACTATATGTATAAATGTATTGTGTTATTGGTTGAGGTCACAATCAAAGTCGTACAACATCATAACACGAATTTTTAAAATGCGAGAATAACTTGGCATCTCTGAAATAGAAAAAGTAATTTTCTCAATAATTAATTACATCTTTTTAGTGTATAATCGCCATGTCCTCCATTCTAAGAACTTCCAGTGTAACCTACCTATGTAGGTACTTTCAGTTCAGAGGAAATTGAAAACCACTCCAATTATCCAAGTTTTGTTAGAAGTAGAAGGAGCGTACATTCCGGGTTTTTACTTCCGAACTGGTTTTATCCTTTTAGAATACTGGAAGCGAAAGAAAGCGGTATAAAAACAAGAGAAATCTATTAAGTTTTCCGTTCTGCATTAGCTCTTTATCCTTAGCCTCGCCTGCATGAAAAGAGTTTTTGCTTATTTGGCGAAATTGCATTTGTGTGGCATAAAATACTATTTTCTTGCAATCCTTTTGTATTTTTTTTTTTAATACCATTATTTATCACAGGTCAATTGGATCTGCATATGACCTCGTATTGTAATAAATATGCATCAGGATCATAGTGAATTATGATACCACATTATAAGTATTTACTATAATTTGAGGCGTGCGTGTGTGTGACGTGTATAGACCACGTTATATGCCTTAGTGCCTGATTAGTGGTTAGTTATTTGGCTGCCGACTGTACTGTCGGACCATGCTCGCTATTTCGCATCCATGCTATAAAACATGCCACGCATACCTACACTTACGGTTCATAATTGGAAATTGCCAGACACAATCTGGCTTGCATTCAACTCGTTAGTTTCAACAAACGCAATACAAAACACTTTTACTTCAATTCCAATGCAGGCCGATTTTAATAATTTATGTTTTGTTGGATTTCTGTTTTTTGTTCTGTCACGGAAATGATCACGGGAAAAAATGGTGAAGAAAATTATGGCTGAAATAGTGGAACTTATTCGTAAAAGTCGTCATTTGTAGGTATCGTTTTCTTTTATAGATTTTCGGGTATGCGGATTTATGGAAAATTATAACATTTATCGATAACACGAAGACAAGATCGAAAAAAATACCAGTAGATTAAGTGTCACTTACGCTCTTTTAGAAACAACTTGATAAATAAATGATCAAAATAAGCATTTAGTCAACAGTTTCAAATATTGTCGATCTTAATGCTGTTACTAACACAAAGTAGGTAGCGGTAATACATACCTACCTAAGGTTATAGAATTTCTCTCCTGCGATAACCGCAGTTATTAAGTGGCCCTGTTTAATTTATTTCTCAAAGAGAATGATTTAATAATGTATGTATCTATTATAATAGCAATTGTTGACGAAGGTGTGAAACGCTTTTACCTTACATAGGCAAGATTTTACTAGTGTGTAACAATTAACAAATTAACACGTTTATTTTATTATCTCCAATATCAGATAATTCTCATTAGGTGCCGAACTCTCCAGAGCCACTATCGTCGTCCAATTATCTTATTTTTGTCCCATCCATTACTCTTCATTAGAAAATGTTATAGATCTTCCGTAAGTATAGGTAATTAGATACCTACAGCAACGCACTTATACGCTGGGCGCGATAACCGTTTTATTTTTCAAACCGTGTACGTTCACCCGGGAACGAAAATATTTCGTTTCCGTTACCGGTTACCGGTTAAAGAACTGTCCTATACAGGCAGATTTTTAAGTTTAAGCTTAAGCTAACGCGCAGTAAATCACATCGTACTTCATTGAGGCCCACTTGCACTATCTCACTAATCCGGGGTCATGCGGTTAAACCGTTACCCTAGTGTCAAATTGTACTGGTAACCATAGTAACTCCAGGTTTCACCGGTTAACCCGGGTTAGTAGAATGATGCAAGTGACCTTAAGACCTGACCTTAAGATACTATTCTTCGTAGTCATACAACAAACGAGAAAATATTCCTCCACTTCTAAATATGTTCCATTCTCCATGATTTTTAGTATGTTATTGACACAACGAAGAACTAATTTTATAGGTAATCCTTTTTTCAAAATATGCAAATCCTATAAACCTAGAATGTATTATGCTGAAGCGATCGACGTTAAAATAAAAATGATTTGTTAAGATTTAGTTAGTGGAAACCGTTTTCTCCCTAAATAGAATTTCATAGAAAGAATGCCGTTATTTCTTTAGGATCGTAAAGCTATTCTTCCCTCTTAAACATACGTTTAAATGCATTGCACATCTGTATTGGTATGTACTTATTTATCTAAAAAAACGTAAGTAGTAAACAGGAGTAGGAATATTACACGATGGTCAAACTTTGCTTTAGAGAGTAGAGTATAATAGAGAGCGTTTATTAGGGCAAAATAAAAAAGAAAACAACAAGTAACATAACATAACATAACATAACATATAAGCCACGAAATGGTCCCGACTCAGCATGGTGCTAGCATGGCGGGGCTAGCGCTAGTCTTCCGTCGGGGCCAGGACCGTGTACAGCACGAAGCGTAACACAATATTTACAATACTTAATATTTAGTATGTATTTCATAACCTGGTGGAGATGGCTAAAGACATCGCTGAGAAATATTCAGTTCCGAAAATTCAGAATAAATCAAAAGCATTAGAATTAATTAAAATACCCCGTTCATAATACACATATCAATACATAATAAGATGAAAATGTAGCCGGTATCATTGTATTAGCAAGCCGAGGCCTACGCACTAAAATATTCAATCACAGCGGACAAAACGGAACAGACGTGCTTCCAATATAATTTGAATTCCAGACATATTTCTTTTGCGCAACATCCATTGTTGTTCAACGAAAATATTATATTATGAATTATGAATATGTTGTAGGTCGGTATTTATGCTAGTAACATACGATTCGCCCGGGTGGCTAGCTTGTGTTTGTGATTACTAATTATACTTGTGGTCTATTAGCTTCTGCCTGTGACTTCGTCTGCGTGGGATGATGATGATGATGATTGATAAAAACTATCCAATATCCTTCCTCGGGCCTCAAACTATTTCCATACTAAATTTCATATCAATCGGTTTAAACGAGAAGAGCTAACAGATAGATAGAGTTACTTTCGCATTTATAATTACATAGTAGGGATTACAAGATACAATACTTATTTAAGAATAACAGTAAAAACCAACAACTCAACTATAAATTTAATGGTATACTTAAAGGTGGTTTTTTTTTTACCTCTGAACATATCTACACTGAGGAGAGCAAATGTAGGTCATATTGAACAACTTTTACCATCTGTTACATAAAAAAAAAATATTGAAATAAATATGATTCACAGAAATGTTTGAAACAGCAATTTTTTACATTTTTTTGGGGTATTATATTCCACTTTTTTCAGTATTTTTTCTATATAAAAAATACCCTGAATGTATGTGCATATACAACTTGTACATAAATGTGTGTAGGTATTTGCAAAACAGGAAACGCCGTTCTCATCATCCGCCCCACCCTATTATCTTTTGCCTTCTTTAATTTCAAAGATAATGTTCGTCAAATAGTTTATCACCCCTTACTACTCTAATATTACTATTAGTATGATTAGAAACAATTTTAACACGGGGTCGGATATCTAATCAGAAATAATTTTTTGTTTTCCAACTTACTAACATATTTATTAATTTGCTGATGACACGGCTGCCGCAGCTGAACCGCACCCGTGCACTCTGGTGGGTTTTAGTAATAAAATGATGTTAAATACTACCAAATAAATCTAAAATATTTATTTACTTCATTAAAATCGTGCTGTCAAATACATAGTGCAAAATGTTTTACTTGCTAACGTAGTGATGGTCGTTGACTCAATGAACTAGCTGGTTGGTTCAACCATTAATCGCTCGTCGTCGAACGAAGCGTTTCGTGCAACTGCTTTGACTAGTTGAATTCAAACTGAAAATAAGATAAATAAGCCAAGCAATAATGCCGATTAAATAAGCACAAAATACAGGTAAAAAAAGTTCGAACTAATAAATGGGTTAAGTACCAACTACTTGTAAAAGTGTTCGAATGATTCATTATTTGCTCGAAAGTTATTAGAAATCAAACCACGTAGAAACATAAAATAGGTAACGCTAACGAAATCCAATCATCAAAAGGTAGTGGCTCCTAATCCATCCGTTTAGAGTTAAAGCCCACATACGGTGCTAAATTTCTTGTCCGATCGCTCACCGGCGCAGGTGCCCGGCCTATAAATTCTAACACGAAGGTATTTCGCTCCTTCGTCTATGGAATTTCCTCTAGTTCCTAATTTTACCATTATGGTTGGGTACTGAAAGCCATATCGTTAGCTCAAGAAGTATAACCCTCTTATACGAGTAATAGTTTCACTACTTATAGGTTGTTATGTAGTGTCATATTTTCGATACGAGGTAAAATAAAATAATAATATTAATTAGGTATTTGCAACATTCTCCTTCCAGTTTGATTTTTTTTAGGTTTTGGGTTAGGTTTAGTATTGATTGCTTATAAATATATCCACGAGCAAAACAAATGAAACATAATTATCTGTAATATAAGTAAGTATACGTTTACGAAGTTTTATTAGTACCTATTTAAATACACGGCTTACACCTCATTTCTACCTTACTTGTTGTTCTTTTTAATCACTTCATAGAAAGCATATACAATTTTACAAAAATAATGCTTTTAATTATATTGTTTTAAGGATTTGTTCATTGAAATAAAAAATATATTCAAAGTGTAATTATCTGGTAGCCATATCGGTATATGAGAGGACAACTGCAAGGTTAGGCCTGTAGCACATCATAACCACTATTCCTATTCGTAGCATTCAGAAAGTGTTATTTGAATTCGTAAAAAAACAGTCAATAGCAGCGGATGAAACAACGCACCAAAAATATCTGCCACCTAGGAATACTTTTCCAAAGAGAGATATCTCTATAGTTCGCGTTCAAAAGCATCGGTCACAATTGTTTTTGAACAAATTAAAGGCAGAACTTATCGAAGGAGGGTCAAATTTATTTTAGTTGTCTTGTTTCTGACACGCTTTTATTTGGGTCTTTTACCCAATAAATAAAAAAGTTTACTATTGTATATTGTTCTAGCTGGACTCCGACTACACTAACGACTTTTTAGATTTAAATAAAATAAATAAATACTCATAGCACGTCTGGTCTCACAGGAAATATCTTAAGGGCTTTGCCCACAAACTGTGAGATTGCGGGCTTTGAGGATGATAAAAATGCTTTTGAAATTGCTTGCCCGGGCAAACAATTTCCAGACAACCCAAAATCAAAAAGGAGCTGAGATAATATTTACTGTGATTTAACATACAATACTCTTCTAAACAACTGTACAGGTCCAGGTCACGCAAGGCTTTTGGCGGTTGGAGCCCGAGAAGCCGGCTACTGGCTACATGCCCATCCTTCACCTAATACTGATACTTTCTTGGATCCGACCTCCCTAAGACTGGCGAGTGGTTTGCGACTCGGGGTTTCGGTATGTATGCCATATATATGCTCTTGAGGCACGGACGTGGACCGACTGGGACACCATGGATTATCTTGTCAAAAAAGTGCAGGTCGTTTTTCAAGACATGCGTCGCTTAATGACATAACCCGTCGATCTCTTGCCACCATCAATGTGCCTGCTCTTCTTGAGCCGACTGGCATTATCAGGGATGATGGCAAGAGGTGTGATGGGGTGTCCTTAGTTCCTTGGAGCTTGGGACGAATGTTAGTGTGGGATGCTACCTGCGTAGACACACTGGCACCGTCGCACCTCCATCGGACTAATGTAAAAGCGGGCGCAGCGGTGGAAAGCGCCGAAATTTTGAAACGTAATAAATATAAGAGCCTCGGTAGAGAGAGAGAGAGAGTACTATTTTGTACCATTTGGCGTTGAAACTCTAGGTACATGGGGTCCCAGCGCGCACAAGTTTTTTTTTGGAGAAATCGCAAAACGTCTGATTGACGTAACTGATGACCGAAGATCTGGCGGCTTCCTCGCACAACGCATCAGTATTGCGATACAACGAGGAAATGCCGCCAGCATCCTTGGTACAATGCCTCAAGGGCCTATTTTTAGATAATAATAATAATTATTATAATATATAATATAATAATTCAGCCTATATACGTCCCACTGCTGGGCACAGGCCTCCCCTCATGCGCGAGAGGGCTTAGGCTATAGTCCCCACGCTAGCCCAATGCGGATTGGGGACTTCACATATACCTTTGAATTTCTTCGTAGATGTATGCAGGCTTCCTCACGATGTTTTCCTTCACCGAAAAGCTGGTGGTAAATATCAAATGATATTTCGTACATAAGTTCCGAAGAACTCATTGGTACGAGCCAGGATTTGAACCCGCGACCTCCGGATTGAAAGTCGGACGTCATATCCACTCGGCCACCACCACTTATATTATTTTTAGATATAAGCTAGTTATAGTAATCATCTGTATATATCCATTACGTATATTGTTATTGTCAATAAATAAAATAGAAATACTAAATTACATCTCATTTGACGACCGGTCTGTAGCAGCAAGGAGAATTTGAAACAGAGGTGTATTGTCAAAGAAAACTTTGTAAATGTACTGTCATCTTTCGACACGTGATTAAAACTTTTAGAACGCCATTTGACTTTGATCCTTATTCTTTAACTGATATGTGTTAAATTTGTTAAATATCAGAAAGTGGCGCCATCTAATAGATCAAAGACCAAAGGTATGGCGACATCGTTTCGAGCGATGGCGCCATAACCTTTAGGTTGTACCCGGTAAGATGGCGCCACTTTTAGACAATTAACAAATTTAACGTAATACCAAATAAATAACAAATTTAATTAAAAAAATAGTTCGGGAGCCGGACCAAGTTAACTTTGTTAATGTTAAAATTGTATAATTTTTAAGAAAAAAAAACCGACACCAATTAGGGAGCCCGATGAAAGAACGATCATTGTTGATTTTGGATTTCATACAATGAAATTAAAAGACAACGTCTTACGCTTAATTATGTAGAGAAGGAGGTAACATGTTTTTTTGTCACTGCACCCACCTTGACACATTTCAGATTTGCCCTATGGTTGACTGGTACGAGTAAGATACCCGCAATAGGGTATTCGACAGCATTTAAATAAATTATTTCACACGATGCATGAAATAAAGCACCAGATAATTATTTAAAAAACTAAATAGGATAGAAATACAAAAATGTGCCTTGAAAACCGAACTACTTGACAACCATGAAAAGAGAACAAATTGCCAAACGTGAACTATGCATCGTTGAAGAGTTCCGTTCTGTTCATCATGAGCAGTTCCACTTCATCAAATGTCACTTCTACAAATGTAAATACTTCATTTGTTGATTAAAATACTAAGATCATTATATTTATATATATACACCTTTAACATTTGAGGAGTTCCCTCGACCCCATCGTCAGAACTCGAACTTGACAAAATTTTGTCTTGAAAATCTAATTTGCTTAACAAACACAGCGAAGAGGACAAATCACAAACCGTGTACTATGCGTCGTTGAAGAGTTCCATTCTGATCATCATCAGCAGTTTCACTTCATCAAATGTCACTTTTTTGAATGTAAATGCTTGATTTGTTAAAGAAAATACAAAAATCACTATATGTATGCCTTTCACATTTGAAGAGTTCCCTCGATTCCTCATGGATCCCATCATCAGAACTGAGTTTTAACAAAAACGGGACCTGTATATATATATATATATATACATATATATAAATCAAAACAAAAAAATAATTTTCAAAATCGGTTCGGAAATGACGTAGTTATGGAGTAATAAACATTAAAAAAACAACAAAAAAAAAAAACATACAAGCGAATTGATAACCTTTTGAAATCTTGAAGTCGGTTAAAAATTTCTATGAAAAATATTGAATTTTACTAGGAAATGGATGCAAAGTTAGCTGAAATGAACTGTAATGAAATAAAAATAATCAGTGCTCATTACACAAATAAATGGCCGTACCGAGATTCGAACCAAGGACCATCGGCCTTATAAGCAGGGTTGCTGCTACCAAAGAGAATTTGAAATATAGGTGTATTGTCAAAGAAAACTTTGTAGGCACGTAAATTTTTACGTCAACAAAGTTAACTTGGTCCAACTCCCGAACATTTTTTTTTTCCTATTTAGAAAACTGGCTTCTTTATGCCACTCTTCCTCTACTCTTGAATTCGATGCAAATAGAAATAAAAACCGGCCAAGAGCATGTCGGGCCACGCTCAGTGTAGGGTTCCGTAGTTACTCTTCCGTCACAATAAGCTAAACTGGAGCTAAAAGTATAGTAAATTGTTAACTAAGGGATGAAACGGTACCTTTCTACAAATAGGCAAATTGCATAATCAGTACCTAATTAAAGTAAGTCTTTTTACTATCAAGGGGAAACTTCTTGCGATTATGCAAAAACAGCTAAACTGATGATGTCCGCTATAGTTTTCATTTAATGTATTTCTTAAGCTCTACTTCCACGATTTTTTTCATATTTTTTGGACCTATGGTTCAAAAGTTAGAGGGGGGGACACATTTGTTTTTCTTTCGGAGCGATTATCTCCGAATATATTCACTTTATCAAAAATGTTTGTTGAAGACCCCTATTAGTTTTGAAAGACCTTTCCAACGATACCCCACACTGTAGGGTTGAAGCAAAAAAAAATTTTCACCCCCAATTTACGTGTAGGGGAGGTACCCTAAAAAATAGTACATTACGATACAAGTGCGAAAAATAGGAAATTCGAAACGAGTGGCGATAAATTAAAACACGACCGAAGGGAGTGTTTTAAATCGACACGAGTTGCGAATTACCTATTCGCACATGTATCGTACAACGTTTTACAGTACATATGGCCCTTTAAATGTTCGACACAGTAACATAATATGCTACTTCTCGCACTAGTGCTATAAAGTAGCCCCATATGTACTGTAAATTAAATTTTTAGATTTTATTGTACGACTTTGTCGGCTTTATTGATTTATATATCCATGCCAAATTGCAGCTTTCTAGCACTAACGACCACGGAGCAAAGCCTCGGACAGACAGACAGACAGACAGACAGACGGACATGGCGAAACTATAAGGGTTCCTAGTTGACTACGGAACCCTAAAAAAAGTGTGTTTTATTCAATATTAAACTATTACATTAATACAATTGAACTGCCAGAATTTAAGCGCACAACCCAACCATTACTTAAATGATAATAAGGTACATTGAGGCAAAGAATTATTAAGTTTAAATAAAAAAAATCATATTAAGCTTATACAATTTGAACTATTTCATTTCGGACAACTTTATAAAAGCAAGGCTAAGAGTAGGGTTTGCAATCCAGATCCAAAATGTATGAAATTATCCGGGTCTGGATTTGGATACTAAAAACCAGTAAAGTTTTATTACTCGTATAAAGCTACAAATAATTTCTTCTGAGTATATAAATCACATCCTAACTTTCTCCTTAATCAGCGTTACCTTAAAGTGTACCTCTACTCAATGTCAACCTTACCAAGTACTTACTGACTAACCGTAATTAATAACCCTACGTTTAGAGCCACTTATCCTTCAATGTCGTTTTACCGCACAAAGTACATGGGGTTGTGTGGTTTCTTACAAAGGTAGCTAGGTAATTTCTTAATAATTAGAAATCCATGATATCCATCTTATAAGTATATCAATGATCCTAATATTTGCTTACTTTCTATTATATAAATAACTTTTATATATGCCCCTTTACGAAACCAACGGTGCGTGAGACAGACTCGAGCTGTGCCGGTTTTTAGGGTTCCGTAGCCAAATGGCATAAAACGGAACCCTTATAGTTTCGCCATGTCCGTCTGTCTGTCTGTCTGTCCGAGGCTTTGCTCTGTGGTCGTTAGTGCTAGAAAGCTGAAATTTGGCATGGATATATAAATCAATAAAGCCGACAAAGTCGTACAATAAAATCTAAAAAAATAATTTTTTTTAGGGTACCTCCCCTACACGTAAAGTGGGGGTGATTTTTTTTTTCGCTTCAACCCTAGAGTGTGGGGTATCGTTGGAAAGGTCTTTCAAAACTAATAGGGGTTTTCAAGAAACATTTTTTGATAAAGTGAATATATTCGGAGATAATCGCTCCGAAAGAAAAAAAAAATGTGTCCCCCCCCCTCTAACTTTTGAACCATAGGTCCAAAAAATATGAAAAAAATCGTGGAAGTAGAGCTTAAGAAAGACATTAAATGAAAACTATAGCGGACATGATCAGTTTAGCTGTTTTTGAGTTATCGCAAAAAGTTTTCCCTTCATAGTAAAAAGACTTACTTTAATTAGGTACTGATTATGCAAATTTGCCTGTTTGTGTAACTCGGCTGAAAGGTACCGTTTCATCCCTTGGTTAACAATTAACTATACTTTAAGCTCCAGTTTAGCTTATTGTGACGGAAGAGTAACTACGGAACCCTACACTGAGCGTCGCCCGACATGCTCTTGGCCGGTTATTTTTGTTAATTTCGGTTCTACTACAAACATATTATTATACTACGGCGAGAAATATAAAAGAAACATTGATTGTAAGAAGTAAAACTTTAATTTTTCCTTGAGCGTGGCGCTTTTCGCTCCGCTACATAATCTTAGTAGGCATTTCATTAAATTTTCCGATAAATAATGAGCGAAATATTAGAATATCTTGAATCAATCCGCCAATAAAACGTATCTCAAATATTATTATACCAACTTGTAATAAGTAAAACATTATTATGTAATCACCACATACTGTCTAATCTCTACGCTACAACATACTTTCGTACCTATAAATATATAAATATATATTTAATAATAAATACTATAGGGCATTCTTACACAAATTAAAAAAAATTAAAAATATAAAAGCAAGGAACTATAGTATGGCAAACCAATTTTGGCGGAAATTAGAAGAAATTTTGGCTGGTTGATTATGTTGGCCTAAAAATGTGACTGGTGAATTCAACAAGTTGGATAAATTTATTGCCAACCTGGAGGATGAAATAAAATTATTGCAGATGGCGACATTGATTATTTAAGGCCAGTCCACACGGGATGATGACATTCACCATTTGATCACAAAAGAAATTGGCGTCAACCACATCCAGCGTCCACACGTATACAATTTAATCACCAATTTTTAATTTATGGTGAATTCGAGGACTCGTAGTTTTTAATATGTAATGAGGGTTCCGTCCTTCTTAATATTTGTTGTTATAACGACAACAGAAATACATCATCTGTGAAAATTTCAACGGTCTAGCTATCACGGTTCATGAGATACAGCCTGGTGACAGACGGACGGACGGACGAACAGCGAAGTCTTTTAGTAATAGGGTCCCATTTTACCCTTTGGGTACGGAACCCTAAAAATGTCCGAAAATGTGCATACTAATTCGTTCGTGGAGGCCCATTTTATCGATCATAATCTTACAATCTTATACTTATTACAATCAAATAAAGTGGAATCGGCGAGCCAAATCATTTTTGCATCCACAGCTCCTGATTTGATCAGACAATTTAATTAGATTGGCGAAAAATTGTTCCCGTCTGGATGAGCCTTTATCGTTTTAATAGAAGCTTTTACTTAGGATATATATATGATTTTACAGTGAGTCTTTTGAAGTCCCCTTTTTAATAAAACTATATTTTTTTAAGCGATTCGTTTTCAATACCGGGATTCCGGGATCCGGTATCAATACAGTTTCGGTATTGATACCGGTATTATGAGAAGTCCGGAATTCGGAAGCCCTAATCAGTACCCACTAGGCCAGACAGGTCGTCGAAAAATATTAATTTTAATTTAAGTAATTAAATTTTCACGTCAGCAGCTCGAGCAAGGGTAATTTGCTGCTTAAAAGCAGTGAGCAAAATCGAAATTTGCTCACTGAGTGAGACAAAATAACATTCAAGTGACCTTTATATTCGAATGTCATTTCAACGTGCGGGGCCTAATACAAATTCGAAATATTAGGATTCTATTGTCTTTGTCCCTTTCACGTCATCATTAGCGAAAAGAAAGCGACAAAAAAGTGCATACGCAATTCAACGGTATACCGTTGAATATATTAACGGTTTAATATATTGACGGTTTGTAATAGACCCCCGAAATAAGTCAGACCGCATCGTTCCAAAACAGCCTACGAGTTCTCATACGTCGAGGAAATGCCGCGAGCATCCTTGGTACAATGCCTCAAGGGCCTATTTTAGATATAAGCTAGTTATAGTTATCATCTGTATATATCCATTATGTATATTGTTATTGATAATAGATAGGTAAATAGGTAATTAATGTAATTAAAGTTTGTTTAATAAAAACACCATATTTTACGTATTTTATTTATTTTATTATACGATCAAAAAAATGGACTTAGTCTAGCATAATATATGTATGCAGTTCAAATGGTTTAATAGCTAATTTTTTTTACAGATCAGTTTTAAATACGGCTGATCATTAATTACTTCCATAATATAACTAAGTAAAGCAAGTGGTGAACAGTTTGTTTTAAGCTACACGTCGCTGCTGCAGAACTACGAGTATTAGCTTTGGACTCTAGAAAGGATGTAATTATTGTAATTAAGTAGATAAGTAAGACACTTAGAGCCCGCGCAGACAGAGAGCGGTCTGGAGTTCTGCGTCCAGAGTTCTGTTCTTTCTTTGCAATGTAGGTAGCTCATAACTAGAATGCAACACAGGAGCAGCCAGCTGCAGATCCCATTGGATTCGACTTCAAATATTAACCTTCCCTTCATTATAAATATTAGAAATTGCCAAACTTGTACGCAGACGTATTTGAATTCAATACGGTTTGTATTGAAATAGAGAACTAGCCTTACCAGAACCTAAAATAAAATTATAAATAAAGCCCATATTTAGTGGAATATCTATAGCTAGAACCTCAATAAGACGAAATCCTCATTAACACGAAATAAAATTTCCATTCCATTCCCCGAAGCACAAAACCACCATAACTCGAAATAGTTGACCACAGTAAGATGAAGTAACCAATGAATCCCTTCAAGCTTATCTAGTACTAATTTTACCTCAATACCTCGAAAAATGAAATTCGACCTCTAATAAATCGAAAAAAGTTGACGAATTGTTTTGACATCTTTACATTTCGAAGTTGTTTACTAAGAAACTTCCTTAATTCGAAAGTGTTTCTCCGTGTTAGAGTTTTTGGGCATAAAGCATTTGTGCATTAAATCGATGAGTCGAAAATAAATTGGTTAAATTACTTTGTTTGGTTATACCAGTATTATAGGCTCTATACCTATGCAAAATAGAAGCAACCAAGTTCTGGTCTCAACTAACCCACTTTTTCAATAACAGTGCGTTACTATTGAGGTCTCAGTTCTAACCTTCTATCCTGGCAGCATTTTGTTTTTGTGAAAGTCGCAGTCTAATCTAACCTACGTTTCTGTTAAGTTCGCAGTTCTAGTAACCTGGCAGTATTTTGTTTTTTCTATAGTCGCAGTTCTAACCTTACTTAACCTATTATACACGAGTAAAGTTTGTCGTGCTTTTTTATGTTAAGTTCGGAGTAACCCTAACCCAGTTAGTACTAAGTACTACTAACCTAACCTAACCTAATGAGTATTGGCTTTTTGCTGTAGTAACATTTTTGGCAAAAAAATATTACGATTCTTAATAAGTTTCGTTAGAAGTGGAATATAGCCAAATACAATTATGCTACTTAAACAAGTTTATTCGTAAAGAAAATTGGTCTTGACAACAATATGCAGACTTATTCTCTGACAAAGCAATTTAATATTCGTTTTATAGTTCGTTCAAAGGTAAGTGATTTTGACGTGGCTTTTATTAAAAAACACTTTTGTTAAATAACTCACGGCAAATATGTAACAATTATAAATCACATAAGATCATTAACAATCTTTTGCTTTCATAAATAATACCTAGTAACTGATTTTTTTAAATCGTTTTTATAAAACGACATGTCTAGATTTATTACCTTTTTTCTAATGCTAAAATAATGAACTTTGGTCAATTGTACCAAATAAAGTATCTGCTACATTAACTTTCTTCTATAACACAAATCAAAATATTTAAAATTGATTTGGTTCGGAGAATGCAATATGAAAATAAAATTCTAACGACATATGCCTTTAGTTAGACTCTCTCGTATGTAAGATTTATTTTGTAATTGAAACAGTTACAAAAGGCGGACTTAATGCCACGCGGCATTCTTTACCTTATTACTTATCACCTTAGTCTAAGATTATTATTTTAAGATTAAATAGTTTTGGAGGAAATAATAGTCTCAAAAGCAGAAAGTTATCTCCTTGGAATAATTTTATTACTTTGTCAGTGTTCCCTCATTACTTAGTTTGTAAGCTTCTCGAGTACCTCGTTTCACATACGAATAATGTTACCTACATTGTAGTTTATATGTACTAGAACAACTCACTTAAATATAAAATTTAAGTAGATAATATTTAACATTTTTACGCAATGTTAATCCGACGTAATTTTTATGCAGAAAGTGGATTTTAAGCATTAAATTCTGTTGCCATAATAACAAGCATACCATGACGTGCGTAACTAGGTATATCAGATAGGTAGCTATTTTAGCACACCCATTTCGTGTGAACCGGCAATAAATGAATGCCGCACAAAATAGTCGATACAACCTGCAGTATTCGTAAAGTATACGTACCGGGTATAATGGGACTCCATAATAATTGTAACTATTAGGTATAAGCATTTGTATATAAGCGGTTTTCTCCTTAAGTCACGCATTTGTCTAGACAGGGCACCCACTCGTATCTACTCGTATTACAAATAGAGGTGTATTGTCAACGAAAACTTTGTAGCGAGGTAAATTTACTGCCATCTTTCGACACATAATTAGAACTTTTAGAACGCCATTTTGATTTGATCCTTATTCTTTCACTGATATGTGTTCAATTTGTGTGTGTGTGGCAGTAAATTTACGTTGCTAAAAAAGTTTTCTTCGACAATACACCTCTATTTCAAATTCTCATTTATAGAATAAAATGATCAACTGGAAGTGATCAGTAATGTAAGATATAATGAATGAAGAATGTGTAGGATAGGTACTGAGAGAAAACAAAATCCCCGTGAAGCTTTGCGGCGACGGAGCGTGAAGCGGGGCTTCGTCAATTTAAGTCAATTTAAGGTGGGTGCTAGTGCTATATTTTCTAAATAAAACAAAACTAAAGTCCGCATTATTACTTGTATTCTTCAGAGACTATAATAAATATAATAATACTATCAAATTATGATAAAGTTCGAAACTTCTTGAACTGTCCCGAAATTATAGTCTGTATCTTTAGGTATTTAAAAAAAGGTAAACAAACAATTTGTACATTTACGGGTAGTTTTAATATTTATTGGTTAACCAACCAAATACAAAACCGCCTGGATCTGTCACTAAACGACCTGACTTTAAACCTACATTATTTCATCATGTAATGTTTTCATCTACCCTCAACTGCCTTAAGGAGCCATTTGAGGCTAGATTTTGTTTACCTTTTTTTAAATACCTAAAGATACAGACTATAGATATGTATGTTAGTAAGAAGTCTTCCTCCAGACCATTCGTGGTATGGGAAACCCGAGGTAATGCCGCGCTTTGTTCTTAATCTGCGTAATCTACTAAAATTTAACGTAGGGGTAATATTAATGCTTACCAGTATTAAACTCCACATTAAAAAGTACTTAACATCTTCGCGTAAAAAATATACCTACCTTCAGGAAGAAAACACTTGAACAAGCGAAGTTTTACTCAAGAAAGTTCAAGAGATTTCGAGCTTTGTCCTAATTCGATTGTATTATATTATAAATATTGAATGAATGCACCTAATTACTTAATATGTTACACACCTAGAAATTATTATTTACTGGAATAAAATATCAAGAAATTAAATGTTGCATTTGATTTGAATTTGAATTAAATGTTGAAACGAAATCATTCAGACTTCGCTTGTTCGATCACCTACTAACAATGGGAGAAGATCCGGCTGCCGAAGGCGTACTCGGGAAGACCGACTGGCGACCGGCTGGTGGGTCGGCACAGCTACCGCTGGGGAGACAATGTGGCAGCAGTCTGCGTCAGCTTCAAACCGATAATTGACAGAAAACTGCACACAGGATCGGGAAAAATGGCGTGCTTTTGTTTAGGCGGCCAAGACCCTCTTTGGATCGCTAAGCTAAACATTAGTTTAATTAAATTTTCAGATAGTACAATAATCTTAACAGAACTATATCAATTGAAAAAAATTGCACATACTTTTTACACAAAAAAACATAAAATATACATATACATATGTGTTTTAAATTTGTTGTTTATGTTTGTGTTGTCCTAAATATCGTGGTAATAATAGTTGAGCAATAAAATCGAAAGAAGGGCCGGAATTGCAATCTTTCTGATCCTCCGTCTTGTTGTCCTTAAGTGCTCTTCAGAGACAACTCACTTAGAGGTGTTAAAACTCTGCTGATTCAATAATAATATGTACAAAGAAACGTCTCACGCCTGTGGTATTTTATTATTCCGTTTGAGCTTCATTGCATAGCCTCGGTGGACTGGCGTCTAAGGTATGATTCCATTAACATTCAGCGAAGGCAGAAAACGTCACCAAATGGCGTTGACAAATGATATTCTACTTAGGCAATTTTCCACTGCGACGCTTAAAAAGACGTGTATTAAACGATTTTCTTTAAAAAGTACATGCATTTGATGCATGCTATGCATGCATTAATAACCAGGTCTGTTTATTATATGTATAGGTAAAATATCCATAAATCTATAGCTATTGAGTTTGTTCTGAATTTAAATGATATACTTTATCCGACAAAAACAATATATGAACTACTGACCTCATTCTCAAGAAGTACACGATTGTCTTGAGTGATTATTGGGTTATTACAAATATTTAAAATAATTATTAAATACAAAAAAAATACTCCACACTCGGTTCACTAGTTCTGCCACAAAGGTTTTTACTGATAAAAAATATATACTTATTAGGTAGAGATCCCGTAGTATTCATGTGGTTTAAAACATTTTTAATTACCATTAACTTACAATATAATTGAACACACCCATAGGATATTATTTTATCTTATTCTTTTTTAAGTTGGTATTCTTTTTTAAAAGTTTTGAACTATAAGTATATATAAATGCACGTGTCCTGACTGATTGACTGACTCATGAACGCAGAGCCGAAACTACTAATGCAAGAAAGTTGAAATTAACCTAGTGTAGGTTGCATTTATAAAGTGTACAAGAGCTAAGAAGCGATTTTGAGAAATCAAACCCCTAAGGGGGTTAAGTTAAAAAGGGGACGTAAGTTTGTATGGAGCTCAAGTTTTATTTTGAGCTAGGAACTTGAAACTTTGTAAAAAGGAATTTTATTAAAATAAAAGAAAACTGTTTTCATTGTTTTTGAAAATTGATTCATCAAGGTGGTGAAATATTGTACGGAGGTAAAACATTTTTTTGTGTGCGGTCTTGAATCTTTATATAAAGACATGTTATTAGAATACAAGAGAAGTAATTTTAGCGTTTTTAAAAGCTTATCCCTTAAAAAGTGGTGAAAAGGGGGTTGAAAGTTTGTATGGAGATCAAATATGTTTTTGAGTAAGAGACTTGAAACTTTGTTATGTGGGCATATTATTAGAATACAAGAAATGTAGTTTAAGCGTTTTTAAAAATTCATCCCCTAAAATTGTTAAATAGGGGTTGAAAGTTTGAAACCATTACAAATGCTTTAAGTCTTCTTAGAATATATAAGATTACAAAAAAGTTAATTGAACATTATTGAAAATTCAACCCCTAAGGGGTAAAAGGGGAAAAAAGTCTATCTTAGGGTTCAAAGTTTATATTAATCTGGGAACTTGAAATTTGGTTAAATAGTTATTTGTTTTACAAGGGGGCAAAGTTGTTGTTTAACCACTCGTGCTAATGCTAATATTGATACCCAAGCAAGCGAAAGATTCCAAAATTGAACCTCGAGCGTAGCGAGTGGTTTGAGAAGTGGAATCTTGACTGTTGCGAGGGTTTCAAGGCACGAGGGTTAAACAAACTTTGCCTCCTAGTGAAACACAAAATTTTTCACCATACCAACGCGAAGAAAATACTAACTGTGAAATACCAAAAAAATCTAACCAAATCAAATCCAAATGAACGTAATAAAAATTGTATCATTCAATAATCATCATTTAAAAGTCTATTCTACCAGCTAACATAAAGAAACAACTCAAAATTTGTATCTGATTACTTTGCCCCATATGTGGATAAAATGCAACTTTCTCATTAGTTTTTGAATAATCAAGAGGGCCTTTACCAGTTGGTGTGGTGAAAAAGTATTTTATTAAAAGAGAAGAAAACTAATTTGAGCGTTTTATTTTAAATTCATCCCCCAAGGCGGTGAAAAATGGTTTGATAGTTTGTATGGAGATCAAACATTTTTTTGTGTGCGATTTTAAAAATTCATGCCCTAAAAGGGTTAAAAGGATTTGAAAGTTTGTATGGGGTTCAAATATTATTTTAAGCTAGGAACTTGAAACTTCGTTAAAAGGTAGCATCCGCCAAGATAGTGAAAAGGGGGTTGAATATTTGTGTGGAGATCAATTATTTGTGTGAGTGCGGGACATGAATCTTTGTTTACAGGCATATTATTAGAATATAAGAGAAGCAATTTCAGCATTTAAAAAAAATCACCTCTTAAAGGGTTAAAAAAAAAATATTCCGACGAATTGAGAACCTCCTCCTTTTTTTGAAGTCGGTTTAAAAAGGCCTTAATGATGCTTTAAACCTTTTTAGAAAGGCATACTTAATATAACATTACTAAAATAAGCTAGGAACTTGAAACTTGGTAAAAGGGCATTTATATTAAAATAGACATTCCCTGAGTTGGTCAAAACAGTGTTGAAAGTTTGCATCGGGAACAAAAATTTTTGAAAAACAGGGAACTTGAAATGTCGTAAAAAGACACAATAATAGAAAACTAGAAAAGTGATTTCAGCGTGTTTAGAAATGTATTCCCTGAGAGTTAAAATGGATTGAAAGTTAGGATTAATCTCCTAATTTGATAAATAAAGGGTTGAAAGTTTACATTGGGAGCGAACATTATTTTAAATAGTGGACTTCAAAGTCTTCTAAGGGGGCTCAGAGGGATTATATCGAGAACATTTTTTTCAGTTAGGGGCTTGTAACTTCGTTGGTTGGGATTAACAATTCTTAGGCGTTGTATAATAATTAACAATTGATTAACCGTCCCTACTGCTATCTTTTGCTTCATAATGTTCTAATACGCTCGTATAGAATATGTAGGTAACCACCGACATAAAAATCTACGCGTACGAAGTCGCGGGCAACAGCTAGTGTAAATATATTTGTTGATCGTTTCTGGGCACACCTCAGTAAAAGATACAGCTTAAAGAAAACAATTGAATATAGATAGAAGAAATTGTGACAGAACCAGGGGGCCTAACGCGAAAACTAAAAATTGACAATTGCGGGGATCTTTCTTTAGAGATTAAAAGATGACAAAATCAGGGATTCTAAACGTTTTCTCTTAACTTGTAATATTATCTATGAATTCATTATTACAATTATACATTTTTACCTAAAAGTTAAACTAATAAAAAAATATTGTCATGACATAACTTTTTTGGACTTTCGTAACGATTATTTTTGAAAATATTTAGTTAATCCAGTATCGGTATTCCAAACCCCATATTCGTTTTGAGAGGCTCATAGTCGTATGTATGAGACCACACACTATAAGATTGAGGCAAAAAAAATCATCAGGAGGTACCCTGTAATTGTCTATACCACTTTGTCGGTGTGATTGAAATACTCGTATAATTGATGGAAATAATTTTCATTACTACGAGTATGTACTAATGATCTCTGAGCTAAGCTGCGGACAACAAACAGTCATGGCGAAACTATAATATATATATTTTTTAAATTATAAACAACCGCTTTTTATTACCTCTACCATATTAAGTGTTTACAATACAATACAATTTTTTTAATTATTGTAAACTACAATTATATGTACATTTGTATTGTTTACTTACTTATTTTTTGGTTTATGAAAGTCACTAAAATAATTGGTGTTAAAATTGGATGAAATTATTTTCATCTTCGATATTTTATTAGAACTTCTCCTACTCTTCAAGAGAGAAGAGTAGGAAGAGGAAATGAAACAATGGGCTTCCTCAGGGATCTATTCTGGCACC
The DNA here is from genome assembly GCF_033807575.1 of Cydia pomonella. Classification (NCBI taxonomy): domain Eukaryota; kingdom Metazoa; phylum Arthropoda; class Insecta; order Lepidoptera; family Tortricidae; genus Cydia; species Cydia pomonella. The sequence continues at coordinate 12,415,144 of NC_084703.1, read as the reverse complement.
ACAGCTCTTCAACCAGTATATCCACGACCTGCCACAAACCACATCCAGAAACTTCATTTATGCGGACGATATTGCTTTAGTAGCCCAGAGCCTTACATTTGGGGAAGGCGAGAGTCAACTTACTATGAATTTGAAGACCTTGAAAGTGTACTTTTCGAGAGTGGAGACTCATACCGGACGCCACAAAAACAGAAGTGTCTTTTATACTATATCGGTGGCAAACAAGCATACGGCCCGCCTGATGGTAAGCAGTCTCCGTATCCTATGTACGCCTGCAACTCCAGAGGAGTTACATGCGCGTCTCTTGCTTTCACCTAAGCAACCTTGCTAAACACAAGTCAACTGTCACTTCGGGCGGTAAAAAGTTACCTTACAATCCTTTTCCAACATACCTTGGCATTACTTTAGACAGGACCCTAAGCTACAAAGAACACCTTACCAAGCTCTTGTTTAAAATTTCGACCCGGAACAACATACTGCACAAGTTGTGTTTCACCTCATAGGGAGCATCTGCGGACTGTCTCCGTTCAACGGCTCTGGGACTCGTCTATCCCACTGCAGAGTACTGTGCTCCAATTTGGCTACAAATTGCACACACGCAATTGGTAGACTCGAAGCTCAATGTCCCCATGAGATGCATTACTGGGACAGTGAAATCTACACCTTGCGACTGCTACGCCCAGTCGAATCCCACCTCCACATTTGAGAAGAAAACAGGCGCTGCTAAGGGAGAGTATCAAAATTAGAGCATGTCCTTGTCTCCCAATGCATCAGGAGTTTACCAACCCGCCTATGGCGAGACTAAGTCCTGTCGCCCGGCATACGCAGCCGCTGCAACACTCACACAAAGTTCCTTCGACGTACAGCAGCTCTGGAAACAAGAATGTATGATTATTTATATAAATAGTTAACTCCGAGTTAGTTGGCAAATCCTGTAACGCGCAAGTGGCCCTTACCAAAATGAAGAATTTTGTTACTTTAAACAAACCCGTTAGAATAAAAACTCATACGAACATGTGCCATTTTGCACATAACTTTCAACACCAACGGGATAATTGCTAAGACAATGTAAAAAATTACCGGGGTAGAAGGGCGTTTAGTGTCTGGGGCTAAGTACCTCGTATAACTCTAATCTAACTTAATCTCTCGTTTACATCAATGGAACTTCACTTGGTAAATTCATTCATTTGGAATTCTACATACATACTATTAATCCGGACATCTTTTATTTTATTACAAATTCCGAAATAAATCGGCATCAAAAAAAACTTTTGCATTAGGTCATTTGATATCACACGAAGCTAAAAACTTTAGTTTATACTAAATCGTTTTAGGGTTCCGTTCCCAAAGGGAACCTATTACTAAGACTCCGCTATCCGTCTGTCTGTCACCAGGCTGTATCTCATGAACCGTGATAATAGACAGTGTAAATTTTCACAGATGATGTATTTCTGTTGCTGCTATAACAACAAATACTAAAAAGTACGGGACCCTCGGTGGGCGAGACCGCCCCGCACTTGTCCGGTATTTTTAGTGGTACAGCTGACCCCGACCTAGGATCCGTTGTACAGTTGACGTCAAATATATATTTTGATTTTTCACCGTATTTTAAAGGAGTAAGGTGCAAAAGTGTAATCATACATATCTTTAAAGGTATATTTCAGAAGATTTTTGATAGTAGGCAGGCAGTCGTGACTCGAGTTAAGTATCCTTATCTTAATTAAATATCTTACTTTAGTAATTATTTAAACTTAATAATTGAGTTTAAAGTTAAAAGGCATTTTAAAGGTTTTACCTACCAGTAAGGTAAGACTGCATTGCGCACAAAAATTAAGTTATCTTTAATTCTAGGTGCCTAATTAGTTTTGTAATATAAAAACTATGATTTATTTGGCTCTGTTAATAAAGCAAGTTGGACGTGTTGCTATTCAATATGATAATATTAAAACTATTTGCATAGTTAGCGTTGAAACTAATAGAATGCGTATAGCGGTAGTGGGCGGAAGCAAGCGAAGGCATCCGCATACTCGATAAACACCACAAGCCCTACACACCACTGCGTGCATAAGTAATGAGTATGTAAATACTCACAACACATGAATAGGCGAAAGCGATGTCCTGTCACACGATACATGGAGGTAGAGGCGTATTCCGTTTTAATAAGTCTGAATTGATTTAACACCAATCTCAGAGCCTCACGCTTGCACTCGTATATTGGTGCGAGTTCGAGAGAGATGTATATCATATCAACAGGTACCTACTCATTAAAACCTGAATACGCTTCCAGTAACGTGTCACAGAAGAATAATACAAACAAATATTTTACATATTGTGGGTGTCTTCTTACGAGAATTTCCCCAGAATTTTCTTATCCCCAAAATTTTATCTCACAGTAAAGGATAATTAAGATACTTTGGCAGTAAAAAACAGCATAGCCGTGTAATAATTAATCGCTCCAAGAGAAACCAGCTTCATTTATTTAATAGCTATCGAACTAAATTGGAAAACGTGATTACTACGACCTTTTTACTAAGATAGAATCCAAATGAAGGACTCTGGTTCTAATGAGAATTAATGCGCTCAAAATCTGGGACAATAAGACAATTGTTTGTATAAAAATATTATTTATGACATTATGACTTATTGGGGTCGGTTTGTTTTTTATTATCGAATTATTTCGATAGAATTTGGTGAATAGATTGTTAGTTCCCTATTCTGTACAATATATGTCATAAAAATATTCCTCTGAGTTACGAAAAGGTAAAATTATATGTGGGTACATTTTTTCGGGACATGTTGTGATTTCATATTTATTCCACTCAGAATGAGAAGCTCTCCAAACCAGACAAATTTTATACAAATCTGACGAAAAAAAGCGGCCAAGTGCGAGTCGGACTCGCCCATGAAGGGTTCCGTATCATTTATGACGTATTAAAAAAACTACGTACTAGATCTCGTTCAAACCAATTTTCGGTGGAAGTTTGTATATCATATATTTTTTAGTTCTATCATTCTGTTATTTTAGAAGTTACATAGGGGGGGGGGACACACATTTTACCACTTTGGAAGTGTCTCTCGCGCAAACTATTCAGTTTAGAAAAAATGATATTAGAAACCTCAATATCATTTTTGAAGACCTATCCATAGATAACCCACACGTATGGGTTTGATGAAAAAAAATTTTTTTTGGGGTTCAGTTCTAAGTATGGGGAACCCCCAAAATTTATTGTTTTTTTTTTCTATATTTGTGTGAAAATCTTAATGCGGTTCATAGAATACATCTACTTACCAAGTCTGAACAGTTCTTAAAGTTTCGGAAAAAAGTGGCTGTGACATAAACGGATAGACAGACGGACATGACGAATCTATAAGGATTCCGTTTTTTGCCATTCGGAAGCCTAAAAACGACAATCAAATTGGCCTAGTCATTCACTACCGTAATCATTAATGCCATTTACGAGATAATTTAATCTATAAATAATGTTTGGTGTGATAAAACCTCATTGAACTAACATATGAAACCTAAGTATTGCGATACAACGAGGAAATGCCGCCAGCATCCTTGGTACAATGCCTCAAGTGCCTATTTTAGATATAAACTAGTTATAGTAATCATCTGTGTATATCCATTTTGAAACATAATAGTTGGTTAAAAAAATGTATTACTCGACCAAATTAAGAAGGCTCCGTTTCCATGCATATTATTAGCAATCAGTTACCTTCTTAACTCAGTCGGATAATATAATGAAAAAGCAGGAGTATTATAGTATCTGAAAGGTTTTTAATATCTAGGTTTATGAGCCAAAAATCGGTGAAATAAAAACGTCATTTTGAGCAAGTGTGTGGAAAATTTCTATTATTACCTATATATTATCCAAAGAGCAAACTGCTTTACTCCACATCTCGAAATAAAAGCGTGAATATGTCGCGTGGTCTACATATTATAGTAACAGTGTGTTCTATACCTAACTAAAAATCGCTTCGCCTATCACCTGATCTAGGCTTGACATACACCATGTGTGGGAAGATCTGGTTAGTACAGCGCCTCCCGAGATTTGCTTTGCGGCGAACATCTAATTATATCAGCGCCCTTACATTATATTACGGCGTTCGTTTCTGGGTCAAGTAGCCCATAGATAAATATTCGGATATATTTTCAACTTCGAAGTTCACGTCACGAATCAAATTTTATAACCTGGCATATTTGTGTTTATTACAGTGAGCTTATCCCTACTAATGAAAGTAATTATGTCTATTTGTCTGTTACCTTTCACCGCAGAACCGATTTAGATAAAATTTGGGAGGTATGGAGATAGTTTGAGGCCCGAGAAAGGGGATAGGGTAGTTCATAATGTTCAACAGTCATCGTCATTCCACACGGACGAAGTCTCAGGCAGAAGCTGGTAATTACAGGTAATATGTATACTAGGTAGTACTCGTAAATTCCCTTCCTGTTTCATCTTACCGTATAGGTACCTAAATTAACACTTCTAATTCCATCCTCTGTATAAACATAAATCCCTTGTATCTGCTAATCAACGTCGTACCTAATTTAACTTTACAAACTCATAAATTTATTTAGTTTGTATCTAGTTATATTACCTAGACCTTTGGCAACGCGCATGTAATGCCTCTGGTGTTGCAGGCGTCCATAGGCTACGGTGACTGCTTACCATCAGGCGGGCCGTATGCTTGTTTGCCACCGTCGTGGTATAAAAAAAAAATTATAAAAGAAAAAAACCTATATCATAACTCTCGTGCCCAAATGGAACTTACATAAAATCAGGAGTGTTCACAAAATCTACATAGACTTCTTTGACGTTCATACTTACATTCGCAATAAACCAGCGCCTATACCCGCTTAGACGAGATACCCTTAGGCTCCTCTCCCCTACATGGAAATACAAGTAAACTTACAATTGAATGCTCACTCCATACATAGATAACAAGCCATTTATAATAAGTTTTAGACTTTTAAGCGAACTTCGCGAAAACTAATTTAGCAGGCGTGGCTCACTCCGCGATTTCGTTGCGCCGTTACAAGTACATGCAGCCCTCACCAGTTGTGTGACTAGCAATGATTGCCGTTGCCGCGCACTGCTACTGCTACGGAACGGATAATTTTTAATACATTTTTATAGCCAAATTTGATAGATTTTGTATTAGGTAAATGACATAAACATTTTCTACAGTCTACTGCACCAATATTTCAGCACGACAATACTGCTGACGGAATCCAGCTGCTGCAATACTGCTGCCGCAAATGTCTAAAATCCTGCCAGTGACATCGATTTTCACATTTGCCACAGTAAGGCGCAATACTGCTGCCGAATGCATTACTGCCGCAAATGTCAAAAAACCTAGCAGTGACATCAATTTTCACACTTGCAACAGTGCAACAAGGCAGTAGTGTCGCGCTGCAATACTGCTGCCGATTGCGATATAACTCCCCACTCCAATACTATAATTATAAAAATTATAATGGAATGAAATAAATAATCCTAAATTCCGAATTGTTACATCGACGTAACACGCAATCAACGGCATTATTGTATTTAATAATTTTCTGCCAAATTATACTCGTACCTAATTTAAATCAGGCGCTTTTGTATTAAACGAAATTAAAAATAATTATTTGAGTAATTGGGTTACTTGAGAAATGGTTCGTAGATATTGGATCAAGATGGGTTAATAAGACTTGAATCTCTCTAAATTGAATGAGGCCCTGAACGATATTCTGAGCGCTATTGATTGCAAAAGGGCGTCCTAATCACTCGATCTTGTTTAAAAGTAATCGCATTGTGGTACCCGGTATTTCCCTACCTACATGGATACTTAATTATTAGACGATTCTTTAACCAACCCTTTTTAAATTGCCAGAAAGCTGAAAAAACTTTGGTTAAAACATTTATCCAAATCCAAACATTACGTTTTGGTTTTGAAACGAATACAAAGTGAACAGGATAAACATAAAATTAGGATTAATTTAATCAGTTGGACATATCTGCATATTATTAGCAATATTGCTATCGAGCAAACTGACATGTTTCTGTCTTATTTACATAATAACATCCAGGCATTTAGTTCACAGAAATCTGATTGTAGTATGCGTGAAATGGATCTCTCTCTGCGGTGTGTGGTGTCTGGTGTATTGTTGAGTTCCAATAAAATAAATCTACAAAATTAAGTAGTTTTAATCCAAGATATAATATTGGCGACGAGGACATTCGGACAGCACGGCGAAGCAAATAAATTAACCACAAGAACAAAGTCGATCAGAAGTAAGAAATTATTTACTTAAATATCTGTGATGGTAATGGCGGCTGCAAACTCACTGTGGGGTTATCTACAAAATACAAGGTACCTTAATAAGTCGTTATTACTCACATTCAGGGACCGGCTAAACGTGAAATGAAACGTAATGACAGATGTCAAGGCGGGTGATAAAGAAAATAAATTGACAGAAGACGCGGATGTCCTAATATCGTTGGTAAAACAAGGAAAAAGAAGTTATATTTACCGGTGTGGAAAAGATATTTTAATAAAAATAGTAAATGAAGAAGGTTTACAGTGCCCGCAAAATCCGACTGTCGACGCGTTACGGAAGTTGTTAAGTGATTACTACCAAAATAAAGGGCAAAGCCAACCAAAAATTGTTGTATTTATTTATAAATGATGCCAAGATATATGTACTTGTTTTGAACAACTTAGTAACCAATCTAGGGTGATTCAAAACATACTATCTACTAACTATTGTTGTAGTTCATTTAGGGCTACAATAGGATTAATGAATAATCCTTTGCCATGTATGTAGACTTAAGTAAAACTAAATGCGTTTTAGGATTAGTCCGGGAGAGTGTAGTATGCGTGAAATGGATCTCTCTCTGCGGTGTGTCTTGTCTGGTGTATTGTTGAGTTCCAATAAAATAAATCTACAAAATTAAGTAGTTTTAATCCAAGATATAATACTGATGAAAACCAACTGGTGGCTAGCAGCGTTTCATGAGTACAAGTTTAGTACGTATAATTATGGAAGATGGAGAGGCCAAATTTTTGGGGGTAATTTGGTGGAGCCGTATAACCTTGGTGACACTTTCTTAGGGAAAAAACGGTTTTCCTTTTGCTGGAAATTTGTCTTGCAATATTGTAATTTCACCAAATAGTAACCCTGAAGTGATTGTTGTTTGTCAGATAATTAAAACGGTCAAGTGCGAGTACCTTCTACTCATAATTCAATTAAATATCTCATGTAATTAGAGACGAAAGACTTTTGACCAGAAGTATTCTTGTGCACAGCGCCATCTATCGGCGAACCGGCTAACTTAATGTTGGTTTTTCAGTAATAACCATTTATCATTTGAATCGATTTCAACAATTCTTATTTATTTGAAAGAAGGTGTTTTTAGTGTAATCTCATAGAAATATCAAGTATAATTGACATTCACAAAGGTGGTTAAATTACAAATTGTTATAAACGTAAACGTGTTTTACATTGTGTTTTTCACCGAGTGTTTTGTAAATCTGATTTCTCAAATTCTGTGTAACCTCTCACTATTTAGCTGAACCTAAACGAAGATAGGTACTTTTCGTGCTTCTATATAAAGATATGTTTAACAAACATGGAAACTATAGGTCTAGATTAAGAGAAAAAAGTGTAATAATATTTTTTGTATGACCGTTTGTTTCATATTTAAATTTAAAAAAAAATAACTTTGTTAATAAAAAAAGTTATCAAGATCGAGGTGTAATTGTATTTTTCCTGTGTCATAAATATGACAATGTTACTTAATGTAAAAATATCAGATTTTCTTATTTGTTAAACTTCGTAGTAAAGAGGTGGGGTATTTTTTTTTTCCTTCCCAAATATTTCTTTTCTCCGTAGAAAAATTATAAAACATAATTTCGGAATGTACAATTTGATTTTTTTTAATGATACCCCATTTGACCTAGTAACAACACTTAGAAATTTTGGTCCCTCTCCCTATTAGTTATTTTCCATAGTAAATAAAAAAAATATGTGTGTGAGGGGTAACGTTGTTCATGAATACCTATTCAAAATTTCAAATCGATAGCTCTAGTAGTTCTCGAGATATTTAGCAATGTGACAGATGGACGGACGGACAGAGTCGCACTATAAGGGTTCCTTTTGTACCTTTTTGATACGGAACCCTAAAAGGATTTTTTTTTCAATATAATGATCCTATGCCATACCATGCCTACACCTACTACTACCTATGAATATCTTTTGCATCATTTAATAATCTACAATATAGGTATAAATTTTTACAAAACAAGCTCACTCAAGTCAACAAGTAAAAAAAAGAAAATTAAGTAAATGGTCACCCCTCTTAAGTACATTCCCTTTCCAATTTTATAGAAGTCGCGTCCCCCTCGCGTAAGATTATACAATAAGCATACGGTTACAAATTTACAATAGGAATATTTACTGTATCTAGTTCCTTTGAAAGTGAAGTGACAATGCCAACACCTAACTGCCCAATTAGAGACACGTTACGTCCAGCAGACGCTGGAACGATTAGACCGAAATTCAGTCCATTCAAACTGATCAGAGGCTGAACAATTGGTGCACACACAAGAGAACCATGGCGTACATGTAATATTTATTTCTTTACGATGTATAGGATGGACACGTGCATATTGTATTTTATATTGCATAAAGATTAATCAGCTTTTGTCGGCAACATAGGCCCCACGCGCACCGCCGTCGATTCAAATGCAAATTGAAAATCGACCCCCTTCCAACCTCCATCATTCCTCCTTTAAAAGTAGATACCCCCTCCTTCTCTGCTTTCTTAATTACCAAATTCACGCCTGTGACAGAATTCGGTCAGTCTAAATTATTTCATTTTTTGTTCCAAAAAACTTGTAACAAAAATGAAACAATTAATTTTAAATAAACCTAATAATCAAACGGACTAACTCGTGGTAGATAGTGTTCGTTTAGATGGATTTAGGTATATCTAGATTATCAAGTGAAAATGTTTTATGTTATGTTTTACGTTAGTTTTTAGAACTACTTAAGAGGTAATATAATATAAACTATCTAAGCCCTTTATCATAAATAAATTTGTCACGCTGACGTGGCCGGGATCGTAGTTAGTGCGATAAGGCAGATCAGAGAAATGAAAATTCAAAACCAAAAAGCTCAATTTTTGCTGATCTATATTTTGATTTTTATTTAAGTTAACTAATCAAACCAAATTTTAAAAACTGAACTGTCGTTTTTAGGGTTCCGTACCAAAAAGGTACAAACGGAACCCTTATGGTGCGACTCTGTCCATCCATCCGTCTGTCTGTCACATCGCTAAATATCTCGAGAACCACTTAAGCGATCGAATTGAAATTTGGAATGTTATGAACAACGCTAAACCAGACACATTGAAGTATTAAAGATAAGATAAAGATAGTTTATTATTCAAGTAGGCATATTACAATGCGCTTATGAACGTCAAATAAAGCTACACCGGCTCTAACCCTACACCTCTGACCCGAGAAGATTTAAATCCCCCCTCAATTGGAGGAGGGATTTAAATAGAGGGATAAAGGAGGAACACATATTTTCAAAACATTACATCTTATAATTAACATGCATTAAATAAGAAAAATAAAATACAATTTAGATTACTATAGAAATCATGCAATTACATACAGTAGCTACTTTTTTTTATAGAATATTGATAATATATATATATATATATATATTATCAATATTCTATATCATTTGTATTCGCTTTGTTCACATATGTGGTTGCAATAGTGCGTAATCTTAGTTTAGTATTATGTCACTACCTGTGAGTTCCTATAATTGGCTTCCTGTATCTACTATATTTTTCTATGTTAATGTCACAGCTGTTGGATCTCCAAATAAATAAAAATAAAAATAAATAAATAAAATAAAATATATATATCATATAAAATCATACAAATACGTAGCTCTTTCAAAAAACATTGACACATTGCTATACCTACAAAAAATATTTGATGTGCTTTCTTACCTGAGCTGTGTCACCTATACAAAGATTTTAGATATACACATAGTACAATGATTTTAATTGCTACTTGTAAAGTTTCTGGTTTAGACCATGCATGTTTGTCTGTCAAGTAGTCCTCGACTCTGTAATAAGCCTTCAACATCAATGACTTCTTTAAGTAATTGATATTATGGTTGATGATGATGACGATGCTTTAAGATTACCCTGGCAAGGGTAATCTTAAAACATCGTCAGGTAACTTGATATAAAAATGAATGCATTGCCCAACGAATGACTTTTTTACTTTGCGGACACGAAACTTTCTGATAGAAAGCTTATTTTTATTTCTAGTGTTATAGTTATGGACATCTAAATTCTTAATGAAGGAGTCTAGGTTCTTAACAACATAAATAATACAATCATAGATGTATTGAGAAGCTACAGTTAAAACATTAATTTCTGTGAAAAGTTCTCTTAATGATTCACGTACTCTTAAGTTATATATAGAACGAATGGCTTTCTTTTGTAAGATAAATATAGTTTGTATGTCAGCTGCTTTATCTTACATTAAACATTGTTAAATACGTCACAAAAAACATGAATATTTATAAAAATTAACCATGTTGTTTTTATTTAATACGAGATTGATTTTTGTGCAGATTTCACTCCGCATACGTTACATAGAGAACACCCCGTCCAATAAGTCGACCTGCGGCATGGGCCCCATGACACTGGCGGCGTTACCTCTCTGTAGCGCAAGGGAGATGCGTTGAGAGAGGTACGCACCAGTCCTGGGGTCCCCTGTTGTGTCGACCAGCCGTGCCGACAATGCCCTCATGAATGCTTTCATGTTGGCTGACCAGGGACCCAAAGTCTCAACCGCGAGCGCCACAAACTCATAGTTGTTGAGTAAGGCTGAGTATTTGCGGCGCTTGAGCATCTGGGCCTGGTCAGCCGCAGCGCCGGCCTGAATGCGGGTTGACCCAATGTGGGACTGTGCAAGGGTGTCGGTAAGGCTAAACGCCATCCACTCTATGTCAAATTAAACAAATACATAATTATTTATATATTATGATAATTTAGGGTATGCGATGTAGAGTTCTTCATATGTTCGTTTTTACAGAGCACACATAACCAGGGGCAGTTTATCATTTTTATTTACCAGAACGGAAACCCAAAACGATCAATTGATTTATCGTTAAATTCGTCTAAATTGTGAGAATAATGTATACATATCATACTTAAGATGTAACCTTCGTATTACAACAGAGCGAATGTACAAGTTGTAAACTGATTTTGGATAATTTAATTGTGTATGTGACTTTTAGATTTAATTTAGTCATATCTTAATTTTAGTTTCCTTATAGTTTTTATTATTAATTTTAATGATATATGTACTTTGCCTAGAATTAAAATTTAAACAATTAAGTCTGTAAACTGTAAAACATGTGTTATATCTAAATATATGTAGTTTAAAAAATAATAATAATAATAATTGTACATTACCTCATTAGTTTTTAATTAAAATGGAAGCTGCCAAACTAATGGGACAGACGGGCATTGGGATATGAGTGCGTTTAAGCAGTGTTAATAAATAAACCCACAAACTTCCCCAAAGCCGATGAATGTCTCTGTGCAAGTAGGTAGGTAAGTATGTCGGGCACTCAGGCACGGCGCGGGAATTAATCCACTTGCTGAGTGGCTGGTTGGACAAAGCTGCTTGACGCTTGACAAACCTATTCTCGTCTTTACTTTCGCACGATGTGACGTAATATGAAAAAACGTAAAGTGAATAAAATATGCTATTCCTTAGTGCCAAAAATATTGGAACTAAGAGTCACGTAACAACAGATTGTTTAATCCCTCCTTGCTACTAAGTATTCCTAACCTAGGCTTAACACTTTTGGATACAAATTTGTATGCAGGGATGATAAGCTAATTGTTTTGCTGACTCTACGCACATAGCACGAATTTCTATACCCACGGTATTCTAAAATCACAGGTAAATGCTATAATGTTGTGCTTCAAAAAGTGATACTAAGTATCCAAGTCAATTTTTTGGTTCGACAGTTAGGATTAAAGTAGGTAGATGATATACAGTGCACAGTGTGAAAAAAATAATGGGCCCTGAAGGGAAAGTGCTTAAAACCACGGAATACATTATGTACTAGTTCTGTGCTTAAAACCTTAATCTACCTCATTTAACTTAAGGGGCTCCCCGCGGTATTAATTGATTTTTGACTAGTTTTGGGTCGTTACTCCTACTTTTGCACTAATAGTAATAGATAGAATTATAAGACAAACGGCTATCGGATCTTCAATCTTTTATCTCCATTGTGGCCTGTCGGATTTTGAAGGAAATGAACACTTATTTATTTTCTATTGCTGTGAAGGATTTTACATGTACGAAATCTACACGTTTGGGTTCGCCTTTGACGTTTCTAAAAATGAGTCAGATGTTTTTGTTTTAAATTAATGAACACAAAAGTTATGGCCAGTAAACCAGTTTTTTTGCCTAAAATTGTTCAAATTTGATGCCAAATATCTGGAAGATAGTGAACTTTGTAGTAAATATGGGATACTGTCGTCGCTGCCAGCCGTTGCTGTTAATATGATAAGCTACAAAAAACATTAGAAAACTCAGGGATTCAGATCGAAGGTCATGGGCGTTAGGGACCCCCTTAAAGGAAAGTTTCTAAATAGAAACAAAATTGTATTTTTTTTTAATTCGCACACTTGCAATTTTATTCCACTAGTACATTTAATTTAAATGATAAGATTTCTCCAAGAAACATTAGGAACCAAATCCATAAAATATTTTAGAATTAGAAGTGTAAAAAATGATTCATAGGAATCACTCATCTCCTCTTATCATTTTCTGTTTTATTTCCATTCACTGTCATTTTCCCATGTATGAAAAATACCAACAAATTACTACAATTAATATGTTCTATATTTAAGTGTGCATTAATTAATTACACATAGCTCTTAAAAGGTTATTAGGAAACTTTACTTTGCTCTTAGGAGCTCAAGTCGCCGTCGAGCTAAGGTGGCGATTGTTTTGCGGTTGTTGGCACCCTTTGCTCTTGGCGCTGCCAGCTAAGGTGCTGGGCTGTTACTCCAATCGCGTACTGCCCGCGCCGCGAGCGAATGGTACTTATTTTGAGAAAATAGTACACGGGTCCGATCTCCAATTATGTAGTTTACTCGTAAAGTGGATCCTAATCTATTATCAAACACTTATAATGCATTGGTTAACCAAATATGTACCTAAGTACCTACCTCACATGCGGAACAACTTTTTTTTACAACAAAGTAAACTTCGTTGTTTTATTTTCTTTCTGATAAATTTATTAGGTTTACCTGTACAGAGGGCCTAACCAAGATGATAACCGTTTGCGCTATCTGTCTCTCTATCGCACTAATATGGAAGAGTGATAGCGAGAGATTACCACGATACGCTACGGAGCGTTAACGATTGGCACGTTGGCTACGCGGCCTGACCGGTATAGCTGTGACTTCAGCATCTGTTAACAAAAAAGAAAGCAGCACGTGAGAAATGGTCGGCATCAGTAGCGGATGAGGATATTCTCTATTTAAAATAAATAAATAAAATAAATATTTATAGGACATTATTACACAAATTAAAACTAAGTCCCACAGTAAGCTCAATAAGGCTTGTGTTGAGGATACTTAGACAACGATATATATAATAAATATTTATAAATACTGAAATACGACGCAGGCAGGGGTCACATCACCGCATGTGATGTGACCCCTGCCTGCGTCGCGAACGGTCCAATTGTTAACGCTCCGTAGCGAACAAAACGCAACTGTCACTGTCGCACGAATATGGAAGAGTGAAAATATCGGTATGTGACATACCGATATTTTCTTCATGTAATTAACCGTTTAATAAATTCGGTTTATCGTCAAGCGTGACGTTTATTTGTACTTTTAATCATTAATTTATTCGATTAAGACTAATGAAATAAAAATATAAAAAATGTTAAGTATTTACTTAAGAAAGATATTCCTAAAATTGTAAATACCGGTTACGACCCCTGATACCGGTAGATCTCCACAGAACACTTGTGCTCGGCGAGCGATGATAATACGATGTCAGGAAACAGAGCCAGTTCACCAAGTGAATATAAATCAGACTTTAGCGTCGCACTTCTCGCGCTAAACGATAAGTGCACAATCTCACTTCCTTCTCCTAATGCATGATTGCATACTCCTGCTTGCATAAGAAAACTAGTAGAACACCCCTACAACAAGTTGTACTAGAATATTATTATGTAAGTAGTAAAATAGAAACTGTCAGGTACTACTAGTACGTGCCTACGAGGGGTAAACTGAAAGTTTTTAGAATAGCGAGATTTGTAGCAATTAGGTCGTCAGTTATGGGAATACTGAGGGATGTCAGAATCTGCTAATATATAACTTTTTGTCTGTCTTTTTAAGGTTCCGTATTTATTAACCGCATAACTGCAATTTAAACGTTTAGCGTCACTAATGAATGACATGCTTCTCTAAAATCATATATTAAAGAACTAAAAGATCGATTGAAATTGAACTCTGAATACAAACAGCCATACGAAAAGTAGGCTTCGTTATAAAAATATAACTGACGCGATTCCTCACCTTGCTGTTGGCTTAGCATCGTATAAAATTATAATACGAAAAATCTTTAGTCAAAAATTATAATTATACTCGGCAACAATTATCATATTGCCAGCAATCCTGAAATACAAATGGCAGCCGAATTACATACACCTCAAAAAAACTATAAAGAGTTATAATGTTATAAATTATTCGACCATATTTCTTTTTGTTATATGTATGATCACTAAGTAAGCCTTTCTAAGAACTTTTAGTGTTTTCTGTGTACATATATGCAGGCGTTCCTGAGGGCGGAAATCAAGTTTTTTAAGCTTATTCCATACAACGGAGGGTCAAAGCCTGATGCAGCTCTCTGTACAAGTGTACATGAGCTCCAGTTGTCCAATTCGTCACTTTCAAGCAAAGAGAGAATTGTTGTAGTGAGTCTGGGAGGGTCTCTGCAAGTAAGCCCAAACCATCAATCCTTCAAAGAATGAAACGTCGCGCAGCTTTTACTTCGTGCCAACCACAAAGGACAGGAAATACAAACGTAATACAAAACAATGGCCCCTTTTTGTAATTGTTTTTTAACAAGTCTAGAGCCTCACGCTTTGTGGCATGGATTTTTTATTTCTACTATCTTTTTCTTTCGTCGTTGGCAATTGTAGATAGGTACTTACCTAACTTAGTTCAAGTCTTGTTTGTTTGAAATCGAAGTTAAAATAACGTTACCTATAATTTATGGGCACGTTTTGAAAACTTTAACCACACAATGGCTTTAACATAAAAAGCGTGCTCCTCTTTCAAAATCGATTAAAATGTAGAGTCAGACCAAGCTATGTTGGCAGCGATTTTGACGGCCCAGCCTGTCAGCAAGTGTTAAGTAAATAAAAGTTATAATTTCATGGAATTTTGACGTTTAAAATAACAACTGCATTGCCTAGGCTGACAAAATCGCTGCCAACTTATCTCGGTCTGACTGTAATATATTATACATATAAGTATAATATATTATACCTATAGAAATATTCGACTCCTATTCAATCCTAAAGACATTCGGCCCGATTCGAACTTTAAGACACGCCAAAAATTTCCTAAAGATACGATTTGGATTGGATATGTCAGTATCAAAAGTGGCGTTTTTGTTTGAAGAAACTTTATTGACACTGACATATCGTATCTTTAGCAAATATTTGACGTATTGAAGTTCGTATCAGGTCGTATTTGGATTTAGTAGGAGTCGAATATTGTTACACGATTGAACATCCGATTCTACCCGAAAACCGAAGATCTCTACGGTACTTACCTACCAATCATATCTAAATAATAATAGCTATACAAGAACCCTATTTAGGGAACTAGAATTAATTGCGCTCATATATTATACGAGTATAAAAAGAAATGCGTAGAGCCTAAATGAGAAAAGCATTACTTTTTCAGTTTTGCGTATTATTGCGTTCCTTTTAAATGCACAGAACGATTAATCTCATCAACAGTATTAATGTAAACGGGAGAGTTGGGTACTTAAACTGATTTTCTTTATACGTGTGATTATTTTGATTTCATTTAAGTCTTAGTTTATTAGATAGGTACATTATGTACATATGTATTATTAAATAGTTTAGGTCAATGGTCAATTGCTACCATGGTCAAATAAAAACCCTTAATTTCTAACCGACTTAAAAAGGAGGGAGGACTTAAAAACATATTCATCGGGATCTTCTTTTAGGGTTCCGTAGCGAAAATTTCAAAACGTTATATGGTTTTTAATATACTGCTTTTTAGGGTTTTTGGTTTCGTATGACGGACGAAACGAAACCCTCCATTATACGTAAGCTGTCTGACATGTACAGGGCAGGGCGAGGACCGAGAAGAAGAAAAAGTTTAATGTTATACGAATACAAGTAGATATTAAGAATTAGCTGCCATTCGATCGTAGGTGCATTTTCCGTATCTGAGAGGTAAAATACGCCA
This sequence comes from Cydia pomonella, assembly GCF_033807575.1. Classification (NCBI taxonomy): domain Eukaryota; kingdom Metazoa; phylum Arthropoda; class Insecta; order Lepidoptera; family Tortricidae; genus Cydia; species Cydia pomonella. The sequence goes on along the minus strand of NC_084703.1, from coordinate 12,398,573 downwards.
TTTTAACTAATTTTAATCTTGGAAATAATTTGCTTTACTATATATGTATGTAAATAAATTCGGCGGTTAAACTCGCAAACCTCTCTACTCCATTTGATAGAGATATAGAGCCAATTATATGTATACATCCACACTCGCTATGACCCGATATTAGCCCAACTTCGGGCCCAAGCAAGAGTAACGGGTGATAACAAAAAATTAGAATTATTTCAGAGCTGTGAAAAAATACTCATGTAGTTTTTTACGATACTTTGTTATTATTAGGCAATATATACATAATAATTATTAACATAAATGGATGTTAGAATAGGGCCCGTGGTCAGCTTTTTCATGTAGTTTAGATATAAAGTTCGAATAAGACCTTTGGACTCCGATTCTGTCCATTTTCGGAACACAAGTCTTAGTCATTTTTATTAGTTGGGCACAATTTTCAGCTCTCTAATTATTTGTAGTTACTCAAACAGCCAAAAAAATTATCAATCAGCCGACATTGTGGAAGGTTTGAGGGATTTCGGACTTACTTAAGTCCTAGAATTGTAATGTGTGTCTGCTCAAACTTATCCATAATACATGTATTTGATATTTCCTGGTATTCTAAAATTATTGCTAGTATAGTATCAACCATTTCCAGGTATATCAGTTTTGCCAAAAGGAAATTAACTTTCATCATCCAAACTGAATGATTTCCCTTTGCAATTTCAAGTCATCTAGCGACACTGAGACCATTATGGTCGATTTTTACTAATCAGTGTATTCCGGGGCTCTTATCATCTAGTAGTACAATAATACGGTTTGTAACACTTAAAAATTTGGGCGACATCTCGTTGGCTCACGGAATTCATATAATTAAAAGTGCTTTGGAGTCAATTCAGGCTTGCTATGGTTATTATCTTCGCTGGCCAGCCACTACTATTTTTGCGATTTATAGTCCAGGATGCAAGAATTATATATATGTAGTAGAAACTGGTACATTTTCTGTACTAAAATGACTCACTGTGTCCCTTTTCCCATGTTTAAGTTAGAATTTTTAAAATGTACAACAAGTTTCCGCAGAGTTTCTTGTTTCGACTCCAGTCTAACAAAAACAAATGTTTGAAGAAATAAAAAAATTGAAATTCAAGAATCTCAAAAGAACTAGCAACAACTTTATTAACAGCATTTTTTGTTTATGTAGACAGTTTTGTTTATAAGTCTACAGAAAATCATTCTCATTTTTTTGTTATCACCCGTTATTTTTCCGTTTCACCAAATATCAACACATCTTTTACAATATTTGACATGTACCTATATAGAAGATTTAGAAGAATCCACTCCAAAATTGATTTGTTATCTATTATGTGATTATTTTAAACATTTTAACGTACCTGCCAACTTCTGAAGTCAAGTAATAAAGATTAAGTTGACATTCAAGCAGTGGCGTAGCGTGCCTTGGCGGGGCCCCGTATTAAAATTTGCTTGGGGGCGGGAAGGGTAAAGATTTCTCACAAAAACGCACGTTGGGGGCCCCCGTGGCCCGTGGGCCCCGTATAATTGATACGGCAGATACGGCGGTAGCTACGCCCCTGCTTCAAGACACATAGTAGTACTATTTGCTAAGGCTGTTTGTTTAAAAAAACATGTTCGCGGAAAAATATAATCACATTTAAAAAAAATTAAGTGTTACGTAAAATAACATGACGCAAAAATGCCCGCCAACCCTAAAACGTAGTGATAATATGCTCTTTGGCCAACCCAACGTCAAACTTCAAACCACAGATTACGTATTTTATCGTAGTTGCTACATCAAGCGCTAGTCGTATCGGATATCTCAATGCTGCCAATATAACCACTAAATAAAACTAACTATAATATTCAATATCCAAAACTAAGGTTTATTTATGTTGACATTAAAATATTTGGCAAATAAATAGAACACTCATGAAAGAGATGCAAATTCAGTCGAATGTAGTCGAATGCTTGTGCGAATACGGCCAGGTGTGTTGCCATCACATTGACATGTGAAATTGTGAATGCTATCAATGTTGATGTGGTAGAATTTGTTTCCAATCTGTGGTCCTGTTTCGGTATTGTGAACGCACTCCCTCACGTCTAGTCTGCACTTTACTTGTAGAGTTTGCCAGCTGGGCGGTTCCAATACTTAAATTTGTACTTTAGTGTTAATATTACGCGGTTAGTGAATTTCTTCGTTATAGTTCATATTACCAGTGCCTAACACACAAACTGTAAGTACTAAATTAGTTACCAACATATTTGGTTTCTCAGTTGCTAGTCGAATCAATACCCTGACAGGCGGTGTAAAACAACGAAAGTAACAGTAACATAATTACTCTTTTCTAATAAGATCAATCATCTACACATCAGTATTGATAATCACCGAAGTTTCGGCCTGCAATATACCATATTTATATGATGATATCCATTATGATCACAATATTTTGTTTTGTTGTCTAGTGTCAATATAACTTTGGTAGACGTCAGTAATTAGATGTTTTCCAGGTCAATAAACTTGTATACTTTTCTAATGCTATAATTTTATTAATACAAGCTTGTAAATAAAGGCACACATTGACCACATTCCTAAAAATGTTCTGGTATTGTATATAATTACTCTTACTACATAATATAGTTCTTCTAGTGCTAATTACTTAAGTTGTTACCTAATCCTAACTTAATATTGTTTAGAATATTCATCGTTTTAATTTTATTAACAGGCTAAATCTTGTAGTTATTACTTTGCCTCCATTTGTATGTCATGTTAGTACAAAAGCAGTATGATTGGATCGGAAAACGTAGAAGGTTGTGAGTTCCAGCCTCCACGGAGCTCATGCTAATGATTCTGGTTCAGCTAAAAAAGTCCAAACTCGTCATAGGTAATATGTCTCTTGTGTCCAATTGCCAATATAAGGTATTGTTAGGAAATTATTAAACTATTTCTTGTTATTATTCTGCCTCATCAGCTAAGAAGGAATAAGAAGTAGTAAGTTTGTAAGCAACAATGTACATATATTTGATGACAATTTGCATAGACCTGAACGTAAACTGAACACTTTCAAACAAAGTTAGCAGAAAAATATTAATATATTGTTGGGGATAGTGCAATACCGCATATCTAACATATGCAGTAATGTCCCATTTCCTTGTACATTGTTTGATTTTATAAGATTTTATAGGTGAAAGTGTTTGCCCTTTGTTAGTTGCAATTGCACTCTCCCCAATGATATGGGAAAAGCATTGATTATTGCGTCAATATAGGAACTCACTACCTGTCATTTCACTTCAACCCTAATAATATGATGTCTGATCATATATTTATGAGAATTACCCATGCCATCAAAGGATTTTTCCGGTTTAAACCAAGTCACATGTTTCTATGTTTGTTGTTTTTTAAGTGCTGTGTTTGCGAATTTTATTTGGCAATGCTAACTGCTCTTTGCGAGATTCAAATTTTTTCATTAGCAGTTCAATCAACTGAACACTGACAACCGAACTAGTACAATTAATATGTGGAATGAAACATCATGACTCGATAAAATTAATCTTACTATAATTTGATTTGTATATTTTCGAACTTATAGTTTCAACAAGTGTGTCTGTCCGTATGCCACATCCAATTATAAAAAAAAAAAACTATTAGGTATAATTTAATGAAATGTGGAAATAATTGTGTCTTATGAGCCTCCGCTTTAAAAATGTAGAAGTTAAAATAAAAAAAATATATATTTTTGAGAGTGGCACAAATATATTAAACTAAAAGTGATATTTCTTTTTTAGTACATACCAATGTGTGACAAATTATTTAATAGGTCTTTAAAAATAATGTGTGTTGTGTGTCACATTGTCAACATTAGTACATTGTACAACGAGGGGGGTAAGTGAAATGAAAGTCTTTAGATTCACAGCAGCCACAGGCTGGAGTGAATTGAAGATTCAAGTTCGCAATATTCTTACCCCTGGAGTTGTATACATTGTTTTTCATCACACTTGCAAAGAAAAAACGAAATTTTAAGCTATATAATTCTTATGAGCCTTATTGAGCTTACTGTGGGACTTAGTCAATTTGTATACTAATGTCCTATAATATTTGTATTTTGTCTTCTTCTTATTTCTCTTTGCCTCATTTCTACCTCAACTTTAAACAAATATTTTACTTTTAACCTACTTGGTTCATACGACATAATTAAATAAAAAGGTATAACTCCCGTGGGAGTAAATGGACTTTAGGTCCGTCTGCACTTGCGTGATATAGCACGCTTAGGGCTTAAGTAGCGTTAAAGCTTATTAACATCTCATAATAGTTGTCAGTCTTGCGTGACCTTAGAATAAACAGACAGATAAAAACTAAGATTTGGAAAACTTAAGACATTTTGAAAAAAGAGTAGAAAAAAAAATCTTACTTCAGTTGTCTGTGTTATGGGTATGACCAGTCCAAGTAAGTTAATAGTACATTACGATACAAGTGCGGAAAATAGAAAATTCGCAACGACTGGCTATAAATTAAACACGACCGAAGGGAGTGTTTTAAATCGACATGAGTTCGAGGGGTGGGTGATCAAACCCGATAACTCGAGCAAAAGGGTTTTTGACATTGGAACTAGAACTAGGTATATATGTGATCTAAGATCATATCTTATATTTATGTATGTGACATACGTGGAGTTCTAATTTGGTTTGACTCGCAACTCTAAGGCTGGGTAGCCTTCGAGTTGCGAATTACCTATTCGCACATGTATCTTATTGTTTTACAGTACTTATGGCCCTTTAAAAATTCGTGATAGTCACGTAATGTGCAAATTATCGCACTAGTACGGTAATTAGCACTTTACGTGTCTATATCGAAAATTTAACGGCCTCCTAGACTAGTTGGTGGTGACCCTGTGTACGAAGCAGGAGGTTCGGGGTTCGAATCCTGGTAAGGGCATTTATTTGTGTGTTTATCACAGAGATTTCCTGAGTTCACTGAAACGACTATCGGGACAATGATCGTCGAATCAACATCCCACATGGCGGTTATCTCGTGAGCCTAGTCTTACCTAGACTTGCTGGACTTTTCCTTCTCGGTTTTCACGAGATTCTCATCATGGAGATGTCGACACTGGCGTTGCGTTATCACACGATGTCAGGCTTATTGGCTACAGTAGTCCGATCAATAATAATAGATCGATCCCTAGAGCATGGCATCAACATTTTCGAGAACTGTCGCAAGTAAGTACTTGTAGTAGGGTACCTCGCGGTCCACTGGCCCTTTAAATTTGAGACATACGCACGGAAACTGCTCATTCCCGCACTAGTCCGGGAAAGTAGGACCATATCTACTGTAAACATATTATTGACATTCTTGACAAGTCGGCATTTAGCGACCTACCTAATTCTTTAGTGTCTTGTTTTGTAAAAAATTTATATGAATAGTTAGAGTTCAATAAAAATTAATATCCTAAGATTAAAACATATTACACCTTCCTATAATTATCAGGTGATAACGTAACAATTTGGTTTCGTTTTAGGGTTCCGTAGTAATCTAGGAACCCTTATGTTACGCCATGTCCGTCGTCTGTCTGACGGTCTGTCGTCTGTCCACCCACCGCTTAATGCTAGTAATTATCCGTTACTCACTACATTTAGTGCTAGAAAGCTGATATTTGGCGTGGGTATGTAAATAAAATTACTCCATGTTGTAAAATAAAAATTAGAAAAACAAAATACGGTGTTATGTGGCCCTAAGACTGCCACGAATGAGGTCATTTCATGTTTTAGCGCCACGTCTTAATTTCCTTAACCTGCATCTAGTGCTTGTGTTGTTTAAGCACCAGGTTAGGTAAATATACATTAGAATTTCAATCAGTCAAGAGTCCACCCCAAAAAGAATACGTATATTCAGTAGCTTCTTTGACGCCTCCAGAAGCGAGGCCTCCCACTCGAGTGCTATTAATTATTTGCAAGTGGTTCAGGCTAAAATTCAACTGGTTCATCATACTTTTGTAATTTATAATATCTTCCATTTTGTTGCTCTATTTTTATACTACGTTGATGATAAATATCTATGACTGTACAAGTATTGGTTCTACAGTAATGTTGAACTATAACACAGCGGGAATAATATAAATATTTCGGTATTATTTCATAATTGTTTACTGTTTACACTCTTAGTGACCATCAAACGAACGACAAACTTATTTTTAACAAGATGGACAGTGTTAAGCTTACAGCACGCTTGATAAAATATATAGGTATAGTCATAGAAATTGCTCAGACAATTGTTTGAAAAAGTCACCTAATTAAATCCATTATTACTCGCTACTACCCCTGGGCCCGGGGCTTAAGTACAGCGGTTGTAATTGACAGCACTGTGCGAGACGGCACTGAAAAGGAGAGGGACGGTGGGTAGGTCGACGTACTCTGCTCTGCTGCGTGGTAGAGGTGCCACCGGAAGCAAAGATTACCTACAGTAACGACTAACTAAATATGAAAAAAGAAGATGATTATTATGGAAAAAGAAGTAGAAAGTATCTGGTCCCCAAATTGTATAATGAAATACCGTGTGATATAAGGGAATGTAAATCATTTAGGATGTTTAAATGTAAATTGAAAACGTACCTATTAAACAAAATTAAATTACCACCACAATAAGCTATAAGATGTACCGTACTTACTTATTAATTAACTAGGCAATAAGCTAACCCATCTGTATTTAAGGGAGTTCCCTCTGCCAACAAACTGTCTTACAGTTTGGCAGAAGAAAATAAAATTGTAAAATCAGGGTTTTTTTTACCAGAATAAATGATTTATTTTTTTATTTTTTTTAACTAGAAGGGACATTGCCAGTTGCCGACAAAGTGGATTTCTAATTGAATCTACTAATTTGCCGTATGTAGGTATGTCGAATCACTGCTGAGAAGTGATCAGAAAATTGTATACTATTTCAAAAAAAAAAAACTATTGTAACAAATAGGGTAAATCTTCTACCACATAAACATTCTCGAATCGTACATACATACGTGTTGTGTTGATGTGATTCGCCTCCTAGACTTCCCTATTCCGATTCATTTGGACAGCTCACCCTGTGTGTAGGTGTACAGGTACATCCTGCATTAACGCTCCGGGGTACCACTCGGCCTGACGTCTATCCGCGATAATAACGTCACGCTCATTCGTTACGGTGCCGCCGCCGTAAAAAACTCACGAGCACGTTCTCGATGGTTTTTATGAAAATACGTGGATATGAGACGCATGTACTGTTGGTGTTTTAGTATGTATTCATGTTTGTAACTGTACCTGGGTAGGATAACCATTACATTACTTACATAAAGAATTAAAAAATATTATCACTGTCAGTGTTATATTCGCACAAAGTTATGCAGGCGTAAACTAAGTCCCGAAGGTGTGCCAGTAGCAGGGGTACACATTGATTCCATGTAGAGTCTGCAAATGCAGCAATGTAAAATGAACAAACAAGTTGTTCACAGCTAATAACTTGTTTGTACATTTCACATTTCATTCCAAATCACATGAAAAACAAAGGTATAGTAATATTGCCGATAAACGTATGAAGGTAAGGAATGATGCTCACAAGCATAACTCGAAACTTGTCCAGTTTTTATTACAATAATTGCTTCAAAACTATCTTCTATTATTACTACTATTCTTAGGGCTGAACAATTCCGTTTGAGCATAGTTTCATAGCACTGCGATTTTTGTCCGTGTTAAGTAAGTGTACAACAAGGACGATACAAGTAGCTAGCTAAAATTGTGACGAATAATAAGCCAGCACCTATCGGGATATAAAAATGCTCAAATATTATACTGAATTTGTGTTTTCTACTTAATAGTATAAATCACTGACGTCCTTAGCGGGTTGGTATGCTTTGTCTGCGTTGTACAATCGCATAGACGAAACAGTTACTTATAGGTAAGGCAATAAGCTCTCACACTATACCCTGCTCATAAATGTAACGGTTTAAATTAATGTTAATTCAAACAAAAACTCTTCTAATGCTTGGCAAAAAATTTGGTAAAAAATACAGAATGGGCCGGTACACGATTGCTACGATATAGTCATGGGCAGTGGAGATACATACATATACAGCTATACAACAGAATAACAATCCAATTACCTATCAAAGGTGATACAAACATGCAGATAGACCAGTGTAAGTTTGCTTTTCGATTAATCATAAAAACACACGTCGCGGACACAATTACAACCGGTCGCCTGAGCGCCGACTAGGTAACCAATAGGAATAATCGCAGACCAGTATCGTATCAAATTAGAGAACGGGAAACGTCAGTAGCCGGCCGATGAGTCACGGTGCGTTCGACCTGCGCACGTGGGCCGTGTGTCCGCTTTAGGCATAATACCTTCTATTAGTCAACTTTAATAAAGTAATACAGTACTTTATTGGTAAAAGAAAAATATACATTTATACATCATTTCATTTCTTAATTACTAATTACATTTTGGTTATTATAGGTATGTTTATAAGATTATAAATATAACATTATTGCAATTATAATATAGGTACGGCGCTGGGACAATGATACTACCGTACCGTATCGTATGAGTTTGTAATTCCTTTTCAAAATTTAGTGATCGACGTGCAAACACAGGGGTCTTAAATTAGCAAAGAACCAACAGTTATATTTTGATCAGTGTTATATTAAACATGGGATGGGTAAGAAAAAATGGTATGCACCGAGACGTCTTAAACTATAAAATGCTTCTACGTCACCTTGCAATAGTACATTGTGCAACGAGGGGGGTAAGTGAAAATTTGGATACGAGGGAATTAAAGACCCGAGTTTGCAATATTCTTACCCCCGGAGTTACACACAATGTTTTTCATCACACTTGCGAAGAAAAAACTAAATTTTAAGCAGAATAATTCTTAAATACGGTGAGATATCAAACATTCATTCGCCATTTTGTAATTTCTTGGCAGGTGAGACATGGAAGGCACAGACCCATTCGGCATTCAGCCACGATAGAAAATGATGTAAAAATATTTTAACGGCTGTTAAATTAATCTAATTAAATAATTTTAAACATAAACAAAAATATTAAATTATAAACGTCAGTATTTTAAAAGTAAAACTCATTTATGCTACTTGGTTTGTATGAATAAGTGACATAATTAATGAAAAAAGCTATAACTCCCTAGGGAGTTATAGTTTTTTTTTTGTTTTTTTTCACAATCCATAACTCCCGCGGGAACAAAATAAGATCTTTTTCGAGCAAGTGTGATGAAAAGCTAATAGCTATCACTACAATATTAATAAGTTTTTGAAGTCAAGTCGTATAGTTTATGCGAGATACGTTTTTGCACAAGCATGTCAGAAATGAAAAAAATCCAGTGCCGGTTCTCAACCATTTGTCTCCAGCGGATCCTTAGTTACTTTTGACACGTAGCCAGACGGGAGCCAGATAACTTCGAAAAGCGCATTATATTTGGCATGGTGGATAGAGACGGGGTAGTGGACATCCACCAACCCGCTGGGTGGACATTGTAAAGAAGGCCTGCCAGGGATCTACACAGGCGCCTATTTTTAGGAAGGCGGAAAATCTTGCAGAATTGAGAGCCTTGGTGCACATATTAACGATCTCGTGTGGTCGCGATCCTCAGTCATGAGGAAACGAGGTAGAAGAAGTTAGAAATGCTGCGGGGTGCGTTGCGTGATTGGTACAGTAATTTGCTTTGCAATTGCAATGTTATTTGTATGTACCTACTAGGGACGTGGGACAACATAATGTTATAAGTTTCTTTAATATTTCGTTGTGCTAAATATGATTGTAGGTGGACTGTACGGTTTGTAACGTTTGGGAGTAAAATAAAAAATAAGAAAACAGGGTTTGGTTCCATTGTACCTTGATATAGTTATAGCCATTCATCAAAATTCCTAGATGTCAAAACGGAATTGTGTCAGAATGCCTGAATCCCAGGATGCTTTTTTCTCAATGTGACATCACATTGGGATAAAGGTTATTAAAATGTCTAAACTTCAAATCAACGTGGTGTCATAATTTACCTAAAACTCAAATTACTTAATGACTGTGTTATCCAATATTATCATATTATCTTTAATTACAGCAGACCATTAAATAATTGTTAATACGACAGAGGTTATGTAGTCATAGGTCATAAATTGCACAAAAATAAGTGCCATCAGCAATCCGGTATTTCTAGAAACGTACTATTTAACATTTAGGTAGGTATTTTAAGACTTAGATGATATGAATTGAAATCATTATGACATATAAGGAAACAATTTAACATTTATGCATTTTGGGACTATGTTGTTTTGAAATTTAGGACAAATTAATACAAAGCATAATGATATTTAGGTGTAATGAAACCAAAGCGAAAACAGTACAGGTACACTGTTACACCTACACAGTAAGCACATTGACATACTGGTGCCTTACCGAATGAGAGCTTTCGCTCTCTACACTCGTTAGATATAGAGATAAGCAGTTTGAACCAGCCATTTTGTAGAAGCGCTGGTGGCCTAGCGGTAAGAGCGTGCGACTTGCAATCCGAAGGTCGCGGGTTCAAACCCCAGCTCGTACCAATGAGTTTTTTGAAACTTATGTACGAAATATCATTTGATATTTACCAGTCGCTTTTCGGTCAAGGAAAACATCGTGAGGAAACCGGACTAATCCCAACAAGGCCTAGATTACCCTCTGGGTTGGAAGGTCAGATGGCAGTCGCTTTCGAAAAACTAGTGCCTAAGCCAAAACTTGGGATTAGTTGTCAAGCGGACCCCAGGCTCCCATGAGCCCGTGGCAAATGCCGGGACAACGCGAAGAATATGTTTGAACCAGCCATACCTAACCTCCCCTTGCCATCATTTAGACATAATTTTGACGATCGGTCTGGCCTAGTCTAGGCCACCTTGCCTATGACGCGGATGGTCCTGGGTTCGAATCCTGGTTAAGGCTTTTATTTGTGTCATGAGCACAGGTATTTGATCGTATGTTATGGGTGATTTCTGTGTATTTAAGTATTTATAAATATTATATGTATATATATCGTTGTCTGATTACCCACAACACAAGCCTTCTTGAGCTTACTGTGGGGCTTAGTCAAATTGTGTAAGGACGTCCAATATTTATTTATTTAAACAGGTTAGTTCCGAATGGAATAGATGGCCTAAGTAGATCTTTCTATGAAGACTTATTATTTAAACTTGTGTGCAAAGATTTATTTTATAAAATTGGATTAAATTACAATACATCTTTGTCGTTCAATGGATTTTGAAATATTGTCGTTGGTTGCTGTCGGCGGTCGTTATATATGAGTACGTATCCGTCCGCCGCCGATCTACGATTTTCGGAGGCAAGGAGGATTGCAACTGCAAAATGCAATTATGGATCCTAAATCCACTTGTAACCGTTATTTGCCCAGTTATTTAGTCCTCGTGCCTCTGATCGCTTTGCAAAGTCAGTCAATTCATATGCCAGAGATTCATATTTGATTTTCATATGCGCACGAATGGGTTCGTTGTAGTTTTTTTGTAGCACGAACTCGGCAGTCGAACCGCTCACAGATAGCCTGATATCGACATTCTGTTAACTTTCTGAATGGAAATCGATCCTATAATGTTTTTTTTTGTTTCAGTTTATGTTTGATCCTCTGCCAGCTGCGACAGACCCAATTCCAAAACAGGTAAATATGAATGACCGTTACGATATTATTATTGTTAGTAGTTTGAGTCACTCGATAATTCGCTGATTGCAACAATACTTATCAATTTACTTTGACCTAAACATGTGCACTGTAAGATTATTTAAGCTCCGACAGCTTGAAAATTTGCACATTTTATTTTTAATGCAAGATAGTTTACTCCATAATTGATGTAACAGTTCGCCGCCTTCTCCAGAGAACTCCGCCTACTATGTGATATAGGTGTCGTACCTACTTGACCAACGCAACATAAACGGCTAAATTCTTGGGCTGCAGGTGGCGTTACTCTTTTCACTGTAGCGTTTTATGCTAAATAGCTTCAAATTTAGCCGCTACTGTACCGCGCTTAACTGTAGGTATTACACATATCTTTACTGCACTTAAACCGAACAGAAGTTACCTCATCACTTTCGTACATTAGATGTATGTACTATAAACCGAAAATAATTTCATATCTACTATAAAACTAATAAATTGTACTTCTCCAAATATGAGTTTACTTTCCAATTAAAAATAAGTCTTGATTTGATATAAGTCTCTGTGCATATCGTTCGTGCCAATAAAAGTTCAAGCTACTCGTACATCCACTGAGGCTTTGACTGTTGGATGTACCATGCACCAGTCGTACTTGTGCCCTGAAAAGACGCAGAGAACTTCGGGTTTACCAGAGTGAACCATTAGTTTTCATATATCTTGTTTAGGTCTGGTATTCTGTAACCATATAATGTACAAATGAAGCAATCTTGAACTCGATTTCCCCTCTAATGCATACATTTTAGCTGTGTGCGCGCAGACTCAAAGCGGATGAATAGATTACTCGAATATTCAAACTGATTGAGGTACATCGAAATGGGTAGCTTGTCTGTCTGCTTCTGCTCTATCGTCATAGTGTAGATGAATGGGATTACCCGATATATGACGCATTTAAGAGACAAATTCCCGTAGCAACGAATGCTAGGTACACGGTGGACACAAGGTAGACGCCGGGGGCGGAGCAATCAGTGGTGTTTCAGATGCTATTTTGAGTTCATTGTACTATTTTGTATAGTAGGTACTTGCGTGACAAATATGTACATAAAACTATGCGGAATATTAATATACTTATTATAACTGGGCAATTCCTAACAAATCAGCAATTACGAGTATTACGAAGGATCAAAGAAAATACTTATAACAACTTAAGGTGCAGTAGGCTCAGAAAACGGAATTTTAAAAAAGTCGTAGCGTATTTTGGTTTAAAGATGTTTAGTTTTCTCAAAAGAATAACAATAATTCACTTATACATGTGAAAATTCCTCACGTAACGGATGGATTTGGATCACAATACAGCTGCTGTGGATTTAATTAGCAATCTTGACGCCTTTTTTGAGGGATTGTATCAATTCGAACCCTGAGTTTTTGACTTTCGCTCGATATAAAAAACACGAACACGAAAAACACTTAATTATTATGTAGAAAATTTTGCACAAAAGTTAAAAAATGCCATTCGATTCAAAAAATTGGCAATATCATGTTAAAAAACATAATATATGAGCGCCCGGGCACACACTTTCGACACGACAGTGAGAGAACTTACAGGGCCTTCAAATTAACTACCCGACCACTGTCACAGCCACAAAATTACATTAAAAAGCACAAAACTAAAATGAAATAAAGTTCAATTTGACATGTTGTAAAATCAATAGTAGGCAGATGCAGCTAACTAGGTAAGCTTTTCATATTCATAAAAAAATGTCAGTTAAACAATGATTGATTAGACACGCGGCGGAGAGTTTTTGGAGGTTAAAATTCTTCATAAATTTAGAGTCGTATCGGCTTGTAATAACAGTGGGGAGACTCTAGAGCGTTCGGGCATTCTCGGCTCCGTTCGATTCAGTATTGCTCCGAGCAATTATTAGGGTTAGTTAGCACAACTTGGCGTCCCTTTGCGTGCACAACCACAGGTAATGACTTAATTTTGACAACCCTAAATAGCCGAAAGGAATAGTGCCATACCTTAGAAAGAGACAGCTTGATTTTCCTTGAATCGCTATCAAACTGGTTTTGTAGGAAGTGTCATTTCTGTACGATAGTACTATTATTTATTTTGTGGTAATAGGGACACACAATTAAAGTTATTATTCAAAAGTTCTTATACATATAATATACTCGTATGTTAACATGATCTAAACAGCATTGTTTTGCCAAGTTGCGATTATACCCGAGCCGAGCCGAGTTGTGACATACGATAAAAGCTTTTAACTATAGACTTACTGTTATTATACACTGTTAGTGATATTAGACTGCCTATTGGTCCCATTTGATGTGCTATTTTCGAAACGAACATTGAACAATGTCAACCCTGGCCTAGGGTGGCATATCGCGTAGTTTTGTATATTTCCACAAGTTGTATACACAATATTACAGAACCTCGCGAAAATATAATTTTGTTCCGTACCTCAAAAGGAAATAAAGGAAAAATAGTGGGCATCCGTGTAAGGGCTTATTCGATATCGTGTTCTAATGAGGAAAAGTAGAAGTTTCTTTTTTTGACAGTAACACTGAAAAGTATTCTTAGTTTGAAGGGTATTATCTAAAGTAAAGTCTTGTCCGAGGACTAAATGCTGGTACAGACATGTCGCACAAATAAAGTAGTTTCATACAAATAAACAATTGAAAGTATGTTAATGTGACACTGATTTTTACTCCTTTTTATAAAATATAATTTTTCACAATCAGGCCGCGTATTCACGTCAAACGACACAATAAAATCGCGACCAAAATTTAAAACAAATTATATTACGTTTTGATAAGTACTTATACAAAGCCAGTTTTCAAATCATGGCTATAATTTTTATTAAAAGCTTTGTATTAGATTTTATCAGTCAATTCCTCTGTGACAGAACGTATGACCTGACTAAGTAATGGAGTGGTTGAGGTTTAAACTAACAAGGTTGACGTATCTCGATGTGGGAGCGAAGTTTTTGTTCGTTACAATACCTACATCGCAAGCTCTATGCTATGCAGTGCCCTCGGTTTGTTAGCGTCGTGTCGTTGTAGTTCAAACGAGAACTGTAGCTATGCATGTTACAATTCCATGCCCGACAACATTTTCAGAACTCATGGACAACTAGTTGGATTTTAACTAGTAACGGAAAATGTTGGGCATAGGTCACATAGAGATCATGAACAACCTTTGCGGCATTAAAAATTAAAAACGGATATAATTATAGCAGTGCCAGATATTTGTGTTAAAAGTTTTAGATCTACAGTAGCGGCAAATAATCTATCATCCTATATATTTCAGATACTTTTGCACAATTTATGCATAATAAGACATTTCGATGAAATTTACAATATAGGAGTATATAAAACCGACAATTATATCAAACTAGGGTTAATTTTTTTAATAATTGTTTGCTCGAGTTCTCGCGTTAGCCCGGTGGGAATTAAATTGTAAAGTAATGATGCGATTTAATTTTCAAACCAGAAGCTAACGAGCGCGAAAATCGATACATCTTGGTTTTATTATTGGTAAGATTCGCTTTTCAATGTTTACAAATAAGAAATTTCTGGATTTAAATACTGATGAGGGATGAGCGAATAAAAGAACCAATTAGCTATAGCTAAGTACGGCAATATATAAATACGGGATATGTTCTTAATTTAGTTTAATTTATTTCTCAATGAATTTTCAGTAAGCTAAGTTCTTTTACTAAGTCACTTTTACTAATTAGCTCAAATTTAAAAATACAATTTCTCTTAAAAACCGACACAAAAGTGTTATTTTGCATTAAATTAAAATATATTTTTTTAATAAACATGTTATGTTAAAAATCTATACGTGAACATTTCGAAAAATATGATACCAAACAGATGTTGCGCACCGGAAAGAGTTTGCTGTTTCAATTGTGCATACTATAAATTTTGACATAGTTTTAAATATAATATTAAATATAGATAGATATTGAGTGTCCTCGCAGTGAGTCACCCGGCACTCTGCTTGTATACAAACTGTAACTTGATTTGTTTGCTGGCGCCAATGTCAACAACTCGACACCAACGCTGTTCTAATCGAACTTCCTTAAGAGCTTTTCCGCTACAAAAAATACATTACAATTTTACCTAGCATTACTTACGTTAAAAGTAAAAGACGTCCCTTAAGTAAGAATGTCAACGGCCTTGGGGATGTTGGATAATTGATTAGAAACGCTTTCACCTAATCTTTTTTTGGTACTATTTACCTACATTTTTATGTTTATGTTGAATCATTAGAGTTCCATTAATAAATATGCTAACAATAAGTAACTTTCATTTAATAATAACAAAAATAAATTAAAATTGTTATATTTGTAGTCAAGGAACTTGCATTTTGCGTATACTGGAAGGCTAAGTCCGTCTAAATACGAAGTAAAAAATAAATGTAAAACAATAACCCCTAACTACATAAAAAGCCACATATTTTGACTTAGGTATAGAGTTTGTGAAGTTAGGGCTTGTAGAGTTAGAAACTTGGCTCTACGAGAGATCTGATAACTTTTTTACAGTGCGAGCCTTATGGTTTCGTCTTGGCAACATTTTACATGAAAATGTTTTTGATGGGATTTCACTTTTTTTAAAGTTGCTTATGACAAACTTCCATTCCTTAATTTAAAGGGTTGGCGGTAATAATGATCTGGGGGCATATCTGTTATATAATTTGCTTTTTTTACTGATTCCCCATACAAACTTCAACCGCTTTTTCCCCCTAACGCCCCTTTTCACCCTTACGGGGCGATTTTGGGGTTAAAAACTATTATATATCCTTCTACATACTGTCTACATACCAAATTTCAACTAAATCGGTTCAGCCGTTATTGATTTCTCATACAAAATTCCACCCCCTTCGGGGCAAAAAAATTCAATTAAAAAAAACCTGTTTGTATACTAATACTATCGTACATACCAAATTTCAGCTTCCTAGGACTTCAGGAAGTACCCTAAGGGCTTTGATGATCATCAGTGAGTGACGAAATCGGGGTTTTTTAGATATGAATAAAATCTTAACTATGAGAGCTTTATGCTTAATAAGTCCACTATTGACATTATATCCCAAGAATTTTGTTTATGTGGCATAATCTAAGCCCAAGTTATGAGGGTTCAAAAAAACGACGAAGCGCTTCGAGAAAAGGTAGGCTTGCGCTTCGCTTTGCTCGTCTTGGCGGGGGCACTTCCGTGCGTTTTATTAAGGTTTTTTTTGTAAAACCTAGTTTTTGCAAAGGTTATTTACTTGTCAGTTTTTGATATTTATCAATAAGGATTTTTAGACTACGCCCCGTAATGGCATTATCGCCATCAAAAAGGGCACTTGCACAAAATTGCACTAAGTTACAATTACCTGTAGATGTTTTTTTTAGTTGGCATAAACTCTGAAACTAGGCGAATCCAGAAAAAAATATAGGATATTTTAGTCTCTATGTGATCAGGAATACACTGTTAAAATCTTTCGGTTTCTGAGTGTTACAACGTGTATATTACATCAATCTAGGTTAAAATCTATTTTGATTGTAACCCACCATGCTCCCACCCGGCGCAACCTACCTTTATTAGAAAATGTACTATGTATATGGAAATGTACGTGCCTACGAATATTTTATGCAAGACGCGGAGAGCATAATATTTACTGTATATGACTTCGTATGCCATGTAGCATGGCTTTGTGTAAATGTCTCTTACATTAAACTGCAATACTTATTTATATTTGGGAATGAACCAAAACTATCTTTATTTTTCCTTTCAAGGGTCATAAACTATGACAGCTTAGCGACATTCAATTATTATTAAAATGCATTGTTTATTTACTTTTTATTTAATCCTTAAGTCCTACTCTTTTCGCTCAAACATGTTGTGTATAGGTGTATAGGTAAACTAGTATACAATTATAGTGATAGTAAATTATTGTTCAGAATTTAATTAACTTTCGCACGTTGTCTAGTGAGTCACACCCTCTTTGGGGAACATTGACCTTCCCGATATTTCTTTATTATTCTACTTAAATAGGTAGATTGTAAGCGTCAGAAGCCTGTAAACTATTTAGATTAATTAACGTAGGCACCTAATTAAAACATTTACGAAATGAAATTTACAAAAAAAAAAACATATTTGTTGCTTATTTATCGATAGTATTTAGACGTGATTTTTCGGTGGCGCTGGCAAGCGTAGCGGACGATAGTTGCGCGCCTCGCGGCGTGCCACTCGCTGCGTGCGTGGTTTTGATCAATTAAACGTATGCTGCTGCTGAGACCTTCATGCTTAGTAGGCGGATGACCGCGGTGCGCGGATCGTTCTACTAACTTTCACCTACTGTAACATAGCATGATTACTTCAAAACAAATCTAATAGGAATAGTGTGGATAAAATATCGTAACTGTAACTAATTGATGTTTTACTATATTGTCATTGTTGTGTTTTTTTTTGTGTTGTGGTTGCAACCCTATCATATTCGTTACCATAAATATGTCATGTTATTCGTAATGTTTGTGCATGTCGGTGGACATATCATTTGCATATTATTAAGACTTATGTTATAATTTGGGCTTACTAATCGTATCTGCACACAAGAGCAAAACGAATGTGATGATTATAAGTAGAACTTGACAAATTATTAAATATAAATAAACGTATGTGTGCGATGGAAGTAACTTCTTATTAAACAGTTTCATAATAGTGCAAGATTACAACGCGATCACCTGAATTAGATTGAATGTAATATAAACAAAATATACATCTAAAATATAATGTAGGGCTAGACAGGGCGATGTTCCTATTGTCTGGTGTCTGAGCTGATGGCGTGACTGCGCGTGTCTGGTGCAGAGAGGAGCCGCGGTGAGGCGGGGCGAAGGGCGAAGGGAGGGCTCTATATGGCACATCCGGAGCCATGAAGGTGGACGCCGAAGCTAAGGACGCGCCCGCCGCGCCTGCCGTCACCCCCGGAACCTCCATCGCTAGTAATACAGACTCGCCTGTGTCATCTCTGGACGGTTTGTTGGTTTCAAACTAACCTCACTAACCCCCATCACCAAACACTATTGTCCGTTACCAAACACTTAAATGGCATTTCGTGTGTTGTCAGTGGTTCTAAAAGAGTGATGTGTTACAGCCTGTGTCTTGGATATATAGTGTTATCAGTTGTATTTTGTCGTTTTATGAGGATATGGTAGGTAGATGTGTTTTGCAGGAAACTACATAGTTCTATGGCTTTATACATATTATACAATACGACCAACACGCTGAAAAATCACGAGTCTTGTTTGTGAGCCACCTTTAATTTTCGCACTAAATATTTTCAACAATCGACGTTGTCAACCTGTTTAAGGTTATGATCACGAGATAAATGTCCGCCGACTAACTGACGGACCATATAGGGACTTCATAATAGAGCTCCGTTTTTAAGCTTTCGAATACGGAACCCTAATAAGCGAAATAAGTGACTGCATACTTTTTGTTTGGTCCTTTTACAATACTTTTCGGTACGATTACAGGGTGGCGAACAGTTTGACATGTCGAATTGCCATTTTAGTGTTTTGAATGCAGATTAGTTTAATCCCGCATGCCTTCCCTGTTACACTTATCCACCACTGACCAGATGCTTACACGCAACATACCCTAATTGGACTCGCTTTATCATTTGTTTGTTTAGAAATTGCACTTCCGTATGATAC
Organism: Cydia pomonella; assembly: GCF_033807575.1. Lineage (NCBI taxonomy): Eukaryota > Metazoa > Arthropoda > Insecta > Lepidoptera > Tortricidae > Cydia > Cydia pomonella. The sequence continues at coordinate 12,379,216 of NC_084703.1, read as the reverse complement.
AGAACGTATAAAATAAGTGAGGGCAAGTTCAAGCTTGTGGTGTGATTATACTTCAGTAAAGAACTTGTTACACCTTCCTGAATTTAGTAACAGACGACAAGGACGCAGCAATATGTAGAAGTGAGAAGAAGATTAATTGTCGCTCACGTATTGTGGCGCCCCTCTCTTCAGTTACTAAATTTAGGAAGGTGCTCTAAACTAAAAGTAATGGCTCTTGCATACGGCGCATGTAACATGTTGGGGTACTTTTGCAGAAAATACGCATTGTGTCAACATCGGTATTTATTTATTTATGTTCAGGAGAACCAACAGCTTTAAACTTACAATAGGACAACAAGATTAATACAGAGAGCCAATTACAGGAACTCACAAATAATTACAAAGTATATAAAAAAATAATGCTAACACTGACGCACACACACATGCGTACAAAGTGAGAAAAAAAACAAAAACACGTATATAGAGGCATTGAGATTGTGGGTTCAGTGACTTGAGCATATGCCAGTGCGAGCCAACTGCGCAAGTAACCCGCGCGATCCTCGTACTCTGAGGTACATGCGCGGGCTCAAGAAAATAACATGCGCAAGTAACTCGCATCTGTTTCATGCATGATATCAAAGAATACGCTATTAATTGTTGCATATACCTAAAGCTACGTGCGCTGTGTGCTGGAGCTATTAGTGTCAGTTCCATGTATGTATTCCAAAAATATAGGTTTATCCCGTGAAAGTGTATTGTCAAAGTATTCATCCATCTTAAATTCGTTTATTTTTGGTGTACGATAAACGGTACTAAAGAAAACACATATAAAACATCCTTGTCTACCTATTGAACGATGTTAAATGTAACAACTTAATACCATCGATTAAAATAAACCCTACAGTGAATAATAACGATATTTGTTAGATAAATTATTTACACATTTTAAAACATATTATTTGATGAAACCCTATGAATCTGGAATATTAAAGACTGTAAAGGAATGTGTAAAGTATAAATATATGATCAAGATTTTTACAGTCTATTGCTTTTAGCATCACTAAAATTTACTTATGATTTATTGATGAACCTGCAGACAGTTCCTAATTTATAAAAATATCCGGAAGTTTTCAAAAAGTTTCAGGGATACCGTTGCTACGTTAATATGACTAACGAAATGTTTTCAGTATCTTCTAGCACTACCCATTCGCGCACGAACCTTGCTAACCAATAACAGTGAAATTTAAATATATATTATATGCAACCAAGATCACATATTTGACTCTTATGAATTGACCATTATAAATATGACGTGAAGGCTATCGGTTAACAGGAAGCGTAAAGCAAGGAAATTAGAAAGGAACAAAAGATGGCGCCCGAAACGTGCGACGAAAAATATGGCCATTGCGCGGGTTTTAATGTTTTAGGAGTCTATCTGAGAAAGCTTGTTAATAGCATTTGCCTTTGTAACAATCTATTTATTGTTATTAAATATTTTAAAAAAACTATTTTGCGTTAGCTCCCTCTTAAACGGTAGGTCTTACTTTCATGTAAGGGTCTAATCATAACTGTTAAATGAGTGATTTAAAACAAATTCCACTATAGTAAATCTATAGTCGAAACAAATCAATACAATGAGCCGATCTCATTCTGTCGAATGGATTATATGTATAATCATAGTCTGTTTGACTCAATTAGTGACGCTTTTATCTAAGGGAATAAGCGCTACTTTACCGATTGCCAATAAGGACGATTCTATTACGTATTACCGATATAGATAATGGACACCAAATCCAAATCCCGAATATTGTTCATAGTTACATCAAAAATTGGGAATATAAGATACCATATTTAGTATATACAGGGTGTTTATTAAGTTACCTGCAATAATAAACAGAGCAACTTTTACTATGGGCCCAACCCCGAAATCGCGAAAAAAATATTGACTGTTTCATACATTTTAGCTGTCTGACCTTGACATTTCCTATTATATATTTGTTCCTTAGACAATCAAAGTCAATTTCCGATCCACTGTGTTCCCATATCGACTTATTGGCAATTTACAAAGTGGTAACATTAAATAGGGATCAACGCATAATTCGCGAGTGTAACGTATCGTTGGGCATTTCTCGCAGGGTTCCTAACGTCGGAGACAGCGGACGTAATCCCGACGCCCGACCGGGCGCTGCTCGCCAAGCTGGAGGAAGCCAACAGGCAGATCGAGGCGGACGTCAAGAGCCTAGTGCTCAACACAGTGCACAGCCGGAAGAACTCCGATACCTCTCAAATATCTTTGGCCTCTGGTAATTAACTTTCATGTGTCACTAATGCCAAGTAAAATCATATTGACGTATTGTTATACTTACGTCGTTATTTTTTTCTAGGAAACTAATCTTACCTTTGTACATTTAGTATTAATCCATAAATCAATAGATAGTCAAAAGTCAAGTACCTACCGCAGGAATGGAGCTTATTATAACATCACTAAATAAAATGATGATAGTTTTTAAACATTCTTTATTAACTATTACGCGCATGGGCGCGAGCGTGACTTGCAAATCCTAATTCCTCAATATAATATTGACATTACGTCTGTACTGAAGTCTTGAAGTTTAGGACATTAAATTTCTTAAAGGTAAATCTTTATGTTCAAAGATACTAATATTTTAACCCTATTAAGTAAAGATCGTAAAATTCAGTACATTATGGTACAAGTGTGATAAGTTGGTCATTACTCATTACACACGAGGCGATATTGTGCGCGCGAGCTTTAAGCGAGTGCGCAATAAGAAAGCCGATGTGAAGTCGTATGAAACGCGTGTGGCGTTTCATACGACAATTTTCAAAACACTTGCGAGAAAATAACAAAACTTATAAATTAGTTTTTTTTTTGTCAAAACAGTAAAAGTACAATTTTCAAAATGGTGGCTTACAGTTTTAACATCGAATAATTGCATCAAAGCGTGCTGGGCTTGTAGGCTTATTCGCCAGTTCATTAAAGTAAGCTACCAACACGTTTTCCAAGAAAGACTGGGCATTTTTGCTGATTTTCCATTGAATAAATGTTTCATATGCCGCCAATTATTTTTCACCCGATTTTGATGGTAAAAGGCTATCGTTCTCGGCTCTTGCCTCTATTAGTATTACTGCCAGCGTCAATTTTATGTGTTTTTGTGTAATTTTGTGTGCTTGAAAATTACATTTTATTCCAATTTTATGAAAAATACGGAAAATGGATGGCGCGTTATTTTTTTTTACGCAAAATTCCAATGCGAACGATATCGACCAACAGTCAATTAAAAAAATGTAATAACCTAATATTTTCGTATTTCTATTCGACGGATGGAGATCAAATCGATTAAATGTTATGTTTATTAATTAATGTAATTTACGAGATAATTTAATCTATAACTCTACGTCATGTTATTGCGCCTATTTTGCGTGGTGGGTTGCCGGCACTACTCTTGCCAACACAACTCTACCAAGAAGCCTAGAAGACCCTTGATGTTGCCGACGACTTCTGGGAGAGACCCCGGTGAACCGAGGTATTTTGCCCGGTACTCTGCCACCCCTGGGCATTCAAGAATGACGTGGGCGGCTGTCTCCTCTGCCTCCATGCACGCCCTGCAAAGGGGGCTATCTGTAACACGTAGGGTTAATAGGTGTTTGTTAAGTAGGGCGTGGCCGGTTATGGACCCAGTCAAAAGCCGAAGCTGTGGCCTCTTCAGATGTCTTAGCCTCCTTGACAAACCGGGGTCGATTGTCGGGAGGGCTTCCTTCGCCTGCCTGCAGGTGCCTAGGTTAGACCAGTACTGTTGGTGTTTTACCTTGGTGTTGTGTCGCAGCATGTTCCGGAGCCAGGCATAGGGCAGAGGTATAATTGGCTCCGGTCCTGCCACCTTCAGTTCCGAGCCTCCTCTCGCCAATATGTCGGCTGCATCGTTACCTTGCGAGTTGCTGTGCCCCTTGATCCACTGCAGAGTTACGCTGTTGATATAAAAAATATGTATTACTCGACCAAATTAAGAAGGCTCCGTTTCCATGCATATTATTAGCAATCAATACCTTCTTAACTCAGTCGGATAATATAATGAAAAAGCACGAGTGTTATAATATACTGAAAAAAGCACGTGTGGTTAATATCTAGAATTATGAGCCAAAAATCGGTGGAATAAAAACGTCGTTTTGAGCAAGTGTGTTGAAAATATACCTAGTTGGTTACTAAGTCCTGTTACTCAATTTGCAACCTATTTATTTCCGTTAAAACAAATGCTACCGAAAAAATTACATAATGTGGTGTATTTGTGAGCTATAATTATATGCAACACATAACGCTTATCTCGTCGTATCTACGAGTATAATGAATTGGGGCCTAAAAGAAAATCGTATCGCAGTAATTGCCTTGCACAAATGTGGGCACCCGCCAAACATGATTTTGAAATTGCTTGAAAACCTAAAAATCAACAAACAATTTGTTTATCGCACAATTAATAGATACAATAGTACTCGGAGCTTCTATATCCGCAAGAGGTCTGGAAGACCACGCACAGTTCGGACCCCAGCTCTAATAAAGGCAGTGGAGGCGAGAATTGCAAGAAACCCCGTCCGGAAGCAAAAGTTGGCAATACAGATGTCTCTGAAGAGAAGTTTCCTAAAAAAAGTTATCAATGAAGACCTTAGACTACACGCTTACCGCAGACAAAAAGGTCATTTGCTTAATGACCGATTAAAGACTATGAGGCTAGAGACAAGTCGCGTGCTAACGAAGCGGTACGCACAAAATGGCCACCGAAAAATACTATTTACAGATGAAAAAAAATTTACCATTGAAGAATGTTATAACCGCCAGAATGACAGAGTGTATGCAAAAAACAGTCAAGAGGCGATTGCGGATGTTCCGAGAGTGCAACGAGGCCATCATCCCTCTTATGTGATGATTTGGCTGGGTGTGTCATACTCAAGGCTAACACAGGTTCATTTCTGTGAAAAAGGTGTGAAAACTGGGGCCAAAGTTTACCAGGAAACCGTTCTCGAACCAATAGTGAAGCCTTTAAGCCACACCCTATTTCAAAACCAGCCATGGGTCTTTCAACAGGACATATCTAAGGCAAAAACAACTCAAGCCTGGTTTCGAAGGAACAAAATTGACTTTATTGCCCACGAAGACTGGCCGTCCTCCAGCCTGGACCTTAACCCCCTGGATTATGCCATATGGCAGGTTATTGAGGAGAAAGTCTGTGCTAAACCCCACACAAATCTTGACTCCCTCAAGCGGGCCATAGTTAAGACAGTGACGGAGTTAGACATGACAATCAGGCGTGCCGCTATTGATGACTGGCCTCGTCGTTTGAGGGCCTTTGTCAAGGCCAGAGGAGGCCATTTTGAATGATATTGTCATATGTAATTCCTGACTTTGTGTACTTCATTTTAATATATAGTTTATTCAACTTTCGTTCGTATATTTTATGTAGATAAAGATTATTGCAGTAACAGAATTTAGTAAGCAACTATGTAGGTATTTATAACGTAAACTTAAAGTGTTTCATTATATGCTTATTAATATCTATCAGCAATAGCTCCAATGCTTAATAAAAGCAGCAGCGATTGCTTGTAGTTCCATTTTGCACATTATTTCAAAAGAATAAGAGCTAGATCCCTCAAGGGTCATAATATTTATTTTAAAATTATGTATTTTTTATATATTTAATAAACATACATACATATATAAGCGTTCGTTGACAATACCGAATCGAACGCATCTGTGAAAGAATCTGTCTTGACTGAAACGAAGATAAACGAAAAGAGGCGAGAAATACGATGCGTGCCTAACTGTTCTCTTATCTGTTGTTTATCTTAGTTGGTGCTAGTCCAAGTAAGGCGATGTGCCCATGTCAGTGCGCCCGAACTAAAATATTGAATCGAGTTCATGCCCATTGTGATTATAATTTCTCGTTAAAGCTTAAAATCGTGCTGAGTAGACTGTTAGACCATTGACCGAAGTAACATAGAAATGGTAACATAAAAATGTTACCTAATAAAAATCACCCGCTCGATGAAACGGTCTTCGAATTTTACTTAAGCAGATTAATAGCTAATGAGGCTGCGAAGTATGAAGATAATGGTAAATACATAACTGTTTCTATTTCTATTCGCTACCTAAGGTAAATGACGGCAAGTGTTGTTTCGGTTCAGTTCAGACTTACTGAATACACTCTGACAACGAACTATCCGGATTCTCCGACGAGTGTTTTGCGTAAGGAAATTGCGCAACGCAACTAACAGTGCAGTGACTTGATTAAGGATTACCCAAGTCCACTGCATATTCTGTTAAGTATTTAGCCTTGCTCTAAAGTACACCTTATGTCATCACAGTAATAATTATTATCGTAAATACAATTCGAGTGGCCCACTGACCGTGGTTATGAGAACGGGAGCTATTCTGATGTTGAATCATAAACTTGTTTTGTGCAGAAAGACCTTTTAATATTTTAATGCTTGCTGTATTACGTCATTGTCGAAATAGTTTTATTGTGATGCCGGCGAGTTCATTGCACGTTTACTGGGTTGACCAATTGAATACACCTAAAAATTGATTTTGAAAAGGCGACAGCAACTTATGCTTTACGCCACTTATCCACATATTATACATCTCGCTCTTTCAAGCTTGTTATTGCGAGATGCACTGCGGACCGCCAATAATGTCAAAATTCTAATATGGATGCTTCAAGTATTCAAATATCTTCGGATATTTTAAAAATGAACATTTCATAAACAGGTATTAAAAATTATATTTCAATCATAATTCAAAATAAAATGGCTTTTAATGTACGATTAAGGAAACTGTTTCTTTAGATATTTGTGGTTTAAGTAAATTTGGTTGTACAGTTAGCATCAAAAGAAGCGGATCAAATAACGCTTCATAAGTATCTACCATTATGTAACAGCTTAACAAAAAGTCATGTCTTTCATGTAGAACAACTAAGACTGTAAAATCTATACTTTGGAACGTGAATTTATATGTAAAAGCTTAACAAAAAGTCATGTCTTTCATGTAGAACAACTAAGACTGTAAAATCTATACTTTGGAACGTGAATTTAAGAAATTTATCTATATTTGGAAAAGTGATCTGGGATATCAGATACTTTTGGCGCGTTGTTTCATCCGCTACTATTGATACTGACTGTACATACTTATGTTAAGAATTGTTCAATGTAATTTATGTATATAGTGAATCGTAAACTGCTAATTTCCTCGACCGTAAGTATAGTTAAAAACATGAAAACAAATCACGTCGAATACGGTTTTCTGTAGAAAGTTAAGGGCAATGCGGCCAAATCCATCTTAGCGGCAGCATAATTACCATCTGTTTTTGACTTCTAGAACTAAAAGCAAGCGCTACTTTACTGATGAAATTATCAAAGTGTTTTTCGCTAGAAAAATGCGCTCTTGTGCGGAATTTCCTTCAGACGGATTTGGCATGCATTGACATTACCTATTTTAATTATAGTCTTATGTACCCATAAGTACTCTTATTATTGCATTTATTTATCTCTCTTTACTTCGTATTAAATAATGAAGGATCAGTCAATACGATTACTCACATTCATCAATGAGTCCACGGCTCGGCGGCAAATCTTTTTAGGTATTTTACAATCAACAATAATAAAATAACAATGCTTATGTCTCCGGCCACCTATGCGGTGGCGCACAGCGTCAAGTTTTTACATATTTGCCATCTTCCCATACAATGTGGGTCAGAAGACAAGGCCTTACAAATGTGTGTTGCAGGCACCAGCTCAAGCTATGAGCCCGAGGCTCGAGTCGGCGGGAATGGCGAGGAGGATCTCTGGAGCACGTGGGGCCGCATCGTCAACAACTGGGAAACCGAATGGAAGCGGAAAAACCAGTTCGTTCGCGACCTGGTGCGGCAAGGCGTACCCCACCATTTTAGGGGCATCGTGTGGCAGCTATTGGCCGGTGTGGACTCTTCACCGGAGAAGAAGCTTTATGCATCGTATATTAAGGTACATATTTCAGAAACCTGTTTCTTATTATTCTTATCACAAATAGCGAGATAGACTTTTGCAACTTATTGTCAAGAATTGGCAGACCAAATGGAATTGTTTTGTTTAAAACATGTTGGCAAGGCGTACGAGGTACCCCACCATTTTGGAAAACTACCGACCATAATTTGTAAGAAATAAGAAAAACGGTAGAATTTATATGTCAAAAACGACTACATAATTATGAATATTTGCGAAAATAATATTTTAGTTCTATATTTGTTTATTAATATTATTTTGACTGTTATTTTATCAAATAATCTGTATTTCAGGCGAAGTCAGCTTGTGAGAAAGTGATTCGCAGAGACATTGCACGCACTTACCCAGAGCACGATTTCTTCAAAGAAAAGGACGGCCTAGGCCAAGAGTCCCTTTTCAACGTCATGAAAGCCTACTCGCTGCACGATCGTGAAGTGGGGTACTGCCAAGGATCTGGCTTCATTGTTGGACTATTACTTATGCAAGTAAGTCAGTCAAAGGGTGTAGCAGGATAGCCTAGGAAAAATTGCCCCCAGCGATTTTGGGCCGAAACTGTAATCAAACGATGCCTTTTGGGGAGGTTATACTCTGCACAAAGTTTCATCCCTCTGTTACCCCCTGGGGGTGAAAAAAACCCGATTAACCCCAAAACTGTTTTAATTATTTTTTCCTAAACTATGAAAGTGACGAATTTCAAATTTCGTACAAATATTAATAAGACTAAAAGCTATGTGCTAAAAAAATATTAACCCCCTAACCATTGAAATTCTTGTAAAAAAAACAAAAATAAAAAAAGAATCAACCTGTATATTAAGTTTGGCTCATGGTACCACACCATTTTTTTTTTCAAAAATGAACCAGTTTATATTCTACATGATACAAAAGTTTCATGGACCTACTCCAGAAGGAACATTGCGAAATTAATATGTATTGGCTCTTTGGTGCGTACTATTCATTGAACTCCCACTAAGAGCCTTGCATTATTAATAAACAATGGCTTGCGATCGGACCGCTGCTCGTGCCCGATTTGAAAAAGGTGGGGATAAAGAAGTATGAATCAAACTCATTTGTACATGGATCTCAAGTTTGGCTCATGGTACACACACCATTATTTTTTTCAATAATGTACCAATTTATATTCTATATTATATAAAAGTTTCATGGACCTACTCCAGAAGGAACATTGCGAAATTAAAATAAACGTACTATTTCGTAGCTACTAATCATTATACTCGTATCATGCTTAATACGCAACGTCTCGGACCCGAAAACAAAATAATTTAAAAAAACCGGCCAAGAGCATGTCGGGCCACGCTCAGTGTAGGGTTCCGTAGTTACTCTTCCGTCACAATAAGCTAAACTGGAGCTTAAAGTATAGTAAATTGTTAACCAAGGGATGAAACGGTACCTTTCACGTGAGTTAAACAAATAGGCAAATTTGCATAATCAGTACCTAATTAAAGTATGTCTTTTTACTATGAAGGGGAAACTTTTTGCGATAACTCAAAAACAGCTAAACTGATCATGTCCGCTATAGTTTTCATTTAATGTCTTTCTTAAGCTCTACTTCCACGATTTTTTTAATTTTTTTTTGGACCTATGGTTCAAAAGTTAGAGGGGGGGGACACATTTTTTTTTCTTTCGGAGCGATTATCTCCGAATATATTCACTTAATCAAAATTTTTTTGTTGAAGACCCCTATTAGTTTTGAAATACCTTTCCAACGATACCCCACACTGTAGGATTGAAGCAAAAAACAAAAATTCACCCCCACTTTACGTGTAGGGGAGGTACCCTCAAAAAAATTAAATTTTTAGATTTTATTGTACGACTTTGTCGGCTTTATTGGTTTATATATCCATGCCAAATTTCAGCATTCTAGCACTAACGATCACGGAGCAAAGCCTCGGACAGACAGACAGACAGACAGGCAGGCGGACATGGCGAAACTATAAGGGTTCCTAGTTGACTACGGAACCCTAAAAATGTTTTTATAAATACAAATGAGTTTGATTCATACTTCTTTATCCCCACCTTTTTCAAATCGGGCACGAGCAGCGCCAGCGGTCCGATCGCAAGCCATTGTTTATTAATAATGCAAGGCTCTTAGTGGGAGTTCAATGAATAGTACGCACCAAAGAGCCAATACATATTAATTTCGCAATGTTCCTTCTGGAGTAGGTCCATGAAACTTTTGTATCATGTAGAATATAAACTGGTTCATTTTTGAAAAAAAAAATGGTGTGGTACCATGAGCCAAACTTGATATACAGGTTGATTCTTTTTTTATTTTTGTTTTTTTTTACAAGAATTTCAATGGTTAGGGGGTTAATATTTTTTTAGCACATAGCTTTTAGTCTTATTAATATTTGTACGAAATTTGAAATTCGTCACTTTCATAGTTTAGGAAAAAATAATTAAAACAGTTTTGGGGTTAATCGGGTGTTTTTCACCCCCAGGGGGTAACAGAGGGATGAAACTTTGTGCAGAGTATAACCTCCCCAAAAGGCATCGTTTGATTACAGTTTCGGCCCAAAATCGCTGGGGGCAATTTTTCCTAGGCTATCCTGCTACACCCTTTGAATGTAAATATTTTTGATTTGATTTAAAGGCGCCTAGCCTTTTAAAGATAACATATTACAAGCCTTTCAAAGATAGAATTTGGGAAGGGTACCACAGTGGCTGGGTGGTCGAATGGTCAGGACGTTAGCCGCGTAAGCTGAAGACGCCGGGTTCGATTCCGGGCTCGGTCACTGGTGGACTTGGTCATCTTTTTCTTTAATATATGACATCTATTACAGTTTACGAGTATAACCCTAGTATTACAAGTCAAATACACAGTTAGAGGAAACTCCAAATCCTGTCTTACGAGGTAGAGAGGAACCATTTTTAAACGTCGCGCCCCTCCCCACAGCCCTTACATCTACATCTAAAGTTACGATATGTAGTTCGGGTCGAACCAAGCTAACTCTCAATGTTTCTATTTCTATGAAAATATGACGTTTATAATGACACGCCCTCACTTTGTTCTGTTCACACTAGATTAACCGGCCTCTATAGTACTTAACCCTTATAAGGCATAAGTCATGAATTATGCAAAATTGAACCCTCTATCACTTCGAAATAAAGTTTAAAATCTGGTCGGAAATATTTTCCCTCTGCTGTATAAAGGCTTAAGCACGGCAAAAGTACCTACTATTTTATCTTGCTGGTGTGGTATATCTCTAATCATTTAAGGCTTTTAACGTTGTATCGTAATTCCAGATGCCTGAAGAAGAGGCGTTCGCGGTATTGGTGAAAATTATGCAGCAGCACCGTATGCGCGACATGTTCAAACCGAGCATGGCCGAGCTCGGGCTCTGCATGTTCCAGCTCGAGAACCTGGTCCAAGAACTGCTACCAGACTTGCATGTCCACTTTCAATCACAGGTAATTTATTAACACGTATCTTCGTCTTAACGTATATACTTCGTCTTATTACAGTATAAAAACACAGCTAGAATAGTACTGCCCCACACAGACGGAACAGCATTCTGCGCATTGAAAAACCAGTCTAATTTGGATTTGATTGCGCAAGAATTCTGTAAACAATTTACTAAGTCTTTTAATGGCGATTGCAATTGTTATGCATGATAGGGCAGTTCAACAGTCATATTAGGTACTCAAATTTCACAATAATTTCATACAAAGGCCTTATTAATTGTATAATTGTATGTATACATTTTGAAACGGATAATATTGCACTAATATGAATGCGTACCAAGACCGTGTCAAGATCGCAAAAGACTCGCCAATCAGTACATTTTAAAATTTCACACAATATATGCTATTTAATCCATATAAATTATTGAGCAAGCGAAAGCGAAGGCTCCATTACAGCTTGGACAGCAATTATCTCGTATGTCTGGAGGTTTCGTCTACAGGTCGCATTTTGCAATCGATTCTCGTGAAATTTGGTGAGCAGGTTATCGAACATATAATTTGAAGTCGCTTCAGTTATTGTTTTTTAAATTTTTTTTATGACGACGCCATGGAGTTCGCGTGGTCTACAGCTCTCAGAGCCACTAGTTTTATTTTAGTGATTACTACTCGCGATAACCAGAATACCAAATTTACCTCGACATGAATGTAAATACAATAATACTACCTTTATAGTACATTCAGTGCATATATTAATGTTAGCACGCTCCTTGTTTTATGGTTATTATCTATTGTCGTACCCCATTCGATGTGACTGATAAAATCTAAACAAGATTGTTTAGATTGGCAGATGCCAGGCACACAATTAACAAGATTTCCACTTAAAAGTTAAACCGGATGATAAAATAAAATTAATCCGCATTTCCACATAAAACTAGTTTTATTGATAAAGACTTAAAAGGTTGTATTTGATACATTTACAAAGTACAAACACTCCGTAGAATGTACCTGCCTAATATTTTGCAGATAGCCCTGGTGACGAAGTTTCGAAAATATGTATGGGGGCCTAAATCTGTGAGATCAGAGAAAAATTTGTTTGCATGAAGGTGGAGTAAAATTTATAAAGTTGTGTAAATTACACAAGTCATATTTTGTGCGTGTAACACTTGGTTACGGGTTTTTGTCGTGGCGTCTTGGTGCGTTCTCTAAGGGTGTATTTAACTAGGGGCATTACATGTCACGCCTGAACAAATTATGATGTCTATGTAATGTAGCACTCATTTGTCAGTGGAATTGTAAACAGCTACTCATTCTATTAATTAATTAAAAATAATTATGATTCAGAATATGTGATTGTAGTATAGGTATTCTATGTAGCCATGTAGAGACGTCTGAAATGAAAATTCGTGAAAGTGTAAACCAATCTCTCTCTAACTGAGAACATAGCTTAACATCGTGTGAGGATTTTTGATGGTAATGCGCAAGTTACTAAATTAATAATTCTACGTTCAGATTTTGTTTGTTCGTCTGAATGTTTAATATTAACTATACTTAATAGATCACCGCCCTTTAGGTCCCCCTATGATCTGCCTTGCAATAGGATTCACTTAGCATAATGTAGTATTTGCGTTGTCTTAAAACTAGTTGTTCTATTTATTTCCAGAGCTTTAGCACATCGATATATGCGAGCAGTTGGTTCCTGACGCTATTCACGACAACCCTCTCGCTCCCACTGGCCTGTCGCATCATGGACGTCTTCCTGTCCGAAGGAATTGAGATTGTGTTCAAAGTAGCCCTCGCTATGCTCACGCTTGGTAAAAATGACCTCCTTTCGCTTGATATGGAGAGCATCCTCAAGGTACCAGTACTTTTAAATAATATTCATATGACTCCTTATTCTTTCACTATGGATCAATTCTGGTGATACTAATTTATGTTTTTGCTTACAGTATATACAGAAGGAATTGCCAGCGAAAACAGAGGCCGACCAGGATGCGTTCATGAATTTAGCTTACTCGATTAAGGTTAACCCCAAAAAAATGAAAAAGCTAGAAAAAGAGTACACGGTTATAAAGACCAAAGAGCAGGGAGATATTGCGGTGCTCAGGGTGAGTTTATATTTTTTTTCATAATGATTTTGAAAATGTTCAAACATAGTTATTAAAATGCTTTACAAAATTTATTAGAGACAAAAATAAAAAAAAATAACAAAGGCTTAAAGACGACCATGACCAACGCATAAACGCATATGCAAAAGTATGTAATTCCATAGTCACGCTTACTGCCCATACATACATTGAGATCTAACTTGAATGAACAATACAAGCTAATTTTAGCGTAAAATAATGCAAATAAATTATCGGACAGTGTCTAAGACAAGAGAATCGTTTGCTGAAGCAGCGAGTGGAGCTCCTCGAGAAGGAGAGCTCCGCGCTGGCCGAGCGGCTGGTCCGCGGGCAGGTGGACCGCGCGGAGGGCGAGGAGGAGACGTTCGCGCTGGCGCGGGAGGTGCAGGCGCTGCGCCGCGCCAACGTCGACGCGCAGCAGCGGCTCGCCGTCATGCAGGACGAGATACGCTCGCTCGAGATGACCATAGCCGAGGTGAGCGGCAGCGATACTCGTTCGATTGTTACCGGGATATATATTTCCCACATGCGGCTCTTCAAACATGTTCTATTTACAATGAGTAAGACTGACATTCGATTGTCATTTTTGAACTGTCGGCGTGGTAAAGGGTTAAGCAATTTTTGCAAGCTTCCATTTATGGGGAACATTTTTGCCGAAGTATATCTGTGTTTTGATATTGACGGAAAAATTACGTCACGTATACATATGATTCCAATTAGTATTTTCGTAATGATTAACTATTAAATTTGTCAACCTCTTTTACTTAACTGATATACCACTACTTGCCAATCAGTACGGAAACGTCTAACTGACTTTCATCTTATTGTCACTCAACTAAATAATAGATTATTAGTTTATTAAATAACACATATTTTTGATTTTTAAGTGTATTTTACGTAACAAGTATTTATTTTTCTACGCGACAATAGGTAAGGTATTTAAATTTGTAGTGTTATAAAAAACTACCTGTATGTCAAATTAAATCATTTACACTACATATAGGGCTACTTTATAGCACTAGTGCGAGAAGTAGCATATTACGTTACTGTGTCGAACATTTAAAGGGCCATATGTACTGTAAAACGTTGTACGATACATGTGCGAATAGGTAATTCGCAACTCGTGTCGATTTAAAACACTCCCTTCGGTCGTGTTTTAATTTATCGCCACTCGTTTCGAATTTCCTATTTTTCGCACTTGTATCGTAATGTACTATTTTGCGCCAGCGGCATAAAATGTACGGGCCCTAGTCATCATCATACGATCTGATTGTCAAAATCTTAGAATATTATATATTCAAAAAAATCGGGCGGCTGAAACGCCTTAACATATGGCACCTGTTCCATGTTTTAGGTATGTTACTTATACCTTTGCTTAAATTTATTTCTTTCTGACCAAAACTGATCAAAGGTGACAAACGAATAGGTTTATAATTAACGCGATAAGTGTGTAATCGTATACGCAGGCGATCGAAGCAAGGGTCGACAAGACAAGTGACCAAACAATAATGTGCGATTTTAATTTGTAGAACAACTCCCGGCAATCATCCCTCGAGGGCACAGAAGGGCAGGGCAGCGACGAGCTGGCCCGCTGCCTGCAGCGCGAGCTGGTGCGGGCGCGGCTGCACGCCGCCGAGCGCGAGGCGGCCGAGCGCGAGCTCACCGCGCGCATCGACGAGCTCGAGAACGAGAACAAGAGCCTGCGGCGGCAGCGCGTCGACAATAACGTCGCTCACCTGCAGGTCACTCATATTTACAGATAACGGCCGGAATCCGACTACGCCGATCGTCTCACTCGCACTTGCGGTCTTTAATAATGTGTGATGCAACTTTCTCACTTCATTATTATTGCTTATCGCGCTACTGGCCCGCTACATACAGAGCGAGCTTCCCAGCAACGTAAATGGCAGGGCAGAGCGCGTTATTCTCACAATCCACGATGAATTAGTCATTAACTTTAATCTTGAAATTCATCCACATCTTGTTCTTCACATTTAGAAAACTGCTCTATTATACCCGGTTGTTAAAAATATGAATCGAAAGTGTCAAATTTTTATGATCAAATATAGTAAGAAAAGGTATTGACGAATTGTAGACCCCAAAAAATTGGAAGAAATTAATGTATTACAGGACGAGCTCATTGCCGTGAAGCTACGTGAAGCCGAGGCTAACTTATCGCTGAAAGATTTGCGTCAACGAGTCACCGAGCTTTCTGAATCATGGCAGAGGTATCAGCAAGTAAGTTAACAAAAGAACATGTATATCTGTGTATTGTGTGTCAGACACAGACACTGATCATTTTTATAGTTTTAGACATCCCCAAATTAAATCTTATAATTTGACAGGAACACAGACAAGAACCTACCACGGCGCCGGTACAGTCCAACGTGGTGTCCGACATCATGGCGACACCGAAGAAACTGCTCAGGGCGTGGGAGGGCCGCTCCGCCGACATGCAGAAACTCGACGAGGACCTCATGAACACAAGGATACGGGAGGTCGAGGCGCTCACTGAGCTCAAGGAGGCCAGGCTTAAGGTCAGTGGTCCTATCTCGTACATGTATGAAGTGGCACACAGACAAGAATCTACCACAGCGACGGTGCGATCTAACGTAGTGTCGGACTCCTAATTTAAGAGGGTCGCTCCTCTTGAGCTCGAGACTTTAGTCCACATGTCGACCCACTACCTTCTACATTTTTATTTCTTGACTTATGTTCATACCATACTTTCTAAATCAGTCGCCTTGACTTAAATTCATGATGATGTCGCTATATAACATGGCAAATATTGTCGATAGTTGATATCGTTTTTATTGCAGTTGATGGAGCTAGAGACGCAAGTGCACGTGTCGACCAATCAGCTGCGGCGGCAGGACGAGGAGGCGCGTGAGCTGCGCGAGAACCTGGACGCGGCGCTGCGCCGCGAGCGCGCGCTGCAGGCGCGCCAGCGCGAGTTCCAGCACAAGTACACCGACCTTGAGAGCAAGGTCAGTCTAGCTACGGTTATAAAATAGTACATTACGATACAAGTGCGAAAAATCGGAAATTCGAAACGAGTGGCGATAAATTAAAACACGACCGAAGGGAGTGTTTTAAATCGACACGAGTTGCAAATTACCTATTCGCACATGTATCGTACAACGTTTTACAGTACATATGGCCCTTTAAATATTCGACACAGTAACGTAATATAATATAAAGTAGCACCATATGTACTGTAATAGTATTTTTCTGTTGGCTTCGCTACGCTCAGCCGTATATATCTACTTGGCCTGCAACCCTGCGTTTCCCGGCCTCTATAGTAATGTACTATTATACAATCGTGATAAAATAGAGAGCTTTTCAGTCGAGTACAGTATTTTCCCTTTGACCACGTCGACACGTTATTGGTCGAATTCATTTGACTAAAGCGTTTCGTAAGAAGTCATTATAGTTGAGTCAAGAGCTCATAGCAAAAAGTATGCGATTTTAGTCAACAGTGTCAGATTTAAGCGCGTAGTTGTTTTATACGATAAACGTAGCGTTGAACGCATCCGATCAACGGAATGTAGGAAAAATTACATTTTAATCTAATGACACTATATTGTTTTGCGCGGTAAACGCAGCGGTAAGCGCATTGTCATTTTTCATTTAATTATGGAACCGGGCGCTTTAATTCAACCATTAAAGACGACGACTAAAGCTAAAAGCTGAACGCAGATGGCGCTCACTTGGTAAACAAGAACAAGGTGGCTGGCTACGTGTGAATCATGACTCGCGCGAAATAGCGTATCTTTGCGCCGTTTGGCGTAGAAACTCTGGGACCGTGGGGGCCTAGCGCAAAAATAATAATCAAGGAAATTTCCCAGCGTCTAACAGACACCTCAGGTGACCGGAGGGCTGGCAGCTATCTCGGCCAGAGGATAAGCCTGGCCATCCAAAAAGGTAACGCTGCCAGTCTTCTGGGTACCATAATGCATGAAGGTGACCTGGGGAGCATTTTTTATTTATAAGTTTATTTTAAGTTCTATTATATTTTAATTTTAATATCTTAGTTTATATTTTATTATTATTATGTTTTTTTAAGTTGTACCTAAAATTAATTTTATGTTAAATGAAGATTATTAAATTAAACATTTATTCATTGAAAAGGGATGGATAGTATATAATGTGAGCGACGAACAACAACTAACAAATCCTTATCCTATTATTGTTATTTTACTGCCAAAACCTCTTATTTCACCGAGAGACGTGTATATTCCGTAGGGAACAATGTAGCTTCCTGTTCTTTGTCGTCAATGATTGTACCTTTTTCCCCACTTTAATTAATACATCCTGCTAGTTGGAAAAACTTTTAAAGTTAGTTTACAACAAATGGCTTCCCTTTGTGATGATGTTTTTCTTTATAATTTATAATAGGTACACAACGGATCTAAACTAAACTATCTACTTATAATTGTCGTTACGGGTGATTTATACTAATGAGGATGTTTTATTTTTAGGCGAAGTACGACTCGATGCAAGCTAACATTAGAAATATGGAGGACGCACAAAGGATAGCAGAACTAGAAACAGAAGTGTCCGAGTATAAACTAAAGGTGAGTTTTGCAAGATTGAGTTAATTTGCCAAACTTAGATATTGAAACTAACACTTTATTTATCTATAGAATGAAGTGATGGCAACTGAAGGAGAGCTTCGGAATAATATGGACGACACTGAACGCGTGCGGGAGCTTCAAGAACAAGTCGCGGAACTTAAAGCAGAGGTATGAGACTACTGGAGTGCATAAATAGTCAATCATATTTATAACAGGTTTCTTTAAGTTTGGGCCTTTTAAGAATCATACTCGCTTTTTAAACTGAGCCAATTTGGTCCACAATTTTAAACGTTTAAGTGTTGCCTCTTAAAACATTTCCTAGTTTCAAAAACTGTTGAGTTTATCAATTAACACAGCAATTATAACATGATATTATAAAACTATAGATAGGTTATACTCATACATCAGCAGCAGAAAAAATACTTCCATATTTCATTTATTTCATTACCTACGAATGAATCTGTTTTTGTTGATTAATTTTCGCTCATTCACCTTTGTTATACTCGTTAAGGGGCTCCCCGCGGTTTTCATCGATTTTTGACAAGTTTTGAGTCGTTACTCCTACATTTGCACTACAGATAAAATTATAAGACAAACGGCTATCGGTTCTTCAATCTTTTAACTCCACTCTGGTCTGCCAGATTTTGAAAGAATTGAATACTATTTTTTTTATGATTTTAAGCGTTGGTTAATACGAAATCTATATACCCAATAGGGTTAGTCTTTGGCGTCTCTAAAAACTGGTCAGAGATTTTAATGTTAAACTTTTTAACACGAAAGTTTGGCAAGAAAACCAGGGGCTTGGCCTAAAATTGTTCAACTTTGATGCCAAATATAATATATCGAAGAAAATGAACTTTGAAGTAAATATGGGATAATATATTGCTTCAAACAGTTTCCGGTAATATGATAAGCTACAAAAAACATTAAAAAACCAAGGGATTCAGATCGAAGGTCATTGGCGCCAGGGAGCCCCTTAAAACAGATTCTCTCTTTCTGTGTGCAGCTCGTTAGCATGTGCACAGTTTTAGCTTGCCTAGGCGCGACTAAAGCCATCTTGTACAATTTGTAGAAAGTCAGCGCTTCAATTTTGGAACGCCTATAACCTATCTGGAGTTTAATATCACTGCATTTAATACGCTGTCCCATTTAAGTAGTACGAATTAATACTAGTAAAGTCCCAATCTTATTGATATATTCAAATAAATATATTATATTATTCATTTAATATTTCAACTCAAACTGTAGATCGTGTTTCAAAGAAACGACAACATCAAAAAACTAATATCGCGCCTCGCTTTGCTTCACTAAACACATTTTAACTATTTGCCAACAAGGATTTAATTTACATGCTTAGTGTTTATCACGATTTACTGTAAATATTAATCACAAATCTGGTTGGATTTCATTACACTTGGGCTAAGATTTTTATACCCTCATGTGTTATTAAAATTTGTTATTTTTATAAGGTATAGCAACATTAGTAATGGATAAATTGCACATGGGTTTCCTACCTAAATCTGGGCCGTCCGGGGCAGTAACTATACAAGTAATACTTAAATAAAATACAAAGGAAGAAATAAATCTCCAATTTGGACCCGATTTAGCTATACAACCCGATTATTAAACAATGCATATTAATAAATTAAAATAGCAGATGAGAGTAAAAAAAATCATACACAACGGATTCTTATTGTAAGTGTGAAACAACAGGATCGAAGCCACACGATGTATTGCGTCATGGGCTATGAGCTTTACGTTGTTTGTTACATATTTAGCTTTCAGAATAAGGTGTTTCAATTGCATATCATATAATAAAGAAAAATAAAACATTCACCTCTACATGTGAAACACAGGATTTATTTTTTAATTTAGGTTATGAACGTGACAGTCATCGTCTCGCTGAAGTTTCTTTAGGAACTGTTTTAACTTTCACTGGACGTATTACGGGAAGACAAACAATGCATTTTTGAATTTGTCTTTATAAATGAGTTCCGGTTATGGGTTACGAGTAAATAAGTCGGAATGGGTGTTGTCAGATATTTCAGTATGATTATCACATAATGACTCTTTTACTTATTTTGAAAGTAACACTAAACCGACTTAAATTGTTGACAACTACATATTATTTAATGAAATGTAAATTACTACAAATGTGCGCTTATATCCGACCCATTCAATCTTTCATTTTGAGTATACATCACCAACACGTACACGACTTCACGTGCACGTGGAACCAATATTTTGGTTTTATAATTATTATGTTTTCAATTCATGGTTAAACGACATATTTGTGAAAGTATGTGTATTTTCCCAATGACTGCTTAGTTAGGTACCTACTTGACAAAACAGTTACTCAATGAGTATAGTATGTACATACAGCTTTCTCTGTGTTGTTTACGAAGTTTACAATGCGCTTCCAGTGATGTCTGATAATCTGTTTGGCACTGCACAGTTACCGACACCCATCACCACTCCGGACACAGAGCCCTGGAAATGGCTCGAGTAAGTCAAAAGTCATTTCAACATTTTGTTTTTGTGGTAACATCCGCCAGTAAGCTTTTGTACTATGATTATGACAAGTATGTGTGTATTTATCCTTATACCTATATACGTCGTACAAAGGTCTCATTAGATACTTATTTCCAATTTTATACAAGTTTATTACTTCATTTTTAGTTTATTTACTACTTTGAACTCTTTTGAATGTTTGTGGCTTTCTATTAAATATCTTTAATTTATCGATTTTCGACTTCGCAAAGAGTCGCACAAATGATATTATAGTTTGTAACCACGTTATTATATGTGTAGTACAGTATAAATACAGAGGTTCAACTATATTCAGGAAATATTTCGCCAAAGAAATATCAAAAGATAATTGTAGATAGTAAATTAATGTGTTTTACGAATACGATTCCGACTCGCAATGTTTGGCTATAAGTTCTTGTACGCTACATCCGTGCATGTTATGTTAGCGCACTACTATTTGCTTAACACCTATCGCACTTTTGTATGCTTTTGTAACGCTTTGCATTGTATGACATCTACACAGGCTTCCGAAGTGACTATTACAGAATTTTTTTCATTGAGATGTAGTGAGGCCTGGTTGTAGGTACTAGGTACCTATGTCAAATGTCGATTACAATTTTTATCAAACGGTCCTTATGTAATCGTGTAACCATATGTGTGAGTTCAGAACTTAAAGTAGTGACATTTCTATGTGGTCTTAGGTATATGGTTAAACGATTGTTTAAAGTTCACCCAATAAATTACAAAATTTGACATATTGGTCTAGGTCTAGGCTCACTTCACTTTAAAAGCAAATGCAAGTAGCCTATAACATTATCTGCCCTTTACACAGTCTGAAACGTCTCATGCCATGCTTTGGATAACAATGATCCAATTCGTTAATTTTACACAAACTGGCAGTTGTATTTGGAATATTAGTTAGGGAGTATATATCGTATTTTGCTTACAGAAGTATCTGTGCTTTTTCCATATTGTCTTTAAGGCGACTATTCACACAAAATTCGCCATTCTTATGGGAAATTATCGAAGACATAGTTCAAAAATGGAAACCGGCACCAATGGGGTATTACACTGATATCCCAAAACTCTAAGGAGACATTACCGGATAACGATGCCAGCAAAATGGTCACCGTATATGAAAACTGTGTAATTTCTGCTAATAGGTCTGACTTTCCAATACCACGTCCAACATGCTAAAATTTCTTGTTGGTTTTCGGTTCCCTCAGGGTCTACCGCGAAAATAGAAAATTCGTTATCTGCCTCAGTATCGCTCGAGTATGCAAGAGTGAGAGGCAGATAACAAAAATTCAATCTTTGATTTTTGAGATAGATCCTCAGAACTGTGTTTAAACTAATTCCACGTACCAGGTTTTATGTGGTTCTAATCGTTACTTGCCTCGTTTACTGATTTATCAATACATATATGTTTACATACTTGTGTAAGTAGATATAGGATGTTATTGTAATGTAAACTTTTCAATGTGTATCTATCTAAAAATAATTAGGTAAGTAGGAATGGTTATAGCTAAACAGAAAAGAATATTAGTTAGGTCAATACGGGTAAGTGTGGCTGGCCGTTAAATTGGGCCTGTTTACACATTTATTAGTATTTATTGCTAGATGTACTCGCAATGAACACTAATCAATGTGTAAACAGACCCCAATGTGGAGGCCAGCCACACTTGTCCTTATGCCACACTTACCCATATTGACCTTACTGACCATCTTTGAAACGCTAAATAAAAAGTTGAATACTGTTTTAGTAAATAACAATATTTATATAATATTTTTTTCTGTTAGGCTACATTTCGTCTCGCATGCAATTAAACGGACGGATTTCAAAAAGTTTGATCGTCGGTATCGTGTAGATAAACAAGTGCATTTAACGAAATATTATTGTCAAATCCCTACAAAAATGATACTCTATTCGACATAATGGTATATTTTCATTTTACAGTTTGGTGTTTGGTCTGTAGTGTGCCACAAATGAATGAATAAACAAACATACATACGTACACATTATCCTCCTTTACACTGTCTGGTAAAAATAACTGATAAAACCTTCTTACCAACTCCATAGAAAAAATGGTGATTCTTTACTTTTGCACCTTACTCCTTCCTTTGTAATGATAATGTAAGGCTATGAAGTATTTCGCTAGCAAAATAGCTTGTTAGTCTGTTCGGAAAAAGAAGAGTCGTGGAATGTATTGGGCCCCATACATTCCACGACTCTTCTCTTTCCGCACAGACTATACACTAAAGAGTAAACTAGATCACTTTATAAACTTTATATGAATATTGCCATACAAATTTCTCTGTTTCATAGCTTATTGAGTTTATATAAGTACAATTAACAGACTGGAACACCAGCGTAGATTGAGATCCAAACTTTTTGAACTCCACCCAAATATCTAGGTAAATGTTTTAATCCTGTTTTTATGTAGGTCATGAGGCTAGAGGCTTCCAAAGCGCGATCCTTGGGTCTCAGCCACAAATCAGTCATCATCCGCAACATCTCCTTCGAAGACGACCCATTAGACTTGGAAGAACTCAACAAAAACTAAATTTAATTATTTCATACGACCTCCCTAACAGTTGTGGCAACATTATCACTATTAAGCTCAGCTTACAAACATATTCATAGTTAAGAGGTGTTATAGCACACTGAGCTGCAATTATGCACGCTCAAAGATATTGCACTATAGCGCCGATGCCAAGATATTTTTGAGTGCAGTTGCGGCAGACGACTGTATAAAGACATGAGATAATATGTTGTTTGTTAGGCGCCAGTCGTCGATTTGCGGAAAATCGCCCGAATACAATGTTATTTATATTAATATCTTAATTATACAGTCGATGCGTTACAATTGAGCCAATACATTTACTTTATATTCTTCAGGCATTGATTTGTAACACTTAAGGATTTAAGTTCCTATAAAGCTACATTACAAGTTACTATTTACCAAGACTAAACCGACAATGCCGATCAAAAAGCGGTCTAATCACTGGTCAAGCAAGTGTCAATTGCATTAATGTTGCCGGTATACACCTGTAAAATTATAACTTGTAGGTACTTTTGTAAAATAGATCCCGGATTTGAAGTAAACCAATAAACAGCTGTTGCGATAGACTCATCCTTTTTCTACTGTTGCAAACTGAATCGTTGACTCATGTTTGTATTGTTCTTTATACTCAATAAGTACTTGGCTATAGTGTGATGCGTCATTACCCCAATTTACAATGTTAAACACGAGGTGTTTATTTTATAATATATATATATATATATATATAACTAAACAGTTATAAAGTTATTAGTACGAGTACACTAATTTTTAAGGGAAGTCACCGGGGATAACAATGATTATTTCAATCTATGGATAGTTTTCCGCATGTGGATATTAAGTTCGGGATAATACACTTCCACATCTTGCAATAAGCATGTTATTAATTAGTATTTTTTTCGCTCACTCTGTATTACACGTCCAAAATATCAACTTATTCTAGTTCAAATTCAAGACGTTACTCGTTTAATGGTTTTGTTGACACTTTACTGTTATTTTCGTTTAAAACATTGTGTAAGTATGATATTATGACCTTACGCCTACTTACATTTTACTTAGTTGCATTTTTAAATGCTAAATCCATAAAGTTTGTTATTTAAGTACCTTAACATTGGTTTAATGTTGTTTATATATAGGGATATTATATCTATCACTGTCAATTCATTTATCGAAGAGTTAGAGATCACAGTAAAACAATGCCAATTCATTGTTCAGTGGCTCGCATCGCATATATATATAATCCATAGAACACTAGATTAATCCATAAAACTGTAGTTCTAACTAAAGTCTTTAGAAGACCATATTTAACCAAATTTTATAGTAATACATCTATTAATAACTAATAAAATGAAAAATACGTACGAACTGACACTGGGCAGAAGTGACTTCACTTGAGGTACGTGCTGGTGAGACCTAAACAATAGTTTAACTATTTTTGAAAATAACTGATTCGCCTGCGTACTGACTACACTTTTATAAATTTGGGCTCATGGCGATCGAAAATTGTCGATCACGCAGGCGCACCAGAACGGTAGGAGTCTAACTCTTCCATAGTTTCCAAAAACTCGTGTTGCCAACTACATTGATGCACTATAGATGTAATCTTCTTATAAGGTTGTAGTCGAAATAGTCTAGGTTAATCAGTAGTTAACTCCTACCTACTCTAAAGAAGGTAGAAGAAGTAGATATCTAAGTTTTTGTACGTGGTAAGAGTGAGCAAGCAAAATCAATTCACATATGACAAACATGCCAAATTGTTTGATCTCAGCGCCCACAAATGTACGCGTTTCTACTCCAGCCCGTACGCTTAACGCATTCACTGCCAGCACTCGCCAGGCGGGCGCTCAGTCCGTAGACGCTTTTCGCTACATACGCATTTTCCCATGTTATCGGCTACGCTCGTAGCACGCGCTGGCACTGAATGTGTTAAAGGCAGTAGCCAAAATCCAGCTTATTCTGAGTATTATTTACAATATTTATATTTGCATAAGTATGCTTTATCAATATTTACATTGAGACATTCCAATAATAATGTAGGTAGTATGATTTATTATTTAAGTTTTATAGAAATGGTGTCACCCAATGATGGCGGCCAATTCATCGTTTTGTAGACAACCGTTTTATAAATATTAGCATAATGATGGACACTTTTTTTATGTGATGCAGGGATAGTTAATCGAGTCTTGCAGCAAATAACAGTACTTATTAGATTATTAGTTTATGCAATATTTTGTATAATTTTAAGAAAAAATATTTTACTTTGTAGTTCGTATTTCGGGTGAATACTCATTTTTTAGACTTCGTTACGATGTCGTGTCTTTACACCACTCCCTTACTATGTGATGCAAAACTAGCGACTCAATTTCGGCAGCTTAATCACCTTAACAAATTATATACCAAACTTTCCTCCAGAATCACTCTATTGATAGGTAAAAACCGCATAAAAATCCGTTCAGTAGCTTCTGAGTTTATCGCGAACATTTGTTTTACAAAGTGTAATGATACATCCATGTGATGTCACTTATCGTGTCAGTATTTACTTAGATATCATTATTAAATTAAAAGAAGAAACAGTTAAGTGTTTGAACCGAAATCAACCATTACTGTACCTACATTATGATACAAGTGTGCTACGTTAGTCATTACACTGGATGGTCATTACACGCGAGCTGTAAGCGAACGCGCAATAAGAAATCCAATGTGTGTAATGACCAATCCACACGTGTTTCATACATTTTTAAATACAGTAAAAGTACCATTTAAAAAAAGTGTCAATTTACCACACAAGTTCGATAATTATAATGAAAAAAGCACGCGGGCATCAAGCAAGCATCTAAGATTATGAGCATAAAAACTGTTCAATGAAGCTCTGGTTTCCTAGGATAGCGGTGCCGTCATATAGCGGCCGTAATAGTGGTGAATGACGTCACTAAGAACGTTGTCTATGTAAACAAAATGGCGCATTATCCCAGAGAGCGGTGATTTTTTTAAATAAATAAATAAATAATAAAATTCCACGTTACGAGCAATTGAAAATTAATTTGGTCAGCACAAAAATAATTTTCTTGCAATAAATAAAGAACTGATCTCGACATACCAGAGTAAAAACGGCAATTTGAGTTTTGGACTCTTATAATAAAAGAAAGTCCGAATTTTATAAATTGGCTTGAACAGTTTTAAGTGTAGTGAAATTGGATTGAATATTTCGAGGTGTCTTTTAGATGTGTAAAGTCGGTGAAGCTGAAAATGGCACTGTATGTTGTATGGTGCCTGCAATACGGACCCATCTCATAAAGTTTTTTTTTTAGATAATTTTATTATTTTTAAGAAGTTAAGGTTTTTTCTCAAAAACATGAGTTTTGAGATGTGGCCGTATTACAGACACAATAGGACGTCTCTGATCTACAACGGCACTTATTTCGGTGGTAACAAGGTATAATTTTCAAACATAAGCTGACAACCTAAGTCCAAAGTTACCGCGTCACGTACGGATCCACGACTCAGTGACTGATTATTTGGCTGGATATCATTTCTGTTTTAACTATGTCTAACTGCATGTCATGCGAGTCATGTCACTGCACTTTTAAAGCGACCAATATTCTAATTACCTAATTAAGAGCCCTATCTATTTTCAATTTTTTACTATAGTTGTATAATATAATATCGCATGGAGTAGCTCAGCATAGGAAAGTATTGTTTGTGAAAACCATGACTTATTATTTCTATATTATTGTTGTATTCATAATATTTTTTAGAGTTATAATTGGTTATGAATGAAAATATTTTATTTTATAACTTAATGTTGCAAAGTATAAAAATCGCACGATTTCAATATTTTAATATATTTGTATACAGTATTTGAGCTGATGTCCGTTATTTTATTTTTTTACGATTTAAGTTAACATTGCTTTGAAATTAACTGCTGAATAAGATGAAAAGCAATCGACACATGTCAAAGACACCTGTCTAGGCCATCGTTAATAATTACCTGACAAAAGCAATAAAATGTTTAGATAATTATTAAATCTTGCCGGCAAATTATTGTATTTTCATAATATGTATTAGCAACAATAAACTACTTATTAAAATTTTAGAAAATAAACTACACTGTTTAAAATTGGTGTTTTATTACTACCTTGCATTTTTGTGTGAATCTGGCACGAACTGTAGGTAAGCAAGTGCTTATTTATCCCCACTCCGTGAGCACGACACGTGTGAAGAAAGGTCCAGGTGGAAAACGATGAGTCCATTTTCGACTCGGATTTAGGTCCATCCCACACTAGCGTCTTTTGAGCGTCGGCATCTAGCCAGATAAATAAATAAATATTAAAGGACATTATTACACAAATTGACTAAGTCCCACAGTAAGCTCAATAAGGTTTGTCTTGTGGGTACTTAGACAACGATATATCGAAAATGGTCTGAATTGCTTCGAGAAAAGGATGGTACGGCCGTGCTTTTTTGCTCGACTTGGTGGGGGCACTGCCGTGCCCCCAGATATAATATATAAATACTTAAATACATAGAAAACATCCATGACTCAGGAACAAATATCCGTGCTCATCACACGAATAAATGCCCTTACCAGGATTTGAACCGGGACCATCGGCTTCATAGGCGGGGTCACTACCCACTAGGCCAGACAGGTCGTTGAAAGCAAAGGTCATGAAACCAGCAGTGGCAGCATGGTTCCATTTTTATCGCTTGTCACTATGCCCGTCACTTTCGCGCTTACTTACTTGTTAGAACATGACAGGCATGGTGACAAATGATAAAGAGCCAACCATCTTAACCCTGCAGTATGGTGAGCAGGAACTGATAGTTAAGTTTATTGATTTTTACTTCCATTTGTGAAGGATAATTTTTCCAACTTTCAGCCGTCAGCCGTGTTCGCGTCTAACAATAATCATAACGTAAACAAGACTTCAATAAAGTCGAGATATATTACGTTTTGATGAGTAGAGGCAAAGTCTCTCCTTAGACTTAAATGTTCAATGTCGATTGTGAGTTTAGGATCGTCAACAATAGTTAGGGAGGCGAGGTAGCTAAATGGCGTAATTCAACAGCGCCGTCGAGACCTATCAAAATCGAAAGATAAAATAATTTCGAAAAGAAAAGCTCTTATAGTAAAAACCATTTTAGCGGTGGGTTTGGCGTGTACGGTTTTTCAAAAATGTTAAAAAAAACAGTTACTTGGGCATTCTCGAGCGCGTCAGATATTCATACTACGTATGCCCCAAGTGCCTCTGATAACAACGGTATACTAATCTGCCGGTTTGCGTGGTGGGGGTAGGAATATAAAGTAGTCAAAAATGCAAAAAAAAAAAAATTACTCGAGCGCGTCAGATTTTCGGAAGGGGTGTTAAGTAGGCCCCAAGGAAGCTCCCTTTAAAAAAACTGACGATTTCGGCGTGACGATAAGTTACGATGAATTTTTGAAAATGCAAAAAAAGAAAGTTTTTTTGAAATACTCGAGCGCGTCAGATTTTCATAGGGGAGATTTATCTCGGTATCCTGAACGCATATTTTCTTAATCTGACAAAAATGTTGGTGGGTTCTCTTAATCTGACCGAAAAAGGTTTTTTGGTTTCTTTTTTTTCCTTTCTTTCTCCTTGATAAAATGGGGATTTTAAGAATGACAATAAAGTGATAGATGCAACCAACGTAAATGTAGATGTAATGTTGTTTGGATATCACAACGATCGACCCTACATCAGCGAGCGCTTTTTGAAAGATCTCAGATTTTCTCAATATATCAAAAGGTCTCTTGTTGCCTCGTTTATACAATGCTGTATTAAAATCGCATCCTGTTAAAGCGTGGAAAGCAGGCAGTGCGCGTGAAAGCATTGAGCCTAACTGAACTGACAGTGCCGAAACATCTATATAGCGACGTGCATTACCGACTCCGAGATCCATCCACAGTCTAACCGATTCGTTCAAATGCTCCACATTGGCCAACACAATGACCAGAATATCTGTGTCTGATGTTCGAATGATTGTTGTAGAACCTTGTGGCAATTGACAGGCAAGGAAAACTGTCTTCGTGTCGGCTTCTTCGTGACTTGAGCATAAGAGCTTATCATCGATTGTTCTCTGCACTATTCCATCGACGACTTTGAAGACGTAGCACAAGTCGTGGTTCAAATAGATTGTTTTGTTGCGAATAATAACGGCCATCTCTTGACTATTCCAATGATGAATGAATAACTTGACTAGAGCTTCTTTGAACTTGATATTTTTCAAGTCCTTCGCAAAGTCTACTAATCGGATTTGCTGAGGACCGCTGATGTGGTAGTCCTTATCGTCATTCATTCGTATTCGTTTTCATTTATTCGTATTCGAAAATTGTCGAGAAGCTTTAGAGAAAAAAAAAATTTGACATATAATAAGTCACATAATTTAATCATTGTTATTTCATATCAATTTTTTTTAACACCCTCAGTTTTCGAGATATACTCAAAAAACCGGGAGTTTGAGTTTTTATGATGCTTCAAGTCAAAAAGTTTTAACTTTGGACAAAAAAGTAAAGAGACCTCTTTTGTGTAAAATAAAATTACCTTTTTTGTTTATTTAAACTTTTTTTTGTAAAATGTATCGTTCGCGACTTATATGCCGCAACGCGTTTTTCGGAAGATGAAATGGCTCCTCCACACTTCCGGTCATGCGGAAACCGGCAGATTTTGTATTTTTAGTAAGTTTTAGATCATATTCTTCAAAATAAAAAAAATAAAAATCGCGCTCGAGAATGCCGGATTAACGTTTTTTTTTTTACAAGTTCGCGACCCTATAACTCGGCGGCGTCAAGGACTTATCGTCAGATTAGTTAAATTTAGTCTTAAAACACTAAAATCAACCCCCAATATCTTAATCTGACGCGCTCGAGTATTTCAGACTATCGATTTTTTTTTACTAATCTGATCGTCTATCCTAGGCGCGCGTCACTACATATAGAGCTAAATACTTTACAAGGTTGTTCTATTAGGTCTAAGGTATCTCTCATATCTTAAACTGCCACGCTCGAGTATTACCGAAAATTCCCCTATTCGCCGCCCTAACTACAATTCGTACAGCGCGCTTGTCGACAATTGTGGACCGACTAAGTAAAAACAAAACAAGGTAGGGTCTACAGCTTCACTGATTAATTGACTCAAATTGAGAAAATTTTGTCAATATTTTTACGGTTTTACAATCAAACTTCAATTTCTTTTTTTCGTTATTCACACTTGCGATGAAAAAACTAAATTTTAAGCAAAATAATTCTTGAATACGGTGACATATCAAACATTCGTCCGCCATTTTGTAATTTCTTGGCAGGTGAGGCATCGAAGGCACAGCACACAAGCACAGCCACGATTGAAAAATACTTTTTAGTAGGTATATATAGTTGGTCAAACCAATTTGTCAGTAAATAAGAACAAAAAAAACTATACTCATCCTTTTCTTTTGGATGCTAGTACTAGTGTAAGACAAAGATAGTGTGACTCCCTCTGTCTATGTTTGAAATGAGATAGCCCTTTGACAAACTATAGGTAGGAGTTATAATCTGTTCTGACGTTACAATCCTTGTAACTCTCTCATTCTTTTAACATGGAACTGGATGGAACACAAGCGTAGCAAGTGGGTAAAAAGTGGAATCTTGAGCGTTGCGAGAGTTTCAAGGCACGAGAGGTGAACAAACTTTGCTATTCTGGTGAAACACAGACGAGACGTTTTCACCACACCATTACACTAGCAGCTAGGCATATACTAGCTGTAAAGCTTTTAAAATTGACCGTTAAAACCATCACTTAAAAGTCCATCTACCGGTTGACATGAGGAAACAACTCAAAATGTGCACAGAACTGACTGACACGCTGTTTTCCGGGTAATCAAGACTAAAAAAAAGAGAAAGTAATTCAGACTAGGTATTCACTATTCAGAGTACATTTTATAGCAAAGTATTTGTATTTTATAAAAGTATTTTTAAAACACTTATTTTGTATTCAGTATTTTAAATAAAAATTCAAAAACTATTTTCTGTTTAGTATTTGAAATAGTGTATCAGGGAAGTATTTGTATTTAAATACTTTTTATAAACTATTTTTCACATATCTGAACAATTTTATTGTCACTGATGGAATGGTACACAATATCTGCATTTAGGATGGAGACTGTTTATTTGGTTTTTTCTTCAAATATTTGCTAATAGAATAGACCGGTTTAGTTGCGGTTTTCTGTGAAGGATTTGTGATACACCAGTGATGATAATTAAATAGTTTTTAAGTTTTTGACTGAATATGTATCGCTGTTATTATTTTCTCTGTTAAATAAAACTTATGACTAGTGAGTTTAATGTTTATTTATAACTATTAAGGCACAACATTTATATTTTAGTAAATAAAAATCCTATAAAATATATTATTGATTACCTCTCTTCTTTCAACACATTTCATGTTTAATACTTATTACTCTTATTAGTATTTTCAGTTTCCACTAAAACATATTAACTATCGAAATTAAGTAAACAGGACGATGTAGAATCTCAAGCCATATTTTTGTATTTCGTAAATAAGTTATAAAGCACTCGCAGCGTAGATTTCAGATCCAAGTTCACGATATCTGCAAAAATTGATAATTTTAAATGTACTTACTACATTTAATATTACGATTCTATCTGTTCAGAAAATAAGCGAGTCTATATTGTCGGATAATAAAAGAAATAACAGACTGGTTGTGTGACATAATATACGAATGAAGGCACCGTGTAATCTTACCTTCAGGTCTGGCCTTTGGCTTGGCTAGGCCAACATCTTGCATCAGTTCAAATGCAAACGCAACATTATGCACTTTCTGATCAAAGTCCTGAGGAGTCAGGTGGAAGTCATAGAGAGGCACGAAGAATCCTTCTAGGAGACCCATCAACAAGCACAGGAACACCCCGTCATGGAATTGGGTGTCCAAGTCCATCACTTCAAGATTCACCTTGCTTAGATGCTTGTTTACAAAGGTGACCAAGGACTGAAAAATTAAGAATTAATCCGTTGAACGGCACTCCTGTCATTTGCGGCGCGTCATTGTAAATCTTGTCGGAGTCTTCAACAGCAATTCCACTTCAAGAAAAGGTGCTTTCCAGAGCAAATGCACGAAAGAAGCCCCCGAAATTTTAAAGTTGGTTTATTAAGCACCAGCATTTGCTCCACAAAGCAGTCCTTAGATTTTTGGTAAAAAACAATATTTAATTTTTTTCTTGATTCTAACATTGGTCTTAAAGGAGAATAGATTCATTTTTCATACAAAATATTTTTCTTGTAATTGCTAATTTAAACACGTGTAATGTTGTTACATTTTCCAATTCACAGTTAACCAAGCTGCCTCGGGACCCGGAAGCTCGGTTCTCCACATAAACGTAAATTACACTCTCATATTAAAACGACCAGCTCGATTGCCCTGAAACTTTGTACTTACAATATGATAAGGTACATCTAGGCCTGTAATTAGTTTACGTAGCTTCAGATATACTTGTTCTTGCACTATTGTGTTTGTTTTATACACTGGAGTTATATAAACTTATTACAGGACTAGATACACCTCATGTCATTGTATGTGCAATATTTCATTACAATCCAACACATAGTTATAAAATGAGAATAAAACTCAGTTTATATGGGAAGGTGAAATTGGGCCATGCTTGCCGGGGACTCTTTGTTCAAAAATAATTTTGTAAAAAACACAACATACCTTTTTGACAACTTGAAGTTTATCTGGAGCATGATCGAACAAAGCATCAAAAGCATCCCTTTCGCCTTTCATTCCAAGGTCGTCGTACGTAGTTGTGATATCCTCAATATAAGTTCTGTAAAGAAAGGTTCCGTAATTATATTTTATTTTATTTCACTTTTTATTTACAGGTACATTAAAAAATCAAACTAACAGTATACTGTATATATCACACATTGTCTATGCTTGTAACTTAACAACAACTGTTCTCAGCACTCGTCAATTACAGGTAAAATGCACAATAAAAGATAGAGGAGATTAATAAAAAAGTAGGTACATTACTACTTATAGTATTTTGTCACCAATGAACTCACAGTGGCTTTGAAAACTTGAAGAGACATAAAATTCATTATTATTGCTAAGAGGGCATTAGGGCACTCTCTCTACATTTACTCTTGCTATATTTGAACTTAAATGCTTGTATAATATGGGCATCTACTAAAGAGTTTACAATTTTAAATAAAATGGTTCAGCAGTATTACGCCTATGGCTTGAACTATGCAATTTGAAAAAATCCAATCTGTTTTCGTAACTAGGAACGGACGTTTAGGTAACATTTTGATCAGGATTGTTTATATTATCAATATCATAGTGTTGACCGTGACCATACACAAAAACGGCAAAAGAGTCATATTTAAAAATCGATCACACATATATAACATTTTTAAAAATCGCTTTAGGCATTATTTAATATATAAAGAAATTTCCGGCGAAGTAGCATGTTTTTCAAAAAAACACTATTAAAAAGGAACCGTCCCACAGCAACACAATATTTTTTTTTGTAGATGCGCCCACGAGACTTTCGGTGCTTAGTGGTTTTATTATTAAATTGAGGAAACTAGGAATTTAATTATGACGTATTAACCAAAACTTACGACGCCATCTACTTCCGCTGTCAAATTTGCTGCCAGAATATTGTACACTACTCAATGCTTCTTTGTAGGTACTTATTATTTATTTATTTAAACTTTATTGCACAAAATAAAAACAATGGCATTATCTACCAGTCAACCATATTATCTTATCAGCGCTTTTGACATAAGAGCTTCAGAATTAATATGTCAAGTATATGTGATTCGTTAATTGGTAATCACTTTGTCGATATCAATAGTGTTTAATTTCTATGTATTGTCATGTAATAGGTATTATGTTCATTTATCGTGCCCAGCTACATATAATATATTATGATTAAATATTAAGTTTCTTGGCGTTGTTCATAAACAACAATTGATTCACAGTTTTTCTTAATATGTCAATTTGAATTGTGTATTTGTACAAAAAAATAAGAACGGGATAAAACATAAATTAACTAATTGAGGCTTGTAAAGTTATATGAACAAGGGGGTTACACATTTTATGATTATTCATTTATATAATTTTTTTTTTTTTAAGAAACAAACAGTCATTCAATATAATTAATCAGTAGATTAAGCAGCAGTAAATAGACCTATAGTTTCATTAATTTACATATAAAAATACGAAGCTAATGCACTTTATAAATAAAATAAAAAAACCTATATAAATGCAAACAATTTTTACAATACTTAAAACAAATATCTACAGCTTGTCTATATACAGTACAAGTTGATTAACACCTAAAAATAAAAGTGAACAAGTCATGTGAAATTTAAGCTAAATAACAAGCAAAGATGTATATATCTCAATTATTATATGCTAACTTCGCAATTGTTCGCTTATATGTATTTCGCAATAACTTGTACAGTCAGCATCAAAAGTAGCGGATCAAATAACGCTTCATAAGTATCCACCATTCTGTAACAGCTTAACAAAAAGTGATGTCTTTAATATAGAACAAGAAAAACTGTAAAACATATACTTTGGAAAGCGAATTCTAGAAATTTATCTATATTTAGAAAAGTTATCTCGAATATCAGATACTCTTGGCGCGTTGTTTCATCCGCTACTTTTGATGCTGACTGTACCTGTGAGAAAGTTGATTTGGAGCATCTTTTTTGACGACAACGACGTTGACACTGACGTTCTCGGGGAGGCGCACCGGGGCTCGGAAATGGCGCGCGAGAGCCACCAACAAGTGCAGAATGGATACAATGTTCTTTGAGTGAACTGAATCCACGCTCCATTTCTGAGCTGGTTTGGGTGATCCGTAGAGAGCCTACAAAAAAAATATATATTTCTAGGTCTTATCTCTGTGAAAAAGCGCATTTTTGAGTTTTTATGTTTTCCTTGCAAAGCTTGGTCTCCCAGATATTAGGAATTAGATAAGAAACATTGTACATTGAATTAGTTTTACTCTAACACTAATGGTGAAATTGAATATACATAATTTCCTTTTGTACAATATTCCCTGTCCAAGGCATAACAAATTCAAGCTCCGTTTAATATTAAATCTATTCTTCATAAACCATCTATTACTGTGATAAAGCGAAATTTTCCTCATAGGATAGTTTCAGAAACTATTCACATTTTTGAATGGGGATTGAAAATTTGCGAAACACAAAATAGATTATTTTTATATTTCTGTGAAATATTCACGAAATATCCGAGAACATTTTCTGCTTTTTGGAAACCTTCCGCATCTTGCACATCTGTAAATAAAACACCTCCAGACTTAGAGATATATACAAGGGGATGTAAAAAAAAACATTATTTAAGTACCTGAACAAGTAGTAGTATTATCCATAGTCGGTAATTTAATTGGATTTCTTACCTTATTAACTTCTTTGAGTACAACTGCCAACTTTTGCCTTTGGCCTTCCTCTGATTGTGTAACCTCAGGCACATCAAGTTTCTTCTCGGCAAGTTTCTCTAGAAGCTTCTGCAGTACTTGTCCATCATAAAGATCCTCACTGATGTCTTTGACAATGATTCTTTGCATGGCAAGCTCATCATTAATCCATTCAATCAGAACTTGAATCAGCTCTTTGACTCTGGGATCCTCCAGTGAACGAGGTTCAATAATGGCTCTTTCTTCATTGTCAACTATAATTTGCAATTAATATTATGTTTGAAAATTACTTTGATTTTGATTATAAAATGAAATAAAGAGAGAAAGACAAATAAAGGGGACTTCATTGCAGCATGCACTTGCATTGTATAATTATCATGGGCGTAGGCAGGTGCAGCTGCCCCCCTCCCCCTCACCCCTGAGCTAAAATTTGACATACAATGTATGCCTCTCTGTAGCGTCTACCTCCCCTAGGATATTAACTTCAGTGATATTAACTTGCCCCTCCCTAGTTCACTGGCTGGCTATGCCCTTGATAATTATTCTGGATGCTCCTTTACAAATACCCCTGTTTCTAATACAGAGTTCTCTTCCACATTAAGGTCCTTATTCCTTGAGATCAACACAGTTAAAAAAAGTTGTATTAGATATACTAGAGTAGTTCTCATTTGTTGAAGGCCATGGACCGGTGACAGATGGGAATGATTCATATAATTTCCTGTGCCCAGTGGGGACAAAAGGGAATACACCAATATAAAGATGGCTGTTAGAAAATATGTGTAATACTCTCTCATTTTCATATATATCCTCATGAAGTTATCCACAGTTAGCCAGAAATTTGAGTTCTTAATGTGTAAATTTGACTACTCACGCAAGCTGTACTCTTCCGGTGGAATTTCTGGTGCAGTTGGGCTTCCCGGTGAATCAATGGCATATTTACCCTCTGCTTGAACTTCTTGTACTGTACAGAAAAAGGAAATTTATATATAGGACAATTTCATATGTCTCAAAAGAAAGACAACCACATGACTTAGTCATACAGCCAAAGATCCCTATGGAATAAACTAATACACTTAATAAACAATTATAAATTATGTATTTACTTTCCTGAGATGGGGCCATTAAATACTATAAGCATACTCAGAATCATCAAGTATCAAATTGAGAACTCTGGTTTTATTAATGCATTCACTGCCACCGACGCATATATGCGTTCACCGTCATACAAGTTTGTTCCTAGGCCATGCCCCCTAGCAGTGAATGCATTAATTCTATTGAGTTACACATCAAGTTTACTAAAGCAATAATATCAATTTTATTGTTGGCTGACTGTATTCAGGGTATAGTTGCATCTACCCTATGGAATGCCATAGTTTAGACATCAAAGAATATCAATGGCTAAGAGATTCTAGGAGGCACCATAGCAAAAAGGATTACTTGTAACATTGTTATTCAGATTTTGTTTAGATGCTTGGTCAAACATTTGTTTACAAATTATTAAAATGGTTTCTTTTTTGGGAAAAATACTTATTATATGGATTGTACATGAACTATTACACTTTGCCGCAAAGAATTACAGTTGAGTTTATTATTGTTAATAATTAGTAGGTAATCTTTACAAACTTTACTATATCTTATTTAATTAATCTGCTAATGCAGTACCCAAGTATTTACGATGAACGCATTTTGGTAGCACCAAGTAGTAGTCCTTGCTAATACATCCTACGCAAACACGCAAATGGTATACTAAAAGTGTAAATAGTATACTCATACCTTCCTTAATCCCCTTCTTTCGTCCTATAGTCCCAATTTTGTCCCAGAATGATTCAGCCTTGTCTTCCTTTTTAGGCAAAACAGGAGTACGAGGTGATTTTGGGCGTGGAGAAGACATCTCGTTCAACACAAACTCGGCACGCCACTACAACAAGGATAAATCAGACACTATGAGTCATCAGTTCAACCGTCAAATATATTGTTAATCCTTCTGGAATGACCACATTTACTTACAAGGAAAACAGGTAGCTGGTTACATCAAATATCAAAATTAGACTTCCTTTACTCCACCTACCTATTCTAGCCTACTTTTCTGAAGTTTCCAATAACTATAACAAACTTTGACAATCACTGAACTGAACTACTGACATGTCAAAGTAAAAAACATCCCATTGAAACAAGGAATAACTTCTCTTCTGAAAATCTTGTTTTGGTAGCATTGACGAAGAGCAGAGATTTGTATCATATGTTATTCATTTTCCGCAGTGTTTATGGATAAATGAGTTAAAACCAGGACTACCAACATGACAACGACGTTTAGTGAACCAATGTTGGTAGGTTTGGAATTTCTCAAGTAAACGACGTACGCACATGCATCCCATGCCATAGCACAGCAAAAAAAAATTTGTTTGTACCTCGTTTTCACCTGCGCAAACTTTACTTTGTAATCAATCAATCTCAGCATCCTTTGTTTTGATTAACATAGATATAATTGTAATCAAAAAGGAATTATAAGTGAGTGTGAATCATAATTTACTTTAAAACGATTTTCATCTCTAACGCTCGATAAAAATAAGTATATCTTTGAAGCACGTTCCTTAGAGCATCTGCTTTATGTTTAATGGTTCGGTAGGAATCATACCTAAAAATAGCTTTCAAGTTTGTATTGCATCATCGTATCTGTGATATTGATTACAGCGCACACTATTGCTTTTAAGAGTATTGTGTTCACTTGTCAGATATTATTGTAATTGTTGATAGCATGGAGAAAAGTGGTAATCCTCCCCCATACGGATGGGGCAATGGTTATCATGTGCAAGTGCAGCCACCGCCGGCGGCGCCGCCGAGCTACTCGCAGGCGGTAGGGGGTGTCGGGCCCTCCAGCCCCTACACTCCTCATTATCCTCCAAGTAAGTAAGCATTTTGTCAAACAGACAATTTCATTCACATCCTGAATATTCTCATAAACTCGTGGCCTTGTAACGATTCTACTATTACCAAGGCAAGGACATTCAACAGCATACATTTGAATATTTGTAAAACATTATCTCTTTGATAAAACATTGTTGTTTATGAATGTGTCCGGTATAAGTATTTGAAATTTATAAATAAATATAGCTGCATAAAGAAGCTTAATAAGGTGGAAACAATTAACAATCTGACTTATACCAGGGCCTCTTGTATTAATTGAGATAATATTAAATTATATTTGAATTGAAATTAATATGATGCCATTGACCTTGACACAATTTTATGTTGGTAGAAATAGCCTGTGTTAATTTTACTAATTAGTAAATAGTCATTAATTGATTCAACTCTAAGAATGCAATGAAGTCATACTTGATAACATCCACTTCAGGCTGACTAAGTCTTCTACAGAATCGGTTTTTCCAAGAAACTCTAGAAAACTGTTCATATCCACCACTTAATATTTTGATTGCATTTAATTGAAACTTATGTGGAATCAATGATCCTGTTCTATAGAATATGTTGACTTATCTCTCATAGGTTTGGTTAGGCATCTTCTTCATACGAACATTTTTCCTGTGCACTCTGTATATGGTGTGCTTATATTAATGTTTCTTCAAGATTCCAAAAAAAACAAGATAAATGTACAAGTTACATAAAAAAACATTAATTGAGTACTTTATTGGTGATCATTTATCACTTTTTCAGACTATTCCAATATATATGTCATATTGATATATTAGTCTGATTGCGGGTGTGGTTTATACATGTTATAGCTACATGCAAGGTATTTTTTTTAGCTGCCGGACCACAAATTGTAACTACTGTTGTACCTGTTGGACCACAGCCTACGCACATGATCTGCCCAAGCTGCCATGCTGAAATAGACACTGCCACCAAAACGAAACCAGGCCTGCTTGCATACATATCTGGTGCCATCATATTTTTGCTGGGGTAAGTTATGTCAAACAATTATAATCCCATTTATAAAAAAAAAGCATTACACTGGAAGACTACTCAATACCAGGAAATATGGAAGAATAAGGGAGGCCGGCAGTGCGAGAATAAGCTCTTAAATAATTAATGAGTTCATACTAGTGTCCGGCTGAAACATGTTTTATTGCTGAAACAGAAGGTTAGGCTTTGGCTCTAGTTTCGGCTGAAACTAAAACCGAAACTTTTGTAGAATTGTTAAAATCATTGAAGTTTTTTATAAATTGCTTTTATACACATATTAAGACTGCGTCAACCATCC
Source organism: Cydia pomonella (assembly GCF_033807575.1). Classification (NCBI taxonomy): domain Eukaryota; kingdom Metazoa; phylum Arthropoda; class Insecta; order Lepidoptera; family Tortricidae; genus Cydia; species Cydia pomonella. Next base: position 12,339,302 of record NC_084703.1, on the reverse strand, counting down.
AGAGGCGCCCTCATTATGGGAATTATGTTTTCCACTAAACCAATTCATTTCTGTATACATAAATCAATATATTAATATTGTTGTTCTACTTGTTCCCCAACTTTTCTTCATAGATAGTCTTTGCCACATAGTTTAGTTTCATAGTAAAAAGTACCATTTCGTAAATTTCTGCTCGGCCGTAAAGTTCGGCGGTTTTTTAGCCGAAACCGTATCAGCCGAAAACATAATTTTTTTGGCTTAAACTGGCTGAAATCGAATCTTTGGTTGCACACTATAATAGGTCATCATTCAATAAAATAAACAGACAAATGTGATATAAAGAACTTAGATATATAAATATATTATAGATACATGTTGTCATTATTTTTATTCAGATGTTTCTGCGGTTGCTGCCTCATCCCTTGCTGCATAGATAGTTGCATGGTGATACACCACAAATGCCCCAACTGTGGGGCCAAACTTGGACGTTATCAACGATAAGGATATCTACTCAGTGTTATTAGTCGTGTAAATAATACTTAGTAGTAGGAAAAATCATCTTAATATGAAACAAAATTAACAATGATCTGAATCCAAAAATCTCCGCATTTAATTTTGCCAGAGATGTATTTATAAGGACAGTTTTGTAGCATGTTTAAAGCTTATACTACTTAAAAATTAAATTTACACAAGTTAATTTAGGGCTTATTGGCATACAAAAATCGATTTTTCTAATATGCAGACTATTAATATATATGAATTTGTGCTGCTAATTTCATACAAAATGCCAAATAACCTTCCCTTTTATTAAAGTAATATTTGATAAGCTCAGATTATTGTCAATTATTTTGCAATGGGCAGACTCTGTGCCCTAAACACACACCATATTATTAAGTGTTTACAAAGAGCATGAGGTCACCACACATAGGTGCAGTTTTACTTGTAAAATGCTAAGATTTGAGGAGCTTGTGCGTTACATCATTTTATACTATAATACAAATAAAAATAATTCATTCATAACACCAAGTTACATGTCAGGTTATAACCCAGTTATACCCCAAAAGCTAAATTTTTGTTGGGATTTTTAAGCGTAATTCTGGGCGCAACTAAAATAAGCGTTCGTGTTCCCATACAAAATTTGTACTGGGGTGCTTATGTGTGGTGACCTGATTTGTCTTACGTCTAGTACGTGCAGTGATCTGTAGTTTCGAGTCAAAATAATTTCACCCATGGTACTTCAAAGTTATGAGAGAAGCAGCTTTATGATGATAATGTCGTTTTTGAAGAGAATGACATGTAATTATATAAATTTACACACTTGTACAAATTTTATACAGTGTCTCATTCCTGAATAATATGTGTCAAAATGTTATATGTAAGCTTGTATTTTGTCATATAAATATCCATAGAAAATGTTAAATCCTTTGTTCATAACATAATAGTATTTAAACTTTACTGTCTTCCGTTTTTCAATTTTAACCATTTATATAAAGTAACTTAACAATAAAATGCTAACAATTTTATTTTTTTTAAATTTATATTTATTAATGGATTTATCACAGGTAAGTAATATTATTATTATTATTTTTTGCGACCTATGAATTTAGTAATTCCGGTTATGTGTTCATTTCAGTCATTACTAATTTAAGCTGCCTGTAGATATCACAAGATCTATAGTACCGATCTGTAATTAAGATAAATTATAATTAAGTTGTAGGCATAACATATTTTCATGCTTGTATAATGTGTATACTAAGTATCTAATTTAAATGTTATATATCTTATTGATGAGTACATTAAGTACTAATCTTAATATATAAACACAGTAAGATAGATATTGATGTACCTAATTATTCCTATAACACGGAATCCTTGCTTTGGTGTTTAATCTGTATTAAATTATTAATGTATTAATTAACTAATACAAGTTAAATTACGAAAGCTATCGATTCGAAATCCGAGTTTAAAATTGAACTGGATAAATGAGCTTTATAAAGTGTTCATCACCCTTCTACTGAAAATTGTAGACTGGATGATTGACTAATTATTATTAAGGCGAGGGTCTCTTAGTAAATTTTGTAACTGGTTTTATTATGTATGAGATCCTATGTATATAAATTAAAAGATAATTTAAAAATAATAATAAGTACTGGGAATACACATCTAGTTCCTTCGAACTGTTTGATATTAGAATGTCCAACGCTTCATAAAAAAAATCAAACGTCTAATAAAATATTTAAATGTTCATGATGTGAATGATGATATCAACAAATAATATCGTTAGTATTGTTAGACTTCTATTTTATACCTTACATCAAATTTTAGTCGCCGGATACTTTCGTCGGCCGCAAGTCCCGAGCAGTGGCGCTCTCAATCTTTGTGGCTGGTAGACGCTCGCCTCTGTCATTTTAGCCAAATGACCTTCAAATCGCTGTTTAAGCTGCGAATGTTTAGTATTATGAGTACTACACGAGTAATAGGCTTTCTTTAAATTTTGTTTCTTTTTCACTCTCGTTCGAAACTACCATGAGTGCGGAGGCCTGAATCCCCAAGGCTGTGACTACAGACAGCCTCATAAAGATATCGTTATCAAGCAGGTATAGGCAGCAGCTAGCAAAGATGATTAAAAGAATATAGCTTGATCAGCAGTGTTTTCAAAAAGGGGAGTAAAATTAAAAAGCGCGAAAGGTTGATCACTATCATAACTTAAACCTTTTTTCGCCACACCAGCTCATAAAGGCTCTTTTTTAATTATTTAAGAAGCCGACGAGGAAGTTGCATATTATCCTCTAGAATGGAAAAGTAACTTGATGCATATTTTGAGTTGTTCCTCACTGTGTGATTAAGTTCGATTCGATTCGTAATGTATACAACTAGTATTTTCTTCACGTTTGTATTGATTTTTTTTTTGTTTTCACTAGCAAATGTTACTGAACCACATGCTACTTGTGATTCAATTTTGGAATCTTTCGCTTGCTCGGGTATCAATATTAAATTATCACGAGAGGTTAAACAACTTTAGCTTTGTTCTGGACAGTTTGCCCTTCAGGCATCTGAAGCAACCTAACGAACCCATCCTATATACCTATTTATTGGTAGGATTGGAGGTCTCCACGCTCCACAGGCGTCGATTTAAGTTATGTTACGTCATTTATTCAATCGATTGAATTCGTTGCAACTACTTGGCCGGCAATTATATAAAAGCACATGCAATTTTTTTGGTACGTGAGAGGAGCCCATTAAATTTTATTATGTGGGCAATCATCACATTAGATATGATACATTATGTACAATATAATTATTATGTATTTCTTATTTTTACAAATGTTTATTAATAAAGTATTTTATTTAAGTTTGTTATTAATTTTCCCATTCCGTTTGTGATAGGCAGTTCATTAAGACGAAACGGGACTGTCACTTTTGGTATACAGACGTAGTTGCCATTTTCCTTTATGGATATTAACATTAAAGAAAACAATAGCTTTCGCCCGCAACTTAGTCTGCGTGGAATTAGGGCCCTATCAAACCGGCGATTTTGGGAGCGAGTAGAAAGCGAGGCGAAACTCGCAGCGAGTTCGCCGTGAGTGCGCAATTAACGTATTTTCAATCAAAGAATCCCCGGGACTTGAAACTATCTTTACCATACCAAAATGATATTTACGCAATTTGATGTATATTAACTACAGTTATGTCCCTTCGTTTTATTTTTAAAAATTTGTATGGAAGTTTTTTTGCTTCTAACTCAATCAATCAAATTTCCGTATTATGGCTCTATCAAGGTGTTGATGATTCTGCCAATGTCGAGGTTGGATAAGACACGGCTAGTATATGAATCTTTTATTAGTCATAAAGTCATAGCTCTATCCAGAGAGAAAAATGGGGCTACGTTTATATGGAGAAGCGCTTGTCCACTACCCAAAGAGAAAGTATATAGCCACTACCCTCTTGAAGCGCGTACAGCCCTACAGTGCCAGTTACATCCATACTTCCCGATATCGGACCTGATAATCGTTTTCCGTACGGAATATCATAAAAAATGGTTAGGACAATGGTACAATTAGAAACAATTTTTTTTTTATGTCAAATATTGTAAAATATGTGCTGATATTTGGTGAAACGGAAAATTACTCTTGCTCGGGCCCGATAATCAATTTCCGTTTCACGGAATATCAGCACATCGTTAATAATATTTGAAATGTAAAAAATACTTCATCTCTAATTGCCAAAAATATTCATTGTTTGATGTTTTTGCGCATGAACTATTTTTACATTTGAAATATTGTTAACGATGTGCTGATATTTGGTGAAACGGAAAAATACTCTTGCTCGGGCACTTGTGGATTTAATTGGTCCATTTTACACGGTTTCACTCATAGATGCGTCCTCAAACCATCAAAAAACCATCTTCTAATAGTTCTAATCGAAGTAATCGATAAAAACAAACTCCCTACCGCGGAAAATAAATTTCGTTGTTTCTCTCCATCAGAGGAAATAGAACATGCAAGAGTGATAGAGAGGCCCAGTGAGTATTCTATTCTTTGCTTGGACCGTACCAAGATCACGGTCCGATCATGAAGGCTTACATCGATACACCCGCCCGTCTGTATTAACGCATGTTCGATCGTGTGGAAGGCGGTTCGCATATTTGACATATGTACGGGTTATGTTATCTGTATTTTTTTTACCTTAGGCTCTTCTATCTGTGGTTGGTAGGATTGATAAGCACCTACGAACGACGACAATCCGACGTCCGACAGATCTTCGGGTGTCGTATTGGAATTTTATCTTTTTATCACATTTATTTTGCATATTTAATGAATTAAAGTTATCTGTGTAAACTATGTCCTGGTTATTTGGGTATAGTACGAAACCTCCGCAGCCGCCAACCGATGACCCGTTGGGTAATAACGGGGGTGCCGCGGCACCCCCAGTTAACCTCACAAAAGCAGAAAAGAAAGCAATGGAAGCTTATCGGTTCGACTCCAGCGCTCTTGAAAGAGCTGCGCAGGCCGCTAAAGAGTTGGAGCAGTCCAGTAAGTTCGATCTGTAATCACTGTTATCAGTCATATTTCATACTATTGCATAATGCGACCCTATAACCTAAAAGCACACTGCAGACAGCTGAATACATTTTAGCTTTTAGTTATGAGCAATATATGGTCATATAGCATTATTAAATTGTTCATGACTATGTAGATATTATGTAAAATAATCATGACTCGTAAATATTAGGTTATACTTACTGAAGCAAAAAACACATTTTATTACGAGAAACATGAGCTCGTAAGTGCCTATTGAACCTTGAAATGATATGATAATAACTCCATTCGCACAAGAGTTACCAAATCCTGATTAATATGAAAACATATGTAGGAAAAATAGAAAAAAAACAGTACCTCAAAAATACAATCCATTCATGTTAATGATCATCATACAGACTACCATGAAGATACTAAAATAATTTAACACATTTGGCAGCAGTAAAAATGGTGATAGCCATACTGCTAACTTTTAAAGTTTAAACTTAATTGACAAGTGTGGCTATAGCCGTTACTACCACTGAATGGTTCAAAATATTCTTTAAACAGTTATGGAGGGAGATATTCTATTGAAAAGCTGCATTGAAGAATGATGCTTAGTTTGGGATATGCTAGGTACAGTTAAATATCTCGAGGCTATGTAGAAGATTGTTCCTTATTTTGCAATATGCTAAGTCAGCTAGGTACACAACAAGATCTATACAAGCTAAAGCCTACTTACCAGAAATATGTCATTTGATAGTTAAAATTTCATTAGAAACTAGATATGCATTTTTGAAATTTGAAAGCTTTCTAGACAATTCCCTAGAAACAAACAGGTCAATACCTAGGCAAGGTAACCAGGTAGGCAAGACAAATTTACAACATTCTCCTAATACTCAAAACATACTATGCATTCAACATGTCTCATCATGTGTTTCAATGATAATGGAAAACGTAAGCCGATAAAAGAGAATACTTGAAAAGTTCTGTGGGCTTATATTTTAGGCGCTTATCACAGTCCAATTTGCGCTTATCACAATGCGATGTTTGAGCGAGACAATGCATGTATTATAGCGACATCCCGCACGAATATCGGAGCTATGTGAGAATTGCATTCAGTGTGTCAAGCGCGTCACAGGGTTGCAACAAGACAAACATAATAATAGTTATTTGTACAACAAGAGAGCAAAGTTTGATATTTCTTTGAATACTTATTTTGAGTCCTGTGCAAGCGAATGATTTTATAATAGATTTACGAGTGTAGCAAGCACCAATATTTTAACCGAATAATTGGCCAAATACGAACATTGGAGAACTATCTCTACTTAAACAATTAAAATAAAATATTTTCAAAATGCCACAACTTCTCCTAATACAAAAATATGTACCATTAAAATCTTCAACCTTTTACTACTTTTACGTTACTAAACAGTCTTATGGCTCAGTTTTATTGGTCGATATAAAGTGTGCGGGGCCGGGGGCAGACAATATAATGACTAGTGAAACTCATAAGTTAATAGTTTGGTCAATATACAGCATACGGGTGACTCCCCACAGACGGTAAGGTGGTGTAACAACTAGTGAAACTCATAATGGCATGCGCTTTGGAAATCTACCGCACTCCGCATACAGCCCCTATCAACTAATGAAAACAGTTCCCCGAATGCGGCCCTTATTGCATGCTTTATGGAAATCTCCCTCACCCTGCATACGGGCCCTATGGACCAATTAAATTGAGCCATTAAAGAGAGAGCCATAATCCAATAATTTTTTACAGGACATGCAAAAGATGCATTGGAGCTCAGCAAACTTCAAGAAGCTACGCGGCAACAAGAGCAGATGGCCAAGATCAAGGAATATGAAGCCGCCATAGAACAATCCAAGGTGGAACAGAAAAAAGTCGACTATGAAGAAAGAAGAAAAACCTTACAGGTATGGACAACTTTTTTATTTAATGTCAAATTATCCAGTATGTTTCGATTGTTGCTTCTTTAAACAATATTTACGAAACTGCTTTTATTTTTATTTTGGTGCCATGAATATTAATATTTCTTATAGTACATATGGTGCTACTTTACCACACTAGTGCGATAATTAGCACATTATACACACAGAAACAAACCTGACCTGACCTGTTTGTTTCTAGTTGCATTATTATTTTAGTGCTGCGATATACACGCATCAGCTCCAAGAGCTGCTAGTGTATCAAATATTATATAATTATATATATAATTTTGTGACTCTGTCGAAAATGTAAAGGCCCATATGTACTGTAAAACGTTGTACAATAAATACACATGTGTGAATAGGTAATTCGCAGCTCATGTCGATTTGTCCCCACTCGTTGCGAATTTCATATTTGTAACTAACTTAACTTTACAATAAAATTGTGTCTATCTTTGCCATTGCATTGCAAGATTTGAGTAAAATCCCAATACCTGAGATAAAATTAAAAATACCTATGTTACTTTGATGATAATGCAATATGACTGTACTAATATACATGTAATATGTATTACAGGAAGAAACAAAGCAACACCAAATGCGGGCGCAATATCAAGACCAATTAGCAAAGAAGCGTTATGAGGAGCAGCTGGTCCAACAACAGAGGTCACAAGATGAAATTTTGAAGAAGTGAGTAATATGCATTACTTATACTAATTTGACTGGGTGTAACATTCAGTATGATTCAAAAAAAACTAATATGATAGAGGACTTAAAAGCCACATGAACCCCATTTTATTTTCACTGAGCAGAGATGAGGGTCATATTGGTAGCTCTTAAGGTCCTCTACCATTGGCTTGGTTTTAGATTGAGCTGGTCTGAGTGTGACACTGTGTAAGTAATTTAGGTATACCATTGTTCACACAGTGTGCAAATCTATTGCAATGCCATATATTCCACCAACAATCAGTCAAAGAGTGTTGCTATTAGTACACATATTAACCCGTTTTAATTATATACAGACAAGAAGAAAGTGTTGCAAAGCAAGAAGCATTACGTCGAGCTACAATAGAACATGAAATGGAACTCCGCGAGAAAAATAAACTTAAGGCCATTGAAGCAGAAGCGAGAGCTAGGGCAAAAGCAGATCGTGAAAATCGAGATATCAATCTTGAGCAAATCAGATTGAAGGCTGCTGAGAACCGTACTACTATTTTGGAGAGCATAAAGTAAGTAATATTTAATACATGAATTGCAAGTAAATTTTCTGTAATCTTTCATATTTCATTTTATAGAAACATGTTTGTGTTAAAATATAGTTTATGTAAAAGAGTAACAGCAACAATTAACCAAATATTCAATAAAACAGGACAGCGGGTAGTGTCGTAGGCACTGGGTTAAATGCATTAGTGACAGATTGGGACAAGACATTGGCAGCAGCTGGAGGCCTGTCACTTGTAGCACTCGGAGTTTACACCGCCAAAGGAGCTACTTCTGTCACTGCAAGATTCATTGAAGCTCGAATTGGTAAGCATCTAACCAGTTATCCAACTAGTTTCAATCAATTATTGACACATTTCCAGCCTGCATAATGATTTCTAAGTGCAGAACTTTTTCTGCCCCATTTTGTTATGGTCTCAATCGTGACTATTTTGTTGTGAGGTGAGTAGTTGTGGATGTATCTGTTACGAAGCATTTGTAGACGTAAAGGATAGTACAGGACTTAGTTCTAAATGTCTTTCAGGCAAACCAAGTCTCGTAAATGAAACATCGAGATTCTCTCTGCTGGAAGCGGTGAAGCATCCCATCCTGACGGTGTCGAAGGCCTTAGCGAACTTCCGCAAGCCGTCGGACGCGCTGGCCGGCGTGGTGCTGGCGCCGACACTGGAGCGACGGCTGCGCGACATCGCCATCGCCACCAAGAACACGCGCATGAATAAGGGCTTCTACAGGAATCTTCTCATGTACGGGCCGCCTGGTACTGGGAAAACCTTGTTCTCTAAAGTGAGTCATAATTAGTTATCATAAACGATGCAGACATTTTTTAACATGCGAATATCAGATTACGAATATATTGGCAATATTCAAAGTGCGTGGTGTAGAAATAAAACGCTATGGAAAAAATTCAACCTTCAGTAAAATAAGTAAACTGCACAAAAGTCTCTTTTCAATTTTTTTTTGGATTGTACATGGACGTATTCTAATATTAACCCTTAATTCGACGATGATCAAAATAATGGATTACGATAAAATACTTATTAATTAGTGGTTTCGAGAACTGTGTCTCACTGAAAACGCATATGGCATTGTTGTATAAATTACTCTTTGTCTCATTAATTATTCGGTCGTTTTACGATTGCGTGTTACAGAAACTCGCGAAGCACTCGGGCATGGAGTACGCCATACTGACAGGGGGCGACGTGGCGCCCATGGGCAAGGACGCCGTCGCCGCCATCCACAAAGTGTTCGACTGGGCCCACACCAGCAAAAAAGGTAAAACATATTTAAAATGCTGTAGTTTTTATCAATGACTACTACCCCACTTTAGACACAATAAACGTAATCGAAACTAATGATCATCTTCGCTATCTGTTTTAAATGTTCCTCGTCATACATAATCATAATTGTTTTGAAACATGTCAACGCACGACGTAGCTTGCGGACACTTAAAATTTCAGATGTGTTACAAGCACGTTACCCGTTCGGGCCCGTCAAAACAGTGAGCTCCTTGAGAGCTCTGGACTACAACGCTACTTTACGCAGTATTTTCAACCAAACTTGACATTAAAAATTACAAATTATTTTAGGTGTACTTCTATTCATCGACGAAGCTGACGCATTCCTTAGAAAACGTTCCTCCGAAAGGATCAGTGAGGATTTGCGGGCGGCTCTGAACGCGTTTCTGTACCGCACGTCCGACCAGAGCAACCGCATCATGCTGGTGCTGGCGTCCAACACGCCACAGCAGTTCGACTCTGCCATCAATGACCGCCTGGATAAGATGATCGAATTCGGGCTGCCGGGCCTCGAGGAACGCGAACGTCTGATCCGCCTTTACTTTGACAAATTTGTCCTTCAGCCTGCTTCTGAAGGAAAAAGGTAAAAACATTTCGAATATATTCTCTGCGTTATTACACGGAATAATGCCTAATAAACTGCCACTGCACTTGTCAATGTTTTTTGTCTATGTCATAATGAGCGGAATTCTTCATAGCAAAAATCAAACTGTCAGAGGGATTGACCTAACTGTTTTATCGACTTATCGATGTTACGGAATAATATCGCATTAGGTATCCATAATCAACTTAAAAGATTATTCTGTAACATTTGACCTCTTTGATAAGCAACTTGCATCTCCGTATTATGAACCATGTCAGCGTTACATATGTCATTTATGTCACTTGAGTTTTCATGAGTGATTTCCGTGCCGTGTTACTAAAATGGTTAATCCTAAAAGAAAACAATAAAAAAATAGATACAGAAAGATTCTTATTTCAGTTTCAAAGAAGATTCTTCCACAATATATTGCTCTAAGATGTTACGTTCATTTACATCATAAAAGTATTTTCTGTTTTATTCTTTACTATTATACCAAAATACAGTGGCGGTCAGCTAATTAGGGACACCGTTAATTTGTTTGTATGTATATCCAAAAGCCTGATTTCATTACTTTAACTTTGTTTCGTTAAGTGACAAATATTTATCGATAAGTCGATAAAACAGTTAGGTTAATCCCTCTGACAGTTTGATTTTTGCTATGAAGAATTCCGCTCATTATAAAAAACGTCACTCGTTTAGTTTTGGTTCAGACGATGCGAAGCGACTCCACAACGGCCAACGGTACAATAAAAACTACAAAAAAGTTTTTTTTGGGTACCTACTGGAATTTTTTTTCCCCGTACTTACAACTAAAATGTTCTTTGAGTTTAATAATAATAAAACAATAGAAGTAGTACAGTATAAACATAGAGTGCTTTAATAAATAATTATACGTCGATTAGTGTTTCAGTAAACTGCCTTAAAAGTGATCAAAAATATTAAAACTGGAGGAGCAAGTAAAAAAAATTAGAGAGAAATTAACGTTTGGATAAAATTATACTTACTAGAATTTATTTCTCCGACAGAATATCACAATTCACTTACATAGAGAAATACAATCAATCATAATACACATTATTTATATAGTTAATATTTTCGGAAGTACTCGCTCCAAAAGAAAACGGCCAAGTGCGATTCATACTCGCCTATGAAGGTTTCCGTATAATTTAAGACGTATTAAAAAAAAACTACTTACTAGATCTCGTTCCCCTCACACATTTTACTACTTTAGAAGTGTATCTCGCGCAAACTATTCGTGTGCTACTCTGCAGCGGCGCCACCACTATAAAAATTAATGAATTATATGATTAGGTACATCATTTACCTTTAATGTTTATGGCTGTACCTGTACTAGAAAGCGAAATAATACGCATTGAAAGTGGCGCCGCTGGGGAGCATACTAGACATGCGCGAAACAGTGCTTCAAAAAGTAATGCTATATCACATCACTTTTTCGAAAACGTAATGTTACACTGAGATATCACATCACTTATCACTCGAAACGAAACATTTACCCGAACGAATACAGCGCGCGGGCGCGCGCGTGATGGCAACATCACACTCATCACAGTCATCACAGTACTAACTACATTACGCAGCGAGTGTTAGGACTCTAGGGCGTATCATATCGGCGCGTCGATCTATTACGCATTGCGTTTTGTCACCGCCATGTGATAGATCGTTTTTTTTAATGTTTTTATTTTTATATTCGTAAAATATGCATCATAGATAAAAAATAAAAGAAAATATCTGTTAATTAATGAGATAACGCCATCGAGAGTCACTAGGTAGTATTTTTATTTGGGTATATCAATAAAATTAGATATGATACTGATACGAGAATGTACGTAAACACTAGTGTTTACAGTATTAAATTAAAGATAAATAAGTAACTTCACTCGTGCTTAATTTAGTTTGCCGCGAAAGTCAACCAAACCAAACATTTCACAACAATAATAAACAGTAAATACGTTTTTGTTCGTCAAATTCAAACTCGCAAGCAAATTATCATTTAGCCGCATCCTTATAGGTAAAATACTAAAAACATTGTAAGCTCTATGGTAACGCATTACAGTTTTAAATCGATCGCAGGTGCAAAAATCCGTTATCGTATCAATTTAATGAAATTTGCAATAACTCAAATGCGACTGCTACCGACCGGCCGAGCGGACCGATCCGAAGTGTTCCGAAAGCATTGCGGAATGAGAGCGAGCGAGCAGTGAGTGCGGGTGCGAGCGGGATAGCAAAGTAATGATAGCATGGCAAACAAACATCACACATCACACCATCACGTCTCATTGCTCATTATACATTACGCGGATTGTACTTGAACGGACCTTTCGTACCGACTACCGGCGCGTCAATCTATATTGATGCTTTACGAGTTTACGCGCGCTTCGGCCAGTCATGTGCTCGAGTGATGTTTGAAGTAATGCTTGGTTTCTCGGAGTGATGCGTAATGCAACATTACGCGTTTGAGTGATATCTCATTTGTGATGTTACGCGCATTACTTACACATGTCTAGAGCATACTCTGTAGCGGCGCCACTTAGAACATATAGATAACAATGTAATTAGCTATTGTTTTCGTATGGACATTGTTGTACTACTGCCGTTTGTTACGTACGTATTGAAAATAATAATTAAAATCATTAATTAGTGATTTCATTTACTTTCATTGATGCCGCGTTCCGTGAGCGTCAGGATGACGGGTAGACCTGAGTGAATTTCAACGAAATATTTATAAACATATTGTACCTTCTGGGTGAAAAATATCATAAAAATCGTGAACCAAAAGCTTAGTAAATACTTTCAATAAAAACTATAGCGAACGTGATCGATCCAGCCGTTTTAGAGTTATTGCAAAAAATCTTCTCTTAGTAAAAAGACGTACAAAGCGCTGCGAAGGTCGAACTGTCACTCCATTATGGTTGTTGTGTACCTACAAGATACTTAATATTAATAGCCCCCGATTGGCCTGTTCTGACAGAATGGTAACCACGAAACCCTACACTGACCATGGCCCGACATGCTCTTGGCCGATTTTTTTAATTGTGTCTATTTGCTTATCGCAAGCATTGGTTATATGTCATTTTGGGTTATTTCGCCGGCAGACGCTTGAGCGTGGACCAGTTCGACTACGGCGAGCTGTGCAGCCTGCTGGCGGCGCGCACGGCGGGCATGTCCGGGCGCGCGCTGTCCAAGCTCGGCGTGGCGTGGCAGGCCGCCGCCTACGCCTCCGATGACGGCCGCCTCACCCGCGAGATGTGTATCGAAATTTGCGATGACGCTGTAAACGATCACCGGCAGAAAGTGAGATTCACCATTTTTTTTAATCAGATGTTCACCTTTTTTTTTATCAGAGATTTACCATTAGTCTTATTACATATGGTTTATTGAAGATCACTAGACACTTAAATACAGAAGTTTACTTGCACAAATGCGGCCGCGTATTGCACACCTTACTATATAGCAACCACTGAATGTCGAACTACCCCATAATTAAGTATTAATGTTGTTTTTCTAGATGGAATGGCTGTCTTCAGAGGAAAAGTCCCGCAGCATGATGCCGTATTTGCTGGACCTTCCTCCGCTGGATACGGACGCGCGGGGCGCCGACAGAGCCACGGTCACTGAGATCCAAGACACGGTAGAAGCTCCCGTCGCAAAATCCAAATCGCCTTCCAAGAAAAGAGCAACAATCAAAGAAGATGAGACCGAGAAGTGACACAGTCTATTTCCGAGTAGCGAACTAGAAAGGCCAATAGAACTTCCAAAAGTAAACATCAGCAAAACACAAGTGAACTGTGATAATAAGCACAAACAGAGGTTTGACTTCAAAATTTCCAGGAACATAAAATTTATAGCGTTATCGGACTGTGACATGGAAAAGCTCTGCTGGTTATCACGAAGGATGAAAGAGCAGATTTAGTGGAATTAAGATTAACTGTGTCGACGTCTCATCGATATTGCCCCACCACGCTTACTTATTAATAATGACCTTTATTTCATTGTAAAAACAGTTCTAATTAGTACTTTAGTGCGTAAAAATTCTATTGTAACGTGGTCTCAGGCCAGTATGGTGATGCGTCGACACACCATGGCTTTAAATTACATTATATATAAGTCTGCTGGATGGCTTAGCTAGGGGGTTGTTGTGTTACCATTAATGCCATTAGTCAGTGAAACCTGTATTTTGTAAATTGTATTAAATATTAAATGTCATTAAAGCTACACATCCAACATTATAATAATTGCAAAACATGCTTCATACGCCTCCATGTATAATATTCCTTAAACCAATTAGTAGACTATTGTATTCAATTTATGTTTAATCTCAATGACTTAACAGTTAACTGGTTTAACTGTAATAACATTTATTTATTAACCATATTCCTCTGTACCGTAGGTAGCGCGTTTTTATTTCACGCAAGATCGTAAGTGTCGAACCTACTGCAGAGTTAAAAACCTTTAATATCAGCAGCCCTACCACGAGTGCCTTAGCAGTGAAACATATTCGCTAAAGTCGACGTAACTTACTTTAACGTAACACAGAGATGCACAGAAAGTTTAGTTATGCACACACACACTAGCGAATATGTCAGTGTCAAACTGGTGGTAGCCGTACACTTATTAACTAAACGAAACATTCTGCATTTATACTATTGTTGATTTAATATTGTAATGTGTTCAAAGTATGTTTGGTAGATGAAAGGTGGACGTATAATTGTACCAGTTATATGCCAATCAATAATAATTGTAAAAGGTAGTTTGTCCTTGGTCGGAAAGCGCGAGGCAAAAAGTTAATTCTACAAGTTTGACTATGTTCACTGTTATGTGACATACAATATAAATTGTATATTCACACTAGCCTCATACAAAATTTAAAGCAGCAATACTAAGCACACTGTTCAGCACATATTAGTCTAAATGTAATACTTTGTTTACTGTTGTGAAATTTATTAGTATCTATCACACATAACATATTAGAAAGTTGTTAACCTACATCATTGTTTTTTTTAAATACTTCCTTTCAATATACTTAGTCCTTGTAGAATACAGTGGTATCCAGAAATAAACCCTCGCCACAGAATAAATAATAGTACTACGTACAGAAGGTTCACTGTATAACAAAATCCCTGTTTAGGTATACCGAACACGCCTATACATTGATTAGTTACGGTTTCAAATGTCAAAATCGATTTCGCTGCCAGGATTGTTGACATTTGCGGTAATAATATCGACAGTCTATTGCATTACTGCAGGATATGTTAAATACATAGGTCACTTACCTAATACAAAGGTGTAGCAGGATAGCCTAGGAAAAATTGCCCCCAGCGATTTTGGGCCGAAACTGTAATCAAACGATGCCTTTTGGGGAGGTTATACTCTGCACAAAGTTTCATCCCTCTGTTACCCCCTGGGGGTGAAAAACACCCGATTAACCCCAAAACTGTTTTAATTATTTTTTCCTAAACTATCAAAGTGACAAATTTCAAATTTTGTACAAATATTAATAAGACTAAAAGCTATGTGCTAAAAAAATATTAACCCCCTAACCATTTAAAGTCTTGTAAAAAAAACAAAAATAAAAAAAGAATCACCCTGTATATCAAGTTTGGCTCATGGTACACACACCCTTTTTTTTTTCAAAAATGAACCAGTTGATATTCTACATTATACAAAAGTTTCATGGACCTACTCCAGAAGGAACATTGCGAAATTAATATGTGTTGGCTCTTTGGTGCGTACTATTCATTGAACTCCCACTGAATACAGGTATATCAAGTTTGGCTCATGGTACACACACCATTTTTTTTTCAAAAATGAACCAATTTATATTCTACATTATACAAAAGTTTTATGGACCTACTCCAGAAGGAACATTGCGAAATTAAAATAAACGTACTATATCGTAGCCACTAATCATTATACTCGTATCATGCTTAATACGCAACGTCACGGTCCCGAAATCAAAATAATTAAAAAAAAACCGGCCAAGAGCATGTCGGGCCACGCTCAGTGTAGGGTTCCGTTGTTACTCTTCCGTCACAATAAGCTAAACTGGAGCTTAAAGTATAGTAAATTGTTAACCAAGGGATGAAACGGTACCTTTCAAAAGGCATCGTTTGACTACAGTTTCGGCCCAAAATCGCTGGGGGCAATTTTTCCTAGGCTATCCTGCTACACCCATTGGCTATATAAAAATGTATCAAAAATGATCCGTTCCGTAGCAGTGGGCTGCAATCATCTTGCGCGGCATAGTCACCAAAACTGGCGAGGGTCGCATGTACTTGTAGCGGCGCGACGAAATCGCGGAGTGAGCCGCGCCTGGCACAATCTGGGAACCCCTGAACTAGCTACATTATTTCATGGTGCAGAGTTGCTATCTTATGTTACCCCTCGTATCCCAAGTTATCCATTTGACGATTTTGACAGTAAGTATATACAGTACTCTTATTCGAGGCAGGATATTTGCGACAATATCTACTCGTAGCGTTGAGATTGAAAGAAGTGCTTGAATTAACTACTACCACTGATGAAGAACGGGATTACATAGAGGTAAGTAAAGTCAGGTACCTTTACGAGCTAAATTAGAGAATCACTATAGGGTCTACCTATAGTGATTCTCTAATTTATGCAGTGCAGACTATCGAAAAGAGTGCTTCCAATCAGAGTGAGAAGATAAAAGCCCGGTTAAAAGGGAAAGTGGGTACATTCGCTGGGTTATTGCAACTAGTTACCACTAAGTGGGATTTTTTTTCCCAGTAGTTACCACCATAATTTTGTTAAAGTTCAAAACTACACTAATCAACATAAAATCATTTATCACAGTACTCTCTCAGTATTATTTATACTGTTTTATTAGTATTGTACTCTTAACAAATTTTTTGTTGTAACTACTGGGAAAAAAATCCCAGTATAACCAAAGTGAGCTAGTGGTAACCCACTAGCTCACTTTGGTTCGATTTGGGGGTAACTACTGGTTTGGTAGTGGATTTTTTTTTCAGTAGTAACAACTTTGTGGTATCAAGTGGGAGTAACCTATTCGCATTATCTAAATGGTTTTAAATTCATACAACAGCTAGAAAACGACTTGACCAAGCAGTCATATTTTAATCAATGCATAGCTTAAATGAGATGGTACACACTTCCAATTATGATCATATCTAAAATACATTGACTGTTAAACCTTGTTTATTTGAAATATTTATATTACAATAACCTTATGTAATGTATATGCTAATATTAATGATTCCTACAACAGTTTTCATATATATGATTTAAAAAAAAAACGCGGATCTAAAGTGGAGCATTCAAATCTACTGAGTAGGTAGATGTTTACGTAAATATATCACTCATAACAATACATATAATTGTAAATGTAACAAAGATTCAAAGATATAGCTTATAAGTATTTTTTTATTTGTTCGCATTTGGATATAAGTATATAAATTCTTTTGCATTCACATTATTAGCTTATCACTTTGATAAAATAGAAAATAGACATCAACAAATAGATGACATGTCATGACATCCTTACAACCAGATTTAATGCATTGTAAATGCATGTTTATCATTTCATTTAGTGTAATAATTTAATGATAAAAGAAATCACTAGTCAAAAATATGTCAGTAAAGTAAATTTAATTTAAAATTAAATTGCATTATAACTTACAAATATTCACTTTTTCAGGCTTTTAAATGACTACATATGAAATATGAGTTTAATGTCTTCAAACAAAGAGATGTTTGTTATCATATTGCATTCAAAAGGTTAAATTCAATCATAATATAATTATTTTTTTATACTAAAAACAAGCTGAGACATTAAGTTATTGTCCACAAGTGACAAAGAATGGTTAATTACTTCTGGAGCCCGCACAACAAGAAGATTGTGCAGGAGCGTCATCATCAACCACTAGGACACGAGAAGTTCTGTTTTCTTCCTGCTGGGAGTTCTGTTCAAATTTTTCAACCATTTCACGAGTCAGCTCCAAAAAAAGATCCTCTACACATTCATTTAATTTTGCAGATGTGTAGAAATGTTTAGCACCAACCTTTGCTGCATAACTAAAACAGAATAAAGCATCATTAGTAATGAACTAAAGTTTATGTTAATTAGACAAATTATAATGCTTACTAATTGCTTACAAATAATTTAATCACATAACTGCAAAACTATGTAACATATAAATAGATTCTGGAACATTTTACCTTTCTGCTTCTTCGAGAGGCACTGTTCTCTCATGCTCCAGGTCAATTTTATTGCCAGCTATCAATAAAACAATGTCTGGACCAAGCATTTTCTTTAGCTCTTTTACCCATTTTTTTACCTGTAATTTATATTCATTATTATTTGATACACTATGATCTATAAGTAGTGATGCATTTATTGCTGGCAAATATTAGATAATTAGACTTATGCATGCAGATAAACAACATATATAGACACCCAAAAATCACAAATAATCTTGCTTGCTTAAATATATGATCCATCGCCATCAATTATTCAACAAAATTCTTCCAACATACAAAATTATTCAAGTTTTCAAACAGCAAAATTACCTTTACAAAAGAATCTTCATCAGTGATGTCATAAACTAGGATTGCACCATTAGAATTTCGGTAATATATTGGCCCAAGTGCATGGAACTTCTCCTGCCCAGCTGTGTCCCAAATGGAAAGGTTAATGCGCTTTCCGTTTATATTTATTTTCTTGTTCAGGAAGGTAGCCTAGAAAGATATTCAAGAATTCATATAATTATAGATTTGATATGTTTTATCACACAAGAGGCAAAAACATCAGATTAAAAGATAATTAAACTTGTACCTGAAGCGTAGTAAGATGTTTGTCGTTGAATTTGTCCTCGATGTAACGCAACAGAAGTGACGTTTTGCCGACGCATCCCTCGCCCAACAACACGACTTTAAAGTTATATGCACCGCCCGCCGACGTACTCATAATGGTTTTTAGCTTTGGACGAAGCCTAGCTTTTGTTGTAAATTGACAACGAGTCTATAATCTTGCAATCGTCACGTAAAGATTAGCTATTTTCAAACATCAACAGCTGATGACATTGACATCTTTATCTTGAAAGTGAAACAAGACAATAAACACAAAGTGGAAAACTGAACAGTAAGTCGATTTAATAGCTTCTTTTAATAAAATTATTGTTAAAGCTGCAAACCATTGTATAATCTAATGTAGTGGTTACTTACAGAAAGAAACCTGAGAACTATTGAGAAACAATTTACTCAATCACTGTAATCACTTGTATTACTTTGACAACCAGTTGACACTGACAGCTTAAGAAACGTTCGGAAACTTAACTACTGCATTGATGAAAGCTAATGAAGTAAGTGCCAATTACATCGACACTATCAGGCCTGGGCTATAATCGCGAAAATAGAAGTCCGTCAATTGAATAGAGAAAGATCCCGCAATTTGCGAATTTCGGTTTTCGCGGTAGCCCCCCTGATATGAGACCCGGGGGCCTACCGCGAAAACCGAAATTCACAAATTGCTGGGATCTTTCTCTTTTACTCTTAGTAAGACGTAATTAGAGTGACAGAGAAAAATGCCCGCAATTGACGAATTTCGATTTTTCCCGGTGGCTGCCCCAGTTTCGGGCCCGAGAAAGAGTATTTTTCCGTTTCACCAAATATCAGCACATCGTGTATAATATTTGAAATGTAAAAAATGGTTCGTATGCAAATATTTCAAACATTAAACATTTTTGGCAAGTAGAGAGAGTAATAATCAAGTTATAATACACAAGGAGAATAACGCTAACTCCATATAAAAAAAATGCCTCTTTCAAAACTTCGTTTATACTAATGGCGCTCTCTTTGTATCAGGGCGGCTACCGGGAAAATCGAAATTACGTTTTAGTGAGAGTAAAAGAGAAAGATCCCCGCAATTTGCGAATTTCGGTTTTCGCGGTAGGCTCCCAGTACTAAAATTGACAACCGGTTTAGCCTAGCGGGTATGGAGGGTAGAGGCAAGGAACAGAGGGCCTACCGCGAACCACGTTCGACGTGTTGCCTCTCTGTCGCACTTGTTAATTTGTACGTAAGTGTGACAGGGAGGCAACACGTCGAACGTGGTTCGCAGTAGGCCCTCAGAAACTCCTTAGGCAGAATTGTTGAAAAGTGTCCAGCTGTCAGCTATAAATAATAGTTCCAAATCTCTCCAGAGTAGCTCTAGAGTAGCTAAGAACCTAGGCGTTATTGACGAAGTGAAGTGCGCTGTCTATGATTAGATCTTTTTCTCAAGTATTCTATTCTAGGTATTGTAGCGTCACCTATTTATGGTTTTTTGTCCGACACTTTTTGGCGTATGGAGATTTTGATACTTGCTTCTACCTTCCATATTAGCGGGTGTTGGTAGGTAACCCAGTTCAGGAAGCTAGTGGTTCTGGGTTCGAATCGAATCCCGGCGAGGGTATTTTTTGTTTTTGTTGGGGTTTTTAAATAAGCATTTCTCAGATATTAATCAAAATCATAGTCATCTTTTGTACTAAGAGATAATGATTTCTATATTAGGAAGTTATTTCAATATAGAAGGTAACAAAACAGTTATAATCAAGTTATAAATATTACTAGCTGTTGCCCGCGACTTCGTTCGCGTGGAATCTTATCTTGAACATCTCTATAAATATATTCAGGATCTTTAGTAGGTGCATAATATTTATTATAATACTTATTTTATAATCTAAGTAGCGGCTTTGCATTGATTCAAACTTTAAACGCATTCTTAAGTAATTAAGGGGATACATTTTGAAAACTTACCTATTTTCAAACATCAACCCACCCACCCAAAACGGGACCGTATTAATAAGACTCCGACCGTCGGTCCGTCCGTCTGTCTGTCACCAGGCTGTTGCTCAGGAACCGTTATAGCTAGACAGTTGAAATTTTCACAGCAAATGTATTTCTATCGCTGATATAATAACAAATACTAAGAACAAAATAAAATGAATATTTAAGTGGGGCTCCCATACGACAAACGTGATTTAGGTGCTGTTTCTTGCGTAATGGTGCGGAACCCTTCGTGCGCAAGTCCCTCTCGCATTTGACCGGTTATTTTTTCTTGTAGGTACGCGTCATAAATGTAACCTGATGAGCTAACTTCAAGTTTCTGGCCATAGTAGCTCCCGCTTTGCGTTACTTAAAAAATTCAACTCATTACTCCTTCAGGGGATGAATGTTTATAGGTATAAACGCTGTAATATGCGCATATACAAAGTTTCAAATTCCACATTTGATTTATTTTATCTCTTTACTAATTTTTAACCCCCCTTTTCACCACCTTAATTTTCAAAAACAAAGATGAGTTTTCTTGTATTTTAATAATATATCTTTTTAACGAAGTTTTAAATTCCTAGTTTAAAATAAAACTTGAACCCCATTAAAACTTTCGTCTCCTTTTTACCGCCTTTAGGGGTTGAATTTCCAAAAATGTTGAAATCATTTTTTTTCGAAATCAGGTATTATGACTATCTTAGAATTTTCAAAGCATTTGTAATGGATTCAAACTTTCAACCCCTTTTTAACCTAATTAGGGGATGAATTTTTAAAAACGCGGAAAACCTTTTCTTGTATTCTAACAATATGCAAATATACAAAGTCTCAAGTTCGGCACTCGAAAAACTTTGATCTCCATACAAACATTCAACCCCTTTTTGACCACCTCAAGAGATGAATTTAAAAAAAAGCTGTTTTTTTTTCTTATCTTTTTAATATACCTTTTTACGAAGTCTCAAGATCCTCGCTTAAAATAAAATTTAAACCTTATACACTCTTTCAACCCCCTTTTAGTGGATGAATTAAAAAAAACGCTGAAATTGGTTTTTTCTCCCTTTTATTATAAAACTTTTTTACTAAGTTTCAAGTTCCTAACTTACCATAAAATATGAACTCCAAGACAAACTGTCATCCCCTTTTTAACCCCCTTAGGGTTTGAATTTCATAAAAATGTCGATATAAATTTTAGTTGTAATCGGCTATTATGCCTTTATAACAAGTTTGAAAGAATTTGTAATGTACTACAATTTTCAACCCCTTTTTAAGCCTGTTAGGGGATGATTTTTTTAAAACGCTGAAATAACGTTTTTGTGTGTTAATAATATGTCCATGTACAGAGTTTCAAGTCCCCGCACTCGAAACATTTTTTGATCTCCATGCAAACTTTCAAGCCCTTTTTATCATCTTAGGGGGTGAATTTGCAAAAACGCTGAAATCTGTTTTCATGTATTTTAATAATTTATCGTTTTACGAAGTTTAGAATTCCTAGCTTAAAATAAAACTTGAACCCCATACAAATTTGGACCCTCATTTTATCCCCTTAGGGGATGAATTTTGAAAGACCCCTTCTTAGTATACCAATGTATTTCGTCTGTCTGTCTGTCTGTGGCATCGTAGCTGTCTAACGGATAGACCGATTTCGATTCGGTTTTTTTTATGTGATAGTGAGTTTTCCTTGCGGTAATTCTTAGTTATGGTTTTTAATACGAGTAGAAATCGATCTAGCAGTGTGAAGAGTATCAGGTATTTTCCAAAATGATATTAAAGGCATTTTTGGCATTTGAATACTTAGTTATTATATCAGAAACATTTTAGAGAGGCAGATTACATACCACAGCAGTGTAATCTATCTAAAAATAGTATAGGTATATATAAATGCGTGTATCCAGTCACCTGACTGATTCATCAACGCATAGCCAAAAGTACAAAAGCTAGAAAGTTGAAATTTGCACACTATGCTATTTGGAAAATTTAGCCTCTAAGGGGGTAAAAAAGGGGTTGAACGTTTTTATGGGAATCAAGTTTTATTTTAAGCTAAGAATTTGAAACTTATACAAATAGAAGAAAAGTAATTTCGGCGGTTTTGAAATTCATCCCCTAAGTGGTTTAAAAGGGTATGAAAATTTGTATGGGGATCAAGTTTTATTTTAAGTTATGAACTGGAAACTCAGTAAAAGCGGCCAAGTGCGAGTCGGACTCGCCCATGAAGGGTACCGTACCATTTAGGATGTATTAAAAAAACTACTTACTAGATCTCGTTCAAACCAATTTTCGGTGGAAGTTTGCATGGTAATGTATATCATATATTTTTTTTAGTTTTATCATTCTGTTATTTTAGAAGTTACGGGGGGGGGGGGGGGGGGGGGGGGGGGACGACGACGACGACACACACACATTACCACTTTGTAAGTGTCTCTCGCGCAAACTATTCAGTTTAGAATAAAGTGATATTAGAAACCTCAATATTATTTTTGAAGACCTATCTATAGATACCCCACACGTATGAGTTTGATAAAAAAGATTTTTTTTTAAATTTTATGACAAAAAAAACTACTTACTAGATCTCGTTCAATCAAACCAATTTTCGGTTGAAGAAGAAGGGGGGGACACATTTTACCTCTTTGGAAGTGTCTCTCGCGCAAACTATTCAGTTTAGAAAAAAATGAAATTAGAAACCTCAATATCATGTTTGAAGACCTATCCATAGACATCCCACACGTATAAGTTTGATGTTTTTTTTTCATAATTTTATGACGTAGTAAAAAAAAACTACTTACTAGATCTCGTTCAAATCAATTTTCGGTGGAAGTTTACAGGGTAATGTACATCATAAATTTTTTTAGTTTTATTAGTCTGTTATTTTAGAAATGAAAATCTTAATGCAGTTCATAGAATACATCTACTTACCAAGTTTGAACAGTATAGTTCTTATAGTTTTGAAAAGTGGCTGTGACATAATCGGACAGACAGACGGACATCCATAAAGGTTCCGTTTTTTGCCATTTGGCTACGGAACCCTAAAAATGGGTTAAATTAAAATAGAAGGAAAGTAATTTCAGCGTTTTTGGTAATTCATCCCCTAAGGGCATTAAAAGGGTGAAGAAAGTTTATAAGAGGATAAAGTTTTATATTAAATTAGGAACTTGAAACTTCGTAATGAGACATTTTTATAGAATACGATTTATACGAGAAAAGTAATTTCAGTTTTTATGAAAATCATCCCCGAAAAGGGTTAAACAGGGTTGAAAGTTTATAACGGGACCGATTTGAGTAGGGACTTGAATTAGTAGTAAGACAAAATATTAAAACGTACGATTAATAACTTGAATACTTTTGAAAATTCAGCCCCTAATTCGGTTAAAAAGGCGTTTCGGGAAATAAACTAATGGGGACAAAGTTGTGGGCAACAGCTAGTTTTGATATAAAATAGTGTGATTTAGCCGGGGTACGTGCCCAGCAACATTTTAAACAGATCTATGTTTTCAGAGTTATTGAGCTAAAACGTTAAAACCCTTGCGCTGGCCAGTCGCAAGTTTATTAAGAATATCGTCGTAAAATTAAAATTATCAATTAAACATGAAACTCTTTCTTAGGTAGGATTTATTTCTTTCTGAATCTACACATGTAAACCAAGCCAAAATCCACGGTTCATCACAAATCATAATTACAATTATTTTAAAGAAACAAACAATCACTCACTTACTAAAACCAAACATCAAAGTGAACCTAGACGCATGTCTATTGAGAAAACTTAGTTTGACATAAACATTTATTAGAAAAATTCATTTCTCATTTAACATACAATTGAACTATTTCCTTATTGATTTATAGAGTTAAATCAACAAAAGGAGTTTTAGGGTAATCTGGCTTGGCCGTTGTAAGTACAAAATATGAGTGATTACCTGACTTCAGTTTATTTCTTACTTTTTGGTTAAACCACTGCATGGCGTCCGTTTGTGTGCTGAAAATAGAGAGAGCAGGCTCTGTCCGAGTGAGACCGGCGACCTCAAGCGGAGGCTCTTCGGCGATTTCTGTTACATTGTATTCATTGTATTCGTCACTTGGTGGGGTAGTTTGTGTAGAATCTGATGTCCTGGTTGGTGTAACAGTTAAAGGTTCTTGTGTAGTGGATTCTTCAGTTGTAGGTGTTGTAGTTATGACCGTCGGCGTTTGTGTCGTTGACATTGTTGTTGACATTGTCGTTGACATTATCGTTGATATTGTCGTTAGAGATGTTTCTGCTTCAGTATAACTCCGGACTCGTGGCGGTTCTATTTCATTCATTCGATCATCTGGATATAGCTCCGTAATTGTAGAGTTGATCCAGGAAAGTTCTAAGTCTATCGTGTTGAAAACTATTTGTTCGTCGTTGCATAGCTTATTATTGGTGGCCGCGGTAATGGCCATTATTTTACCGTTCAAAATTAGAGGAACACCTTGCCTTTGAAAGCATTTTTTCACTGTTGTTGAATTGCTGTTGATCTTCGCGCCACATACGTGATGTCCGTAAATGTGTTGCCCTGGTTTACCACACGTATCGACGATCATCTCGCGCATTCGAGTATTGCCATCATCCATGTAAGGATAATAAGCCTTTAACCCTATGGCTGAGAGAGTATCCACAGAGCTGAGTTGTGCCGTCCATCTTAATTTCCAATCTATATTGACAATCACCAAAGCGATGTCATGACGTGATTTAGTTTCCATTCTTGGCTGTTTATATGTTTTAATAATATTAATGCTTCTTGCATACTTGTGTATGGACTGGCAAGACGTAGCGCAATACGAGGTGGTGAGGATCACATCCTTGTGAATAACGGTGCCAACGCAACACTCGTCCGGTTCTGGAGCACAGATTTCGCAGGTGAATCTCACTAGTTGCTCAAATCGTAATCCATGTAAGCCGTCTATTACACCGAGTAAAACTACACTGAAATACCAAGTTCTGAGATTTAGATTCATTTTACAAAATGCAATCACACTGGGTTATAAAAATATTTTGATATTACTTTTTATGATATGCTATTTTTATTGTCAATTTTTATACAGTTTATTGATTTTTTTCAACATTTCTCATTTACATACAAAATAAATAACACTCTACCAAGAATTTAACCTACCAATAACTCATTTTGACAGAAATGTAATATTGAAGTTTTTAAACTTGTGAAGTAGAGTTACCTAACCTCTTTATCTTAAAAACCAACCATCCTTTCGAGTGAGTCAAATGAAAACTTGAGTATGTGTAGCTCGAAACTAAACGACATGTTAAAATCATTGAATACTTAAAATATCAGTGGGCCTTTCTTTCTAAACATATAATAACAATGAAACACCTATATTTCGTGCAGGTGGTATAAAAAACCGACAACGAATTGCGTTTCGGACTTTCGACATGACTACTTACATTAAATTTGCTACAAGTTTAATTTAGGCAAATTTTTCGATATTTTTAATAGTTTTTGAGATATCCTCTCTTGAAGTTTATTTTAGGGATCTTATCATGAAATCTACATACATTTGTGATCGGGAATGCCCAATTCATTTATGATATCATATTGACACCATTCCTAAGTAAAAATATATAAAATAAACTTTAAATAAATACCTTTCTTTAAACGCGTCTTCTCGCTTAAACCGCAGAACCGATTTAGCTGAAATTATGTGAAAAGATATTTTGAGTCCTGAGACAGGATATAAGATAGATTTTATCTTAAACATCACCCCTTAAAGGTGTATAATGGGGTGTGGGGCTAATTCAACTTCGGCGAATGAGGTTAGTACCTACTGTTAAAGTTTAGGCTTGAAGTAATGTTTGGTATCATTTTCAACTAAATCAAAGATGTAGACCATCCTCGTAAAAGTAAGTAGGTAACTTTTTAGTACTTTGGAGGACAATAGGTCAATTTCTCCCAATAGGTTGAGTTTGGGCAGCTATAAAAAAATACGTGTTTGTTATTTCAGACTACTCTATAACATATATAAATATAAATCAAATCGGAACTGGACAGTTGGGTACCTTTCCTTGTTTTCTTTTTCCTTGTCAGGTCCCCACAGAAACCCACCCAAGTGGCATTCGGGGTTCTATATGAGATGTCTAGTCGTTCACATGTACTCCACAAGCTGTGTAAGTCAGCTGTATAAGAGCTGTATAGCTTGCTATAATGCTCTTATAGAACCAGTTTGGGCACAAATTAGACAGCCTTAAGTTCACTATGGCTGTACATTAGCAGTATAATAGCATTATAATAGCAGTTTAAGTAGTAACATCGGACTTAAGGCTGACTAATGGCACTATATGGGACGCAGTGTGAACCATACAACGTACATGAGTGTAATAAAGAGTAACAAGTGGCTAAATACACAGCTATCACAGTTATAAAATCCGACAAAAGTACTCCAGTGCTACCTAAAATTCACGTGGGTCCATTATTATATTTCTTTATTTTATTTATTCCTCATTAGTTTGGTTTTTTGTGTGCCATCCGGCGGATATCCTTTGGATAAATTTTAT
The DNA here is from genome assembly GCF_033807575.1 of Cydia pomonella. Taxonomy (NCBI): domain Eukaryota; kingdom Metazoa; phylum Arthropoda; class Insecta; order Lepidoptera; family Tortricidae; genus Cydia; species Cydia pomonella. Next base: position 12,311,936 of record NC_084703.1, on the reverse strand, counting down.
GATAACACGCGGTAAGTACCTGTTTTAAATTCTTAATAATGTTAAATGCTATGGGAATGCAAGTTTATCGTGAAATGTATACATATTTACAGCTAAAATATTCACGCGCCTCTGTAAAAACGCGATATTCATTTTAAAATATTTAAAACTGGCTGAGAGGAAATCAACAATTTTCAGTTTTTGACATTATATTGGCATTATAATTATACTACGGTAATTAATTATAGCATGAAACCAAAACTCAATCGCTCTATCTGCGTATTTTGTGATAAATCTGCATGATAATTTTGGAGATTTATTTGGTAAATATTTTAGGTTACGCAGAACAAAATGGTGGAAATGAAATACGGCTATGTGAACTGATATAACTCCAATTTAATGCGGTGAGCGTATAATAGGTTCACATGTGTTCTGTTAGAATGCTGTTACCTATATAAAGTCCCACATTTGTACCACTACAGAGCCAATGTCTATAAATTTATTCTAATGTGAACTAATGAACAGCTAGTAAAAAAAGGTTATTTTAATGATCACAAACAAGTCCTACTACAGCTACTAGCTGTATAACAGTCTCAAACAAGTAAACATAACAGCTTTTGGCTTTATAAATGACCATGTGTGTTCTATTAAAATGCTAGCTCTACAACATCGTACAAGTAGGCTGTTAAACAGCGGTTGCCGTATCTCTACCCTCCTATAATGCTCTTAGTCAGACGGCTGACTAAAGGATAGTTGTTAGAGTATTATAACACCAACAGTCGTATAAAAGTATAACTCTACCCTCCCTATAAGTCCCTTAGACAGGTATAGGTGTTATTAATCGCAATAATGCAGCTTATACATCACGAGTGAACTGTAATAATGCTTCAAGTACACCTGGGAACTAAATGTGTACTCTTAAATGGAGTAAAATGCTACTTGGGCAGCGTCCCGGACGGATTGCCGCGACATTATGCTGAGTGGGGATCCTATTTTAGCGTCCAAATGTTTATCAACATAAATAAACATTTGGACGCTAAAATAGGATGGCGTTAAATAAATAGATTTTCTTTCTTCTTATATGAATACAGAAATAAACTGGTATATTGGAAAACATAATTCCCCTAATTAGGGCGCCACTGGATGGTCAACGCAGTCTTAATATGTACCTATATCATATCACAGACCACCTAGAAACCGCAAACATGCTCAATAGTATGGGGACCGAGCCTGTCAATTTTTGATGCCTACTATGACGTCACGCAAGCGATTTTGTGATGTGCAACGCTATCGCCACGGTGATCCGATTCAAAGGCGTAGGTTATAATAAATAGACGTTTTTATGATTGACTTTATATCGATTCTTTTATCGAATATAAATCGAGTTTATGGACAAAAAATGCGAAGGGATTCCAGTACAGTCGGTGCTCCAGATTTGAGAAATATACTATAACATGAAGAATAGCAATATTATATAATCTCTCGCTTTATACTTAAGCTTAAACTTCATAAAGATCTTCGTAACACGAAACCGTCATAAAAATCGATTATAAATCGAATTGAACAATGATACTGCATGAAACATCGCAGTGTATTACAACACTAGTGGCTTAAAATCGACAGAATATGAAGCCCCCTCCAGACTATGCGCGTGAATCGCGGCGCGACTTCGTGGAGCGAACATACCGCGATGTTGACGTAGACTCCACACTCGCACAACTCACGTAGTGATTATATGCTCTTTGGCACAACTTCACGGCGATTTCGCAATTTGGACTGCTCGCAACTGATCGGATTTAGTTTGCGGCAAGGCACTGATTTAAACTGGGAACTATCAAATTGATTTTTGATTAATCAAGTTCGCACCCAAAGCCCCTCCAGACTATGCGCATGAATCGCGGCGCGACGTCGCAGAGCGAACATACCGCGACGTTGACGTAGACTCCACACTCGCACAACTTCACGGCGATTTCGCAGTTTGGTTCGCGACAAGATGGCGCCGAAGCGTCAGCTGATCGGATTTAGTTTGCGGCAAGGCACTGATTTAAACTGGGAACTGTCAAATTGATTTTTGGTTGATCAAGTTCGCACCTATTCGCACCGAATATAACCAAGTAGCCGCCATAGAAGGTTATGACAGTTTAACAGATTAACCGACTCGTGCGCGAATCGCAGCGCGAAGCGATTGCGAGTGTGGAGTCTTACAAGTTCGCGCTTCGCGTCTCCTTTGACGCGGGCCAATTACCGACAAGAAACGGGGAATATGGCGCGAAGGCGTGAACAATCTGCGAAATCGTCGCGAGGGCCCTTCACACTCGCGTTCGCGGATTCGCGCACGAGTGTGGAGGGCCCTTGAGAAAATCCCTCCTACCATGCAACTAAACGAAGTACGAAAGTATCGTTTGGTTGCTGTCCATTGCGATCTATAAATAAAATGCCTTTAGTGATGCATCAAATATAAGCTGTAATGGATGGCGTACTTCGTAAAGACTTGTTTTTCTTGGTAGAAACGTCACGACATCATTACAAATTGATTGATTACTGGTCGTATTTGCACAGTTAATTTTGCTACAATGAGGCATTTTGTTGCGTGGCAAATGCTTGGCAATAAACGTCTGACACTTGGGATGTCATGAGCACCACTGAGTGAGAAATAGTGCACTGTACTACTTAAAAACACACGCAAGTCTTGTACTGGCGGTATCTAGTTAATCCAAAATAATCTGTGATGTATATAAAACGGGTTTTATAACCTTTTATCAACGATTTTAACATGTCTACAAAAGTTTCAGTTTCGGCCGAAACTAGAGCTACAGCCGAACCTTCGGATTCGGTTTCGGTTTTAGCAAAAAAATGTTTTGGTCAGCCACAATTAAATATTCAACGAATTGACATTAAGCAGAACATCTTATCTAACATATTTTTATCGGTAAATCGACGTAATGAAATATTGTTTTATACATATATCTGACGCAATGAATAAGGAGCAAAAGATACTCATTATTTGGGATAGTACCTATCATCCTACCTATAGTTTACATAGGGGCGCGGACGCGAGTTTTTACAGATTTTTGCTCGAAACTGAACATTGGGCCAAAACATGATTTTTATGCCGAAACCTAAACTTAAGTGGGACACTAGTTTGATACTTACATATTTAAATTAGCTAACGTCGTTAAGTAGAAGCACCAAAATATTTGTAGACTAATCAAGGCTCGAACTGTTAAGTTTAACCAGTAGTACATCGTGTGAAATGCACGTTATGGTAATTTGTTTAATGTGGTGGCGTTCTCAGACGCGAACGAGAGCCCGAATTGATCCCGGCGCCGGCGCCAGGCGCCTCTCCCTTCCCCCTCCAGACGAAAGTGCATCCGCGAATATCCCACCCGCAATGAGCCTTGCTAATATCCAACATTAAACTATCACGCGTCACTACACCGAAATAGAGACATTCCATTCATAAACAATGCACATCATGAATGAAATCCCATCGGACTTGCCGCATTACCGGCCAAATGAAGTACTCGAGCCGATATTCTGGGACGCCAGCTGAAAGCGCGCTCAATCAATCAAGATAACGTCATGAAGCTATGCGAATGGTCCCGCTATTAAAATACCAATAATGTGCCAACTCCAATTACAATTCGGATCGATTGGTTCCAAAAATACAATGATAAATAATCATCTGGCATTCCTAAATGTAATCTCTGATGTTGTCGTCATTATAATAATTCACCCATGTTCACAACATTGTATACTTGTGAGAAATACTAGGATTTTAATTGAGGGCATGCTTATAAAGGAGTGGATATGGACATGCTTCTAAAAATACTATTAAGGTACGAGGGCTGCTATTTATATATCCGGAAACCGGGATTACAATCTTCTTAAGTAGTATATTTGACCTCCATGGTAAAATTTGAACTTTTTTAAGTACTGGCCGGTATATTTTTTCTTTCTTATTAACGCTAGTGTTTTGTTTTTGACGGGTTTTAAATGTCATCTCGCTGCAAGAATGGAACTCACTCTTGAAAATATTCGTACTATGATTTATTATGATTTTCGGCGTGGTTTAACGCAACAACAGTGCATAGATCAACTAACTTCAACTTTTGGTGATGAAGCTCCATCTAAATCTACTGTGTATCACTGGTTTAGTGAGTTCAATCGTGGACGTGCTTACGGACGAAGTTAGGGCAGGTCACCCGAAATCCACAAAATATTGAGGCTGTGCGAAAACTTATAATGGACGACCGACATGTTACGTACCGCGAGATAGAGGCGACTCTGGGTATTTCTATGACTAGCATTAATAGCATATTACATGATCATTTAGCTGTAAAAAAAATTTGTTCGCGTTGGATACCGCACAACTTAACTAAGGAGCAAAAAGATGCTCGCGTCGAATGGTGCAATAAAATGTTAAAAAAATATAACCGTGGTGACTCAAAGGCCGTTTATAACATCTATACAGGTGACGAATCCTGGATCTATGCATACGATCCCGAAACGAAGCAACAATCAACGGTATGGGTGTTTCAAAATGAGCCGAACCCTACGAAAGTTACTCGTGCAGAAAGTACATTGAAACAAATGGTGGCCTGCTTCTTCGGTATTAATGGCCATGTAGCTACAGTGCCACTAGAAAACCGTAAAACGGTTAATTCAGATTGGTACACGACCATTTGCTTACCGGAACTATTTAAACAAATTCGTAAAACTAACCAGCGACGAAGAATCACTCTTCATCATGACAATGCCAGCTGTCATACGTCACGCGAAACAACTCTATTTTTGGAAGGTCAAAATGTGGAATTAACGGGTCATCCGCCGTACAGCCCGGACTTGGCATCCAATGATTTTTATTTATTTCCCAATATAAAAAATAAATTACGCGGTCAACGATTTTCGACCGCTGAAGATGCTGTCGACGCATTCAACCAACACGTTATGGAGGTACCTCAGGCGAAGTGGCAGAAGTGCTTCAAAAATCGATTCACACGAATGCAAAAGTGCATAGATCATCAAGGGGAATACTTTGAAAAATAATAAAACCATTTTCAGCCGTGTACGTTTGTTTGTTTTTTGTTTCCGGATATATAAGTAGCAACCCTCGTATAACAAATTTTAAGGTTTTTTTGTATAAAATAAGTAGGGAGACTCCGACCACGCTAATTTTGAACCGACTTGGCACTCTTGGCAGTGACATCATAAGTAACAGTGGCAGAGCGTCTTAAGAACCTGATACACAACGACTTGCTTAATGTAAACTATTTTAGCTGCCTTTAAGTAAATTCTTCTTCAAAAAGAAAATAAAAGCTCTAGTTTGCCCTCTGGTATTTTGACGCACCGCTACTGATATGTAATTATCTACAAATCGAATCTAGGCTCCTGCGCCTATACTGACATATGCGACTAGTTTAGTGCCAAAGGTCCCACTTTGTCGTTCCTAGACTCGTTCTCCGCGTCACGAGGAGTTAAGTAAAAAGTGGCAAAACTTACCGGAAATTGGTTTTTGACAAAATCCGATGCAACATACTCTGAAGTATCTGTGACTTTGATTGAAATGCTTAAATGAGCAATGTAAGGACCCTTTTAGGGCCTCTAGGTTTGCTGTCTAGGGTATTACTTCGTCTATACTAAAGAAATCCGACCTTTATAAAACTGTATATTAAATTTTAAGTGTATGGACCATATATTTAACCGACAAAGTGGGACCCTATGTTATTAAGCCGAAAAAATCCAGTTTTTATACCTTAAAAAAAGAGTCAACTAATGAGGGAAGTATCAATGAATATTTCATTACAAAGAATAAAACTTCATAACATTCGTCAATAAAGAATTAATGCACCAAACATGTTTATTTTACTAATGAGTCACTAAAGTTTAGTAAATCAACAAAGTGGGACCCTCCCTAAGATTTAGTAAAGAAAATCACTAACGCTAAGTACCTACGTGAAAAGTGTGCTTTGTTAAGTAATCGTATTATTTTATAGAAACACGCAATACACGCTACACGCACGAATTTTGTATTTTAATATATCACATTTTTTAAACTATTTTTTATAAACTTTACAATAATATGCCTAATATATATATATAATTTTTACTCTATGGGCTTATATCATAAATATAGAAAAAATATATTCGTTCCATTTTTATGTTTAGGCTACCGTGACATTTCTTGAAAATAAAGTTGGACATCAATCACTGCATAACTTCAAAGTACAATTGAGTTTTTTTGCCGTCCCAAACTTTAACCATCGTTTTCTCCGCCATTGCTTTTCCCTCATGCAATTAAAAAAAAATTAAAATCAAAATAACTACTGACTAAGTAGCTGACGGGGCCAGGCGGAGATGGCGGGACGACCTGGACGTATATGTATATTAAAGACTGGCCGGAGATTGCTTAAGACCGAGACGGATAGAGATCGAGGGGGGAGGCCTTTTTCCAGCAGTGGGACACCAAATAGACTGTTTATATAGTATAACTATCACATATAGAGACTCAATTTGTTAGCCAATAAATAGCTTATGTTGTGTAGTTTTGGGAACTCTACACACTGGAGAAGACGGTTTGGCGAAATAGTTACGTATTTAGAACAGTGGCAAATAGAAAAGTAAAAATGTTTGAGTCATCATTAACTATTGCTATTTACCATATATTTTTTACTGGAATATGTTTTGTATGGAGTTCAAAATTGCTTAGTAAAAACGGCAATTTTGGTCTCTATCATCAGTATACATCCAAATCCAGCGATAATTCGTAAGTCCACAATAAATAATACAAAAGCACGGAAAAAATCTCACTTAGTTTATGAATTACGCGACCAGGGAAAATTGCGGATCTCAGGCTAACTTGTGAATAAGCCGTTTTTTAAACATTTATCTTTTACGAAGAACCCGTCGCGTAAATAAATGCGACTAAGTGTGATTTGGAAGCCAAGACAATTGTGCTGGAAAATGTGTGGCTTTCTATCGAAACTAACGCTAAGCTTAGTTTTATCGATCACTCAATTAACCGCAGTATTATCTGCTTTAGACTATCCACACATGGTCCAGGTGGAATTAATTACTAGAATTATGATATTAATTGTTGTCGTATTTTCGCGACTTGTGGGCGGTAATGCCCCAAACTTATGTCATCGACATAAATAACCCATTTTTATGTCGCGGATACTGACATTTATTAAGATAGAGCCATACTAATTATTCAAATGATCCTACATCACACAAAATGAATATAACCACTAAGGATCCTAAATTTAAATCTAGAGAATACAACTAATTAAACGGGTTAGAATTGTTCAATAATTACATTTCTCGCTGTCACCGTGTAATCAAAACAATCGGATATGATTACCTATATTGATTATGTATACACGCGTACCTATACCTATTGATTATGAGGAACCTTTTTGAAGTGAAAACTTCTTTAGCGGCGCTGTGCACTTTTCGTGATGGGGAAAAAAATGTTAAACTGCGACAGGTCACGTGACCGACAGATTCGTCAGATTGAAAATTCGTAAGACGGACACGTGACCTGATTAAGAGTCGTTGAAATTATGGATGGAAGTTGATTTTTCTGAGCGATAAACTTTTTAATGTTAAATAATTGTAATAGTTCCAAAGTGTTAAATTTTTAATCCTATACCTTTAAACGAGCAATTCTTGTATATATATATAGGTATATATATTTCTGTGATCTCGGAAACGGCTCTAACGATTTCGCTGAAACTTGGTATATGGGGGTTTTTGGGGGTATACAATCGATCTAGATTAGTCTTATGTTTGGGAAATTAATTTTTATTGTTAAGACAAGTTTAATTTAGTAAAAAAATAGTAAAAACCTATGTAATAAGAGAAATTGACAATAGATGGCGTTACTCTGTGACAAGTGCTGAAAGGTTAAAATCGATTGTAAATAATAATAATTGTCAGTTCACATTATACTTTTTAAGTTTATGTAGATTATCACATATACACCACCATATTACAATAAATAGTTAGTTATAACTTATAACCGAGCAAAGCTCGGTCGCCCAGGTACTGTAATATAAATTGTCATGTTTGTGTACGATAGCGCAATAAATGAATATTTTAATCTACCACATAAATGATAGTACGTTTATACTGATAATTGAAGCAATTCGTGCAAAATTATTCCCTGACCATTACAAAATATCAAAAATGCACAACGTTAATAATATTCAAGTTTTCACTTCTGCCGGCACTCCCGAAGTGTAACCCGTTGTTTTTTTTATTTGGCTTCTTATTCAGGTGTTCAATTTATAGGGAGGCGCACCGTGGGCTGAAATTCGACTTCCATTGAAAAAAAAACCAAAGTTTGTTTTGCCTAGCATTGTTATGGTAACTTTTGAATTTGGGACAAGCATTAAAAATGTCAAGTTATGTTTTTTTTTAAAAAAAAAAAATGTGCTGAGCATGAAGAAATAATCAATTTATTAAAAAACCGCAAAACAAATCGAATGGATAAAAAAAAATTCAAGAACCGCAAAAAATACCGTAATATCATCGCAAATAGTTATACCACGAATTATTTGTGATTTTTTGGCATACTGCATATATCCGTAACAAGTGCGGTTTTTTAAATCGTTTGTTGTTTCTACGGAAAAGACACAAAATCAAAAGTTGTAATTTTTTTTATTGAAATTTGTTCTTACGGGCATTTTTATGCTATCCTCTATAAATAACTTGACACACTTTATGCCAAATTGGCTCAAATTGTAAAGTTACCATAACAAAGCTAGGAAAAACCTATTTCAATAAAAAAAATGTAAATAACAACTTTGGTTTCTATGTCAATAGGAGCTGAATTTCAGCCCACAGTGAGGCGTTACGATTTAGTTATTATCAGTGACTGTAAACAAACTAGTGTTGGTACGATGGTATAGAGTCTAACAAGTTCAAAGGCTTTGGATACAAGTTTGGCCTTTTCACCAGATAGACGTCTTTCTTATTGTATAAGTAGTCTGTATAATTATTCTAGGATTAGGCCCAAGTATAATTTTCCTATGGTTGATATTTTTTGACTTAGTTACCTATTTAAAGTAGTCGATACATATTTTAACACTCTACTTTTCATATCGAATGCGAGGAAACCAAATAAGACAAGGCAAATTTGCACAATCAGTATCTAATTAAAGTAATAGACGAATGGTCTAGAATCAGAATCAGAATCAGAAATATTTATTGTGCAAACTGTGTAGGTACAAGAATATGACTTAAGTACATTTTTTGATGAGTATCAACAGTTTTACCCTTCTCGGGTATACAATTATTTTTAACTTAAACTAGGTTTTAGTATTTTATCTTAAACTATATTTTAATATACATTTAGGTTTACATAGTTATAAAATTCTTTTAAATTATAGAAAACTTTGTCTATTAAAAAGTTTTTTAAGCATCTTTTAAAAGTATTTCCTTCGAGGCTTTTTATTTCGTTTGGCAGATGGTTGAAGACATTAATAGCAGATATGAACGTACTTTGTTTATATATTGAGGTGCTAGTTCTCGGAAGTACCATATTGTACTTATATTGTGATCTGATATTTTCTTTGCATGAACGCTTTGTGAAATATTCAGGGTGTTTTTTTACAAATTGGCTTAATTCTAATATATAAATACCGGTAAGGGTCAAAAAGCGCTTCTCTCTAAACACTTCACGTAGCGATTCATCCATGTACATTCTAAAAACAGTTTTTAAGCATTTTTTCTGCAATATAAATGTTTTATCAACATCAACAGAATTTCCCCAAAAAATTACTCCGTACGTCAGTAATGGGTAGACTGTTCCATAATATGCACTGATAACAATTTTTTCGGAGCAAGTTTCTGACAATATCGATAAAGCATAGCATCTACTAGAAATTTTTTTATTTAGCTCATTTATATGTGCCTTCCAATTTAAATGTGTATCTATTTCAACGCCGAGAAAACTAACATGGCTTACGTCATCTACTGACGTATTCGCATTTGACGCTACAATAGATTCAGGCACAGTTTTATAATTTCTAAATTGTATAAGTTTAGTTTTATCTAGGTTGACACGAAGGTTAAGACTGTTTAGCCATTTTAAAATGTTTGTTAGTACACTGTTTATATGTTCTTGCATGTTTTCATATGTATTTTCATTTGAGAACAAAAGAGTAACGTCATCTGCATATAAAGTACACGGTACGTCAACTATATTTGGAAGTTCATTTAGGTATATTAAAAATAGGAGTGGGCCGAGAATACTACCTTGGGGAACTCCAAGCTGAACTTTCTCAAATGATGACTGTACCCGTGCAACTGTTTTTGTCTGAGCATTGTAACTAACAATTTCTACAGCTTGCTCCCTATTGTACAAATAAGTGTAAAATAGTTGAAGAGCATTTCCTCTTATTCCGATATTTTCAAGCTGTTTTAGAATAATGTCAAAGTTTACGCAGTCAAAAGCTTTTGACATATCGATCAAGAGGGAGGCACAAAGGTTTTTGTTGTTTACACTCTCCCAAACAAGCTTTAACGTTTCAAATATAGCTGTTGTAGTAGATTTCCCCTTTTGAAATCCAAATTGGCATGAATTCAGGATTTTATTTTGATTAAGAAATTTAGTTAATCTAATGTGTATTACCTTTTCAAAAATTTTAGAAAAAGTAGGTAATAAAGCTATGGGTCTGTAGTTGCTCAAGTTGGTTTTGTTTCCTTTTTTATAGAGTGGTTTTATTATTGCTTTCTTAAGGTCATCGGGGAATATTCCAGTTTCAAGCGTTAAATTTATAATGTGCATAAGAGGGTCTGAAATGTAGTCCACAGATGATTTAACTACTTGAATTGGTATATTATCGTGACCCGAGGATTTTTTATTTTTTAAAGAGGCCACAATCTTTTTAATTTCACTAGTATCAACCGGAGTCAAAAAAATACTATTTGGGATACAATTTAATTTATATTTATATTCTTTGGGGTCAAACGTATTTAATATATTTTGGAATGTGTAATGTTTATTAAATGCTTGTGCTATGTCTTGAGGGTTTTCAAATGTTGTTCCATCTTTGTCTATTTTCGTTAAAGTTATTGGTATTGTATTTGTGGAACAGGTATTTAATTTAATTTAATTTAATAGTCCGACTCGCACTTGTTTATCTAGAGATAAACAAGTGCGAGTCGGACTCGCCCATGAAGGGTTCCGTACCATTTATGACGTATTAAAAAAAAACTACTTACTAGATCTCGTTCAAACCAATTTTCGGTGGAAGTTTGCATGGTAATGTATAACATATATTTTTTTAGCTTTGTCATTCCGTTATTTTAGAAGTTACAGGGGGGGGGGGGACACATTTTACCACTTTGGAAGTGTCTCTCGCGCAAACTATTCAGTTTAGAAATAAATGATATTAGAAACCTCAATATCATTTTTGAAGACCTACCCATAGATACCCGTATACAGATACACGTATGGGATTGAAGAAAAAAATTGTTTTTTAAATTATGTGACGTATAAAAAAATACTACTTACTAAATCTCGTTCAAACCAATTTTCGGTGGAAGTTTGCATGGTAATGTATATCATATATTTTTTTTAGTTTTATCATTCTGTTATTTTAGAAGTTACAGGGGGGGGGGGGGGGCACATTTTTCCACTTTGGAAGTGTCTCTCGCGCAAACTATTCAGTTTAGAAAAAAATGATATTAAAAAGCTCAATATCATTTTTGAAGACCTATTCATAGATACCCCACACGTATGGGTTTGATGAAAAAAAAATTTTTGAGTTTCAGTTCTAAGTATGGGGAACCCCCAAAATTTATTGTTTTTTTTTTCTATTGTGTAAAAATCTTAAAGCCGTTCATAGAATACATCTTATACATCTACTTACCAAGTTTGAACAGTATAGTGCTTATAGTTTCGGAAATAAGTGTCTGTGACATAAACGGTCAGACAGACGGACATGACGAATCTATAAGGGTTCCGTTTTTTGCCATTTGGCTACGGAAACCTTCTTCCCCTAGACTTAGACCCCTATTCGATTTGAACGATACAACACACTGTATGGTCTAAGATACGTTATAAGGAATATCTACCTTCATATATGTTATTTTCGTGTGATAAGAAATAAATTATAGGATAATCTTCACATGACACATTGCAAATAGTAAATTAAGTTAAAAATGAAATACACAAGTTTTTTTATATCAGTTTAATGGTTTGTTTAGTTTGTTAATTGTTGCTAAATTTCGGTGTCCCATAAGTTTCATGAGGAATACCCTGTTGGGAAGAGATCACGCTCTGGCCGCCCGCAGGGGATATCGTGGACGAGAACGCGCCGCTGCTGCTGTCGTACCCTCCGGTACCTGAACCGATCTGGATTGGGGCAGCAGTCGATCCTTGGTAACCCGCAGTAGATGATGGGTAACCCACGGAGCTAGTTCCAAAGGATTGAAATCGGGAACCTGATGAGCTACTCTCATAGGATCCTGATGATTGACCTACAGGTCCACCGCTGGTTTCGTACTGAGATTGTTGTGTCGATTGAGAAGTTACCACTGATTGCGGTACATATTTGACATCTGCGATCGAATCTAGAGTACCGCCAGAATGGAACGCACCCGCGACATTGACAGACTCTTTCCCACTGTTATACTCATTGACGATGTTGTTGATTACAGCCTGGCTGTCTTCTTTGCCCTTATATTTGATGAAGAATACCTCTGGTTTAGATGGTGGCTTCTGTTCAATTTTCGGGACAACAATGTCATCAGCTACCTCTGGATTTTTAACTAGAACGTATACAATAGTTTTCTCTTCGTTTTGTTGTTGCACGGGTACAAATTGTGTAGACCCGACAGCAGGGGCTGGCGTCTTGATGAAGATGATCTTGTAATGTTTTTGAGGTGCAGGCAGGACCACTGGCTGACGGGGTCTGGGTAACTCTGTTTCTTCAGGGGCAGCGTGAACATAAAAGTGCTTGAAGATTTGAGGTGCTTGGTGTTGTACTTGACTATGGTATTGTTGGTAACTCCCTGTGTTAGTCTGGTATTGGCTTGACGATTGGTACTGATTGAGGCCCTGAATACCTTGGAGCGACCCACTTGTTCCAAATGATCCACTAGTTTGATACTGGTTTCTAGTAGAATCTGCCCCAGCATAGTTTCCGCCAGTTTGATATCTAGTGTTATCAGTCTGGTAGCCCGAGCCAGTCTGGTAACCACTTCCTGAATGATATCCGGTACCAGTTTGGTAACCCGTGCCTGACTGAAAAACGTTGCCTTGATATCCAGCACCTGCGGTCTGAACTTGGCTTGGGTATCCATTCTGCAAGCCCGCAGAGGTTTGGTACACGTTTGACGCAGACGTCTGACCTGTGTAGCCAGTGTTAAAGCCACCGTTGCCGCTCGAAATGCTGTATGATGGGGTGCCATACGATGTCTGTATTTTGGGCGGGCTATAATGGTAGCCGAGACCAATATCGGCTGATGCGAGCCCTGCCACCGCAAGTATTACCTGTAAAGAATAAATAAAAAACACTATAAACATTAGTTTTATAATAATTTCTTATCCACGATGAACTATGAATTAATTTAATTTAAAACAACAGTAGAATCAATTATAGATGAGTATGAGGTTTGTGCGGTTTCTGATAAGTCCGAATGGCATGCGAGCGAGCCGCTGCATCGGATCGTTGACCACGAAGCAGCCAGTGTTGCAATGCTCTACCACGTTCCAGTAAAATGGGATCTAGTTACTCACATCACATACCCGGTCTGATGCAATGTAACCGTACTTTAAGCTAACATATTATTTTAAGATGTCGAATTCCAGATTAAAGTTCAGAAAAAAGCGACAATTGCCTTATTCTGAGATTTACTTTTTTTCTGTTGATTATATAATAGCTAAGCATATAACGTGTGGTCAATTGTAAAGCTCAGTTCAGCCTTTCATACAAAGTTATGCGTAATTAACTCAGTGATTTTTTCAAAAGCGCGTGTAAGTAGATAATGTAACAACCAGTCAATTAATTCGTAATAAGCTGATGTTATTGTAGTGCATTATTTTGTGAGGTACATGTATCCGGCATAGAAAGTGTGGGTGCAAGGTCAATCTCACCCACGCCTAATGCACGGTGTCGCGTGGATTTTTCGAAGTGCATGATGCGTTGCGTAAGCTCCGCGAGAGCGATGAACTTGAACCATCTAGGTCGTATCTTCCGAGAACCACCAAGGCGACGATGGTGTTTTGATTTCATTGTTGTATGCAGCTAAGTGCTTGCATCCAAACATCATGATTGCATTTACATTTGAGTCTAATTGTAGAGGCATATATAGCACAATAATAAAATAATAAATATTTGTTAAATCAATATGAGAGAATTTACTTATATAGTTGATGGAGATTGCCATTTGAGATCATATGCATAATTTCAAGTGTATTTATGCTACATAATTCCTAGTCAAGATTTATTTAAAATTTAATGATAAAAATATCGACAGAGGACATTGATTAGGCATTAAGCTAAAATTGTAATCACCGTAGATTGTAAGGGGTAAGTTTTAACGACATTCGTTTGTCGCTGTCGGTTCCGTACCAAAAAGGTACAGAGTAGAAGCCCTAAAGTGCGACTCTGTCCGTCAGTCCGTCCGTCCGTCTGACACAACGCTAAATATCTCGAGAACCATTTAAGCTATCGATTTGAAATTTGAAATAGTTGTGAACAACGCTAACCCAGTAGGTCAAGTGGGGTATCATTTAAAAGAGCTCAAATTGTAATTTTTTTTTTCATTGTTTATGGAGGAAAATCTGATAAAAATACCCCCCCCCCCCTTATCTCTGAAGCTTACGGAAGAAAAATTATATAACTCTTACACAATATTCACATTACTATTAACTTTACAGGAAAAATATAATCAGACCTCTATCTTGGTAACTTTTACATTTCCGAATTCTGTTTGCAATTTAAGTAAAGTTACGTGTGTTTATTACCCTTGAAATTTCTATGACTTTACATTACACCTTTTTCAAATATAAGAACAATTTATGAAATCGGTTCACATGATAGAGAATTATCCTCGAAAAACCAACATTGCACATCGCGCAAATGACATAGATGGACAATTTGCCGATAGATGGCGCTGTACACAATTATACTTAGTATAGGTACTTCTGACACAGATTAATAAATAGTTACTACAGATACATCATTCCCATACAAAAGCAAAAATACCTACGCTATAATAGCCTACAAAATCTTAAAAAATAATACCTGCTGCTCAGGACGAGAAGAAATGTACCATAAGTACGCGCACAAAGAGTTGAGACTGTGTGTAGCGCCGTGCGAGTCACGTGCCAATATCAACCATATTTTTATTAGTCAATCAAATATGTTTTCGTTTTATATAGAGTCTGTTCGGAAAGAGAAGGTCGTGGAATGTATGGGCCCAATACATTCCACGACTCTTCTCTTTCCGAACGGACTAATAATTTATAATTTTTATCCCTTCTCGGAATTCTCCGTTATTATTTTTATAGTTGAAAATATCCGTAAATAATTTTAATATATAAATACTCATACGGAAAACAGGATTTGTAATACGGTGCTACCTGGCCATTATGACGTTGAAAATGTAACAAAGAGACGGACAGAATTAATTTCACGTTTATTACTACAATTGTAATGTGTGTAGACATAAAGCTGATTATTATTGACATGTATTGTTACAATTTGGCTTGGCACCGACTTCAAACATATCCGTTGGTAACATATATACTTAAAAAAGGATAATATATTATTTTATTCTTTTTGAAGTCGGTTTACTTTTTTTGTAAAAAAATTATACACCCATCTGCTGCAAAATAATAAATCATTGTTGTCAATAGACCGTCCTTACGAGTACATCCTCGCACCTCCACCATATGTAGATTCTTTTTACACCTTTCCTTAATTATACTACGTCGATGGCAAACAAGCATACGGCCCGCCTGATGGTAAGCAGTCTCCGTAGCCTATGTACGCCTGCAACTCCAGAGAAGTTACATCCGCGTTGCCGACCCTAAACCCGCCACCCTCTCGTTGAGCTCTGGCAACCTTACTCACCGGCAGGAACACAACACTATGACTCTGCAAGTAAATTCAACACTCTAAGCTTAAAATGTGTTGGTACCTGATACGCGTTACGCGTATACGTGATTTAACCGTAGTGGTTAGGTAGTCCAGTAGGTTTCACGTAGCATGCCAAGTAAAAAACATAGAATCATAAAATGAAAATAATACATTAAACCTACACAAGCGATTTAGAATTTCAAATAATAATGAAGTAGATTTATATTTTATTATTATTATATCAAGTTTAACGCGAGCATATATGTTTTCCAAATACGAGGCTACTAGTCGCATTACCAATTACCAACAATAATATTAGTAGATAGGATTATGTATTTATTGTTATCCATCAAGAAATATTTCACCACCCGCAAAATAGTGATCGACGCGATGCCTATTGTGCGTAAAGAGCATTTTCAATTAGGTGTTGTCACTGCCAACAATGAACAGGGTCTGTCAGTACAATAATAAGAAAATATTGCTATTTTGTTGCTTAATTCATTCCTAGGTCAACTACACTTCATCATCTTAAAGTTCCGAAGTTACATATTATTTGCAGCTATAAAGTTTAGCAGCGACAAAAGTTGGAAAAGTTCTAGGAAATTTCAAGAAAATTTCACAGGGAACAAAGTAAAATTCTATTGTGCAAATTGATAATTTCGATTCCTATACAAACATACATATAAGAAGATTCCGAAATGTTTAAAAAGTAATTAGGCAAGATAGAAATAGAAAATTGAACCGTCTGTTTCGGTTTACGGTTCAATTTGTAATGGTTAATGGTCAAATGTAATTAACATTCGACCAACACTGGTTGGTTGGCCATAACGACTACCAATGCAAGGATGGAAGATAATCCGCTAATCTCACAGCGCGGTTTCCGTGGACGATGACTCGCGAATGCGGTGCGGCGCGGCGCGGCGCGGCGGCCTAACGGCATTCGGAGATCGCCCACGTAGGACACTTCCATAGGTATCAAAGGATTGAATTCACCCGCGCCGCGCCGCTTCGCGTTCGCGAGTTATTCGCTCAGGTAAGACACTGCCTTAGTTGCAGTAAAGTGCGTTAGCGAGGGTCTCAGTTTCAGGTACCTAACTCGGGCATTTTGCTTTTGTATAACAGGATGTTTTCCTCTATAGGTCGCAATTCGTAATCGATTTTCGTTTTGTGACCAGATTCTATGATTGATCATAACTTTTCTTACGACCCAGTTATTGTTTTTTTTTTATAAAGCGGTAATTGGCATTAAAGACTGAGTTCACTATGATAACGACTCAACGAACGAAGTATTTTTCACTATTAAATTTTCTTTGCTTGATGAGAGGTCTACAGCTCACAGCTACAGTTAAATATTCAAAAGCTCCAAGCATAAGCAGATTCATAACTAATATTAAAATTTACAAATGCTTAACTTAAATGTCAAGTTCACAGGCTGTGACCTATCCGCCTGCACTGATGATGTAAACATTATGTCACAGCGTTTATCATTTTCCAGGGCTCTACTAATAAGCTCCATTTCAATTTTAAAACACAGCTTTAGGTATATGGTAACGTATACTAGAATAATAACAATATTTAGATCCTATAAAGTGACTGCAGAATTTTGTTTTTAGTATCACTTTGCAGGTAATGTAATGCAGGTAAAAATGTGGAAGAGTACTGGCCAGTCAGTAGTACTGGCTGAGCTTTCTTTGATAAAATAAATGTAGATTTAATTCATTCAAGTGTAAGGCTTATAGCAAGATACGATTATTTATTTAAATACACGCTCGCAAATGCCCGCTTCATGTATCTAACAGCTAATTTACCTGTATTTGCATTTCGTCAAAATGCGAAATAACATACCTAAATGCACAATGTATAAACTCGAGAGTGATCACTGTCTTAAATATTTCGGTTATACAGGGCGTTTTTTTTAACGGGGAAGAGTAGAGTGATGACACCAGCCTTGGACAAATTGAATAAACATTAATGAATTACTTTCCAACATAGTTTATTTGTCGAATAAAAAAGGTACAATAGGCTTGATGATAAGTTTTTATTAATGGTATCAGTCGATCAGATCAGACCGGCTAGCATAAGTTGCGTTCTCTCGCGCGACTCCATACATCTAGCGCGACTTCAAATATGGACTCGCGCGCGAGAACGCAACTCATGCTAGCCGATTAGATTTGTTTTGAGGATCAACTACTAAGCAAAATGAAAGGTAGAAATGACAGTCTAAGTCTGTCAATCGTACTTTACTCAGGAAACACCCTTAAAAAAAACTATAAGCGATTCTGACGTCATGATCACTTGTTGAAGCCGTCTTGAAGTAGGTAAGGAAAACAAGAAAATTACAAATTTGACGGTGGAATATGGCGTTAATGTATATAGTTACCATCTATCTATTGTAAGAAATCGAATAGTACCAATATTTTTTTACTTTTTGGGAGTTGAAAAAAAAACTTAAAATTTGACACTGAGGTATTTTTATTGTGATAAAATGCGTGTTTTCTAGCCATTTATTATATATACTTATTTTTTTATTTAGCTAATTTTTTTTTAATAAAATTCAGCATGTGTCATCAATCATCATCCTTATATTATGTTCGTATATTCGTATTATTTATTTCTTATTTGGTTATATATTTATTTTGCAACAGTCTATTTATAAATGGTATATAGTATGTATATTACATTACGATATATTATAGTAATAAAACTAATAAAGAACAACGTGTTCATTTAAAGTGTTCGGCACTGGCACGGTCACCGTATAATGACATAAGCAAAACTGTCAAAGTAACAATTCATTTATTGTGTAAACCATTTTAGTACCTATGAATTACGGTAGAAATAGTGACCAGGGCCTCCAGTGCCCAAGGCTGGGATCGAACCAGTCTTTTGCATGCGGCAAACGCCTTAACTACTAGGCGAACCTATTATAGTCACGGCGATATGGGTCGAAATTTTACGAGTCTCAGCAATCTCTTAAAGGTTTCGCCGCGAATGCCGAAGACGCTGACTCGATCCCAGCCTTGGGCAATGGAGGCCTTTGTCACTTTTTCGTTTAAGTCATCTATCTCAGTATATAATTTATATAATAGTACGTATTTCTACTTACACATATCAAAATATTTTCATAAGTAAACATATTTAGATTTGTTTCCTTGTATTTTCAGTAGATATGGTCAACATTATTGTAACAAAAAGTTTGTCAAAGAAAAATAAATGAAATAAGAGTAAAATTGCAGATAAGAACAATACAAATCTGAATGTTACGTAAGTAATTTAAATATTGCACTAGATACGTATAATCAGTGTCAAAAAATGACAAATGTTTTGTTATTCTATCTACCCTACCTTCGTCAGAAACCATGGCTTAAGATTATTCAATCAGCATGTTTGAAATACTAGGATGTGCATTTTGCACACGTAGATAAATCGTGCATAAATTAGGTAGAATGCCTTACAAAAACAGCGCATTATTTTAATAGGTAAGCTATAAATATCAACACGGAATCTATTTAGCATAGCTAGACAAAATATTCAAATCGCCATGCTAAGCATATGATTAGTTTCGCGTCTGCCTTCATGATATCATTGATATCACACCATTTGATTTAAAATAAAATAAAACTGGTTGGCATCCGTTTCGTTGCCCTTAGAGTTGGAATATAAATATTATATATACATTTTGTTTCTTTATTGATTAAACCGAATTTGTAAGAGATTAAAGAAATGAGATAATAGTTTAATTGGATTGATGAGGCAAATGCTAAATATTACATGAAATATGATTTTTAATCAGCATTAATCTCGGAACTTCTATCTTAACACTTCATTACTACTGATTGTATTACGGGCAGGTTTCCACAATTTGACGACTAACGCCTATTTTGCATGTTCACTATTATAAACAAGGTATCTCCTTTAAAAAAGTATTGCAAATGGTCAGTTAACTGTGTAGACCATAGTAAGTATAAGTGCAAAGCGAGGAATTAACTGATGTATTATGCATATTGTATTGTATACCTATGCTAGCTCTTAGAGGTGTAGACCTCGTGAACCCCCAGAATTTTGCCACTTCGAAAATGTTCTAAAAACAGAGACGACAAAAAAGCCATATGAACAGCGAAGGTGCTTAGAAATTTCACGAGAATCGATTTAGAAATGCTACATGTAGAGTAGAACTGGACATTTCAAAAGCTTTTCAGAAGCTGAAGCGGAGACGAATCGATCGCTCTTCGCGCTCGTTTGGTCATTAAGAAATCGTTATATTTTGGTTAAAGCTTGGTGCGTAGTATGACTACTTACTGTTATAAATTAGATTGGTACATAATACTGCTATAAGAAGCCACGCGCTAAGTGTGATTGTGATTTTTTTTCAGCATTCTTGAACGTAATGTTTAAGAGGCCAGTTTCATTATATTACTCAGTCCTCTTTACAATATGTAACACCATTTATTATGTAACAAAAACACTTCAAGTATTACCTACTATTGTCATAGATACCCAGCTGTTTTTAAAATTCGTCTCGTAAGGTTCTACTGGTTACTAGACGTGCGCGTATTTAATGAAACAGTCGCGTTTTATATTTTTAGCCCGGCCTAAATTTTATTCACACGAAACTTTGGAGTTTGTCAGTTGATAAAATTACACATTCTACAGGTTTTAGAGTCCATAAAATTACTTAATAATGCAACTGTAATAAAACATTTGTGACGTTTTCAACCAAACGGTAGGTACCACATTGAAACTATGTGGAAATAGCGCGTTATTGATACTCGCCAATAAGTACCCATTTGGTATAAAATGTCGCATTGTTTTAGTGTAAAGAGAAACAATAAGAAACCTTCACCTTAATCAATAATCCTGAAACCATTTTAAGTCATCACTCAGATAAAAAAACAACATCCTTTTGGTATTCGGTCGTAGGCAGATTTTTCGGTGAAAATTCCGTGAGCGAAGTAAACAAAGGTTACGTACCACGAACATTTTCATTGTGAGGCGGTAGTCACCACGGCCCCCAAAACTGGCGATGCGTGTAGTGTCGCCGGGTCCGGTGGCTGGGCGCTTATATACCGGGGATCCACCGGTGGTCCGCGACGCGCTGACCGCCGACCAAGGTTATGTCAACGGGTTCAAGCTATCGGCCACTCAATAGCTCCGAGACATTGTTATAGGGAAAGAGTGAAATACTCGTACATGTAGTCGATTTCCGTTTCTATTCGTTACTGTATGTTATGCAGACAGACACATATATTATGTATTTATCGCTCCGGTTTCAATATTTGAATATGGGTTGTTATAGAATACGTGACATTTAATATGTAGGTATTGAAGAAACTCATCCAAATAAACTGAAAGACCTTTCCTAAGACGCCATAGGTTCAAAAAACGGATTTTAAAAATGTCGTATCGCTCTTTTGGATCACAATACGGCTGCCATAAAGGGCCTAGCAGGCTAAGGAAGGAGAAGTGGCCCCTGTGACGAATATCGGATTTTTATAATGTCATTCGTAGGCTATCTTATAATATCTAAACACTTTAACTTTCAGCCCGCTATCTTTGCCTGGACGACTTAGTCTACACATTCAAACAAAAAATCCTAATCGGTTCAGAAATGACGTAGTTCTAGGTAATAAACATAGAAAAAAACCTCCTCCTTTTTCGAAGTTGGTTAAAAAATATTAATCCGCTCACAAGTTCACACTGACTTTCGTGTCAAAAACGAGACCGATTCACAGTTGAAATGAACTAACGTTTGAACTGACATAAAATATCCTTTTCACAGCACAAGCTGGTATAGGCTCTCTTGGTACCGTAAAATGGGTCAATGAGGACGAAATCGAAGTTCAAACCTGGATAAAAGTTTATTTTTATATGTGGCACATTGATTTATATACAAAAAAAGTGTTCCGGATATGAATTTTAGTTTGTCAATGATAATTTGTTGTTTCATTTCATAGTTTCAACGATAAACACATAAATAACACGATAAAATGTAATTAAGTATGTCTAGGCATTACCATAGTAGCAAGTGTAATTGCCAATTGGTGTAAACCGTTCTTGTGAATAAATAATAGTAGGCAATCCCAGCTCACCCCGTAGTTGGGGTTAGAAGGGATAGCAATGGGGTGAGATGGGAAAATTGTTAGTGTTGACCCTTTCGGATTACGACAATAGCTTCATTTGGCAAGATAATATTTTATTTATGTAGCAAAATATTTTTTTATTGACCGAAGTGTAGCGTAGGTCTACGTTTTGACTCGGGCAATTTGCTTTCGTATGTCCGGATGACGTCCTCTACAGGAAACAATTCTCAACCGATTCAAGTGTAATTTTGTGACCATATTCTATGATTAAATAGAATTTTTTGTCGATCCAGTTATTGGAATTTTTTCTATTATAAATGGCGGATTCATGGTACGTCGCGCCTAAATAAATAGCCGTATCTATATCATAAGTTTCTTCCTTTTGAGACATGTTTACAGAGTTATTTGCGAAAAATTCAGATATTATAGAACGCTGGTTTAGCTTTAGATATGGGGGTATTTAGGTTTCACTGGAGAATAAGTAGCCTAATTTCAACATGTCAAATATATCCATTCGTGGCTCAGTTGTAGTACGCTCGCTTTGAAATATCGAGGTTCCGAGTTCCATCCCCTATCAATTAATACTTTTTTGTGTTTTTTTTTTGCACTTGAATTTCGTATTTTTGATAGACTAAGCTTTGTAGCAGGGAAAGAGAGTTCCATGGATCTATCCCCTGAATTGTAACTTTTTGTATTTTTTTTTGCACTTACATTTGGCGTCGATGATTGCTCAAACGAGCGCCAAGCGCGAGCTAAGTGCATTCATTTCAGTGTTTTAATCTGAAACTCTTTTATCTGTTCAAGGAGACAGACAGTTGCGCAGGCAAAAACGGGTGCGTTTTGTGGGGGACCATGTTCAGAATTTTTCGGAGTAGTTTTTGCACTTTAATTTATCAACTTTGGCTTTTCTATAGATTCGTTGTAAATCGGAATATTGATATTATTTTAGGTACAGAAGTTTAAACGTAAATGTATGTTATAACAAAATGAACTAACTAAAAGAGGGAAACAGTTTATGCAATGTTTCAAGATGGCTGTCGCGGCAGAAAGTTACGGTACGGCTTCTGGCATTATTTTAGATAATTTTGGTGTATATAGATTAACTACTGGCAGTCGGCGATGCCAGCTATAGATCTTGACTACAAAAATGCAGGGCACGAATTTACAGGAACACAGTGTTCCGACGATTTGTGTAAACCTCCTGTTGATATTTTAGGAAAGGTATTCGATGTAGAAAAATTAGTTTAGCGAATTAAATTACCAAATCCTATAGAGATAAAACACTACAGAGTGAAGCTCTAAATGGCCCTTCTTTTGCCGACGAAGATGTAGGTAGTTATACCTTTACCATTCAGGGTATGACCAACTGACCTTGCGGGTTTGGAAATGGGAAGAGGAGTATTTTCTCTTCCATTCCAATTCTGTAGCTGTTATCAAAGAGAATTTGAAATAGAGGTGGATTGTCAAAGAAAAATTTGTAGCCACAATTTTACTTCTTACCATCTTTCGAAACGTACGTACGTAAGTACGTTAAAAATATGGTGGTAATTTTTTTTTTACTTTTAGGGTACTTTGTATTTTTTTAAGTGTATGAGGATATTGCAAATCACAAAATCATAGCGAGTACAGCGACCACTAATGATTGCAAATGAGTTCAAATTTCGCATATAGATTACTATTCCATAATATAATACAGGAACCTTGTGAAGATAAAATCTATTCCACTTTTTTCTACATGTTAGTTGGAACAGCCAACTTATATTCGATAATTATGTATTTTGTCAATTTAGTTTTTATAAATTCTTCTAAACAGTAGATACATACATTTATTTACTTGTAAGCTATGCTCGCGAGGTCAGGGATCGGAACCGGTTTTTTGGAAAAACTTTGAAAGAAACATATATTTCGGTTTATTTTATACTCTAAATATAGGACTCGGTTGTGTTTTTAGATAACGACTTCGTATTATTAGATTGCCCAATTAGAAAGGAAATAATTAACAAAGAACGAAAAAATACCGTTTTCGTTCCCATACAAAAAATACCGGTTTCCGATCCCTGCGCGAGGTTTACAGCTCACAGAGCTACTAGTTTATGCTCCTACATAAAACGATTTAATGTTTTCTGTAAGTTGTGACCTTTATTTTTATGTTTTTACGTTATTTTTTGATTACTTTGGTCTATATGGAATGACTAAGGTGAATCCCATCAAAAACATAAATATGAAATGAATGACAGCCAAGTTCAAATATTAACAAGTAGCAACTTTATCGATTTCACCGACAAGAGTATTGACACTCGTATCTACATATAATGGGTGCCAAGTTCTGTGTAAAAAGTCCTCAAATTTTAGTTATAGGATCATGCCACACAAAATAATTTTAAATGTTAATAGATAAATTACTTACGCAGTGCGTTTGTTTCACTTCAATACCAACATACCAACATAAGACACATTTTAATATAACATGTTTATTTAATTTGCAATTTCTTCAACTCCTCCAATACTTCAATATTGTATATACCATTTTACCATAATGTAAGACAGTTTTGACTGCTCATGTAAATTGACAACCCTGAACTACAAACAACAACTCCCCCCTCTATCATCCCGGTACACCCCGTTCGTAACACCAACTCTCCCCATTCTTGACCCAACTGTCCCCGTTACCCCGTTGTGGTCCCAACTCACGCCTCAATACATGCCTACTCACCCCATAAAAATCCTCAAAAGCGGTTGAATCGTTTTCTATGTTAAAACCATTATAAATAAGGAAAATATAACTTATGTTTTTCTGTTTTCAATAAGCCTCGTAAGTATATAAAAGGTTGATGAACACTTACTTTGGCAAATTTTACATAAAACAAAGTTAAATTCAAACAAAAATCCGCCGCTTTCGAGCATCAACTTTAACAGTGAATTTGTGTTATAAAATTGTAAGATTTGGCAACTTAGTGTTGCCATAAGCAGAAAATATATGTCTAAAATTATAAACGAATTACTTTAACAGCAACCTAAGCCCGAAAATTATTAAGATTAAGAAATCTGTTATTAAATGATGATTTTGTACGATAAATATTGAATAACGTTCATTTGGATTTGGTTTTGTTTGATTATTACAGTTAGTATAATTTTCCTCGCGTTGGTGAGGTGAAAATTCTTGTGTTTCACTCGGTGGCAAAATTTGTTTAACCCTCGTGCCTTGAAACCCTCGCAACGCTGAAGATTTCACTTTACGAACCACTCGCTATGCTTGTGGTTCAATTTTGGAGTCTTCCGTTTGCTCGGGTATCAAATTAACACGAGCGATTAAACAACAACTTTGCCCCCCTTGTTAAACTAATAACTATTTTAAGAGTGCTAACAATACAACTACAATCTCAAAACTACCACGTTCAAATACAAGTAAATTAGGTAATCGACTCAATTATGGACAGGGATTTTATTACGGTAAATGAAAAAAAGAAACTTGTAATAAAATAGTATTTATATACCGGGTGTTTCCTCTAACACGAGCAAATAATTAAACCATATATTGTACTCCTAAAACGATATAACTTTTGATTAACAACTTTTAAAAAATATGAAATCTTTAAATTTTAAATTTTTCATACAAATTTAATATTATTTTCAATGTACGCTGACATCAGTGTGTTTGACGTTGCTTGTCACGCTTTAAACACAACAAAATTCGCAATACATTGCGTCTTAGAATTAACTTCAATGTGTAATAAAAACCATTATTTTTCAAAGTTGTTGAACAAATGTTGGTCAGTTTGAGGAGTACAGCCTACAGTTTAATTTATTGCTCGTGTTACAGGAAACGCCCAGTATAGGTATTGACAATATTTTAGTTGTCCTCCAGCTGTATAAGTTTATATTACCTAAAGCTTTTGTAATACAATATTAATCACAGATTTTCTCTCCATAAGTCTCACGAAATGGCGTCGATATAAAGATGGTCAGATCTTTCTAAATTATATTTGCAAGGTAATTTAAATGTTTAGAGTTAGACCAAGTTAACTTGGCAGCGGTTTTGAGAACTCAGACTGTGCAGGTGTTATTTTAAACGTCATAATAGAAGTTCAAAATCTTGTTTCAAAATCGCTGCCAACTTAGCTTGGTCTAAGTCTACCTGCCAATTTATAATTTTTTAACTAATTTGAAGCAGAATGTCTCTCGTTGAAAGCGTTGTGTTAACCCACGATGTTAACCCAAAATATAAAAAAAGTAACGCAACGTAAAATGACAATTGTTTATGGACAAACGTTAATTAAACACTATTATTGCAACCTTAAGGTTGTTAAGTTAACATTCTTAAGATAAGACACTGGTTCTAAAACTAGGTTACCCTGTGTTTCAAGAGCCAATTAAAATGTATATGACTGATGCGACGAAAAAACTTGTTATTATTTTCACAAATTATGATTAGATTGACATTTTCTAAAATAGATTTATTTTTGGCTAAGCCCCCAAATATAGATAAGGTATGTTTTTGGATATAACTTAATTTAGCTTCGCTTTCCATGATTCGTTTCAAAAACCCAATGTTATCGTACTTATCATGTTTCATGGCACATAGAGCGGAAAGAGAAGAGTGTGTATGTAAGAGTGGTATTTATGTATGGAGCCCAATACATTCCACGACTTTTTTCTTTCCGAACAGCTATCAGAAATACAAAATTAATTAAACAGAGTCAGGAAATTAAACTTTTTAAGTAAATGTTTAGCAGTTAAACTTGTACCTACAGGTAAAATGAAAAGATATTGTTTACCTGACTGCGGGGCTACTTTTTTCACAGTCGTTTAAAAAGTAACTGATCGTCGTTAAAGTAGCTGATCTCAATTGGACACTAAAAATGATTTGATTAACACCTCATTTATCATAAATATAGGTACATACTTACGGGAAGGCACTTTACATACAATACTCGTACAAAGATTGCTAAAAATTATTAACGCTTCCTTTCAGCCTAACCCTAGTTAGATAAAGCGTACAGCGAGCTGCAATCTTCATGGCGAGTTGCAGATTTTACTATGTATATACATTATTATTATTATTTATTAATCAGGCAGGCAGTTGAAACAACTGATAGTTGCATGTATCTGAGTGATCTTCACTTAAAATGTATTCTTTGCGCTGGTTAAGTATGTGTCTAGTTTGTTCTTAAACTGATTGACATTCAGTGCTGAGACCACATCTTTTGGTCTATTCACAGAGCTATTCGTAAGCCGAGGATAGGCATAAGTTTCCTAGTTAACGACGGAACCTTAAAAGATAGGTATATTGACGACCTTCTTTTTTGTGAAAGTCGGTTATAAATATTTTAAAGATTGTCAAGGTATTGTCAATAGTTACTTGGTTTTTCTGTTCACCTAGCGTATTAATGTTATTGACAAGAGCACGTAATAGCAGGTTGATATTACGTAACCTCACAGGACTGCGTTAAGTGCCTGTTACAGTTGTAAGATGTATCTACGGATATTTACAACACATTCGTGCGTCAATGGATCGTTCTCCGAATGAATGAGTGAATGGAATGGTAATGCACGACGCTTATTCAGTTTCGCAGTCTCATTTAATTCGATTGCGCTTTTAAAGTTTTTTTACAGAAAGTTAATCTCTTTCTGACTGGAGATGTTACCAAAATAATTCAAGTGTTCCTGCATGCAAAAGTTGACGCAAGCAGAATTAACGTCAATAAAGTCAATTAAAAACTAGTTACTAAGTATTAAAAAATGGTGACACACTTTTATTGCTGCATGTTCTTCATCTGCTTTGCATGCCTATATAAGTACTTCTCGAGATCTTTCTAATGAGCCTAATCTCGCTGTGTTTTTGTTTTTCCATCGAACAGTTCTTTTAGCTACCTTCAGCTCTATATCAGTATATTTATTTGTAAATCTTTGGGCCGTTGGGAGGTATGCGTGGGGCCGAAGCGAACATTGCAGAGGCCCTTTAAGAAAAGTTTGCTGTCATGTAGAACGCCTGCTGGAACCTTGAGAATTTTGGAGTAACGTATAGTCAATAGAAGTTGCTAAACTAATATATTATGGTAATGTATATCCTCTGTTAACCTATGGCATTATATCATATCACACAATACGAGTACAATACAACAACATCCTCAGGATGCTGTTGAGGCTGCCGAAGCACTGCAGTGCATCTGGCATGTTTGACGATGATAGGTCGGACAACTTTTTTGCCATTAGGCGAAAAAGATTAGCCTCACTGCTGAAACGAGTGCGCGGCAGTGGCAACAGCATGCTGAGGTGTTTGGCCGAGCGTCTTAACAGCCCGCTAATTAAATATTGGGTTGCTGTTTCGATAGGGAGGGACAAGTAGCCGTAAAAGTCAGGGTATTTTGTAAGTGGTTCTTTTGTTTATTGTGTCTTTAATTCTAGTTGTTGATTTTTATTTACATTGCATTTCTTTGTACACTAACCCTTAATCCCCTATAAACGATTTTTATTTATATCCTAGGGATATTTATTTATATTCGTTTAATGTCCAAACCACGTTTCTTCTCCAAAAAGAATGCCTGCGTAAAATATTTCGATTACCTGACATGTGCTTTCATAAGTAAAACATACTTGTTTTCAAAAAGCGTTTTTCAATAAAAAGTCACGGCAACATGACTGTTTACCTTTTTTCTAATGATAAAAACGAAGTATAAAGCAAAGCCATACATTAAATTTATACTTGCCCAGAATCCTACATTACGCGAAACTTTTGAATCAAAATTTATAAATATTTAGATATTTTATTCACAAGTCAGAAAGAAAAGAAGTTTCCTTAATGAAAGATTTTGGATCCTGAAGCAGTACATATTATTATATTCTGAATTAGGAACTAGTAAGAAAAAAACCAAACTCGTTATAAATACAATAAATGCCCCTACCGAGATCGGAACCCCAGGACCTTCAGCTTCGTAAACAGAGCCACTACACTACCCACTAGGCAATGCAGCCGTTATATTTATATTCCGACATTATATAAAATTAGGCACCAAATAAATACACCGTATCATTGAAGCGAATAAAAGTGACCACAGTAATAAGGTGCTAAAATAAGAGTTGCAAAGACCGCACTACTCAATATATTGATATTCATAATAATTTTCATTGAAACAATACTTTCTTTGATAAACGTAAAGTATCAGAATAACGATTTTTTTGTTGTTTTTTTATTTAAAAATCTAATAAAAATATGGTGAACACCAATTCCGGAACCAGTTCCGGAGTTCCGGAATTGGGACCCAATAACGAAAATCAATTCCGGAATTGAAAACTGTCCCATATTGCAAGCCCTACTGACATTGGACCTCACAGACATATTTTTAAGGAATACAAAACATTGACCCTGACATATTAGAGATTTACACCGAGTATTTACATATTAGAGATTTGTATATTTGTTAAAAAAAATGATAAGTAATGTATTCACAAACAATGTGACTCTAAGAAAAATATACGATCACAATACAGATACGATCTATGCACGTTCCCTCCTAGTTTTATACTGAAAAAGAGCATTCTCTGGAGTCAATATATGTATATAATAACTTGCCCGATATTATCAAGGCCTTGGAGGGGATACAATCTAAATGCAAATTGAAAGACTGGCTTGTATCTTAAAGTTTTTACAGCTCAAACGAATATTTCTCATGATTTTTTTTTGTACATTTAAGAATGTTTTTCATATTTAATTTATGTTACATTTTACACTTCTACCGTATGCAATGAATTTTTATTTAATTACTTTATGCCAATAATGATCGTTTAATTTACCTCAAACTTTGTTCATTCTTTATATTAATTTCTCAAAGTAATATATATCTACTCGATGCTAGTCAAAAGTATTAACCTGCATGACATTGTATGTTTTGAATGCTGCAAGGGTTATCCCTTTACTATTATTATACTTGCAAATTCTTTCTGTTAAACTCAAACTCAACCCACTATTGTACGCTCGAAATGGGCAATCTGTTTACACCTAAGTACCTATATTGTATATAAATAACATGTTATACCTTTGTACACAGATTTTGACAGTAAAATTATCTTTATCTTTACCTATTCACGGGTACAGCTATAGATACCCGTGAACCGGTCTCAGCAGGCATTGCAGATAAAAGGCATTGAAAATATATGAAAATAAAATGAGATAATATGAAAAGTGTACTGGTCTATTGCTCAGTGTAAGGTTCCGTAGTTAGCCGCCTGTCACAAAGACAGACTTAAAAGGGCTTAGACACCATTTATTTTTGAAAGACCTATCCCACGACAACCCTTATCATACGGTTGAAGCGACAAAAATTCCATCCCCACTTTACGTGTATACTTTTTTAGCGTGATTGATATATCTACGAGTATACATATACAAGTGTCACTTTTCAGCTTTATTTTAGCATTAAACAGTCACTGAGTTTAGCCGCGAACGGACAGACAAACAGGCATGGCGAAACAAAAAGGGTGCATAGTTAACTATGGAACCCCAAAAACCTAAAGATGATTTTTGTATCCCTGTACAAGAATAACCGCTGTACAAGAAATTAAAGGTATGATGGCATATACATATTCGACGAAAACTCACATGCACATTCATTACGCGTATAATACAATTGTATTTTTATTATAGTATTATACTTAATAACCTAACCTACAATAGGTATTATGCAAAAAAATGTGCATTCAGTAAAAAATATACCAGATCATGCATGACTACTTTTTATCGTCGACAGTCTTTAGTTGGCCAACCCTGGAACGCGCAAGTAGCCCTAACTCTATTAGAAATGTCGATCGTGGAAGATCAACGGTGTCCTGAGGGCTTACCGCGTACTTACGTACGAATTTACAAGTGCGACAGAGAGGTAACACGTCGAACGTGGTCCGCGGTAAGCCCTCTGATATTAGGTACATGGAACGAAAAATTTCTGTAAGGATGCTAACTAAGATCCGTTGCGGGACTTTCCTACAAAATGTGTGCGGCGACCGCATAGACGAAATATCTAAAAAGTTACAAAATCGTTTCGCATTGTATTCGGTCCGTGCTAAATTCACAAAAATACTTTTATATTATTTTCATATATTATATGTATTATCAAATGGATTCCTTAATTTATATCACTATTTACACATATTTTGAATAACAATGATAAACAGCGGAACCAGGCGACCTAGAAATTTGAATAGAATATCTAATGAAACCTTAAGTATAAATAGTATAGCATCTAAATAAGCTTAGCATTGATGAAATTAACAATAGCATAAAGCGCTGTATTGTCGTTTAAATGATGCATAGGGTAAGCGGTCCATTAATGAACGTAATACTATTATTGATGTACATACCTTTAAGTATTTTCAAGCAGACAACGAATTTCTAATGAATCCCTGAACAGGGAAATGGTGTTCACACACTCGCCACATTTTTAAACGAGACGCTCCCTATACTTTTTTTTTAATACTAAGTCGGTGGCAAACAAGCATACGGCCCGCCTGATGGTAAGCAGTCTCCGTAGCCTATGTACGCCTGCAACTCCAGAGGAGTTACATGCGCGTTGCCGACCCTAAAACCGCTAACTAGTCACCGCCTAGGCGTCTATAACTAAAAACCGCCCAAGTTCATGTCGGCCATTGTCAGTGTACGGTTCAGTAGTTACTCGTCTATCACAATACGCTTTGAACGGGGACTACATCTTAGTTGATATTATGTACATTGTAGAAAAGTTCTTCGTTCAACGAAAAATACTGGAATCTATGGAAATAAGCTGTTATCCGAATTTCAATCGTGACAGTGGTTGGTCGGTGCCTCCTTAGTAGTAGGAAAACGGTTTTGGGTACTGCGTCGGTGGTTAGTGTAGACGGGCCTTTAGCAAGTGAAAGTGCGTGTTGTGTGCAATACAGCGTATGACAGGACCAACAAAGAGGGTAGATCAGTCTCGCAATGGGGACGTCGCCGCGCGTTGATCTCGTGTAGTACACAACATTTTTCACGTCAGTCAGCCATCAAAAAATACAACCTGAAAAAATGTAATCCAGACGGACCGATCACTATTTCACTCATGTTTTCTGAAGGTATTCTAACAATTAACTATAATTACCGAAATAAAATAAAACGAAAGAAATTTCAATAAAATAATACGAAAATAATGAATTAACGAACATCAATTGACAGTTCAATCGACAACTTTTTTTTGTAAAAAGAAACTTTGTAAGATCTGTACCCCTAGTGTAACTTTAATCGACATCATAACGTGACGAACGCGTTTGCGTTAAGTGTCATTTTGTATGAGATTTTTTACTTTCCAAAACGTCCCGCTTGGCGCGCTGTTCAAAAACCCATACAAAATGAGACTAAACGCAAACGCGTACGTCACGTTTCAAAATCGAATTTAGTTACACTAGGGGTACTGTACCCCTAGTGTAACTTTGATCGACATCATAACGTGACGAACGCAAATACGAATACAAAATGAGACTAAACGCAAACGCGTACGTCACGTTTGGAAATCGAATTTATTTACACTAGGGGTACTGGTCCGAATTGCGGATACTACTATTTGTCAACTATAGTAGAGATCGTTCAAAGTAGTTAAGTAGAATTATTTCCTGCGTAACAATTGCGTAAATTTGTATAAGTTCATTGTTTTGATTGTATAATAAAATACGTAAAATATGGTGTTTTTATTAAATTTTAAACTTTTAATTAATTATTATGAATGAAGACTCGTAGGGTGTTTTGGAACGATGCGGTCTGATTTATTTCGGGGGTCTATTATAAACCGTCAATATACCGTTGAAGTACGTATGCAATTTTTTTGTCTCATTCTTTTTGCTAATGACGTGAAAGGGATAAAGACAATAGAATCCAAATATTTCTAACTTGTATTAGGCCCCGCACGTTGAAATGACATTCGAATCTAAAGGTCACTTGAATGTTATTTTGTCTCACTCGGTGAGCAAAACGCGATTTTGCTCACTGTTTTTAAGCAGCAAATTACCCTTGTTTGAGCTGCTGACGTGAAAAGAGGTTTTATCACACCAAACATAATTTATAAATTAAATAATCTCATAAATTACATTAATGAAATAACATAACATTTTATCGATTTGATCTCCATCCGTCGAATAGAAATACGAAACTTCGCTTTTTTACATTTTTTAGGGTTCCGTAGCCAAATGGCAAAAAACGGAACCCTTATAGATTCGTCATGTCCGTCTGTCTGTCCGATTATGTCACAGCCACTTTTTTAATTGGGTGTTTGTCGATTTCGGTCGCGCCTTTGCCTTGCGTGCACATTGGAATAGTGCGTAAAAAAAATTACGCGCCGGCCATTTTCCGTATTTGTCATAAAATTTGAATAGTTTTGCATGTTTTTAGTTTATATATTGACGAAAATGTCATTTTCAAGAATTGAAAATGAAGAATACATAAAATTGACGCTGCCAGTAATACTACAAGAGGCAAGAGCCGAGAACGATAGCGTTTTACCATCAAAATCGGGTGAAAAATAATTGGCGGCATATGAAACTTTTATTCAATGGAAAATCAGCAAAACGTCCATCCTTTCTTGGAAAACGTGTTGGTAGCTTACTTCAATGAACTCATGACAGTCATGAACTCATGACTGACATGTCTCTGGATACGACCTAGCTTCTAGCGTAGAACTGGAGATACGCCATTTTAGAATAAGTACACATTTAAAAAAATGATATTAAATACAACTCCTAGTGATAAAAATAAACTATTACCGTATTCCTCGTTTCAATTAAAATGTAGAAAAGCAATAAAATAATACGATCAAAAAATTGAAATGTTGTCAATTCTTAAATTACCTATACAAGGCGTAACAAAAATAGTTGGGAAGGAATTCGCAAGCAAATTATTGCTCTGAAGTTCACCATAAGTTTCGGAACAGATAATTAAACAAACTTATTAAACATAATATAAAAACATTAAGAATCCGCAGCAAGCCCGGTCTATCTTCGCTTTACATAGAGTCTGTGCGGAAAGAGAAAAGTCGTGGAATGTATGGAGCCCGATACATTTCACGACTCTTCTCTTTCCGAACAGGCTCTACTATAAACGGAGTGTCGGTCTAATTTTAAAACTACGTGTAAGATTGTGATGGAACTGTGCAAAAAAACACAATGACACGAGGTATATCTAGTTTATATAACTCCAGCTTATAAAACAAATGAAATAGAGCAAAAACAAATTCTGTATGAAAACTTAAATTCGCTGTATTGTATTTGTATTCTAAAGGTATCTAAAGCTACATAAACTAATTACAGGCATAGATATACCTTATCCTATTGTAAGTTTCAGAGCACTTTGGGTAGTCATTTTGAAATGAGAGTGTAACTACGTTTGTATGGAGAACCGAGCTTGCTGTGGACTCTTAAATACGTTTGTAAATAATTTATTCAAATATAGCTGGGACATTCCTAATGGATAAATAGCTTTTAGTAGGTATTTTGAGAACACGTTTTGCGTCCGGGTAGAGACAAGTCGTGGTTAAGTTATAAACATTTGTATAATACTTTGCTATGGGAACTGTTAAAAAAAACGACTTCAAAAATAAAATGAAAACCGGCCAAGAGCATCTCTGGCCATGCTTAGTGTAGGATTCCGTTGTTACTCATCCATCACAATAGGTTGCCTTAAACAACTATTAGTAAGTATCATGTACATTAACCTGCAGAGATAACTGACCCCCTCCCCCCCTACATAGAAACTTGTTTACATAATAAACAGAAGGGGGTAGGTACCTTCGCAGCGCTTTGTCCCTGCCTATG
Organism: Cydia pomonella; assembly: GCF_033807575.1. NCBI lineage: Eukaryota > Metazoa > Arthropoda > Insecta > Lepidoptera > Tortricidae > Cydia > Cydia pomonella. The sequence goes on along the minus strand of NC_084703.1, from coordinate 12,276,976 downwards.
TACGTGTTTTAACTAAGAAGGAAAGATTTTGTTTTCCGACAAGTCAAAAACGGCTTAACTGATCATATTATAAATATACATATAATCATATTGTATTAAGTTCTACCCATTATTCAAAAGTTAGAGGGAGGGAGGGGGGAACGTTTTTTCTTTAGGAACGATTATTTCCGAAAATATTCACCTTATCAAAAACTAGATAGAGTTTAAAACCAAAAAGTCTTCCCTACTTTTCGTGTGGGGAGGGAGGACCCTAAAACAAACATTTTTCTAGTTTTTATTTTACCAGTTTGACAGCATGATTGTGTTAAGCTGAAGTACAGACTTGTCTTAGAACAAAATACTCGTGACATAAATAAATAATTTAAATACCCAAATAAATATGTTATTTATTCAGGTATAAGTGAGACCTTACTTCTACAATAGCATGTTTCGTATACAGTCTTAACAATGCTGTTCGTCGATTCACTCACTCTCCCGACTAACGACCAGGGCTATAACCGCGAAAATCGGTCATTTTCTCTGTCATTCTAATTAAGTCTTAGTGAGAGTAAAAGATAAAGATCCCCGCAATTTGCGAATTTCGGTTTTCGTGGTAGGCCCCAGTGCCTTTTACGCATTACAGCGTAACCTAAGATGACTCTGTTCTCGGCGAACATAGCTCAACATACGGCATACCAGAGGGCTTACCGCGAACCACGTTCGACGTGTTACCTCCCTGTCACACTTACGTACGAATTTACAAGTGCGACAGAGAGGCAACACGTGGAACGTGGTTCGCGGCAGGCCCTCAGATGCACTACACCGCCACGGTAGCCGTAACATTGCACGAAAATCATAATTTAAACAAGAATGAAATATAATGACGATCAATTTTTTTTATTAATTATATTACGTTATGATGAGTATTAAACAAACTTTCAAATCATGGCGACATATTTCATTAAAACCTTTGTATTACATTTTAATAGTCAAACTCTTTGTGACAGAACTTATAGACCGACTACTATACTAGAATTTAAACTAGATATAAATATAAAATACTATTTTTTTAAATAATAATAATTGACATATTTATTAGGTCCCAAAAAATTATATACATGTGCTTTTGTATAGTAATTAACAAACTTATAAACTAAATCTAAAAAAATAACAATATTATATGTATACTAGGGTCGACAGGTACCCGGGTAAATGTGCCTAGCACGCTGCTGGTGTTACCTCTTTGGACGGCCAACGAAATATGCTGGACCAGATATGCGCCGGACCTGGGGTCGCCACTTTTTTCTCGGAGGCGTTGACCCAACTTTCATATAAATCTTTTAGCATCCGCGCACCAAGGGCCACTGGTCTCAACCAACGGCTACTGGTACAAAATCGAAGGTTGGCTCCAGATTTGAGTATTTAGCCCGTTTCAATTTGGCGGCGTTTTCGGCAAGCTGGAGCCGCGCTTTGTGTATCGTGTGGCTGAGATGCGAAGGGGCAAATGTGCTTACGCACGTCGCGTCCCAAATGAGGCTACGTCCTCGCGCCCATGGGATCAGCGTCAGACTGTCTGGTCTTTTTCCGTCGGTCCTGTTTAAGCCTTGGGGCTCCAAGACACAAGGCACATTCGCAGACACCAGTGTACGCCGAATAATTTCGTTAATGCACTGGTGTCTGGAGAACCTGCCGGCGCAACGTACGCAGCTGTCCGTGGTGACCGTTTTTTTGGACTGCAGCCCCGCACACACACTGGTGGGGTTCGCAAACAGCACTGCCCAGTCGTAGTGCCACGCCTATGCGGAGGGAGTCGGTATCAAAGAGTGTGCCCAAGTGTGGTGATGGTAGTGCGTGCAGCCATGCTCCGGATTCAGGCAATGCCACTGCTTTCAAACACCCATAACGCATCGCCACATCGACATCCATAGCGGCTTCGAGTAGGTCGTCGTATGTTTTCTTGCTGAGAATGTCGTCCCAGGATCTTTGAAGCTTCAGATTTTTGAGTACACAAACATATTTCTTTAGCTTAGGTAGAGTGGCAAGACCTGTTGTAGTATCATTGCCTTGGTTTGGCTGGGAACCTTGGGTTGGTAGGGTAGAGGGTTGCGGCGGATTTGTACCGTGAGTTCGACCTAAGTGGATATTTAGACCTCTCTGGCCTTTAAACAGACGACCCGGTGGGCAAAGTGGGCATTGTACATTTGATGCAGCAGGTGGGACAACATTTAGTGGGGTACCGTTCGTTATCGAACACATTCATCACTATTTACAAAAAAGCAAAAAAAATAATAATACAACGCTAAGTAGGGAATGCAAAAACCGGTTTTTTCTTCGGTTTACCAAAAAAAACCGAAACCGGTTTCGGTTTTAAGAATCAACAATTCCTAAATTCATCACCATGGAACAAAGAAAATATTGCTTCACGTGTGAAAACGAATGCTAGTATAGTATATATATACACGATTTTATCACGAAATTAAAGACAGAATATCTGACTATTTTATTGTATTGTATGGGAATTGTCAAATGACTTAATGTTATTTGTAACTAGTAATAGGAACAAACCAATTTTATTAAATTATTTTTTTGGTTTGTTGGTTAGGCATTGTCATTTGTCATTTTTTCTTAAATATATGACAATATCAATTTATAATTTAATGTTATTTGTCTTAAATCAAATGGCCCAATCCGAAATCTTGCTCTAAGTTTTTCGCTGTCTTCTAGTATATTATTAGAAACTGATGGTGTTAGCTTAAACTGGGCAAACACAGGTAGTCAAGTAATTCCATTCTTTAGGGTTTGAACTACCCTTTCCTATTAGAGCGAAAGAGACAAAAAAGGTTGTCGGTAAGTCGTTATCACCGAACCAACAAAAGACTCTAAAGCTGCCATTAATATAATTGATTACGTGGAATTTTTCTACAGCGCATCGCATAATAAAATTATAAATAAGACCTTTTATACCCATTTTTATTAAAAAGTACTACTATACAATTCGTACACCAGCACGGATGTCCTGCCACTGCCAATACATTAAATTATTTAAATCTTTCGTATTTTTGTATTTTGTACCGTAAAAATTCATTTAGCGTTACAAATGATCAAACTAACACAACACCACATTACTTATTTGATTTGATGTCGATTCAACCGGTTTAGGACCGATTTATACCCTTATAATGAATAAAACATGCAACTTAGGTAAATAAATAAAGAAACCGAATAAAACCGAAACCGGTTATTTCAAATTCTAAAAACCCGGTTTTGGGTTTCCGTCAAAGAACCGGTTTTAACCGGTTTTTTCGGTTTCGGTTAAAACCGGTTTGCATTCCCTAACGCTAAGCTAAAACTTAATATAAAAGGATAAGGTCTACCGGCCTTAAGTATTTTATGCTATTATGTAGTTCGGCAGCAGGGTTCATGAAGCAATCCTACTAGTCCTTCCTGACCAGTTAATACTAATAGATTATTAATTATTACAAGTATTCTTATCATTACCGTTTCTAAAATAATATCGATTATTTAAAGATATAAAATTATCCTTATTTAAATTAGAGTGTCCATTTACTTCCCAACCCAACCTATCCTATCCAGCGATTGATAATAAACATAGATGTCGAACTAGCTCTGAAAAATGACCCCACACACATTGTGCCGAAGCGGGCGGGGCGTCAATTTTGTGCCGCGGAGCTATTTAGTTCGCAAATGGCGGCCCGTTGTGACAGTCATAGTAAGAAGTATTCAAATTATATCTTTAACGAAAGAATTATGCCTTATTGTGCGGATAAATGATGTGCTAGTCGTTCCAACCAACACTGGAAAAAATATGGGATTACTTTTTACGTATAGTTTAGCTAGAATCATATTAATTTGATTTCTCTTGATCACAACCGGCTTTATATGGGGATGATGTTATGCATTTTAAACAACCATTGATATAAGAAACTTTCATTTTTAATTTGTTCGGGTTGTTATTTTAATAATTTAAATTTATGATAGTAAATACGAGTCGCCGTTGTAGGTGGAGGTTTTTTATGTGTACTTTCTTATTAAGTCCCGGCGGTATCTGGCTGCTATTTATAACTTTTCGTTAAGTTCGCGGACGACTGGACCGATTTGGCTAATTTTGGTATTGGAATATTTCTAGGTCCAGGGAAGGTTAGAACGGTGAAAAATTATGGAAAGAATACGAGGAAAATAGTAAAAACAATAATGCTAATTTTCTCAAACTTTTAATGAAATGTTGACATGACTTACTTCAAATTAGGTCCGGAAATACTACATATCAGATGCGATGAGTGAAGATGATATGTAAAGGAATTTCATACAGCCTTACACACCTAGGCCTGTAAGGCAACCTTCTTTTGTTTTTAAACGTCAAATTATGGCATTCAACCAAAAAAACCTATAAGCAAAATTCTGCCATTAAGTTTTTTTCTTTTTTTGTCTTTTTCGTGTTTTTTTTTCTTTATTGTGTTTGTTAAATATTGTTTCACGGCTTCAAAGGGGAACAAAAATTTCATTATTTTTGCGCTACGACGTACGGTTTAGGAGATACAGCCCCATGAAGTTTTTTTTTCAGTCATGCAGAAATCTTTATAGGGCTGTATCTCCTAAACCGTGCGTCGTAGCGTAAAAATTATCAAATTTTCGTTCCCCATTCAACAACCCGAAAGTAATAATAACAATCATCATCATCATCATCCTATTTTTTTTAATTATTTCATTGCAAGTTTGTGAAATCTCGGCGAGAAACGGGGGGGTTGCCGGCCGCATATCCCTATTCGACCTCGCTACGCTCAGCCGTCTATATCTACTTGGCCTGCAACCCTTCGTTTCCCGTCCTCTATAGTAATGTACTATTCCCATACAAACTGTTCCTATGACGACGTGTTCAATACGAATTTCTGCATGTTTGCTCTGATCAAGATGAAAATCGATATCTGAGGATCCTAGATGTCCTTTACAATGAATACGAGGTCAAAATTAAACCAACGCCCGCCATCTTGGATTTCTGCATTTTGGCTCTGATCGAGATGAAAATCGATATCTAAGGATCCCAGTGACCCTTCATTATGATTCTGAAGTCAAATTTGGCAAAAACGCCCGACATCTTAAATTTCTCCGTGTTTGCTTTTATATGATGAATGATGATCATGATAAGAGCAAAAATGGCGATATTCAAGATATCGGGCGTTTCATTCAAAATGGAGGGTGCTTTTACCAAATATGACTTTAGAATCATAATGAAGGGCCGCTCGGGTCCTCAGATATGGATTTTCACCTTGATCGGATGAAAAATTCTAAAATTCAACTCGCGGCATTTTTTTTTTATTTTGATCTCAAATTCGTAAATATAAGGCCTCTCGGATCCTCAGATATCGGTTTTCATCTTGATCAGAGTAAAATCCAAAATTCCAATTTACATCTGACATATTTCTGTGCCACCTCGCGTGCAAACGTCGCAGGTGCCCTATAAGATGAACGACACAATGTATTAATTGGTTCGAAGGCTTAATTGCCTTTAAACACGTGCAATAAACGAACAAATAAGAAGCCTTTAAAATAAAATAATAAATTATCATAAAAAAATATTGCATTTAAAACTAGTCTACATATTTTGCATGAAACCGTCTACCTAGAGCTGCGCTACAGCCAATCACAGCGCCTCATTTTATTATAGACCAATCGTAGTTCGGGTGGTTTAAATTGGCTAATCATGGTCAAATGAAGTTTCGTCGGAGAAAACAAGACCTGAACTTTGACGAGTTGCTATTGGTCCGTTATTATTATTGCGTGTTTTAATAGTGGGGCCACTTTTACGCTGATATTTTGTTTGACGTTAGTCTTCTATGTTTTTTTCGTTCGCTGATCCTATCAAGTTGACAGCGCGACGAGATTGCGGACCAAAGAGTAAAGTAAGTATATTTGCGGACTCTATAGACCATGTAGACGCGTGTTTTGACCAGTTTTGACTCGTATTGTCATGTTATATTTGACAAATCTGCGCGTCATCGTGGGCGTGACAGTCGCCATCAAATATATCAAAGAGGCCGAGGTGCAGTATATTAACACGCACTCTAACGCCTCGACAATAGAGCCGTGTTTTGATATTTGTGAGCACGTTGGCCACTCCGATATATCTAATGGCGACTGTATGTTCGGTCCATTTCATGACAAGAAATATAAGCCTGCTATAATTTTAATAGCAATGAACACTTAACGAAACCTGACGAGTGAACGCCGTAGTAAAAGCGTAGGAAAGTAAACTCTTAACCTTGGTTTTTGTTCATATATAATTATATATGTAGCCTTACCACGAGTTTCACACTGATATATTCGCTAACGTCTGTGTAACTACTTTCTATACTCGCTCGCACATCTAGGCCATTACGAGATGCATAGAAAGTAAGTTAGGAACACACACGCTAGCGATTATGTCAGTGACAGGTCAGTGTCAAACTCGTGGTAGGGCTAAAGATTATACATAAATGGTATAAGTGAAATGTCTACCTATGATATACTCATGAAAAAAGAATGATGTTGAAATCTGGAAGCTGCTCACGGATTGCGTCCTCTGTTGCTTTTAACAAAAAGCATCAAATACTTACTACATACTTTTAAATAATAACTAATAGAAAATAGCGGCTCTGGTCTTTACATAGTGAAAAATGTCCAAACACTAAATCGCGAAAAAAAAATCATTGCGCGTTTTCACGATCAATAATGATTCAGCACGAGATGGAAAACTGTCAGGAAACCTGCATATACACCCGTGAAGAAATTTATAGTTGTATGTGTTGTAAAGGTAATTTAATGGGCTGAGTCCAAATGAATTTATTGATATGATGCCCACGGCTGCTTGCTACCGCTGCACCTGTCTCATAGAGCAGGGCGTTAATCCGCACACCTTAGCGATTCCACCTAAAAAGTAGCCCTTTATACTGCCCACGTAGTTAAATTGTGGAACGACCTACCAGTAGACTTTCAGTCAAGGAGAAATCGAAAATTTTGTGTTAGTTACTTAAAAAATTCAATTAAGTACATTAGTACATCCCTAGTGTACCGGTTTCCGTTATTCGAGAGTGTATGTGGTGCCTTGCTAGAAAACTTTCCTATGTGCAGATATATAAATATATAATTATCGGAAGCTAATTGTAAAGTTCGATTTCCGCAGCCACTCGTACTCGCACCCACTCGAGCACGCAATGGAGCAGAGTGGCGCGGGGTGTTTTGTTTGAGCGCTCGGCCGGGACGTCGGAGTTTCGCGGCGGCAGTAGCGCGATCAGCCCCGCACGGTACGCACGATGGTCGCGCAGAAGCACGTGCTCGCGGCCACGCTCCTGTGCGCGCTGGCCGGCCAGCTCGGCGCCGGGGCCAGCCTCCACTGCGCCATGCGCAGGGAGATCTCCCCGTGCACCTGCCGGCGCGAGGAATCCAACACCGGTGCCATCCTCGTCCTCTGCCACCGGATCAAAGCTTATGAAGAGATCGCGAAAGCCCTCACTAATAAATTCAGCCCAGAAACAAAAATTGGACTCGACATATCCCATTCGCAGCTGCCGGATATTGCTGATCACAGTTTTCGAGAACTAGGCCTCTCTATCACAAAACTGAAACTGAATAATGACAATCTAAGGCAAGTTTAATTACAATATAATCACCTAAATCGGACTTTTACTTTTCTTACGTTAATTTCAGGATTAGTGTCGTTCGAACCTGTGTGTAATTTAGAAATTTGAAATTAATTAAGATCTTGTCATTCGCTACAAAATACCGCGTGAGATGTATGAGTAAACAACAGGTTTCTGATAAGAAGAGGACAACAACGATGAGGATCGAGTCGTTATCAAAGCAGTGGGCGGCGCCCTCGCCAGGGTTGGCGGCCGATCGCGGTCTGGTGGTGCACCACACCACTCTCGTCCTTTGTATGCCCATATTCACCCAGAGAACAAATGCATCTATTGCCTTCGCCACAGTAAACAATTACGTACTTCTATCAACAGACTACTGTCTCGGCGTCTCAGTAAATTTCCCTTTAGTGTGAATTTTGTTATATTGAACCCATATTCATCTTATCAGCTCCGTAATAACAATTATTAATGCCCACTCAAATGAGATCGATGTCATTACGATAGTTGAGTAATTCGTTGGTATATATATAATATGTATGTATTTTCTAGTTTTCGATAAGTCATAAGGCACCTATTATTGAGCTGTCCGTGACCTGTGAGCTCGTTCAATCAATCAATTAATATTTTGAGATTTTCATGGCTCTAAATCGATTCATGTCCTAGAGATGAAGTACCGTTTTCTCGTTTTATAGATTAGGTAGGTAAAGTAAACCAGTAACTTGTGTTAGTAAGAATGTCGTCGCGGTGTTAGGTTGAAGATGATCATATATTTAATCACTTTATAACCTTTCATTAGTAGAATCGTGTGTGGACGACATCTAGGAGAGGCTGGTCGATAGTTAGCCCGGGTTATCGGAGGTCGCGTCTAAAGCATTAAAATTGAATGATATCGTATTGGACGTGTCGTATTCACTATATTTACCCACAAATGGTGTACTAATAAGTTACAGTGCCTGTTGTTTGCTATTGCAGTTACGTTGCTTTTGAGGGTTCTTAACGAGATAGCAACCCTCTTGCTTCCAGTTTTTTGTTCGTCTCGTGGCTTAGCTGGTTTGCTCAGTTTCTGTGTTTTTTAGGAGTTCTTGTTGTTGTTTTTCTCGACTTTTTTGATAATATCATGACAAAACAAAGCGAACGATACAAACAAGTAATTAATTTAGCCTAAATGTTATTTGCTGTGTTAACCCGATTAACCCGTCCTTTGCTAATAAGCATATAAACCTACGATTAGGTTTTTACAATCAGCAAAGATGCAACTTTTATCTCACATTGTTTATAAATACCAAAATCCTAATCAATAAACAATATATGCGATTGAAATATTACCGTCCACTTGAAGTTCATTTCAGACATAGAATGCAACATAATTGCAAGACTGGTTTTCCAGTGTGAGCTTGCGAGGTTAATTTCTAAGATAAAGATACCGACATAATTAATTTAATTTAATCTAATTACCGACATTTAAAGAATACACGATTAACCATTCGACCAATTGTCGAAAGGCTTGCAACAGTACCCCTAGTGTAAATATTTTCGACAGCGAAACGTGACGTACGCGTTTGCGTTAAGTGTCATTTTGTATGAGATTTTTGACTTTCCAAAACGTCCCGCTTGGCGCGCTGTTCAAAAACCCATACGTCACGTTTCGCTATCGACTAAATTTACACTAGGGGCACAGTTGAAACATTTAACTGCTTTAACTGAAATGCGTTGGTTAACTCTTTTCTTGGCAAATTGGCAAAAGGCTTTGGCAAAAAGTGTAGTGTGCGCCTACACTCTGCCAAATAAGTTTGTCAGAGGAAAAAGGCGCAAAATTCTAATTGTCTATGGGACTTTAACCCTTCACGCTACATTTTTCAATTTTGCCGCTTGTTTATTTCTACTGACGGAAATCGGTTGATTAGACTATGTCTTCGTTGAAGAATTCACCATTTCCTTTCTATGTGGAAACCGATAGGAACTGATGTCGGTTTAGCGGTTTAAGTGTGAAGAGGTACCTAACAGCAGATATGTAGACAGAGTTAGTTTCACATTTAATATGTAGGTACTTAGTGCGATAGTATTTTTCAGACAGTATGGGTACCGTGATATTTGATTTTTTACAAGCTTTTATTTAACTTGCGATATACCTATGTATGTAACTGATGTATGTTTGTACGGGTCAAATCTTGCAAGTTAAATTTGACCCACTTCCCGGTTTCCCATGAAATTGAAATTTGCATACAAATGCATATGTAAGCTACATATTGTGTCACCATGCTGTTTGAAAAGTACTAAAATAGGGATTTGTTAATAACACCGAGATTTTTTAAGAAATTGGACAAAGCTTTCACAATACTGTTCCCGAAAAACACTCGTCAGCGTACCACACAGGGACTGAAATTATCAATCAGTTCAGATCGTGTCTAGCGCACCTTAGGCACATCACACACGAGCATGTAAAAAAAATTCTGAGTTACATAAATATAGCTGAATATAAATCCGTAGATTCAAGATTCTGCTCGTACCTATGTGTTGTGTCTTAGACGACCAACTACCAAATTAAGTATGAGGTCGTTTTGGCGAAGAACTGCCTGCGTAGCCAACATCCCAATCGTTAATGCTCCGTAGTCAAATCTAATAATACCATAAGACGGACCGTATGCTTGTTTGCCACCGACGTTATATATACAAAAATTAACAGCTCAAGTAGATGGCGCTGTACGGCTCTGTACATTAGGTACCTATGCGGTAACTTGGGGTATGAAGCGACGTTTGACAAAGCAGATACCACATAAAGTTGTCACCGTAAATACTCATTAATGGCTACATCTGTTTAACTTGGGGGCACATTTTTTTCTTAACGTTAATACATCTTACCGGCCACGCTCGACGCGGTTCCATAATTATAAAAAACGTTGTCTGGTCAATTCTGGTGGGTGCGCTGGGCGTTTTAGTAGGCATACAAAATATTATCACTGGTCTGATTGAGTTGGAAGCCGAGACCTCAGGGTGTGCGGAAGGGCTTTAAATAGGGGGCTTTTTTAATTAATTAGTCTGATATTAATATTATGATAGAACGATAACTGACGATCTGAAAGGCCCGACGATATAACATAAATCCTTAGTCGAAATTATAAAAAAACCAGCCATTTTTAATTCCCACATTTTTTATTCAATCGCATCGATCATTAAACAGATATCTATGAATCTACTCTTAAGTATGTATATAGTTTTAGGCGAACCGTGAGTTCTCAGTTCTGGGCGAACTACAGGTGTAAATATTTTTGAACTAGAACAAATATACAAAATAAATATAATAACTTTTCCAGTAAATATGGTGCTAATTTACTATACTAGTGTGATAATTAGCATTACGTAACTGTGTTGAAAATTTAAAGGGCCGTATGTCCTGTAAAACGTTGTACGATACACGTGCGAATAGGTAATTCACAATTCGTGTCCATTTTAAATACTCCCTTCGGCTGTGTTAATCGTATTTTAATTTAACACCGGCCTCTTAAAATTTGGCCGAATGAAATTATCATTGCCACGTTGGCTGTAACAGAAAAAAAAAAATTAAAAAATATACACCGCCGTCCATAACATTCACTCAAAAGTTTGTTAGAAGTACTTATAAAAAAATCATCTTAAATTGCAGTCGTGAGAGTGTTTTTGTATGAAATGAGTTGTTGTGATTATTTGTTGCAATGTATTTATCATCTATCAAGTTCAAGGCAAAATTCGTAACTGTAAGTATAATACTCATTTAATCAATATAAATAAATAAATAATAAATAAATAAATTTTATTGGCATTAAGGGAAGTACATTTTAGTGTGGAAGTCCCTGACTTCTGAGCTAGGTAAAAATCTGTGTTACAGAAGTCAGTGTACTCTCCCAAACAGAATAGTAACTATTATGACCAGGGGTCGGACAAAAAGTGCGGATGACGTAAAAATGACGTAATCTTACACACAGGATGATGTTTGAGTTTGTATTTAAACTTCCGTGTGACATGTAGTATCAAAGTAGTATTAATGAAGTAACAAAATAAACGTAAATAAATCCATGGAATTAATAATACAGGTGGTAGGGTGATGTAGTGAATAAAATAAATTTCACGAAACTTGTTACCATAAGGTATAATTATTTAAAATTAGTTAGAACAAGTCTGTGGGATCCTCAGATAAATAGGTTTAATAGTCAAAAGTGGGAACAGTAGGTAAGATTAGCAGTATACGTGTTTGTCACGTACCTCCAAAAACGGAAAACTGCCACAATATTCGAGTAAAGATGACATGACATTTTAGAGCGTTTTCTTATACATTAGTAAATATAAATTTTAGCTAAATATAATCGTGAAGATGCAATAGCTAAACAGTAACGAAGTCAATTTATTGTTCATCTGATTGACAATGTGTCAGTCAAAAACGTACTTACTCATTTCAAGTGGCGATATCGTTTAATAAAGAGGTTGATAAATGATAAGTGATAATTGTTTATGAAAATCAAAAATACTATGTATTTGAAATCATCCTATAAGTGGTTTGACGTCATGCGCACTTTTTGTCCGACCCCTGATTATGACTTATTACTACATTTACCATTTTCATTTTAGTCTTAAAGTAGATAATTAAGACTTGTTATAATACTAGAAAACAAATGCCATTCTAATAAGAATACAGTGCAATTAATTCCACTTTTTTTTGTGTAGATGTGTGTGTGCGTGCGTGCGTGCGTGCGTGCGTGCTTGTGTGTGTGAGTAAGTCAGGGTAAGATGCTTTCAGTTTGTTCATAGTCTAGTGACAGCAACCAGGACTTAAGTTTTTCCTTACACTCATTGTACTCATTTATGTAGGGGATAAATGTTTAGAGTTCTGTTAATGTTATTATATAAAAAAATGCCCATAAATCTTTGTTGCCGTATGGCCGTAGCTAGTCTACATTTATATGAGTATTTAATATTTGTTTTATTGTGATTTATTCGCAAATGGTTTCGGAATCGGCGACGTCTGAGATTAATAATTGTTCAAGTTTAAATTCAAATCACTAAACCAAAATTTTAACTAAATCAAAATTGTAGACGTAGATTTCATCTAAATCGCTTCAGCGGTTATTGATTCCCCATATCTATAAACCTACACATTCCTTTTCAATTTTAAGGGAAAATATATGGGATAAAAACTACCCTATTTATGTTCTTTCCCGGGACTGAAATTATCTCTATAACAAATTTTATCTAAATCGGTAGGGCGGTTATTGATTCCCCATACAAATTTCCACTTCCCTCTTCACACCCTTAAGGGATGATTTTTGAGATTAAATCTATCCTACATTCTTCCCGGGACTCAAACTATCTTTTGCAGTAAAACAAACACTTTTGCAGAATACGTATAATTTTAAACATTTATGCAAAAAACATAACACTTGTCCATTGACGAACCTTTTACCCTATATATTTTTGACAGATATTTTTACTGAGAAATCTATAGATAAAACGCGGAACACAATTTAAACAGTATCCTAAACAATATTAAGATGATCCCTGCTCTCCGCATAAAGGCTATTGAAATATAGAAATAAAAAAAGTCGGGTGAAAATTGGCTGAGGGAAAAAAAATGTTTAGATAATGGGGCGAATGAGATGGAGTGATGGTTGTAAAGAAAGTGTATGAAGGAAACCTAGCTTTCACGCCGAAAAATGTAATAGCTCGACTATTGGAGCAGTTTTAGAATTTAGAAAATAAATAAATTAAGGAAAATGCGGGTTCAGGCATCTACAGGAATTTTAACAAAAGTAAAAAAAAAGGAGCGTAAAAAAACACAATAAATGGTTAATAATTTGGAGAAGGCAAATCAGAATTTAAAAAAATTAGAATGTATAGCGATGTAAACTTCAATCCGTCTCGAATGGGTTAAATCGATGTCACCTGACGAGCCTCGTGATAAACGGGCCCGGGTCCTCAGCTGGTAGACTCGTTGAAGCCCTCCCAGAAATTTGGAAATCAACAGGAGGGCCCAAAAAATGCGTGCCACTAAGCTTTGGCGGCAAACACGCCACACGCCACCGCACAAATTGTTGCTGGTGAATTCACGTGGCCAGAATTGAATGAAACGCCAGCCCCCGGGTTTCGAAGGGGAACACCAGCGTTCACGACGTAAACCAAAACGAACACAGGATATCACCGTCAACGCCACACACACCCTTTCGGTGGAACTTTAAGTAGATATCATCCAATCCTTTTCAAACAACACCAAAAATGGCCAACAATCAACAAAACTTGACTTCGCTCTTCACCTCAAATCTTTTTCTGACACTTTTTTTCCAAAACAAAACCTCCATTCCATCTTTCGAAATCCTTCCAATTTTTATTCAAAAAAAAAATTTCATTCTATTTTCAGCCTGCCATAAATCACATTCAAAAAAGACCAAAAGGAAAAACAAACTGCTTCAACGACCAATGTGATACAGCGCCATCTAATCATCAACGCCTGAATTATGAAACCGCATAGAGAGACAACATAAAGAAAACTGAGCAAGCTGGCAGCTAGTCACTGGAGAAGTTCAAAAATAAACCGACAGATGTTGATTATCTAGCAATTTTGCTACACTTTCCTATCCAATTTTAACTAAATTGGTTAAGTAGTTTAAGCGAGAGGAGCGTATTTTATATGTTTTTACTTCAGAATGGTGTCAATATCAATCTCAATTTATACAAAAATGATACCAAACTTGGCCTAGTAGCTTAAATGATATAGATAAGGATAAAGTTGAGGTACATAAAAAATCTTAGTCGCTCCACTTCTTAAATCTATTCAGGTCCTTCCAAAGATCTGTATGGAATTTGTTTTTCTATCTGCTCCGAAACGAATTATCGAAGGGCTATGGTTAATTTACATAAAATTATGTCAGTTATTTTCTATAATGTCAAGAGGAAAATGGGGATTACCTTTGTATGGAAAAGCAGTCATCCACTATCCTCTTAACAATCGCGGTTTCCTATTTGTTTTCTTTCGATTTGGCAGATTAGAATACGCGAGAAAGATTAAATTATCGATCAAAATTGTATCAATTATACTTCAAATCGTACAGAATTTATAAAATATTAATGTTCTAAAGTTTCAATAGTACTCAAAATTGTTTTTTTTTCACCAATATCTTCCTCTATGTTCAAGGTTTAATGAGTCAATTTATTCATGTGTTGGTAGGTATTATTAATCAATAAACACACAGTACAATAAACATTTGTTATCTCGCAAGGAAAATAATAAACGAAGATAGAGCAATGCATACTTCGTGCATCTTCGGAAATCGCTTTTGATTTGGCCCGGTTTACGGATTGAGGTTTTTTGTGCTCAACCTACAACCCAAAAAGAGGCCATTTTTTTAAGTTCTACAATAGGTACCCATTATTATTAATTTGGAAATTTGTATGTTATTTCCACTCAGAATCACGAGCTTTTTAGATTCTAATAGGAGAAAAAAAGTTACTCAAAAATGTTAGTTCCTTCTATTCCATTACCATCCAGTATTCCAATTTCCAGTCCATCATACAAAAAATGGTAACGAAATGGAAGAATAAATATTGGGACACTTTTTATTAGGATCGAAAGAGCTCGTGACTCTGAGTGGAAAACATAAAAAGACCAAATTAAAAAGAAAAGTGTAGTGTACAACTTTCAATAAAATACTCTCTTAACTCAGAAAAATCAGCACATAGGTAGTGTGCTGATTTTATTAACCAGTCCTACCTTTGTAGGTATTAAGAGGAGAAGGAACAGCCGCTTCTCCGTACAAACGTAGTCCCAATTTTCCTCTCTGGATATTGACATTATGAAAAATAAGTAATATAATTAAAATACCTACGAGGTAATACAATAGGTACATTTATTGTTAGTTAAAAGATTTGGCATAGTCAACTAGGAACCCTTGGAACGGACAGGATGAAGTTTCGCCACGTCATCCTGTCCGTCTGTCTTCTCTCCGTCCGCGGGGTCTATCAATAATCGTTAGAAGTAGAACACTGTAGCTTGACTTGGATATACAGGTTGTCCTAATCCCATAAACCGACGGTAAAATAACGATGAGTGATAAAGAACCTGAAAAGCTATCAGAATCCTCATGTGTGTTGTGAAATTTTTAATCCTTTTACAGAATTTCACGATTTTGATAGGAGTTTTTGGATTAGGTACTTCCATTCCATATGTCCGTTTTACACAACATCGTCACCTATACATTTCTTTTAGAGTTACGTAGTCAACTTTTATAATTTCCTCATGTCATGTCGTGCCTGTCTGTCTATCTGTCTCCATAGTACGTTAACAATTAATTAGTTACTAAAGAACTATTAAACATTTTAAGAATATGTATTAGATACTATAAAAAATAATCTAACAAAAAATGGACATCTGTAATTTTTAAAGATTTATTTGTCCCATACTCTTTTCCATTCTGCCATCCAAAGTTGGTTCAAACATGAAGAAAATATTCATGAAAGGTCAAAAGTGGCAAAATTATTAAAAATAATATAGGTATAGGTAATAAACAGTAACATTATAAAAGTAGTGTCTCTGTGAGGTGAACCATTTTGATCAATCTGAAACGGGCTTAATTATTCGCTTTGGTTTGAGTTGAAAAGGATACTGGTGTTCTTTTTATATAGAAATTATATTTCAAAATAAACCATCGTGATTAATATAATTTAAAGTTTAAACACCCATTTTGTGACTAGACGTAACTGCAGCAGGGAAATGAGGCAGGTTGGCTTGAAAGACGAATATAAGGTTTCGTGGGTTAGGTATATTAATTAAAGTTGTAAGCAACACTTTTTTAACATTTGAGATATTTTTACTCAAAATCACGAACTCTTTCAATCCTAATTGGAAAATAAAGTTTCCCAAAATTTCCATACATTCTTCGTTCTTCCCATTGCGTTACCGTCATACATGATCCATGAAAAGTAGTAACGGTATCTGAACAAAAATATAGTGTATAAAGTTGTACACTAAAGTAAAGTGACCCAAGAACTAGTACAGTCAGCATCAAAAGTAGCGGATCAAATAACTTTTCATAAGTATCTACCATTCTGTAACAGCTTAACAAAAAGTGATGTCCTTAATATAGAATATACTTTTGATGCTGACTGTACTACTTATTATTGTATATTCTGAGGTGTAATATGCATGGTTCAATTTTCGGACATTTTATTTTTTCTTAATGTCTGTATACTAGCTTAGGACACACGGAATAGTTCATTTAGGGCCTGTCCTCTGTCCAGGCCCTTAAATGCATGTACGCAAGGTCTTGTCAAATCAAGTTAGTAAAGTGAAGTGCATTCTGAAATTAAATAGTTTTAAAGAAATACTGTAGTCTGTATCTGTAGGTATTTCAAAAAAGGTACACAAAATCTACCCTCAAATGGCTCCTTAAGGCCGCTGAGGGTAGATGTAAACATTACATGATCAAATAATGTAGGTTTAAAGTCAGGTCGTTCGGTGACAGATCCATTCGGTTTTGTATTTGGTTGGTTAACCAATAAATATTAAAACTACCCGAAAATGTACAAATTGTTTGTTTACCTTTTTTTAAATACCTAAAGATACAGACTATAACTAAATTAAAATATAACATTATAAAATTATAATCAGAGTTAAGAGTCCCCGAAGGCAAGCTCAGCCGAATTTCACCCCCCTTCCTATACCAACGGAGTTTCGTTCTTATTTTAAAACTACGTGCTGGATTGTAATGAAACTTTGCACATACATGAGGTATATCTAGTCCTGTGTGTAGCTCCAGTTATAAACAAACGAAATTATGGTATTTTTTTTTTACTTCTACCTCCAACATGATTGGAGCCTGTGTTTTTTTTTTATAACGATAGGCAAGCGTTTGACCACGACCTCACCTGATGGTAAGTGATGATGCGGTGATACGGTCTAGTTGCTAAGTTACTCTTCCATGCCAGTTCTCGCTTACATGCTTCTCGTACTGTCATTCAATATACTTACTGTGTCTTTCTGTCATTCATCTTCTTGCATTACTTTTCCAAGGTGGGATTCCTTGTTCCTATTCTAATGTATCTAGTTTTCTTGGGTTTCTTATTTCAATGAGGGAAACACACGTTTTTATTGGTTTTCAATGTTAAGGTTACAATTTACAGTTACATTTGGTGCATTTAAATTTTGCAGTTTCAAATTTATATCTTACAGTTTAATGTTCTATTTAACACTCTATAATTATATGGTTACTTTAAATATAGCCATTATATTTAATAAGCATACTTTAATATCTATTACACTTAACGCTGCCCACAAACATAGCCCTGTCACTGCTCTCCTTTTCCTTTTTATATGCTAGGTGTGTCACCCTTTCCTTTCTCTCCGATTCGCAGGCGTAGTCGGCGTTTTTTTTTTACCTTTGTTGTGTATGTTTTTTGGATTTAGCAAAGTCTGGGACAGTTTCCAATGAAACCGATCCCAACTTGCTTTGTGTGTGTTGTGTGGGCTCCTGAGATCGCTGCAGTCGGCTGTTTTAGTGCCTTTAGCAGTATGCCGCTGTAGATCTCGCCAGGATGTCCCACTTCTTCCGAGTCGGGCATTCGTAGCTGAACGCATTGTGGTCCGTTCGTTCCAACTTTTCCCTGGCGCAGTTTTAACAAGTTGGTGGCACACTTGCCAGGAAGTCCTCGCACTCTCCCCTCAGGTGCGGCCCACCACAGTGGCTGCAAAGATCTACAGATTCATTGCAGAACTTTTTCCCATTTCCAAAGCCCAGGCATGTGGTGCACTGCACCAGAGGGGATTGGTCTTCGACTCTTATGCGTTGGAGATCTATGTGGACTTTTCCTATATCAAGTGCTCGGCGCCAGATGGATGGTGACAAGCCTATCACTATATGGTTGGTGTGCAGGTTTCTCGTTCTCCGTCTATATTTTATTTCTACGCGATCTTCCACTGCATCGAGGTCACGAAAAACATCCCCGTTCTGATTCCTTAGAGCTCTCTTAATGTCATCATCCGTGTTGACTAGTAAGACATCTCTAAGGATCAGAAGAGGGTCCTTGTTTTTCACCTCCTCCACACAGAGGTTTGCGCCTTGTTCCCCAAGTCTTTGGATAACTTTGTTTCTTTCCGTTTCAGTTGCAAATCCCATAATCACCTTCTGATCTCTGGCCTTTCTTACTCTTTTCACCTTCACCCAACCTTCTTTTGCGTCGACAGTATTTCTTATTCTGGTCAGTACCTCCTCACCTGTCTCTTGCTCGTCCTTCGATGTGACTACTATCGAGTGTAGCGTTTTCCGCTCTGGACGGTTGTTTTGTGTTGCAGTCACGGTCGCGTAGGTAGGGGCTCTGTCCATTAGATCACGGTGTTTTCTGAGAGACTCCTGTAGCTCATTCATCTTTCTGTTGTTTTCTATAAGGAGATTTGTGTGCTCTGTCAGTATCGTGGCGAGTGTTGTGTCGTTTATTGCCGGAGCGGGGTCTGATTGAGCGGTGGTCGACTCTTTCTTTTCCGTGCTCGTTATATTTTGCAGCTTGGTTTTAGGGGCCGCCTCCGACTGTTCGACCAGTTAACACAGTCTCTCCAATGCTGCTAGTACTGCGTTTTTTATACTGGTCTTCGTATTCCTGGTCTCTTTCAAATTGGCCCTCCCCCATTCCAGCCACGCGCTGGCCTCTGCCAGTCGGTCCTTGTACTTGCCCTGCGGCTTCTTTGGGGCTCAGATCTACGCGCTCCTTCACTATCGGCTTTTTCTTTTTGGTAGGTTCCGTTAGCGTTATCGTTGTGTTTAGTTTTACTGGTGCCATTCTTGTCTGCAGGGCTTTCTTTGGTGCTGGTGGTGGTAAAGTGCGGTTAGAGGAGCCACTTTTCCTTGGTTCCGGCCTTCCTTTCTCCCATTCTCCCACGCTTTTTCTCACTGTCCTTTTATTTGCGAGCAATGCTATCGGAGGTGAGGGGCCTGCCCCTTGCGTCCTTGTGGGAGATGGCATGTCTATTTCCTGGCCGTTCTCGTTCTCCTTTTTGCTCGTTGTTCGAAGCAGCATGTTGGAGGTTATCTCCTTCGTTCCTCTGTCCACTCTTGGAAAAATGTTGTCCATAAGTATACCTTATACCTTATCCTATTGTAAGTAAAAAGTTTCAGAAAAATCTAGCTAATCGTTACAAATTGTAAGCGTAACTAAGTTTGTATGGAAAACCGAGCTTGCTGAGGAACCTTAATCCTAGAAATAAAAATAAAATCACAAACTATAAAATATACCTACTTAACTACAAAAACAAAACCTAATTACAAAGAGAATACCCCCACCCCATGACACTGGCGGCGTTACCTCTCTGTATCGCAAGGGAAATACATTGAGAGGCCGTGGGGTCCCCTGTAGTGTCGACCAGCCGCGCCGACAGTGTTGCCATGAATATTTTCATGTCGGCGGACCAGGGATAAAATGGATCACAAAAAATTTTGAAAATATTAAAATTATCTCGAAGTTTCGTGCCTGTTATAATAAATAACTAATTTAGTATGTTGTCTCTTGAACAGAAGCCTCGAAGCGGTTGACCTCTAAGAACAAAGTGACCTTAGGCCCATCAGAAAGATTGTTAATAGGATTTGCTAAAACAAACATTACGTATTTATCGTAAACAATTGCGGCACATGTGCGGCTAAGGTGCGACGAACTTAAAAAATATAATAGATTCGTACGAAAGTTAGGATAGCTAGACTAAAAAATTTTTTCTTCATTTGAACTATACAGTTTTTTTTTTCAGTACACCACTTAGATACTTAAGTTAATTATTTTTACCTAATTGTCATCATTTTTCGTTCCGTACCTCATAAGGAAAAACCGGAACCCTTATAGGATCATTTTGTTGTCTTTCTGACCGTCCGTCTTTTTTTTATATACCACGACGTGGCAAACAAGCATACGGCCCGCCTGATGGCGGGCAACATGCGCGTTGCCGACCCTTTAAAAACCTGTACACTCCTTTTTTGAAGAACCTCATACTGTAGACCCTCAGGAAAACCTCGGAAGGAAGCTCATTCCACAGCCGGAGCGCCCGCGGGAGGAAATTCCTCTTTAACCGCTCAACGCTACGCGACCATTTAGGTTCTAAGGTGTGAGGAAGAACACCCTGCCGACGGCGAGCTGTGCGGTGATAAATAGTGGCCGTTGGCGTCTGTCCTATAACTTTGATTAAGTACGTGAATTGATTAATACCTGAATCTCATGAACAGGACAATTGTGTAAAGAAACGGATAAACTAGAAGTTCTGGAAAATATCAATAAAATGAAAACATTGGAACGTAACGAGTTACTGAAAACCAATATTTAGAAGAAATCTGTCGAGTGACTGGTCAGTAGTAATTTGATATAAAAATATCTTGGCGAAACATGTCTATACACATATGTCTTTGTACTTTACATCAACGTCAACGTATATTTAACTCATTTCCTTAGGTACCTTACGTGTGCACAGAAAATCAAAAATATTTTCTAGTATCAAAACTATAATTCCTACTACACAAAGTGTGACCAGCCCAAGATTTTTTGAATTTCCCGCCAAAAATGTGTGTAATATTTCAGTAGACTCTAATAATTAATATAACATAATAATAATTTACATATGGTAGTGTGACATAAATCAAAATATTTGATAAAAATGATTTTATTTGTTCCCAAAGTTATATAGGCAAAGTCAGATAGGAGCACTGTTGCTGTAACAAAATATTTTTATATTAATAACTGGAATCTATTTCCCAGGCGTCAGACCACACTTGCGCAATTATGAAGCGTCATGTCTTTCTAAGGAAGTCGACAGGCCTTGGTATTCGGTAACAAATAAATAAAGAGGGAGTTTCGTATAAGTATCCTTATGCTTGCATAAACCAAATGACGAATCATTATCAATGTGAATTGGTGGTTTGAATGAAAATGAAGAATGAGAGGGCAACCAGTCTACAAAGCCCAAAGCAACACGGGATAGCAAACGAACTTAAATCCACTATCCAAGGTGCCTAGGGGGATTGTAGGAGTGAACGGCAGTGAGAAGTCATAGGTGCCTAGAATAATGCTGTTATTGTATTGGTATTCCTTGATTTGAAGTATTTTATATATTGTGTATATTAACCCCATAATGCAGTAGCTTTGTCGACTTATGTAATATTGGGGTTTGTTTGCGTCAAATCCTGTAAGTAGTTCCAATTTTTTGCAGACTTGTTTATGATATTGGCTCAACGAATAATCCAAGTTTGCTACCTCAAAAGACCTGTAAAACGAAAAATATAACCTTTTCGAAGTTTTTTTTAAAGTAGACTAAATTTGCTACAGTAAGAGTCTGGAATTGTTTCTGTAGACGGAATTTTCGCAGTTTTCTCGGTTTTTGACGAAGTTCCGTTCGGCGCTCGAGATCTCAAACTTGGATTATTCATTGGGCCAACATCATAAACAAGTGTGTAAAAAATCAGAACTACCGGATTTGACGCAAACGCTAATGTTTAAAGTTACTGGATTACCAATAGACTTTGCATTGTTCTGTCTTTACAGTACATAAGCCCGCTTTTCTTAAGAGGAAAGGGGATGAGGTCACGTATTCTCTTCTCCATTTAAACATTAACATTATTTTAAAGTATGTTATCTACAGTCAATATCCAGGGAGGAAAATGGGGACTACATTTGTGTGGAGAAGTGATCGTCTTAAAGATAAAGATAAAATTCATTTATTGACAGAACTATGTACATGTAGATGTTTTGGGTAAAATAAAGTCCAACAGCTTGCCCATTTGGGACGTACAATAATAAACTTAAAACTAGTCAAATATACTAAAAGTAACAAAACATTAACAACAATACTATTTCATAATAATTTTAACCATTTATACATACATAAAATAGATTCATTTAGATTGTAGAAGCTTTTTATTAATAGCCATTTCTTGAGCTTATTTTTAAATGTGATGCCATTTTCCGACTTAATATATTCAGGTAAATGATTAAAAATCTTTATTCCGGAAACATAAGAGCTCTTGGTAAGTATAAAACTAGAAGATCTAACTGTACATACATCATATTTATATTGTGTTCGTATATAATTTTTTAGGTCAATTTTTTTGGTAAAAATATCAGTTCGTTCCTTAACTAATACGCAAATTTCTAATATATAAATACACGTCAGAGTTAATATTTTATAGTCTTTAAAAACGTCTCTTAGGGATTCCATATCTCTCAGCTTAAATATAATTCTGAGACATTTATTTTGAAGAAGAAATGTTGATTCAACGTTTACCGAATTGCCCCAAAATAGTATACCTTAATCTTAAACCTGTTAGAAATACTTTTCAGCATTGAAAAAAGCTTTACTCGTATAATCTGTTCGGAAAGAAAGAAGAGTCGTGGAATGTATTGGGCCCCATACATTCCACGACTCTTCTCTTTTCGCACAGTCTCTATACTCGTAGCTTCTACATATAGACCGGAGGTCTGTAATAATGTCTTCCATTCCATTGTCTTTGTTTTATTATCAATGAGTACATTGAGTACCTATTGCATTTGTCTTTGCAAGTTTTGATTTACGGGCACAGGCACGTACGGAAAACTTCACCGCGGTCGTGACTGCGGCTTGGCCAATTTTTTTATCTAAATCCCTAAGGGGTTTCCCCTTGATATCCCATTGAGTAAAAACTGAAACCAATGAAACCTATCTTGAATCAACGGAAATCCCCAAAGTCTGCACAGGCATCGCTACGTGTTAGATTTCTTCTAATGAGTAATGACTTATGTACCTACCTACATACAGTTATACATATTTAATCGGATTGTTTCAATGAAAGCCGGCTGCTAAAATTACATAATGATTATAGTGCTATGTCTAAATAACAGCATAATCTTATTTAGCTCCAACATGATGCCTCTAACTTAAGTGTATGTTTTAAAGTGTATGTATATGACTTAAATAGGTAGAAGTAGTAACTAGTAGAAAGTAAAGATTAAACAACTTTATTATTAAAGTAAAATATAAAGAGAAAGATAATGTATGTGCCTCGTTTTCAGTTAGAGGAAATGATATAGCATGCAATCACGCCCAGTTCTCCAGCCTAGCGCGGTTCGCTTCATTGTATTTGCTGGTCTCGTTTTGTAATTTAATTACCCTTTGGCCTAAGCGAGTACGTCAATTATGCATCGTTCGCTTTAACAACCATCTCGGCTACTCTCCTGTACCTACAAGCGGATTTTATAATGCTGAATTTTCTCTGCCACGATGAATAGGTTCCACTTACAAAAATACTTCGTTCTTTCGTTTACTTCTTATTAAATTTAATTTCAAACTACGAAAATAAATCTATGAAAATTTTAAGGAACCTGACCGTAGGTATGTCCCTCACTTATTAGCTCGCTTTTCGAATACAAATTCGTGAAGGTTTCTTTTTTTATTAAATTTAGTAAAACCAATCTGATTTGTAAAAAAATATAAAATACGCGTGGAAAAGAACAATTGAAATGAACTACTCATCCAACGTTAATCAAAATTAGAACAAAATTACAAGACAACGGTGATAATTTTTTTTTACGGGTATTGACATAAGGTTATTAAGGTAATTTCCTTTCAACTGGCACAAAAGTTTTAAAAATCGGTAGATTCGTGAAACATGTAGATTTATTATATTTAATATATATGTTTTTTCATTTTTTTAAGACGGCTCGGATCCTTTAATACGAATTTATGAGTGCTTGTAAAATATCGTTTAATTGTATCTCTACAATCTATCACCGTACAAAACTGCTTGATTCTATTTCAAAATGCCGTTTTTGGACAAAAAGCTCCATAATTAGTACGACTATAGTGAGTTAGATCAGATTTAAAATTATTTATTTGACCAGGTTCCTAGAGTTGTGCCAAGATAACTCTGCATAGACATTGCGATCACATATGGTTCAGCGGTTTAAGCGTGAAGAGGTGACAGAGAGATAGACATACATACTATCTACTTCCGCATTCATACTATTAGTAGGGATTAGTCCCAAGTGTTTCTGTGTCGTAAAACTAGGTTCTGCCCGCGACTTCGACAGCTTCGTCTACGTACGCGTACCTACTCTTACTACAAAGCAACATCCATATCCATACCTATATGTCACAGGGAAATGATCAAAACAGAGATTTGAAATATAATCAAGCCACGCAGGATGTTAAAGTGGCCAATCCATTTTATCATCTGCCTAGAAAAAATCAGTCATTTGATCAAATCCCTGAATAGGTTTACTGACTTGAAGAAACTAACTCGAAAAGTTAACTCAGCTTATTATTTCACTAGGCACCGATTTGACCAATGCTCAGTACCCCTAGTGCACATTTATTCGATGGCGTAACGTGACGTACGCGTTTACGTTAAATCTCATTTTGTATGTGATTTTGAGTTTTCAAAACGTTCCGCTTGGCGCGCTGTGTCTAAATCCCATACTAAATGAGACAACGCAAACGCGTACGTCACGTTTCAAAATCGAATAAATTTACACTAGGGGCTCTGAACGCGCGTATCGTATTACACACACATAGGTATTACTTGATCCGCATGTTACTACCGGCATTGGAGCACCATTCCTCTGTCACGATATTCGCAGAGATGAGGTGGCGTCTCCGAAATATCATGTTCGCTCGTTTCACTTTGCACAAAAGGTGTATAAACAGTTTTTAAAAACCAAAAATAGACTATTTTTCGAATGAGCGAGCGAAGCAACGTAAAGTTTTTACGTTCAACTTGGAACACAAGACTGGCTAGGGGCACGTCCCGGCATATCGATGTTTTTAAGCTGAGATCAGAGGATAGTTTGATGAACAATAACTTAAGTAGATTTGTTCTATTTTAAATGTAATTGGGTAAACGTATAGTTGACGGCATTATATGTTTGTCATTAAATTGTAAGCAGGCTCGAACAAGGGCTTTTGGAGCTAGAAAAACCTAGAAGACCAAAAAGCTATTTACATAAATGAAAAAAAAACCCGCATGACACGTAACCGTAGTTTTTTTTTAAATTAAAGACAAACTAGAGTTTGCCATATTGTCGATATCAAGTAAGCGCGAGATTTGTAATGTATTGAATAAAACGTCATCTCAACTGATGATATAAATATTAGAAAACAAATCAAATTGATTTGATTTTCAGAGTTGCTCGAATTTTGAACTTTCGGGGCGCTTTCAAATTGTTACTTGTTACCGAGAAGTTAAAGGAATCCAGACTGGGATCGATCGGACTTGTCATCGGACAGGACTGACAGGAGAGACATGAAGGAGTTAGACCTGTCCTGTGACGACGTTTATAAGCGAACAAATTGAAGTCTCAATATTAGGACAGCCGTCCCCGTGTAAGACTGCGTTTTCACCAGAGATGTGCGAGAATGCGTAGCGATATACCTATGTGTTTGTAAAGAACCAATATACCTAATCACTTCATTTACGTATGCTTGCTCTCTATGATGCCTTCAAAAATGAATGATATGTGTATAGATAAACTGATTTAGCTGTGGGTAGTAAAAAATCGCGGCTAAAGTGTTACTTCAAATATAAATAAAAATAATACTATTTCATACTTTCGCACCCGCAAATATTAGTTTAAAAGACCTCCTGGCTATCTATCATTATTGGCTATGTATTAGTAACTGTAGGCATTTAATACGGGGTCAGCCCCAATAACACGACAGCCAAGCCTATGGCTCCGTCCAAACACTGAATGGGCAAAATCCGAACTTAATAATTATCGAACCTGCTCAAACAATTCCAAGAGAATTGATTGAGAAATGATGCCCGCAGAGGAAGATAAACGGAGACAGTCACAATAAAAAAAAACGGACAAGTGCGAGTCGGACTCGTGTTCTAAGGGTTCCATATATCACGCCATTTTTTTTTTGATCGGATCTAAAACCTAATGTAACAGTGTTATATAAGTAATGAGCTACTGAGACAGATCATAAAGAAATCACGTTTTTTTTTTGCATGGAGGCCTCCTTAATTTTTACTTCGGTTTTTTTTTTCAAATGTCCCATATAAACGTTATTAATATAAAGCGCGCTTAAAACGGTGACGGTATCGAATCATGTATTTGGGTCTTCTTTCGACTATTACCTACTGTTTAGTCTAGGCGCACACTAGCTGCAAGGCACGGCAGACTCGCACTGAATATTGCCTCGGCGTTTTTAGGTACGTCTCCGGCTGCCGAGACAGCCTGAAGACTGCCGAAACTTCCGAATGCCTTGGCGACCTTGGCGTCTTTAGATACGCCTTACTCTACCGAAGTAACCCGACTACTAACACCCCTAAGGCATGCCAAGGCTGCCAAGCCTTACCAAAAATTTAGAAGAATCTGTTTAATGTTGAGTCTGTTGACTGGTCTGTCATTTTTCGATTTCTTCGTGTTCCTTATTCACACAACTTTCCTTATTTGGAAATAATCCGAAAAGCCTTTGTGAAATATTCCTGCTTCACGCCGATACATGGAATGAATGTAATCAATAATAATCTGTATGTAATACTGGTAGGTTTGTAAGTAGATGTGTGCTATCCAGACTTAAGTACACCTAATCGTCCTAAGCTCTTTTTGGGATAGCTATAGTAGCATCCATGTAAAATTGTACACAGCGTTTAGAGCCTAAAACAATTTTCATACAACACATTGTTAACGTTAAATACCGCTAAATATGTAGTAGTCTACTGTTTATTTTACACTTTTAGGCTTGGCCCAATTTAAGAAAAAATTACACGTGATATTTCCTTAGACCCCCCTCCCCCCATGCTAATCATTCGTGATGTTTTTCAGACCCCCTTCCCCCTTACTTAGTATGACGTGATTATAACCCCTAACAGCAAAAGCTTTATGTCATTCGATTGGTTTCTGTGAGTTTACCCAACGATTTTATGGCCCGTGAATTTAGAAAATCTCGCATCGAAAATAAAATTTTCTTACTAAACACCAAAATCTATGGGCAAAATTTAACGGTTTCTGGACCTTCTTTGTATAGTAAACTTAGTAGGCGTAAACTCACCCAGAAAACCCTATTTTCGAATGTAATTTTCAATTTCAATTTCATTTATTGAGAGACCAACTGAGATCAATTATTGTTAGTAAAAAATGTATATCTTAAAATATATGATTAGTACTATACACAATAAATTAATGATGATTAAGAATAAATAAATTAATTGAAATTGAAAAGAAGTGAAACTAAATCAAACAGAATACAATAAAAACAAAATTCGATCAAATAAAAATAAATACAAATAAAATAATGTGCAGGTCAATTTTATTTCCGAGATAAAATGATATAGCCATGGAATTGGTATATTTTACCTAACATCAAATGAGGTAGTTCTGTTTTTTTAATATGTTGGTAGTGATGAAATGGTAACAACAAATCCAAGTGTTCGACATTGAAAGCCCTTGGGATCATTGTAAAGTACATGAAAATCCATTCAATTTTAGAACTTTTTCAGTTTTTGTAAAAAAAAAAAACCACCGAGAACCGGAGTTACGGCAAAAGTCACTATGCAGACTTTCAAGAACATGAACACAGCTAAACTGATCATATCCGCTATAATTTTCATTAAATGTATTTCTTAAGCTCTACTTCCACGATTTTTTTCATATTTTTTGGACCTATTGTTCAAAAGTTAGAGGGGGGGGGGGACACATTTTTTTTCTTTCGGAGCGATTATCTCCGAATATATTCACTTTATGTTGTATGTAATATATCACAAATTGTTGGTTGAAGACCCCTATTAGTTTTGAAAGACCTTTCAAACGATACCTCTCACTGTAGGGTTGAAGCAAAAAAAAAATCACCCCCAATTTACGTGTAGGGGAGGTACCCTAAAAAAAAATTTAGATTTTATTGTACGACTTTGTCGGCTTTATTGATTTATATATCCATGCCAAATTTCAGCTTTCTAGCACTAACGACCACGGAGCTAAGCCTCGGACAGACAGACAGACAGACAGACGGACATGGCGAAACTATAAGGGTTCCTAGTTGACTACGGAACCCTAAAAACGGAACTACCTCATTTGATGTAAGGCAACACCTCTTATTTGGTACGATTTCCATGTATTAAGAAGAGAACTATAAGAAATGCCCGGTAAAACCTCTTACAAATAATGTCAAAAACGTTACCGAAAACGGGACCCCCGTTGTTTTCATGTGGGCATATTTTAATATAATGTTTATATAATGGGTTATTGTTCCTACGTAAATTATAGCCCTTATCTGTACGAGTAATTTGCGCATGTACCGGTAAGTATAATGTGTTTAATATGTTCCAACTCACACTGTTATCCTACCAAAATACTTGGGAGTCCCAGATATCATGAATGTCGTTTGTACTAATGAATGGCCTTAGTTTGTGCAGTTCCCATTTAAAATTATGCGGAATTGAGCGACGAGAGACAGTGGATGGTTATACTGGCCGTAGGATGAGGACATACACGCGTAGGGTTATCAGATATCAGAAGTGATCTTGACATTTTAGGAATTTCGGTCCGTTGTCACGACTGGGGCCAGAATACGGAGAAGACATAGGATACTTAAGGAGAGATACGATCTCACGACTACAATGACTTACCTGAAATTATAATCCAAAATTAGGAATTTTGTCAGGACTTTTGAAATTAGTAGGTATCTAGTGACCCTATATACTACATACGTACAGCCCGGCGCGGCGCTGACGCCGACGAACGACCATGCGGCCGTTTGGCGCCGCCCCTGCACCGATAACCCCGGAACGTTGACCCCTTCACATTAGTGTTTACTAAACGCACTTACATGCTTCGCGCCCTTTATGTACCCACTTAGCTACAGATTAGAAACAATACATAGTCCACACCTAAACCAAAACCGCCAAAAATGTGTCATGAGCACAAGTTAAAAAAAGATTCAGCATATATACCCTATCTAACATATTTAAGACTAATCGCACATTGCATTTGCCCATAACAAGATACAATTTACACGGAACACGCACTTGAAAGCACTATTTATTACTCTACCTTAGCCTTACTAGGTCGACATGCAATGTGATGCAGAGTCAGCATAACCAGAGTATCACCTGTTAAGTCGCTACATAGTCGCGCGACATAGCATTTTCAGTCTCTAACGCACAGAACCTCTACTAATGAGAAGTGTAGTGATCTAGCGCACGACTCGCCTCTTGCACACACAATAAAACACATTTAAAACACATTCAAATATTATCGCTCTTCTGTTTTCGATGTCGAAGCAAAGAGTCACATGATAAAAGAGATGCAGCACAGTCTGCGCGTAACCATAGAAAAGTATCCATTATAGTAATTAATTTCTACTAGACTTTGAGGGCACAGGTCAGAGCGATATAAAAGTTATATTTGTCACAAGAATTATTTTTACCCTGGACTTTTATTGAGTCCGGTGACGCTCACTGATATGCAGTTGCTCTTTATCTCGCGGTTGACGGATTAAGTGTATTCACGTTATTCAAGTAAGTTAAATATGTCTGTGATCATAAATAGATAGCTGTGGGTCATAATGATACCGATGGCTAGACGTCGATTTAGGTACCTACTTACCTTAATAACTTATCTGTTTATTAGTTAGATCCAGGACGTTCTTAAATAACCAATTAACTGCTGTCGAGTATTTTTGATAAATCGTCATTAGATGATGATTAGGGTAAATAAACTTTGATTTGCATCTTTTCGAGTTCAAAGCAATGCAACTGATAGCTCCTATCACGACATGTCTGTAGGTATAATTGCTTTAACGAGTACCTACAACTACATATCAAATTACGAGTACGTAAAAGGACGATACAATTAATATACAATTTCGTTGTAACATAATTTTGAACAGACTCCAAAATTTCAAAAGGAGGAGGTTCTTTATAGGGTTACATACCTATGTTTTTACGAGCTTTTATTTAACTTGCATGTTCGTATGTAAGTAACTTTTTTTTTAAATCTTAAATTTGACCCAATTCCCGACTTCCAATGAAGCTGAAAATGCATACATATGTAAGTCCGGTGACAATGTATTATTATGGCACCGTCAAGCAGATCCGATGATGGAGACAGGAGGTGGCCATTAGGAACTAGTTCTGTGATAAAACAACGCAACCTAATTATGTTTTGGGTTTTTAGACTTGTCTTGATGAGTATTAGTTTCCTGTGGAAATAATAGTAGGTAGTCAGCGATAAAAGCTTGTACAAATAAATTGTTTTTTGACAAAACTTATTTTTAAGTTTGTTTCTTCAGAACTCCGTCATTTCTCAATCAATAATAATAATAATAATAAAATTCTTTATTGCACACTACATAAAAAACAGAAACAGAAATTGATAACATATACACATTGGTAGGTAACAACAGGCGGACTTATCGCTAAACAGCGATCTCTTCCAGACAACCTTCAGATAGTGAGATGGCGAACGAAGTTAACGGGTGGTGCAAAAAAATAAAAATAAAGAAAAAAGTAGTTAAAATACAATATAATACATATACTACACATATAAAGTTAAGATAGACTACATTATTACTATATACAAAAAAAAAAAAAATATATATATATATATATATATATATATACATATATAAATGACAAAGGAAGCCATAACAACGACAACGAGTTTAAAAGAATACGAGTATAGGACCTTCATGAAATCGTCAATTTTGAAAATTATTTTTTTAATCCTAGACTGAAAGTATACCTACAGATTAGTCCCATTATTGTCAAAATCCAGTTCTTATAATCGTGGGAGCTCATCAAATCTTATACAAGGTGTAAACAAAATAGTAGGGATCTGTTTAAGGGCATATTCGGTATCGTGTTTTGATTAGAAAAAGTAGAAGAAAAAATGTTTGTAGCCAAAAAATTTTGGCCCTTGGAGACTGGAGAGTTGGCCAACTTGGCTGCCCCATAACAAAAAAAAATTCGCGTCAAACATTTTTTCTTTTATATGCCCTTAAACCGATGCCCACTATTTTTGTTACAGCCTGTAGGCCTCCTGATGCTGCAAGCATTGTATATCTTTATACACGGTGTAACACGAGGAACTCATAAGATTTCAATAGTGTATTATATGATCACATTTAAAGACTAAAATGTCATATATTAATTTCTGGAATTTGCCTAGTGTCAGAGTTAATACCAATTAAAAAAAAACAACATCTTCGTATTGTTACTTACAAGAAAAGGTACCCAACTGTCCGGTTCCGATTTGATTTATATTTATATATGTTATAGAGTAGTCTAAAATAACGGACACGTATTTTTTATTAGCTGCCTAAACTCAACCTATTGGGAGAAATTGTCCTCCAAAGTACTAAATCATCTAACTCCTATAGAAAGTGATGCTCAAGCAGCTTGCTAGTTAATGGCTGGTTTGAGTATATGTTTGAAAGCAGCAAAAAATAATGAGCACGTGTTTTGTTATATGGGCTAAAACTCATTTTTTCCTTAAAAAATCGACATTCGAAGTTTTATAATATCTTATCGCTAAAGTTACACATAAAGACGGGTGTTTTTTTTAGGAAAACTTGAGTTTAAGCAGATATAACAAAACACGTGTACATTATTTTTTCCTGTCCTCAAACATATACTCAAACAAGCCATTAACTAGCAAGTTGCTTGAGCATCACTTTCTATAGGAGTTAGAAGATTTAGTAACTTTTTAGTACTTTGGAGGACAATTTCTCCCAATAGGTTGAGTTTGGGCAGCTAAAAAAAATACGTGTCCGTTATTTTAGACTACTCTATAACATATATAAATATAAATCAAATCGGAACCGGACAGTTGGGTACCTTTCCTTGTTAGTGCAAAACGCCTTTTTGATGGCGATGAATGCCATATAGGACGTAGTCTAAATAACCTTATTGATAGATGCAAAAAGTGACAAATAATACTTTGCGAAAATTTGGTTTTAAGAAGAAAAAAGTATAAATTCATTTCAAGTGACAGGTTTACTAATAGCATTTTATTTTTAGGTACAAATACTTTAAAAATATTTACATAAACATTTTTTCCTGTTTTTGCCCTGAGAAATGCGTGGTTAAAATCTTTCGGGTTCCTCGTGTTACGCCGTGTATAACTTGTTTGGACATGCCTTCTTCGTTAAGTTTGGTCAGCACAGGGGCGGCCTTAGCCTCTGCGAGGCTCCGGGCGGAAAATTTTTGCGAGGCCCCTGTTTTTAGTACTAAATAAAAAAATTGTTACGTCGTATCAGGGAAACGCTACAGTTCAAAGGATCCTTCAAGAGCATGGAGCTCGGTCGTGAACTAAGTACAGCGAGGCAGAAAGCCGTGCTTCACTTAGGACAGAAGATCCGGGGCATCAAATCTCCATAGACTGAGCTGCAGGAAAGCAGAGCTTGGAATCGAACTCGCAGAGTGAGCGAGGCCGTCGAGCTAAGCTCCGCAAAGATAAGGCCGGCAGTCCCGAATATGTAGAGTTTCCTGCAAGTCTGAAGTCGAGCTTCAGAAGAGCATAACTTGGAATTGGAATTGAACCAGTGGCCAAGTGTAAGCAAGACCGAAAGCCAAGTTTGGCTTAGTGTTTCAGTAAGACCTATAACTTTCCTGCAGCGCATTTAGGCGTGGCCAAAGGCCAAGTTACAGACAATAACCAATGGCCAAGTGTTTTAAAACGCAAGGTCTAAGGCCGAGCTCCACGAAGGACTGACGGACTTCCGCGAGAGGCCAAAGGTCGAGCTCTGAGAGCTCAGAGCTTGAAATCGGATAGACGGCCGAAGGCCCAACCGTCCGATCGAGGAGCGTTTCCATGCAAGGCCAAGCTGCAGGAGAGCATAGCCTGGACATTAATCAATATGATCTCGATTCTCTTGCTACTCAACCTTGAGTATAGCATGCAAGCGCGACTTGCGTGGATGTTTTGGGCCTTCAGACGTAAGCCCTTTTTTAAAATTTCATATTTCAGTCCTATGATCACGGCTGTGCAGTAAATCGGCATTTGGCCTCGGGCTGCACATTTCGGGCTTTAGGTCTGATGTAGAGCGTGCTCTTCGGTCACCTAGGGCCTTGAAGCTCATTCTTGTGATCCGCCAAGCATATCATCTTTCCATTGTGTCCGACTTCTGCTGCCCTGCATATCGCCCTTCGGCCTTTCGGTTCATTCTTAAACAATTAACCATTGTCATTTCCGAATTCAACCCTTCTCTGCCTAGGGCCTCGCACTATGGTGGTGGGTTCGCGAGGGCTGGAATCTCCCTCTCGCTGTCCGATTTTGGCATGCCAGCTTTATATCAAATTCATCAGATATTCCAAATTACATACGGCGGCGCAGCAAAACAAAATTTTAACTTAATTAAGAATGATTGCAAAAATATAGTAAGCGGTCGTGCCATGACATTTTTTTACAACAGTTATTTTTGCAATTAAACCCTCTTAGATCTTTTTACAGATGAAGAGTCTGTCTTAGATAACTTTTACACCGTCTTTGATTCTACTCGTGTTTCACGTAAAAAAACTACTCGGCCTGTTGCGCGAGGACCTCCGCAAGCGCGAGGCCCCCTCAAGCGCGAGCCCCCTGGCGGTTGCCCCGTTCGCCACCCCCAAAGGCCGCTCCTGGGTCAGCATGTTTGGTTTTTAAGCAAAATTATTATTAAGTTCTGATGATGGATTCCATGAGGAAATGAGAGAACTCAACTCTTATAAGCATACTTATAGTTTTTTTAAATTTTAATTTAAACTCAAGCCTTTGCATTTAAACAGTGCTTTTTGGTGAAATGAAACTCTTCCACAAAAAGTATGTAACGTCTTGGGGCTAATTGTAATTATAATGAGATACGATGAGATACATAGTTATTAATAATTTAAAAGGCATTTCTCACTGTTTTGGAAGATTTTTTTTTCTTTTAAAGATTATGTTCTTGCATCTTGATCTTAAGTTTACTGTTTTGTGTCATTAAATCGTCAGGTGACAAGCAAAACTCACTAATTATCACCACAAGTTCATAGCCATAATGAACCATATTACTACTAAAATAAGGTTGATTTTTGTTTAATATTTTTTTTAGTAATAAGTGATTTTGCTTGTCACCTGACAAAATGATGTAATTACAGATAGGATATATTCAACAATTCAACAACAGCTCGCACCACGCGTTCCTTTCCTCACCAACACTTTTAGGCTCACTCCAGCTCAGTTCAACTGCATTTGCACTGCATAACGCTTTTCATCTTCGTTGCGTTATGGTTATTTATAACAGCTGTTTCACGGTTTTAAAGAATGTTTTATTTTAATTACCAAAGCAGATTACCGAATCTGTTGGCAGACACTCCAGGCCAGGCACAAGCTGGACTGAACTGGAATTAGTCTGTACCTACCGTGTGTTGAACTTGTCTTCAACCGGGATCAAGGCCCTAACTATGTCGAATCAGCGTTGATTAACTACTTTATTAGCTCATCATAATCAGTTTAAGAGTTACACTTATCGGTAAATCATCTGGCAGCTATCCACCGCAAGTTTTGAATTTGAGATATTCAATGAATATCTCAAATGATATTGAGGCCCTTCGGGTATTCAATGAATGAATGCAGTGTTTGTTATTTTCAGCGAACTGCCAGAGAACGCGTTCACAAGGCTAGACCTGGTGGACTACTTCAGCGTGTCGGACAACGCGCTGGCCGAGATCCCGCGCCACGTGGTACGGCATCTGCCGCACGCCAAGACTCTGGACCTTTGCCGCAACAAGATCTCCAAGCTCACCGAGGACGACTTTAAAGTAACTATTTCTACTATTAATACAAATCAAAAATGCCCGAATAACATAAAATAATTTAATCTTTTCCCCTATGAAAGAAGGGCCGGGCCTTCAATTAATTGTAATTATGATTGCGGGTAAAATGGTAAATAAGCAATTCGTGAAGAGACGTAAACAATATTTAATTTATGAAAATATGTTCCAGGACTTACAAGAACTCGAACACTTGTTAATAGCTAACAACGAGATATCAAAGATCGAGCGGCACGCTTTACCAAAAGCCCTGAAGCACGTTCATCTTGGAATCAATAGCCTGAACAGCCTAAACGGTGCGCTCAGAGATCTGGACGAGTTGGAGTGGATATTCATTAACGCTAATAACCTGAAATCCCTCGAGAATGAATTACCAATAGTAAGTACCTATAATAATTAGTTAATAATAGACGAAAACTACGTAAAACGATATAAACCTGAATAATATGAACTTCCTAACGCTATGTCATATTCTTAGTCGAATATTGAAATTTGTTAAAACTAGTAGGTCTCACTTGTTCATTGTGCTCACAATTTTTACAGAGATCAAAAAAGATATCCTTCATACATGCCGCACAAAACGACCTGCAAAGTTTGCCCAAGGACCTAAGGCAAATGCCTACGCTAGACTCCCTATTTTTCTACGACAATAACATCAAACTGTTGGATGGGGCTCTGCAAAAATCTCGAAAATTAACAAAGATCAATCTTTCATTTAATGAAATTGAAAGCGTAAGTATCAATGCTATATTTTTATATTTCATTAATGGTCATGTAATGACTTGGTATTCTTACTTGTATTACCCAACGCAAGATTCTTATCTATTTCCATATTTTTTCAGTTGGCTGAAGATGAATTTGCGGAAGCTGAAGTTTTGGCGTATCTCGACATTTCGTACAATCAAATTAAATCACTCAATGGTTCGTTGAGAAGCCTTAAGTCGTTGCGCTATTTGAACCTAACGCATAACTCTTTAATAGAGTTCTCTCTGCAAGAAATTAAAGGTTTAAAGAAATTAGATGTAATCGATTTTTCGCATAACAAAATTAATCACATCACTGGAAACATGGAGGTAACTGTAATGTTAAATGTTAATTTTGTAATATTATGCTATCGTTTGCCGGACATAATGTATGAATTTAACTTCCTCTAATTTGATTTTCAGAACCTAGTCGACGTTGAAACGAAAGTGCTGGAGTTGCGCCTGGATCACAACCATCTCGTAACCCTCGGGGGCGCTCTAGTAGGGTTCCATGGCCTCATGAGACTTAACCTGAGCAACAACCAGCTGCAGCAGATATCATCGGACGACCTCAATGGCCTGGAAGACTTGAAAGTTCTCGACTTATCGTTTAACGACATCGCCACCCTGGAAGAAACTTCTAAGGTTTGTCATACGCACGCACTTAAACAGGAATGCTAAGCGAGCTAATGCGAAATTCGTTTTATTTAATTCATACCGTTTTGCCTCTGTGTAAATCCTATATTTTTACCTTTCAGTCATTTTTGCCATCTCTTGAGGAGCTAATCGCACACCACAACAACGTCAGTGCCCTCGACAAAGACTTCCACGGGCTCCCGTCGTTGTGCATGGCAGATCTGTCGTACAACAAGATCCGCTCCATCAATTACGATCTCGTGTCAAAAACGCGGTGTACCATAAACGGTGTACCCAGTAAACTGAAGATATACCTTCAAGGTAAGCGCACACGTTAACTTTTGAGATACAGAGAAATAAACAATAAAGCACGAATCCAGAAGATTCTAATTGCCAGTGTAATTGTTTAACTAAGCATTTAGATTAATTCCTGTGATTTTGTGCCGGCACTACCCTAATAATGTGTACGACCTATTACTCGTATTTTAAAAACTTTTAAGCGTTATTCTATTCCGTGTTTAATTTTTAATCTGCAAAAGCTATGCGACTTGGCATGTCACTTTACACAATGCATTAGCGATTAACTAGTTAAATTTGTATATGTGTTTTATATGCGCTTCTTTTGCGACTTGAAGATATTTGAATCGGCTTAGTATGTAATTTTGTATTTATATTATTTATCAACGGTTTGAACGCCAAGATCTCAAAGGCGTCGTCAGTTAACGTACTGATAGCGCCGACGTACGCTATCAAAGCACCCTCGTACTTTCAAGTAAGGTTAATATTTGTTAGCTTTCCAATGATGATGGCGTGTGCGTAATATACAAATATGAATAATCACTGGCGATCAAAAGAGATATAGGCTGGCTGCCCCATGTTTTTAATAACACAAAACAATAGTGTTTTACAAAAAACAATCCCTCCTCCTTAGAATCATACTTAATGTTATTGATAATATTGTAGAAGAAAAAAAAAATTATCATTGTTCAAATGTTTTAAGTCCCTAACGTAGGTACAGTCAGCGTCATCAATAGCAGCGGAAGAAATTACGCACCAAATGTATCTGGAGTACTCTTCCAAATAGAGATATACATATGTCTACTGTTCGCGTTCAAAAGTATTTATCACGGTCTAATTGTTCTACATACATAATCTCTTTTTGTTAAGTTATTGAAGAATGGTGAGATACCTTTGACGCGTAGTCTGGTTCATTACTTTTGATGCTGACTGAACGTGGTCTGAAACTACTGCATTTCTTTCGTGCTTTAGCAATGTTTGTTAAATGCAATAAATTATATTTAAAATTTATATAATAATACCTAAGAAATGTCATTATCATTACAGATAATCCGGTGTTATGCGACGAACGGATGAATGAGATGGTTATGATGCTGGAGAATCTGAACGCTCGGGTGAGCGGGTCGTCGACGTGCCTGGGCACGCAGACGGCGGCGCCGCTGCTCAGCATGCGTGCTCTGAACGACGTGGCGCCGCGACAGGACGCCGCCGTCATCGTGGTAGCGCATCTGCTGCCGCACGATGACCAGCGCCCGCTACCGCCCACGTACCGGCGCGTCGGCGCCCTCATCGGCCACGTGCTCCCCGAGCACGAGGGCGGGCTGCCCGTGGTGGTGGAGCCTCCCGTCACGCTGCCGCCCACCACCAACGTCGTCGTCAAGTGGCCCGACGACCAGCACCCGCACCCGCTCGCGGATCTGCGCCTGCGCGACCTCAACGCGCCGGCGCAGTGAGCCGCACCCACCTTCGGGAACTCAGTGCTGCGCCCTAACAAACGTACTGATACCGACCCCGGCCCGAACAGGGCAGTGACTCTAACTCGGCCGAGTGCACTAATTATTATATAACTACCAAAAGTAGCTACTTCCTACATTTTTAGAGCTGAGATGTATATAAGTAGTAGTATTTTTATAGCCACTGATGACGCATTCTACTGATTTAGCTATAATACGCAGCGTCAATTAAGTGGTTATAATGTGCGAGCACGTAAGTAATAATAAGTGTAACAACATGAATACTGCCCGCAGGACGGTTCGTGAAGAACCGTTTTCGAGAAGCGCCAGTCGGGCTACAGGCGTCAGATGCTTTGCCAGCTCTTATGGAATAGATAGAGCCTATTTACGCCTGGCGTACAGCCCAAGTGGACTCACTAGAATATGTATACATATTAAAATGTTGTACCGAAGAGCTTTTAAGGGTAAATTGACCAAAAGTATAGACAGGCCCTGCAGCACTCTACGTCTCAAAAACAAATTGGTTGTTTATTTTTATAGAAGAATTCTTTAGCGGAGATATTATGTGTGACATTATTAAAGTAAAGACCCCTGGACTACATGTGGTTGTGGGCACAGATGGTAATACTTGCATTCATATGAATTATCCCACCTGTTCCCGCCTCGTGTGTGGCGGCGGGAACAAATGGGAATACACCCGAAATTAAACTAAAGACCCCTGGACTACATGTGGTTGTGGGCACAGATGGTAATACGTGCATTCATATGAATCATTCGCATCTTTTCCCGCCTCGTGTGTGGCGGCGCTCAAAGGGGCGGGAACAAATGGGAATACACCCAAAATTAAACTAAAGACCCCTGGACTACATGTGGTTGTGGGCACAGGTGGTAATACGTGCATTCATATGAATTATTCCCATCTGTTCCCGCCTCGTGTGTGGCGGCGGTTACGTGGGGCGAGAACAAATGGGGATACACCCGAAATTAAACTAAAGACCCCTGGACTACATGTGGTTGTGGGCACAGGTGGTAATACGTGCATTCATATGAATTATTCCCATCTTTTCCCGCCTCGTGTGTGGCGGCGGTTACGTGGGGCGAGAACAAATGGGAATACACCCGAAATTCAGGTAAATCAGATACCGGAAATGTTACAATTTAGTAAGGTTTTCAAGGTTTGAATAAAATGTATCATCGAAATTACGTAAGCGTGAAAGTTAAGAACGAACCTTAGGGCTCCTCTACACGATGGCCCATCATACGCCAGTCAAAGGACGTAGCTATGCAGTGGAATGAGATAGCAATATCACTTGCTCCCTTTAACGCATAAATGCGTCCCTTGGACTGGCCTACGCTGGGCCATCGTGTAGAGGAGCCATTACTGTCAGTGTCATCATTAATAAACACTAAACAGAGTGTCAGTGACACTAGAAAACCTGGAACTGCTCACAAAAAAAACTAGCAACTTTTTCTACTGTCAGCATACTTGCATATAATTAAAGGGATTTAAATGTTTAATTATAACATACAAGTTAATACCTATCAGGTCAGTAATATAGTAATGCAGAAATATAAATTATCGGCCAGGTACCATGGCCATTAACAGACTGAAAAATGTATCTACCATTCAGTTCACGGAAATTAAAGGCCCTGGGAGCCTAGGATTTGGCTCTGGATGGATGGATATAAATACTTTTGGCTTTTGCTAAAATTGTAAGGATTCATTACTCCTCAAATATTAGGAAATTAGTACAGAAAAGTATTTTAGTCAAGTACAGAAAATAACCTAATTCTACGTAAAATGTATCAATGTCTTATTGCTCGAGAATAATATACAAATGCGGATTTTTTTTTAATTACTTTGACTAGACTGACCTCATCTTAGTATGTTCTTTTTTTTTATGAGTCACCAAAGGCTTGCAATGATGGAAGAAACCAAAGATTTAATTCTCATGCATTTCCCCGCAAGAATTATATTATCTAAATTATGAGAACATTCAATGAAGTAAATCGTTACAGTAATATGGTAAGTATTTAACTCAGTTGACATTGTCGAATTTTCTTGAAGGGGAATGGAAAAATAATTTATGTAACAAATATTATTACTTAGTTTAAGCTTAAATATTTTATTAGTGTTATTTATACTGTCGATTAACAATAGCTTTAAGAGAGTAATTAGATACGATACCGCCAACGCCGAAATAATTAATTCGAGTTGAAGTAAATATATAAAATTAAATGAACCGAATAACAAATACCTATACATGTACCTAATCTAAAAAAAATCTGTATCTGAAAATGTAACTATATCAATATAAATGAAAACCGTGGTCCGGAGCTCATTACTCCAAAATATAATTATTAACCTTGTATCTACTAGTTGTTGTTTCGAATAAATAAAAGTTCAAAATGCTCAATTTATTCTACCCTCACCTCTAGCTGGAACCTACGCACACTGGCGTTTATTGCTGGCAAGCCACACAAAGTCCCATGGGCTAGCCAGTGTTCAGAGTGCCAAGACTTAACGTCTAGTATGAAGACAGATCTGCGGTGGGTAACATTCGAATATAAGCTTAGTACTTGGATTAAGGTGGTTCGACTAGGTTACCCAAAGCTTAAACCTCACTAGATGGCACCACAATTGCAAATTTTGAGTTTTAATTTTTTTGTGGAGTAGTCTTGGTATTTCTATACTGTAAATTATGTTTAGCGCACTCTTTAAATAAATATTGAACTATTAAAACAAACATTGAACACTTCATTGTACAAAAACTACCCCTTAATGTCGACAGAATGTTTCTTGACTCTATTTCTAAGTATCACTCACACATTCAAACAGTCGTACTGGGATCCTTGTAGTAGACAATTTGGCACAGCGTGAGTAGGCTTCAATAGCGTTGCGGTATGTACGTTGAAATACATGCAAGAGGATGTGGGTTCGAGACTCATTAATTTTTTTTTTATTATCAGTATTATCAAGTACCTATTATTAATAAATTATTTTATGAGAAATATGAGCGTTTTTCCATAAAAATATTAAAAATCTGATTCTCACACATCATGATATTTTTGGGTTCTTCCAACTCAGAATCACTAGCATAATCAATCCTCGTACTATAGAAACGCGAAAATTTGTATTGAAATTTTAGTTTTACACTGAAATTTCTTTCACACTAAAATGTGACGTAATGGTATGGATATTTTAGGATATCTTTTTTTAATACTAGGGTGGAGAAGATTCTAAGTAGAATGAACCTAAGAAAGTCCAAATTTGTAAGTCAGATTTTCCGGTATTTTTTTCAAAAAAAAAAACGCTGGTTTGGTCTAAAATTAAAGCAATCCCTTACTGCCCAGCCTTTAAAAAAGTAGGTACTATTTTACAGTAGAATTAAAACATTTTTTTACGATACATTTAATTAAATTACAGTGAGTTACAAAATTGCATGGCGTTCTATTTATAACCATTATAAAAAGAAATGAGATATTTACCATTTTTGTTTATATTATTGATTTCCCGATATTTTGACACAACTAGGTTTCACACAATGCCTATTGCCTAGAGATAGAAAATTATTTATTTATTTTATTTATTGTCAATTTCATTCAACGGATCACATCATATCCAATTTATGTGTTTATGTATTGCATTGTTTTCTACCTAGTTGGTTATTAAATTCTGTTACTGCAATAATCTTTATCTACATAAAATATACCAACGAAAGTTAAATAAAGTATATATTAAAATGAAGTACACAAAATCAGGAATTACATATGACAATATTATTCAAAATCGCCTCCTCTGGCTTTGACACAGGCCCTCAAACGACGAGACCAGTCATCAATAGCGGTACGCACGATTGTCATGTCTAATTCCGTCACTGTCTTAACTATGGCCCGCTTGAGGGAGTTAAGATTTGTGTGGGGTTTAGCACAGGCTTTCTCCTCAATAACCTGCTATATGGCATAATCCAGGGGGTTAAGGTCCGGGCTGGAGGACGGCCAGTCTTCGTGGGCAATAAAGTCAATTTTGTTCCTTCGAAACCAGTCTTGAGTTGTTTTTGCCTTATGTGCAGGAGCTGAGTCCTGTTCAAAGATCCATGGCTGGTTTTGAAATAGGGTGTGGCTTAAGGGCTTCACTATTGGTTCGAGAACGGTTTCCAGTTTCCGGTTTTCACACCTTTTTCACAGAAATGAATCTGTGTTAGCCCTGAGTATGACATACCCAAAATCATGTTTGGCGGGTGCCCACATTTGTGCAACGCAATAGGGTTGTTTCCATCTACAAATCTTAGGGCATAATTGTATCCCAATAAATTCTTTTGGATTATAAGAACATGTTAAACTACTTTTAGGGGACCTGTAATGACCATATTTTTGTAAATATTGAATTTAAAATATCTTTTGGCACACGTCACGTGACCAAACTCGAAACGTCATTGAAGATTCTGAAGACGTCACAACTCTCGGAT
Organism: Cydia pomonella; assembly: GCF_033807575.1. NCBI lineage: Eukaryota > Metazoa > Arthropoda > Insecta > Lepidoptera > Tortricidae > Cydia > Cydia pomonella. Next base: position 12,234,018 of record NC_084703.1, on the reverse strand, counting down.
TGACACTGTTGACAGTTAGGCGATTAACAACAAATGACAAATATCAGTTGACAGTTCGTATCTTCTACGTGTGTATGTAGTTATGTGTCAAACCATAAACTGTGACGTTACACAATTTTCAAAGAGCGTTTTGGGCGCGAAAGCATCTGTCAAAATATATTTTGTTAATTTAACATATTTAAAGCCGTTTTTAGTATAAAAGCTGAATTTTAAGGCAACTTTTAGTTAATATATAAAGTAATACAAGCGTTTCAAAAATTGGAATACGATTCTCTTTTAGGCCCCAATTCATTATAGATACGACGAGATAAGCGTTATGTGTGGTATATAATTATATCTCACAAATCCCCCACATTATGTCATTTTTTATTTTATCGGTAGCATTTGTTTTAACGGAAATAAAGAGGTTGCAAATCAAGTAACAGAACTTCAGAACAGATATATCATTTGATATTTACCAGTCGCTTTTCGGTGAAGGAAAACATCGTGAGGAAACTGGACTAATCCCAACAAGGCTTAGTTTTACCCTCTGGGTTGGAAGGTCAGATGTCAGTGGCTTTCGTAAAAACTAGTGCCTACGCCAAATCTTGGGATTAGTTGTCAAAGCCTACCCCAGGCTCCATTGAGCCGTGGCAATATACTGGGACAACGCTAGGAAGAAAGAAAGAAATCGAGTAACAGAACTTAGTAACCAACTAGGTATAATAGTTATGATGTAAATGTCCATATCATGTTGAAGTCATATATTAGCCAACTAATTATTCAAGATCAATACACGTAGCTCCCTTAGGTATTCGCCTAAGTACCTACAATCTCGGGCAAAATTGAGTTTTATAAAAGTGAACTAGTTTCTAGGTCATATTTTCTATGAATTGGTCATATTTGTAGACTCCAATTACAGTTACACTTTTCCTGGTTTTTCGTGGACCAGAATATCGATGATTTTTGTAACTTGATTTAGACGTTGCTATCATTTTCAATCCAAAAACACATAAAATCACAATTCAGAACATGCGGCAGCGTTGTTTTTTATCAAGTACCTCAAGCACCTGGGCGGCTACCGGGAAAATCAAAATTCGTCAATTTTGGGCATTTTTCTCTGTCACTCTAATTACGTCTTAGTTAGAGTAAACGAGAAAGATCCCCGCAATTTGCGAATTTAGGTTTTCGCGGTAGGCCCCCAGGTCCTGTCAAGTTTCAGCAGTGTTGCCAGGTGAGCGGAAGAGAATTATCGTACTTGAGTGTCGATATTATTGTACCGTTGAAAAAAATATCGTACGCTAATCAAAAAGGCAGCCCCTAAAAATGTCTAGCAAAATAAGCTTAAATTTCCAATTAATAATAAAAAAAAGACAATTTTCGTCTAAATTGCGCAAAAAATCTGTTTATGTTTGTGTATTTTTGGGATAGACTCAAACGGTATACAGGAAATTGAGACATTTTAAACTTTAAACTTACATAAAGGAGCCGAACACCCAAAAGATACAAATTTTAGCCTATTTCTGAGAGAAAGTGTCATATTTTGCTTCAAATTACTAGACTTTTAAGGTGGCATCATCCAAGGGCTGAAATTATAGTACTTTAGTACGATAATGCTCTTTGGAACATTACGTCATACCGGGGCCCAAATTATCGTACATGTACGACAATTATTGTACGCCTGGTCACACTGAGTGTCAGTGTCGACAGAGTCAGCTATAAACGCGTCAAACATCGCAACGTCGCGCCGATGGCCGTCCGAAGCATGGAGTGGCAACGCCGCAATGTATTTGTACACGACATTTGTCACACACACATGAGTAAAATTTATAAAAATATAACGTTGATTTTTGCATGATTTCTGTATGAAACAAAGTTTTTCTATTAATTTAGCGCAAATGAATATTCGAAAGTAGATAGATGCGCAACTATTTATGTAATAATATTGTGTAATTAATTAATAAATAGCGATTGTTTTTTGTATGAAAATCGAACCACCTTAAGGTCGCAATATTACTAGCCGGGAGATTACAGGATCGATCAAAGGACCAATTTGCAAAGCCGTGTCGCCATATTTAACACTAGAAGGTATATTCATAATAAAACTTACGCGATAAAATAGACAGCATGATATCCCACGTAGCACACCCGTGATAGATGCAATGGGAACTTAGTAAAATAGGTTAATAAGTCTTCAATAAGATTCCATTTGAGGTTTTCCACGTCGACTTCTCTTATTCAATCTCACACGTAACATTCTAAAACGCATAAAAATAATTAAAAAAAACTGAAATATATCACTGGATCCTCATAATCCGGTATACGCGGTGGTAAGCGGTCGTCGTAGCGTATGGACGCTCGCAGCCCTAGCCCTGTGACAGGGGCGAGCGCAAATAGGAAGGAATCAGACGGGAATACACCTATATGTTGTTCTATTAGCCTTAAGAGGAAAGTGGACGACCGCTTTCTATTTATTCCTTTTAACTATTAAAAAAACTCCAAAAATACTAAAAAGGGGCATTTTTAGGGGCAAATTGTGTAGAAATATTTTCCATAATGTCAATATCAACAGGGGAAAATGGGGACTATGTTTGTATGGAGAAGTATAATCATACACTTTCCTGTTAAAAGCTCTAGTGTATCCTCATATGATGGAAATGCAATCCATACTTACTTAGTTGGGTCATAAAATCTGTCAAAAAGGTTTTGACTGATATATTTATACATATAAGTACATTGACTAGCGCTGCACTGGTCGTTTATTAGTGTAGGTTTTAAGGTTCTGACGGAAGATCAGCGCTGTGGTCTCCGCAGCATTTATGCTGAGTCAGCGCCTATTCTTTACCACAACACATGTCAATCTAAAAATCTTCTTCTTCCTCGCGTTGTCCCGGCATTTGCCACGGCTCATGGGAGCCTGGGGTCCGCTTGACAACTAATCCCAAGATTTGGCGTAGGCACTAGTTTTTACGGAAGCGACTGCCATCAGACCTTCCAACCCAGAGGATAAACTAGGCCTTGTTGGGATTAGTCCGGTTTCCTCACGATGTTTTCCTTCACCGAAAAGCGACTGGTAAATATCAAATAATATTTCGTACATAAGTTCCGAAAAACTCATTGGTACGAGCCGGGGTTTGAACCCGCGACCTCCGGATTGCAAGTCGCACGCTCTTACCGCTAGGCCACCAGCGCTTTACTAATCTAAAAATAAGACACGTAATACATTGTTATTGATATTAGTGTCAAATTGTATGTTACTTTTTCTTTGTCTCTTGTCAATTTTCTTTTTCTCTTGTTATTTGTTTGTGTCACAAAGCATGTAAGTTGTGGTTGAATAAAGATTTTATCTATCTATCTATATATATATATATATATATATATATATATATATACATATATCTATATATATATATATATATATATATATATATATATATAGTCCTCCTCATCGATTTCGATGACGGCGACCTCAGCAATTATGGATTACGCCGATTATGGGCCCTAATGTGGTTGGCCAGGCCGAACTTGGTCTTAAAGACTCTTTTGCAGGTGTTACAATATAGTTGACCAGACGCGTTGTATGTATACGTGTAAGAGGGCTTCGGTCTCTCTTTACGTTGTTGGCGTTTGGTATCTAAGGCATTGAGGCGGTTTTCCTCAAACGATTTGATGTGGTTAAAAATGGTGGACCGCCAAGATGCTCTGTCTGCAGCAAGTTCCTCCCAGCGCTCAGGGTTGATGTTGCAAACATTCAGGTGTCGTTTGAGCACGTCCTTGTAACGCAGATGCTGACCGCCGTGCTTGCGTTTGCCTTCCACCAATTCAGAGTAGAATACGGTTTTGGGCAACCGGCGACGACGGTTTTGACTGATAAAAAAGCAATAGATTAAGATCCCTTATTATTCATATGTATGGGTTGAAAGCTTATTTAATGCTGAATTACTTACATTATAATTAAACTTAATTTGCAGTCTCAGTTTTTCACAATTCTATGTAATATTCTGAAAAATGTTATAAAAAAACATGTAAAAAATACGCGACCTGTTCGAGGTGATTTTGATCCCTAGTTGTCTATTTTTATTGTTTGCATGGTCGAATATTACATAAAATTAAAGCTGGATTTTTTATCTTTCTTAAAATATATAATTCATATCATGTTTATTGGTATTGCCAATCTGCCACTGTACGTGTTTTACCAAACGTACTCGTAGGATGGCACTGATGGCAGTAAAAAAATTGCGTATAACTGAAAAATACCCTAAGTTTGATGGGTTATTCCCACTAGTTACTACCAAGTGGTTACCAGTGGTAACTGCTGGAGTTTTTTTTTCCACCTTTTACCACTGGTAACTACTAGGAAAAAAAATCCCACTAGTGGTGGAAATAACCCAGTTTGATGGGTATTAGCTGAAGTACAGACTTGTCGGAAAACGAATTGCAGGCAAACAATAACGTTTAAAAAAAGTAGGTTCATACAAATAAACGAATGTACCTATTTTTAACCGACTTCAAGATTTCAAAAGAGGAGGTTATCAATTCAGTTGTATCTTAGTATTTTCGTTAACAAGCCTATTATTTACATTTGTAGAGGTAACATTTGAAGAAGTGGAACTGCTGATGATGAACAGAACGGAACTCTTCAATGATGCATAGTTCACGTTTGGCAATTTGTTCTCTTTGCCAAGCAGTTAGGTTTTCAAGGCACATTTTTAGGGTTCCGTAGTCTAATAGCAAAACACGGAACCCTTATAGATTCGTCATGTCTGTCTGTCTGTCCGATTATGTCACAGCCACTTTTTTCCGAAACTATAAGAGCTATACTGTTCAAACTTGGTAAGTAGATGTATTTTATGAACCGCATTAAGATTTTCACACAAAAATAGAAAAAAAAAACAATAAATTTTGGGGTGTTCCCCATACTTAGAACTGAAACTCAAAAAATCTTTTTTCATCAAACCCATACGTGTGGGGTATCTATGGATAGGTCTTCAAAAATGATATTTAGGATATTTAGGTTTCTAATAAAAAAAAAATCTAAACTGAAGTTGGCGCGAGAGACACTTCCAAAGTGGTAAAATATGTGTGTGTGTGTTTCCCCCCTGTATCTTCGAAAATAGGAGAATGATAAACCTAAAAAAATATATGATGTACATTACCATGCAAACTTCCATCGAAAATTGGTTTGAACGAGATCTAGTAAGTAGTTTTTTTTTAATACGTCATAAAATTAAAAAAAAAAATCATCAAACCCATACGTGTGGGGTATTTTTTATTTTTTTTTTTTATTTTTTTTTATTCAAACAGATTACACAGTATTACAGTGAGACACTAAGGCACTGTGGAATGCATACAATATAATTACTATCCAAAAACATGTTGTGTTATACAATAACAAATAAACTTAAATACTAACCGAAGACGCGTGATCATCCATCGCCTCACATAACCTCTTACATTCGTCACATAGAATCTTCCAACTACTGGCAAAAACATCACAGTCAGGAGCTGATTTGACAAGTGCGTTTAGGTATTGTAAGGCGCGAACCAATGGTGAGTTCCTGTACGCCACAGTGCGCGCTTTAGGAACTGCCAGTAAGTCGCGCTTACGTGGCCTAAAATTCGTCTTTGATTGAAACAGAGGGGGCACTAGAAGGCGTAAAAGTTGCGAGACCAGCTGTGGACAGTCCGAATCCCCACGTATTATTCGGCACGCCGCGGTCACGAGAGCATAATTACGCCTCACTTCCAAGGAGTTAAAGCCCAGGGTGCCAAGCAGAAATTTTGTTGGGTAAAGGAAGGGATAGTACCCATAGGTTTTTTTATATAAAAATCGCAAAAACGCCTTTTGAATTTTCTCTAGAAGCAGGGCATAAGTGACCTCGTGGGGGTTCCACACTATAGACGCTGCCTCCAGTTTGCTCCTAACTAGGGCGGTGTATCTATGGATAAGTCTTCAAAAATGATATTTAGGTTTCTAATATCATTATTTTCTAAACTGAATACTTTGCGCGAGAGACACTTCCAAAGTGGTAAAATGTGTCCCCCCTCCCCCTGTAACTTCTAAAATAACAGGATGAAAAATCTAAAAAAATATATGATATACATTACTATGCAAACTTCCACCGAAAATTGGTTTAAACGAGATCTAGTAAGTAGTTTTTTTTTAATACCTCATAAATGGTACGGAACCCTTCATGGGCGAGTCCGGCTCGCACTTGGCCGCTTTTTTATATTTCTATCCTATTTAGTTTTTTTTATAATTATCTGGTGCTTTATTTCATGCATGGTGTGAAATAATTTATCTTAAATACAGTCGAATACCCTATTGCGGGTATCTTACCAGTCAACCATAGGACAAATCTGAAATGTGTCAAGGTTGGTGCAGTGGCAAAAAAAAAATCATGTTACCTCCTTTTCTACATAATTAGGCGTAGGACGCTGTCTTTTTAATTTCATTGTATGAAATCTAAAATCAACAATAATCGTTCTTTCACCGGTCTCCCTCAATGAAGCCGGTTTTTTTTTCTTAAAAATTATATTAATAAAAATAAAAAATAAAATAAAAATCATTTATTTCGGACGACACAATCCATATTTTGTTAATTAATGTGACAATGATTTTTATTCCCTTTGGAAAAGTATAATATTTCACAATCCAGCCCGTATTTGCGTCTAACGTCAATCCCAAAGTAAACAAGTAGTAAATTAAGACGCGATCTAAATTTTAAACTAATTATATTACGTTTTTATCAGTATAAAACAAGCTTACAATTCATGGCAAACTTTTTTAGGGTTCCGTAGTCAACTAGGAACCCTTATAGTTTCGCCATGTCCGTCTGTCTGTCTGTCCGAGGCTATTTGCTCCGTGGTCGTTAGTGCTAGAAAGCTGAAATTCGGCATGGATATATAAATCAATAAAGTCGACAAAGTCGTACAATTAAATCTAAAAATTTAATTTTTTTGAGGGTACCTCCCCTACACGTAAAGTGGGGGTAAATTTTTTTTGGTTCAACCCTACAGTGTGGGGTATCGTTGGAAAGGTCTTTCAAAACTAATAGGGGTCTTCAACAAACATTTTTTGATAAAGTGAATATATTCGGAGATAATCGCTCCGAAAGAAAAAGAATGTGTCCCCTCCCCCTCTAATTTTGTACCATAGGTCCAAAAAATATGAAAAAAATCGTGGAAGTAGAGCTTAAGAAAGATATTAAATGAAAACTATAGCGGACATGATCAGTTTAGCTGTTTTTGAGTTATCGCAAAAAGTAAAAAGACTTACTTTAATTAGGTACTGATTATGCAAATTTGCCTATTTGTTTAACTCGCGTGAAAGGTACCGTTTCATCCCTTGGTTAACAATTTACTATACTTTAAGCTCCAGTTTAGCTTATTGTGACGGAAGAGTAACTACGGAACCCTACACTGAGCGTGGCCCGACATGCTGTTGGCCGGTTTTAATTATTAAAAGCTTTATATTACATTTTATCAGTCAAATCCTTTGTGACAGAACTTATGACCCAACTAAGTAAGTATATTATCAATGATAAAGTAAGTCTGTTTGTCTGTTACCTTTTCATGCTTAAACCGCTAAACAGATTGAGATAAAATTTCGTATAGAGATAGTATGAGGCCCCTTACAAAAACCTAAGGTACCAATTGACAACAAGGGAAAGATGAATAATGTTCGATGTTTAATGTAATACAACGTTTTTATTTATTTGTGGTGATTTAAATTATATTATGAGTATTTTCGTATGAGAATATTGAGAATATGTACGTTTCATACATTATTGGTACCATTATTCTATACATCATTAAATTATATTTCTAAGTAAAACAATAGCCAAAGGTACATAGTATCAAGTAAATGCAAACAACCATGAATTAAGTCACTAAAATTGTGCAAGTATAACATTAACATAAATAATATAAAATATAAGATCAACATAATTCACTTTAATACTTTTGATATGAAATAATTAAGTCCCTGGACCAGTTAAGTTGCTATAAAACAATATACATGTATTTAAAAATAAAAGTTTGTTCATCATCATTCACCCCTAATACTGTTAGAATATTATTATGCAGCGTAAGAGATTCTTTTCAATAGTATAAAACTTAAAATATCCAATAATAGATTTTCTTCAGTTGTTTGAAACTGTTATGAAGACTATCCAACAAATACTTGGCTTAACTTTATAACCATATGAGTTGTTTCAGGTTACTATTCAACATGAAGCAGTTCAACATCGAACACTAAAGTGGCATTTGGTGGGATGACCCCCGGGTGGCCCCTAGAACCATAACCATAGTCAGACGAGCAGATTAATCGGGCCCTCTCACCTACTGACATCTGTAACAAACAATGGTTTGTCATTAAAACATTATTCCATACAATGCTCATTTACTTACAATATCTTTAGTACTTAACCACAGATTTCATTTATATTTATTTATTTATTAGAGCTTGGTTATTCTACAAAGAATTTTGTAGTTTTAATACATATATTTAAATCTGGCTAATAGTCTCCTCCCGCTGTTTCCATCTGACTTCATCTATTGCTGCAGTATCAACAATTTCGTCCTGCCACCTGACTAGTCGATGTCCTCCAGTGTTGGGCAAAAAGTTACTAAATTACAAATTAACAATTGGGTACTTGACACATGTTGAATATTATAACAAAATTTAGTTAAATGGATAGAAAATGAGCCATCCATTATAAAAAAGTGGAATTTAAAAAATTACATTGATATTATACAAAAATACAAGGCTCCGAAGCCTTAAAAAAATTTTTTTTTGTCTTTCAAAAATAGAAAAGAAAATGGTACCTACCATTCGATTCCTTACATTTTATTGAAAAATAAATTGTATTACAACTATACACATAAACGCAATATTTGGGAGTCAAAATGGCAATTTCCTTGATCTTCCATACATTTAGGACAGACTTATATGATGTGACGTCACATCACCTTATCATTTTATTAGAGGCGTTTCAATCGTCAACTGCGAGCGTGAGACTTTAACTCTCATTTCTGACCTTTGTGTTGCTTAAATGCCATGAGTACTATATAGACATTTGATCCTCAGGAAAATCAAGATCGTTTGACATTATTTACATTATTTAAAAAAAAAATTGATAGGGGTCCGTGGAGTTGTTAAAATTGTGAAAGTGGTCCGTGACTGCAATTTAAGAAACCCTGATCTACGGATACTATCCACTTCTTTTTCCCTCGATGTTTGTGTCGGGAATGGTGGGATTGGATACGCTAGAACTGCGACGAAAAATATTATTAGTGATCCATTACTATAATTTGTTGCGAAACAGATTCCGTAATGTTAAGGTGCTTGAGCGGATAGGATTGCTCGCTCCAGCGCCGAGGACGTGCGTATTAGGCGCCAGTGAGGGCGGCGCTTTGCCTCCGCGACGCCGGAGAAGACTGTTCGTCGTGGGCGGGGTGCGTACGCGTCAAACCAACAATGCTCCCACCAATCGGGCACTCTCACTCCTAAACGAACTATCAATCCAAAGACCTGATGTTGATGTCTTTTATGACTCACCAGGATCGTTCTCCACAGCTTTATATATGTTTTTGAGTGATTGTACCTAGTTTGTAATGTTTAACTATTTGTGGATATTGTAAATAATTCTAATTATTAATGTATCTCCTTGGATTTCACGGGCCTATCCCGTCTTTTGATAGGCTTGCGTGGGGATATAGATCCAACACGTAGAGGCCTCTTGGAGAGCTTTAATGTCATGAGAACGCCTGCTGGAACCACGGGCGCAAAATAGACACCCATGAACCGGTCGCAACAGGCATTGGGACTATTGTAGTAAAGTGAACAGTATAACGGTCTATGGATTGAAGTTTGGGAGGACAATGAGACTGGGTTATTGCAAAGACATCCGGACACCTGCCATAACAATGTTTTCACTAGTTATCGAGGCAGGCGGTGACTCGCCGCCCACTAGATGGGCCCCTGAAAATGCCGTCGTGAAGACGACCAGGAGCAATTATTAATATTATTATTTAACATGTAAGCGCTTTGGTACCTGAACTGTAAGCTTGTGTGTTGCATGAATAATCAATAAACAATAATAATAGGTAAAATCTGTGTCCCCCCCCCCCCATAACTTCTAAAATAACAGAATGATAAAACTAAAAAAAATATATGATATACATTACCATGCAAACTTCCACCGAAAATTGGTTTGAACGAAATCTAGTAAGTACTAAGTAGTTTATTTTAATACGTCATAAATGGTACGGAACCCGACACGAGTCCGACTCGCACTTGGCCGCTTTTAAAAGTTAAGCGTCCAATATGCTTTGCATTATGTAATGAACGTTAACTCTTCAATAAAAAAAAATAGTTATTAAATGTCACTTTTTTCTTTTTTCTTAGAAATCGTTTTCATCCACCTAAACGAGTATCTAAATACGGGAATTTATCGGGTTTTATCCATTTTTTAAATGAATCTGATTTTTAATCATATCAGCCCCTCGTACAAGATATGGTGAGCTGAATTGTAATCATTCATTGCCCAAATGATTCTTGTTTACTGCATAATTGAAAACCGAAACGACATGTGCCACTGCATAATTTGAAAAAAAGACTCCCAAGCAAACTCATTTATATTATGTTTAAAAACAGGGAATGAAAAGCATAACCATTTTAGCCCCTAGTTTACAAATGTATTTTTAATAGGAAATATTACACGAAACTCTGAGTAGGGGGCGCCACTATCACAATCCATCACAATCTGAGGGTCTACCGCGACACAAGAAAATTTTCGTTATCTAACTTCTCTATCACTCTTGCATATGCGAGCTATGAAGAGGCAGATAACTAAATTTCGTTTTTCGCGTTTCCCGGTAGGGCCCTTGTAATCATATTTTATTATCTGTGAAAACTTGTCATAATACCATAGAGGTACAATTAATATAGAGATGAAATGGTAGAGGCGGCAGATGACCGAGATGCTCTTATGGAACTTTCAGTAGGATTAGCAGAGAAAGCGCTATGATTATTTGTCATTGTCATTTTCATTTTTTGTCCCCACCGTAAATTTTAGTACGGCTTATGGTGGGCAACAAATAACCCGACTAAACTGCTAGTGCTGCACTCTGACGGCAGAACATTGCAGTAATACTCCCTTATACTTTCTCAGTTTTTAAATAAAGGCTGCCAAATACACTCGTCTGTAGGTGTGTCGCAAATGCTCGTACTGCGCGTGTAATTTTTTTGTGTAGAATTCGCGGCCGGAGTTCACGTTGTTCATCGCCTACCTGTCGACTAATCCAAATGACCGGTTATTACAACTTGAACCCTATACGAGTAGCTTAGACTGGAAGGTAGCTCTTTGTGAATTTTCTCGTTGCATCCTTTGTTTCACTCTATACTGATAACAACTGCTTTGTTTTTACAATTTGTACCATTTGTTACAGTCCACGTCGAAAGGCTCCTTATGGCGGTCGGCGCTTACGCCATTATTAGCGCCGCCCCAATATTAATGTGGAATTACGCGAGGTAAGTAAGCACCAACCGCTATGAGGTACCATTCGAGGTGGTTTGTCATATTTTACCCTCTAAATGAATGATTCCCGGGATAAAAAAATATTGTATAACGTTATCCAAGGTATAATGAACTTAAAACAAATTTTCCTTTATAATTTTATTGTTGTAAATAAATATGTTCATCTTTGAAAATTAATAAAAACGTTAACAAAATTAATAAACAGGGGTAATTGTGTAATTTAATTACCAATTAAAGTAATTGCCATTGCAAACTACACAGGAGATTGAATTACATGTAATTAAATTACAAATAATTTAATTACTTTTGATTCAATTCGTAATTAAATTACACAAGTAATTAATTATGCCTAACATTGATGTCCTCTCTTTCTAGAGACCTGGAGCCCTTTCAATTTGGTCACCATTCTTGTCCACCTCCCGTCGTCTAGCCTTGCCACATGACCAGCCCATCTCCATTTTATGCTCTAAGCAAAGTGTAAGGTGTTAGTTACTTGTGCCCTTTTTCTAATATTCTGATATCTTTCTGGCATAAAATCTAGATAAAACCTTACAATGTTAAACAAGAAAATATGGCTAAAACATGTTAGAGAGACTTCTAAGAATAATTTACATGTACATGTACATAATTTTAAGAAACCCCAAAATAAGCCAATATTTTGTATTATTATATTCTCTTTATGTAAGACTGAATCATGTATTTAGACAACAATAATAAACCAAAGAATGAAAAAGTGGTCTTTTTGTATGGACAAAATACTGGTATCCGCCCCTGCATATAATGACTATTGCCACAATATTGTTGCCATGTAACCGAGTTTGGTGAAATCTTAAACCCTAAGTGACAAAATGCTGGGAAGCAGTCAATTAAGTCAATTGAATTAAAAATTTAATGAATAGAAAGATAGATGATTCCAACAACTGAAAAATGATGTATGCCACCAGTAAGTAGGCTTAGCACAGGACGGGCGCGACAGTATCTCGCCCGCAAGATAAACTACCCCACTTTTTCTAACTGTAATAATTAAAGAGGGACGGGTAGTCTCTCTCGCGGGCGAAATTGTGTCACGCCGTTCCTGTGCTAGCTCGGCTGAAGTGTTAAGAATTTTCTATCCTTACCTTTGGTATACCTCTGTCCCATCCCTTGATTACGTCTCCTTTGCCGAGCGTAAACTTAAAAGGTTGCCCACGTTCTCTAGAACAGTCGAACTGCTTTCCATCAGCTAAGGTGCCCGTGTAATGGACCACTACTGTTTGACCCGGCTTGGGATATGTAGATCCTGAAACGTTAGGGACGGACTAATAATGTCAGTAATATAATTTAAAAACTTGTAACTCCTATAGTAATGAATAGGAAAGAAAAGTATAAATACCGTTTCCAGGACTGAGAACTTCAATATCGACGCCCATTGTAAACAATTAAATAATAAAAAGGCATACACTCTGTTTAATTTTTTAATATAATAATTGGGAGACTTGTTTTGTTATGGTCTTCTAACATATTGACAGCAGCAGACAGTGACACTTCTATAAAAAAAAAAATCGAGCATTGGCAACACGGCCATCAGCTCAAATATAAATATAAATAGAATTACGGCTGAATAAATTGAAAAATAATTACTACAGAAAAATACTTTTCTGGATTTAATCTGACCTAAATTGACAACAGCCTTTAGGTTTTTTTCTAATCATAGACAATTGGTGATACAACAAAGAAAAATCTGTCAACAATATTTGGCTAGCCAGACTATTGCAGAGCATTTGTAACAGTGTACCTTAATTGTCTTCGGATAGAATTCACACCACAGACAGCTTTTTTACTGTCCATTCAAAATTTAAAATACTGGACACACTGGACAGTTGAATTTTACTGCACTCTACAGCCTGTCATTAGTTAATTTAATTTATATTTAATATAGTTATTATAGTTTAGTCTACTGCTTGAATATATTCTACAATAAAATTGTGTTTTCATCGTTTTACGTGTAGTATCTATGAGTAAGATGGAAGTGGATGGTGTGGAGAACTGTAAGAGTAATAGTTGTAGCAATATATCAGATGGAGGAAAGTATGCAAATGCAAAGGCATTCGTGGATGCTGCACGCCAATATGAGACCACGCATAGCGAGGTGTCTGTTAGTTTAATGAACAGATATTTAAACGTAAGTTTAAAATGCAATTACCTCAAACATTTTTGTTATTATCTGAATTTACTTGTAATTATCTTTTATAAAATGGTTGTTAGTATATCTTGTTTCAACCCACTGTAGCTGTTAGCATCGACGTGTGATTTATCAATATTCGCTCCCGGGAGGTCGGAGGTGTGCGCCCTGTTCAGTTCGCTGTGGCGCGTGATGCGGGATCCGGGCGGGCCGCACTGGGCCGGCGTCGCTTTGCTGTCCCGGGCTTGTATGGAGCCGAGCGCACGGCTTGCGCTCACGCACACTTACAAGTGAGTGCTGCATCGAACATAGGTCACCTGTAGAATGAAACTTATGTCACACATGTGTTACTAAAATATATTAACACATTCACTGCCAGACAAAAAACGGCGCACTACCCCAAAAACCGGTGGTCTATAGCTGCGTACAAAACAACCCGCCCAGCGGGTTGTCCGGCATCTGAACAAAGTTCACGTGCGCCCACCAGGTGGGTTCCCGACAGGGAATGTGTTAAGTACTAATACATTTATACACTCTCATTTTAAAATAACATTGAAGTAATATTAAACTTGAGCCAGCATTGCCCGAATTATTTTTCTGTAGAAATATCTAGTATCTTTGTCAGGGCTGCCATTATTATTAACACATTCACTGCCAGACAAAAAACGGCGCACTACCCCAGAAACCGGTGGTCTATAGCTGCATACAAAACAACCCGCTCAACGGGTTGTCCGGCATCTGAACAAAGTTCACGAGCGCTAACTAGGTGGGTTCCCGGCAGTGAATGTGTTAACATAGCTAACTAGCAAAAAGTAATGCCTAAGTAAGCCTTTGTATATGCTGGATTTTATATTATGTGAGGTGGCTTTTTTTTCAGATAGCATAGTAATTACTTAATTTAATTAAATATATAATTGAGTATACAGATACTCCCAATACAAAGACATAAAAAACTCCAGACGGACCAATCCAGGAGTTTTGGCCAAAAGGCATCTCCAACCCAGGGGGAAACTAGGCCTTTTTGAGATTAGTCCGGTTTCCTCACAATGTTTTCCTTCACTGAAACTAGAAACAGTTTTGAAAAACTCATTGTTACGAGCCAAGGTAATAGGTATGCACACTGCAACCTCCGGATTCATATTTGCACACTTACTGCTAGGCAACCAGCGGGACTGCAGAACAGTTATATAAAATTATTAAGGTCTGGATGGGTCTATAGGTATGTGTTAAAGTTAGCCTAGTTAGTAGGTGTAAAGTGCTTCTATTGAACAAATAATATTTACAAAACAGGAATAAACTAAATTAGCAGTAAATACAACTATCTACTTAAAAATTTAAGTAATATAAAATAAAACTACAGTAGGGCCTCGTTATAGGAACTGCTGAGTGAGCCCTTTCTCCCCCGCCCTGTAACTGCCGCAACTATACCGGTGGTCAGTGCCAGTACTTTTGGACAAGGAAGAAAAATTTACTGAAAAAATAATGCTGCGTTTTTTGAGGGACAAAGCCTTTGCTTGGTTGATAAATAGAACTCAGCAAACTAAATTAGAAGAGTTATATCAAATCGTGATTATGTAGTCTTAATTTACTTCTTGAAAATGTCTTTTCGACTGGTCTGGCCCAGTGGGCAGTGACCCTTCCTATGAAGCAGATGGTCCCAGGTTCAAATCCTTTTCAGAGTCAGAATGGCGGGTGTACCTAAATAAAATTAAATGAAAAGCATACCGTATTTTTGTACCTAATTTGTACTATTTAGTACCTCCTTTAAAAAAAATTGTACCTCACGGTACTTAAAGTTATCATAAAAAAACAGGTCACCCGCCATTCTGACAGTCAGAATGGCGGGTGTACTTTATTACGCTATGATCCCGTGGTTATTGATAAATTCTATAAAAGCCAAATTTTTGTACCTTTTTTGTACCTTCACATTCAATTATAATATGAGCCATTTTATTTGTGGTTTCCAATTTTTACTCATTTTATATTTTGCTTGCTATTACAATTTTGCAGGCGTTATAATTTTTATTTAATGTTTTAATGGTTATATACGAGGGTTGCTACTTATATATCCGGAAACAAAAAACAAACAAACTTACACGGCTGAAAATGGCTTTATTGTTTTTCAAAGTATTCCCCTTGATGATCTATGCACTTTTGCATTCGTGTGAACCAATTTTTGAAGCACTTCTGCCACTCCGCCTGAGGTACCTCCATAACGTGTTGTTTGAATGCGTCGACATCATCTTCAGCGGTCGAAAATCGTTGACCGCGTAATTTATTTTTTATATTGGGAAATGAATAAAAATCATTGGGTGCCACTGCCAAGTCAGGGCTGTACGGCGGATGACACGTTAATTCCACATTTTGACCTTCCAAAAATAGAGTTGTTTCGCGTGACGTATGACAGCTGGCATTGTCATGATGTAGAATGATTCTTCGTCGCTGGTTAGTTTTACGAATTTGTTCAAATACTTCCGGTAAGCAAATGGTCGTGTACCAATCTGAATTAACCGTTTTACGGTTTTCTAGTGGCACTGTAGTTACATCGCCATTAATACCGAAGAAGCAGGCTACCATTTGTTTCAATGTACTTTTTGCACGAGTAACTTTCTTAGGGTTCGGCTCATTTTGAAACACCCATACCGTTGATTGTTGCTTCGTTTCGGGATCGTATGCATAGATCCAGGATTCGTCACCTGTATAGATGTTATAAACGGCCTTTGAGTCACCACGGTTATATTTGTTTAACATTTTATAGCACCATTCGACGCGAGCATCTTTTTACTCCTTAGTTAAGTTGTGCGGTATCCAACGCGAACAATTTTTTTTTACAGCTAAATGATCATGTAATATGCTATTAATGCTAGTCATAGAAATACCCAGAGTCGCCTCTATCTCGCGGTACGTAACATGCCGGTCGTCTATTATAAGTTTTCGCACAGCCTCAATATTTTGTGGTACAACGACCGATTTCGGGCGACCTGCCTTAACTTCGTCCGTAAGCATACTACGTCCACGATTGAACTCCCTAAACCAGTGATACACAGTAGTTTTAGATGGAGCTTCATCACCAAAAGTTAAAGTTAGTTGATCTATGCACTGTTGTTGCGTTAAACCACGCCGAAAATCATAATAAATCATAGCACGAATATTTTCACGAGTGAGTTCCATTCTTGCAGCGAGATGACATTTAAAACCCGTCAAAAACAAAACACTAGCGTTAATAAGAAAGAAAAAATATACCGGCCAGTACTTAAAAAAGTTCCAATTTTACCATGGAGGTCAAATATACTATTTAAGAAGATTGTAATCCCGGTTTCCGGATATATAAATAGCAGCCCTCGTAAGTATGCTACCTAATACAAAAAAATGACGAAATGAAAAATGGCGAGAAATCGTATGCCTGATGTCAGCAGTTTACCATGACACTGATTTACCATGTTTATCAGTTTACCATGGCAAAGAGTACACCGACAAAGAAGAAGAAGAATAAATAATTCTCAACTGTTTCTCGTGAAATTTTGTAAGTGGGTTCAATAGCTACATATATTTTTTCTGTCGTTTCGTTTTTTGGAAAATATTCAATATGGTGGAAAAACTAGCGTAAAGGACTTAAGTGCCATTGCAGTCTATGGCGCCTAAGACCATTGTGAGTACGCTGTGAAAATGACTCAACGAAGTCTCTTTTTTTTTACATGCTTAAGCATATCGATCTTATCGTGAGGAATACATCTCACAGAGCCACTAGTCGTAGTCATAGAAGAAATATATATGGTACTTTGCATTGTTCAGCAAAGTAAGGACATCATCGATATCCCCCAAATAAGTATAGAACTCATCAGTCTCATCACAATAATATTCCGACAAACACGCATAATTTGCGGCTTTTATCTGATTAATCGCCAACAATCAGTGAAAAACGAACATTTTGAACAATGCATGATTTTTCTTATGAAGATTTCTTTGAAATTGCGCCTGCCCTTTTCTAAGACATGATTTTCTGAGTTATTTAAACTTAACAGATTAAACATTAAAGGTACTAAATCCTGGCGTAATTAAAATAATTGTACCTTTGCGTTTTTTCTTAAAAATGAGATCGATAACGTGAAAAATTATAACGCCTGCAAAATTGTAATAGCAAGCAAAATATAAAATAAGTAAAACTTGGAAACCACAAATAAAATGGCTCGTATTATAATCGAATGTGAAGGTACAAAAAAGGTACAAATATTTGGCTTTTATAGAATTTATCAATAACCACGGGATCATAGCGTAATAAAGTACACCCGCCATTCTGACTGTTATGATGGCGGGTGACCTGTTTTTTGATAATAACTTTAAGTACCGTGAGGTACAATTTTTTTTAAACGAGGTACTAAATAGTACAAATCAGGTACAAAAATATGGTATGCTTTTCATTTGATTTTATTTAGGTACACCCGCCATTCTGACTCTCACCATTTATTCGTGTGATGGGCACAGATTGGAGCTTAGTTATTGCTTAGAGCTGTTTTTATTTCCGTTAATTTCAAGGGTGTATCCCTGAGCTTAAATTAAGTAACTTTCTCAAAGACAATGGTATTCTAATTAACTCCATTCCGGAGATAATCAATAATTATTTTTTATCTTATCAGGCCCTTAAGAGCGTGTACCCTTCTTTTAGGGCCTATTTACATATTGACGAGTGTTTAGTACGAGTTCATACATTTGCTACTAAACATACATACTGTCTTGGACGATCGATGTTCGAAATGACATTGAGATGTCATAGTTTTCAATTGCTTGTTTGAGTTAAATGTAATTCCCGTCTTACAACAACGCTATATGCAACATTTAATAACTTAAAAAAAAAATAATAATAATAAAAATATAAAACAAAACTTTTGTTTTTTAAAATTAACTATGCCATTTATTTTCCTTAAACATACTTACCAATACGCCGAAGTTAAGGAATTCAATGAAAACGCAAACAAAAATAAATGGCTCTATATATATATATATTATTGTCTAAGTACCCACAACACAAGCCTTACTGAGCTTGCTGTGAGACTTCAGTCAATTTGTATAATGATGTCCTATAATATTTAATTAATTATATATTTGTTAATAAGTTTATTTTATTTTGTAATTTCGGGGTCTCATTAAATATATTTTTTTCAGAAAAAAAATATTCTTCTTCCTCGTTTCCTCATGACTGTAGGTCGAGACCACATGAGATAGTTATTTTCTACACCAAGGCTCTCCATTCTACACGATTTTCCGCCTTCCAATAAAATTATGCTTTATTATATACCACACAAAGCGAGATGTTATTCACAATGCCCATACCTCTCTTTTGGACGTAGTTTAAAGACGTACCCGGGTCCATTTAAGGACGTGAGTCCGTGAGTGGTGGGCCGCCATTTGAAGGGATAAATAACATAGTTATAGATAAAATAATTTTGTTCATCGGAAAGTTTTGTATATTAATGTGTTCTTGTAAAAAGCTTTACGGAACAGGTCTTAATTGTACTTCGTTCCACAGGAAAATAATACTCATCGAGATAATTCTAACAACCTCAAACGCAATTAGGTTGCGATGTTTTTACACAGAGTTTCTATGGCCACCTCCTCTCTCAATCATCAGATCAGCTCGATGGTACCATAATATTTTATTGTCACCCTACTTACATATGTTTGCAGATTTTTAACTTCATCTGAAACCTTCGTGGGTCAAATATACTTGTAATATTTGATTAGAGACATAGTAGACAGACAACAGACTGCTTCTGTATTAGACATTAATTAAAGTCAGTCAATTATACCCATTACTATATAAATTCGAAGTAGAAGTGTATATTTTGCCATTATAAACTTTAAATAATATATAATTATAGCATTGTTCTCGACTTTTGCATTGAAAGTTTATAATCGTCGTCAATTAAAAAATAATAAAGAAATAGTCGTTACAGTTAGGAGTCATGGTTCTTTTTTGTGAAGATAGCAAGCTTTATCTACTTTTTGGAGCTACATAATATATGTTATCTCAATACCTGCAAAAAAATCTACCTTTCCACGTTCACTCCCACAAATTACTTACCTTTGCTAGTATTCTTCCTTTTTTCACTACTTGCCCGAAATTGACTTCTATTGCATTTTTAAGGTCAACTAAGATTTGAATAGGAATAGGAATCTATATATGATTTGAAACAGACGGTTTTAACTTTTGTCTGAATTAGTAAGTAATATTTTTTCGGCAGAAAATTATTTGGTATCATTTTACTAGGTTATCAGTTTGCCGCGGTATACTTTAGTATATAATTATCTAATTTTTAATTTCATTGAGTAAAAATCATAATCAATATAAATTTCCGGAAAAGATCCGATAACTATCAAACCAGAATACGGATGGCGTCAGAATAAGGACGTAGGCGTACTGGGGGCGCGCGCGCGGGGCGCCCGCCTGCCTGCTCTGCCACTTCGTCTGCTTCACCCCCTCAAAAACCTAAAATCCGACTATAAGATAGATAGATATACTTAAAAAAAAAAAACATATTTCTACTGACGTTATAAAAAAACACAACACCCTATAAGCTCCGCCTGCGGCATTGATCGCATAACGCTGGTTGCGTTCTCTCTGTATTATCAGCGATATACCTATAGTCTTCCAAAGTATTGACCAGCCATCTCAAAAGGGCTTTCATGTTATAGGTAATTTTTTTTATAATTTTCAGATTCATGCCAATATTGACTCAGTTATTATCTGATTCTATTTCAAATGACAAGAAAATCAAGTTGCTGTTGGTAATGCAGGTATGTCAATACAACGTATTTTTTTTTTAAATTATGATTTTCGGGTTGGCAAGCTCGCGCCGTCTCCCCTACAGGTGCTCTCCGTCAAGGTGGGAGCTGCGGCTACAACCGTAGAGCAGAACGTGCCGCGCAAATATGCTGTCCCCGGACTTAAGGACGTGCCCCGGCCGAGGCGGGGCGCTCAGGCGACCAAAACGCGCGCGCCGCCTCGGCCGAGGCACGTATACACTGGCCGGTTTGTACGCGTTTGCCTCGCGCGTACGCTCGCTCTGTGTGGACTGCCTACTAGGCATTTTTAGGGTTCCGTAGCCAAATGGCAAAAAACGGAACCCTTATACGAGGGTGGATTGAAAAATTCGCGGCCTGAATATTAAAAACAAAACAGAGGATTTTTAATTTATTTTTATTTTTCTACATAGTCCCCGTCGAGTTGAATGCACTTGTTCCATCTGGATTCCAGAGCCATTACACCACTTTTGAAGAAGCTTTCCTCGAGACCTTCAAAATAGGCATCCACCTCAGCTTGGACCTCGGCGTTTCTTGAAAATTTCATACCACCCATATGTTTTTTTAAATTGGGAAACAGATGAAAGTCCGATGGTGCTAAATCGGGTGAATAGGGTGGGTGGGGCAATAATTAAAACCCACATTTGGCAATCTCCGCCATCGATTTTAGTAACGTGTGAACACGTGCATTGTCCTGGTGGAAGATAACTTTCTTTGTCAACATTCCAGGTCTTTTTATCTTCAGAGCCTCGCATAATCTGCGTAATAACTCGCAATAATAGTCGGAATTATAGTTTTATTTCTCTGGAGATAGTCAACCTTTATTATTGCCTTTGCATCCTAGAAAACAGATGCGATGACTTTATTGGCCGACAAAATTGCTTTGGCTTTTTTGGGAGGCGGAGATCCAGGACGAACCCACTGCTTCGATTGCTGTTTGGTCTCTGGTGTATAGTGGTGGACCCACGTCTCGTCCATAGTTACAAATCTGTCCAAAAAGTCTTGAGTATCGGCTTCATACAGGTCTAGACATTCACGTGAATTAGTACGGCGAGCGATTTTTTTGTTCCACTGAAAGAAGCCTCGGGACCCATCTCGCCGACACCTTGGAAAAACCTAATTCGTTGACTATAATATTTTGAGTTCTTTCATAAGAGATGCCTATAATGTCAGCTATTTCCCGCACCTTTAATCGCCGGTCTTTCATTATCATTTCGCATATGATTGCCACATTGTCCGTGTTAGTCACCGTTGTTGGTCTCCCGGGACGAGGGTCATCTGCGATACTATCTCGTCCACGCTTGAATTCAGCTGCCCATTTTTTCACCATCGTATATGATGGACAGGATTGCCCTAATGTACTTTGCATATCATCATAATTTTGCTTCGGTGTCAATCCTTTTTTATGCAGGTATTAAATCACAGCACGCTGCTCTAATTTCTCCATTTTCACGATATCTACCGACACGTAACTTTAAATATGCCGTAAAATTGCTTTTAAATATAGACGCCAATTGAAATTTCGCGGGAAGACAGTTGAATAATGACAGTTCAAAATGGCGGCAGAAAAAAGAAAAAGGTTTTTTTTTTTTAACTGGCCAGGCCACGTATTTTTCAATCCACCCTCGTAGATTCGTCATGTCCATCTGTCTGTCTGTTTATGTCACAGCCACTTTTTTCCGAAACTAAGTGCTATACTGTTCAAACTCGGTAAGTAGATGTATTCTACAAAAAAAAACAATAGATTTTGGGGGCTCCCCATACTTAGAACTGAAACTCAAAAGATCTTTTTTCATCAAACCCATACGTGTGGGGTATCTATGGATAGGTCTTCAAAAATGATATTTAGGTTTCTAATATAATTTTATTCTAAACTGAATAGTTTGCGCGAGAGACACTTCCAAAGTGGTAAAATGCGTGTCCCCCCCCCCCCCTGTAACTTCTAAAATAACAGAATGAAAAATCTAAAAAAAATATATGATATACATTACCATACAAACTTCCACCGAAAATTGGTTTGAACGAGATCTAGTAAGTAGTTTTTTTTAATACGTCATAAATGGTACGGAACCCTTCATGGGCGAGTCCGACTCGCACTTGGCCGCTTTTTTATTCGTTATTACTTTATTAGTCCCTTCATAAAGTATATAAACCTACGTTAAATAACTTTGAAATCATAATATTCTCTAGAGACAATTAACTTTGTGTCAGAATTTATGAGTAGACTAGGTATATAAAATAATATTAATAATTTTAACAAGTATCTGTGTGATAACAGGACTGTACCAAAAAAATTCTCTGTATTATTTTATAAACTTCACAAAGATTTCCAAATGTTTTTTGCATTCTCTTTCTTTTGCTTGGAACTAGTATATATTTTTTTCTAAATCATTAACGCTAAGAACCTATGGCACAGTTTTTTTTAATATGTTTTCAGGACATATCCTATGGTATTACAATAAGTTGGCAGGAGTCATACCTCCTTGTGCTCATGAAGCAGTTAACAGACTGGATCACATCCCCATGCAATGACACCCAGGAACAACTGATCAGGCACAGGTCCCTGGCAGTGTTGGCCAACATCTGCTCTGGAAACTTACCCGCTGTATATGCTTTGATGAGGATCATAGATACTAAGAAATTTCTTACGCATCTTATGAGTTTAAAGGTTAGTTATTTTAATTTATTAGATGTGCGTGCGTAGACTTGGTTGTGTGATTTCTTCCCCTCAGAGGTTGGTAATAAAAAACAAAGTTAATTTATACTATTGGAAGTAATAGAACAAATTAAATTATTATAGTATATGACATTTATTTCAGTTTATAAAGTTAATTTATCTCTATAAAGGATATACATGGAAACAGTTATTTTTTATTTTAATTAAAAATTGGTGTCTGCTATAGAGTTGATGGAGGTGGTATATCGTCATCATAATTAATCAATGCAACGTCTCTAGGCCCTTGGAATGAGGATGTAAGCTAAGTATATGTATTTGGTTTATTTGTCTTCCCCCAATGCTGGTTTTATAACAAGAGAATTTTCGAAGTAAGCTGATTATTCTTGCGGCCAATCTGCTTTGCTTTTTTTTTCGTACTAAGTTGATCAATAGAATAGATAGAGAATCTAGGAGCGCTTGCATATAGGAGCGCTTGTATATAGCACCTATAACCGGCCTATTCACAGGACTGCTGCATCGGAGGGGCTGACCTGTGCCGACTGCTGCTGAGCCTGTCAGCGGCGACGCGCGGCGCGAGCGCCGTGCGCCAGACCAACATCAACAACTACATGTCGTGCTGCGTGCTCACCTTCACCAAGTCGGTCGCGTGAGTACAGGGTGCTGCTGATTGTACAGGATTTGCAATCCTTAGCCGTACTTGTATATGTAAGACCAAACAAGGGTAGTGATTTACAGTATGTGTAACACTGAAATTGACTTTTCCTTAGAAAACATTGATATTTGATCAGACTAAACAAAGATGAACGCCATTTTTGTTAGCGAATCCCACTGGGAAGTTCAATATGAACTAGGTAGAAATTCACCTCACTTTAAGCTAAGGGTTTTAATACAAACATCTTGTACAGACTGTTATCGAGCATTTAATATACACATATTTGCAGATGAAGAAGAAAGAATGGTATATACAATACATGTGTGCGTTCGCTCTAATTAACAAGTAAATGAACGCGTCATTTCAGAGATAAGGACTCGACTCAACTGCTGCAGGCGTATACCCTGATGAACGAACTGTGCCAAGACATCAACCTGAGGAACCTCGTCGCCAGCGCGCCCGACTTCTGCCTCGAGGACACCTTGAAGGTAATATGATGAAATGATTAATTATTTTTCATCATCTCTCCTGTTCGGAAAGTGTTATTTTCATAAACAGATAGCCAGGTGGCAAATAGCTTTTCCCACCCGAGGGTGGAAAGTATATTTTTTTAAGTTATGATGTGCAAGCTTATGCTATATAAAATAGACCCAGTGTCTGTACCTCCATTCATTTAAGGCGGTACAGACACCTATTGTTGTCTCTTGAAAAAAGCTATTCAAATCATTCTACTGTTCCCCTCATTCATGGTGGTCAGGCACCTATTGCTATCTCTTACTGTCTCTTTAAAAAAAATAGGTATTAAAATGTCTGAAACCATAGACAATCTAGCAATTGACAACATTTCAATTTTCTGACCAAAGAGTAAAGTAAGTATGTAGGAAAAGAGAGCCTTCTTGAAGCATTTTAAGGACAGTAATTTCGAAGCGCTAACTCTATTTTGTATCCGAAACTAGTTATGTATGAATGTGTGTACACCTACATATGCATCCGTATGTGTAGATACTTTCTTACTACATAATAATAGGTCTACTTGGGCGGTTTGCAAGTTGATTTCTTGTAACTTTCATATTTTTTTTGTATACAAGATATCAAATAAATACTAACTTGTAAGCGGCCCAAGTAGACCTAATATTATGGAGAAAAGTTGAAAAAGAATGGGATCCAAAAAAATACATACATAAAGCAAGTATATGTTTATTGCTTTTAATTTGGTATACATCTGAGGGTATACAAGATAGTAATAGACTAGGTGTTGTAAGTACTTGAATTGTTGAGCTTCGTCTTCTGTGACTTGTGTCTCAGTCTGACTTAAAACTCTTTCATGTGCGCATAACTGACTTGCCTAGTTCTCAACTGAGCGTTTCTTCTTTGAACTTAACATCCAACTGGACTTGAATTCAAGATATTCCGGAGGTTAAGTAAGCATATTATATACGTACCTATATCGTTTTATCCGTTGTTAAAACAAGAAAATTGTTCAGTTCTGAATAAAAATGGATTTATCGTGCGATTCCAGCGACGAAGAAATTAATTCAACTCCCGAATCGATAAAAGTAGAGGCGAAAACTGCGATCGATAGTTTGTTACTGGAATGTTCTAAACACGAAGGCATACGACTACTTTATAAACTGGAGAAGCGCTAAGAACGTAAAGTCGCTGTTGGAAACTGCGTCTCTGGCATATTTCGCAGAAATATCGAAGACATTAAAACCATCAACACTTTGGAGCACGTATTGCTTGTTGCGTATGCTTAAATAAACTATTCATAACAAGCATCAAGTTGAAGAATTTCACGAACTTGTTAGCATTTTTAAAAAGACGATCGGAAACCTTTAAAAGCAAGAAATCAAAGATTTTCACTGCTGAAGAGGTTGAGAGATTCTTAAACGACGCTCCCGATGAAATATATTCAGCAACTAAGGTGTGTTCAGTACCCTTAGTGTAACTTTGATCGACATCATAACGTGACGAACGCGTTTGCGTTAAGCCTCATTTTGTATAGGATTTTGAGTTTCCAAAACGTCCCGCTTGGCGCGCTCTTTCGAAATCCAATACAAAATGAGACTAAACGCAAACGCGTACGTCACGTTTGGAAATCGAATTTATTTACACTAGGGGTACAGATAGAATATGAATAAAAAATCATAATAAAGGTGTCTATTTATATTCATGTTCTAAAGTTGTTATGGATTATAATTATTAATTACATGGTTTATTGTATATAAAATTACAACTAAAATTAAAATAAATCGTAAATAAAACTAAACTAAAATAAAATCTAACGTTATAGATTTATGTTGTTTCATGTTGTCCTTATATTTGGAATATGCGGCGCATGCCAAATCAACTGAAGATAATATACAAGAGACCCAGGTTTCTCAGACAATCTTTAATATAAATATATGCCTGAGAAAACAGTCAATTTATCATTATCAAATTGCTCAAATTTTACTATAAATTTTAAATAATAGAATTTTGCAATTTGTAGTAGTGGTTCTTTCTTTATTTTTTTTTCTTTGGTTTAATAAATTTGTTCTATGAAATGTAATTGTGGTCTTTTACCTTCCTCATAGTCGATATGAAAAGTAGAGTGTTTAACTCGGTTGAAAGTGGCCCATTTCAGCATTTGAACTATCTAATATCTCAGGTGAAATGGGTCACTTTCAACCCTTGGTTAACAATCTACTATATTCTATTTGAATAATGATGATGAAATAAATATTCCAATGTATGAACTTCCTTTGTTTTTATTCTAGAAACATTCTAGAGTACTGTTTTTTATACAATTTTTTTAATGTTTGTCGATCGTTAGTGAAATTCTTAGCATTACATTTGATCTTCTTCTTCAACCTAGCGTTTTCCCGGCCTAGCGCCAGGGTCCGCTTTCCTACTTAATCTTCTCCACTTTGCCCGGTCTTTGATCTAAAAAAAAAATTCAATAGCATTATGGAATAATATTATCATAATAAATTGCTCTGATAATTTAACTATTCGTAAACAAAAACAAGACAAATTACATAATATAACAAAAACAAAGAAGACATACTAAAATATATCTAAACATAAAACTAATTAAAAACTAAATCTAAATATATCAGAACTTAAATATAAATATAAACTAAAGATGTATAAAAAAACTACCTACCTATTGGCTACCGGGCCGTCCCCGATGCAAAGGTGCCCATCACGCTCGCTGCATTGCCGCGTTGGATTGCGATGGATAGCCTTTGCATCAGGAAAAACCCAGAGCGGGTTAAAAAACCTCTTATAATTATATGAAATACTGTCGTACTATTCATAAGTGCTTGTTGCTAGTTGCTATATTTGAACTTGAACATAATATACTTGGTTAAATATACGGCGTCATATTGATAAAAGAGATGATGCTCACAGTCAACTTTCGAAAGGTAAATATTTACCTAGGTAGGCTAGTTTGATCAAGTTTGTTGCAACTTGTGTTCTCGTGCATAATTGATAATAATATATATATAACTGTTATATTTCTGTGCATATAACTTATATTTCTTCCAGAACTTGGTGGAGTTTTGCAACGCACCTAACGAAGCATTAGAGCCTGAGCAAGTCACTGACGTTGTCCGAAATGCTTTAAAGTTTCTAGAACTCTTAGTTAATTTAGGTAAAGTACCGTGCATACCACACATCTCTATTGACTGTCTTTTACAAGTGGGTCCACACAGAACCAGCTGCCTTGTTAGAAAAAATACAGTGCTAATTAAGTCTATAAGAACGCATCCCATCCCAGCCGCGTGTGCTTAATTGAGCGAGGCATATCTCCACAAACAATGCCTCTTCCCGCGGCAGTATAAGCGACCTTAAGTATAAACAAGGCGACTCGTTTTGTTTGAACCCACCTATTTAACTTAATAATCTACACTTTTAGTGATCTAATTGAGTCTATAGTTGAAATACTAAAACTTGTCATTTAAATTCTTAAAATGTGTAATTATTTTCAGATATATATCCGTTTCGCAAAAACCACTGTAAAATACTTTGTCTGTGCTTGGCAGCGCAACAGTTGTGTCTGCCAGAGAGCTTTGAATTAATGTCGTCCATCATATGTCTATACAAAGGTACAGTAACATTATGGTTTAAATTATACAATTTGCTAGCTATCGATTTTTACTGGTTGCCTCTGTGATCTGTACACCGCACCATATTCCTATCGTTTAGTAACAGTGCTTAAGGTGGTTCGACTAGGTTACCCAAAGCTTAAACCTCACTAGATGGCACCACAATTGCAAATTTTGAGTTTTAATTTTTTTGTGGAGTAGTCTTGGTATTTCTATACTGTAAATTATGTTTAGCGCACTCTTTAAATAAATATTGAACTATTAAAACAAACATTGAACACTTCATTGTACAAAAACTACCCCTTAATGTCGACAGAATGTTTCTTGACTCTATTTCTAAGTATCACTCACACATTCAAACAGTCGTACTGGGATCCTTGTAGTAGACAATTTGGCACAGCGTGAGTAGGCTTCAATAGCGTTGCGGTATGTACGTTGAAATACATGCAAGAGGATGTGGGTTCGAGACTCATTAATTTTTTTTTTATTATCAGTATTATCAAGTACCTATTATTAATAAATTATTTTATGAGAAATATGAGCGTTTTTCCATAAAAATATTAAAAATCTGATTCTCACACATCATGATATTTTTGGGTTCTTCCAACTCAGAATCACTAGCATAATCAATCCTCGTACTATAGAAACGCGAAAATTTGTATTGAAATTTTAGTTTTACACTGAAATTTCTTTCACACTAAAATGTGACGTAATGGTATGGATATTTTAGGATATCTTTTTTTAATACTAGGGTGGAGAAGATTCTAAGTAGAATGAACCTAAGAAAGTCCAAATTTGTAAGTCAGATTTTCCGGTATTTTTTTCAAAAAAAAAACGCTGGTTTGGTCTAAAATTAAAGCAATCCCTTACTGCCCAGCCTTTAAAAAAGTAGGTACTATTTTACAGTAGAATTAAAACATTTTTTTACGATACATTTAATTAAATTACAGTGAGTTACAAAATTGCATGGCGTTCTATTTATAACCATTATAAAAAGAAATGAGATATTTACCATTTTTGTTTATATTATTGATTTCCCGATATTTTGACACAACTAGGTTTCACACAATGCCTATTGCCTAGAGATAGAAAATTATTTATTTATTTTATTTATTGTCAATTTCATTCAACGGATCACATCATATCCAATTTATGTGTTTATGTATTGCATTGTTTTCTACCTAGTTGGTTATTAAATTCTGTTACTGCAATAATCTTTATCTACATAAAATATACCAACGAAAGTTAAATAAAGTATATATTAAAATGAAGTACACAAAATCAGGAATTACATATGACAATATTATTCAAAATCGCCTCCTCTGGCTTTGACACAGGCCCTCAAACGACGAGACCAGTCATCAATAGCGGTACGCACGATTGTCATGTCTAATTCCGTCACTGTCTTAACTATGGCCCGCTTGAGGGAGTTAAGATTTGTGTGGGGTTTAGCACAGGCTTTCTCCTCAATAACCTGCTATATGGCATAATCCAGGGGGTTAAGGTCCGGGCTGGAGGACGGCCAGTCTTCGTGGGCAATAAAGTCAATTTTGTTCCTTCGAAACCAGTCTTGAGTTGTTTTTGCCTTATGTGCAGGAGCTGAGTCCTGTTCAAAGATCCATGGCTGGTTTTGAAATAGGGTGTGGCTTAAGGGCTTCACTATTGGTTCGAGAACGGTTTCCAGTTTCCGGTTTTCACACCTTTTTCACAGAAATGAATCTGTGTTAGCCCTGAGTATGACATACCCAAAATCATGTTTGGCGGGTGCCCACATTTGTGCAACGCAATAGGGTTGTTTCCATCTACAAATCTTAGGGCATAATTGTATCCCAATAAATTCTTTTGGATTATAAGAACATGTTAAACTACTTTTAGGGGACCTGTAATGACCATATTTTTGTAAATATTGAATTTAAAATATCTTTTGGCACACGTCACGTGACCAAACTCGAAACGTCATTGAAGATTCTGAAGACGTCACAACTCTCGGATTGACACTGTTGACAGTTAGGCGATTAACAACAAATGACAAATATCAGTTGACAGTTCGTATCTTCTACGTGTGTATGTAGTTATGTGTCAAACCATAAACTGTGACGTTACACAATTTTCAAAGAGCGTTTTGGGCGCGAAAGCATCTGTCAAAATATATTTTGTTAATTTAACATATTTAAAGCCGTTTTTAGTATAAAAGCTGAATTTTAAGGCAACTTTTAGTTAATATATAAAGTAATACAAGCGTTTCAAAAAATTGGAATACGATTCTCTTTTAGGCCCCAATTCATTATAGATACGACGAGATAAGCGTTATGTGTGGTATATAATTATATCTCACAAATCCCCCACATTATGTCATTTTTTATTTTATCGGTAGCATTTGTTTTAACGGAAATAAAGAGGTTGCAAATCAAGTAACAGAACTTCAGAACAGATATATCATTTGATATTTACCAGTCGCTTTTCGGTGAAGGAAAACATCGTGAGGAAACTGGACTAATCCCAACAAGGCTTAGTTTTACCCTCTGGGTTGGAAGGTCAGATGTCAGTGGCTTTCGTAAAAACTAGTGCCTACGCCAAATCTTGGGATTAGTTGTCAAAGCCTACCCCAGGCTCCATTGAGCCGTGGCAATATACTGGGACAACGCTAGGAAGAAAGAAAGAAATCGAGTAACAGAACTTAGTAACCAACTAGGTATAATAGTTATGATGTAAATGTCCATATCATGTTGAAGTCATATATTAGCCAACTAATTATTCAAGATCAATACACGTAGCTCCCTTAGGTATTCGCCTAAGTACCTACAATCTCGGGCAAAATTGAGTTTTATAAAAGTGAACTAGTTTCTAGGTCATATTTTCTATGAATTGGTCATATTTGTAGACTCCAATTACAGTTACACTTTTCCTGGTTTTTCGTGGACCAGAATATCGATGATTTTTGTAACTTGATTTAGACGTTGCTATCATTTTCAATCCAAAAACACATAAAATCACAATTCAGAACATGCGGCAGCGTTGTTTTTTATCAAGTACCTCAAGCACCTGGGCGGCTACCGGGAAAATCAAAATTCGTCAATTTTGGGCATTTTTCTCTGTCACTCTAATTACGTCTTAGTTAGAGTAAACGAGAAAGATCCCCGCAATTTGCGAATTTAGGTTTTCGCGGTAGGCCCCCAGGTCCTGTCAAGTTTCAGCAGTGTTGCCAGGTGAGCGGAAGAGAATTATCGTACTTGAGTGTCGATATTATTGTACCGTTGAAAAAAATATCGTACGCTAATCAAAAAGGCAGCCCCTAAAAATGTCTAGCAAAATAAGCTTAAATTTCCAATTAATAATAAAAAAAAGACAATTTTCGTCTAAATTGCGCAAAAAA
This sequence comes from Cydia pomonella, assembly GCF_033807575.1. Taxonomy (NCBI): domain Eukaryota; kingdom Metazoa; phylum Arthropoda; class Insecta; order Lepidoptera; family Tortricidae; genus Cydia; species Cydia pomonella. Next base: position 12,202,741 of record NC_084703.1, on the reverse strand, counting down.
TCTGTTTATGTTTGTGTATTTTTGGGATAGACTCAAACGGTATACAGGAAATTGAGACATTTTAAACTTTAAACTTACATAAAGGAGCCGAACACCCAAAAGATACAAATTTTAGCCTATTTCTGAGAGAAAGTGTCATATTTTGCTTCAAATTACTAGACTTTTAAGGTGGCATCATCCAAGGGCTGAAATTATAGTACTTTAGTACGATAATGCTCTTTGGAACATTACGTCATACCGGGGCCCAAATTATCGTACATGTACGACAATTATTGTACGCCTGGTCACACTGAGTGTCAGTGTCGACAGAGTCAGCTATAAACGCGTCAAACATCGCAACGTCGCGCCGATGGCCGTCCGAAGCATGGAGTGGCAACGCCGCAATGTATTTGTACACGACATTTGTCACACACACATGAGTAAAATTTATAAAAATATAACGTTGATTTTTGCATGATTTCTGTATGAAACAAAGTTTTTCTATTAATTTAGCGCAAATGAATATTCGAAAGTAGATAGATGCGCAACTATTTATGTAATAATATTGTGTAATTAATTAATAAATAGCGATTGTTTTTTGTATGAAAATCGAACCACCTTAATATTGTTGAGTACTTTAGTTTATGATAAACATGCTCGCTAATGTTTTCTTACAGATGAAGGTCAACTACCTGAAGAGTTAACATTGATGATTAGCGAGGGTTTACCAGGGCTTCTAGTGCCACCATCGCTAGAACCAGGGAAAGCTGGGTTGCAATGGGTAAATTGTAATTGTTATCTTTCCTTGAAAATGATCATTGTGATAATATATCTCAATGAGAGCTAGTGAATAGGCAGTCGCGAGGAACCGCGCGGAGCAGCTAGGTCTGTGTAGATGTATCTCACCTGAGGTATTACAGCGACGTGTGCATTTGCCTCGGCCGAGGCACGGCTACGCAGACCAAAATGCTTTGCGAGGCAATTACCTCGCGATTTTAAAGGTTCCAATGTATGTCACACTTTTATATATCATGGTATTTTTAAAACTCCGAGCAAATTGGCTCAAAGCTGTCGCATACAACAGCTTCAGCTCCATACGTTACCGAGCCTGTCAGAGTTGCGCGTGTTCGTTTGGAAAGTCTTTTAGTTACCCCTTAGCCATTAGATCAGTGTTTCTCTAGTTTAATAGATGTTTAATTATTTTAGTTGCAAGTGGTAGGTGCCCTGTGTGAGACGGGTTCGACGCAAGAACGAGTTTTGAGGGCTGTGTCGCCGAAGGCGTATGAAAAGATTCTATACAGCGTTCTGCAGTATTCTTCACAAGTGAGTCAACTTTTAACAACATCATTGTTTACAAGGTCCTATACTAGATACATCTTAAATAGTACAACCATGGAAACTTAACACTTTTATACTATTAGCCAAGATAGATGGATACGAAATAAACTTGGCGAGGAAATTAATCATCTATCGGCGAGCGCCCCTCTTCGTCGAATAAACCGGTTTATTTAGGTTACCATAAAGTTCTTAAAAAGTTCGCGTTCTTATGAAAGTTAGGAGTAAAACCAAAATAAAACTGTAATGACCGCTATTTTTAACTACCCTGGGCAGTTTTTGCAATAACTACCCAGCCTGAATTAAACATAGCAGCACGGCTAGCACTTGATTACACGCGGGATAACTCGCGCCGCGAGAAACAACAGTCGCGTGTCACAAATTTCTATCTCGACCTGTCAGTTTCTCGATTTTGGTAGCATAAGTTGGCAGATCGAGAAAAGAATTCCTCGCGAGAGAGCCATCCCGCGCGCGACTTAGCCAGTGTGGCCATTTATACTTGGAACAAACTTTTCTTTCGTGGCAACACTGAATCGGTACTAACATAATCGGAAAAATAATGAATAGTCAGCTTTAGAAACGGAGCGTCCCTAGTCACGATAACTTTGTCTCCTTCTCGCAGTATTAAGATTAAAGAAATAGCAAATCTTATACCTTTAAACGAGAAATTCTTGTATATATATATGTATATATATTTCCGGGATCTCGGAAACGGCTCTAACGATTTTGCTGAAATTTGGTATATGGGGGTTTTTGGGGGTAAACAATCGATCTAGATTAGTCTTATGTTTGGGAAAACGCGTGGTTTTCGAGTTTTCATGCGTTTTTCTTTCGACGCAGAATATGGTCGCTAATTTCGTGTTGCCGGCCACTGTCCGTCTGGTTCAGCGGGTTAAGACGCGGACTGCTAAACGAGTGTTACGGGTTCGAATCTCGCCCGGTGACTAACTTTTTTTTTTATATGTTCAAGTTTATATATAATTTTTATTGTTTTAGACAAGTTTAATGTAGTAAAAAAATGTAGTTAAGATTATCACCTATACACCACCATATTACAATAAATAGTTATAACCGAGCAATGCTCGGTCGCCCAGGTACTATTATTTTTAAGTCGGAAATGTCAATGTGTCAATCATAACTTGATTCGCTTTGTCGTTACAAGTTGGAGTACATTATTATATCTAAAAATAATTAGCTACCTAATAATTAAATACAACTCCTTACGAATGATTGGCGTTTTGTTAATAAGATAATTGAGATTACCCGAAAGTTTTGGCTAATGAGCTACCATCTTTACGAAGAAGACTGAAGATCTCATAATAATCCCCAACATATCTTCCTTGTGGCTGGCTAGTTGCTGCACCTCTGGCTTCGAAGATAGATTGATGACATGCACAAGTCTGTCATCAAACACGGCGCCTATACCTAAGCATGCTGCTGCTGGGCGCAGCCATCCTGCCACGGAGGACATAGAAGGGCTCAAGTTGGCAGCCTACTCCATACAACGACACTCGAATGTTAAAAACAATGAGTTATTTTTGCGTGTTTTGTATTAGCGATCTATGGATGCAGCGTTAGTTTTTTAAGTTTTCTCATATTGCAAATACACAAAACAATGTCAGAATATCTGTTAAGTATCTAAAGAAAATTAAGCACGATCTCAAATAATGTAACATTGAAATAAATTATCCATAAACATTAAGTTATTTTAATTACTCTGACCTCTTTTAGATAGTTAGATTTAAGTACGACTACTACGACTCCCACCGAACGGGCGGAGTCGGATCGCATTTCACACTTATGTGGCCGCAAGCCGGTCGGCTGCTCGCGGACGCGGAGACGCCTCCGGAAGGATTCTATCGCTTCTGCGATATATAATGTATAGGCACATTAAAAATGCGCTCCGGTGCGGTCTGACTCCAGCCAGTCGATGGGAATCGTACATTAGGGTGGTAACTACAGAATACTCGTATTACGGTCGTGGCCTTTTGAAAGGTGGAGGTTGAGTTGGGCTGACAGATACATTCTTTTGCATTATTTTATTATACGCAGATATAGTAACAAAAGTCTACTTAGATACCTACTTAGGGTAAGTAATAGGTACCTAAGTACAGTAGGTGTAGGTTACCTTTCCCATTCTGAAGGCTTTCTCCAAAGTTTTAAAATACAGTGCGTTTTTGTACTACTACTACTACACAGAAAAAAAATAGTTCTCCAGCCAAGTAAATACTCTTGTGTCAAGACATTTTGTGTTTCCTATATATCTAAGGAAACAATAATATTCTTGCGTCAAGCTATAAAATATTTCTAAGTTTACTATATAAACTAAAAAATTTAATTCTCTATCCGAGCTATAAAAAGTTTTTTTAAAAAAGCTCATTATTCTCACCAAGAGCGTTTACGAAGTATTATATTTTTTTAATTGAATCTAAGTGTCTTAGTGCAATACTTAAAGAACTTGTGCCAAGAAACTTTGTTTCTTAGGGTTAAATACTCATACGAGGGTGGATTGAAAATTCGCGGCCTGGCCAAATAAAAAAAAAACTTCTTTTATCTGCCGCCATTTTGAACTGTCATTATTCAACTGTCTTCCCGCGAAATTTTAATTGGCACCTATATTTAAAAGCAATTTTACGGCATATTTAAAGTTACGTGTCGGTAGATATCGTGAAAATGGAGAAATTAGAGCAGCGTGCTGTGATTAAATACCTGCATAAAAAAGAATTGACACCGAAGCAAATTTATGATGATATGCAAAGTACATTAGGGCAATCCTGTCCATCATATACGATGGTGAAAAAATGGGCAGCTGAATTCAACCGTGGACGAGATAGTATCGCAGATGACCCTCGTCCCGGGAGGCCAACAACGGTGACTAACACGGTCAATGTGGCAATTATATGCGAAATGATAATGAAAGACCGGCGATTAAAGGTGCGGGAAATAGCTGACATCATAGGCATCTCTTATGAAAGAACTCAAAATATTATAGTCAACGAATTAGGTTTTTCCAAGGTGTCGGCGAGATGGGTCCCGAGGCTTCTTTCAGTGGAACAAAAAATCGCTCGCCGTACTAATTCACTATATGAAGCCGATACTGAAGACTTTTTGGACAGATTTGTAACTACGACGAGACGTGGGTCCACCACTATACACCAGAGACCAAACAGCAATCGAAGCAGTGGGTTCGTCCTGGATCTCCGCCTCCCAAAAAAGCAAAAGCAATTTTGTCGGCCAATAAAATCATGGCATCTGTTTTCTGGGATGCAAAGGGAATAATAATGGTTGACTATCTCCAGAGAGGTAAAACTATACATTCCGACTATTATTGCGAGTTATTACGCAGATTACGCGAGCAAAATTGCAAAATTGTAATAGCAAGCAAAATATAAAATGAGTAAAACTTGGAAACCACAAATAAAATGGCTGATATTATAATTCAATGTGAAGGTACAAAAAAGGTACAAAAAATTGGTTTTTATAGATTTTATCAATAACCATGGGATCATAGCGTAATAAAGTACACCCGCCATTCTGACTGTTAGGATGGCGGGTGACCTGTTTTTTGATGATAACTAAGTACCGTGAGGTACAATTTTTTTTAAACGAGGTACTAAATAGTACAAATTAGGTACAAAAATATGGTATGCTTTTCATTTGATTTTATTTAGGTACACCCGCCATTCTGACTCTCACAAAATGGCCACCGAAAAATACTATTTACAGATGAAAAAATTTTAAGCATTGAAGAATGTTGTAACCGCCAGAATGACAGAGTGTATTCAAAAAACAGTCGAGAGGCGATTGCGGCTGTTCCGAGAGTGCAACGAGGCCATCATCCCTCTTTTGTGATGATTTGGCTGGGTGTGTCATGCTCAGGGCTAACACAGGTTCATTTCTGTGAAAAAGGTGTGAAAACTGGGGCCAAAGTTTACCAGGAAACCGTTCTCGAACCAATAGTGAAGCCCTTAAGCCACACCCTATTTCAAAACCAGCCATCATGGGTCTTTCAACAGGACGCAGCTCCTGCACATAAGGCAAAAACAACTCACGCCTGGTTTCGAAGGAACAAAATTGACTTTATTGCCCACGAAGACAAGCCGTCCTCCAGCCCGGACCTTAACCCCCTGGATTATGCCATATGGCAGGTTATTGAGGAGAAAGCATGTGCTAAACGCCACATAAACCTTGACTCCCTCAAGCGGGCCATAGTTAAGACAGTGACGGAATTAGACATGACAATCGTGCGTGCCGCTATTGATGACTGGCCTCGTCGTTTGAGGGCCTGTGTCAAGGCCAGAGGAGGCCATTTTGAATGATATTGTCATATGTAATTCCTGATTTTGTGTACTTCATTTTAATGTATAGTTTATTCAACTTTCGTTCGTATATTTTATGTAGAGAAAGATTATTGCAGTAACACAATTTAGTAACCAACTAGGTAACTACAAGCTATCGAATGATTATCTTATACCTTTAAACGAGCAATTCTTGTATATATATATATATTTCTGTGATCTCGGAAACGGCTCTAACGATTTCGCAGAAATTTGGTATATGGGGGTTTTTGGGGGTATACAATCGATCTAGATTAGTCTTATGTTTGGGAAAACGCATGTTTTCGAGTTTTCATGCGTTTTTCTTTCGACGCAGAATATGGTCGCTAATTTCGTGTTGCCGGCCACTGTCCGTTTGGTCCAGCGGGTTAAGACGCGGACGGCTAGAAACGAGTATTGCGGGTTCGAATCTCGCCCGGTGACTAACTTTTGTTTTTTTTTTTTTTTTATATGCTCAAGTTTATATATAATTTTTTAATTGTTATTATTTTAGACAAGTTTAAATTAGTTAAAAAATGTTTGAGATAACAATATATATTTCTCATAAATATGTCTAACATTTACCTATACTGATTGATTACGTGAATAAGATTTATGCTTTCGAGTTTTTATTTTATATGAAAAAAAAAAGATTTTTATTGAGACTTATGAAGCAATAGTGCAAAACGAAAAATTTACCGATACAAATTTTAAATACAGTTTCTAGGGTAGTTTTTGTGACACCATCTCTCCGATAATGACATAAAAACTAACTACTATGCCTCGCGCAATGCGTATTGACCTAAATTGAACCATAGCTCACGAGCTATGTAATAAGAGAAATTGACAATATATGGCGTTACTCTGTGACAAGTGCTGTAAGGTTGAGATTACGAATATCGAAAAAACAAACAAATTAATGTGGATAATATCACAAGTAAGTAGCTAAAGCACTTTTGTTATGGAAATCAGAAACAACGAAGGTAGCACAAACACCCAGACCTAAGACAATGTAGAAAAGCGACATCTTGAAAACCTATCAGAAATATCTATGGTATGTTTAGCTGTGATAGTCTTAGGGCACTTCTCTGACCCGATCGTATTGTGTGACTTTGGTGGCACAATTTTTTTTATTATATTTTAATATTTCACCTTTCATTCTGAAAAAGGACCTAAATAAAAAAAAGAAAACCCTTCATGTGATCATATCAGTTTTTAGGATCACTGAAATCAAACACCTGATCTACACAGAAATCTTTATTTTTCCTCGCGTTGTCCCGGCATTTTGCCACGGCTGATGGGAGCCTGGGGTCCGCTTGACAACTAATCCCAAGATTTGGCGTAGACACTAGTTTTTACAAAAGTCACTGCCATCTGACCTTCCAACCCAGAGGGTAAACTAGGCCTTGTTGGGATTAGTCCGGTTTCCTCGCGATGTTTTCCTTCACCGAAAAGCGACTGGTAAATATCAAATGATATTTCGTACATAAGTTCCGAAAAACTCATTGGTACGAGCCGGGGTTTGAACCCGCGACCTCCGGATTGCAAGTCGCACGATCTTGCCGCTAGGCCACCAGCGCTTCCTGATCTACACAGAAATCGATTGTAAATAATAATAATTGTCAGTTCACATTTTACTTTTTAGTTTATGTGGATTATCACCTATACACCACCATATTACAATAAATAGTTATAACCGAGCAAAGCTCGGTCGGCCAGGTACTTATTTTTTAAATGTGCGTTAGGTAAATGGACAGATAATGGTACATTAACCAAGTGCAGTCGTGTTTGGCGCCATAAAACTTTGAAAAGCTGCATTTTTAAAATGGTTGAGTAAAAACATCGTTATGGGGGGTGATTTGTCGACGTTTTTGACGTAATTTGACGACCAGTTTGGCCTAGTGGGTAGTGACCCCGCCTACGAAGCCGATGGTCCCGGGTTCAAATCCTGGTAAGGGCATTTCGTGTGATGAGCATGGAAATTTGTTCCTGAGTCATGGGTGTTTTCTATGTATTTAAGTATTTATAAATATTTATATATTATATATATCGTTGTCTAAGTACCCTCAACACAAGCCTTATTCAGCTTACTGTGGGACTTAGTCAATTTGTGTAATAATGTCCTATAATATTTATTATTTGTCGATAAAATTCATCGTACTATACGTGGTTAACGGCTTCATTATAAGTGCACAAACACATTGTATAAAGGTCGGTGCCCTTGCAACGTGTATTTATTATGTACTTTAATTTTATGTAGAACGGGCCGGTGGGTCAGGAGCAGGGCCAACAGGCGGCCATACTAGGCTGCAATACGGCATTGATGCTGGCGCCGCTACTGCAGGCATGGGGCGCCGCGCTCAAGAGTTTCCTCCGGAACAACCAGGTAAACGATCTACCAAAGTTATATGCTAGGCCATTGCTACAAGCAGAGGCGAGACGACGTTGAGACGTGCACTTGAATGGCGCAGGTAGTACCTTTGAGCATTGTCGCCAGTGTACTAGTGCCATTACAGACCAAATCCATATATATTTAATAAAAAGAAGATTATCTTTATGCAAAAAATTGTTGTCTAATATCCTACTTCACCTACTTCATGACAGGTGCGGAAAATGCTATCGACGGGTCTGCGCAACGGAACGCGGCGGCTTGAAATACTGAAGCTGATTAGGCACCACCTTTTCCCTTGTGATCTAATGTATGAGGTAATTTACTTAATAGCTGTGCTATAGAGCCTTGTGATATTTATTTACCTACGTATTCAAATACTTAATAAGCTTATTATTTCCGAACTGGTTTTCACTACAGTAATTTATTTTTGAACGTTCTTTCCTCTTGCTTATTTGCTGTCGTACTAAGACGGTTGCTCATGTTTTAGGTTTTCGGGGAGTATCCGAAGCAGTCCGAGGGCTACGTGTCGCCGCGCGCCGTGGAGTCGGACGAGGCCTGGCAGTCGGCGCCGTGCTTCGCGCCGATCCAGGAGCACGCGGTCGACGCTCTGGTGCGCCAGCTCACAGAAGCTCTTCACAAAAACAAGGTATGAATAAGTATGACTAGTGATGTGCCGTTCTCGTAAATTACGAGAACGGAGAGAATTTTGGGGTAATTTACGCGGTAACGTTCTCAGAACGGGTAATTATGGAGAAAGTTGCCTAAGTTTTCATATTTTTTACACAATGGATTTTTATGTAGGTAATACAATATATACAGAAATTTTCAAAAAAATCTGTTAAAACTAGTTTATTACCAAAATTACCGTTAATTACAGGGAATCTTCCCCGCGAATGTTCTCGGGTAAAGTTTCTTCAAGAAATTTTAATTTTATTCAATTATATAATTAGATGTGACGGATGAAATACACAATAATATTAAATTATTTTACTAATATTTAATTAGATGTGCAATTTAAAGTGTTTTATTGCAAGTAGGTAGGAGGCAAGTGCCTAACGAAAAATAAAGTGAGTTCTCTATTATTTCACCTTAGTTAATTGTTGCTTGGCACAAATCACGCGAGGTTTTTTTGGCTACATTTAGATTTTTTTTTTCGGGTAAAAATTACAGGAATTCAGGAAAAAAACAATATTTTAATGCCGAGTATATATTCTTACAATATTTGACTTCTTATTTTTAAACTTATATTAACATCTAGAAGTACAATAAAAATTAGTTTAAGTATCTTCGTCATTAACTTAAAATTCTTTTCTATTTCTCTTTTTCTTCGACATGCGCCATCGTAGGTCAATCAGATCACCCTGGAAAGAGAACCGGTTTGTTCACAAAACAAGAAATGATTGTGACTTAATCAAGAACTATGAACAAAGCTTTTCACCTCCATTTGTCAAATCCAAAATAATTATAAGTACTTATGAAAACACACGTCATCCATTATTGGCACGAATAAACCTATATGAAACTTATTTAGGAGTGACTGCGACAGCTTAATATTATGCCATAACACAACATTAGTGTTCTGTAAAATCCTACTTAATTCACAATCCTAAATCGTAAAAATGTAACAGTGTTTAATAAGAGTCTGCCTGCAGTAACCAGGAAAACTATTTTAGGATGCTAGTTAGGATGCCAGTCAGGTGTATGGAGAGTTGCTTTTACTTTACTGCGATTGCATTAGGGGAGAAATAGGTAATTCTTACTCTCGTGCGTATCCCGATTCCCGATAATAATATTTACTTATACCTAATTTATTGAAAAACTTAAGATATAGTGACTGAGGTTACTACCTGCTAAGAAATATTTGTCGTCAGGCTTACGGCAGAATTGCACAGCTAGCGCGCAGAGCCCCGTCTTTGATACCTTCTTGCCTAGTGTTTCGATGGCACCTTTCTGTTAACAATAACTTCCATTGGGGGTCTAGGATAATGCGTGACTTATTCTGAAAAGTATTAAAATCTATTTACAATAGGAATATGGGAACCAAACCGATAATCACAATTCCGGGAATTTTAAGTAATTATAAGCATATATTATTATAAGTTTAATTAAACATACATTAATAAGGAATATGAATTTTATTGAATGCTACAAAAATAAGTATATAAAGCTCTATTACTTACATATTTTCCATATTTATTCTTATAATGAAATGAAATGTTGACAAAATTTGAAATTTCCTTGATTTTGACACGAAAAACATAACCATCGACAAATAACTTGATTTTTTACCACCAAAGAATGAATGAAATAGCGCAACTTACAGCATTTATTTTTTCACTTTGATTTCATCCGGGAACACTGACGAGTCGCGCCGCGACTTTGAGTTCTCTACTCGACTGTTGCAGTCGCGGGTGTCAGTTGTGCTACGGAAATCGACAAATTTGACAGCTGCCGGAATGTCGACTCGAGTCGCGGTCCTTCTCGCGGATGTAAGTTATGCAGCTCTACATGCCCAGGCCTAAGATAAGGCGAAATCTTCTTCTTCTTCAGTCGGTCCCTCAATGCTGAGGATCGTGACATCGTGTCCTGTTGAAGACCAGATTCCTCCATAGCCTTCTATTCCTCGCCAGACGCATGGCTTAGTGCAGTTTTAATAGCATAGGTGCAGTGATTTGAGCACACCATCTAGTAGGGGAAGGACTCTGAGGTCGGGTGCTTTCAACTTTTCCCGTCATAATAACTCTCTCTAGGCTATCCGGGGAGCGGTGTGAGAGATGTCCGAAGTATATGAGAATTAGGTCCTGACATATTGTTGACAACCGGCGTTTTATGCGAATAAGGCGAAATAAGACTATTAATTATATCAATCAACTACTTGTCACATAACATTACTACACTTAATAATAATAACGTAAAAAATATTTAAAAACCACAAAAGTTTGTAAGCAAAATTCAATCTTAATTTTATTTTGCTCATGGGTAAGTTACCGTAAATTACGGTAATTTGCGGTAATTTTCACTAATGAAAATTACGGTAAGAGCGTAATTTCTCGGCGGCACATCACTAAGTATGACTCAAGAAATAGACATTTGTATAACTATCGCAGGATATGCACATGTTCTCGTCTATAGTCCGTTTTTTTAGCGTTAGAAAAAAGGTAAGCGTATTTGACGTGTATTTTTACTAAAAAAAAAAACTTGAAATATAAGCCACGGCAAATATGTAACTATTATAAATCATAATTATACGATCATTTACATTATTTTACTGTCATAAGCAAAATAGCAAAGAGAATTTGAAATAGAGGTGGATTGTCAAAGAAAACTGTAGCCACATTAAAATTTACTGCCATGTTTCGACATATGATTAAAACTTTTAGAACGCTATTTGACTGTGATCCTTATTCTTTCACTGATATGTGTTAAATTTGTTAAATATCAAAAGGTGGCGCCTTCTAATAGATCAAAGGCCAAAGGTATGGCGGCATTGTTTCGAGCCATGGCGCCACAAACTCTAGCCGACGCCCAGTAAGATGGCGCCACTTTTAGATATTTAACCAATTTAACACATATCAGTGGCAGAATAATGGAGTTTAGTTCTACATGAGAATAGGTTCTTAATTTCCGTCAGCATTTTAAAACCTTGTTTCATAACATGTTCAGTGCCAGGTGGGCGTGACTTCGTATGACGGTGAACGTGTATTGGCTTTGCTGGCAGTGAATGTGTTAATGCCGCTTGTTTCCTATAACACGCAAACGCGTCTACCTTGCGCGCTAAAATAGTCCTGTGTCCAAATTGTTTTTTTCCGCCTTTGTGATATGCGGGTGAAGCTATTGAGGTTTTCGCCAACATTGCCCACGTCGATTTCATATGGAAATACAGCTCGTAAGACGTTGCTCGAAGGGTAATCCTAGCGTTTCCTTAAAATATTAGGATTAAATACGTTAACTTCTGAAAAATAAAATAGTGGACAATGTTACCTTGCACGCTAATATAGTCCTGTGTCCAATTATTTTTTCCGCCTTGTGATGTGCTGAAAAATAAACACTTTATTCGAATGAGTTTAACCATGTATATATTCTCACTTGTAAGAAGTGACCTATGTTGACGTTAATGTTGTTTTTTAACAGGTATCTGATATTGCCACATCAAGTGTAATGGAATTGTACGGATACAAAATGGCATGTTTGGAACAAAGGCTGCATTCACAAACCGTAGCACTTCAGGTAAACCACGCAAACTTTACCAAACAAATCAATTTACATCATTAAAGAGGGAGTCATGTATACATCTACTACTACAATACCACTTCATACTTAAGGAGTACATTATTTCGGCTGGTGTAAAAAACATTACCATAGCAAATTAGTTTAATTGAACACTTATTTAGTAGATGTATAAAGCTGCCGCCATAATATGCTGTTAAGAATTGGCTATGACGGCATGATCTCCCAGTAAATGGAGAATTAACGGGAAACCTTCATCATTTCAGGGAGCGAGTGAACACATAGCTTCCCTACAACATTCTCTAGCGCTGTTTCAAGCAACCGATACGTCTCAGCAAGATGTGTTGTACACTACACAGATGCAAAATGAAAAGTCAGTAGCCACACAATATACAAAAAATATTATAAACTGACATATTGCAGCATAATATGTGAAAATGTTATTATAGCGTATTCCATTTTATAACGTCAATGCATAATGATCGCAGTCACAAACGAACTACATTAAAAACACGATGTTAAATATGTTTTTTTTTCTTTGGTGTCTATTTTTCTAGATTAAAAACGACGATCAAGAATCTGCTCAAACAATTAGAGAATGCCGAGAGCGCCATTCGCGGGTACCAAGCTAAGGTCGCCTCGGAAAAAATACTTAATGAAAATCAGAAAGAGATATTGCAGAATGAATTCAAAACCCAGCTCACCGTAAGTTTTTCCTATAAGGGTAAACAAACTGTTGATTGCCAAGGGCGGGATGTGGTCTAAAAAACGCTGTCAAGTGTTTTAATAACGAATACTCAAGCATTCGCAAACAAAAGAAAATGCAAGTTCCTATGCGACTTATTCCACTTACGTCAACTACCACTTAGGTCAGATTTATGTTTTATTCCAATTAGGTCAGATATGACCTAATTGGAATGACCTACCATGACACCAGTATGGACAGTAAGCTGACAAAACGGGAATCCAATATTGACAGCAAACTCACATACCTGGAATCCAATATTGACCGCAAACTTACATACCTGGAATCCAATATTGACAAGAGGCTGACCTACCTGGAAGCCAATATTGGTAAAAAGCTGACCTGGACCCCATTTCTCGAACGATATTAGTCTAATATTATTAGATTTATTAGTGTGTTGTCGTGGCATATCTGACCTAATTGAAATAAAGCATAAATCTGACCTAAGTGGCAGTTGACGTAAGTGGAATAAGTCCTGTTATATATAACGAGAAGGTAAAGCGATAGGGCAGTTCTCTGTTAGAGCCGTCGTCAGGGTGTTCATCCTCACACCCTAGAACCTAAATCGTCACGTACTGTGCGGCTTAAGAGGAATTTCCTCCCGCGAACGCTTCGGCTGTGGAATGAGCTTCCTGTCGAGGTTTTCCCGAGGGGCTACAGTATGGGGTTCTTCAAAAAAGGAGTGTACAGGTTTTTAAAGGGTCGGCAACGCGCATGTAATGCCTCTGGTGCTGCAGGCGTCCATAGGCTACGGTGACTGCTTACCATCAGGCGGGCCGTATGCTTGTTTGCCACCGTCGTGGTATACCTAAATAAATAAAAAAGATAAATAATGTAAAAAGCGATGTGGAACAAAAACTAAATAAAAAGCAAACAATATCAAACAAAAAACCGAAGAGAGCAGCAAAATTTATTCATCTCAGCATGGTGCTGGTATCATATAAATTTACACTTTTATTGTGAGAGTCAGAATCGCGGGTGTACCTAAATAAAATCAAATGAAAAGCATACCATATTTTTGTACCTAATTTGTACTATTTAGTACCTCCTTTAAAAAAAATTATACCTCACGGTACTTAAAGTTATCACCAAAAAACAGGTCACCCGCCATCCTGACAGTCAGAATGGCGGGTGTACTTTATTACGCTATGTTCCCGTGGTTATTGATAAATTCTATAAAAGCCAAATTTTTGTACCTTTTTTGTACCTTCATATTCAATTATAATACGAGTCATTTTATTTTTGGTTTCCAAGTTTTACTCATTTTATATTTTGCTTGCTATTACAATTTTGCAGGCGTTATAATTTTTCAATTTATCGATTTCATTTTTAAGAAAAAACGCTAAGGTACAATTATTTTTATTACGCCAGGATTTAGTAACTTTAATGTTTAATCTGTTAAGTTCAAATAACTCAGTAAATCATGTCTTAAAAAAGGCTAGGCGCCAATTCAAAGAAATCTTCCTAAGAAAAATCATTTTTAAGACATGATTTTCTGAGCTATTAGAACTTAACAGATTAAACATTAAAGGTACTAAATCCTGGCGTAATAAAAATAATTGTACCTTAGCGTTAAAAAAGGCTAGGCGCTAATTCAAAGAAATCTTCCTAAGAAAAATCATTTTTAGACATGATTTTCTGAGTTATTTGAACTTAACAGATTAAACATTAAAGGTACTAAATCCTGGCGTAATAAAAATAATTGTACCTTAGCGTTTTTTCTTAAAAATTAAATCGATAACTTGAAAAATTATAACGCCTGCAAAATTGTAATAGCAAGCAAAATATAAAATGAGTAAAACTTGGAAAGCACAAATAAAATGACTCATATTATAATTGAATATGAAGGTACAAAAAAGGTACAAAAATTTGGCTTTTATAGAATTTATCAATAATCACGGGAACATAGCGTAATAAAGTACACCCGCCATTCTGACTGTCAGGATGGCGGGTGACCTGTTTTTTGATCATAACTTTACGTACCGTGAGGTACAATTTTTTTTAAACGAGGTACTAAATAGTACAAATTAGGTACAAAAATATGGTATGCTTTTCATTTGATTTTATTTAGGTACACCCGCGATTCTGACTCTCACCTTTTATCCTCAACAAGTACAATTTAGTGTAGGTACATCAGTATGGTCTCTGACATTCCTTTTTTTGTATCGCAGACTTTAGAAAATGAAATGAAAGCCACCGAAAAAGAAAACCAGGAAAAATTAAAGACTGCTGAACAGGAAACCAAGGCAGTGCAGAAGTTACTGGACCAAGAGGTATGTTTGAAACTATATTTTAATAATAGAATGCGATAAAATATTATTAAAAACAAAACTCACGTGAGACATATTGAATGTATGTATTAAAACATGTCGCTCAGTGTTACGTATTTGCATCATCGAAGAGCTCTTAAGCCGTTAGCTAACGCCGTAACCAATTAAAAATAATTGTTCGAATCGAATTGTTTTTATTCAAAATAGATTTTATTATACGAGGTTTTTGCCATGAGGCTTATATACATTTGTGGTTAATTACTTTAAGGGTCATTTTTTGTGTTGCAGACGAGCAAGTGCAATGAACTGGCGGCTGTGCTGATACGGTTCGAAGAGCAAGTTAAGGCACAAGCCAAAGAGATAGAAGAAGTTAATGCACTTGAGCGAAGTCTTAAAAAAGATATAGAACTTAGAGAATTGGTGAGTACTTAAGAAATATGCAGGTTAAAACGAATATAATTTTTTAATATCCCCATCATCATCGTCAAGCGGTAGTCTCAGGACGCAACCATTGTTTCATTGTGGTCTTCGAGGACTCAAAATGAAAACGGTGACGTTGAGCACTAGAGCATTTTACATTCTTAGTGCGTTTTTTACAATATTTTTTGGGATAAGCAATAAAAAAATTGTTTTAAATGGTTTTTTTTTTTGTCAGTTACCATTTTGATTGTTACTTCTTATTCCATAAATAACGATACTTATACCTAAATTGTTAATTGAAAGTACCCTTAAGAAGCTCTATGTAAGTTTGTACTTAGCCGTGTTTTTTTAATACACGTATTTTGCTTTCCTCGTATTCGAAATGAAAACTAGAGTGTTTAACTCTACTATTTGAATTTCAATATTTCTGCGGCATTCACATTCAATCTTGGATTTATTGTTTTATTGCAGACAATAAAGCATCTAGAAAAGACGATATTCGAGCGCGAGAACCGGCTGTGCCGGCTGCACACGCAGGTCGAGGAGATGAAGCGCGTGCAGGAGATGATAGCCAAGCTCACGTCCAAGATCGCCAGCACTGTGTCCTCGGTCAAAAACCGCACATAACACGGCAGGCCGCCAACGCGGTGCGAGGCTAACAAGACGCGGCTTGATGCGCTACTACTAATAAAAAATAAACAAAATCACTTCAACACATTACAAAATTCTATCTATGGCATTATAATGGCATTTGGTGTGGTGAAATCAGTACCACACGACTGCATCTCCTGTATTTTGTGGAAAGAGATACAGTACGAATATTTTCGCAAACACGGCGAAGGGAAGTGTCATCTTTAATAGGATGCCAAAGAGGGAGGTGACATTCCATTGTGATCATTTCAGAATAGGGGATTGGATTGATTAGTCAAATTAGTTATAGTTCGTATTATCCACCTGTGCGTCGATTGTCAAATCTAACCTTTAATAACAGGACAATATGAGTCAGACCCGAATCGTGAATGACACGATCACCTTTGAAATGTCTTACATTTACCAGTATAATGAAATTTGTTTAAAATACCAACTTACGACAATAAGTTTTTAATAGTCCAATGAATTTCTACAGTATCCTTTGAATATACAATAGTAGTTTATGTGACTGCTACATAATAAAAGGCATTAAAATACACGAGTGTGGGTTGGCTCAGGAACGCTTCGGCCCCAGTTTCATTTCGTCATCTCCATAAATCGTCCACAGTGTTATGTCGTCACCCTACAATTCCTAATTCGTAACCTTCCTAACTCGTCCACTTTCTTATATCGTCAATACCCCATTTTGTCTAAATTCCTATTTTGACCATAGTGCCAACTCGTCCAATATCTGATATCGTCAATATACCATTTTTGTCTACGTTCCTATTTCGACCAAAGTGCCAACTCGTCCGCGTTCTTTTATCGACCTAGGATAAACGGTAAGGTAAAGTCTAAAGGCAGTGTTTCAAAAAAAATAAACTGAAACAAATATTTTAAAAATATCTTCTTCAATCTAATCTGCTTGATATTTTTTTTTAATAATTACAGTCATATAATAACGTGTTTATTACAGATTTAACAGTATAAAGTACGACATCTAACATGTTTTATTTTCACACTTTCATTTTGACTTCGAAAAAAATATTTGACTGACTTTGACGACTCCGTCGATTCTAAAACCATAGCGAGCATCCAAAAGTCCCAAGCCTAACTATTACTATGCTATGTAGTTGACGAGTTGGCACTGTGGTCTAAATAGGAATGTTGACGAGTAAGCACTATGGACGAATTAGGAGTGTTGGCGAATCGGCACTGTAGTCTAATTAGGAATATAACCAAGTTACTACAGTGGCCCACGTAAGAAAGCGGGCGAGATAAGAAAGTGACGATATAGGAATGCTGGCGAATCGGAACAGTAGACCAAATGCGAATGAGAACTACTTAAGAAGTTGACGAAATGAAACTGAGGCCGAAGCGGTCCTGAGCCTGTGGGTTTAAGAAACGAACGAAGTGAGTTTCTAAATAGGATCACACGAGTGTTTTAATGCCTAATTATATGTACAGTTACATACACAATTTTATCTACACGCATATTATAAACTTTCTATGATATATTCACCAACCCAAATCACAGCCAACGTTGCTCTCTTGGTGGAACTTGCGGATATGTGGTGGCGTCACCGAAATATTTTTATCGCTCATTTCACACGAAACTTTTGGTGAGAGTCAGAATCGCGGGTGTACCTAAATAAAATCAAATGAAAAGCATACCATATTTTTGTACCTAATTTGTACTATTTAGTACCTCCTTTAAAAAAAAATTGTACCTCACGGTACTTAAAGTTATCACCAAAAAACAGGTCACCCGCCATCCTGACAGTCAGAATGGCGGGTGTACTTTATTACGCTATGTTCCCGTGGTTATTGATAAATTCTATAAAAGCCAAATTTTTGTACCTTTTTTGTACCTTCATATTCAATTATAATATGAGTCATTTTATTTGTGCTTTCCAAGTTTTACTCATTTTATATTTTGCTTGCTATTACAATCATTTTTAAGACATGATTTTCTAATTTATTTGAACTTAACAGATTAAACATTAAAGGTACTAAATCCTGGCGTAATAAAAATAATTGTACCTTAGCGTTTTTTCTTAAAAATTAAATCGATAACTTGAAAAATTATAACGCCTGCAAAATTGTAATAGCAAGCAAAATATAAAATGAGTAAAACTTGGAAAGCACAAATAAAATGACTCATATTATAATTGAATATGAAGGTACAAAAAAGGTACAAAAATTTGGCTTTTATAGAATTTATCAATAACCACGGGAACATAGCATAATAAAGTTCACCTGCCATTCTGACTGCCAGGATGGCGGGTGACCTGTTTTTTGATCAGAACTTTACGTACCGTGAGGTACAATTTTTTTTAAACGAGGTACTAAATAGTACAAATTAGGTACAAAAATATGGTATGCTTTTCATTTGATTTTATTTAGGTACACCCGCGATTCTGACTCTCACAACTTTTGCTATAGTTACTTTAAAAACAACAAAACAAATTCATTTTGTACTTAAAACTAATAAAGATAAACTGTACGTCAAATGGCGGTAAATGAAAACTTTTTTCACGCATCCGTAGTTTTTATTTAATTCAGAGATAAAGTAAGAGTCTGGGGTCTATTTCCGTATAGGGACCGTGCGCGTTGGAGGGCCTGCCTTGTGGCCTGAATCGGAACCATATACATGTACATTTGCACATCAAGTGTTTTCTTGTGCATGGTAGGTTCTGCCATCCTGTGGGCTACATCGGAACAATAAACATCACTTTTACGCTTCGCGCTAAAAATCTGACTACTCCTGTGCTGCCTCCTACAGTTCATGCACACTCCCTATCATTCGATACAAACTAACATGTGAGATTTGTCAAAATTCTATGCAATTGACATTTCATTTCGAACAAAATTTCGACTGATTTTAGAATAGAGGTCAGAACGAATTGTTTTTTTTGAGAGATGTTCCAAATTTGAATGTATAACTAAATCGATTTCGATGTACGAGTAGTTATGAAGCAATAACAACATTATCACAGATAAGAAATTTGTTGTAACAAAACAGTTTATCGTAATGTTGGACATTATTTACGATATGTGTGTAGATAAAATTTGTGTAAGTCTGTGTGTTTGATACTTGTGAAATATTTGATTTTATTTGCAATCCGATTCCCTATCATATAATTATTCACTAAATCATAGTTTAGTTATCTACTAACCCCCTTATTAATAAACGTCTACTAAAGTTACGAAGCCGCTAATAATCGTTTGTCCCTTTCCGACGTATCGGTATGATGGAAAGGGACAAACGATTATTAGCGGCTTCGTAACTTTAGTAGACGTTTATGAATAAGGGGGTTAGTGCCTTGGGTAGTTTTTCTAATTGGAGTAAAGTATTTTGGAGTAAAGTAAAGTATTTTCTAATTGGAGTTAATTATCTCTGAGAAGGTTAAAATGATAATACTTATTAATGCAATTTATTTAGAGTTAATTAATTAATTAATTGAGTTTGGTATTATCCTTTTCTGGCTGATTTTTAGGAATAATGAAGACTAGAACTGGAATTTTATGTAGACTTATTTTGTGATAGATTTTAAAAATATATTTTATTTGTGAAATTAACCATAATGTAAATTGATCAATAATGTGCATGATATGTAATAGAATAAGTTATAAAATTCTTTTTTTACCTTGCTATATACATTTTATTAAGTCTAGTCAATAAATTATATAAAGGCTTCAGCAGGTTTTTTTTCACTTTGTTCCTTATAGGCTAAATAGTGTGCTGATGTACCTATAGTAAATATATGCAGTGCAATATCATCTTCTACAAATACAAATAGATAGGAATATCAAAAGGACTAAGATATTTTTCACCACACCAACTGGTAAAGGCCCTCTCGATTGTTCAAAAACGAATGAGAAAATTGCATTTTATCCACAATATCCACATGCAAATTTTGAGTTCTTTCCTTATGTTAGAATTAATTTAACAGGTTCTTATAATCCAAAAGAATTAATTGGGATACAATTCTGCCCTAAGATTTGTAGATGGAAACAACCCTATTGGGCCAATTACATCCACACTCGCTATGGCCCGATCTCAGGACGTCGTGCCCTAGCAAGAGTATTTCTCCGATTCATCAAATATCAGCACATCTTTCACAACATTTGACATGTAAAACTACTTTGTCTCTGAGTTGCCTATTACTTCCACACTTTATCAAGTGAAAAATATTATTTTTCATTTGACCAAATATCAGCACATCGTTTACAATATTTCAAATGTAAAATGGTTCTTATGTAAAAATATCAAACATCGAACATTTTTGGCAATTAGAGACAAAGTATTTTTTACATTTCAATTATTGTAAACGACGTGCTGATATTTCGTGAAACGGAAAACGATTATCAGGCACGAAATCGGGAAGTGTTGATGTAATTGGCGCTTAATTGTCAAAAATGTTCAATGTTGATATTTTTGCCACGGAGTTAGAAAATAATATCTCCATGATTTTGGCATGTGAATATTTTATATACATACTTTACTCATTGATATTTTTTTTACATTTCAAATACTGTTGACGATGTGCTGATATTCCGTGAAACGGAAAACGATTATTAGGCCCGACAAGGCCTACCGCGAAAATCGAAGTTCGTCAATTTCGGGCATTTTTCTCATTCACTCTAATTACGTCTTAGTGAGAGTAAAAGAGAAAGATCCCCGCAATTTGCGAATTTCGGCTGACTTCGAGCCCGAATTGGGAAGTACGGAAGGTGGAGATAAGGAACGAAATCTCCATGTACCAAAAAGTGTCATCAAAAAGCTTTAAATAGGTGGCGCTACAGTACCTAGAGTACTTGAACAAAAAAATCAAATCATAGACAGCGCAATTCACTCCGTCAATAACGCCTAGGTTCTTAGCTACTCTAGCGCTACTCTGGAGAGATTTGGAACTATTATTTATAGCTGACAGCTGGACACTTGCAATAGTTCTACCATAAGAGATGCCATTCCTCTTAATTCCACACTGTTCCACACCATCGATGTATTTACATCGATGTTCCACACTCCATATTGGGAAGTGTGGATGTAATTGACAATTCAGCGCCATCAATACTGAAAATAATATCACTTAAAATAAAAATAACAAACAACTGTTAGGATAAATAAATAAATAACCGAAAACGTGTGTATTAATAACCTTAATTTAGTGTTGCCATATCTGTAAAACTATTTCAATATCCAACCAATTTCTAGACAAGAGTGACAGTCCAGTCCTCTAGTCTAAAAAATTAGATTGGTTTTCTTGTTGCGTCGCGATTTTATTTGTGATCGTGCAAACATTACATCCGAGAAGTAATTGTTAAAATTTTACTGTAAGTAGTTTGTTTTTCAAGTTACTCAACGGACTGTAGAAAGTTTTGGCAGAGGGAAACGCAACGATGGCATTGCGAGTTCATTTCTCCGTTTCCTAAAGTATACCCTTACCAATCATAATATAATACAACACAATCAAGATGATGTCGTCGGGGCAGGAGTTGTTTTCTTTGTACGACAGCTCACCTGATACGCTGTTCGACATTAGTATGAATTACATCGTTAATAATCTAAATATAATTACGACATTGGATCCGAACACTCGATGGCGTAAGTTGAAAGACGATGTGATTCTACCCTCAGAGATTTGTGAAAAGTTCTTGGAGGCATACCAGAAGAGCAACAGAGTAAGTGATAGCATAGCGAACATATTCCGAGACCGAACGCGCACCAGGCTGTCCGTGGTGAGACTTCGCAACTCGCGCATCACGGACGAGGGGTTCCGCTGCCTCATGGAGCACAAGCCGTTCGAGCTCGAAGTGGTCCAGTGCGAGTACCTCAGTCCTAGCTCCCTGGACATAATAAACAGCAACAGCCAAAACCTAGTCTCTCTAAAAGTGGGGCCTCTAACATATGTTCTCTCACAAGACGAAACTCTCTTCCGGCAGAGAGGATATATAATTGATGCGCCTAATTTGAGACGGCTCACCCGCCGAGGCCTGGCAGTATTTCCACTACTG
Organism: Cydia pomonella; assembly: GCF_033807575.1. Taxonomy (NCBI): domain Eukaryota; kingdom Metazoa; phylum Arthropoda; class Insecta; order Lepidoptera; family Tortricidae; genus Cydia; species Cydia pomonella. The sequence goes on along the minus strand of NC_084703.1, from coordinate 12,180,406 downwards.
CTTTTAAAGTCACTGACTAATCTGACACACTTAGACTTGTCTAAGACCACATCGTCGAGCACCATTTGGGTTTTAAAAGATATGAAAAACCTGCGATCTTTAATTTTGCACAGTGTGCACTGGACAAAGGATGTTATTGATTGGATAGCCACCTTGCATACTTTAAGACATTTGGATATCTCACAGTCTAATGATAGGCACGGGAAATATTTCAAACCAAATGATGTTTTGGCTAAACTTATAAACAATCTTACGCTTTTGGAATCCCTGGATATATCAGGGACTAATCTGGCAGGCTCTGGGGCGGCAGCAGTGTCCAACAGTGAAGGTACTTCAGATATTGACCAAGTGAGGTGTGATATACCTGGCTTAGCTGCCCGTGTCAACAGGCCTCTGGAGTTTCTGGGCCTGTATGGGACACACCATGGAGCTTGCAAAAGGCATGACATTCCTGCCAAAGTGGTGAGTTGATGTTGAACCATAACTGCTGTTGTTTTTTTTTATTTAATGTGGCAGTTACTAAAATAATGTTATATATAATTTTTTTTAGATAACGGGTGATGCCAATGTGGAACAAATCTTGACTGCTGCAGCTGCATACATGGAAAGGCCAGCTATTCTTACACGCGTCCTCAATGACCTTTATTACTTGTTCCGCTATGAGAACAATGCTTACATAGGCCGAGCACTGGCAGTGGTTCTAGATGCAATGGATCAACATGTTTCAGAAAAACATATACAGATATCTGGCAGGTCAGTGGAGCATTTGCCTTATTTAATATTAAACCTTCCTTGCTTTAAGAAAGGAACATAAATGTTGTTGTCTGATGGTCTATGAGATGAGTATGAGGTAAGGGGTCGAGTCAAATCTCATCTAATCTCACGTTGGGGAGAGGGGGGGTCTCGACAAATATCACGCAATTTATTCTCTGATTGAAATAAAAAAAAAATTATACTATTTTGGTCCATTTAATCCAAATTGTATGTACATGCTTAAACTAGTCGTAAATAAAAGCACGAACCAAATTGTTTTTTCTTTTTACAATAAACAATCCAACGCGTTTACGTAATAAACCCACATTCTGAAAAATCTCACGTGAGATTGGGGGACGGGGGAGGGGGTTGAATAAAATCTCACGACATCTCACCAAGGGGGGAGGGAGGGTCAGAAAATTGAAAAAAACACCTCACGTAATTTATGGACGCCCCCTAACAACAATGACATTAAATATTATTGTTTTTTTTCTAGTGCAACACTTTTCTACATAGTCAAAGGGAAAGAAAAAGGGCGAATAGGTATCAGGCTTAAAAAGCGAATAATCACTGCTCTCTTAGACGGAATGGAAGCTCACCTTGGTGATGACACAATGATGAGAAATGGCTGCCTCACATTGTGCCAGTTCAAAATACCAACAGATGTTGTAAGTACTAATTAATCATCAACTACAGAACTCTTCTATTCCAGTATGGCTAGCTTTGTTCCGAGAGATATTATCTCCCGTATCTTTCACAGTACTACTAAAATAACATGGATAATTCTAGCGCGCAACTAAAGGACCTGGAATATACAAATGCCAATCATAAATGATTGAATGAACTCACAAATATGCTTCAGAAAATTAGGGCTTAGCCATAAAACGTGCATTTTTGAAACTAATAAACATTTACAACATAATTTTTTTTTTGTAGCAAAACATACTATAACTTTCACTATGTAAATAAATAAATAAATAAATATTAATGGACATTATTACACAAATTGACTAAGTCCCACAGTAAGCTTAATAAGGCTTGTGTTGATATAAATATTTATAAATACTTAAATACATAGAAAACACCCATGACTCAGGAACAAATATCCATGCTCATCACACAAATAAATGCCCTTACCAGGATTTGAACCCGGGACCATCAGCGTCATAGGCAGGGTCACTATCCACTAGGCCAGACCGGTTGTCTATGTAGGTATTATGCTCTTGATATTCCTTTGTAATTTAATTGTTATTTGTCACGTTTCAGTTATTTGAATACGAGAGGGTAGTGCAAATCCTGCTGAATGGAGTGGCCGACGTGAACCAGGAAGGTTTCGTGCAGCGCATAGCGATATATCTCCTCAACTCGCTTGCGTGCCAGGTCGACGGCACCCAAAAGCAGTTCCTGGGCAACCATGGTGCGATAGGGGTTAGTAACCTTTTCATTCCCCATTGTTTCAAGCGGTGCCATTTTTGTAGGTTCTTATTTTATTTAACCATTTTATTATTAAAACAATATATTTTTTTAAACTGCATCTTGAGCCACACAATATTTTTGAGTATTTATTTAGTTAGTTGTTGGAATTGCTTGCTGTGTCTTATTTACGTTAGCTGCATATGCTCTTTTCTGGTCCATACAGTTTGTTAACTTTAAAGAAATTGTATGAACAGAGTAAACTGGCATTTTGTACATAAGTATGGGAATCCTTTCTGTAATGGTAATCCTTATTAAAAACACTTTCTCTATGGGACATATTAATATTAATAATTCGCGAAAAAGGAAATTATCATTAATAAAATAACAGAATTTTCTACAGAAAATAACTAACCAATGCAAAAATTTAATGCATACTAAAGCACTACAAGACCTGTGTTATAAATAAGTTATGTAGCCCATTGCTAAAACAATAATATGGCTTCAATAATTATAGGTCAAAAATGTCCTTGTCTATGCAAAACACCAACCAATACTATACAACCACAATTCACTATAATCACTAATCTGAATACAGGATAGGCAATTAAATAATTATAGGTATAGTGGGGCAGGCGCCTATTTAACAGTGTTTCTCTTTATTATTAAATCTAAGCAATGTGTCTTTAGTAAAAATTACAATTTATATATACATACATATCATCACCAGACATTGGAATCCGCGGGGCAAAATTGTTTGACAAGTAGGGAGTTCCTGTATCGATAAACTCAACTATCGATGCTAGTTCTATATACTAGTGATCAGCTTCTGGGTTTGGGCAGATCTGGGTTTGCTTGTAAAAATCATAGCATTGATAGTCGAGTTTATCGATATAGGAACTCCCTACTTGTCAAACAATTTTGCCCCACGGATTCCTATGTCTGATCATCACGCTTATTTCCCAGATTTCCACTTGCTACGATCCTGACATACCTTTTTCGCTTCCTTCACTTTCATAACATTCCTCATACACGCTCGTCGATGTAGGGTGCTCTTGACCTGGCCTTTCTTCAAAATTTCCCCGATTTGATCAGAGAAAGTCCGCCGAGGTCTACCCCTTCTAGCTCCCTCTTCTGCTTCTCCCTTATACGCTCTGTTAACCTTCTTTCACTCATTCTTTCCACGTGTCCAAACCATCTCAACAATAATTTATTTACATATATACCCATTTATAATTGAGCACATTGAAACGTAAGGTCGATACGGGTATATAGGTATGTGTGGCTGCGGGATAAGTGTAGCTGGCCGGCAGCGATCCGTAATTCTGTTTTGTCCTTAGTCTTTACGAAGTTTGTTTGTTTGTAATGTATAGGTATTCATTTTACATATCCCATGACTACTGACTGAGTACAGGAAAGGGCTTGACACGTCGCGATAGACGTTTTATGACATGATTAATCTGCTTTAATTTTTGTTATTCTGATTAGTATCATCAAGACATTATTAAGCCTGTATGGATTACAACCTTAAAAAAGATTAGTTTCCGTTAAATGACAAAATTCTTTAGTACTGCCGAATTTTCTTTGCCTTTTGTTTCTGATTTCCCTTCACTGATCCAATTGATTTTTCCCATCTATATTGGCCATATGCGATGTGTGTCCTATCTGTCAATCGATAAATGAAGAAACTATTTAGTACTAGCTACTTAAACATTTGTTTTAATAGATACACTTGCTTTTGCTTAGTTTTATGCCTTGCTTGCATTGCGAATGAAAATACACAATTATGGGCATTCCTTCTACCTTCAAGAATTCGTTTACTACAGTGGGGTTAGCTAATTTACTACTTACAAGCGTATAAGCTTATCAAACGTACATTAACATAAAATGGTATTGTATATGCATGATCTTATTCTTGAAATTGTGTGTGATATAATGACTATGGTTATTGGCTAACAGACGCTCTTCTTGAAAAACGTGATTTCTTTTAACGTTCGCTTACTCATTTTTTTTATAATTATGCTCGAATGTACTTTGGCAAATTCTGACAATATACTCGTAGATGTGGTTGGTTCTGTGTGTGTGCGAAGTTTGATTATCAAAATGAGGATTAGAAACGTCTCGAGCAATGCTGCAATCTTATATATGTATAGTGACCAATGAAAGTGTGTATCAGAAAATTATAATTCGACAGAAATCTGTTAAAATGACACTAATCCAGACTTCCCTATTTATATTTTAATGCGGATGTAACTCTGTTTGTCTGTCTGTCTGTATATCTGTTACCTTTTTGCTTAAACCGCTGAATCGATTGATATAGTATGGAGGTAGCGGAGATACTTTGAATCACGGGGATGGACATCATACAGTAATAAATAAATATTATAGGACATTATTACTCAATTTGACTAAGTCCCACAGTAAGCTCAATAAGGCTTGTGTTGAGGGTACTTAGACAACGATATATATAATATATAAATATTTACAAATACTTAAATACATAGAAAACACCCATGACTCAGGAACAAATATCCATGCTCATCACACGAATAAATGTCCTTACCAGGATTTGAACCCGGAACCATCGGCTTCGTAGGCAGGGTCACTACCCACTAGGCCAGAAAGGTCGTCAAATTGTTCACAGTAGTTGTTATCATAAAAATTATAATTCTACGCAGACGGAAGTCGTGGACAGAAGCTAGTAGCCATATAATAGTTATTTGTTTTAAAAGGGGGCGAAGTTGTTGTTTAACCTCTCGTACTATTATTAATATCCGAGCAAGCGAAATATTCCAAAATTCGAAAAGTGGAATCTTGAGCGTTGCGAGGGTTCCAAGGCACGGCGGTTAAACGAACTTTGCTCCTCAGAGAAACACTAACCCCCTTATTCATAAACGTGTACTAAAGTTACCGACGAAGTTTCCGACGTATTGGTATGATGGAAAAGGACAAACGATGATCAGCGGTATCGTAACTTTAGTACACGTTTATGAATAAGGGGGTAAATGTTTCACCACACCAACGCGAGGAAAATACTAACTGTAAAACATTACAAATATTCACCATATAAAATCAATTAATATGAAAATAACTCAAAATTTGCATTAGATTACTTTACTAATTGCTTGCCTGTCCACCCAGTAAGCGCTAATGATTACTTATTTCCAACGCCGCCTTTGCGGTTAAAATCACATACTGATCCGCGCTTCTGCTTTTCACCACGAATGAAACAAATGGAATTCTAGGTGACGTTGATTATATCATGCCGTTCATTATGTAACGCCACTTGCGAACTTTCATAAGCACAATTATTCCCACAGAATGTATGCGTTTGTAGTAAGTTTTCCCATAGCCTTTAATAATCCCGTTGACTTCAGTCTTATAAATCTTATAATATTAGAGTTTTAGTGGTATGATATTGAAAAAGCGATATTATACATTTTACTCCAAACCGTCATACTTTGTGCATAAAAGTGTTTCCATCCAATTGTCTATGAAGGGATATCATATATTTGTGTGTATTTATTTCCTTAGCATGTTCTGCCTACACAACTTGGCGGATTTAAAAATATAATACGTAAAATATAACAAAGTAGTTTGTTAGTTAAGAGTCCGCAGCAAGCTCGGTTCTCCTTGCAAACGGTTCTCCATACAAACGTCGTATGGTGAACCGACACATGATGGAGACATGATGACACTCCTCTTCTTAAAACGACTTGCTATATTGCTCTGAAACTTAGTACTTACAATAGGATAAGGTATATTATATGCCTGTTATTAGTTTATGTAGCTCTAGATATCATAATTCAAAAATATGTACATCGAAATCAAGTTTTTATACAGAAGTGGTTTTTGCTCTATTTATGTTTGTTTTATAAGCTGGAGCTAGATAAACTAATTACAGGATAGATATACGTCGTGTCATGGTATGTGCAAAGTTTCATTAAAATCCAACATGTAGTTTTACAATGAGAACGAAACTCCGTTTGAATGGGAAGGTGAAATCGGCCGAACTTGCTACGGGCTCTTAAGTTTTAGACGTGTGATTCTGATTGATTTTGGCTATTGGAGAAATGAAACTAATCACATAACATATAATGTCAAATATTCAGCCACTGCCCACTAAGAATTCCAAGAAGTATATTATTAACACATTCTCGTTTTCTTAGTACTTAAGATATCCATTACACGTTTGTATTGATCAGAAGTTATTAAGTATGTCGCCAGTCTACTCCCACCCGTGGCGAGCATGTTTGTATCGATATTGTATTAGGGGACGCTTTGTATTAAACACCTTTTGACCTTTACGCTGTGCTGTTATTGATATGTGTTAATACAATATTTTAAGTACATATGTCAGAAAGTTTTGAGTATGCCAGATTTATACATATATTACTGAGAATGATTTGCAATTAGAAAAGTACCTTCATACTTTTTACAATTCATTTTATTCTAGCGACAATTTATAAGCTTAGTTTTTTATGTACACAGCAGGTGACTGAAATTCCGAAATGAGCTTGGTATTCTTTTTTATTGACCATTAATTGCATTGTATTTCCATTTGCATGTAATATAACTATCGTTTTAAAATATTACTAAACTTAAGTAGCGCGAATTCAGCAAAAAGCAAATGCAGCATAAAATCAAAGACACGTTCTCGTAGACTCTCTTACGGGGAACTGTATTTATTTTAATATTCATATATGCAGCTGTAATAGTGTAGGATATATAAATATTATACTTTTATGGTAGGCCGACTTGGCCTCATTCTACCCAGATTGGTTGAAAAATACAAACGACACGGTCGAGGGGAGGAACCGAGGGGAGACCTTTACCCAGGCGTAGGACACTATAAATAATAAATAATTAAATATTTGGGGACAATTTCGATTTCAGATCGACCTAGCCCCAAACTAAGCAAAGCTTGTACTATGGGTACTAGGCGACGATATACATACTTATATTTATTTATATTTATTTATTGAACACAATGCAAGTTTACAGTGTCAGACCAATTCACTTACATGCTAGGAAAACATAAATTATAGTTAAATACACAAACATATTATGTAGTTAAACACATCCTTATATACATAGAAAACACCCATGACTCAGAAATAAATATTTGTGTTCATCACACAAATAAATGTCCTTACCGAAATTGGAACCAGGAACCATCGGCTTCATAGGCAGGGTCACTCCCCAATAGGCCAAACAACAATACATTAAAATAAAACTTAAACCAATTGAACATTTTATAAATGCACCAGTTTAGGTTGAGCTGCTGCCATGCAACTGCGAATGTGTTACGATCCAAATATTAAGTCGATAACATTAAGTTTTATTATGACATGACACAATGTTCCAGTCCCATTGTCCGTAAATCTCTGTTGTTGTATCACTCAGGCAGTCTCGCATCGGTCTATTCAGCCACCAAAACTGTGTTTCCCCGGTGTTATATCATAAATCGTCTATAGCAGGCGAAAGTATCAATGATGATTATGTTGCAAAAAACGTGTAATTTGCCATTATGTGACATCCGGTATCAAAAGAAATGTATATATACCTTTTTGTTTTGAATCTTTGTTTATAGAGAGAGAAAACAAAATTAAATAAGTTTCATAACATGAATAACATGAAAATAAATATGTATTCATTAGAAAGCTTTTATATGTAAGATCATGTGCGCAAGATGATCCATGGCTGTAGGTATATTAAACTGAGATTCTACTGAATTTGTGGCTCGCATTCTAGTACTTTAACGCCAATTATATACGGTATTCGCGAATCTTTGTCATATGCTTCATAATGTGGGTAGTACTATTACTCTATGATTATACGAAATAACACTTTAAAATGAGCTTATAAAACGAAATGCGATTACAGAAAATGTTGAACCTGATCGCCGACCGGCTGGAGCGGCGGCTATGCGACGACGTGCTGGAGGTGGCGTGGTCCACCATGTGGAACGTCACGGACGAGACCCCGCAGAACTGCCAGCGCTTCCTCGATAACCGCGGCATGGAGTTTTTCCTTGCCTGCCTCAAGGTTGGCTTCTTACAACTCATTACTTCGTAGTGATAGTTATCAACGTGCAGGCAAAAAGCGAAATTATTTTTAATATTACATATATATATATATTGTGTCATACACGACGACGCGTGACTTTGACTCGTATTTTCATGTTTGTAAAGGTCATATATGATAAACCTGCGCACCATCGTTGATGACACGAACTATATTACCTATACACATTTATTGAAATAAAACCGAGTAAATAACTTGAAATTTGTCCCACGGGTTGGCTGTCAGTTCGTGAACAACGTCGCTTAAAACGTCGATTAGAAAAAATATCAAAAGACAGCTAATTGACATTTCCACGTTTACAGAAGTTACAGGCAAGAAAATTAAGTGTTTAAAGGCCAGAGAAGGTTTGATAATGTCAAAAATTGCATCACTTTATTTATTTTAAAGCGAAAAATAATGTTGAATATTTACATGAATGGTTCTTTCTGCCAACCGTAATGTACTTTGCTATGAAAACTGTTTGATGATTACGATTACTATGAATTCATCATAATACACGTGTAAACGCATACGTTAAACTTACAGGTCGATTCACAATAGCTGGCACGAATGGAATGAATGAGTGAATGGAAATATCCATGTGCGTGTAACCAATAAAATGGTGGCTCTGACTGTATCCCGTTACAGGTGCCAACTTTCGTGAATCAACCTACACCTATGTCAAAATACTAGTTTATGTGACTGCTACATAATGCTGAGTTTTGTAATTTTACATATACCGTTTTATCTACACACACAATTATAAGTTAGAAAGTATGAGCTAGAGAGCGACAGAGCCAAACTGGAGTCGACCACAACTGCCATTTCGTTCGATATCAAGAAACATGCAAGATTTCTCTAAATTGTTATATTGACACTTCATTTCGAATAAAACGTCATCTCGACTGATGTTAGAAAAGAGGTCTAAAGGAATTTAAAGTGTGTGACTCCAACCGATGAACCGATTTGAGTACTTCTTTATAATAGGGAGTATTACGGCAATGTTCTGCCTCCAGAGAGCAGCACTAGTACATATTCTAAACGATAGAGTAACTCATACATACTAGTCTTAAACAAGTATCGTTATTTGCCTCTTAATCGCTCGAATATGCAAGATTGATAGAGACGCAGATAACGGAATTTTAGTAGGCCCTCAGTATGTGCTAGAGGTGCCCTATACGCAAAGTTTTGCGTAATATTCCCTATGGAATGGGTTGTCTGTCGACATAGTTATAAGATATGTTTCAACTAGATGGCGCTGTTCTATTTTTTTTTATGGATTTAACGGTAATGTTATTATTACCTATGTGACGTAAATAAACCGAAAATTCGCCTAGCCTTTCGACGGTCGTTCATTTTGAATGGATAACCCAGTGTAAAGCTAACTGGTTCTAATTGATAGATCTTATTAATGGCATGTTTGTTTGTCGCAGAGCTTCCCAGATAAGGAGGAGTTGTTGCGCAACATGATGGGCCTGCTGGGCAACGTGGCGGAGGTGGCGGAGCTGCGCCCGCAGCTCATGAACAAGCTGTTCCTGTCCGTGTTCTACGAGCTGCTCGAGTCCTCCAGCGACGGCATCGAGGTACGATGCGATACAATCTACGGAGTTCTCCAGCGACGAAGTCCGTTCAATATGTACCTTATGTCATCCGGACCATCATCTTGTCACATTCATTTAACCTTTTAACCGACAAAGACTTACAGACGCGCATGGTTACAGTGTCATGTCCTTCGTGTATTCCGATAGGGTTTACGATGGCACGTTGCATAATAATAGGTGTGGTATTCAAAGGGCTAAAATTGCTCATTAAGTCATTAGTTTTGAATACACTGTAAAAACTGCATGGTAAATATACAAATCATGACTCTTTTGGGATTCTTGTAGTATGAATGCTTCTTTTGCAGAAAATTAGCACTAAATCCTTCTTTCAAAAATGAGTCAGCAGAAAAATAATGAATTTATATTATGATAACATTATTCTCATTCCTCTCGGATTCTTTTTTGTTGTCCACCTCACATGACCTAGTCAGTTGGCGTTGTTCATAAACGCGCTTTAAGTTTTAATTAGATATTCATCTGTCAATTGACTTACATTTTGTAAGAAAGGGATGAAACAAAAATGAGCTGTTTGAAGCTTATAAAGTTTAGTGAAGATGCTTGTTATCGACGTTGCGTGCAGGTGAGCTACAACGCCGCGGGCGTGCTGGCGCACATGGCGTCGGACGGCCCCGCCGCGTGGACGGTGGACGAGCCGGAGCGCGAGGCGGTGCTGGCGCGCGTGGCGGCCGCGGTGGAGCGCTGGGACCTGCACGCCGAGCGCAACATCAACTACCGCTCCTTCGAGCCCATCCTCAGCCTGCTGCACGCGCACCACACGCCGCAGTGCCAGCACTGGGCCGTCTGGGCGCTCGCCAACCTCACCACCGTCTACCGTAAGCCCGAAACACCGAACATTATACTTACTTAAACATACTTACCGGCAAAATAATAACAAGTGCTTATTGTAACTTGCAATCAGTGTCTGTCGCTCCTTTTGTGACATGAAATATGTAAATAAAATGAATATATTTTAAGTTCTCATTTTAAGTGAATTGTACAAATTCTTATGAGAATAAAGAATCTTTAAACCGAACATTTTTAACAGTCGGTTTCTCTAAACCGTCTGGCACCGTTAAAACGTTCACTAAATTTTATTATCAGCGACAAATAAATAGTGACGACTAAGTGTATACTTGATGCTGACTGTATGGGAAGTCTCATAGTTGCCTACTGAGTGACGTTGGTCACTTGTGCAACTGGCCCTAATTAATGCTTAATCTTAATCAGTGATGTTGAGTGTTTTTGCCCGCCTGGGATATATGCGCCCCTTACGTTGTCATGGTAGTCTTCGGAATTTAAGGGTTTTATAGTTAAAGGCTTGTGCATAGCGGGTGCGTGTGCGTTGACTTGCACATGCGCGTGAGCTAACATGTTAGATCTGTGCACGCACACGTCACGCAAGCGGTGTGCCGACTCTTGTATATTTCTGTACATTACAACGAGCACGTGCACATGTACGTCTACGCACACGCATCTGGTGTACACAAGCCTTAAAAGTCTGCATCCCATAGACTAAAATTTTAACTAAGCATTCAAACTATGAAATAAATCCCACCCACCGAATTAAGAACCCTTTGCTTTTTTGAAGTCCGTTTAAAAAAGGGAGCTGAACACATATAAAGCTTAAAATTCACGCCTTTTTTTTACTTGAAATGATAACTAAATATTCCATTTAATTTTGTTGGCTTGTACCTTATATTATCTTGCGATTCACCCGAGTAACATTTTAATTGTTGGTAACATTTCAGCGGACAAGTACTGCGGCTTGGTGGAAGCCGAGGGCGGACTCAAGCTGCTGGTGGACCTGCTGAACCACCCCTCGCCGTACGACCTCATCAAGGACCTCGCCTGCACCGTCATCGGGAACTGCGCGCGCTACGCTAACCGCGTCGCCCCCGCGCTGCCTGTCCCGCTCTCCCCGGACAATTAACTAACGGAGTACTTCGAGGACATCAGTCCTCGGCTAGAAGATTAGCCCCGTGCGAAGAATAAAGGTAACGTAGGTGTCGGCAAATCCCGGCTTGAGAATTGAGACCCCTGAAAACTAATATGTTTAATATACTTGCCGACCCCTGTCTTATCTCTTTCATCGCCATTCGCCTCATACAAAAATGTCACTATTACTACAAACTGTCGAAGTCAAAATAAATTTCTTGGATTATTTGCAAGCTAATTATAGATGGCGGTGCACGGCGCCATACAATTTATAGTCTTCTTCAGCACACCAGCGGGTAAAGACTCTATAACAAGATAATAGGGTTGATTGTTCAATAACTGATGAGAAAGTTGCGTTTTATCGACATGTGGGGCAAAGTAATCAAATGCAAATTTTGAGTTGTTTGCTTAAGTTGGCTGGTAGAATTAACTTTTAAATGATGATCTTGAATGATAAAAATTAAACAACCTTCATTTTGAATTGATTTGCTTCGATGTTGTTTGATATTTACAGTTAGTATTTTCCTTTTGTTGGTGTGGTGAAAAATTTTGTGTTTCACTCGGTGGCAAAATTTGTTTAACTGCTTTTGCCTTGAAATCCTCGCAACGCTCAAGATTCCATTTTTCGAATCTTTCGCTTACTCGGGTATCAATATTGGCACGAGAGGTTAAACAATAACTTTGCCCCCTTGTAGAAAGTCGACTCCCGTCCGATTTTCTCATTTAAATTTGAAATTTGATTAATTGAAATAATATCAAAATTCCAACAACTCCAAAACGACGAATGCCATCTGAAGAGTGCAATAGTTATTTGTTTTACAAGGGGGCAAAGTTGTTGTTTAACCGCTCGTGCTAATATTGATACCCGAGCAATCGAACGATTCCAAAATTGAACCACGAGCGTAGCGAGTGGTTCGAGAAGTGGAATCTTGAGCGTTGCGAGGGTTTCAAGGCACGAGGATTGAACAAACTTTGCCTCCGAGTGAAACACAACAAATTTCACCACACCAACGCGAGGAAAATAATAACTATGAAATACCAAAAAAAAAACAAACCAAATCAAATCCAAATGAACGTAATTAAATATTTATCATCCAAAATCATAATTTAAAAGTCAATAAAATTCTACCAGCTAACAAATGGAAACGACTCAAAATTTGCATCTGATTACTTTGCCCCACATGTGGATAAAACGCAACTTTCTTATTAGTTTTTGAACAATCAAGAGGTCCTTTACCAGTTGGTGTGGTGAAAAATAATTTACTATTTAATTCAACCGCGAACGTACAGTCAGCGTCAAATACTTTGTAGCAGTCAAAGTGGCCAAATAGTTCGGTACACCATACTAAATATATGGTGTACCGAACTATTTGGCTACTTTGGTTGCTACAAAGTATTTGACGCTGACTGTACACCTAAATAGGACAGTGTACTACGACCAAAACATGGGACGGAAAGAGAAGTCTAACTACAGAATTGCTGCACCTTGTTTTGAATACATTACGACATTATTTGACAATGTGTCAACATGAACATAACCAACAAAAGTTAATAAAGTAACTTGTGTAAGTAATACACAATTATTGGGCTAGATGCTCACGTTCGGACCATTTGCTCTTACTCGGCGATATCGTTAAATTTTAAAACTGTATCCTGCTTTAGGTGTACCTGTGAGAATAGATCGTATCTACCCATGATTGTCATGTTGATCGTAGATACCCATGTCTTTCACGAAATTTTGTTTCGATGTATTGATGGATTGTTTCTAGGTAATACGGGCACGACACCTCGCTCCTCTTTTAGGCATTATTGGCAAACAAATTCGTTGCAAAACCACAAACATAAGTTACATCGAAACTTGTCACCTTATTAAATTCCTCTGTCAAGCAAACTACCTATGCTGCACTAAACATAGTATAACGCAATGTAGTAGTAGTACTTATACACACCGAGATGTTGATCGCAACAGAATAAGATTTGAGCTGACGACCAGAATATAAGATGTAACAAAAGTGGTAGTAGTGTACCTTTTTCTTTGAATGGCGAATGTACCGCTTCAACGGTGAACTTGCTGCTGTATACAGTTCTGCAAATACATATTTTTACAAATTATGTTTATCTGATGGAAGTTTTAAAAGAAACTGAACCAATAAAAACATACTTGCAGGCGTTTTCGTTAAATATTTAGAAATTAAATTGTAATATTGGGTTCTGAACAGTAGTTTTAACTTTCTTATAACAAATATACTTCACGTCGTGGTGCCAATTTAACAAGTAACATGTATTATTTAAACAACTGTTTTATGTCAATAACAGTTGAGGTTGATAACTTTTTTGTGCGGTTGTTTGATGTTATACTAATTATCAGGACAAAATATGGAGTAAAAATAGTCATACATTCAAAAATCTTACTGTATTACCGTAACAGACTTAATGTTTTACAAATATTTTAGTTGTCAATGTCGTGTTACACCATGCTAAAAAAGGAACGTGGTTGAATTTACCTAAAACTGAAGGGCAAGTATGAATTTTATGAGATGATTTTTTCGACTAAGGTCTTTGTCTTTTGGTTTGTCTAAAGGTCTTTGTTTCTTTTATCCACAGCGGTCAGCTCCCGTCTTCACGGCACGTGCTAAAGCAACAATGTCGTTAAAATATCTTCTCATACAATTAATACTATACATCTCACGAACTTTGTGGCGCCACGTAAAAGAACCAGCAATACTGTAGAATCGATAATATTGAACCTCAATTGGTTTTATTAAGTTTAGTGAACGGGATAAATAGTTGTGAACTTCAGCAGCAAGTCATCGGACACCCGCCAGTAGCGGACTGCGTGGCATCGACCATGGCTCTTTTCCGCAGGAATTAGTTGTAAACGAATTTATTAATGGGATTTGAGCCGCAACCCCGTGTCGTAAGATTTGTGTTAGTCTAACCAACTTAGCATAGTCTACACGAGCGAGGCCACTGTACATCTAATCGGGGTTTTATTATAGCGTTGAATCGAGCTTAGTGACACGTTTCATTGCTTGGAGATTTGAGGCATCGATGACGGAGAAACCCTGTATGTGATAATGAAGAATAATGTTACAGTCAATTATAATACATTATTTGAAATATGTTTGCAGTCGGATATGACAATTTGTTTAAAAATGATGGTTAGTAAAACGCATATTACTCCAAGCAATGATTGTGTAAGCACATTTAGATAAATCTACACATCTACTTGTCTGTTGAAACCGAAACAAAGTATATGTAACACATTATATCGTTTATTCTATATGTACACTAGTGAGTTATTTTTAGTGTTTATATATTAAGTGTATTGATTGTGTACATACATTATGATAGTGTAGGCATATTTATTTCAATTCCTTCTATAATAACAAAGTATTAATACTATAACACTAAACTGTGTTTTAAAATAAGTAAATAATTACGCCTCACATAGTGCTATCAAAACAATATGTTGTAATTACTGTTATGAAACAAAATTAAAGAAAAAATCAAAACCTTATTCATATATACGAGGGACGATATTGAGACAGTTGATATGTCTATAAATTGAATGAATTCAACTGTCTCCCACATCGTCATTGACAAGTTGTTGTTTGTAAGGAATGCAGTAAAACCGAACTATTTTATAGCTAGGAACGTGGTACCAACAATGACACAGTCACCTGACCATTCGTAACCCTCATGGTCAGTGGTCAGCTGGGTGACTTGCTGATAGTTAGTTTATAATACCACCAATCTAACTGCAGCAGATCGGATGGAATATATGTAATAAGTATTCCGTGCCGTGCAGCATTCGGTATCTAGTGTTGTATACTCCTATATTTTCACAACCTTGTTCTGGACACCGTTATGCCTAAATTACGATCACGGTAGATTTTGACACCTACGTACTTAATCCAATTATTATATGGCTAAATTTACACCTCTGCCTGACAAAACTGATGAGTCCCGTTCGATCATGGATCACGGTTGAACAGCAAGCCACGAAATGGAATCGACGTAAGTACCGCCATGGTACCGCTACTAAGTTCAGTCAGTCCCATCTACAGCATTACCGCTTAACTCAGAGAGGTTCGTGAAGTAGTTGAGCAGTAGGCAGCGGTTACCAAGTAGAAGGTAGCTTAATCAGGGACTGTATGTAGTTTATTAAGTATATTTTTTTACTTGCAGATCATAAAACCAGCCAGCACACAGGCAAATCCTCAACCAAACTAGTATTCGTCCATTAGAACTCATCATGAGTTAAGCGGTAGACCTATTCTTGACGCGGCCAATGATGATCTGTATGACAATTCCTTTGGGTAGACTTAATTTAAAAAATAAAAGAGGTGTTTACAAAATGTTTATTACTTAATTGTTGTTGTTACATTTCTGAATAAAAAATGTGTATAGTACCAAAAAAGTCCAAAAACATTTAACATTGACAGTTATTCAATCATCATTGTATGATCATTGGCCGCGTCAAGTATAAAATATAAAGACTATATTGTATTTATAGAATACTTGTAATAACCATCTGGAAGGACTTTATAAACAACTTTAATGTCTTCTAATGTAACGAATTGTAAATACTTTTATCAGGGCGTTTCTAAGGGTTTTGTGAAAAAAAAAACAGTAAACTTCAAATGAAACAAAACTGTTGTTAAGAAACTATGATTTTTAGAGTAACTACAATAAAAAGCTTCTTTTAATTTATATATTTACCAGTTTTTTATATTATTGTTTCTGTGGGAGTGATAATAGGCAGCTTCTTCTTAGCGCAATCAGTGGGAGCTGTTTACTGAGCTTTTATCATAATATCTGCCTGCATCAGCCCATCACTTGCTGGAATTGTTAAAGTTATTAGGCCGTTCTCCCGTTCCCTTTGCCACTCTTGATTTGAACTCAATAATAGTCCAGAGAACGGTACTGCAGGACGTTTGGTGCACTTTCTATACTCTTCGTCAATTACCAAATGCGATTTTTTGTTGTACGAAGAAAATTGTGTTTTTTGATTTGAGCTAGAATTAAATAACTCACATTTTCCGTTACTTTAGCTATTCTAACCCTAACCTTCGTACGAAAAACTGAACTGAATTTGGTCAACACAAGCATGTAGGATGTTGCAAATTTCCTTGCGAAATGGAAAATACCAATTTTCATTGATATCTTTTATTAGAATAGAATAGAATTACGAAATTGCAGTCGTTTGAAATTTACAGTTGTTTTTCGGTTCAAGCCCTGTCCTTTATTTTAGATATACATATATTATTAAAAATTATAAATATACACGTTTTTATTGTAGTTGGGATTTGGCGGAACGTGCGATAACGACTCCCGGCCGCGTATAATACTAGTTAACTTACATTCTATTTTTCGATCATTGTAGGTTAAGTTCCATACGTGTATGTACTTATGTAGCGATGGTGATTAGTACAGCATGAAGCGGTACACTGGCGCGGCTTGCACGTCTTACTGCGTCTCGCGTGTGGCACGGGCGCCACTTATATGCAAGTTGTATAAAGAGTTGCAGAAAGATGTGCTGTCTGGTCACTGACGGTGTCGCTCTATTATTGTATTATATATGTAGTAACAGAAAAAAAGAGCTAATTTTGTTAGAGTAGTGTGCTAACTGAAATTATTCAATCAATTCTAATGTTCTTATTTTAGATAATTTCGTTCTCCATATTGGGTGGTTATTGCAACGTGAATATCTGTATCTTTAAACAGCTCTATAAAAACTACCTACTTGATTACAGTCATTAGTGCAGTTACTGCAGTTATCATTTCGGTATGCTTTTTAGTCCCTATTTCAAAAAAATATAAAAGACAAAAACGTCTTTTATATTTACTTCAAGGAAATTAGTTACATTAAGGAAAATAACACTGATTCACTAGAAAAACATATAATGTATCAACTTCGAAAAATAGTACATTGTGCAACGAGGGGGCTAAATGAAATTTTGGATACGAGGGTGGTGATTCCTGACAGCCGCAGGCTGGAGGGAATTAAAGACCCGAGCTTGCAATATTCTTACCCCCGGAGTTACACACAATGTTTTTCATCACACTTGCGAAGAATAAACTAAATTTTAAACAAAATAATTCATAAATACGGTGACATATCAAACATTCGTCCGCCATTTTATAATTTTTTGGCAGGTGAGGCATCGAAGCCACAGATCTATTCGGCATTCAGCCAAGATTGAAAACATATTTTAAACGGCTGTTAAATTAAATAAATATTATAGGACGTTATTACACAAATTGACTAAGTCCCACAGTAAGCTCAATAAGGCTTGTGTTGAGGGTACTTAGACAACGATATATATAATATATAAATACTTAAATACATAGAAAACACCCATGACTCAGGAACAAATATCCATGCTCATCACACGAATAAATGCCCTTACCAGGATTTGAACCCGGGACCATCAGCTTCGTAGGCAGGGTCACTACCCACTAGGCCAAACCGGTCGTCAACTTAATCAAATTAAATAATTTTAAACATAAACACCAATATCAAATTATACACGTCAGTATTTTAAAAGTAAAACTCATTTATGCTACTTGGTTTGTATGAATAAGTGACATAATTAAAGGAAAACGCTATAACTCCCTAGGGAGTTATATATTTTTTTCACAATCCATAACTCCCGCGGGAACAAAATAGACGTTTGTTCTTCAGCACACCTGCATGAAATAAGATCTTTTTCGAGCAAGTGTGATGAAATATATATACCACATCAGTAAAATGAAGCCACATAATACTTGGATAATCGTACTGCGTACCCACAGAATTCTCACTATCTAACAGGACCGATGTATGGCAGCGAAAGGTTGGCACGAATCATGTTGGTTCTCCCTAACGCATGGCGCCGATGAGGCGTTTTTATCTCTATGTCATTGCCTTTAATTGTTAATCGGAGCAGCCGTGAGCGCAGTGAAATACTATTGATAAGTAAGAAATACTATTCCTTAGTTAGGGAAGTCTAGAATATGAACAGTAATTATGTAGTTAGTGTCATCCACGATGACGCGCAGATTTGTCAAATCTAACCTTTAACCCTTTTCCACGCCGCACCAATCTACAAAATTTTGCCAAAAAATTCATATATTATATTCCATTAAATCCAGCTCTGGTGATTAATTTGAAGACAAGTCACATTTTCCGAAAGTGCAATCTAATTAGAACCTTAAATCGGATGGGTAAGCTTGAAATTCTATTGGCGCATATGTGGTCGATAAATCGTACTATGCCTGGAAAAGGGTTAATAACATGAGATTACAAGCCAAGGCACGCGTCTTCGTGAATGACGCGATGTATAATGTACTATCGTGGGCACAGTTAATTGGCCTTTCGAAATCTTTTTTGCAACGAGATAACTTCTACTAGTGATCTAGTCCACAGCTGAAGGTATTATCTAATA
Source organism: Cydia pomonella (assembly GCF_033807575.1). Classification (NCBI taxonomy): domain Eukaryota; kingdom Metazoa; phylum Arthropoda; class Insecta; order Lepidoptera; family Tortricidae; genus Cydia; species Cydia pomonella. Next base: position 12,161,205 of record NC_084703.1, on the reverse strand, counting down.
AACTAAAAACAATATGAGTATTGCAAATAGAAAATATATTCACGCGTCCCTGTTATTGTGTGCCTGTTAGTTCTTAAGTAAACTTAAATATTTTGAATGTGAAACGGCATCATTTAATCGAGGTTGTCACAGTTGGATATCTTGAACAAGGAACGTGTTGAAGTTCTGACTGTTGAAATTTACATTGTAGTGTAAAAGGTCAAGGTGATATAAAATTATTCCATCAGACGTCTTGGCGGATATGATAACAGGACAGGACTCGGACGTGAATATTTTTTTATTGTTGTTTAGGCGTTATGAATCTAAAACTCGACTTTATGGTTTGAAAATTGTGTCCGTGAACCGATGCAATTCATAAGTAAATTTAACAATAATAAATTACATACGCATAGAGCGTCATGTACTCGTAAAATACGAAGTAGGGGGAAGTATGGAGGATTCGTACACTTGTTACTCTAATTATTATAAGACTAAAGCTAATTACTATTGAAAACAGTATGTTGAGTAGTCTAATAGTCTTATATTTACCTGGCTTTCATAATAATTAATAATACACTTTTGGTGTTGATACTAAGTGGCATGTCCACTGTTTATGTAAATAAAAAAATTTGTTTATACGAAAGTCCCTACTCGGCAGGTAGCATTTAGTTCATACCGCACATCTATCTTCGCAGCATATGTATCCATCGCTTGTCATTGTATGTGCGTATTCTTCACACTTTTCCCTATTAGTTTTAGATCATATTTTGTATTTTTTTAACTAGATCTTTGTCTCCAATGGAATTGAAATTATGATGTTTCTATAATTGTGTTTATTTAGAAAATAGAGTAGGTACGATACTTAGCACCTACTCTAATTGACCTAGCACTTGTAATTTCTATTCTACATTTGCATGGACCTTATACAATTAATTTAAGATTCTTAGCATACAATATTAAATAAAATTGTAATTGTGATCAGCGTTCTTAGATGTGAGAATTATGGTATATGCATATAACATTTTTATCGCTGTAGCTTCGTTTTTAGATGATTAGTTAGAATTTACAAATTTTCGAGATACATCTTCGAAATACATCTAATTATCGAGCATGGAGTGCAATGCGATGTAATTATTTCATTTGCTTTGATTTCGTCACCTGATATTATTTTAAAGCTTTGTTTGTATTTTTGTTTCTTGTTATAAAATCATTCTCTTCTAATTGTTTAAACAGTTCAGTTGTGCTTTGTTGATTAAGTAAAATTTTAGTAAATAGTACAGTCAGCGTCAAATACTTAGTAGCAACCAAAGTAGCCAAATAGTTCGGTACACCATATATTTAGTATAGTGTACCGAACTAATTGGCCACTTTGACTGCTACAAACTATTTGACGCTGACTGAACCAGAACCTTGAGTGTTGTTTGCTAATGCGATTATTAGATTTGTTTTTCTGACTGCATCATGTAGATGTTATATATCGTATATCTATATTCGTGCTTGAAGCTCCTTTGTTCAATATCTGGCAAATTAAATAATTGTTCCGCCCAATTGTTAAAATAAAAGCTGTTTACGCTAGTTATGAGCAACTCTTGTAATTTGATAATCACATGTGTCCTAAACATGAGTTTAACTATTATCAAACATTGTTTCATTTTTTTTATTATATTAGGAACTAAATAGCCTAAAATATATACTTAAGTTATTTGTTAGATGCATCATCTCGATTAACTTTATTCCTTTAATGTTAAAGCTGTTATTTATATCGAACACACTGTCTTTATTAAAGGAAATGTCGTTTTAGAGATTGCATGTTTTAAATAAATAAATTATTTAAAGTTAGTCTTTTATTTTCACATTATGGTAGCCAATCTGTTGGCCACCACACCCGTTCGCGTGAACAAGCGTTAACATGGCTTAAAAGAGAAAACGTTTTTCCACTTCTAAATATTTTTCATTCTCCATGATTTTTTAGTATGTATTGTTATTGACACAATGAAAAACTAGGTTTATATAATAATTTTTTTTTTTTCAAATTTGCAATACAATTTTTTTTTAAGATCCCGGTAACGATTTTAGAGCAAAAATATAAAATAGATAGATTTATAGTCGTTGAAATTGTACACCTTTTGTTACGTAATATCTAAATAACAAGTATTGGTTTTTATTAGCACGTCTTCTCATCTTGCCTTTTAATAATGAGGTTGCAAGCATGCATCCCCGGCAATATCTAACGAGAAGGGACAGTTTTTAAAAAATCATTTAAAAATTATGGTGGTAAATTATACAAAATGATGTATAAGAACAGTTTCAGCAAATGTTTAGATTATTTAAGTATCAGGATTACGTTGAATTCAAATCGATTTTCAGAGAAATTGTTACTTAACAGTTTTGAATGATTATGTCTAGTGAAATTGTCACTTGTTTTGAAGTAATTTCTGGAGAAAATTGATTTCGTCTAAGTTTCATTTACTCTACTTAAAATTTATAATAACAAATATTTAGTTTATTAAAGTTGAAGTACATGAAATGAAAATTTTTAGCAGTCCCAAACTTTACGAAATTTACAAATAAGAGCTTTAAAATCAGTGCTTTCCGCGCGTTTACCTAAACGTCCATCAGAGGAAAAAAATCATTACTAATTAAGTGAATCTGTTTTCAAAAAAAAAAATTAAAATGAAAGATAACAAGACGTGCTAATAGAAACCAGTACTTATTATTTCTAATAGTTAACAAAAGATGTACAATTTCATCGACTAAATCTATCAATTTGACATTTTTACGACTAAAATCGATAACGGGCTCTTAAAAGCGAAGCCTATAAACCTAGAATATATTATGCTGATGCGATCGACATCAAAATCAAAGTGATTGTTAAGATTTACGAGTTTATTGTATTTTCCCCCGAAATGGAATTTCATTCAAAAAGTATCGTTATTTCGTTAGGATGACAAAGCTATTCTTCCCTTTTTAAGGACCATGAGTTCAGGTTCTTCTTTCACTGAGCTTGAGGAAGAAGATGTTTTTGAATTGTTATTACTTTTAAAGTTGCTTAATCAGGTTTCGAATCGATGAAGCTACTTAAGAAAGGCCTCAAGATTGCTATTCATATTTTTTGGCAATATGATTTAAAAAAGCGCTACGATTATTCAAAAACTCTTCTGGCTGAGTCCACGGCACCCTAACTACGAGTACTTCGTGTACCTACACAGATTTACTGTTGTAACCTAACCTAACAACACAATTTTGATGAATTCGAAAAATAAATTACATACTCGTACATTAAAAAATTATGCTCCGTTTGGGTACTTACAGAAAATGTATCTTTTGTTACCTACTTTCAGGGCTAATAGAGGGGTTATGATGGATTCTGGACTTATTTAACTAGTATTCCTGAAGATACTATACCATACATTTGGAAGAGAAAAAGTTTACCTTATTAAACTTATCTTTGTTCATAAGTATATTTTTCAATACGATATCTGATTTGAATGAAATGAATATAGGCTATAATAGTAATAGCCCTGTCCGTAATGAGAAATCGGCCCCAATAGAGTGTGGCACGACCATATCCGAGAACTGGTGGCGAAGATCTGTACTTAAGTTCGTAGTAAGGTACGTCCACAAGACCGTAAAGGAGAGAAAGCTTGTATACTAATCCTATAGATTAAATATTTCCGTGCAAGTAAATGCTGATACTGAGAACGATCGGAGATGGTGCCCTTGACATTTAGGGCCACTTGCACCAACCAGAGTTAGCCACTAACTCGGACTTAACCGTTAACACAGACTTAAATTGTACTGGTTAGTGGGCTAGTGGCTCTTAGTGCCGCACGCTTTTACCGCTAGCGGCGCTAGCAACCACTAGGCTACCAACGCTTTGTATGAGTATCGTCTATCTATATAATATATGTCTATACCATGTTTTTTTTTTAAATCCGCTAACTTCGGGGTATGAAAATGAAAAAATAACCGTAAGGTAATCCCGAAACTATTGTTTAACATTTACAAACGTTGTTAAAGTTACCCGTTATTAAGTCCCGAAATTAATTCGATGCAATCAAAGGAGAGTCTAAAATTACTTTGGAGTAGCCAAAACACATAACTGAAACTGATAGTCCAGATTTGATCATTGTACGAACCCGCCCCACCTTCCCCTACTTGCGTTTAGTAGCAGATGTATAAACTCAAACGGAACACTAATCAATATGTAAAGAGGCCCTAAGGCAAGTATACACGCTCGTTGGGACCTTATTAGATAAAAATAAATCATTGATAGTATCTCCAAAATGGAGTTAATTAGAAAACCGGTTTCTTTGAGAGAGTTACTTAATTTAGACTCAGGAATGCACCCTTGAAAAAAAAAGAACAATTGTATCGTCTCAACTAGGTAAAATAATTACAAAAATTAAAACAATGATCATAAAATTCCACCTATTTATACTTTTTAACCGACTTCAAGATTTCAAAAGAAGGAGGATTTTTTTTAATGTTTGTAACTCCATAACTCCGTCATTTCTGAGCCGATTTTGAATTTTTTTTTGTTTGAATTTATATAATATACCTACAGATTGGTCCCGTTTTTGTCAAAACTCAGTTCTGATGATGGGATCTATGAAGAATCGAGGGAACTCTTCAAATGTGAAAGGCATACATATATTAGTGATTTTTATATTTTCTTTAACAAATCAAGCATTTACGTTTAAAAAGTGACATTTGATGAAGTGGGACTGCTGATGATCAGAATGGAACTCTTCAACCACGCATAGTACACGTATGGCAATTTGTTCTGTTTGCATGTTTGTCAAGCAGTTAGGTTTACAAGGCACATTTTTATATTTCTATCCTATTTAGTTTTTTAATATATATCTGGTGCCTTAGATCATACATAGTGTGAAATAATTTATTTTAAATACAGTCGAATACCCCATTGCGGGTATCTTACCAGTCAAACATAGGGCAAATCTGAAATATGTCAGACAAAAAAAAACGTTATCTCCTTTTCTACATAATTAGGCGTAGGAAATCCAAAATCAACAATAATCGTTCTTTCATCGGTCTCCCTCATTGAAGTCGGCTTTTTTTCTTAAAAAACAGAAAAGTATGGTGGGTGGGGTGAGTAAATGGATCGCAACGCAAAAGGTGGTAACGAATACACTAACGGATGTTAGCGTCTTTAAATAACATTTCGTTCAATTTATATATGCGTATAGTCGTACAACCGCTGTGTGGCGCTGTCGTTGTGTATGGTCCCATACCTTTATTTCAAAAAGTTAAGGTATTATAAGACCTACTTCATGGTGCGCTGAGATTGTTTCAGAGTCAAACTATCAGTAGGTAAGTGGAAAGTAAAAGTGTAGTACAACCAAAGTGTAGTAGGTACCTACATCTAAAATATTGTTGGGCTGTTGGGTCGGTTTGTTCAGGTGTACTTCTACGCGCTACTTTCTAGTCAAGATTTAGACCATCATAGGCCACATCTTCGAAATGTGGCGTGAAATTCGTTTTTTATAAGAAAGTAAAGAACAAAAAGAAAACAAATGCTTATACAACAAAGTATAATTTATTTTTCATACCTACCTAAACATCTCATTCATAATGTTAAAGAATAAACATATTGAAATATTCAAAACTCTAAATATATTTCGTGACATTACTCGTTTCATGCTATATAAAATATTTCAATAGGCGCATGCTGTGATAAAATTAATTAATAATGTCTATTATTAAAAATTAAAACTAACAATTCTAAACCGCTAAATTTATCACAAGAATCTATTTTGTGCTCTCATAAGTAATTATGTACTATTAATGTTCTACACTTATTTCAGTATTGATGTATACCTATATTATAATTTTAATATTAGTAATCACTTTGTAAAAAAATGTATATCGTTATCCGTGACAGTGGATTCAGGACTCATATTATTGCAAAGGGCATACGCTTGTGCAAAATTGCATTAGCTATATGTTATATTTAGATATTATTTATATTTATGTATAGATGAGATAAGCAGTAATAAATGTTGATAAGTGAGATAACTGAATTAAAAGGTGTACAATGGGTGGCACGTGGCACTTAATACAAAACGGTTGACGTACATAAAAGCTAGTCACAGAGTACAGTCGACAAACTGGCGTTGCCATTCGAGACGTGTCTTGTTAGCTTTCATTAAACTAACTCGCATCTATAATGCCTCCATGTAAATGATTATGTTAGAAATAATGATATGTGATTATTTGTATATAATTAAACTATTAAACATCAAAGTAACAATTAATGTGAAATATCACATAATATTCGTAAAAATATTTTTTTTTTTAATAAAATGTATAATATCTTTCATTAAAATATGGTCCATAAAACGCTCTACCACTATCGCTCTACCGCCATGTCCAGAAGTCAGTGCTTATGACATTAAACAGATATCTCCCTATGTTAATGGCCACAAGTGTTTATTAACTACATTCAGCGAATTATCATTATTATAAATTCTATAATAGCATGATTAAAAAAATGTATCAAAACCGGCAGAGTTATTCAATATTAGCAACAATTGCAGAAGGTAAAAGAACATTAACCGATCCTAATATGTTTAAATTCTGCTTACGTGCAAAAAAGGTATTAAATACTGTCTTAAATTACTACATGTGGCCGTTGGGACTACCTATCATGTCGGTGTGCTCACATAAGTAGAATGAGATTACTCGAAGTAACAATATAGGTACCGAGGTTGCCCGTACGCATCCCCACGGTTACATCGCGAAGGTTTTATCGCTGAGGCTGTTTAGGCACATGGAGTGTTCGAGTGAGGTGGCGGCGGGCGGGCGCTCGTCCGCGCCCCGCTGTTATTCGTTGAGGATGCAGGTGCGCATGAGGGCGTCCACGACGGCGTAGGGGTCGCAGTTGGAGGCCGGCCGCCGGTCCTCGAGGTAGCCCTTCTTGTCCTCCGCGACCGCGCGCGGTATCCGGATGCTGCTGCCGCGGCTGGCTACGCCTGAACATAAAAACATGTACTGCATACTACGTTACCTTCACGTTATATAAAAATCCATAAAAACAGTTAAGTATAAGTTACTCTATGGTTTATGAAAGGGGCTAGTGCTGCACTCTGGCGGCAGAAAATTGCAGTAATACTTCCTATTAGAGAGGATTACGTACTGTACGGTGCTTTAAAGGTTAGTTGGAAGAGATCCCTAGAGATAATATTTTTATTATTGGTTTGTTTTTTTCTGTTTCATGTAAACCTGTTTATAAGCAAGAAAGTGACATACATACATACATAAATCTTATCAGTTAAGTATTAAGTGTGGAAAAGATGATGGGACAATGCATCGACAACATACCTGCGCTAAAGTCATTAATACTGGCGGTTTCGTGGAGTCCGGTCAACCTTCTCTCGTTATCCTTCCCTCCGCGGGGGTCGTACACCTTGATATGCTTCATATGTACTTTAGACAGCTTGTCTATCGCCTTCTCGATTTCGCTGCAAGCATATCACAAGTTATAAGAAAGTCCTTTCGAAATTGTTTTGATACAAACAAAATATAATCCTAATTAATTTGTTGAATAAATTTTATGTTTCTACTTATTTGAATTTTTTTACTGGCAATGAAGTTTGGCAACGTAGGAATTTAGAAAAGGAGGGAGGCAAAGAACGAAGACAGGAAGAAAATGGGAATACGAAAGTAGCGTACCTATTTAGATGATATTAAGACTTACATAATATACAATAGTATAAAGGTCCTATAAAACAATACAAAATAAAAGACTTACATAATGCCGTTTTCTTCTCTCATCTTCTTAGTAGAGAAGTTGGTATGTGCTCCTGAGCCATTCCAGTCTTGCACAGGCTTGGGGTCGAAGGTGACGATGACGCCGTACTCCTCGGCCAGCCGGTGCAGGATGTAGCGCGCTACCCACAAGTCGTCGGCGGCGCTCACGCCTACAGACGGGCCCACTTGGAACTCCCACTGCGAAGGCATCACCTCAGCGTTGGTACCAGAGATAGGTACGCCAGCATAGAGGCAGCATCTATACAAACAAAACGCAAAAGGCATTGGTTAGAGAATACCTTAGCTTAGATTTGCACTAGTTGTGATTATGGCTACTGATAGTAAATAAGTATGTACCGGTAATGTGAATCGACGAGATCTCTGGCGAATACTTTATTGGCACCAACTCCGCAGTAGTAGGGCCCCTGTGGTGGGGGGCAGCCGCCAGGGGGCCATCCGAAGGGCCTGAGATCTGCGTCTAGGAGGATGTATTCCTGCTCGATGCCAAACCAGGGCTCCTCGTCCTTGCATTTGTCCGACGCTTCCTGGCATCGAACGCGGTGGTTGGTCTCCGTGGGCTCCATGTTGTACTTGAAGGTGTCGCACATAACTAGCACGTGGTTGCCGCGGCGGAACGGGTCCTTGTATAAAGCGCGCGGCACCAAGAACGTGTCCGAGTTGTGTCCGTCCGACTGCCCAGTGGAGCTGCCATCGAAGTTCCAAATAGGCAAATCTGTAACGTAAATAGCAACCTTCAAAAACGTCTTGATTTCGCTGGTATGATCGAAAATCAGATATGAAGTTTATCATTCGATTTTATCTAAATTGAGTACGGTAGCTATTTAGCTCAAAAAAGCAAACATTCAAATGTACTCGTATTAGTAATAGGCTTTGTGCCATTTAACATCACTATCTAAAATATGTGACGGATGATAAATATTCAGTATCCTGATTGATTCTACAAGTTTTATACCTACCTTATTAATAATATACTAAGTAATTTATTCTATTGTATATATTTATATATAGGTACTCGTACCTACTTGTATGAAATATATCTTTAACTGTATCCTATGTTCTACCATACCTATGTAACTAACCAACGGTCTACGAGTGTGAGTGTGAATATTTAATGAAGTGAGTGAAACCTTTCAAGTTCTCATCAAAGCTATCCCTATTCTCCCGTTCACGCAGTTTGCAACGGACTTGAAACACGTTTTCCAGATCTTTTGGCAGGGAGAACGGCAAATATTTCATTGTGTTTATCCAGGATGAAGGACAAAAGTTTTCCATCTCCCATTTCTTGTTTAATTCTTGTAAAGTTCTAGTCAGCAAATCAACTGTGTAAAAGACATGGATACATATAAATATGTCGCAATTTGCAATAATACGCAGTTCCTATTATCTATTGCTGGCGTAAAATTAACGACGCAAATTATGTAACTTATTAACAACACCATCCGTCGCAGACGAATTGGTATAGAAAGACAATTAATGCTGTCTTCTCTTATGGGCATATCTGTAACAAGACCGATATCACATAATTCCAAGTTTATAACGTATACCCAAATAGTTTCTGCCCGCATTTTCGTCTGGGTAGAATGATGATTTCCGTGATACCAATATCCTTGACTCGTTCCTCGGGACTCAAAACATTCCCATAACAAAATTTTACGCTCGAAGAAGTAACAGATAAGATAATTACTTTCGCAGTTATATTATTATACCTATATATAGGGAGACATCGCTTTCGTAGATAGTTCATAATACGGAGAAAAGGAAGTGACGTTTTATTTATATGTATGTACAAAAATATTACCTTTGATCCAGATTATATCCCCCTCCTCCCATTAATTATTTGCACCCGTATTAGGCCTAGAGGAAAATTTTGAATACTTCTTAAATTAAGACAAGTCATGTCCAATGATTAAGTTTGAAGCATTAAATATAGGAAGAGGATTGTGTAGCAAATAAGTAGACAACAAGTTTTATTAATAGTGCGTAGTGCATTCCCTTGCACGATACAATTAATGTCGTACACAGTACACAGCAGTAAAAGTAACCGCGTCATTTATGTATCTACGTTAATTAGTACGAGTACCAGCCCACTCAGTTACCCAGGGGCGTTCGTTTAGGCATAAAACTTGCGTCGTGGTCAGTTGTCATAGTTAATATAACGTCAATTACATAATATGTTGTTGTTTACAAACTATACAACCTAAGCTGTTGAAGGTCAAACATTTTATACCGGGAGTTCTAATTACAATTGTTAATGAGGATGTAATACAGCTAGTTAAACACAACGTAGGATGTGTCGTAGGCCATTAAAATTAAAACGTGGTTAGAAATACGATTCACGTTTATTTAAACAAACATAAGAGCGAGTTCGGTTATTCCACAATACAAAATGTATTATGCAATTGGTGCGTTGCTCAAATGAACTTGTTAAAATGTTGTCAAACCTGTAGTCGACTAATGGAAAGCAGGACACGTGATGTTTGTGTACTAACCTTTTGCTACTTTTGGTAAGAAGTTCAAGGTGCGGTCTTTACACCGCAAGTGCTCGCCCGTGCCGTCGATCCAGATGTAGGTGGCCAGGATCTTGTCGGCCGGCAGTGGCAGGTCCTTGTACCGGTTCAGCAGAGTCTTGGAGAGCACTGCGTTCGGCGAGTTTGTCAACACCGGCCCCGACAGTATTTTGGGGTTATCTGTCCCGATAAAATAAATTATTACATTCATCCTTGGCACTTTTTGCGCTTAGTGCGACATTAATTACTCGTACCAGGTCGGCGATCAGTAATCAGATAAGACATAGTATTAGTAGGCATTTGCTGAATTTCAAGACAAAACGATACCAAGAGTGGCGTTTGCTTAGCGTGTTATGGTTATGAAATCTTAGCAAACGTAAACAATGATTTAAAATAAGACATCTAAAGTTCTCATAAATAAAAATACATAATATTAATAACAAAAACAATTTAGACATTGACATTTGTACATTCGCGGAAGGACAGAGTATGTATTTAATCCAAATAGTTTAGTATGCTTAAAAAACATTATGGATAGGTACTAGTTATATTTTCATTCTAACATGATTCTAACTCGGTGACCTGGAAACGGTTACGTGTCTTTGCTTCGTCAACTTGGCAGGAAAACGATTCCATTTTTTTTATTGTATGGTTCGCATGTTAGGTAGTTACCCAAACGACGAACGAATATGTGTTCAGGTAATGATTTAAATATAAATATTTTTGCGTAACTAGGTAGTATAATTTCAATAAAGTAATCTAAATTACCTTCTACTTTGCCGTCACCCATTTTGCTGTTCTTTAGCTGTTCTGATTACAACCTGTAACAAACAATAAGAAACATTAGACAGCTAGAATATGAAGTTAGCCTAGACAATAGGTAGTACTTATATATAGCAAAAAAGAACCGACTTAACAGTTTAGACAATGCCATCAATTTATAGCCTTCAGTAGTAACACTTCACCAAATCATGCTTTCCGAGAGAAAATGCACGAGTTATAAATAATATAGAATGAAGAATAAATATCCAAATCATCACATACTTATATGTAGGTATATACGTGTATACATAATAATACCTATTTGACAAGTTCCCCCGATCAGATTTCGACCCCATGAAAATAACTGTGAAGTATATGCATGTAACAAAGAAAAAACAAATCTATTCAGCCGTTTGCGAAATCGGGGAACATAGATAATTATTTTTCATCACACCAGCTTGTATGCCCTCTTGGTTATGGAAGGTAGAGATAAGCATTTTATCCTCAATATTTTGAGTTGTTTCCTAATGTAGGTAGAATCGACTATTAAATGACGATTTTGAGTGATAAATAATGAATAACGTTCAATATGATATTTTATATTTCGATATTTTACATTTTATATTTCCCACGTGTTGGCGTGGTGAAAAATTACGTGTTTCACTCGGTGGCAAAATTTGTTTTACCCTCATGCCTTGAAAGCCACGCAACGCGCATTCCACTTTTCGAATGCTCTTGGTTCAATTTTGGAATTTTTCGCATGCTCGGGTTCTCGCTCGCACTCGCAGGTGCAAATAACTCGCACGAGCGGTTAAACAACAACTTTGCCTCCTTGTACAACAAATAAACTATTTTACAAGCTTTTATTTAGTTTCACCTGTCCTGTTGTCTGTCTGTCGGTCTGTAATCAAATCTTGCAAGTTAAATTTGACCCACTCCCCGGTTTCCAATGAAGCTGAAAATTTGCATACATATGTAAGTCGGGTGACAATGCAATATAATGGTACCATCGAGGTTATCTGATGATGAAAACAGGAGGTAGCCATAGGAACTCTGTGACAACGCAACCTAATTATGTTTGGGGTTTTTAGAATTGTCTCGATGAGTATTAGTTGCCTGTGGAAAGAAAGGTGCAGTCAGCGATAAAAGCTTGTACCAAAAATTTTTTTTTCCAAAAACTTATTTATTACAAATACGGATTAAGAATTAAATAGCCTAAGATCCAGCGTGCGTACCTACATAAAACAACAATAATTACCATATACCTATATTTATAATAATATCTGACACTAGTGTCAAATGTTACAAGCCTTTTTGACTTACACAATATTTTTAAAGATCCCAAAAGTACATCTTTAGAGTCTGTGCCGAAAGAGAAGAAAAACGACTCTTCTCTTTCCGTTATCACAGCAGCCACACACTACATCTACCTTGACATTTGAAAACAAAACTACTGGTATTGGTATGTGTACAAATACAAAAGTCACAATTTCACAAATGAATCAGCGAATAGCTTTAGAAATATTATGTACAATTGGACATCCAATATAAGGTAGGGTGTGCTAACCTAATTTAAGTTAAAAACGTTGAAGTAATAAAAATAACGGTTAGTTTACGATACGTAATATGGTTCTTTAACAACCAACTCTCCTTGGAAATCTTGATGTAGGTAATAGCCGTAATAGGTTTTGTACACATGTATATATTCTCTATGAATGTTTGTATGTAATGAATATTTTAATTAGTGGGTGTGGTGAATTATGTATTGTAATTGATGATGATGATGAAGATTAAGTGTTATTTTCCTTAAAACAGTGATCAGTGCCAGGTATCTATGTGTGTTCGTTCTTTTAAGCCAATTCACTTCACAGCGTACCTACTTAAGAATACAAAGCAATTGTGAATTAGTTTTACCACACAACACGGACTTTACCACATAGTAAACAGTCGATAGAACCATCTTGAAGGACCAACGGATTATCGACTCTATCTCTATAAACTATGTAATAGTAATATATAAAAAGCCTTTACTCCAAATGACCTTTCTTAGGTATTCTCGGGTAAACGCCAGGAGTGGCCCTGTACCAATTATTTGACTTGTAGTATATTATGTTACATAGAGATAGAGTCGATTATCCCGTTGCACCTTATATACGATAGATCCGTTGGACCTTATACAAGATGGTTACCTTATAATAATAACATTACATTTAGCGTAAATTGTCTTATTACAAGGGGCATCTACGTGTTGGCTTCGGCCCCACGCACGCCTTCCAAATGCCCCAAAGATCCAGAGAATTTATAAGAGACATACAAATAATAATAACATAAAATATAAATAATAATATTTCATAATAGAAGCTGACCTAATAAATAATAAATAAATAAATAAATACTACTCGACTCTTGGTATATTCGACTCGTGCAGAGTAGCTAAAAATTACCTATTATGAATAAGTATTTCAAATGAAACAAACCCTTGACACAATGTGGAAGCGAAATCGATTGGCAATTTGCCCTAAGTGTATGGCCGTAAGAGCTCGAGGAACAGTTCGGTACAAATACGAGCCAACACGCGACAATAGCATTTTTATCACACCTCACAACTTCTGTCGATACAGCATAGCTATATATATATTATATATATATCAAATTAATTTAGTATTACAGTAGTAATTTAGTATTACATTATTTGAGATACAGCCTACAGTAGAGTGCAGTGTACTCAAATAGGAACGTTATCTGTCCGAATTATGTTTAGGTAACTTCAAAAAAAGTAGTATTAGGAAATAGCAGACCGGGGTTCCCTATCTAGCAGCTAGCATTAGCATATCTATGGAAATTAGGTACTCAAGAGAAATAAGATAATAAAAAAAAGTAACCTGCAAACTTACATATATTTGTCATTTTCTTATGTTTATAGAATTTAATTTAATTGATATTCAAATTACGAACACTAATGAGGGAAATAGACAAGTACTTAGTTACTTGTCGATATGAATTTAATTATAAATATGTTAGGTAAATAAAAAAAAACTAGTGATACGGAAACATCAAAGCCGGCACTGAGTATGTGTCTTTGATTAGCAAGATAGCAAATCGAGTTGTGTGTGTATTTGTTATCTTGAAAAAGTGGTGCCAACCAGTCTATACTAGATGCCGGTTGCTATATTAGGTAACAGATATTACTATCAGAGTGCTAAAGCGTATGCAAACTGTTACCTCTCAGCGTGGTATATACAGAACAACAGAATCATAAACATATTCTAAACGTGGTCGTTTGTCACTATAACTATAAAGTCGACCTAAGAATAAAGTGCGGCCCGGGATTTTTCCGCGCATTACCTTCGCCAATACCCGATACTACACCTGTGTTACCTAGTAGTTATTGCTATGCAAAATAAATCAGGTCTCACGTGCCAGTTTATAACTTGGCTGTGGTATAAATAATGATCGTTTTGCAAAGCAATACTTACTAGTTTCTCAGTTGCCTGCATTCAGATAAACATAACTATGTATCTGAGTAAATGGTAGCGCGCTTTAGTTGTATACATGGACGCGACGTGACTGTAATTTGAACATAAACGACGGCTACGAGTACAATAAATTAACATGGCGTAGAACGCCTGATGCATAACAAAGGATTCGGATCCGTGCCAGAGTAATTAGTGACTAGCTGAGTAGCATGGTCGGCATTGTTTTATGTTATATTACGTATATTAGCGCGAGTAGGTATTAAGGTATTTAGTAACTTAAACGACCTTAACCCATTCAGCGCTAATCACGACACGTTGTCGTTTTGCCTCTCCGAAGCATTTCCGCTAATCGCTAATCCATGATATCAGCTACGACCGTAATTCAGCGGTGAATGTGTTAAACATGTATACCACAAAATTTTAAGCAAGTGAAATAAGATAAACGAGGGATAAATAATATGGAGGTGACGTGAATATTTGACCCGTAGTTTAGGAACATTCTTATTGAAACATACATACATAATTCAGTATTACATATTTCAAAGTTTTAATACAAACAGATTATTAACGACATCTTTAGTTATTGCATTTACACCATAAGTGAGCCTGTACATTATCAAGTGAGCGCTGACACTGACACGCCGCATTCGTGACTGTTGTGAGCACGTGCTCATTTGAGTCACTGCAGTGACAAACAATGATCATCGCTACTGTTTATAAACAAAATCGACCCTTTTCGAGTCGTCATTTATATCAAGTGTGACGGGCTTTGTATTTCAGTTAAATTTATATTTTTATTAAATGTGGACTTAATTTGCCCGTCATAAGTACTATAAGTACAATGTTATTTTGGTGGTTCTCATTCCTCTTACACATATAATATATGTATTAGCGAATCGGAAACGTCGTGCAAAGTTTTCAAACATGAAACCGGTCATCATACCTACTATATGTATATAATATAAGTAAATATATGTACCTAACGTCTAGATTAAATTTGGTGATTCATCGACTAACAACTGTTTAGGTACCTTCAAGGAAATGTTATATTTATAAGTACTAGGTAGCTATATTATTGTCAAATTCAGCCGATATTCTTTAATTGATTTTCTTTGTTCTTGTTTACCGACCTACTTACAGTTCGATTACTTCCAGTTTGGGTACAGGGTGGCGAAAAGTTTACGAAATATTTACTCAATCGGAAATGAAAAAGAACACAAAATATGTGTGAAAGCTATCGCGGATTTTGTAAAATAATCTTGACAGGAGTGAATTTCAAAAAATGAGAATAATAAATGTTTATCATTCGACGCGAGACTCGCGTGAGACATAAGGACTTGTGATTAAGTCTTAAGTTAATTGATTCTAGTAATACAATAAATAACTAATTAATTAATCACCTTCACTAATCACTTGTACCCACAGCTCATTAGGTACAAACCGCGCCAACTCTTTTGAATCTACATACCTAATATACTAAAAAAACTATAAACACTTTGATGCATTTTCTAAAGATTAGTTATGTAGTAGAAACTGAACAATAGTAACTCAGTTACAAAAAGGTATGATGACATTAATAACAATCATGTAAAGTTGTGTGAAGACTGTATTCAAATTTCAAATAGCTAGCCACTATTTGAATACACCACTATATATCTATTTATTTTTAGTTTATAAGAAATCGTCTATTATCTATTAAAGCGATCTGGTTCTAAAATTTCCATATCTGCTTTAATTAGAACGTGTAGGCAGGCGGAAGGTTAGATGTAATGACGTTTATTTTGGTCTTAGTACAGCGCATGAAATAACCCTGAATGTGAACTTGCAACAAATAACGGATAAGAGTGTCAAGGAACTTTTTTTATCAGTGCATTGCACTAAAGTTGTCTACCTATACAAAGTAATACATATTGACACATAATATAAGTATGTAGTAGAGTAAAGGAGGCGTCCGACGCTTCAGTTTTCTAAAGACTGTACTAATTTCTATTTCTAATGGTCGATCACCTATTTATTAGCACAATTCAAGTAAAAATAAAATTCGTTCAGGAAATTTACTTGGATTGTATGAATATTAAACAGAATCCTTTTTAGGATAAGGTGGCCAATTATTGGAAGGGTGTCAGTTTACCCTACGTAACGAGAATAGTTAGGTGTAAAATATTGAAATTTTAGATAAGTCAATAATAAGTCAATCTGCGAGCAATATTGGAGCAAGAGGGGCGGACTAAGATTAGTATAGGTACATTGTAAATATGTTATTTTAAATCTGTGTGCACCTTAAGGGCCATTGAAACCGAAAGTATCCCAGTCAATAAGTTTACCTCTAGTGTAAATTTATTCGACAGCGAAACGTGACGTACGCGTTAATTTAATAAATTTACACTAGGGGTACAGAACTGTCGTAGCGGTAACAGATTGGATTAAATCTGGTTTCCATTAAAATGAATCTTGTTTAGTTGGTTCAAAATGTATGTATGATTTATGTAGGTACGTAGGTACATACCAATCAGAATATAATTAGGCCTACCTATTATAATATTAATGATATTATACGTAGATACTCTGAATTTGAATGTCTAATTATTTGATCATGGTACCAAATATAGAAATCATAAAAGAAACGATTTTAGTACTGGAACGTGATTAACTTGAAGCGTTTAATTAAACGTGTCAGTCCAAAATGTCGTGTTTGACGTACCTATAAGAATATTTTCCTTGTTTACATTTTGCGTATTGAAGCCGGCAGCTATTTTATTGATAACTAAAAAATATTGCATATTGACCCAAACATAACCACATTTAATTTACTTTTACATAGGCACCTAATCAAATGTATGTGTCGTTAATCTGTGGCAAGTTGCCGGGTCCCTATTGCTCGGGCTTTTGACGGGCTTGAGTAATCATGGACTTATCAGTTATCAGCCAGTAGCGGCGTGGCGTGATCTTTGTCAAGTTATTGTTGGCCTGCGAGCTGCGTCTTTCACGCGTTTACCAGATTTATCCGGATTGCGATACTATTATGTCTACAACCTTGTCTCCGACGTCACCGTTGAGTGCCACCGACAAACAGAGGGGATAGCTAATAGTTATTTGTACAACAAGAGAGCAAAGATTGATATTTCTTCGAGTGCTTGTTTTGAGTCCCGTGCAAGCGAAAGAGTCTATAATAGATTCACGAGCGTAGCGAGTGAATCTAATTTAGAATCTTGAGCGTAGTAAGGGACTCAAAAGCGCACGAGATGTAAATAACTTTGATCTCGTGTAGTACACAAAATTTTTCACGTCAGTCAGCCATCAAAAAATACAACTTGAAAAAATGTAATTCAGACGGACGGATCACTATTTCACTCATGTTTTCTGAAGGTATAATAACAATTAACTTTAATTACCGCAATAAAACAAAACGAAAGAAATTTCAATAAAATAATACGAAAATAATAAATTAACGAACATCAATTGACAGTTCAAACGACAGCTTTTTTTTGTAAAAAAAAACTTTGTAAGATCCGGTCCGAATTGCGGATACTACTATTTGTCAACTATAGTAGAGATCGTTAAAAGTAGTTAAGTAGAATTATTTACTGCGTAACAATTGCGTAAATTTGTATAAGTTCATTGTTTTGATTGTATAATAAAATACGTAAAATATGGTGTTTTTATTCAATTTTAAACTTTTATTTCATTAATTAATTATTACGAATGAAGACTCGTAGGGTGTTTTGGAACGATGCGGTGTGACTTATTTCGGGGGTCTATTATAAACCGTCAATATACCGTTGAATTACGTATGCACTTTTTTGTCTCTTTCTTTTTGCTAATGACGTGAAAGGGATAAAGACAATAGAATCCAAATATTTCGAACTTGTATTAGGCCCCGCACGTTGAAATGACATTCGAATCTAAAGGTCACTTGAATGTTATTTTGTCTCACTCGGTGAGCAAAATGCGATTTTGCTCACTGTTTTTAAGCAGCAAATTACCCTTGTTCCAGCTGCTGACGTGAAATAAATATTGCACCACCACGTATGACAACCGTTAAGCCCCACATAGACGGTTATTCGATACATTGCTAACTATATCTATAGTGCAATGTACTCATAACAAAAATAGCATGCAAGTTATTCTGCGTCTAAATCAGAGCCCCTAGTGTAAATCTATTCCAATTCTAAACGTTGCGTACACGTTTGCGTCAAGTCTTATTTAGTATGGGATTTAGACACAGCGCGCCAAGTGGAACGTTTTGGAAACTATTCAAAATCCCATACAAAATGAGACTAAACGCAAACGCGTACGTCATGTTTCGCTATCGAATAAATTTACACTAGGGGTACAGCTTTAAGTGTCATTCGAAGACTCATTAATAGTTTACTGTATTCTCGGGTAATAGATTCCCAGTTCAAACTGATTCTCAATGTCACGGTTGTGACGAGTAGTATGCACGTTAGGGCACAATAATTGCCTTTCTTAGGTACATATGCGAATTGCTGGCATCTGTAGATACTTAGATACCGCAATTAGCTATAGCAATTACATACTTCATACTTAGATACCTTAGCGATATACCAACTGCCTCCTCGTAGGGGCCAAATATTAACATCCTAAATCCTAAGTGATTCTTATCTGGTTATTTTCACAATAAACATAAAATGTGTGTGTGTGTGTGTGTAAAGGTTATACTACCTAGTTAATTTAAATTGTAAATAGCTAGTTTTAGTCCAGTATTCAAGTAAACGTAATTTGGTTTCCATGTTGATTACTATTGTTGAGTTGTTATTGTCTGCGATTGATTACTATGTCAATTTAACGTCGCCATTTTCCCTAAATGAATCCTCAATGTATTTATGATTACAATGTTTTCATTATTTTTTATTTACTTTCTCAATAACACCTGAATACAGTCATTACGTTCTATTGATAAGCCCCGTTTATTGGCCGCGGCAGGTCCATTAGTGATAAGAAGTAGGTACCTTCCTTCGGTGGGTAATGGGAGCGATTAGTTAGCGATGGTGTCGCAAGCGGCGGCCGCGGAATAAGGTCAACTAACCAACTAAGCTATTACATTGCGTTACATTACATATTCAGTTACTTTATTAATCTACTTTATGAATTAAACGAATATGGCAAAATGAAATTTAAAGAAAATACTTTGACGCAAAAATCTATCCACACGATGGACTAAGGTACCTTCCTATTAAGTATACATGCAACTTCTCTTTATTGCGATGTTTTTAGTTGATAAAGTAAAGTAAAGTAAAAGTCCTTTATTCGCATAAAATATGGTACAATGGTGGTGGTAAGTAAAAATTCCAGTACAAAAACATATTTTGCTACACAATAGCATGCAAAGTAATCTTAAAACTAGACTAAGATTAAGCACTAAAACTACCTAAACTTAAAGTATACGTACTCGTAAGCTCGTAACATATATTATGTGTTCCTGTCGAAGAGGTCACTCGTCGAATAAAACATTTGTTCCTTGAGCCATTGATAAAGCTGTCTTTTAAATAAATGTAAAGGGAGAAATTTAAAATTTTCTGGAATTGAGTTAAAAATTTTGATGCACATGTGGTAACTATTTTTCATAAAAAGATCAATGATCAATATAAAATTCCATGAGTAATATTTGTTGTCAGTTGCAATAAATGTATAAACCACTCGACAAGAAATAACATTTTAAACAAATATTTACGATATCTATACACGGCTGTCAGGTCCTTAGGAATTTATTTTTAAAATTGGTTTATCAAAAGAGGCTACGTGCCAATAAGAAACAAATAAACTATCGGAAGTTTCTTAAATGAACTCCTAATGTTTAATTATTTCCTTATTGAATGCTTGCTTGAAGTAATTAGGTACCTATGTACATGCTTTATTAAGAAAGTATAACATTAAATTGACACAAAGCCAAACAAAGCCTAAGTATTGGAATTTTAACTAGTGAATTAACTACTAATTCAAAGTATGCCCGAGCCGAATTGTGGTCTTTTCTAACAATCGTGTAATTATTCAATAAATTATTCGTCATTAGCGAAAATTTCAAATTAGCCGTATTACTTATTTAATGATAAAATAATAGTCGATAATGCTAATTCAGCAGTATTGGCATGGTGATATTTTGCCGAAGTATGTAGAGTCAGACCAAGATAAGTTGGCAGCGATTTTGACAGCCTAGACCGTGTAAGTGTTATTTTAAACGTCTACCTTCTATTAAATTATGACGTTTACTTAATACTTGCACAGGCTGGGCTATCAAAAATCGCTGCCAACTTAGCTTGGTCTAACTCTAGTTAATTGTCTTTATGACTTTTTGGTCTATCGAGTGTATTTGTTGTGGCTCCGTGTCCAAGATGATACTCGTAGAGATAATGCAAATAGGCCAGTTTACTGGAAATAGATTATAATGTCCGTCTGAGCATAATGAGTAGACTTTGTTTACAATTGATACAGGCTTATCAACAACACGACACCAACACACGCTGGGTACCTATTCGCCTCATAGCTATACAATAATAATGCGTAGATATTTTATTGTACGCGCATACCAAAATTTAAAATATACAACTATATTCCTATCAAGTACTATAAAATTAACACTTCTGATGTCACAGTTTATAAATTTTCCAGCACTAATATTTTACTTGGCCAAGAAACAAGATACTGTCAAACTAAAGATGTCGTCAAACACTGACGACTAAAGTAAGAAACTAAAGAATATCACAGATATGTAGTGTTACAAAACATTGAACTGTACTGCTATTAGGTATACAAATATAAAATTCTTAAGTTTGTGATAGGTGTTTTATTTTTGATTTAAAAAATCATACATTAATTTAATGGGCGCAGATTTGGGTTAGCGACGGAAATGTAGGAAATCTATTAATAGTCGTAAACGTTTGATTGGGAATGTTTTGGCCACGACCGAGCAGCGTGCCGCGCGTGTGGTGACCGACGCGCGGCTTCATATTCGTGTGTTCTGGTACAAAATAAACAATGAAAGAAGTGTACTGAACCTGAACTCCAGTCGTCCTTATCACGGCACGGGCGCGTGCGCAGCGCCGTCCCTGTTTAACAACCTCGTTAAATTTAGCTCACAGTTACTTTACTACAACTGTATTATAAAAGAACTATTTTTTTACTAAACTTCGAGTCGAAGGTTTTACGGGATAGAAGCCGGGAATATATTTATTAAAGCTCTTTTTCTTAATTTATTTTATTTGTGTCTAAAACACTTTCTGTTTGCAGGTTGCATATTATTATGAACTTTGTACCTAATACCTACCCTATAATATTGTCCTCTTACCGTACCTTCGGATTAATAACTTGAAAAACAGACAATACGCTTGCTTCAGCTTTTTTATCAATGATGTCATTGTTCCTTTATACCGTTTTCCATTTTCCTCATTTATATAAATGGGTTTGTTGCGCACTTGTTCTCAAGATCACAGCGTTCAAAGTTTTAAACACACAAGGGCACTTATTATCAAGGAGGATTTATATTTACATTTTATACTCGTAGTAGATATCTACGTGTTCACTAAATCACTACGCATGATTCTTAGAAATGAAAAACTTTTCTTCGTTACCTAAGGTACCAAAAGAAACAAGTTGGTGTTTATAGACTATATTTTTCCTAAGAGAGATTTGTCTTTTTCGGAAACTATGAAATGAAAACTATAATACCCATTTAATGTTTGCTCCTTGCACTGTTGTTTTTGCTTACTAGTAATTCTCATGTTCAATTCCAATACGGACTCTTAATTGCCATAATGTCGAGGATAGTGCAATACTGCGCAACTAATTAAGAAATAGGACCTTACTGCACTTTTTGGTACGCGGTATTGCACTATCCTCGACGAATATTTGACAATTACGTATGTACTTTTACAGCAGGCGTTATTGAAGAGCGTTATCATCGTAAACGGCGAGTAATAAACTCGCTAAAATTAGTGATTCCTCAGAGCGCGCACTTGGGAACTCTCGGAAATAATTTAGAAGGTTATGAATTCTGCTATATTTTTATTGAAAAGATTTTAACATTGTAATTTGACAGACAAGCAATAAATAGTGTCTTGGTTCTATGAGTACCGTGTCAAAACAATGTCGTACAAACGGACGTGGATCTTCACAAATCACAAACCATGTAAAATTTATTGATTTTATAGCTTTTAGGTAGGTATATGTACTTCATTCAAGTCATATTAACTAAGTGCGTCAAATATGGCTAACCTAATTTTGAGCTCAATTATGAAAATTACTGACAACTGCGGCAAATTAACATTCGCTTATTAATAATCACTGACATTGTAGGAGCACCATAGTAATGATATATATTTTTATAATTACAAGGAAAGGACGTACCTTTTAATTTAATGTTGTGTTTTATGGTAGGTAACCCTAAAATTAAAACAGCTTTTTTTTACTCGTCGAGTGTAATGGTTGAATTAGATAGTTAAGTTGATATTCGTGTATGGGCTCCCAACTTAACTATAATATTCATTTCGATACGCTGCAGTAAACTATAAAAAAAATGAGTAATCTGGTACCACCGCGCTCTCATAGAATAGATTAAACGGGTGTGGGCGCTGGGCGCGGGGCAAGAGTCGCGCGTTTACTCATATGTTTGAGTACATTTTTGTCTACTGAGATTTTGTAAAAAAAAATATATTTTAGATGATTCGTAGATAAAGTATTGTATACAATAGTGACATAATCAAGCTTTTCAATCTGACCATACCGTTCACGTCCGTACTTAGTAAGCTTCATTGCCTAAACACGGTACTCGACTGAAAAGCTCTCTATATCACGATTATATAGAATACTATTGATCTATAGTGAATTCACAATGTTCACAATCTACATCGACGTTACATAAGAAGTGCTTTTATCAAGTTGTAATAATTTGAGGTTTACGAATGGTCATCAGCCGCCCTAGCCAAGGTAACAATCGCTATCGTTTCGACAACGCAACGCTTTGTCTCTTTATCTCTCTTCCATATTACCGCGACAGTGACAGTTGCGTTTCGATTGCTACGAAGCGTAAGTAATTTGCACGCCGATGGTATTCAAGAGGTTTAAAAAATATTACTGCTTATGGTAAATACGGTAGGTAAGTACATAGACGCCCGTAAAAATATAATTGTAAACACTGGTTTTTAATGGGTACCACCTTATCACGTTTGGCCGTGTTGAACAGCTGATTGCGAGTATTATTAGCGTATAAAACGTTGCGTCAGCTATGGAAGATATGGAATTAATAGAAATAAATGTAAACAGCTTTGTTTGGTAAATAATTAACGGCCTTTTCCACAAACAATGCGACCTGGAAAGATTTGTGAGCTATCAGTTGCTTGGTTCTTCATTGGTAGATACGGGTCAAGGTATCTTCAATGAAACAGTTGCCTGGTACCTACTAAACAAGCAGAGTTGACGAATTATAATTTGCATTTTTCGGAAAGATATTGTTTTAATGCCCATTTGTAAAAAGGTTTTATGAGCTACTAAGTTGTCTAATAAACACAGACAAATTATGTGAAAGTAACGTAGCGTATATTAAGTACCCCATAGGTACTTAAAATTTAATAAGTGTAACATAACATATGCCATCCTTCTTACCCTACTATAATTAAGAGTACTATAGAGTACTACTGTGTAGTTATGAAAAATGTATGTATATTAGGGCGGGTCAGTGATGTTAGAGCAGGTTACGGTTGGTAGTACATTCAGCTGCTAATAGGTGTGACCTCTCTCAAATCTCAATAAAAGCTTGCATTTTTCAACCTATACAAATGGTATATTTAAGATATATTGTACAGATGGCAGGATTTTTTATAAGTTATTTAATTTAGTTGGTATTTACGTCATTGCTCCGAATGTGCTTTCCGAATGATTCAAAGAGTTAATTTTAAACAATAATTGTATATACAAATTTAAGTATAAAACTCAACAGATTAGAAAAGAAACATTTGTGTAAGTTACAAATTTTTACGGACGAAGTTGGGTTCGGATTATCTTTAAAAACCTCAATTTAAGAAGATGGTTAACTGTAGAAACCTACGAGTACCATAATAGGGGATTATAGTTTTTTCCTCTAATTTTGATACACCTAGTAGGTAACACTTGCGCAAGGGCAGGATCTAAAGACAGGTCAAACATAATAATATCGGCGTCTTCTTTCTTCGTCGCAGTCAAATTTTATGTGTGATCATGATTCAAATTTGTTTGATGTTTACCAGGCGATTTTCAGCGTGGAAACTGGACCCTATTCCTGTGACCTAGTTTCCTCGGGGGTGGAAAGTTAGAAGACAGTCGTCGTTTTTGTAAAAAACGAGTGCCAGCGCCAATTCCTAGGATTAAGTTTCGAATCGGCCCCTGGGCATCCTAAAATTATGTTATTATATACAGGAGGGAAAACTAGGATGATTGATTTATTACCAACTATATTTATATTAAAGAAATATATTTGATCTAATGCAAGTTCATAATATATCGCTGATTATTTTATGCGATACTTAGTGTTTTTATTATTAATTTATTCGTGAAAGTTAGAGTCGCAAAGATGTACCTAAATACAATTTTTGTACTTGATAGTTTGGAGTAAATATTGTTACATTTACTTGAGTAAAAGACATTTATTTTGTTTTTCTAATGTATAGTAAGTACTTGCTAATAGCGTCCATAGTACTCGTAGTTTACCTAGTAATGTGACATAGGTAATTAACTAATGCGACACGATTTCCTATCGATCGACTAGTTTTAACTAAGTAAAACATAATTGTGGCGCTATACATATGTATACAAAAGAGACTATTGTAAAATTCCTCATAACTAGGGAAGAAGATAGGAAATATGTGAGTAGGTTTATATAGTTTGAAAAAAAAAAGAAACTGTATCCATTTAGATGTTATTAATTACTCGTAGGTATTAATCGAACATGCTACGATGGAAATCGGCAATGAAACGAAGATTTACCGTTTAGTCATATTTACGCACAAGTTATGAATAAAACTCTTACCGAAACTGATTATTCCATTAAATAAGTTCTGTTCCTTATTTCGCAAAGCAGTGGTATCCTAAGGAATGATGTGTTATGTGGAATAAAATTAGAAATGCATGCTATTGGCGAGGCGTCGGGTCGGAATTGGGTGACGGGTGGTGGCATATAAGTATTCCGCGGTTTATTTTGTTGCAATTCGCGCTGCAGCAGTCCGAGGCGAGAGGCGAGTGCACCCGGCCTGCACGTGTTAAGGCCGTCGGGGAGTTTCCACACCCGACACGCTTGCCGCTACACCAATATACGCGAGCACCCGTCCCGTTCCAAAGGGGGTTCTTGATGTTTTACCGCCCTGCAAAGTATTTGTTTACATTACCTTAACTTTAGTTCTTCTTTGATGTTTCTCTCGCGTAATAAGCGATAGTATCGTGTATGCTTCGCTCCGAGCGTGCGCCGCGCGTTCTGTTCGATCGCTGAGCACTTACGGATTGACTGGTTGTCGTCCGAAGCGCTACTGAATATATGCGCGCGCATCTCCGCGCGCTTGCGCTGTGGTGGGAGTACCTCGTTACGTACGCACTCGGCACTTCATTCATTGCAGTTAATGCCTTCTGACTCGGGACCGGGAGGGTACGGGAAGCGTAACCCACCGGTCCCATAGTTACGGTTGACACGTTCAAATTACACACCGGTGCGAGGTCACCTCGTCCTGTTTGCACCCGGTTGGTTTATGTGCTCTAGAAACAATTGGCTCTACTTATATAGCACTTCACTAACAATTGAAAAAATAACGCTCAAAGTAGTCTAAGTGTACCTTCCAATGATTTTGTTGCGTATTATTATATCGTGCGTATCTACGGTGTAACCGCGGCCGCGAACCTCGCAATCACCTTGTTCCTCCCAGAGTCCCAGCACACCATATATGCCATAACAAGGGGACATCCCCTACGAATTTTATTATTTTTTGTTAATTCCTTTTAACTTACTACTCAAATTGTAACAAGAAAGACATACATTTTATTTTAATATACCTAAACATACAGTGTAACACCAAAACGTTTACATGAGAGTTTTACATAATTATGTTGCCTTTATCTAAGACATTAATATATTAAGAAACAAAAAAGAAATAAACAATGTCAGTAAAAGATAAACAAATGAATAAACATTATAAGTACATTAAATTAAAATAAAATTATTACAACACAATAAAAAAAAAACAGGTAAATTAAATTAGAACAAACAAATTACAATAAAATAATTAAACAATAACAATAAAATAAATTAACCACACACAATAATATGTAAACGTTGGTTAAATTTTATGCGAAATTCACCTACATTATCTGCGATAACATCAACGTCATGGTCATGACCCTCACATTAAAACATGTCAAAATATTAAGCTTATTACTACAAGACCAGGATGTAGCTATGAAATAAGTATTAGAGACAATTCCCTAAACAATTTGATTCACAATTCCACTTTCAGATAATATTTAATAGCAAAAACCGACCTTAGAAATAGAAATTACCTTAAAATTATTTACGACCATAGTGCATCTTATAACAGTTACAATTAGCCTCAAGACCTGTATGATAATTTATATTGTCTTTTAATTATTTATTTATTAGTTAAATTATTTATTATTTCATATTAACCCAAGTTTTGGAGACCTTTTACATAAGTAAGAATAGTTTAATGATCGTTTTTAGGGTTCCGTAGCCAAATGGCAAAAAACGGAACCCTTATAGATTCGTCATGTCCGTCTGTCTGTCCGATTATGTCACCGCCACTTTTTTCCGAAACTATAAGAGCTATACTGTTCAAACTTGGTAAGTAGATGTATTCTATGAACTGCATTAGGATTTTTACACAAAAATAGAAAAAAAACAATAAATTTTGGGGGTTCCCCATACTTAGAACTGAAACTCAAAAAATCTTTTTTCATCAAACCCATACGTGTGGGGTATTTATGGATAAGTAGGTCTTTAAAAATGATATTTAGGTTTCTAATATCATTTTTTTCGAAACTGAATAGTTTGCGCGAGAGACACTTCCAAAGTGGTAAAATGTGTCCCCCCCCCCCCCCCGAAACTTCTTGCCATGCAAACTTCCACCGAAAATTGGTTTGAACGAGATCTAGTAAGTAGTTTTTTTTTAATACGTCATAAATGGTACGGAACCCTTCATGGGCGAGTCCGACTCGCACTTGGCCGCTTTTTATTTAATTATATTTTATCTCTGACACTTAAAAGATTTTTAAAGAGTATTTGTTGATTGTATTTCCTTATCATAGTTTTCTGTGTAATTTCGAAATCTACAGACTGTATACGTCTCTTCTATTGATTTCATATTTGTAATTGTATTTTGTTATTTTTATTGTTTGTAAAAAAATTGACATGTAAAAGTGCCCCTGGGGCTTATTTGCTAAATAAATGTTTGATGTTGATGTTGATATCGTGGAGGAGTAGTTCTGGTCTTCATGAGCAGTTGTATTTCACCAAATAGTATTATTGGGTTTTAGATGAGAATAAATAATCGCTATGAGTATATGCTTATAAGATGGAACCCATCATCAGAACTTGACCACACTACAGCTTGCTTAAAAACCTAACATCTGAACAAATTTAATGAAAAAGACATATCGCCAAACGTGAAATACCGACGTGCCGTTGAGGTATTACGTCCTGGTCTTAATCAGCAGTTCCACTTCATCAAATGTCACTTTTTGACTGTATGCTTGATATGTTGATAAAAATATAAAAATCACTAGTATGTATACGTATTACGTACGTGTACACCTATAAGATTTGAGGAGTTCCCTCGATTGGATATAATTTTGAAGTCGGTTTATAAGTAATATACTATCTCGCTTTACCAAAACGGCTCCACGACATATACTTATTCCTCATCCGACATAATAGCTGACACAAATGCAACAACACCTTGTTCGTGAAAACCTGTTAAGCCGTTGGGGTTGTAGCCGTTGTAGGTCGGTGTGTCAAAAAAAATGGACACAAATATTTTTAACAAATTACAGTCACTTCTTCCTTAGTTGGGTAATTAATCTAATTGTGCCACATAATATCGTCATAGGTATATTAGCGTTGCTAAAAGTTACAATGCGTGTCCAAAGAGTTTAGTATCTCGATCTCTAGACCGATATTACCGATATTAGTGTTGAAAATATTTTTAAGCGCAAAAATTATAATAATTTACAATGTACAAATTATGTATCGAAAAGCGTAGGGGCGACTTTGAAATTTTAGTTTTTAAACGATAATATTTTTTTATGTGCGATTGTTGGTAGTAGATAAATATGAATACTTAATTAGTAACTAGTTAAATACAAGAACAGTAAATCATGAAATAGGCAATGTAAATTGTGACCTTTTTTTTCTATCAAAGTAAGTATTTCATGCATATATCATGTGTTCCTAAACATCATTTTACTGTAGTCTTTTATCTGTAGTTTTTATTGAATGATTATTAGTTATCGGTCAGAACTACGCGTATTAACGATACGGAAATATAAGCATTTTGAAGAGATAAAATTAAAATAAAACATTATTTTCGAAGGAAAATTATCATTAAAGAT
Source organism: Cydia pomonella (assembly GCF_033807575.1). Lineage (NCBI taxonomy): Eukaryota > Metazoa > Arthropoda > Insecta > Lepidoptera > Tortricidae > Cydia > Cydia pomonella. Next base: position 12,132,092 of record NC_084703.1, on the reverse strand, counting down.
AAATCTAGATATCGCTATCGTGTCGTTAGGTATTACTTATTCAAACTTTATACCGACAATCAAAGTTGACAACTGCATCTGACCCTTGATGACCACCTAGCGAGAGATTTAAAAAAGCGGCCAAGTGCGAGTCGGACTCGCCCATGAAGGGTTCCGTATCATTTATGACGTATTAAAAAAAACTACTTACTAGATCTCGTTCAAACCCATTTTCATATATTTTTTTTTAGTTTTATCATTCTGTTATTTTAGATCATGGGGAACCCCCAAAATTTATTGGTTTTTTTTCTATTTTTGTGTGAAAATCTTAATGCGGTTCATAGAATACATCTACTTACCAAGTTTGAACAGTATAGCTCTTATAGTTTCGGAAAAAAGTGGCAGTGACATAAACGGACAGACAGACGGACATGACGAATCTATAAGGGTTCCTTTTTTTGCCATTTGGCTAGGGAACCCTAAAAAGTGAGATTCGATGAAGTGGAACTGCTGATGCTGATCAAAATTGAACTCTTCAACGACGCATAGTTCCCGCTTAGCGATTTGACGTCTTCATTATGTTTGTTAGGCAAATTAGGTTTTCAAGACAAATTTTTGTCATGCTCAAAATCTAATGGTACTTAGAATCTATGAGGAATCGAGGAAACTCCTCAAATGTTAAAGGCATACGTATAGTGATTTTTATATTTTCTTTAACAAATCAAGCATGACATTTGATGAAGTGGAACTGCTGATGATGATCAGAATGGAACTCTTCAACGACGCATAGTTTACGTTTGGCGATTTGTCCTCTTCGCTGTGTTTGTGAAGCAAATTAGATTTTCAAGACAATTTTTCAATTTAATTATTTTTTTCACATTTTCATTCATAAATCATTTTTTTTTCTCTATAAAAAAAAAGGAAAAACGATTTGGAATGAACAATTTGAGCTCTTTCAAATGATACCCCACTTGATACCGGTTACTTTCGGCTTTCGGAGATTCGCGGTTAAACTCGTTTTTATACTTGGAAGAGTAAGTAATACTTCTTCATTCTATCTTTCTTATATATTTTCAATTTGATCGGGTAAATTCCAGCAAAAACAAACGACGAACGGATTTGGCTTAAACAAGTATCTCAATAGAACAGTTCTTTACCCGTTAACCGAAAACCGAAATCCTTTTCGTTCCCGGGTGAATGAACGAAAACGGATTGAAAACTTTTCAAAACTTATAGGCACACCTCAGTCAGGCAGTCAGACCAAGACACCCAAGACAAGTCTGCGACGATTTTGATAGCACACGCAGTGCAAGTGTTATATATACCTCACACTTCCATTTCATAGAAGTTTGACGTTTCAAATAACACTTTAAATACTAACACTGCGTGTGCTATCAAAATCGCTGCAGACTTGTCTTGGTCTGACTCTAGCTATATAGTTATAGGCATTTCTGTATACATGTTTTATTGGTCAACTAGTAGATGAATACCATAAAATAATGCATTTACTTTTGTAAAATCTTTTTGTTTCTTTGTGGTTCAAATATGATTCACAAATCTCAGTGATTAAAAGTTTTGTATGAATATGAACAAAGGAAAGTAATTATGTCGCACGGTACAGATGACTCGTGTTAAAAGTTGTGTATTTTAGGAACAATACATTTCGATATATACATAGTTTCTTACTTAGGCGCAATTGTTTAATTGCTACGTAAGTACGTACTAGACTGAAAAAACTGATAGGATATAATATAACCAAATTTGATTATACTATATTTAGGAAAAGTGGCATTAAAGTCAGTGTAAATACACTCCTTAGATAAGTGAATAGGTACTCGTAGTATCACCCGATGTCGCAGTGTTCTGTTGCCAGCCGCTGTATAGCCAATAATTAAGCCCTCACGATCTCAAGTGCACTGGAAAATATTGGTTAGATGCTAAATTGGATGTTAAATATATTATAAAGGAAATTTACGTAACTTAGAACCGGATCGTATTGTCAAAAAGTTTAGTAGGTACCAAGGGCGATTAGTACTCGTAAACTACGGGTTCTATGGATCTAAGAAAATGTTGTATGCGTTAAACTAAACCATGTGATCTAAAGGAATGTAAACCACAATTAAAATAATAAATAAATTTAGAGTGAGTCAAATATATGACTTATGACTATTTTTGAAATAAATCTAATAATACTAAAATACTTAAATTTAATAAAATAAAAAGATATTTTATTTGGAATTTTGTATTTATGGTCACACGTTAAAGTTATTTTCGAAAATGGGGTAATTTCAACTACTTACTCAAATATTTAAATTACAAAGTCATCATTAGGGTACTATGTGTATGTCACTTGTCACGGAAAATGGTCTTGTATTGAGGTCCATTCTGTTTTAACAATTCGATAATGTGTTGATCATATTTTGATACGACCCTGAGTCGTCACTAGGAATCTCTAAGTGAGAGCGAGATGCCTTATGAGACGACTCCTGCATTTCGTAAGGACCTGTCAGCGTTAGCAGCTCATAACCTAACCAAACTTGGTATTTTGACTGTTAGAATTTTAATATATTTTCAATGAAACCCAACCTTGTTTAAAAACGCGTATGGGTTAAGAGAGTTAATTAGCTTGCTTGGATTTGTCTCCATAAAAATTATACATAAGTACTACATTAATATTTGGACTAAAACTTAAAAATATGATCGTCTTTAAATTAAAAGATAAATTTACACCAACGTCAGGACTCGAACCTGCGACTATTGGAACACCGGTCCAATCACTTCTGCCAAATGAGCAACTGTGCAACTGAGCGATTGGACCGGTGTTCGTTCCAATGGCCGCAGGTTCGAGTCAAAACGGAGGTAAAATTTTCCATTTTTCCTTTAATTTAAAAATTTGTAGTAAAGCTCGCAGACATATGTGCTTGATAAAAATATGATCGATTGTTTCCGATCGTCATTTTTTTGTAAATAAAACGTGCCTAATATAGGTTCACATTTTATTAATGTTTAATTATAAAATAGTTTTCCCAGCAGACAGATTTTATTTAATAAAAATTAAAGCTTCCGATATATTAGGAGGCAACAGGAATTAGAACCCTAAAACCATATTTAGCGTGGCGTGAACCAAAGAGTACCTAGCACATTAACGTTGCCCGGTTGGTTCGCAAGTTGACAATTGCTATCACGAGTACCCAGCATGCATTTGTTTGATACCACCATCAACTGATAAGTGATAACAGATCAAAATATCACACTGCCGTCGTAATTATGAGCCTCATAAAGTCTGACCAAAACAAGTCTGCAATGGGTTTGATAGCACACGCAGTGCAAGTGTTATTTTAAACGTCTTCTATGAAATTAGGCACTGCGTGTGCTATCAAAATCTTGGTCTAACTTTATTTTAACGTTTAAAAATAAATAAATAAATAGTTACACAATGATTACTTTCTAATTATTAATATTAGGCCTTCTTTAAAAATGAGATTTTAACACTGTATTTGTTTCTTGATGGTTAATTTTATTTAATTATTTTTTTTCTCGTTGTTAATTCAGGATTTATTTAAGACGATTTTCTAATCCGACATATCTTCACCTTCGGCAATATTGTGTTCCGTATCAGTGCTTAATGCAATAGAAATCTAAATTGTTTTATGTGTATCTCTACAATAAGTGCCCCGTAATAAACGTAATTGTAATGGCAAGATAAAACCTGAATATGTATTAATAAATACAGTTGCCATGTTCAAATTTATCAGGAGATATTTTTTTTGTGAAGGCTGATTATATTTGAACAGCGGTATATTGTTTATTTTACTTAATAATTAGGCGTAGGGATGTGACGACCCCATCGCCCGCTGGTTTTACCAGTGCAATCAGTCAACGCAGGGCAGCTTGTGGCGAGCTGTTGGGGAGTAGCGACCTCACGTACCCGAGTGCTCCTGGGGAGTTCTGTTAGCCGCAAGGAGGGTGGGTGGTACAGGATTCTCTGCCTCTGGCTTGCCTTAGCCGGCCGGCCAGAGTGGAGTCGTTAGAACTATAAGCTCCAAGGGTGAAAGTGAAAAATTGCATAAGACGCGAGTTGGCACAGTGGCTGCTCGCAGCCACTGGGTAGAAAAGAAAGCGGCGTACACCTCTCGACACCCCTGAGCCGTTCACACCGGTGTTGCCCTTGAGCCATCCTAGATGTCGCTTTTTGTGGGGGCCCATCTTGTGGGGGCGAGTCACCGTCTGCCGGAAATAAAATTGAATAACGTTTTATTAGGCAGGCGTCCGGTTTTTTATCCCATAGCCCAGTATTTAGTCCATCGCTTTCACCCAATAGCCCAGTTCATTTTAGATTCCATCAACCCTCAAATAGTCCTTACACCCTGGCGGGTGCTGCCTCTGCGTGCGTCCCATGACACGGGCAAAGGCAACATCCGCTAGGTGTACCCCTTACATTTCATTAAAGTGTCAAAAGGGCTGTCTACGTGTTGGCTTCGGCTCCGCGCACGCCTCCCAAAGGTCCGGAACACCATTGTTCCGTGATGGGAAAGACATACAATAATAATTATTGTTGCTTCAGGTTCACATTTATGCTGGATAATAATTATCAGTATATAAAATGGTAAAAACCGAACCCAATGGTAATAGTTTTGTCATTGCCATTTTACTGAAAAACTTTGATTAATAAGTACTTAGAAGCGAGTTATGCAATTGAATGGAGATTTTAAACAATAAATATTATGAACAGTATGATGTTCATCAAACCATCCGAAAAAAGGAGAATTGTTACGAACACCATACATCATCAACGGAACTCCTTAATGGATCGCCGTCTTAGTCGTATTTAAGCTAATTGGGATATTATGTGATGCACTTTGGTCGTATATTATTTTAATTGCATTTTAAACCGAAACTGCAAAACTGCTGGTTTTTTGTTAAAGATTATTATGTTCAATACGGACAAGCCATTTTTCAGGATTTTTTAAACGAATAGGTGTTCTTCTTGACAATTTTATGACAAAGAAAATACTTTCGTAGATATTCGGGCCGTAAATCCAAAAAAATGTGTTAGTTAAAAGTTTTTGAGTTTTTCGTAAAACGTCTTCCCTTCATATCATAGTAAAAATACATAAGTGCTACGAACATAAGAAGTGTTAATAGTACATTATGATACAAGTGTGCTAAGTTGGTTATTACACACGAGGCGATATTGTGCGCGCGAGCTGCAAGCGAGCACGCAATAAGAAAGCCGATGTGTGTAATGACCATAGCACACGCGTTCCATACGACGTTTTTCAACACACTTGCGAAGAAATAAGAAACTTTCATATTAATTTCATATTAATTCAAATATTCGCCGCGGGTCCCGGCGGCGGGCGGGGCGCCGGCTCCCGCCAGTCCACGTTGTAAAATCTACTCGACCAATTTAAGAAGGCTCCGTTTCCATATATATTATTAGCAATCAGTTACCTTCTTAACTCACTCGGATAATATAATGAAAAATCACGAGTGGTATAATATACTGAAAAAAGGAAATGATGATTTTGAGAAATCCAACCCCTAAGGGGGTTAAAAGGGGGATGAAAGTTTGTATTGGGTTCAAGTTTTATTTTAAGCTAGGAACTTGATACTTTGTAAAAAGGTATTTTATTTAAATAGAAGAAAACTAATTTTAGCGTTTTTGAAAATTCATCCCCTAAGGTGTCACCAAAAAGGGGTTGAAAGATTGTATGGAGATCGAATATTTTTATGAGTGCGGGATTCGAAACATTGTACGTAGGCATATTATTAAAATACAAGAAAAGTAATTTCAGCGTTTTTAAAAATTCATCCCCTAAAGGGGTTAAAAACTGGTTGAAAGTTTGAATCCATTACCATTGTTTTGAAACTTCTTATAAAGGCATAATACCCGATTACAAATAAAAGTTATTTCAACGTTTTTGAAAATTCAACCCCTAAGGGGGGTTAAAAAGGGGATAAAGGTTTGTATGGGGTTCAAGTTTTATTTTGAGCTAGGAACTTGAAACTTTGTAAAAGGTATTTTATTAATATAAAAGAATACAAATTTCAGCGTTTTTGAAAATTCATGTTGTATGGAATATTTGTATGGAAGTCAAACATTTTTTTAAGTGCGGGACTTGTAACTTTGTATATGGGCATATTATTAGAATAAAACAATATCATGATTCAGAGGCCAAAATTGATAAAATACCACCATCTTGGATTTCTGCATTTTTGTTCTGATCAAGATAAAACTCGATATCTGAGGATCCGAAAGACGCTTTATTATGAATCTGAGGGCAAAATTGCAAAGATCGGCCGGTATTTTGTTCTGATCAATATGAAAAAAACCCTAAAAACTGCCATCATGAATTTCTCTGCTCTGATCAAAATTAAAATCGATTTTTGAGGATCTGAAAGGCCCTTCATTAGGAATCGGAGGTTAAATTGGACTAAACAGTAGCCATCTTGAATTCCAACATTTTTGATCTGATTAAAGAAGAAAATATATTGTAACACCTCTCTATAGAGAGGTAGCATGTTGTACGACGCAAACCTAAAGCTATTCCCTCTGCATTTATAATTATGTAAATAAATATAAAATAAAATCGATATGTAAGGATCAGAGAGGCGCTTCATTGTGAACATGATGACAGGTCAACATTGGAATAAACGGCCGTCATCTTTAATTTCTCCATTTTTTGCTATGATCAAGGTGAAAATCAATATCTGAGGATCCAATGGGTCTTTTATTTTATTATAAATTTGAGACCAAAATTAGAATTCTTAAAGATTGGAATTATCTGCCCCTCTATCACTATTGCGTATTCGGGCGATAGAGAGGCAGTTAACAAAATTTTGATTTGCGTGTTTCGCGGTAGGCCCAGTTTTTTTTTACATCTTATAAATAGGGAAATTCCACAACCGCTCCGAAAAAGAGTTGTACGTTAGGATATTACTTATTTGACAAGTCAGTAACATCTGTAAAAGAATGATTGGATAAACCGTGACATGCTAAAAGGGATGATACATTTATATAATAGGAATAAGATAGGTGATACGAAGTTCACCGGGTCAGCTAGTCATACATAAATAACGGCATCAGACATCACAGCATAAGTGACTAGTGACAGGGAGCCACTCAATGACCGTTTTTAAACTGGAAGGAACAAGCGGAAGCCCCTTTCTAACAAATGTAGTCGGTAAGATTCAAGACATCTGCTTGTATTATAAATAAATAAATAAATATTATAGGACATTATTACACAAATTGACTAAGTCCCACATTAAGCTCAATAAGGCTTGTATTGAGGGTACTTAGACAACGATATATATAATATATATAAATACTTAAATACATAGAAAACACCCATGACTCAGGAACAAATATCCATGCTCATCACACGAATAAATGCCCTTACCAGGATTTGAACCCAGGACCATCGGCTTCATAGGCAAAACAAATAAAACAATATATTTTATAATCTTTATGAAACTCGATACTTATTAACTACGTCCGGTATACTGCTCCGGCATTTGATAATAAGTAATTTAATTTTCCGTAGATATCAGATATCTATTGATTAGGGTGTTATCACCATCACCATTTTAATAGTTAGTCGCCCACATCTGAGCACAGGCTACAGGCACGGGTACACCACTTGTTCCAGTCCTGAGCTGAACACATTATTTATATATTTCACATGTACCGACGAAAAATAGAATGGAATCGACTTCGTTAGAAATAGTTCGAATATTTTATAGCCACTGACTGATTTTTTTTTTTCACAAATTGACTAAGTCACACAGGAAGCCCATTAAGACTTGTGTTGTGGGTATTTAGAAATACTTAAATAGTTACACCCACCCATGACTCAGGAACAAATATCTATGCTCATCACACGAATAAATGCCCTTACCAGGCAGGGTCACTCTACTACCGACTAGGCCAGGACGTCAATATTACTTAATTATTATTAGAATAGCCAATTTTTTGTCAGTTTTGTAAATACTTACTATTATGGAGGTAACTATTATGAGTAGAATCAAAGCCTATGTTTATTGTATAATACTCGTGTAATTCCAATTAGAGTATTTAGGATTAGCCCCACTTCTGTTCCACCTAAATCTAAATTGTACATCAACAATAATAATATTCTAATAAGATAACCAATACTTATTGCTAATAATAGCGGGCATTCTGTTTAAATGATCTCCATTAGCGATTGTGTAACATGATGGTAATGTCCTTTAATCGATCGTTGCGTTGTTTACCGCGGCGAACGCTTATCGCCAATGCGGTGTCTTTGTCCATCACACAATTACAGCTCAACCTAGTATCCTTGTACTGTGTCCTTTTTGTGGGTTAAAACATGTTTCTGTTGATAACAGTTACGTCCTCGTAATGTGCTATTTTATTAGACCAATTATTATTTTTTACTACTTAGTCGTAGATCTTAAACAATCTATATAAGAATTAAAATACAATATTACAAAATTAAAACTAAAGTTAAAAAACAGAAAGTAAAATTTTTTTTGGTAATTGGGAGAAATACCTTATTTTGTCTTACAGTATGAAGACAACAGTAGGTAAAAAAGTGCAGGTATTAATGGTATTATTGAATTAGAATCAGATATAAAATGTACCTACTCTTAGTTTGTCCCTTTAATTAGGTACAAGGTACACGATTTATATTACATAAAAATATAGCTATTACTCGTAAAAATATTAACTAATGTAAGTAATTATTAAAGTGATAAAATAAATACGTTTATCGTAAAATGACGCAAATCTATCAGGCGCCTTCACCGTTACTTGAGCATGCGCGTATAAGGCGTTGTGGTGAACAAAAACAAATATCTTAAGAGTAGAATCGATCCTAGCACAACGAACCACAAGTCATGAACTCCTAATTTCCTGTGTAAATTGTTTAAAGTTTATGTTTATCCATACGAGTACTCTATAGATGTTAATTTAGATTATTTTATCTATTTGTATCCTTGACATATTTAGTTAATAGCAATAACAATGTATTATTTCATTCAATAACTTCGCGTCGCCATCGCCACTATCATTTCTTTGGTGACATTTAATTGCTTTGTGGGCTTTTTTTGTGGCTTTTTACTTTAATGTAATTAATAGATGATGGATGATATGGTCAATAGATGTAAAAAATATGATAGATTTTGTTTAGAGTTCTACAATGGTTGCTTTGATTGAAATGAAATATTAATAATTAACATAATTAACGTAAAAGGTTTAAGTTTAATGGTTGTCCACGAAAAGCGCGAGATTAATACGAAGAAATGAAGGTAAATTGGTTTGCTTACATTAAGTATTTGCAATTTCTATTGAAGTCCACTTTATGTAAGAAGTGTAATCGACTCCTTTTGTAAAACGCATGCCGTGCAGACAAGAATTTTAAAAAATGCGTGTGTGTTTGTGTGAAAAAATAAGAAACAATATAAACATGCGTTTGATTGCTGTCAATATAGCGATCGGTTTTAGTGAAGGATCTTCCATCTTTCTCTAACTTGGGCAAGCTGCTCTTTGACTTCCTATATGTACCTAAGTATATTTTAGGTACGAAACTTTAATTAAATATTAAAGTGATGTTAAAACCCAAGATTTTCTCGATGACTAATATCAATATCTAAGACTACAAGAAACAAATTAGAAAATGGGTCTAAAATGACGGAGTTCTGAGGGTTCATACATACAAAAAATAGGGTCGAATTTATAACTTCTTCCATTTTTTGAAGTCAGTTAAATACAACTTTATACAACGTTATAGGTATAACTACATTTCATTTCATTGGTACAGAAATAAATCGACGTGTTTCCTCAATTTTTAGGTATAGAGATACTTGTACAATTAAAATGAGTTGGAAACATAGCAATGTTATCAAATCAGACCAGTAGGATTCCACAAGCAAACTCCTTATCAGACATGAAGTCTAAACAATACTTACCAATCTAAAGACACAGTGACGCATGTTGGTCAGAGCGTGATAGAGAATACATTGGCTCAGTGATTGGTCTTACCACTTAAAAATAATAATTACAAATGCATGTGATTTCCAATGACAAAGTGTAACTATGTCAAAATTCTGTGAAATTATGTTGTTTATACATGACACTCCCTTACTTTGTTTTATTCCATACCGTGCAAAGTTGGCTTAGACGGACTCTGTAACACAAAATAAGTAATAGTACAGAAAGGAAACTTCCTACAAATCAAGTTTGACAGCGATTCAGGGACGAATCATGTTGTCCCATTCTAATCTATGGCACTATCCCTATCGGCTATTTAGGATTATCAAGATTCATGTAATTATCTTACCTGTGGTTGTGCATGCAAAGGAACGTCAAGTTGTGCCAACCCTAATAATTGTTCGGAGCAATGCTGAGCCGAACGGAGCCGAGAAAGCCCGTACGCTCTAGTTTCCTCCCCCTGTCTATAACAACAATTTGGAAATTATTAAAAACTTTATACAAAAAAAGTAAACCGACTTCAAAAAGGAGAAAATAAAATATTAAAAATATTATTGTTTTATAAGTATATGCGTTACCAAATGATATATTACAAGTCGGTGCCAAGCCAAATTTTGAAGCATATACCATGATCTTGGCGCGATTCGATAAGAATGCGGCAATATAAGTATGTATAATACGTATATCCGTATGATATAAGGGAGTGTAAATCACTTAGGATGTTTAAGGTAATAAAGCTGAAGCTTTTTGACCGGTATTGTTACTATTTGGCCTGGCACCGACTTCAAACATATCAGTTGTTAACGCATATCCTTTTTGAAGTCGGTTTATTTTTTCGTAATAAGTTTTGTTTTTCGATTTTTAGATTTAAGGCATTGTTAAGAGCATAAGTGACACGTGACACTTGAATGAAAAACACAATCATGTTTAACACTTAATTGGTTAACATTAATAAATAATCATGATTTTCCTCGAGTCCGTCTAGGAAATCATTCCTGCCACTACTCCTAAATCTATGATATAAATTATGATGACGTGAGGTTGCAAGTGTTAATGTGGAATTTTAATATTTTACTAAATTTACGAGTATTTATTATTAACTTTATACGTCAATGAGTAAAAAAAAATGCAAATAAAATAGTTTTATCATAAATTGTATTTCTTCCACGGGAAATTGGAGGCCCGAACATTTGGGAGGCGTGCGCAGAGCCGACGCCAACACGTGAATTCCCTTCTGACACAAAATGTAAGGGTTACACCGAGCGGATGCTGTCCTTGCCCTTGCCCTAAATCCCTCAACTTCAAACCCCCGACCGACCGTTCAACTCCTAACCCCTCAGTCCCTGACCCATTAACTCACCACCCACTCAACCCCCTATTAACCTCTCAAACCCTGAGCCGTCAAACCTCAGACCCCCGTCTACCTTCACCTCTCACACCTACCCCTCACCTCTTGTTTCTAAGACTACCTATATCAAAAATGAAATCATTATTATACGGCGCGGCGCGGCGCGGCGGATTGAATTCAACCGCGCCGCGCCGCGGTCGCCGCTTCGCGTTCGCGAGTTATTCGCTCAGGTAAGACACTGCCTTACACGTCTACGATAAGGTCAACCAACCAACAGCCACTTTCTGTCAAAAACTCAACAAAAACTAAATTTGCCATACCTACTTTTTTTGTCATAGACTTATCAGCTAGCTTACACAAGGCATACACTATACACTGTCACGACACTACGCCTGAGGCAAATTATAACGAACTGAGGTCGTTGTTATTTTTAATTAGAGGTTTGGACATTTTTTTAAGTAACTCCAAATCCACGACAGCTTTTCTGCGTACGTGCTTTTAACATCAAATCACCACAAATACATTCCTACTCTTATTTGCACACGCCAATGAAAGAAAACATTATATATATATGTCACGTATTAATAATAGAAGAGCCAGACATAAGTGGAAGTCAAAAGAGCGATCTCTTCCAGCTTTCAGTCAACCTTTGGGTAGTGGGAAACTAGGCAAATACAATCCTATGAGTATGTCATGCAGTAACAGTAGAATCCTCTATTATGTAGGTACAATTAACCACACGTGCAGAGCGCATCGCGTGCGGGACGCTTTGCGACACAAGCGTGCGTGTAAATAATACAGGGCTCTTAGGTTATTAGCTTGTTAGAGAATACCAGAGCAATAAACTACGTCAATAGCCGCTGTGAGATCAATATATTATAAGGATTGTCCTGTTCGACTAGATATAGTGTGCCCATTAATGACAATAATATCACCGGATGAGGTGCTGAAAATGGACCGTAGTAGGTACAAATTTTAGTTAAGAGATGTGATACTTCTACCTTTTGTACTTGCAACTGAAATTGCATGAATTTTCAGCGCTTAAACTTTATCCCTTGTTATTCTGTAATTCTATTATTTTTGAGTTAAACCTACTTGCGTCAAACCTGCAAAAAGTAAACTAATGAAACTTAAAAAAATAACCTTTTGAATGGTGCAACAAAAACGATGTCTGAATATTTGCAGTTGAACTGCATCGTTTTCCGGTCTTACTGCGGCGAAGTGACCTTGTATTGAAATACCTATTTAATATTAACTATTGTGATGTAGAAATGCATTCATAACGTAACTGCACAATACCTGCACTACACTACCTAACATTATACTCGTGTTTTTTTGTATTAAGTTACTTTCTCAAAGACACCGGTATTCTAATTAACTCCATTTCGGAGATAATCAATAGTATATTTTAATCTAACCGCTTTTATGAGCGTATACACTTGCCTTAGGGCCTATTTACATATTGATTAGTGTTTAATAAGAGTGTATACATTTGCTACTAAACGTAAGTACTATATCGGACGATTGATGTTCGAAATGACATTGATATGTCACAGTTTTCAATTGTTTGTTTGAATCAAATGTAATGCCCGTGTTACAACAAGCCATATGCAACATTTAATTACTTTTTATAAAATTAAATATATATATATATTTTAATTAACTAGGTACGCCATTTAGTTTCCTTAAACGTACTTACCCATACCCCGGAGTTAACGGAATTCAATAAAAACACGGGGTAGACATGGGCATTCTATTAAAAGTTGTACCCCCAACTTACATTTTTAGATTTTGGAATTTTTATATTATTTCTACTCAGAATCAGACTCAAACTCAGAACCTAAACATAAACAATTATTAACGTCAGACGTGGCCGACGCTGAAATATCAATGCCTGCAATGCCTTTTGTTTAATATCTTAGGGTTTGATCCCTAAAAATCATCTGATACACTATAAGTATGTTTATCTACACCAGTGAACGGAAATAAAACATGGAATCCGCATTTGAGAACATTACCGTTCAAATTCTCGGGACAATTAACACACATACACAATTACGCCGACATTTAAATAGGACGATACGATTACAAAGCCTGTAATCAAAACTGATAAACGAAATAATAGTCATCTCTATTACACTAATGTACACAGACAAGTATAAATGAAATGCATATAATGTCAATAACTACCAATCAGCGACATTAATCCGCTAATAACTTTCTTGCTGTACGTACTGGCAGCTGAGAGTTCACGGTTCATATTTTGATTAGAATATGACGTGAACAGGGATAGGTTTATGCCATAATAGTTTAAAGAACCAGTTAAATAATCCACGTATAATAATTTTAAAAGGTAACTAGTTAAAATATTGTTATGAAATGAGAGACTAACCCAACATACTCCGCTGTATTAACATATTCCGCTATAATAAGTATTTTTATGGCTAGATACATTTTATTATTAATCTGTATGGCAGAGCGTAGTCACATTCAGGTACTTCAGGTACAGCCAGCAAAATTTACATGAGTACACGAATCGGGTCAAAAATATTTGAAAAGACTGATTGACAATAAAGGCTCATCCCCATTTTCAGTTTCAACGGAAGTATTTTTTTGGGAAATAGTGACCTCTGCATGCGTTGTCTAAATGCAAGACAGAGGAAAATTTTCTGAGCAACTGCAATTTTCGATAAAAAGTCTTAGCCATATATTCATATATATGACAGTCGAGGGTGGATTCAAACGATTCACATTTTTAGATAATGTGTGCATTTGTTAAACAAAGTCATTGAAACATTGACAGAAAAAATATCTACATATACTATATATAGAAGACCGGGTGTGATTACCTCACGGATTGGTTGTCACAGAGCGGCCGTAACAAACCATTGAACGAACAGCAGTTTTATTAAGCTGAATGAACCCTTTTTTGACAAGTTAAAATCTTCAACTTTGAAATCAATAAAACATATTCTAGATATCTTGCCAGGCATCTAATCAATTTCATGTCTCTCTAATTGGACAGCTTTTTTTCCATAGTTCACTGCGAATAGCATCTTGTGGGAATCGGATTATTATACCTAAAGTATAACAAATAATTAGGTAGTTTTTTATAGCTACATCCCATGAAAGACTAAAGGAAGATAAAAATCTATAATAAGAATTTATTATAATATAGAAAATATCTAAATCAAACATAAGTTAATAAAATAATCTACTTCATTTGGCATAACATCATCCCTATTATCCTCGTAATTTAAAAATACGTATATTATTATGAAAGTCGTATGCAGTTACGTTTTAAATTAGCACGGTAATATTGAAAAAATGTCGTCATATTTATCTGTTTACTTACACGTGAAAAGTGATCCTACTGTCCTTGGAATGTCCAGGATAACTTCTGCACCACTTCACGACACATGAAGACATTTTTAATTATAAAAAAACGTTGTTTTTATAAACCGATTTAGCCATCTATCACCGACTGTCATATCGGTCGAACTGAAGTTGCTAATCGAGTAGTTTGTTACCCCCGCCCACCTTAGGGTAGTTTACGTTGGACTATAATTAAGCGTTCAGAATGCTTCCATGTTTTATTTCCGCTCACTGATCTACACACATATCATAAACCCTCTATGGTGCCTTCAAAATCCGTAAATAATGGCGAACATTACGATAAACTGTTTTGTTACAAGAAATTTCTTAACTGTGATGATAACTACATCAAAATCGACTTCAAATTTGGAACATCTCTGAAACAAAAAGCAATTTGATTTGACGTCTATTCTAATATTAGTCGAGATGCCATTTTATCGAAATGTAATGTCAATTGCATACAATTTTGACATATTTCGCATGTTAGTTTATATAGAATGATACGGAAATAGGCCCCCGACTCTAGTTTAATGTCTGAATTAAAAAAAAAACTACGAATGCATGACATGCGTGAAAAAAGTTTTCATTTACCGCCATTTGACGTACAGTTTATTAACTTTTAATTAGTTTTAAGTATAAAATGAATATGTTTTCTTGTTTTTAAAGTAACTATAGCAAAAGTTTCGTATAAAATGAGCGATAAAAATATTTCGGTGACGCCACCACATATCCGCGAGTTCCGCCATGAGAGCAACGATGCCCCAACGTTGGCTGTAATTTGGATTAGTGAATATATCATAGAAAGTTTATAATATGTGTGTAGATAAAATAGTGTGTAACTGTAAATAATTAGGCATTAAAACACTCGTGTAATCCTTTAAGAAACTTGCTTCGTTCGTTTCTTAAACCCACACTCGTGTATTTTAATGCCTTTTATTATGTAGCAGTCACATAAACTACTATTTTGTTTCAATGATAGTCGTTTAAATGTGACTGATACATAATGAAAGCTTATTAAGTATGTACAGCTACCTATACATGTTATACTGCATTAGAGTCGCTTCAAGCTAGCTCTGCATGGCGTTGGCAATGAGAAAGTGTGGCAATATCCTCATTAATGTTAAATCTCTATGGATAAATATCATATATAATAACATTAAGAGGAAAGAGGACGGCCGCTTCTCCATACAAACGTAGTCCCCATTTTCCTCTCTGGATATTGACATCATGGAAAATATTTTTACATAATATGATGAATATTAACTACAGCTATGCCCCTACATTTGACTTTTTTAGATTTTGTGTTTATTGTAAAAATTAGAAGTGAAAAACCGATATCATACAAATTTTTAAATGCTCTAATTATAATTATAATTTAAAAAAAAATCCAACGTAGGGGAATAGCTATAGTTGATATGATACAACAAATTACTAATATCCAGAGAGGAAAATGAGGACTACGTTTGTATGAAAAGGCGATTTCGCGCGGGTCCTCCACTTTCGTCTTAATGACTATCACGTTGTAAGCTTGGACGGGCTCTATCTAAACACTTATTATAAGCTCTCTATGATGTGTTCAGGAACCATCTTATCTACGATCGGTATTCCGGCATCGTTCTGCCATATCGTTTGAACGGGCTACCATAGTATTTTCGCTCACCACGTGGTGCCATGCAAGCGTTAGGTCAGGTCAAGTTTCAATAGCATGGAGTTTGTATGGAGCGAACACAAAATTAGCATTGATTTATTTTACTTCTACTATAACCTCGTAAGGCCCACCATAGATTTCTTTCAATATTAATTTGAACCTTGTTGTGTAAATAAATTGGGCTGAATTTAATTTGTTTAAAAAAAGCAAACATTTAGATTGCAAAATTTATGTAAACACACGTACTTTAGAAAAATGCAGTAATTTTTAAATGATTTATTCAATTCTGTATGAGCGGGACTGCCTGTTACTTATTATTTTTTTACTTTTTCGTTAAAACCTGCCAACAGTCAACAGTCAACGGCATTACTCTTACCTTACAGCCGACATAATGAAACTGTTAATGTGTAAAATACTGTTTTTTTATTTACTTACATGATTAATGCCAGTGGTCGTGTGTTCAAGTCCCACCCAAGACCGCGAATTTGACCATTTTTAATTTATTTCTAAGCTTAAAGCCAAATAACTTGAATAACACAATTTTGAGAAGAAATCAAATCTAATATCACACAAAATATTACAAAAATAACTAATATAATAAGAAATCTTGATTAACTTACTTATGTTTTTAAGTAGTCACGCCACTTTATTATAGAAAATCCACCACCACCAAATATTAAATAAAAAGTGACGAAGCCCTCCACTGGTTGAGGCCGGATTCTAACCGGCTACTTTAGCCGCATTAGCTAAAGACGCTAATATATGACATCTGTTTCAGCTTATATGATCGTTTTTTTTTAAATTATATTACATCTCTGATACTTAGAGAAAAAAATAATTGTTTGATGTTGATAATTTATATAGAGTGGTGGAAGTTTCCCTTATTCTTTTTACAATGCAAATATTTAATCTTTATAAAATTGCCTACAAGAAAGATGCTGTACACTTTTTCGCTAGGATCAACATTTAAAAAGATATTAAAGCGGGAAAGTTAATTATAATCAATTTTATGGTCCATTTTTCTATATTTTCGTAAATAACTCGTAAACGGTGGGCAATAGCAAAAAACGTAAATAAATTAAAATACACAAAATTTTATACAAAAAAGATTCAGTACACTTTTTTAAAGAATTCTTGTAGAAAGTATGCATTATTTGCGTGAAAAAACAATTTTTGCTATGGGCCACCGTTTACGAGTTATTTAAGAAAAACTAAAATAGGGACCTTTAACCACCATTTCACTTCAAAGTTTTTTTTTTTACTTTTCAAATTTTTTTGAAAACTATTGATCCGTTTCTTTTGTAATTAACGTATGTTCTTAATAGACCAAAGAGGTGCTAAGTCTTATAATAAACAAGATCGAAAAGATTCAAAGGAAGGGGCGAGCTGTACCTACATCAATTTGCGTAAGATTTTTAGGGTTCCGTACCTCGAAAGGAAAAAAACGGAACCCTTATAGGATCATTTTGTTGTCCGTCCGTCTGTCTGTCAAGACCCTTTTCTCAGGAACGCGTGGAGGTATCAAGCTGGAATTTATATCAAATACTTAGGTCTACTGTCCCTTGGAGCTGTGAGAAAATCAAACTTCTAAGCCAACGCAATCAGAAGATACAGCCGTTTATGCCGCAAATTTTCAACACTCGCAAGGGAATCAAAACCTACGGGGTACCTACTTCCCGTGAACTCAGTATCTTGAAATTTGGTACGAAGCTAACGTCTTATAGCACAGATAAAGGAAAATTTGCGAAAACTGTAAATTTTTAGTTACATCATATAATAATATATACCTACAGGTTTGTACGGAAACTCGGTGCGAGAGTCCGACTCGCACTTGGCCGGTTTTCTTTCTATAATGTTAATATCCAGAGAGGATAATGGGCACCATTTTTTAGGGTTCCGTAGTCAACTAGGAACCCTTATAGTTTTGCCATGTCCGTCTGTCTGTCTGTCTGTCCGAGGCTTTGCTCCGTGGTCGTTAGTGCTAGAAAGCTGAAATTTGGCATGGATATATAAATCAATAAACCCGACAAAGTCGTACAATAAAATCTAAAAATTAAATTTTTTTTAGGGTACCTCCCCTACACGTAAAGTGGGGGTGAATTTTTTTTTTCGCTTTAACCCTAGAGTGTGAGGTATCGTTGGAAAGGTCTTTCAAAACTAATACGGGTTTTCAAGAAACATTTTTTGATAAAGTGAATATATTCGAAGATAATCGCTCCGAAAGAAAAAAAAATGTGTCCCCCCCCTCTAACTTTTGAACCATAGGTCCAAAAAATATGAAAAAAATCGTGGATGTAGAGCTTAAGAAAGGCATTAAATGAAAACTAAGCAAGTATAAAAGAAGCATAAACAAAATACCGGTGCGACATAAAATAAAAAGCCTCAAATTAAATAAAAGTACAGTAAATAGGTATACAAATAAATACTTTGGATAAATACAAAAATAATAGATAAATAGAATAGCATCCAGTAAATATCAATAAAAAGACAAAACAACAATAAACGAAGGAGAGGTAACATTCTTCAGCCATCATGTTCTAGCGGACATGATCAGTTTAGCTGTTTTTGAGTAATCGCAAAAAGTTTTCCCTTCATAGTAAAATACTTACTTTAATTAGGTACTGATTATGCAAATTTGCCTATTTGTTTAACTCGGATGAAAGGTACCGTTTCATCCCTCGGTTAACAATTTACTATACTTTAAGCTCCAGTTTAGCTTATTGTGACGGAAGAGTAACTACGGAACCCTACACTGAGCGTGGCCCGACATGCTCTTGGCCGGTTATTATACTTAAATTTAAAACCATTCGGTACGTTCGTGATACAAATAAAGATTATATAAAAAAATTCCTCTGTTGTTCACACCTTTATCAAAAATTACTTTGCTTTTAATTATAGATCAGTATTATTAGTGTATTTGTTATCTTGAAAAACTGGTGCCAACCAGTCTATACTAGATGCCAGTTGATATGTTACATTAGTGGCCATTTCTCCATTTTTAAATATTTATAGGCCAAATGAATACTTAGCTAAGTCGCTTAAAATAAACCTTACGTAACGACTTAGTGCCTATGTTATTCTTTAGTTATAAAATTTATTCATTGTCAATAATATGATAAATAATATGTGTGAAACGGCAGTCTTTAGTTATTAAAGCTCTGCTTCTTTTGATTTTCACTGCATACTAAATGAACACAAGGGTTACTATTGGTAAAAATTCTTAGGCGACTGTCTGTCAAAATGTGGAGCCAGCGTGAATAAAATAAATGTAAGTACCTACTAATCTTTAATTGCTTTCTACAAAGCCGGCAATATGTATAATTGTGCAGCGTTATTTACAGAAATTTGGTTTTATATAGAGATTGACAGTCATTGTTGATTAACTTCTCTCTGCGCCAAGAAATTATAAACTGATTTAGTAACGAATTAGCTATACTTACCATCCTATTTAACAAACAGATTTATGACGTTTTGCAACTTTTTTATTTTGGCAAATATGCAGCATGTATATTGCGAAGAGTGGTATTCCAGCTGTCCAATATCGGGTCAATGTATATTTGCGTCTCACATTTTGTTTAGTAAAAGACAGAGACGCAATCACCCGAAGAGAAGAATTGAGTGTCCGGGTTGTCCGGAGGCTCCGGAAAGCCAGGGCTTTGGTCATTGCATGACTAGCCCGTCTCCGCTCCGTATCCGCACCGGGTCACTCCGGAGCCCCGGTGATGACGTAATGCTAACCATAAAAAAGGAGGTTCCGGAAGCCCCAGCCCGGTCTAACGTGAGTCATCCTTAAGGTAATTCCTATATAGTTTTTAGCCATTGCGCATTTCAAGTTTAGATACTAACAAAGATACACGAGCTCTTCATGTTGGCAGTCATTAAAATAAATTAGTCACGCTTGACAATTAGTGTACCTATTAGGTACATTACAATAGATTTTACGGACCGCATTAGCCTGTCTAGTCTTCACAGTTTCATTATTATTGACACTTTACTTGCTCACTTGCATTATTATTCTAATAACTTACTATATTGTTTCTTTTTTGTTTAAATAAGCTGTTAAAATATACATAACGACAATGAAATCGGGTTTAATATATAAGTATTTTTTAATAGAAAAAATAATTAAAGTAAAATCAACATGTTGCACACTAATCAAGAGGTCATCAAAAATAACATTAATGTTCCTAAAACCGTTTTAAAAATGTTGTGTCCTTCCACCTACTACTTCTACAAATAATTCAATACCAAAATTAGCCAAATCGGTCCAGCCGTTTAGAGTTTTAGCGAGACTAACGAACATAATTTCATTTATATATATATATATAGATGTATGTTGTGTATATATGTAGGTATAGGTATATTGCTATTATTTTTGTATGTGTAAGTGTATAAATATAATATTGTTATATTGTTTAGAATAACTTGATTTGTGTTTCATATTCCCTCTCGTTGTGTTCAATCCTGCACCAAGTACAAGTTTTTGTTTAACCCAGTGGTTGACTGGTAGAGAATGCCTTAAGGCATTAAGTCCGCCAGTTGTACAATGTTATATCGTGCAATAAAGTTAAAATAAATAAATAGTATAAAACTAAAGGAACTATACAGGCTGTAATCGTTAAGTGTAGCCAGGCGATTATTCCGTAAATATAACAGATATTAGAAGGCTTTAAACTGATATCGAAAGTGCGTTACCCAATGAGTAAAATAATATTAATATTTTTTTTAAATAAAAGCAGAAATATCTCAAACATTAACTTCAAACCCTTCCATACATTTAGTACGCCGTTCGAAGAAAGACCAGTTTAA
Source organism: Cydia pomonella (assembly GCF_033807575.1). Lineage (NCBI taxonomy): Eukaryota > Metazoa > Arthropoda > Insecta > Lepidoptera > Tortricidae > Cydia > Cydia pomonella. Next base: position 12,110,954 of record NC_084703.1, on the reverse strand, counting down.
ACAAAAAATGTACTTCCTTAAAGAATAAATGTTAGATTTATTATTTCATAAACGGTAGTTTTATTATTTTATAACAGTTTATTCGTGCAAATAATGAATCTCGAGCAGTTTTATCTCTTACGACACCGACGATCTTTGAGGGGTGAATCGTCGTACTAAATGTATGGGAGCATTTAAACTTAAATGTTGTTTTTAATTCGCTTATGTACATAAAATAAATTTAGTTTCTATTGTAAACTTAATATTTTTAACATTACTACTTTTATTAAATAAAGTAATTAATGTCATTTTCTCATTGGGTAACGCACTTTTGATATCAATTTGAAGTTTTCTGATATCTGTTACATTTACGAAATTATCGCCTGGCTACACTTAACAATTACACCCTGTAAATAAAGAAATATTTTTTGCCAGACAAACAATATACAATTTATAAAAAAGTAGCTAAAAAATACAAAATAAAACTACTACTACTTACTATAGAATGATGTTTCTTTAGTTGCCAGACACTTTTGATGGTTGCAAACCCTTGCCAAACACCCTTAAACTACGATGAATATTAAATATGATGAGGGAACTATAAAATGATGTTTCTTAAGTTGCCAGACACTTGATGGGTGCAACCCCCTGCCAGACATCCTTAAAAGTTAGGTAACGCACTTACTCGCACGCAAAAAGATTGTTTCGTAGAACGTGTAAACAAAGTTATTTCCGTAGTTCAGTAAATTAATGGAACAATAGTAGAGGCTGGGAAGCGAAGGGGTAAGGGATAGCCAAAGTAGATAGGAATACGCGGCCGGCAACCCCGTTTCCCGTCGAGATTTGTATAGTGCTTTTCTCAAACTTGCAATGAATTAAACAAACAATTTTTTTTTGTGAATTTGTTTTATTCGTAGGTTTACACCGGAAAAACAAGTTACGAATCTGCTACTATTTGATGGGTGAATGCCAAGACGTTGTGTCACAATTTGACGTTTAAGAAGATTTTAGCAAAAATTTCATTATTGGTACAAGCTTTTACCTCGAACTGTACTTTTCTTTCCACGGGCAACTAATACTCAACGAGATAATTCTAAAAACGCCAATACACAATTTTAGTCGCGTTGTATTTTCACAGAGTTTCTATAGCCACCTCCTGTCTCCATCATCAGATCAGTGCGATGGTACCATAATATTGCATTATCACCCGACTTATATATCAGTCTGAAAATCAGCGCGGAGCCCTTTGCCACATCATAGATTTAAGTTATAGTTATTATATTAAGTTAATAAGTTTAAGTAATTTGTTTTTTTTTTTTTTTTTTTTTCACAAGTTAATATTGTTTATGTGGCTATAAAGATTATTTTATTTAATTTATTTATACTTATGTATGTAAATATTAAGCTAGCAATTTAACTTGCAAGATTTGACCCGAACATAAATAAATAATTGAATTCGAAGTTAAAAAAGCTTGTAAAAACAAAGAAGTTGTTTTACAGGTCTTACATCTGTAAGGCTATATGAAATTCTTTTAAAATTGGTTGGTTTACAAATAATTTTATTTTTATCAAGGGTTCACTCTAACTGATATTAGTTCTGACTTCTGAGCAACAATAGTTATTTGTACAACATGAGGGCAAAGTCTGATATTTCATCGGGTGCTTATTTTGAGTCCCGGCCAAGCGAAAGATTCTATAATAAATTCACGAGCATAGTTTGTGAATCTAATTTAGAATCTTGAGCGTAGTTAGGGACTCAAAAGTTCACGAGATGTAAATAACTTTGATCTCGTGTAGTACACAACACTTTCCACGACAGCAGTGAGAACATAGTTGGAAGGTAAAAATACAACCTGAAAATCCGTCTTCATGAAATATTTCACTCATGTTTTCGTAAGGTATTCTAACAATTAAGTTTAATTACCGCAATAAAATTATACGAAAGAAATTTCAATAAAATAATACGGAAATAATGAAATAACGAACATCAATTGACAGTTCAAACGACAACTTTTTTTTTTTACTTTGTAATAAGTTACGGTCCATATTGCGGATACTTACAATTTTTGTCAACTATAGTACAGATCGTTAACAGTAGAAATATTTACTCTGCCTAACAATTGCGTAATTTTCTTTAAGTTAATTGTTTTGATTGTATAATAAAATACGTAAAATATGGTGTTTTCATTAAATTTCAAACTTATATTTTGTTATTTAATAAATTATTATGAATGAAGACTCGTAGGGTGCTTTAGAACGATGCGGTCTGACTTATTTAGGGGGTCTATTATATAAACCGTCAATGTACCATTGAATTACGTATGCATTTTTTGTCTCTTTCTTTTTGCTAATGACGTGAAAGGGACAAAGACAGTAGAATCCAAATATTTCGAACTTCTATTAGGCCCCGCACGTTGAAATGATATTCGAATATAAAGGTCACTTGAATGTTATTTTGTCTCACTCAGTGAGCAAAATGCGAGTTTGCTCACTGTTTTTAAGCAGCAAAATACCCTAGTTCGAGCTGCTGACGTAGACGATCAGTTTTCATAATAAATGTGACTCAAAATGTACGAAATTTTGAGTCACATTTAAGCGTTTTTAATAAAGCGAATTTTAATGTTTGGTTTTTGGCCTAAACCACTATTCGTGTCATCTTTAGTCTTTAACCTAGACGCGAGAAACAATATAAAAAGAAAGAAATATTAGACGAACTAAATTTTTTAGAAGGTATTATTTATAAAATTTTATAAAGATATCCTCAAAAAGACAGATAATTCTGGTGGATCTTTCTACCTACAAGACGATCTAGAAAGTAACGTATGACACTCGCTAGCAAATAAAATTGATTTTGTAACCCTATACAAATCTTATACATATAAATGTATGCGATTGCAAAGTTATTTTTATTATGTAGTAAATACAAGTACACTCAGATGTAAATGTGAATACATTTTTAACTATTAGGATATAGTGGTTTGCGGTTATTTAAATTACGTAATTTTTCTTTTAGGAATGTACGGGGCAGGGGCGGCAATCTGTGGTGTCCATCCTTTGAGTCTTTGAAGTTTTATTAGTGTAATTTGTAATTGATATTGAACTGGGTAACAGTAGCAAGACTGAACCAACGCCATTGTTCTAAGAATTATAATCTGCTGGTTTATTCATACGCTCTATAGTAGTCAAAGCACGCAGTAAATTATAGGACGAGCAAAGAATAATGCGCAATAATTCATGAACGAGATAATTATTTGCATTTTGCAGTGCAGGCTCCAACGTAATAAAATGTACATAAGTATATAACAAATATTAAATATCACAACTGTCAGCCATTCTTTATATAGTTCTTCAGGTAGTGATGGTGTTCCCACATTGGCTGTTATAATATGTTATATAACATCATGTGACAGGGACAACATGATAGAATTGATAGTTTTTATTATGTTGTCTCATATACTCAATGTTGTATAACATTTAGTAACAGCCAATGGGGAAGCACCATGGTTGGGGTCCCACTTACTACATATGTACCTACGAGTACATAATTGGGTACTTGACATATGTTTAATATTATTAAAAAAATTCTAAATGTATAGAAAATGAGCCATCTATTATAAAAAAAGTGGAATTTAAAAAGACATATTGAGATAAAAAAAATACAAGGCTCCAAAGTCTCAAAAAAATATACCATTCGATTCCTTAGATTTTATTAAACAATAAATTGTATGATAACTATATACATAAACGCAATATTTCAGGGTCAACTTAGCAATTTTCTTGATTTTTCGATATATTTAGGACAGACTATTGTAATGTGACGTCACATTACAATATCATTTTGTTAGAGGCGTTTCAATCGTCGAGTGCGAGAGTCAGACTTTAACTCTCATTTCTGACCTTTGCGTTCCTTAAATGCCGTGAGTCCTATATTATAGACATTTATTTTGATCCTCAGGGAAATCAAGATCGATTGACATCATTTACAAAAAACTGTCAAGTAGCCAATATGATTTATCAAAAAAATCATGCTTAAACATTATCGTCGATCTACTAAACCATAGATTTAAATTTTAATATCAAATCAAGTTACAGGGGGGGGGGGGGACACATTTTACCACTTTGGAAGTGTCTCTCGTGCAAACTATTCAGTTTAGAAAAAAAATATATTAGAATCCTCAATATCATTTTTGAAGACCTATCCATATATACCCCACACGTATCTAGTTAATTCATTGTAAGTACCTCAACAGTCTATAAAATAAGTTGGATACATGTTTTTGCACCAGCTAAATGGAGTTTTAAGATCATTGTTCATATAAGTAGGTATTGTATAAAAAGTAGATGTCAACAGCGCAACAGCGTAAACACAATGACTAAGGGAATAGGTAATATAATGCTATATAGGTACATTGCAAGTTACCTAAGTACTGAGCACTTAAACCGCAATAGTGTTATTCGTAGTGGAATTGAAACTGACATGCGATACAATTGCAAGTATCACTCGAAAACAACAGGGGTCGATAGAAGAGGATGCGGCAGTAATGACCGAAGCCTGGAGGTCGCCGGTGACCCCCCTCAATCATCCAGTTTAGAAGCCGTTCTAGCTCCCCCAACATTGACGTCAAATCAATCGCATCGTTTTAAAGTAATATATATAGATGTAATGTAGTTGAGAACGCAGCATTAACCTGAATTCAAGCGCAGTCGTACGTATGTAGGTACTTATTTTACAAAGATACTTACCTAAAACAAAATAATAAGCGCCTCTTTGTCATACAGTTGGGTAAAGATGTCAGCCAAAATGTTCATCATATTAATATGATGGATTGAAATTGAATACGCATATTTAGACCGGGCATATTAGCAAGTATTGTATCTGCACCCGGGTATATATGTTCTTACAAAGTTGTTGTTAAAGGCTGAACTATGACCAACTCTATGAAATGTGTCTTATGTTTTCAGATACTCTTTCATAACTACATTCACAGCAATCTTATGAACTTGCTTAGGTACATAGCAACTTATTAAGTTTTTAGTAATTACACAAACCTTAAAAGATTACAGTCCACTCTATTAATCTGTGTAATACAAGCATACAAGGTGCTAATGTAAAATGTGGTATATATTAAATTTTAATAAGGTATTGCTTTTGTGCCTAGTTATCCCATGTTACGAGTATTCTGTGTTAGTTGTGCCCTCAACACGAGCCTTATTGAGCTTACTGTGGGACTTAGTCAATTTGTGTAATAATGTCCTATAATATTTATTTATTTTATTTATTTGTTATTTTCTGTTTGCGGAACATGTTGCAGAATGAAGTTTGTATAGCAACATTATAAACTTTACTGGTTTCCATGGTAACATGAGACTATGTCAACATTTTTCTTCTTAGACAATATAATATTCGTAATGAACGTACTTTTGCATTTTTAATTCATACATTTACTTATTTGGACCCTACGGCCATAGTTCAGCTTTTAACAGTTGTTAAATTATTTTTTGCCAAAATTTAATGCTGAAAAAGAATTGTGGATCTTGAAGGAAACCTTAAAGCGTTGAGATACCGCATTTGTAGGTAGGTATGCGTGTCTGAAAAACAATACGAAACGTTGACTCATATCCTAAAACATTTTTTTGAAATACAATCCCTAAAGGCGTTAAAGTGGAGTTTTAAGCTTTTCACGAAATCTTGACGGACGCTAGTATTTATAGTGTAATTACAAACAGCTAATGTAGATGGCCCTCCGTACACAGTATAGAGCCATCTATGTCAGCTGTCAAATAAGGTGGCTAGATTTTTTCATCTCTTGCAGCACGCCTAGCACATGACGGGCGCGACAGTCGACAGGCGAGAAAATGCCGCGACATAGAGCTTTCTCGCGAATCGGTAGCATAAGACGCGCGCGACAACGCGCTGCCTCGCGGACAAATGTCAAAGCGACATAATTCTGTCGTTTGACAGTTCCACGCGGGATACTCTCGAAACTCGTAGCACAAGTGCACTATGAGCGAGAAAATATCCCGCGTTTCAACGTCAAAAGAAGAGAAACTGTCTTCGAGGCTAGACGGAAGCGAGAAGCATATTTTGTCCAAGTTTTGTTGACTTTGATCCTCAAAGAAAGTTAATTTTCTATATTTTGTATTTATTTCATACTACAGCAATTTTCTGTGTAATTTTAATATGAATCCTGAGTTTTATGATTTGTCCGTTAGCTAGGTAGGTAAGGTGTAGGTACGTGGTATTGCTTTATAACATACCTATTAAGATACCTATATCTATATCATGCCGGTAATAACAAAATGATTGTATTTTTTCACATTTGCTTGTTTGTTCTCTTAAGTTAAATGAAAACCCGACAGAAAAATTAAAAGCCTAAGATTGTGCCACTACATCAACAAAGCAAACAGTTTGATGGCGAATTGACTGGAGGGTGATTAATAGAAATTACTTTGTGGAAATCCGTATTAATTGATACAAAAATATTAATTCGCTAATCCACGAAATAATTAAGTGCTAGTCAATCAGTGCTAACCCATTACACTTACACGCGTATTTTTACAGTCAGTGCATGCAACCTACCACCTAAAAAATATATACACAAATAGTTAAATAAACCACCACCTAAGTACAAAAACTCGTCACGTGCTTCAATTGATTGTGAATACCCAACTGCACGCCTAGCACATGACGGGCGCGACAGTCGACAGGCGAGAAAATGCCGCGACATAGAGCTTTCTCGCGAATCGGTAGCATAAGACGCGCGCGACAACGCGCTGCCTCGCGGACAAATGTCAAAGCGACATAATTCTGTCGTTTGACAGTTCCACGCGGGATACTCTCGAAACTCGTAGCACAAGTGCACTATGAGCGAGAAAATATCCCGCGTTTCAACGTCAAAAGAAGAGAAACTGTCTTCGAGGCTAGACGGAAGCGAGAAGCATATTTTGTCCAAGTTTTGTTGACTTTGATCCTCAAAGAAAGTTAATTTTCTATATTTTGTATTTATTTCATACTACAGCAATTTTCTGTGTAATTTTAATATGAATCCTGAGTTTTATGATTTGTCCGTTAGCTAGGTAGGTAAGGTGTAGGTACGTGGTATTGCTTTATAACATACCTATTAAGATACCTATATCTATATCATGCCGGTAATAACAAAATGATTGTATTTTTTCACATTTACTTGTTTGTTCTCTTAAGTTAAATGAAAACCCGACAGAAAAATTAAAAGCCTAAGATTGTGCCACTACATCAACAAAGCAAACAGTTTGATGGCGAATTGACTGGAGGGTGATTAATAGAAATTACTTTGTGGAAATCCGTATTAATTGATACAAAAATATTAATTCGCTAATCCACGAAATAATTAAGTGCTAGTCAATCAGTGCTAACCCATTACACTTACACGCGTATTTTTACAGTCAGTGCATGCAACCTACCACCTAAAAAATATATACACAAATAGTTAAATAAACCACCACCTAAGTACAAAAACTCGTCACGTGCTTCAATTGATTGTGAATACCCAACTGGCGTGAAGTGGCGCAGGATAGGGCAGAGTGGCGCTCTCTTGCGTCAGAGGCCAAGATCTTGTTTGGGTCACTGAGCGAGTGAAGTAGTAGTAGTAGTAGTACAAAAACGCAATGTATTTTAAAACTTTGGAGAAAGCCTTCAGATTGGGTAGGGTAACCTACACCTACTGTACTTAGGTACCTATTACTTACCCTAAGTAGGTGTCTAAGTACACTTTTGTTACTATATCTGCGTATAATAAAATAATGCAAAATAATGAATCTGGCGGCCCAACTCAACCTCCACCTTACAAAAGGCCACGGCCGTAATACGAGTATTCTGTAGTTACCACCCTAATGTACGATTCCCACCGACTGGCTGGAGTCAGGCCGCACCGGAGCGCATTTTTAATGTGCCTATATATGATATATCGCAGACGCGATAGAATCCGTCCGAAGGCGTCTCCGCGTCCGCGAGCAGCCGACCGGCTTGCGGCCACATAAATGTGAAATGCGATCCGACTCCGCCCGTTCGGTGGGAGTCGTAGTAGTCGTACTTAAATCTAAATATCTAAAAGAGGTCAGAGTAAATAAAATAACTTAATGTTTTTGTGTATTTGCAATATGAGAAAACTTAAAAAACTAACGCTGCATCCATAGATCGCTAAAATACAAAACATGCAAAAATAACTCATTGTTTTTAACATTCGAGTGTCGTTGTATGGAGTAGGTTCCCAACTTGAGCCCTTCTATGTCCTCCGTGGCAGGATGGCTGCGCCCAGCAGCAGCATGCTTAGGTATAGGCGCCGTGTTTGATGACAGACTTGTGCATGTCATCAATCTATCTTCAAAGCCAGCGACAGCCACAAGGAAGATATGTTGGGGATTATCATGAGATCTTCAGTCTTCTTCGTAAAGATGGTAGCTTATTAGCCAACACTTTCGGGTAATCTCAATTATCTTAAAAAAACACCAATCATTCGTAAGGAGTGGTATTTAATTATTAGGTAGGTAATTATCTTTAGATATAATAATGTACTCCAACTTGTAACGACAAAGCGAATCAAATTATGATTGACACATTGACATTTCCGACTTCAAAATAATATTTGCTATTTCTTTAATCTTAATACTGCGAGAAGGAGACAAAGTTATCGTGACTAGGGACGCTCCGTTTCTAAAGCTGACTATTCATTATTTTTCCGATTATGTTAGTACCGATTCAGTGTTGCCACGAAAGAAAAGTTTGTTCCAAGTATAAATGGCCACACTAGCTAAGTCGCGCGCGGGATGGCTCTCTCGCGTGGAATTCTTTTCTCGATCTGCCAACTTATGCTACCAAAATCGAGAAACTGACAGGTTGACATAGAAATTTGTGACACGCGACTGTTGTTTCTCGCGGCGCGAGTTGTCCCGCGTGTAATCATGTGCTAGCCGTGCTGGCGTGAAGTGGCGCAGGATAGGGCAGAGTGGCGCTCTCTTGCGTCAGAGGCCAAGATCTTGTTTGGGTCACTGAGCGAGTGAAGTAGTAGTAGTAGTAGTACAAAAACGCAATGTATTTTAAAACTTTGGAGAAAGCCTTCAGATTGGGTAGGGTAACCTACACCTACTGTACTTAGGTACCTATTACTTACCCTAAGTAGGTGTCTAAGTACACTTTTGTTACTATATCTGCGTATAATAAAATAATGCAAAATAATGAATCTGGCGGCCCAACTCAACCTCCACCTTACAAAAGGCCACGGCCGTAATACGAGTATTCTGTAGTTACCACCCTAATGTACGATTCCCACCGACTGGCTGGAGTCAGGCCGCACCGGAGCGCATTTTTAATGTGCCTATATATGATATATCGCAGACGCGATAGAATCCGTCCGAAGGCGTCTCCGCGTCCGCGAGCAGCCGACCGGCTTGCGGCCACATAAATGTGAAATGCGATCCGACTCCGCCCGTTCGGTGGGAGTCGTAGTAGTCGTACTTAAATCTAAATATCTAAAAGAGGTCAGAGTAAATAAAATAACTTAATGTTTTTGTGTATTTGCAATATGAGAAAACTTAAAAAACTAACGCTGCATCCATAGATCGCTAAAATACAAAACATGCAAAAATAACTCATTGTTTTTAACATTCGAGTGTCGTTGTATGGAGTAGGTTCCCAACTTGAGCCCTTCTATGTCCTCCGTGGCAGGATGGCTGCGCCCAGCAGCAGCATGCTTAGGTATAGGCGCCGTGTTTGATGACAGACTTGTGCATGTCATCAATCTATCTTCAAAGCCAGCGACAGCCACAAGGAAGATATGTTGGGGATTATCATGAGATCTTCAGTCTTCTTCGTAAAGATGGTAGCTTATTAGCCAACACTTTCGGGTAATCTCAATTATCTTAAAAAAACACCAATCATTCGTAAGGAGTGGTATTTAATTATTAGGTAGGTAATTATCTTTAGATATAATAATGTACTCCAACTTGTAACGACAAAGCGAATCAAATTATGATTGACACATTGACATTTCCGACTTCAAAATAATATTTGCTATTTCTTTAATCTTAATACTGCGAGAAGGAGACAAAGTTATCGTGACTAGGGACGCTCCGTTTCTAAAGCTGACTATTCATTATTTTTCCGATTATGTTAGTACCGATTCAGTGTTGCCACGAAAGAAAAGTTTGTTCCAAGTATAAATGGCCACACTAGCTAAGTCGCGCGCGGGATGGCTCTCTCGCGTGGAATTCTTTTCTCGATCTGCCAACTTATGCTACCAAAATCGAGAAACTGACAGGTTGACATAGAAATTTGTGACACGCGACTGTTGTTTCTCGCGGCGCGAGTTGTCCCGCGTGTAATCATGTGCTAGCCGTGCTGAGCACCAAACTCTAGTGTGATAGACTTACCGTTTCGCCCTCCATGTTGCAATCTTTTTGATATCTTTGACTTTGTCACAACATTAACAGGCAGCGATATCTCGCGACGGATCGCATAAACTATTAGTATTTTGAAACAGTACTAGATGGCACTAGTGATAGTGGTGTTTTTAAAAGCGACATCTAGTGTTGAGTAGTTTCATGTTTTGACGACCGGTCTGGCCTAGTGAGTATAGTGACCCTGCTAATGAAGCCGGTGGTCCCGGGTTCAAATCCTGGTAAGGGCATTTATTCGTGTGATGAGCATGGATATTTGTTCCTGAGTCATGGGTGTTTTCTATGTATTTAAGTATTTATAAATATTTATATATTATATATATCGTTGTCTAAGTACCCTCAACACAAGCCTTATTGAGCTTACTGTGGGACTTAGTCAATTTGTGTAATAATGTCCTATAATATTTATTTATTTATTTATTATTAATATCTATATTTGTTCCCGAATCATGGGAGTTTTCTATGTATTAAAGTTAATATTTATATATCATAAGCTATTGCCCACGACTTCGTCCGCGTGGATTTATTTACGAAACACACTTTCAAGCCCTTTTTAGGCTAATCAGGAGCTGAATTTTTAAAAGCACTGACATTATTTTTCGTATTTTGTAATACTTTCTCTTCCTACTAAAATTATTATTAGGAGTAGTATTTGAAATCAAGTTCCTACTCAAATCGTTCCCGATACAAACTTTCAAACCCTTTTAACTACTTTAGGGTATGAATTTCCATACGCTGAAATTATTTTTCTTCTATTTTAATATAATACCTTTTCACGAAGTTTCAAGTTCGAAGAAGCTCTGGTGGCCTAGCGGTAAGAGCGTGCGACTTCTAATCCGAAGTTCGCAGGTTCAAACCCCGGCCCGTACCTACCAATGAGTTTTTCGGAACTTATGTACGAAATATCATTTGATATTTACCAGTCACTTTTCGGTGAAGGAAAACATCGTGAGGAAACCGGACTAATCCAAATAAGGCCTAGTTTAGCCTCTGGGTTGGCAGGCTAGATGGCAGTCGCTCTTGTAAAAACTAGAGCCTAAGCCAATTCTAGGGATTAGTTGCTAAGCGGACCTCAGGCTCCCATAAGCCGTGGCAAAAATGCCAGACCGAACGCGAGGAAGAAGAAGGAGAGACGAAGTTTCAAGTTCCTAACCTAAAATAACCTTGTTTTTTTCATTGGGTAAGGGTAAGCATTGGCCACAATATCACCTGATGGTAAGTGCCGATGCAGTTTAGGATGGAACATGCTTACCTAAAAGATGTATATTCACTCTCGATTTAAAAATATCAAAGTTATAGTAAACTGGGAATAAATTTGCAGGAAGTCCTTGGTTCCCTTACAAACTTTCATTCCCTTTTTACACTCTTAGAGGTTGTATTTCCAAAATCGCCTAAGTTATTTCTCTTATATTTTAATATAATACCTTTTCACGAAGTTTCAAGTTCATAGCTTAAAACAAAACTTGAACGACATACATAGGTTCAACTCGTTTTTTACCCCCTCACAGGTTGAATTTTCACTTATTCTCGGTACATAACCAATTTACATAACCAGCACTGGGAGAGGACAAATTTTTCCTACTCCAAAACCGGGTTTTGTAAAAGGTTTTTTTTACTTATATATAATCAACGTCACAACGCAACGTCGTAACTTACATACAAAATTGCAATACCTAGTTAGGTAAACGACACCTTAATATTATATTAGGTAAAGTTAAAAATGAGCGAGTCGATCCAAAATGAGACTTAACGCAAACGCGTACGTCACGTTTCGCTATCGAATAAATTTACACAAGGGGTACAGTTACCTTCTATGTTATGTACCTACAAAACCCGGTTTTGGAATAGGAAAAATTACTCCTCTCCCAGTGCTGGTTATGTACGGAGAACAAGTGTGATTTTTTCTAAATCTCTTCTTATCTCTTGTGCACTTTATAAATGCAACATCCTGTGCAAATTTCAACATTCTAGATTTTGTAGCTTCGGCTCTGCGTTCTATTTTGTGTAATATGCCCTAATAATATTTTATTTGTATATTTGACGTCGATGTGGTGTACCTAACTTTATTCCTGATGTAGATGTAGTGTAGGGACGCCCGGCCGCAAACAGGCGGGCTGTCGATCGCGTGCTGCGTTCATTCAGCCCAATTCCCTGGAGTTGGAACTTCAGGTTACTGTCTCGGTGGCATTCCCATACTCTTCTCCTCAAATCTTCTTGATTTCCTGATAGGTATGTTATATCATAAATATTACTAACTTTACATATATAATAATATGTGACTATGGTACATCGTGGGTACATCTCATCTGTAAAGCTGCAAAAGTCCGTCTAAGATAGCTTTGCAGTGATAAGTACCAGTATACCATAAGTAGTGCCATAAACAACATATTTTCATAAAAATTTCAGGTTTATAGTGGCAGTATCATTACTCAAGGGGATGCAGTTTTTACTTGATCTGATTTCTATGTCATAATGTATTTTATAAGTAATGCATTATTTTTATAATTATGTCACTGCGCCAAACATAGCCATTACATATCATAGATTAGCATATATTATATTATTACTGTTACATATATCGGGCGAATTTAACAGCTAGCTAGAATTTCTAGTTAAATAAATAATATTTCCGCAGTAAAAACAAGTATTTTATTCCAAGGGAAGGTACAGATGAATCAGAAACCATTTCTTCTTAATAGTAATAAGTACAAATCACTGAAAATATAAATGCTGATGTATCTAAGTTTTTTCCAATTTATACAGACCTCATAAAACCTAAGAGATTTATTTAATTATTTTGTTTCTTCAATAGCTTCTTTTTACTACTGGAACATTTTTTGAGACAAATCCTTGAATGCTTATCATTTATGCTCCAATCCGCAACAGCATATTTTAGTGTTTTCAAACAATGGAATTTATAATAACTCTGGAATCTGCCTGTCCATTTATGAAGGACATTTCTTAAATGCATAATTATAAATATTATCCTGTTAAGTATCAGCAACTTCATTTATTACTTAAAATTAAAATACTCCCAATGTTAAACTTCATTGACAATCTTGTGAAACCATCATGTACTTCGTAAAAAATATAATAAGTTAGCCAATACTAACACAAGACCTAAGTGTATCTAATTTATTGTAAATCATAACTTCATGGCTTCGAGTCTTTGTTTTTAATAAAATAAATAAAGAAACCAAAATAAAAAAGTTAGCTCTTAGGTATAATATCATAGTTAAATAATAGTTTTTCAGTAATCAATGATTTTGCTAGTTAATGACACAAATATTACAAAATGTTCCAAAATTATTGTAAACAGTTCAAATTTTGCAACAAAATAAGATGTGAACCTGTGTGTCAATAAGTTGCTCATAGATTTAAGCAGTTCGGAGAATAATGTGGACTCCTGAATCTGTCTCAACAGGCTGGCTGAGCTGCCCTATCTTCAGGGAGAAGGCACAATCCTCAAATGGCTTCTGCATTTGCCCCCTCTTGAACATGCCTAGATCACCATCACGCTTGGCTGATGAGCAATCAGAGTACTGTTTGGCCAACTCTTCAAATGTTGCTTCCTTGTTGACAATCTTCTGACGATACTCTGAAAAACATTAGTAAATTGTTAATTGTTAGCATAGCAACCATTAACATGCCTTTAGTTCAGAGCAAATACACAATACTTTGATATGCAAACTAATCCTTGAACCCACATTTTCAAGTGTATATATTTACACATTCAATGAGTGAGAAAAAGGGTAACAGGCATCCAGCTATTTTTTGAATTGTATTATATATATATATATTATAAATACACCTCTCTCTCTCAGAGCTAAATCACAATTACTTTCTTATTACTTAGGGCCTAGTGGGACACTACTAGCCTAAGTCTTCTAATTTCTAAGCTTCTTTAAGTGTGGCTTGGTCCGATAGCCTTACCTGAGAGAATGGCTAGTGCCTCTTCCTTAGAGCGAGTGATGTTTTCCTCACGCCACGATGATGGGCGCCGGCTTCCTTCATGCTTCACCAACAAGTGGCTGCACTGCACCTTCTTTGGAGAACTGCCATCATCCTCTTCCTCTTCCATAGGAGCAGGGCCCTCTGGCTTCTCCCACTGCGACTTCTTAGTGTGGGAGTTCAGGTAATATGTCATACCTGTAACATATGTACATTATATTAAAATTGATATGACTGGCATAGGTATTGGAATTTGGCATGAATAGTTTAGAATTCTCCTGTAAATTAAATAATATGTGTATCTTCTCTACTCCCAGTACCTCAATGATTAATGTAGTATGCAGTCACAAGATTAATAAGTGTTTTTAGGTATTATTTTGCAGTGAGCATGGGGTAAAACTGACACTTCAATATCATAACTATGCAAGTACTCACTTTCAATGATAATTATGTCACTAGTTTTATAAACAAGGTATTTAGGTAAGTACTAACTTTGAATATTGCATATTTTACACTGTATCTTGGTTGACGTGATCTGGTCCTGGCAGAATATCAGTGCCTCTCCCATAGGGTGAAGCGTAATACTGAGCCAGAACCCTTTTGTTTTGCTGCGACGCACACAACATTTCCTATATGTATGAAACAGTATTATTTAAATGTATTTTTTTTTCTTTCTACTTCTATTTTATATAAATGTGTATTTCTCTCATATAATTTTGTATTATCTGTTTTTTTGTCATTTTATTCATTGTATTTCCTGTGTGTATTGTGGCAAACAAATAAACAGATTATCTATCTATCTATCTATCTAAAATAGTACAGTTCACTATAGATATAATGAGAGGTAGAGTCGGACCAAGATAACTGCAGTGAATTTTATAGCACAGACATCAATCAATCAATTTTTCCTGTTATGGCTCCATCAAGGTGTTGATGATTCTGCCAATGTCGAGGTTGGATAAGACATGGCTTTTATATGAATCTTATCATATTATGATGATACACAGTGTTCAGTGGAGTACTTACTTTACTCTTTGGTGGAGTAGCACAGACATGCCAGTGTTATTTTAAATGTCAAACTTCTATGAAATTGTGATGTTTTAATAACACTTACATGTCTGTGCTATAAAAAAAACTGCAGAGTTATCTTGTTCTGAGTTTAGTAGATTTACAGTAATATTCTTACGAAGTGAAAAAATAAAGGTAAAAGAATGGGCAGAAGTGAGAATGAAGTGTCCAAACCTCTAAATCGTCATCAATGACACATAAAGACGGAAATGTTTTTGATGGTATGAGAGTTCAACTTAAAGATGCATGCATGAAAGTTATTGTTACCAATAACGGTTTCATAAAACTATCAGTCACTTATCTTTAAAAAATTACATTTTACTTGTTCGAGACAATACGATTTTTACGTTAATTACACGTAAAACTACGAGAAGGCCTGATTGTCCTTTTTCTCAGTTTTCTTACCCGTGCTCCGGCTCTTGCGAGCTTCCCATCCTTCGGGTAGACTTTCTTCCTGAGACATTTTTTCTTCGGATCTGTAAAGGTGCGGCCTATGTAATTTACTTATTGCCGCAAGAAATGAAGACACAAGTAACAAATAAATGCTCTGAAGATTCTGAATCGAACCAAAGCCAATCTACTTTTTCTAGCCGGTGAAGACTATGGGCAAGTGAGGCAAACGGACTTTTTTGTCTATTCCAAATTTCCGATATCTGTCAATGTCAGTGTTGTTTTTTTTTTTATAAATCGTTAAGACCGAAATCATACGCCATTCTGCCCTCTCTGGTATTGTACAGGGGTCAAAGACATACTAAGAGGAACGGCGGTTCAATACGAGTGATGAATTTAAGGAATATGTTAAACAATATTCGAAGAAGTTTAAAATAGATTGCCATATCGCTAAGCGTAATTATATAAGTCAAACAATAAAAACTAGCTCTGATATAATTAAAACAACGTGGAAAGTAATTAATGTGGAGACTGGTAGATCAAAGCAAAGGATGAAAGATCTTAAACTAAAAATTGATGACAAAATCGTAGATTCCAGTTTAGATGTAGCAACAGAATTTGAAAAATTCTTCACCGAGGTACCAGCTTCCACAACTAAGAACTTAAATTCATCACCCTCGTCTGCCGTTACACTGTTAGAAGAGAATGTCCCAGAATGTACTAGAAACCTTAATTTTGAACATGTGAGTGCCTCAGATATATTAAAGGCGTTTAAATCAATTAATGTAAAAAAAACTAGTGACCTTTGGGGAGTCTCCGTTCATACTGTCAAATCCTTAATAGAAGTTGTAGCGCCTGATCTGGTAGTTATATTTAATAACAGTGTTGACTGCGGTGAGTTTCCTGATCTAATGAAACATAGTAAAGTCACTCCTTTATTTAAATCAGGTAGCACATCCGACCCCACTAACTTTAGACCGATATCAGTGTTACCAACATTCAGCAAAATTTTTGAAAAAATAGTTTTGAGTCAGTTATTGAAACATTTTAACATTAATAATCTAATGCACAACAAACAATTTGGTTTTACACGGGGTCGCTCAACAACCGACGCTGGTGTTGAGCTAATTAAACAGATCTTCGATGCCTGGGAGGAGTCACAGGATGCTTTAGGTATCTTCTGTGACTTATCTAAGGCCTTCGATTGCGTCTGTCATGAAACATTGATCAGAAAACTGCACTATTATGGAGTAAGAGGCTCGGCACTGAATTTAATAAAGTCTTACTTACACGGTAGAATACAAAGGGTTGATGTGAGTGGACAGCGATCACCGGGGTCATTGGTCTCTATGGGTGTACCGCAGGGATCAATATTGGGGCCGTTCCTGTTCCTTATCTACATTAATGATCTGCCTTACCTAGTAAAGACCCACCATGACATAGTATTGTTTGCAGACGATACTTCACTTATTTTCAAAGTCAAACGACAGCAACAAGCTTGCAGTGATGTAAACAATGCTATTTCTAAAGTAGTAAATTGGTTTAATGTTAATAATTTATTGTTAAATGAGAAAAAGACTAAGTGTATTAAGTTTGTTACAAGTCACATAAGGAATGAGCAAACAGGTGTCATTGTCAAGGATGAGGAATTGGAACTAGTAGATAGCACAGTTTTTCTTGGTATAACTTTAGATTCTAAACTACAATGGGGTCCCCATATTGCTAATCTCTCGAATAGACTGAGTTCTGCAGCTTTTGCAGTGAGCAAGATCCGTCAGTTAACAGACGTGAAAACAGCTCGATTAGTTTACTTTAGTTACTTTCATAGCATTATGTCATATGGTATTTTACTATGGGGTACTTCTGCGTTCTGCAGAAGAGGGCTATTCGTGCAATATATAAAATGTACCATAGAGACACACTTAGAGATAAGTTTAAGGACATTAACATAATGACAGTACACTGTCAATATATTTATGAGAATATTCTGTATGTACATAAAAACATTGCCAGTTTTAAGAAAAACTGTGAAATACATAATATTAATACTAGAAATAAGCATAAGCTCGCAGTGCTCTTCACTAGGCTCCATAAAATTAAGAAATCATTCATGGGTAATTGTGTAAGATTTTACAATAAACTTCCTAATATTATAACTGAATTGTCTGTTAGTAAATTTAAAAATTATGTAAAACGTAAGCTTATCTCTAAAGCCTATTATAGCACACAAGACTACATGAATGATGAAACACCGTGGGATTAAGTGTGATTGTAAAGAATGAATTATTTATTGTTATGTTATTAATGATGAAATTGATAATTCAATGTATATATATACCGTATTTTTTGACATTTAGATTTTATTCTAGAAAGGTTCTAGACTAGTATTTTTATACAATTTTGATGTATGACGATCTTTTTATGAAATTCTTATTATTAAGTTTACCATATCTATAATAGTTCAATGTTTTTTTTAGAACAATAATAACTGCATCAATAAATTGCTCTGATATTTAGATTAAGATGATATTTGTAAAATTTGACGATTTAAAAGTGCTTGTTGCTAGGCCTATTTGAATAAAGAATATTTTGATTTGATTGATTTGATAAGATTTTTTTTTTGGGTGCTGTTCAATTTTCATACAAATAAATTATATAATTTCAAACAGCGATGTCACGAATGTTGCAGTCGCAAGTACAAATGCGAATCCGAATTTCAGAATGCGAATGCGAATACGAATGTTAGTTGATATTATCATTCCTAATTAGAAAAAATCTATAGTACATAAAACTTACATATATAATCTTAGAACAGGATGTTATAAAGTGTTAAAAAATGCTGTCTACTAGTCAAAATGCATTACTTAAAAACACAGTTTGGGTGCACTGCCCATACGCGAGTCGACGCGACAGGACACGACTTGCGCACATTTGCAAAACATTCGCTTCATTTGATGCCAATGCGAATGTCGATTCGAATATTCATATATACAAATGCGAATATTCGTGACATCTCTAATTTCAAGTTGCGTGCATTCGAATGAATAACTATACTAAAGCACACCTAACGTGTCAGTAGAAAAAGTCACGTAATTTAAAATGTCTACGGGAGATTACTTCACGGCCACATTTTTTTTATTTGCCAAATAGTGGAGACCAAAGAATATAATACTCACTAGGGTGGAGACTGAAATAGTGCCTCCACCGGAGTTAAACACTCTACTTTTCATTTTTAATAGGCGGGAAGTAAAATATACGTGTATTAAAAAAAACATATATAGTATTTTCTATAGTATTTCTTGAGGGGACTTTTTGTATTTTATACCTTATTGGAGAAATTGTATAATAAATCCATTTAAAACCAAATTGTTATTGTATATCGCAAAAAAAGCGTACTTGGAAAGCAAAATGCTGTAGTGCAGAAACATATTACTTTCTGCACACTTTTTAGAGCATGAGAAATTACGATCAAGAAAGAAGATGGCTGTAATAATCGCTGACTCTAGCCAGATTTGTAAACATCGACTATGTCAAAATCTAGGTTGTCTATGCTCCCATGATCTTTCTCTGGCTCGGTGTTCTCGGCTCGCATACAGACGAATACACATTCCCAAGGAAATTAATCAGCTAATAACAAAACTATTCAGTGAATAAAATTGTCGCAAGCGTGAGTATTAAATTGTAACCTAAATGTTTGGTGATTTTTCTTTATTATGGTGGCGTTATAAATTATAAATTTTAATTACGTATCACGCCTAAGCATCACATTGTTCTACTGTACTTTGCAGGGGCGTTCATGTTTCGTTGTAAAAAATGATCGAATTTACCATAAAAACCTTGGATTCAACGAATCACAACTTCTCAGTGGAAGATGAGGTGAGAAATATTGATTTAACGATTTATTTCTATGCATACATACTATTCTATATTTGTTGCAGCCCATTTACCCTTACATTGAATAGTGTATATCACTGAATGTCGATACTGAAATGTCACAGCAATGCACTTTGTTTTGTGAATATGCTTACTTTATTTTGAAATTATATTGCAGATGCTGCTTAAAATATAGTGGCAATGCCATTTTGTATGTATATTACTCTATCAAGTAATTTTGAGTTACTAATTGTTTATCAACTACCCACATATTTCTTACTGCATAAGTTACAGTTACAATATGTGAAATTTAAATGGTTATGATTTTAAAAGTCATTTAATATTTAAGTAATTGAAAAAAGTAATGAATAATTGATGAATTCTATAATACAATACATTACTTTATTTCACAGTTACAAACATTGCATTGCAATGTCCATTTCTTGGGGTTATTCCCATTAGTTATTACCAAGTTGTTACCAGTGGTAACTACTGGGATTTTTTTCCCACCTTTTACCACTATTAACTACTGGGAAAAAATCCCACTATTTACCACCAACTTGGTTTGGTAGTAACTACTGGGATTTTTTTTCCCAGTGGTTACCACCAAAATGCTGTTATAGTTTAAAACTAATAAATAGCAGAAATAGTATAAAATAAATATAGAGTGCTTTAATAAATAATTATACTACACATGTATATGTATATGTGATAAAAAATATTGAAAGGGAGCAAGCGCTATAATTAAATCATTAAAGATATAATATTTGGATGAAATTTATCTTATTAATTGTAAACTGAATTACTTGTGACATTATCTATGAAACCTGGATCTTTTGTTAAGAGTGCTTATGTTGCTCTGTATAGCGCAGCATTGTATTTACATAGTAAAGCATTGTTTATAATGGCATAAGTGCCATTGACAATAAAGTCCCTTTCAATAAATAATGTCACAATTATAAAATTGAACAAACAAATCAGAATCAGGCAGACTGACTATTATTGATCACTTTTAAGGCAGTTTTCTGAAACAGTAATCAACTTAAAATTAAACTAAAAACTAATTCACTTATAATTATTCTACTTTCAATTAATATAATATTTTTAATTCTTTTAATTATTGATTAAAGCACTCTATATACATGTACTCTATATGTACCCTGACATCTGTTGGCTTGTTGGTTGGACAACATTCGGAAGATTGCGGGTCACTTCTGGATGAGAATAGCTCAGGACTGG
Source organism: Cydia pomonella (assembly GCF_033807575.1). Lineage (NCBI taxonomy): Eukaryota > Metazoa > Arthropoda > Insecta > Lepidoptera > Tortricidae > Cydia > Cydia pomonella. The sequence continues at coordinate 12,090,023 of NC_084703.1, read as the reverse complement.
GATAAGTGGCGTACTGGAAGAGAGGCCTATGCTCAGCAGTGGGCGATAAAAGGCTGATATGGTGATGATGTATACTGTTTTTATTAGTATTCAACGCTAACCAAATTTTGGTGGTAACTAAAAAAAAATTGTTAGTGGGAATAACCCTCTTCTTGCACTGTCTTGCAAATTAACCCCTTCAATGCCGCCTATCAAATTTGGTCATTTGAAAAAGTGACCTTGACATTTAGAGCAGTAGATTTAATTCCCACGCACAGATCTGAGTCCTAAGCATAGGAGTGGTTAAGTAATTACTGTTTTTTTTCTTTTATGGTCTGATACAGATTTATTTTTCATTTTATTTCATAAAATTCAACTGATCATTTTTTGCGTGATAGTACAGGCAGTAGTAGTGCAGCTAATGCTACAAGTCTTAAGGGTAATTTTAATTTTCAAGTAGGTCAAGAGAAAACATCCAATGAATAAATTTTTTCATAGTATTGTCAGGTCACAAGGAACACACAGGAAAATGCATTAAAACAAACCTTGAATAATTCAATGTTTCAACTTTTCGTTGTTTGCTCTTATTATTGACCTTGGAGGTAGTTAAGAGATCCTGGTGGTTTTTGGAAGTTTTTGTTTTTAACACAATATACATGATCAGTAAAACAATGCCCCTTTTTAATGCTACCAAATAGTTATTAATTGTAGAAGATTGTGGACTGACAGAAAAAAAATTTAGAATTTGACAACCAATGTAGATGGTGACATACATCACCTTACATTATATAATCAATAATCATCCTGCCCATCATACTCAGTTTAGGCCATTGAAATTTAAACCAAATTATTTGGAAACTAGAGGCGATTTGCCTTTGTTTCAACCTACCTAGGCTTTTCATTCGTAACTTGCTAAAAATAGAATATGTACTTTGGGAAGGATGAGGATATTAAATCTGGCTATCAACATTTGCTTGCGTGCTTAGGAAATTATTAATTTAGTGCTGGGCGATTTTTTTACACATTATTTTTGTTATTTTATTTCTGTATGCTGTAGGTACACAGGAAAGTGTAAAATGCCAATCTGTCCTCTATTTCTTATATAAGGAGATAAATAATTTTGTTACTCAAATGTTTTATTATGTTGACTATAAGGCTGTGTGCAATGCGAGTAACTATGTTGACAATGTTCATTACAAGCTGTAGCGTCGGGTATTGTATCAGACTGTGTGACTTCTTATATTGACATTCAGTATAATAAAGAGCAAGATCAGTTTACTCTTTTTCTAATTTTGAATAACACTAAGTATTGTTGTAATATTTAATCATAATTAATGTATTATGTTATTACAATCTGGCTATGACATACCCAAAGCAATATTGTAAAATCTGTTAAATGCAATGTCAATACCAAGTACTATTTTAGTCAACATAATTTTTAGATCACCGTTCAGCAACTTAAGGAGAAAGTAAGGGAGCAAATGGGCATAGAAATAAATCTACAGCGCCTCATTTTTTGTGGGAGAGTACTGCAAGACGAAAAGAGACTATCAGATTATGGTAAGTAACTCTGAATTATAATTAGATCTCGTTGATTTATGTGTAATGTAATGGCTAACTAAATAAACAAGTACATCTTTCCGATTATTGGGTATTTAAATAGGTAAGTAAATGCAATATTATTTTTAGATGTACACGGCAAAGTAGTGCACCTCGTGCAGCGCGCGCCGCCGAGCCCTGAGTCGCGGCACTCCAGCTACCCCGCCGCAGGCGCGGGCGCCGCCGACGGCGCTAATGCTAACCCCAACCAGGCTAGACGGGTAAGAACCTAATTAATAATGGTATAAAAACCAACATCCCAAAACAGTTTCAAATACCATTCAAAATATAGGCATAGTATGACAATTAAAAACACGACAAGTAGCCTTACCTCGACTCTATTAGCAGTATCAAAGCGGGCTATTAGCTAACGTCTGCGTAGCTTATTTTCTATTCATCTCGCTCGCACTAATATTTGAGTACAAGCGAGATGCATAGAAAGTAAGTTACGCACACGCTAGCGAATATCTCAGTGTCAAACTGGAGGTAGCCGTATAGGACACATTATTTCAGTTACGTCGATCAATTTATGGTTTTCATGTATTGACGATTTCTACCTCAAAGCTCATTTATGATTTTTCAGTGTGACATGACAATACGCTAATTACAGATGGCGCGACATTCAAAACTTCCAACTCATTTAGAAGCATTGATTAGCAGCGTTTGAAATGATAGATCTCGATAAATTGCTACATTTGAAAGTATAAATCTGTACGCCTATTCCCCATTTAATAAACGATCTCTATATTTGTAGCCTAGCCCACTAGCCAGTATCATCAGAGAAGAGCAAGCTTCCACTTCGCCAACGTCGGGTCGCCTGGACTTCATCCGCCTCATGGTGTCTGAAATCAAGACGTCTTTGGCGAGCCTCCAGTCTCAGTCTCAAACACAGGCACAGGCTCAAGCCCAGGCTGCTAATGGAGAAGTCGGCGCAGTAAGTCCTCCCGTAACTGCTATGAAGAATACACTATAGTAGTTGCAGTACCAAGTGACGACTGAAGCTATAATGCCATCCCTTTCAATAGCGCTGGTCTAAACAAGTATGAAAGAGATATCAATATGACTCCTTGGTGGTCCCACACTGGCTGTTCTATTATGTTGCCCCTGTCACACATATATAATATTTTACAGTACATATGGTGCTACTTTCCCGCACGAGTACTGGAATGAGCACTTTCCCTGCATATGTCGAAACATTAAAGATATGTACCGTATATGTACCGTAAAACGTTGTACCATACACGTGCGAATTTCCTATTTTCTGCACTTGTATCGTAATAGTAGATTGCGATACAAGTGTGCTAAGTTGGTCATTGCACACGAGGCGATATTGTGCGCGCGAGCTGTAAGCGAGCGCGTAATAAGAAAGCCGATGTGCACATGCGTTTCATTCGACGTTTTTCAACACTTGCGAGGAAAAAAAAAACTTATAAATTAGATTTTCTTATTGTCAAAACAGTAAAAGTACAATTTTCAAAATAGTGGCTTACAGTTTTAACATCGAATAATTGCAACAAAGCGTGCGGGGCTTGTAGGCACTTATTCGCCAGTTCATTGAACTCAGCTGCCAACACCTTTTCCAAGAAAGACTGGGCGTTTTTGCTGATTTTCCATTGAATAAAAGTTTAATATGCCGCCAATTATTTTTCACCCGATTTTGATGGTAAAAGGCTATCGTTCTCGGCTCTTGCCTCTAAGAGTATTCCTGGCAGTGTCAATTTTTTTGGTTCTTCATTTTCAATGCTTGAAAATGACATTTTTGTCAATATATAAACTAAAAACATGCAAAACTATTAAAATTTTATGACAAATACGGAAAATGGCTGCCGCGTTATTTTTTTTTACGCACGATTCCAATGCGCGCGCAAGGCAAAGGCGCGAACGAAATCGACAAACAGCCAATTAAAATAATGTAAAAAAGCTAATATTTTCGTGTTTCTTTTCGACGGATGGAGATCAAATTGATAAAATGTTATGTTAATTCATTAATGTAATTTACGAGATAATTTAATCTATAAATTATGTTTGGTGTGATAAAACCTCTTTGAACTAACATTTGTAACCTAATAGTGGTTGAAAAAAATGTATTACTCGACCAAATTAAGAAAGCTCCGTTTCCATGCATATTATTAGCAATCAGTTACCTTCTTAACTCAGTCGGACAATATAATGAAAAGTGTTATAATATACTGAAACAGCACGCGTGTTTAATAACTAGGATTATGAGCCAAAAATCGGTGGAATAAAAACGTCGTTTTGAGCAAGTGTGTTGAAAATAACTATTATAACAGCCAACTAGTGTGAGACCACCAGCTGTCGCCAATTGGTATTGTAGATAGTGTAGAAGAGAATCCCAAATGATCAAAGCCCAAATGGGACTTATAATTAGTCCATAACTATTGGAGTATTAATCAATAATAATATATGTTTTGAAGTTGCAAAGGGGTCATCCATTAATTACATCACATGTTTAGGGGGAGTGAGAGGGTCAAGAAAAAGTGTCATGTTGTGACAAAGGGGAAGGCGAGCAACAAACTTTATGACGTCACTTTAACTTCTTCATCTTTGTTTTCGTTGAAAACAAAATTACCAAAAAGTGACGTTACACTAGGGGGGAGGGTTTTGCTAAAAATGAACAAGTGTAACAAGGAGGGATGGGGTCAAAAAACCTAGAAATTCGTGTGATGTAATTAATGGATGACCCCTACTAATGACCCAAAATAGCTGTGATTTGGTTGATGCATATCAAAGTTGCTTAATTCTGTAAAAATCGTAGGGGAATTATTGAACAGAATAAACTTATCAAATAGTCATGGCCAAAATTTTATTTCTTTACTAACAAAGATGTGTTACGATCAGACATAGAAGTTTTTGTGGCAAAATAAAGTGATTGACTAAATCAAATTTCGACATGTCTAATATCAATGTTACCTAGGCGTTATAGATATTTTTAACATGGTATAAAAAGATTGCTACCGCGAAATACACAACATGTTCAATATATTCTTTGATACACCGATAGATAGTTTCTTATTTTTTGACACTATATTATACAGTATACTTTTTTATTTTTAAATACTTAATATATGTAATAAAGAAATTATGGTCAGATTTGTAATTGATTTGCATTCTTGAAATTTCCCAGTCAATTATATCAAGTAGAATTTACATCTTTTAATTATTAATCTATGACTGACTTATCGAAGTTATTATTTGTCGATGTTCCATTTTCTCAAGCACTCGTCTTTGCCACAAAAACTTCTGTCTTGTTACGATATATTTGTCCGATTGATGCTGACTGTACCTATTATTTTTGAATAGCAAGTTGCATACCGTATAAACATAAGTCCATGCCCTTGTAGGAAAATGCGGCAGCGTCGGGTAGCGGCGAGGGCAATGTAGAGAACATGGAAACAGATCCCGCACCTAGCGGCGCCCAGGAAGAGGTAAAGTGGCTCGCAATTTGCCTAATAAATCAATAATGTTCATTACAGAACGTGAAACTTTGGGTCATTACTTCTTAAAATCAGTATTACTAACGATTTAACTCAATAAAAAGGCCCTTAATTTTCACATTGTAACACACTTAAAAAAAAAAAACATTTTTTCATTACGGCCATAATCCTAGGCTATTAGGCTAACACGTAATCCACTTGGTTAAAAAGAGTGTGACTTTTATCACTAAGCTTTCTAGTGCAACGAGTGGCTCTCCTGACTAGTACATTGTATAGGACCAAGAATACAAACAAAAAAAAAACATGTAAACCTGTCATTCCACCAATGAGTTTCTGCATGTATCCATGAAATGATGTCATGCCACCAATCAAGTCATGTTATTTCGTTTCATTCTTTAACCTTTTGAAAGTCACGCCTGTTGTGCATGGCGCGTGATCGTGAACCGTGTCGCAATGCACGAAGGTTGATATTGGGCTGTAGTGGCGCGCGTCAGTTGACGTTTTTGGCGGTCAAAGGGTTAAAGCCTTGAGATAATAGTAGACTAAAGTGTAACATGATTGCAGGGTGACTCCACACTGGACGAAGCTGGCGAAGCGCCCCCAGACTCGGCTGCGCGAGCACAGCACGCGCGTCGCAGGTGAAGTATTTTTTCAATATCAATCAATCAATACATTTATTTATTACAGACAACATAATGGTCCACATATTGTCAGTTTGAACTTAATCTACATGTTAGTTTACTAACGCTAATAATAAATGAATAAAAGTGATTTGGTCCTCTGGCTCATTTTGCATATCGAATGCCCGCCTTCCACTGCGAGCGGAACTCAAACTCAAACATTTACCTACTCAGCAAATAGGCCACAAGGCACGTTTATGTCAAGATGTAATTCACATAAATAAATCATCATTATTATCAAAAAAACGAAATATAATTGCAAACAATAATTCAACAAACATGATTACATTCGGAGTCTTCTTAACTCGCAATTATGAGAAAAAATGGATGGAAGGCGGGTAAAAGCTGTTCATAGTAGAATAGGTGTTTAGCATTAATTGGAAGGTGCGGATGATTATCACAATATGTAATTTTTATAGACGTCAATAAGACTTATATATATATTATATAGTATTTAATAATGTCGGATTACTTTAGGCAAAGAGCTATTGTAGGACAGGGGACACAGAATATTGGTCACTGAATTGCCAAACGTACATTTTCGACAACCAGAGTCAAAGCAGAGTTACCGCATAATGTACTGAGCCGTACAGCCCCACCTCGTGTAGCTGTCAAATTCTAAGCGCGGAATTGTCTTGAAACTGTACTCATCTAGTTAATCTAGTGCCATCAATAAATCTTTGTTTTAGGTATACATTTTAATTATTTTTTGACGATAGCTGGAAGAGATCCTCATAGGTTCGCAGTTTTACTTTTAATTAACTATCTGATGTAAATGGACGAAACAAGAATAGGTGTTACGTACAATAAAATATTTATGACTTACATAAAAATGTGCCCCCGAGTTTGACTTATAACAGCCAAAGTACCGTAAACCGTGCAGGGGCGTACAGTGACATCAAATTTACTTCAGCGTTCATATCCGAAGCACGATATTTTTCTTAGATTTTGCATCCTTTCTCTTATTAAGAACTGTCAGTATTAAGACCTATTTATATAGCACAAGGTTCTCTAAAATGATTACATCCAAAGTGATGTTACGAGTTTGATCGTTTTGTGTGATCGTTGCCTTATACTTAATGCTATTGGTCTTTGTCCACAGAAGCTACCGCGCAATCCGTGCTCTCCGCGCGCGGCACTCGCGGCCTCGCGACCTCGGGCAGCTCATGGAGGAGCTGGAGTCGCTGCAGGAGCAGTTCGCGCCGCACCGCTCCCAGTACACGCACCTGCTCATGGCTGCTAACAGTGCCGAGGTACACCTCACGACAGTTGCCCGCAGGAGCTACCACCACTCGCGGTCCAGCGGCCTCGGGCAGCTCGGGCTAGTAGAGGCTTTTTTTACACTGGACTAGCTGACTAGATCTCACTAACGATTATAAAATAATTCTCAATTCAATAAAATATAGTATCCAAAGTTCCAATTTATAGCTAGCATATACCGTTACTTTATGTTAACCTTGTTTTCATACAGCCGCCGATCTACACGGAAGAGGAACGCCAGAACGCGCAGCGAACCGTCGACATTGTATCGGACATCATGCACAGTTTCGCTCACGCCTATCACGCCGTGAGCGACATCAACTTCCAGGTCGGCCAGCGGAACCCGCGCCTCACCTCCGAGGCGTCCGTCATGCGACACCCGCTACCCATGCAGGTAACTTGCAATATATTACGCCACGGTCACGAAATGCACGCTCAACGCTGACGTATGTCGAATTGATGTCCGACTGCTGGGCATAGGCCTCTCTTGATCTGTATGACTCCCGATTCAATACTTCCTTCGGACAGTTATTAAAGGTGTCCGCCATCTCCACCTAAGTTTACCCCGGCCACGTCCTTCTTCCGGCATCCACTTGATGTTGGCCCACCTAATATGCTGTATTATTGTATTTGAGTGTTTTTTTATTAACCCTAGACGGCTGTCCAACGACAAATGCCCTATGATAAACCATAAAGTACTTGTATATTTTTTTTTTGTACATTTGGCTGTGCTGTTCTTTAGGCTACAATATACTTTAGGCCTTTTGCCAAGTAGACCGTTACCCAAAATATCTAAATGCAAGTGGTGGCAACAACTGGGGCTTATATAACTTCTTTTTTAACCAACAGCAGGCGCACATTAACGTGGTTCAGTCTAACCGCCGCCAGCCGGGGCAGAACGGCACCGTTCCGACGGCGGGCGCCGGCGTAGGCGCGGCCAACACCGCCACCGGTCAAGCCGCGCCTACTACCACCGCCACCGCAACCAGTGCCACCGGCGTCACGAGCGCCACCGTCACCAGCGCCTCGGCCACGGCCACCGCCACCAGCACTAGCGCCGCCGCCCCCGCGCCCAGCGTCACCGTCACCGGCAACCTGACTGACGCTCAGCCAACTACTGAACCCAACGCCCCAGGCAGAAACTCCACTCAGCCTACCGTCAACATAAACATACAGCCTGATCCCATCACGTACCAAGTGGAGATCGAGACCAGGGTGCCGATAGCGTTCGCTCTTGAGAATGCCCTGTTAAACGGGCTGACCGGCGCCCATGCCCAGGTGCCGGCCGGTGGCGGCCAGCCGGCCCAGCCCAACCAGCCGCAACCACAGCAGGACGGCCAGGCCAACCAGACGAACCAGGGCAACCAGCCACAACAACCTAGGCGTCAGGTGCTCTTTGGTGAGTATACGCATTGCCAACACCTGCCTCCTTTCTCAACAAAATCTATTTTACTCAAAATTTCTTGATCTGTTACTCAATTAAATGTGATCCATTTGGCAAATGATTAAGCTGCAGACAACTGAATTATCAGAGACTTCATGTAGCACCACCTAATAAAGTTATCTAAATAAGTCAATGGGTGTTCTCTTAACTAAATGAAAGTTAGAATATTTTGTATTGATTTTTATTTTTATTTAATAAAATTACTGCTGACCGTGGAGTTATTTAGTTTAGACGGTATGATTTTTTGTGAAAATGTAGTAAAAATAGTTTTTTAAGTGAACATCAAACTAAGCTACGCGGGCTGTAACCCTACACCTCTGACCGAGAAGATTTAAATCCCTCCTAAATTTTAGAAGCGTATCCCAATATGGGTTCGGCTAGAAACTCGGCGGAACACATCTTTTCAAAACATTAAATCTTATAATTAACATGCATTAAATTAAAAAGATAATTTAAATTAATGATACGACGGTATGATTTTTTGTTAAAATGTAGTAAAGTGACTTACATTAATAAGTGTTTACGTATAAAAAGACATGTTAAGATTGTTTATCCTTATTCTATTGCTAAACAAATGAGGTATAGAAAAGTTGGTAAGCTATCATTATTTTATCAATGTTCGACTAAATAACTGTCCTGTGTCTTAAACTTTGGTATATTTAATTTATAAGAAATAACTTTTCTACATAACAATGATTCCGTGAAATTAAATTACATGAATGAATCGTCCAAAAAAACATGATTAGTGTTTCAATTTTTTAATGAAATGAAAACACGATAAGGGGTGGAATTAATCTATTCCCAATCCACTATAACTTGGATCTTTTTAAATCGAGAGTGAATAGACATCTTTTAGGTAAGCAGACTCCATCCTAGACTGCATCGGTACTTATCATCAGGTGATATTGTAGCCCAAGGTTTACCTTTTTCCAATAAAAAAATATTATATAATTTTGTAATATGAAATTACTTGAAAAATATTCCGTAAACCAAGGGTGAACCGAATCAACTAAATAGTGTCCGGAATGATCTTTACACAATCTTATTTTAATAAGTTTGTGGGCAGATAATTGTTAGGTATTACTTTGATAGTTTAGTTGTCTGTGATTTTTTATTGCTTTTGAGCAAAGATTCATTGATTTTATTAGGATGTGAAAAGTCTAACTCCCTTATTCATAAAACTTTACGAGCCGAATTAGTTAAATTATGTTTTATCCCTTTCTTACAAATCCTTAAGTCAAATTGACGTATAAAGACAAACGATTCATAGCTGATTCAGCTAAACAGTCAATGAAACTTTGCTTCGGAATATATTAACGATAGAAGATTTGACTTAAATTAATTAATTAAATGTTATTTTTCCATAATCATCAAGGGGGCATAGGTACAGATTAACATACGTTGTCGACTTCGGGGATATTCTATTGATTTATTTGTCCTAGATTTTGAGAATTTGTTCCGTGGCCTAGGCCAGAACGGCAGTCTGGGTGGCGTGGAGGTGGTAATGAGTATGGAGGAGATCCCCAACGGTCAGATCGTGGGGTCGGTGCCCGCGGGGCCGGCGGCGGCCGGCGCGCGCCCCGAGCCCGCGCTGCACGGCATCGGCGTGCAACAAGCCGACGGCGGAGGTAATACTCCCCACATCTTCGGAGCAGACAGTTAGTTATTTATTTTTATTATATTATTTATACTGTCAATAACCAACATCCTGAATTCATACAAACATCTCCATGGGCCGACTTCGCTTAATGACACGGTAGGGCAAACATAAATTAACACAACACATTACATATAATTTCCCTGCAACTTTTTTACTTTATATGACTTAAAGGAGTCCTATACTAATGACTAAAATTTAGTGTTTGTGTGAACTTAGCTATTTGTTTCCTCGTTTGAGCAAGCTAAAAAAAGTATATAATAACCGTATTTTTTTTACATATTTCGTCATTTTATTAGACCTAAACCTAACTTATAGTAACTATTAGAAGTTGCAAAAAAAGGTTCGGTGGCACACCCTAATGGATATTGTATATGTATAATGTGAAGTTTTAGTAACAAGGGCACATATTTTGATTTTAATTTGTAACAAAATAACACGACCATAAAGGTACTAATAGTTATTGGTTTTACAAGGGTGCGAAGTTGTTTTTTTAACCCCTCGTGCTAACATTGATATCCGAGAGAGCGAAAGATACCATGAACCACGAGCGTAGCGAGTGGTTCTAAAAATGGAATCTTTAGCGTTGTGACAGTTTCAAGGCACAACGGTTAAACGAATTTTGCTCCCGAATGAAACAAATAATTTCAACACATTAACGTGAGGAAAACACTAGATAAAAGATAAAGATAGTTTATTTTTTAAGTAAGCATATTACAATGCGTTTATGAACGTCAAACAAAGCTACGCCGGCTCTAACCCTACACCTCTGTCCCGAGAAGATTTAAATCGCTCCTAAATTTTAGAAGGGTATCCCAATATGGGTTTGGCAAGAAACTCGGCGGAACACATATTTTCAAAACATTACATCTTATTATGAACATACATTAAATTAAAAGTACAATTTAAATTAATATGGAACTAAAAAAACATACAGTAGGTACCCTCTTTAAAAATCCAGTGCATACAATTTATAGCACTGGATTTTTAGTCCAGGACATTATCATTGCCAAACATCTTTATCCATAATCGCTCATTTTGTAACGTGCTCGTGAAATGAGTTTTTGCTTAACAACGGTTTTGAATTTAAAGAGTGTAAGCTCGGTGAAATTTTTTTGGTATCTTGTTATAGCTTTTCTACAATTTCCCAAGAACGAGTTTCTTCTTATAGCCAGTCTGTACTGTAAGCAGCCCCTATTAACTGTAAACATTACAAATCTAAATCATATGAACGTTATTATGTTATTAAAAACATATTTATAAAAAAAAAGATTTTATTCGATTTATTTTAACGAGCGGGTAAAGAAAATGTATAGTGATGTAGTCAATAAAAGAAAAGACACCCTGTTATACCACAGATAAAATTAAGTAAATGCATTCATTTTGTAGCTTATTAAAGAGGCTAGCTTTGGTGAAAAACTTGGAGGTGTGTTCAAATTCTCTTGGTTTACCTATAATTTTAACTCACAGAATAATTAAAAATAATATCTCTTAATAAAATCGGTTTGATGGCTTGTTGTTGTGATGATTTCTTCTGGATTATACTCACATGTTAGTACATTTATGAGCGAGTCTGTTTCAAGCATGGTCCTCCTAAGCATGAATAGCATGATATTAGGCGGACATTATATAGTATATTTGAAAACCCTGGCGAAAAAAACGTATAAAAGCAAATTTACTAAAATAAATTACTTTGGAATTTACATACCCTGTGTTCCTCCCCAGTCTACCTAGGCGGAATGCCGTGGGGTGGCGCCCCGAGCGCGGACCTACTGCAAAACATCGTGTCGTCTGTGATCCGACAAGGCCTGCTGCCGGGCGGCGAGGCCGTCGCGCTGCAAGTGGCGCACGCCATGCCGACCGCCGCGCCCGACCAGCAGCCGCAGCCGCAGCCGCAGCCGCAGAACGGACACACTCCGAGCAGACACGGTAACTATCAGTCTTACCTCGGCTATATGGACGATTTACGACGATACTCTCTCCTGCGAGCCCCGTTCACGTTCACACAACTTTGGACGTTTTTTTAGCCCGACTAAATACTAAATTATGGACTATGTTTTTCGAAGGTATAGGCAGTCGGTTTTTTTTAATTCGATTTGCATCGCCTTGGCTATCAATTAGGTCTCGTTAATGCAAATGGTAATACTAAAGGAGGGTGGGCAAATTGGCCTATTTGACCAATGTTGGCAAGGGATATGTCACCGGAGAGGTTATTCTAAATTATAAAACTTTTACTGTGGCAGGTAGTCCCAAATCTTTGTGTGAAAAAAGTTATCGCTGCAAAAAGTAGTGTGAGTTGAAACGTGACTATATATACTCGTAGTTCCTGTGTCGCAGATCATGAAGGTTTTGTTATTGTCGATGATTTTGTGTCACGATATTTTAGTTATTTATTCGTTTTCTTACACTTTTTTGTAATATTTTTTTTAAACAGAGTTTTGACAACGATTGTCATACAAAAAATGGAGTATATAAAAATACATTTCCGATGGTATGTCGCTTATTCTTTTTGGTTCATAGGCCAGTGTCCATACAAATCTGCCCATCCTCCTTTATTTGCAAAGTTCAACAAGTATTCCGTCCTTGCTGCCTTCAGTAATTAAATTGGAAATAAGCATTGCCCTGAGTGAGTTGTGTTTATTCGCAGCCAACCTGCACCTTCGACGCGCTACGACTACGACCCGCGCGCACGCCGTGACTCTCAACAACTTCATCTACGACAGGTTCCTGTTGTGCGTCAGCCCGCATGCTCGCCGGCGCTTGCTTAGACGCAGGTATGCCATCAACAATGACATTTTAAATGTAAGGGCGCCTGTTTAGAGACGTGAATGCTATATTCATACCAAACCCAGAAAGGAATGACTACAGGGCTGCTAAATCCTTTAGATCCATCAGTCTTACAAGATTCCTGCTGAAAACTTTAGAACAATTATGTGACAGGGATCTTAGGTTTCAAACGCCAAAAATGCAATATTCAATAGTAAGGTTAAAACTCTGGTAAATCTCAGAAATCGGTCCTACACATGTTGTCCACCGTATCGAGTGAGCCATCGACGACAAGGAACTGTGTCCCGGCACTTTCATTGACATTGAGGGTGCCTTGGATAAAACCCACTTTACCAGTATAGAAGAAGCCTTGGCAAGCCGCTCCGACAGTAGGGCAGTCGTAATTACTCTAAAGAGATACATAGTTATATCAAAATTCATACACGCTGGTTGGACTAGCCTACCCCTCACTCCCTTCACGGAAAATTAGGCTCCAGTCGTGGATTTGCCGAAACTTGCCCGTGCTACAATACAAAAAGGCGCTTAAGTGCATTAGGTATTTGGTCCAACTAAAAGGCCTTTACTATGTTGCGGATTTTCAGTGGTACTAATGTATCTTACTGGCAAGGAGACTCATTGACAATAGACGTTGAAAGACATCGAATGCCACCAATGTATACTAGAGCGTACTCCCATCTTAAAGGCTGGCAGCGCATTTACAACCACTCTTGTCTTGCAGGTGTCTATGTGCGACTGTAATCGCTTACCATCAGGCAATTACTCTGCTCGTTTGCCTCCCATATCATAAAAAAGAAGACATGATTTCGCAATTGTATACGATATTACCACAAAAATTTACAAAAATGCTAGAAAAATATTATGAATACAATAAAACTTTTACATCAATAAAAGGTCGAAAGATTGTGTAGCATGCCAATAAACAATGTTTGAAAATTAGTCGTTACATTACCGGTCCTGAACGTTTATTTGACTATACGTGAAATACGCACATTATTTCCACATGAACAGGGAGCAGCAGCAGCACCAGGCCGCCGCGCACGCGCGCGCCCGCGCCGACCGCGCCGCCGCGCAGAACATTGAGGTCCTACGCGAACGCAACTCCAACTTCACACAGGTTACTCATACTACACTTATAATTTTTTTCCTATACAATATTTTTTAAGGTTATTAATTCAGTAGCAAATTTTTGACATGGGCTAATATTCAAAACAGATAAGTATTTGACTTTTTAAATATATATATTATAATCCTAGCTATTTTAACTCCATGTGCTTTGTTTCTCAGAACCACATTCAGACTATGGTAGATTTGCTGAGCAGCGAGCCTGGGCGCGCTTCGTTCACAAACGCTTTCTTCGTGGCTGTTGTGAGTAAAAATATAATCAAAATAAGATATTGAATGACACCACCACAATTTTCCTGAAAATTCCCTGCAAAATGAGTGCGACGCAATTCAAGAAAATAATTAATTGGAACATACGGTTCGAGTAAAAGTTCCTTGATCCACCCATAACGTCCGTATTGTTTGTACGCAGGCCCGCCACCTGTTCCTCACGGAGCCGATGCAGATCGTGTCGGGCGAGTCGGCGCTGGTGCCCAACGAGTTCCAGGCGCTGCGCCAGATGCTGCGCGTGTACCTGCAGGAGCTGCTGATGCGCTCCGGCGGCATGCACAGTGACCACACCTTCGAGACCGTGGCCGGCTTCCTCGTCGACGAGCAACACGACTTCTTGTCGAGAGTGGTCAGTGCACATTGTTCATGGAAAACTTATTTTAGAATAGAATAGAATAGAAGAAATTTATTCAGAAAACGCTTAAGTTTAGGTAATAAATGAGACGACAGAACCAATTTATTATTAAGCGTCACTGAAAAGGTCTCCACTCAGCTTAATGTCAAGATAGCACCTAAGGATCTCGACGCTGGTCTTCCGTGGAACCCTTTCCGCGGTTTCCGTCCGCCTTAATTTTACAACAGCGTCCGTTAACCTTGAATATGAAGTTTGATTGGTCCGACTCGCATCAAGCATGCAAGGAATATTCCTTGAGTGACTAAGAGCATTGTAAAGTCCCGTGCTCATTGTATATGTTTTTGCTGGGCGCATACCGGGCGATAACTTGTCATCAGCGCGTCCGTCAAGGAAATAGTACTTTGGTAGAGTTGTGCGACAAATTTTAACCATGAATACAGGGTTTTATTGGCCCGACTCGCGTCAAGCATGCGAGAAGTATTTATTGTGACAAAAGAGATAGAAAATGAGGCAGACAACTTTCTGTTGCTCGTTGCTATGGTAACGGTAATTGGGTCATAATCATAAGTTATTAGAAAATTGTCATCAGAAAACAGCTCCAAAAATCTATTCTAGTTTTTTTTACTAACCTTTAAGTAAGATGATTGAAAATTTTACCTCAGGAAACCATTGTCCCACTGCGCTCGGAGTTCAACTTCGGAGCGTCGATGCGTGCGCTGATCGCCTCGCGGCTGCCGGCGATCGTGGCCTCGGTCATGTCCGATTCCGCCACCGAGGCGTTCGTGGCGCGCTTCTACGCCATGTTCTCGCATCTCTTCACTGATATGTGCACGCTCATGGCGTACTGTTGCCGCGACGGTGTGGACGGACTGCGCACGCTGTTTAGAGCCTTTCTGGTACTTTGTAACTTATATTTTAAACCGTTTACGACCGCCGTCAACCAGTTTTAAACCGTTTACGTCACAAAACTTAAAAATTAATAACGATTTACTACATCCGCTAGTTTACATCACTTTGGTACTCTTGGCAGTAACAATGTATCTGTAGTCACGGCATGCTTCATACAAAAACTTGGCGGGCTACTTGTCGTGGACGAATATAGAATAGAAAATGAGGCAGACAACTTTCTGTTGCTCGTTGCTATGGTAACGTTGCTACAACTTTTGCAATTTTTCTAATTCCAACTTAATAATCCTTCTTAGTATGAACTTGTAATATTCAAGCACTACAAGTTTTTTTCATTATACAGGAAGAGAAAGTACGTGATTGGGGCAGCGAAGACGTTCAGCAAGTGCTAATCACACTTGGCATGGAGAACCTTGGTGTCGTAATTAACAGCCTGAACGCCATCACACCGGTCGACCCCATACAGCAGTTCGTTATACGACGTGCGCCTGCTGTAAGTACTGCCGAGTATAGAAAATCTGCAAATACTTTTTTAATGGTATAGTTTGAAGTGGTAATTCAAATGACAATCGCAGTATGGCAAATTGACAGTCTGCTTGTCCTTACTTAAAAGTCTTAAAACATACTTTGTTTTACCTCTCATTATTTAAACTTTATTGCTCACATAAAGAAAATGTACAAATGGCAAACTTAATGCCAAAAGGCATTCTCTACCAGTCAACCATTGGGTCAAACAGAGACATTTGTGTATGTTGGTGCAGGAAAAAATAATAACAAATAATAAGGAAAAAATTAAACGTGAAGTCAAACGTGAAGTAATAGTTAAATACTACTACTTATAAAATGTATAAAAGATAGACTAATATATATAATTATGTACATATACATGATGGTGAACCTTATTTAAGTTCTTCTGACAGAAGATGCTTGCGAAGTAGTCGTTTGAAAACGGGTTTGCTTGGGGCTTGTCGAATAAAGAGAGGGAGGAATCACAGAGACGGATTGCCTCAACGGCGGAAGAGTCATTATGTATCAGTTGTATAATTATTGTAATAAGAGTCGCCGATATAGGAGCATATTGTTTTACTAGGCCGCCGCGGCGGCGCCGGCGGCTCCAGAGCCGAGCCCGATGGACGTTGCCCCTCCGGCCTCTGAGACGGCCCCCGCCCCCGCCGCGCCCGCGGCGCCGACGGACCCGGCGCCCACGAACGCCTCCGACGTGTCGAGCACCACGACGGATGCCGGCGAGGCCCGCGCCTCCCGCCCGCTCTCCAGCAACGAGGCGGCACCGGCCACTGAGCCGCAGCCTTCGCGCTCTACACCTAGCCAGAGTACAAGGTACATGGATATCCATTTTTAATTGTACTGTCAGCTATTAAACCATTTCTAGCTATTAAACCATTTCTTTTTTAGTTTAAGTTTAACCCCTCTTTGAATTTCGGGACCCATTGTTATTAAAATAAATATATGTAAATGTTGCTATGAAATGATGACATGACTTACGTCAAATTAGGTCCGGAAATACTACATATCAGGTGGCATGAGTGAAGATGATATGTAAAGGAATTTCATACTGCCTTACACACCTAGGACTGTAAAGCAACCTTCTTTTGTTTTTTAACGTCAAATTGTGACACAACGTCTTGGTATCCAACCATCAACTAGCTTCAGTTAGCTTGGTACGGTGATTTGTTGTGCATATTCGTTGCTAAGCAACGGCGGTGGCGCAACGCGCGCGAAGCAACGGCGGTGGCGCATCGCGCAGGCGCGCGGACTTACGCGCGTAAGGTTGTACACCGCTGGTAGAGTGGCGAGCCGAGTAGGTCGCCACAAAACAAATTGACTAAGTTTTTTTGTTTTAATTGCACGTTTGAGAAAAGCACTATACATATCTCGTCGAGAAACGTGTATATATCTACTTGGCCTGCAACCCTACGTTTCCCGGCCTCTATAGTAATGTACTATTAATTCTTATTTTGTTAAAACAGAACGAGCCGACCGGAGCGTGAGACGGCGCCTCAAAGGACTTCCCCCGACTCACAGTCTAACAACCTTAACTTCGTAAGTTTCCTTCTGAGGCCAGTCGCACATTACTCACGTTCCCGTACGAATTTCACTCGCGAGAACATTTGTAAGCTCTGTACCGATGATCTCAATCAACCCCTAGTTACCCACCGACACAATACCGGGTCAACGAATCTAATGGTTTTATTGCTGGCAAATCTGGACCTCTGTAAGATGAGGGGTTGATATAATAGTAGTACGGGAGCGCGCTCACTGGATAAGAATTCGTAGGTTCCGTGGTTGGTTTGACAAAGAAACAGTTTAAGTTTACACATTCTATCCGTACGATTGGTAATTTAAATTAACATGCAACCTGAATTCCTATCCAACATGCGACCGGCCTAACTAATAACTCACATAATTTACAGCCTCTATATTAATGTTATTGCAGCGATGTCCTATACGACAGGTACGTAAAATGTTATTCCAATTAATGTCATTTATATATAGAGACTTAAATGGCAGTCATAAGCTATGAAATTGTCCGGTTTGGTATCAGATATTTCAGCCGTTTATATTTTACAATTAATTTTAACAAAACATTCAACTCGCGTATTTTACAATCTGTGCAAAATATATAAAAAAAGACATAGGTGTAGGAAAACACGCAGTGGAGCCTTTTCTCACTTCTCTCTCATTATTCTCATGACAAAGAAAAATCTAGATAGAATAGAAGTACATGTGTACAATACCGTCAAGAATAATATACATTCTTGAGTTTTTGTGGAAAACATAATATACAACACTAGTTCACATAATGCAGGTTCTACTACTAAAACTAATCTTTTTTGAATATCTCTTTCAACATGCTGAAAGCATTAGTGCAAAGAACATCGTCAACTGTATACATTTTAGTCTAAACAAACAAATAAATAAATAATAATGTGTGAGTGAGTGTTTTCATTAATAGTATCACATTAAATGGCGTCTTTGTATTTATTTTGTATTATTCTGTCATTAAGTTATGTAACTATTAGCTAAATTATTATAAGATTAGACACTTATGTATACGATATTACTTTGAAGGAACGAAAGGTTGTTTTTTATTAATAATTAAGTGTTTATTAATTATTTAATTTTGTTTTTATTTATTTATTATCGGATTTCATTAATTTGTGTTTGTATGTGTAGGTACCGCCAATGATGCTGCTACAGCACTGGGGTGAAGAGTGGGTACCGGTGTTCACTCGCGACCAACACAACATGAGCGCGGCTCAGGAGCCGTACAGCGACGCGTACCTCTCGGGCATGCCGAGCCGCAAGCGGCGCTGTGTGCGCCAGTCGCGGCCCCCACACACGCTCGAGTCATTCATCAACGGTGCGTACACTACCACTGCAGCGCCTAGCGAGTGTGCTGTGTTCACTCGCGACCAACAACGTGCACGTAACCTGTGAGCCTTACAGCACCTACCTGTCGGGCATGCCGAACCGTAAGCTGCGCTGCATGCGCCAGTCGCGGCCCCCACACACTCGAGTCATTTGTCAACAGTACGTACACTCCCACTGCAGCGCCGAGCGAGTGTGCTGTATTCATTCGCGACCAACAACGTGCTCGCGACCCATGAGCCTTTCAGCGCCTACCTCTCGGGCATGCCGAGCCGCAATTGGCGCTGTGTAAGCCAGTCGCGGCCCGCACAAGCTCGTCCTCAACTGTGCGTACTCTACCATTTCAGCGCTGGAGCGAGTGTGCAATGTAAGTAAAATATTCTTAAGATTGTATTAATCAAGAAAGTAGATTTGCCCAAGCGGAAAAGGAGACCGTCTCAAACACGCGGTTACTTGTCAAATAATTACAGTTTTCAGATTTTCCTTTGTATATGCCTAATTAGTGCCAGATTCCAGAGCCGCCAGAGCTTACCTATTTTCTCATGAATAAAATGTATGGGATAATATAGTGTTACTATGTACTTTTAATGTCTGCATACTTGCTATATTGGTCCGACGGCCGTTTGTCCAGTACAAGGTGCTAAGGGTTGGTAAACATATTGTCATATAAACTTTATTTCTAATTCGCCTAGTTTCAGAGTTAATACCACTTAAAAAAAAAAAGTTTTTTAATTGTGTTTCAGTGCATAATACCTTTTTGATGGCAATGACGCCACTATTGGATCTAGTCTAGACGTCCTTATTGACAAATATGAAAGTGCCAAGGAACACTTTGTATAGGCTAGTTTTTTCAAAAAAATGTACCAATTCATATTAATCCATACATTTTCCAAGAACATGTACTTAGTATGTATAAAACCATTAAAAAAGTAAAAAAATACATTTTTTGTGCGGAATGGACTTAAGTTAGTATCAGATTTTTTCCTTCTTATGACCCCAGGAATAAGTGGTTAATTTTTATCCGTTTCCTCGCGGGCACCTTGTATAGTCTATCAAGTTTCTACAGCATCTAGAAGTGGGGTGTAGGTTTTTGGTCTACAAGTCTTAATTAATCAAATAATTACCAATATGTGTTTTTTTTTTTATCGAGTTGTCACTAGTTTTTAGATTCTTTCTCCTATGTATACCGAATAGCCTACCTTGGTGCCAAATATCAAGTTTCTAGGTCATCTGGCAGGGGGTTTAGGTATTTGATCCATAAGACTTAATTAATATGTTTTTTCCATCAACTTATCTAAGAATTTTCAGTTTTCGGATTTTTTCCTTATATTAAAGATAAATATTGATTGAGTAAGATGCGTAAAATCTTAGACAATTTCGTGCTTCGCATTTGACAGTTAAACGAGATGGCGTTGTTCAGGAATGTAAATGCTGCTGTAAATGTATGGATTTTACTATGGAAAGTAGAGGTAAGGAAGAAATTTCCATGTACCAAAAAGTATCTGTCGAAAATCCTTAAATAGGTGGCGCTACAATACCTAGAATATTTGAAAAAAAAAAAAAATTAAATCATAGACAGCGCACATTACACCGTCAATAACCCTAGACGTTATTATTCTTAGCTACTCTAACGCTACTCTGGAGAGTTTTGGAACTATGATTTATAGCTGACAGCTGAACACTTTTGACACGGACCTATAGGGACCGTGCGCGTTGGAGGGTCTGCCATCTTTTGGCCTGAATCGGAACAATAAACATGTAAATTTACACGTCACGTGTTTTCTTGTGCATAGTAGGTTCTGCCATCTTGTGGGCTACATTGGAACAATAAACATCACATTTACGCCTCGCGCCAAAAATCTGACGGCTCCTGTGCTGCCTCCTATAGTTCATGCACGCTCCCTATGGAGATTTTACGGTAACTCAGATTGTCAAAAGTTGACATTTGTCAATTCAGTGACCGCAAAAAATATGACGCAGTACAGCGCCATCTCTACGTTGATGGCCAAAGTTCAAGTTTCAATGTCATCTGGAAGTGGGTTAGGTTTTGATAGATTTTTGATCTACAAGTCGGGTTCCGTAGCCAAATGGCAAAAAACGGCACCCTTATGGATTCGTCATGTCCGTCTGTCTGTCCGTTTATGTCCCAGCCACTGTTTTCCGAAACTATAAGAACTAATCTGTTCAAACTTGGTAAGTAGATGTATTCTATGAACCGTATTAAGATTTTCACACACACAAAAAAATAAACAATAAATTTTGGGGGTTGTCCATACTTAGAACTGAAACTCAATTTTTTTTTTCATCAAACCCATACTTGTGGGATGGATAGGTCTTCAAAAATGATATTGAGGTTTCTAATATATATTTTTTAAACTGAATAGTTTGCGCAAGAGACACTTCCAAAGTGGTAAAATGTGTCCCCCCCCCCCCCCCCCCCACTGTAACTTCTAAAATAACAGAATGATCATACAAAATAAAAAATGATATACATTACCATGCAAACTTCCACCGAAAATTGGTTAGAGCGAGATCTAGTATTTAAGTAGTTTTTTTTAATACGTCATAAATGGTACGGAACCCTTCATGGGCGAATCCGACTCGCACTTGGCCGCTTTTTTTTAGTTAATTTATAAATAAATATTTAAGCTACGTCTATGAAATTTTGTATTTTAGTTAAGCTGTGTGGATTACTCGTAGGTTAAATAGGTTCCAAGTTGTGGAAGGGTTAAAAGTAGCTCGAAATTGTTCGTGTAATATTACACACGGTTGCTGAGTCGCCAGTTCCTTTTTTTGGCTGGAAACGCTCCCGCGTGTCTAGATGAAACTCCAACGATACTAAAATTAATAGGGATCCAAGTTATTTTTCTCAAAAAATATTGGTCTGAAACGTCAATGTAATGGAATGAATAAAATTCAAGTGTCACATTACCCTTCGCGTTTGAAAAAGACTATAAACCTCACACGCACTTAGCCGATTTTATGAAAAGCGTTGAATTTAAGGTCGCACCTGACTTCAAATATAAGTCATTATCAAGTAGGCTTATACTGTTTTACTAATTCTTCTCCATTGTACATTTTGATATTTCCGCGAAAATTCCAACTCACTTGGCATGCGAGTCCTAGAAAGATTATTCCTATGCATGTACATTAGCCGGATGACCTACAGATTGTTTTAGGTTAGGTTAGGTACTAGGCCAGAAGATTTTCATTATTGTCGTCGTTTTAATGTTTTATTGTATATTCAAAACAAAAAAACACTAACAACAAAAAAATAAGGATAAAAATCCGAAAATAATGGTTGTCAAGTGGTTGTCAACCCATGTCTTCAAAAAACATCGCTATGTCTGTCTCCAAATACGCCAAGTTTGCCGCCCGGCGATGAGATCTCGATAGAAAATTCAATTATGCAGCTCCATCTAGCTCCATAATTGTATTCTCCATCAGGGTCTCATGAGACGTCACAATTTCAGAGATTATATTCACGCTGTCATGTGTCAGCATGTGTTGCATTCTCCAGTTGTAGAGAGGTTAATACGAGACAAAGAACAACGAGGGTTGAACGATCATGCTGTGCTGAAAGTAAAAGGCGCCTTAGGCCTTATTTTATTAGGTCAGTAATATTGATAACTTTGCCAGCCGTAAAACGACCCTGAGGTTTTAAATTTACAATCGAATTTTTACTGCCATTTCAAGTCGCGAATTCCCCGTACATTCGAAATAAATTGAAATAGTTTAACTGAAAATCGAAATTTATTTAGTTGTGTACTTAAAAAACCGGGCAAGTGCGAGTCGGACTCGCGCACGAAGGGTTCCGTAACATTATTTATAAAAACTGCTAAAAAATTATGTTTGTTGTATGGGAGCTCCCTTAAATATTTATTTTATTCTGTTTTTAGTATTTGTTGTTATAGCGGCAACAGAAATACATCATCTACTACGGTTCATGAGATACAGCCTGGTGACAAACGGACGGACGGACGGACGTACGGACAGACGGACAGACGGACAGCGAAGTCTCAGTAATAGGGACCCTTTGGGTACGGAACCCTAAAAACATACTAATCTTATGCATTTAATATTAGCTTTCTAAATGAAAGCTCAATCGTTGAAGAGACGAGTTGATGCAAATGCAAAAAAAAAAAATACGTTTATTTCGAAGTTTCTGAGGACAATTTTTAACTCGTGATTTCGTGACAACTTTATGGAATTGAGTAATGGAGGTTTTGTACTATTATTCTGCATCTTTATTTGAGAGATGTCCGATTCGTGGCCAATTCTCCACACTGAGGCGTAGGGACGTCTTTCAAAATTCAATAAAGGTTTTTGTTTAAACTCTCATGACCTGTAATAGTAACTTCTGAAATTTACACGGAATGTATATTTCTGTTGTCATGTGTATTTTTTCTCATAATATAATAAACATATGCAGCGCATTTGGCCAGTTTTATTATTTATTATGCCTGGGTTTCTTTAAATAACTCTTTTCAATAGATTTTTGGGCTCGTAATAGAAACCATTAAACATGAATATTCGTATGAGTTTTATTTTCAATGACAAAAACTCTAGACAGTGCAGACAATCTTGCACGGAGATGTACCCAGCAGCTACAGATTTAATCAAACTTATAAATTTTGTGCGCAATAACTTAATATTGGCTCTTTTCTATAGCTGCATATAGAGAGCACACGATAGCAACCGTGAAAAAATGTCGCTAATATTGCTAAAAAATATCTTCAATTAAAAAAGCTCTCCGCTACATCGGGATTTGATAAAGCTTTTTTTTTGTTTGGTTTTGCCTATGGGTTTGGATGTTAAGCCTTCGCTATTTCTCTTTTACCCCGGAAATTTCATTTTTAGGATTTCGTAACCGAAATGACAATAACGAAACTATGTCGTTACAATAATTACTCAAAAACTCACATTACGATGTAATATCACACTCAGGTATACTAATGAAATTAGAAATTTGGGTGTTTCTTCTAAGCCGTTTCTTATAAAATGTTATATCTACGTACTTACAGTGTTTCGTTTTTAGGGTTCCGTAGCCAAATGGCAAAAAACGGAACCCTTATAGATTCGTCATGTCCGTATGTCTGTTCGTTTATGTCACAGCCACTTTTTTCCGAAACTATAAGAAGTATACTGTTCAAACTTGGTAATTCGATGTATTCTATGAACCGCATTAAGATTTTCACACAAAAATAGAAAAACAATAAATTGTGGGGCTTCCCCATACTTAGAACTGAAACTCAAAAAATCTTTTTTCATCAAACCCATACTTGTGGGGTCTCTACATTACCATGCAAACTTCCACCGAAAATTGGTTTGAACGAGATCTAGTAAGTATTTTTTTTTATTACGTCATAAATGGTACGGAACCCTTCATGGGCGAGTCCGACTCGCACTTGGCCGCTTTTTTTTTGCAAAAAACTGTACCCTCCACCATGTGTGGTCTGACCGGCAAATGGCTGGTTTATTTTTCAACAATCTCGAAAATAAGATCCAACTGCTGCCTGTAAAGCTAAAAATAATAGACTATGTCCATATAAAAATAACATTAATATTGATATATATAGCTATTCGATAACACGATTTTGGCAGTTTGGTGTGAGTCTAAAAACGTTTTCTTACCCCTCTAATTGATTTTATCGATTCGGAGAACTAACTAGTTACGTCGTGCAAATAATGCCAGTATTTGCCATAGCTTAATTAAAACGATTCCGGAGTCATTAGGCATTGAATTCACTCAACCGTTCATCAAACGGTCCTCTCGAAGTCGAGTATTTGTTGAAGCAAACTACTTCCTTTAGTTGGGTATAAGTTAATTTCTCTTAAGAACTTAGTTCGAGTGCTTTGAGTCGTTATGATTAACTAGACGGTACCGCGTTCACAATTGTTGTAAACTTATTTGCTTTGTAGGGTATTAACGGGAAACAAATATAATAGAGTGGAGTGTAAATGTTTTTTTTCTACTCCTGTACTTTTCTGTTATTTATACATCCGTGAACACTTATATTATTCGGTATTAGGCCTGAATAGCTAGATTTTTTTTCCAAGTAGATATTGAGTTGTTTGTGTTGCTTTCTTAAAGAGTGTACTTATAATGAAAAAAAAAACAAATTCTATCGTTTTTGGTACACCAGACGAAATATTCATAGCATGTTGATGAGATGAATTAACACTTGTGTTGGTTCAATTTTGCACTATTGTATGAAACGTTGTGTAAGTATCTAAATCAAATAAAGCAATTTTTACCTTCTACTTCGTCTGCGGTTCAAACTGTTTGACCTCTCTTCTATAACTGCTGAATAAAATACTATTAGGGTGGGCAGAGAATCTCAATCTTGTATTCCGTTTGCGTAATAACAATGAGTTCGGTGGCTTCGTGAGCTATTTTCAGGCTGCTACCGCGCCCACGCGAATCGTTTTAACATGTTTTACGGATATGAAAATATTAGAAAGTATTTTCGTGTCAAGAAATATGGATTGAATATCTATTTTGTTTTGTCTTCGAAGAGGCTGGACTATTTTCCCTATTTGTTAAAAATATTTTATATTTATTTTATTATTCCGGATCACAGCTTAAGGATCAGCTGTGATCCGGAATAATAAAATAAATGTGTAAGGACAATCTTAAAAATACAACGCCAACGATTTAAGTCGTAAATATAAGGATCCAATACTACTTCTAACATCTATGTCAGGTGGCTTCTAACATCTATGTCATGTCAGGTGGTGGTGAATATCAATACTTTACGTAATTGTAGGGTGGTGGTGGTATAGTCTGGAGGAAACTGGCCTTTGATGAGAAAAGTCGTCGACATCTCTTCTAAATACCTAAATCTGGTATCGATATATTCCTCGTTGTCTTTAGAATACGAATTAACCGGTTTTAGTTTATGGAGAGGGGGACGGGTCGAAAAAGGGAGGGAGGGGGACAGATGGCCGACCATCATTGATATTTGTTCACATCTTGAGTGCTATGGGACCGATCAGTTCGTGTGAAGTGTCGTTTGAAAGATAATTAAAGTACTATTTATTATTGTGTCTAAATAACCGTAGTAAAAAAAACATGCTTCTAACTCAATAAATTATAACTTTTTCGCAATTAATGTTATTACAAAATATATTTCATTAGCTTTCCAAAATTATAAGTTTTATTAGTGTATGATATTATGCAGATAACGCCGGCATAAATGCACTAAAATAATTACATATTTGCTTATATTTATTCGCCATTTGATTTTACTTTAAACTGTCACAGAGTTAAGCTTACGAATAAAAATAATACAAAATACAAACATTTGCAACCAAGTGGCAAAGTAAAATAGTGAAAAATTACCTTGTTGAGTGTTCCAAATGTTGACCATAAATGCAAATATACCATCTAAAGCTGAAAGTATCATCTATATGAAGTATGATCTAAGTCACTTATTTGGCACCCTAGAGCGTACGACGACAAATATCACTATGAACCCCACAAGCATCCGATCATGAAGGTGATTTTAAATTATCAACTACGTGTACGTGTGTACGAGTGGGTTCGAAAATGTTTTACGTGTAGAGGTAATTCAAATAAGGCACAGATATTCAGTACTTTATGTGCAGTCGTCTTGCAATCATGAAGCTACGAACTTAACTGTAGTATATGTAAGTAGGTTATATAAGGAATCTCTATTATTACTGGCCACCTATGAAGTTGTATGTAGAACTAAATAATAAATGATATTCAGTCAGCTGTCAACCGGCCTTTGATTCACTGCATTGGCGACGAAATTTAAATTTTTTATGTGTTTTTTTGGGTTAAATTCGTTAAGTTGTGTGTGAAAAATGCATATCGGGATATTAGAGCCGTTTGATGTATCAACCAAACAGTGGTCGGTGTATATTCTTCGAATAAAACAGTACATTTTGGTAAATGAAGTGAGGGAGGAGCTCACGGTGCCGTTATTGATTACTGCTGTCGGAAATACAATGTATTTGTTAATGTGCGATATATGCTCGCCGACTTATCCCGAAGATATGACATTCGACCAACTTGTGAAGCTAGTAACCAAACACATGGAACCCACGGGATGCGAGAAGGAAGAGGTTGACCTGGCTCTTACACTCGAGGCCGCGGGGAGGCACGCGGAGGTGAGCGGCGTGATTGCGGCGCCGGTTAGCACCTCGGTCGGCGGCGGCGGCGGTGGTGTAGTTGAGGAGCTGCACCACGAGAGTGAGCGACTCGGGTGGCGCGGCGGAGGGCGCGGGCCCGGAACCGGCAGCGTTGAGGCTGCAGTCCGGCACGACACGCCGTGTATCGACCCGGCGCGTTTATGTGAGTGCGGAAGGGAGTACCGAGCTGGAGCCGGCGGCGTTAAGGCCGTGGCCCGGCGAGAGTCATCGAGCGGCGGCGGCAGTGCTATGCGCGCCGTGAGTATTAGGCGTGGGCGGCGCGACGGAGGGCGCGGACCCGGAATCGGCGGCGTTAAGGCTGCGGTCCGGAGCGACACGCCGTGTGTTGACCCGGCGCATATATGTGGGTGCGGAAGGGAGTACCTAGCCGAAGCCGGCAGCGTGGAGGCTGTGGCCCGGCGGGACTCATCGAGCGGCGGCGGCGGCGGTACTGGTATGCGCTCCGCGAGTGTTAGGCGTGGGCGGCGCGACGGAGGGCGCGAACCTGGCGCCGGCGGTGTGGAGGCTGCGGCCCGGTGCGACTCGTCGTGTGACGACCCAGCGCAATCCTGTCAGTGCGGTAGGGCATACCGATACGGAGCTAGCGGCATAGAGGCTACGATCCGGGATGAGTCCTCATGTGGTGACGAGATGGAATGTATAAGTATGGAGTGCGGGAGGGCACGCCATACCGGAACAGGCGGCGAAGAGGTTGCGGCCTGGTATGACTCATCATCTGGTGACGAGACGGAGTGTATGAGTATGGAGTGCGGGAGGGCACGCCATACCGGAACAGGCGGCGAAGAGGTTGCGGCCTGGTATGACTCATCATCTGGTGACGAGACGGAGTGTATGAGTATGGAGTGCGGGAGGGCACGCAATGTCGGAAAAGACGGCGAAGAGCCTGCGGCCCGGTATGACTCATACGACGGCACGATTGTATGTAGCTGCGTGTTGATAGCGTTGATGAGCATCTTGGGCGGCGGCGAGGCTGTGATCCGGTCGTTCTACGGTGGCCTAGTACAATGGTATCGGGCTCCATCGTTCGCTCAAGAGACGATACTTATCAGTGGAGAGTTTAGCGAGGATATGTATCGTTTAAAAGAACGTTGGAGGAAAGGAAATGAATGGCGCCTAAGTAGCGTCCATCAAAGCAACGGACGAAGTACCTGGTGGTTGCTGCATCGTCTTCATCTTATGCTGCAAAAGGGCTTTCATTCCACACGTCCGCCCGATCGGAGTACGAATGAATTGAACTCAGAAATTGGCCAATCCTTTTGATTATTTATGTTGTTAACTTACTCATTTTGGTTTATTTGTGTTAAACTGTTTTGTTATGCTTTTGTTAGCTTATCTCTTGAACTGTATTTCATAACAATGTTATGTTTGTGGCTTTGCCGTAACTTGTAGTTTAAGAGGGAGAGATGTAGTATATGTAAGTAGGTTATATAAGGAATCTCTATTATTACTGGCCACCTATGAAGTTGTATGTAGAACTAAATAATAAATGATATTCAGTCAGCTGTCAACCGGCCTTTGATTTGAAGTTATGAAACTAGAACTATTTCTGAAAGCATAATTTACCTGTGATATACACAATTTACCATACCTCCAAAGATCATTTTTATCCATATTCTATAACAGCACGTCACATTTGAGAACAATATAAATGTACTTTCAAACAATAATAGAATGCTGCTGGTCTACCGAGGCACCCGCCGCGCCGTTTGTACTTGCTTGACGAAATTGGTCCTGGCATATATGTTTATAGTTGTATGGTAACAAAATCTAAAGGCAATTTTGGAAATCTAATAAATAATGTCTATACTGAAAACGTTCACCCTATATTTTACTATATTAACTCTATTTAGGTCACTAAGCAAACCTCTTAGGTAAAAATGTAACTTTTTTATATTATTAAAGTGGTTAATTTCTTTAAAATGTCTTTAACCAGAATTTTACGAGTACGCCTTAGATATCAAACAACCAAGTATTATCAATAGATTTAATATGCTTGCAAATGGTATCCATCACGAATTGATCAATAAAATAGAACCTGAACAATAATGAAATAATCGGACAGACAGACGGACATGACGAATCAATAAGGGTTCCGTTTTTTGCCATTTGGCTACGGAACCCTAAAAACTAACGTTGGGCGGCCGCCACTTACATGACGGTGCGCAGTGCCTATGCTAACAAAATTCATCATGACTTGGTTATGTAATATTATACTGCAACAAAAACTTATGTTTTTGGAAATTGCATAAAATATTCCGTATATTTTGTACTAAAATTTATTGCGGTAAAGTTTATTGAGTTGCATGTAAAAAAATCATACATTGTCAAATGTTTTGTAAACAACTACGTTTATGACTACGGTTGTTAGTAAACAATAATGGTACGTTTAATGTTCTTTCAAACAACACATCACACGAATTGATCAGTGAAATGGTACACAATAAATAATGAAATGTCGACGACGGTCGGCCGCCATCTATGTGACTGTGCGTAGTGACCCATGCTGAACAAAATTCATTATTACTTGGTTATAATAATAACATACACCAATAAGACTTATATTTTTTAACAGCTAATGAAATGTCCCCTATATTTTGTAATAACATTAATTGAGATAAAGTTATAATTTATTGAGTTAGAAGCATGATTTATCAGTACTTATGCCATCCATGCACGGTAAAAAATTGGTTATGTCTATGGTTATTTTAAGGAACAATAATAGTACGTTTAATTATTTTTCAAACGACACCTCGCACGCACTGATCGGTCCCATAGCCCTCAAGATGTGAACAAATGTCAATGCTGGTCAGCCGCCATCTGTCCCCTCCTTTTTTTCGAACCGTCCATAAACTAAAACCGGTCAGTTCGTAGTCTGGATATGGATAACGAGGAACACATCCATACCAGTTTTAGGTATTTAGAAGAGATGTCTACGAAAATCGTGAAGGAGACGACTAGTTTAATTTTCTTATAGTCTAGTAAGCTGGCAACAACATTGTAATCGCTATTTGAAATAAAGAAACTATGGAAACATTGGAGGAAGGAGATTGGAGCTCGCGGCCTTTCTTTTGTATACCTCTTCGGTGGCAAGCCAGGATCCAGCCCGCCTGATGGTAAACAGTCACCGTAGCGTATGGACGCCTGCAACTCCAAAGTTGTACATGCGCGTTGCCGACCCTTGAAAACCTGTACACTCCTTTTTTGAAGAACCCCCTACTGTAGACCCTCGGGAAAACCTCGGCAGGGAGCTCATTCCACAGCCGGAGCGTCCGCGGAAGGAAATTCCTCTTCAACCACACAGTGCGCGACCATGGCCCCTTCCGGCCTGCACGAGCCATTTTCAACATGCGGTAATTTCTGTCTTACAAAGCGCTTATTTTTAGTATAAAAAAAACGATGGCTTATTGATAGCAGCTTTTTTTTGTTGACAATGTTTTTTTTTGCGTTGGCGCAGAGAGCGTACGTGAAGCGAGCTCGCGGCCCGCGCCGGTGGACAGCGAAGCAGTGCGGCGCGCGTTCCGCGAGCACATGCGCACGATGGCTCGCAGCCGCGCCTCCAGCTCAGAGGACTACGACCCGCTGCGGTACGCGTCCGCGGCGCGCTTCCTCAACTCTGCCGAGTGAGTATAAATAGGGGTTCTCTTTTTGAAAAAAATAGCCTTTATAACCCCAATTAAAGGTTCGTCCATCAGATACACCTGGTCCTAATTACTGTCAATGACTCTTATTGTTTTCGTACAACTAATAACGAATTTAACCTATAAATGGTTAAATAATCAAGTTTAAATTAAATCTTAGTCTTGATTATTTATTATTGCTTAGAATTGATTGAATTTCAAAGTCTTCTTACTATGTCAAGTGTGCACGTATATGTTTTTTTTAACCTTCGTATTTGTTTTGTTTATTGCAGCACAAAGAAAGACCCGAGTAAAAAAAGCGAGGATCAATCTTAAATGTACTCTCCGTGCACTCCTTGCAGTCTACGCCTGCCTCGTGGTTACAATATTAAGTTAAACATTTCGTAGTCACGCTGTATGCGAGTGTTGTGTTAGTTAGACTGATTGCATTTATGCATTTCAAATTTTGACATTACCAATTGAATGAGTTCAAAAATTCAAGAGCTATCTTCTGTCTAAAAGATTACTTCATGTGCAATATGCATTTGCATACTATGATTGACTTGGTATTTTTAATGTACTCAAATAATTTAAGTTGATAGTAATATCAAACAAACCGCACAACCGGTGTGTTTTACACCCATGAAAAGAAAAAAAATTGTCGTATTGTCGTAATGTCGTGTAAACATTATGTTTAAGGATAGGGGCAATTTGAAATATATTTGTTATAAAATAATAAAATTCCAGGGATTGTTTATCGCTTCATTAAGCTAGCTTTAAACAAGATTTAACGGTAACAGTTGGTAGTGAAATGTAATTAGTGTAAACCTCCGTTATTTATATGAAATCTGATTTTAATTTATTTTTATATAGATATCGGGTTCTAAAACTTTAGTTTTATTTTCTACTCAAACTTACATACACTGTTACTATTATGTTTAAAGTAATTCGTCTGTTTTTTTTTTAAATTGAGGTTATAATTTTTAATAAATCCAACTTATATACGAAGCACGAAATTTAATGCATGTTAAATACAACTTTTTAAAATGTTTATTTAATTTGTTTCATTGTAAAACTGCGCAATAGCACATGTATGAGGCTATCCCCTTTCCTTTTAACGCGCGCGACTCGGATCGTTTGCTATGTACAATAAAATATACAGAACAGACGTTATCTTTGTATATAACGACTCGCTTCATTTTAACCAGGTGGAATGTTAATAAAATAATGTTTTTTATGCACTAGTTGCTATTTTGTATACAAAGACAAGCAGTTGTAGTCAGTGCGGCTCGTGGCAGTCCACACCTGTTGAGTGGCGGGAACCGCGCAGGCCCTTGCTCGTGTTATTAGTGCTGAGCTCAAGACCAGAGACCAATCACTTGTTGAAACATGTCTCATGAGACTGATGTACTTTTGTATGTATAGTAATGAGAGCATTCATTTGGTTACATTAGCTCTTAGTAGTCGGTCTATAAACACATGAGTACAACACTTGAAATACCTATCAAATATGGTACCTACAAAAAGACAGCTACTGTTAAGGTCCCGTAGGTTCGCGTTCTTCTCTTACTCTCACCGAGCGTAAGAGTGAACGAGATGGATGTGCGTGCTCGGGTTTAAACATTTCTATAACATACAATAGAAATACAGAGCCAATTACAGGTTCTCACTTATATTCCAATTTGTTCTACCCACCAAAGCCACGAATGACTAAAATCTCGCTATCTTTTAAAGGGTTACTATAAAGTCATTGACATATATCTAAGGACGGGCCTTACAGGCAATAAGTGTGGGGCCAGTACAGCGGTGTCACGCATACGAATTCGAGCCAATCGTGTAGTCTGACGCCACATCGCGATTGGTTGATGAGTTTGCATCACGCGCGCGATTGGTTGCAACTAGTTGCGTTAGATTGCATGATTGGCTCAAATTCGTGAGTGACACTACTGGACTAGCATCATTCTTAGTGCCCATAAGGCTTGTCCTTAGATATATGTCGATGTATAAAGTACCTTACTGTCAGGTATATAACCAATTGAAGTGATGTTCAATAGATATGCCAAATAATGTAAACGAATCGTCAATTTTGTTAACATTTGACGTATGTATATCCTAAGAAAGTGTTACTAATTAACATAACTAATTTTTTAAGGAAGGTAAATTGGATTTTTTAAATTATTTGCCATTTCTATTGAACTCAACTTTACTCGATAATGTGACCAAATTCTAACTGTTACTTAGCGATAATGTTTAGTGCAATTATTCACATAGCCTCTAAGCAGCTTTTTGATCCATCACATACACTACATACAGTATTGATGTTTAGCTAAATACTAATATTAAAATTAAATGTTATCACATAGCAGTCATTTATTCGCCTATTCGTTTGTAAGAAAGGTGTAAGCGCGGATTATTGCGATATCGATAGCTATGAATTGAATCAACTCCATTCTCCCGTAGTGTCTCATTAAACGGTGTATTCAAGACATTACTGATTATAACAAAAACCTGTTAGCAGAATTTAAGAGTTAACGATGCTTTGTGATAGTCCGTGTATGCACAGAAACAGTTGTTTCATTCACAATGTGATGTGTAAGGTAGAGGGTGTATTTTAAGCTCACATGATAAAATTATAGGCGTTGATGTAATTAATGTGGCGTTAAATAAATATAATTAATGATTACGGTAATAAATTTTGTTTTTTTTTTATTTTGCCTCTATTCTATTTACTACAAATTTTAAATATTCCCTTCCAGGCAGCTGTATAATTATTAGACAGCCCTAAAACAGACTTCGTTGTTTTAATCCATCCAAATCAAATAATTATGAAATGACCTCTTACACAATCCCGGGTCCGTTTCTGGGTGATGACCACCGTATAGTGTACTTTCTTATTCTGCCACCTAAGTACGTTCAAGCGGTCAAATAAAATAAGGACAAGTAAAGTAACATAACGATGAAGGGAACATGCGTCGTTCCACACAACCATTTCCAATGGTTTCTACCATTTTGTTACAAGTTGATAAACGTAAATATATGTTATTGCAGGGATGTGCCATCTATCCCAAAATTATATGGTGGTATTAAATCGGTCGCTGTTGGAAAACGTTTGGCGAGCATGAGTTAACGAACTAAATAATAGTAATATTAAAAATGATTAAACTTTCAGCCGAATTAAATTTAACTTCAGCGGTTTGAACTATACGGTTCACTCTGTTTATTATGTTTATGTTCTCATTTACAATGATGAGTTGGTTATATAAGCTGTACCTTAAGTAATAGTAATTAAACCAGGAAATGTTTATTGAACATTTTGTCATCTCTACAGTTGTTAAGATAATCCACATTAAGTCACAGCGCTTTTGATAAAATAATGAATTAATAGATTAATCGTTATTGATTAGAATGATTAGCTGTAAAAAGAATGCCATACTTAATCGTTAGTAACAAAAACTTCGTTATTATTTATTAGTTCTCTCATGTGCTTACATAATAACATTTCTTGGATTTGTTGTTCCTAATGATCACATACAAATGGCAACGAGGTTGTCCAGATTATGTTCCGAACGCTCTTCCTTCGCCTTTGTTTTAGGAGAAATATTAATGCGCCTATAAACCATTTATACCAACATATGAAATGGTTCCTGTAATTATCAAAAGGGTACTTTTCCCTTGAGGCTAGAAAAGGTATAGGTAAGGTAGTAACCCATATAATTATGGGTTATTTCCACTAGTTACATCAACATTAAATTTAACTGCATACTTCCGATAAATACCGCGAGAAATAGTTACAGATCAGTAATCAGAATGTGTGTACCCATTGGTAATTGATTCTTTAAATAATTCTTTTCGCTTTATTGTTCCCGAGTAAGATAGAAAAAGTTCTTTTGGTGTCTTCGTCTGAGTGCAATCTCGTTGCTCACTGTACCATTTGTCGCTCGAGGTCGCTGGTTTACGATTGGCCGCTCGCATTCTTCACGGTCGACCGACATACGAGTATACAAAGCCTACGCCGGCACGTAGGTGACACGCTCCTGAATCGCACTTTTTATTAATAAATAAATGTAAAAAAAAATGAGATGGAGCGAAAAAGGTATCGTGGGTAAGTGTAGCTACGGGACAAGTGTAACTGACCTTCATATGGGTTGGTCTCGGACTGTCTAGAACACAAAATAACTAGTGTAATATTTTGCCATTAAAAGATAACTAACTAACCTAACCTACCTATAAGTGGTCATTTTGTGTTCTAGACCGTTTGCGATGTAGACTAAAAGGGATGTAGGCAAAATATTACACTAGTAATTTTGCGTTCTAGACGGTCCGAGACCAACCGCTTCATATTACGTAAACTAATTGGGATATTGATACTGCTATGATTTGTTGTCATGAGTAAATAAACGATTAATTTATTATAAATAAAACCCCAGTTTGGAACATAATATATATGCCACAGTTACCCCGGATTATATTTGATCATAAATGATGATAATCAACTACGCTTATTACGCTATTCAAAATTAATAAATTATCATCGTTTCGTATCATGGTTATTGCGTATATTAAAAATTGTTGTCTAGCGTGCACTAACAATGTAGTCACACTTACTGTTGCTAGGGAAGTGTGGCTCTGACTCTACTTTTATTAAAGATCTTAAATACCATCTAAAAATCATCAAACCAACATAAAACACATTGTTTTCAGCTAAAGTTGAACCTTATAATATTGCACCTTAGGTCACAGTTCGAAATCTAACTTTATGATCTGGATTTATGTGTTCAAAGTTAACTTTTACAAAAGTTTGTCACACTTACCCATATTGACTTTAAGTGTCGAATTATCGATATTTATATCTGCGCGCCTATACTAGCCAACAAGCTTAATTTTATGAGAGTTTCGCAATGGATTTGCCAAAAGATGCCGAAGTCTTCGGAAAACAAAGAGCAAACATGAAAAACTATAATCCAGCTAGAAAGTTGTCTACTTACCTAAATCTTATTTTTAAATGCGCACCCCTTTCTAAGGAACATATGCCAAATCTATAGTAGGGAGGTAAAATAGACATGTAGAGTTTACTGCTCACAAATACCTACGGCAAACGTAGCGAGCGGGTTTACTTTTAAGCGGAAATGATTCCTACCTGTCTTTCTGGGCAGTGGGTACATAAAATTATCATTTGATTTAGGATGACAACCTTTCTAAATTTGATCTCTTGATTTCTGTTCATTGGTACAAGTATTATACTGTCCTAAAGCCCGAGAAATTTTAAGCTAGGCTTAAGGTATCGTTTTTGGGACCTATTTTCAAAATACTTTTTAGTAGGTACGGTCAAGGAATTTAATTTCAGTACCACTTCGCACCTTGTCACAGTGACAATATAAGTAGTAGTATTACGGAAGGTGGAGGTAAGGAAATAAATCTCCATGTACAATACCTAGAATACTTGAAAAAAAATCAAATCATAGACAGTGCACTTCACTCCGTCAATAACGCCTAGGTTCTTAGCTACTCTGGAGAGATTTGGAACTATTATTTATAGCTAACAGCTGGACACTTTTGCAACAGTTCTACCATAAGATATGTCACTCCTCTTAATTCCACACTCCATAAGTAGTATGAGGTCCCTACCTCGGTCGAGGTCGCGACTTCCATATTAATTGTCACTGTAACAAGGTACGAAATGTTACATAAATAAGACATAGCGCTACAATCCTTACAACTCATTATTTTAACATAGAACTGTTAAATCTGTTTAGTATCGTGTCACATGAACAGGAGCGTAGCGCGTTTGTAAAAAGTGGAATCTTTTGCACGAGAGTAATGAATGAGTACCCAGACTACATTTTATTCGTGGAATATTATCTAAAATAAAATATCATGAATATATTTCTTTGATTATGTTATTTTCATTTAAGTTTCATCATTCCCGGCGAAATTTGTTTGAATAATTTTGATGGGAATAAATCCGATAGTTTATTCTTTCGAATTCTTATTTAAATAATAATTTTATTCTTGAATGCCCATTCCCAATACTACTTAATTATATACCTAGTTACTTATAATAGATCCCTATCTCCCTCCGAGAACGAGTTTTTATAACCGAGTTACCTAAACTTTAAACTGTCAAAAATGGGTAGATTTTTTTTATCGGAAAACCCTAACGCAATTTTATCATCTTATGGCTGTGGTGTCCTGGCGTCTAAAATACTTACGGCTAATCTGGGACGGGGACCAATATAAAATATGATAATATTTTGCGGTAGACTGTGGATTTGGAACGTTGCGAAGCAATGACTTTGTAGTAGACATATATATACATATTTAAATTTATTTCTAACGTTTTATTGATTCATTCATGTTAAAGTAAAATAAAATGTTAAAGCATATTAAAACTCGATATCGATAGAGCAAGTCTAAGCTAAATGACATGACAAATTATCGAAGCGTGTATGACAAATTTTTGTAATGCAACACCTTGTAGCACACAAAAAAACACTGAACTGTTAACTGAAGTTAAATGTGAAATTATTAATTTATAACTATTAGGTTTTCTTTTTTTGCCATATATCTACATGTTCAACTACTCAAAAGTTATCTAGAAGAGATAGATCTTGAGTAATAAGACCGCCTGTTTTTTACCTCTACTTTCTCATCCCTAATATGTTGTGTTCTACATTGTATCGACATATGTATATCGGTAGCCGATAAATGAGAAGTTCCTAGGAAAATTCAAAATTGTCATGGGAAATCCGGCCTCTAAGAGTTATACGTTTTTGTTTCTAAGGGAGGATTCGAGTTACAGATATAAAACGAATGAACAATTCGTATTAGAGAGGGAATACACAAGCGTAAAATACATGTTTAAGTAAATAACTACCTACGAGATTTTATGGTGGTAAAACAACAGGTGTATTTTCTCTAGAGGACAAATTTTATTTTTCGCGTTATGGAATATGGTGGTAAAAATTATACTCGATAACCGTGAAGGGAAGGAATGGTTACTTCGTCTTAATTAGGCTATATATTTCGAGATATATAGGTTTTGAAGAGACGGGGCTAGCATTTATATTTCGCGTTATCGAGCTAGGTTCGAGGTATTCAGGTTCCACTGTACATACCTATAACATATCTTGCCTGCTTGAACATTTTGAAAAGGCACTAATTCAAAAACCAAAAATTCGTCGTTCTGCGTCCCTGTCGCTCAAATAACGTAAGATCG
Organism: Cydia pomonella; assembly: GCF_033807575.1. Lineage (NCBI taxonomy): Eukaryota > Metazoa > Arthropoda > Insecta > Lepidoptera > Tortricidae > Cydia > Cydia pomonella. The sequence goes on along the minus strand of NC_084703.1, from coordinate 12,052,105 downwards.
ATAGAGATGGAGATACCTAGACCTTGACCTATCCGAATTTCATCATTCCCGGTTCCCGGTAGCTGGCTCGGAACCTGTTTTTTCTTCATACAAAAAATACCGGTATTATTACGTTCTTTTTCGTTCATTGGTTTATTATTTAATTTTTAATGGGACTATCTAATAATGTGAAGTTTTTACCTAAATACATGTATTTACCAGTGCTACGTAGAGTATAAAATAATTAAAAATATTAGGCTATTTCGGGATTTAAAAATTAACCGGTTCCGAGCCATGGTAGCTGTTTTAGGCTTTTAGTATAGGTACTAACATTGTGTGTAGCGTTGAATAATAAATATTAAAAATACATATAGGTACGAGTTTTACTCAATCGAGAGTATTCCTTTCACTACCTGTAAGTTTTTTTGAACTTCACTTTGCTGTTTGTTCGTTGTGTGATCAGTCTATGGAGCGAGTGGAGCACGGACCAATCAATGCTTCGGTTGCTAAGGCAGAGCTGCATATACGAACAGAGAAGTAGGTATCCATTTCAAATAAACTATTCTGATGAAATGAGAATCTCCTCCTTTGAAAGATGGTGTTATATGCCCATGTGTAAGTACTTACATGGTGATTACAGATTACTTTCACAAAAATTGCCTCCCAGTGTCTATAAAAATATGTATTTATGAGTAATAACCTAATAACAACTAATTTTGTGACAAGATTGTAAATAGACATGTGTCAGGTTTAATCCAACTTATTTGTAATGCAAAATTAAAATTAAATTAAATTAAATATCATTTATTTTCAGGCAACTATGGCCCATATATACATACCTTACAGACTAACATACATACAATAATAAAAATCTTAAAATATAAATATCATTTTGACGACGCAGAAAGCAAAGCAAACCGAGTGCACTTCACCTTGACGTAGAGTTCGTCCGGCGTCGTTCTACGTTCGTAATTGAAATATTTGACACTCCGCAGTAAATAAAGTCGCCGATATACTTACTCTGTACAATTGCGAATAACTCACGATGTTAATCTAACAGAACATAAATTTATCTGATTACAAGCATCCATTAACTTTACTTTTGTCAAAGAAATGAAATCACATATACCTACTTTATATACAAATGTTGGTGGATAATAATTAGGATAGGTGCCGAGAAATAATAAATACCTAGGTTATTATTTGAATCGTTTATTTCATTAATGTTCTACATGATTCACGTAGATATACACGTTTAGAACAGTAAAGTATAAGAGAACATAAATGTAGGGTCTTCTGGTTACTTGATCTACAGAAAACAATATGGATAAGTATACATCACAATTATTTTATTATACAGTTACCTACTCACTGTCAGGTAAAATTGTATCTTACTGAATACAACATTCAATCTACGGACATTTATGGTTGCTATATTAAAAGTTTGACTATCGTTTATTGTGTGTTCTAACCCTAAGGGGCCAGCGTGGATAATAAAAGGTAAGATAAAGAAATATAAATTAACAGTTAGAAGTAATTGGAGTAGTTGCAGAAATATGGAGTTAAAATATGCTCAAAATCTACTTCTTTATGGACTGATGTCAATTTCTGTTCTCATTTGCTGTTCTCAATGATCTTAAATTCTATACGAAGAGCAACTTGTAGGTATAAGAGTAGGTAACAATAAACAACTTCCAAAGTGTTTAAGATTATCACTTAATATTATTTTATATGATAATATGTTCTGTTATTACACAATATTGCCGTTAGGCGACGCTACAGGGACAGTTACGAATCACACAGTAGGCATTTAATAGTGATATGTTAATCTGAATTTTTGTAGAATGATAAATATATCAAAATGAAAAAAGTGAAACAAAAAAAAACACATTAAGGCAACGTTTTCCCGTATGTACAGACATACCTTATAGGAATATAGTGTACGAAAAAACGTAAGTCTTGCATCTAATGTATCTATGTATACATCTCAAATTGGATTTTAAGCTCTATGTACCAAGCGTAAAGGCGACCTTAACGTTAGCTAGAGCTATGACGCGGACTGTACCTACTCCGCAGCGAGATGTAAGAAACAGCTTATAAAAGTATTGTCCAACATTATTTTTGCCTTAGAAGAGATAGCAGTCAAGTTTAGAGAATAATTTAGAGTCACAGAACAAGATCACAAGGGAGAGTATTAAATATCTCTTACAATATATTAATTACTCTAAGAATAGTACAATAAGTATTAATCAAAAATGTCAAGTACATATTTATCCATTACACTAAGTAGGTACATGTAACATATGTAGGCATGGCAATACCTAAAAATCACATCGAGTATTATAAGTAAAAGATGTGTATAGTTAATATGAAATGTTACTGTTCGATACCTACTGCCGTCGGGAGCTGCGTGACGGCGTAGCGCATCGGAGGGCCGACCAGGCCAGTTAGTTACTATAATTTACGTGTAAAATGCTAATTAAGTAAGTATTCTAACACTGAGCACACACCACAACCAGAAGAATGAATCTCAAAATAGATAGGTATAATGATTGGTCACAAGCCGTAAGTTCGCACATATTCAAATAGCGGGATCAGCTCTCATTGGCGATCTTTCAAGTTGGATAGACTTATTAACAATTTCTCAAATAGGCACATATAATATATCAAAACATAGTAAGATATATGAAATATAATTAATATTAACATGGTCTTGTCTGAAAAAGTTAGTCTCAAGATCCACATTGTTAGCTACATTTTAGTAATAGATTTTATATTTGATATAGGTATCAAGTACAGCCTACCGAATAAGATCACATTTATTTAGTTATAAATACGATACGTTATTTACTATATATGTATATATAATCAAATATGGCAATATCAGTAAATGATAGAGAAAATGTATTACGATTTTGTTCTTGAATGTACTATCAACCTGAAAATATCTGCGTACATAAGCCTTCTTATTGGCAGCTCGACCATTTAGGCTTTCAAAAATTACAAAGAGGTCGTAGCTCAGTATCGAAAAGTACTCGCAGATATTTAGGGCGCCGATTGTACAACAGTAACTAACACAGATATGAGTTTTCTACCCATTATCAATTAACTTGTAATCAGTGGAAAGCTAACAGTCATAAAATATGTGGTTATCTTGTAACAATAATAGATCTTTGTATTTTTAATAAGCATCAATTTGATAAGACATTATAAGGCGATGTTACCATAAAGTAAAGCTTCCGCCTATTACCTCCACGTTTCCAGCTTACCTCTAACTCACTTTCCTAACAATCTTATGAATTAGATTAGTGTTCTATTCTCAGTATAAATTGCTAATATGTATGTCTTGACTAGTTACACCGTTTATAACATGCACTTCAGTATCGACGGTGCCCGGCGCCAGGTGGAAGCGAAGTTGATACATAAATATGTACAACGTACGTCTTCGATGTCCTTCCGCACACTGCTCTGGAGATTACTCTGAAATTGGGTCATTGGCACATGCCTCCTTCCAAGCCGCGTTGCCCCAAATAACTTAATGAAAGGCGTTCTAACAACTTTACAAATAATTTCTTCAGAAAGAATTTTATTCAGACCCGCACCTTGAATATTGATATTAAGAACCCACATTTCGCGTTTTGTTAGATAAGTAACACATATATGGGATCCTATTTGAAAGCAATCATACAATTATGATCATATACGCCAATTTGTTAAAATGGATCTTATATAATTGACATATTTATAATGGTGTACTCGTAATAACAATAACAACAATTTTACCAAATTATGCGTACATGATCCTAATTGAAGGATTGCTTTCAAATAGGATCCCATATATATGATAATTTATATGATAGTCTAATTGCAGTCTAAGAGCCATAATTTATTATAGGTAAGCCAGATTTTTATATATTATGACTTCATGGAGGAATAATAAAAAAAACCGCGTTGCACTCTGGGAGTGCCGGCAGAAGTGAAAACTTGAATATTAACGTTGCGCATTTTTATTTTGGAGAAATTGAGTAGCAGTTTTAAGAGATAATTCTCTATTATTTATGTTATGACAGCACTTTGATTATGAAGAAAATACAATGTCACACTTGAATGAGATGCGACTTTTCAAAAGTAACTAGGCTTCGATGACATTCAATTTGCACGTCACCATGATGTCACGTGTCCGTATACTTACTTTACTCTTTGGTGTCCGTCTTACGAATTTTCAATCTGACGGTCACGTGACCCTGACGCGAGTTTAACATTTTTTCCTCATCACAAAAAATGCACAGCGCCGCTAAAGAAGATTTCACTTCAAAAACACATATGGTCCTATATTTAATTGATAAATCAAATATGTTAAAGTTACCTATAGGTAGGTACTAGGGCCGGATTCAGCCCGCAGGCCGTAGTTTGGAAACTTTTTAGATGTAGGTACTTACTCCGTGGTGTTACTGCATCCGCAGCAGTAGTATCATTCAGGAATAATCGGACAGACAGACGGACATGACGAATCTAAAAGGGTTCCGTTTTTTGCCATTTGGCTACGGAACCCTAAAAAATGTGTTGTACGTATTTATTATTATTGTAGTAGCTGCTTAAATAGTAACTAATATTATGTAATACTAAACATATAAAAGGGACGCAGCCGATAAGCCGATACTAAAGTGCATTTATGGCGTAAACTTTGAAGAAAAAAAATAGTTCTGGCTTTAGTACAGTCAGCGTCAAATACTTTGTAGCAACCAAAGTAGCCAAATAGTTCGGTACACCATATATCAGGGGTGGCCAACTTGATTAGACCCAAGATCTCCTGTTTACTAACGAAACCCTGTGCGATCTACCAATTACATACTTCTTGAAACCTTAAATGAAACTGGTCTACGTATTTATATTTTTTGCCTTGCCACGATCGACTGGACTAACAGTCGCGATCGACCTGTTGGCCACCCCTGCCATATATTTAGTATGGTGTACCGAGCTATTTGGGCACTTTGACTGCCACAAAGTATTTGACGCTGACTGTACATGTCAATACATAACACAACAGTTTTGATAAACTTTGGGTAACTAGACCTACATATTGTTTTTTTCAAAATTATTAACTATTTAATTGAAATTTCTTTCGTATTCTTTGTGAGATATAAAAATAGATATATGAATGTATAGTAACTCTTAGTTTTGTGCTGCAAGTCAGGTACTAGCTAAGCAGAGCAGATATTTGCGTGGTGCAGGCGAGTGGTGAGCACGTGATGTGACCGTCCCATGGACGGGGCATGGAAGTCGCCTAGCACACGGCTCTAGTAATATTGCTTCTATTATTTGTACGTGGGTGGCTAATATGATTGAGCGGTGCATTACAAATAACAAATAATCTACGTGTAAATATCATACTTTTAACTAGTTTCATTTTGTAAATTTCAGGTAGGTAGGAACAGGAGCGCAGTAAATTATATATAAATTTATATACTCTTTAAAATGTTCATTATTTCCTTTGTACTTGAAAATACCTTCCGACAGAGTTGATGATTTAAAGCCTATATATATTATAAGTATTTCATTTCAAGTGATATTGAATATAATTATAAATTTACGCTACAATGTGAGAAAAACTTCAAAAACACCTATCTTAGCAGGGCACCGAAACCCTTCTCACTGAATCTGGACCGATGCCAAACATTTGCATCGATATCCTATCACATTTTATATTAAAATATACAAAATAAAGACTAAAAAAACTTTATTTTCCTATTACCCCTAATTAATCGGTTCACAATTCAAAATATTGTATGCCTTTTATGGAACCTTCACTAACAACACGCGGCGCCAGCGTCGGCGCTGAACCTCGCCAGCCGCCGCGCTCGGCGCTTCTCACAACAATTCTTTCATTTTACATCAAATCTTTGGTTACATATCCAATTAAACAAATAAAAGTTTACCTATAATTAACAAAAATTAGGTTTTCCCTGACTAATTAGAATGTAGGTATAGTATATTACTAATTTATTTCTTATACAAACACCATTGCTTTAAGATAGTTCGTCGAATACAGACAGTTGAATATAAAAATACATAAGTAACTTGTAGTTATTGCGATGTCGTAATCATTACAGTGTCATTTTCTAGTTGAAGTCAGATGATTAGTAGGTATGTACCTATCTACGCCCATCCCGTCCTTTAAGTTTTCATTAACGTTGGTTTTCCGGCAGACGGGCGTGGTAGAGTTTTTATTATTCAGAGTTCGCTTACATTTCCAATGTTTTCAGAAATTTGGTTAAGAAAATAATGGACATGAGTAGGCGTGATATTAAAAACCATTTAAGTCTAATCTTGGTAAAACACAGATGTAGAATTTAAAAGTCGGGTTTATTTATACAACAGCTATCGGACATTACATTTGAGTTTAAGGTAGGTTGGGAAGGTAGGTATTTCCGCAGAAAATAACAAATGATCTCATTTTGTCATCACTCGTAGTGCACCTCGTCCAAACCAAAAAACGAGCGTAATGCACTGTAAGTGTTGAAATTACTGAAAAGTTCTAATGCTTGCTCTAGGTAATTTATACCTAAGGTTTAAAGAGACTATTTAAATTATATCCAAGGATTCCAAGGGCATTTTGGCTGCCATCAACCCGCTTGACAATTTATCGAGCCTAGAATACGAGTACCGCTGCTATTGCTATGGGCAAGGTTGGCGTAGGACAAGTAGAATTGACTTCGTGCTATATAGCGTACCCTTGATATTACGTGCATATCGGCATTACTTGTAATTGTCCCCCGACACCAGGTATGAGAAAATTTCACGCTATTAGGTAACTAAAAATACTTTTTTTTTTAATACGGATGTAGGAATCTACTCAGAGACTGATAAAAATAAAATTGTAAGTCACGTGATATATTTGACTATACCCATTTGCTGTGTCTATGCGCGGCCTCTATAACATTACTTTTAGATGTGAGCTACTGGTTGGTACTATGTACTATAGTTTAACAGCGTCCATAATCACCACGGCTGCATACTATACTGATGTACGGAAGCTGTAATTTTTTTTTGAAGATAGTTAAGGCGCGCCGCTACTCCGCCCGATTATGGTTTTTTTGAGAAAATAAAAAGATGAAAAATAGCTAAAGTTGCATTTTTAAACTTTTATTTTTCTAATACAAACAATGGCAATCTAGAAAAAGAGACATTTTAATTCTTCGCTTTGATATTGATATGTCAAGTAGGTAATAGTATTTTATACAATCGTGATATAATAGAGAGCTTTTCAGTCAAGTACCGTGTTCAGGCAACGAAGCTTGCTGAGTTGCCTAAGTGAGGTACGACATTGAAAAGCTTGATTATATACAAAAAAAATCTATGAGTCATCAAAAATATTTTTTTACTATAACACCTAAATAAGTAATGAAAATTGGTAAATATCGTGATTGGTAATTTTTTTTTTATAGATGACTACAGCGTATCGAAAGAAATTTTATAGTTTAGTTGGGAGCCCATACATGAAAAGTGCGCAATTATAGTTTGGTATACGAAATCTTAAGAGCCCGGTGACGATTTTTGAGCATAAATGTAAAATTGATAGATTTAGTCGTCGAAATTGTACACCTTTCGTTACGTAATATTTAAATAACAAGTATTGGTTTCTATTAGTACGTCTTCTCATATAGCCTTTTTAATAATGAGGTCGCAAGCGTGCGTCCCAAGTAATATAAGACGAGAAGGGACAGTTTTTAAAAATAATTCAAAAAGTGGTGGTAAATGATACAAAATGATGTACAAGAGCAGTTTCAGCAAATGTTGTAGATTATTTAAGTATCAAAATTACGTTTAAATTAAGTTGTGTGACAAAGACGTGAACACAGGATTGCTAAATTGGTTTTAAATATCTCTGTTACTAGATTGCCAAGTAATTTAAATTGTTTTGCGATAATTTCCTCATTTCTAAACTATCTGTCACTTAACATTTTGATCAAGATTGTATGAAAACATATCAATCTTCTTTCCAATATTTTGTACAACACGTAGCTATTATAATAATAAGCTCTCCATTAATTTTTACAATTAATTGCGCCTTTCTTAATTTGAAAGCATTTATTTATTAAATTTAAATATACCTACTCTATAATGCCCTCAATGAAAGTGAGCAAAATACGTAATAGTAATAATGCTTATTAATCGATACTGGGTATAAATAAATAAATAGGTAACACTGAAAGTTCTTAGAACAGAGGACCTCAGAGCTCATATTACAAAAAGAAAATAATAATAATTGAAAACAGTACTCTTTTTTTGGAGGTTGGAATATTTCATTCGGTTGTGATTTGTATTTCATGATTGATGGAAATATTCTGTCATAATTTAATACGGCTTTAATGGCTAACAACAAAGTTTGGATAGGTTATAGTTAACTGTTTGTAATATTGGTATTATAACTTTACTATTGCGGATCATCGAGAAGCGTGGCATTCGACATCAACATCCCGAGTTAACATAGAAGTTATGCGGTTTATAAAAAAGACTGACAAGAAAATTCGTATCAGTAGATTTTGTCATCTTTAGGATAGATACCTAGATGACACTTACGAATAATAACTTACATGAAAATTTATGCATACGAGTATTAATTGTTAGAAAAAAAAAAAAAAACATGACTGCTCTTATCTTTACTTCAAAAAATTTCAGTGTTGCCCTCGTATAGTAAATCAAGTATTACATGCGTGAAATGAATGAAGTATTATTTTTGGTGTAAATATAGTAACATTGGCACGAATAGGTTCAACACATTCCAGTGTCCTATTATAATCATAAGACACGTGCGGGATCACGATCATTGTCACAGAGCACGTGCTGTTCATAAATAACGTGAGTTGAGTGTGTCGAGACGGGCGTGAAGTGGGGACCGCGGAGCGTCGAGGCGGCGCAGGCGGCGCGGCGACACGCGATGGCGCCGCTATCATTGCGTTCGCTTTAACGCTACGCGGCTATATCTTTAACGAAACTCTCTTTACGTACGCCCGGAAAACAGCTGGTACTGTAAGCAACCACAACATAAAGTGATTAAAATTCAAAGCGCGTGCGAGACTGTAGTAGTGCCGGGCTCGCGGCCGCGACCCGCGGCGCGCGCCTCCGCTTGGCTTCGGCCGCGCGGCCCCCGTCCCTCCGCTACTCTAACTATAAATACTAACACTTATACTACCCCTAACACATGCCAAACCACACACAGATTACAAACGCATTATCTGCCGTAACAAAACAGCTGATAGATTCGTTAATAATTGAAGGTTTGTTTTGTTACCTTTATTCTATATGTAAAACAATGTACTGTTGTGTGTAATGTTTTCGGTAGGTAATTAGGGGTAGTCTCTAATTCAGGTTTGTACAAGTACGGGATAATGGTTACAAAGCTGCTACGCTATCTAGAGCAGGAACATAAAATATCCAAGACAGTTTAGGAGTGAGACTGTTAAGAAAATAATATAAAATTCTGTAGATAATTTATAAGTTGGGATTATTATAAAACGATCACAATTTACTTAAATTATTAGATGAAATTTACTAGACTAGATGAAAATCATCAATTGTTGACAACAGTATGAAAAGTAAAAAGAGATAGGAACTAAAAATCGCGTGACAATACATTAATTAACTTATCCATTTGTGTTAACAGTGAAATATTGTCATTTTGGCCAGGTCTCTGGACGAATCTATTATTTCAGTTTTTAATATGGGCCTCATATGTGTGCTAATCTACTGCCTACTAATATTATTATACATAACGATCGTCAGTTACGCGACCAGTACCCCTAGTGTAAATTTGATCGACATCATAACGTGACGAACGCGTTTGCGTTAAGTCTCATTTTGTATAGGATTTTGAGTTTCCAAAACGTCCCGCTAGGCGCGCTCTTTCTAAATCCAATACAAAATGAGACTAAACGCAAACGCGTACGTCACGTTTCGAAATCGAATTTATTTACACTAGGGGTACAGAACACTTCAAATACTTCAATTTGGTTGGTATGTGATTTAAAAAAGATACACGTTTGTTTTGTTTAAAAGTTTAGTAGCAATTATAATAAATGAAAATTTATTTTGCAGAAATATAAATATTCAGTTAAAGTCAGACCAAGATAAGTTGGCAGCGATTTTGATAGCCCAGACGGTGCAAGTGTCAAATAAACGTCATAATTTCATAGAATTTTGATGTTTAAAATAACCCGTGCACCGTCTGGGCTATCAAAATCGGTGCCAACTTATCTTGGTTTGACTTTAACTGAATATTTATATTTCTGCAAAATAAATTTTCATTTATTATAATTGCTACTAAACTTTTAAACAAAACAAACGTGTATATTTTTTAAATCAGATAGATATTACGTTACCTGCTCTTAAAAAAATCTGAAAATACTAACATTTATTTAAAGTAGGAAATAAACTACAAAGTTTTGTTTACAGGCGTAAGTAGGGGCACTAAAAAGCAAATAAAAAGAAAACCGAAGCAATTAATTGATAACTATTAAAATAATGCGCTATGGTCACTAGTAATTGCGAAAGCTATGTTACTATTCCTTACAAAAATAGGTCATTAAACTACCACGGGCTACCGGGGTCAAAAAAAAAATAGTTGGTTGTTGTTAAATCCAGTTCTATATTCAATTGAACAAGGATTTTTCATTTTTATACACCGATAAAATCTATTAGGTGTAGGATCAAACACTCATTGCATTTCGAATTGTTGTTTAAATTGAGTAAGTATGTACCGATGGTTGATTTAGTATCCAGTAGTTGTATAATTTGGAATAAACACAATACTTAAACTGGTTCCTACAATGTTTAATCTCCGTGAAATTTTTACTTATTTACACCTATTTACGCGTTATCGATGTGACACACTATAGTTTTTCACATAGCTCGGGTACGGTGATAGCTGTCATGTCCTTCTTCCTAGCGTTTGTCCCGGTTTATTGCCACGGCTCATGGGAGCCTCGGGTCCTCTTGACAACTAGTCCCAAGAATTGGCGTAGGCACTAGTTTTTACGAAAGCGACTGCCATCTGACCTTTCAACCAAGAGCGGAAACTAGGCCTTATTGGGATTAGTCCGGTTTCCTCACGATGTTTTTCTTCACCGAAAAGCGGCTGATAATATCAAATGATATATCGTACATAAGTTCCGAAAAACTGATTGGTACGAGACGGGGTATGAACCCGCGACCTCCGGGTCGAAAGTAGCACGATCTTACCTAGGCTAGGCTACAACGCTTTTCTTTATAGCTGTCATGTCCATACAATTTAAAACCATAAGGCTCCCAGTAAGCTCGGTTATCCATACAAAAGTAGTTACGCCCTCATTTTAAACGACTAGCTAGATTGCTCCAAAACTACTGTAATTAGTTATGTACTATAGTTAAAAAATACAGCGAATTTATTATTTTTATACAAAACTTGTTTTTGCTCTATTTTGTTTGTTTAATATCATCATTGGCCACATCATGTGTTGTAGATGCTTGTTGCGGCGCTTGTGGGTTTATGGGGTGGGTTGATGGCTATAAAGGTGGAGCAATATAAACTTATTTCAGCCGTAGCTATACCTCATGTTTGTTCTTTCATCAGTGGCGCAGCGAGACCAGAATTTTATGTGGGCAAGGTACATTTAGCGAGACCCTCTGGTGGCGCAAGAAATAACGAATATTTTTACGTTGTGTCCGAGATATACTCTACTACTACTAGAAGATGAGATTCGGCCGAGCTTGCCAGGGACTCTTAAAACGCACAATGTGCAAAATATGTATTGAGATGACAGTTGTCACTGTACCCAAACTATGTGAAAATTACTATAATTATAATGACTGCAGGATTAAGGCATGCGTCTCTTTCTATCCAGCGGTGTCCAGAAGTTACATTTGTTCTATCAAATCCGTTATCACATCGTTAACCGTGCATGTCAGGCGCCCGAAGTACCTAGTACCTTCGCAATTATTTTGGTTCCTTCTTTCCAGTACAGCTACCACCAGATTGACACTGACATATTCGCTAGCGTGTGCGTAACTAACTTTCTAAGCATATCGCTCGTCTTCGCATAGAGTCAGACCAAGCCATGTAAGTTTTGATAGCATAATAGACTGGCAAGTGTTATTATAAACGTCAAACTTCTTTGAAATTATGAAATTTACTTTTAACACTTGCACAGTCCATGCTATCAATATCGCTGCCAACTTAGATTGGTCTGATTCTATTAGCACCTATATATGTATAGAAAGTTACGCAGCCATTTGCGAATATGTCAGTTTGACACTGCTAATGCAGTCGTGCTGGTAAGGCTTCTGTTATGGCCATTGAAGCGAAAATATACGCACTTTGGCTAGATTATTAGGGCAAGAAAAAGGAATATTTTATTTTTATGTAACAAGACAATATTATCTTGTTTCCTATAACCGAAAATGCCGGCGTCACGGTCGTGGTATACGTTGGTAAGTAGGTACCTAGTTTACGAGACTAAGCAGCGAAATGCCCAATTCGATCATTGCAGTACGATACCAATTTGTCAGCGATCTCTTAGAAGCATTGTTTGAATACGGCCTGAAGTCATTCAAATTTAACTCTAATGAGCTCTGAACTTAACGTAACTAATACTCATACCTTCACGCTGATTTTAGTTTCCGATAACCTCTCATTTATAAGGCGAAATAACAATTTATTACTAAAACAGTTTTTTTAGGTTTGCCTATTTGTGTATGTCCTTCTACGAAATTATATGTCCTTTTATAAAATTATTAGAGCGCTATTATTTTATACCCACCTTCAATAATAACTACAAAACTATGTATAATATTCAGAGGTAAAGTAAATATTCGACGTGCAATCTTAAAGAACAGTGGATGTAGAATTGTACAACTGATATACCTCGGCTTGCTAGCGTAACAGCATTTTAAATTCTTTTGACAGTCGAAGTAGAATTGAAAATGATCTAGTGGCAATTCTGAAACATGTTTTGAACAAAAGTCGACTAGTTGGCTAATGGCTAGCTACTTCCCCCATTGCAAAACAATAGCTTTTTATAAGCTCAAATTAAGTCAATATCGTTTTAACTACCTATAGTTCATAATTTGGTGTTACTCTTTAGACGATTTGATTCCAAGTTTTTCCATACAAATACAATATTTAGTTTAATATAATTTTCTCTTAATAGGGACTTACATACGTTCCAATATCATTAATTTAGTAACTTAATAAATCATTTAAGGTTAACTTCATCCTTTGGCACATTTTTAAAAATTTGGAATCGTTTGTACTCAAAGGAGTAACGAACATAAAAATAGTTTCTAAGGTTTTACCGTAATGGTTTATTCCCTCTAATTTCAGTAGTCTCTAATTTTTTTCTATAACAATACCATATCACAGCACCATTATCATTTTGCTGTATGTATCATATCAGCATGGTAACTTCTTCTGTTCAAACTTTCGATATACTTTTTATGTTTATTAAAATTGGACATTTTACACCATTTTTTAAATTCATTTATGATCAACAAACGAGTGATATGTCCACATTATTTTTATTAAAGCTTACAAATTCCCATTTCACTGCAGAATTACTTTTAGAAATTAAATTCATGTAAACAGATACTTAATATTAATGTTACATCAAAAATAACATTGAACTAAAGGTATAAGTATTTTTCTAAAAAGTAATGGCAAATAAATCTAAGATGGTGTTACAACATCAATATTTTGAAACTACTAAACACTGAGGGGTCGGACGGGGATTGCCGTTGCAGGCGGCTGCCATGGAAGCTTCGGGCGGCGTGGACCGCGTGCGCAGCCGCGGCGGCGGCGCGCGCGCACGCTCGCTCGCTCGCGCCGAAGAGACGCTACAGCTCGCTAATTTGCTCCTACTATACTATGACACTTAGGTGAATTCAAGAGTTGCACATAATAACAAACGACTAAATCCTGAATGGTATACTTTCTGGGTAACGTCTCTTCGGAAGTGCCGAGTTACTGATGTATCGGTACTGACGATTTTAACGCGTCAGTGTTATATTGAGCGAGGGGCATTTCCTGACAGCGATGGCCGTATGTTGCAGCGCATTGTAGCCGGCACTGGTCGCACCCTGTAGCGCACCCCAGTGCGTGGGCAACTTGTTGTGCACGGAACTCGAGGAGCCGACGGGCAAGTGCCTTACCATGCCACTGCTGAGCTGCTGCAAGATGCCGGATCCCTGCGAGCCACTCAAGCACGCCGACGGCCGCCGGGATCGGATCGATTGCATCGATGACGTCAGCAGAAACGGCACGCTGGACGAAGTATTCGGCATAGACCCGCCCTATATGAACACACAAGCTTCTTCATCATGGCGAAATTTCAAAATGATTTGTGTAATACCACACACAACAATATGTACACACACAGATGCTATCAAAACATCAATGTAATTTATTTATTATTTTTATTTATTTATTAAAATACAGTGGTATTCTTAAAAAAATAATCGTAGCCCCGCAAAACTCAACATTGAGTTTGACTGTGGGGTCGTCAGTCTTTAGTTATATAACTAAAAATAATTTATACCTAGTAGGTATGACTACAATGTATGAAAATGTTATTTTTAATATAGATATAAATTTTATTATTTTCACGTCTTATGGCTTCAGGTAAACTATTAAGTAAGTATGGAATTATTTTCCTAAGGGTTCTATCCCCGTAATAGTTATTAATTCTAGGAACGGATAGTTTCCCTGAAGTCACGGCCTTTGTGATGTAAGCATGATTAACTGGTGTTAAGGAATCCGCTGAGTTAAGCTCCAGGCAGCTATGGTTATTTATCGCTAGTAGGTATTTATGTTTTAAGCTAACTGGTAAAATATTGCACATTTACCTTTACATTTGAGTTTAGTTTTATGATTAACAAGTAATTTTAAAAATCTGATCTGCATATTCTCTAATTTATCGATATTGCGTAAAGCGCTTGATAGGTATATAGATATTCCTAAATTCAGAATTCTAAATTACTTATAGCGTTATTCATGCGCGTTTGTCATATACCTATATACCGTTGATAATCGTTTGTCGCTATCCGTAATTTTGACATGTTTATTAGAAAGAAACAAAATTTATCAGGGGTTTGTGATACATTTTATGAGGGCATGTCACTAGATATAACCGTGTTTAGCAAGTAAGCATCCTAAAAAGTAAGTAAGTTAGGAAGATACAATGATTTCTTACGAACTTTTTGAGGTTGCAATAAAGCATCCTAATAAGGACCGAACAAAATAAAATAAGGTATAATAACGTTTAGTTCCTTTAGTCGAGTTAGATCACACTCGTAAACTTTAATACGCGATAGTACCCAGTGGGCCAAAAATCGATGATCTCCTTTCGTATGTTACTTAATATTGAACGTTAAGGCAGCTGGACCAGACTCTAGTTTATCTCTGAATAAAAAAAACTACGGTTGTGTGACATGCGGGAAAAAAATTTCAATTACCGCCTGTCATCTTTTAATTAGTTTGTATTAAATTAGTTTGTTTTGATGTTTATAAACTAATTAAAGGAAAACGTTCGTGTTAATGAGTGACCATGATATTTTGTAGAAGCCACCTCATATCCGCGAGTTTTACGACAGAGCAATGATGCCGCAATGGCGATCGTAACATGCGGTTCCTGAACACATCACAGAGAGATAAATATATGTGTAGATAAAGTAGTGTATGTGTTCAGGAACCGCATGTTATGACCTGCATTGTGGTATCGGTTAGAGCTATTAGCAGTAATTATTAGTAAACTAATAAAAAAAAAAACAAATTGGAAAATAAAATATTTTTTCTATTATAATTATTAGTACCTGGGCGACCGAGCTTTGCTCGGTTATAACTATTTATTGTAATATGGTGGTGTATAGGTGACAATCTTAACTACATTTTTTTACTAAATTAAACTTGTCTAAAACAATAAAAATTAAAAAATTATATATAAACTTGAACATATATAAAAAAAAAATTAGTCACTGGGCGAGATTCGAACCCGTAACACTCGTTTCTAGCCGTCCGCGTCTTAACCCGCTGGACCAGACAGACTGTGGCCGGCAACACGAAATTAGCGACCATATTCTGCGTCGAAAGAAAAACGCATGAAAACTTGAAAACACGCGTTTTCCCAAACATAAGACTAATCTAGATCGATTGTATACCCCCAAAAACCCCCATATACCAAATTTCAGCGAAATCGTTAGAGCCGTTTCCGAGATCACAGAAATATATATACAAGAATTGCTCGTTTAAAGGTATAAGATTATTTACAGTTTGGATGTGCAATTATTGTATAGCCAGCTTGGATAGTAGTAGCATCTTGGTCAACGGTTAATATTAACCACTTAGTTTTGTTATATGAATTCAGAATTTAGTTTGAATTTTTAACTTTATTCTGGATTGATCCTTCGATATATCCTTCCTTCAGCTACAGTTATAGAACGACGGCTACCATGGCGTTTCAGTGACGTTGTGTCAACCCTGCACCAACTAATATCGTGGCAGAAGTTTTGCGCAAACAGTGCCCGGTGTACATTTCAGGCTAAAAGATTCAGCAATAAGTACATAGTTTTGCCAAGACATCCATATCTACCGGCTACAAATTTCAGAAAAAAATCGGGATCTGTGCGTTGACTTGGGCATAGTTGTATGTAAGTATTTCTTACCCACCTGGCAATACTGTTATGGTGAAAGCCTGGTTGGTCTCGGATTTGGTATTACGTGTAGTAACAATTATGGCTGATTCATAGTCTTAGACATCATTTAACAAAACTTTGTAAGCACAGTTTCTGTCTCCGGCAAGCTCTCATCCATAATCCCAAATATTAATCTGATTAAAAGCGGTTAAATTTTAGCAGTCAAGAAAACAACACTTCTGATTCATATGAAAATGAGGTATTGTTGAATATGGAAAACATGTTACCTTTGTCATAAGATAAAATTTATCCGGTACTTCGTTCAAAAATATCTGGTAAAAACGTCTTGGCTTTATACTGTTTTTACTTAATTCGCTTCTTCGTTTAAGGAAGCCAGTTAATTTAAATTATTTTGCAATATCTACGTAATGGTTGATATTTAAGGTAGGTAGGTACTTTTGAGCATTGAATAGAAAGTCCACATGCTTGTAGATTTAAATTTAGTAATTTAGTAGACACCTCCTTGAAATACGCAAAAAGCATCTTTTCGGACAAGACGGCGTACTTTTTCGTTATTCCATAAAGTCTAAGTAACTTTTTTCGAACTGATTTCTGGACTCCACTGATAATAAATAGTTTATTACGTTTGTTGCTCTGTCACGGATATCAGGTGGTGATTCCAAAATACCTAGATCACTATCTTAATCGCTCATTTTCGACGAATGCGGTACGATCTGATACTCATTTTATGCCGGCTCCACATGATTGATGTTTTCTACAAACAACAAACAAATGCCACCATCCAACACAAACACAACATCCGCAGGCTTGGCGAACTTGCCAGTTTGTCGAACACCCCTTCGATTTGTGCAAAAAACCGACACCGATGCCGATCACTAGCACACATAAAACAAAACAGACAAACATCTATCCACATTTTCATGTTTGTTGTTTGATGGTTGCCGTTCGCCGTTATTTGCCAAGCATGTGGAGCCGGCATTAAATAATAAAACGAACAAGTATTTGCAAACAAAATAAACTGAACTTCCAATGGCGTCAAATGATATTTTTTCCGACGCATGTCACGCAAGTGTAACTGTATATAGTTTGTTTTAATTCAGGGAAAGTTAGAGTCGGCCTTATGTTCAAATCAAAGTGCTTTGTTTTTCCGAGATACCTTATTTAAAATTTAAATGTGATTACAAAATCAATTTTGCTGCAACAGTAACGTTTTTACGGATAAAAAATTTGTTTGAACAGTTTATTTTATGCTGGACGTAATTTGCGGTTTTTGAACGCATCTTAGAAGGTTTAATATGAATAAGCTGTTTGCTATTTTGTTAGAATCAGGCGTTTCAGTTAGGAGGAGATCTTGCAGAGTAACTTGAGTTTAGGTACTGTAATTCTTTATGGACATATAAATAACCAGCAGCATCATCCACAATGACAGTTAAATTTTCATTTACAATAAACATTAAAAGATAAAAGTGTTAAATGGGTTATTTGACAGTTTCTTTGGCTTTATTAAGTCTCAGTAATTAAGCCTCGGTAAATAGCTCAACAAAGGCACAATTACACACAGTATCGAATTATTAATGTTTGCTATTTAATAAATCCAAGACAAAAGAAAATACGCATTTACTGTTTCAGTACCTACCAGAAATCGCCAACTTCAATTTTTATTCTAGAAATCTACAAAAATAATTCACGCTGCTGGGCGCGAAAACTGTGCGCTAAACAAAATATTACCTATTAAGGATGAGCACGCTAGACCGGGCCGGGCCCCGCGTCCTACACGTCATTTTCTATGACGGCTGATCAGTGATCACGTGGTGCTTTCCATAGAAAATGAAGCGCCGGAGGCTCCGGTCCGGCCCCGGCCCGGTTTAGCGTGAGTCATCCTTTATAACCCTTTGGACGCCAAGAACCTTTAAAAGTGTGCTTTTAAGTGCTGTGGCGTAATACTGGTTAACTTGCGTCAACGACTTGATGTTTGGCAGCGAACCAGTTTTGTGAGGTGAAAGTGGAAATGTAACACAGTTTTTTCACCTTTATTCATAAGTGCACAGCTTAAATAATTTTAAAACATTGAACATAAAAGAACGTAGAGCTTTTAAGATAATTTTAAATACTATACGTGCAGTGAACTATTTTCAGTAACTATCTGCCATATGCACATATGACATAAATTTAGATGCATGCTGTCACAATTGATACAATTTTAAACTATATAAATTAACAACTGAAAAAGTATATTTCATTATCATAATTTTATTCATTGTCAATGAAACATGTTCGATCATTCAGCCGACTCTTGTAACGCAATTAGTAGAGTGTAACTACTACATGCCATTAATTTAAATCGTAATCACTTTCAGCTTTAGCGTACGGAAGCGTGTTGGGTTTATGGAAATTCTTGTGATTCAGTTAGCTTACTCGTTAACAACTACACTACGAATGAATCAATAATCCACGGAGATGTTGCCGTCAATCTGGGTAACTTTGACTGCTCAGATAACGCTTGTACCTAAAAACCTATTTAAAATCGTTTTAGCAAGACCGTTATGTTTTAAATTGTTAATTTAATTTATGTGGTCATTTTATATTGTTTTAACAGCCGTACAATTATTACTACTAGACTCGACTTTAATCATTACTCGAGCATTCAAAGTGTGGATTGACTTTAGGTATATCGTGTATATTACTTAAATGACATTTTTTGACTATTCGAGTAAAGTTGATAGATTGGCAACATCTTTGTGTAACATTTATATAGTTTGCTCCTCTTATGATGATAGAATGATCAAGATCCCGATGTGTCTCATTATCCAAACGACTCAATTGCGAAAAGGCAGAGTGAATCGAAAGGAATTAGAGCCACAGTAGGGAGTTAGAAAATATGACGAGGATCGTCGTAGCTGTTACGGCCCGTAAAAGTGAAGTGGAAACGTAGGGAAGCCGTAACGAGGAATATCGTTCCATAGCGGATCCGCAGAGGTTACATTATTCTCCCAAAGACTCCCTACGCGTCCACAACGCCAAGACGGATACTGTGTCTAGAGAGAAACTGTACTCACGATCATGCTCCGTGCAAGCTGCGTAGAAGAACAAACAGCAACAGTGAATGAGACAGCGTTATAAACGTTCGGCGCAGAGCCTTACATAAATACTCGGACATAAAAGAATGAGTTATTGACTAACGAGTTTGCCTTTCACGAATAACATCAAACATAAACAAGGCGTCCGACAAAGATCATGTCATCTAAATGCATGAGTGTTTACGTTCTTTAGATATTTGTAACATATGAAACCGTTCCAAGCATAACTTTACAGACACGAGAGATGCTTTAAACATACACGTATGCGAGTCGCATGTTGTGTTGGAGCAACAAGTATTAACGTGATTCTTTACTTTATACTCCTAAGTTATCAGGATGAAGGTGTCACAGAAACTTCAATTCTTAAAATAAATAGTACCTATTAAGGTGAGGTTGGTCAAGGCCGATTATTAAAATATCGATTCAAATTTTCTATTAAGGTAATTGTACAACTCCGTCACATTTTCACTAGTACTTTTATAAAGTTCGCACGATTCAAAAATGAATTCATATTCTTTAAAATCGGCCTCGGCCCAACATGCCCTATATAAATTTATGGGTATTGAGAGATGTCGATAAACTTTATGTGGTTATTTTACTAATCAAGTGTTAACTCATTGCTCAGTCTCAATGTTCCTATCTCCAAAACAAATCAAATTAAATAAATAAACTTGTATTTTATCAATTAAATGAAACATAAGCTCATAAGAAAATGCTATTTGGAATCGATAAGTAAATACTATTAATTTATTATTGATGGGTAATTCATTTTATAGTGAAATATTTTATATTAACCCTTTTGAGCCCATTTTACATGTGAATTTACTGGCCAATTGCATTATTTGAGATAAGACAGACAACACCGTTACCATCAGAAGGCGTGCCTACCGCTTATTGTGATAACAGATGATAGCATTCAGTGAAGAACTACTCTCCGGTTCGGGCGTTTTGATACATGTAACGTCGAGGCCCTCATGCATCGCGTTCATAACAGGACAGTTGTACAACCATGCACCATGTTTATTCTCCCTGAAGGTTACATTGCCACAATTGTCTCGCAGGATTGAAGAGATAATATAGCGTATGATAATGCGATGAGAGGTTTAGTGAACGGGCAGATAGAGTTTGTTGCATGATAGAGACGGCAACCGGGTTCGTGCAGATGTACAATTATAATGGCGATATGAGCGATGAGAAATCTCTCCCTGTCGGTGGGGAAGAAGATACGACCGCAGAAGATAATAGACCACATCAATATGACAAGCCGTTCCATGTCGACATTCAATAGAGGGTTCAGGGAGAGCACGTAGCCAGGCAGGCGTACGCGGTGCATATCACTTACAACGCATTGTGACGCCGACGGGACGGACAGGCTCGAGCCCGAGCCGCCTCGACCCCTGTACTGGTAGCCCTGCCAAAACCAAATAACCACCACCATCACTAAAACTTCGTGCCGATTGCCGTCACCTGCCTTACCAACCAATAACCAACGGCTGCCTCGCGCACTAGCATGTGCGTGCTATTCATGACTTAATAGCTCGTGGTTTTCAATTGAACTCCTGATTAATCTCAATTAACTACAATCTAATATCAAGCGAAACTGATATACGACATTAAAAGCATTGCTAAATGTGCAGTACTTACGGTAGGCGGCGACAAATTAACTGCTGACCCACGACGTTCTTGAGGGCCAATACTGGAATGGCGTCTCGTGGGCAATCCTGAGTTACCTCCTGGAGTGCCACCAGGGGACGATGCGCAAGAGGGAGCTATACGAATTTTGGGGGTCATTAGAGTGTTATCAGAGAGTCGACGGTTAGGAAATGCACTGGCCACACGTAAAAAGTTGTTATCAGCGGTTGTGGAGTTGCTCGATCCAAAGAACCATTGCCCAATCCCAGTACCTGAGGAAAGTTAACGTTATCAGTATCTATCTACTGTACTTTATAGTGGAATGATTCAGCCTGTCTAACTAATATTAGTCTTACTTTTGAAGCCACCACCAACACTTCCCGTGCCGATACTCTGTCCACCGATAGAATTTTTGCGTGCCATGTCTTCGGCGCTGGAGGTCTTGCGCTGCTCCACACGCAAATTGGGGATGTTGAAGGGTGGTACGTTCATATTGTCGGTGCTCATCTGGTGCCGCAGCGGACGATGCCGCTCGGGACTTGGCAAAGTCAGACTGTCCAGTTTCAACTTGTAGCGCTGGTTTTTGTCAATGTTGTCCAGCATATCATAGAGAATCTGAAATTAGTACTTAAGTTTTTGTCTACTTTTATTCATTTATGTTTGATAATATCGAAATTTAAGAGTCCTAGTCAAGTCGCTCAAGACCAATGGACCTATATGCTAGGCAATCATTTTTACAAACAGGACTACAAATACAGACAATTATAATTTATTTAACAGAACTGCCTTGTCATAGTAAGCAAATACCTCCATTAGGTTAGTGAATTGATCAACGTTCAATGCTGGATTGACAGTCTGCGGTGCAAGTGATGGGATCATCTTTGTTGCCATAACGTTCGTTGTTAAGCCGAATTTCCTCTCCAAGAGCATTGACTTGTAAAGCCCTGTAATCAAAACGGCAATCGTGATAAAATTGTTTAATGTTAGGAATATGAGACATAATCAGCTCAACAATTTCGCAAATGCAAAAATTTCGCAAGACATTGCGGTAAATGTTTCGCAGCGCAGTACTTAATTACACCCTATGAAGATGAAAATAGGAAGAAAAAGGTAAAAAGAATTACTTATTCAAATAGCAGTACATATGTGTAAATAAAAGTGTCGAAACCTTCGCTGAAAATTCCATCGATTGCGTAAGTACTTACGGACAACGCGGTTGATAATATCGGGATCGCTCAACCTCATGCTCAGAAGAGTGGGGATCACTTGTTCGAGAATATGATTTCTTTCCAATCTAACTAAAATTTTTTCATAAAATCCGAGGATTAGGCTAATTATTTTAACATCACTCTGATTTTTTTCCAATAGCACTTTAACCTTTCCCAGCACAATGCCATGGAGTGCCTTATCCTCGATGTAATCGGATACGTTCTGCATTGCAATCAGAGACGAAGTCTGTGAACAAGCATAGGTATAAGTTTGAATTAGTAAATACGGTGACAGAGAAAAAGAATTAGCTATACATTTAGCTAACCTGTATTTGATTAGTGTTGTTATCCAAAGCTGTATAGAGCATAGGCATGATCTCATTGTTCACCTCATCCTTTTTGCATTTCTTTAAAATTATGTGCAAATTTTCTAAGACCGTGACAGAGGCCTGTACACTCTTCGGGGAATTCATCAGGTTCCTGAAAAAATGCCTTGGATTTTACCCATAGTTATACTAATCATTTGTAGCTCAAGGTTACAGAGCGAAATATTGGTGTATTTATTTACTTGAGGGTGGGAAGAACATAGTGGCTGAATTCGTCAGGGGTGGCTTCGTTGGTGAGCCAGATGATGGGCTGCAGCACGGCCGCCAAGACCTCGGCCGTGCGCACCTCCAGCTGCAGCGCCGGCCACACCAGCTGCCAGCGCAGTTTCTGAAACCGAGTTCAACTCGCTATCCTTTAATCACTATAAGTAAGTACTGCCTAACCATAACCAGTCGACCCCGGATCAGGCTTAATAAATATGCATGAAGTTCCACTTGTGTGTGAAAAAAATTTTGCTTTGATAACTTTACCCGCTTTTCACCTCCATTGTATTCGTAACTTTTCTGTTGCAAGTTTTCTTTGTTACTCGGACGAAACTAAACAAAGGACGAGTTTCTTTTCTTACAGTTCTCACACATTCTCATACTTATAATATAGGTATTTTTAGGAAGTACTACCTAAAAAAAATCGTATAGTTAAATATGTCGCTCCGTTCATATATTTTTCTTTTAGATTACCTATATTTTTTGGTAAGTATCTACAACTTATATACACGGTGTTTTTTTTTATTTGCGTTAATTTCGAGGGTGCATTCCTGAGCTTAAATTAAGTAACTTTCTCAAAGATACCGATATTCTAACTAACTCCATTTCGGAGATAATCAATCATAAATTTTTATATTATAAGGCCCTTACGAGCGTGTACACTTGCTTTAGGACCTGTTTACTTATTAGTTAGTGTTTAGTGCGAGTTCATACATTTGCTACTAAACGTACGTACTATCTCGGACGATCGATGTTAGAAATGACATTGATATGTCACAGTTTTCAATTGTTTGGTTGAGTTAAATGTAATGCCCGTGTTACAACAACGCTATATGCAACATTTAGTTACTTTTTATAAAAATAAAAATAGTAAAAAAAAAAACAAAAAAAAATATTTTTTTTGAAAATTAACTATGCCGTTTAGTTTCCTTAAACGTACTTACCGAAACCCCGGAGTTAACGCAATTCAATAAAAACACGGTGTATAACTAATTTGTCTTGAGTTGTGTTTGCGTGAGAGTTGAGTTTTAATATTTTGTTTGTGTACATATACGATGTATGAAATTATTATGATCAAAAAAAATATTATATATTTTGCTCCAGGATTTGGCCCAAGATTCGACAAGCGCATGCTCAGGACTTGAGCCAATTATCCCTGATATAGTTTGATGACCTTTTTTACCCACACTGATATGCCCCCCCCTGCATAGCTATGGAGGTAATAGGTTTGCTAATTGTAAAAAAATGTTTGTGTTACAAGGAACAAAGTTGTGATTTAACTCTTGGTGCTAATATTGATATACAAGCAAGCGAAATATTTCCATACAATTAAACCACTAGCGTAGAGGGTTTCAAGGCACGAGGATTTCAAAAACTTTGCTACCGAGTGAAACACAATTTTCAAACAAACGCAAGAAAAATACTTCTGTAGATCATTACAAATCAAAATTAAATATTTGTCATTCAAAATCATCATTTAAAAGTCAACCCCACCTGCGAACTCGAAACAAGTCAACATTTGCATAGTTCTTTGCTACTCTTGTGGATAAAAAAACAACTTTCTCCTCAGTTTTTGAAGGAAGAAGAGAAGAGGTGAAACTCTATTTTAAGAGTTATCGAAACTTCTTATGAATGTTTGTCTGAAGAACTAACGTCAGTTTACTCTATACTCTATCCTATCTATTGTTTTGAAAGTATTGTACGCATCCGAATGCCTCCTGATTATGTTACAATAAGTATATTACGCTAGGTTCACAACCATTCTTGCTTCGAGTTCCATATGGTCGGATGTAAAAAAGTGGCTAAGTGCGAGTCGGACTCGGCCATGAAGGGGAACCCTTATTAAGGGGAAAGATTATTTATATATCAAGCATCATAAACATAACACTGTATCGGTCCGGTCCAACCATACCTTGGCTGAACATTACAGCTGCATACGCAACAAGCGCCAACGGTAGCTACATGTACTAAAAGGCAATGACAGACCAGACTAATATCGAGCGTCCATTAGATCAATTTACAAGAATTTTATATTATCAAAACAGCATCAGAGGAAGACGAATACTAACATAATAATACTCAAACAAGTATGGCATAACAGGAATGGTGAACTATTGCTATGCAGAAGGAACAAAAACTTTACGTGTCCATCTCCACCATCTCCACGTCTCTCTTGTAGCTTATCGGCGATATTACGTACTCCGAGAGGCTACCACGAACGTACTCGTTACGTATCTTGTTGAGTCTCATTACTCCGCACATCCCCCGAAGCATCTTCATTTCAGCGACTTGGACAGACAAGGACATGACTCTGCGTCATGTGCCATGTTTCACTCTCATAGATTATAACCGGTCTTATTATGCTCTTATAGACAAGGCCCTTAAGCTTCACGGACATCCTCCGATCACAAGTAACGCTAAGGTTCTCTATTTATAACGGTTACGTTAAAATGTAATTTTGGACGGATGTTCATGTCCGACGTTATGGAATTCGTGCCGAGCATTGTCATTTGCAAAAACTCTGACCAAAACCATAAAACCCTACATTAAAGTTGTCTCGATAGAAAAAAAAATTACGAAAACAATGTGCTACAGCAAAAAAAGTGGTAGAAACGACGTGCCTATACTTAATTAATGATTGATTGCTCGGTTACATTGTAAAATGTTTTTGTTTTCACTGTATAAGTGTTCACAAAGTTTACGGCAGCTGGATTGAGTAATTAAAAAGTTAAAATATACCGTGATCAATTTTACCTTTCTCACGAAATGAAAAATGCTGGGGTACTTATAGGTTGAGATTATACTTTGTTAATTAGTTTCCTTTTGACAAAAATATTTGTGAGTGAAGTTTCAGAGCATTTTTAGGGAAGGGAATGCGCTATACTTACGCAACGGCAACTTTTTATTATATTCTGGAGAATTTTCGTACCTTTGGTATGTATGGAAGCGCGTCGATGAGAGTTTGCCTGTAGAAGTTGCTTTTTGAGTTGGGGTCCTTCATGGTTATCACATCAAGGAACTGCATGGCTTGGATAGCGACTTCGCTTTGGCATCTATTAACAATCAATAATTGTTGAAATACTGAATGTGATAATAAATAAATATAAATCACGCTACTAAATGCAAAATCATCTTACAAAACAAAATCTAAAAAACCCTAACAATATACATATATCAATAATCAATACATACTCGTACTTCGAAATCGATTTTTCATGCTGCAAAAGATTTCGTTTGAATAAATCTAATCGGCATAAAAACCGTATGCGACAGTGGAAGGCCAGTTTGAATTTAAAATTAACTGTAAACAATTAAATGAGTTTTCGCCTAGGTTCACACGCCGTTAATTTTTCCGTATACCGTATATGGGATTTTATCGTATATCGAAGTCACAGCACATTTTGTATGGCAGCTTTCAAAATCGTTTACACTGCGTCTGTGAGGGAAAGCCGTCTGACCGTGTGCACGTAGCCTTAGTATCACGATGTTAACGGAATTAAAGCAAGCATCGAGTGTAATTAAATGTAAGCTAGTTTAATCATGAGGGAATGATTGGAAATCTTACTTGAAGTATTTGATGAGAGGTAGCAGCTGTGTGGTGGGACGCGGGTGCGGGTCGCGGGAGAGCAACCGCTGCACTGCCTCCTGGAGCGCGGCAGGCACTCGCGGCAACACGGCGCTTACTTGCTCGTCCAACTGATAACAAACAATAACAATACAGAACCAGCCTTAGGGCTGGTTGCACCGTGTAAACTAAACGCACCAATCTACGACAAAATAAATGTGAATACGACGATGGTAACTTTACATTTGTCATGCATGGTTGTGTTTATACAATAGAGAACTTTTCATACAAGTAGTTACAAGAAAATTTGAACGCTGATGTTGACGAACAATTTGGTGCTCCTGCCACTCTTTATGTCAAAGTTCAGTTTACATACAGGTCGTAGCCATGAGAAAGGAATTATAAAATCCTGCGTTTCAATAGAGGGTATCATTGCAATGTTCTGCCGCCAGATTGCAGCACTAGAACATATTGTAAACCATAAAGTTATACATAGGTACTATGTCAGTTTCTTGAGAACTTTTCACTGTGACATTCACATCCATCAATGTAGTAGAAACATGAAAATCGAAACTTCGTTATCTGCTTCCCTTCCGCTCGAATTTGCAAATTTTGATTTTTTTTTCGCGGTAGGCCCTCAATATGTGCTAGTAGCGCACTTTGCGCAGAGTTTTGTGTAATATTCCCTATTATTACAAAATAGTATAAATAATTAAATCAATATGCAACGATAATCATATTTATAACTACCTAAATTTAGTTAACCTTGAGACAGTTTTCTTATTTCAATAGCCATAGTTTACGCTGAACTAAAAATGTTTGCTTCGCTGGTATTGTCGTACTATTAAAACAAATAAGTGCATCTTCTGCGCAGAACTTCACACTTTCTTTTTTATCTTTATGCTCAAATAGCACGCACGCACTGTTTTGGAGTGGAAGTGTAGCAATCTCTACAGCTTTCGGAGCAATGGGATATTTTTGCTGAACATACATATATCGTCGTCCATTGGTCCATTGGACAACCTCTATAACCTGATAAGTACTCACGAATTCGATTTGCTTGACGTAAAGCATGGGGTTGTTGTTGGCCTGTATAAGAGGTTTTCCGGAGTTGAATACCGCGCAGATCACCAGCCCAAGTGAGAACATGTCCGACAAGATGTTGCAGTTGCCGTTCGTCTGCACCTCAGGAGCTGCGCAGAGGAAACAAGCTGAATAAAAGAATGTTATAGGACCTGGCAATGAATAGTGGTTTATGAGATGTTTAGTTAAATCACTGCTTTATCTACACATATACTCGAATTTTAAGTTCTCTATGATGTGTTCAAGAACCGCATGTTACGACCGGAATTGCGGCATCGTTGCTCTGTATCGCGGATATCAGGTGACATTAAGCACTCGAATCGAACCTATATTCAAAATAATTGTGTAATATGAAATAATAATTGTACAATATATTATGCTATTTGTGCACGCTGTTTGTACCCAATACATATAAATAAGTTGTACTTATAATCTTTGATTTAGCAGTTTTCATACGATAATATACAACAGTCTTGTATGAACGAGACATAAGTATAAAATCATTGATCTATCACACTTACAGCTTAAAATCATAGCTGTAGCGTGTCCCTATAAGTACTTTGTCCCTAATTACCTGTTTATGCCGTAAGGCTGATTAATTTTCGAAGTAAACAAAAACTCTAATAGCATCTAAAACTCTAAATACTCTGTGTTTTTATTAGCAATGAATTTAGACTACGGGTTAATTGAGCCTTAATCATTACAAATGAAGTCTAGAATGATTCGATCTATTTATTCCGTTCAAGATGTATTCTTCTAATACCTGTCATAAGGAACCTATAAACTGCTTGTATTTAATAATAATAATTTAGAAAAGCACTATATATAACTCGGTCGGAATAGAATTTGCAGGCTTCGTGATAAATTAAACGGACTCCCAAGGTCGGCCCTTTCCTGCATATCGTCGCTATAATTACTCAAACTTGATATCTGTATCTGAAATACGTATATCTAATTTATAGATACGAGGTTGAGTAAGTATAGCGACGATATTTGTTACTTCGACGATGCGAGTATTTGTTACTTCGACAATAAGTAATATTATACTATTATTGCATTGCTAAAAATAATTTTCATTTAAATCACGTGAAGTTTAAGGCGACTATCGACAGCGTGTTAAACTACACATATGTATTTATGTGTACAGTTTACGTGGTGCATTATGTGCATTTCCAAGAAAAGTATTATTTAGAATGTGAGTTTCGATTAATTTCTTAGTGTACATCGGATACGGTTAATTAAGTAGTTGAATTACGGATGACTCCGCCCGCGTATGCTTTCTATAAAACTGAAGTGTCGGAGGCCTCGGCCCGGGCCCTGGTAACTGTCCGAATGCAGTTTCATCACTTTTTATCTAATTTGCATACTCCGGACTTTTGGGTGTGATGATTTCGTGTGTTTATAGCTATGTTTATTGGAAAGTACATAGTTACAAAACTATTTATAAAAATTAGGTAGTAAGCTCCAAACAGGCTTTATTTAAAATAACAATATACACAATGTATGTAAACAGTTTTCGCCTATAAAACCTAATACAATTTCCCGGGGCATCGTCCCCTGGACGCTTACTGCATTTCTCCGTTGGATTGCCAGACTTAGCCGCTAAGCGAATTATTCCCCCGCTAATTTGAACAACATTTTTGAACATGGGCTACAATTAACAAATATGACTGTCTATAATAAAAACTATATAATTGTAGATTCAGAAGAACAATCATTTTTTTATATGGTGAGTAAATCGTTGAAGTATATATAAAGGAAAATCATTGTACCTTTCTTTATTTCAGTAAAGTTTATTTTCAAGACTGTGTCTACCTACCCATGGAAAAAGAAACATGCGAGTATTTATTTTAACAGAAAGCGTATCTTTTCTCCACATTGCACGAGTAAACATATTAAAAGCTTACTGCCGGTGGCACGCTTTGTTCGTCGTGTGAACTACGCCCAATCCAAGTGTTTTTTTAACCGACTTTCAAAAAAGGAGGAGGTTATCAAAACGAAAGTATTTATTTCTGTATGTTTGTTACCTCAGAACTCCGTCATAACTGAACGAATACTTTTTTAAAAAAGTATGTATACTATGCAAGGTGCACCTTGTACGAGGAATCCAACAGATTTTAACCACGTATTTTTGAGGTAAAAATGTTACGAGTTTAGTTAATTTTAAACAAAATTTTTTAAAGTGGCTTTAATTCTGAAACTAGTCGAATTCCAAAAAAGTTTACGGGACATTTTAGTCTTTAAATATGATCACGAAAATACTGTTAAAATCTCTCACGGGCATTGTGTATAGTTCCATGAGGAATTGAAGGAGCTCCTCAAACGTTACAGGCGATTATTGTATTTTTGTCATATAGCGATTTTTGTATTTTTGTAATTTTTGTAGTTTAAGAAATCAAACATTCACGAATGCAAGTGAAGTGGTGATGAAACTGGAATGGAATTCTTCAATGACGCGTATCTCACGTGTTTTGCGAATTGTCTTCTTCATTGAGTTTGTTAAGCAGGTAAGGCTCTAAGACACATTTGTCACGGTGCAGTTCTGATGATAGGTTCTATGAGAAATTGAGAGCTCTTCAAATCTTTTAATCTGGAGAATGCTCATAACAATAAAACTAAAGAGTTACTAATAAAACCTTTTTTAAAATAGATAAATAAAATATCAATTTTATGTGCACTAGCAACTAATATGTTTGACGTCGGTACCAAGCCAAATAGTTACAATATCGGTCACCAACACCCTTAAATAACTAACGGACAGCTTACTTTCTTTCTTATCACAGCAGGTTTTGCATTCGGTTGGACAGTGCGTTGACGCTTTAAGATTTGTCTTGGTACCAACTTCAAACATATCTGTTGCTAGCGTATATAAAAGGGGTAGTATTTTATTTAGTCGTTTTTGAAGTCCGGGTTGCTTTTTATATGTAACATTTTATGTAGTAATAATTTAAATGTAGCCTTAAAATGAAAAAACCTAACACATAACATGACATATTTCTCCTCTTTAATAATCTAGTTGCTCTGTGAGCTGTAACGAGCCCCCATGATGCAGTGTCTCCCGCATTCTTACTGTAGAGCTTCAGGCAGTAGTCTCTCCACCCTTCCAACACACGGCCTTTGTCTTGTTCTTGTACTGCAGGGATTCCCTTCTCATCACGAAAACCCATGTTTTGGATTTGTCATCTTTGGCAAGTGTTTTTAATATTCTAATATGTAGGATGATTTATCACACAGTAGACCCATCCTATCGCTACAGTTCCTCATATTTACATTCTTATGACTCCTAATTCGACAGACTACTCAAATTAATGTACAGTCTAATCTCGTCACAATAAGCGTGGGTAGGTAACGAAAAAGAGGATATTTAGTAAAAAATGAATATCTTCGCTGCACAAACTTTCGTTTAGCTAAGATGGCCTATCCATGTTTAAAATAATTCTCACCAAAAGGTTTTACTAAGTTACAGGTTAACTATGTTTTAGACAAGTTA
Source organism: Cydia pomonella (assembly GCF_033807575.1). Taxonomy (NCBI): domain Eukaryota; kingdom Metazoa; phylum Arthropoda; class Insecta; order Lepidoptera; family Tortricidae; genus Cydia; species Cydia pomonella. Next base: position 12,020,801 of record NC_084703.1, on the reverse strand, counting down.
TTTTTAATTATGTCGCACTTGGAGTATAGTAGAAGTTCCGCGATAGGTAGGTAGTTGTTAAAACTTTGACGATCTCATGCGGCGTTCTGCACATGCCGTTAGGTACATAAAACAAAAACTTCCTAGACTCGCGCGAGGTTATCTAGTTTTAACTCCACTTTGAGGAATACAGACTCATATTTATTTAGGTCAGCTAAAAATCATAAATTACATTTTTAGATACTTATTACGAACCACCAAAAGAATCGGCGTCTAGAGAAAAATCAATTACTAAAAACTTTCCATTCCCCTTAAGGTCGCGGAAGAGCAAGCTACTTCTATGCCACTGCCACAATTTTTTTTCAATGTACGATTATGCATAAGAGAGGAAACAGTAAGAGATAACGTGCTTTCTCACCATAGATATAAGAAATAAGGAGATTTATAACGAAGCATAATTTCAACGAGTCTCGCTGTCTCCAACTGTCCCCCACCACATCAATCATCATTAAAGGCGTGGCCAGACAACCAACTCACGCGCTGTGATTGGCCAAACCACGCGGTGTAGGAGCCTCGAGCGGCGGCACTAGAGTGAGGACAATTCGATAGAGCTATCGATATTTTACATGTTCTGAACATGACCTTACTTACAGTTTTGACATTTTTGTTTTAAGTAATAATTGCCATAGACTTAATTTATATTCCTTTAAATTTTTGACCTTATTTACGAGCTAAGAATTTTAAGGCACGTGTAAGGTATATTAGTTGATCCATAAGTTCTCTCACAAAGGTTTTTACTGATAAAATGTAATACAAAGCTTTTAATTAAAAGAAAACATGTACCATGATGCGAAAGCTTGTTTATGCTTAACTAATTAAATTGGTTTAAATTTTAGTCATTATTTGATGTAATGTTTGTTTAAATTATTTACTTTGGGATAGTCGTTAGACGCGAGCGCTTCATTAAAAAAATAGTTTCAGTTTATTATAGCATATTTCGTCACCAATTGAAAGCAATTCCAGCATGTTACATAGAGTTGTGAAAAATTGCGAAAGCAAGTTATAGTAAATTATATTGTAAGTATAATGCACCATTAAATAAGCTTTTAAATCATATGTACGAATAATAAGGAAAGAGTAATCATAATAATCAGTAAAAATCTTTCTGATAGAACTTTTGGATCGACTAAGTATACAATATACTATTATTTTAAACATATTTATATTCTTTCGTTAAATAAATGAGGCGAAGAGTAACTGGAAACATTTTTCTTGAAAATGATCCGAACAAATAACACTTTTCTCGCTCGTAAACCAGTAAGGGCCCTCTACCTGTAGCATCTATCCATTTTTCTTTAATACTGGGATTTTTCGGGAAACTGAAAAAAATTGCAATCATGAACATATTTGATTATACCTAGTGCAGTTATTCGAATCGTTGCTAAGAACCTGAATAAAATATATTATAGGTATAAACTATAATGTTATAAATAAATTGTACTTAATTAAATCAGTTTATTTTTTGGCTTACCTATTCGATTTTTAATCCAAATTAATGAGTATTAAATTAAACATTAGGTGCATATAAAATAATTGTAAAATTTTACTTGAAAAATAATTACTTTCATACACACTATATCCAAACATTTTTATCGATAATCTTTGAGGATCACGAGCACCACTCTACTTCGCGGCGCAATGAAGGGAGCGGTTGGCGGTCGTACCAAGAAACAATAATGCCCCTGTGAATATCGTTAGCGGTTTAATGCATTGCGCCGTTGTTAAGGACACTACAAATAGTTTTCCATGCCAAAGCGTCAATGTAGGATGCATAGACAAATTGCCACGCGTTTGTATGACAACATGGTCTGACTCAGAAAAATCATATGTCACTGGATTTATTTGTTAAAATGTTTGGTTTTATTGACTAATACGTGAAAAAAAATGTACTCACATGTGGTATGTAACTCCATGATCTTTATAGTTTTTGGATGCACTCCTATTTCGACACAAAATAACGCTATAATTCGGCATTTCAATAAAATTGACGCGCACATTGTTCAATGACAGCTAATTTGCTACTGTCTTACGGCGGGCCGGTATGGCCACGATGTGGCCATGTCGCGGCGACACGCGTCACGCCTCCGTCAGCCATCTAGTACTTTCTATGATCTGAGTTTCTCACCAAATCCACTTTAACAGAAGCAACTGACTGCACTGGAGGAAATATTTGCATTACAGTAAAAAATATTTTGTTACTGCTAACACAATAAATTAATACTTTACAAAAACACTAGAAAAACACGCTTTGTTTATGGTGTAGGTTGCATGGTGGTTTGTTATAACCTTGAAACCTGATCGTGTTCAAAGTCCATTACGTGATCTTTCTCACAAGTGCAAACACGACTATGATACGATATTCCACCATGGAATGCCAGTGCTTATCTTCCGGCTTAATCATCAGACCTTGAAATCTAATCGTGGTCAAAGTTCATTACAATACTTTTCTAACAAATCCAAACACAGCTATGATACGATGTTCCATCATAAAGTTCCAATTCATATCTTCCGGCTCCATCATCAGATCAGTTTGACAGTACCATATGATTGTCTTGTCAACAGAACTATATACACCTGCCAATTTTCATAACGCTACGATCCTTGGAAGATGGTTAAATTAGTTTCCTTAGATTCCATTACATAGTTACATATAGGTCGACTTAATAAAAGCGTGTTAAACATTGGGACTTGCAATCTATGTTATACAACCCAACAGGTTTGTAACAACAATATCGGTTTCAGGTTCTATATCTTTATTTAAGTTCAGTTAATTTATTAAATTACTTAATGAGTTCAGATAATTAATTTTTTAAGGTCAGGAGTACAGCTTTATGCGGATAAGGGTTCACTTAGCTTAATACTTTACGTTTATCTACAGGAAAGACGTGAACTTAATTGTTGTGTGAGACCCACATTGCCAACGTTAACGCTCTGTAGCTGTATTCGAATTATTACGATAATAAAAAAGCATTTATCCTGAAAGCTTTTTGGTCCCATAAATTCAAATAGCTCCAGGGTTTCAAATCACGCGACAGTAGGCTCCACTTAAATTAGTATCAATACTTTTTTGCAGGTTATTATTTTACATTTTTAAAACCTAGTAACTCCTTGTTTAACTGCTCCCTCACTACTAATTTCGAACCTAAATACAACCACCCACTCCCCTCAATATTGTTCAGTCCATTATTATCATAGCGGAAGGGTATGGTGGTATTCTGGCTTTACTTGTTAACAGGTCGTTGTTATGGAACTAGAGGTAGGGCTTTATTATTTTAAGCCAGCCATTGCTACGAGTAGTTTACGGTACATGTCTAATCGTAATGCTGAAAGGTTATCGTAAACCTTTTATATTCAGTCAAATGTAAGAGTATTTCATTCAATCGTGGCATAACATATACAGGGTGACCTTAGCCATTGGACAAACCCTGAAATCCCACGTAGGGTTACTTCTCAGGAATGCTCTGACGTTAATTTTTTTTTTAATTAGATAAAAAAAAAATTTCGAACAAAAGTTATTTGTAATAATCGACAACAAAAAGAAACATACTGTGTTAATCTTTGGCAGTGTTTTTGACAATTTGTTCGAAATATTTGATAATGATGACATTTTTCAAGAGTCAGAAGCTTTATTAGTGTCATAAATAAAAAGATAATCAAAAAGGTCGAAGAAGGTTCCATACTATTCTTTGAGGATATTACCTTAGGAGCTACTAACACACACAGGCTGCTCCAAAGTAAAAAATGGTAATTTGTTAATTTCTTCGAAACCGCTACACCGGTTGTTATGATACTTTGTACACTGGTTCTAAATACCCTAATGCATATGTACATTTCGGCTTTGTCCAATGGCTGGGGACACACTGTATAGGGCTTTACAAGCATGCCCCGATATGATTATGTATAATTTAATTAATTAAACAAACGCAATATACTTACTCAATCCATTTGAATTTTTACGATATAATCTGATATTTCTAACAACTTAAACAGTTACAACAACTTTTAAAAATACTTTTTATGGTCATTAGATTTATAGCTTAGCGTTCCGCCGCGCCATTAAGGCTAATTCTGGTGTAAGAATTTGTTAAAGTTTTGATTTGGTTATGTTACGACCTTGACACGACTCACAGTGTATCTCACGCGCACCAATAAATGCAAGCGAGATGCCTAATGATAATGACACTATTCCTTAGCGCTGTGCACTTCACGCACATCAATCAGCGTGAGCGTGCGTCAACTTCGTATCATAATTCATAATAAGATCAAAACCTTAACAAAATGTTAACGTGGATTTGCTCGTACATTTAATAACTCTCTTGATGTATAGGTACTTATTATTTACTCGTACTACATCGATTCTCTGCACTTAAATCATCGATACTTGCTTAATGTGGTTCTTCGCTAAAGCAAAAAGCGACTCCAAAAAATTAATTACTAATGTTATAAAAAACCCCATTTGAAAAATGTAAAGTACTAAGTACAAATAATAAGTACATGTTTTTGGAAAATTTAAGGATTAATATGAATTAGTACATTTATTTCGTAAAAACTAGTCTATTTAAAGGGTTCCTTGTCACTTCGATATCTGTCAAGTCAGTCTAGACTAGGTCCCATATTGGCGACATAACCATCAACAAGGCGTTATGCACTGAAACACAATAAAAAAACGATTTTTTTTAAATTGGTATTAACTCTGAAACTAGGTAAATTAAAAAAATACACATATCAACGAGTTTACGGTTTAGTGAGATTGGAAGGTCGCCCTTCATTAGCTCCTTCATGGACCAGTAGCTCTTCCAGGCATTTTGAACACGGCGCTCAACCTCCTTGTCTTGCCTGTCACTGAAAGAGACTAACTAGCCCAAGTACTCGTATATATACTTGTTGACATATTGTATAATCTGCCCGTTTACCTCAACTCTAATACGTTTCGTGCTATTAGTCATGACCTGAATTAAATTATTTATATTTATTTCTTTATATGAGCCTAGAGGGTCCCACTGCTGGGCAAAGGCCTCCTCCCTTTCCACGTATCCCGGTCATGACTTGTCTCCTACCAGTTCCTGTAGGAGGCGTCAAGGTCATCTCGCCAACGCCGTCGAGGTTTGCCGCGACCTCGAATCCGATTTTGTGGGGCGGTGGTTGATTTAGCCCATAAGTCATCTGGCATACGGCAAACTTGTCCTGCCCAGTCCTACTTCAGCTTGGCGGCTGTTTCAGCCAGGTTAGCTTTTTGGGTTTTGGAGCGTAGTATAGTGTCTCTGATGCGATCGGTCAACATCACGCCGAGAATACTACGCTCCGTGGCGTGTTGGCAAACCTTGAGGGTGGATTTCTGAACTTTTAACACCACTTTTCTGTACTCCGTACGTCAGGATGGCAAAAATACACACGTCCATGAGCTTTCGTTTTAGACATAAAGGAAAATCTCCCTTCATTTGCTCTTTCATAAGACCAATAGCTCTTCCAGGCACTTCCGGTTCGCCTTGCGACTTCCTTGTCCTGTCGTGCCTGGAAAGAGACTATTTGACCCAGGTATATGTATTCTTGGACATATGACATTTCTTCTCCATCCACTACCACGTTTCTTTTTCGACTGTTAGTCATGAGCTTGGTCTTTGACATATTCATCATTCATCCTACCTCAAGTCTTGCCCTGCTTAAGTCTTGTAGTATCACCAAGCTCTGTGGCTGAAGACGAAAACATTACTACGTCGTCGGCGAAACGTAGATTTGTTAATCACCGTCCACCGACGTCGATACCCCCCCTAATCTCCCATCCAGCCGCCAGCTTCCTGAATATTTGTTCGAGGGTACTAGTGAACAGCTTAGGTGATAGCGGGTCACCTTGCTTGACACCCTTCTTTATATCGAATGCCCGGGAGACTGTAGTTTTAAACAGACAGTACTTGATGCGTAGATGTTGTTGATGAGATGTATGTACGTGGGTTCTATATCTTGTTCTTGTAGCGCGGTAAATATAGATGAATGAGTTAAACTATCGAAAGCCTTGGAGAAATCTACAAAGGCCGAATAAAGAGGAATTCGATGATCTGGTTTATTGTGTGCAAGTGGTCCGTGGTAGAAAGACCAGGCCGATCCCAGGCTTACTTGAATAATAAAAATTAAAAAATAAAATTAAAATTACAGTTCATTCAATTATCCAAGCTGAGTAAATTCCTCATATTATTCATCATAGTCGTATTTACCATAGGTAGGTAGGTTGTCATAAGCAACCTCACTTATTTTCTTACATTAGGGAACTCCTGTACGTAAAAAAATTAACATAAGACCTACCTTACCTAATGTTTATCAAAAGTTTCCATAAAATCTATATTATTAGGTATTCTCATATGGCACACTTGGCAAAGTAAGTAAGGTAAGTATATCCTAGGTTAATTTTATTATGTACGGGAGTACCCTAATGTAAGAAAATAAAGTACAACAATGTGTGTGATGAATATAATATAAAAAAATCTCCGTTATCTAATACATTTCCAATCCTATCTCGATACGTCATTAGCATACCTACTCCAGAATAGGTATATATAGTGTTCAACTGATGTGGTATTTGCATTTTAAATCACGTACGGGACTCTACACGAGTATTTCTGTATTCAAATTGTATTTTGCTATGATGCGTCTGGGGACGGACACGTGTAATACTGAGTAAATGTTTACTCTTTGGACAACATATTCCTTGAAAAGTAAAAGTTTACAACTGTATCCTTACTAAGGTATTTTTCATAGAAAAAAAAACATTATTATTCGATGTAGCTTCAAGCAATAACTTTTTGCGCAACGGTAATATGGATTCGTACTTTTTTACTTTAAAAGTCTACAAAGTTACTGCTAGAGAATGTCTTGTACGTTACGATTTTTTGATAAATATATATAAATAACTAATAATAACTAAATATATATAATATGTATATATTTGATTAACACTTAATGTAATAAGTATATGGGTTGAAAGTACTCCTTTTCCGAACCTTTGTTCGGAACAATATTTTGTTCTAGTTAAAAGGGATAAAAGACGATACCGTAAATCAATGCATAATCACATAATAGGCAGGGGGTCAATTCCATCGATACCACCATAAGTAATGCGTCGATAGCGGCCGATGGCCGACTGCCACCGAATGAAGGAACAGTCTTTTTGGTGAGGCGTTTACACTCATTTTGTATTTAATTGGATTTTAGCAATGGTTGATATTTTTGCATACGCCCAGGTGATCAGTTCTGTTACACCACCCATAACAAAAGTATGTTACATTAGGAGAGTCATGTAATAGTGATGAGGAAACTGGAGGACACAATTATTTTGTTGTTTATTAAATATGTAAGAAATGAATGGAACTGCAGTAGATAACTTTATAAAATAGGGTATTTGACTATTTGTCAAATCAATTTCTATTTTCGAACTTTCAGAACGATTTACGATTATGAAATTTATATGAAACACTAGCAAATGACGTCATCGTCACTCCAACCTTTTTAGTTCTATACAATTTATAAAATAAAAATGGTACCTAAAATAACTGTTGTCTACGTTTTTCTATTAATGTTCTGGTGCTTTATATTCATGCATCGTATGAAATAATTAATTTTAAATACAGCCGGTATACTTATCCACAATATTTCTGCCAGCCAGAGTAGCAGTTAGCGGATGTTGAGAGAGGGTTCAATGTATATGGGAAGAAGCGAAAACTAGCTGTCACCGTAACCACTTAGTTTTAATGTACGATTAACAATGTGTAACCAGGGTTGCTGTGGCCATGTCGATAAACTTAATAAAGTCAAATCGATGAATTTTACTTGAAGGGATTAACTATACCTAAAATGAACTGAAAACGCTTTTATTCATTATCGTGGTTACCAGGTCACGATTTTATTGATTAGAAAGTTCGGATTTTTAATCACATTACATAAATAGTTACTAAAATATGTTTTCCGCAAGAATTGAGATAGGTATTTTATTATATTATAAAATATTTATTATCCATTAGAATATGTATGATGTTTATTTTTAGTGATGATGTCGAAGCTTCAATAAATCACTATTCCGTTCCGCTGTGTAGCGCTTATCGATATATAACATGAATAATATCGACCAGTCCTCATCTCTTAAAACTCACAAATACACATTTTACGTACACATACACAGCAGCAGTGTAACTACCAAAATGGCTAAGGCTTGAGTATTCAATGTTGTATTGAGAACAGACAACGCTGGGGCCTTGGTTCATTGTATAAGTTATATTTCAATAAACAATTAGTATTTAAATAGGCAATTTCAATACCATAGACAATGCGTCATCTGGATCCGTTGTTTCAAACCAATTAACGACCAGCCGCGGCGCGCCCTGACTATAGATAGAAGCTTAGATACAGATGCAAATTGGTTACTTGACACATGCTGAATATTATAACAAAATTTAGCTAAATGGATAGATAATGAGCCATCCATTATAAAAAAAAGTGAAATTTAAAAATATATATTGAGATTATAAAAAAATACAAGGCACCTAAGTCTCAAAAAAAAACTTTCACAAAGAAACAAGCAAATCATCATTCGATTCCTTATATTTGATTGAAAAATAAATTGTATGACAACTTTATACATAAACGCAATATTTCAGGGTAATAATAGCAACTTTCATGATCTTCCATACATTTAGGACAGACTAGTTAGACGCGTTTCAATCGTCGAGTGCGAGCGTCAGACTTTAACTCTAATTTCTGACCTATGAGTTACTGACATGCCATGAGTCATATATAGATATTTGATCTATAGGAAAATCAGAATCGATTGACATTATTTACATAAAACTGTCAAGTAGCCAATTGTAAGACCCTGTAGACACTCCGAGAAAACTAAATTCAAAGAACACGCATGGACAGTCTACGTTACGATGCCAGGCTCAGCTGTGCAAGTATAGTTTCTAGTTAGTCTAGCTTTTAAATTTATCAACCGCCAAACTGTTTTAGGAATGATTTGACTATGACAAATACTTACAGAAAAAATCTTAATATCGGATCTTAACAGCTTTAGTTGTAAATTGGCCGAATAGTAAATTAACAATTTTTTTAGATTGTGATTCTATCGACACATGTTTTTTTTTTAACTTATGTCATCCTGGGTGCAAGATATAATTGATAAGTTCGTGCCATGGCTTTTATCTTCAGCAACACTTATAGCCTCGCATCACCTCAGTATAATAGTACGAAACTCTTTCGATGAACCTTCGAGATCATTTTCAATTTGGTAGTGTTGTACAATATTTCGCAGACAAAGTAACAGGCAAATAAAGCTAATTAATATTCAATTAAAAGCCTCATAAAGCAAAACATTGCTACATTACCCCTATCATTACAGTACACTTACCCAAATAGTCAAGATTTGGCTGGGCAATCTTGGCCACTTTGATAGACCACGGCGCAACTGTCAGCATCTCTGTAGGGTCATCTCCAAGAATATTTTCTGAAACAAAAATATAGTTACATATGAAATGTATTTTTCTTAAACTTGCTATGAAATGATGACATGCCTTACGTCAAATTAGGAAATACTACATATCAGGTGTGATGAGTGAAGATGATATGTAAAGCAACCTTCTTTTGTTTTTTAACGTCAAATTGTGACACAACGTCTTGGCATTCAACCATCAACAAATAATATTTTTCAGTACGGAAGGTGGAGGAAAGGAACGAAATCTCCGTGTACCAAAAAGTGTCATCAAAAAACTTTAAATAGGTGGCGCTACAATACCAAGAGTACTTGAACAAAAAAAAATCAAATCATATATAGCGCAATTCACTCCGTCAATAACGCCTAGGTTCTTAGCTACTCTAGCGCTACTCTGGAGAGATTTGGAACTATTATTTATAGCTTACAGCTGGACACTTTTGCAACAGTTCTACCATAAGAGATGTCACTCCTCTTAATTCCACACTCCATATTTTTCAAATAGCTTAGTGATTTGTTATGCATATTCGTTGCTAAGCAACGGCCGTGGCTCATCGCACAGGACCGCGTACTTACGCGCGTAAGGCTGGTAGAGTGGTCAGCCGAGTAGGTCGCCACAAAACAAATTGACTACAATTTTTTGTTTTAATTGCAAGTTTGAGAAAAGCACTATACAAATCTCGGCGAGAAATGGGGTTGCCGGCCGCGTATCTCTATCTGGCCTCGCTAGGCTCAGCCGTATATATTTACTTGGCCTGCAACCCTACGTTTCCCGGCCTCTATAGTAATGTACTATTGACGAAACTCTTAGTTCAGTCATCTTAACCCATTCCGAAGTGAAACCATCAATTTGACTAGGTTATATATAGGAAAGACAGTGGAAAGCATTGTATCCCGGGCGATAACTCGTAAAGTAGTTAAGGGCGATGTGAATTGAACCCTGGTGGACGTCAGCTGCGGAGCGAGTTGAGCGGGTGGGTAGAGGAACATTAGCCTCCCAAAAACGCGAAAAAATTGTGATCGCCTGATTGAAACTTTCAACATCAGGAAGAGAGAGGGGAGTAATTAACTCATATTTAGGGGAGAAAAAGCCCCCTGAAGGTTAAAATTGTATCTACTCATGGGTACTAAAAGTTCAATTGACGAGATATAAATGAATAAGTAACAAAAGCTTTGCAGCACTTACATCGTTTAGTATTAAAAAAAATAGTTTACTTGGCGAAAACATAAACGGCTTTTAATCAATAATGCTTAGTCAAAAAATATGCAGAAGTCTAAATACTTAAATGTTGTATTATCATATTTTTTTGGGTTCCCTGGTCCAAATATTTCTTAGTGTTTATTTTTATTTATTCAACTTGATTAATATTTTTTTTGAAACCTTACATAGTTCTTTGTAAAGACCTATCAAAATAAAAACGAAACATTGATATTTGACAAAAAAATTAACATTTTATCGCCTGTGCTCCATTTAAAACACGTGTTTTAAGATAAAACTATGTAGCGGCACATATGACATAACACACTATTTTTCATTGAAATATATTTAACACTTTCCGAGTAAAATGGCTGTGTCATGCGGATTCCGTTTCTACCATTTTGCCTACGGAGCCCCGATTGGGATTCGAACCCACGACCTTACGATTTTGAAGCCAGAAACCCTAGTGCTGGGTCACACGTTGTCGTTTTGGCTCTACGAGGAATTAAAAAATCCATGTTATCGGCTACGACGTAGCGCTACGACCGTGGCTTATGGATACGGTGAATGTGACACACACATTCAGTGCTAGCGCATGCTACGCGCTACGAGCGTAGTCGATAACATGGAAATAGATAATAGGAAATTCGCAGTGTTTTAAATCCACACGAGTTGCGAATTACTTATTCGCACGCGTATCGTAGAACGTTTTACAATACATATGGCTCTTTAAAGTTTCGACATATGCACGGAAAGATTCCCGCACCCGTCGTGTCGATTTAAAATACTCCCTTCGGTCGTGTTTTAATTTATCGCCACTTGTTACGAATTTCCTCTTTTTGGCACTTGTATCGTAAATAACTATTAGCGTACCGTAAACGCGCCTACGAACAGAGAACCCGCCTAGCGAGTCGCTGGCAGTCAATGTGTTAAATCTTAAGCATTATGTAGGTGGTGTAGGTATAGTCGTTCGATTTGAAGCTGGCCCGAAGCGGCTAATATTTTGTCTATTTTTAACTAAAACCACTACCTACAAAAAAAGGGTCGTATAATTCTAATTGGCACCTGAGCACGGGCTAGTCCAACGCTCAAAAAACCAGTGTGGGTGTGCTCTCCGATAATGCGCCTTTGTTACGCATATCGAGGACACATTTTAGACTGGTTCGGTAGCGTTCGACTCGCCGGCACTCAGTAACAGTATAGGGACCACACAAGAAATCGCAAATTTTTCCATTTGTTCATTTTTAATCTTATTTCAACTACCATAGGAGTTGTAATTAAATAACCGGTTAAAGTGATCGGGCCCTTTTTTTTGCAGATAGTGGCACGCGCCGTTTTAGTTAACAACAATAGACAAAGAACAAGCCGTTGGGGGCCAGCTACAAATCTAACGACTATACATAAGTATATAGTCGTATCTACGATTCGGTAAGACTAATGATGGTACCTATAGTCCAGTTTTAGGGTTCCATACCCAAAGTGTAAAACGGAACCCTATTACTAAGACTCCTGTCTGTCTGTTTCTCCGTCTGTCACCCGACTGTATCTCATGAACCGTGATAATTAGACAGTTAAAATTTTCATAGATAATGTATATCTGTTGGCACTATAACAACAAATACTAAAAAGTAAGGAACCCTCGGTGGGCGAGTCCGACTCGCACTTGTCCAGTTTTTTTAGCATTAGAAAGAAGATAAGCGATTTTGACGTGTATTTTTATTGAAAAACACTTGAGAAAAATATGTCACTGCAAAATGTATCAATTATAAATCACATTCATTCTTTGGCTTTCAAAAGTAATAGTTACTGATTTTTAAAAAGCGTTTTTAAATAAAAAGATATGTCAAGATTGTTTACCTTTTTTCTAATGCTAAAAAAAACTACGTAGGTCACTAGATAAGTTTTGCAATAGACAAACATGAAACAAGACTAATGTGACAAAACGAATGCGTTTTTTTCTATTTATACATATTTAGGTTGAGTGCTTGTGGATCAATATCCATACAGATATTTTGGAAGCTTTTATTTTATCAGTCAATTAATTAATTTGTTCACGCGTATATTGTTACGAGCATCTATATACATAAGTCGCTAGATAAGTTTTGCAATAGACAAATATGAAACAAACAGGTGGCCTATCACATATATTTTTTTAAACTATATTTTCATCGACAATGTTTGGGCGGAAAACATACACTTTTAAAAAAAAATTACTAGTCTTGTTTCTGTAAGTTAGATGAGACGAAAATGTGCATTCAGGCTTAACCACAGAGCTAAAATGCACCCTTCCTCTGTATCTTTAAGTATTTAAATAAAAGTAAACAAAATCTGTCCTCAAATGGCTCCTTCAGCCAATTGAGGGTAGATGAAAATATTACATGTTTAATAATGTAGTCAGGCAATGCCGGATTTAGAGGTCTGGAGGCCTCGGGCAATAAAGGAGTGGAGGCCCCCTGGCCCCAAATTATTTTCAAAATGAAATGGTAAATTTTTCGAAGCCTCTTTTGTGGAGGCCCCGGGGCTGTAGCCCCGGTTGCCCTCCCCTAAATCCGGCCCTGTAGTCAGGTCGTTCTGTGTTAGATCCAGGCGGTTTTGTATTTTGTTAGTTAACCAATAAATTTTATAACTACCCGAAAATGTAGAAATTGTCTGTTTACTTATATTTAAATAACAATACACAAATACAGAGTATAATTATCAGAAAGAACAGAAACATTGTCTACTTCTGTAAAAATCCATTTACCGTTTATAAAGTGAAATTTATTCGGTTATTGAGTAAATAATCGATTGAAGCGTCTACGAGTAACATTGTAAAGCGGTAGCTCGTTACGGGAGTTAAAAGAAAATAAACGACGAGGAAATGTGCCCTCAGGAAATACCGTTTGTCGTCGCGCCGTCGCCTGCTGGCCGTTCTTCGACAATACATTATAAGAATTCAATTTTTATTTATTATGACGTGTTTCTTTTAAAAAGCTACGTGTGAGAACGACTTGTAAAACGTGAGTCAATGAAATATTGCTACAACTGACGAAATACGTGAGGGATTTTCATATTTTATTATTTGCACGTTTTAGACTACCTAAGTATTTAATGGAGCCGCTTCTTCGATGTTACGGCTAGCAGGGATCCGATCCTGACGTCTATTATTTAACGTTGTGTTTATGTTTATTTTATTTATTACGAGTTAGGGTCCGTTGCAGCAAACCGAGTGTGACCGTTAAAGCATTTGCTAAATTTTATTGTATGATAGGAAGTTTCATACATTTCGGCATTTGCACCCATCCCTAAGTCTGTATTCTGTCTTGGCTCAGTACATAGGCGACTAAACAATTTCACGGGATTCCTATATTTGCGAGAGCCGATATAAATGAAAGCCATTTAACTATATAAAGTCCATGAAACAATAAATAAAAGCTAGCTTCAATTGGTTGCATTACGATTGCAACAGGGACAATGTTACCAGGTTACAAGGTCGCACCTGTCAGGGTGTAAGGACTCTTGAGCGTACCTGGAATCTAATTGTTATAGGTTATTCGGAGAAACTGTTGGACTAAATACTGGGTTATGGGATAAAAAAACAAGACGGTGGCGATAAGATGGCCTTAAACTAATTAAGGGCATTTCAAGAATACAATGCGCTCCCGCAAATCTCGCGGCATCCTGCGCTCGTAATTCCACATCAAGCAGGACTGGAAAATAGCGCGGCATTCCGGAAAACTGGATTGGATTGGAAGCCCCAGTATGAAAATGTACAGCTCTTAGAACATAATAATCTTTTTGCCAGCGTCCTTGTAAAATGACTACATTACTGCATACGAAGTAGTTAAGTATATTTGAACATTAATGGACAATTGCCATTATACGTAGAGTTTTGGACGTAACAGACCTAACTAAATATATTTAAGCAGACGACAGTAAATAATGCTTTCTCATGTTAGCAGGAATACTAAGCTAAAATTCATTCCATGAAACCAGGTACTGTTATCATTTAAATAAAATATGCGTTAATGCAAAACTTAGGTTCAGAGTAATTTTGTTATGTCTGACCATGCTCTGAGGGATGAATAAGTAGGTTATATTGAACAACTTTTACTATAGAGCTAACTCCGAAATCGCGAAAGAAAACCTCATACTCTTACAAGAGAACGCTCACGCTACTAAAAAAAGATCACATTCCGATATGCGTGTATACTAGGTTGAATAAAGAACACGAATAAGTGGAGAATTACTACTGTGGGCCTCAAACGTGTTTATGACACAGTGGTTAATAAACGTTTCAAGACCACGAAAAAGGAATATAACTTCGCTTTGGCATTTGAATCACTGAACAGCCGCATAAGCTGTGCAACACAAACAGGACTGCTAGACAATTTAAGCCCGTTGTTACGCTTGATTTCTAGACATTGGTTGAACAGAATATTTATATCTCAAAGAGAAGTTTTTATTCAACTAAACATAACATTCGATTAATAGCTTACCGATGAACTCCAAGCCAAAAAGTTTCCATGTGCCGCGCCTGGTAACGATGATCACCTGTGGGCACACGTTGCGATGGATCTGGCGCGCCGTGTAGTGCAGGTAGTGCAGCGCCTCAATGATCTGCATTAGATTAAAAAATCAATCAACAATTGTTGCACTTTTAGGCCCTATCACTAGTTACCTATGTACCGTAAGCATATCCGTACACTCGACAGATTTCAGCTTGTATGCCTCCGAGATATCATGAATATCAGGTCCGACCGGATCAGAAATACAAACGTCCTGAGGCGCGCAAATGTTGGAGGTATTGAGGTATATCTGATGTGGCGGCAGCTACGATGGTGTGGGTACGTGTCTCGGATGTCAGAAGACAGAGTGGCGAAGCGCATCTTCTTTTCAGAACTCTAGAATGGTAAGCGTAAAAGCGGTGGCCAGTACTTACGATATAAGGACGTTCTGAAAAAACATATGAAGAGATGCAAACTAGAGCCCTCTAACTGGGAGCGGAAGGCAGCGCAGCGGCCGGAATGGCGGCGCCTTGTGCATGATCGAGTCGGCGATTTTGAAGCTGAACGTCGTAGCGAACTCGACCGAAAGCGAGATGAGCTTAAGGCTAGGCCGCCAAACTCTATTTCCTACAATTATGTAGGTGGTGTGTTGACGTGCCCAAAATGCGCTCGGAAATTTAGTAGGAAGATTGGGTACGCGAGCCATCTAAAAGCGCACTAGAGAGTGGAACAGCTACACTCCGTTAACATTAATTAATTAGAACACACGGTCGCTGTGGCCGAAATCGGTCAGGAGTCATCATCATAATCATGTACATATAAGATTTTGTAACTTAAGTATTCTTGCACAGTCATACACCTACAAATCTGTCGACTCATTCCGTTACAGTCATGATACAGCATCGATACAGTCGCGATTCAGTATAGATATAGCCGGGATATAGTCTGCCTGTCTGAGCCTGCACAGCCGCCCTCTTCTACTCTTCCTATACCTGATGTCGCGCGGAACAGCCGCGCATTAGTAGCAATTCTGAATCAATACAGTCGCCCGTTTGCATCTCTGAATACAGTTTTTCCTATTTGTAAAATGGGTCTACTGATTTCGAAAAACACATTTAGTTAACTGTTATAATTTCTGGTTTTCTACCACTGTCCCCTTTAGACTTAAGCACCATAGTAATAAGGCATAGTAAGTATGATGATAACACTTATCCATTTTAGATTTACCTAACCCAACAAAACACAGCATACATATATTACGTCGTTTTTACGTCGGGTTCATAAATGAACGTCGGTTCAAAGTTTGTTATAAAATAACAGTTTTGTTCTTGGGAGCTACAACTTATTCAATTTGGGGCGAAATTCGGTCGTGTCAGTATTGGTTTCAGAAAACTTATGCATCCGTAACGGTCGACTTAATTAAATTTCGCTAAACAAAGGTCAAAAGTTAGATGAAAACAACTTATCTTTATTTTAACATAATAAAGTGTAGAACAGGGGACATATGACTGCAATTCCCAGGAACTTACCTCAAGAGACTTTTTTGAAAATATTTATTGAATGTTAAACACATTATATAATATGCCAAATAAATGATTTATTAATCTATCTATCTATTATTATTTCGTCTGAAATAGGTGATAATGAAATAATTTACAAACAAACAGAGCGCCTATATTCTTCAAATCTGTCGTGTTTTTATACCGACACACTGGCTTGCCAGACTATGAAAACTAGTACAACTGTGAAGCAATGCTTCATATAACGGTCAGAATCGGGGAGAAAATCAAACTCAAAGAGCACACTTTGTACACCGTTATTTTATTTATTAGGTTTATATATGAACATTATTTAAATATAATATTATTATTCTCTAGCCATCCAGAGACCTATAAAAAGGCCTCCTATTTCATTGTATTATGTATCTTTGTACGCACCTTGTTGTCAGAGTCAGATCAGAGTGCTTAGGCAACGTGCCAATCGTTAACGTTCCGTAGCGTATTCAACTCTCTCTATCACTCTTCCATATTAGTACAACAGTGACAGTTGCGTTACATTAGCTACGGAGCGTTAAGGTTTGGCACGTTATCTACACACTCAGATCAGAGTGTTTTTTTTTGCATTAAAAAAAAAAACTGTATTTAGTTTCCTGATCGCTGAAACAGACAACATTATATAACCTTATTTCTCCCTATCATCTAATCTAACAAATCCAGTAGGTTTCTACGACGCTCAAGTGACTACAAATTTTGCATCGCTGGCTCCCCTGCTATTAAAATAGTATTTTATGCAACCGTTGTATAAGAAGGGTCAAAAAGGCGAGTGGCGTGAGTTACAATGTGAGCCGGAACTGAAGGCGTAGGAATACAGTCAAATCAACATTAAAAATTGAGGAGTTCCTTGAGTTCCTCGTGCATTTCATCATCAGATCAGAACCAAAAATATTATGGGACCACCTTAGAGGTATCTTATTACAAACTAATAAAAAAAATACTAAAATCGAACCACGGGTGTAGGAATAATCGTTGAACATACTACATTTAAAAAAAACATCATAATTATTATCAAAAAACCATCATAATCAGATCCACTTCATTAAATTGATGGTTTTTGAGAGAAAATGCTCAGGTTGCTTAAGAAAACACCGAAATTACCATACACGTGCCTTTAAAAAATGAGGAGTTCCCTCAATTCTTCATCATCAGGTCAGAATCAAATTAATATGAGACCACCTTGGGGGAACTCCTTTCAAACAAAAATAAATTACTAAAATCAGACCGGACGAAAATAACTAAGATCTATAAAATTTAAGTCGGTTGAAAATAGCTATAGTACCTACGAGTAAATACTCGTACTAATTTTTTGCACAATTTTACCAATATAATGCATATTTTTAAATATGCCCTAAACTTAAATATACTTTACCTACCAAGGTAAATAAAGTATTGACTTTCCAACATCCTTTAGTAAGAGGTTAAGTAAATCTTAAAATCCATTGCGGGCGAGTGCTAACGTCTCCAGGGTGTAGCTACTAAAAGGGCGGATAAACTTGAGTAGACCCATTTCCATGGAGACGCGTGCGGCTGTACTTCGTAACAATATTCGCAAAATGTTACGAGATTATTTGAGTTACGGTGTATTTAGAATTAAAGAATGTTAACTGACTTATGCGGGCGGGAATTTAATAAACTAAATTAATTCAATACTTACATAAATGTTTCATTAATTTACGAATATAAATATTTTCATGGTTTTAACTCTTTTCATTTGCATTTTTAGGAAATAATTTTCAAACTGATTTCAGCTTCCTGTTTGTAATTTTTATTACCATAATATACTACTTACGTACATATCTTTAGGATATATACTTACTTTACTCTTTGGATGTCTATTTCAATTAAGAGTATGCAACAGTAGTGTTATAATACGAGTATGTATATACATATTAGCATGTAAATACTAAGAACGTACAAGTGGGGTGACACTGGATCTTTCGGGCGCTCTCGGCTCAGCATTGCTACGAGCAAATTATTAGTTTTCGCAAAACTTGATGTTCCTTTGCATGGACTATCACAGATAAGATAATTACTTGAATTTTGACAACCCAAAATAGTACAAAACGGATAGTGGCATACATAGAAAGGAATTTATTCTGTGGCACGGGTGGTGATGGCATTTAAGAGGACTTAGATCAATCAGATTATCGAGAAGTAGAGCCAAACGGACGGCTACACAATAGGGTAGATTTCCATTCTGCACTAGAACTAAGGTCTCTGTCCCTACGAGTAATACCTACTACCATAGGCGTTTGTTAAATCCACGTGCACGAGTGACGATAGTATGGCGACCACTTGATTAACGCAGGTTTTTAATTGTTAATATTGGATCCCTTTGTTTGGCATAATTATTGAAAGTCATAATGTAATGATAGTCAGATTATCATTAGTCATGACTCTGAAACCGTTAACTTTTCAGGATTTTCGTTAGGTTATCCTATAGATCGGTTAGGTTAGGTTTGTTTTATGGCAATCCTGAAAAGTTACGCGTTTCTGAGAAAAACTAAATTATGACTAACGAAAATGCGGACAAACAATACATTATGACTTAAGACTTTATGGGAAACAATAGAGACCCTGTTAATACATTAATAAAATCTTACTTCGGCTCAAAAAAAGTGCAACACGTACAAAAGTTTATTTATATATTTATTTATTTATTCACCAACTTACATTAACAGTTAAACCAGACATGCAAGTTATGGGTTACATACATACTTAAAAATCATAAAAAAATGGGAACTTTGCAAGCTATTGAAAATTCATTCGAAGAGAGCGTCGAATACTATCACCACTCTATGCCTGACGGAGGAATAAAATAAAAGTGAAAGAAGTAAATATAATCTGAGAGTAATCAAGGTGCTGATATTTAGATAAAATATATATTTATTTGCAAAAATGTAGTGGTAAACATAGTTGGACTATAGGTAATTTTAAGTGCGTACATTTTACTTCATGCAAGAGTATCATAAAAAGTTGAAGTATGTATATCGGCGATCACTATAATCCGTTTTTTTGGATTGAAAAGAAGGTTAGCGATTTAGAGGTGTCTCTTTTTTTTAATAAGGCACAGCAAGTATGTCACAATTATAAATCATATACGAAAATTTACATTCTTTTGCCTTCATAAGTAATAGTAACTGATTTTAAATGAAAGCGAAAGACATGCCCAGATTGTTTACATTATTTCGAATGCTAAAAACGAACTATAAGTTGCTAGTCGCGGATGTCAAGTAGCGTCTCCGAAATATCCCTTGCTCATTATACATATACTGACTGATGAAGCGATTATTCTTCGGTCATTTTACACGATTATGTTAATCCTTAAACAACAATACAAACTAATTATTTGGCAAGATAAAATTTACGTTAAATGGCGGTAAATATATACTTTTTTCACGCATGTCACGGAACCGTAATATTATTTAATTCAGAGACAAACTAGAGTCCGTCCAAACTGCCATATTTTTTGATATCAAGTAAGGGGAAGTAGGGGAGCATTGGGCAAGTTTTTTGCTTAAGTCGTAATAAAACTGTTATTTTTTTAAACTAAATTAAAATTTCGTAGGTATATCATTAGCACATATATTTGGATACAGTTATAACCCAGAACACTTATTTATAACCAGTTTCAAAATTGTAAGGGATTTTCTAAAGCCTGTCGATAGTGCCCAAATTTCCCAATGGTTGGGTGGTTAGGGCAGCGTGGGATATTAATTGTATATTAATTATGTCAAAACGGGTCACTCACGTATTTTGCCGTAAACAAGAGAGTTATCGAGTCTGCGCCGGTCCGTCAACGTAAGCTCCTGCCTACTACGCGGTACGGAGTGAACCATGTCAAGCATTTTCGACTTGAAATACGTGTGTGACCTGTTTTAACATATTTAATTTGTCTGTGTCTCACGGAAGTTTTGATGTTAAAATTACTTGTATAGCAGTAAATAACAAAATTTGCTATAAAATTAAGAAACAATCAATTGTTTTAAACTATAACTAGCCTCCTAACAAGCCGATAATCCTAAGTATTAGGTACTACTTAGATGTATGTGGACCTAAATACCGTTGTTTTGATTAAAGTCCATTGAATGGATCGATTGAATAGAATCAGTGTGACATTACGTACTTAAGATGGATTATGAGATTAACGGGGCCTTTGCCGTCGAAGACGCGCGGAGTCTCTTAGAATGGCGTCAGTCTGCCTCATATTATTAGTATCCTCTTCATTAATTAGGTCATGTTCAAAATCATATAACTAAGTAATCAATGGCTTTCCCATTGATTAATGAAAGGACAGTAATAATAAGGATTGTGACAGTATAAAAAAATAGTTTGTTTTTCTGCAACCTTAATAAAATGAAGAAAAAAAGGAAATGTACATTATTAAATCGTCATTCAATAGCGTAACACAGTAACAGAAAATAAATAAGCCTTGTACAACTTTGCATCCGTAATTGAACGTCGAACGTTATTAAATACGAAATGCTGCTTCCTAGAACCAAAGAGATATATCGGTTGTGGAAGAGATAATATATGAAAAGTAATTAATGCCATCGAGTTTGACAGCTTAAGTTCGAAGAGGCTGTGTGCGATGCTATAAGTTTGTGGTAACCAGATTGTCAAATGTGAACTTATGGCAGCTGGAATCACCGTATAAAGTAAGGATCCGTATAGCGCAATCTACAACAGCTGTCAAATTCTAAGGCCAATTTTTTCTTAGACTTATAACACTTCTAGAATCAATAACTTTGTCGTATGTTAAATAAAATGCTTGACTCCCCTTAGATCCAGGAGCATGTAATGAGAACGAGTACAAAAGACTACAAGCATGTGGAGGGCTTTTTTAAGTAACAAATAACAGAAAAAAAAATAATACTGTGTTAGGTTGAGCAATTAACAAAGTACACTGTGGTGAAAAATTACCTTCGTAAATGTAAGTTCTAATAAGTTGCCTTCTGACATTGCTAGGAAGAGGATATTAGAATTGCGGTGCACAGTTTAAATTATATTAGTTAATACTATGTTATTTTAATAGTTAAAGCAACCATACAAGCTGGAATTTTAATAGTGAATTTATTCTCCAGGCACAAATAATTACCGGTAGTTATCTTAATTAACTCAAAATATGTGTATGTATGTCACTTTATTGCACACTAGCGGACCCACAGACGTCGTCTGGCCTAGCAAAACAGCTCCACGATAAATTAAAATTGGTTATAGACCAACAGCAGGGCCACCTACCGGGTCCAATTGTGTTTTCGAACCATCCAGGAAGCCGTTGAAATATACACACAACATTTCATCTACATCGGTTACAGTAAATTACATTTGTTTATATGCCGACAGCAGCGCCAGATACCGGGTTCAATGGTGTTTTCCAAGCATCGACGAGTCTATTGAAATGTACACAAAAAAATAACAACTTCAAAAAGGATATTACTAAATATGATATCTTTTGTATGCGCTAGCAACCGATATGTTTGATGTTGGTACCAAATCAAATAGTGGACAGATTTTTTTCTTTTGGACAGCATTCAAATAAAAACACTATATCAAAAATCGTTAGTTTTAGTTTAGTAAAATTAAGGAAGATCAGCCATTCTGCGAAAGTTATGCACTACTTTTTAGTTTGACTAGACTTATTTTCTATACTTAAACTCAACAAGTATTTCAGACAATACATGTTTACCCCCGACGAAACGGAAAAGGTACTTACAGTAAGAGTCTGTTAGTTTATTTGAGTATATGTTCCAGGGATCGGAAGCCGGTATTTTTTGTATGGGAACGAAAACGGTATTATTTCGTTCTTTGTTAATTACTTCAATTCTAATTCGGCAATCTGATAATACGAAGTCGTTATCTGAAAACACAACTGAGTCCTACATTTAGAGTATAAAATAAACCGAAATATATGGTTATTTCGATGTTTTTGCAAAAAACCGGTTCCGATCCCTGATATGTTCTCACCAATTAAAATTCCTATTTATTATTAAAAAGTTTGATTCTCGGTCGCGGGTTCCGGTAGAGTTTACGAGATATATCAAGTTTTTAGAAAGATTGAAGTTGAACTGACTCAATATTTTTTGCGTAGCAAAACCGAATATAGTATAGCTGTCTTTACTATTTTACAATTACGACTAGTGATGTGGTATTGTGGTAAGATTTCGGTTGTCACTCCACCTTCACTAACATTATAATATTGCAATATATGTTATAGCAAACGACGACAATAAACATTTTCCCGACAGTATTAGTATTACATTCATATTGACAATATTCGCCCTGGCTTTATAAATGACTAATACGATTAAATATACTTAATAACTAAAAATGCCTCTGAAAATTGATTTATATAAGTATCTACTGTTTTATTAAAGATACTAAATATCAAGTTAAGTGTAAACGTGCTTGCGAAATTACGAAAATACTTAGTTATAGTTGAATATATGGTGTTTTTTTATACTCCGTTAACTTCGGGGTATGGCTAAGTACATTTAAGGAAACTGAATGGCTAAGTTCATTTTTTTTCGTAGAAAGTAATTAATAAAGTAAAAAAGTAAAAAATAAAGCGTTGTTGTAACACGGAAATTCCAATACCAATCTACCAAACAATTGCAATATAACATATCAATGACATTTCGAATATCGATCGTCAGAGATAGTACTTGCGTTTAGTAGCAAATGCATAAACTTATCAATAATATAAACAGGCCTTACGGCAAGCGTACACGCTTATTAGATAAAACTAATCATTGATTTTCTCCAAAATGGAGTTCATTGGAATACCAGTTTTTTTGAGAAAGTTACTTAATTTAGCTCAGTAATGCACCCTTGAAATTAGCGGCCTTAAAAAAACCGTGTATAATAAGTATAAACTAAGCTTACATATATATTATTCAACTCTTTAAATCCGCGATGCACAGTTGTTTATTTCTGTGGTTTCGTAATGTCTAAACGTAATAATCGATTTTTTTTTGCATTAATGTTCGGTGATTTTATCGGGAGTGATTCAAGTTATAACTGTAAAAGCCGATCAAACCTTTTAAAGACGATTACATCAAAGGAATTAATTAGATTATTTCCACTTCGAGGTACCTGCAGCAAGAACATGCTTAAATTGACCTGATAATGCCGTACTTCTTGGATTCTGCAGGATACCCATCAACTTCTCGCCAATTTAGAGCAAGTGAGTCGTGTCTACCCTTCAGTGAAATGAAATCAATATACTTATGCACAATCTTACAGTGTCATATACATAAGTACGAGTAGATAGATGACTAAACCTGTCATGTTATAACGTTGATTTGTATAGGTACTTTTTAGAGTTATGTTATAAAGCCCCGCTTCGCTTTAACTGGTAGCCGCAATGCACCGCACAGTTATATTGCGTTTTAAATAAAATAAAAAATATCCTGCAGCTTCCACGAATTGACTGCTCGTAAAGCGGTAACTGAATATACTCGTACATAGTAATAGGGTTGCAATATATTTTAATTCTCTGTTCTGGCAGTCTCCAACGGGCTTCGCGTTATTTTAAAGTTAAATGTTATAATTCAATACTAACAACACCAATCAGTCATGGGCAGTATGGTTCCATTAATTTTATCACTCAGATATTAATCAAACGTCAAAAGGAACTCTATGATTCTAAAATTTTGCCGGTGCGCAGCGTTTAAAAACTGATGTTAAATTTATAGCAATTTGCAGGAGTCGTGGTATACGTCTCATTATTGGTGCCACGTCCATTATAATAGGGGTGTTTAGCTGTTAACTATATACCTGTATAAAAAAAACCGGTTAACTACGAGTTCATTTATGTAACTCGCGCACTTAGTGTTTTATTTTTGACCAGAAGTAACTATGCAAAGTATAATTGCGTACAGCGCCATCTATCAGCAAATAATATTAATGTTCTGAAATTTACACCATTTTTTCTATGGTATCTGGCTAACAGTATAACCACAGTACGTATAACGGCAACGAACGCTGAGGTTTCTTAAGTACCTACCTGTAGTAATCCATATCGAAGCTCGATGTCCAGAAAGAAGTATTCCTTTGCGTAGGGTGGTCGCTGCGGGTTGGCGTTCACCTGAGGGCTCTGCATGCCGGGGGGGCCGAGCGACACCGGGTGCGGGAGCACCGGCGGCTGCGCGCCCGGCACCACCGGGGTTGACTCCTGGAGACAACACAAGCTTAGTAATGGGAGTTTTTTGGTCTTATTCTCTGTCTGCGGCCTTGACGCAGGCGCTGTGTCTATCATTTTATCAAGAATATACAGATAAGGCAGCGATATCAACGCCGCTACAGTAATGTCGGAACGGAAGAGTAAACAGCTGCAGTTGGCTTCCGAATGTCACCTTTACTTGCACTTGGCCAGTTATTGTTATTTGTTATCATAGCAGTTGGTAATAAATACATCGTGAATATTCAGCTGTAACTGAGATAGAGCCCGCTAACCGCTTACACAGATGAACAAAGAGTGTGAGCTAAGTAATAGGGTTCCGATTGTGCCTTCGGTTATGAGACCTAAAGCTCATGTCATTTCTGAATCATTGAAAGTGTTGTTGACAAAACTCGTACACAGTGGTCACAAATTGTAGCCCAGCATGACATACTATTCCTTTATTTCTTAAAAAACTTTCTGTTGCCTATGCATACTATCCCTCCCATCTAAAATCCTATCCATCAGAACCCGTTGACAATAATGACTTCCTAGAGTTAGGTTATTCGGCGGCGTCGACAGCTAAATGGTCCCCGGAACCGGTATTTTTAGAACAAAAATAGTAGGATCTAATGTAAACTTTATTTCTTTGCACGCGGAAGTTGTTACTTACTCTATAGTTGGTCTAAGAATCAAATTAAATACCTATTTATTGATTACATGAGTATTAGTTTTTTTTTAAATACCACGACGGTGGCAAATAAGCGTACGGCCCGCCTGATGGTAAGCAGTCACCGCAGCCTATGGACGCCTGCAACTCCAGAGGTGTTACATACGCGTTGCCGACCCTTTAAAAACCTGTACACTCCTGTATTAGTTCTTAATATGGTTCCAAATTTGATAGGACTTATAAATATACACAACATACGTTTAAAAAATCAAATGTCAAGAATTATTACATATTCGAGACGGACAGCCGCGTTCTGGCCAAAACACAATTATACGATACGACGTTGTATCGCGTTGCGAAGTCATGTCGTGGGCACTATACGACGTCGTGACTATGAAACCTACGATGTGCATTGATTGTTTCACGACACGATATCGTATCGTTAGCACAACAAATTATATATTTTAATTTATATATTTTTTGTATTTTAAAATATATGTTGCATAAAATTATAATCATAAGTCAATCTATGATAATACAAGTTTCATACTACGAGCCCAAACACTTAGTGACTTACAACATTGACGATTCATTCGGCGTTGTATGGGGTTTGCCAGTCTTCTTTATTTACTAGACTCTGGTAGCAAGTAGAAATTATAAACAGAGGTCGGAAAGAGTGTAATGTTTTACCTAATGATCAGATTAAATATTACTGCATGTTTATACCTATTGTTTAATTTACGGTGAATAAAATCTTATGGACTTAAATAACTTAGTATGTAATAAAACGATTGAATACCAAACTTACAGTAAACAGAAAAAATAAATTTCATGGAATTTAGGTAACATAGCGCACACCTGATTCTAAATCACAATTCGGTTTACAGTAAATGATATCGGCATATTGAGAGTAATATGCTGAAGCGCTGGTGGCCTAGCGGGTTCAAACCCCGGCTCGTACCAATGAGTTTCGAAACGTATGGGCGAAATATCCGCTTTTCGGTGAAGGAAAACATCGTCGTGAGGAAACCGGACTAATCCCAATAAGGCCTAGTTTACCCTCTGGGTTGGAATGTCAGTCGGCAGTCGCTTTCGTAAAAACTAGTGTCTACGTAAATTCTTGGGATTAGTTGCTAAGCGGACCTCAGGCTCCCATGGGCCGCGGAAAATTGCCGGGAAAACGCGAGAAAGCTGATGATCAAGAGTAATGCTGTTTAGAGTAAAACTAACTCGCCGCTCCCATACAATTGAAGTCATTTTAATATCGAAATTCTACTCGCTCGATTTGTATAATAATTTTTACCAACGAAAACTACGAAAACTAAATCGTCGATTACTGGCCACCTTCCAATAACTGGACACCTTATACTAAAAACCGGCCAAGAGCATGACGGGCCATGCTCAGTGTAGGGTTCCGTAGTTACTCTTCCGTCACAATAAGCTAAACTGGAGCTTAAAGTATAGTAAATTGTTAACCAAGATGAAATGCGAGTTAAACAAATAGGCAAATTTGCATAATCAGTACCTAGCGATTATCTCCGAATATATTCAATTTATCAAAAAATGTTTGTTGAAGACCCCTATTAGTTTTGAAAGCCCTTTCCAACGATACCCCACACTGTAGGGTTGAAGCAGAAAAAAAAATTCACCCCCACTTTACGTGTAGGGGAGGTACCCTCAAAAAAATTAAATTTTTAGATTTTATTGTACGACTTTGTCGGCTTTATTGATTTATATATCCATGCCGAATTTCAGCTTTCTAGCACTAACGACCACGGAGCAAAGCCTCGGGCAGACAGACAGACAGACGGACATGGCGAAACTATAAGGGTTCCTAGTTGACTACGGAACCCTAAAAAAGAATCAGTTTAATATTCACTAATTGACTAAGTCTCACGGTAAGCCAAGAAGGCTTGTGTTGTGGGTACTCAGACAACGATATATATAATATACAAATACTTAAATACATAGAAAACATCCATGACTGATAATAGACGAACCCTACGTTACTTGCATGTTCACGTCAAATTACATGTTATTTCCGAATGCCATTTTAAAATGAGAGTGTAACTTCGGTTGTGTGGCGGCTAGGTTAATGTGACTCTACTTAGCTTTGAAATATTCTGATATAATGGGGGCACAATTGTAGGTCCTTGCATAAAGGGTTATACATATTAGACGCACCTACATGAAACACAGAATCAGTTTTTTGCGTAGGTATGCATGTCCACATTTCAACGTATCAGCAGTCAGTCATCGCTTTCGTTTCGTGTCCGTATAAAACATAACGTATAAGGCACGCAACGCAACGGCAATATTGTCAAGTAAGTTGCATTGTGGGATAAACTTAAAGAGAATTAATGAGCGCACTTTTTGACAGATCGTCGTACCTATACCTTAGCAGTAAATCAATCTACTGTAATTTAAGAATAACTCCATTAATGTAGTCTAGATAAGACAATAAAAACGCAGCGTTAGTATAGCAAAATTAAAGTATAGTTAAATAGAAATAGAAATGACCAGACTCAGTAGAAATACCTGAATGTGATGCAGTTTTGTGTTGTATATTTAAAAATATTACCGTGATGCCAATTAATATTCTGCCTTCTACGTGCAGAACTTGTTATTCACAGAATGAGTTAAAAATAGCTGCAACTTTTATCAGACCCGTTTACTTGAATTTTATTCTCGACTACGGCTCACAGGCATCACTAACAAGTGGTGTGCAGTCAAAGGAGACCATTTATCAAGCTCTCATTACTTGAAGGAGGACTACTACTTTTAGCGCAAACTTCGGTATTGACGTTAAACGCATTGAAGACAGTTTTAAATTTTTAGCTTCACGTTGCACCGATTTTCAGTGTACCTACTATTGGTAGATCTGTAGCAGGTAATTAGTATTAGCGGGAAACGTAGTGGTAACGCCTTCGGGCTACACCGATTTGCACGATTGTTCCTGGCAACATCAGTGGGTTCAAACAGGCTATGTCTGGTCAATTGATTATAGCGACTTGGCGGGTGTTACTGTAAGTAGCAGCGTTGGTGTTGCTGCGTTACTGCTGTAGGCGATGTACCTAATTGTGATAGCGACAGCAATGCAGTGTAGGATATAAGAAAGTGACCTAGTAGTAAATATGAACCTAGTTCAATTTTCATGAGTTTGTATTCCGAGATAGCGTTGACATTTTGATAAACGATTTGAATTGACAAATCTTAGACTTAAATTGACCGGGATATAAACCGTGATTACCTTTTATATTATTATTGGTATAAAAGGTAATCACGGTGTATATCCCGGTCGATTTAAGTCTAGTGAAACTAACCGTGAATCATTGAAATCTGTTATTGACAAATCTTGTGTGTTATTTTTGGCATTTGACTAATAAATGACCTTGATCAGTATTAAACCTCGGCAGAGCTCTTAAAATAAATAATGAAGACAATGATAGAAAGGAATTCGACGAAATCACAGATATGATACGAGCATTTCAAGTTTTAATCATTTTAACCCTGCCTTTGTATAATAGGCTTAATACTTGTCCTCTCTTTATACCTATGCACAAAAAACATTTTCTTTGATTTGTGGATGTGGATTACTAGTATTCAAATTTAGATCTCTAATAATCAATTGACCTTTTTCGAAAAGTAAGGTTTTTCACGGCGACAGTATTTTTATAAGATTGTCCATGGCGATCGACATAAATCAATAAGTTAGGAAGTGTCTCTTAACACCATTTTTGCGTAGCAGTAACAGGATGCTGCTATATTAATAAATAAATAAATAACAAAAACACTTATAACGGCAAAATAGGTACAAGAAAAACTTTCGAAAAATACCCAGTAAACAAACCCCATCAATTTAAGTTAAAAGAAGTACCTGAATGAAAGATATTTTAGTTTCCAAACTGTCCAAGGTAACTGTACCGAACACATTTGCTAGCAGAGGCGGATTTTCTCGAGAGAGCCAAGAACTAAAGTCCTGCAAACTTATGCATGGAAACTGGACCTGGAGAGTATTGAACGTGTAAGCTATTGTTAGTCCGTGTACCTATGTACTTTTGAAAACATATGAATTAAATATATTTAAGTAATATTGAAATTCATAGCAATATATGTTTTTTGTGTATTGTACCATATGTTTGGCTTTACGTTAATCAAAAAACGGTATTTATAAGCCTATGTTCATTTTGAAAGAATTATCCAATAACACCTCAGACCTTAAAGGTTGAAGAGAAAAAAATCCTCCCTACTAGATAAAACGATAAAAATATACCTATTAAGCAAATTTGTTATACTTAAACTTCATTTAAATCCGTTTTGAAAACTTTAGCAATTTTAATACTATTGGTAAGTAGGATTACGAGGAATTAATCAGTTTGCCTTCAGTCGCAGACCGTCTTTTTCGGTGTTTGTGTAAAAACGTAAGCACGTTCGCGTCGTAACTTTGTTTGCGGACCGTACAAGTGAAATCAAGGGCAAATTTCGTTATTGTGATCGAGTTTGAATGGTTACTGAAACTGGCAGCGAGATATTGACTTTTCATCGGAGCGCAATTGAATTTTGGTCCATCGTTTTCATCTTTACCATATTATAAACACTAGTGTAGTACAAAGGGTGCAGTTTCCGTGAAATGTACATATGTTAAGTGGAGTGAAACAAATATGTCAGATTTAGTTTGCATTTGACATTTATAACCAAAACACTTTTACTAAGGTTGTTTTCTTTCAATTATCATGGTTGTCCTTAAAAACTGTTTATATTTTTAAGAATTTTCTTTTGCCTACACACTTTTACCTAGCTAGATGCCACATTAATGAGTGAGATGACACTTTGAGTTTAGTGAGTGAGTCCGAGCGTGGTGAAAATAGTAATTACAGACGTCATAATATCGTCAACGATTAGTGTTTTTACTGAAATTCAGGATTTAGTAATTAGAAGCTTGTCGACGCCTTTTTTGTTTTGCAAACTTAGCTGACACGCTACCGTGATCATCTTGATTTCTGGGAAAATATATATCTATTTAAAACTAACAATAAATGTAGCTATTTTATGATAACATTATTTTTATTGTTATAATTATTGGTGTTGTAATCCATATAATATTTAAAAAAGTCATGCTTGAAAATTCACATTCATTTAAAAGATCTACCATTTCATGCATAACCACTTTTTATTGTGGACAGTCTTTATATAACTAAGTATATGTATTAGGTACCTATGTTCGTGTCGTCGTCAGTCGGGTTAAAGCTTTTAAAAAGCTGGTTGCCTTAGATTTGGGTTCCGAATGGTAAGTAGTAGTAAGAGCAGCTAAAGATTCACTGCTTAAAGTATCAGTAAGGCGCTTTTAACGACTGGAATTGGTAGTGTCCGTTGCCTGCATCGCATCTGGTGAGCCAGATCACGCTCGTTTATCTTCGTCGTCGTGGTAAAAAATACAATTATGAAAGTAGACTTACATGCCAGGCGAGTATGTTGTGCAGGCTGGCAAGTACGTGTTCAGAGGCAAAGGCGATGGTATTGTGGCCCTCTTCGAGCGAGTGAATGATCTGCAGCATTTTCGGGTGGCGCAGCTTTTCAAGCAGGGCTACGCATGCTCGAAGGCGGTCGAGCATGCTCTCCTTGCGTTTCGGCTTGTATAGTTTCTCAGCTATCCGCTTGTCGAATATGAATACTGAGCATTCCTGAAACAAAAATACTGATTAGGAAATTGTTACGTATTTGGTTCAACATGATTTAAAATCGCATCTACATGGTATACAGTATTGGAAACGAATATTTCCGGTTGAAAAACTGGATATCTTGAGTGTTGAGTGCCTATCTGCCTACAGAGTGACAACCCTGGTGTACAAAATATTCAAGTTGATAAGCATGACCAAGTGCGGTTAAGCAGTTTCTCCCAGAATCAGTATCAGATTTTAATAATTAAGTTTTGTTCTGGCTTGTATGCAGTGAATTGATACAATATGTTTAGGTGTCTTGTTTTCAAATATGCGAACTAATTTTGCAACTTTCGTTAAATTATCGTCTTTCATTGATTTAGTATTCATTTTAGTTTTTTTTTTTCAGGTTTTTTAAGTATTGCAAATTTCTAACAATGCTATGCACCTACAAATTGTCTGAAAACAAACGAATTTTTATTACGAATTTATTTTTAGTATCACAATTCGACCGAAATTATAGCTTTATAAAGTATAATACAATATGTCCAGCGGCACTTTTCTGATTTTAAAATTCAATTATTAAAACTAAAACTTAAATACTAATTATCAAATGCTTGTAATTCTTAAAATAATTAAAAAAATAAAAAATCATACGAAGGGGCATAGCTATGGTTGAAAGACATCAAATAGTGTCAAGATAAATGAGGAGAAATAATAGAGAAAAATGAGGACTACGATTGTATGCAAAGGCGATTTCGCGCGGTCGTCCCCTTTTATCTTAATAAAAACCGAACATTCCTCTTTATATACTTATTTTACGTTACTTCAAAAATCTTAAACTATGTGTAGGATTACCAATAAGTAAATAAATATGTAGATATCATAGGTATATTATTTTCACTTCTCATATTTGTAAAGTTCGTCTCTACATTGTGTGCAGGCTGCATTAAATGGCTTTTTATGCTCTGGTGTATAAAGTAAAACCATGTTTTAAGACCCTATAACTTATTAATAAAGTCCACTTCCCCGCCATACAGCGACGGGCGTGCGGTGCCGCCTTGTGCGCTGCGGCGCCCTCCACCGATGACTATGACAACTATGAATATTTAGTTAATTTATAAATTAAAATATGATAATTTATTAACCTTGAACCCGTGCGTGTGTTATTAAACATTGCGTCGTGGATGTAGATTGTGGGTACGATGGCCAAGGTAAAATGGGACTCTGCAGAACGCGTCTGGCGGATGCACCCGAAATGTTGGGCCAAACTATATACACATGGACACATGATGGACATCATCGGGGGGAAGAAAGACTAAAACGGAGATGTATGTATGTATGTATGTCACTTTATTGCACATAAACAGGTTAACATAAAACAAACAAAACAAAACAAAAAGTTAAGTACAAAGGCGAACTTATCCCTAAAAGGGATCTCTTCCAGCTCACCTTTGAGAAAATGCCTTTGAGATGATGGAGGATAGACATTATTTGATATACTAAGCAGGAGGTGCCGGGTTCGAATCCTGGTAAGGCCATTTATTTGTACACAAATATTTGTTCCTGGGTTATGAATATATACTATGAGTATTATTAATATCTATATATTATAGGTATACTCGTGTATTGTTGTCTAATACCCACAACACACACCTCATTGAGCTCACTGTGGGACTAGGTCGACCTGTTTACGTACGAGTAAGTTTTTGGCAAAAATATCATTTTTGGTACAAGCTTTTATGGCTGACTGTCCTATAGGCTAATAAACCTAATGTTCCTGATAATAGACCTAAAGCACCAGAAATATATACAATTATTGTTTAAATATTATTCGGTGTATTGTCATTTGTCCCCGCCCCACGTGACCGCTGCAATACATGAGGCGGGGACAAGAAGGAATGATTTATATGAAGCACTTATTGCCATTTGTGCCCGGCGGGAACAAATGCGAATATACCTATTTTTCAGGAAATAGAAGTAAAGGACTCAGTCATAAAATACCATTTCGCTGTCTACTTAAAGGATCGGAAATTACTTCTGAATAAAAATTGGTTTCTCTTTTAGTTGTACAATCTACTTTTTTA
The DNA here is from genome assembly GCF_033807575.1 of Cydia pomonella. Taxonomy (NCBI): domain Eukaryota; kingdom Metazoa; phylum Arthropoda; class Insecta; order Lepidoptera; family Tortricidae; genus Cydia; species Cydia pomonella. The sequence goes on along the minus strand of NC_084703.1, from coordinate 11,987,477 downwards.
TAAAAAAAAATTATAGCAACCTTTCTATCGCCTATGGGGAAAGTTAGTTAATACCTGCAACCAGAGATGTGACTTATTTGACATACGTGTATTCAAAATGCAAATACAAAATGCAAAAACCATTTTTTTAATTCGGATTTAAGAAAACTCTTTTGTATTTTATTTAAAATAGGTTTTGGAACCTATTTTCTATTTACAAGATACTTTTTATTAGGTAAAGTAGGTAGGAGTTACAATCTATTCTGACGTTAGAATCCATGTAACTGTCTCATTATTTTAGCTTAGAACTGTTGAAGCTGTCAGTAATGCTGTACATGACCACAACCGTTGCGAGTGGTTAGTGTTAAAGTGGAATCTTGAGCCTTGCGAGGGTTTCGAGGCACGAGAGGTGAACAAAACTTTCTGCCCTAGTGAAACACAAACAAGACCTTTTCACCACACTAACGAATATACTAGCTGTAAAACATTACAAATCTAAATTAATGCTTTTAAAAATTGACCGCTAAAAACCATCGCTTAAAAGTTCATTCTACTGGTTAACATGAGGAAACAACTCGTGTAGATACTCTAAGAGGACTGATAGACACACCGTTTTCAAAGAATAAAGAGTATCTCTCCAATCGGAAATTCCGTGTAAAACCATTTAGTTCAGCCAGGTTTTCACTATTTAGAGTACATTTTATTGAAATATATTTGTATTATAAAACAGTATGAAAAACGATTTTGTATTTTGCAATTGAAATAGGGAGTATTTCGATTTTGTATTTAAATACTTTTTAAAAACTATTTTTCTCATCTCTGCCTGCAACACAACAGAGCTATCGATGCAAAATACTGTACATAACAAATGTCTTCTTAATGCCCTCGACCTCTCAGAGCCGATACTTCCGCATTCAATTTGTTTGTCACTTAACTCAAACCATTTAGAAATCTGCAAAATTTTTATCTGTCTATAAAGTGCTTTTTATTGAACCATCAAGCACGTAAAAGACCTAATGGCACTCAAATCGGTACGTTAGCTTTGCGGCTGAAACAAAATAGGCCTTGTTAAATTTTATTCTCATAGCTTCCTTTGGTGCCATCTAAACTTTGACCGTCGATTGGATTACATGGGACCGTCGGATGAGGGTGTGCACAACCGTTTGTTGTGTAAAGTTTCATCTAACGTTGAGGAGATCCTTGGAAGAAGCTTTTGCGTCTCATTGTTTCGTAGACGTGTGTCGACGTCGTATATATTAGTAAAATGTGAATTTACATATTACGTTTAACGGCCTAAGCTGGTCGCGGTTTTATCATACATTATCGTAACCGTCACGTTCCGTTAAATTATCCTACTTTGCTCCATTTTACCTAAAATTCTTAGTTGGCTAACAAGGTTTCCTAGTTGGCTATAAAGCTCTAAAAAGGTGTCAAAAATTGCTGTTAAGAATCATAGTATTAAATTTCTTGCAGCAGGTTGTTTATGTCTGCTTTTTTAGGCAACTTAATTTTGTTTTGCATTTTTGTATTATTAACAAATGCATTGTTGTACCAATAGGTACATAAATTGGTTGTAAATATAAAAATGTATGTTATAATATGGAAGCCACTAAAATACGTTTTGGTATTTGTTTAACAATTGCATTCTTGTATTACATATTTACAAATTATGAGATGATAGTTATAATAATTGGTGGATAATTTGGGTGAAAGTATTTAAGCATTTATATTTAAAGTTGTACCTCCAACGGGCATTTTTTTTGTAATTTTCACTTAGAATCACGAGCTCTTTCGATCCTCATACGAGAAAAAAGTGGGCTCAATTTCATACTTTTTTGTTTGTCTATTTGGTTACGGTTAAGGCCCATTTAGATTATACAAGTTTTTCGTACGAAATACGTCTATAAATGTAAGCATTGTAAGCAATTATTTTGTTGCAATAATAGTATTCAAGAATTGCATTGCAGTAATTAAAAAACAGAATTCAATTATTGAATAAGTACAAATATTGACCTACTTTGTTTACATTTATGACATTGCACGAAAATAATTTCATTCAAGTCTTGACAAGTCCAAAACTTTTACTCGTGTAAAACATAACATATTGCTGCAATAATTGTATGTATTTGCAGTCACAGATTTCAATTCAATATCGAACGTTCAATGTGAGTGGTAATAAAAATGAGCAAAAATGTATTAAAATTTGGTTCTTTTGATGTGACAAAATCTATAGAAATATAAAGAAACCAAGTTTGTGGGATATGGAAAAAAATAAATAATAATCGAAAGGACTGCATGCGATTCTACTCTGAAAGCATTTCAGCAGAAATTATTTAAAAATTAAAAAACTTTAGAGTCATTTCAACGAGAGCCTTGCTGGGCACTTACTCGCTAAGCAACTGAACGAATACAAGTCCTTGGGCTTTCTTCATCTATACTGCATATGCACGAAATCCATCTTTAGAATGATAGTAGGTTGAGCGGCATTTATTGCATTCAACCGACTGTTGATCTCTGTTTACATCTATTCCAAAATTGAAATCAAATTGCCTCAATACGCAAGAATATCACGTTAGATTTAGACTGTGCATTTTTTTATTTCCTCAATTTAATTGAATGGTATGTGCAAGAAAGTTGTATAATGTAAATGGGCCTTTATAGAAGGTTGTATTGAAAACGTAACCAAACGGACCGGAAACAATGGAAACACTTTTCACAGTAAAAATGGAAAAAGCTCGTGATTCAGGGTAGATCAAAGAGTAAAGTAAGTGGGTAGATATAACATAAAAAAAATCCCATTTCTAACACATTTGTCCAACTTTAAACAGAAATACCCGTTTTCATCTACGATATTTTATTTAGCTAAGTACTTACGGCGTTATTCATAAAATCATAAACACGTTACTGGCCTGAATTAGCTATGAATCGTTTGTCTTTATCTGTCATTTTGACTTCTGTATTTGTCAAAAAGGGATAAAACATAATTTAACTAAATCAGGCCCGCAAAGTTTTATGAATAAGGGGGTTACTATTTAGAAATAGGTTTGGAGAGTATAATTCAGCAATGTTATTTATTGATTGACATGTGTCATAAAAATTGTTTTATAAAAAGATTTTTTTTTCTTTTGTCTATAGTTGCGTCATTACTGCTACGGCCTTGACTATGGAAGCCTTGACGAAGGCGCTGTCACTGTAAATTTCCTTGATAAAATGAGGGACGGATTGAATGTCAAAATCGCGGCAGTAATGCGGCGGCAAACGTCACCTATTTTATCAAGGAAATCGATTCAGTAATGTCGCAACAGTGATTCAGCTGTTATTGCTATCGGCATGTTGCCATAATCCTATATACATAGAATGGAGTCTACGTTTTTATAATAATAAAAATAACAATAATAATTCAGCCTATATACGTCCCACTGCTGGGCACAGGCCTCCTCTCATGTGCGAGAGGGCTCGGGCTATAGTCCCCACGCTAGCCCAATGCGGATTGGGGACTTCACATACACCTTTGAATTTCTTCGCAGATGTATGCAGGTTTCCTCACGATGTTTTCCTTCACCGAAAAGCTAGTGGTAAATATCAAATGATATTTCGTACATAAGTTTTGAAAAACTCATTGGTACGAGCCAGGATTTGAACCCGCGACCTCCGGATTGAAAGTCAGACGTCATATCCACTCGGCCACCACCGCTTAACACACACACACACGTTTTTATAATTCAATTCAAATTGAAAATCAAGTGTGTACATTGAAATGTTTAGAATAACTTATGAATGTGCACAATTTCGAGTTTTTACGACCCTATCTATATTAGACAGATAATAGGTACTTACAGTTTTTTTGTGGGTATCACACATCTCAGGTCAGATTTATTGTCATAAACCTAACCTCCCAGTAACATAATAAAATATGAAAATAACAAAACAATAACATTCATTTCTGGTTTAATTCTGACTTCCTGATTATTTTCCCTTAACATAATAATATAAATAATGTTCGCACTAAAATTTATGTAAGGCATTGAGGCGACCGACCCCTAAATTTGATCCGAGGTCGTAGGGGTGGGCACGCGGCGATTGCTCCAGAGGGGAGGAGCGGGTAGGGGGAGGGGGGGGGGAGGTATCTGTGGACCCAGAACGCGGGTCGGTCAAGCCGGGGTCGCGGACACTTGTAGCTTCTGGTATTCAAACACTGACTTCAATGAAACATTCTAATCGTAACATCACCATTATCATGATATTCATGATGTTATGAATTGTAATTGCCGTTTTTTAACCTACAACAACTAAGATTTTATGTTTTAATCATCTGCGATTGAAGTAATGTTTTTTTTTTTCTTTTATCATTAATATATGCTAACCAGTTATGTAATAAAAGTAAAAGGGTTTCTATAAAATACTTTATTAAATTATTTATTAAAACTATTCCTATTTATTTTTAGTTTATCAAGCAAAGAATAATTTAATAGTTTTTCACATTCTCCCTATTTACAATACCTCTATGAATAAGTTTAAATTATTCTCGTATGAAAATTCCAAAAGGGCGGACCAGTATTTCTTTCAGTTGTAAGTAATTAAAAAATCTATTTCTCGGCATCAAGATGAAAATCTTTGTGTCTGAATATCTCGAAGGATCCTGCCCACCCGTCACCTTCCGCCCACGTTGCAAGGCGCCTAAACTCCGCCTCGCACATCGATGTGTGTTCAAAATCGGATCTTATAATACGCTTAGAAGAGGACTTGAGGTCACATAATGTTAAGGTTAAATTCCAGGTCTACCTTTCAATGCCGCATTATCCCGGATATTATCAAAGTCATCGATAAATTAAGTGATGATCCCGACGATTAGCCTGCGATTTGTTTGGAATTGCCAGCGATAATGCGGCGACATACTATTAAATTCGTTGCTTCTAAACCTAAAATAAATAATTTTACAAAAAAATTATAATTATTTTAAAGCAACACTTATATAGATATATTAAAAAAATATATGATTGGTTTGCATGTATTAATGAAGAAATTTTAAAATATCGGCCAAGTGCGTGACAGACCACGCATAATGAAAGGTTCTATAGCTGTAGATCAGTATACATTAACTAATAGCACGCTAGAGGGGCATCTAACAAACTTGCCAACTCACAATATGGGTCCCCGAAAACGGCCGCTCGCACGGAGCGACAAGGGGACAACATTGCGTGAGCGGCTCAGGGTGTGGAGAGGTGTACGCCGCTTTCTACCCAGTGGCCACTGTGCCAACTCGCGTCTTATGCAAATTTCACTTCCACCCTGCGAGCATATAGGTCTGGCACCCCACTCTGGATGGCCGGTAAAAGCAAGCCAGAGGTGAGAGTCCTGCGGCCCCTGCTCAGTGTTCACTCCAGCCGACCAATCAAGGCAAGCCGGAGAGAAGGGCCTGACCGACTCTCGGGGTATGGGACCCAAGGGATGTCACTTCCCATTCAGCTCGCCACAAGCTGCCCTGGGGGCTTATTATTATTATTATTATTATTTGTATGTCGTTTACAAATTCTCGGGATCATGGGGTCCCGGGCATTTTGAAGGCGTGCGTGGGGCCGAAGCCAACACGTAGATACCCCTTGTAATAAGACAATTTATTCTAAAAGTAATGTGACACCAACCGACGATTATCCCTGTTCACATTATTGCAGTGCACCCAAGGACAAGCCCCGGTCAGTGTAGGACTATTGTAAGAAAAAGGTACAAAAATAAACCGGGATATTGGGTTGAGTTACTAGCGGACTGGTAACCGAGACTATGGAGGTGACTATGGCACCTGCCCTGATCATATGTTAAAAAACACGAAACAATGGACAGGTGGTGACTCGCCAACTCACAATATGGGTCCCCGAAAACGGCTGCTCACACAGAGTGACAAGGGGACAACATTGCGTGAGCGGCTGAGGGTGTGGAGAGGTGTGCGCCGCTTTCTACCCAGTGGCTGTCAGCAGCCACTGTGTCAACTCGCGTCTTAGATTGAAACATAGTGTTTTGGACCCGGGTACGTCCTTAAACTACGTCCAAAAGAGAGGTATGGGCATTGTGAATGTCATCTGGCCTTGTGTGGTAGGGCACAGCCAGTGGATGTCATTCCAGATCTAGAGCAGAGCCCAACTGGGGAAGTACCTCCACCTTACAGAAAACAGCAGCCAAATAACACTAGACCCTACTCATAGTGTTGTGTTCCTGCCGGTGAGTAAGGTTGCCAGAGCTCACCGAGGGGGGGCGGGCTTAGGGTCGGCAACGCGCATGTAACTCCTCTGGAGTTGCAGGCGTACATAGGCTACGGAGACTGCTTACCATCAGGCGGGCCGTATGCTTGTTTGCCACCGACGTAGTATAAAAAAAAAAACATCGTAATGGACATTGGGACTTAAGAGGTTATAAATAACTTGCAAAAGACTCTTTATACGATATAAAACGACACAAGGAAGACCATAGAAGCAAAAAGGCGAAGCTGAAAAAAGTCATTAATGGCTAAAGCGATCGTGATCAAAATAATTTTCGAGGAAAGTGTTTAAGAAGCTTTATTTCCTGTTTTTTTTCCATATTTTTTGTACGCTCGGTTAAAAGTTTATGGAACAAAATATTTTCGATTTTCAGAGCGGTTATTTCCAAAAGTATACACTGAATCAAAAACGCTCTTAGCAATATCAAGTTATTTTTAAAGACCTATCGAATGACGTGCCACGTGTTTATTTTAATGGAAAAAAACTTTTCTCCCTTTTGCCAGCCTAACGATCTTTTATAGGATACATTTCGGAGAGTGTGCTGAGGAATTGCACAACCTTATTCCTCCGTCCCCATTTCACCATCGGACTACCAGACAATCGGCACTTCGGCATCGCTTCATGGTAGGTATTCCACAAATACGCACGAAGCGTTTCGCTTCAACATTCCTTATGCGAACTGCCAAGGAGTGGAATGCCCTGCCCGAGTCTGTGTTTCCGTATGAGTACAATCTGAATCTCTTCAAGGCTAGAGTAAATAGGTATCTCATAGGCAAGCGTGCTCCACCGTAGACCGCATCATCACTTACCATCAGGTGTGATCGTGGTCAAATGCCTGCCTATCCTCCATAAAAAAAAATAAAAAAAAATAGTTACATGTATGGAGTGCTGTGCAATACAGTACCCCTAGTGTATATAAATTCGATTTCCAAACGTGACGTACGCGTTTGCGTTTAGTCTCATTTTGTATTGGATTTCGAAAGAGCGCGCCAAGCGGGACGTTTTGGAAACTCAAAATCCTATACAAAATGAGACTTAACGCAAACGCGTTCGTCACGTTATGATGTCGATCAAAGTTACACTAGGGGTACAGATAGAAAAACGAATTTTTGCCATATTGGATCCGGAACCGTACAAAGTATTACTCCATTTGCAATGATGCAATATTCATTTATAAATCGCATCAAACCACTCAAATGAAATATTAACAAGCTCAGGCCAATCAGGTACGTACAAGATTGGATCCCAGTTAAGTCTTATTGGTATTTTTTCTTTTATTTGCAGTGTTTGATTGTAATATGTTTGTTCGGGTTAAATCTTGCCAGTTAAATTAAACCCACTCCCAAATACAAAAATTTAATCGACAAATAATTCTAATCATCGAACCTGATCAAAATTTGCCACGAAAATCGGTTAACATAATTGCGACCTGGAGAGGAGAACATCCGGACATACGAAAGCATTTTTGCCCAACCTGAAATGGAGACCTTCGCTAACGCTGAGTGAATTACACGAAGATATTTATTAAGTGCATTTAAACTATGTTCAAGCCGTTATGTATATATTATCCATCTGATATTATCCAGTTACCTACCTCGTTAGCGCGTTGATCAGATGCCTCTCGCCATAAACCGAAGTTCAACATTACGAGTGCAAACCATCATATCACCAGTGCGGCGAACTTTAAAACCAATTACGTACTGCTTACTCGTACACAAACTAGGTGTTTATTTTCTGAATTTAAAAACGTTGCGCATAAAGGAACATTTTTCCGTTTAAAATTTGCGATTATTGACAATAGGTGCACATGAACAATAACGAACAAACATGAAAACTTCGTCAATTTGACCAGTAACCATAATAATAAGTATGTAAGCCACTTCTGACAAAAAGTGAGGCCATATACCTGGTATGTACCTATATAGTTACGTTACGTACCTACGTACGTACGTATGGTATATCCACTATACACCGAAATAGCGCCAGTCCATTTTGATGCCATCTAGCCTCAGAGAGACCGCATTTGGCAATCCTATTAATGGATTGATTCAAAACTCCAACCAATATCTCTTATTGCTCCGTCAGCCCTGTAGCCATACGAGTAGGCACTGATACTTATTCCTAAAATAATTAGTCTAATATAAACACAGATAGATGGACACGATACAAATATATTCATTGAATTTCTTTCAAAGCTGCTATTTGTCAGTTTAGTTAAAAAGATCCTCGAGACGTATTTAGAATCCATTAAGCAAATAAGACGTGGGTATATACCGTTGCTGTGGTGACTACGGCACTTACGAGTTTCCCGGTAAACTAGCTTATTTTATATAAAGCTGAAGGCCTTATTGTTTGTTTACTGGAACCTCTTTATCCTTACATCTAGCGCGGGATAAATATAACAGTTCTTTGTTTCTTGAACTTTTTATTGCGTCTTAGAGTTTCTCTATGTTTAAGGAGTATGGAATTTTATTCTATTTAACAACAATGAGACAGGTAAAAGTGCAATCTTCATTTGTTTAAAATGTAAAATGTGAATGAAAAAAGTAAATTCAAGTAGATCAAGTGCGACGGTTTACTCGTAAAAAAGGCTTAAGGTGGCATAAAAGTGAATATTAAATAATACAGTATTTTAGGCGCAATGGGTAATTAGGAAAATATTACGTTGTAAACAGTACCCCTAGTGTAACTTTGATCGACATCATAACGTGACGAACGCGTTTGCGTTAAGTCTCATTTTGTATAGGATTTTGAGTTTCCAAAACGTCCCGCTTGGCGCGCTCTTTCGAAATCCAATACAAAATGAGACTAAACGCAAACGCGTACGTCACGTTTGGAAATCGAATTTATTTACACTAGGGGTACAGATACTCAACTAGCTCGCATCATACTCGTATTACGCTCACACTAAATACGTATTTACTCAGGAATTCAAAGTATTTACGACAATTCCTCATTAGAAAGGGTTAGTAGCGTTGAGTATGAGACGTTCGCAATATGCAAAAAGTAAGCAGATTACGTATTTAGATTTTACAAAATATAATCTGGTGGATTTGCATAAGAATGATAGGTCTGCCTTTTAACTGAGGCGGTTAGTAAGAAGTTAATATGTGACCGGGGCCGGCAAAACTTCCAACTATGTCGCTTGCTATAAGGACGAGATTTGCTTGTATCTGTATATGAACAAAGGCGTCCTTATGGTAAGCGACAAAGTGGGACGTTTTACCAGCCGCGGTCACATATGGTCATACATACACAGACTGGTTAAAAGTTTGGCTTCACGGATCTGATTTGCATTAGGTATGCTAAGTACCCAAATAAAAATGTAATATTTATATAAGTAAACTAGTTTTAGTTCTAAAACTCAACTACCTTCTATTAGAAAATCACTGCGCATTATCTTTACCCGGGATAAGTGGTCGACCCATAATATTGTCATAAAAAATGTCTCAACATACTTAACTGGAAGCAAAGTGCTGTCCCACACATGATGCCGACGACGGTCAATGACACTGTGCGAGCACAGCAATGTACGCCAAGGTTATCTGCATGCAATAGAGATGGGAATAGACGGGTCAATGTACAAAATTGCCCGTGGTCAGCATCCTTTCTTTAATATTATATGAATATTTAATAGATATAACATATTTTTAAAGTAACACTTCTGTTTTGTGCACATCCAAAAAATACATACATAATTGGAATAAGGGCGCAAGCCTTCAAACTGTCTCTTTTATTGTCACAAGCATCGCAAACCACGGGTTATTATGATCTATTTATACATATGTCTGTGGACTGTACCATAAGTACTAAATTCTTCTAGTCGAGATAGGGAGTCTCTTGAAGTATCGACATAAGACAGGAAACAACCAGACAATGTTACCCTGCAGTGAGTCAATAACTTTAGTGTCTTCCTTCCTTCCATTAAGTTTGACATTGAGTTGACGTTTCCAATTCTCAAACGGTAGGTGCTAATTCAAAAACTATCTGAACGATGAAATACCTACCAGTAAATCATATTTAAGTAGAATTTGAGACAATAATCTAGATCGAAAAACGTGTTACTGATCTGCTTCAATTACGTCTCTTTACAATGAATTAATATATTATACACAGAGTAAAAAAAATAGAAATAGCAAATTCCGATAATTACTTATTAATATTGAATACATTTACATATAATAAAGATGACCTACCTTGACAGTCTACCCCATTCCTTTGATTACCTATTGGAAAAGACTTAAATATGTTTATGACAGTAACTGAACAAGATGGATGTAAGAACTGACGTATAAATTCAGAACCATCTGACAATTTTATAGAACCAGACATCGTTATCGCACTTATCGCAGTTGATGAGCATAAACGGTTTGACAGTACTCAAAGGTGACAACTAAGCAATAATAGAAGTAACGTGAAACGTCTCCATCTACAAGTTTGTTATTTATTTTCCCTCTGATACTTTACCTAATAAATAGACATCACATATAAACTAAGCAAGATGCAAATGAAAATTAACCGTCAATAAATTGGCCAAGAGAATGTCGGGCCATGCTCAGTGTAGTGTTTCGTAGTTACCATTCTATCAAAACATTATAAGCATAATATCTTACTCAATCTCAATTTCTTACCATCTCAGCGCTTTGTATGTCTTTTTACTAAAAAGAGAATGGCACATTTTTTTTCTTTCGGAACGACTATTTCATAAAATATTAACTTTATCAAAAAATGTTTTTTCGAGACCCTTATTCGTTTTGAAAGACCTACGATACCACACACTATTGGGTCTACACAAAAAAATCATTAAATATCATTTGTAGTTTTTATTTTAACGTTCTGACGCCATGCTTAATTTATGTATCCATGACAATTTGCAGCTTTCTAGCACTAACGATCACGGAGCAAAGCCGCGGACGGACGGACAGACGGAAATGGCGAAACTATAAGGGTTTCTAGCTGACTACGAAAGCCTAAAAAGGCTTTAGTCATATTTTCATAGTAACTCGGTACCGTTTTTTCGTGAGAACCCCTTAAAGTGAAGATATATATTCGACGACTGGACTGGCCTAGTGGGTAGTGACCCTGGTCTGGTTCGAATTTATTTGCATAATGAACACAGATATTTGTTCCTGAGTCATGGGTGTTTTCTATGTATATAAGTATGTATACATATAACGCGAATTTTTTTTCAGTGTCGTTCCCTAGCTTCTAAATAAGTAGCATAAAAAACCGGTCAAGTGCATGTTCGTTTCACTCGCGTACCGAGGGTTCCGTACAAACTTTGAATTATCTCGTGTAACTATATAGGCGAAAAACTTTTGATCAGAAGTACCTATACTTACTAAGTATGTTGATTTTTCAAAAATTTACCATTTATTTAAAATAAGGTGTTTTTAATATAATCTCATAGAAATTTCAAGTGTTATAAAAACACATTTCAAGTTGGTTAAATTGCTAACTGAATTCGGAAATGTTTATTGTTGATTTAAAAAAAAAGTTACCAAGATAGATACCTGATTATATTTTTCCTGTAAACATTATAGTAATGTTAATATTATGTAAAAAAAATCATTTCCTCCATAAATCAATGTTTTTTTACTATGAACAAAAAAAGAAAAAAAAAATGTTTTGGAATGTACAATTTGAGTTCTTTCAACAGATACCCTACTTGACCTAGTCACTAGACTTTGAAATGTTGCTCTCTCTTCATATTGGGCTTTTTCCATAGTTAATAAAAATAAAATAAAATAATAATACTTTCAATGTATCTGGGTTAGTGTTGATCATAACTAGTTATTCCAAATTTCAAATATCTCGAGATATTTAGGGTTGTGACAGACAGACAGACGGACGGACGGACGGACGGACAGAGTCGCACCATAAAGAATCCTTTTATACCTTTTTGGTACGGAACCCTAAAAACGGTCATTTGTAATAATAATAAATCTTTAGGTTAGGTTTTTTATAATGTGTTTATATCTTTTGTATTGTTTTGTAAGTGTTTTTATATTTAACTTTTATATCCATATTATAAAAATATCCTAACCTAAGATATTGAATGAATAAAGAGAATAAATCTTTTATTGTGATAAGTACGAGTGTTAAATAGTAACCAATTCCAGAGGAGTAAAACAATTCTAAAGAGTTACAAGTTACAATCCTGTATGTAAGGAAATCAATAAATATATAAAATATTGGTCACAGACTCCGACTTTCAAAATCACCCCTAAATCAAACTTATTTTTATCGCTTTCATCAGTTAGCAAGCAGCACCAACCACTCGTTCCTTTTCTTTTTTGTAGGCGTATTGGAAGAAGGTACTAATGACTCCCAAAGGTACATAAAATTGGCATGTACCTACATATGAGTGATTCCTTGATATATGTATATTTTTATCCTTTTATTAAGTGTCCTTATTATTTATAGTGTTACTATAGCAGCAATATAAATACAGCAGTTATTGAGATACCGCCCTGTGATAGACAGACAGACTGACGGTCTGAACGAGTATATCGTTCCCACTGTTTTATATTTGTCCTTATATTCTAATATCATGCAATATATGTCCTCACTTAGGGCACGCATACCTACTAATGTTTCACTAATGTTATTAAAATGTATTAATGTATATTTATACATTGGCTCATTAAAATCCCCTTTTACTGTAAATAGGTTTGATGTCATGCCTAATATTGAGCCTCATAAGGTTATTAATAAACACCATTTTAGTATTCGTGCCCTGAGTTAGCACACGTATGAAGTAGACGTGTGCGCCGCGCCGGCGCGCCGCCGCCGCCGGGCTTTTTTGCCACGCCGCCGCCGCCGATAAATGATCGGCGTGACCTTGAGTGTTGGCAATTAGCTATACCAACTATGAAGTAATATTTATCCTAATGTGGTTAAAACCAATTATCTGGTCGTGTTGCTCCTGTGATTATACACATCGAATTCCGTACACAAATTATCGTAACGTCATCCACATGCTCCGCCGGTCATAAGGTAGTAAGGTCATATTAATGAATTTATACAGCTAAAAAACTCAGAGGTTAGGTTTATTCACATGCATTAGAAAATTGTAATATATTTGTCACCAAGTAAGTAGAAATAACCCTGGACCGAAATGTGACGTGATACCAACCGACGATTATCATTGTTCACACTATAGCAGTGCACCCAAGGACAAGCCCCGGGTAGCGTAGGAATATTGTAAAAAAAAGGGTACAAAAATAAACCGGGCTATTGGGTTGAGTTGCAAGTGGACTGGTAACCGGGACTATGGAAGATACTATGGCACCTGCCCTGATCGTATTATGTTTTTAAAAACACGACAAAATGGGCAGGTAGTGAGTAGTGTCTCGCCAACTCACAATATGGGTCTCCGAAAACGGCCGCGCGCACGGAGCGACAAGGGGACAACATTCCATGAGTGGCTCAGGGTGTGGAGAGTTGTGCGCCGCTTTCTACCCAGTGGCTGTAAGCAGCCACAGTGCCAACTCGACTCTTATGCAAATTTCACTTCCACCCTGCGAACATATAGCTCTGACACCCCACTCTGGACGGCCGGTAAAGGCAAGCCAGAGGTGAGAGTCCTGCGGCGCCTGCTCAGTGTTCACTCCAGCCGGCCAATCAAGGCAAGCCGGAGAGAGAAGCCTGACCGACTCTCGGGGGTATGGGACCCAAGGGACGTCACTTCCCATTCAGCTCGCCACAAGCTTAATGTGAAAAGTTCAACTTATTTCAGCATGTCGTTTTAAAATGACAGCCTTCGTTGCGGCGGTGACGGCGGCGGCTAGGTTCTTGTGACTCTTAATTGAGTTCGTGTTTCGCTGAATGTGTAATTGGGAAGATACTTATGTATATTTTGTAACAAAAAGGCTGAAAAAATACCAAAGAGAGACCGCTGCGACATTAATATATTAATAAATAATAATAATAAATAAAATGATTTTTATTCGGATAGAAAGTCCATAGTTGTTAGTTACATTTACATTTAACTTATAAATTGTGTTAGTGGAATTACAAAATAATTTTAACCTACATATTTATTTTGCTACAGAGTAGAGTTTTGTCCATTGCTGCAGCAGAGGGGAGTCCAACCTGTCACGGCGGCAACCAGGCGGCATTAGCTCACTTTTTTACGCATAGTCTTGACATACCTACTATTGAAATTAGTGTTTGCAGCGCCCTGATTGAAGGGCTTAGCAGCACCATATCGTCAGGGTAGCTTAGGTTATTTACACACACTCCTCCTACATGGCAACCGATTCCGGTGCTACTAAGCTCCTCAATCAGCTGGTTGATGTAAAGTTTGAAAAGCCTGGGAGAGGTCAGACCTCCCTGCTTCACCCCACAGCCCAACCTATACTGTCCAGAGACCACGCTTCCCCACCTGACTTTGTTTTTTTGGTGGTTATACCAGTATTGTAACAAAAATATGCATTCAGGTGCCAGGCTTGTTTCTTTTTTTTAACTTATCCCACCTACATATGTGTGCCAAATTTCAACTCGATTGCTCCAGTTGTTTCGGGGCAAATAGGCTGTGACAGACGGACAGATAGACAGACAGACGCCCAAGTGATCCTATAAGGGTTCCGTTTTTTTCTTTTGAGGTATGGAACCCTAATAAGTAAAATAGTCTTTTTCATATTTTTAGCTTTTGCGCAGAAATTGTTACAAATTTTTAAAGTGCCTTTTAGACCTATGTACATATGTTCGTGGTTCTTTCTATTGAACTTCTTCTTCCTCGCATTGTCCCGGCATTTTGCCACGGCTCATGGGAGCCTGGGCTCCGCTTGACAACTAACCCTAAGATTTGACGTCGGCACTAGTTTTTACGAGAGCGACTGCCATCTGACCTTCCAACCCAGAGGGTAAACTAGGCCTTGTTGGGATTAGTCCGGTTTCCTCACGATGTTTTCCTTCACCGAAAAGCGACTGGTAAATATCAAATGATATTTCGTAGATAAGTTCGAAAATCTCATAGGTACGAGCCGGGGTTTGAACCCGCGACCTCCGGATTGCAAGTCGCACGCTCTTACCGCTAGGCTACCAGCGCTTCCAATCTTTCTATTGAACGAAAGTCAAAAAACCGGCCAAGTGCGAGTCGGACTCGCGCATCGAGGGTTTCGAACAAACCTGTAGGTATATATTATTATATGATGTAACAAAAAAGTTACGGTTTTCGCAATTTTTCCTTTATCTGTGCTATAAGACGTTGTTTCGTACCAAATTTCAAGATTCTGAGTTCACGGGAAGTTTTGATGCCCTTGCGAGTGTCGAAAATTTGCGGCATAAACGGCTGTATCTATTGATTGCGTTGGCTTTGAAGTTTGATTTTTATTTAGTTTTATGAGTATTTAATGTAAATTCCAGCTTGATACCTCCACGCGTTTCTGAGAAAAAGGGTCTTGACAGACACACAGACGGACGGACGGACACCATAGTGATCCTATAAGGGTTCCGTTGTTTCCGTTCGAGGTACGGAACCCTAAAAATCAGGATACTAGTGATATATACTCAGTCAGGTCCCCACTGAAAACCAGCGCCACGGATTGCCGCGGCATTATGCTGAGTGGGGATCCTATTTTAGCGTCCAATGGTTTTTTCTCTGTATGTTCTTCTTCTTCCAAATGCAATGTGTTGTGGCGTTAAATAAATGTATTTTCTTTCTTTCTTTCTGATCTATAAAAGCGGTACTATTTTTCAAAAACTCCGCTCTCTTAACCTATGACATGGAAATTGGTATTCAGTAGCTCCAATTGCATGCGTGATTGGTGAAGCGGCAAGTTTATATTGAAAAAAAAAAAGATTTCATTTTTTTTCACGTACCCACATATGGATATTAGTATTGGTATGTTTATCCAGTTACCTAAGAATTTTAACTGTGTATGAATTAACCAAACCAAACATGCGTCATATTGTTTAGGTCCTTTTTATACATACATTTTAACACAATAATTCTAATTCCTATCCACTCAAATCTGTGGTGAAGTAATTCAATAAAATTTATTCGCTGTTACCGTACCAAATCAAATGCTATGTGGAAAATACATACATATAAAAAGTACCGCCATTTAATAGGTCGTGTTTACAGACTTATACGGTTTAATTAAACTGAAACACGTTAAGTTGAAATTTATAATTCCGGAACAACATTTTCACAAAGCCACCGACGAGCATAGGCACCGGACTACCGCTTTTAATAACATTACGTACTTTATAACAATGTGCCGGGACTTAGTTGTGGTAGCTTTCATTTTACGTTCGTAGTTTCATACGACGTTTAAATTTATTGCACAACTGGTGCTCTGCTAGTATTACATTATCAGGAAAATTCAAACTTCCACTCGTTACTATCGTGCGTCTCGCTCGCGATCGCGTCAATAAATGTACGAACGAAATGCACGATAACGATGACATGGCTAAAGAATGGAATGCGCTCCCGCCCTCTGTATTCCCTGATAAATATGACCTCGGTCTCTTTAAAGCAAGAGTGAATAGGCTACTACTGAATCGGTGAGCTCGATCTTAGGCCCTGTCTTCACTTTCCATCAGGTGTGACTAGAGCCAATCGCCGATCAGTTTTTAATAAAAAAAAAAAAAAAAACATCATTCAAATATTATTCTGATGTCAGTGTACGTTCGAATTGGCTTGTTAGTTATTGTTTGAGGATCCTGTACTATCCAAACAACTTCTATTAGTGAATATATGTTATAAAATATGCTAGATGTCATTTTTAATGGTGTCATTCGACCCTGTTTTTGTGAGGATCAAATGTGTCTATGTGTGGGATCAAAGTAAAGTAATACAAAAGTTACAAGTCGTTAGTCGTAGATATTCTTTACGCGAAACGCTTTATTACGAAAAATGTTATTTTTACCACGATTTGTAATTTGTTGCGTATATGTATGTAGTTGACATAAAATCTGTATTTAATGAGGTGTAATGTCTGGAACCGAATGCTATCGATATTCATTTAAAAACATTGAGTTTTCAAATTTTAAGGTCTTGAGTTCATTTTTCAGTCATATATACAGGTTATGTTCGTTTAGAATTGCCACCATATACAGAACCGATTTGCAACCTAAAAAGTTGCTGACACACACATTAAATTTGACATTTCTATAAGAAATCAATATTAAAAATAAAAAAAATCTGTAACTATATCATATAATTTGCTCTGCGAATTAGCTTAAGATAATATTTTTGTAAAATACTATTCAAATTTGCTTATTGCTAGGCAGACTTGAATAAAGAATCTTGAATGTTGAAACAATTTTCTGCCAGAAATGTTAGTTCAGAGTTGTTATCACACGTATAACTCCTAAAAGTCAACTGATTTTGCGCGAGTTACCTATACCTTCTTTACATTATATCTTAATATCCTTTACTATAATTATATTATAATATGTCTTAAAGGTCATTTGTTCTAATATCCATTTGTGGTAGGTGTATTGATCTTTATTTTATAGATCATTACACCTTATAAAACCAAGTCCCTCGCCGCGTCTGTCTATTTGTATGTATGTTCGCAATAAACTCAAAAACTCCTGAACGAATTTTCATGCCGTTTTCAGCTAACAATAGAGTGATTATTGAGGAAGGTTTAGGTGTATAATTTATTAAGGTTTTGCATACGTGAAAAGCTGGGACGGGCCGCCATTTATTGATATTTATGGCAGAAATATTTAGGACTAATGAGTTTGAGATCAATCATTACACTATGGCAAATGAGTGTTATGACTAATGAACATTAGGGCTATTACCTATTAGGACAAAACGGGTAGGGCAATTGATTTTAGGACAAAAGTTATTTGCGAGTCCAAGTGGTAATGCCATCAATAATTTCAATTTTCTATGAAAATATGACGTAAGTATATACGCTGATCAGTACCCCTAGTGTAAATTTGATCGACATCATAACGTGACGAACGCGTTTGCGTTAAGTCTCATTTTATATAGGATTTTTAGTTTCCAAAACGTCCCGCTTGGCGCGCTCTTTCTAAATCCAATACAAAATGAGACTAAACGCAAACGCGTATTCACGTTTCGAAATCGAATTTATTTACACTAGGGGTACTGTACCCCTAGTGTAAATATTTTCGATAGCGTAACGTTACATACGCGTTTGCGTTAAGTGTCATTTTGTATGAGATTTTTGACGTTCCAAAACGTCCCGCTTGGCGCGCTGTTCAAAAACCCATACAAAATGAGACTTAACGCAAACGCGTACGTCACGTTTCGCTATCGACTAAATTTACACTAGGGGCACTGTTCAAGTCAGTTCCAAGTATTGTATTGTGTTTGTCGGCGATTCAAGTATAAGCCATCGTCATTCTCATTCTAAGTAAATTTTCATTGTAGATTTTTGTATTATTATCGTTCGTGTAATATGAACCTTGGACTTTATTTAGACAAGCAAATATATCAATATCAATCAATAAAATATAAAAATAGGCTTACCTATAAAAATTAATAAAGTTACAACTACCTAGAGATTTCTGTGTAGGGGTTTCATGGTCAAAATAAAAATGTATGGTGGTACAAATTTTTCATACACATTATATTATAACATAATTGTGTGGCATTAACTATTGCCATCTCTGTAATGAACAAGTGCTAATTTGACACTAATTTTTGATTTATGTATTGCTTTGATGCAGTTGGTCCCAATATTCTTATAAAAAATATATAAGATGGTTGACACCATTAAAAATTCCGTATGCATTACACAGATAGCCATAGTAATTTTCATGCTGAAAAAAGTCTATTAACCAGTTAGTTACTAGCATTAGGCCATAAAAAGGTTAGATGAGAGAGTAAAGAATGTATTAACCCTGTACGAGGTCATAAAATAAAAGTTTTATACTGTACAGCTGGTTTGTGGCCGCAAATTGGCAAAATGGGCATAAAGTGTAAGTAAAAAATACTAGTCCAGGCCATTCGTACAGTCAGCTGCAGAGAGAGGCGGCCCCCTGCATAGAATTCACCTTGTTAGAAACTTATAAAAGTGTCTCACTGCAGAAACTCATCCCTGTATTACAAAAACGTAACGTACGTATACGTAAATAAGTTTTTGGCAAAAATTTCATTCTTGGTACAAGTTTTTGTCGCTGACTGTACTTTTCTCTCCACAAGCAACTAATACTCATCGAGACAATTCTTAAAACCCCAAACACAATTAGGTTACGTTGTTTTATCACAGAGTCCCTATGGCCACCTCCTGTCTTCATCGTCAGATCATCTCGATGGTATCATAATATTGCATTGTCACCCGACTTACATATGTATGCAAATTTTCAGCTTCATCGGAAACCTGGAAGTGGGTCAAATTTAATTTGCAAGATTTGATTACACAGACAACGGGAGAGGTGAAACTAAATAAAAGTTTGTAAAAACGTATATAACCTGCATTAACCGTTTGACGTTCACAGGTGAGCTACAATCGTAACGCTACGTCGCAGTGGATTTGACACCAAGGCAATTTATCAAGGACATTCACAATGGCAGGAAAATGGCGATCGTTTTCAGCAAAATTTCAATCCGAACGTAACCTTTACTCTGCAGTTTAACTGTTGCAGCGATGCGTATAGTGCAGCCCTTTTGTCTTAACTTCTTGTGCGCCTTCCGCTTTTCAAAAGCATTCTTAAAAAGGTAGGACACCGAAAGAATAGACAAGACTACAAGGACATTCGGACAGTTACTTTTAGCTAATCTGTTTATTGAACCGACACCTGTTAATATGTTAATGATGTCAATAAATTCGTTTTCATGGCCCGGGCTAGATTTTTATCAATTTTCCAAAAAGGATGATGACTTTATACGAAAAGCCGTGGTCAGGTTTCAGTTATGAAACTTTTTACTTGATATTCCTGCCAGCTTTAGTTCCAAAAAGACAAAAGTAGAGAAGTATTGGCTCAGAATTTAATTGGGAGCCCAGGCGGACGTTTACGAGGGAGGGATACAGATGGATGCAAAAGTCTAATTTGGATCAGCAACAGCTATACCGACACATGTGGTTCGGGCCCGACCGCCAATTTGGGTCCGCCAACCAAATATGCTTTTTAATATAGACTATCGAACAGTATGTCCGCCAAAATGGACATGGATGCTATTCATTAAAAGTGTTGGGTACAAGTTACTTTATTAGGTGATATCCGTCTGTAACGCTTTCACAAGTGCAATTTGACAACTTGTCTACATAACTCTCATACAAAGTGCTTCGGCTGCATGATGGTCGCGGTTATTGACGGCACAATTTATAACTGCTCTTTGTATCGTACCGTGTTAAATATTGAAGTCTGCTCCTTCACATCGATATCCGTGTTCATCATACCCCTGCTGGACATTTAAGAAAGTTTATTAAAGTCAAACCAAAGTTTTGATAAGATGGGAAAGCTAATTCGACTTATCAAAGTTTCGGTCCATGGCGTTTCTAGGATATATACATATGTTAATTTTTTTACTTTACACAAAAGTTGCTTATTATTATATTGTTGTTAGATCACGTATTTGTCACCGACGTGGTATTAGAAACATGTATTCATTAATTAGATTAAGACTATTAAAGTCTAGCGTGTTCACGAGTTTAACAGCAGAAGATGGCAATTTACGGAGTCGGATCGTTTGTGGTGACGAATTATTAAGCTCAACTTCTGACAACCAACATAATGTACGGAAGTAGGTAAACTAGGTACAGCGGAATTTACATTCACTGTCAAATCCGAATCACAAATTTGCCTTGGTAAATAAGGGGCAAACTGAAAGTTCGTAGAACGGAAAAACCTGTACTATCATTCTTTATTTTAATGCGTTATTTAACTCTTTCTGATGACGTGTACAAATTTTCATCAGGATAAGAAGAATACCCTTGAACGCACACGGCTCATTTTTCCAAAGCAATTTTTGTATGGCAATTTTAGGTCCTCAAGAGGTTTTGTATGAAATTCATGAGGTTAAATATTCATGCATGTTTTTTTAACTGGTATCATAGGAATACTGAGTTATGACCTGCGATGTAAACTTTGACGTCACTGTTGAATAGCATACTTGTCTATGATCATCCGTTAAACATTAATTAAAAACGATTCCATTTAAAAGTTCAAAGTATAAACATTCGTACGAAAACTAGGCTTCATTAAAAAACACAAACTGAAACCTACTGTAACGCTGTTTGGCTGAGTCTATATAAAATCGTACTAAATTACGACACGAAAAATGTTTCGGGTCAAAATTCTAATAACGCTTGATAGTACAATCGGAATAGAACAAACCTCGAAATCTCTTGAACAGTCTTTAAATTTGGTAGGTATATAAATTAAAGGCTCCTTTTTCAAGTCTACACCATTTGACATTTGGGGACCTCGAGGGATTGCAGCTATTTTGGAAAATGTGTACTATCTTGGATAAATTCGCGTTTAGAACGTGACAGGCATGGTGACAAATGATAAAGAGCCGACCATATTAGCCTTATTGACTATTTGACTTTCGCTCGATAGAAAAAAAAACACAAATATACTATAGGTCTAAATCGTACTTTTAAAATGAGTAATAATTTACAACTTTCTTCTAAAAATGCGCAATTTTATTTTTGAGAGAAATCGCCGGCTACTTCTTTTTGTTAAAACTTACAACAAATTAAAATTCCAAAACATGATAGCACGTGCACATTTCTCGCTTGCCTAGGCACAATTAAAGACGTTTTGTACAATTTATGCTCTTTAATTTTGGGACGCTTATAACCCATCTGGAGTTCTAATATCATTGGCCTAACCATCCGACAAATACGAGTACATTAAAATGTAATGTACGTAGGTTATTTTCTTCAACAAATACGTTAATATATAATATATATATAGAGTGTAATATAAGGTACTTATCTCCGAATATTACGTTTGATGTCGCTCCACAATTCATACCTCAACCCTGCTTACAATTACGATGTACCTCTGGACTTAATAAAGGTATTAGTTAACGCTATTTATAGACTTAAAGGGCATCGCTATACAAATATGTAACTAATTATAAATGTTTGAAGAAATCGACTTATATAGGTATATATGTTCGTAAAAATGTTCCTTAAAATAGAGTAATCAATGATAAATACATGAACATAATATATATTTAAATATTATTATTATATACGAGATATAATATATTATGATATACTACGAAGATAAAATGAGCAATTTTTTTTATATTGATTTAAGATTAAACGGGATTAATGCAACTATGAGGTTATCGTGCCTATTTCGTTTCTTTTCCAATACGTTGGAACGCCCAATTATTCTCCTAAGTAGTAGCTACTAGACAGGAGCACTTTGTAATTCACGTTGTTCAAAAATATAACAACCAGATGCAATAACACCCTAGTTGCATTTATCCCGGTTATATGGAATTGAGTTAAGTAAGCCCACTGTTATATTTTAAATTAAAACATGATATATTATCAAAATTATAATCGATCTAACTAAGAGTAGGATGCGTTTTTTGGAAAACATGATTGCCTCGTTTTTTTTAAGGCTCGATAGATACAATACAGGGCCTTGTAACTTGTTCCTAACTTGCCCATTTGCACTTTAAAATTGATAAAGAGAGTCACAGACAATTTATGGATTTTTTTTACCACGTCGGTGGCAAACAAGCGTACGTCCCGTCTAGGGGTAAGCAGTCACCCTAGCCTATGGACGCCTGCAACTCCAGAGGTTTTACATGCGCGTTGCCGACCATTTAAAAACCTGTACACTCCTTTCTTGAAGAACCTCATACTGTATACCCTCGGGAAAACCTCGACAGTCTGAGGATGAACACCCTGCCGACGGCGAGCGGTGCGGTGATAAAAACTGGCCGTAGGCATCATGTCACACAATTCTTCAGAGCACAGCCCACTGTACAAGCGGTAGAACACACACAAGGAGGCAAAGTCTCTCCTTAGACTTAAAGGTTCAATGCCGCTTGTGAGTTTGGGACCGTCGACGATTCGTACAGCGCGCCTTTGGACTGACAAGGAAGGGTACCCAACTGTCCGACTCCGATTTGATTCATTTTGATATATGTTATAGAGTAGTCTAAAATAACCGACACGTATTTTTTTTTAGCTGCCCAAACTCAACCTGTTAGGAGAAAATGGCCTTCAAAGTACTAAAAAGTTACTAAATCTTCTAACTCCTATAGAAAGTGATGCTCAAGCAACTTGCAAGTTAATGGCTTGTTTGAGTATATGTTTGAAAGCAGCAAAAAATAATGAGCACGTGTTTTGTTATATCTGCTTAAACTCAAGTTTTCCTAAAAAAATACCTGTCTTTATGTGTAACAATAGCGATAAGATATTATAAAACTTCGAATGTCGATTTTTTTATTAAGTTTTAGGAAAACTTGAGTTTAAGCAGATATAACAAAACACGTGCTCATTATTTTTTCAAATTATATATATTATAAATTTCAAATGAGTATTTTATACTTATAGTACACCCCTCAGTAGGCCTAAGATGGTCGGCTCTTTATCATTTGTCAACATGCCTGTCACGTTCTAACAAGTATGTAAGCGTGAAAGTGACGGGCATAGTGACAAGCGATAAAAATGGAACCATGCTGCCCCTGCAGTTCGATGTACCTTAAGGCCTCCTTCAACTGTTTCCATTGGGCTCTGTCTGTCTAGTTTTCTTAAGTAATACCTATTGTATTGAGATACATTTAATTACAAAGTTTGTTTATGTTTTAAGGAGAAAATGTTTACCACAATATTCTGGGGATGAGACACTAATATATACTCTGTTACTTAAGTATATTTTTTGCATGTTGCAATAACGATATGATAATTAAGATAATGACACTTGGACATAATATACATCTAATGTATATCGTCACTAATAAATAAAAAAATCGTATCAGATTTTTTTCATTTCTTCGTTTATTTATACCCATATTTTTGGTCAACGGCAGTCAGTTCATCAGTAGGATAACTGAGTCGTTGTTTCGACGTTATAAAATTCCTAATGTATTCTTTACTCCTACATTCACGTCGCAGGTCAATCTTGTTGAACACCATAATAGGACAATAATTACATGTCTCTCAACTTTCGTGAATAGCGATCATCGCAGTTGGAGTACATTTATTCCTAGGGTTCAGTTTGCTCTAAATAATTCAAGATGTGAGGTGACGAATTACTCACCCTTCTTCCTGGTATTTGCCAGGGAACTCGTTACTTGTGGTTAACACTACATGGATAATGATTTAGGTGACGAGGTCTTGTTCCTACCGCGAGATGTATACGCTGAAAACTTAGGGTGTCTTAGGGAGGTTTTCGACGACGTATAAGCTAAACTGTGGCACGCTCACTCTAAAAACATTGCACACTACAATCTTCGGCGTAAGCCGTCAGAATTTAACATCGGTGACGTTGTGATGAAGAGTGCTTATGTTCTAAGCAATAAAGATAAGTTTTTTAGTAAGAAGCTCGCGCCTAAATTCATAAAATGCCGAGTCATAGATAAGAAGTCCCCTTTGGTCTATGTTTTAGCCGATATGTCAGGCCAGAATCTAGGCACCTGGCACATCAGATATAAAACTAACGAATGGTAGTGATACGTCTTAGTAGTTATAATCGTTAGTATGTTGCCCTTAAAGTTGCTTTTCTTCACCTATTGTGCTTAGTATTCGTACGGGTCTCTTGTCTGACATGATAGACAGTGCACTGTCTGTCTGGATGCGTAAATATAGCTGATTGCGTGAAGAATGAAAGTTTTTTGAAAGGTTGATGCGAATATGTACTCAAAAGTGCTGATTTTATTATTTGAAATTAATAAAATCCTTCGGTGTCTTTACTCTAATAAAAATAGGAGCAGTTTATTAGACATAAGGATTTAAATAAATAAAAATAATATGTTCCGTGCGCGACGGTACGTTCGGCGAAACATATTCAGTATACTCATACTGAATATGTCAATATGAGAATAAGCAAACTGTACCCCTAGTGTAAATTTGATCGACATCATAACGTGACGAACGCGTTTGCGTTAAGTCTCATTTTGTATAGGATTTTGAGTTTCCAAAACGTCCCGCTTGGCGCGCTCTTTCTAAATCCAATACAAAATGAGACTAAACGCAAACGCGTACGTCACGTTTCGAAATCGAATTTATTTACACTAGGGGTACTGATGTGGCTATTCAAAAAGTTAACACATATTACTATAAAAATCAATTAAATCAATTATATATATATCGGTGTGGCGTGGTTCAGCAAAAACCAAGTTTCTGGAGGTTGAAAGGGGGCAACATTGTCTGCTAAAGGTTATGTACTCTAAGCCAAACAGATTCCCAACGAAAGACCTCTACCACTTAAGTGACTTATTATCAATGAGGAACCTGTATGTATCTAGTTTAACAGCGAGACTACATAAAACACTACCATTTAACTCGGAGCTGCTAAATCGTAGAAGAAAACATAATGTTGCTCCCCTTTCAACTACAAAATCTGTATTTATTAAGAGAAAATTTGCAGCGCAATCTGCATATGTGTACAATAAAAAAATAAAGTATTAAACATATATATTTTACAACAGAAGATTAACTGAGGGGGGCTAAAATACTTAACTATGAGGAGACAGAGGCTCTAATATATTACGTTTGTTACTTAACTTTAAAGTAACAGTTTTATTATTGCTGGTATAAGATTTTTAAATATGAAAGCCTATTTAATTGTTAGCATACAATTATGCATACCTAAGAAAAGTATGAAATTATGCCTTACAGTACCTATTGTTATAACTTCCGGAAAGTACATAATTATCAACAACACTCACAACATTTCAAACACATTTATATACCCAGACACACACACACACACACACACACACACAAATGTAGATAAAATTGTATTCGCTTAAGTTTTGAGTTTTCTGTTTGGTATTTTCTTCAACCTACAACTTGGTGCTACGGAGGAGCGGGGCTTCCTGATGCAGGTATAATATACTTAATAGGAAGTCCCAACCTCTTACCATACTGTGTAACATTTATTATTGAAATATTATTTTTCATTTTTATTTAATATGTCCCTAAAGGCGGGAGTTTTGTGTGTAAGTATAAAACCATTGAAGTGAGTTTGTTTACAAAGCTAAACGTTTTATGATAACTGAAACGGCGATCGTAAGTGATTTATAAGAATTAAAACGGGCGGCGACCCATTCTAACGGTAGGCAATGGGCGTCGCTGGATAGATTAATCTTGCAAAATGTCATCCAACTCTCCTGGCGCTCGTTGGCAATCCTAACTGAGCCGGCTTCGCGAAACTGGGACATTTTATAAATATTGGACCACGCATGACCGGTCTTTACGTAAGAGTAATAACAGTTTCGATATAAGCTCTTATTGTTGACCTTTAACGTCGACTTTCCAGGGTTTCTTAGTGAACTACAAACCCTTATATTTTTTCTACCCATCTGTCTGTCCATAGCTTAGCTTAGTGACCGTTTGTACTAGAGAACTTCAATTTGACATAAGTGTAAAATCTAGATTTTGTTTTATCACTTTGCCACTTTAGATTTAAATACAATCATGTGGATTTTTTTCCCTTTCAACCTTATGATGCAGGGTATATGTGGATAGCTCTTTGCAAAAATATATGTTTTTTCATCTATCATATAGAGCATAAATACTTCTTATGAAAGTCCATGATGAATATGTAACGCCCTAACTTCAGACTGCAACTTTTAAAAGGTAGATCAATAAACAATTTAAAATAAGTAGGGCTTTCAGTTAAACCTATTTTTAACATGATCGTCGAGCTGCTATTGTGTTTTCCTTAAACATAAGTAATTTTAATTAAAGGTTTAACTAATAATCTTTTTTCTTAATAATTTATTTAATAATAGTGTGTAAATCTAATATGGGCGAATCTCTTAACGGTGGTTAGTATCGGACATAAGATATGTAATTAGATAATTTTTACTTAGAATTGCAATTAAAATGTTATTTATCCATACAAAATAATTCGGCACGCAATGTAATGCAAACACACTCGCGTTAAACGCTCGTTGACAGTTACTTTCAAAAGCTCATATGAAGTATGTAATGTCATTATTGTCATTAACTGTCATGATTGGGTAAATAATAACCAAGTAGGTATGATGCTTTTTAGCTGATAAACGTAATAGGGGTAGGGGGGGCATAACGGGGAAGCGAGGCACGACGGGGCCACCCACACATACAAGTAACTATGCACACTAGCAGTGTTTTGTTTTCGCCGATAACAGGGCATTTCGCATCGGCCTTCAGTGCGGCAGTGACCGGCGACCAGATTACACGCATTTTTTTTTGACGACCAATTCTTTTTTCCGACGAAATTTCATATAATTTTGAGTGGTTACCAAAACGCGTCTAAAAAGGTAAGTGGTTAGATTACTACTATAGTTTTTTTAATGTGTTTTACTGCTAATATCAACTATTGATATGTTTTGAGCAAAATCACTCTGACCTTCAATATTTTTTTTTATTTGTTATTTAAAATTCTGTTAGACATGGGGGCATAACGGGGACATGGCTATGGGGCACAATGGGATACCCCGTTGTGCCCCATCCCCATTATGCCCCTGAATGGTCTGTTAATTTGATAATATTATTTATTTTGTTTTAGGTATATTAAAATGGTACGATCTTACAAAAATAAATATTCCAGGGGCAGTTGGTCTGTAGAAAGCATGAAACATGCAATTGATGCAGTTTTAAGCAAATCAGCAGATTACAGAAAAGCAGCTCAAGTGCACGGTGTTCCACATACCATATTGGAGAATTGAATTGGACATTGGACATCCGAATGATCCGCGGTTGAAATAAAACAGAAGAAAACTCAAAAAGCTCGCTCTGATGGAGAAAATGTTAAGGAGGAGGTCTTATGCATATATTGTGTTGACTCAAACCACATTTATTTAAAGTCTTCGGAGCGTTGGGTGGCCTGCCAGCTATGTGGACAGTGGGCCCACACAGCATGTGCAGGAGTTGATGACGTAGATTTAGAAGAAATCCACATCTGCTTATTCTATGACAAATAAAATAAAGTACCCCGTAGTTACCCGCACTGGGTACCCCATATTGCCCCTACCCGGGGGCACGATGGAGTTTTCATAAATTTTTTGTGAAATAAAAAAAAAAAATATTATTTGATTTCTTACTTCACCAAATTCGGTGCCAAATGATAATTTAATAAGTAACCAAAGAGTTGACAGCTGTTTTCATTAAAAAATATTTTATCTTTATTTTTTTATTGTTTTTTTCCCTTAACGTCCCCGTTATGCCCCCCTCTCCCCTACCTAGTTTCAAAAATAAAAGTTAGATACGCGTACACGTAAAAAGAACCAGAGACTTAAAAAAGCAATTTATTTTAATACCTACCTATAAAAAGCACAGTTTAGTTTCGCCGGTTTCGCCGCAGATACCTATTCTCCACGTGTCTTCCTTGTATTTCATAACAGGTTTCGCAACGTCGTTTGACTGACTCCATGACGTGGCGAAGATTGATGGTATCTCTGAGTTTCTGAAAAACTTCAGTTATCTTGTCTCTCAGTTCTTCTTTTACCTCCTTCCTCTACTACTCAGGGTAAGGTGCAAAATGGCGGAGGATTCGGTCTTGTAATGGAACTGGTACTTCGTCGCGAATAGCTGCTCTCTCCACCCTTCCAGTCACGGGCAAACCTTCGCGAACTCGCTGTATCTCGTTTACCTACTCGAGCGTTTCTTGGTACAATTCGATCAGGGAATCGCTCGCTGTACACGCTTTATTATCACTGTGCTGAGTTAGCGCGACTAAATCATTTATATTCAGCACTATTGTTGTATAAGGTGCAAGTTTTGTTGGAATAGCCACATAGATATAGTATGCAATAAACTCAGAGCAGTTATGGCAAAATTATTTAGCGTTAAAAGTATTGTAAACAGGAAAATATTACACACCTTATACCATTCATTAGCCGAGTCAGTAATTAGCTATGGCCTAAATGCTTAAGGGCGCACTTTTAAAACTTATCTTGATAAAATAAGTAACATTCAAATAAGAATTATTAAAAATATATTAGTGGATAAAAATACCAAAACAAAATGTAAACAAAACTATAAATTATTGTATCAAAAGTTAAAAATATTACCTGTACAAGAAAAAGTTGAATATTTATTATCTATAGAAAACTACGATCTAGACAATTTTAAAACACGCAACAAACCGTTACGCAACTTGAGGGCACAATAAGAAAATATGTAGAATATAGAACTAATAACTTTGGCCAAAGAACTCGTAAATACATTATACCGAATTTTTTTAACAAACTAAGCCTAACAATAGAGCAGTCCAGTAGTAAACAGATTTTTAAAGAAAGATTAAAAACAATACTCTTAGATAATATTATCGATACATAGTACTTATATTTCTTAGATATATAGATAACTAAATAATTGTGTAAGTTTTGATACCTACAAGTAAGCATTGTAAATTAATCATTTAACTCAGTACTCACCTACTAAAATAAGTTTGTATAATGTATGAGTAGGTATGACACAACATTGCTAGCTTTATTTTGGAGCGCACTATTCGCCAACAAACTGTCCACAGTTTGGCGAAAAAACATGTATACACTTAAGTTTTCTCTTGAAATAAAATAATAAAAAATAATAAATATAAATAATATAACAGCTATAGAATATCTAATTGCCTGAATAAGGCGCTTTAATATAACTGCTACCCAACTGTCTTTTGTGTTGCTATAAAAGCCGAGTAAAAGCAATCCAATAACTATTTGGCAACAATGCTGATGTGACTGCACGCTTATGTCGTAATTCGTATAATGGGGTTCAAACCACTCTTATAGGAGCTGAAGTGTATTTACAGGTTTTATACAAAATTTACTCAGCGTAAAGTACTTTTAAAGAGTTTTGAACTACATTAACAGCACAAGTCAGCCGTTTTGTCGTTTAGTTACAATTTATACGTGGTAATTTTGCTAATAAAATGGATAGGAATAAGCGGAAGAGAGTTTAAACGAGCGGTAATTTTCGTCGAAAAGTTAAAAACACATTAAATCAGATGATATACTCAGCAATTATTTTGGTTCTTCGACTTGGGGAACCCTAAATCTATTAACATGGCCACATCGTGTGCTATAAATGTAGCAGTAAACACAGTTACTCGAGTTATAATCGAACTAAGTAGTAGCTCTGTGAGCTGTAGACCTCGCGAGCATAGCTTAAAACTAAATAAATGTATGGCTCCGCTGTTTAGAAGAATTTAGAAAAACTAAATTGATAAAAACATAATTATCGAACCTACCCAAAAAAAACACGGAAATAGCTTTAGAAATGCGACCAGGCCGCGTAGCCAAGGTACATATCGTTCACGCTCCGTGGCGAACGAAGCGCAACTGTCACAGTCGCACTAATATGGAAGAGAGATAGGTACGATACTCGACGGAGCGTGAACGATTCTAACGTTGGCTACGCGGCCTGTAGAGTATAACAGACGGACCTACGAAACAATGTTTTCCTAATATGTCATTACTTATAAAACATCCTTAATATCTTGATGGCTAATTTTACAAAAAAAGTGGTGCGATAGTTTGTAAACAACAAAACACAAATTGTAGATATAAACAGAACGTCAATAGCGGTAAATGAAAACTTTTTCATGCACATCCTGCAACCTTAGTTAACACACATAATAGAAGGTTTCCGTACTTTCATATTATTGTTATTTCCGTACTCCATACAAGCCAAATGGCGTATCTGCGCGGCACTTGCGCTCTTTTAATATAAACTGCAGTTTATGGGAAAAAACTCATTAATGACTCAATCGATCGTGTTAAAAAAAATTTCATGGAAAGTATTTATTATGACTCTTTTCGTTGTTTTTGTATATTAATGTACAAATAAAAATTCAACAGTTGTATAGGTAGGTCGTCATTTTCGGTTTTATGTAGGGCAGATTATATATATGATACCTACATATATGCGAAGATCAAATTATTTTTAAGTCACAGGTAAGTATATTATTTTGGTGACCAATCTTATAAATAAAGTTAAAGAATTAAGGTAAATGTATTTTATGATCGATAATAATAATAATACCAAAAAAAATAAGACCATTAATAATATCGAAGTATATGAATAGTTATTACTGGATTTTCAAGTGAAGTTTATCGAGGCGTATCCGAAGTACACGTATCAGAACCTACAGAAATAAAAAACTTATTTATTACAGACAAGTGTATTTCATGAGTTCTAGATAAACAATGAAATATTCCAGCGGAATGACGAGAATTCTATATTTATACAGCAGTAAATACACCTAGTTAAGAAGATTAAACTCTTACAATAGAGGCACCCGCTTTCGAGCGTAATCGGATCTCATAGAACGATTTACCTAACAATGTATTTTATAAATTTACGTAATTGGAATTGATACAAAAAAATAATTTTGTTATATACCAGTAGTGGAACCTTGGCGAAACGCTACGCCTAGTAGGGCTTCCAATCGGTATTTCGATATCCCTGTCTTCCGGGTACACCCAATATTTTCCAGTCCCGCTTCTTATGGGATTATGAGTGCAGGATCCCTCGGGATTGAGGGGACTGCTTTGTAAGCTTAAAATATCCTTAATTAGGTTATTTATTTGCTTTTTCGTCTTTCCGTATGTAGTTTTTTTGTTATTATTACTTTTACACTTCTCCTTTTGATATAAAAAAGTACTAATACAGCTCCTACAACTGACACATAATCCACCACTTTATATTTATTAATTGACTAATTGTTTTCTTCGACATATTGACATAACATTTTATTTTATTTTTACGTCTTTTGGATCGCTAAATATTAATACTGGAAACTTACGTTACTTAAGTTAAAAATTGCTATAAAAATCAAAGGAGGTTTATCTAGAGCCATACTCATTGACTGACCGTCGCACACGCAACCAGATTTAATTATAGGTATCACTACCGTGCCCCCGCAAAGACGAGCAAAGCGAAGCGCAAGGGCACTACCTACCTTTTCTCGAAGCGCTTCGTCGTTTTTTGAATAATCATAACTTGGGTTTTAATACCAGATAAACAAAATTCTCGGGATATAATGACAATAATATACTTATTACTTATTAAACATATCAAATTTCAATTGCATAGCTCTCATACTTTAGATTTTATTCATATCCAAAAAACATCGATTTCGTCACTGACTCACTCACTCTCTTACCGATGATCAAAACCCTACGAGTATGCCACATGTATTGACTTAGATGTAGAGTTTGTAAAGTTTAGGCTTGTAGAGTTAGAAGCTTGGCTGTACAAGAGATCTGATAACTTTTTGACAGTGCGAGCCTTATGGTTTCGTCTTGGAAACTTTTTACAAGAAAATGTTTTTGGTGGGTTATTAAGTAAGTCTCGAGAATTAGATGTAGGTACTGCAAAGGAAAATACGTACCTATGGTCATCAACAAATATGTGTAGGTATTGAAAATAATTGATGACAGGTTTAAACCTAATAGTGGATAACGAAAGATGATTTCCTCCCTTCGGTGCGAATGAAAAACTATTTCGAACCTACTTCAATGATTATCAGAACCTAAGTGACCTTTCATTCAATTTCTGATTCTCCAGATAGTTGGTGTTATATCGTATTACTTACGGGTAAAAGCTTAGTGGCGAAAATTTAAGCTTACGACACACGATGTTGTTGTTAATTTAATTATTAGCTAACTAACCTTAGCCTCTACGTGCTAATATAGCACGAGAGAAATTGAGTTACGAAAAGACGTTAACACTCTGCAGCTTGCACGTAAAGTTATGGAATGTTGTTATTCTGTCTCGCAAGTCATGTTTGGAAATGCGAGAATAAAGCTACTACTTACTCGACTATTTACTCGTAAGTACAATGTAAATGCAATGTAAGTGCAATGTAAATGTTGGGATAACTAAAGATGTAAAGCTAACCGTTATTTGAGATTAAAAGACTTCCAACACCATTTTTTTGGCTTCCATGTCACACTTTGCCCCATTAATTTTAAGCGACAGGTTATTGGTAAAAGTTAAGGACATACTTATTCTAACATATGGATTTTTCACAAATAAACCTGAGATCATCACGACCAAGGGCGTGTATATTCATAATAAGTGAGTTATAATGTTTATTGCACATATTATAGATTGAATACTTGTTTTATAAATGTTAGACTTACGAATTAATTATGGTTTGAATTGGATGTAAGTAGGTACCGTAAAATGGGGTGAGTAGGGACAAAATCGAAGTTAAAACCTGAATAAAAGTTCATTTTTATATGTGGCACATTGATTTATGTACTTACAAAAAAAGTGTTCCGGATGTATGAATTTTAGTTTGTCAATGATAATTTGTTGTTTCATTTCATGGTTTTAACGATAAATACATAATAGTAGGCAATCCCAGCTCACCCCGTAGTTGGGGTTAGAAGGGTTAGCAATGGGTTGTGATGGAAAAATTACTATGGTTGACACTTTCGGATTATGACAACAGCTTGACTTGTCAAGAGAATATTTTATTGATGTAGCAAAATTATGTTTTATTCATGCTCTTACATAAAACGATTTAATGTTTTCTTTAACTTGTAACCTATATGTTTATGTTTTTTTAGATAAGTCGGTTAAACACTCAGTAATAGCTTGTATTACTGAATGAAATAAATAAAAGGCACATTTTAATATAACATGTTTATTGAATTTGCAATTTCTTCAACTCCTCCGATACTTCAATATTTTTAAAAAATAATATTTACCATTTTATCATAATGTAAGACACTTTTTACAACTCATGTAAATTAACAACTCTGAACTACAAACACCAACTCCCCCCTCTATCATCCCGGCACACCCCGTCCCATCCATCCATGACCCAACTGTTCCCGTTGTCGTCCCAACTCACCCCACAATACATGCCTATTCACCCCATAAAAATCCTCAAATGCGGTTGAGTCGTTTTCTATGTTAAAACTATTATAAATAAGGCAAATATAACTTATGTTTTGGGTAATTCCACGAGACTGTAACGTCAGTTACCAATTTTTTCGTGTGTTCTTACATTAATTTAGGTACTAGAGTCTGGCTACCGAAATAATAACACAAACTTTTGGCGTGAAATTAAAAAAAAATCTTGGGCTGGTCACACTTTGTGCAGTAGGAATTATAGTTTTGATACTAGAACATATATTTGATTTTCTGTGCACACGTAAGGTACCTAAGGAAATCAGGTAAATATACGTTGACGTGCACTCAAAGTCAGCTCACATAATTTCCACCACTATGTAAAATACAAAGACATATATAGACATGTTTCGCCAAGATATTTTTATATATTTTATATTGTTAAATCAAATTACTACTGACCAGTCACTTCACAGATTTCTTCTAAATATTGGTTTTCAGTAACTCGTTACATTCTAATGTTTGGATTTTATTGATATTTTCCAGAATTTCTAGTTTATCCGTTTCTCTACACATTTGTCAAGTTCATGAGATTCAGGTATTAATAAATTCACGTACTTAATTAAAGTTATAGGCAAATGTTAGAACTAGTACTTAAAGTATCAAAATAGTAATAGAGCACCAACCTACTAAATTGTTTACGACTTGTAAACATAGCAGTTTTTCGTTATAAAACGCTTCACGTTAACTTCGCACATTGTCGTAATTATTTACGAGTTTAAATAATAGTTTATGGACCCCACTCGGTATGGTTATTATTAATATTATTTAAAATAAATCCCTTATAAACCGCGAATTTGAATCAATGACATAAATTGGTGATACGATAAGGAAAAATCTGTCAACAATATTTGGCTAGCCAGACTCTAGACATTTATCAATACTTATAGTATGTACATAGAAAACATCAATAACTCGGGAATAAATATCTGTTGTAAGCACACATATAAATGCCCTTACTAGGATTCGACTAGGCTAAGAGGCCGTAAATTGATCCGCAGTTTACCCGTTAAATATATGTAATACAACAATAGTTGTTCAAACTCTTTATTTAATATGAAAGGTACTTTAGACAGGCTTTAGGTATACTTTTATTTGTTTCTTTATCTGCTTATTATGATAAAATCTTGTGAGTTAAAGACCGAGTAGCTGGGTGGTATTCAATTGAACTGATATTTGGTACATAGCCTGACTTACGTACAATGTTCATACAAGCAGCAAGGCAAACAAGACAAGCAAAGTGAGAAAACGTCCATGACCCCCACGACCCCATGACCATCCGACCAATCCTATGTCCACGGCCATGATGTTATTGTTGTTAATATTTTCAGAAATAATCGCTCCGAAAGAAAAAAATATATTTGTCCTGCCCCTCTAACTTTTGAACCATAGGTCCTAAAAATTATGAATAAATACGTGAAACGAAAGCTTAGTAAATTCTTCAATGAAAACTAAGTATAGCGAACATGATCGTCCCAGCCGTTTTTGAGTTATTGCAAAAAACCTTATCTTCTTAGTAAATAGACGTACAAACGACTGCAGAGGTACTCCCAATACATTATACTTACTAATTAATAATAGCCCCCGTTTGGCCTGTTCTGACAGAATGGTAACTACGAAACCATATACGTAGCTATACGGGCCATAATAATTTTTGATTTGTGAATTATATTGTTAGCCCTGTGATCTATTACTGTAGAAAACCAATTTTACCCCCAATCCAAAAGGATTCTAAGCAATTAAAGATACAGATTAACTAAAAAATATGACCCTAGAAGTGATAGCACTGCCCGGTACATAGTAAGTCTGCAAGGATTAGGTAATATCCTTCTGTTTGAAGCAAGTGTTAATGTAAATGTACAGTGAAACATTTGCGCTTGACTGATTAAAATGGAGCGGCATTCGAACTCTTTTAATCCCTTATTGTTAAGGTATTGATATGTTTCTCGCAATGCCTTACGCCCGTACCATTATATAAAAAACATGAAGAATCTATAAGGGTTCCGTTTTTTGCCATTTGGCTACGGAACCCTAACAAGCAAGATGTATTCACCCGAATGATGTCAAGATCGAGATGAAAGTAAAATCAATTAGTAAGTTCGAAACATGTTTCTGCTGTGGTTGAACAACAGGTGGAATTAAAGAGAGTGCCTTGATATGGTGAGGTGAACGGCTTGGCTACTGCAGAGAGTTGCATACTGATGTACTTATGTAATGAAACTATCCTATCTATGTAAAGAAAAATCCCATGCGATACGATATTCTTATTCCTGCCTGATGTATCAGTTAAGTACTTATGCCTTAATGAAAGAAGTTTAAAAAAAGCTACATTTTCTCTACGTGCACTTTGAGAAACATACTTGGCCAATCACTATACCAGACCAGCTGGCTTAGCACAGGATCGCCGTGTCAGTATCTGGTCCGCGAGATAGACTACTGGCCGTTTTCTAACTGTATAAATTAGACAGGGACGGGTAGACTTTCTCGCGGGCAAGATACTTTCGCGGCACTGCTAGATCTCAAATATAGACTTAAGATTTATAAGGGACTTCCAATTAAGTATATTATACCTGTATCACAGGAAGTCCCGCTCCTCCGTAGCACCAAGTTGTAGGTTGAAGAAAATAAGAAACAGAAAACTGAAACTTAAGCTAGTACAATTTTATCTACATTTGGGTGTGTGCGTGTGCGTTCAATCAAAATTACATTAATACGACACCAGGCTTTCATACGAATACGATGGAGCGACGGATAAACACTAACGAATGTAATTAATGTCATTAAATGTTTGTACGATGTCCATGCGTGCGTGCGTGCGTGCGTGCGTGAGTAAATAAATAAAAATAATAAATAATCATTTATTCTGGTAAAAAAACCCTGATTTTACAATTTTGTTTTCTTCTGCCAAACTGTAAGACAGTTTGTTGGCAGAGGGAACTCCCTTAAATACAGATGGGTTAGCTTATTGCCTAGTTAATTAATAAGTAAGTACGGTACATCTTATAGCTTATTGTGGTGGTAATTTAATTTTGTTTAATAGAAACATTTTCAATTTACATTTAAACATCCTAAATGATTTACATTCCCTTATAGCATACGGTATTTCATTATACAATGTGGGGACCAGATACTTTCTACTTCTTTTTCCATAATAATTATTACGGCACGACGGAACCTCTAACATTTTTTTACTTATTGTTCTTGTTAATCTAGGGCGATTAATATAGTTTTTAAATTCATCTTTATTGAACTGCTCTAATGCCAGCAACATCCCTACTTCCTCATGCACCGGAAACATACGGCATTCCACAAATAATTCCTCATACGAGTAGTCACTTTTTTTACAGCGAGTTTTAGTTTTTTTGTCTACTAATAGTTTCATAAAGCGTATCTGTAACGATTTAATCCTGTCTAAATAAGTTAAGCACGCGTGCGTGTGTGCGTGTGTGTGTGTGTGTGTGTGTGAAAAATATTTTTTTTTGCAAAAAAATAATAATATTGAAATGAGTTTTACCTAGCATTGTTATGCTTACTTATATTACGTAATATCCTCACAGATGGTTATACAAAAAATACGGCACAATATAGATTGTGTGGACGATTCTCTTTTATAATTGTACTTATTGAAAAAAAAAACTAGTTTACTATGTTGTGTTAAATATCTAAATAGGTACTTTCTGTGCCCCTAGTGTAAATTTAGTCGATAGCGAAACGTGACGTACGCGTTTGCGTTAAGTCTCATTTTGTATGGGTTTTTGAACAGCGCGCCAAGCGGGACGTTTTGGAAAGTCAAAAATCTCATACAAAATGACACTTAACGCAAACGCGTACGTAACGTTTCGCTGTCGAAAATATTTACACTAGGGGTACTGTTTTCCTTACACACGTTTAACTTGAATATGAAGTACTTAGGTCTGTTTACTGTCTACAATATAACTGTTTTTTTATAGAAAATGTAAGAACGACATGTACGAGTGCCTGCTTGTTCGTTTATAAATAACATTCACAAACGGGCAGGCAAACACTTGTAAGGCAACATATACCTATACCTAAATGTTCTTCTGTTACTTAGTTAAAATGTAATACTTACTTTATGAATTAAAAAAAAAACAACGAAATATTTGAATTTCAAACGATTTGCTATGTTATGATTATCGTCCGAGAAAAATTGTATGGAGCGGGAACAAAAACTCCAGATATCTCAAAAACCGCAAAAGTAATCAAATATCCTCGCAGAAGGTTATACAACAACGAACGTGACAACATCCTTATTGGACGACGACAAGATTTTTAAGAGATTCTTATGATATGAAGTAGGTCAAAAATAACTTTCATTTGTAAAATACTGGTAATAGGTTGTATGAATTGGATGATATGTATTTTATGCTGTCAAGCTATTCAGACTTTTAAGGGACAAGGGCTTCTTTTCGATTTCGTTTGGAGAAATTATCACGACCGCGATAAAATTCGCTTTTCCAGAAATAGAACAAGTCCTATACTTTTTAGCCGATGGGGCCCCATTAATGACAATAATTCATATTTCTGACCCTATAATGTAATTGTTTCTCTACATTTTAATTGAAACGAGGAATACGCTGATAGTTAGTTTATATTTTTCACTAGAACTTGTTTTTTTTTTATGTGTACTTATTTTAAAATGGCGTAACTCTAGTTCTACGCTAGACGATAGTCTTGTTTCGATCGAAAAAAACTCACTGACGAGACATTGTCAGTTTTAAATGTTACGTTGTTGTTTTAAAATACTTTTTTTTTTATAAGATATCAGATTTCTACGACCTTTTTGTATATAATAACGGATACTGATACATTAATACAACACCAGGCTTTCATACGAATACGACGGAGCGACGGATAAACACTAACGAATGTAACTAATGTAATTAAATGTTTGTCCGATGTCTTCGACGAATTATTTTTGCAGTAGGTAACGGACGAAACAATATTTGGTATACTTTGGAGGAGTATAGGTATATGAGTACCTCATCGATCCATACACGGCTTTGTCTATTATACAAACGATAAGTAGATAATAACTTAATTATGTAAATATATTTATCTTTGTTCTGAATTTTAATCACATACGTACATACATACAGAAATACGGCGTATTTGATTAACAATGTCAAATCCTATATTATCACAGCAATTTTTTTCTTGTGGTGAATGGCAATGACATTTACCATATTGTGCCGTAGAATTGGGAAAATTACAACTTTATTATTATTATTTTATATTGCGATATTAAATTTATATATATATATATATATATATATATATATATATATATATATTGCAGTGTTCAGGAAGCAAAATTCTTCGAAATCATATGTAAAATTTCATAAATTTCAGGTGTTATAAAAATTAAAATGTTTTCAATTTAACAGTAAATGAAATAAGAGTCATATATGGGCAGGGATTAAACTTTTTTCTTCTGTACCCGAAAGTTAATAATATCGCAGTCTAATTTTTGCTTATTACTTAAAACCCATCTGGTCGTAGTTTTCAACTGTATGAAAATTGTAAGCTGTGTGTGATACCAATGTTCTTCGCCATACCTACCAACCACCATATGCTGGCATAAACGGTCTTGCCATATGTAGGTATTATATCACTTTTAGTATTTGGTTTTCTGCCTAGTGAATTTTAAGTGGGTATAAAGTAATTTTCTAAAGCCACGTTATAGCCTAACGTAGAAAATAAAATCAAAAATATTCGGCCCGGACAAATAAACAATTTATGCCAAGCCCGAATAAGCGCTTATATTATAGACTAAATTGAGATATCTATAAAGCAAACTACTAGAATGAAAATGGTTCAACGGTTTTTACAAGATAGGTAAATACAAAAAGAAATAAAGTTTCATCGGAGAATTGTGCAGAAAATCTTATAATTAAAGTATCACTTTTTACGTCCGCCCGCTTAGAGCGGGGCCACGACTCACGGCCTGTCTATTTCGATCTCACTTCGATTACGTGTGTTTACTTGAAAACCCGCCGTGTCTGGAATACCTCGCGTAATGGCCGACAGGAATGCCAACATAGCGCAACTATCTCAAATTGTGTGGGGTTCCCCCTCCATCGGGAGAAAGCATGGTAATCTGACAATTCAAGGTAAGCGTCAGACCCATGCCGCCTTAATTAACTGAGATCACAACTGATATAACTTCTGATCAAAGCCTATCAACCGCCATCCTAATCCTAAGTTTTAATTACTTTGATGAAATATTTGCGCCAAACCTACTGATAGCCTAAGATAGTTTAGAGAAGTTAGTAAAAAGTCTCTAAATTATAACATATGACTGTATGTATTAAATGCAAAAAAAGTGCTGATGATAATCTTTAAATCACCTATCAGAACCAGAATAGACAATATTTTGCTCCTTAATATTTCGAGCACAGAAACTGCTCAGCGAAATTATTTCGTCAAGCCTATACGCGATGAAGTCGCAATACGTTTCACGGGATTTGTATTCTACTTCCCGCTTTTCAGCGCAGTTCAACAGGCCTTCTCAAGCACAATAAACAATGCTAGTGAAGGATATTGATTAGGTACGATAGTCATACTTACTTACGTACCCGAGTGAATCTGGGAGATATAGACCTTGAGTCCCCAATTCATCATGGCTACGGTATATTGAAAAAGAAATGAACGAACATAAGTACGGTGTTTATTTAGTAACCTGCGGTAATTTACGGACTGAATATATCACACTGAACAACATTTACATTTACTACGGGACCAACACCGACATCGGGATAAAAATTTACTCTCCCACAGAAAATGTCAAGGTCAGACAGGCAAAATGTATGAAATAGTCAATTTATTTTTCGCTACTTTGGAGTTGGTCCCATAGTAAAAGTTGCTCAGTATGACGTATATATTCACCCCGTAAATTATTGCAGCTGACTAAATAAACACCATGTATATTCCCGACCCCGCTAACAAAATTTCACAAGAATCGGTGGAGAAATGCGGCCTGTAGAGCAAAACAGCCAGACTTACCTAAAGCATATAGCATTTTTGACTAAGCTGAATCAGAGCCGCTTTGCCCTTGTTAGGTCAATAAATAAATACGTACCCAATATTTTAGATTAAGACTATTTCTATTAGTTTCACACATAATTATTTTCCCATAGGTACCTTCTGTGCGCGTATTTTATTTATTAAAACCTTCTGAGCGAGGGGTCTATTTAAATTCGTTCTTAGTGGCCAAAT
Source organism: Cydia pomonella (assembly GCF_033807575.1). Taxonomy (NCBI): domain Eukaryota; kingdom Metazoa; phylum Arthropoda; class Insecta; order Lepidoptera; family Tortricidae; genus Cydia; species Cydia pomonella. The sequence continues at coordinate 11,946,025 of NC_084703.1, read as the reverse complement.
ATTCAATTGTTAGCGCTTCAAGTTTATAGTTGCATGCAATAAGCGAAACTACGGATCCCTCGGTACGCTAGTCAGTCAGACACTTGACCAATTTGAAATTAACTTTTTTATATCTAATATTACATACATACTTTGCTTATATCTAAATATATTATATAAACGCAGTGCCCTAACTTATCTGCAGCAGCTATGAGTTGCATATCTGCTATAATACGCCTCCGAGTTAATTAAGTATTTCAGTTAAGTTTGCATGAACTCCAGATTGACAAATTCATTAGTAGTGCGGTTAGACGAAATCCACGGGGCGTGTCGCCCAACAACAATAATATCTGGCTGCGAGCACATCAACCCTGGCTTACTACTACTTACCTTGTCTATTTTTAGTTTCCCTTTAACCTTTTTATTTAACCGGATCGTATTTTCCGAATAGGGTTGTATAGAACCTATCTAAGATTACAATTATAATGATGTACGAATGTAGATGCATGTTCCTGCTGCGTTATTTGATGTTATTCAAGCTTAAACGCTGTATTATTATTTAAAAAAAGTTTTCTTACTTAATGGGCTGCTCCTAACCCAGGTAAAGATTGAGCATATGTATAATAGTTTTAAGTACTGCTTGTGTTTTAACCTAATCAAAGTCTTATTTGTACGTCACTGGATCTTGTAACTGAATGAGGCTTGTGTTAGGTTCCGACCCGAAATTTTAAACGCACTATTATTGCAGCCCTTTCTTCTCGTTTAAAATTGAAGACTACTTATTTTCTTGACAGTCGCTGCTGAAGTTTTCATTTGCTTGCGCCTGGTGGGCCCGCGTAGCCCTCAGGGATTCATCGTTTGGCTCCATGAAGTTTCAAGAACGTTAAGGCCAGTGACGATATTTTATTGTTTTAGAGTACACCCGCGTACCAGGCGCAAGCAGATGAAAACTCCAACAGCGACTGGTAAGAAAATAAGTAGTCTTTAATGTTAAATGAGAAGAAAGGGCTACAACATGAGACATGTTTGGCATAAGTACCAGAATTATCAGACTTTGGGAATAATGGGCAAGCCAAAGGAATGTTGCAGGCCGTTTCAGTGTTTATCCATCGATCTTGTTGGCACAACATTACCAATGACACGTAAACAAAATCGGTACATTTTAGTTGTCAATTGCTGCTTTTCCGAATACTGCTTAATATTTCAAATTAAAAAGGTAACGTCTAATATAATTTGTAAGATTTTGGAAGATTTCGTATTCTTGGCTCATGGTTTTCCACGGACTGTTAAAATAGACAATGGTGCTCAGTTTATTAGTAATGATCTACAAGATCTTTTTAGTAAATATCAAATCCCTAAAGTACATTTTACTCCTAAATATTGCCCTCAAGTGAATTCAGTTGAGCGATACAATTGAACCTTAATGACAGCTATTAGCTCGTTTGTAGAAAACGATCATAGAAATTGAGATCTTAATATTCCTAAAATCCAATTTGCCGTGAACACCAGTGTTAATGAAGTAACTGGGTTTAGTTTAGTCCTGCTTTTCTGGTATACGGCAGAGAGCTTGTTCCGTGTGGGTCATTCTACGGTGCCCCCAACTCGAGTGCATTTGAGTATGACGACCTCATTTTTGCATCGCGTTATAAATATGCTGAGAACTTAGGCCACTTGTCCCCTATTCCCGAAAAAGTGCAAGCTGCAATTTGGGATGCACATGTAACGAATTGTAAATATGTATTATAATTTAAGGCGCAAACATGCAGAGTTTAATGAAGGCGATGTCTTTTGACGTCGTAATTACCAGCTAATTGATGCTGGTAAATATTTTACTACAAAACTTGTGCCCTTTGTAAAATGTTCTGTATTAAAAAAGCTATCTCCTCTTGTGTATGAATTAGCAGATTCTAATGGTCGTGCCATAGGCAGATGACATATTAAGGATTTAAAATTGTAAATATTATGTTATATATATTAAGTTTTTTTTTTCTCTTCCTGGAATTTTCCTTCATATCGTATTCTGGAAAATTCTCCTGGGCGCTAGGGGTACTGTAACATGGCAAACCTGCATGGTGCAGTCGCCGCGCGCACTGGTCGGTTATATAAAAATATGCCCTTTTCGCTCGTCTTTTGTTTTTCTTCGGGTAAAATTTTCTCGACAATTTGAAGGCGAATCGCACGACTCAAATTACATTTATTTGATGTTATTGAAGCTTAAACGCTATTATTATTTAAAAAATATTTCTTACTTAATGGGCCCCTAACGCAGGTAAAGATTGTACATATGTATAATAGTTTTAAGTTCTGCTTGTGTTTTACCCTAAGCCAAGTCTTATTTGTACGTCACTGGCTCTTGTAACTGATATTAGTTTATTTTATTGTACATATTTTACTATTATATTTTTTACTATAAGAACCTGTACCCCTAGTGTAAATATTTTCGACAGCGAAACGTGACGTACGCGTTTGCGTTAAGTGTCATTTTGTATGAGATTTTTGACTTTCCAAAACGTCCCGCTTGGCGCGCTGTTCAAAAACCTATACAAAATGAGACTTAACGCAAACGCGTACGTCACGTTTCGAAATCGAAATTATTTACACTAGGGGTACTGGTTTCATTTAGTTTCTACCGATTTAGTTAGCCGGCTACATAGTTTAGTTTAAGCGGAGTTTGTGTTAAATTGTTCATATGGTACATTCTAGTAACGATGCTTTTAATAGGCAATGGATGTGCATCAAATGTGTCGGTAAATGCACCACGGCACACATCGTGTGTATATTCACTATCAAATATATAGTGACGGCCAAAGTAGCTAAATATATCGGCTTTTTAAGGTAACAATAGTAAATTATTGTAAAGGCCGGGCTATTCGTGAACGAGTTTCGATTGTCGGACGATGCAAAGGTGAGTCCGAAAAGAAGACGAATCCACGAATTTCTATTCCTGCTGACGTATATATGGTGCTTTTCTCCAAACATGCTTGGAAATAAGGTAAATAAATAATTATTGAAGATCTGATCAAAAACAATCACGTTCCAAACCCGTTACCACTTTATAGTTTATAATCTTGTTCAAAATGCAAATTTTATTAAAATATCGTTTTTATATGTAAACCATTAATGAGAATACCAAACGTATAAACAATTCTTCAATAATTTTAAACAATCAAGATTGTTTTTAGCATTTAATATTGATTGTTGATTAAATTTTTTTAATTGGATTTTAACATAATTAACATCTTCCCGTATTAGTTTTGATATAATAAAGGCGAACATTTTCGAGCATATTGTAGAAATAGTACATTATTGCAGAGGCCGGGAAAGAGCAATTCGTGGATGAGTTTCGATTTTGTCGGACGACGGGGTCACTATCAAATTTACCTTATCGCTAAAGGACAATATAGCTGAACCGCCTGGATTGTGTTATGTCTTTGTAACTACATAGACATGAATGCTAAATGCCTCTTTGGCAAAACGTCTAGATCCTAGAACGTAACAATTTAAAATGATCTAGCAGCAAAACATCTTTATCTTCGAATGTCTTTATTTCTTAATAGACTCAACGAGGGGGGTGGGGTTAGGGTCGGCAACGCGCATGTAACTCCTCTGGAGTTGCAGGTGTACATAGGCTACGGAGACTGCTTACCATCAGGCAGGCCGTATGCTTGTTTGCCACCGACGTAGTATAAAAAAAAAAAACAAAAAAAAAAAACAAATGCTAAATGGTCCGATAGTAACACGTTTGTATCTTAAAACGCCTTAATTACTAAACAGTCAAGCAGCTAAAAGTCTGGATTGTGTAATGTTTTTATTGCTAAATGGAATAAACGCCAAGCGACCCATTAGCAAAACGTCTGGATTTCAAATGTTAAGTATTATAATATTGAATAGATATAATATAGAATTAAAACCTTGTCGCACAATCTATTATTTATATCCTTCAACGTAATAAGTCTTACTTATTGTCATGTTTGAAAATCAATGAATTTTCAATTCTTGGAATTATTGCGAATTTCCGTGCTGTAAATTTATACAAATATTTATCCGATCTTCAGAATTACCTATTGTATGCTACGGAGGATAATATGGAGGGCGATGACTTTTCCTTTGTGTTTATTGAGAGTCAAAAATGAAAATCGATATTGATACGAAATGGTTATAGATATAACTGTGCTTCTTTGAATGCCGGAGGGACCTCCCTGTGGAGATGTAATAAACGAGGGGAGTGTACTGATTCTGTGACTCTTACTGCTGCAAAAACAGAAATCATAAGGGAAAGTAAGCTGACCCACTCTTGTAACTCTCATACGGTAAAGAACCAAATAGATTGTGTGATAGATAAATGTAAAAAAAATTGCCCGTACAGAATTTAATACAGTTAGAAAATTTTTGGAAGAAGCTTTTATTGAGTCGGATCTTGATGTGATCCCCAGTTTTCAATCAAAAAAGGATACATTATACCGTGCCAGGAGGAATTTCTTGAAAATGCGTAAAACAGATTTTTCTTGTATAAATGAAATAGAGCTGCCTGAAATTCTTTCGAAAGCTTTTGTAGTTGACGTCGACGGCAATGAGAACAATCAAATTTTCTTGCTCGCGACAAGAGGATGCCGAGAGATGGAGACATCTATGGTAGATTAAAATACACAGTACTTTGGCGACGATACTTTTGAGAAACCCCATCTATTTAGTCAATTATATGCAATGCACGTGGACATTGACAGTTGTACGAAAAGTACCCACGTTGTGCCATTTGCATTTGCGTTGCTGCCCAATAAATGTCAAGACACCTATGAACGCCTCTTAAAAATGATAAAAGACTATTTTGAAATGAATATCAAAGATTTCTAATGTGGTGTTTCCTGGTGCCAAAGTAGCCGGTTGCTACTACCACTTTAATGCAGCAGTGAGGAGAAAATCTAGAAAATTAGAAGTGTCTGAGACTACAGAGGGTGAAAAAATAATAAGACTCGATAGCAATCTACCGCTACTACCAGCAAAGGACATACCCAATGTTTGGCTAATGTCTTTCTGAGCAGGCACAACGCCTGCGTTGTGATAAAATTGATCTTTTTATTGACTATTTTAAAAGGCAATGGATTTTAAAAACAACCCCTAACATATTGAGCTGTTTCCGTCAACGCCACCGTACGAACAACGCTGTTGAGGGATGGCACAGACGTTATAATACTCGTGTGGGGCCAAAAAAAAACCTTGATCTCATATGTATATGCACTGAAACTTGAAGCCAAATGGAAATAAAAGAGAATTACAAGTGTTTTCTTTGAAGCAACAAGAAGGAAATAAATTATATTATTTTTGATAAAAAGTATAGAAGAGAAATAAAGAAATTCAAAGATAAAAATATCACCGCATTACGTTGTTTAAAAAACGTCAGCCACATTAAACGGATATTATATTTGGGGACAAGTTTTGAGTAACCAGCTCTGTTTTTTAAATGCATTAAAACGATTTCTCAACTAAAGGAGTAGATAGTCATGTTCTTTATTATTTATTAAGGAGTAATTTTGTTTGTTTTAGTGAGTTTAAGTTAATGCAATATGTTCAATGTTACATTTACCAATAAAATATAACTAAGAATAAGCATATTTCATTTATTCATACTAGGGTGCCCTTACGAGTATTTTGCAATATTATAAAATTTGTAATAATTAGTATATAATCGATTATTAAATAAATTTTAATTTGTGTTGAAAAATCCAAATACAAGTTAACAGTAAAGGAATTACTTCAAATTTTATTTTTAAGTGTGATGGGTATGTGTTACTAACAAATAAAAATGTCAGAACATCCATATTAATATCATAACTTATAAACCTAGCTTTAACTGTTACATATTTATAAAATATGAGTATTATGACACATTAAAGTTCCAGACGTTTTGCTACTAACTCATTCTGTGTTCATGTCAATCAAATAATTTTACTTTCGACGAATTGGGAATTCTAATTATATAGACTATTTACATTTCATGACGTTTTGCTATTAGCTCGCATGTCGTCGCAGCTGAATTGACTATATGCTGACTGTGTATTTAAATTTTATGTCATCTAGCTGAAATGGCCGTTTAACGATAAGATCAATTAGATAGTGACCCGAGTCCGATAAAGAAGACGAATCCACGAATTGCTGTACCTGCCGAGGCATATATTATAGTGCTTTTCTCGCACTCAAATTGAACCTTCACATCCAAAACGTCATACACAATTTCTCTCTTTAATTATTTTTAAAAAGGTAAAGGCACAAGTGGCACAACTTATTCTGTCATTAAGTACCATTTAATATTCGTTCTTTCAATATAATTGTGCAGCATAAGCTGTATGTGCACGCACGAAATCTTTAAAAATATATATAAGTTATATGTATAGTCTTTGATTTTATTAAGCAGTATTCGCACGATCAGACACGACGGTCTTATAAGAACGAGACATGACACAGCTTGAAATGATGCTGACCGAGTCGTGTAGACGCAGCCCGCGGCTATAATAATTGGCTGTTTGGGTTTTTCTTAGTAGATATGTGTTTTTAAAAAATAAAAAACAATACAGTAATAACTTCCCGTCGTCTAAAACACGACAGTAATGTTTTTTTTTTTAATTTGAGTTTGATCATAATGATGAACTTCACGTTACAATAAGGTGAACATTTCCAAGCATATTGGAGAAAAAGAATGTTACGATGACGTATTTCGGCCGACGACGTATTACCGCACTGATTTTGACCCCTTTTTTGCAAAAATGAACCTCGGTTGGCCCGTAATAAGATACACCCAACCAGACCATCACTGATGATGGATGATTCCCATTTTGCACCCGCGGAACTCTTTTTCCTGCTTCTTCAAAGCTCCTAGCGTACACTCTATCATTCTGTTTATTGTACTTCTCTTCAATATCGAAAATCTTTTCGTCTGTAAAGAGGATATCACGGTGTCGATTTTTCGCGCACCGCTTTAAAAACTTCCGGGATCTTTTAAGCCTTATTGTTTTCAGACGGACATTAAGTAAGTGCCAACTTTTTTCGTATGCTCGTAGACTAAGATCTTCGTTTAAAACCTTTTTGACGGTTTTCTAATGGCACCCATCTGCAAAGCCATCAACTTCTGTTTTCGGACAGGATTTCTTGCTATGCGCGCCTTGATCACTTTGATCACTGTTGGTGTTCGTACGGAGCGAGGCCGGCCTATTATTTTCTTGTCCTCAACACTGGAGACTTCATTGTACCTATCAATAGTACGGTACACAAACCTAAGCGTTATATTTAAAATTTTGAGCAACTTTAAAATGGTACTTGGCGAATGCCCACAGCGGTGCAATGCTAAAACAGCTATTCGGTTTTCTTTCAATGTCTACTGCATCGTGAGAAGTTTTTTGTATTATCAAACATTCAAAAAGTGAATTCAATAAAATTTTCTTAAAATATTGTTCTAAATTTAATAATAATGTGCCAGTGACTGAACTTTGGGACCGACTACATATATTACTATGTCATATGTATACTTAACAACAACGCTCCATAGGAACGAGTCTGAAACCTTTTCAATCACGCATTGAAATGGGTTGATCGGGACTTAGGATTTAGAAGCTCTGTAGTAAATACTTACAGAAATTTAAAATTCCCACCATGTAACTCGTATTTACGAGTATAAAGGGCTTAGGAAGTTACTTAGGCTAAGTTACTAAGTTAACGGTTTAGAAAGTCTCATTTTGCTTCATTTAATTGATGAAAGAGGACAGTTTTTTAAAGATTAAGAGTTAGTGCAAAGTTGGATGATATTGCCATAGGTAGCGCAAGTGTAAGTATTACTTACCTTCCCGTCACTCTTTCTGTAGGCGTCGTGAACGCGCCACACGAGCCCGGGGCCCGCATTGCTGCTCTCCTTGCCGATCTCGAAGTACTGCATGATCGGGTTGCTCTCCAGCTGCGGTGGATTCTGGGTGCTCACGCTCTTAAGTTTGGATATGATGCCCGCCATGCCGGAGCCGATGCGTCGGGCAAACGGTTCGGTGCGTGAGGGTTCCGGCTCTTTGGCTTGTTCACCTGCAAGTACATACTGTATTAATGCAAGTTTTTGAACGCAATAGTACCTACAGTATTTTTTACACAAACTTTGTATCCCATATCCCATGGCGGGGCAAAGGCCTACCCTATTTATCGTGATTTTTTTTTCATTCATCACCATTTTTAAATACAAACGAATGCTTAATTTGTATTAACGATTTTTTAAGTGGCTTTGAGTATTATAAAATACTTACTCGTATGTACTACCGATAAACCCTATTTTTTACACCTGTTTTTTTTAAATAATCTAAGTAGTTCGCGTGAATATAGGTAAATAGCTGACCAAAATTCCCACACTGTCGTATGGGTTGTAGTTTTTTTTGTAAAAAAAAATATTTTTTTCTCATACCCGGACCAGCTTGACTTACCTACATAATGTAGGTATTTAAATTTAAACTACACCAATTTAATTGTCGTACCTATAATAGTTCACCTTTCTGCTAATTATTGTTTGTAATATATTTTACAGGACATATGGTGCTACTTTACCGCACTAGTGCGAAAATTAGCATATTACGTTACTTTGTCGAACATTTAAAGGGCCATATGTACTGTAAAACGTTGTACGATACATGTGCGAATAGGTAATTCGCAACTGTCGTGTCGATTTAAAACACTCCCTTCGGTCGTTTTTTTCGCCACTCGTCTCGAATTTCCTATTTTTCGCACTTGTATCGTAATGTACTATTATAGTATTATGTCTACAGATTATTAAAGATAAAAGAACTGCTTGAAATGTGCATTCGGTAAAAAGATATATCAGAACCCGTAGTGTAAATGTATTCGATAGCGTGACGTACGCGTTTGTGTTAAGTCTTATTTTGTATGGGATTTAGAAACAGCGCGCCAAGCGGGACGTTTTGGAAACTCAAAATCCCATACCAAATGAGATTTAACGCAAACGCGTACGACAGGTCACGCTATCGAATAAATTTACACTAGGGGTACAGGTCAAAAAGGCTCGATTTTATAGTGTTGTCTGTAGATAAAAGTGAATTTACGAATTAACGTTCTTTGAGATATACTCGTATTTTTATTTCTGTAATAATGCCTAGTTAGCAAAAGATTCTAATATTAAACGGCAGCTGACCTCTTTACACATGCCTATAGCAAATAGTATTAAAATGAATGAATGAAGTTTTTTGAGACACTTTGCTGTTGTAGCCGTGTTTCATAACTGCTACTTTGATGGTTTTGTAAATGTTTTGTTTTCTTTGACTTTACAGAACATTCTACCTTATATGCCTTGCTTCTATTGCGTTCCGTGTTCGTGGAACTACACTGAAAGGCCACTTTTCAGGTGGAAAATTCCTTACCATGATATACCTAATATTTGAAAAACCACTCTAAGACAGCACGTGATTCAATGTCTATGATCGATCCTCGAACCATGTCAAACGCATTGGGTATTTCTTTGGTAAGAAGGAAAGGTATTGCATGATTGTGCCTTATCCGAACAGCGATATATTCTGTATACTTTTTCACTAACGCTGTCAACTGTATGTGCTTCCATACATTGTGTCACTAATGAAACAACATCCAGTATTATGTTTTATTTACAAATTTTTAACAGACAACAAGGTCCACATTATAGAGTAAAATACATATAAATTTTAACTTAAAACTAAACACTATCTATTTTATGATGGCTTTCTATTCGTCCATGATAATGAATAGTGGTGAAAAGTTAACTCCATATTATGACTGCTTGTTGGATAACCAACAGAAACAATTAATAATATGACCGCTCAGTTTTGCGTGACAATAGTCCAAAAACTAAAGAAACGATAATGTTGCCCAACCTGACCGTGAACTGAGTACATATATATATTTTCTTTGTAGAAAGAAACGGGCCACTAGTTGGAGGAAGAGAGCTAAAGCGCGCCCTTAGCCTGTATAATTTGTACCGCTATTTCCAATTAACCTTTTGCTCTAAATTCCATAGAATTATATAGTTGAATTTTTAGCAGGTTTCTGGGACATTAGGATAGAATGTTTATTAAGTATCTACTTATTATAGTATATCTTTCGTTTTGTAAATTTGTTTTAAGTGCACTCTGACATTTATACGCATTTATCTTCAATCAAGTCCAGCAATAGAGCTCTTGTCTTTGTTTATTCAAATAATATAAATAGCCTCCGACGAAAATAAGATGTTTGCCTCGCTCTTGTTTATTTATTTCTGCAAATCTTATTTACTGTAAGGACATTTTCAACAAGCAGACGTAAAAAATAAAGTATATTTTTACACTCGATTGCATCTGATTACTCTTAGAAAAATAATCAAGTATCATGAGCCAGTAATAGACACAAATTAAAATAAGTTGCAACAATAACAATACTTGTTGTTGAGGGCAAGAGTTTTATAATTGGCTGCACATAATTACAAATAAAATAAAAATTTCTACTGGAGTGAAATATATATATATATATATAGAACATAATTTCCAAAAATATATTTTTTCATATCTACTAATATAAAAATAATAAAATACAAAATGTTGTTAATAATGGTGTATTATAAAATGTTTTCAATGTCCAAAATTGCTAATAGTTGATTAATTTGTGTAAATAATTTTCTCACTGCAGCCACATTCGATTATTTTTGTTATGCCCTGTGGTTAACTGGTAGAGAATGCCTTAAGGCATTAAGATCGCCATTTGTACTTATAAAGTTTAAATAAATAAATAAATAATATACACGAATTTCATTTCAGCATCAGGATTTGACATACCACAGATTTTGTGATGACCTAGGATACTAGGGTGAATTGCATATACATAGTATATGTGCACGAATTAAGTATAATTAATACAATCCAATACAATTTACATAACTAATTTTGTTAACATAATGAAATCAATTAACTTAGGACTAATTAAAGATCCCTAACTATGCTTAACTACGTTTTTTTTTTTCAATTCACCCACTTTGCACGACATGATTATAGTACCCCTAGTGTAAATTTTATCGACATCATAACGTGACGAACGCGTTTGCGTTAAGTCTCATTTGGTACAGGATTTTGAGTTTCCAAAACGTCCCGCTTGGCGCTCTCTTTCTAAATCACATACAAAATGAGACTAAACGCAAACGCGTACGTCACGTTTCGAAATCGAATTTATTTACACTAGGGGTACAGTATGTTTCTGTAGTCCAAGTCAGAGTTATTTGTAGATTATTTAGTTGATAGTATAACTCCACCAGTTTTCTTTTTCTGATATACAATCCTTTGCCATCCGCTTTAATTTAGAACTATTCGCGAAAAGTACCATGTTAATACCCCTTCGTCACTATTGATTGCGCAGTGACAACACGTTCAACCCCACCAAAATAGTAACTGTGAGCTGTGACTTTTTAATAAATAATTTTAAGTCGGTTTATATTAAAGAGTGCTTAGAGAAATGAGTATTGCCATTTATTAGAACCCATAAAGGGCCAGTATAGCCAGCTGCCACTACTCAAAAAAAAATTTCGGCATGGTATGCTAATAATCAGGTCAATTACATACCCCGCGAGATGAATCCTCGGAATTGTCCCCAATTTCAATCTATCAAAAACTACTGGGCAATCATGAATAAAAATTTAAACAAGACTAGTCAAATTGTCCAGGATATCAATTCATTGCGATCTACAAGAAATCAACATGCCAAAAATGTCGACCAAAGTGTTGTGCAGAAGATGAAGGGGCTCCATTACTATTAACAGCTCGTAATTATTTACGTAACAGAGATTTTCTTCTATTCTATTTCTATTTTCTTCTATTTAAAATCCACCATTAATAACTTCCTTATTTTATTTACTTTAAAAAATATCAATCTTCTAGTGCGTACCAATTCTATATGAACTATGCTTTAGTGTCAAATGTTTACTAAATACAATAAACTACACATGTTTTGTGTAATCCGCGCTAGAGTATTTCTAATTGTGTGTCCCATTGTAAATCACCTTTGATCCGCGCTCTCCAATATCTTGACGCGCTCTGCGTATCAGCACATTTGCAAGCAGTTGGGTGAAACTATGTAAAGAGTGTATGAGGTTCTGTGAGGCGATGGATAAACGGGAATCTTCTGTAATCTATGTATTAAATACGCTTATTTTTTGATTTTTTGTACTAGTGGTACTTTGCTTTTTTTGTGTATACTTTTTATGAATTTCGCACTGAATTAGTACTAACTGTAATGATGTGTAATTTTTGTAACAAATAAAATAAAATAATTGTAAGCTAAGGAAGCAAGAGTTAGTGCATCGACCCATGAAACAAGTGCCAGGCGCACATATTCCCGCTGCCCTAGCTGAGAAGCGCTCGGATCTTGGGCGCGGTCTGTAGGTAATAAATAATATTTAAGGTGTGGAATGAAATCATCAGCATTCATTTGATGCAACACATATGTACCTATGTATGTGTAATCAATTGTTCGGGTGCAATTTGCATTCTTTATAATAAGGCTTCAGGCATTTGATGACATAGTTACACAGGAAATTGTCTGTTTCAAAGCTATTTGCGAACTGTTTTGAAACTTTTAAAGACTTAAGTAGGTACCATGCCGAACAAAATATTAAAAGTCGGTTCTGGTCATCAGCACGGGTACCACGAGTTGGTATTTTACATCAACGTTAGCAACTACGTGAACTCTATTGCTTTCCCTCTCTATCGCACCAATTCATCAGTGTGAGCGAGATGGACTGCGATCGAGTTTACGCAGTCACTAACGCAAACGTCAAGTGTCAACTAGTGGTACCGCTACAGGTCTGAACTATGTTTACCTAAGCTTGTATCATATACCACCGATGTTGAAAATAATCCAGTAATTTCAGCTTGGAACTTTCATTTATTTAGTGGGTAATTGTCAAAAATAAACATGGTCCGAAAATTTCATGGTTTGCCAACTTCTTCGACAATAACATGGTGGGGTTTCGAGATTAGAAACTTGAATTTAATGAGACATTTTGTCACAATTAGCATATTAAAAACCCAACCGACCGAAAAATGTACCTAGTAATTCAATAGGCTATTAAGCTGGCCATACACACTAGGGTATGCCTGCACAGTTTTATCAACTGCATAGGTAAGTAAAACGGAACGTGTATGGTATTCAGCTGTGCAGATTCCTATATAGCTTTACCTTTGCAGTTGAACTGTACAGGCAAAACTGCGCAGGCATACCCTAGTGTGTATGGCCAGCCTTAGGCCATACAAAATATTTTTATGATGAAGCATACGAGTACAAAAAAAACTCGTATGTGACACACGAGTAAATAGGTAAATATACGAATTTCGGCAAGTTGAGATTGGATTTAGTTTTCCAGCGTGCCAACTTAAATATGATCGTATATATTTATAATAAAGTTCTTAAGTAGTACCTAAAAAATCTACCTAGTACCCACGAAAGTAGTTTTACTCGTAATAAGTCGTTCCTCGTAGTCTTGAAATTATTTAGTTGCACACACACTACACAAGTAAAAATTGAATCATATAGACTCTGTTCCAGCTATATGCCTAAATTTAACTGTAATAAATAATATTTTCTGGCAAAGGAACGAAGCTGAAACTATTCATATTATTAAGAGGAAATATTAGCCGAGTCCTTTCTTAGATTTGAGAACTTTAGGTAAATATCTCCATCTCGCTGACGCGGGCGGCTCCTAATATTAGTGCAGTAAGGACGACTGCATCTAAGGCGACAATTCCTGCGTAAAATCTCAGTAATCGAGGTATGGTTCTCGACATTTTCTTCCTTCAAAACTTAAATCGAAACGAAATTTTTGGAACGGAATTAAAAAGAAATTATCTGTGCTTGATTTTTGGGTTTATTGTTGCCGATTTTGTATGCTAGGCATCTATTCACGGCGCATTTATTAGGCAGTTTTAGCGCTTTTTAAAGAAATGTAGTTCTTAAAAAAACAAGAATATCAAAATAAGCAAAACATCTAGGGCTAAAATCCAGAGAGGAAACTGTCGAGACCGTTTGTATGGAAAAATTACCACTAAATTTTCCTCTTAAATTGATTTTTGAACAGTAGGAATTCGATACATTTAACAATATTCTAGCGCCTATGTCCTGCGCCAGATTGAAAAGAATTAAATTCATGTACAAAAATAATAACAAGTAACCGTAATACATTAATTGATATAGCATTTAAATACGAGTATAGTAACATTTTGTGAGGATCTTTATAATAACTTTTTTATGGGGTTAGGTACAAACGCGATACTGCTAACGAAGCTCATGCCGACTAGATACTAATTACTATTTGGGATACTAATTGGGCTCACGTTTAACCTTGTTATCATGACAGTAAAGTTGATTGACATGAAGATTATTATCACATACATTAATATCACTATTACAAGATACAAAGTGGATCAGAATTAATGATGTTTAATTTTCCATAAGCTTGTAAAAAGACAGTTTTTGGTTACATCAAAAGGTAAAGCTTATGCGTTAGAAATGGGAATATCCAGGGATGAAATCAACACCTGCTGACCATGTTTTTTTATTATTACACTAATTTCTTTTAAAATGATGAAATTAGGTTTTTCTACTCTAACTTTAAGTAAGTTAGAGTATAATTGAAATATTTTTATCACAATTATTTCAGTTAATACTTTTTTGTTATCTTCCTACTAAGTAGATGGGCTTGTATAGGATTGGGACTGGTACTGAATATTTGGATAAGTATCAAAATGTTAAGTCTACAGGAATTACCACCACAATTGTAAACACAACTATCTTTAGGAAACAATAACTTGTAATTCGACAACAAGACAAATTATGTACTCGTACTTTCATTTTAAAATAATTCAAAAGAGCGATGTGATACTTATGGCCCGATTCGAAGAATTATTATGATACGTTTAAGATCTTTAAAAGATCGATAACTAAACATGTCAAAATTGACGTTTATTTCGATTCCGCTCTGATCCCAATAAGATCTATCTACGATATTTCTGACGTCCAAGTGACATTAGTTGTCCGAATCGAGTTGCTTCTGACAATTATACGACAAAAAACGATATCTACATGAGAACTTATCTAAGCCAGAAATTATCGTAATCGTATCTCATTCTTTGAATTCGGCCGCTACATTTGTAGCGCCGTTGGAGTAATTTTAGCAAAATAATAAAATGGTTTCAGTAAATCTAGCCAAAACTGTATGCCTAACATGGGCATGGGCTATGACGCATTAAACAATAAAAACCGGTCAAATGTGAGTCACACGCATTCCGAGGGTCTCGTCCTATTACATAATATTTAACAATGATATTTGTTTAAGTCCGCCTAGTACCTACTTAAGTAAATTTTATTATTTGGGGTTATGCCATATAAGTTTGTTTTTGTTATCACACAGAGTTAAAGGTGAACAACATTTCTTTTATTTTCAGATAAATTTTATATGTTGTTGTTACAGCAACCGATGAACATTCTGTGTAAAGTTTAACAGGCAACTTTAATTTATTTACTCAATTTTGTGTTTTTTTTATTTGTCGTTAAAGCGGCAAGAGGTAAATACCTATACTGGATTTTTTTTACTGTAAGTGTAGCTATTAAGGTTCTTGAGATAGAACTGAGAACAGATCTCCGGTAGATACGTCTCTGCCCAATTCCGGTATATATTGACAGATAGTCAAGTTCCAGACAGATCTGACAGACACATCTGCGCGTATCCTTAGCTATAAAGTCCGCTTGCAGACAGGTGGATCGACGCACAGGCAGGTGGACAAACAGAAGAGTAGACAGACAGACAGTAGGACGAACGGACAAACAGACAATTTTGATAAAATAATTCCGTTTCTCAGCCTTCCTATTAAAACCTTTAAATGAAGTTAAAATAAGTTATCTTAGTTTACATCAAAGATCCTAATTAAGATAAAATAATTAGAATAACGTACTTATAGTAAAGTTGTATTACTTTGTAAGCTTAGTTTATTTGACGTTAAGTACGGCAGACGTTAAATAAGGCAGGTAAAAGTCCTCTGTAAACATGATTAAAACTTTGAATTTATAAAGGATAATTGATGAATTAATTGTTTTCTCTTAGGTAGTTAAGCTTGAACTGGATAAAACATAAATAAAATAATTAATTTTGATATAGGAGAGGTGGAAATATGAAAAGGAAAAGGAGGTATTAGTTATTACACTTAGCGAAATATAGTGGATGTTTCCAGAAACGAATTTTAATAAACTCAAAATAGGTAGGACTCTTAAACAAATTTCATGCTGTAGTACTGCAATTTTATGCTGAATTATGTAGGTATATCATACTGTATGTATTTTGATATTACCACAAACTTATACTACGCACTGAATCTTAACTACCAGAGCATAATTTATTTTTGAGCGGCATTGTATTTCGTACATCATAGTCACTATGAATGTGTGTTCGTTACAGCCTAAACTAATCAGCCTTTAATTATGTGGGCGTATCAAAAATACACGCTGTATATTTATACAACATGTATTTTTTAATATTACCTGAAACTGCAACCAAACGCAGGTTGTTGTACTATGAACCGATATTTCAAGGTAATTTTAAGTTAGTCTTAACCACGTAATGAATTTTTGAAAATTTATCTAGCACCAATGTATTGCGTACACTTATTTGACACATGGAAGAAAATGGTCTAGTATTGTTTAGTTATTATCGTTACGTATTTCCTACATAAGGCTACTTGGCAGCCAAAACCGAATCATTATTGCGTTTAAACATTTATTAAATGTTAATTATGAACTTGCCAAATTAAAGGCAAAGAATTCTTATAACAAAACCATACTTACCATTTTATAACCAAAACAATTGCCTTGCAATGAACAAATTACATAAAGTTTTCATTTCTATTTCTCTTTCTATTCTATAATTCTTCTGAAATTGTTAGGAAACCAATGATTCTACTATTCAATTAGCATTATTTTAAATTACTAAGCACTGTAAGGAAGATAGTAAATAATAAACAATCGGTTGACAAGATAAAGTCAATGACACACTTCAACCCGATACCTACCACAGAAATAGCTAATTAGTCACCTACTTAAATAAAACGTTTGTTCAAGGAATATTCACTTCATTCAAAATTAATTTTAAGTTATTAATACAAACTACCAACCTAATGATAACTAGTTTCAGCAAACTCTGGCACACTTCGCATTACTGTTTACTGGCTGGTAAGATATAATGTTATTAAGCTAAATTACAAAAAAGAAAATAATTTGTTTTGACGTAGATTGTCTCGTAAATCGGTGTCGATAACTTCCGCACAGGTTATCAGTTGAGTGTCGATGGCGGATGGTCGACAATTTTAAAAATATTTTAGGTTTTTTGCGTCAACTCCATTTTCAACTGGTAAAATCATCGCAAAATTTGTCTAAATTTAAGTTGCTAATCCAATTATTATGGTAAGACGTAATAATAATCACTTAAAAAGTAGTGTAATTTTTTAGTTTGTAGGGGGGGGCCATGGCAACCTTAGTGACTCCTCATGAACGAGGAACGAACGTTACTTTGAACCATTCGGGAGATGGAAAACTTAGACACTCTTTAACGTTTAGCTTAGCCCACTATGAGAATTTCGAAAATACGCACTCTTCTAAGTCGTCCATTCCCGTAACCGAACAAATATATCGGCGTGAAAGGAAGAAACGTAAAGAACTTAAGGAACGCAATGAAAAATACTGAATAAAGATAAGGAGGCCGATCCAGGTCCTCCAGCCCTCCCGACAGATGGTCGGATGTCTCAAACATGGATTTTAGTCAGCCTCATTGCAGTTCGGAGGAAAGTCAAATCTCGCCAGGCCAGCATACGTTGGCCCAGTCTCATCTCGCAACTCCACCGGCTCATTTAATAGACCCGCAGGAAAATAATACTCCCTCTCAGACTCCGTCTTCTCCCACTACGCCCATTAGTCGCATAAAATATACGACCAATGATGCAACGTGGTGTTCCGAGAAAACCTTGGTTCTCCAGGATTTTTATTCAAAAACAGTTCTGCTCCACAATTATAAGAATGAGACTGGGCCATTGCTGCACCCCCGCCCACTTAAAGAAAATCCATGTTCGGGACTCCTCTCTGTGTGAATGTGGAGTAGACGAAGGTGACCTAAATCACATTTTCTTTGCGTGTCCGGTAAGCATGATTAATTATACGCGGACCTCATAAGTTTAAAAGTTTCATTTCCTACTCACATTTTAGAGTTGATGCAAATTAGGGATAGGGACACTCTGGTAGCCCTAGTTTCTTTCTGTAAGCTTAAAAAATTAAAGATTTAATTTCAATTGGCTCAATTGTTCCTAGCTAATTATCTATTTAATGTTTTGATTTTTCTTTACATCTAAATTTACTATCGATCCTACATTCTCATTTGGATAAGCAACTTTGTGTTTGATAAGAATTCGCGCCCCCGAAATACGATTATTGTTATCATAAATCCACATGACATTGGCAATCAATATCAAGCCATTAAAAAAAAACTTCCACACAATGCCAAGACCATATATTTAGTTCTCAGGAACTAGCCAAAATAATTTTAATTTATGGCGTAACTGGACGAATTGGGCGGCGAGCCATAAATAGTATATACAAGCAGCGATTTCTAGATCGTAGGCAGGACCCATGTTTTCGAGCATTACAGCGAGTTCGTGATAATGTTCATGTTACAGGAAGAGTCTATACCAGAAAATTCAGAGAGAAGAGAGGATATTGCAAAAATTTGCTGCGAACTCCGAAACTATCACAACAGCGGCAGGGCGGCAATTAGCTATGAACCACAGTACGATCCACAAAATTCTTAAAAAAGACTTACAACATCCCTGCGAATTTTTGTTACGGATTATCTGGACTGCCGAAGTACATTTACAAGGAACGGTGTATGGAATCAGCGGAATATGCACTATTGGGCCCGAGTAATCTCCCACGTATCAAAAGAACTAGGCCATCAGTACCGCTGGTCAGTGAATTTATGGGCGGCAATCCACGGAGATAGCGTTATCGTACCAGTTTTCATTGACGGAAACCTTAACGGCAATAGATTTCTTGAGACGATAAATGGCACTTTAGCAGATTATGTTAACGCATTGCCGGAAGCTGAACATATGCAGACGTGGTTACAATTGGATGGTGCTCCTGCACACTCTTCAGTTCGCGTCCGTAACGCATTAAACGCGATGTTCCAAGACCGATGGATTGGAAGGTTTGGACCCCGTCGTTGGCCAGCTCGTTCTCCAAACCTCACGCCGCTCGACTTTTACTTATGGCGAGCGGTAAAAAATGAAGTTTATTCCCAACCTAGAACGACTGTCGAACAACTCCGGGAAAAATTACAGATGTAATTGAAAATCTCCAGCAAGTTGATATGGAGAAGGTACGACAATCATTGTTAAATATGTTGATGTGTGGCTTACCTCGAGATTCAAGGACGTGTGCAAAATCGGTACCTTAGACGTGTAAATCGTAATAATTTTTATTTTTACTACAAATTTATACCAAACTCAATGTCAGCTATTATTGACAGCAGTTAAAAGTTATCACTTGTGACAGTTGTGACGTCACGTCAGTAAGACAAAGTAGCGATACATTGTGTTGAATTATTTTATTAAGGAAAAATAAAAAAATAGTTAACGAGATTTTTCTTGCAATATCGGTTCATAGCACTAACGCCTACGTCTGGTTTAAATTTGAGGTAATATTAAAATTACACGCTGTATAGGCCGAGTCGCTTTTATAATATGTATTTACACTCTTACTTCTAAACTATCTTCAATGTTATTAGGTAGGTATTAATGTCTGACTGTGCATATGTTATTCATAGTTATACACGATAATGCATATTCGTATAGTTATTGGACGAGTACATGCGAAACAATAGTCTTAGATAAAAACAACAATATTGCAGAATTAATACGTAAGTATATGAAGCTTTTCCTGGTCTAGTCACGTAATCGGCCGTGATCATGTAGGAACGGAGGTCGTTCTGCTTAACTAATTAAAAGGTGCCCGTCACACAACTGGCTAATTAATGTGCTTTATTAAATAAGTACGAATTCTAATATTTTATTAACAAGGTAGTCGCAAAGGCTGCAAGTAAATTTTAAAGCAGGTTAATATGAAATGGTGCAGATGCAGCAAAGTACATCCAAGTTAACTACACCCAAGTTTATACCTATCATTATTTATGAAACTAGTACTAACTCTTCGTAAGCACCTTAGGATTGGGGTACCGTAAGTTTTAGAGCACCGAGATTTTACACCAAATCGATACATGTTTCTAGAGGAAGTTGAAAAACATAATTTTGATTATAATTGAACATAATTCTTGCAAAGATATAAATCATAAAAAAAAAGTTTGTCTACCGCTATTCATCAGCAACTCTTGCATTACCAAGAGTACCTTATTCTTGTGTTTAAGTAAGTAATAAACACTCTATTGTACGAAAATATATTGGTTACAGCAGATAATAATACATATAATCCGTGTAGTACAGTCAGCATCAATAGTAGCGGATGAAACAACGCGCCAAAAGTATCTGATATTCTGGATAACTTTTCCAAATATAGATAAATCTCTAAAATTTACATTCAAAAGTATATATTTTACCGTCTTAATTGTTCTACATATAGAACCATCACATTTTGTTAAGCTGTTACAGAATGGTAGATACTTTTGAAACCTTGTTTGATACGCTACTTTTGATGCTGACTGTACAACGGCGAACGTATCTCTATGAGGGAACCCTTCCAGTTAACCAACAAAAGTAATAAAAACTATACCTAAAGTAATTCACATCGACAATTCAAAAAGTATTTTACGTATGAATCAACCGTACGTACAGTCACCTGCAACAGTCACTTACACAACGAAGGGCGCAAAAATATATGATACGATCTTATTTGTAGACCCACAAGAGCGAGTCACATATTTTTGCGGTCTTCGATGAGTAACATATTATTGCAGGTAGCTGTACTTATCCATTTTCAATTTAATTTTGTTTGTACATATACAGAGTTTGGACTGATAGATTTTAGGAGGGGAAAAGCCATGTGCTGGTTATCAAATGCTTTGACTTATGTTTGATTCACGAAAGTTGGCAAGGATTTTATATCTCATTATTTGAACCATGGATTAAATTATCATAAATTATGTTTATTTTGATAGTCATTATTATTATAAACGCATTCACTCATATTTCGTCTACTAAGCATCTTAATAGAATGTGTTATAACAAAGTTCCGGACAAATGGTGCTTCTGTCTCTTCCTAGCTAACGGAGCGGCAGACGTCTACTTTTAAATTAAATTTATTCAATGTAAAGTTTTCGCACGAACTAACCTAACTAATACCCGCGTATTCTAACATTTTCTGTCTCCTAATTTCAATGAACTTTTTTTGACTATTTCATACATTTTGCCTGATCAGATATCGATGTTTTCAATGGAAAATCCAATTTTTTTTGCGGTTTTGGGGTTGGTCCCATAGTAAAAGTAGCTTTATTTAGCGAGTAGAATCCAGTCCTACATTTAATGTCCCATGGCGGGAGACATACTGTATGACTACAAATGAAAATGTCACAAGCGGTCGTTAATCCAACGGTAAAAAATTGTATTTATTTATCACATCGGCCTTATTTTAACCTAAAGAATGTATTTCTAATATCTATTTATAATAAATATTAAATTTTATAAAAAAACGACATTATATGCCCTATGCCTGTTGGCACAGAATGTGTAGCGATAGTAACTGTTTCCATTGAACCTATTATATATAAGAAACTACAATAAAATGATTGTTGTAACCTATGACCTCTTTAGAGATTAACTGACACATATGATTAGTTAGCGATGACTTAAGTGTCAGTGCTTGTGGCCGTCATCTCTGATGCGTGTTTTCTCACACTTTGTAAGTGCTTAACTAAATCAAAATGAGTCAAAGTGAAGAAGAATTGATCAATAAATTAAATCAAATATTTTATTCGTCTGAAGAAGAAAGTGATGGTGATGAGTTTATATTGCCACGCCCTCAGAATAGCAATAACATAAATGTTTTATTGGACAATATTCAAGATATGAATACTGTGTATAACTGGTTGTGAAGCTATCGAACCAGAAATTTCTGAAGCACTAGTTGGCACAATTGATGAATATTGGCCATCATTCATCATCATCATTATTGGTCAGCACAGACAAAATGTTTGGGGTAGGAAGGAAGACGCCATTGTTAAAAATAAGTTTGACAAGGTATTGGAACCAACGAAAGAGTGCACTCATGGAAATGAACATTTACAAAAATCTATTTCCTGAATCGCTCATAGATTTAATTGTTAGAAATACATATTTGTATGCTCAGCAACAAAAAAGTAAATATTATACAGCTGTAACAAACAGTGAACTTCGTGCATTTCTAGGTATGGCAATAATGATGGATCTTCATCCCCTATCAGATCTCGAATTATACTGGTCCTCAGATGAATTTTATAACAACCCAACGATTAGTCGCGTTATGACCTGTAAACGATATAAAAAGATTTTAGAAAATGTACATGTATGCAATAATGATAATGCTATACCGCGAAATCGACCCGGGCATAATAAATTATTTAAAGTTAGAGAGATGATCAATCTGAATAGAACATTTTCGGAAAATGCAATTCAATCTCAACGACAGACTATTGATGAAAGCATGATAAAATTTAAAGGTAGGTGCTCTTTAAAGCAGTACATGCCCTCTAAACCTATTAAGCGGGGCTATAAAGTCTGGGCTCGGTGCGATTCTAAAACAGGATATTTATATGAATTTGAAATTTATTCTGGTAAGAATAATGATTCAAATATCCCATTTTATTTATTATTTACGGTTGGGATATAAAGTAGTTACAACATTAAGTAAAAATGTGCCTGCGAACACCTTAATAGCTATTGACCCTTTTTTTTGAGTCTGCCTCTTCTAGATGCACTCTATGATAAAGGCATATATTGTGTGGGAACATTTCATGCAAACCGCCAAGGTATACATACACCACCTTCAATTAAAGAAACTCCTAAAAAGAAAACAAAACCGGCTCCTGGTGAATTTATGTACGAATATGCACATCCAACATCTATTATCAGATGGCATGACTCGAAAGACGTGTTAGTAATGACCACTGCATTTGACCCAAGGCAAGTTAAAGTTATCTGCAGGAACCAAAAAAATGGTACCAAAAAACAACACAATGTTTTGTCCTGAAGCTATTTGTGAATACACAAAAACGATGGGAGGTGTTGATAGATTCGACCAATATAAATCTATATATGCTATTGGTCGGAGATCTAAAAAAAATTGGCTTCGTCTGTTCTGGTACTTATTGGAGGCTGCTGTAATTAATTCATTTATACTCTACAAACACAGTCAAAACAAGTGTAGTCATTGTGATTTTCGCTTAAGACTTAGTCGAGCTCTTATAAACAATACTAGCTCTCGTAAAAGAAAAGCAACAACTTTCAAGAAAAAAAATATGGATGTTTTGGTATCCATGATGAGGTTCGCTTACAAAATGTAGGAGTGCATATGCCTTATGCCTTTACTCGACACATCAAAGAGATGTAAATATTGGTGTGTAAGTTTTTTTTTTCATAAAGAACTTCATGGAACGGCTGTCAGAAAAACGAATGTCAGATTGCCTTTTGTTTTACAAGGAAATAAAAGAAAAATGGCTAACATGACATTTACCATAAAAGGTGGAAGATAACTTTCTTTGTCAACATTCCAGGTCTTTTTATCTTCAGAGCCTCGCGTAATCTGCGTAATAACTCGCAATAATAGTCGGAATTTATAGTTTTACCTCTCTGGAGATAGTCAACCATTATTATTCCCTTTACTGTTGGTAGACCTTAATAATAAAAAAATCTGATCATATTTAGTATTTTATTACCACTTCATCCACACTTTTACATCACACTCACCACGTGATCTGGGTTCCGACAGAATACCAGTGCTTTGCTCGTAAGAGTGAAGCTTATAGCTGAGTCGGCACCCTTTTGTTGTTACTGCAGTGCACACAGTGCACAACTACTACACTACAACTACTGTTGTTCCACTATTCCTGTTATGTTTATATGTACTTGTAAGGAAATAAATACATTTTATCTAGATTCTTTACAGTGCGTATTTAGGCTGAAAATTAACAGTTGTCATAACAGTTTTGCCTCTGGCTAGGTACGCTTATTCTTTAGCTGAGTGACAGACATCAAACGCTGAAAATGGCGGACAAAATTTGTTCTCTATAGCCTATCTAGTACATTTATGTCAGTGGGTATAACTTGTTGAAGAATATTCTAATTAAAATTCTAACATTTTTGGGTTTGATATTATAAAAACGTTAGACATACACTTTTCGAACTGCCATAATTTCTATAATACACATCACAACCAAATAAATAGTACCTATTTCAAAAAATAGAGTAATAATTTTAAACAAAAAAGTTTTCTTTTCTTGCATGATCTCTACGTGGCTATTATACGTACGTGAGCAATACTGATAGTTTATCTAATCAGTACCCCTAGTGTAACTTTGATCGACATCATAACGTGACGAACGCGTTTGCGTTAAGTCTCATTTTGTATAGGATTTTGAGGTTCCAAAACGTCCCGCTTGGCGCGCTCTTTCGAAATCCAATACAAAATGAGACTAAACGCAAACGCGTACGTCACGTTTGGAAATCGAATTTAGTTACACTAGGGGTACAGATAAACTATCAGTATTGCTCACTTACGTATAATAAGTTCATGACTATTGACTATTGAGACGGATGAACGGATAGGAAAGCATAAACTTGTTAATAAGGTTCCAGCTTTAAAGGCTAATAATTATTTCTTTCACAAGGAAAAGTTTATATGTTTTTCAACTTCATTGTGTCTCAGCAGCTTCGTTTTTACGTTTGAGTGGTTCTTTACAATTCTTTCCGCACAATCCATTGCGTCGATTCACAATATGGATACGTGAATGCAATCCATTTGTGCCTACGTATACTTATACAATACTAGCAGGTAATACTATTGTATCGGTGTGACCTTTGTTTCAATTCTGGGCTAGGATTATTGTCAAATCACTGGGTTAAATATAGGTGAATACCTAAGTATTCACCTATATTTAACCCAGTGATTTGACAATCTAAATAAAGCCCCTCTTTGATGTTATTGTGTATAGTTTACAAAAAATGCATCAAATAATTTACAATGACAACTATGGTTTAATCTTTCTTAATAAAGTAGATATGAATCTATCCAAACACTCTACTATATACAAAAAAATCTACTACATAGAAAAAAAGGTTTTGGCTAAGTTTCTTACTATTTATATTTGTTTTGTTTTCTGACAGTTATTTTGTACAGGTCAACAAGAAATAGAATTCATTATTTGTCAAGCGAAACATTCCGAGATTAAACCACGAGCGTTGCGAGGGTTCCAAAGCACGAAAGTTAAACTAACTGTGCTACCGAGTGAAATAAAAAAATTTTCACCACATCAACGCGAAGAAACTGTTTTTGGAAGTCAATTTTATCAACCAACATGAACCAATCATCTCAAAATATGCATGTTCTTACTTTGCCAGTCTTGTGAATAAAATGCAACTTTCTCATTAGTATTTTAAGAATAAAGAAGAGAGCCGTTACGAGCTGGTGTAGTGAGGAAAGAAAAGTAAATCAAATCGAATAAACTACTCATAATTTTTTAGAAAAAAAAAACCGACTTAAATGCGGAAGACCGGTGAAAGAAAGATTTTGTTGATTTTGGATTTCATCAATGAAATTAAAAAGACAGCGTCCTACGCCAAATTATGTAGAAAAGGAGGTAAAGTGTTTTTTTTTTGTCACTGCATCCACCTTGACACATTTCAGATTTGCTCTATGGTTGATTGGTAATCTTACCCGAAATCTTATCTTATCTTATCTTCGGGTATCTACCCGAAATAGGGTATTCGACTGTATTTAAAATAAATTATTTTACACCATGCATGAAATAATTACTTGAAAAACATTCAGGTTGCAGTTACTTTTAAACACAAGATCTATTTAGTAAATAAAATAGAAATATGATAACGGTGTTTCCATGGTCATTATATGGTCTAGAAGATCAGCACTGCGCCTTTATTAAAATTTGTTTAAATTTGTTAAATTTGTTGTACCCAAGTAACATAAAAACTTTTTACAAAAAAAGTAAACCAACTTCAAAAAGGATAAAATAAAATATTATAATTTTTAGGGTTCCGTAGCCAAATGGCAAAAAACGGAACCCTTATAGATTCGTCATGTCCGTCTGTCTGTCCGATTCTGTCACAGCCAGTTTTTTCCGAAACTATAAAAGCTATACTGTTCAAACTTGGTAAGTAGATGTATTCTATGAACCGCATTATGATGTTTACACAAAAATAGAAAAAAAAAACAATAAATTTTGGGGGTTCCCCATACTTAGAACTGAAACCCAAAAAATCTTTTTTCATCAAACCCATACGTGTAGGGTATCTATGGATAGGTCTTTAAAAATGATATTGAGGTTTCTAATATCATTTTTTTCTAAACGGAATAGTTTGCGCGAGAGACACTTCCAAAGTGGTAAAAAGTGTGTCCCCCCCCCCGTAACTTCTAAAATAACAGAATGAAAAATCTAAAAAAAATATATGATATACATTGCCATGCAAACTTCCACCGAAAATTGGTTCGAACGAGATCTAGTAAGTAGTTTTTTTTAATACGTCATAAAAATTAAAAAAAAAAATTTTTTTCATCAAACCCATACGTGTGGGGTATCTAGGGATAGGTCTTCAAAAATGATATTTAGGTTTCTAATATCATTTTTTTCTAAACTGAATAGTTTGCGCGAGAGACACTTCCAAAGTGAAAAAATGTGTCCCCCCCCCCCCCCTGTAACTTCTAAAATAACAATGAAAAATCTAAAAAAAATATATGATATACATTACCATGCAAACTTCCACCGAAAATTGGTTTGAACCAGATCTAGTAAGAAGTTTTTATAATACGTCATAAATGGAACGGAACCCTTCATGGGCGAGTCCGACTCGAACTTGGCCGCTTTTTTAAGTTTATGTGTTAGCAACTGATATGTTTGAAGTCGGTGCTGTCTACCTTCACCACCACCGTCTACCTCACATACCTCTCACCTTTTATTTCCAACACTGCCTACATCAAAAATCATAATACACTAATTACATTTCCAATAATAACAAAAGTTATTAAAAAAATATAAATCACTATTATTACAACAAAAAAATACACCCAATTATAACAGGTAAGTTCCACATATCGCCCGTGGTCTTCATAATGAGTAAGTAGACTTACCACGAGTTTCACACTGACATATTTGCTATAGTGTAACTTATTTTCTATGCATCTCGCTCGTACCGGCATCCTATTAGTGCGAGCGGGATGTATAGAAAGTTACGAACACGTCAGTTAATATGTAGAGTCAAACTCGTGGTAAGGCTATAGTTGCGTTGTAAGGTTGTAGTTGGAGAATCAACTTTTTAGCGTCACTCGTTGCCATGGTTACGATTAGTTGTCCAGGGGACAAAAGTTCATTGAAATACTGATTTTATGGTAAATAAATGTATTAAACTTGCGTTTTTGTGGTCGTTATAACCAATGTCCATAATGGGCCCCCTACTAAGCATGTTAATAGAACGGCATACAACGTCTCTTCAAACAAACTGTGCCACTGTTGTCCCTTGGACAACGGGACAGGATAAAACAAAAAAAGTTGATTCACCCAGTTGTATTTTGATGTATCAAATTGGTAGTTTACTTACTAGAGGAAATGCTTGAGTTGCTTAAGAAAACACCCAAATCACCATACACGTGCCTTAAAAAATTGAGAAGTACCCTCAATTCCTCGTGGAATCCATCATCAGAACTCAAGCTTGACCAAAATATGCCTTAATAACCTAACTACTTGACAAACATCCGAAGAGAAAAAACTGCCAAACAAGAACTATGCGTTGTTGAAGAGCTCCGTTCTGTTTATCATCAGCAGTTCCGCTTCATCAAATGTCACTCCTACTAATGTAAATGCTTGATTTGTTGATGAAAATACAAAAATCACTATATGTATGCCTTTCACATTTGAAGAGTTCCCTCGATTCCTCATGGATCTCATCATCAGAACTGAGTTTTGAGAAAAACGAAACCAGTATGTATATATATAAATTCAATCAAATAATAATTTTCAAAATCGGTCCAGAAATGACGGAGTTATGAAGTAACAAACATTTAAAGAAACATACAACCGAATTGATAACCTCCTTTTTGAAATCGAGAAGTCGGTTAAAAACTCACAAACCCACTTATTTTGCAACTAAGGTTCACAGTTGCAAAATAAGTGGGTTTGGTGCATAAAAAAGCGATATGTATAAGCGAGAAACAAATTCCTTCTATCAATGGAGTGATTCTGAGAAAGGTTTAAGTTTTGTGTAACCCGTGCGAAACCGGGGCGGAGCGCTAGTCTAAACTAAAACGGACTTTGTCGTGTGCCCTTATTTTTATTATTTAACCTGCCTGACCCGTGAATGTAAGCTTGAAAAGCATCCAGTCACAAATTATGTGATGCATTGTATTGTGAGGAAAGTGTCAGTTGAACCGTAAAAGTGAATACTTAAAGTAATTCGAAAACTCGCACAATTAAATAGATGATGATAGAATTCCTAGCCAGTCTGTCAAGGACCTAGTAAGTAATATCTTAAAAATCTGTTGCCCAGAAGTGTTATTAATTTTCAAGTGGTTTATGTTTGACAAATATTATGCAAAATAATGATCGAACTACATTAAGAATAGTATATTCTTGAAGGGGCTAGAAAGTGCAGTAAAACAAAAACTTTTGCAGATTACGTATAATTTTTAAAACATTTTTTCAAAAAAATCAAAGTTTGATTTCACTCTGTATAAAAAATTAAAATTTACAAAATTTACAAAAAATCACCTTTTAATAGTAGAACTAAAAGTCTGCCTTCCGCATAAGGGGAGAGAAGTGGTAAAACTGCAAGGAAATAAAAAAATACGGCTGGAAATTTAGAGAAAAAATATGAATTAATGTGATGAATAAGTACCGGCAGCTGGATTCAGGTTTACTTGTGTAGAATGGATGTCGCACAAGTTGGCGACTTTAAACAAGCCGAAGAGGTAAGCCTTACTCGCTTTCTGGCGAGCACGTATGGCAGCAGACCGGGCGATAACGATGAGGTTTCTTCACTTCACCACTGCTTAGCGCCGACCTGCGCACGGCTTTGGAGACCTGTCGCTTCCTGGCTAGCGCGTATGGCAACAGACCGGACGATAACGATGAGGTTTCTTCACTTCACCACTGCTTAGCGCCGACCTGCGCACGGCTTTGGTGACCAACTGTTTATGAGAAGCCTCTCCTCTTCGAACGCCGATTTACGCGCGCCTTTGGTAGCCAACTGTTACCAGGAGCTTCTCCACCCGTGGATTTATGCGCACTTAAAAGGACTTCGTGTTAACTATTAAACTGGCTATAAATTGCAAAACTGGTTTTTAAAACGACCCGGGAACACAAACGACTTCTCCACTCCAAATTCACAAAACAATCTGCCCAAAAAACAACTTCAATCTTCTCTTTTTCGAATATTCCATAAAAATTGAAATTCAAAATAAGCGCAAATAAGCACCTAATTTATTAGAAACGGCCAGGAATTATACGAAAAAAGGTCGGCGCTTTCTTTTTTTTTTGCTAAAAGCGCCATCTAACCATCAACGCCTGAATAATGAAACCGCATAGAGAGACAACAGAAAGAGAACTGAGCCAGCTGACAACTAGAAGAAGAAGTTCAAAAATAAACCGACAGATGTTGATTATGTAGCAATTTTGCTACAAAAGCTACAAATAGGCGGACGAGTTGGTTTGAGGGCCAACCCATTAGGGTAGGCTCTTGAAGATATTATGATGACACGAACTATCTCGAACATGAGATGGTGGCAGATGACTGACCCATAGGTCAGGAAATCCTTGTAAGGAAATGGCGATGGATCGGACACACGCTCAGTAGACCGGACAACCACTTGCCCAAGCAGTGTCTCTGCTGGCAATCGACTGGCAGTAGACGGTCAGGGCGGCCTCGTACCACATGGAGGCGATCACTTGAGAAGGAGGCTGGCTCAACTAGACTCGGCTGGAAAGAGCTGGAAGTAGCCGCCCAGGATCGCGCCAAATGGAAAATTCTTCTGCGAGCCCTATGTGGGATAACTGAAGTACATCATCATCTACGAGTATTATACTTTCGGCCGATTCATGACAAAGAGCTTTTCTAGACTACTGTGAGGAAATTAATCTATATACGAGTATTTATAAATCGTATGTCCTGACTGACAATGAAAGCCGAAAGTAGGACTTTTATTTTAAGCTAGGACCTTGGAACTTCGGAAAAAGTTATTTTGTTTAAATACAAGAATACTGATTACGGCGTTTTTAGAAATTCATAAAAAAGTGTTGGTGGTTAAAAATGAGTTGTGGGATTATCTTAGATTATAGAAGGTACGGGATTATACATGTTTTTAAGTGGGGGACTTGAAATTTAAGGCATGTTATTAGAAAACTAGAAAAGCTATTTTAGCGTTTTAGTATATTCATCTCTTAAAGAGGTTTAAAAGGGGTTGAAGGTTTGTATCGGGTATAAATACTTTGAAATTTCTTAAAAAGACATACCTAATTCATATTAGGTTTTTTTTTGTGTTCTCATACAAAATAAAAATTACTCCCCCATTCTGAGTAAGTGACCGAGCCAGCGAAGTCTGTGAGATTAAGTTACGCCAATGATATTGGGCTCAGCCACCAACTCCTCGATCTCAGTATTTTTCCGGATCCTCCAGGAGCCGTCGTCACTTCGGACAGGTCCCAGGATCTTCCTGAGCACTTTTCTTTCCGCTATCAGGGGCTGACTTCCTCTTTTTGAGTTAGTGTCCAGGCCTCACAGCCGTACATAAGAATAGGTCGAATGACGGACAAATGTCATGCGTTGCAAATTATTGACGACTTATTATAATTATTTACTGCTATCTTTTGCTGCATAATTATCTATGCTCATGTAGAATATATAACAACTAACATATAAATCCATGCGTAGGTACGAAGTCGCGGGCAACAGGCATTTTGCTGCCTGGCGTATTTTACTGTAAGTGAGAATAGAGTATTTATACATGCATATTTACTCCCCTCAATTAAATATATAACTATGATACGAATTTATAAAGCTTTTACTTCGTATTTCGTTTCTGGTTAAGTACAAATCGGCTAAGCTGAGTCAATCCATGATAAGTAGGTCATGGCTGAATAGTAAATAACCTTTCACATTTCCTTCAGAGAGATTGTTTCGGGAGCACGTGTTACTAATCTAGCATAATCGGAATAGAACAAACCTCGAAATTTCAGGAACAGTCCTGTAATTTGGTATGTAAGTAAATTAAAGGCCCCTTTTTCATGTTCACAACATTTGACATTCGGGGACCTCGAGGAATCGCAGCCATCTTAGAAAATGTGTACCATCCTGTAGAAATTCGCATTTTACTCTAAAACTACGTCATCTAGAAAAATATGGTGTAAGACAACATTAAAGCTTGTTAAATTCTCCACAAAAAAGTCGATATCATTGCGAAAAAATACATCTTGTTATAGAAAATACTTGCTGAATCTAGGTTTAGCACTTAAACACTTCCAGGGCACATTCTCTTCATAGAAAACTCGGAGGAATATTAATTACACTTTTGTACATAGATCATGTGATGATCATCTCAATATCAACATTTTCTGGCTGCGTTTTCACCAAAAAGTAGGGTTATGGGTTTAAGTACGGATGATTCAGAACATCCTATAGCTTAGAATACTTGCCGGATATTTTAAAATGCCATATCGGTAGGTTCCTCTTACCATTCACAATCTGTTTATAGGTACTTATTCTATTAAAGAAAAATCAGTACAGCCGCTTTGAGAGGACGCAGAATATTAAATCATATTTTTTCTTTTAGCGCCAAAATTATTGAGCGGCGTTCAATAAAACAGACATCAGTAGATCCATAATTGGTACACGAGTGCTATGCAATACAAACTTACTAAAATCAACGGAGAAAAAATGTAATGTGTATGTGGGCTAAATTTTGTGATTGCAAAAACAGATTTTGGGTCTTAAATGGGGTTCAAACAATAGTGACAGTATTCAAATTTGACACATACAAATTCTGGGATCCATGTTAACGTTCGTGTGGACATGAAAAAGGGGCCTTTAATTTACACACATGCCAAATTTCAGGACTATCCCAGAAATTTCGAGACTTGTTCTATTTCGATTGTGCTAATCCAAAATGTAGCCATTATAGAAATAAAGATAATGGCAATACTTTTAGATTGATAAAGGTATTCGGCGTATTCGGCCTTTGTGAAATGTTCCTTTCTCGGGCAAATATTGCATACTATTCAAATGCCAATAGTATTCACCTACTACTGAAGTTTAGTTAAGCTGAAACCATTTTAGGCAGGGATTCCGTGTTGCCCTTATACCTCAAACTGCCCCGCTCACTCGTATTAATTAAGAATAAATTGAATATGAATCTAAATATACTTGTCCAGCAAATATCATTGGCAGTACAGCGCGGTAATGCGGCCAGTATTTTTGGAACTTTTGCGCCGGGTACGTGTCGTCTCGGGGATTAACGGGGAATCGTAGGTAGTTTTAGGTTTTTGGACAAAGCTTGTTGCGGTTTTTATGTTGTACCTACATTAATGACGAGATACTTGTTGGCAAGAAATAGAGTAACAAGAAAATAGTACATTACGATACAAGTGCGAAAAATAGGAAATTCGAAACGAGTGGCGATAAATTAAAACACGACCGAAGGGAGTGTTTTAAATCGACACGAGTTGCGAATTACCTATTCGCACATGTATCGTACAACGTTTTACAGTACATATGGCCCTTTAAATGTTCGACATAGTAACATAATATGCTACTTCTCGCACTAGTGCTATAAAGTAGCCCCATATGTACTGTAAAATACATTTATTTTTTTAAGTTCTTGTGAATAAAAAATAGTCTGCTGATATTCCAGTTACAGGCCTCCATAAACATAGAACACAATTAGGCGTGACGTTGTGCAATCAACAGGTGTGTAAACACAGGGCGCTAACTTAACGGTTTAACTGCAAATAAAAGCTCCGCGCTGGTTTGTATAGACCAGTAAAACTATATGGGTTACCACTAGGCACACTTACTTTATAGTACAGATCAAAGTTATTGATTAATGATAGCTGTGTTTTAGCTTCTTCAAAATATTATTTAAAAGCCACTAAGTAATTACTGTAATAGCAGTACACTCTGCGACGAAGATCGTCTTATAGAAAAGTTTATTTTTTTCTGCATGACTTGGGTTTTGATGTAAAGCTTTGATTGGAAATGATAGAAAAGATTCTAAATTACAATTATAGTACACAATTGTATTTTTTCGTAGGGTTTTACGTTTTTATAGGAATTTCCGCAACTTAGTAAAACAGCCGATTTTCATGATATTTTTATTTTACTTCCAATATCATTTAAGTAAAGGTTACAGTTAATTTTGAAACAATATCAAGTAATGCAGACTAATTATATAAAAAGATACAATATTATTGATCTAAAGTTATAGTTTTCCCTTAATTTACATTTTCTTATGTACTGCTATTATATTGCACACAACTTCTTTGCATGGTGATGGAATTTTTCATCATAACATTGTCCTATTAATTAAAGGTAGTTTTGCGGGTGATTGAGATTTATTTTAAGACTGTCATGTTTCAACAACAGTACAGCGTGAAATGGAACGAAGTTGTGATAAAAAATAAACAGAATTTTGACATTTAAATTTTTTATTCGCGGGCTCGCCGTTTCGCGTCATTTACGAAAACTGTTGACCTTGTATTCTGTATTCTGAAAGATAGTACTGTGAAAATATTGATATTTGCGGAATAATTAATGAGTATCAGGTATGTAATTTAATATTATGTTACTTTTTGTGCATACATTTTCGAAATTGGAACGTAACTCGAAAGTGTGTGATGGAAATTTCCATCATTATGCAACAACTTCACTCGTAAAGTATGGCGAATTATTTATTAGTAATGACCAAGTGATCTATGTTTAAGTGTCTCTAAATTTATGTCCTAATAAAAATTACTGTTTCCTGAAATATCACGTAGAATAAATATTTTGTAACTCTTGTATAAAATAAATAAGAATAATTACATCAGCATCAATAGGAACGGATGAAACAACGCGCCAAAAGTATCTGATATTCCGGATAACTTTTCCGAATATAGATAAATCTCTAAAATTCACGTTCAAAAGTACCTATATCTTTTAGTCTTAATTGTTGTCATATAGAACCATCACTGTTTGTTAAGCTGTTATAGAATGGTAGATACTTTTGAAGCGTTGTTTGATCTGCTACTTTTGATGCTGACTGTACTACGCTTGAAGTCAGAGTTTGCATAATGATGAAACTTTCCATCATATTAAAAAATAGGCATATTTCGTAAATCTTACCTTATATTTTTTTTTTTACATTTTTACCGTAATGTGGAAGTCAACTAACATTATCCTGATTTATTTCGAAATTAAAAAAAAAATCATACAAAGAAGGGTTAAGTTCTAAAATGCAACCTACCTACCTACCAGTTTCTAAAATGTACCTACGTAAGTTTTAGTTTTGACCCTCAAAACATTATCCCAACTTGACTTCTCCATGAGAAATAAAAAAATATGAAGATTTCCTTTTTATACCTCACCTGGTGCTCACTAAGTGAAGCGTAATATTGCAAACGTATCTCTTTAGCGAAACTAACGAGAAATGTGCAGTTTGTAAGAATTTATTTTATATAAGTATAACTGCTCATCTTCCTCAGACACTAACGACGACGTTTATCTCTAACGTTTCCGTGAGATTTTCAGCGTACATTTTCGTGTCAAATTAACTCCACTTGACTTGAGAGTCTGTCTTCAATTTGATTAATACTTAACGATATTTTGTTTTGGAAGATGATTCATGTTAGATAGAGTTAGACCAAGATAACTCTGCAGCGATTGTGATAACACGGACTGTGAAAGTATTTTTTTAAACGTAAAACTTCTATGAAATTAAGGCGTATAAATAACACTTGCACTCTCTGATATAACAACGTACCTAATCGAACATTAAGTAATGTTTATTTCTGTATTAGCTTCTGGCTGCAACTTCGTTTGCGTGGAATGATGATGATGATTGATAAAAGCTATCCTATGTCCTTTCCCAGGCCTCAAACCATCTCCATACTAAATTTTATCGTAATAATTTCAGCGGCTTACGCGTGAAGAGGACATACAGACAGACAGACAGCCAGAGTTATTCTCGCATTTATAATATTAGTAGGGATTAATATAACAATATATCAATATTCGCATTGATCAAACTCTTTTCTCTTTGACTTCGAATTTTTTTTAACAATAGGTACCAAACAAGTTCTTCTTCAAATGAATGTAAGAAAGCGGACAATAAAAGTTTCTTTTCCACAAACAGACAGATACTTGCACCTTCCTATAAATTCCTTTGAATTACCCTTCTGTTTGTATCGAAGGTTGCAAGAACTCGCTCAACCAGTGAGCAGCCACTTGTAGGTATAAGAGCATAACTTGAATATTTATACGCAAAGAATTGATGTTACGTGTAAATATATTTATTTGATATTCAATCTTACATTCTGAATACGTCTCATCAGGCTGATCAGCTTGACGGTACGCTACACGAGGATTTTCGTTTTAATGGGGCAGTGAGAGAAAATTGAAAACTAATTGTATGAAAATGTTCCTCTTGCTGTTTTGAGCCACACTGAAATATACCATTTTGGTATACAAAATTGCGAAATTTCCACTGGTAATAACGCCTGTTTCTTAAAGTATCAATTTTCCTACAAAACAGTCATTGTTCACAATTAACGGGATTGATATACAGCTTTTATTTTCTTTAGAAGTAGGAATGAGGAACGGAAAAAAATCCGGCACTTGCGGTAAAATAATGAAATAATTCTAATAATTTACTTTAAAATTTTGTCGTCCTATTTGATTTGAACAGCCTGTATAGGTTAAAATAGCTGAATGATACGCTTGGCACTGGCACGCTCACCGCAAACGTCCACGTCTACGGCGGCGACGTCGTAATGGGCAAGGGCAGCCACAAACGATAGGTAAGCCGCAGCGTTCAGGGTCACTGGCTTCCATTTAACTTAGGTTTAACTATCAAGAAAAATCAATTCAAATTCTTTTTATCATCAAATTTAGATTCAGTCCAATTTTATAGAACGTACCGTGCATTAAATCTTAGAAAGATACGAAATTTCTACCGCATTGTAATATTTGCGAAAACAACGCCAAAGAAGTAAGTTAAATCTCCTTAGGAGTTTCACATATAATAGGAGCAATAAAGCTTCGTATGAAATTGGCAGAGTAAAGTGCACCCCTAAGTGCCCGGGTTCTTAGCAATGCCTAATTACTTATTTAATGTGCCAAGCATGTAAACAAGACTTAGGTATTTAATTAATATCATTACCCTTGAGAATGATGGAACTTGTAAACAAGGGATCTTTAAACAACGGTAATTAGATAAAGAATAGCTTTAATAAGTTTTTGCCAATAAATATAATTTTTGGTACAACCTTTTATAGCTGATTAGTCAGCGATAAAAGCTTTTATTTTTACTACAAATGCTGATAGTCAAATAATCAGGATTCGAATCGCTGAAGTCCCTGGAGAAAATCCTCAAGATTGTTTATTAAATTTTGGGCAACCGTATTGTTACCAAAAAAGTGGTACGATTTTTTAAAAACCCCGCTCTCTGAACCTACGACGTAGTGAAATAGAAGGAGTTATCTCTATTAGTTTTGCCCTCACTTCCCAGAAAAAGATACGTAGTTACTACATTCAGTTTTATAATAGAAGCTCTTTGAGCTGTAGCGTTACCTATTATCCGGGCTGACTTATCAAAAATAACAGTTGAATGAAAATTAAATCACTCATTGAAAATAAAATGTATGTTTTAGTATTTTTCACATAGCTCATGTACAGTGAACTGTCATCTCTATATAGAGCAAGATCCAAGAGCCGCCAGACCTTACTTATTTTCTCATGACTAAAATGTATGGAATAATA
Source organism: Cydia pomonella (assembly GCF_033807575.1). Classification (NCBI taxonomy): domain Eukaryota; kingdom Metazoa; phylum Arthropoda; class Insecta; order Lepidoptera; family Tortricidae; genus Cydia; species Cydia pomonella. The sequence continues at coordinate 11,908,772 of NC_084703.1, read as the reverse complement.
TAGTGTTAGTATGTACTTTTAATGTCTGCATACTTGCTATATTGGCCCGATGACCATTTGTCCGGTACAGTGCGCTAAAGGTAGGTAAAAATATTACTAACTTATCTTAAAATCTCATGGCTGATTTTTATGTATGTTTTAGAAAATTCGTTCCAAAATTTCCCAAAGGTTAACTAACATAATGTTATCCTATAATCTAAAGCAAATTGTAAAACAGGTGACACGAGAATCAGATAGCTCAAAAACATGTATAGATCTTATTTTTACTAATATCAAAAACTATAAGCTAACAGTGGACGATCACGGAATATCCGACCACAAAAGCCTAATGTTTAAATCCGCAATTAATAATATTAATCAAATGAGATCACGATACGGCATAAGCAGAATATTTAGCATGGATAATATGACGGCATTTAAATCCGCGTTAAATAAAATTAATTGGACTAAATTATTAACTTTGCATAATACAGTAAACCAAAACTATGAAATATTTCACCACCATTTATATGAAATCCTTGATAAACATATACAACAAAAGCGAATTAAACTTAAATTTGAGAAATCAAAAACATGGTTGACGAAAGGTTTAAAGCTAGCATGTAAACATAAAAGAGAATTAAAATTACTAAACCAGTCAGTTAAGAATAATATTTTATCAAGACACTACAAAACCTATTCGAATATATTAAAAAAATGTGTTAAAGTGCCTAAAAGAGCAAACTATTCAAGGCAGATTAAAGCGTCAGATAACAAAGTGAAAACAATGTGGTCCATAATTAACTCCTCTACAGGGAAAAGAAAAAACTCTCATAACAACAATAAAAACTTAACCCTAACAACTTCAAACTGCACAACAAATAACCCAAACCAAATAGCAGATATCTTCAATGAATACGTCGCATCAGTAGGCGAGCGTCCCTCGTCGCGAGCAGACGCGAGTAACACTAACACATGCGCACGCGGCGCTCACGATCGCCCTACAAACTCGACTTGTAGTAACTCCCTATTCTAACAGCCTGTTACGGAACACGAAGTAGCATGTATCTTACGTTCCCTTAAGAATAAAAAATGCAGCGGTATTGACAAACTCCCGCCAATATTGATAAAACATTGCGCGTCCGAGTTACAAGCCCCCTTAACAGTTTTAATTAACCAATCGTTTGATAAAGGGCAATTCCCAGACAGATTAAAAACTGCGAAAATTAAACCCATTCTCAAACCTGGAAGAAAGTCGCAAGATCACAGCCAATATAGACCCATAGCGATTTTACCGGCTATATCTGAAGTATATGAGAAAGCAATGTCAAATCGGTTATATAGCTTCTTTGAAAAATATAATGTATTGGACCCCAGTCAGCACGGCTTCAGAAAAAATCATTCAAGCACATTAGCAGTTTATAAATTTATACAGGAAATTTTAAATTTTATCAATCAAAAGAAATACGGGGTAAGCTTACTACTGGACATGACAAAAGCGTACGATAGGGTGTCCCATAGAATACTGCTTTCAAAATTATACAACATGGGGATACGTGGAAAAGCACACAACTGGCTTAAATCGTACTTAGAAAACCGCGAACAATGCGTGCAAATAGAATACCTTAACCACGCAACAGGGGAAGTCGAAGAAGTAAGATCCCAAATGCGACGTACCACCTGTTCCATACCACAGGGAAGCGTTTTGGGATGTGTACTATTTATTGCTTATATAAACGACCTACCAAAGGCCATAAACGATAAATGCATACTCTTTGCGGACGATATATCCATATTTTTTGACACTACCAATGACCAGGAATGTAATGCCCACCTAAAAACTATAGAATAGAATAGAATAAAACTTTATTTTTTATAATTAAAGGTACAGAGTTATGGCCTGCCAAGCGCAAGCAGTATTATTTTACATATATGTCTTAGGTATCAAAAAGATCTAATGTAAAGTAAATTTAGAGACTGTTTCAAATTGGCTAACTAATCATAACCTTGAAATTAATTATACAAAAACAAAGGTCATCCAATTTAAACCTTTCCAGAAGAAACCCCTCAATATTGATCTATCCATAAATAATAACCCTATTGATATAGTCAACGATTTTACCCTTCTCTGTTTAACAATAGATACGCATATCAACTGGAAAGACCACATCAGCAACGTTAAAACCAAACTTTCAACATTTATTTATGCATTGTGTGAAATTAAAAGGAGCTACGGACTTTAACTGCGCCCTTTCTGTTTACTATGCATACGCTTACTCGTGGCTACGATACGGTGCCCCACTATGGGGAGCCAGTGTAGATGTCGACGACCTCTTCAAAATGCAAAAAAAGTGTATTCGCATCCTTGCCAACATACGCGTACCAGAAAGCTGCCGTCCATTCTTTTTGAAATTCAAATTACTTACCTTACCATCGGCATTTATTTCTATGTTTACTTAGATACTTTTCAAATATGGATGTTTTCTTGTATTTACAAAGAAATTTTATTCATTATAAAAACACAATATAAATTAAAACTAAAATATGACTAAATTAAATCTAAAATAAATCTAAAAATGGCCCCTGCGGCATAGTACCGAAGACGCTGGCAGCATTTCCTCGCTGGATCGTTAGACTGATGCGTTGAGCGAGGAAGCTGCTAGCTCTTTGATCTCCTGTGGCGTCTCTGAGTCTCTTAGACATATCTTTGAAGAGACTCAGAGCGCCAGGGCCCCACGGACCAAGGGTCTCGACACCGAATGGAATAAAATTGTACTCGGCGCCGATACCCCTGTATTTTCCTACCTTGGCGTTCTCCGCCGCCTCTGCCGCTGTCGCTGCCCTCACGGAAGTAAATACCTTACCATCTATATACGAGGGCATTTATATATCCGGAAACCGGGATTACAATCTTCTTAAATAGTATATTTGACCTCCATGGTAAAATTTGAACTTTTTTAAGTACTGGCCGGTATATTTTTTCTTTCTTATTAACGCTTGTGTTTTGTTTTTGACGGGTTTTAAATGTCATCTCGCTGCAAGAATGGAACTCACTCGTGAAAATATTCGTGCTATGATTTATTATGATTTTCGGCGTGGTTTAACGCAACAACAGTGCATAGATCAACTAACTTCAACTTTTGGTGATGAAGCTCCATCTAAAACTACTGTGTATCACTGGTTTAGTGAGTTCAATCGTGGACGTAGTATGCTTACGGACGAAGTTAAGGCAGGTCGCCCGAAATCGGTCGTTGTACCACAAAATATTGAGGCTGTGCGAAAATTTATAATGGACGACCGACATGTTACGTACCGCGAGATAGAGGCGACTCTGGGTATTTCTATGACTAGCATTAATAGCATATTACATGATCATTTAGCTGTAAAAATATAGTATAGACGAATTTCTTAATGATAAAGATTTAAAGTAACTAGATATATTCAATTAAATGTGATAAATACTTTTAGATGTGCTAAATGAGAATAAATTTAAATGTATGTAATTAAATTGTATAAGTTATATCATTAAATATTAGTATTATTAACATAAGATGGACAGAATATAACATAGGTATAAGTATAGAAGTAAGACATTGTAATGCCCTCACAGGGTAGCATGTACTATTCCTAAGAAATTATATTTAACACCATGTATCCTGATGCATTACTGTTCATGTATACAATAAATAAATACAAATACAAAATATTGTAAAAAATTGATAATCAACATTGCCAGATCATTTCCGCCAGGGAGAACTTTTATCAGACGCTTTAAAGCTATCAATAAATATTGTAACTTTACTTATATATATACTCACTCTTGATTTTTATATATGATACTCAGGGAACTATTACTATTATATTTTGCAAGTCTTAAGTTTAAAATATACGCACGATGAGCAGGCACTAAGAACATTTCGTTTAAATTAGTCAATGAGTAGAAGGAGCATAATGTTAAGATACGCTTCGTTACGCGATCTATCGATTTCAATCTTGCGTTTTGAAGGAAAAAAGCATTTCTACGCTTTTCATGAAAACAGGTAGATTAGATCAGGAACGGAGCACTGAGCACGAGGGCTTCTAAATAACGGGCTTATCCCAAAACCGGTATTAATACCGAAACTGACTTGTCTGTTTAATAGACTAGGAATATTAACCAAAAGTCGTCTCCTTCACGATTTTCGTAGACATCTCTTCTCTTATTCCTCGCGTTGTCCCGGCATTTTGCCACGGCTCATGGGAGCCTGGGGTCCGCTTGACAACTAATCCCAAGATTTGGCGTAGGCACTAATTTTAGTTTTTTTGTCTTCGTAGACATCTCTTCTAAATACCGAAAAGTGGTATTGATCTGTACCTCGTTGTTTTCAGAATACGAATTGACCGGTTTTAGTTTATGAAGGGGGGTTGGGTCGAAAAAAAGGGGGGCGGGCAGATGGCGACCGACCATGATTGATGAGAGAGAGACATGACGTGACGTGACGTGACGTGAGAGATGTCGTTTGAAAGAATATTAAACGTTTTATTATTGTGTCTTAATAACCGTAGTCATAACTGTAGTCGTTTACAACATATTTGAAAATATACGATTATTTACCGTGCATGGATAGCAAACGTACTGATAAAACATGCTTGTAAACTTAATAAATTATAACTTTACCGAAATAACATTAAAACAGTAAAGCTAAAACATAGAGTGTATTACAAAACATACGTAATATTTTATGAAATTTCCAAAAACATAAGTTTTATTGCTGTATAATGTTACATAACCAAGTATTAATGAATTTTGTTAGCATGTGCACTGCGCACCGCCATACAAATGGCGGCCGGCCATCTTCGTTTTTTTCATTATTGCTCAGGTTCTATTTTATTTACTGATCAATTCGTGATAGATACCATTTGCAAGCATATTAAGCATATTAATTTTTTTAATAATACTTGGTTGTTTGAAATCTGAGATGCAAAATTAACCACTTAATGAATATTAAAGAAAATTTTACATTTTTACCTAAGAGGTTGCTTAGTGACCGAAATAATTTGAGAAAGAGTTGATATAGTAAATATAGATTGAAATTTTTCAGAATACTTAACAATTATTTATTGGGTTTCCAAAATTACCTTTAGATTTTGTTATCATACAACTATAAACATATACGCCAGGACCAATTTTGTCAAGCATGTACAAACGGCGCGGCGGGTTCCTCGGTAGACCAGCAGCATTCTAGTTTTGTTTAGCATTTTATTATTCCCAAATGTGAGGTGCTGTTATAGAATATCGATAAAAATCATGGATTTGTAGAGTAATTTTTGTAATGTTTTTTTTTGTCACAGGTAGCTTAAGTTTACACAAATAGTCCAGTTCTAGTTTCATAACTTCGTTAAGTTCGTAGCTTCATGATTGCAAGACGACTGCACATGAAGTACTAAATATCTGTGTCCTGAGCATTAAGTATTTATTAAAATACGCCAAGTCTCAAAATACAATTTACATTATATATAAAATTATGATAAGACAATTAAAACTAAACCTAACTAAAAAAATCCCTAAAAACTACCTTCTAAGCCTAGGCCCCTCGGCAAGGTGCCCATCACGCAGGCATTCCCGCGCTGTATTGCGATAGAAATCCTCTGCGCGAGAAAGCTGCCGGCGCGAGATTCCCCTGTTGCCTCCCTCAACCGCTTCCCAAGCTCCTTAAGGAGCCCACGCGCTCCCCTACCCCACGGCCCGAGTGTCTCGACGCCAAATGCTACGAACTCGTAGTTGGCGCCGAGACAGCTGTATTTGTAGGCCTTAAACCGCTCTCGGAATGCCCTAATAGCTTAAGTGAAAATAAACAATGAAATAATGTTGCTATCTGCAATATTTCATATCTAGGTTGGCAATAATTTTACCTGCCTTGTTAGGGCTACCTAGTTAGTCACTAGACACATTTTTAGTTCAGCTCAACCAATAAGATAACGTCTTTTCAAATTTCCGACAGTTTCTAACTGACCAAATTGGTTTACCATACTACGAGTGTATTAACACAGTTCCTTGTGCTTTTCTTTCTACTCTTTCCTGAACTGATTATATTAATATATCATATTCTGCGGTAGCAGCATGGTTCCATTTTTATCACTTGTCACTATGCCCGTCACTTTCGCGCTTACATACTTGTTAGAACGTGACAGGCATGGTGACAAATAATAAAGAGCCGACCATCTTAGCCCTACTGGTCAGAGGTCATATTGTTAAAATACTGAATTTGGCATAACGTTTATTTTTCTATTCTCTACCATCATAACATAGCATACATTTTGTATGACGATTACAGCGTACAAAATAAGAGCTTTTATTTTATAAATTATGTATTGGTACTTGAAAGGGTAAACTGAACAGCGCTTTAACGTGCTGGTTGTTAGTAATGGTCTCTCAAAGCGAAAATAGATGCCCTCTATTTCAATCACAACGTACGAGTATAATAAAATATACATGGTTCGTACATATTTATTTCGCGACGTCTACATTTCACAGATAAACTAGTGCTTATATTTTTAGTAACTAAGTAATTAAGCATTAATTTTTTACTAGTTTAGACCAGTATTTTCAGAGGTTTAAAAATAAAGTGTGGAGTAGTTGTGTCCTCATGAAGCTCGGGATAGTCTGTGTATGTATTTTTTTTTGTACTTTCATAGAATAACGAATAACATTTCTAGTGTCCGGTCCGGGTGACACTTTAACCAATTTCGATTTAGTAGTTAAGATTGACAAAGCCTGATGCGGATTTGTATTTGTGCCCACTTGACGAAGCTAGCATTGCTGATCACAAACTAAGGATTTCTCAGTTTAGCCCAGTCATCTTAGGCTAATAGAAATCAACCAAGAGCATGTCGGGCCATGCTCAGTGTAGGGTTCCGTAGTTACCTTTCTGTCAGAATAGGCTAAGCGGTATTACGCTTTTAGTAAGGATCATGTTTATTAACAGTATAAGGGAGTACCTTCGCAGCGCTACAATTTATTGTACGTATTTTTACTAAGAAGAGAAGACTTTTTGCAATAACTCAAAAACCGCTGGAACGACCATGATCACTATAGTTTTCATATAAAGTATTTATTAAGCTTTTGTTTAACGATTTTCAACGACATGGGTCAAAAGCTTTTTCTTTCAGAGCGATTATTTCCAAATATATTCACTCTATCAAAAAATAGTTTTAGAGACCCTACACCAATGGGTCATAGAGATTTTTTTTCCAAAAAATGCACGGACCTAAGCTGCAGAGGGACAGACAGACGGATATGGCGAAACTATAAGGGTTCCTAGTTGACTACGGAACCCTAAAAATGGGGTCATCCTCGGAATGAGAGTAACTAACCAGGAAATTCGTATACATCTTAATAATGGCGTTTTAAAAGTTTCCTTAAAAGTCACACAACGTCTTTTTTTTTAAATACTACGTCGGTGGCAAACAAGCATACCGCCCGTCTGATGGTAAGTAGTCTCCGTAGCCTGTGTACGCCTGCAACTCCAGAGGAGTTACATGCGCGTTGCCGACCCTAAACCCGGCCCCCCTCTTTGAGCTCTGGCAACCTTACTCACTGGCAGGAACAAAACACTATGAGTAGGGTCTAGTGTTATTTGGCTGCTGTTTTCTGTAAGGTGGAGGTACTTCCCCAGTTGGGCTCTGCTCTAGATCTGGAATCACATCCACTGGCTGTGCCCTACCACACAAAGCGAGATGACCTTCACAATGCCCATACCTCTCTTTTGGACGTAGTTGTCAGTAGTCAAAAGTTGTTCAAGGTGAAATTCACCGAAATCGGTTTTTCGCAGAATATCAAGATTTGTATAGCTCTAATGATCGTCATCTCTAGGTAAAACAAAAACAAAGTAAAGCACAATATTTGTGGTAACGCTTTTATAACCCACACATTTTTGTATACGATCCGTTTTTAAAATAGAGGATGCAGAACGCCAAGCGATCAGCATACGTACCTAAATACTATTAATTTTTTCGGTTTAAGATTCTTTATTCTTACTAAGAATTTGACAATTCACTTTATTTTGCATTATATTAGCGAAAGAACTAAAGACATAGAGGATATTTAAACATACAGTAAAATAAAATCTTAATGGAAGGTCAACATGAATCACGCTGAATTATTATGAATTTAATATTTAATGGCCATACACAGACACTGAAACAAATGTTGTCTGCCCTATGAACAAAAGTTAACAGTTTGTGTGCATTATATGTAATGATTTTTAATACCTACAAGTTTTAATCGCCGACTGTACTTTTCTTTCACAGACGAGCTATTTTGACGATTCCAACAAATCTAAACTCAATGTGGTTGCGTTATTTTACGAGTATATGGTCATCTCGGGTCCCCAGCATCAGATAAGTTCGATGTCATGATAGCATTGCATTGTCATCGATCTTTCATAAGTATGTCAAATAGCTCAATCTGAAACCAACAAGTGGTTGTGTTGTGAAATAGCAAATTTAAAAAAAAAACAACTTCCATACCTAGTTATGTAGATAATCGCCAGTGAAATAGAAGCATTAAAACATTATTATTTTAACTTAAAATCAGCCCATTTTCCTGTGGAAACACCCAAAGCTAATTGGCTACGAAGCTTAATATTTCTGACTTATGGTTGTACTTTTATATGAACGTATGTCATAAAAACATTAATTATAATGCATACTGTTAACTAACTACTGTCCACAGGAGTGAACGCTTTTGTTTCAAAATGTTTGTATGGTGTGGATAGCATTTATGGCATTTTAGTAATAAAATATTTAACTTACGTATGAGTAACCGCTGCGTTTTCTGTGTTTGAAAACGGGGTATGACAAAATGTTGAGAACATAATTTGTTGCAAATTTTAAACGGTACCATTCTTATACCCTTATTTGGACTGGATTATTTCTGTCATGTATATAATTATGTCTTGAACAAAAAATAATGCTTCTGGAACTCAGGACGTTAAAAGAACTAAACTTATTTATTTATTCTTATTTGTGTATAAAAACATTACGAGTACCTATACATACTTATTTTAGCCATCTTGTTACTTTAACGTATAAGAACGTCACAAGAATTTTCGCATAGAGATAGATAACTCGCGTAACATAACTTTTTAAAGTTAATCAATTTTGAAATTTCCAACGACATTAAAGTGGTGCTAACGTTGGCGGTATCGCCGGCCTCGGCATGTAAAAACAGATACAGCGTTCTATTTTAGTGCTTCCACTCATTGACGAGCGGCTCCTACTTAACTCTTTAATATCATCTAGTCAAGTCTAATATTTTTAGTAGTTATATTATTGTAGATAAATTATGAAACATTATATGGTCAGGGTAAGGTACACACTACGCAAAAAATACAAGCAGAGAGTACATATGGCTATAAGAATGTTAATCCAGTTTTCACAGTTTGATAGGAAAACCAAATACCTTGCCCTCTACTTATATTTCAGGAGTAAACTCGCCCCTCCCTTGACATTTTTCGCGAATGTCTTTGAGTACACAAAGCGTTAAACGCACTCTCGGGTTCTGTAGCATGCTCCCTTGTATGCTCGTGTAGTATGCAGTTTCGCAGTTATCACGCGCACACGGCAGCACAAAGGTTTTTAAGCAGCTTATACCTTAACAAAAGCAAATAGTGACTGGTTCGTTTCGCTACTCGCTATAAAGTTGTTTAGAATCAAAATATTATTCTGTTACTCAAGGCCTTAATGTCCAAGTTATCACTCGTAGGATACTTTAACTAAAGAGAATACTGCGAGTAAAAACATAAAATAGAATATTAAAAATGCGGTAATTTTTTTTAGTAATTTAGTACTTAAAATTTAATTACTTTTATAATAATGCTGAATCAGGATATTATTTGTGCATTAAATATACATGACTCAAATTTGACGAAGTAATCTCAGTATTTACCTACTGTGGCTCTCATTTAGCTCAATAAAAATAGCTCAAGAAAATGTTTATTAATGTCGAATTATTTTAAACGCCGCTGTTAATAAATATTGAGTACTCGGGAAAGTAAATATAAAGGCAACATTTGATGAAACTTTGTCACAATGAGATCGTCTAAAAGTAATTACCCTATTATCAACCTCATCAAAACTTTTACTTATGACCGTGGTAATTACAAAATAGCGTTTCAAGCAACTTTTGCTTTGAATTGTATTTTACCAATATCGTAGTAAAAAAAGTTATAATGAAGACATAACAGCATTAGAATGAGACAATCGTATCGAATGGTTACCATGGCAAGAAGGTAGTCCTAAACAGAATATAAATATATAAGTTTGTACTTAAATAATATTAGAATAGGTACCTACGACAAATTTTCTATCATATATTTTTTTTATTTCATTGGGGCACTAATCGTACCTTAACTCGGGTATATTGAAACCTACATGGGGTATCTGGTGTTGCTTAATCAAATAATGTGTTTATTTGCAAGGCTAGGACGAGTAGGTTTTCTGTATTTGTACTCAAGGGAGCTACACGCCCACTTGTTGCGTGTTTCAGGTCAAATTAACCACATTCTACGAGAATAAGTAATTAATTATTTAACACATTTGCCAATTAGTTTTGGGTTCAATTAATGGATACCTTACCTTTTAAAATAACTTCTTAATATATTTATGTCTACCATATCTAATCCTCAAATGCACTCCATTGCAGAATTATTGTACCTACATCATAATTGGAATCCCGGATAAATGAAGTAAAAATAATTTTGGGAATAAAACAATGTAAAGGGCACGCGGAATATCTTATACTCAATATAAAAGCTTGCAACAAAAAATTACGGTTTAAAACGATTAAATATATTATAAATACTGGCCATGTATGAGGCCATCACTTCTAATTTAACAATTATTTTTTATACAGCGTGTCACTACCCTCTGGACATACATAGATAATTCCAAACGCCACAGTATTAACGGAAAAATTAATGATTTATGATTTAATACTTCGGAACAGCCGGTGCCCGTATCGTATCTGAAGGAGCCCAAACTTGATATTTTGTGTGTAAAACTAAAGAAACTATACCAACTGATGAAAAGGCGCAATAAAAGGGCTAAAGCAGGGATCGGAAACCGGTATTTTTTGTATGGGAACGAAAACGGTATTTTTTCGTTCTTTGTTAATTACTTCATTTCTAATTCTATGCAATCTAATAATACGAAGTCGTTATCTAAAAACACAACTGAGTCCTACATTTAGAGTATAAAATAAACCAAAATATATGGTTATTTCGATGTTTTTGCAAAAAACCGGTTCCGATTCCGATCCCTGGGCTGAAGACCCATATATCCAACGGGGAATCCCGTTGGATATATGGGTATTCCGTATCATTTTATGCATATGATCTGCAATAAAGTTCCATAAGTCTCTTAAAATAGGTAACGAAGTAGACACAGTCCTACTTTGTAATAAAAAATAAATAAAAATAAAAGTAAATGAAATTATAATTAAAAATGCTGTTTTGGGTTTAGATATGAGGATATCTCGTATTATTTGTGGTATAAAGTACAAAAAAAAAATCAACCATATCGTATCTGGAGGACTCGTAAGTTGGAAATGAATGTTTTGAAAAAAAAATTTTTTCATATAAAAAGAAATGGCTGAAATGAAATGATGTGGTATATTTTTAGAATCGCCTTATAAAAAGCCCTTTCTCATACAAAAAAATATGACTCAGCGCTCCCTTCCTAAGGATTTTTTTTAGGTACCTTTAGTACGCGTGGCTAAACTGTACATCGATTTGCGGTTTTCTTTGAAATTGAGCGCGTACGGCTCCGACTATAACCTGCATAGTGGGTGACGTAAAAATATATGAATTGTAATATGATCAGGGAAATACAACTTACAAGGAAAGGTACCCAACTGTCCGGTTCCGATTTGATTTATATTTATATATGTTGTAGAGTAGTCTAAAATAACGGACACGTATTTTTTTTAATACTTTGTCACTTGTCGCCATCAGCGCAAAATTATTTTAACGGGACGATATTACGACATAATTACTTTGCTAATATTATTTCAGTTTATGTTCCGTTTCGGTAGGGTTAATTTTTCGGTAGCAAAAAATAGGTAGGGTTATTTTTTTTTTCTTATAAGTACTTAATAATATTGCATTCTGCCAACAAGAAATAATATTTTGGTCAATGAAATAAATCTACCTACTTTACCCTGTACTTAAGCTACTAAAACCATTTTTAAAATATCTATAAAAGAGTCTATAAAATGTATCTTCCATCTACAAATCCTTTCACAATAAGAAACAGGCACATTGTGAATAAACATATAATTATTTAGATAGGAATGTACATATTTCTGAGTCAAAATACAATAACATCACTTTGGCGTTTTAAAATTAAAAAAAAAATCATGTTGGTTGAATTACGTAGGTAAATAGTAACTGCAGTAATGAAATGTTATATTTAACATAAATTTTCTTTCTTGAATATGCCAATGTTATAATATAATATTTGTCTTTGTTACAGTGTTATTTAACGGTATAATTTATTATACTACATCGGCGGGCAAACAAGCATACAGCCAGCCTGATGGTAAGCAATCACCGTAGCTTTAACTCCAGAGATGTAAAATGCGCATTGCCGACATAGACATGTTATTTTCATACAACACCACTATTTCCGCCTTTAAAAATCCGTAGTTAAATGATGCATCGTTAGTAATTCAAAATTAGATATGGCACAGTCGTTATCGTTGCAATGGGATTTCGAAAGCAATGGACGGAGGAAAGAAATTAAGCGAGATTTAATAAAATTACCCACTAACGATCGGAAACAATATTAATTGTGGGATTTGTGTGTAGTTAGTAAAATGAAAATGAGTCAATCTATACTCATCAGTATAAATAAATGCATAGCATTGTCACTTCGTCTCCGTCCTAGCAATATTCATTTGAAACAATCGACCCTCAATTTTGCCATGGTTTCTAATCTGTTAAGTGGTTGAGAGGATATCGTGCTTGACTATGAAACAGAAGATTGACGCTTGAAATCCGATTGTGGAACAATGGAAGTTTTTTTTATTTCTTATTAAAGCGTATTAGTAAGTGGCCAATATCTGTAAAGTTGAGCCGTTTTACTTCTGTCTTATATAAATTTAAAAAATGCACTGATGTAAAAACAGCCATGTGTGCATACATGTGTGCCTACTATGCATATGCACACGCATGGCTACTATATGGCATAGTACTCTGGGGGAACAGTTCTGATACAACTAAACTGTTTGTGCTGCAAAAACGGTGCCTAAGAATTATTGCTAATTTAGACAATATGACAAGCTGTAAGGAATACTTTATTCAACATAAAATCCTAAGTCTGCCTTCAATGTACATGTTAGTAGTAAACACTTTTGTTAGAAACAATATTTCACTTTTCTCACAGTACTCTCGTCCGTGAAATTTACGACCCAATACAAGATCAGCCCGGCCTAACTCAAAAATGAAAATGATACACACTGGTCCATTTGCCATGTCAGTTAGTATATACAATTAAAATCCAGAGTCCATACAGGTAGAAACTAACATTCATAGATTTAAAACACTACTAAAACAACATTTAATTAGCAAATCATACTATAGCATTCAAGAATTCTTAAAATTGAGAGAAGACTATTGTGAATATTATTGTGATTATTAAGATTATAATTAGTTGATATTGTCTATTCATATTTAATGTTACTATACTTGCTATACCCTCTCAGGGTTCATGTTGAGACAGTACTTAACTTTAAGCTATTAATAAGCATCAAATGTACACATGACACACAATAAAATATTTGACTTTACTTGACTTGCAAATATGAATTATAAGAAAATTCCACACAATCATGATTATATTGATTATAGAGACCGTGCGTGTTGGAGGGTCTGCCAACTCGTGACATGAATCGAAAGCGAAAATAATTCACGCTTCCAAGCAGGTGCTGCCCCCTGCACTGGCTACACTTCACGCTGGCTGGCTCTATTTCACGTAGTAGGGTCAGCCATCTAGTGGCTTAAATCTATAAATGGAAACTTGAAATGGAAGCTTGAAATAATACTTCGCGCCAATGAATATGGGGCTTCTATGCTGCCGGCTACATTTAATGCACGCTCCCTGATCAAGATATAAATACAGAATTCACCGTTCATTGCGGCCACCATGCCACCATATCAATGAGAGTAAATTGAAAACAGGTTATGATGCAGTGTCGCTCAACAAACACTAGTTTATTGATTGTCGTTATGACGAAAGTTTTAATCGATATTTCAAAATGGGTGTCATTTATTTACGTAATTTTAAAAAGTTAAAAAATAATATTATTTAGTGTCAGGATGTAATTTTTACTGTATTATAAAATAAAAGCAGTAAATAGTCAAAATAAATAAATACAAAAATAGAACTAGGCTCGAACTCTGACTGATGACGGAAGCAACGTAGTTGCGCTTCAAAAGGCCCGAAGTGAAGTGGATACTTAAGTGAGGGCATCGACTGTACATACACGGTAATTAAAGATTATGTCATGTGTGTCACTAGTGTCACATTAATCTTATCGTCATCGTGAACGACTAATACAGTATGCTTCCAATTATTGATGATTTATTTGAATTAATTTAACTTTTTTTTTTAATGTTTATCTAATAGAATAATTTATCATAATTAGAACATTCGTCGGGGACGGGGGAAACCCTACTCGGGATCTCGGTCAATGTCCAGAGAGTAGAGAAGCGTTGTATAAACTAAATATAGGGTTGAACTACATTTAAGTATATAATTTAAATGTCATTTCGTATATATTATTGTATGGACCGTCAAACCAGCCAACTTTTCCTCCAGATCAGAAGGGGTATCTTTAAAAAAATAAATTAATATATACACAAGTTTTAGCGACAACACTTTGTAACTAACGTGAAACTAACTTGGGAATTTTCAGCGACTCGTCAAATGAAGGGTCAATTATTGCGAGTGAAGTCTTGTCGAAAAATGGATGCAAGCTTAGAAAAACGAACATTTCCGGGTTTGGATTGGGTCATGAAGCGAAGAACATTTTTATTATGGTTAAAACTTAAAGCGGCTTAGGGATTTCACTTTCGGATTATCTACCCAACTGCGTAAGTAAAAGTTATTGTACACCAAAATATTTTTTAAATATATACTGTATTGCGTATGTCTCGGTATTCGATGTTTCGGAGCAGATGTTTTAGGCTTTACATGTATAAAAATTACAGCAAAAAATATTTTTTGGGCTTAAAACTACTGTAACAGGTTTTCTCAAATGTGCAAAAGCAGCTATACAGGACATTTTGGTTTGAAGGGAACTCCGGGAATACCCTTTATCTAGAAGTGACCCTTGTCTTACGAGATGTATTTCCATACGAAATCGACGTGGGCAATGTTGGCAAAAACTTAACATAGCTTTACGCACCATCAACATTTCCAAAAAGTGGGTTGAATGCTGATTTGAAAGTTATTTCTATCTACAATGCGTACTCGTATGATTATAATGGATGTAGTAGGTAAGATAAAATGTTAACCTTTAATTGTATTTTTTTTTCTATCTACTAATATAAAATTACGTAGAACGATTACTGCCAGGTCTTCCTTTAATGCTTCGGCAAATGCAATAACCGCGGGCTTTAGAAATCTTTTTATATTGAAGCAATTGTAGGTTTCTCAATAAGTCGCTATTAGGGATAGGTATTACTCGTATTGTAGGCGGCCTACTCGTATAGGCTTCATAGTTTAGGACGGACTATACCTAGACTATACTTTTTTCACCCAACAATTGCTTTCACTAATCATGCAGCCTTTGATCAGAGAGAATTAACTTCTCTTAGATCTAGTTTTTAAAGAAATATTTATAATCACAAAGAAAATAAAGGTTTATTACCTACTTATACAAAGGTTTATTCTTATATGGATATTACACACTAAAACACTTGAAAAAACTTAGGTAGTTCATTGTTGAATAAAACTTTACGATTAGATAATTTTAAGATGATCAAATGTATACTTCAGTTTAATATTAAACTGATATTTTGAGTTTGGTGGTGGTGTGAGACTACGTTTACTTCTACCTATTTATAGAAAAAATAAAACTGCTTTTGCATTTTGTTTCCTTATACCTACTGCATATGTAGACGTAGCTATCCGCTATCACAATAGATAAATAAGCAATAGAGCTTAATCAAACTTCTGATACAATAAAATGAAAGGAATATCAAAGAGCAGGACTTGAATCAGTGTGACCAATGGTTTGCTTTTTCAATTGTTTCCATTGTGCTTCAGCACCAGTAAACATTGATATTTAATTACTACTTATAAACTTTAAATTATCGTTTTGGTAGTTATTGTTATGCAAAATTATATTCATAGTTATTATCAGTAAGCATACATTTCTTAAAAGTAACTATAATTATAAGAAATTCCTTAACCCTTTAACCATTTGATATTCTCTTCTAGTCATTCGATTTCGAACCGTAATTCTTATTGTAGGGATGCGTTTTTGTTTTAAGTGTGATGTCAAGTATGTTGCTGCTACGGACTAAAGGGTTAATATACCTTAATTGAAAAGACGCATAAACCTAACCTAATCGTATAGTCAAAAAGACGTAACTGGTAAGCATATACATACCTAAGTATTAGTACTTACCTTTTTTGGGAACGAAATTTAAATATATATTGGATTCCGTACCTCAATGGGAAAAAAACGGATGCCGTATAGGATCACTCGTACGACGTCTGCTCGTCTGTGGCAGTCTATTTGCAAAGTCTGTGATCTAAAGAAAGACATGTAACGTAAACCAATGATTTTTAAAAATAGAGGCCACTGTTGGGCAGTAAACAAAAAAAAATAGAATGATTCGCATACTATATCCTGTTATACCTACTCGTGTATCAAATGAAAGGGCTCATTATGAGAAACACAATATAGGTTAGCCTATAAAAAAAGGGGGCTGAAAAGGGCATATATCGAGGACATTCGGTTATCAGCAAGGGACTTGAATTTTCGTACGTAGTGATAGACAAATATCATGCATTGTAGAATTATTAACAAAATATGAACTCTACTGCTATCTTTTGCTACACAGTGAGAACAAGGAGCTACATTATTTATAGTAATAAAAATAAAATGTCAATAATCGAATCTACGGTTTCTATTATGGAAGGAAACAAAAGCAGTTATGTTGTTCTTGGGAACAGCTAGCCCCTTCAAATGGGCAAATTCTTGAAATTAAGTTTATATGCGGAAACTGACGTATCGAAAAACTAATAGAATCAGTACCCCTAGTGTAACTTTGATCGACATCATAACGTGACGAACGCGTTTGCGTTAAGACTCATTTTGTATAGGATTTTGAGTTTCCAAAACGTCCCGCTTGGCGCGCTCTTTCGAAATCCAATACAAAATGAGACTAAACGCAAACGCGTACGTCACGTTTGGAAATCGAATTTATTTACACTAGAGGTACTGTTTAATACTTAAATACTTCAACAATTAGGTATCTTACTAGTCTCACTAGTTTAGAAAAGTTTCGTTAAACATAAAAATATTTACAAGTGTAACCTTTGCTAGTCCCTGAAGACAGATACTCAACCATCCCAATGTAACCTAAATGGCTGCCAACGCAGCGCGATAGGTACCTAAAACTATTAATACGCACTTTAATTATATTGCTATCTTTCGTCCTCACAAAGTTATTACCGTCGGAACAACTTACCCCAGTAACTTCTAGCCCCGCTCTTTCCTACTTTTCACGTTTGCGGCTTGGTAAAGTTTTAATACATTTTTATTATACACCATGGGCTCGAATAACCCGACAGTTTTTAAAGGTGTATTTTTGACCGCATACAGACACTAAAAAGTCATACAAAGTTTTCTGAAATCGGTCTTGTTTCAGAGATAATGACAGTTCTTTTCAAAATTTGTTTCTGTAATAACTCGTCTTTAGACGCGACGTTGCCTGACAGACATTTTGAAAGAAATTTTACTTATGTTATCCTGATTTTTTTTGACAAGATGTAAAAAGAAATAACGTGTCGTGTATAAAAACACTCAAACACGCAAAAAAAAAAACTTTTCATGTCTAATTTGACCAAAAATCATGTAACATTTTTTGCTCATTATTCGTTACTCGTTACCGCGTTGTATAAAACTTATAATTCATAGAAAAAGTCAACTATCGATACTATTCATTAAAAGATAATCCGTATTAAGATGAGCGGAGCAAGAACTTTGACTGGTAAGATCTAGGTCATAACTCCACTAGTTTCTGGGTTGTGTGAGTACTCATAGCTTCAAATGTAAAATACATACATAGTCTAGACACCTGGTGCAAACCGCACGGTGTAATTAGATAAGAATAAACTTAAGCAAAAGTAATAGTCAACACTTTTCTTCTTCCTCGCGTTGTCCCGGCATTTTGCCACAGCTCGTGGGAGCCTGGGTTCCGCTTGACAACTAATCCCGAGAATTGGCATAGGCACTAGTTTTTACGAAAGTGACTGCCATCTGACCTTCTAACCCAGAGGGTAAACTAGGCCTTATTGGGATTAGTCCGGTTTCCTCACTGGACTGGTAAATATCAAATGATATTTCGTACATAAGTTCCGAAAAACTCATTGGTACCTACGAGCCGGGGCTTGAATTCGCGACCTCTGGATTGCGAGTCGCACGCTCTTACCGTTAGGCCACCAGCGCTTCTCAAAAGTAGTACACTTTACTTACAGTAATATACATAGTACTTAGCTTACAGTAATATTAGAAACATATTGCCGGCCAGCATATGCTCATATTTCATGTATGTAAGCGGGTAAGGGTTGTTCATCATAAATAAACATCAATAACCATACACTCTACCTACCACACATTTCCAACCATTATTTAATCCGAATTTTCGATAGACTCAATCAACTCAAGCGGATTAAAAATGATGAATAAATAAAAACTACGCTAAGATGAAACGAGGATTATCTTTCACTGTAATTAAACAATGGTATAGGTTTTATTTTCAGTATTGATGTACCTATTTTTTTTAATTAATGGCGTTTGGTAAATGTAGTGTAACGGTGTAGTTTCAAATAATAATTTGTTAATAATTTTATTGCAGTCAGTTATACAGATTTGTAGTTAATGTTAGATTTGTTTACTATTTACTCTCTGAATATAACGATGTACAATCAATAGAAATAAAATCTATTCTATTCTATTAAATGGTTCAGAAATCGTAGGCGAAAATTGAACTAAAATTAAATATTTAAAAAGGACTATTAAGGTTTCTCCGTTAGCTTACTCGCTTTAGGCTTTCCTCCCCTATAGCCGGTCAAATAAAGTATATTTGCCCAAGTTGCTACGCCGGCGCTGTAACCCGTAGCAGGAGTAGTAGTAGAGTGATCCGGGAATTTAGTAGCTAATTTAGTATTTTACTCGTAGTAGCACCTAATAGTAGTTAGTTGAGTAGCGCGGGAAGCCTTTTTAAATCTGTTACTTATATGACGATAACACTACAGTTATTGGTACACGTTTGTGGAGACAAGTTTGCTTTCGTGAGTTTTATTGTACAGGAAAACCCACATTGACTGACAGCACTAGCTATGAGTTACGTGTAAATCTTAAGTGGGTGATAGACGGGCGAGTAAGTTCGCGAACTTACTCGCACGTCTATCCGGGACTGTATACTAATTTCAATTATATATATATCGATATCGATCATATTCACGTATTATATATTTATATATCAATCTAGTCCTATCTCTGGGAAAACGCGCATTTTTGACGTTTTATAGCTCGGTCTCAGCTTTGCTCGGAAAACATATAAAACCAGATATTACCTATAAGTAAATACGAGTAAATGGTATAGTATGAAACAGTGCTGCTAGTTACTTGCTTTGCAAACGGGGGAAGGTAGGAACATTAAAATTGATACAAATTGTTATTAAACAAGGGGTAATAATATTGTTTAGCTCCACTAATATAGTACATTTCGATGCTAGTGCGGAAAGTATGTCATTACTCCACGAGTACCGAGATATCTATATCATATAGTTTTTTAATACAGTTGCGAAAAAACAAGAAAAACAACAAGTACTTTTTTATGCATCTTCTATAAGACAGAAACAATTGTAAATATAAAATATTATACTATTATTGCCTAAGTATCGTTATTTACGATTATTTGTGTATCGTATATTTAAATGTTGCCTTTGGAAACTTAAAACATTCTTGCGGTAAGAAAAAACGCCTCTGCTTTGACAGGCGTTTCGGCAGCTATTCCGTTCCATTCAGACAACTTATTAAGAACGGTTTTTCAATATTCAATATTAAAAAATAAACGTGTTATAATTATGAAGAGGTAAGTAATAAAATATGAAATATGCTTATATTTATTATTTTTACATTAACAGTAGGTTTTTATGTTGATTACGACTTTTAAAGGAAACTAACATTAACACTCATCAATAAGTAGTCATGAATTGGAACAAGTGGAAAAGTAAAAAGCACTAGTTTGTACGTACGTAAAGTAGCACTTTTTGAAAAACTGTATTAAAAAATATATTCTTTTTAATTCATGAGGGGGTTCAATGGTTAATAATTATTTGTGCAATATGAAATCAATGTTCGATATAAATTCTAGTGCAAGCGAAAGATTCTATAATAGATCAACAGGCTAATTTAGAATTTTTAGCCTAGCCAGAGAATCAGAAGCACGAGATGTAAAATATCTCTTCCTCAAACTTGCAATGAAATGTTGACATGACTTACCTACTTCAAATTAGGTCCGGAAATACTACGTATCCGGTACGATGAGTAAAGATAATATGTAAAGGAATTTCAAACAGCCTTGCCCTAGGCCTGTAAAGCAACCTTCTTTTGTTTTTATTTTTGGCCTTCAACTTGTGACACAACGGCTTGGCATTCAATCATCAAATAGTAGTAGAATCGTAATTTATTTTTAGTTGTGTACACCTACGAATAAAATAAATTGACTACATTTTGTTTTCATTGCAAGTTAAGAGAGAAAAGTACTATACTGTACCCCTAGTGTAAATAAATTCGACGCGACAGCCAGGGCTGTCAACACCGCTGCCTATTGGGCTTCCATCGTATGAAAAAAGGAACATCGACACGAAAAGAAGAAGAAGACGAAGGGTCACATACAGCCCGCCATACAGGTATACAGCCCGCCTGATGGTAAGCAGTCTCCAGCCTTCAGCCTATAGTCATGTACTATTATCTCGTGTTGCAAATATAATTTTTTACCGCAACAGTGAGAATTTAAAAATAGTTACAACAAGAAGGATATTAAAAGTATTAAAACCTTCTTCATCTCTTTTTCAGTCATGCTTTCTTAAGATATTTTAACAAATACAAAGATAAAACAAAAGTGAATTCAATTAAATCATATTGAAAAATGAATTTGAATATAGAGCATTCCCAATTACTGACAAGAGTACTACGAGTATTACATATTTGAGCTCTATAATAAATATCGTTAAAAGTAGTTGTTCTTTGCAATTTTAAGTATGTTCTCGTAACTTCTGTTTTTATTATTCATTAAAATTATCATGTTAATCAACAATTTATTAAATTTTAAATTCATACGTTGCGTGTTTTTGAATTATCCGTTCAGAACTTCAGACTATCTGTAAAATGGACGGCGCGGATGGAATACAAGTATTTCGTATTTGTATTAGAAGGGCATGTTAAAATTAATGTTTTTTTATTATTATTATTATTGGGGTTTCGGGCCTTTGAGTGCCACGTCGACCAGGTCGTGATCTATTGTGACAGCCCTTTAAAGTTCATTACTGATGCCCGTTGAATCCAGGAAATTCCAGATTCTTTGGGCCGTAATGTTCTGTACCTCATAGGGTTGCAATACGTGCCGCCCTAAGTGGGTACTTCTTTTTGACATTAGTGGTCCACAGGAACAGAGAATGTGCATTGCAGTCTCCTCTGATTCCTTGCAGAACCTGCATGTCGCGTCTTGTTTCTTCCCAATTTGAAACATGTGTTTGTTCAACTTACAGTGTCCAGTCAATATTCTGGTCACCGCGCAGGTTTTATGTCTTTTGAGCTCTAAGAGCTCCTTAGCAAATTTGTTGTTGAACCCTTTGATTAGAGCTTTCGAGTGTTCTTGTCCTTTGACGAATTTCCACCAATCGATTGCTCTTGTTTTTTCTAAGTTGCTGAGCAAAGAATATGCATCCCGTTTTGTGATTCCACAGAACGGTTCTGGGCCGACCAGGGGTGTGTCTGCGCCCTTTCTAGCAAGTTCGTCCGCTTCTTCGTTTCCGTTAATGTCGGAGTGCCCTGGTACCCATCTAAGTATGACTTTGTTGGAGTTAGCCAGTGCATTTAGGTTTGTTTTACAGTTCTGGACTAGTTTCGAGTTTGACTCCAGGGATTCTAGTGCCAGAAGAGCAGCTTGGCTGTCTGAGTTGATGTAGATATGTTGGTGTCTTAGGTTTCTATCCAGATTAATCTCCGCACATTTGTTGATGGCGTAGACTTCTGCCTGGAAGATTGAGGCCTGTGTGCCCATGCTGACGCTAGCACTGAACTTAGGTCTCTCACCATAGATCCCACATCCTACATCACTGCCTTTCTTGGAACCATCAGTGTACCAAATATGGCTTCCCTCTTCGACGTACATTTGGTCGTTTATCCATTTGTCTCTAGGAGGAATTTCTACTGTGTACAGTTTAGTAAAATGACATTCTGTGTGCGTGTCATCCGTGGGCATGCTAAGGGTTCTATTTGCAAAAACCCAGGCCTTTAGTTTGGTTAATGCTTGAGAGCGCCATTTCGGCCTGTTTAGCGTGCATATTCTATAGACGCACTGTTTGGCCTCCTTTTGCATTTGCAAGTGGAGTGGTATAATGTCTAGCAGTGCGTCTAGGGCCGCCCCCGGTGTCGAGGAGAAGGCACCTGTTGCTGTTAAACAAGCCGTGCGTTGCAGGCTGTTTAGAGTTTCTATTGCCGTCTTTTGGCTGGTTTTGTTACACCAGACTGCGGAGGCGTAGGTAATAATGGGCCTCACTACCGCTGTGTATAACCACATAGCAATTTTGGGTCTTATGCCCCATCTTGCTCCTGCCATTCGACAGCATGACCACATGGCCATTTTTGCTTTTTGTATAATATTTCTCAGATGAGGGTTCCAAGTTAACTTTTGGTCAAAAGTGACCCCTAGGTACTTGACCTCGTCTGAGAACGGTATTATTTGTCCATTAAGTTTTGGTTCTGTGAGTTTTCCGAGCTTTCGTTTCCTTGTGAATGGTACTATCACAGTCTTGCTCGGATTAATGGACAAGTCATTTTCTTTACACCATTTGAATATTGTGTTTAGAGCTCCTTGCATTAGGTTGGATATCGTGTGGAGGCAAGGGCCTTTGATAATGACTACAAGGTCGTCGGCATATCCTTGTGTGTCATAGTCTTGGCCTGACATAATCGCAAGAAGTTGGTCCACTGCTAGGGTCCATAATAGAGGGGAAAGAACGCCTCCTTGTGGGCACCCTTTTGTGGTATAAAATTCATGCTCTATAGTATTGAGGGTCAGAGTGGCTACTCTGTTCGAGAGCATGTTATGTACCCATCTGGTGGTGGTTTCGTCAACTCCCTTTGATTTCATACCATTGAGTATGGTCTCTGTGGGCGTATTGTCGAAAGCACCCTCTACATCAAGGAACGCACATAGAGCGGTTTGCTTGTCCTCTAGGGTTTTCTGCACCTTGTCAACCAGGTCGAGTAGGGCAGTCTCCGTAGATTTTCCCTTTTGGTAAGCATGTTGGTTTACGCTTAGTGGTCTTTCCACCAGGTATTTGCCTCTAATGTGCTGATCGACTATTCTTTCCATCGTTTTTAGTAGGAACGATGTTAGACTGATAGGTCTGAAGGATTTAGGCTGTGAGTAGTCCTTTTTCCCTGCTTTCGGTATGAATCGTACCTTGACCCGAGTCCATTTATCTGGTATAATTCCCCACGCGAAACTTGCTCGGAATATTCTGGCCAGATGCGGGAGGAGGAGATCCTGTCCTTGCTGTAAAAGCGCCGGAAACACTCCATCTTCTCCCGCTGATTTAAATGGTTTAAATTTTTCCAATGCCCATTTAATTTTGTTTGGTCTAAAGATGTTAGTTGCCAAATTCCAGTCGATATTGCTTGCCCTGTGGATTTGAGGATTCCTTTGGGCGCAAAGTTGTGTATTACTGGTTGAATACGAACCAGGGAAGTGGGTGACTCTGAGCAAGTCCAGAGTTTCCTCTTCTGTGTTCGTAAATGTGCCATCTGGTCTTTTGAGGAGACCGAGATAGTTGGTTGGTGTCTTGGAGAGTATTTTGTGAATTCTCGCTCCTTTGTGTGTTTGGGCAATCTCTTCACAGAACCTTCTCCATGACCTTCTTTTTGCCTTCCTGATTTGTTTATTATATTCAGTCAACGCTCTACCATACCTTCCCCACTCATTCGGTGTGGTCGAGTGATTGAATATGCGACGTGTAGACCTACGGAGGTTTTCTAGCCTTTTGTTCCACCACGTCGTTGTGTTAGTAGTTTTTGACTCTTTCAGCGGACAGCTTTGTTCGTAGGCCCTACTTATGCCTTCAGATATTAAATTAACCGCCATGTTGAGAGAGTCTGGTGTTTTGACATATTTTGGGACATCCTTTAGACGTTTTTCGAGGTCAGCCTTATAGGCTTCCCATGACGTTTCTTTTGGATTTCTACGCGTAAGTGGTTCCCTATCTAGAGAGCCTTTAACACTGAACAAAATATGTCTGTGGTCCGACATTGAATTTTCGCTGCTGACACGCCAAAATTAATGTTGCCTTCGAATGTTAATTAATTGTTTCGCGATCGCAGTAAAATCGAAATTTGCTCACTGTTTTTATGCAGCGAAATACCCTTGTTCGAGCTGCTCAGTTGAAAAAGTTTTTAACGGCTTTAGG
The DNA here is from genome assembly GCF_033807575.1 of Cydia pomonella. Taxonomy (NCBI): domain Eukaryota; kingdom Metazoa; phylum Arthropoda; class Insecta; order Lepidoptera; family Tortricidae; genus Cydia; species Cydia pomonella. The sequence goes on along the minus strand of NC_084703.1, from coordinate 11,883,818 downwards.
CGAATGATGTCGCGGGTAGGGGCCGTTTAAGTCATATTTAGAGGGCGACTGCAGCAGCATTTCTGCTGCAGCGTTGACGCGGGCGATCTTATCGTCAATTTTCTTGAAAAATTTTCGTCATCCGCATTACTATCACGATTCGAACGCTTAATCTCCCTCATTAGAATTATAATTTATTTCTAACGAACCAAAATTCTTAAGAGAGAAGAACTGAAAACGGATAAAACATTTTTCTTAATTCATTCTGAATTAAAAATGCAGCCGGTACAAACTATAAATTGTATGGTTTAAAAAAATTAAAACCGCGCTATTTGTTTGCACAAATATGTATTAGAAACATAAAAATATGTACTGATGCTTGTAGTTCTTACTTACTTACTGCTGTGGCGCAGCGACCCGAAGTGGATCTTGGCCTCCGACACCAAAGACCGGAAGATATATATTCTTATTCACCGATGAAATGGCCTTACTTAATATACCTAGGTACCTATTGTTTTATCAAACTATCTTCGTGGTCTTTTTGGAGGAGTATCATACAATCTCAGATAAGTAATCCTACCATTCCTACCACGTGAAAATAAAATAAAAGCATAGCTACTTATAATTCAATTCAGATAGTTATTTACGATACAAGTGCGAAAATAGGAAATTCGTAACGAGTAGCAATAAATTAAAACACGACCGAAGGGAGTGTTTTAAATCGACACGAGTTGCGAATTACCTATTCGCACATGTATCGTACAACGTTTTACAGTACATATGACCCTTTAAATGTTCGACATAGTTACATACGAGTAATGTGCTAATTTACGCACTAGTGCGGATAAGTAGCACCATATGAACTGTAATAGTACATTATTGCACAGGACCGGAAAGGGCAACTCGCGGATGAGTTTCGAATTTGTGTATGGCCGACAATGTAGACGGATCCACGAATTGCTGTTCCTGCCGAGGCATATATAATGCTTTTCTCCAAACATGCGAGGAAATCAGGTAAAATAATCATAATTTAAACATCAACCAGCACTCAAATCGAACCTTCACATCAAAAACGTCAAAAACAATTTCCCTCGTTAATTCTTTTTTAAAGGTTAAAGGCTCAACTATTCTGCCATTCAGTACTATTCAATATTCGCTCATTCAATATAATTGTGCAATATAAGCTGTATTTGCACGCATGAGATCCTTAAAAAAATATAAAAGGTCTTTGATTTTATTAAGCAGTATTCGCACGATCATACACGACGGGTTACACGACTCTATCCTAATAGCTTGAAATGGTGCTGACCGAGTCGTGTAGACGCGGCCCGCGGCTATATTCATTGGCTGTATGAATTTTTCTTAGTGGATACATGTTTTTAAAAAGTAAAAAACAATACAGTAATAACTTTCCCGTTCGCTAAAACACGACAATAATGGTTTGATTTTTTTTTAATTTGATTTTGACCATAACGAAGAACTTCCCGTACTATTTTTGCTACAATAAGGGGAACATTTCCAAGCATATTGGAGAAAAATCATTTTTATGACATCGGAGAAACGTTAAAAAAACAAGCCCCATATGCTAATAATAAAAGTGAATGTTGGTAATTTGATGTAATTTTATAGAGATCAGTAAGGGGTACGCATTTTTCCAGAGCGACTTAATAACAAATATAGATAGAACATGCATCATTAACATTATCATAGTAACATGATAATATTAAAGGCAAAAAACGAATGCTGGCAGATATAATATATTGTGTGTTTTTTTCAGTGAATAATAATCATTACCTACTGTTGACTTTGATGACAATGATGACGTAATTAATATTTATCGCAAAATTATATATTTTTATCTATTTTGTTCTCAACTGTATAAAATTTCAAATTGAATTCGCAGTGCAATTTCATTTTATCACAGTCTACCGTGTAAGAATTAGACCTCGATAACTAACGATACTTGTTAAAGAAATCATTATAATATATCCACCGGATAATAAAAAAAATATCATTCCAATAGACTACATAACCCACTCAATACCTTGCAGTCATCCCATGTCCTTCAAAGTGCTGACACAAAAATGTCTACAATCTGGTTTATAAATTAATCACCGTTATTTGTGAGGCCCCTCAGTAAGAGACTACGTAGCCGGGAGCCCTATTAGCGCTGGCATAAAAACGTGTCGCACTGTGGCTAAACGGCGGACGAGATAAAATGGCGGTTGTGGGCCAGCCCGGGATCACGCTGCCTAAACGAAAAGTAAAAGTGAGCGTATCTCGCTCGATACCGCCCTACCTGTTGCGACGTCACCGCGCCCGCCTCACGCCGAGCTCAAACTTTTACGCTCTTCGTCTGCGCCCTCGCGGCGTGCCGACGGAGTACGCGCCACATATCTAAACTCCGACCACTCACCTGAACTGCCAGCCTGGGACGCGTCTCCTGGGGCACCCGATAATTTTTTAACAACTTTTGAAAAAGTTGAAAACAGTTTGAGGCTTGTTCTGTTACTGTTGGGTGAAACTACATTGCGGTTCGTCCGCACGGTCGCGAGCGAACTGTCGGGGCTAGGAGCGTGCGCCCGCGAAGCGACCCAGAGAAACAGTGAAGGTACTCGACGCTGCCTCACTCAGACCTTTCCCCCCGCCACCCACCCCGATTTCGTCCTCCACCATCACCTTGCCTAAAATCACCCCATCATAGCTTATTATAAACATACTGAGCGAACACTTACATTACTATTTACTTACTTACCTACATCTTTCGCAAAATAAAACAAAACCGATATTAATTAAAATAATGAATCTATTAAAATTATTGACAATGATATTTTAGTTTGGTTACGAGTGGCTACTGAGAGAACGCCTGGTAATCATTAACATGTATTGTGATATTAAATTTTAGGTCAGCGTTTCAAGGTCGAGTCGTCCTTCATTCAGATTTGATAATGATCTCGCCCGGGCGAAAATAAGTTTGGACTTTAAAAAATTAGATCTGTTGTTCTAAAACTAAATTTATTGCGTCAGATAGAGAATTGTGACGAGATCCACTTACGAGGGGTGTCTGAAAAGTTCTAAGCCTAAGGTATTTGAGGATATGCGTTTATGATACTGGCCACTTGAAAGGCCATTTAAAAACAAATAATTAAAAAAAAAACACATTTGAGATATTAGACGGAAAAGTAGGTACTTCATGTGTGAATTACCAACGAATATTACGAAAATCGAGCACCGTGCTGTAATTAAGTTACTTACAAAAAGTGACAAATCACCGCAGTGTATTTTTGAGGAAATGGCTATAATTTACGGTGATACTGGGCCTTCTTATGCCACGGTCAAAAATTTGAGTCGCTTATTTAAACTCGGACGGGAAGACGACCCCCGCTCAGGGCGGCCAATATCGGTAGTGACCGGAGAAAATATAGCAAAAGTCAAAATGCTGGTATTAGAAGATAGAAGAATTAAAGTTTGGTAAATAGCTGAGGTCTTAGGTATTAGTAAAGAAAGAGTCGGAGAAATTTTACATGAACATTTGTACATGAGTAAAGTCAATGCTCGTTGGGTACCGAAAATGCTGACGGCCTTCGATAAAGAACGTCGTGTTTAAACTTCAAGGGCGTTTTTAGAACTGTGCGAAGATGATTTAGATGAAGTTTGTTCCCGAATAGTAAATGTTGATGAAAGTATGATAAGCAGTGTAAGCACTTCAAGCATTTACATTTTAAAAAGTGACATTTGATGAAGTGGAACTGCTGATGATGATCAGAATGGAACGCTTTAACGATGCATAGTACACGTTTGGCGATTTGTCTTCTTCGCTGTGTTTGTTAAGCAAATTAGATTTTTAAGACAATTTTTTGTCAAGTTCGAGTTCTGACGATGGAGTCCATGAGGAATTGAGGGAACTTCTCAAATGTTAAAGGCATGTATATATATATATAGTGATCTTAGTATGTTCATCAACAAATCAAGTATTTACATTTGTAAAAGTGAGATTTGATGAAGTGGAACTGCTGATGATGAACAGAACGGAACTCTTCAACGATGGTTGAAGAGTTCCGTTCCATTTACGGTCGCTTGGGTCACTCTTAAAACCCTTGTTTTCTGGTACTTATTTAAAATAACCGAACATACATTTTGATGGCTGTTATCTTGAACTAATAATACTACGGACGGGACGTAGTTTTGGTAATACACAACGAGGATTCCATCATCCACCAATTTCCTTGACTTACGCGCGACACGCACACATTGACAGCTATCATCCACCAACCTGCCGTCAGTCGGATCGAGACGTCATTGGAGTGAATTGTAGAAAGAAAAAAATATAATATGCAGGCATGCATGGTTAAAATTATTCCAATCGGAAGAAAAAAAGAGACGGAGTAACTGTCCATAGGCAAGTTAATAGTTTATTACGTTATCGCACATAAAATCACGATATTTAATATCAAAACAGGAGTGTGATCAGTAAGTTTAATAGGGTAAATTCCCGAAAATTTGGGTAACGATGCCCTTCTTATTAAATCATTATGTATATAGACACTAATTAGGTAAATGGCTAAATTATTGTTTGTGCATTTCAAAAAAGGTGGTTAAGGTAAGTTCCCGCGAATAAGGAGATTAAAGATGCTTTAATGACTAATATTGACTATGTTTGCATTTATTTGTGTCTGCGTTTGCATTTATACTTATAAACTTAATCTTAATTGTGAATTGATGTACCTACTTAATAAGCAAAAAATGCTTATACGTAGAACCACTACAATATTTTGCTATTGTATAAGTAACGGTTGATCCATTACCAGGCATTAAACTATTATATAAATAAGTACAATGTAGTTCAGCGATTGTCATTTCTATAAATCCTTAAAAAGTTACGACATTACCCCATTCTCTACTTTTAGACCACCCAAGAAGAAGGTTGTATGTGCTGATGTGGTTTTTATGTATAGTACGGTCAAATTAACTCAAATTTCACTAAAGTCAGGAACTAATTCTAAGGACTAATAAAATCACTACGGATTGTTTTGTATGGGCTAAAAATCGAATTTTATACAATCGTTACTAAATTCACCCCCCCGGAAAGGGGTGAAATCGGCTGAAAATAATGTAATGGTTATAACTAAGAAGAGAAAAAAGGTGTACTCGGTGTAATTTGGCGTACGTTTTACAACACTTATATCTAAATTCGCACGTGTTATTTATGTTAATTTAAGCTACGGAACAGGTAAAAAAAAAAAACAACATTAAAAAAAATCTATTTTGGCCATTGCGGGTCTGGGGAAAGTAATGTACTCGGTGCAAATTGAGTAAATAATTAGAAAAAATATCTAAATCCAATGTCAAATTCGCACCATGGTGCGACACCCGGAAAGTAGTTTTTCATGTTTTACTGTCGTTGTACTTCGGGGGAAATTTTAATACTATTGGAAATTGATGCAATCATATTCATTTGATTTTGTTTACATTCGCACCCCATAAAAAATTGGCATTTTTATACGGAACATGCAGTTTTGTAATCAAGTACCAAAAACGTAGAGCAATAAATACACAGAAGCGACAAGCGCGTGATTAGTGGCAAGAGAAGGAACGCGCGTAGATGCACCGACGAAGCACGGCTCTTGAGGCACGAGTAGTGGCATGTACTGCAGAAATAGTAGGGTTTCTGAGTATGCAGACAGACAGTCAACAAATTAAATACAGGTACGCTCAATGTTTGTTAAATTCGAAAAATCGCGTTTTTCCATATACTTACGAAAACGTTAGACTACTTAGTTCACTCAATGATTGTTTAAAACAATAGTTCCGTTTTAATGCCAGAAGAAAGATTTGTGCTCGTTGCCCGTCAAAAGTGTCAAACAAACTGTCTCGGAACAATCGCTGCGCGTAGGGTTTGAGATCCGGATATCCGAAATATCCGGATATCGGGTCATAAGATCCGGATATTACGGATCCGTTAAATATGGTTATTGACCTATAACCGGAACAATTTTCTAATGAAATTTATGAATAATTTCATACCATTTTGTCATTTAAATATAGTATTTTCATATATTTAATCAATTCAAATACTAACAGCACATCAATTTTGATAGGTACATCATGTCACACAGTAACTTTATACAATGAATGCGAATGTTGCTTAATGCAAACATATCATTGGATATCTTGATGACTTGGGGCTATAGGCTCAAAACAAAAGCAACCTGAAGGCCAAGGCTAGGATAGTAGAGTAGGAAGGAGAGAAAATTGGTCTGATAATCAACCACTAGAATATCTCCAAATGAATAGGGCTAAGATGGTCGGCTCTTTATCATTTGTCATGAAGGGCATAGTGACAAGTGATAAAAAAGAACCATGCTGCCACCGCAGATCGAAAAGAAAAGACCTACCTAAAGTAATCGGGAAGAGGAGATAGATGTTCGAATCCAAAATGGCCTAAGATGCTCAGCAGCGCTTCGTCGAGTTCTAGTGTCCAAGCTGATCAGTAGACTGTCCATGATTCAAGTCTATAAGACAATAATTAGATTTTGATGAATGACATCGGTAAGTATTACACTTGGACTCTGAATCAGAAAAAAAATAACAAGTTCTTAGTGAAGAAGACAAAATTCTGGCGGAATATTCTGGGACCTATCAGAGATGAAGATAGAGAAGATGAAAGCGTAGGAAAAATAGGGAGCTAGAGTAGCCCTAAAACGCCCTCGGAGTACTCCACGCTAGTTGGAACTAGCGTGGAGTGGTGCAGAATAGAGCAGAGTGACGTTGTTCTTGTATCAAAGGCCAAGATTCTTTTTGGGTCACTGATCCAGTGAAGTAAGTAAGTATTGCTTTCATAGTTAGTGTTAAAACTACACTTTAAAACCCAAAAATTTATTAAAAGAAACAGCGAGAGAACAATTTTGCTTAATCACTAACGTCAAATCTGATTTTTTCTCATCCACCCTCATTTGAGTTTTATTAATAAAAACGGGTAAGTCAGTAAATGTTGCTAGTTGAATGAATGGAACCAGATTTGAATATTTTTTCATTAAACATGCCGCGGCCCAAGGACTATATGGGTCCTTTAAACCGTGGAAAACATAAACATCTGAACTTTAACTTAAATAGAGTGAGAATATACATAAACAAGCCTATAAACTATCACTTAACTAAGGCTCTGAAGCAGCTAGAGGCAGAGGGCACAGTTTAGTAACTGGTCTCTTAAACACACGATCCTTAAATTGTAGGGAGACTACACGCGTTACGCCGTCTGCTCCCGGGTGCTTCGCCACAATTCGTCCCAAAAGCCATTTACCTGGAGGTAAACGATCGTCTTTCACTAAGACAACTGTACCAACATTTATGTCGGGGTGATTCTGGGACCATTTGTATCGATGTTGTAACATAGTAAGGTACTCAGATTGCCAACGTCGCCATAGACTTTGTACCATACGTTGCACCTTTTGCCATCGGTTTAAATAGTCAGGTCGAGTATCCACGAAACTTTCTTCAGGGATAGTAAGCGGTGCCTCGCCTATCAAAAAATGACCAGGAGTCAAAGGAAGTTCATCAACAGTAGAACTAATCAACGTTAGAGGCCTAGAGTTGACACAAGCCTCGACTTGTGTGGTCAGAGTGCAAAACTCTTCGAATGTTAAGCCGGACTCACCTACGACGCGTTTCAAATGTCCTTTTACAGACTTAACTCCTGCCTCCCACAATCCTCCAAAGTGAGGAGCGCCAGGGGGAATAAAATGCCATGTTGTGCTGTCATTAGCCAACAGTTGGGCAATTTCTTCAATAACAGTTGATTTGTTGTTTTTGAACGCGAGGTCTAATTCTTTGGACGCGCCTACGAAATTAGTCCCACAATCACTCCAGATTTCTTTACAATGCCCACGTCGAGCAGTAAAACGTTTGAAGGCTGCTAAAAACGCAGCACTGGATAGTGAACTGACCAGCTCAAGGTGAATAGCCTTTGTAACCATACACAAAAATACACTTATGTACGCTTTACAAGTTTTGGTGCATCTACCAGAGTACAGTTTCAGCGTGAATGGACCACAAAAGTCAACGCCGCTGGTCAAAAACGGACGTGATGGATTGACTCTGCACTGTGGTAAATTGCCCATCAACGGAGTCATTGGTTGTGCAGCTTGGGTAAAACAAGGTTTACATAATCTTAAAATCTTTTTTACCAAGGTTTTCGCTCTTAGAATCCAATATTTTTGGTGAACAAGATTTAATGTTAATGAATTTCTACCATGCAATGTTCTCAAATGAGCGTCAATTACAATCAACTTTGCTAAGTTACATTTGTAATGTAAAATTATAGGAGACTTCATATCATGTGGTATTTGAGCATTTACAAGACGTCCACCGACTCGAATAATTTTCTCATTATCTAGGATCGGATTTAAAGAGTGAATGTTACTATTTTTTGGGATAGGTTTGCTCTGTGATAGCAATCCTATTTCACTTTCAAAGTAAACAGACTGTGATATTCGAATACAGGTTTTTAATGCATTTTTAATTTCAGCAGTAGTGAGGTATGTTGGTTTTGGGTTATCGTTCCTTTTTAGAACCTTTTCTTTACATAGTCGAAGAAATCGAAAGCAATAGGCTGTTACACGTATGAGTTTAAGTAGACTAGAGTATCTATTGAGGTACGTGGCACATTCATTGACTTCAGAGGTACATAAGTAACTAACTTTTGCTTTCGGTTTTGCTTCGAGTGTGGTTTCAGGTATAGTGAAATTAGGGTAACAAATCTCAACAGACTCGCGAAGGAAGGCTGGACCTTCCCACCATAGTTGTGACTGCATCAGCTCGTCAGGGCTGATACCGCGTGAGGCACAGTCCGCGGGGTTGTCCGCAGACTTAATATGATGCCATTGACTACTATTCGTAACATTTAAGATTTCGGTAGTGCGATTACCAACGAATGGCTTCCAAGTATTTGGAGTTTTACGCAACCAAGCCAAAACTATTGTGGAATCTGTCCAAACAAACACACGATTATCATCAATATTTAGACTAGATTTCACATTTGGTATCAATTTAGACAATAGGACCGCCCCACAAAGTTCAAGACGTGGCAATGAGACCTGTTTCACGGGAGCGACCTTTGTTTTGGCTGCGACCAGGCTTACTTTTATCTCATTGTCCGTGATGACTCTGATGTAAATAACCGCAGCGTAGGCGGCGCAAGAGGCGTCAGAAAAGCCGTGCAATTCAATTTTTACATTATTTGTAATCCCTAACCAACGTGGAAGCTGAATGGCCTGCATGTGTTCGAAGTTAGTCAGGTAAGTCTGCCATTCAGTTTTCAGGTCTTCGGGAAGTTCAGAGTCCCAGTCTAGGCCGGCCAGCCACAACTTCTGCATAAACATTTTTAATACAACCACGCAAGGTGCTAGCCAACCCAGAGGGTCAAACGTTTTTGCTATCGCAGATAGCACACTTCGTTTTGTGACAACGTCGTTGTCATGAGGTAAGTTAACTACCAGTTCAAATATGTCACTTTGTGGTTTCCAAGCTATGCCTAGAGCTTTCACCGAATCATCCATTTTAATATTCACTGAACTTTGTAATGCTTTTTGCGAATCGGGAATCTCGCTTAAAACTTTTTCACTATTAGACGACCACTTATGTAGAAGAAAACCACCACGTTTAAATAGTTCAGTTAAGCGACATTGAAGCCGTTGAGTGTCTTCTTCGGTAGATGAGCCCGTCATTAAATCGTCCATATAGAGATCAGTTTTGAGAAGTTCAGCTTCAGGAAAATCTCCACGTTCATCCTCTGCAAGTTGATGAAGTGTCCTTATGGCAAGATATGGAGCACAAGAACTGCCATATGTAACGGTAAGTAACCGATATTCTCTAATCGGCTCTTCCGATGACTCACGCCACAGGATTCTTTGGTAATCAGTGTCTTGTTTTGAGATAAGTATCTGTCGGTACATTTGTTGTATATCGGCTACTAGACAGTACTTATGTTGTCTCCACCGTGTTACTAAATCTCGTATATCTTGTTGCAGCGGTGGGCCGATGAGTAGCTCATCGTTAAGTGAGTTTCCATCTGCAGGTTTAGCACTTCCGTCAAAAACTACGCGCAGTTTTGTGGTGAGGCTCGAGGCACGAAGAACAGCATGATGTGGTAGGTAATAAGCTTTATTCTTCTTTTCTGTCTCAGGGACGACCTCCATGTGACCGAGTGACTCATATTGGTTCATGAACTTGCAGTATTCTTCGTGAAACTCGGGTCGGCGCTTAAACTTATTTTCCATCTGATGTAAGCGCTTTAAAGCAAGTTGTCTGGAGTTGCCTAAATTTGGAGCGTCTTCGTCCTTGAAGGGTAGGCGAACCTCGTATCGACCGTCAGTGTTTCGAGTGTGAGTTTTCTTAAAATGCTCTTCACACTGCATCTCAGGCTGTGACAGAGGCTTCGCGTTTGGTGAATATTCATCGATCTCCCAAAACTGACGTAGTAACTGATCAACTTCGACTTGTGTATGCATAACAATAACGTTGTGTGACTGATGGCCCGACGGCGCAACCTCGCCGCATACCAGCCAGCCCAATCGTGAGTTCAAAGCGACCAGAGACTCATTATGTTTTACTACTCCACCAAGAATAATATGTGCGTATACAACGGCACCTAAGAGCACGTCGACAGATCCTGGCTTGTGAAAGTGTGGATCCGCAAGGTCTGAAATCTCAGAAGAAGGCCAGGTATCAGATGGGAGCTCTTGTGATGGTAATCTCGAATTTATTCGTCTAAGGACGTACGCCTTAGCTGTAATTATGTGTGATGGATTTCTAATGGCATGAAAGTTCAACTCAACTTGTGATTTGGTTGTCATTGGTACAGGAGATATGCCAGTGATTTTTCCGTTGACTGAAGTGCGCTCGAGATTAAGCAGTTGAGCTGTCGCTTCAGTAACAAAGTTGGACTGCGAGCACGGATCAATCAGTGCTCTCAAGACTATCGTGTCGCCGTTCCTTGCCTTAACTGCAATTCGCGCGGTTGCCAAAATAACTTCTTCACTGTCGCTGTCAACCTCAGCCTTGTAAACTACGGTTGATGTGGTTTGGCTTGATTCAGGTGTACTGGGTGTTGCTGTATCGTTTTCAGGCACTGATGTGGTCTTGTTAGGGTTTGTGAAGTGCAACAGAGTGTGATGTCGTCGACTACATTTTCTACAGGTGGTGCTCTGCCTACACGCATTAACGGAGTGACCCTTTACAAGGCAATTAAAACAAATGCCATTCTTCTTAATAAAATCCTGACGTTGAGGAACATCTAATGCGGCGAACTCTTTACAATGACAAATATAGTGGTTTTGTGAGCAATAAGTGCATTCGCTGTTTACTTCTGTGACAAATGACTTCATATTTGTGGGTTTTTGGGTTGTGGAATATTGGGTTAGTATCGTTTCGTCTAAAAAGCAGCTGGTCTATGTAGCATCTGGTCTAAAAAGCAGCTCGTCTATATTGCATCTGGTCTAAAAAGCAGGTGGTCTAAAAATCAAATCGTCTAAATAACAGCTCGTCTATGTAGCATCTGGTCTAAAAAGCAGCTCGTCTACGTAGCATGTTGTCTAAAAAACAGCTCGTCTATGTAGCATCTGGTCTAAAAAGCAGCTCGTCTATGTAGCAACTGGTCTAAATAGCCACTGTTCTAAAAGTACCTCCTCCTGCTCAGCCTATATACCTACGTCCCACTGCTGGGCAAGTGGGCACAGGCCTCCTCTCATGCATGAGAGGGTTTGGGCAATAGTCCCCACGCTTGCCCAGAGCGGATTGGGGACTTCACATACACCTTTGAATTTCTTCGCAGAAGTATGCAGGTTTCCTCACGATGTTTTCCTTCACCGAAAAGCAACTGGTAAGTATCAATGATATTTCGTACATAAGCTCCGAAAAGTTAGAAACTAGGTTTGAACCCGAGGCCTCCGGATTGAAAGTCTAGCGTACTACTGCCACGCCACTAGTGCTCGACAAAAAGTACATTTTATAATTACTAAGTGTTTTAAAACGCTGATGATGTAATTAGCAAGCAGTCTTAAAGTAACCAAGTCCACTCTGTATCCAATAAATCAATCTGTTTGCAATTCATATTGAAACTCCTTTACATCGGAAACATACTGGCCACTTTAGACTACATACTGATTCCGTATTTGATTAGATTAATGACAACTACATTCTATTATGTGCTGTTTTCCTGCGATAATGCAATATTATTTTATGGTTATGTGAAATAGTTAACATAAATTATGAATCCCGGACCGAGTAGTGGAGAGCATACACAGCAGGAACTGGTATTTATAGAGAGCCAGAGAGGAGGTAAATCGCTATTACATGACGGCTATAGATACAATTTGAATAAAACTAATAAAGACAGCACTACACTATGGCGTTGCGTAAACCGTGCCGACTGTAGTGCATCTATAAAATTAGGCCCGCAGCGAAACAATGTGAGGACACCCCCAACTCCACATTCCTGCCGAAGAAACAAATTTAGAAATGAAGTAGATTTGATAATTGATTCCTGTAAAAAAGAAGTATGTAAGAATTATGCCCCCGTTAAACAGATTTTTGAAGAACAAATAACTAAATTGAATTTACATGAAAAGTCAAAAAGAAAAATAATAGAAATGGATATGTATGTGTCGAAAAAAGATACACTAAATAGAAAACGAAGAAAATTTCTAAATTTACAAAAAACCAACCCCCTAAATTTAAATGACGTCGAAGTACCTGAAATTTTGGCCACAGACTTTTTGGTATGGTGTGATGGAGACAATAATGACAAAATATTAGTATTTTGTACCAAAAAAAGTCAAAATACAATAAAAAACATTAAGGGCAAACAGTTTTTCGGAGACTCCACCTTCAAAAGAGTTCCCAAACCCTTCAAACAACTTTTCACGTTACAATTGGATATTGGAAGTAACGAAAACCATACGAATATTGTTCCAGTTGTCTATGCCCTCCTCCCTGACAAAACAAAAAGAACATATATCAGATTGTTTGAGGCACTTAAAAGAGAATTATCGCTTGACATAGACTTTTTCAAATGTGACTACGAAGTAGGCCAATACAAAGCGTTCAGAATGGTATTCCCTCAAGCTAAGTTGACTGGATGCTACTTCCATTTTAACAAAAATGTATGGGATAAGGGTGAAGAAATGAATCTCACATCAACAAAGGAAGGACGCCACGCTGTCAGATTGACCGCGAATTTACCATTGATTCCCACCGCTTGTATAGCCGACGCTTGGATTAATATTATACAAATAACACCTGATACGGACGAAATGCGGGATTTCCATTGGTATGTAAACAAGCAATGGCTTTCATTACCCATGATAAGCTGTGCCAAGGAAAGACATCGCACGACGAACAGTGTCGAAGCTTGGCATAGAAGATTGAATAGTCGAGTGGCCCGAAAGCCCACATTTGTTTATTTCTTGCAAAAAATACGCGAAGAATCCAAAATCCAAGACATTAAACTGTGTAAAAACATTTTCAACGTCAACAACAGAAAAAAGGTTGATATAAAATTCGACACTGAATATACTAAGCTGTTGACTGCGTTGGAGGAGGGTTTGATTACGCCATTTGACTTTCTGGAGAAGGTTACAGAAGTGAAAAAGTATTTAAAAATATACAAACGATAGGAACGGGATAGGTGATGCAAGAATATGAGAAATGCCACATTAGGAGCAAGAAAGTTTTTAGTTTAATAAGAAGCATTCTTTAGTTTAAAAAACGCATTTTCTCTTTGATAACAAGCATTTTAGTCCAATAGTTTAATTAAGAATAAAATGTTATTTTCACCTACAGCCTGGCGTATTATTCTTATTTACCTTACTACAGTCGCCATCAGTCGCAAATACTTCTGAGCAGCGTTAACCCATTCATTGCCGACGCTTCATATTTTTAATCATCACAGTGCCGCCTCCTTCCACGCGACGACGCGAATTCGCGTCCTCGGTATCACGTTTAGGCATAGACAGGACGCGAATTCGCGTCTTCGGCACTGAATGGGTTAACGCTGCAACCGGGCGACGATGTATATAATATATATTGACGAACACAAACACAGAAAACATCCATGACTCAGGTACAAATATCTGTGATACTTACACAAATATATACCCTCACCGGGATTCGAACCCGGGATCTCCGCTTAGCAGGCAGAGTCACTACCAACTAAGCTACGCAGGCCGTCAAAGTTATTTCTAAGTTTCAACTTACGCACTAAAAAAACACTTTTCATATTAAAATCAGTAGGTATTATTTATTATACACCGAGGCCCTGAGGAACCCAAAAGATTTTAACAGCGTACTTCAGATGATATTGATATTACTATTAATTAATGCCTTTATTGATAATAAATATGTACACTGTACAGCAAACTAACTACTTAAATCTAGAAATATTAACTAGCTTAAATCTAGAAAATTAAATAAAAACTTTAATTAATGTTATATCCAATTAAGTATTTTAACAAAATATTGTTTAGAACCAAACTAATTAATAAAGCTAAGCATGTCCATGTGAACAAATCATTAGATGAATGAAAGAAAGACAATACTATCCCTAGGCGAGAAACACGTCCCAATAAGCGGTTTCTGTAGCCTGTGGACGCCTGTGACGTCAGAAACACAATTTAGACAAAATGCATTGTAGACTACTTGCATTAAAGACGAATAGCGTTTTAGACAAGTTGCGTCTTAGACGAGAGGTATTTTTAGACCAGTTGCTTCTTAGGCGAAAAGCATTTTAGACCAGTTGCCATGGGCGTTTTAGACAAATTGGTTTTTAGACCACCTGTTTTTTAGACCAGATGCAATATAGACGAGCTGCTTTTTAGACCAGATGCTACATAGACCAGCTGCTTTTTAGACGAAACGATACTAACCCGTGGAATATTTAACTAAGTCTTTTTTCTGCGGTTGGTCTTTTTTGTGAGTGACATTTACCATTTCCATAGACCGGAAACGATTTTCTAAAAATAATGACAGACAGGTAAATGTGGGTATATCTTGAGATGATCCAAGTGACTGTTCCCATTGTTTGTGTGTCTCTAAGTCCAACTTGGATACAACTAAATGTACGATAATTGCGTCCCATGTGGAGGTATCCACGCCGAGATTATCGAGAGAATTCAAACATTCCTTCGTAGTATCTAAAATTTCCTTTAAGCTTTTAAAACATTCTGTGTTCATCTTCTTTTGATTTAAAAGGCGGCTAATTATTGTAGTGACAATCATACGTTTGTTATTGTATCTACTCTCAAGTGTGCTCCAAGCCTTATCGTAATTAGCCTCCGTGAGTGCAAAATGTTTTAGAAGTTGTTCAGCCTCTCCCGATAAACTAGTTTTCAAATAATGATGTTTTTCAATAGTTGTTAGATGTACGTTGTCATGCACGAGAGCCTTAAATAAATCTTTAAAACTTGTCCAGTCGTTATAATTACCGGCGAACTTTGGAATAGATAAAGGAGGTAATTTAGTTCTAATAGGGGTGGTCTCGCCATCATTTGTTGATAAAAAACTATGCGCACTATTATTTGATTGTGGTTGACCTTGACCTTTCGAAAATTCCAACAAATAATCCTTTAATAATCCCTTAAATTCCAGGTATAGGTCTTCAGTTTCCTCGTACAGACTTTCAGCATTAAAATGTAATTGCTCCAGTTCAGTTTTCGTAACTGTTGATTGAATCATCTCATATTGATTTTGATACTTAGACCAATAACTTTCTAATGTTTCTAAACGTGTTTGTAAGTAGCCAAGTGTATATCTTGATTTAGACGTCTTTTTAGTATTACTTTGTAACTTAGAAATACGTTCCGATAACGTTTTTTGTGATTCACAAAGTTGAGCCATTGTTTACGTGTATAACAAGAATTCACAACAAAATAAGTTCAAAGTCCACTTTCCCGTATATACTCGAGTTCAATTGACGTAAAGTTATATCTGGCGAAATAGTCTATAAATATGCAGTTTAAAATAATCAAAGATTCTAATCACAAAAGTTCACGTCACGAAATTGCATTAGTTTGAAACACTTTCTTATTATTATTATAAATTAATATTGTTCAAGTATCAGCAGTCCAAAATTAGTTTAGCACTGTTTAAATGTCCAAATTAGTGAAATAGTTCATAAAGGTTTCTAACCTCACTGGTGCACGAAATCAAAGTTAATATTTACAGTCTAATCTTACCAACTCGCAGTAATTAACACTTAGCCTTTTACACTATTGTTTTTAGCACTTATTACACTTTCACAATCCAGTTCTAGAAGGACCAAACATGTTAAAACTACACTTTAAAACCCAAAAATTTATTAAAAGAAACAGCGAGAGAACAATTTTGCTTAATCACTAACGTCAAATCTGATTTTTTCTCATCCACCCTCATTTGAGTTTTATTAATAAAAACGGGTAAGTCAGTAAATGTTGCTAGTTGAATGAATGGAACCAGATTTGAATATTTTTTCATTAAACAGTTAGTATTTCATGACGAATGAACACGAGGTGAGGCATTGGATGTATTTCCAACTATGCACCAGCTAATCCAGATATAAACCCTCCTTATTAAGTACGGTTTTAGAGATAACATTATGTTAGCTATTATAGTAATCAAGTAATCATTTAAAATTAGTTGGGGTGATATGTATTAAAACATAGTTAAAAACGTTATTTCTTTGTTATCTAAATCAGTTTATTCGGATATTTATTTTGGTGGATATTCGAATAATTAGAACATCACAATATTCTAATTGCAAACCCTACATATAACTTCCCAGTAGGGACACAAATAGGTAATGTAAATACTGCGAGGATGATCTTGTTTAGGAAAAACCAGAGCGATCGAGTATATTCCTTCAACAGGATGCTCTCCTACAGCATATAAAAAGCGGCCAAGTGCGAGTCGGACTCGCCCATGAAGGGTTCCGTACCATTTATGACGTATTAAAAAAACTACTTACTAGATCTGGTTCAAACCAATTTTCGTTGGAAGTTTGCATAGTAATGTATATCATATATTTTTTTTAGATTTTTCATTCCGTTATTTTAGAAGTTACGGGGGGGGGGGACACACTTTTTTTCACTTTGGAAGTGTCTCTCGCGCAAACTATTCAGTTTAGAAAAAAATTATATTAGAAACCTAAATATCATTTTTGAAGACCTATCCTTAGATACCCCACACGTATGGGTTTGATGAAAAAAAAAATTTTTTTTAATTTTTATGACGTATTAAAAAAAAAATACTTACTAGATCTCGTTCGAACCAATTTTCGGTGGAAGTTTGCATGGCAATGTATATCATATATTTTTTTTAGATTTTTCATTCTGTTATTTTAGAAGTTACGGGGGGGGGGGGGGGACACACTTTTTACCACTTTGGAAGTGTCTCTCGCGCAAACTATTCAGTTTAGAAAGAAATGATATTAGAAACCTCAATATCATTTTTAAAGACCTATCCATAGATACCCCACACGTATGGGTTTGATGAAAAAAGATTTTTTGAGTTTCAGTTCTAACTTCTAAGTATGGGGAACCCCCAACATTTATTGTTTTTTTTCTATTTTTGTGTAAACATCATAATGCGGTTCATAGAATACATCTACTTACCAAGTTTGAACTGTATAGCTTTTATAGTTTCGGAAAAAAGTGGCTGTGACAGAATCGGACAGACAGACGGACATGACGAATCTATAAGGGTTCCGTTTTTTGCCATTTGGCTACGGAACCCTAAAAAGGGCTTAACAGACCCACATTGGGACCAATTTACCTGAATAGCGACCCACAAATGCTAGATTCTTGCAACTAGGCTTGGCGAAAGAAAAATGATGGACCAGCGTACACCTCTGCAAGGAGCTATTGTCTTGCAAGTGCAAAGAACGCTGTACAGGGTGTGGGGGAGTAAAACACGGATTTAAATACACTATGCTTTGCGCATGCGAAGGTGCATGCTCTGGGACAAAATAATACGTAAAAAAATAAATATTTTTGTTTAATTAGTGTGTAACTTTAAATAGCTAGATCCGGAGTAAATTACAATAAAACGATCTCAGTATTCTTAATTTTGATAATAATACTTTTATCGAAAATATTACTTTACTATAAATATCGTTCAGCAAGTTACCTTTACTTAAACATCATTTGCCTTGCAAATTGTATTGAAACAGCCATCCGACTCTTGGTGGTGTCATCCGATATGGAACAAAAATAGTGTAATTTGCTTGTTTATAAACCGATTTTCAAAATTTTAATGGAATTTTATAGCTTATTAATGTAGCATTCATATCTTGATACAATGTCTTCCTGTAAAGTTACTAGTAAAGTTGATGAAAACAAAAAACGGATGTTTTTTCGGGAAAATTTAAATAAAACTTAAAATTTCTCGCAAACTATGGTATTTACAAGGTCAAATGTATAAACGATATTGTAGCGCATTTAATTTTGCTTTTTATGACACCCCACACAAGCTTACATGTGATATACTTGCTGTGGTATACGCAATATTCTGAACACGGCATCGGCCATTTTGATGACGTCATAACTGGTGACTTAACCACGTTAGAAACTGTCTCCCGATGGTTTTTTAGTCAGAATAACATGCTTAACAACATACTAAAATATGATGCTGGTCTCATCAAAGGCACCTTTTAGGCCCTATATGACCATAAGGGAAGCGACTTCATACCTACTCGTATAACATTTTTTTATACAATCAAACATATTCGAATAAGTAGTCGATAAAGCAGTCAAACACCGATAGATTATTAATATGTTGTAACATGACATCACTATTTTTGATCTCACATTGACAATTTACGCACAAACTTGCATTTCATTTTTGGTCGCACTTTTGAAGTTTGACAGTCGTTCTTGATATCCTATTTCTATGTATCCGGATCCGAAAAATTGTCGGATATTGCAAACCCTAGCTGCGCGCTGCGCTATCTCCCCGCCCCGCGCGCCCCGCGCCGCGTGCTGCCAACCACCTTCGCTTGCAGTTCGTTGCGATTAATTCTATTTACTTTTTGACAAACTTCCGGTAAAAAAAATCTATTTTTTATTTAGTGCAAATGTAGTGTCTTTCGATAAGTACCGTTTTTAAAATTTTCACGTCTCTCTTAATTTCCCCCGAAGCACAATGTACAAAATAATTAAAAATACATGTTCCATAATTTGCCCAGGCGTGCAAAGTTAACTGAATGTTTATAATGCTTTAAAAAGCTTAACTTGAGATTGCACCAACCGACTGACTTATCCTCGAGCCGCAATCGAAAAAAAAATTTTTTTTAGGGTATCATACATTGCACATCTTTTTAATTAAGATATACTATACACCAAGGTGTCCTCTATACACTACTTAGCTTGAACCTAATAGCTTTTAATTTACTCCAAAATTACGGCACTTTATAGTTTATACCTAAAATTTAACGGTCTTCCGTACATAATAGAAACGGTGCAACTCGGGGGAAACAATCTAGTTGCGCCATCTAACAAATCCAAAAAAAGCACGACTACACGACTTACTTCCATACTTTTTCTTAACTTGACTATACTAGTATGTTTACTGTATGCATAGCTTGTGCACTATCAGCATTCCGCGCGCCTACGGAGACTCCAACACATGGCTCGCTCTTTAGTTGTCCCGGTCTTTCTTATTTCATCATTAGGTGTCGCATCTTTTTCGAACATTGTTGATCACTTTTCCGATTTGGTAACATTTTTTCTTGTTAAAAACCAGATATGTTTCAAGTTAAATGTATAAATTTAAAAATAAATCCGACGAAATATAATTTCATTCCGGTGCTAAATATTATTACAGTACATATGGTACTACTTTTGCGCACGCGTGCGGGAATGAGCACTTTCCATGCATATGTCGAAACTTTAAAGAGCCATATGTACTGTAAAACGATGTATGATACACGTGCGAATAGGTAATTTGCAACTCGTGTCGATTTAAAACACTCCCTTCGGTCGTGTTTTAATTTACCAACAGTCGTTCTAAATTTCCTACTTTCCGCACCTAACTATTAAATAATGTTTGCACAAAGTAATTATGCAACCTTACGCATGATCTAGACTGCAAAATCAGGAGCATATTTATTGTCGAAACATAAAATAGTGCTGTTTTTTATCTAAAAATAATTATTTCACCATCGGGGAGATTCTGTGTTACATGGTATCACTCGCCTACACGCACCCTTTCAAACCATTCGCCATTGCAGTGTCACAGTTTGTCATAAGTCAAATTCTCTCTGTCAATCTGAACTCTATGGCTGTTATAAGCCCATACATAGCATTTGTCAACCTTCGGGTACGGAAGTCTAAAAAAACCCTTAGAAATATAATAGTAGTTTATGTGACTGCTACATAATAAAAGGCATTAAAACACACTAGTGTGGGTTTAAGAAACGAACGAAGTGAGTTTCTTAAAAAGATCACACGAGTGTTTGAATGCCTAATTATGTACAGTTACATACACTATTTTATCTACACACATATTATAAACTTTCTATGAAATATTCACTAACCCAAATTACAGCCTCGGTTAGGGCATCGTTGCCAAATCGAATCGGAACTCGCGGATATGTGGTGGCGTCACCCAAATATTTTTATCGCTTATTTTACACGAAATTTTTGCTATTGTTACCTTAAAAACAACAAAACATATTCATTTTATACTTTAATTAAAAGATAAACTGTACGTAAAATGTCGGTAAATGAAAACTTTTTTCACGCCTGTAGTTTTTTTTTCATTCAGAGACAAACTAGAGTCGGGGGCCTATTTCCGCATCATTCGATACAAACTAACATGATTGTATGCAACTTAGATAACAAAATTGTATGCAACTGCAAAAAGGCATCTCGACTGATATTAGAATAGAGGTCAAATCGAATTGCTTTTTCTTCAGAGAGGTTCCAAATTTAAATGCATAACCAAATCGATTTTTATGTAGTTATGAAAATATAACTACATTATCACAGATAAGAAGTTAGTTTACCATAATGTTGGCCATTATTTACGGATTGTGAAGGCATCATAGAGGGTTTATGATATGTGTGTAGATAAACTTACCTAATACGTGTATACACTCGAACAATAATGTATGCATATTAGTAATAGTTTATGTGACTGCCATAATGAAAGGCATTAAAATACTACGAGTGTGGGTTATTCGAAACGAGTTCAAAGCAAGTTTCATAAAAACATACTTCGAGTGTTTTAATGCCTAATCATTATGTACAGTACAAAAATTGCTTTTCATCACGCTTGCTCGAAAAGATCTTATTTCATGCTGGTGTACTAAAGGACTAAAAGGACATACGCTTATATTGTTCCGGCGGGAGTTATGGATTGTGAAAAAAACCTTCATACGAACCATGTAGGTTTTAAAATACTGACGTTGTAAATTTAGCATTTTTGTCAATGTTTGAAAAGATTTAATTTAATTAATTTAATAGCCGTTTAAAATATTATTACACAATTTTCAATCGTGGCTGAATGCCAGATAGGTCTATGCGGTCGATGCTTTACCTGTCAAACATTGACAATATGGCGGACGAATGTTTGAAATGTCACCGTATTTAAGAATTATTTCGCTTCAAATTTAGTTTTTTCTTCGCATGTGTGATGAAATACATTGTATGTAATTCCAGGGGTAAAATTATTGCAAACTCGGGTTTTGATTCCGGGTAAATGAATACCCTCGTGTCCAGTATTTCACTTAGTCGTTGCACAATGTACTATTATCTCTACACATATATTATGATGTGTTATGTGTTCAGGAACCACATACGAGTATTACAACATTTACAACCGCCATGCCACAAGGCATTTGATAACACTGTTTGCAATTCGCATTTAATGTAGAATAAAACGACATCTCGACTGATACTAGATTGAATCAAATTTCTTTGTTTTTTAGACATGTTCAAAATATGAATGTCATTATTAAACCTATATGGATGCTATGACACAATAAATTAAAATCATAAATAAATTGTATAAATTGTTTGTAGAGTCTGATCAGACGGCGATGTAGGGATGCAACTAAGTAATTATTTTTCAGGAGTTAATAATTTATTCAATGAATTCAGTCGCTTATTATACAAAATAAAACGTAATAATTTCAACTGAATGTAAAGTAGTATTGTTGAGAATAAATGAAAATGAAATTTAGTGTAAAAACACGATTTTTTCCTTGCTTCATGTTATCTTGTCTCGCAGCGTATATTTGTAGACATTTGGATGGAGGCAGCAGTAGCGTTAAGGTGACACTCAGATATCAACTGCAGCAGCACTGTTGCAGCGTTACTGCTAATGTTGCTGCCCTTAGAGCGTTCGATCAGTGTCTATGTGCGCGCGAACGACTATAGTGAGATTTTTCTAACATCACATATTTGACACATGACAGCACCCATATAATGTAAATGTGTATGATCCATTCACATAATTAAAAACAAAACCACGCAATTATAATATGTCTTTCGTTACCACTTAAACTACACTCACTTTTTGAATGTAATTATGCTTATAGTTATTTTTTTCACATCGTATATCTGAAGTATTTAACAATAATAAATCACTGCACAAACGTTTACGTCCTAAGGGTCTTTTTTTTTTAAACCAGCGTTGTGGTCAAATCATTTTTTTCGATTCGGGTAACATATTCGTAAGTTAAAGATAATCGATAAAATCGATATATTTATAACCTACAGAAAATACAAAAATAAGGTATTATAACTAAGAAAACATTAACTTAAACAAATACTTTTAAAAATCCATTATAATAATAGATCTTTACCGTACGATTTGCAAAAAATGTCGATTTCTGAGCGGATCAAATTTGACGTCAAAATCATTCGTTTGTCAAATGTCAAATGCGCAGTCTGTCGAAGTTTCTCCGCCTTACTGTGCGCATATTCCGTTTCTTTTCGTATTTTTCACCTGGCTTTATTTTTGGATTCTTCTCTTTCACATCTTTTTTTACCTTGGCTCGTATTTTTGGACTTTGACTTTGCTTGTATTTGAATTAAGTTGACTTTGGATCTAAAAATGCCTGATTTTGCTAATACTAAGTAGTCACTAGCAGTATAATTTGCATGTATGACTGCTGTGCAGGTGCCTTATATTGATTTTTTATATAGGTAATCGATCTCACAAATCGTAACTGTAATCGATCCGATTGCTGGATTTGACATATTATGTTGTCTTAGCCACATCACTTCAAACATCAAATGTCATATGTCAAATATGTGATGTTAGAAAAATCTCACTATAGTATTTATGTAGACGCATCAATGTGCGTGAGCGTGACATAAACATGCCATGGTACAAGAAAAAGTTATTATGAACTCAAGTTGACAAGCATATTTAAGGTGGTTCGATTTTCATACAAAAACCAATCGATATTTATTAATTAATTACACAATATTATTACATAAATAGTTGCGCATCTATCTACTTTCGAATATTCATTTGCGCTAAATTAATAGAAAAACTTTGTTTCATACAGAAATCATGCAATAATCAACGTTATATTTTTATAAATTTTACTCATGTGTGTGTGACAAATGTCGTGTACAAATACATTGCGGCGTTGCCACTCCATGCCTCGCACGACCATCGGCGCGACGTTGCGATGTTTGACGCGTTTTTAGCTGACTCTGTCGACACTGACACTCAGTGTGACCAGGCGTACGATAATTGTCGTACATGTACGATAATTTGGGCCCCGGTATGACGTAATGTTCCAAAGGGCATTATCGTACACTAAAGTACTATAATTTCAGCCCTTGGATGATGCCACCTTAAAAGTCTAGTAATTTGAAGCAAAATATGACACTTTCTCTCAGAAATAGGCTAAAATTACTATCTTTTGGGTGTTCGGCTCCTTGGTGTAAGTTTAAAGTTTAAAATGTCACAATTTCCTGTATACCGTTTGAGTCTATCCCAAAAATACACAAATATAAACAGATTTTTTGCGCAATTTAGACGAAAATTGTCTTTTTTTTATTATTAATTGGAAATTTAAGCTTATTTTGCTAGACATTTTTAGGGGCTGCCTTTTTGATTGGCGTACGATATTTTTTTCAACGGTACAATAATATTGACACTCAAGTACGATAATTCTCTTCCGCTCACCTGGCAACACTGCTGAAACTTGACAGGACCTGGGGGCCTACCGCGAAAACCTAAATTCGCAAATTGCGGGGATCTTTCTCTTTTACTCTCACTAAGACGTAATTAGAGTGACAGAGAAAAATGCCCGAAATTGACGAATTTCGATTTTCCCGGTAGCCGCGCTGGTGCTTGAGGTACTTGATAGGAAACAACGCTGCCGCATGTTCTGAATTGTGATTTTATGTGTTTTTGGATTGAAAATGCAACGTCTAAATCAAGTTACAAAAATCATCGATATTCTGGTCCGCGAAAAACCAGGAAAAGTGTAACTGTAATTGGAGTCTACAAAAATGACCTAGAAACTAGTTCACTTTTATAAAACTCAATTTTGCCCAAGATTGTACTTAGGCGAATACCTAAGGGAGCTAAGTGTATTGATCTTGAATAATTAGTTGGCTAATACATATATGACTCCAACATGATATGGACATTTACATCATAACTATTATACCTAGTTGGTTACTAAGTTCTGTTACTCGATTTCTTTCTTTCTTCCTAGCGTTGTCCCAGCATATTGCCACGGCTCAATGGAGCTTGGGGTCCGCTTTGACAACTAATCCCAAGATTTGGCGTAGGCACTAGTTTTTACAAAAGCCACTGCCATCTGACCTTCCAACCCAGAGGGTAAAACTAAGCCTTGTTGGGATTAGTCCAGTTTCCTCACGATGTTTTCCTTCACTGAAAAGCGACTGGTAAATATCAAATGATATCTGTTCTGAAGTTCTGTTACTCGATTTGCAACCTCTTTATTTCCGTTAAAACAAATGCTACCGAAACAATAAAAAATGACATAATGTGGTGGATTTGTGAGCTATAATTATATACCGCACATAACGCTTATCTCGTCGTATCTATAATGAATTGGAGCCTAAAAGAGAATCGTATTCCAATTTTTTGAAACGCTTGTATTACTTTCTATATTAATTAAAAGTTGCCTTAAAATTCAGCTTTTATACTAAAAACGGCTTTAAATATGTTAAATTAACAAAATATATTTTGACAGATGCTTTCGCGCCCAAAACGCTCTTGCGCCCAAAACACGTAGAAGATACGAACTGTCAACTGATATTTGTCATTTGTTGTTAATCGCCTAACTGTCAACAGTGTCAATTCGAGAGTTGTGACGTCATCAGAATCTTCAATGACGTTTCGAGTTTGGTCACGTGACGTGTGCCAAAAGATATTTTAAATTCAATATTTACAAAAATATGGTCATTACAGGTCCCCTAAAAGTAGTTTAACATGTTCTTATAATCCAAAAGAATTTATTGGGATACAATTATGCCCTAAGATTTGTAGATGGAAACAACTTATTGCGTTGCATAAATGTGGGCACCCGCCAAACATGATTTTGGGTGTGTCATACTCAGGGCTAACACAGATTCATTTCTGTGAAAAAGGTGTGAAAACCGGAAACTGGAAACCGTTCTCGAACCAATAGTGAAGCCCTTAAGCCACACCCTATTTCAAAACCAGCCATGGATCTTTGAACAGGACTCAGCTCCTGCACATAAGGCAAAAACAACTCAAGCCTGGTTTCGAAGGAACAAAATTGACTTTATTGCCCACGAAGACTGGCCGTCCTCCAGCCCGGACCTTAACCCCCTGGATTATGCCATATAGCAGGTTATTGAGGAGAAAGCCTGTGCTAAACCCCACACAAATCTTAACTACCTCAAGCGGGCCATAGTTAAGACAGTGACGGAATTAGACATGACAATCGTGCGTGCCGCTATTGATGACTGGCCTCGTCGTTTGAGGGCCTGTGTCAAAGCCAGAGGAGGCGATTTTGAATGATATTGTCATATGTAATTCCTGATTTTGTGTACTTCATTTTAATATATACTTTTTTAAACTTTCGTTGGTATATTTTATGTAGATAAAGATTATTGCAGTAACAGAATTTAATAACCAACTAGGTAGAAAACAATGCAATACATAAACACATAAATTGGATATGATGTGATCCGTTGAATGAAATTGACAATAAATAAAATAAATAAATAATTTTCTGTCTCTAGGCATTGTGTGAAACTTCTAGTTGTGTCAAAATATCGGGAAATCAATAATATAAACAAACATGGTAAATAAGTATCTCATTTCTTTTTATAATGGTTATAAATAGAAGGCCATGCAATTTTGTAACTCACTGTAATTTAATTAAATGTATCGTAAAAAATAGTACCTACTTTTTTAAAGGCTGGGCAGTAAGGGATTGCTTAGAACAAAACAGCGTTTTTTTTTTGAAAAAAAATACCGGAAAATCAGACTTACAAATTTGGACTTTCTTAGGTTCATTCTACTTAGAATCTTCTCCACCCTAGCATTAAAAAAAGATATCCTAAAATATCCATACCATTACGTCACATTTTAGTGTGAAAGAAATTTCAATGTAAAACTAAAATTTCAATACAAATTTTCGGGTTTTTTTAGCACGAGGATTGATTATGCTATTGATTCTAAGTTGGAAGAACCCAAAAATATCATGATGTGTGAGAATCAGATTTTTAATATTTTTATGGAAAACGCTCATATTTCTCATAAAATAATTTATTAATAATAGGTACTTGATAATACTGATAAAAAAAATAATTTTAATGAGTCTCGAACCCACATCCTCTTGCATGTATTTCCACGTACATACCGCAACGCTATTGAAGCCTACTCACGCTGTGCCAAATTGTCTACTACAAGGAACCGAGTACGACTGTTTGAATGTGTGAGTGATACTTAGAAATAAAGTCAAGAAACATTCTGTCGACATTAAGGGGTAGTTTTTGTACAATGAAGTATTCAATGTTTGTTTTAATAGTTCAATATTTATTTAAAGAGTGCGCTAAACATAATTTACAGTATAGAAATACCAAGACTACTCCACAAAAAAATTAAAACTCAAAATTTGCAATTGTGGCACCATCTAGTGAGGTTTAAGCTTTGGGTAACCTAGTCGAACCACCTTAAGTGGCTCAAATGGCACAATAAAAATATACTGGAATTTGAACTATCCCCGCCGATAAACAAAATCACGGGATGAGCATTACTTGATTTCGGATATAACAAGCGATAAAAAAGCATTTTCTATTTGTTTTAGTTAAATTGACATCACGGTTACCGTGGATAAATAAGCCGACAACACCGCAGGCAATCGATTTCAGCAATAGTTTTCACGGCGCTAACCGACCTGCAAACAAAGCACAGCAGGAGCTCACACTGAATCAGAATCAGAATATTTTTTATTTGTGAAAACATACAGTACTTACTGTAAAGGTGTTAAATTCTGTACAGGTGGTGCACACCTCGTGCCTTGTTCCACGTTTTTCGTCGGTTACTGACCCGCGTCAAAGGAAGCGTGAAGCGCGAACTCATGCAAGACTCCACACACTATTAGCAAATACCTAGGGACTCCGTGCACACTAAAGGAGGCAGTTAGCAACCTGAAAGCTTTGCTAGGCTTCGTAGGAGGAGCTGGGGCGGTTACAGTAGCGCTACCTCCATTTCACGCAAAATAGGCAAAATGGTTGTCGATTTGTGGAAAATGCCCAGAATCACTAACTATCTAAATTTTTGCGGCTTAGTTTTGTGATTTTACAACAAAACATAAGTTCTGTGAGCGTACTTATGTCAACTTCGCCATAATTTCGCTCCGCGAAGTGGCGCCATAATTCACGCGCATAGTCTGGAGTCTGGACAGCTCGCGTAGCCAACGTGCATATCGTTCGCTACGGATCGTGAACGATATGCACGTTGGCTACGCGGGCAGTAGTGCCCATAGAAAATAGAAAATCTAGTGGTGTTTTTAACTTTGGAAACCCGAGCGTGTTTGTCATTAAAATTCATCATCATCATCATTGGCCTTTGAGTCTATTACAGACTATTCAAACAGTGTCAGGTAGGGCGGCAGCGCTTTTCATGGCTGTGTAGGCCAATACGGGAGCGGCAAACAAGCCAAGCAGGTGTAGTGTGTCCGTGGCGAACAGGTGTCGGGCTGATGACGCTTGGCTCGCTTACTTGCCAGAGTCTTAAACCAAGCCTCATCATGGATTTTACGTCCGTCGAACACCAGTTTGCGCCATTTATCTCTGTCCTCGGCAAGCTCCTCCCATTTATGAGCAGGGATGTTGAAAGCGTGCATGTCTCGCTTGGCGCAGTCATTATGCCGTAACATAGGCCGACCGACGCTTCTCTTGGCATCAGCTATGGCGCCAAGTAAAACACGCCGCGGCTAATTTTGCTTATTTCTAACTAAACGGCTTAATCGAATTTTTAAACTAAATAAATTATTTTAACAGGTTCTACATATACAACATAGCTTTTGTTAATCAGTTAATATTGTTTTAACAAATCAATAACTTTTTCACATTTCGTGCGTATGCAGCTTGAAAAAGCCGTAGTCGTCAGTCGTGTGCCAGCTTTGAGACGAGGAGGCTGTGTCGCTCGTCGCTCCGTGCCTTCCTTGCACTATGAATGCTTGTGCATAGCCCAAGTACTATAATATCGGAGTAATTGTGGCCAAAGAATAAATAACTGCAGAGCGCTGATTTGGTTGTGACGCGCTTTAGCGCGCGCAACACGGTGTTTTGCGGCCTATTATTACGAAAGTCATTACATTACTTTCGTAATAATACCCCACGTATGTTTGACAACTTTTTTCTAACAGAGATATTATGTCATTCAAGTTTTACGTTTTGAATAATGTTCCTTTTCTAAACAGTAATTCTAAATAATTGATTTAACATCATCATCAATCAAACACATAATTGGTTAAATAAGAGGTACACAAATGTTTTATTTCTAACAAAATACACATTTTGGTAAATAAGATCACTCGCCAGGAAACCTGCTAACCTAAAAAATAAACGATATTACGTAACGTAGACTAGTGTTAAAGTAAATGATAAATAAATGTAATTAAGATCTATCAGCATGTTGTACAATATGGCCATTTGTCATCAGTCTAAGCGGCAGACTAGAATCTTTTGGTATACTGCTCCGATTTCACATCTATATCAGTGGTCACCAGATGGCGGACCGCCGACCTATTTTGTGCACAGTGCGCGTTCTAGGGTTTAGGTTTAGTTTAGGTTCTAGGGTGTGAAGATGAACACCCTGCCGACGGCGGGCGGCGGTTCGATATTTAAATGTTACATTTCTAAATAAAATGTCTATAAACATTTTACGTGACAGTTACTCCATAAAATAAAAATGTAGGTACTTACTGTCATAAGGACACGGCACGGCCATAGAGTAAATATATTATAACGATATTGTGTTAAGAGAATTCATTAGTGGTAATTTTCCGTAAAAACGTTCGACATTTTCCTCTCTGGATTTTTTTAAATATGATTCCCATTCGCCGCCGCGAAGTGGTCGCGTTCAGTTTTATGATATGGCCGTATAGTACAGCTGCGTTCTTGGCCAACAAAAAAAAGTTTCGCCGGAAGATCAGCGCTGACCTTTGGGTTAGCATTATGCCGAGGCAGGACCATTTAGTGGTACACAACCTAGGTTTTAATGTTTAAAATTTCCCTATTGTAATTAACTTGTGTATTTTATAGTTTATCAAGAATAAATGATTCAGATTCTATTTCTGACTTACACTCTCGCCGCCCGTTTTAATATATAAGTCAATAAAAAAACCGGCCAAATGTTTTTTAAGTTGTTTTTTCATCTATTGGTAAAGAACTATTTTGTGTATTTTTTTAAATATTAGACTCGGTAGTTACGGAGATAGAGAGGAGGGGGATTCTGCTTTGGCTATTTTCTTAAATTTTAAACTATGAACCCTTTTATTTAATATATTACACGGATATAGTTTGCTAATCTTGTCTGTTTTCATTTTCTCATTTATTCTCCAAAAGCCAAAAATTGGCCCTATGTTAGAATAGTACATTACGATACAAGTGCGAAAAATAGGAAATTCGAAACGAGTGGCGATAAATTAAAACACAACCGAAGGGAGTGTTTTAAATCGACACGAGTTGCGAATTACCTATTCGCACATGTATCGTACAACGTTTTACAGTACATATGGCCCTTTAAATGTTCGACACAGTAACGTAATATGCTAATTTTCGCACTAGTGCGGTAAAGTAGTACCATATGTACTGTAATAGTTATTTGTACAACAAGAAAGCAAAGTCTGATATTTCTTCGAGTGCTTATTTTGAGTCCCGTGCAAGCCAAGGATTCTATAATAGATTCACCAGCGTAGCGAATGAATCTTATTTAGAATCTTGAGCGTAGTAAGGGACTCAAAAGCGCACGAGATGTAAATAACTTTATCTCGTGTAGTACACAAAAAAATTCACGACAGCAGTGTGAACATATTTGAAAGGTAAAAATACAACCTGAAAAATGTTAATCCGTCTTCATCACTATTTCACTCATGTTTTCTTAAGGTATTCTAACAATTAACTTTAATTACCGCAATAAAACAAAACGAAAGAAATTTCAATAAAGTAATACGGAAGTAATGAAGTAACGAACATCAATTGACAGTACTATTGACAATTTTTATTTAAAAAAGTTTGTAAGATACGGTCCGAATTGCGGATACAACTATGTGTCAACTATATAGTAGAGATCGTTAAAAGTAGAATTATTTACTTTGCTTAATTAAACTTTTATTTCATTCATTCCTTATTACGATTGAGGACTCGTAGGGTGTTTTGGAATGATGCGGCCTGACTTATTTCGGGGGTCTAATATAAACCGTCAATATACTGTTGAATTACGTATTATGCACTTATTTTTGTCTTTTACAAAGACAATAAAATCCAAATATTTCGAACTTGTATTAGGCCCCGCTCGTTGAAATGACATTCGAATATAAAGGTCACTTGAATGATATTTTGTCTCACTCAGTGAGCAAAATGCGATTTTGTTCACTGTAACAGCAAATTACCCCTGTTTCAGCTGCTGACGTGAAAATGAATTTATTTACGTTAGATGTCCGTCTTCTGGTCACAGACTAACCTACATATGTGCAACAAATTTCAACTTAATTAGTGCAGTAGTGTCGGTGCATATAGGCTGTGTCAGACAGACAGGCAGGCGCACGATTAATCCTATAAGTGTTACGATTTTTTTTCCTTTTGAGGCACGGAACCCTAAAAACTACCTTAAGTCAACTGCACTGTGCAGCATACCCCGCCGGGTTACTTTTCTTCTTCTTAATCTTAAGGGCACAGTTGACACGAGAGTCGATGTAGTGTAGAGTTTTTAACGTCCAAAAACCTATCTATTGCTGGTCATCAATAATGTACAGCATTCATACAGGATAAAGGCACAAATTGACCGATTGGAATGATTAAAGATGTCACTGTTCAAGATTATGTTTAGTTATTGTGAAGAATAAAACGTAATAGTATTTTACTTTTGGAGATTTTGATTATACTGTAAGGGTTCTTTTGCCAGTAATTATTATATTGCCCCTTCTGTCCCAATAGTCAGTATCCGCCATCGCAGTTTAGTGGCTGACTAGTGAATTCTGATTTCTGAGTACCGCGATCTCAATTTAAAGTGGACAGTCAAATTCAATAATTTACAGAATAGCTGACTACTGGATGTTTAAGTTTTAATCAAATAAATTAATGATAATGTACGTATGTAAATTTTTAAAGATAGTTTTCTATTACCATCTAATAAATAAAAACTAACGCTAAAATGTAGCGGTCTAAATACATTTACGTACATATGTACACATCCAAGCAACCGCCCTTTATCGTCCAAAGACGAACGTAACCGTCGTGTGCGATACTCAAGTACTGGGCGAATATTTTTATTTATCGATGGAAAATATAATGCGCTGCAGAAAGCTTGATGACATGATGGCTTTATTGTAGTCCTTAATTCAATTCGGTCTGCGAAGAGCGGGAGATGTAGTGATAACGTGCTTAGTCGTTTCATCGGAGAACAGCCGTAAGAGTCGTTAGGTGGTAATTTTGTCGGGATAATAGCCTCGAAGCCTTCGTGGCTGCCGGCTTGTGTACCGGAAATTGTTGCTGAAAGAAAACGGAGTCTGAAAACTGCGTTATTACAATTTTCTACTCATACGTCGTTACCGGGCCGACATATAAATTTAAGCCTTACTTAAAATATTGTTTCACGACGACAATATAATTATAAGTATGGTCAACAATATTATATATTACATTGTTAAAAATTCTTTTAAATACTTTTCTTACTATACTTATATTTAATTGCGTGAAAACTTTTAAATACTTTTCTAATTTCATGTTCACTATTAGTCTACATATCATCAAAATATCTTCACAAAGTCTGTTGAGTTGGCGCTGTCAACTCCATTCGTGACTATCAAACACAAACGTGGTTGTGTTGCGCCTAATAATACATTTATAATTTTATAGTATATACGAGTACGCAGAAATGTGAGGCATATATGAAGACATATATAGCATAAAGATTGGTTGCAATAAATATCTGATAAGTGAAAATAGTACATATCAATTCAAGTGTGCAAAGTGTGTCATTATTTACGAGCCCCGAGGTGTCTTTTATGAGCCGTAGGCGAATATGCACACATTCTTTGAACGACGTTTTTTTTTCGAAATTTCACAATAAAATAAATATTGGTATAATAGGTTACGTGAGTAGGTATTACACTACAGACGTTACAGTTACGGATTTGCCCTTGAACTTGAATGATATCGTAAATTCAGCGATTCTATAAGTTAATCACAACAACTCATTTCATACAAAAACACCCTCACAGTTACAATTTAAGTTGAATTATATTGATACAACTTTTAAAGTAAAAATACTGAAAATAGTGGGCGCCGGTTTTACTTTTTTTTCCGTTAACGACATCAGCCAACATGGCAATGATAGTTTCATTCGGTCAATAAAATAAAATAAAAATTAGTGAAAAATAGTATTATATAACATTTTATTTTTATAATAACAAATAAAATTTAATTTTTATCGTGTAATAAAAGTTTCTGAACGCAATATACGTGTAATAGCGAAATAAAAAATACATAAAGTTTTTGGACATCTTTCTGTAGACGTATGGATTATGGTCAAAAATAAATCAGAAAAGTTGGAAAAGTAAAAAGCACTAGTTCGCAAAAAGCAACTTTGCGAACGCGTACTACTACGTAAAGTAGCACTTATTAAGCAACTGTATTAAAAAAATATATTTATAAAAAGGCTTCTGACCCGGAGGTTTAATCGCCCCAGTCTTTGTATCATATCACCTATACATGAGTCAATTGAAACATTTATGGGGGCATCTTTGTAAAACGCGTATTAATAATATGGTAGTTTTTTTTTGTCACTCGCGCTACATGTTTCGGAGAGCTTAGGTCTCCTCCTCAAGCACTAAGGGCCTACGCTAGCTGGCGCGGGTGCACGGACCGGACGAGCGAAGCGGACGCGTGCGGCGGATTTCACCTACAAATAGCACCCGCGTGCGTGCGCGCGCGGCGGGCGTCCGCGTCTGCTAGCGTAGGCCCTAACAGTGCGAGCAGCGTTCACGACGGCCGTGAATCGCGTACTACTCCGTGCCGCGTCGCACGCTGCGCG
This sequence comes from Cydia pomonella, assembly GCF_033807575.1. Taxonomy (NCBI): domain Eukaryota; kingdom Metazoa; phylum Arthropoda; class Insecta; order Lepidoptera; family Tortricidae; genus Cydia; species Cydia pomonella. The sequence continues at coordinate 11,850,080 of NC_084703.1, read as the reverse complement.
CGCGCTGAGAGAACCGGTTGGGGGTGATCTTGCTTGAACGCTGCTCGCACTGTTAGTGCTTGAGAAAGGAGACCTAAGCTCTCCGAAACATGTTACGCGAGTAACTAAAAATATGTGCGTGTAATCCGTAGATTTTTTTTAAATTTCGATATATGGTATCGATATTCGACAGTTTAAATTCGATGATATGGTAGTTATCTTATTTAGTCATAGTTTTATATTTTTTATACCTATAGCTAAATATTATTTGAAATATGAGAGTGGCGTCAAAAACGTTCCTATTGACCCCAGTTTCCCTTATTACTAAAGAAACTGTTAATCGTTCTCAGCCAAGCCAAGACGGAGGTTAACTTATTGAAATAATAGAAAAAAAACAATGTAGATATGAGTTTAGTTTATCGTAAATTTATGTTTCGGGGGTTCAGGACGTTTTTATTTTATGGAATTCTAAGAAAACTGTAGCAGTAAACGTTAATAAACGATAAATTGAATACCGTTGCAACCGAAATCGGGCATGAATACGAAGAGAAAAAGCAGCTCGAAATTTCGCCCTATATTGCCAAGATCGATATTCATCCCTAAGCGCCCGTTAGTGCTACGACATTGACATGGAAATTTTATGGAGATGGCCAATCACTTTATTCTATTTTCACACACGATCTCTCAAACCGATATGGATTGTGTTATTTTTTAAACTTACTTTTTTTAACTTCAGCGTATAGCGTATTTAAGGAAACTTAATGGCATAGTTAATTTGCAGAATTTTTTATCATTGTGTTATTTTTTTTAATACAAAATAAGTAAATGCTTCATCTACCTGTATATCTGTCTCTATCTTTTGTAAATCAAGCATAATGAAAACTGGAATATGTCAATGACATTTCGAACATCGAGACGCCCAGGCTGCGTAGACAAGATGCCAATCGTTCACGCTCCGTAGCGTAGCGTAGTTATCTCTCTCTATCACTCTTTCTTATTAATGTGGCAGAGACAGTTGCGTTTCGTTCGCTACGGAGCGTTAACGATTGACATCTTGTCTACGCACTCAGATACCTACTAAGGGAAATTTTCTTCCTGCGTTATTTCAAATATAACCGATGTTAAAACTGAAGAACAACTAACTCAAAATATCAGTTCTACTATTCATTTTAGTGCATCCTAATAGTATTTTTCAAACTTGATGGGTAGCGTGACACATGCCACTTTCATGTAATTTATAACCTAAAAACGCCAAATCTTGCAAAACTTTATTGAGTCAGCCTACCCATAGAGTTTGAAAAATACTATAATCGTTTTGAAATCTGGTGAATTATTTTATTTTATTTGAAAGGCACACTAAACAGACAACATTCATTATAGAAAGGTAGGTATTACACGTCACGTGTTTTCTTGTGCATAGTAGGTTCTGCCATCTTGTGGGCTCCATCGGAACAATAAACATCACATTTACGCCTCGCGCCAAAAATCTGACGGCTCCTGTGCTGCCTCCTACAGTTCATGCACGCTCCGTATAGCGGGGTCTACAAATCACTTTGATTTTGATATCGATCGCTTCAGCATTTTTTTTTGTTTTGCAATTTTAGAAAAAAAGGTAAACCTAAAAAAACCTAGTTTTTATTGTGTCAATAATATACTAAGAAGAAATGAGAAGAAAATGTTAAGAAGTGACCCCGCCTCCGCTCGCACGTCTGTCACCACCGCGAGCTGCGGGCCGACATTTCCTCCCACTCCTCCATACAAAATTTTCTCCGTTGACGACGTAACGACGGTCGACGCCGGTGAAACGCGTGAACCGAGAAAATATTTTCGAGAACTTAAAAATCGCGTACTTTAATTTCGTCCACCACTAGCTTTATTAGCTACTATTTAATGCAAGTCGCAAGTAGCACCAAGAAGTTTTAAATTTTAGATTTTTACACTTATGCCGAGGTCGTTATTATATGAAAAATGTTTATTGCCTTAGGGCTTAGAACAAAATCTTATTTTTATGTACCTAACAAAATATCCAAAGTACCTACTAAACTTAACAGAGTTCAAGTAAGATAACTTTTAAATAAGCATAACTTTTTTTTATAAGTATAATAATGACGAAATATTTGTTTAATCGAGTACGTAACAAATTTATAAAATCGGTTGCAGCAATCACATACAAACGTGATGGAGTTATGATAGTTCCGGTAATTTTGCGTCTAATTTCCTATCTGCTACCAAGTCATTTCTGATTTCCGATCGAGTTGTTACCTACGTACAAGTCGTGATTTTGACAGAATGGTTCCATGTTGCATTACATAACAGAATACGCATTGCAATTGGCCAACCATTCCCCAAAGACATGTTGCTGTGATATACTTATTTATATTTAGGTTTATCTGATCATTTTGTAGCCGAAAAATACTACATTTTATGGCATTTTTGGCGTAAACTGTGTGCACACGTACTATGAACGACGGTTTTTGATACATTTAGGCAAAAAACAAATATTGATTACAATACAATAAGACAAGTATTTTGCAGGATCTCGTTGTTAGTACACATGCTAATATAGTAACGTTCACACGACACGAGCATAATTTTTTTTTCTTTAACTTCTTGGGTTAGGTTGTTTATAAAGTAAATATAAAAAGCTTCACAAAACAATAAAAATATATATAAACACATTGTAAAAAACCTAACCTATGGTGCCGCGTGCCAGGGCCGCAGAGAGGAAGCGCCGGACTTTTCGTGTAGTGTCCAAGATCACTGCCTTCTTACTATTTTGTCGTAGTGTCGATTCAAATAATGTCAAGGTACTTTGTTGATAATATGTATAATTTACAGTATAAAAAACATGTCACTTTAATAAGCCATTTTGGTGGTCGTTTGAAGTCGAAATACAGAATCATCGAAATCAAAATGCAAATCGAATAATCTCAAAATAAAAGTTGCTATAAAGTTCACATTTTTTCCCACGTAGGGCACCAGGTGGCGATAAAGGAGTAGACCGCTGTGCGCTCCGGCAGGCAGTAGCCTAGGCTCTCCAATAGCGAGGGCGTCTTCACTACGGCCGTGTGGAAGTCCTGGAAGTTGATCACCCCGTCCAGGTCTACGTCCATCCTCTTCAACATTATATCGACGAACTCCTACAAAATCGAACTCGTAATTAAACGATATTCCTAGAATTCACGAGCTTCCACTAGGTTTTGTAATCTGGGTCCTAATCGACGGAAATCCATATAATTCCATACTATTATGTATGTTAATCCGGATTGCAAATCCTAACAACGTATGAGCGTAAAATCATTGACGTCATGACGTGGCGTGCATTTTATAACTGGTTGTATAAGTTCTAAAAACCAGAGAACGGAAATAAAACATGAAAGCATTCTGAACGCCCAATTATAGCCCAACGTAAACTACCCTAAGGTGGGCGGGGGTAACAAACTACTCGATTAGCAACTTCAGTTCGACCGATATGACAGTCAGTGATAGATGGCTAAATCGGTTTATAAAAACGTTTTTTTTTATAATTGAAAATGTCTTTATGTATCGTGAAGTGGTGCAGAAGTTATCCTGAACATTCCAAGGACAGTAGGATAACTTTTCACGTGTAAGTAAACAGTACCCCTAGTGTAAATAAATTCGATTTTGAAACGTGACGTACGCGTTTGCGTTTAGTCTCATTTTGTATTGGATTTAGAAAGAGCGCGCCAAGCGGGACGTTTTGGAAACTCAAAATCCTATACAAAATGAGACTTAACGCAAACGCGTTCGTCACGTTATGATGTCGATAAAATTTACACTAGGAGTACTGATAACTTCAGTAAAATTTGGAATAGAGCAGATGAAGTCACAGAGCACGTAGAGGTCACTCATAGGTCACTATTTCCTAAAAAAATACTTCCGTTGGAACTGAAAGTGGGGATAAGCGTTTATTGTCACTCAGTCTTTTCAAATATTTTTTTCCCGATTCGTGTAACCCTAAGAATTATGCTGGCTGTACCTGAAGTACCTGAACGTGCCTACGCTCTGCCATACAGATTCATAATAAAATGTATCTAGTCATAATAGTAGTTTATTTGGAAACGAGTATTTTAATGCCTAATTATGTACAGTTACATACACTATTTTATCTACACACATATTATAACCTTTCTATGATATATTCACTAACCCAAAATACAGCTAACGTTGGGGCATCGTTGCTCTCTTGGCGGAACTCGCGGATATGTGGTGCCGTCACCGAAATATTTTTATCGCTCATTTTACACGAAGTATTTGCCATAGTTACTTTAAAAACAACAAAACATATTCATTTTATACTTAAAACTTATAGTAAAAAAATAAACTGTACGTCAAATGGCGGTACGAGTAAGTAAATGAAAACATTTTTTACGCATATCACGCATTCGGAGTTTTTTTTTTTATTCTGAGACAAACTAGAGTCGGGGCCTATTTCCGTATCATTCGATATAAGATATAAACTAATCTGCGAGAGATGTCAAAATTGTATGCAATTGACATTTAATTTTGAACAAAAAGGCATCTCGACTGATATTAGAATAGAGGTCAAATCGAATTGCTTTTTTTTCAGAGATGTTCCAAATATTAATGTCATGTCATAACTAAATCGATTTTGATGTAGTTATGAAGCAATTACCACATTATCACAAATAAGAAATTTGTTGTAACAGTTTATCGTAATGTTGGCCATTATTTACGGATTTTGAAGGCATCATAGAGGGTTTATGATGTATATAGATAAAAATACTTTTTATAGCGGAATATGTTAACAGAACAATGAATATTATACTTATGTTGCGTTAGTCTCTAATTTCATAACAACATTTTAACTAGTTATTTTTTAAACTTAATATACGTGGATTATTTGACTAGTTCTTCAAACTATTATGGCTTAAACCTATCCCTGTTCACGTCATATTCTAATCAAAATATGAACCGTGAACTCTCAGCTGCCAGTACGTACAGCAAGAAGGTTATTAGCAGATTAATGTCACTGATTGGTTACTGATGACCATTATTTCATTTATCAGTGTTGATTACAGGCTCTGTAAACGTATCGTCTTATTTAAATGTCGGCGTAATTGTGTATGTGCGCTAATTGCCCCGAGAACTTAAACGATAATGTTCTCAAATGCGGATTCCATGTTTTATTTCCGTTCTCTGCTAAAAACGCTTTGGTTTCATTACGCCTAAATATCATATATCAGCTGTCTTTATTTGTCTTAAATTTCAAAACAATTTAGTCCCAAAATGCACAAACATGTCAAATTGTTTCCTTCTTAAAATGGCCAAATGTCTAATACGACCATAATACGACAAGGCTAATTCATATCGTTGTCACAATATTCAAATGTTCATTTCTACAAATACCAAATTGACGATAGGACTTATTTTTTAAGTAGGTACATTAAATTTACATGTTTCTTATGTGCATTTTTTAAACTTTTTTGTCGTATTATCAAATCTTTGATCTGCTGAAATTAAAGACAATGGGATATCACAGCATTCACAGCAGTCATTAATGTCTCTTGTGTAATGTGTCTTGTTTGTGTCTACGAATAAAAAAATATTCTATTCTATTCTATTCTAATGTAAGTAATTTGAGTTTTAGGTAGTGTTATACCACATCAATTTGAAGTTTAGGCATTCAGGCGATGTGGTGTCAAATATTAGCTGAAAATCGTTGAGCATTAGACTTTTTGTTTGCCGCGATATCTATTGTCGAGTAGCAGTACTGAGAGTTCCGCTACTCGATGCTAGATGTCGCTTGCGTATATATTAAGCATTTTGGTACCAAAACTAATGTATGGAGTGAGCACTCTATTACTTCTTATTTCTCTATGACCAAACTTGGCCTAGTAGCTTAAATGAGATAAAGTTTAGTAGTACCTATATTTGAAATTGGTAATACCTTACGACGTAAAGTTTGCAGACTATTAACTACCAAGAAGTTTTATTAATATTTTCCACTTATAATTTGTTTTTCATGAAGATTAAACAGAAATAGTTGCTAATGTCGAATAATATACAAAATGCGTTTTTGTACGGTATATACACATGCGAGAGAAGAATTAATTAAGTATTAATCAATTACTTTACCGCACTAGCACTTTACGAGTACATGCCTATATCGAAAAACTAAAGGGCCATATTATGTACTTTAAAACGCTGTGCTGTACGTTACGCATGGGATCGGAATATTTAATTCGCAACTTTCTTCGGGCGTGATTTAATTTATCGCCACTTGTTGCGAATTTACTACTTTTCGCACTTGTATCGTAATGTACTAACTTTTATAACCTATAGGCACTATAGTCATTTATAGACTTACAATACAATATTGTCATAAACTCGAATAATACTCGTAATATAGTAATATGTAAAACTGATTAGTGTCAATGGCTAAGATAAGAAGACAGACAAGACTTTTCGATCCGTTTGAGGGCTAAGATATAAATGCAAAACTCATTAAACATTTTTTTGCGTCAGGGGTTAAGAATAGAATCCGCGATATGCACTTGGTTACTTTTCGATTTAACGTTTAGTGAAAGTATAACCAAATTATTATTTATCTCTTAATTAAGTAAGAAAAGAAGTGGATAGCTAATTTGTATACTGGCTTTTTAAGCCAAATGGTTCAATTCAATTCTCATCACTCTTTATAATTTTCGCGCGAAAAAATCTACAATCTGATAAAAACTCAAGGCTAAAATAATACTTATTCGATAGTTTTCCAGCGGGGCAGTTATTTTTTAAAGAATCTGCTCATGATTAGTCCGTAGCTTCCGCTGATGGTTTGAATATTTTTTATCTACAAATTATATTTTGATTAAAGCCTGCGTCGCTCTGGTTGGATGTTATTTTTTACAAGTCGTCTAGCCAGATTTTAAAGTACGCTACTTGTTTCAAAGACTGGTACGAGTATTTAAACCCAGGCTGTGTGCACGACTGTCACGCAATAGAGTGATTCTTGTGGAAGGTTTAGGTAGGTATATAACTTTAAGGTTTTGTGTAAATTGGTTGAAATGTAGATGGAATGTGTTTTTGGAGAAATCGCGAAACATCTGGTTGACGTAACTGGTGACCGAAGAGCTGGCGGCTTCCTCGCACAACGTATCAGTATTGCGATACAACGAGGTGATGCGGCAGCATCCTTGGTACAATTCCTCAAGGGCCTATTTTAGATATAAGCTAGTTATATCAATCATCTGTATATATCCATTATGTATATTGTTATTGAAAATAAATGAAATATGACAATGTTGTCGAAAAAAATCACGCTGTCTAGGAGCTTTAATCGGAAACGCTGCCTAATCCGTTTGAGCTATAACAAAACAGTGAATGGTGAGGTTGTCTTTCTTTTAAGGGTCTACAAAATAATCCGCGATGGTGAAAGTCTATCTTTGAAGGATAACTTACCATACCCATTCTTAACGTCTTATAGAAATAGCATTTGCCCAGCTATTTACACGGATACAATATTAATAATTATTAAGTTAAATACGTTAGTTATATTATGCATTCCATACAGATTACAATGGCCCCTTACATCATACAGTTTAAATAAATATTTCAGGATTAATCATAAATTAAAGTTACCATTCGAGTCATATAACTTGTACGAAATGTTATAAACGCTATCCTTGGTTAGTTCCAATTTTCACAGTCGTTGCGATCGCTTTACTTACCCCAACCATGCACTTTGCAGGTAGCCAATACACACAAAGTCATTAAACCAGTTTAATATTGCGTGGTACAAAGTAATGGTATTTAATTTAATATAATTATGTCAAAAAATTACTATCTCACAATCAAAAATATACGTCTAATTCATATGTGAGGCAAAACAGCTCGTCTATTTGAGATAAAAACATTTTAAAATAAAATATTCTCAGTCATCTCAAATGATAGAGGCTATATAAAAAGTTGAATTCGAAGTAAATTTTATTTTGTCCATAATGATTATTGTATAGAAATGGCACGAGTTAAGCCAGTGACGGAAGAAGTGCGGAAAATTATAACTTCCAATAACAATAACGGCAAGTCTACGTACCAAATATCCAAGGACCTTTCGTTACCAAGATCTACAATTCAAACGACCATCGAGCATCACCGGAAAACGGAACAGTCACCGGTTCAAGGTGCGCCAAACCGCAGCTTAAAAAACGGTCACGATACGGAATCGCAGTGACGCGTCGTATGCGTACCGTTTTTGACGCATGCTCCCAACACCGCTGCTTAAAAAACGATGACGGCACGGAATCGCAGTGACGTGCTTCACGCGAATCTTTTTTGTTCGCAAAACAGTTGCGTCTTTTACGTCACCGGTGTGGTGTCTGCCATAAGATCTCCGTGTAATATTTTTTGCGATTATTACGCAGATCAATTTACGGTGCGTCAGCGTATTTTAAGCAGCGATGTGGGGACCATGCGTCAAAAACGGTACGCATACGACGCGTCACTGCGATTCCGTATCGTGACCGTTTTTTACGCTGCGGTCTGGTCGCACCTTTATAGAATGCTAGCAGTCTATGAATAACCAGCAAACCAGAAACCAGGATTCTGAGGAAGATCATCAAGAAAAATCGCCGTGCAAGAGCAGAAGAATATACTGTACTATGGCGAGACACGATAAAAAAAACATTTATTTGTGGAATTAAATATTGTTACACATTTGTAACAATATTTGTAGAGGGAAGCGACTACGAACAGAGAACCCGCCAAAACTCCGAATAATGAAAAAACATTTTGCCCGGTAGCAACCTAAAAAGTAAGGGTGATTTCATGAATACTAAGCCAAGATAATAGTTAATTTTCAAATTTATAAATAAGATGCAAGGTTAGGTAACTAAACAAAATTGAATTATACAAATACAGCCCGACTTGATTTGACTTGGGGTTGGCGCAACATGTATTTTTCTTCTAAACTTCTCTGTCGTACATCATTTCATAATTTATGTCCTTTATTTTCATAATTATCGTCTCTTACACCTGTCCATCCACCTCCTCCTGGTTTGCCTGCTCAAGAAAAAAATTATAAGAAGAATGACAGCTTTAATTTATTTTTTCAATGAATTTGGAATGTCCATGGTCTATCGAAGCGGTTTGATTTCTTATTTCTCGTGATGAACACAACAAAAAATTTGCTTTTTTTCGCTACATAATGCGGTAAAAAATCAATGGAGATTATCCGTGACATAAAAAGTTTTGGTGTAAGCTGTAACTTTGTTTATTACACTTTAAAACGTTACCAGGAGACTCGTTCTTCAAAAGATCGTCAAAGAAGTGGTCAGCCGCGGTCTGTAAGAACGACTTGCTGTCCTGATCTCAATCCCCTTGACTATTCTCTATGGAATGAATTGGAGCTCAGGGCCTGCCAAAAGGTTCACCCAAACTTGGAATCTCTAAAACGAGTCCTGGTCAAAGCAACAAAGGAAATCCCACTGGAACAGATTAGTGCCGCGATCGAAAGGCAGTCATTTTGACTAATAATAGTTTGCAGTTGTTAATTAGTCTCCATGAACTATTATTAAGTAAAGAATTTATAAATTTGTGTATCATAAAAAAATAGAACTTTTATTGTGTTGTGTTGTGTGTGTGTGTATGTTGTTGTCTGTGAACATACAAGGTAATTCCTTTCTCGTCATATGTATACCATTTACATACTAGGCGATTTGCCCTGAATTTTTCTATTACGGGTGCAGTTTTTACCCGAGGGCTACGGAACGCACGCTGTGTACCTACTTAAATTTTGACTTCTTTATTAACGTATGCGGAGTGAAATCTGCACAAAGTTTGGAACATGTAAAAAGTAAAAAAATAAAATAAACTGAAATTATATCTAACTGCCAATTTAAAGTCTATATATATGTCAATTAATCCGGCAAGTTTGATGAGCATTGCACTCTCTCTTGAAATTATGGTCAATTTAGAAGAACACTGTCGCGAAACTGTATGTAATTTTTCCAGTACTATTTATCTACACCGGAAGCGAAGATAGTGGAACATTTTGTGGAAACGGGTTAGAGCTGATGGTCTATTTTTAATATTTGTGCGTCCTTTTTCTTTTCAAAAACTACCGCTAGAAAGTCTGGTTCTGGGAACCATTCCAGCATTAGCTAGTTTTCTGGGAGAGATCGTTTAAAAAAAAGGTAGACCCGGTGACTCACAAAATCTTACAGAGAGGTCACGAGAACATTCAAATGTTGCAGTAAAACTGTTTAAAAATATCTTAATGATATGGGCATCGACAAACAATTTAAGAAAAGTTAAGCCCACCGTCTCCGAAAACAAAAAAGGCCCTGAAAATGCGGTAACGTCATTTGGTCAAAAATGTAAAAAACAGCTGTTTTGCATTATTGGATTTATGGGGGACTAATCGTATGTTACTTAAAATAGAAACTCATGGCAAGGTAACTATTATTTTGAGAACACCAATGGTTCAACGGGTGAGAATGTGAAGTATGTCGAGCACATAAAGTTTCCCAACAAAAGGTTTTCCCAAGGAAGATAAAATTGTAACTAAAAAAATGATAACATTTGTGTTTTCAACATAGATGGTTTTAAAGTACCATAACTGCCCTCTAACTTTATCTTACATTGAATATTGTTAAATACGTCACAAAAAACATGAATATTTATAAACAAAAAGAAGCATGTTGTTTTTATTTAATACGATATTGAATTTTGTGCCGATTTCACTCCGCATACATTATAAGGTAACCAGGTCAAAAGCGGGTAGGCAGGCGCCTACCCGCTTACATACAACGATGTATAGGCATACATCGTTGTATGTAACCGTACTGTGAATGTATGCATGCACCCTAAGAGATCGACCGTCAACGAGTTTCGGCCAATTAGGTCCCAGCAATCCGCACTATTCAGAGGACGCCTGGCTGTATGCCGTTAAAGTTTTGTGGTGTTTTTGTATAAAAAATCAAGGTAAGTGTTGTCTGATTAGTCAGATATCGCAGCAGATAGCTAGTTTAACTGTATGATTTTAGCTAGATTTACCATTTAAATTAGATTGAATGCATTTACATCTCTGCCCATATTTTAAAGTTATATCTTGTCAGTCATAATAAGTGGTTTTAGGCAAAGCGAGTAGGGCAAAGTGGGTAGCCACCCACTTACTAAGTTTATATGTAATGTACACATTTATATTAATTGTAAGATCTCTAAATAAAGTAACTTAAAATTGTTAAAGATTCGCGTCGAAACCTCAAAGAAATCAAAATTTCTAAAGGTAGTAGTTTGGGACATTCAATGACGTTAAATCTCATTTTACGATACCGTTTGGTAGTGATTATCATAGTACATTGTTTATGTAACAATTCTGTGATTATATATTTACTTTAAATATAAGGTATATAAGTTTAATTTTAAAAATACCTGCTTTGCCCAACCACTACCCGTTTTTCCCAAAGCACCAACCCACTTTAAACCCAAGTCTGGGCAAAGCGAGTTTTAACAGACCTTTTATTTTTCTTCGATTGTGTGAAGATTTTATGTAAAAACTTAAAAAACGATGTTCTAAATTGAAATTCAATAAAATTCATAATTAATGACTGTATTTTCGCTACATTAATACAATAAAATCGTAGATTTATTGACGGTTGTTGTTAGCTTACCCGCGTTGGGCCCACTTATCTGCTCGTTTATAATGGAAGGTGTGTTAAATGGCACACATCACAAAAAGTTTCATTTCCTATTGAACCTACCTCCTGTTATATCATTGTACACAATAACATGATTCAAAAGGGTGGGCAACGCGTATACTCGTATAAGTAGTTGCAGGCGCTCATAGGCTACGGAGACCGCTTACGAGTACCATCTGGTGGGCCGCATGCCGCATGCCGATGTAGTATTAAAAAGTAAAGAAAAAGTATAAAAAGTTAATTGCGGTATCGAGTTTAAAAGAACCGATGATCAACTATCGCTTTGAATATTTTTCGTCGGTACTATAAAAGCGTAGGTATCATCCCGATCGGACCTGATACCTGATGACCTCATAGCAGCCGCACTAGAGTTTAGTTCAGTTTATCTAGATCTGAGGTCAAGTGCCGTTGCAACAAGTAAACAATATTATCAAGTACCTATCGGTGTACAAATATAGTTTAAAGAAAAAAAAAAAATAAAGTGTGTGCAATTTTGTGACCATGAAACGTTCTAGGAGGATATTTTTAATGTCCAGTAGTGATGTTAAAGTTACCACAAAACCACGCTTAAGTTTAAAAGATTATGAGAATGATTGCTTAATTATACCTTTAAATTCTAAATATTAATTAAATACTGAATCGTTTGTTCGACATCCGAATGGTAATGAACATGCCCATCGATTTACTCATATGACATTAATGTTACATTAATTCGCCTGCCTGCGCTGATTGCAATCATCGGCTGCAGCGCAGTCAGACCAATTACTTTAATAATTCAATTACGCTACTAGGAGCGGTATTCAGAATTTACAATTTGTTAAGATTTTGATTTAAGATTATGACCTCGCTCGTGCTGTTTATTGCGCGCGAAACGTACTACGAAATATGTTGATACCGTATCATAATAAAATATAAGTACCTAGTCCCCCACTGACAAAATATTTAATTCCGCTTAGGCTTCCCTTCTCAACACCTAAAGAAAAGTAAAGGAAACGGTAAGGTACATTATTAACGATTAAAACAGGAGGGGTAATTTCTTGGGTTTTGTCTTAAATATAGTACATGCATAAAAGAAATACTTGTTGTTTTTCTTATTTTTTCGCAACTGTATTAAAAAATGTCGTTCGCTACACGTGCGGAAATGTCATTCTTCACTCGTCCCGAGTCTTGCCACTCGCCTAAACGAACAATAAGAAAAAAATCACACACTAGTCTTCACGCATAATGATGATAAGGTTTTGAAATGTTGTTATATTTCTGTTATTAAAGACATTCAATTGCGTGTTGCATGGCTCGTATCTTTTCGGGAGACCTTATGAGAGACATAAAGCCCATCTCATATATGTATATATATTTTAATTATGTTTTAGTAAATATCCTCACAAGTCTCACTAACGCCCTCAACAGTTTGTTAAGGTTATCTTTTCCTTGATTGAAGGGGAATCTTAGCTATGCGTAGAAAAGGGATGCTCGGCAAGTTACGAGTTTAGAAAGTTAACATCTCGATGGAAAGATGGCGCTAGCGGTCTAGGATTGCGTGTAGAAGTTGCAAGGAGCTTGTGATAAAAGATGAAGCATAAAATAATGCTTTGTGTATCTTAACGCCGTGAAAAAGCTAAAAAAAAAGCAGTACTTGCTAAATATTCGACTTTACTAAAATAATTTTAAGGCAATATAGGTTCGAAAGAGCTTCGCGAGATACTAAAAATAAGGCTTAGAAATTGCAAGTTAATATCACAAAAAGTAATTCAAGAAGCGTTGAATGTGAACTTTTACGAGACTTTACTTATGTATTTGACACGTGCCCATTGTAATATAAATAATGTATCCAATACTCTCCACGGCCCGGAAAATGAGTGCATGTCCTACGGCGATGGGGACTGGTAGTGGGGATTGAACTGGGGAGTTAATTCTTAGCTGGCTCTCCGCACGCGGTTGGGCGGTGATGATCGCTCCGGAACTCCGGAAGTGAGACGAGAGATCTGGTTCGGCAGCTCGCCTGACGACAAAGCAGCCCTATTTAGGGATCGCACTGCTTTCCCCAATCCGGGGAAGGGCCTAGAAAAGGTGGCCTAAACAAAGCTCGTCTCTTTTTATCCCAGCCGGCTAACCGCGGTCGACTGGTCACCAATATCAGCGGTCGAAAGAAACTAATGAAAATTAATAAATTTTTCAATATTGCAGCTTGGAATGTAAGAACCCTACTAGATAACGAAAACAATCAGTGTCCTGAAAGAAAAACTGCACTCATAGCACGCGAGTTATCCCGATAAAATATAGATATTGCTGCGATCAGTGAGACACACCTAGCAGATAGCGGGGAACTCTGTGAAGACTTGGGTGGATATACCTATTACTGGATAGGCAAGCCTGTTAATGAACGAGCTGCCAGTGGAGTCGGGTTTGCGATCAGGAATAACATTGCCCGAATGCTATTAGAGCCCCCTAAAGGCATTAACGATAGGCTCATAACATTACTTATTTATTTAAATATGAAACAAACGGTCATACAAAATATATTATTACAGTTTCTTCTCTTAATCTAGACCTATAGTTTCCATGTTTGTTAAATTCATTGGAAATAAGGATTTCACGGAAGGTGGCTGTGGTCGATATTCTATTAAGAATAATTTGAGCTACCTAACCTGACTTAAGAGAATCATTTATTGAAAGTGGTCACCAGCTTCCAGAGTCTCTACATACCATAATACAGATTGTAGTTATAGAATATTTGGCGGTAATCAAATTGGATGGATTTTCCCATTAGATCAGGACGTTAACTAAAGGCTACAAATTTTCAGTTACTGCTGACGAATGGACTTCGACAAGAAATCGGTGATACATTAATGTAAACATACATTATCTATGTACTAACAATGCAGCCAAATTTTTGAATTTGGGTTTAATTGGCATGAACGGACCTGCACCTGCAACAAAACTGGCATCAGATTTAAAGGGCTGGTTGGAAATTTTTGGCCTGCCATTTCAGGACATAGTTTACAACTGATGAAGCAAGCGTGATGATAAAGCGCGGAAAGTCTTCACCAGCTTATCATACCTTTGTTTTGCACATGCAATTCAATTTGGCAGTAATAGACGAAAATATTAGTACAAAAAATAGTACAAAAACAAGAAAATACTGTTGTTGCGAATAAAGCTCAGCCGGAAAAAATGAACCAAAGAATGACAGCGATGATGAAGATGACGGTGTGGTAATGTGGTAATTAGTTCCTCTCTTTAGTCATTGTCTCTCTTCTCTCATTTTTTTATATTTTTTATTTGGCGAACGAACGTTCAGCCGCAGCCGTGAAATTACATTGTGCACAAGAATATTGTCAGTGCTGTGCCTACATTCGGGAATGCGCTGTTCAAATTGTCATCATGGATTATATATTAAGTATATAACTGAACGAGCCCGCGACACCGCTCGCGTAAGTGATATAAAGAGTTTGTCTTATGTTTAAATACCAGCCTTATTATGTAAAGTATAATTGAAGGGATGTTTACAAACATTACTACATTGGGTATGATTTTCCAGGAGATCGATATAACTTAATTTATCTTTAAATAATATTGATTAAAGCTTGATTTTCAGAGGCGATATTCTTATTTTCAAAAGCTATATATTTATAATCTTCGTCGTGCTCTACCACCTCCTGCGAACTCACGATTTGTATGCGATCGATGTGGAAAGAAATGTCGCGCTGCTATAGGACTTTATAGCCACCAACGGCGATGCCCAGCCCCATAAACCCACAAGCGCCGCAACAAGCATCTACAACAGATGGTGTGGCCAATGATGCATAAACGTCTGTTAAATTTAAAATGCCGTTGATGATTGTTAGTCCCTGTCTGCAATATTGACATTTGTGTTTGTTAGAAAGTGGGAAAATTTAACAGAGGTTTACTAAGTTTTATGAATAACGGGGTTAGTTTACAATTTTTTTCATTTTTTCATTCATATATTTGCAAATTATCATACTTCTCGTATGGGCATAGACTAAGGTTGATATCACTTTTGATTTTTAATGTACAGTTGTACAAACATCCATTAAAGGCGGTATTAGATCGGAAGGAAGGAATATTTTCCACAAACTATCACACTTCTTGTATGGGCAAAGACTAAGGTTGATAACACTTTTTATTTTTTTATTTCGCTTCGAGTAAAAAACAGCGATAAAATTATCAGTTTGACAAACTCGTTTCCTCATGACTGAGGGTCGCGATCACATGAGATCGTTATTTTGTGCACCAAGGCTCTCCATTCTGCACGATTTTCGCCTTCCCAATAATAGGCACCTGTGTAGATCCCTGGCAGGCTTTCTTTACAATGTCCACCCAGCGGGTTAGTGGATGTCCACTACCCCGTCCTCCATCAACCATGCCAAACATAATGCGCTTTTCGAAGTTGTCCGGCTCCTGTCTGGCTACATGTCCAAAGTAACTAAGGATCCGTTGGAGACAAATGGATGACAACCGGCATTGGATTTTTAATTCCGTCAGGATTGACGCATTATTCCGGCGCGCCGTCCAATAAATCCCCAACATCTTGCGCCAACATCATACTTTAGGTTACTTTAATTTAATAATTTAGAACAAACATACTTTAGGTTACTTGAATTTACGTTATTAAATTTGGTCATAGGTTGACAGCACTTTTCATATTTAATTTTACTTCGAGTGAAATAACACGGATAAAACAGCATACCAACATGACGAACATAATTTGGACTACTTAAACTTTGTAGATGTGTAGCGAAACCACCGAAACCAACCGAAAGTTGCCGAAAATGGCTGATCGTCGTAAAATGAAGACTTTTATGAAAATTTCTTAAACAATAGATTTTCATAGTTTTTTCTCGTGAAGCGTGCGCCGTATTCGAGAAACGTGTCACCTGAACTCCTAAATTTTTTTTTTGGCGCCATCTCGCTCCGTCCTTCGTTTCTTTCCCTTTCTGGCATTTTAATTTTTTTGTAGTAGATTGCTGATGTGACAAATTTGAGGTGGTTATACTAGTCAGTGGAACTGGAACGGATTCTATGTACAACATATGAATGAAATTGTCCAATTTCACTTTACAATTCATTGTCTAAATCATCTGTACATGCTTTATGCAATAATGGTTTCTAAATTAAAATCAGGAATTTTCGACAAGGACGAAAACTTTCGCCGCATTTCATCATTTATTTGATAAAAGCCCGTGAATTTTAGCTGATCTCTAGGACTGAGATTTATTTCTGCAGCTAGACCCTCGTTGGGCATATTTCGCCTTCTTCATTATAGCGTAATTTTATTGTATAATTAATGCGTGTAAAGGTGAGGTTCACCTTTGCACGCGATTCAATTTCCTCAAAATCGTCTCCAAGTGTGTTTAAAACACGCGCACATTTCGAGCATCACATCTACTTTTTGTAATCATTGGCTCGTCCTGTTGGAATATTTTATCCCACATTTCTAACATAACACAAACTCTAGTTCCTGCACTTTTTGCGACAAGTTTCCCGCCTCTCTTCTTGACTCACCTTTCTGAGTGTCGTTATCTGTAATTTCTCTAAAGCGTCTATAATTTGGGTGAAAGCTTCAGAAATAGCATGTGGCTTTGGCGTGCGCTTACTATCTAGTGTCTGCGAGACTCTTGAGTATATTTTCATTCATGATTTTAAAATTTGTCACCTATATGTCGATGCCAGTAAAAATTAAAAAGCGTTTGATCCAACGAAAAAATATTTACGGCACAAACACAGGCATCAAAGGCACTTCGACCTACTAAATTCAAAGAATGGGCTGCACAGGGAATGTATATGGCTAGCGGATTAACTTGTTTAATTTATTGTTGCATACCATTGTAGTGACCTGACATATTGGCAGCATTGTCATATGACTACCCTCTGCACTTAGCAAAATCAAAATATCAGTGTTTTGTGAGATATTCCAGGGTTTGTTTTGCTAACTCTATGTCAATGTCTTTTTTGCAGATCGATGTACGTTCAAAAACGTTCAATCGGTTGTCCCTTATGTAAATAACGTACGAGTATAACGACGCTAAGTTGGTCAGTGTGCGTTAGATCTGGCGTAAAGTCAACGGATGTACTATACTAGCCGGTTTTTTTTTTAATTTGTGATATAATTTCGCTGTGGACTGTCTCAGCTATTATCGTAATTTATTTATGTCGTTTTTTTAGTATCGTAATACTTCGCAAATGGTTTTTGACAAAAATAAAACATTCCTTAAGCTGCGTTCCCTAATGTGATGTGATTAGCCAAAAATGGGTCGAATTGGCAAATTAATTCCAGTGAACCCAAAAATTGCCGTTATGAGGTGAGCCGAATTTTTCTTCTGAACCTCGGAACACTAAGCCTCGGTCAGCTAAAGTACAGATAACAGCGACCACTCGCTCCAGTACATGCTCCCAGTAGTGAATCTCTTCATTTATTTGGTTTCCAAACCCATTTTTTAAACCTATATTTTGACTTCGCGTTAAGTAAGATTACAGCGCATTTCTATAGTTCGGGCTCTCTATTAATTTACATGACTCTCTATTAATTTTAGATTCCTCTAGTTATTAAATCCAGTTGGTTTTGCAAATGTAGATAATTTTTCAGTGCCAACTAACTTGCACACAAGACAATAGACAGCGCCTGTACTCTTTGAATAAATCGACCAGTCTCTTATGTATTTCTCCCCATTAACTTTATGACCCACAAACATGTTTTCATTACAGTACCGAACGACTGAACCAAAAGTCCGTTTAGACATTTTAAATGGCCGTTTATAGTTTTAGTACGAATTAGGCCCGAGAGACAGCCAGCGCTCTATATCAAAATGAGAAAATATGTCCCGTAGTTCTGGATCGTTTTCTTGATTTACATTATTAGTAAAAACTAATGATGGTTAGGATTTACTCTGGTGATCTACAGAGTCGTCTGAGTCAAATAATGGCACACCATCGACAGTGTTGTTTGTTTCATCAGTTAAGGCCGCAATTACAAGTTACAACGTCAGTTTCAGTAAGTCATCAACAGTAAATTCAGATATTGATTGCGACGAATCGGAAGAGATTTCCACAACAGATGGACCAGCGAAAAAACTGTTTTTATATAGATTTCGACAAAAATTCTGCAATTCTGTTTTCGTTTTCAAGTGCCATTCTTAAATCACTTAAGAAAATCATCGTTTCATTGTGGTGTCTGAGGAATTAAAGATAGTAGTATTGCTACTATTGCTGATATGAATTAACTATCTACAATTTCTGTCAGATTTTCATGTAACTGTAAGAGATAATAATGCTAACTTTGAAAATATGTAGAGAAGTAGTTCTCTTTTATAAGTGAACGGTCAGTGTTGAGACAAGAGACAAGAGGTCAATTCCGCATTTTTTTGGTACAGTCCGTCGTATAACTCCAATCTTCTGGTTTTGGCCAAACCCCTATTATTCCTTTATACATATTCACATTTATTGTTTTCTTATTTGGAAAAAGAGCCCAATTTGGCTTTAACTTTTAAGGAAATTAGTTTCCTGTTCCTGCGAAGAACCTGGTTGAGACTCCATCTTGCTGCCATGGCCGGACGGACTGCCGCTTTATAATCTTTCCACTTCATTCAACCAGTGGTTATTCTATGGGAGACATCGACATCAATAGTACCATCACTGGAAATGACCGAGCCTAGACATTTAAAGCTGCTAACCTGATTTAATGGCTCCAGCATTTTTAGTAGCGCGTGAGATGTTTCGCTAATGAGGACTTAGTCATCTGCGTAGAGTAGGGTTCACGGCGGTGGTTGTTGCAATTTGACGGGTGCTGCTGACCCCTGATGGACGCCGACTTTTACTTCAAACTCGTCACTCAATCCTGCTGGACAGCGCACTCTGGTTGTGACATCTCTATGTCTGATTGTACATATATTTTACGGTATTGAAGTAGGTCGTTGTATAGGTCAGCCCTGTTGTCCCTGAATTTTTCGATTAGGATTCGAATGGTATGAATTGCGTCAGTGGTCCATCTTCCCACAACAAAGCCACACTGGTTTTCGGTGATCTCAATAAACTGGAGTAATCTTCTACTTATTATTCTTTCCCATATCTTAAGAGTTTGAGATGAGTTTTTTTGCTCTGTAATTTTCGCATAGTCGTTGTATAGGTCAGCCCTGTTGTCCCTGAATTTTTCGATTAGGATTCGAATGGTATAAATTGCTTCAGTGGTCCATCTTCCCACAACAAAGCCACACTGGTTTTCGGTGATCTCAATAGACTGGAGTAATCTTCTACTTATTATGCGTTCCCATATCTTAAGAGTTTGAGATGAGTTTTATTGCTCTGTAATTTTCGCATAGTCTAATCTCTTTTGTTCTTATAAAATGGGATGAGGTGACTTTTTTCAATTCGCTTGGTATACCGTCAGTTATGATCGTGTTAAAAAGATTGGTCAGAAATACCACCCCTTTCGGACCTAACTTCTTCCACAGCTCGGCAGGAATATTGTCCGGTCCCAATCCTTTATAGTTGGCCATAGCTTTGACGGCTGCGTGTACTTCGTCAGGTTTTACACAAGGAATAGAGCCTGCTGTTGGGGGTGTCGGGTCTGTGGGCGTTGTGCTCGGTTATATTTCATTGAGAAATCGAGAGTAGTAATCTTCCCATCTCATCTGGATATCGCAGTCTGATGTAAGCAGTTGGCCCCTTTCGTTTTTTATGTATTTGATGGTCTTCGCGTCTTTGGTGTTGGCATTTCTGTGTTTTGCGATCCTAAATAGCTCTCGGTGCATTACTGGTTGCTTCAAGCTTTGCGTATAGATCGCTATCAGAAGAAGCTTTAGCTTGCGCTACCGCCCGCTTTACCTCTTTTTTGCCTCTTTGTACGCAGCGTTATCAGATGCATCAATGATTTGTTGCAACTGTTTAAAGAGGGTCTTTTTTCGCGCGACCTTATATCTCATATCGCCATTTCACTATTTCGCGTCATGGTCGTTGCTCAGGGATCCCTTCGACACGCCAAGATGCTCAGCGGCTTTCTGGTTGCAGAGGCTTTGGAAGGCATTCCATTTGTTTCAGCGTTGTTGTCATTTCATCCTTTATTTCGTTGACCAGTTTAGGTCCTTCTCGGTCTAATCTGTACCATTTTATTCTTGGTGTTCTATTTTTCTTTACCTTTATAGACTTTTTCATTAGAAGATTTGCAACTAGGATCCTGTGCTGTGCTGTCAGAGATTCTCGTGGTGTCACTTTACAATCTTTCAACATCGTAAGATTTTCTCTGTTTACCAGGATGTAATCGATTTGCGTGCAGTTTCCACCGCTGCTGTTTCCAAAAGTGTCCAGCTGTAAGCTATAAATAACAGGTCCGATACTCTCTCGAGTAGCAGCAGTAGTAACGAACCGATATACATATATACACCGTAGGCTATTAAAACCCGACAGATTTTAACCTTGTCAACATAGGTCCCATTATGATTTTTTTTTATGATACAGTAGGCAAACGAGCGGACGGATCACCTGATGCTAAGCGATTAGCGATGGTAGCCGCCCATGGGGTGTCCATGCAACACCATTATTTAAAAAATATTTTTTATAAAAAAATGCGTTTATTTTCAGACATCATACAGCAATAAACAAACAAACACAACAAGTTGAACAAATTAAGATTAAGATTTAGAACAAATTAAATAAATTAAGTTTTGCACTTTCTTGTGAACAAATCTTTAGTTTAGAGTGTGAAAAAGAAAATCCGATCCCCAATAGAGAAACAAAGATATCTTGGACTTTTTTGCGTAGAATTTAATAAGCTTTAATGTTGTCTTACACCATATTTTCCTACATAACGTAAATTTTGAGTAAAACGCGAATTTCTCCAGGACGGTACACATTTTCCAAGATGGCTGCGTTTGCTATAGGTCCCCAAATGTCAAGTGGTATGGATATGAATAAGGGGCCTTTAATTTACATACATACCAAATTTCAGGACTGTCCGAGAAATTTCGAGGTTTGTTCTATTCCGATTGTGCTATAAGTAGGTGAATCATTTTAAAATTACTTTTATTTTTATAGTCGTACTGTGATGTGGTAGTAATGGTTTCTACCATCTGTTTTATATTCTAACCTATTCAGTAGTAGTCACCCTGCCTTCGAAGCAGAAATCTCAGGTTTCTTCGAATCCTGGTATGGGCATTTATTTATTGTTTATCACAAATATTTGTTCCTGAGTTATATATGTATTTATCTATATATTATAAATATCGTTTCGTTGTACCCACATCCACAACAGCAGCCTTATTGAGCTTACCGTAGGGCTGATTACCAATTTTTGTAAATATTCCTACGATATTGATTTATTATTCGTTTACCTAAAGGGGAAATCTTAGTCTCGAATTAAAATATATATATACTAATCCTTTAGTATATATTTTTTATTATTATTTCGAGGCAAATATAGGGAAGAAGTGGTTTCGGTCAAAACTCACGAAATTTTAGTATGCTGTTGATTCAAGCCTTCAAAGGTTCAAATCCTGGTAAGGGTATTTATTCGTGTGATGAGCATGGATATTTGTTATTGAATCATGGCTGTTTTCTATGTATTTAAGTATTCATAAATATTTATATATTATATATATATATATATATATCGTTGTCTAGTACCCTCAACACAAGCTTTATTGAAATGAAAATTGTGACCTCAGGATAGTTACCAGTTCCACGGACAGCGTCTACTGATTTATTTTCCGTTATACATCCAACAACTTATAAATAGTGCTTAAAAAAGTAAGACTACATGTTTACATTAAAATAAAATTTTATATTTAATCAGAGAAGGCTGTTCACCACATTTAATTAATGGAAAATTCTATGAATATGTTTTAGACTTCATCGTAGTCTATTATAGCACATCCGCCGTAAACGTTACAGAGACGGCAGAGCTGTTTGGTTGTTTAGTCACTAAAACACAAGGGCCTCTAAGTGAGAAAATAATTAACAAATCTATGCCCGATGAACATTTCGCTGTTTTAACGGGAACATGTTTTTATTATTCAAAGCACACTGCACAAGAACCACTGTGGCGTGATACAAGCAATAGGGCAAAAGGCAATACGTAACAGTTTGATCGGAACGTTACTACAACTTTCAAGATACCAAATAATATCAGAATACTCGTAATGAGTACCAACGCAAATCATACTCTGAACAGAAGACAACACACACATGCAAGCCGTTCACTATTCGACAACTGATGGTTTCATTGTATTTAGATGTATTAGGACCTCTCCACACTGCTGAGAACGATGCAAACATTATGAGGATAATCATACCGAGTGTGGCAATCTTGTAAGACCTGAATAGAGGCTTCCAGGACGTTATTGTTATTTAACCGACTTCAAGATTTCAAAAGATTTCAAGAGGAGGTTCTCAATTCGGTTGTAAGTGACATTTGATGAAGTGGAATTGCTGATGCTGAGCAGAATGAAACTCTTCAACGACGCATAGTTCCCGCTTGGCGATTTGTCGTCTTCGTTATGTATGTTAGGCAAATTAGGTTTTCCAGACACATTTTTGTCAAGCTCGAAATCTGATGGTTATCTATGAGGAATCGACTAAACTCCTCAAATATTAAAGGCATACACATAGTGATTTTTGTATTTTATTTCACAAATTAAGCATTTACATTTAAAAGAGTGACATTTAATAAAGTGGAACTGCTGATGATGATCAGAATGGAACTCTTTAACGACGCATAGTTCACATTTGGCGATTTGTCCTCTTCCCTATGTTTGTTAAACAAATTAGATTTTCAAGAAAAAAAAATGTCAAGTTCGAGTTCTGACGATGGGGTTCATGAGGAATCAAGGGAACTCCGCAAATGTTTAAGACATATATATAGTAATCTTAGTATTTTCATCAACAAATCAAGCATTTACATTTGTAGAAGTGACATTTGATTAAGTGGAACTGCTAATAATGAACAGAAAGGAACTCTTCAACAACGCACAGTTCACGTTTCGCAATTTGTTCTCTTCGTATGTTTGTCAAGTAGTTAGGTATTCTAGGCACATTTTTGTCAAGCTTGAGTTCTGATGATGGATTCCATAAGGAATTGAGGGTACTTCTGAACTCTTTTAAGCATTACTTATAGCCATTTTTATTATTATTATATTTTTTCATATTTCTATCCTATTTATTACAGGTTATCCAGCGCCATTCAACGTGGCAACGCGGCTAGCGTTATGGGTACTTTTGCGCCGGGGACAACTCGGGGGGGTCTTTTTGACTAGACTTAAGTTAGTCTGTGTTTATTTTGAAATATTTGATGTATATATTTATTACATAGAACTTGTGTTAAGGAACAGCTGCTCTCTTTGTTTATTATCTAGTGCTTTATTTCATGCGCGGTGTGGAATAATTTATTTTAAATGCAGTTGAATGTGTTGCGGGTATTTTACCCGTCAACCATAGGGCAAATCTGAAATGTGTCAAGGTGGGTGCAGTGACAAAAAAAACATATTAACCTCCTTTTCTACATAATTAGGCGTGGGAAGCTTTCTTTTTAATTTCATTGTATGAAATCCAAAATCAACAATAATCTTTCTTTCACCGGTCTCTATCATTGAAATCAGTTTTTTTCTTTAAAATTATTTAGAATCGAAAGGTTACCGAGTAAGAACGCCCGCTTTCAAAGGACAACGAAGACAACTGAACACCGAAGAAGCCAATGAATCCCGGTATGACACATATAAACAACTGGACCAGGCATTTGATAACAAAATGTTTGATAAAGAGCTGTACCGCATAGCTGTATAATTTGAGAAACTTTTTGAATAATTTTTAATTTCTGACAATAATATGACCAGGTAAGGAACCTCAATTTTTGAGAGAATGAGCTTCTAATAATACGAAAAAAACTTTCGTTTCACAGCATGACAGCTAAGGACGTTTAGGCGACGGAAAGGACATAAGTAGGATAGTTTTTATCATTGAAATCAATCCTAAGTTAAAATGAAAACAAAGTCCTCAACCTGGCTACGAGTACCTGCTATACCCACAAAAAAAGATATTTTATTTATTTATTTATTATTTTATTGGTATTCAGGACAATAACTTCGATTTGTCTCCTCATGAATTCAGACACGCCCTGGCAATACGCTATCACAGAACCCCAAACTCAATGCCACCCTCATGTGATGGATGCGGCAATAGCCAATTTAATATTGACCATGCGCTCTCTGTTGCAAGACTGGGGGCTAATTTCAACACCCACAACGAAATACGCGACTTATTTGCTGAACTATGTCACCAATCTTAGAGCAACGTCACAATAGAACCCATAATCACAGAAGGGGACCTTGGATTACGTGGTGAATTATCTTGTCGTGGCTTATGGAATGCTCAGAGAGAGGCGTTATTTGATATCCGTGTCGTAGACACTGACGCTCCCTCTTACATTTCACGCCATGTCACTTCTGTCCTAAAATCTGCCGAGACTGAAAAACAAAAAAAATACTCCGCTGCCTGCGAAGCGAAACATGCTACCTTCAGCGCTCTCGTGACCTCTGTTGATGGTGAATTCGCATCACAGATGATCCTTTGTCAAACAAATGGACGAAGCCCACGCGAACCGTTGGAATATATGCATTGCTATAATTCGAGCCACCAGTATGTGCATACGAGGCACACGTCACAAATTCAAACCTGCAGCGATACTGTTGGGGTTTGATGACGGAGCACCACTAACTTCACCTGACCATGCATTGCAGAGATGTGAATTATTATTACTTTTTTATTAACATTATTGTCATTATTTCTTTGTTATAATAAATAAATTAATCCTAAGTTAAGGGTGTAAAAATTATTTTGGAATTTAGTATGGAAGTTGGATATGGAAGTAATATTTCTACGTAGGTACACGGGTGGAAGCTAGTTACATATACTATGGGCCCTGCGAATGTACTGCAATTTAGTTATTTATATAAAGCCTTATTAATATTATAATGTAATAATCAAAATAGATATAAATTTATAGTTATATTATTCTTATAATACACATAGATCGAGAGCTAACCCCAGAACATGGTTCTTATAAGACAATGACAGCAACGAAACGTGACAATCAGGCAAGCATCTGGCATCAGTTCATCAGTGAAGGTCAAAGAATAAATGCCATTTAAAGGGCGTATATTTTAGAGTCCTGGGTTTGATGAAGTGTTGGGGAATGGTGTATTTAACTGCTAGCTCGTGATCTAAATTGGATACTAACGACTCGCCTTGGCTTCGAATGGTAAGAACCTTAACAAATTATATACCTAAACCTTCCTTAAGAAAACCTCTAATTCTTGAAAACCGCATTATAAATCCGGACAGTACTTTTAAGTTTATCGAGAACATACAGGCAGACAGACGCGGCGGGGCATTTTGTTTTATAAGGTGTAGTGAGAAAAATCTACCTTAACTGCCTCTTCTACATCGTCGTCTCGGGATGCTTTTGCCAGGCTTTTCTTCATGAGCTGGTACATTGTTTCTCTTCGTAAGTGTCCTTCGCCCAACAAGTCGTAGCACTGCCGTGAACCAAAAGTATAAAATTATTAGTTATTATATTCTTACAAAATTAAAAAGCTCAGTAATTACTTAATTACATAGACTAATGATAAAAAATATATACCGACAGCTCCTTACTTATATAAACGGAGAGCTACCCCTGGGAAATAGTTTACGATTTCAAGAGAAACGAAACTAGATAGTATTTTTATTTCTACTATCCTTATTTATGGGTCCAGGCATCTGACAACAGTTCATCAGTGATCGTTAAGTTTAAAGTCTTCTAGGTTTGGGGTAGTTTTAGGGGAGATTTAATTTGAATATAGCATTGCCAGGAGTTTAAAAAGAAGTGACGTTTAACATTATTCATATTCGCTGCCATCGGTTAATTTCAGCGGCAAAATTCAAAATTCCTATAGCAACGGTTGTGGGTTAAGAGCAGCAATATAATGATCAAATACGTATGTGCAGTAAGCTGCGAACTTCTGCAAACAAATTTCTATGTAGGGGGATCAGTTACCACTGCAGCTTACTGTACCTACCGTTGAGAACAGACGACGATGTACCGGTTACATTGATACCTAAAATCGATTACTTATTTTCTAGCGTCAGCTTATTTTACCGCTCAGATTGTAGCGTTAACCCCTTACTTCATGTCGCAAATAAAAGTATTTTAAAAATAAGTACTCTTTAATAGGTATCAATAGAATTGAAAATTATACGCATTATTAGGGTTGCGCAAGCGGTAAGGGGTTAAATAGATAATAATATAAGTTTAATTTACTTATAAACTACCTAGGTTATTACACAATTATTACAGGAGCCTCGTCTGTCAACAAACCACTCTGTGGTTTGGCAGAAGTATATTGTAAATAGTTATGTTATAAGGCATGAAACGTAAATAAACGTTTTTTTTTACCTATATCTAACTATACAGATATAGTAGATTTCGATGCTAGTGCGGAAATTATGTCATTACTTTACTAAGAATGATATTTCCGCACGTGTATCGAACGACGTTTTTTAATACAGTTGCGAAAAAATAAGAAAAACAACGTATTTTTAACAAAAAACTATTTTTATGCATATTTTCTATAAGAGAAACAATTGTAAATATGATATTATTACCTAACTATCGTTATTTTGATTATTTGCGTATCGTATATTTAAATTGTACAATAACAATACTAATCGAATATTGCCTTTGGAAACTTAAAACATGCTCGCAGTAAGAAAAAAGTGGCTGTGACATAAACGGACAGACAGACGGACATGACGAATCTATAAGGGTTCCGTTTTTTGCCATTTGGCTACGGAACCCCAAAAACGCCTCTTTGATAGGCGTTTCGGCAGCTATTCCGTTCCATTCAGACAACTTATCAAGAACGGTTTTTCAATATTAAAAAATAAACATGTTATAATAATGATCATTAAGACTTTTAAAGGAAACTAACATTAAAACTCATTAATAAGTAGTCACGTATTGGAATAAGTATAAAAAATTGGAAAAGTAAAAAGCACTAGTTCGCGAAATACAATTTTCCGCACGCTAAACAGCTACGTAAAGTAGCACTTTTTGAGCAACTGTATTAACTAAAAAGTGGCTGTGACAGAATCGGACAGAGAGACGGACATGACGAATCTATAAGGGTTCCGTTTTTTGCCATTAGGCTACGGAACCCTAAAAAGTATCAAGAGTTTCGAAGGCCACTCTATATGGTTTTTATTGACTACCAAAAAGCTTTTGATACTATCAATCACAACTCAATATGGGAGGCAATGAAGACACAAGACGTAGACAAAAAATACATCGATATTTTGAAACATCTATACCATAACAGCATAAGCAAAGTTAAGCTAGAGACAACGGGACCACCTATACCAATCAAACGAGGAGTCAGGCAAGGCGACCCACTGTCTCCGCGAATATTTATAGCTGTATTGGAGAATATTACAAGAAAACTAGACTGGAACAACATCGGCCTAAAAATAAAAAATAAATACCTAAGCCACCTAAGATTCGCGGACGATATTGTATTACTTTCAGAAAAAAGCTCCGAACTAGCAACCATGATAGAGTGTCTAAAACAAGCAAGCTTAGAAGCCGGATTGGAAATCAATTTAACTAAAACAAAATTGATGACAAACAGCACTAAAGACGAAATTACTCTAAATACTCGTAACATGCCCATAGAATATGTTGATAGCTATATCTATTTAGGAAAGCAAATATCTTTCCTTAAACAAAACAATGACATGGAAATAGACAGGAGAATATCTTGCACATGGAAAAAGTTTTGGAGCCTTAGAGAAGTCCTGAAAGGTAATTTGCCACTGAGACTAAAGAAAAAAGTTATGGATACATGCCTCTTACCATCTCTCACATATGCGTGCCAAACCTGGAAATTTACTGGACGGACAAAAAAGAAATTAAATACATGTCAGCGGAGTATGGAGAGAAGCATACTAAAAATATACAAAATACGCAATACCATCATACGCCAAAAAACAAAAGTTACCGATGCGCTCTCCTACGCGCAAAAATTAAAATGGCGATGGGCAGGCCACATAGCCAGATTGACTGATGACCGCTGGACATTACGAATAACCTCATGGTTAGGACCAACAGGAACCAGGAAACATGGCAAACCTATCACAGGGTGGGCATACGACATCACCCAAACAGGAGGTAAAAAGCGGCCAAGTGCGAGTCGGACTCGCCCATGGGTTCCGTACCATTTATGACGTATTAAAAAAACTATTTACTAGATCTGGTTCAAACCAATTTTCGGTGGAAGTTTGCATGGTAATGTATATCATATATTTTTTTTAGATTTTTCATTCTGTTATTTTAGAAGTTACAGGGGGGGGGGACACTTTTTTTCACTTTGGAAGTGTCTCTCGCGCAAACTATTCAGTTTAGAAAAAAATGATATTCGAAACCTAAATATCATTTTTGAAGACCTATCCGTAGATACCCCACACGTATGGGTTTGATGAAAAAAGTTTTTTTGAGTTTCAGTTCTAAGTATGGGGAACCCCCAAAATTTATTGTTTTTTTTCTATTTTTGTGTAAACATCTTAATGCGGTTCATAGAATACATCTACTTACCAAGTTTGAACAGTATAGCTCTTATAGTTTCGGAAAAAAGTGGCTGTGACATAATCGGACAGACAGACGGACATGACGAATCTATAAGGGTTCCGTTTTTTGCCATTTGGCTACGGAACCCTAAAAATGGATGGATGTTGCCAAAGACAGAGATCACTGGTCATCACTGGAGGAGACCTTCACCTTCACAGGAGGGGTTCTTGCAGAATAAAAATAAAAAGAAAAAATAAGCAAATTTAAACGAAATTTTAATTGCTTGATATTATAACATTGTAACTAAATACTAAACCTAGAGTTAATTCAAGTGTATTGCTTTCGCTAATTATGTTTGTTAATTAAGTACCTGCGAGAAATAAAAGGCTTTTTTTTTATTAATTAAAAAATAATTACCGTGAATGCGTATGTGATACGCTCCTCCAGGTTTCCTCGCAGGTATAACGACATGGCCTTAGCAAAGGTGGCCATCGTGACGTAGGGCGACGTGCCTCGGTCCAACGCTACCATGACGCGCTCCATCATGTATGCGTCTGTCATTCCCAACCCCGTATGAAGCACGTCACGGAAGTGACCTCTGAAAACAGGAGCTCATTTCTATTCTATTTCGTTTTATACAAGGTACCCGCGAGGAAACGGAAAAAAAATTAACCAAGTCATAAGAAGGAAAAATAATTATACAAATTTAAGTTAATTCCGGTTTTTTTACTTTTTGTTTGTTTTTATACATAATAAGTACGTGTTCTTGCAAAAATTAATGGATTAAAATCAATTAGTACTTTTTTTTTCGTAAAAACCAGTCTATTCAAAGTGTTCCTTGTCATTTTGATATCTGTCAATAGACGTCTAGACTAGGTCCCATAGTGAAGAAGAAGGCGTTATGAACTGAAACACAGTTAAAAAACGTTTTTATTTTTTAAATTAGTATTTAACTCTGAAACTAGGCGGATTAAAAAAAAGTTTATATGACATTTTTATCTCTAAATATGATTCGGAATATACTGTTAATTAAAATATTTCCGTTTCCTCGCGGGCACCATGTATATCTTCAGGAGGACTTCCTGGGAGGATGAGTGATGAGAATTTTGTACAGTTTGGTGAGTACCTACGTTTCGTAACTGGCTCCGAAATGGGAATCCTAGATTCCCGGTTTGCAGTGGGCCTGCGTGGTACTTCATTATTGGGTTAAATAACCAACTATTGGTCATATATATTTATTTTGGTTAAAGGGTATATGTTTAAGAGTCATCTAGTGTTGTAAAAAAACTCCCACGGCTTTCCCAACAACTTGTTTTATAGTGAATATATTGTAAGCCCCAAAGATTATGTATTACATACCGCAAAATAATATATTCAGGTTTCTTTGACCGACAAAATAGGATTTTGTTATACTTAAACAAAGGAAGAATGTAGTTGATGTATGTAAGCCACATTTTGCATGCATACTTACTTTCATAACACCTTGATGTAGTCGTAACAAACATGCGATCTACCCTAGTAACGGGATACCAGACTTTCATTAAGCCACCCATACCTGGGTTATTCTCAAATTATATGACTGCGGTCAGACCAACTCCGTCAAACTTTTCATGCATTTAATATGGTTTGACGGAGTTTAGACGCAGGCACAAATCTGTAGAATGACCAATTCTAAGATTTAATTGCTGCACCAATATGTTCGATACAACAGGCGCATAGACAGTAACAGTGTGTTTGGAGACCTTTATTTATTATACATACTTGTTTTTTTTTTTTTTTTATTTATTAACACAAAAAATTTATACATTTTCAAGATAACTCCAGCGAACAAAGCCTCCTAGGGCTTAACTGCCGCTGTAATCGCTCTTACACTCTATAATATTATATAAGTAGGTTTATTATTTACATTTAAAAACCATGGAGTGTTTCATATCACGAAGTCGGCAATCTTGATCCCTATTCTAAGGTGTTAGGATCTCGGTTCCGCTTATACCCGCCTTCGTGAAATGAGATATTCTTATAAGTGTGACATACATTTAATTATCTTACCTAAGATATGCGGCTTTCAATATTTGTTTACATTTATTTTGATTTGATTATTCTTCACACTAATTCATTTACACGAATCTTGAGAGAAAATCATTAGACACGTTAAAGGCTTAATAACTGAGAGACTCGAGAATTTTGCTGTGAAACACTCAATATTGTTTTACCACCTAAAAACAATTAAAAAATAAATGTCAAAACCGAATACTTGAATAATGTTTTTAGGGTTCCGTAAATGCCAAATGGCAAAAAATGGAACCCTTATAGATTCGTCACATGTCCGTCTGTCTGTCCGTTTATGTCACAGCCACTTTTTTCCGAAATTATAAGAAGTATACTGTTCAAACTTAGTAAGTAGATGTATTATATGAACGCATTAAGATTTTTACACAAAAATATAAAAAAAAAACAATAAATTTTGGGGATTCCCCATACTGAAACTCATTTTTTTTTCATCAAACCCGTACGTGTGGGGTATCTATGGATAGGTAAACTGAATGGTTTGTGCGAGAGACACTTCCAAAATAGTAAAATGTGTGCCCCCCCCCCCCCCTGTAACTTCGAAAATAACAATATGATAAAACTAAAAAAAAAAATGATATACATTACCATGCAAACTTCCGCCGAAAATTGGTTTGAACGAGAATTAGTAAGTAGTTTTTTTTTAATACGTCATAAATGGTACGGAACCCTTCATGGGCGAGTCCGACTCGCACTTGGCCGCTATTTTAATTACAGTTGTTCAAACACACGAAGGTGTTCATTCGCACAGTTCGTTTTAGCGAGCCGTAGTTTTTTTGCCTTTTTGGTTTTGTACCCGTAATCTGTCCATACCTAATAAGAGCTTGTCCCCGCTATTTTCACTTTTAAACTTAATTGAATCGATATATTTCAGCATAGATTTCAATGACGTGACAGTTTTTGAAACGGTAACAGATTTTATCAATATTAGATAAATAGGACGAGAAGTGTATTCTACGAACAGAATACTGGCATTTACGAGTATGTTTGAGACAAAATGCATTTACCTACGAGCCCCAATGCATATTACGAGTATTAGGTCGTCTAGTTGCACTTTAAAGTACAATACTCGTATTCATTTCAAGGACAGATATTTAAACCCAGATTAACTTTGATGATTAATAGAGTACGTTTCACACAAAGTCGTTAAAAGTGTAATAATGTTATTCAATTTAATAATTACATCATAAAATTTACAAATTAAAGCAAGAAATATTACTTTGCTAATCCGCGAGAAAATAACGTGTTAGTCAATCAGTGCTAACCCGTTATACTTACTTGCGTATTTTTACATGCAATTAATGTTCCCACCCTCCTACCGCAAAAATAAATACGCAAATAAATATAACAACCCACCACCAAAAGTACAAAACTCGACACGTGTTTCGCCTCTCTACGAGGCATCCTCATTCATGAGATGCTGGAGATGTTGACGGTCTGACACCCGACAACTGAATGAGCTGTCTAGAATCGTCGGCCATATTTATACCTTGACCAGTCCCCCTACTGTGCAAGTGTGAGTGAGATGGAAAAATTCGTAATAACGGCGATGACGCAACATTCAACTGTTCGTTAAGAATCATCCCCCTATTGTTGTACCTAATCATTTCCAACTGTTCCAGAACACTGAAACGCAATCCTTTCTCGCAAACATGTAAAATATCAAAAGAATGATTCTCAGGTAAAGCATGGCCACTGTCTATTAATTGCTTCGCAAAATTAGACTTTTCTGGGTGGTTGTCTGTATGATGCAACATGCTCCTTATACCTGGTAGTGAAATTACGGCCTGTTAGCCCCACATACACTTTATTACAATTATCACGAGTAAGCTTATAAACTCCAGGTTTTTTCCCTTCTCGATCTTATCTTTCCCATTGCAAAGTTTAGAGTGCTAAGTGTTGTTTATCCTAAAAGCCACAGGAATGTCGTTAGATTTTAAAATTTTGTAAATTGCATCTGACAATTTGCCAACATAAGCTATGCTCGCTTTGTATTTCTTAATCAGCTCAGAGGATCGTGTAGCATCAACATATTGTTGACTATATTATTTCGCTTTTTTCTGATGATTCCATCCAAAACAGACTTATCATAACCATTTGAAACTGCTAAATGATAAATATTATTTAGTTAAGCTCGATAGTGTTCATCAAAAAGAGGCACAGTCAACATCCGATGCACATAACAATGAAAAGCAGCCAACTTATGCTGCCATGGATGCGTCGAAGAAGCCGGGATAACCGAATCAGTATGTGTAGGCTTACGGTAAATTTGGAAACGATGCCTATTATTCACTCTCGAAACCGTTAAATCCAGAAAATTCAATGAGTTGTCTTGCTCCAGTTCCTTTTTAAACTTGATTTTCGGATGCTTACTATTAAGTTCAGCAATAAAAGCATCCAGCTGGCCCATGCTCCCCGTCCAAGAAATAATCAAATCATCTATGTATCTAAAATATTATAATATATTATTATTGCCTACAATGTACTGGTTCTCAAAATGGTCCATAAAAATATCCGCCATTAAAGGACTCAGCGGAGAACCCATGTCTTTATAAAATGCCTCTTCTTTTTATGTGACCTCAAATTTAGATTCGTCACTTCATATTACTGTTTACAACTGGTCGGCAGTCCAGTTTCTGTTTCTAAATGAATATTAACCTCTTAGTTCTCTGCTTTTGAGTAAGTTATGATTTCTCTTTAGCAGTGTAAAAACCGTAGTCCATTCCCTCCATTACACTCTTGGTGGTGGTTTCAAAAACAAACAGAATTTTTAGATCTCAGACATGCAATAAAAAAAACTATGTTTGTTTTTGAAACCGAGCATCAAAAGAACATGGTTGTGCCTATGAATCCACGAGCTCCTATTCTTTACGGACTTCCAAAAATCCATAAGGATAACATTCCGGTTCGTCCAGTGGTCTCTTACTTGGGTGCGCCAACTTATAATCTAGCTAAGAGGTCGAATTGTATTATTAGACAGAAGTCTCGGTTCCAGCCGAAATATTGTTTGAAGAATAGCTTGCAGT
This sequence comes from Cydia pomonella, assembly GCF_033807575.1. NCBI lineage: Eukaryota > Metazoa > Arthropoda > Insecta > Lepidoptera > Tortricidae > Cydia > Cydia pomonella. The sequence goes on along the minus strand of NC_084703.1, from coordinate 11,815,728 downwards.
TAATAGAGAAAATAAAAGATATTAACATACCAGAGAATGCTGTCCTTCTTTCATTAGATGTAGACAGTTTGTATACGAATGTGTCATATGGGGATATTCTTAGGGGTCTTTTTGAAAAGCAACGTTTGCATCCAGGGGAGGTAGATGAGTTGATAGATCTAACTGCGATTTGTATGAAACAAAATATTTCAGATTTGGAGGACAGTATTATTTGCAAAGTGATGGTTCTCTGCTTTTGAGTAAGTTATGATTTCTCTTTAGCAGTGTAAAAACCGTAGTCCATTCCCTCCATTACACTCTTGGTGGTGGTTTCAAAAACAAACAGAATTTTTAGATCTCAGACATGCAATAAAAAAAACTATGTTTGTTTTTGAAACCGAGCATCAAAAGAACATGGTTGTGCCTATGAATCCACGAGCTCCTATTCTTTACGGACTTCCAAAAATCCATAAGGATAACATTCCGGTTCGTCCAGTGGTCTCTTACTTGGGTGCGCCAACTTATAATCTAGCTAAGAGGTCGAATTGTATTATTAGACAGAAGTCTCGGTTCCAGCCGAAATATTGTTTGAAGAATAGCTTGCAGTTAATAGAGAAAATAAAAGATATTAACATACCAGAGAATGCTGTCCTTCTTTCATTAGATGTAGACAGTTTGTATACGAATGTGTCATATGGGGATATTCTTAGGGGTCTTTTTGAAAAGCAACGTTTGCATCCAGGGGAGGTAGATGAGTTGATAGATCTAACTGCGATTTGTATGAAACAAAATATTTCAGATTTGGAGGACAGTATTATTTGCAAAGTGATGGTTTGGCAAACCAGAAACTGGACTGCCGACCAGTTGTAAACAGTAATATGAAGTGACGAATCTAAATTTGAGGTCACATAAAAAGAAGAGGCATTTTATAAAGACAAGCTTAAGCGCGAGTTGAATGAGATGAAGTTTCTACCATCTTTAATGATTAGGGGCTGCATGTCGGTACAAGGTGTGGGCTTTAGGCAAGCAGTTTATAGATGCAACTGTCCATGCCAAGAAATACAAAGAAATAAAAGCATCTTGCAAGAGAGTTTGCTGCAGTATATACCGAGGTTAAAACATAGAAATGCATTTAAGTTTCAACAAGACGTTATTTCATGCCATACCTTTTGCATTCCTATTCCTATTCCCAAAGAAAATGGTGGTGGAAAATGAAGAACGAGTTGCAAAAGGACCCTTCTAATTTAAATGCTGATCTTAAGGAAAAACTTTCCTGTCTGGAATGGAATAGCCCCTGAAGAATGTAGAGAGTTGGTAGATTCAATGCCGTTCAGGATTAAAGCCGTTTGTGACGTCACCAAGTGATAGACTTTCTATTTTGCGTCGTCTAAACTGAAGACGATTTTTTTGTGACTGTTTTATTTGGCAAGGTTTTTTTTTATTACTGTGAAAAGTTTTTTTTAATAAGTAAAAAATATTGTTTTTAAGTTATTAATATTATATTGTTGTTAGGTTATTAATATTTCTTTCCAATCCGACGAACTCATTCACATCGGGGCTCGTATTTGATTGCGGTCATTAACATTTCATATTGTGAAAACGAAATGGTGCGTTTTCTTTATACAATAATTAAATTTAGAGTTCCAGCTTTTAAGGCAAAAATAATTTACATACCCAGGCTAAAATTTAATGGAAGATAAGTACTCTTGTAAAGTTAGCCCTAAATATGTAAATATATATATATTTTAATTTATTAACACAAAGCATATATACATTCGAAAAATTATGACAGCGAACAAAGCCCCCTAAGGCTTATTTGCCGCTGTAAAATCCTACGTTGCCATAAGTAGGTACTAACCGTGAAATCAAATCGGGCCCGGCAGGTTTCTCATCACGCTTTTGTATTTTGAAAAATATCACCATTATTTCTGAAACAAAACATTTCATGTTATTATGATGACACAACAATTACACAATTAGTGTCAGTTTGTAACAAAGAGCTTATCAAAAAGCTAAGATGCATTTATTTAAAAGCTTGCTACAATGTGACGACACCCACTAGTTTTATGTCAGGACTGATCTCTTCAATAAAGATCTAAGGACAATATATTTAAGAAATAGCTTACCAGAAACACCTTAACAAAGAATTTTAATGGACATATTTAAAGGTCACTCATATAGGGTTACAGTATGTATACATATGCATTGTTTAGTTACAAGTTGTTACAAGAGAAAAATATTTATATTTCAATAAAATATCACAAGCTTCTCTCGCTGCAATCTATGCAAGGTTACATATTTATAGCGCGTTTCTGCGTGTCTGTCTGTTATAATAAGCCATATGATATACCTTATGATAAAATGAAGGTTGGTGTTTCAAACAAGATTACATTTTTCCTATAATTATAAAAAAAAAACGAGAATTGGTCGCGTATGATTAAGTTTTAAAATTACCTACCTCTGACGTTTCGAGGTCGGCATTGTACTCATGGTCTCGGCATGACCCTAAAATCCTTTATACAGATTGCCATCTCTATAGTAGAAATCAAATAACATTGCAATTTCAATCGGGCGATGGTTTTAGGATCTCATCCACATGGAATCCGGTCATTAGTAAATGTAAGCGGAAACGAATATCGTGTGATGAATAATGTGGGTCGACCGACTGACATACCTAGTGTGAAAAACGTTCCAATTGATAAACAAGACTAAATGCGGGTAGTTCAAAAACCTACACAGCAAGAATATGTTAATGTCAACTTAAGCCAGTCATTTTCCGAGACCACGGGGACAATGTCGTCCTCGAAACGCGACTAAGTCCCGTTTTCGTAATGAATAATGTGTAATAATAAAAAAACAGCCAAGAGCATGTCGGGCCACGCTCAGTGTAGGGCTCCGTAGTTGCCCTTCCGTCACAATAGGATAAACTGGAGCTACTATTATCTTAGAAGATTGTTAACAAGGGGATGAAATGATGCTTGATGCCTTTCATCCGAGTTAAACACTCTATTTTTCATATCGAATACGAGGAAACCAAATAAACAAGGCAAATTTGCATAATCAGTGATTAAAGTATTAGACGAATGGCCATGATTTTTTGTCAGGACTTACTTTCAATCGGAGACTGCATGTCTGGTCATAAGTCATAAGCCTTCCCGAAAAACATTAAACGTGACTGCGGCCGGCCAAACGTCCTATTTTGTCGCTTGCCATAAGGACGAGATTTGCTTGTATCTATTATATGAATAACTTGTCAAGGCGTCCTGTGTAAGCGACAAAGTGGGACGTTTTGCCGGCCGCGATCAAAAATTACTTAATCTGTGTAAGAATGTCCTATAATATTTGAAGGGAAAGAACATGTTTAGTCGCATTTTTTGAAAAATGAGGTTTTAATGTCAAAATGTAGAGCTCGATGAACTATTACTTAAATTTTCTGTTATAGCTGTCTGATACACACATATTACTTTGTACTTAAAAAAAACATGTACACGGAAATAACGTGCGTAGTCTCATAGAAACAGGGAAAAAACCTGCTATGTCACACATAACAAAAATTAAAATAGTTATTTGTACAACAAGAGAGCAAAGTTTGATATTTACTATAAGTTTGATATTATAATAAATTTGTTTCTGTCATCAAACAAACAAAATAAAATAAAAAACAAAACAAATCAAAACAAAAAAATGGTAATTCCGTTATCTACTTCGTAGCTCGTAATAAAATTGTAAGCTTCTCTTGTATTGTTATTGTAATTGTACCTATTATTTGAAATTTCAAAGTCTAAATAAAAATTGTGCTTGTTATTTTCAAAATTCCAAAGTATGCTTGTTATAATTGTTAATCGTGCTCGTGTATTATCTTATTTACAGAATGTTACTGTTAAATTCAACTTTAAATTAAAAATACCCAATTATTGTACTTTTTTTCGGAGCAAAGGAATTTTGTATTAGCTATAAGTGGAAACTGTTTTGGCTTATGTTCTAACTTTATCTTGTACCTTATTGTATTATTATGTGCTGTATGTTTCCCAAATAAATAAATAAATTAAATTAAATTTCTTCGAGTGCTTATTTTGAGTCCCGTGCAAGCGAAAGATTTTATGATATTATATTATATTCACGAGCGTAGCGAGTGAATCTTATTTAGAATCTTGGCCGCAGTAAGGGACTCAAAAGCGCACGAGATGTAAATAACTTTGAATACTCGTGTAGTACACAAAAATTTTCACGACACAAGTGTGAACATATTTGGAAGGTAAAAATACAACCTAAAAAATGTAATTTTTCCATCACTATTTCATTCATGTTTTCTTAAGGTATTCTAACAATTAAGTTTCAGTACCGCAATAAAACAAAACAAAAGAAATTTCAATAAGATAATACGGAAATAATGAAGTAACGAATATCAATAGACAGTTCAATGGACAACTTTTTTTTGTAACAAAAAAACTTTGTAAGATACTGTCCGAATTGCGGATCAACTATTTGTCAACTATAGTAGAGATCGTTAAAAGTAAAATTATTTACTTTGCGTAACAATTGCGTATTTTTTTTTAAGTTCATTGTTTTGATTGTATAATAAAATATGTAAAATGTAGTGTTTTTATTAAATGTTAAACTTTTTTTTCAATAATTAATTACATATTACGATTGAGGACTCATAGGGTGTTTTGGAACGATGCGGTCTGACTTATTTCGGGGGTCTAATATAAACCGTCAATATACCGTTGAATTACGTATGCTCTTATTTTTGTCTCTTTCCTTTTGCTAATGACGTGAAAGGGACAAAGACAATAGAATCCAAAAATTTCGAACTTGTATTAGGCCCCGCACGTTTAAATTGACATTCGAATATGAAGGTCACTTGAATGTTATTTTTCACGTCAGCAGCTCGAACAAGGGTAATTTGCTGCTTAAAAACAGTGAGCAAAATCGCATTTTGCTCACCGAGTGAGACAAAATAACATTCAAGTGACTTTTAGATTCGAATGTCACTTCAACGTGCGGGGCCTAATACAAGTTCGAAATATTTAGATTTTATTGTCTTTATCCCTTTCACGTCATTAGCAAAAAAAAAAAAGACAAAAAAAGTGCATACGTAATTCAACGGTATATTGATGGTTTATAATAGACCCCCGAAATAAGTCGGACCGCATCGTTCCAAAACACCCTACGAGTCTTCATTCGTAATAATTAATTAATGAAATAAAAGTATAAAATTTAATAAAAACACCATATTTTACGTATTTTATTATACAATCAAAACAATGAAATTATACAAATTTACGCAATTGTTACGCAGTAAATAATTCTATTTAACTACTTTTAACAATCTCTACTATAGTTGACAAATAGTAGTATCCGCAATTCGGACCGGATCTTAGAAAGTTTTTTTTTTACATAAAAAAGTTGTCGATTGAACTGTCAATTGATGTTCGTTAATTCATTATTTTCGTATTATTTTATTCAAATTTCTTTCGTTTTGTTTTATTGCGGTAATTATACTTAATTGTTAGAATACCTTCAGAAAACATGAGTGAAATAGTGATCCGTCCGTCTGGGTTACATTTTTTCAGGTTGTATTTTTTGATTGCTGATTGACGTGAAAAATTTTGTGTACTACACGAGATCAAAGTTATTTACATCTCGTGCGCTTTTGAGTCCCTTACTACGCTCAAGATTCTAAATTTGATTCACTCGCTACGCTCGTGAATCTATTATAGAATCTTTCGCTTGCACGGGACTCAAAACAAGCACTCGAAGAAATATCAAACTTTGCTCTCTTGTTGTACAAATAACTATAGTCTCACTCAGTGAGCAAAATGCGATTTTGGTCACTGTTTTTAAGCAGCAAATTACCCTTGTCCCAGTTGCTGGCGTGAAAAAATATTTAGTACGTTTATTTAGTATCTAACGTTACAAATAAGAATAAATTAATACATTATTTAGGTTTTATCCCAATCACGAGTTGACTCATGTAGCTTTGTTTGTCTTTACTATATTTGTAGCAAGTAATACTTTTTCGGTATATACTTATTAATTATATTGTTAGCTAATTCAATAAATTAAAGAGGTATTATCCTAAAGTTATATTATCCTTATCGACTTATGTATAGTTATTTAATTTTTTAACATCGTTCCAAACTTTAAAATCGCGATTACTCAACATGGTACTCTTGTGACTAGAGATGATTTTTCCCTGGACCCTTAATTTATTTATTTATTAAAATGCAATATTTATAAAAAAAAAACATAGGAAAATGCAGTAATTTAAAAATTATTTGTTAAAGTATGAAACTCGGCGGGATTGCCTCTTACTTTTTTACTTTTTCGTTCTAAAACTGCCTTACTTATGATATGAAACTGTTTTAGAGAAATAACAATTAAATGAGTATAATAAACATGTTTTATCTTACACCTATTTATCAAAAAATGTTTGTTGAAGACCCCTATTCGGTTTGAAAGACATATCCAACGATACGCCACACTCTATGGTTGGAGCGAAAAAATACACTACCACTTTACGTGTAGGGGTATTTTTGTTAGATTTAAATATTTATGCCAAATTGCAGCTTTCTAGCACTAACGATCACGGAGCAAAGCCTCGGACAGACAGACGGACATTGCGAAACTATAAGGGTTCTTAGTTAACTACAGAGCCCTAAAAATCGTGAAAGTCTTAATCATTTTATCGGTCGAATTTGGCCATATATAATCGCGCCATGTTTCACTTTTTACTTAATAGTGACATAGATAGAGCGCGTCATAGTACGAGTATTAACACAAAAAGTAGGTACTTTTTTCGACAGAGTCATAATAATCAGAGGTAAATTTGCTATGATAATATATACTGACATCATGACTTCATGTCGAGCCAATTTTGCACTCGTAAATACTCACAAATTCGTGATCGAGATTCAACCATTCATAACTCCTGAGAGGGTACAGTCAGCATCAAAAGTAGCTGATCAAATAACGCTTCATAAGTATCTACCATTCTATAACAGCTTACCAAAAAATGATGTCTTTAACAACTAAGACTGTAAAAGATATATTTTTGAACGCGAATTTTAGAAAATTATCTACATTTAGAAAAGTTATACGGAATATCAGATTCTTTTGGCGCGTTGTTTCATCCGTTACTTTTGATGCTGACTGTACCTACTTACCTAGTACCTAGTGTATATGTGCATGTCGTGCGTAAACACGAGGAATTCGACGTGATGGAAAATCACAGATTTGTCTTACGCGGTTATTATACTCGTAAGAATGCAAATTCGTCTTATCCATGAGCATTACAGGGTTGAGCTCGTATATAGCGATATCTCGCTCGCACACGCCTTTAGTCGCATATATGTCCAAGTATCAGAACGTCTAGAGACAATAAGTCCAATAGTCATTAAGTTACAAATGTATTATAATACTAGGAGATACAAGAAATAACTACCCTCGTCTGTTATGCATAGAAGTATACAGTGTGTCCCTAGCCATTGGACAAAGCCGATATGTACATATGCATTAGGGTATTTAGAACCAGTGTACAAAGTATCATAACAGCCAGTGTAGCAGTTTCGAAGAAATTAACAAATTACCATTTTTTACTTTGGAGCAGCCTGTATGTGTTAGTAGCTCAAAGAATAGTATGGAACATTCTTGGAGCTTTTTGATTATCTTTTTTTATTTTTGACAATAATAAGCTTCTGACTTCAAATATTTCGAACAAATTGACTAAAATACTGCCAAAGATTAACACAGTTTCTTTCTTTTTGTTGTCCATTATTGCAAATAACTTTTGTTCGAAAAAAATATTTTTTTATCTTTTGTTCTAATGAAAAAAATATTAACGTCAGAGCATTCCTGAGAAGTAGCCATACGTGGGATTTCAGGGTTTGTCCAATGGCTAAAGTCACCCTGTATAATGGTTGGTTGCCTTATTAAAAAGTTTGGTCCAGTCCATGGTTACCTAGATTAACCAATTTTTTTTATGGCAACCTATTACAGTTAGATTATATATAAAATAAGCTTTCATTTGATTTAATATACGATTAAATAACAAAACAGCAAAATTAGAAAGAAAAAAATCTGTCCTTACGCAATAGGCAACCTATTTGCAATGTGTCTATGTGAATATCCTCTATATAATGTCTAAAAATACATAAGTACCTTACCAATTATATCAAAAAATAAAAAAAGTACATCAATTTGAATAATAGTATTATATTTTATGTTATAGGAAACTACCAAACGACCTTTTACCTACATTGTAAGAAAACAAAAATATTTTTGAATAGTAAATTATTTTACTATATTATTCTTCTTGGCAATACTTGGGGTAACTTTGTTATTTTAATCAATCAAACTGATGGATGAACGTTATTACATTTGATAGGCAAAGTAACCGAATTTATAGTAGTTATTTGTCGCAGGGTAATTGTTGTAAAATCAGGAACATATACTGTTATTCAAATTGATGTACTCCTCTTATGATATATCTGTATCTGGTTTGTTATTTTTAGACACTATTTTATAGAGGTTATTCAGTCACTTGGTATGTAACTTAGAATAATCCATTCAGTCGTTTTCAATCTACAGCAGTTCAAAGTGGACTACTAACTGTGAAATGTTTGGACGTTGTCTAATAGGTAATTTGTGAGACCACGTATTGACAATGTTATAGTTTGTTATATATTTGTAATATACTCGCAAAGCCCCTTTCATTTATATACCATACCATGTGGGTATGTCTTCTGCAAAAAAAATGTACTTTAATTTCCTATATCCCAAAAAAGGTATTCAAATTTATATAGGTTCTTTCGAACAAATTGACAAAAATACTGCCAAAGATTAACACAGTTTGTTTCTTTTTGTTGTCTAAATAAATAATTAAAGAAAAACAATAAAAAGCGCCCAAGTGCGAGTCGGACTCGCGCATGAAGGGTTCCGTACCATTTAAGACGTATTAAAAAAAAATCTACTTACTAGATTTTGTTCAACATTTTACCACTTTGGAAGTGTCTCTCGCGCAAACTATTCAGTTTAGAAAAAAATGATATTAGGAACCTAAATATCATTTTTGAAGACCTATCCATAGATACCCCACACGTATGGGTTTGATGAATTTTTTTTTTTTTTTAATTATATGACGTTTTAAAAAAAAACTACTCACTAGATCTCGTTCAAACCAATTTTCGTTGGAAGTTTGCATGGTAATGTATATCATATATTTTTTTTAGATTTTTCATTCTGTTATTTTAGAAGTTACGGGGGGGGGGGGGACACACATTTTTTCACTTTGGAAGTGTCGCTCGCGCAAACTATTCAGTTTAGAAAAAAATGATATTAGAAACCTAAATATCATTTTTGAAGACCTATCCATAGATACCCCACACGTATGGGTTTGAAGAAAAAAAAATTTTTTTTTAATTTTATGACGTATTAAAAAAAAAACTACTTACTAGATCTCGTTCAAACCAATTTTCGGTGGAAGTTTGTATGACAATGTATATCATATATTTTTTTTAGTTTTTTCATTCTGTTATTTTAGAAGTTACGGGGGGGGGGGGACACACATTTTACCACTTTGGAAGTGTCTCTCGCGCAAACTATTCACTTTAGAAAAAAATGATATTAGAAACCTCAATATCATTTTTGAAGACCTATCCATAGATACCCCACACGTATGGGTTTGACGAAAAAAGATTTTTTTAGTTTCAGTTCTAAGTATGGGGAACCCCCAAAATTTATTGTTTTTTTTCTATTTTTGTGTGAACATCTTAATGCGGTTCATAGAATACATGTTTTTCTTTAATTATTTTTTAATATTATATAGAGGATATTCACAGTCACTTTGGTATGTATTTTGGAATAATTCATTCAGTCGTTTTCAATCTAGAGCGGTTCAAATTCATCTCGGAATTGTAATATTTTTGGACGTTTTCTAACACGTTTCGTTCGTTTGATTAAACCAAATAGTGAAAATTTTATAGTGTGTTATATATTTGTAATCTGCTTACAAAGCCCTTTCATTTGATACCCCACATGGTATCTTTAATAGATAATTTTATTTTTTTGTGACGTCACAGTTACTACCCCCACAGTTTCGCACTGGGCATATCATAAATTTGCGTTCAGGACATCATACTGAACGCACTGATACAAAATATACCCATATCCGAGATGATTCGTGCCAAAATAGATTTTTAGAAGACTTGGGGGAAATGCCGTCTACTTACGTTCTATTTCATCAAACGTAAAATGCGTTTCTTTCTGTATCTCTGCCCACATTTGTCCATTTTTCTTTCGGAAGCGAATTTCCTCCATGGGGTCCAAAGATGAATCCAATGAAGCCGACATTGTGTGGAATTATCACTTGGAATAATACAACTATGAAATATCAGCTATGAAAAACTTGCGAAATGTTTATTTTTTTTTATTTTAGCCGTAACAGTTATTCTACGTCCTATGCAGTTTTAGATTTTTATAGTATTTTTGTCCCAAGACGAACTATAAACCGAATTATACACAATACCTAGTCGAATGTTTCACTATTGTCAAAAATTGGCAGTTTTGTTACCGGCTGTCAGTGGGCTATGTCAAGCAATTCTCAGTATACATATATAAGTTACTCTATGGTGTCTCTATGGATAAGCATGTGAAAAGGTAATATATATGTTTAAGATTATATTTTATGGCTTGCCGAATAACGGCATAATGCAAGGAGGTTTTCCTTCGCCGTAATAAGGCCGGCTTCATACATCCGGGATGTCTCACCGAATTCATAGAAAGCCCGGAATCCCATGCAATATTCCATACCGTGCTGTGCACCTAGAAGATAAGGAGTCGCTGTTAACTGGTGAGTTTTTAACGGCACTGCGGAGACTTGTAGCGCGGCGAGGACGGGTATAAACGATATACAGTGATAACGCTACACATTTTCGCAACCTGCACAATGCGTTTAGTTCCCTAGATTGGAATGAAAAACAGCAGGTTTCCTCCTTGGAGAGAAAGATTGATAGGATTCCTAAAACAAATCCTTCGTCGAGTCTTAGGAAAGGCATCTATCTCGCTTTTGGAGCTGCAAACCGTGCTCTGTGACTGTGAAGTGGTCATAAACAGCACACATACATAGGTGGTCAGAGGGATCTACAACCGTTGACTGAACTGGTCTTAGTGGAGACTGAAGATAAGAGGTTTTTTTTTTAAGCTGTGTGTTTTGTGGGAGAAAGGCCCTTGCTATCAAATACAGGGGACCAATCTCCCTATTACTGCTAGTAAAGTAAGCTAAGGAGGTATAAAACTACGTATGATAACTGAAAATTGTTACCAGTTCTTATGGGCCCAGCACGCTTCTACTGCGATCTGCACGTCATTAAAAGCCGTATGTGACAAATTTTAAGCGATTTATCAAAGCACCGGCCCTGCGAAAAAAGCAACCTCGCTAAAACAATTGGTTCTAAAACGAATGATCACAGAAGAAGATATTCGTGATTCCTTAAATAATTTCATTGATATCGTGGACAAGCTAGACGACGTGGACAAGCTAGACGACGTGGACATAAAAATACCGTCGGAATTGCTCAGCATAATGCTACTCTACAGTTTACCAACTACATTTGAAAACTTTCCCTGCCCGATCCTGACGACCTAAAGGTAAAAATTCTACAAGAATATCAGGCCAGGAGTGGTGGTGAACAACCAGAGAGCTTCAAAGCATACCATTTCAAGAAAAATAACTCGAAACCGTACTGCATGAGCTACAAAAAGAAAGGTCACACTACTCAGGCATGTTGGAGCAAAAAAAAAGACTTCAAATGAGAAGACGAACAGAAACCAGACGAGCAACTCCAACGTCTGTCTATTAAGTACGCGTTAGTACCGTAAATTCAAGCACCAGAGAAGTATTTGGTGTTTAGACCGCGGCTTTTCTTCCCACATTGGCCACAAATCTAAATTCTCCAAAAGAACCTCTGAGAGCGGCACGCTGAAGTTGTGATCAAAGAAACACACAAGTAACATTGAAGGAAAAGGAAGAATAACAGTCACAAAACTATAATTATCGAGATAGAAGAAAAGAGTTGATCGATTTGTAACGGGACCGAGCGTGTAACATTTTGCGAAGACACTTTGACGTCGCGAGTGACATTTAGTGATGGGTAAAATAAGCCGCGTGAAAACGATTTCAAAGCATCAATTAGAACGCGGCAATCCGATTCTAGGCATCGGCGTCGATATCGATAAGAACCGACAGAGGATAGTAGATTTAAGAGATAGTAGTGCGAAAGTACATTAAAAGTCTGAAAGTAAGAACTAATCATTTAGTATGAAAAAAGAAATAATGGTAACTTAAGTTACCGGATACTTAAAATACTCTATACAACCGTGATGAAAAATTACGAATTCGTACGTATTAAGTTTGTTAGTTTGTTCAATTTCCACTCGTTCGTAAATCTTGTTTACCGCCATAAATTATAAAATTATTAAGACAACGTACATACTATTGCTTTTCACTACGTATAATATGTAGGTACGTAATAATATACATAAATTTAATTAATATTTCCTTTCATTTCAAACTCGATTTTACCTAATCGAGTGAGAAAATTACAGCGTACATCACTATTCGTACTTTTGAAAGAAAAAAAGACGAATGGACTTTATACATCGCTGGTTTTGAACGCACGCTAAGTCTGGCTCGGCAAATTCAAGCCGCAATGAAAACACGCAATCGCCAGCTCCTGTTATGATGAAAATAATACACGGAAACAATATAAATTGTTTTTTAATTAAATAACAGTTATTTTAGGACAAAGCGTATTTACGTATGAAAGAAAATACCAGGATTAACAGCTCCAACTTTATTTGTGGTGATTGAACACTTAATTATTGAACAAACTGTCATTTTGATTTTGAAATCTGACTTTTCACACGGAAAACGGTCGGGAGCTAATTGATGTTCGCGGCAAACATAAAGCCGCGCGGCGAGGGACGTACACTCCTTCCTTCTATCTCGATATAGTTCTGAGGTAACAGTCAAGACACGTCCACAAGAGAGGTATGGGCATTGTGAATGTCATCTCGCTCTGTGTGGTAGGGCACAGCACAGCGGATGTCATTCCAGATCTAGAGCAGAGCCCAACTGGGGAAGTACCTCCACCTTACAGAAAATCGCAGCCAAATAACACTAGACCCTACTCATAGTGTTGTGTTCCTGCCGGTGAGTAAGGTTGCCAGAGCTCAACGAGGGTGGGAGGGAGTTAGGGTCGGCAACGCGCATGTAACTCCTCTGGAGTTGCAGGCGTACATAGGCTACGGATACTGCTTACCATCAGGCAGGCCGTATGCTTGTTTGCCACTGACGTAGTATAAAAAAAAAAGACAGAAAAAAGGTGATGATTACAAAATAGATGACACCTTATTGGGCCCTGATGTATCTGTAAACCTAATGTCTGTTGGAAAGATCACGGACAAAGGATTTAGTCATCTTCAACAAAGATAAAGCTCTCATCACACAGAAGAATGGCAAAATATTACTGAAAGCACAGAGAAGAGATGAACTGTAGTATCTTAAATTTAAGATAGAAGCAACTGCAAACTACACATCAGGGTAATGTGACATCCTGGAGTGGCATTTAAAACTAAGCCACATAAATGAAAGGCATCTTAACAAGATACACAGCGACGTTTGTGGACTTTTCGAATGTGAGTCACTGACAAGCTCAAGATACTACGTACCATTCATAGATAACTTTACTCGAAACTGCTACGTATACTTCATCAAGAAGACATGCGACGTATTGAAATGTTTTCAAACTTCCAAAAATGAAATTTAAACGCTCCATAACAAGAAAATTCGACACCTGCAATCTGATAATGGGACAGAATACCTCAACAAGGAATTCGACTTTCACGCTTTGCATGGCATTCAAAGAAGATTGACCTGTGCTTACACGCCCCAAATCAACGGGATAGGCGGAAAGAAGAATCGTTCCTTATTAGATAAGGCCAGATGCCTGTTGATAGAAGCCAATACTCCCCAAAAGTTCTGGGCAAAAGCGGACTCTACGGCAAATTACCTTATAAAACGTAGCCCTTCGAAATCATTAAATGGCACCATATCGTTCACGAAATGGATGAACAAGACACCATCCGGAAACTATCTTCACGTTTTTGGCAGGAAGACCTTCGTTTTAAAAAAAAAACAGTCGAGGTAAACTGACACAAAAGACTCATAAGGTCATAGAGAAAATGTATTTTGAGGACGAAGATACAAACTATGAAGGGCTTGTATGCGAAGAGGAACGAAACACAAAGAAACCTAATAGGGGAAACAGAAATAAACATCAGAATAGTCACGACAGACGAGAGATAGAGGTACAAATCACGGAGCATAGGCAAAAACGGGACTCGGAAGATCGGAAAGAAAACCAATATAAAAGGTATACAGATTACAAAATGGTACGTAGAAATAAAATTAGACTCGATGACAGCGTCAAAGAGCATATAATCACTACGTTTTGACAGCGTCATTAGAAAAGCAGACTTGTTGCACGGAGCTTCACCAAGGCCTGTCGACTTCCTTAGAAAAGCATGAAATTCAATAATTGCGCTAATGGTGGGGATATATTTGCCAGTAATTAACATAAAAATATTTTGCTACACATTGCTCCCATCTGACTTTGTCTAAACAACTTTGGGAACAAATAAAATTATTTTTATCAAATATTATGATTTATGTCACACTTCCATATGTAAATTACTATTTTTTATGTAAATTATTTCAGTTTGACTTTGTCTATGTTCATAAAATCTATGGAGGTAAGAGGCACGCCTACCCACCATAAGGCCTTGCACTTGGGTCTGGCCCAAAGAATATAATACTCACTAGGAGAAGAACGCTAACTCCATACAAAAAAATGTCCCTTTCAAAAGTTCGTTTATACTAGTGGCGCTCTCTTTGTATCTCAGTACTAAAATTGACAACCGGTTTAGCCTGGCGGGTTTTGGTAGGTAGTGATCCAGTTCTAGCTAGTGGTTCTGGGTTCGAATCCCGGCGACGGAATTTCTTTTTGTATTTTTTCCTTTTTGTTTTTTTAGGGTGAGGTTTTCAAATTAGTATTTACCAAAAAAGAAAAATATTGTGCCACATATTAATCAAAATCACAGGCATCTTTTGTCCTAAGAGATAATAATATCTATATTTTGAAGTTTTTTCAATATAAAAGGTAACAATACAGTTTATTATCAAGTTATAAATATTTTTATTCCTATATATTAGGATCAAAAGAGCTTAATTCGTTCGAAAAACATACAATAGGCAGGAAAAAAAGTCATTTTCGATACAAATTTATGTATCGGACGGGGCTTGTTGAACTAATTGTGACACTTCCATATAATATTACATACCTATATGAATTTTATTCAACGAGACAGGTCGGTAATTTCGGTTCATTATTGATGTGGGTACCAAATAGTTAACCTATCCTGTGCGTGTGATTATTATCTTTTGATTTTTTAAGGCGTTATTTATGTTTAGGTCGCATATTTTTAGCACATGTTTTAATTCCCAGATTACCTTCATAACAATAAATAGAAGTCATTAAAATCTTCATGATAAAAACAATTTTATATATATACATATACTATACTATTTATTGCATTTAATATAGCTTTTTATATATCTAAAACATGATCTTTGGCACATCTGATTTTACTCCACAATTGCAATTAGTGTAAATTTTAATCATATCATATATATCATGAATATATGACAGACAAAGTTGTTATTACATCTATCCGATTGTCGGACACTTTCTGCTCCACAGCTCAGTGCAGCGGTCTTGTTGATGGTCACCGGGAAACTACAACTAGTCGGAATTATGTGGCGGATCCGTGCCTTTTGATTTTGAGCCTTTCCAAGGAAATGATATGACGGCCAAGGATTATTTTCTCACGTTCACCCTCTAAAACAAAACAGTCACATTTTAAACAATACTATAACCTATCTCCCTAATTACTAACCTTGCTAAGAGCTACCAGAGTTCTAAATTGCCAGCTAAAACAATGTTAAATTTTGCATCTATGATGAATTTTGATTGTAATTTTGGATGCGATAGGGCGTCCGTAGGACTTCAGAGGGTGGTAAGATTAAATTTATGTATTTGAATTCGGCAATAGTACACTTATTTTATTTATAGATTAAAATATTTCTTACCTTGTATTAATTGTTGTTTCTTAGTTTAGTACAATGGATTAAACTTTAACCGAGTCTGAGCGGAGATACTGTGCGGTGGATTTTTAAGTTTAAAAATTAATCAATAAATCTATTTCAAGAACATAAATCGTTATTTAATCTTTTTATATGAAAACAGATAGTTTTGAAAATGAAAATAGTTTTGCGTCAATGAATTTGACAGCATTGACATTGCAGACTTTTGTCTATGTTCTAACCGGCCAGACCCAAGTGCAAGGCTTTATGGAGGGTATATGTGCCTCTGACCTCCATAGATTTTATGAACATAGACAAAGACAAACTGAAATGGGTAATAATTTATATAAAATAATAATAATTTACATATGGTAGTGTGACATAAATCAAAATATTTGATAATAATGATTTTATTTGTTCCCAAAGTTGAATAGACAAAGTCAGATAGGAGCAATGTTGCTGTAGCAAAATATTTTTATATTAATAACTGGTATCTATTTCCAGAATGTCAGACCACACATGCGCAATTATGTAGCGTCACGTCTTTCTAAGGAAGTCGACAGGCCTTGGTCTGGCCGGTTAGATGTAGACAAAAGTCTGCAATGTCGATGCTGTCAATAAAGTCATTGTCGCAAAACTATCAAAGTACGGAAGGTAGAGATCAAAGAATATAATACTCACTAGGAGATACACACACACTCCATATATCAAAGTTTCCATATAAAATGATTAACTTACGGTTGTCGTTGAGATTCAAGATGGCGAAGACGTCTCGAGAATTTTTTTTTTGTGTTTTGCTCATTTATGTTGTTCAAAGTGTAATATTGATAGCTTATTATGCAGTGAACTATCGTGGAAGTGTGCAGTTAATGAAAAACTAATCTTGAAACGCGTTTAACCATGTTTTAATCAACATCCGGCGATC
This sequence comes from Cydia pomonella, assembly GCF_033807575.1. Classification (NCBI taxonomy): domain Eukaryota; kingdom Metazoa; phylum Arthropoda; class Insecta; order Lepidoptera; family Tortricidae; genus Cydia; species Cydia pomonella. The sequence continues at coordinate 11,798,620 of NC_084703.1, read as the reverse complement.
CATCGTGGCTTTTAGTAAAGTCCAGCTATCTCTTTACTAAAAGCAACTACCGAACAACGTCATGCTCTACGAGCACACTTAAAACTTACAACGAAACTTGACATTGGCAAAATCATCATAGATTTGATGGAAGCCATTTTTTAAAAGAAGAAGATTAACTTACGATTTATTTGCTTGAAATATATTTGCATAGAGTCTCCGCACTGCCTGAGTTAAAGTATAATCCATTGTACTAAACCAAGAAACAACAATTATTTCAAGGTAAAAAATATCTTAATCTTTAAATAAAATAAGCGTACTATCATCGTACTATTACCAAATTCAAATATATAAATTTAATCTTACCACCCCCTTAAGTCCCACGGACGCTATATCACCTCCGAAATTACAATGAAATTAAAAATTCATCATAGATGTAAAATCTAATATTGTTTTAGCTGGCAATTTACTTACCATTCAATAACAATCGGACTAAAGCAGAAGATATACATACGACTGGTTTTTCAGAAACAGGAAATGCAGGATGTGATGATGTACTCTTTTCTTCCCTCGTGATTTAGGCAAAATCGTAATTCATAGTCACTAGACTAGTGCGGAACGCATATTAAAGGCTCTTTCCTACTGAACATGTCTTTTTTGCGGGTTACTATCAAAACGACTGAATCTCAAAATGACCTGTTTAGCATGAGGTCCAGAACGCAAAACGACCACAGTATCAAAAAGCCTATATCTCATAATAGCATGGTAGCAAAACGACTAACGAGTAAAAGGCCTTCGTCTCAGAATAGCTTAGTATCAAAACGACTTGTTCGCAAAACGACCACTCCGTGGAACGTCTACATCTTTAAATGCCTTAATAGCAAAAGGACTAGATCGCAGAAGAACTAAATCTCAAAATGGTTGAATAGCTAAACGACTTCTTGTTGAAAGGGCATGAAACACTATTTCTCTTCGGGCATCTATGGATACCTAATTGTATAACATTATGCATGAAGATGAAGTATGTTAAAGAATTACTTAATAGTCAAATCGCAAGGAATAAAACAAAAGAAAATAAAGATAAATCAATATATGTCGTGGTAATAAATATGCTTACTCATTACTAACAAAAAATTGCTTTTACTTATCGCAATGAAATTTTTAAAATTATAACGACATTTTAAACAGAGTTTCCCAACTCTAATAGCTCAAATGATTTTTATATCATAATAATAAAATCATTGGCACATTTTTAATTGGCGTTTTTTTCCGATATACTTTTGAGAAACTCAAATGGGCTAATATCTCCATCCTTCAGCGATTCCAGCTCCATCTTATATTTTCGATCAAATATAATGTCTCTTTTTTTGCGGTTTGTTGAATGGAATAGAGATCTGTGTAATTTCAGGCTCTGGATAGCGGCTTCTTTTTTCAGAGTTTCCAAAAATAGAATGAGAGTGGGCTTTGGCTGTACTCTAACATTTAGACGCCGATGCCACGCGTCTAAGGCATTTATTGTACGATGTCGTTCTTTACAACAAGATATCAAACTTGTTTTTTTTATCCAGAATCTTTCGACATACTCTTTAAATTTTTCAAATTCAGTGCCAGTCGGAGCATTTATAACGATACCTTGCCATCCGTCGCAAATCAAGGACGCTGGTAGAAGAGGCAGATTTGCTGTCATTCTCACGATTTCTTTTTGCTCGGATGTCACCGACATTTCAAAGTTTTCAGCATTATCCCATATATTTTTATTAAAATGATAGTAACACCCTGTTACGCTCGAGTTTTCAAAAATATTTTTAAAGGCACTAACTTGGCCTAATTCGTAGTCACATTTATATCTTCTTATATTAATTTTCAGTACATCGCGTATTAATAAAAACATTGCTTCATACGTTTTCTGACGTTTGTCAGGCAACAGTGCAAACAAAGCCGGCACAATGTTAGTTGCAATTTCAGAGGTCCCTGAATCAACGTGTACAGTATAAATCTGGCAGAATGGTTGAGGGACTCTTTTAAAAGTACCATCTCCGAAAAAATGTTTGCTGTGGCTGGCATAATATTGTATCAGATTTAAGTTTTTCTTATAACAAAACAAAAACAATTTGGTTTCAGTACACAACTTATACTCTGCTCCTAAAAAGTCATGGCCTATAATATTTGGTATTTTAACACTGCCAGACTTTGCAAACTCAGTCGTTTTGACGTCCAGATAAGAACGTCTTGCTCGATGCAAAGAATCTTTGACAGATTCAAAACATGGAAATTGGACTTGCTCGGGCTCGCTGCATTCATTAATATGTTTAAGACAGGCTTCTTCGTAGTTCTGTTTGATGGATTTCATGTTTTCGCACACATTGACCTTTGCCTTTTGAACAATGATATCCCGTATAATTTTGTCTGGATCTGCTTCACAAACGTGATTCACGAAGAACTGTGTCATTTTCACGTTTTACAGTAATAGAAGCACTGCACTCCTGTCGCTTGTTGCATCTCCATAAAGAAGGTCCGTTGACGTTATTAGATACGTGATTATATTTGTAGTCGCCGTATATGCACGCATTTTTATTTTTGTTACTTTTAATATACACAATTTTTTTTCTTTCCATATTTTCACAAAATAAATTCAGCATTCAATCAGAAAACTTTAAGACAATATAACATTGCCTGTCATTGAGAGTCATAAGGACTTGTAATGATAAATTTTAAGTGGCCAGTATATAATATTATTCAAGTATTATATTGTATCAAACCTTTGTGCACCTATAACATGTTATAGTTCGGACTGAGGTTAGACATTGGAGCCTAAATTAAAGTAAGTTTCGAAGATCTAAAAACAATTATAGGGTTTTTAACTGAATTTATTACAAAAAAACTCTTTGGTACCAGAAAACATCGTCATGAAACTAAAACCAAAAGCCACTTTCGTAAAACTGCCGTGAACCAAGAAAAACCAAGATGAAAGTACGTGTTACATGCCCTTTCAACAAGAAGTCGTTTAGCTATTCAACCATTTTGAGATTTAGTTCTTCTGCGATCTAGTCCTTTTGCTATTAAGGCATTTAAAGATGTAGACGTTCCACGGAGTGGTCGTTTTGCGAACAAGTCGTTTTGATACTAAGCTATTCTGAGACGAAGGCCTTTTACTCGTTAGTCGTTTTGCTACCATGCTATTATGAGATATAGGCTTTTTGATACTGTGGTCGTTTTGCGTTCTGGACCTCATGCTAAACAGGTCATTTTGAGATTCAGTCGTTTTGATAGTAACCCTTTTTTGCGGGTACGGGCTTCTGCAGGATCCCGTTTTAGTAGTTGTCCGCAAAAAATGGAATGTTCAGTGGGGAAGAGTCCTAACACTTAAAAACCGTACATACACCTTCACGGTGGGGATCATGGCTCTTTCTTTTGAAGAAGATTAATAAAACCCAGACTCCATTGATTATGAACTGTACTAGAGAGGAGTATGCGGTTGAATGGGATTGTTCAAATGCCCACACTACTAGGCCTCGGCTTCCAGGTTTCGAAGGCTCCGCTAGCTCCAAGAACTTTCCCCGTTTCTACAATTTGTATGTGTAGCGAAGAGCTGAGTAGATTTCCACAGGCATTATCAATGGATATTAGTACTTGTTTCGGAGATAAATAGGATGGCTCGTGAAAATATGACCGACATTTTTCCTCCACCGATTGCCGAATTAATCCCTCTTTTATAAAAACAAAATTCATTACTAGAAAAAAATACTAAGTAAAATGTACAATATATCGTCACATACTTAGAGTTTATTTTCACTCGACAACAAATCCCGTAGAGACCGTCCCAAGGGACAGGCCTAAAAAGGGCCTCCGTCGTCCCTTGTCCCTTTTTAAAAGTTACCATACATAAAAAAAGTTACTTTTGTTTTGAAGAGTTTTGTGTAAATTCGTCAAAAGGGCGCGTAAAGTCATGAAATTAGAAAGGAACAGAAAATACAGTGCTCCGAGCGAAACTTGCGATGAAAGATTTGATGGTCGGCCGGGTTTGGACGTTTTACCTAAATATAATTTCTGATTAAAATTTCGCTGGTCAAATCAAATCCCTCGGCTGTATCACTAGATACTTTATACTAAAATTATACTGTTTTGGAATTCAGAATGCAGGGTATACAATTAAAATTATACAAGTACAAACCATGGATGCAATAAAGAAGAAATAAATTATAATTACATTTTCCAATAACTTAAACGTGTAAAAATTCAAAATAAAAACTACAATTTTGCGGAAGTCTCCTCTTAGATGATACAATAGGGTAATTCTTAAATTGTATCCAGAACTTTTTTTTTATAGAAGTTTTTATTTTTCACATATGTATTGTTACGTTTATCAAACATACATACAAAAAACCAATTTTCTGATGCATATGGTCAAACTGAATACCCTCAAGAAAGGTAAATAAAATGAGTACATAAACACGGCTGTGACAAAGAGTCCCTCAGTCGTGATATTCGGTATTTTGGCGGCCAACTCCACTATTTTGATTTAAATAATAGTTTGAACATAGCCTAAGTCACTCCCATGATTACGAAATGACAGCGTGACAAAGAATTGGATAGTATTGGATACACATCATACATAATTACATACATATACACGCGACATTTTTCTGCTTTGGCAGTCAGGTAATAATAGCAAATGATCTAAAGCTAATAAACATCCATTTCTAAAAGTGCATATGCCTCTATATTAATCAAACGAATTAAGAATGTCACGACCAAAGCGACCACGCGTCTATATGTCACGAACGTGTACTCAAAAGTCCGTGGCGGTGACAGGGGTTTTCGTTATCAGCTTTAAACAACATGAATTAAAATACGTGTCGTCAGTATACTTGTCAATACAAAGTCATTGACACTTTTAAAATGTTCACTTGAAACTTGAAATGCCTTCTTACGACAATTATATAAGGCACCAACTTTAGAATGCAGATCAGGGATTTCTTGATTTGATTCAGATGATGTATGTGATGAAATTTTACTAATTGGCTGGAATTCAGAACCCTTGCAAATTCTTCTATTAACACACCTCCAAATCGTCGTCCCATTTGCATTTGTTAAGTACAGTTAAACAAAACTGATTCTCAGCGAGAAATATTTTTTTTCGTTCTGAGTTTAAATAAAATCGATATCACTTTCTATAGTCCCATTGCATTGACTTGTAGATAGCAATGCCATTACAACAATTTTATATATAGGTATTTGCAAATTTGAAATTAAAATAAGTTCACACGATCACTTTTTTTTTGTAAGAACGGCTTTTGTTGCACTTTGCCAACGTCAAGTTTATTAGGGACAAACTGAAGAGTGCACTTATGATTTAGCCCAGAATTTTGAACATAGAGAATTACGAGTATATACATAACATGAAAGATTAAATAATATTACATTAACAATAAACGCATGTAGCTGTATACATACGAATTATTTAAAGACTTATATTATTAACCGACTTCAAGATTTCAAAAGAGGAGGTTATCAATTCGGTTGTATGTTTTTTTTTTATGTTTCTTACTCCATAACTCCGTCATTTCTGAACCGATTTTGAAGATTTTCTTTTTTGAATTTATATATATATACAGATTGGTCCCGTTTTTGTCAAAACTCAGTTCTGATGATGGGATCCATGAGGAATCGAGGGAACTCTTCAAATGTGAAAGGCATACATAATAGTGATTTTTGTATTTTCTTTAACAAATCAAGCATTTACATTTAAAAAAGTGACACAAAGTGAAATGTGAAAGTGAAAAGTGACAGTGAGTGAAGTCGGTTAATAAAGGGATTTTGTTATTAATTAAAAGGGCGGTACCATCCCAGAATGGATATTCTGTCGTCTCTTAGTGCTAGAAGCCCCGACAATATGAAGAGTTGCTGGGGTTCAAGCCAAGATTCGCTGATTGCAAAAAGCATTGGTATATATTTATTGTATAGGTAAGTATGTTAATTCCGACTTTTTGTTTAAAATACTTCGTTAATTCCATTGTACTGCTGTACACATCTTGAAGTCTTTTATTAAGCATGATGCACAGGGATTCAATTTTGGAAGCAGCGTGGTACGGTAAATTGTCTAAACTTCGAAACATCAACAGGGAAGTTAGAAGAATCCTGGGGTTGACGGGAAGAAGGAGGCAAGAAAGAGTTGACACTGTCAGAGTGAAATCCTAAATCTGCATTCGGCATTTCGCGGAGAGCACAACCATTTTGAAGATCAAGGATTCTGTAACTATTTATTATTGCTTGCTGGGCTATCTTATTATATCCCGATTGGAGAGGGGCTCTGGGTTTCCTGGTAAGATGATGTAGGAGCAGATTCAGCAACTTCAGCGTAGGATCATTTTGATGAGGGATGCGTGCTTAGGTGTGACTGGCTGCATTTTGAGCAGCGAGGCTGTGATCTGTAGTGTGCCATAACATGGCCATACCAGCAGCATTGCCGGCATTTAATTACCGGCAAATTGTACTTTTCAGTAAGAAAAGAGTTGTGAAATAGGAACATGCTCTGAGGTATTTTTTCCCATCGATAGTTAAAGCCACTGTGTCCGTGGAAACCCATTCATGACCTTCACCTACCTTCTGTTTTGCATTAAGGCGTCTTGCCTTAGTAATCTTACCAAATCGTTCAGCCGTTAAAGTACCCGCTGCTACTTCTTCATTGGGCAGATTCTTGGGAACACTTCGTATGATAAACATTCTTGCCACGTTGAAGGTCGGAATAAACGCAGTTTTCTTTATTAACTGTTTCTAGGAACCTGTTAGCAGAAAGACCGTTAACAAAGGCAAGGCTTAACCGATTCCTTCGGGCTCCCCCTTCAAGCAAACCTTTAACCTTACGTTAACATTATTTGAGCACTATACTGCCCAAATTTCACGAAGTGTAGTGAAACGTCATGTGCATTATAGGGAGATGGATCTGAATTAATCTCCACGTGAATCACATATGGACGAACGTCTGATTGGGTGTAGCACTGTCTACCAATAGGGGGTGACGCTGGCGCTGGGATCTTCATGGATTGACTTACTTTTGTTTTTTTAGGAATGTCAGTCGAGGTCTCTTTTAAATTCATCGCGGGTCTTTTAAGGGATGTCGATTTAGCTAATACGTACTCTTCCTCCATATCAGGAGTGATAATGCAAGACGGTCGGCACCGCCGGGTGACTTAGAGGGGAGTTAGACTAGAAGAACCCATCACTCTGCCGGCCATATGTAAACGAACTGACCCAATAAAATGTGATATACAGGGTGACCTTAGCCATTGGACAAACCCTGAAATCCCACGTAGGGTTACTCTTCGGGAATGCTCTGACGTTAATATTTTTTTAATTAGGACAAAGGATAAAAAAATATTTTTTTCAAACAAAAGTTATTTGCAATAATCGACAACAAAAAGAAACACACTGTGTTCATCTTTGGCAGTATTTTAGTCAATTTGTTCGAAATATTTGAAGTCAGAAGCTTATTATTGTCATAAATAAAAAAAGATAATCAAAAAGCTCCAAGAATGTTCCATACTATTCTTTGAGCTACTAACACATACAGGCTGCTCCAAAGTAAAAAATGGTAATTTGTTAATTTCTTCGAAACTGCTACACTGGCTGTTATGATACTTTGTACACTGGTTCTAAATACCCTAATGCATATGTACATATCGGCTTTGTCCAATGGCTAGGGACACACTGTATACTGTTTGCAATAATCGACAACAAAAAGAAACACACTGTGTTCATCTTTGGCAGTGTTTTTGACAATTTGTTCAAAATATTTCATAATGATGACATTTTTCAAAAGTCAGAAGCTTATTATTATTAGTGTCATAAATAAATAAAAAAGTCGAAGAAGGTTCCATACTATTCTTTGAGGATATTACTTTAGGAGCTACTAACACATACAGGCTGCTCCAAAGTAAAAAATGGTAATTTGTTAATTTCTTCGAAACGTTGTTATGATACTTTGTACACTGGTCCTAAATACCCTAATGCATTTGTACATTTCGGCTTTGTCCAATGGCTAGGGACACACTGTATATACAATAATTGAAAAAAAAAAAAAAAAAATTTGCATAAAATTCGCCCCTAGAATGAATAAAATAAAAATTACGCCGAGAAGATTCTATAACGTCACTACAGATTCCCACGATCATATAAAATAAGATATTTTAACTGACATTTAATGATATTGACATTAAATACGAATGTTCATTAAATAGATTTAGTACAGTCAATATATCCAAAAAACCGACCCTACCCGTGAATAATCAGTTCTTGGATTTTTTTTTCGGAAGTCCCTCGGGGGGGGGGGGGGGGGGGTGTCACTGGGAAAAGTAGACCGTATCAGGCTCGTGTATATTCAAAAAAAGATTTTTTCCAAAAAAACGGTTTCTCTTGAATAACTCGGCAATTTTTTATTTTACAGTAAAACCGTGAGGACAAAAACTGTAGGAAAGATTCGCTACAAGTTTGGTCCTCACAATTTTTCTTCTAGGATCGATATTTTGGAAATTAAACCTGAAAAACGCGACTAATTCAAAATATTATCATTATCTCCTATGTTCCACGTTTTACGGCATGAAATGGGAAATTAATTAATTTGTAATTAAAATAAAAATAAATAAAAAAGCCTTTAATTCCACTCTAATAACAATGATTAATAAATATATATCTCTAGGTTACATTCTTAATTTTTATTTTTTTTATTATAACTTAATTTAACTACTAACTAGCACTATGATTAGTGGACCTCTTCGCGAGTAAAGGCCTCCCCCAACCGCCGCCATTCTGAGCGGTCCTGCGCTACATCTTGCCATTTGTGCGGTATGATGTTGGTGACGTCATCGACCCATCTTGTGGTTGGTCTGCCAGATTTTCTTTTTCCATGTGGCCCTTTCCAAAGTGTTACACGTTTGGTCCATTTTTGGTCGCTCATTCTCGCTATATGGCCCGCCCATTGCCATTTCATTTTCAGACAGTGTTCTAATGCGTCGATGACTCGTCCTCTCTCGTATTTTTGTATTTCTCACTCTGTCTAGTCTTTTTAAGTTTAGTATACTTCGTTCTTGGGGTCTTTGGCAAGTTTGAATCTTGTGTCTTATGTCTTTGATGTAAGTCCAAGTCTGACAGCCGTAGGTCAAGCACGGCAATAAACTAGTGTCTAAAACTTTTTTCTTTAGATTTGTTGGCAGATTGCTTTTTAGGACCTCTTTTAGGCTCCAATGTTTTTGTTATTCGTCTGTCCAGTTCTTTAACTCCTTTGTCCTTCTCAAATGAAATTTGCTTGCCTAAATAAATATAGCTCTCTACATATTCTATTTCTTTTGTGTCGATATATATTTTGACTCTATTTCCGTTAGTCATTATTTTAGTTTTATTGATATTCATTTCGAGGCCAATGCGTTTGCTGGTTGTTTGAAGTGATTGCATCTTGTATATCTTCGGGCTTGTTCGAAAATATTGCGATATCATCTGCAAAACAGAGATGGTTTAAACTTTTTCCGTCGATTTTGATGCCTTTACTTCTCCAGCTAAGCGATTTCGTGATGATGTGTAGAACAGCAATGAATAGAGTTGGTGATATCGGGTCCCCCTGTCTGACTCCTCTTCCTATTTTAATTTTTTTACCTGTATTTTCGAGTTTGATTTTGCTTGTAGAGTTGTTATATACGTATTTTAGGATATCTATGTATGTATTATGAATGTTATACTCTGATAGTGCTTTCCATATGGCTTCGTGTGATATAGTGTCAAAAGCTTTCTGAAAATCAATAAAAGCTATGTACATTATGCTATTAAATTCTATATGTTTCTCTATAAGCTGTTCGATGACTTGGTTGTGATCCATTGTAGAGAATCCTTTACAAGAGCCTGCTTGTTCTATGGGTATCTGTTTTAATTAATCACAAACAACTCTCTTTTAGGGATTTAGATAATATCTGAATATAATACAATATTGTTACTCGTTTAATAGTATAGGATATACAAGTTTAAAATAGAAACATTCCAAACTCCGCAGGAACTAAATTATTTATTGGTTAATTAAAAAATGATTTAGCAGATTTTTGTATTTAATTACAAACCAATAAATCGTGGCAAGTTTCATTCTCCTATTTCTTCCCCCAATCTTGCTGTTCTGACTTCTGAGATAGTGTACCAGACTATCGTTATTAATATTAATTTGCCAGTCTGGGACTCTTATCTCCGCCAATGGAAACTGCCAGGCATAACTAAATAGAAAGGTTTTTCTTTTCTCTTCGCTTATATGTAGTAGACCAAGCTGTAAGTTCTTATTGGACAAAGGTTGGCGCCTATCTAACAATGGTGCCAAGTACTAAAATTATTTAAATGAACTATTTAGTAAAATAGCAAAGGAAATAAAGAAAGGGTGGTTTCAATTTAAATTTCAATATGCATTCGATATTAATTGTGAAAAAAAAGGAACACTTAAATATTTTGATCGATGTTCGAGCCATTTCGAATTTACTACCAGAATTAATTAACAGTTGATTTGTTTTATAAACGCAACGAAACGTATACACAACTTCTAATGGAGTATTCGCAACGCCTATCAAGCGACCATCGCCCACTCGAAGCCCATCACAACTGCGAGTGATCAGTTTTCACATGTACGTGTAGGTTTATATACACGTACTTATAGTGGTTTGCCTGAATCAATGAACTTAGTGAGAGATGGAAATCTGAACAACTCTGGGTTGGTCTATATTATTCCGATTGCTTGCCAAGCGTAAAACCAGTGGTACTATGACCTCGAGCTCTAACAACCATGTCTGATTGAAGAGCGCACTTATGATGCGAACTGTGAGTTTTAAGAATATAAAAATGTTGGATTTACAACACGTATTTTTGGTAAATGATTTTTAACTTTTTCAGACTGCGCATATATTTTTTACTAAATTGTATATTAACAATAGAACTAATATTAAAAGCACATGGCCCATTCTTACTTAGACACAAGTTGGAACTTTTCTATTTATTATTAAGAAGGCCATCAAAATAAAAATATTACAACCCCAACAACAAAACCTAGTTGTTGTGCGAATCTGCTAATTTTAATTTCTTTTGTTAGTATCTGTATCATTAATCGAAACCGCACAATTATGTTAGCTTGAGACGTCACTGTTGTAAGAGGTTATTCTCTAGACGAATAAATTTATAATACTATTTTTAAAGAGTCTCGTGAGCAATGGACTTCATTATGAAAAGTTCACCGACCTACTGAAACTTTGCTATTGAGCTGATATAAAAATCGTCTAAAATTCTGACATGTTTTTAATCGAGACTTAAAATTGTCGAACGTCCTTTATTGACTTTGTTTATTAGTGTTGGTATGTACCTAGGTCGAGTTTCTTCCAACGAAAACGTCACTTTTGAATTCGAAGTTCGAATCGGGCCGCAATTCTTGTTTGGAGGGGGGGGAGGTTAAAAGTCAAAACAAGCAAGTTTGCAACTATTTTGAGAGCACACGCAGTGCAAGTGTTACTGTAACCGTCAAACTTCTATGAGATTATGACGTATATAAATAACATTTCCACTGCGTGTGCTATCAAAATCGTTGCAAACTTATATCTAGGTTTAACTCTGTCTTGCTGGTTTGCCTGATCGTTGGACTCACTTGCGTTCGGTAAGCGATTACACGTACGGCTTATATTGTATAGACGCGCAACTCTGCTTAGAACCGAGCTGAGTGAAAAACTCGTCTCTGTATGAGTCAGACTCAGTTTACGTCTTGCCGCGAAAGCGCGCAGTGCCCGCCCTAAGACGACCGCCTGTTGCGTCTAACTTTTACTGCTCAGACAATATACATCTCGACTTAATCATTTTTTTCATATTTGTTCTTAAATGGTTGGACTACTTATTAAGGTAATTTGGTTAAGTTATTATCGTGTTAATGGCAGATTTCCGTGTGGATTGTAAACTTTATTTATTTTTGACTACTTATCTGGATCCTAGTGATAACATACAGCGATTTCGATAACTTCAGTACATTTTTAATTATCGGACTATTAATTTAAACACTGACTTCAACGGACCGTTACTTATCTACAGAACAAGAAAAAATATATTTCAACAATTCAAGTTGATTGTTGTTGTCATCGATCTAAAGGCTGTTATTATTTTGGTAGTGATTAATTAACGTAATACTTTCCTACTGAGATCAATAAACAATGTCTTGTCATTTATTAGGAACGCTGCGATTTCGTTAAAATATTTTAAAAATGTTGATTGTATGTACGAAATTCCTTTTGTTGCTGTAATATTACAACATTTTTTTCTCCAAAAACTTAAAGACAAAAACAATCAATTTCACGAGATCGAGTATTTATGAAACCGCGTTGATTATTACATTTTTCAAGCATTACGTAATGTAATAAATACAAGAGCACACCAAAACGTGATATTTGTCCGGTGTAAAGGAAATGTATCCCCAATCGATATCATCTATTTTGATGTAAATCAACATTTTACTTTTTAAGCATTTATTACGAGAAAAAGTCTAAATATGTTAACGACTAAATTAAATATCTGATGTATACTATAGTATTCAGTAACTTATATCACAAAACATACTGTCTACAGTCTTTATTTTAAGTACTCATAAATACATTTTACGTAATGAATAATTAACCTTTTTATATTTTAGATATCAAAATCATATTATGTTCAGAATATATAAAAACAATGTCCAATATAATCCGAACTTAATTTGATGAGGTAAATAATGATTAATACAATGAATTTGTAATATATCTAAATAATTACATGCGAGCCCAATTCATAACAAGCTTTCATGAAACAGGTCCGTTGTCAGTTGTGACAAAGTTTTAGATTTATTTTACTTATTTTACATACAAACAATTTATCCTATTTAAATGTTTAGTACGAGATTTATAGTTAACCAAACTTTCCGCCACTGTGGAATTATTGGGAAGTTAGGTACACTCAAGGATGCCATCTTTTAGGTAAGCATGTTCCATCCTAGACTGCATCGGCACTTTCCATCAGGTGAGATTGTGGTCAAATGCTTAACTTTTCGTAATAAAAAAAAGGTAGTAGAACCTAGACGTAGAGTAGTGATCGTTAAAATATCCATTTTAAGACCTAAACATTAACCGTGTGGCAGCGGATTGCTAGTTCTTTATTATCCGAATTAATTAGCGAATCGTAATTAAGCGACCCCACGAGCTTTTATATTCGTACTAACGGGAGTTATTACTGTCGATAAGAAAAATATACTCTATTATCAATATCAACATTTATCTAAAAGTGTAAAGTTTATTTGAATGGTGGAAGTGTACATGAGTATTTGGAGGAATGGGTGTTTGGATGAATGGGTCTTTGGGTGAATGAGTGTTTGTGAGAATGGATGTTTCGGCCAATGGTTGTTTAGGTGCATGGGTTAATTTTTTCCCTTACCTATATGTTTTTGTATGTGCTACATCAAAGTTTTTGCCTTAAGGTGGTGGCTTGTGGGTAATGGGTAGTGACCCCCGTGGTATGAAGCCGATGGTCCCGGGTTCAAATCCTGGTATGGGCATTTATTTGCGTGATGAGCACGGATATATCATGGGTGTTTTCTGTGTATTTATATATTATATATATCGTTGTCTCCCTACCTAGTTAGTTAGTACCTACAACATAAGCCTTATTGAGCTTACTGTGGGACTTAATCAATTAGTGTAATAATGACCTATAATATTTATTTATTTATTTAAGGTGCCTCGCACAAGATTCTAAACTATAGAATCTTTCGTTTCATCGGGACTCAAAATAAGCACTCGTAGCAACAACTAACTTTGTTCTCTCGTTGCACTATTTCTCTCTACACCAATTTTATGTATCTCTGTTTGACCCTTGGTTGACCGGTAGAGAAATGCCATTTGACATTAAGTCCATCATTTTTATATTGTTGTATATATTTTATACAATAAAGTTTAAATAAATAAATAATTATTTAATTGCAATTGACCAATTACTTAATTCTACTATCATTACTATTTTAATATCTGGGAGACCGAGCTTTGCTAGAAAAAACATATAAAACATCAAAAATGCGCGTTTTCCTTGAGATAACACGTAGCTAGATCGATTTTTTTCGTCCTCGAAAACCTCCATATAACAAATGTCACCCAAATTGTTAGAGCCGTTTCCGAGATCCCCGAAATATATAAATATAGAAGAATGGCTATTTTAAAGGCATAAATAATAAGATTCAATTTAAATCTCAGATTAGGTTGTTTATAATGTGAATATAATAGTGAAATATAAAAACACATACAAAATACATATAAACACATTATAAAAAATCCTAACCCTAAAGGGTGCTGCCCAAAACACTTCTAACTACTTACTGGGATTGTTTTTCCATTTGTTACCATGTGTTAGTGTGCTTATCACGGGTAAATAAGTAGCGACCGTCATACGTCTCGAGATAAAAGAAGAAGTAAGGGCTGCAACAATCATGCGTTCTTAAATTTCCGTTTTAAACTTATTTCAGGCCTCATTTTGTGAGAAAAACCAGTGGCGTACAAATAGGACTGACGTACAAACAAAAGACGCGCGGATAGGCTTAGTTTTTTTACCACTGGCCAATGCGCGAGGTTGCTGCATTTTGCATGTTTGCCATGTTACAAATTCTAAAATGCGCGTTTTCTCAGAGATAAGACCTAGGTATGTATATCGATTATCGACCCCTAAACCCCCATATAGCAAATTTCATCAAACTCGTTAGAGCCGTTTCCGAGAACTTTGAAATATACAATTATACAAGAATTGCTCGTTTAGACATGTCGACTAGTGTTTCAGTAAACTGCTCTAAAATTGATCAATAATATTTAAACAATTTTAGCGATATAAGTGTAAAATCAAGTAATTAAAATTAATATTCTCATAAACTGTGATATGTTGGTACCTACTCGATTTATATTTGGTGCTTTTGATTCTCTTGCTATGCTCAACATTCTAAATTAACATAAAATCGTTCCCTTACACGGGGTCTCTTGTTGCAATAAATAACTATTTCTGATAAAATAGACAATTTGTGCAGATGTGATTTTGTGATGTGCAGGCATGACTCGGTCGGTACCGGAGGATCAAAGAAATAGGGGGTCGCAGGAGCGGTAGGACGCTTAGCCTGTAGGGCCAATAGAGTGCCAGGGTTGTCCGGGAAATGGGAGGCGAGCAGCACCTTTAAGGTCTCCGTGACTGAACTTATTTTCAATGATTTTGGTCGAATTCAGGGTTAACGGGCGGCCTTCTCGTACAACCGGCGGAACAGAATTTTTAATTTTTTGCGTCAGTGATAGATTCTGATCGTCGTCTTTAAAATGCAATGTCGTATACGGAAAAACCATCAGGTTGTGCCAGTCTTTGTCTCAGTTGTACGAGGTGAGTCGCCACGCCGATTCTGGCCCCGCGAGGAATCCGCTTAGATAACCCCACAATTCCATAACCCCACCCTGCTCATATAAGTACCTAAATAGTACTTATATAAGCCCTAGCTGAGAGATGTGTCCTAAGTTTCACGTATGATCTTTGCTTTGCTTCCCTCGATCGGTCTTTAGCGTTTGTATTTGTATGAACCACTACTACTATATCTACTGCGGAATCACTATTTGCGCACTGTCACACGCACACGGTAGTTATAAGGCATAGGAGAAGTACGGATAAAATGACAGGGTGTTTTGTTTTTGAACCATATCTCGTTATTTAAAGTAATTATAATTAGTCTCAGTTATTAATGCTGATCATAGGTTCATTGACTAACATTAAAACAGCCTTTTTATTGAATAGGAACATTAAATAGGAAAGGATTTATGCAGAAAAATATACAGGAATGAAAAATACATTTTGTCCATATAATATGGGTAAAATGACACACTAAGCATGGACGTAATAGCATACTAAAGTTCTAAGGACAAAGTTTACAATAAAAATGTTTGGTCTTCTTTATAACATCAGCACATGAAGCATAAGCCCAACGAGGACAATTTTTACATCGTAATTAGCTTTCACCGGGCTTAGAACGGGATTGAGTTCATTGCGATTATTATAGGGACAGTTGGCGTCATACTTTGTATGGCATAGACTATGTCGATTTATGATGATGTCATTTTGTCCAATTGTAAACAATACTCATTAAGAATTATATTTAATTAAAATAACCGCCCATTGTAGTAAAATTAAGACATATCAGTAGGTTTTTTTAAATACTACGTCGGTGGCAAACAAGCATACGGCCCGCCTGATGGTAAGCATTCTCCATACCTTATGTAGGCCTGCAACTCCAGAGGAGTTACATGCGCGTTGCCGACCCTAAATGATGTATCTCATGTCATTTTGTCCAATTGTAAACAAGACGCATTAAGAATTATATTTAATTCGTAATTTTGTCCGTATTTTCCCTACTTTGAGCATTTTAGCTCATGGGTCTTCTTATCTATAAAAGGGTACTACCCTAAGGATAGTTATGACGCCCCAAAAAAAAATCGCTGAACGTACATGTTAGTCAAATCGGTAACATTTTATGATTCTCAATCATTGGCCTTGATGTAATCCGTACCTACTGCAAGCGACACCATCTTGAAGTTTTGTTCGTATTAAATACGGTGCCCAAATAATATACCTATAGTAAAACAACATCGTAACAAAAACGTCGTAAGCAAGGATAATTTCATTCATGCTGTAATAAAGTCAGACAATAGCGCTCATAAAATCAGGCACCATTATGTATGAGTACTACATATTCGCTGAGTTACTGTCTATGCGAGATTGGGCAATTTGTTTCAGACTCTAAGCGTCTTTGGTTGGTTGAGTTGATTTGAAGCTTTTGGAGCTTCAGTTAATCTGGTTTGGACTTTGAGTCCAAATCAAGTTTACCAGCGAGCGATGGAGCGTCGTACATATTCTAGTTGTTTAAAGAACTGATCAAATCACGAAAACGGAACTGCGCTCCAGAACTCGAATTGTAGATATGGATGTTAAGACCGCATAATATAAGCTTATTTAAGTGGGACTGGGCTGTGCAAGTCTGCCGCATGTCTCAAAGGTAAACCAAAAAGGAGATAGCGAGACGACATAAGCTGCTCCCACGTATGATATAACAGTCAGCGTGGGAGCACCATTAGACACAAAATTTGTCGCGAACGTATTGCGAACCAGCTAATATTTGCCAACGTCATGGAGTAGATGGCGCTAGTAGTCACGTTTAAGTTAAGTAACCGCTTCTAGGTTATAGGGATTTTTTGAGGGAAGTTGAGAGGGTAGATGAGAACGACAGTAGGAAAAAGGAGGTTGTGTGCGAACAGATCGACGCGGCAGTGATATTTGCTTTTAGATCAAGTCAACAACGTTCTTATGGTGTTATTAGAATAATGATGTGTCTCTGGTATATTGTGACCAACGCTATCAGTACTCAGAGTGAACAGTGATCCAGTGAGGCTAATACAGGGTGGACAAATAAGAATGATACACTTTGTTTTTAAATTTTAATTACATTAAGTGGAAATTTTATTAAATATTTTTTCATAAATATATTATTCAGGGTTGGCAATTGTATACGGAAGATAATTTCTGCCAAATGTATACCACTAGCAGCAAGCAATTTTATCTCAAATGTTTCTGTTGTTTAAAACACGTTGATTGCTCGATTAATTTTGAAAAAAAGTGACAGTGATTGGCACCCAAATTCTCCAAATTTTGTACCTCTTGACTTATTTCTGTGGGGCTATCTAAAATTACGTGTCTATGCTAACGAGCTGATGAAATTTAAACAGTTAAAACCGACTATTCGACACAAATGTACTAAGATAATGCCAAAAATGTGCGAATAGATGCTGAACATTGGGATGATAAGGGCTTACATTTGCCTGCTGTTAGAGGTGGACATATGTCAGACATTATGTTTCGCATGAATTTGCCAACCCTGAAGAATATATTTTTAAAACAATACCTAATAATTTTTGAACTTAATACAGTTAAAATTTAAAAACAAAATGTATACTTCTTA
The DNA here is from genome assembly GCF_033807575.1 of Cydia pomonella. NCBI lineage: Eukaryota > Metazoa > Arthropoda > Insecta > Lepidoptera > Tortricidae > Cydia > Cydia pomonella. Next base: position 11,780,595 of record NC_084703.1, on the reverse strand, counting down.
TTTGGCCACCCTGTATGAACTTAAGGTAAACTTTGTGTGAGGAATGGGGTCGCTATAAGGGGAGGTTTGGAGGCGACTATTAAGCTCAAGAAACTAGGTGGATAATCATGTGATACTCATGTTATATGTAGGTAATAAAGTTGGACACCAGCACAACTCATATCGTCATCTCACTAACATCCAGGCCTCGTATAGGTATGTAGTACATTTTACATATCGCTTTCCAGTATCCGTAAAAGCATTAGCTCATTCGATAGGTTAATAAGTATAGTGAGCTTGACGACAAAATTGTGGAAAATGTCAAGCGAAGCCAAATAGACAAAATCGGCTAAGAGTATGCGGGCTATGCTCAGTGTAGGGTTCCGTAGTTACCCTTCCGTCACAATAGGCTAAACTGGAGCTATTAGTATAATAGATTGTTAACCAAGGGATGAAATGGTTCCTTTCATCCGAGTGAAACAAATAGGCAAATTTTCATAATCAATACCTAATTAAACCTAAGAAAAAATGTAGTTTTTATTTTACCGTTCCATCGCCATGCATGATGTAGTATCCATGCTAAATTGTAGTCTGCTAGCACTAAAGATCACGGAGCAAAGCCGCTGCCGGACACACAGACGGACATAGCGAAACTATAAGGGTTCCTAGTTGACTACGGAACCCTAAAAATGTGGGAAGTCTTTGCTCAGCAGCTTTGCTGAGACACTAAAATAGGCTAATAAATAACCTACCTATTTATAAAAGATGTAGGAAGCGCTATTATATATTTAAGTATTTTATGCACAGATTTTATGGATAGAATATTATTTATTTACTTACTTAACTTCCTCCAAATAATTAGACGTCGTTATTTATTTTATCTTCTGGCGTACTCCTATTTTAATTTAACGTGTTTACTTTATTAAAGACATTACATAATAATATACAGGTCGTCAGTATAAAAGGCGTCAAATTTAAAAAGAGTTTGCAACACTGTATTGAATTAATTTGTAAAATAGCGTGCTAATCGCGTGTATTGTACAACATTTTATAGTATATAAGGCCCTATTTTTTTTTTCATTAGCATATTACGTAACTGTGTCAACAATTTCAAAGGCCATATGTACAGTCAGCATCAAAAGTAGCGAATGAAACAACGCCTCAAAAGTATCTGATATTCTAGATACCTTTTCCAAATATAGATACATTTCTAAAATTCGCGCTCAAAAGTATATCTTTTACAGTCTTAGTTGTTCCATATTAAAGACATCACTTTTTGTTGAGCTGTTACAGAATGGTAGATACTTATGAAACGTTATTTGATCCGCTACTTTTGATGCTGACTGTACTCTAAAACTTTGTACAATACACGTGCGAAAAGTTAAAATACTGCCTTCGGTCGTGTTCGAATTTGTCGCCACTCGTGGCGAATTTTCTATTTTTCGCACATGTATCGTAATATACTATTACAGTGCATATGGTACTTTACCGCCCTAGTGCGGTAACTAGCACCATACGTGCATATCGTCGGGGATAGTGCAATACCGCGTCACTAACAAAATCGAAAGAGTTCGAAATTCAAACAATGTACAAGGTAATTGGACCTTACTGCATTTGTTATTTACGCGGTATTGCACTATCCCCGACGATATGTCGAAAATTTCAAGGTCCATATGTACTGTACAACGTTGAACAAGAAGAGTTATATAAAATGCATGTTTGTGTTTCACTTGTCGTTGAAATACTTCTGAGCTCTTTTTGAACGTGTGTGTGTCTTGACAAAATGGCAGTTCTCTTTTATGTACATGCATGGCAGAGGTAAAATTTCCATTTCCTTGAATAGTGGTTTACAATTTTCTAAGAACCATGCTCCACAAATCGCACGTATACATTTCTTTTGTAGTCTGAAGGCACTAGTTATGTCGGCTGAGTTTTCCCATATCAATAGGCCATATGATAAAACCGAAGCTATGCATATAAACATAGCCATGATATGCATTCAGCGCTGTTTCTATTGATGCAATCTTGCCGTAGTCGTTTCAGTAAGTATACGAAGCGATCTAGTTTGTTACATATTTATAGTGTCTATATGATGTGTCCATTTACAATTTTCATCAATGGTTATGCCTAAAAACTTTATTGTATCTACTTGTTCCAGAGTTCTGTCTTTATATTGTACTTTCAATGGCAAATGATTGTTCCTGTAATTATGAAATTGAATAAAATTTGTTTGTGCTTTGTTGATCTTCCAATTGTTATCATTAAGCCATGTTATTTTTATGTATAGCCGTATTTATATCTTCCTCGAACGTTTCTAGATTTGACGAGCAGATCGTGTCGTCAGCGAATAAGACACACTCATGTTTCGTTGAATTAGGAGGTCATTGATGTACATTAACCTTTTTCCAGGCTGACAGTTCAAAAATGACAATCGAATGTCAGTCTTACTCATCGAAAATAGAACACATGTTTGAAGAGCCGCATGTGGGAAATATATATCACTTAGCCTGGTAAAGGGTTAAGAATAGTAATGGTCCCAATATGCTTCGTTGCGGCACTCCTGTTGTAATAGGTTTTAGTTGAGATCTACTCGTCACTTTACTTTCGTTTTCATGTTTTGTAATTTCTATACAGTGGTTGCGGTCCGTAAGATAGCTTCCCATCCACTCTTTACATTCACCTCTCATTCCGTATTTTTCTAGTTTCGTAAGCAAAATATCGTGATTAACAAAATCAAAGGCTTTTAGCATATCTAAAAATATACCCACGATAGGAGTTTTGTTATTCAAGCTTTCCGTTATTATTTTTAGTAAGTGAAAACACGCCACTGAAGTTGAACAGTTTTTCGAAAACCGAACTGCTCTGTAGGGCTAAGATGGCCGGCTCTTTATCATTTGTCAACATGCCTGTCACGTTCTAACAAGTATGTAACGTTCTAACAAGTGTGCGAATGTGACGGGCATAGTGACAAACGATAAAAATGGAACCATGCTGCGACTGCTGTGTTAAAAGATGATGTTTTGCGACAAATTTTAGTAGCCGGTTATACATTGTACGTTCAAATATTTTGCCAATAATTAGTATTAATGTGACCGGTCTAATTCGGATAGTTTTTCAACTCTGTTTTATCGCCTTTCTTGAATAGACAACCGCTAGTTTGAGCGCTTTTGGATATCGTCTCTGTTCAAAAGAAAGATTAATAATATAGCTAAAAGGTTCACATATAAATGTAGCACATCGTTTAATTAAATATGTATTTAGTTCATCATATCCTGTTGATGAAATATTACGAAGGTATCTTATAATTTTCAATATTTCGTTTCCTTCCGTGCGCTGAATAAAAATAGTTTCGTTATTGGTGTTCTTAATGTTTTTGATACTTTTCATTAATTTATGTCTTATATCTCCTGAAGACTCCGATGTCACTAATTTCACAAAACAATCATGAAATGTTTCAGCAAAATCCATGCTGTCATTATGTCACTTCATTTTCTATTATTTTATGTACGCACTGATGTTTAATCTTCCACTTACATTGTTTTGTATTACTTTCCAAACTGCCTTACATTTATTATATTGTTTGTTAATAATTTTGTATCTCTGAGATTTAATATTTAATTGTACAATTGGTATTGTTTCTTATGAGCCTACTTGTTCCTCTTTTAATGTATGCTCTTTAAATATAGTTGCCTCTTATTTCTACTACGTAGACTTCCTGAGTCCGTTTGTCAGCCATTTTAACTTTATTGATCTATTGTTCATTTTCTTTTTATATTCTGGAAAACAATGTTGATGCAGTAACACCCGCCAATTATGAAACTCAGTAAAAGCATCGCCCACTTCTTGATTTTGGCCTATACACGGCGCTCGCCGCACACAGCCGCCGCAGCAAAAACCTCGTCGTCACCGTTGAAAACGTGCCGGGCCGACCGACACACGTCCTACCTCTACAAGCTCTGCCGCTGTACTGAGATACGAGCGCACGTATGGGTGATTTTCGTAATTCGGGTTTATTTTAAAAATAAAAAATAAAATATAGTAGAATTTCATAATCATTCATTAATGCATATCGACAGTATAAGCAAATGTTGCAGATTTCATGAGTATGAAAATAACTTCGATATGAAGTAGATTTTCGTAGGAATTGACACTTGTTTCGAAGAGAAAATTGAATTCATTTTACTTTGATTTTCTCTTTCTCAAAGGCATGTAGGAAAAATATCGTATCGTAAAATATTCACCTTTAGCAGAGTAAACTTCTCAAAATTTACATATACGAGCTCACAATTCAGTGCTTCACGCGGTTTTTCGTAAACGACCATCGGAAAAATTAAATAAGTCCTTTTTCTAATATTTAATATCGTATTCCTAAAGATAAGAAGACGTTCTATAAATTGTATATACAGGTGTCAATCACAAAGAAAAAATCAACAATGAAAATTGGTAACGCATTGGACCGGCTATCCAAAGATGTGGGTTCGAGTCCCACGTTGACCAGAGTTGATCATTGTTGATTTTTTCATTGTGATTGACATCTGTATATACAATTTATAGATTGTAATGTGGTACGTTCTACAATAAATAAAACCGGCCAAGAGCATGTCGGGCCACGCTCAGTGTAGGGTTCCGTAGTTATTCTTCCATCACAATAAGCTAAACTGGAGCTTAAAGTATAGTAAATTGTTAACCAAGGGATGAAACGGTACCTTTCACGCGAGTTAAACAAATATGCAAATTTGCATAATCAGTACCTAATTAAAGTAAGTCTTTTTACTATGGGAGAAACTTCTTGCGATAACTCAAAAACAGCTAAACTGATCATGTCCGCTATAGTTTTCATTTAATGTCTTTCTTAAGCTCTACTTCCACGGTTTTTTTCATATTTTTTGGACCTATGGTTCAAAAGTTAGAGGGGGGGGGACACATTTTTTTTCTCTTTCGGAGCGATTATCTCCGAATATATTCACTTTATCAAAAAATGTTTGTTGAAGACCCCTATTATTTTTGAAAGACCTTTCCAACGATACCCCACACTGTAGGGTTGAAGCAAAAAAAAATTCACCTCCACTTTACGTGTAAGGGATACCTCCCTCCCTCCCTCAAAAAAATTATTTTTTTATATTTTATTGTACGACTTTGTCGGCTTTATTGATTTATATATCCATGCCGAATTTCAGCTTTCTAGCACTAACGACCACGGAGCAAAGCCTCGGACAGACAGACAGACAGACAGACAGACAGACAGACGGACATGGCGAAACTATAAGGGTTCCTAGTTGACTACGGAACCCTAAAAAGGAAAATAAATATTTACATATAAGAAGACGTTCTTACTGGAACAAGTACTTTTTGTTTCTAATAATGAGTGTAAAGTCCTGAATTTCTTCGAGGAATATTATCAATTTTACATTACTTCGACTTTTCTTGCGACTTTATTTTGTTGGACAAAGCACGAGAGCGTTCCAATTATAGTTTTTGAAGTCAGTTCATAACATACCTTATTACTCAGTTTGTATGTAGGTACTCAGTTGCTTTGTGTAACTACACTTAGACGTTTCCTATTTGTACTTGAGCGGGAATGTTTACGCGGGCGGCCGGCCTAGCGACGAGCCGCCTCTGACGCTTTTCATTTTTCAATATAAACTGCGCGCCGTGATTTACGATGGCTGTCATAGATTTTTATTATCATCTTCTTCAGATCTGTTACTTTCGTATACACAGACAGTTGTGTATAATATTAAAGTGTCTGTAGTTGGGGTAAACACAGACAGCAAACGGCGACCAGCTAACCAAAACTCACAAACAATCACACAGTGCCGTGGATTGTTTATTTTCAGTTAAATATAGAAGCCTAATGGAGTGTGGCTAATGGGTAATACACTTTTTACAATGTTAAGACTCGTATGAAGCTGACCATACGAAAGCATGTATATACTTAACAGTCTGTTTATTGTGCGAGTACATACTTGGTATTTGGTATGGTAATGTTTTTTAGTACTTACACTCGACATCTAGGCTTTCGAATGATAAATCGTAGGCTTTGACACAGTCTTTGGACATCAAGACTGTAATTCACTAATAACTCACAAGACACGAGCAGTTATAAATAAATAAAATAAATATTATAGGACATTATTACACAAATTGACTAAGTCCCACAGTAAGCTCAATAAGGCTTGTGTTGAGCAGTTGACATATACAACTTAAACGTGACTACGGAGTTTTTGTATTAAACCGCATTTGTTGTGGACGTTTCTTACAAATTTCACCCGAAAAATGAACCAATGTGGACTACTGTTTTTTTTTGCTCACCAGTTGGAGCCACTCTTGAGTAAGGTCCAAAGCAAAGCTGTCAAAGTCATTGTTTACAAAATATAACCCCACATGTAAAAAACTAACCTATTAATTTACTCGACCAAACACCAAACACAATTAAGTACCAAGGACTAATAAAAACAAGTACAATAACAAAACTTAAAACCTACTACTAAAATTAAGTACGTAAAAAAAAAAAAATTATTGGCTTACCTATTAATAAATAGCTCTTTCGACCCGCTTAGTTTTACACCTCTTTTCCTTAACTCCACTTGTAAAGTACTGAAACTCATTGACCCGTAATTCATATTTTCAATATATAATCAGAGATATTACAAAAAGGACTCAAAATTATTAAGAATTATTCAGATAATTGTAATAAAGGCCCGTAACAATGGCGCCTCTAGCGGCAAATTCATACGCGGTAGTCCTCATTTACATTTTAGTCGACTGGTCTGGCCTAGTGGGTAGACCCTGCCTATGAAGCCGAGGGTCCTGGGTTCGAATCCCGGTAAAGGGCTAAGTCATGGATGTTTTCTATGTATATAAGTATTTGCATATTATATATATATATATATATATATATATATATATATATATATCGTTGTTTAAGTACCCACAACACAAACCTTCCTGGCTTACCGTGGGACTTAGTAAATTTGAATAAGAATGTCGCTATAATATTTAATTATTTATTTATTTATTCACCAAATCGTCTTAGAAATTATGCAGCTACGGTTCCACTCGTAATAGGGATACAATATTCATACATACGGCCTAGCTATTCAACATGCAAATAAAATTAATTAGGAATTACTAATAGAGCATATTATAGTACGCCGGCCGTAACTCGTATCTCTGGGATGAATCACTCGTCGCGTCGTGAACACCTGTTGTCCGTTAAAAACTATAAATGAGATACGCAGCTTAGCAGTTGACGGGTTTTTACTACTTATGAAGAGTCTTTAAAACCAAGAAGTAAATGGTCGAGTTGGTTTGAGTGCCGACCAATGGGTAGTGGTAAAGATATGGTATGGACATGGTGGTCATGGGTTTGGTTATAGAGTTGGTCATGAGGATGGTCGTGCGGTGGTCATGGGGTTGTTCCTGGAGGCGGTCATGGGTTGATCGTGGGGTTGATCATGAAGGTGAATATAAGATTGGTCATGGAGGTGATCATGGGGTGGTCAATGGGGTCCAGGGCTCCAGGCCGTTTGCTTACTTTGTTCGTGTCGGAGTCTGAGACCTAATATGAGCCCAATTGAATAATACCAAGTGTTCAATAATGCTACTCCATCTTTTACTAGGAATTCTTAATTAATTCATACATTTATAAAGGAATCAGTTCAATTTAGTCCGCACTTGTCCCGGAAAATAAAAATAACGTAATTTAATTTTTATATAAAATATTTTTTTTATAAATGTGGAAATCCAATTTCAACCATAATTCATAAGTCCAGCATACTATACGAAATTACGTGTATGAAACACGTATTTAATGAATAATACCTATGAATGTGCAATAAATACAAAAACGCGGGAAAACCTTCATTCTAATTCTAATTTGGAAATTCACCACGCGAAAGTGCGGATCTCAGGCTAACTCATGAAAATGCAATGTCTTAAAATATTTAACTTTTACGAACAACCCGTCGCTTAAAATTTATGCGACCAAGTGTGACATGGAAGTCAAGAGAATGGTTTTGGAAGATTTTCAATCGAAAATAACGCTTTTTTTTTTGTTTGTGTCTTTATTTATTTATTAATTTAGAACCATTAACAATTAAATATAATTAGAGTTAAATGTAAATATAGGTACAATACAAACTTAAACTAATTAAAAACTAAAAATCTATATCTAAAGAGGGCCCTTGGGGCATAGTGCCAAAGATACTGGCAGCATTTCCTCGCTGAATCGCAACGCTTATTCGTTGAGAGCGGAAGCTGCCAGCTGGGACTGGACGTCGTTCGATACCCCCCGTTAGGGGGGGAAGGGGGGGCCGCTTCCGCCTTTCGGCTGCGGCGGCTGTCGCGGGTCGCTTCCCACCGTCCGGGAGGTCAATTGGCCGTCATTTGGGGGACGGTATGTGTGGCTGGTGTGGGCCAGCTCTTCGCTACCGATCGTTATCCAACCCTACGACCCCTACCCTGGTGATACCGTTTGAGCGGGGCCAGATTTCGGGGTCGCGGTGAAGGCGACCAGTAGCTTAGCTGGCGTGTGCGGCGTGCTGGTGAAGCTGCCAGCTCTTTTGTCCCCTGTTACGTCAACCAGCCGTTTGGCCAAATCATTAAAGAAACTCTGAGCTCCCGGGCCCCACGGACCGAGGGTCTCTACACCGAAAGGAGCAAAGTTATAATTGGCGTCGAGACCGCCGTATTGCCGCCTTTTATTGGCCAGCCTCGGCAGCCGCACCCGTTTTCTTTGTAGTACCGTGAAGGTGAGACGGTGCCAGTGTGTCCACACAGGTCGCGTCCCACACCAACACTCGGCCCATCCTCCACGTTATCAGTGACATACCATCAGGTCTCTTGCCATCGTCCCGGGTTATACCGGCCGACTCGAGTATCGCAGGCACGTTGACGGTGACAAGAGACCTGCGGATAATGTCATTGAGCGCGGCGTGACGTGACAATCGCCCCACGCTTCGCTGGCAAGACAGACCATGATGCTCCCGCTCGTCCACGTCACTCCCTCATTGGCATTTATGCGGTGCACAGATTGATACCCCCAGGCGCAGCTCAACTGCGACACGGAGGGTGTTCCCATCTAGATGAGTGCCAGTATTGGGAGAGGGATATGCGTTGAGTCAGTGGCCAGCCTCCCTACAACTAACTGCGATCAAACGAGCGCGTTCAGCTCCTTCGTTGTTATCCAGACATGTGCTATATGTTAATTTCGATAAAGCATCGTCCCAGCTTCTCTGTGATTTTGGATTATAAGGAGGGTCCCGGGCAGGCAGACAGCCAGGCATTTCTAGCATCGTCCAGGTCTGAGATCTCAAAGTTTGTGGGTAAAGCCCTTAGGATTTTTCCTATGAGATCAGCAGAGCTGTGAACAGACGATAGAAACGCCGGTAATAAAATTAAAATAACGCTTAGTTTTTAAATAAATAAAACTATGAGTTTTTGAGTTTTGATAATTGAATTATCCGCATTTACCCAATATACCTTAGCGCATTTCCTTTTCGTCGCAGTAGTAATTTTTACACAGACGCTTTTCTGCCTACTCTGGAGCTTAAAATAAATTTAAAAGTGGAAAAAATACTGCCTTGGGTGAGACATGAACTCACGGCCCCTGGAATTTCCCACTTTTATATTTATTCTAAGCTTAATCGTTCGCCGGCGTTTCAGCTGTTAAAAAAAATAATTTACCCCGCAATATATTGATTATTCACAGTACTTAGGTATTACTATACAATCACTTTTCATCACATTCCATCAGCGCGGTCGTGAACTTTTATGTAAGTGTAGACCGTGGCCACTAACGGGTGAACTTCCTTGGCCTTTAATTGATCCCTGTTCATCTGGTACGACTTGCCTCAGCGGTTACCTGCAGTGTTCCCAAACTAAAATTTTCTAAGCTCTCATCTACCTTTCGTATTATGTGGCCGAAATAAGAAGCAATTTGTTTCTGATATCGTAGAAAGACGGATCATGACTTAAAGTTACGAAAGGATTGACTGATTGGGGCGTGTGGCGGTCGAAGACCTCCGCAACATGCGCATCCAGCACCTCATATGTAAAGTGTTCATCCTCTCACGAGCCAGAATAGTCCACGTTTCTGCACCATAAAGGAAGATGGGGAACACCAGAACACTTTAATACTTCTTCTTCCATATTTTATATAGATGAGTCATAGTCATTTATCGTAAATTTTTCGTTTTCATCATAGTAAATCATTTTTGATATTCGCACCCCCAAAAATTCTGGAAACGAGTTCTATAATCACTTATACTAAAAAGTTCACGTCCGCCATCTTGAATTTCAAAATGGTCAATTTTCAATATTTGCATGTCCGCAATCTCGCAATACAAAACGGACGGAATGTAATCGCTGGTAACTAGGCAGAAACGCGATGATGTAAAAGTTCTTAAAACCAGTACAGTTTTCCTATTGTGAAGAATCAATATTGTGCACACCGCACATAGGCAGAAAAGCGTTTGTATAAAAAACACCGAGGCATTATATACTGATAAAAATATATTACGCAGAATCGCAAATAGCAAGAACCACATATGTCTTGACCATATACTAAATCCACTATTGGGAAAGTAGGTTCAAATCGTGCTAAACATAACAATTAAATATTAGTAATTAAGAAAAGTAACTGTCATTTCGTTCCCGCAAATATACTACATAATTAGTCGCTTGCTACAATACTCATACATACCGCTTAGCATGACTTACACTGTCGCGCGCAACGCCATAATAATGTCGCGCGTCACGCGCGACCTCAAGTATGGAGTCGCAAGCGACTCTGGAAGTAATGCTAAGCTGCCTGGTACTGACTATACCTACGCAATCTATTAAAATGCAGGAAAAATAATTATAGTTTTTTTTGTAGAGGAGGAGGAAAATGCCTTGGTAGCCAAGCGCTAAGAGCGTGCGACTTTCAATCCGGAGGTTGCGAGAACCCCGGCTCGTACCAATGAGTTTTTCGGAGCATACGAGTATGTACGAATGATATCATTTGATATTTACCAGTCTCTTCTGATTAATCCCAATACTTAAGGTGTAGGCCTAGTTTCTCCTCAGGGTTGAAATGTAAGATGGCAGTCGCTTTCGTAAAATTTGTGTCTACGCCGATTCTCGAGCTTAGTTGCCAAGTGGACCCCAGGCTTCCATGAGCCGTGGCAATAAGCCGGGGCAAATGCAAGGAAGAAGAGTTTATTTGGTAGAGGTTAAAAGGGGGCTTAAAGTTTGCCGTATTACAAGAGCCAAGATAAATTCTTCAAACACGCGGATGACATTTGGTAACTAATCTAAATACTCTACAAAACCGAATCAGTCATATCTATATCAATTCACTGATAAAAAAATAAAGCTAGAGAGGACCTTTTATTAAAAAAATGTGGGGTCAAGGAGGGAACAGTGGCTCGGTAGAAAAAAGCCAGGTTGGCTCACAACCTAATTTTAACATAGAAGGGAGGCGATATTTGGGCGAACTTACATAATGCGTTGGTGTAGGCACTGAACAGGGGCAGTTTTTCGTGTCAATGTTTACAAACAAAAAAAAAATTACAAAATACAATTACAAATATGGAATCGATGAAATAATATATAGTTTATTAAATAGGTATACTGTCTCTAAATGTCAAATTACACAAAAGAATTAAACTAACCAATACTAAAATTCTTTAGAGATGTATAAGTCTCTATGTGTCAGTTATAAAATATAAAAAACAAAATCATTAAATTATCCTTAGAGATGTAAAGGGTCTTCAAGACTTGAATTCTTATAAAAAATATTTAAAAGACAAGAAATTAAATGAGACATGAACCGAATGAAGTATCTCAGATGTAGCGAAGCCTATAACTTTTTAAGAAAAAAAAAATCAAAGAAAAAGATAATTGTCTGAATTGCAAATCATTTTAGTACAGTTCTACAGGGTATAGCCAAAATGTATAAATCTGACAATTTTTATTCGCGACGTCGGGATTGGTCCCATAGTAAAAGTTGCTTAGTAATAAGTATGACCTATATATTCACCCCGTAAATTATTGTAGGTGAATAAACAAACACCTTGTACCTTGTATGTATTTAGTAATGTACTCGCAACCGAAGTAAAGAGTGTAAATAAAACATATATCATAGTTACTTATAATTGTCACTTTTATTAGGATTGTTTTCCTAAATATAGAGTAATCATTGTACACATTGAGAGTATACATATTTAATGAAAATAACATAACAACGGATCAATAGTTGTCAATTCATTAGTAACTCACATTTATGTTGACTTTAAAATGTACTTATTTCATTAATAAATTAATAGGAATGAATATATAACAAAAGCAAACTCAAAAACAAAACCCCTTATATTTAACTGCATCTAACAATTATATTTTGTAATAATTGTTATTGTGTGACAAAATCTAATATCTGGGAATAAATCCAAATTTTTAACCGACTTCAAGATTTCAAAAGAGGAGGTTATCAATTCGGTTGTATGTTTTTATTTAATGTTTGTTACTCCATAACTCCGTCATTTCTGAACCGATTTTGAAGATATTTTTTTTGTTTGAATTGATATATTTACAGATTGGTCTCGTTTTTGTCAAAACTCAGTTCTGATGATGGGATCCATGAGGAATCGAGGGAACTCTTCAAATGTGAAAGGCATACATATAGTGATTTTTGTATTTTCTTTAACATATCAAGCTTTTACATTTAAAAAAATGACATTTGATGAAGTGGAACTACTGATGATGATCAAAAGGGAACTCTTCAATGACGCCTAGTACACGTTTGGCGATTTGTCCTCTTCGCTGTGTTTGTTAAGCAAATTAGATTTTCAAGACAAATTTTTGTCAAGTTCGAGTTCTGACGATGGGGTCCATGAGGAATCGAGGGAACTCCTCAAATTTATAAATGCATATATATATATATATAGTGAACTTAGTATTTTCATTAACAAATCAAGTATTAACATTTTTAGAAGTGACATTTGATGAAGTGGAACTGCTGATGATGAACAGAACGGAACTCTTCAATGATGCATAGTTCACGTTTGGCAATTTGTTCTCTTTGCCAAGCAGTTAGGTTTTCAAGGCACTTTTTTATATTTCTATCCTATTTAGTTTTTTTAATAACTATTGCTCTGGTGCTTTATTTCATGCATGGTGTGAAATAATTTATCTTAAATACAGTCGAATACCCTATTGGGGTACCTTACCAGTCAACCATAGGGCAAATTTGAAATGGGTCAAGTAAGGTGCAGTCACAAAAAAAAACATGTTACCTCCTTTTCTACATAATTAGGCGTAGGACGCTGTCTTTTTAATTTCATTGTATGAAATCTAAAATCAAAATAATCGTTCTTTCACCGGTCTCCCTCATTGAAGTCGGTTTTTTAGGGTTCCGTAGCCAAATGGCAAAAAACGGAACCCTTATAGATTCGTCATGTCCGTCTGTCTGTCCGATTCTGCCACTTTTTTCCGAAACTATAAAAGCTATACTGTTCAAACTTGGTAAGTAGATGTATTCTATGAACCGCATTATGATGTTTACACAAAAATAGAAAAAAAAAACAATAAATTTTGGGGGTTCCCCATACTTAGAACTAAAACTCAAAAAATCTTTTTTCATCAAACCCATACGTGTGGGGTATCTAAGGATAGGTCTTTAAAAATGATATTGAGGTTTCTAATATCATTTTTTTCTAAACTGAATAGTTTGCGCGAGAGACACTTCCAAAGTGGTAAAAAGTGTGTCCCCCCCCCCCCCGTAACTTCTAAAATAACAGAATGAAAAATCTAAAAAAAATATATGATATACATTGGTATGCAAACTTCCACCGAAAATTGGTTCGAACGAGATCTAGTAAGTAGGTTTTTTTAATACATCTTAAAATTAAAAAAAAAAACATCAAACTCATACGTGTGGGGCATCTATGGATAGGTCATCAAAAATGATATTTAGGTTTCTAATATCATTTTTTTCTAAACTAAATAGTTTGCGCGAGAGACACTTCCAAAGTGAAAAAATGTGTCCCCCCCCCCCCCCCCCGTAACTTCTAAAATAACAGAATGAAAAATCTAAAAAAAATATATGATATACATTCCCATGCGAACTTCCACCGAAAATTGGTTTGAACGAGATCTAGTAAGTAGTTTTTTTTAATACGTCATAAATGGTACGGAACCCTTCATGGGCGAGTCCGACTCGCACTTGGCCGCTTTTTTTCTTAAAAATTATGTATTAAACTTTGTACCAATATTTACTTAATTGACGCGACCCGGACAATAACATGGCCAATAATAATCTTAAAAGATCTTATTTCAAGCAGGTGTACTGAAGGACAAAGGCCTATATTGTTCCTGCGGGAGTTATGGATTGTGAAAAAAAAAGCAATAACTCCCTAAAGAGTTTTTTAAATTATGTCACGATTTCATAGAAACCACAAAGTGTAAATGAGTTTTACTTCAAAATTACTGCCGTTATTAATTTAATCTGTTTGTTTATGTTTCAAAATATTTAATTTGGTTAATTTAACAGCAGTTTAAAATGATTTTTTCATAATTTTCAATAGTGGCATTCGTGGCTGAATGCCGAAAGGTCTATGCCTTCGTTACCTAACCTGTCAAAGAATGACAAAATGGCGGACGAATGTTTGAAATGTCACCGTATTTAAGATTTCTTTTTTGCTTAATATTTAGTTTTTTCATCGCAAGTGTGATGTAGTGTGATGAGTAAAGTACTATTAATTTTCCAATTGATGTACTTAGTTATAGTTTGAGTAAAGAAATTTTAAGTTAAAATCTATTTACCTTATTTGTACTACAAATATTTGTACTAAAAATTTCTGCAATTTCTTAGACAATAAAGATTCTTTAAACCGAATAATCTACGTTCGCAAATGGTGCGTCTTTGTCGCTCTCGCTAATAATAAGAAAGAACATAAGCCTGTCTCTTTCTTTAATACGACCAAAAATGGCGTCCGGTTTGTTTAATTAAAGATTAAACCGAAGAAAAACGGATTATTTTAGCTTACTTACGAGTGATACGCTATCAATTTTTATGCACTTCTGCGGATAACTCGAACATTTTGACATAACGGAGGTCGCCATTTTGTTGCATAATTCTTGTTATTTGTGAAAACGTATTAGCCGGTGTACACCTCTCGCTTGCGTCAGGCAAACTGAGAGGATTTTGTCACAAGGAGAGTACTTCAATTATGGAGCGTGCTTAACGTATCTTGTATAAAGAATTGTAGGTTTTAATAATTAAAATTTGATTAAAATATCAGTCGTATGATACGCGTGCGCATTGGTCATTTTACTCATATCGGCCTTCTTATTGCGCGCTCGCTTCCAGCTCGCGCACACTATATCATCTCGCATGCAATGACTAACGTAGCACACTTGTATCATAATGTACTAATTAACGCACCGCACTAAACAAATATTAAAAATGTAATAGCACTAAGATCGATAACATTTAAAATGTTTACAAGAAATTGACACTTGCTGTGAGGCATACAGCACAGCTACATCGTATGTGTCACACGATTCATATCAGCGTATTTTTATGAATGAACAGCTATAAATATATACATATCATAAGTTGGTTGGTACCAATGTTTACTGAAAACATTTGACTGAACCGCGATAACAAGTTATCATAATCTTTTGTTACAGATGTGACAGCCGGCGGTGGCGTGAGCAACTGAACAGTCCCGCATCGGACAATCACTACAATGTCCAAAAACTGAAAATGCAAGATTCAAATCGAACAATCGACAGCGGGGATCCGAAACTACAGTGGATTACGAAACTCGTAGAAGAGTGCTATTTTGGAAATGTCAATCATAGTACGATATTTACTTCGACAACGAAGATTAATCAAGGTCAGTGACAGCAAAAAAAAATATCATGCCTACGGCGTGTTATTGTTGAATTTAACTTTCACTTTGTAATAAAATGTTTACAGGCCAATTCGTACACTGACATCAAAATGACTTTCAAATGATGTCATTTGTGACGTCCCATGGGTAAAAGTACCTTATGGCTGTTGGCGTTTACGACGCGTAGCAGCGTATTCGTATATGAGCGTGGTGAATAACAGCGTAAACGCCAGCCGCCATAAGGTACCTTTTCCGTGGAACGTCACATACGTATAGTTATCGTGAATTTCCCTCGTACTTATCCATACATGTGATGAGTAGATTTCAACATATATTTAAACAAATAACTTATTTTCACATTATTGATTCAAACAAATTTAAAATTTGACGATATAAATATAATTATTTTTCACATAAATATTATCTATTTTTTATTCAGCAAGTAATATAATAAAAAGGCGGCGGATGAAGGGTTCCGTACCATTTATAACATATTAAAAAAAAACTACTTACTAGATCTCCTTCAAACCAATTTTCGGTGGATGTGTGCATGGTAAGGTATATCATATATTTTTTTAGTTTTATCATTCTGTTATTTTAGAAGTTACAGGGGGGGGGACACATTTTACCACTTTGGAAGTGTCTCTCGCGCAAACTATTCAGTTTAGAAAAAAATATCCATGGATAACCCACACGTATGGGTTTGATGAAAAAAAAATTTAAGTTTCAGTTCTAAGTATGGGGAACCCCCAAAATTTATTGTTTTTTTTTCTGTTTGCCATTTGGCTACGGAACCCTAAAAACAGTAAAATTAGGTCTTAAAATAAAAATCACAAACTAGATACTAAATTACAATTATAGTACACAATTGTATTTATTTCGGAGGGTTTTACGTTTTTATAAGAATTTCCGCAAGTTAGTAAAAAAGCCGATTTTCATGAAGTTTTTTTTTACTTGCAATATTATTTAAGTAAAGGTTACAGTTAATTTTGAAACAATTTCAAGTAATGCAGAAGAATTATATAAAAATATCCAATATTATTGATCTAAAGTTATAGTTTTCCTCTAATTTACATTTTCTTATATACTGCTATTATAATAAATAAAAATCGTGAGACTTTAAATTAGTATACATATATTATTTATTCAAAACTTTCTACAAAAATATTGTAATCGGTTGATATCCGCGTATATCAAAAAAAAACCGGCGGTCATGTTTTTAGTTCCCCCTCCAGACTATGGACGTGAATCACGGCGCGATTTCGCGGACCGAACTTATCGCGAGATTGACGCCGAGTTCGCACTTCGCACCTCCTTTGACGCAGGACCAAAAACCGACAAAAACGGGGAACAATGGGCGAAATCGACGCCACACTTCGCGTTCTCTGCTTCGCGCCCGGTTTTGTGCATGAGTGCGGACAGCCCTTTAAACAACTTCGCTTCCGACATATCTGCGACACGTTGTCCCATCTCATTCTACAATCGCTCCATATCACCATGTTGTGCCAATAAATCTCAAGGGTGAGGAAAAAAATGGAAAGTAACCTAAGGAAATTAGAAATTAAAATGTACACCATCGTTACATTTGTAACCGTCCAAGGGCGAATCTCGTGGACCGGTTTTATTTTATTTCAATAAACAACAAACAACAAAGTAGGCCAATCAAATTAGATTTTCCGACGAAGTTATTCCCAGCAAGCTGGGAATCCTCCTGCGATTGCGCAAACTCAGATTACACGCATTTAGGACCAAATGAAGGTATTAAAACAATTTCCAGTTTGCTGGGAATTAATTCCTCAAAACGCTTTTTTTGGATCTAATTTGAGTAGCCTATACTAAAGGATGTATAAAAGCAGAAAACCATTATATGAACAATAGAAAACATTTTGATATTTTTTTGCTTTTAAACTCTTACATTTATTGTTTTCTTTTTTTTTTGGGTGTACACAAATAATATGTAAATTACTTTCTCAGTCCTCGCTGTCAATCGATTTAACAATTTCCATAGTAATGGAAATCTGTACCCAGACCAAATGAGACCTGTCGATGTCTGCAAAGACACGAGTGCCTGGTCCCAGGCGACCCGGAACTGAAATGCGCGCTCCAGAAATATAATTACGATATCCCTATCTAACCTACATTGTTAAATTAAATTACGTTGCATAATTGACAACAACATCTATCAGTACAGTTAAGTGTTCAGTTCGAGAACAAGCATGTGATCGACATTGGGATTTAGATTTAAAGAATCTTTATTACTCATAAGAATATTACAATTCACTTACATGAGTAAACATACTTATACTAAGACTACTACGAGTATATTTTTATTTGTTTATAACATTACGTGCATTTTTTTTTTGCCAATCTAACATGTTTTTATAGGCTGCAATGGTTCCAATGACCATTTCACCGCCACCGGTTCCATAACACCATCCCGTCCATCACACCATAATTCGCATAACACCATCCTGTGCTCAAACTGTCCGAACGAAGTCTGTAATGAAGATAGCATTATGTTGTTAAAAATAAAGCTTGGAAATATAAGTATTTAATCGACCTCCACTAGGCTTATTTTTTATGTTATTAGGCGGGTCCACACAGAGCGAGTGTGTGGACCGCCTATTATAAGTGACTCTGTGTACAAACTAAAGGAGGACACACGCTAGAACGGTCACGGGCTCACGGGACACTTCGGTATATATGATGGGTGATCACGTGACGCCGATTGGACCCGGGCTGTACCGTACTAGCTTGAGTCATCCTTAAATTGTCGTATAATTTTAAACATGAAATTGATTGACTATTAGATGAGGGTCCCTGGTGTCCGGCGATGTTTGACGGATTTGCCTGCTGGGACCCGACACCGGCGTCGGCAATCGCAAAACAACGCTGTCCAGAATTTGTCATCGGTTTCGACCCCCGACGCTACGTATTTAAGAGGTAAGTACTTTTGAAATTGTATAAATGCTAAATTTGCATAATCATTTTACTACAGTAACAATAATTCAACACAAATATTATCGTTTAAAAAACCATACTCTGGTACTTAATATACCTACTTGAAGACTGTTGAGCAAGTCATACAAAAAATATGAATATGTAAGATAGAAACATTATTATAAACTTCCAAGAAAATATTTTAAAATTATTATTTGAATGATTACATTGAATTAAATGGTGTTAACGTTTAAAATTTAAACTGAACGAAGCTTGTTCGATTTTATTTACGATGAAATGAATTGCAAACATCCGCTATATAATTTCTCTAGGTTTTCACAAACAGAATATCTGGCAAACGTAACTCTTGAGTAATATAGAAATCATTGCTCAAAGTAAGAATACGGTCTATAAAAGTGCACATTACCCTACTTTCTTAAAACGTTTTTTTTTAATACTTACTTTTAACTTTACCCTTGTCACCACCACGGTAACATCATTACAGGTCTAACCTAGTTTAGACTCCAATACCTCACAAAGGTCATCGTAAATATCGGCCAAGAGCATGTCGGGCAATGCTCAATGTGTGGGTTTCGACTTTCGTAGTTACCATTCAGTTAAAACAGGCCAAATGGGGGCTATTATTAATGGAATGGCTATTAGTACCTTCGCAGCGCTCTGTACGTCCTTTTACTAAGAAGAGAATATTCGCTATAGTTTTCATTGAAAGTATTTGTTAAGCTTCTGTTTCATGATTTTTTTCATATTTATTGGACCCATGGTTCAAAAGTTAGAGGTGAGGTGGACACGTTTCTTTTTTCGATGTATCTAATTGACAGTGCGAGCTCTCTTGTCTCATCTTGGCAACATTTTATATGACAATGTTTCTGGTGGGATTAAGTACTTACTCGAACGAACTTATTGATATCTTAGATTGTGTTTTGTTAGAGCTTCACGGTCGACTTCGGTACGGCAGTTAATCGTATATCTTTTTAGCCTTACTTGAGGACCGTAAAACATGTTGAGATAGACATATCTCATCCCAAGACGGCAAGGACACAATAAAACGAGTTTAAGTGCGTCTTTTTTATTAGGCGTCGTCCTTTGAATGTCCATTATTGTTGAGGATATGTGTATTTGTAGCACAGCATACATTTGTATTCTACACCTTTAACCACTGCTAAAAAAAAGAAATAAGAAAACGACTATGAACAGAACCAAAAAATTATGAAAATTTTTCAGCGTGCGTGATTCATGTTTTTTATTTATATTAATCTTACGATTTAAGAATACAAATCTCACAAGCAAGGTGTATACTCGTTCCAAATAACAAATATGGCCACTACCTTAAGCGTGAATAAGCCCAAATTTGGGCTTATAAAATTGTTTATAATTTCATAATAAATAAAATTGTGTTATATAACATTGCGATATTTGTAAATGTACAAATGTCGCAATATTATGTAACACAATTTTTATAAGATAACAAAATATAAATTTCGGTCTTGATAAATAAATAAATAAATAATATGGGACATTATATTATAACACAAATCAACTAAGTCCCACAGTCAGCTCAATAAGGCTTGTGTTGAAGGTACTTAGACAACGATATATATAATATATAAATACTTAATTACATAGAAGACATCCATGATTCAGGAACAGATTTTTGTGCTCATCCCACGAATAAATGCCCTTACCAGAATTTGAACCCGGGACCATCGCTTTCATAGGCAGGGTCACTACCCACTAGGCGGCCAGTCGTCACCTATGTACTTTATGTTCCAAATTTCTATTTTTTTGTTATTTTGATTTATTTGTTATATTCATCCGCAACATTTCGAAAACAAAAACGAATCAATTGTTGATGTATTAACATTTTTGCAATACAGTTTCTTTAGTCTAGTCGAATTTTGAAAACGTTTTATGCAAAGTGATTTCGCTTTTTCATTGTTTAAAGCTCGTTATTTACAGAATTGACAACTATTATGTTATTATTTATTTCTCGTACACAAAAAAAAAACTACAGCAATCATGGCAAAGGATACCGTCGATTTAGTTACGCCACTTGGGCCCAGAACACACTGGAACGTATTGGATTGAAACGAACGTCTTATTAATCGTCATAATCTCTAGATTATGATGGTAAAAACAGAATCATAAAATAAAAAAAAACCGGAGTCTTGGAAAATCCTGCATTGAAAAAATGATACTCGAAACAAACTTTTAAACACATATTCATAAAACTTTACGGGCCTGATTTAGTTTAATTATGTTTTATCCCTTTCTTACAAATACTTAAGTCAAAATGACAGATAAAGACAAACGATTCATAGCTGATTCAGGCCAGTAACGCGTTTATGAATAACGCCAATATACGCTACACACAACACATACATTATGGCAGTTAGTGTCAAACTAGAATAGGTAATACAGACTTGTCTACGCACCATAAAGTTTAGTACCTACAGAGAGATTATAATCCCCCTAAAAACCTTACAGCTTAGGTAGAGTTCAGCCTTATGTCAATGCTATAAAGATATTGACGATGGCAAAACTTGTGTAAATAAATATATTAAATTACGGAAATAAACAACACAATATCTTTTTATTGTGTATTTTTAATTTCTGTAGGGCTAATATGGTCGGCTCTTTATCATTTGTCACGATACTTGTCACGTTCTAACAAGTATGTAAGTGCGAAAGTGACGGGCATAGTGACAAGTGATAAAAATGGAACCATGATACCGCCGCTGTTGCATATACACCTAATATTAGGTTTATTTCCGTAATAAAATACGTAATATATATAATAGTTTGCATAATATATGCGGTGGGGACCAAAATCGACTATCTCTCCTTTAAGCGTGTTCAAGCTTACCTACATTTAGATTAGATTATATAGATACTTTTATAATGCCGCTATATTCATTCATATTCATTATCTCCATTAAATACGGTAGTATAAGCCCATTAGGGAATTCAACCTCATTACTCAAATCTCGTTTTTGTAATAGATGCACGGAAAATGGGACATGGTACATGCGTCCAGAAGATAAAAAACCGTGGACGAATTACAATACTTGTGTCGACCTGGAAGACTTAGATGTAAGTACCTATTCTTTTAATCTATTAATTATTTCTTGCGTCTATATAGAACCTATATACTATCCCTTTCCTATCTCAAATTTACCTACATAAACGTTTATCCCCCGTTCCACCCCTTTAGGGAATTAATTTTGGGATAAAAATAATGTTTATAGCAATATTTGTTACGAGGCGGTATCAATGGCTGGCCAAATAACCTGTGTTGCCGGTGTTATAGTAGCGGTCGCACTTTTATCATCTGTTATAGTGGCCGACAATTTCTTAACTCCTAAATATACATATAAAGTATTTGTGACGTATGACACAATCGACGATAATGCCCAATACACAATATAATTATGTACAGCTTGCACACATGTGGGGAACCCTAAAAGTGGGTTCGTTTTTCATATTTACGGAGTAAAATGCATAACAAAATTCCAAGGCCTAAATTGTAAAAACATTTGCTTACAGCGTTATCTCCCTGGTACAGAATTATTCATTTTCTCGTCGGGTTTTCCCGGTAAACAAAATGGGCAACGCGCTTACTATTAACTTATTCTGTTCCAGCCAACTCGTAAGTTAATAAGTAAACACCAAGCCAATAAAAGATTAATGATAAAATTGATAAAGTAACGAACGACTACCATTAAAATCAAGACCTAACAAATAATAATAATAATTGTTACAATGTAAACGATTAGCGCTGATATTTCGCCTTTGACAGTTACCAATAAAAACTTCAACCTAATTTGTCTTAGGATGATGAATTACTAGGGGACGAAAATTGAAATGACACGTTTTAGTATTGTCTTGAGACAGACTAGACGCGTCTGTTGTTTTTTTTTTCTTTAAAAATAACTTTCATGATCAAGTAAGAATGAGAAATGGAAAGACGCAAAGCTATAACGTATACATATAATGCACACAAAAAGCACGATAGTAAAGACATTCGTTGCTATTTCCCACGATATGAGTCAAACCCATCACAAGCTGCTTATTGATAAGTAGGATTCTTGCGAATGCCATCATTTTAATACGTACTTTACGTATAAAGAATAAGCGGGCATCTCGCTCGTTTCTTCCCAGAACGTGTGAATGTGTTATCTCCTCACCTTTGCGCTACGACAACGGTAGGCTGAAAACGGGCTTTCGTATAAATATACTCATTTTTAAACTGGTAGTTTTTTTTATTCAATGAATTATATAACTATAATTATATCCCAAAATGAATATTAGCGAATTTGGTCAAGAAAATAATTTATTGTATTTATTTAGGCAAATTTACAGTACAATTAAACTTTTTCCTAGACAAAATACTTATTAATAGTTAAACACTTTATTAGCGATATATTTCTACTACAGTAATAATGTTATTTATTTTATTAGAGTAAGCAGCCATTTCACGTGACGAGTGTGTTCACAGTTCCGGAGCATCGTCAACGACGTGTACGTGGCCGGCTACTCGCTCTCCGTCGCCGCACTCATACTCTCGCTAATGATCTTCTTCTATTTCCGGTAAGCCAACCAATATGTGCACCCACGAAAGGCATAAGTTTGCACTTTTATACTAATCTGATAGGTACTTTCTGGTTCAAATTTGCATGGACAATTTATGAATGTTTCATTCAAAACTTGTCCATGCACTTTTGAACCCTACTGTACATAGAAAAATCGATTGGTGACAACCCCTTGGTCATTTTTGCTACAACTTTTTATCTTTGCCTCTATGACCCTTCAAACAAAACTATCACTTACATACCACTTAAAATTGGTTCTAATAATCTATGGAAATATCCATTTACTTAAGTAGTAACCATTTTATAAATATTTAATTACTGTTCACATTACCAGTAACGAAGTGTGACCACACTTCGTTACTTGTGATGCTCATATACTTTACTTATTACAAATTGTTTTCCTTCGCTTTGCGGTTCCATATTGGATTTTGTTAACGCATTTTCTTTGCAAAGGAAAGGCGATACCGTATGCGACCACGGTACCTAATTTATAGGGGAGTATAAGCAAAGGAATTCGTAACACATAGGGCTTTCTTACAATTAGCTGAATATAGCTCGCTTGCCCGCTCTCAGAAACCATTTCAGTTAGTCTCTTTGAAGTTGTGTACGTAATTTTATTATTATAAATTTACTTGAGTATATTGTGCATCGCTTGTTTTAAGCGTATTCATCGGTCCTAAGTATTCAGAAGCATTTATGTGTAATTAACGTTAAAACGCTTATTTTTTATTCGACATAGAATGTTTGCTTGTAGGTAATTCATTGATACTTTCAATTATTGCTTATTTGATTACTATCTAGTGCCTATTTTGTCTCTGGTCACCTTATAATTAGGTACACAAAAAGAGTAAGGTGAGGTTTTTGATGAAACCTAACTATTACTTAAAAGAGAGAGAGAGAGAGAGAAACGCTGCAAGCCTGTTTCTCTTTTTAGGGTTTCGTACCTCAAAAGGAAAAAACGGAACCCTATAATGTCCTATAATATTTATTTATTTATTATGAATTTATATATCGAGTTGAAATTTAAATATATACTCAGGTCTACAGTTCCTTGCAGCTGTATAAAAATTAAAATTAATTCTGAGATACTGACGTTAACGCCGAAGAAAACCTATATTTCGACACTCATAGGAATCAAAATTTATAGGGTACTTCCCGTTGACCTAGTACTATGACATATGGCGAGTAATATCGTCTTACACTAGTATAGGGAAAAATCTGAAAACTAAATTTGAAAATAATAATATTAAAAATAAGCTAAATTTGTACGGAACCCTCAGTGGCTGAGTCCAACTCGCACTTGTACGGTTTTTTCTTCCTATCTCACTTTCATAATACTATTTATGATATGTATGTCTTGTATACTTATAACTATATGTGTTGTCATTAATCGCAGCCATAGTGTGTGTTTTAGTTTTTAAGATATAATTTATAATATGTATGCTAGTTTTAAGGTAAGTATTTATCTATGGGCCCATAGTTGCCTGAAAATAAAGATTTTCATTTCAATCAATGACCATAACCTGACCAACTTTAACCACGTATTTTTCCTTTCCTTTCAATACTACAAGTAATACGTAGCTAAAGGTCCAAGTATGCCATTTAAACTAAGTATATTCTGGGTCATTAAGATCACTTTGTTTTCTTTGTCAATGCCTGTTGATGATATTTAATCGATTTTAAGACAAGCTTTCCTAGAGGTTTAATCTTTGCAGAATAAAGAAAACTTCAATATATAAGTGTTACTTGCCAGTGCTCGCCACTATATCTATTTACCATATCAGCAGCTGTAGTACGGACGTTTTTTTATCACTTCTCACTATGCCTGTCACGTTCTAACAAGTATGTAAGGGCGAAAATGACAGGCATAGTGACAAGTGATAAAAATGCGACCGTGCTACAGCCGCTGGATCACGTCATGTTGACGTTAAATATTAACAGTTGCAAATTTTGTAACTGGTACTTTAATTTGATCCTTTTTGCGAAATGTTACATGGATGACAGCAACATCCTAGCAATTCTTTTTTTTAATTGTGAAATAAATGTCATATACGAATTATTTTTTTCCTTTATATATGACATTTATTTTGGTTGATACTTTAAACAGTAGTGTGTCTACTTGAAATGACACATATTAAAATATTTTCATAGAACGTAATTTAATTTGTTCTTAAAGTACTGAAAGTGATCATTCAAAAATGGGGTAAACGTAATCCCTCATAATTTTATTATGCCGTAAAATGTTTATGTTTATTCCGGCGTATTATAGACCAATTGGAGGCACATTTTAGGTCACTTCGGTGCACCAGAATACGTATCCACATGCACTTGTTCACGTCCTTCGCTTTAAACAACATCCTGTGGGTCGTTTGGTACAAGACTGTGGTCAACGAAGTCGACGTGGTCCGGAACAATGAGGTAAGTAGAAATCAGCAGTAATAATGTGCTATTTTTACTCGAACTTGCGAGTTTTTTAATCGCTATTAAAAAGTATATCAAGTTGAAAAAGGTATAATTGGTTGCATGAAACTGCAAAAAAAAAACAAAAAACCCATTGTTAACATATATTTGGAAATGGTATTTTCACTAACTTTCGTTTAGTACCCATATTGCTATATTAAGAAACATTTGCGGGCGCCATTTTCAAAATTTATATAACCTATGTCACTACAACAATTCTGAAGAAATCAACCGCTCATATTTAAAAAAGAGACCAGCCGTTTGGGCTGTCGGACGTGCCAAATAAATAGATATATATACATACCACAATGACAATTATACTGTTTATCAACTCGATATACTTTTTTATTTATTGATATATCTGGTTAGTTACTTTTAGACATTATATAAAAGATATTCACAGTCATTTGGTATGATATGAGGAATAATCCATTCACTCATTTTCAGTTTAGAGCAGTTCAAAGTCAACTCTGGATTGTGATATTTTTGAACGGTTTCTATTAATTTGTTAGACCAAATAATGAAAAAACTACATTATGTTTTATATATTTGATCTGCTCATAAAGTACTTTCATGTGGTGCCACACATAGTATGTAAAAAGAAAAAAGTTTGTACGGCCGACTTTATTATGACATCACAGGAACTACCCCCACCGTTCTCGCGCTTGTCATCTCATATATTTGTGTTCAAGACATTATACTGAATGAATTGATACCATATTTACCCATATCCGAGATGACATGAACAAAAACTAACCTGAAACCTATTACGCCGCCTCCCCACTTTACCTGCCATCCATGGTGTAGACTCGAGCCTAACTTTTTCTTGAAAGACATTTACCTATTTTCTAATGTTTAACTTTAATTAAGGAACGATATAATTATGTCAATGGATGTGCAAATTTAATACACCTACTATACCTTTATTATTATGAAGTTTATCAATAATTGGTAGGATCATATACAGCACATAGAAAGGTACCCGAAACTAGGGTATCACCATTGGCGGGTTGTGGGCACCTTAATTTTGTAATTACTGTAAAATCACGTAGAGTAGACAGATTTTTTTAAATCATTTTGGGGATAAATTTTAGTTCGATTTTTTCGACATTCTCTCGCTTAAAAATGTTTTTCTCGTAGGAATGGTGTCAAGTTCTCCACATAGTCACAAATTACTTTATGGTGACGAGCTACTTATGGATGTTTTGCGAAGGCTTACATTTGCACATCGCTCTAGTTGTGGTACGTATACCTAATACATATGTTATATGTATCGGATTTTGTGTCAATAGGTATTAAGATGCTTTGGGAAAATTCCGTAAGAGTATGCCGAGGGAATTCCTATAAAAGTTCACTTTGACTTACCACTGGTTTCCAAGAGTATGTTTTTAATGACTTCAGAATATAAATAGAACGGCTATCACGAGTTTGAAACTGACATATTTCGCAAATAATTCTGCGTTATTTACTTTCTATGTATGTCACTCGGACTAATATACCACAAGGAGCGAGATGCATAGAAAGTTACGCACACGCTAGCGAATATGTCGGTGTCAGGTCAATGTCAAGCTCGTGATGGTAGCCGTGCTGGTATACAAGGTGTAACAAAAATAGTGGGGATGCGATTAAGGACATATTTTGTATCGTGTTTTGATTAGGAAAAAGTAGAAGAAACAATTTTTTGACGCGAAAAAAATGATTTATTTTTCTAAGGGGCAGGTCGTCCAAGTCGGTCAACCCTCCATACAAATGCCAAAATTTATTGCGTCAAAAATCCTTCACGATACCGAATCTCCCTTAAACGGACCCCCACTATTTTCGTTACATCCTATATGCATTATCTGAACTATCCCAAAGTACCTGATTCCTTCCTGATTCCATTCAAATAATATTGTGCCCACATTCTTCTCTTACTTTCATAAACTTGAGTTGTAGAGAAAACGAGGCTCTCAACACGAACTGATGAGTAAGGGCACAAAGAACATATGTAAATCTATTTACCCGCGAGTTGTTTGCTAAAACGTTGAATGAGGAGTTACATTACAGTCGAGTTCGTCCATACAATTTTAATTTGTTGTTCGTTGTCGTCGATTCGTTCATCCATGATTTTTAATCTTGGATTACATTCTCATCTGATTGTGTATATACACATAAATACATACGTTATATGTATTTCATAGACGTTCAGCCAGTAACCAAAGTCAAAACGCTTATTATACAAGATATACATGGTGTAATCGTGCGATTTGAATAACAATGTGTTCACATGCAATAATCCCGCCGATATAATATTCAGATATCAAGCAAAAATATATTATTTTTTATAATGCGCGCGGCTGATTTGTGTGGAAAACGCAGCGTTAAACACATATGATCAACGAAATACGTTTGCCGTGCCCTACAACTGAGCGCTTAAGCATTCCTTAAGGAAGTAATAATTTTTTTTTCTTTACAGTTGCTCTAAGTGACACCATTGTTGTCTAAATTGACGAGCGCTCTTCATTGTCAAAATTGTTAAAACAAAGCCCGACATATAAATATAATATAATTGGACATTTGTAACTTTATTAAAAATAAGTTACTGTGTAATAACGGGTAAAGTACTTAGTTACTTACGTTATTAATTAAACGTTTTTTGATATACATATTTTATATTTCTGGAAGAACCGCCTGTAAACTTTTGACGTTTACACCCTGTATGTGTTGATTCAATTTAACAAAACATGCGACCTCTAAATATACTCTTTATACGTATAGTAATCAATACGATACCTACGTAAACATGCGCTAGTCGATGTCAGTTATTATCGAAGCACAATCTATGTCAGTTAGAGTACATAATAAGAAATACAAATTCAATTATATAACTAAACTATAAAACTTAGACCTAAATCTAAAAATATATAATACTAAACTTAAAATAAAATACAAAAAAATATCCCCTTGTTTGTGTTGTAGATGCTGGCAGCATTTTCTCGCTGTATTGCAAGACTAATTCTTTGAGCGAGGAAGCTGCCAGCTCTGCGGTCGCGGGTGACCTTTTCTAACCGTTTTGAAAGTTCCTTAATGAGCTTAAGGGCACTTGGACCCCACGGGCCAAGAGTCTCGACGCCAAAAGGTATGAAATTGTATTCGGCGCCAAGACCCCTATATTTGGTCATTTTAAATTTTTCGGCCGCTTGTGCCGCCGCGCCGACTTTAGCAGATGTGCCGTGGAGATGAGACGGGGCTAGGGTGTCTACACAAGAAGCGCCCGATGCCAGCAACCGTCCCATCTTCCACGGAATTAGTGTCATTCTGTCCGGAGTCCCTAGAAACTGCTGGTAATAGTCTGGCGTGTGCTGAACCTGTACTGCGGCTTAAGAGAGAGTCGAAAATAATAAGAAATTGATTTATTACCTCCAGAAAAGAAATTGATTAATATATTTTGTATGGTGGGCGATAAGAATAATTAGAGTAATATAATTATTTGCTCGCAATATCTTAAGTCAGTCGGGGTATTACAACCCACGGTGAACCAGGAAAATTAATTAATATGAACATTAAGGTGTAGTGGGCCACCAGACTTGTTGAAAAATTGTATAGTGCTTATTTAGATCATAATAAGGTTTCCATAAAATATAAATAGCAATCTTGAGGCCATTCATCAGTAACTTCGTCGATCCGAAACCTGATAAAACAACTTTCACTCGATATAAAAACTACAAACTTCACGAACAAAACTCATCAATAAGTGTTTTACAAATTTTTGTACAAGAACTAACTTGAAAATTGCTTCTAGGCCAATCCAATTAGATCCAATAAAAGTGTTTTGAGGAATTAAATTCCAGCAAGCTTTATATCGTTTTAACACCTTAATTTGGTCCTAAATACGTGTAATTCGAGTTTGCTCAATCCCAGAAGGTGAGGTGATGTGAAATATACCATTCAAATTGTTTCAATAATGTTAATATCCAGAGAGGACAATCAGGACTACGTTTGTAAAGAAAAGCGGTTTCGTGACTTCCTCCCCTTTCCATTTAACTCTGTTGACAAAGAGTCAAAACTTATCAGTCAGAATGAAAGTTAATTGGAGCATATGTACCTACTACGTGTAGGACGTCAGTCGTCAGAAGCTTAAAAAGTAAACAGTTTGTCCTTAAGCTTGTAATTTACGTGTGTGAATGGAAATGGCCAACAGGTATTCATAAAGGACGAGGTGGCGATGCGCGGATTCGTGGCGCTCGGCTGGGGGCTGTCGCTGGTGATTGTGGCAGCGTACGCGACAGCACGGTACCTCACACCCGGCGCAACAGATCGGTAAGTCAACATGCTGTGTAATTTGAACAGATGGTTTTGCATAATACTACTGCAATACGAGTTTTTATATACCTCCAACTCCATAAAGTTCGTGTTATCCACGATGACGCGCAGGTTTGTCAAATCTAATCTTTAATAACATTACGAGTCGAGGCAGGCGTCGTCGTTCGGTCGTCGGATACGAGCGCATAAGTAGTTAGCTTAATTATTTTAAATTTTCAGCAGACTAATTACTACGTAGCCGATGACGGATACGACAATGAGAATAAATTAATATGTAATTTAATTAGCTTTTGCTGTAGTTGTCCGAGGTATCAATGCTAATGTTATGTACTTATACCTATTTATTACACGACAATAAAGTACAATACTAATAGTGTAACTCGTAGGAGAAAGCGCAAAGCTGCACAAGTGCCTCCAACAAACTAAATTTGCCAAAAGACAATCTCATCATCAAGCTGCTAATCTACATAAACGATCAACTCGATATCTACTCACAACAACTAAAAAAACACTGTAAAAAAATAGTTACTGAATGGCTAAAAATGTTAACATATATAGAAATTGAATCCATCTTGCAATTAAATTAAAAAGTTAAAAACAAATATCACACGCCAACACACTCACTCTCACACACATACACAAACACACATGCACACGCACGCAAACAACACATACACACTCGCATGTCAAATTGCATGGTAATATGTATTAAAATTTAAATTAGTTTAAAACTTAAAGTACCTATTAAGCGGAGCCTTCTGGCACAAGTATTTGTCTTGTTTTAGTTCTAGTTAAAACCTATTGTGTACCAATAAATCATTTTCATTTCTTTTTATTTTCATTTATGAAGGTACTTAAAACTATTATCATTGATTTAAATTAATAGCATTATACAATATTAAATCCATATTACTAATAGTGGCAACTATCAGAGTTTTCTTGTTAAAATATGTATCTACCTAGTTGTGATTTCTTTTTCTTCTTCTGTCGGTATCTTAATGCTGAGGAGCGTGGCATCATGTCCTTCTATTGAAGACCAGATTCCTCCATAGGCTTCTATTCTTCGCCAAGCGCATGGTCTCGTGCAGTTTTAATTGCATATGTGCAGTAATTTGAGCACACCGCCTAGTAGGGGGAGGGCCCTGCGGTCTGGTGCCTTCAACTTTGCCCGGCATAATAACTTTCTCTACTTCTAAATAATTTCATATTCCTTGTCTATATCACTAGCTATTTTATATATTTAAATTATATTGCTATGGTATGTATGGTATGCTGCTATGGTATGTTATGATCAGGGGTCCAATTTTTAGTGCGGATGACGTGAAAATGACGTCTTATTGAGGTAATATGGCATATAGTTTAATAAGGCCTACCTGAAAAATAATTTACTTACAGCAATGTAACCGTTTTGGTTATTAAAGAAACATATAGAATCTTATACCTTTAAACGAGTAATTCTTGTATATGCTCTAACGTTTTCGCTGAAATTTGGTATATGGGGGTTTTTGGGGGTATACAATCTATCTAGATTAGTCTTATGTTTGGAAAAACGCGTGTTTTCGAGTTTTCATGCGTTTTTCTTTTGACGCAGAATATGGTCGCTAATTTCGTGTTGCCGGCCACTGTCCGTTTGGTCCAGCGGGTTAAGACGCGGACTGCTAAACGAGTGATACGGGTTCGAATCTCGCCCGGTGACTAACTTTTGTTTTTTTATATGTTCAAGTTTATATATAATTTTTTAATTTTTATTGTTTTAGACAAGTTTCATTTAGTAAAAAAATGTAGTTAATGTTTGAGATAACAATATATATATTTCTCATAAATATGTCTAACATTTACCTATACTGATTACGTATATAATAATAATTGTCAGTTCACATTTTACTTTTTAAGTTAAGTTTATGTAGATTATCACCTATACACCACCATATTACAATAAATAGTTATAACCGAACAAAGCTCGATCTCCCAGGTACTATATATATATTTCCGGGATCTCGGAAACGGCTCTAACGATTTTGCTGAAATTTGGTACATGGGGGTTTTTGGGGGTAAACAATCGATCTAGATTAGTCTTATGTTTGGTAAAACGCGTGTTTTCGATTTTTCATGCGTTTTTCTTTCAACGCAGAATATGGCCGCTAATTTCGTGTTGCCGGCCACTGTCCGTCTAGTCCAGCGGGTTAAGACGCGGACTGCTAAACGAGTGTTACGGGTTCGAATCTCGCCCGGTGAACAACTTTTGTTTTTTTTTATATGTTCAATTTATATATAATTTGTTAATTTTTATTGTTTTAGACAAGTTTAATTTAGTACAAAAATGTAGTTAAGATTATCACCTATACCTATACACCACCATATCACAATAAATAGTTATAACCGAGCAAAGCTCGGTCGCCCAGGTACTGATATAATTAAAAGCTAACAACTATCCAGTACAAATAATAATATCTTATGTACTTCTTATGAATTAGTCGTATAAAAATTCGATTAATAAGGCCTGTGTGCATCACACAATAAAACCTAAAAGTAAATTTTGAGAAAATAATATTTCGTAAGAAATTATAATTACTATTTACACGCTGATTATGATAAATATAGTCTACTACTACTCCTTAAAAAATTAATTCATTGCATTTTTCCTTGATACGTATAAAAATTCTATATAGTTTTCTTAGCGTTAAATACTACAATTTCGCGTTAGCCCCGCTTAAGGGTGTTGTTGTTAGGATAATATACATACATCATTACGAGTAGACGCTGGTTTATTTGTTTTTAAGGAGTTTGTACCTATAACAGCAATTAGCAGCATAAGAGGTTTTAATTAAGCTAATAGTCGATATTGGTTTTCCTTATAATTGAGATCTTGTACGGTCAACCAATTTGATTCCTAGGCCACTATAGAACCATGTCATAATGACTTCTACGACAGTGCTTATTGATTGATGCATGTCACGTACAGAGTAGTTAAAGCGACAAGATTCTGTAGTGGCCTAGGATTCAAATTGGTTGAATGTACATACTTATATGAACCTGTCGGTAAATAACATAAAGAAACGTGTCCAGTATTTCTTGGATAGGATAATAGCGACAGGTCACGGAAATAAAATCCTCTTGAGACTGTCCAATATACCTTTAATTGCATTTGGTTGACGCGTTTATTCCAAGCGTTTTTCTTTTACTTTAAATATGTATAAGTTTTCCTTGGTGGTTGCGTGGCATTCCTAGGCTGCGGCTGTTAAAATGAAAATTGGCTAATTGACAGTTTTTTGTAAATAATGTCAAACGATCTTGATTTTCCTGAGGATCAAATGTCTATATGGGACTCATGACATTTAAGCAACACAAAGATCAGAAATGAGAGTTAAAGTCTGACGCCCGCATTCGACGATTGAAACGCCTCTAACAAAATGATAATGTGATGTGACGTCACATCATGTAAGTCTGTCCTAAATGTATGGAAGATCAAGGAAATTGCCATTTTAACTCTGAAATATTGCGTTTATGTGTATAGTTGTCATACAATTTATTTTTCAATAAAATGTATGGAATCGTATGGTACCATGTTTTTATCTATTTTTGAAAGACAAAAAGTTTTTTTGAAGACTTTGGAGCCTTGTATTTTTTTACAATCTCAATATAATATTTTGAATTCCACTTTTTTATAATGGATGGCTCATTTTCTATCCATTTAACTAATTTTTTTTATAATATTCAACATGTGTCAAGTACCCAATTCTGCCGGGAATCAGGTTTTTTCTTACTTAAACAGTTGGGTACCTAATACACAATAAGGCATTTTGATGCCAACATAAATCTCATAATATTTACAAAAAATAACTGAAAACGAAGTAAAGTTACTAAATTAAAGTACTTACCTAAAAATCTATGTCCCATACCCCACTTACACATAAAATATCATTAAGACTTACATATCCCCGACGAGTTGGAAACTCAGAGTAAAACCTAATGCTTGCGCCGATTCTTGGCATTGGGTTAGAGTCAGACTAAGCTAGCACAGACTTTGCAAGTGTTAAGTAAACGTCATAATTTCACAGAAGTTTGCTTAAGCTTTTAGGATGTAACCGGAAACAGCTAAGATGAGAAGGATACCATCGCTCTTTAAAAAATGCACAAATGTAAATATTTATTTTTTGTTGTTGTTCGCCCGAATGGATATTAATGGATACTGGTTCCTTTAATTGCGCGCTGTCGCCTCGGGAAATGGGTGAAGAAGAAAAATGGACGCCGATGAGAACTATGGGCGCTTTTACAAGCTTTTATATTAACCGTAATTAACGAGCTCTTTTGTGCATGTTCCGCGTGCATACCTTCTCGGGTTGAAATGCTATATAAGATATTTTTTCAACCCTTGTCCATTTCTACGAGGTGAATATATAAATCTTACCAAGTTGTACTATGATGTATATGATGTATTCATAAATATATATAATATATAATACCAACCCCGAAATTAAAAATATAATCAAAAGTACAAAAAATTGGTATTGGTTGGCTTTTAGTTTCGGCATGTCCGCCTGTCCGCGGATTTGCTCCGTGATAATTTTTGCCAGATAGCTGCAATTTGGTATGGAAACAAATCATGCATGGCCACAGAATGGTAAAATAAAAAGTATAAAAAAAATACTTCCCATCTAAAAGGTTTTATTTTATTTTTTCGCTTTAACCCAAGTAACCAGTTTTCAATAAAGTTAATATTTTAGGAAATAATTGAGTCAGTCTTCTCTTCTTAGTAAAAAGACGTACAATGCGGTGCGAATGTACGTACGTATGAAGATACCTACGATATATTCACCTCGCAATGTGAGTTTGAAAAAAC
The DNA here is from genome assembly GCF_033807575.1 of Cydia pomonella. Taxonomy (NCBI): domain Eukaryota; kingdom Metazoa; phylum Arthropoda; class Insecta; order Lepidoptera; family Tortricidae; genus Cydia; species Cydia pomonella. The sequence goes on along the minus strand of NC_084703.1, from coordinate 11,745,583 downwards.
ATCCCGTATGTAAATAAAAACGCTATACAGCATTTAAGCTTTTAATTTAGGAATGACATCATGAGTATTATAAGATGTACGATAAGTCTCTGCAGCTGAATTGCTGCTGAGACCTATGGCAACTGTCTGAAAAAGTAAAATCTACGCTTGACCCCTATCTCCACCCCCCTCTCTCCACAACCCCGCTACTGATACCCAACCGCAGCGCACGCCTTCCCACTTCCTCAGACCCCGAACCGTTCGGACCGTTTCATGATACATCTATGCTAGAGCGAATGTATAAGCTGCTGCCAAGCTAATAACAACGAGTTTTTTTTTACAAGCTTTTATTTAACTTGCCCTGTTAGTATGTATGTAATATTGTTTAAATTTGATCAACTTCCCGATTTCCGATTGAGCTACAGTTTTGCATAGATATACAGGTTGGAAGAAAACTAAGGACCTTCCTGGAAGTATTGAATCGTTTCAATAGCTATTAAATAAATAAAAAATCTTAATTAACAACTTTTTAATTGTGGTGACAACCCTATTGCATCCACAGTCTTGTCGCGAGACCTCGGAACTCTTACGCTTATTTCCGAGCGTTGACGTAATTGCACTGTTGTAGGAATGACACATAATACTTTTATTGATTACTTTATTACTTATAACCTAAATTACGTTTGATCAACTTCAATGTTCGTAGTAGGCGCTCTGTCCGGTTCAACATGATAATATAGAATTCACCCACGTAGAGAAATTTGGATCTGCATTTAATATAACTTAAACTTTATACTGACTCCACTAATTATAAGCACGTAACGCGCGTGTTCTGTGGGCAACACACGACTACAGTTTCTAGAGAATTACGGGATTTAGTTCTCCGACCAGTCTGTTGCGATTGCGAGTGATCGATTAAATCCGTACGCGTGGCGTGGCTTGATTGATTGCGAATTAAAAATGAAATTTAATGATGAATTGTTTTTAACGCTCCAGGGCAGGACGTCAATTCATAGTTTCATCTAGAGTTAAATTAATTAAAAGATAATTATAACAGTGGCTGGAAGTGCAAATTCCGTTCGCCGAATGGATATCCGGTGAATTAAGGTGCAGTGGGTTCAGCCAGCAAAGTTTTTGAATCGTGGCGCTTTTTTAGATCATAATACGTTTGGCAAAAAATATGAATAGCAATCTTGAGGCCTTTCTCTAGTTACTTAAGCGATTCGGAACCTAATTTCGAGACTTTCGTTTGCTAGAAAAAAAATCACGAACAAGGGTCTAAAACGCACCATAAAAATTAGTAACAATTTTTGCAAAAAGTGTCAGTTTGCTTCTAAAATTTATTTTTAATCGAACCTATCGATTACTTTTTTGTTAAACTTACTAAAAATACCAAATCAAAAACCTTATATAATCCATGATCGCGGGCACGCAATGCCGAACCGTCTCGCTTACGCCCAATGAGAGTGAAAGAAGAACCTGAATCCACGGAGCCTTTAATATCATGGACAACATTGAAATAAATTTGGTTGAGTCTGAGCCAGTTTCAGCCAGTTTTCATTTCTGTCTTTGCTACGGTTTTCTGTGATGTGATGAACATTGAACGCCAACTTAAAAAATGTATGTACGTCGTGTCGTTGTGATAACAGCGGGTAACTGTAACTTGTACCGATTCGGCTCGGACAGCGCGACCCAAGGCCTGTACTTGTAGATATGATATAAAAAGCCATTTTAATAACTTAGTATAAAATACGAAGTACGTATGAGCCACCTATTCAGGCCGACTCGGCCGTACTCTGTTGTAACTACCTACATGCTAGTATCTGTGAAACAAACTTCCCACCGGGGTTGTAAAACTTGCCGCAGCCGCGCAAGAGTGAGAGAGGGGTATACAACCCCAGTCGTCAATTAGGTTGACGTATATAGTATATACAATACGTTTATGGCTACACACTTTAATAATTGATAATGTCGCCTGTGGTTTCTCATTCATATTATGTTGATCTATATATCATTGAATAAAAAAACATGGAAGTTTAATGAAATATTAACGGTGTAAAAAGACCGCTTTCACGGCGTAGTATTCCTACTGTTCTTTGTTTTTAAGGGCATTAAGAAAACAATGGCCGCAAAGATAAAATACTCTCTTCAGTTACAGAATGATTCGCAGAAACGATTGTTCACCTGCCACTCTTACTTTTTTGTTGAAGTATTTTTGTGTAACCAGTCTGTAATATGGTTGTCTATAACTTTACTAAGTAATTCTTTATTAATATATGTTGGGTATACTTCCATAAGTATAATTGTAAGGCTGTGATAACAGGCAATCTTTTATTGTAAGTATAGTAAACAATTGACGTGAATAGAACTATTAGTACTAATGAAATAGAAAATATTTTTTCTCAAATTTGCAATGAAATGTTAACATGACTTACTTCAAATTGTGTCCGGAAATACGACGTATCCGGTGCGATGAGGGAAGATGATATGTAAAGGAGTTTCGTAAGCCTTACGCACCTGTGCCCTGTGCCTGTGGCCTGTAAAGCAACCTTCTTTTGGTTTTAAACGTCAAATTGTCACTCAACATCTTGGTATTCAACCATGAAATATTAGTAGATTCGTAATTATTTTAGCTGCGTAAACCTATGAATAAAACTAATCGACTACAGTATATTTTATTTTATTTTATTGCAAGTTTGAGAATCGTATTAGACAAATCTCAGCGGGAAACGGGGTTGCCGGCCGCGTATCCCTATCCGGTCTCTATATCTACTTGGCCTGCAACCCTTCGTATCCCGGTCTCTATAGTAATGTATTAATATTAACAAAAAAACATTACCTATTAAACTTTTCCGACATATAAAAATCTAAGTAAGATTAATAGTATAACTAATGCAGGGTAATTGATATGAAATACTGTTATTTATTATTTGTGCTGTCTATCCCACAGGCAGACTCATTCTCAAGCTTTATGAAAAAAAAGGTTCTATTTTCTAAACGTTTTTGTTTTATTTTAGTTGTCTGAAAAAGTACCCACGAAGTGTTATTCTTTAGGTTATGGGTCCAGCACGTTTCCACTGCGATTTGTTCAGATAGTTCGGCCCAGCGTTCTAAATAAGTAACACAAACAAATATTAGCAATTACAACCTGACCAAGTTGTAACAAGGCATTATACGATTGCTATTTTCCAGGTGCTGGATGGATCAAAGCGATACATTCTGGATTATCGTGGTTCCGGTTCTGGCGTCATTAATATCTTCCTTCGGTGAGAAATATAATTAGTATATTTTAAATACATTCATTATATTTTAATGAATCCTAAATTTACAACGAGATCGCTTAGTGCTGGCGTGCCCCTGACTTAAATCTTATACAAGGTGTAACAAGAATAGTGGGGATCCGTTTAAGGGCATATTCAGTACCGTGTTCTGATTAGGAAAAAGTAAAAAAGAATTTGTCGAGAAAAAAGAAAGTTTTTTTTTCTATGGGACAGTCCGTGCAAGTCAGCCAACCCTCCATACAAAGGTCATTTTTTTCCCGTCAAGAAAAAAGTTCTTCTACTTTTCCTAATCAGAACTCGATACCGAATATACCCTTAAACGGATCCCCACTATTTTTACACCTTGTATGTTACTTTATTAATTTTATGGAATTACCTGAGGGTCTAAATTATTTTTCTTGATTTGTTTTGGACCACTCTACCTACCTGTCACGCTTGTATTTCTGTATTTCATCAAAAAAAGACGAGTGCTATTGTATGTCTTTTTAGCTGTAAATTACATTTACTATGAGAGAAATTAAAACCTAAATTTTATCTCATATAAAAAGCTACACGCCGTCACATTTTTCGGGACAAAAAACAAGACACCGAAAAGAATTTAGTAAATCCAGTTACAATATATACATCTATTGTCTCTTCTCCTTAACCTGGCAAAGCATCGTCATCAACAAAGCCATAAGAATCAAATTAACTATAGTTTACGGTGTCCTAAAAAATACTAAAGCTGTACCTAAGATCTAATTAAAAAAATTAAACCTAATCACTTGATGCGATTAAGTTCAAACAAATAGTAACATGAGAGGTATTATCAAAAACCCTTGAGCCCGTTAAAGCCCAAGCATTGAGAAGAAAATTCTCAAGTAACTGTAACAACATGTGACCCGACACTGTGTCATTCGAGAAACTAACATTAGAACAATCAGGGGCCCAATTTGACTCGACAGTCGCTTGGCATGACTACACCATAGCGCAACATGTGCGAGAATAAAAATAGTATTATGATCAATAACTAACATACTTATATTGATGATGATATTAACTTAATAACAAATTAAGTTGGTTCATATTTTAAAATCTGAATACCGTTCCCAGTATGAAACAAGTGCTCCGGCGGCGCGGCGTATGTACTCGTAGTAACCGTAGGTTTATTAATTTACATATTTGTAGTAAGAGAGGCGTGGAGAATGTAACGAAAAATTAATGATTGCACTCACAAAATATACCTACGGAGTGTGGACAGAGGGAACCTAAATTTATCATGGCGCAGATTCTCCCTCACCACGCATAACAATGTGGACTAGAATTTACTAGGCCAGAATACGGTGAACATCTAGATCTGTTTGCCCGGCAGCAGGCAGATGCCATCTTCACGGCTGCCACTAGGTTGGCGAAGTAGGACCCAAAAGTAAAGGGACATAAAAGTTAATTTTCTTATTTAACCCTCATCCACATGAAAGGGTACTCCTGTTATTTGGATAAGTGTGATAATAGCAACTTTTGGGTATGTCTACAGGAAAGACGTGCGTTTTGTAAGACCCTTTTACGGGTGCGTCTGCGTGAAATCGATCTCATTCCCTCTCTATCGCACCAATGATTATGGAGTGTGGAATTAAAAGGAGTGCCATCTCTTATGGTAGAACTGTTGCAAAAGTGTCCAGCTGTCAGCTATAAATAATAGTTCCAAATCTCTCCAGAGTAGCGCTAGAGTAGCTAAGAACCTAGGCGTTATTGACGGAGTGAAGTGCACTGTCTATGATTTGATTTTTTTTCAAGTATTCTAGGTATTGTTACACATTTTGGTACATGGAGATTCCATTCCTTACCTCCACTTTCCATACCAATGATGATGAGATGGACTGCGATCGAGTTTACGCAGCCGCTAAAGTAAACGTCAAGTGTCAGCTCATGCCCGCGTAGCCAACGTGCCAATAGTTAAAACTTCGTAGCGAACGAAACGCAACTGTCATTGTCGCACTAATATGGAAGAGTGATAAAGAGAGATGACTACTATATGCTACGGAGCATTAACGATTGGCACGTTGGCTACGCGGCCATGATACGGCTACTTGAATATCCAATTTTATATTCCATCTCGTCGAAAATATCTGCCTATATAATTCTGTGACCAAACAGACTAGCTTTTTCAATTGGACGATTTTGGCGAATCACAAGTTCTTAGTTCGGAGTGAACTAGTAGTTTCAAAGATTCGCCTAATCGTGATTTCTACACTCCCGACCACTGTGTCCTGACAGGTAGTTTATTTTGTCTGTATAAGCTGCAGATGACCCGCGTAAACACATAATTCCTGATTCTGTGTGTTATTTACTAGTCAGTTGGCATCGTGATTAGATAGAACAAAAATACCTGCATAGTTAGGTATTTTAGTATACGAGTAGAATAGATAGACAATTTGATCAAAGGACAAAACTGTTCGGTTTTAGTAATGTTTATGTAAATAAAGCGTGTATGGTCGATACGAGGGGTATTCATCATGTTTACTGGCAAGGCGTGGAGTGTCGTTGGATAGGTCTATCTATCAAAAGGAAACTTAAATACCATTCTTTGATAAAGTTAATATTTTCGGGAATAAACCCTAAAAATAAGCTTGGACACGCCAACAATAGAATAATCATAATGAACGATTTCATGCAAGGACGGTTCGAGGGATCTCATCATAGATTTACAGAGCGTTTATTCGGTAACCTATTTTGGAGGCCTATTTCAACTTACAATGTGACATCAAAATGAAATCTAAACTAGATGTCACAATGTAAGTAAGCTTGAATTTAAGCGTCACAATTCTAACATTCAGCTTATTACAACAAGTTTCAGTTTTCTCGGTGCCAAATATAACGACTAACGAGTACCTAATGACATGTATTTTCTTACTTGGCAGTATTTCTTGTAAACGTGGTCCGCGTGCTGCTTACCAAGTTGGCCCCCACGCCCAACCAGCAAGCTCGTCTTGCCGCGCGGAAAGCCGCCAGAGCTGCGCTTATACTTGTAAGTGTTATTGTGTACTCGGCAGTGCTCGTTGTGGCCTTGCGGAACGTTGATACCAAAACGTCCGATCGTAAATAGCAATAGTTTACCATCTATTACTGTTACATAAATATTGTAAAGCGATTGGTGGGATTTCTAGTTAATTAAGTATCGCTAGAGAACCATAAATGCGAACGCATTCACTGCCAGGAGGCGTGGCCTAGGAACAAACTTGTATGACGGTGAACGCATATATGCGTCGGTGGCAGTGAATGCGTTAAAGTTTTGGTGATCAATATCATAAAAAATGGCGCCTGTAAAATTGACTGGTAACGATACCTACACGAATTTCAACGGTATTTTAGATTTGAAAGCTATAAACAGCTTTCAAATCTAAAATGCTGTTAGAGTACGCCATTAGAGTAAATTGTACTGATAGCAGAATATAAGAAAAGGTACTGCCTAGACCGGATATATTGAGAATTGATTGATGCGAAAATGGATCAATTGTCAATTGAGTATATTCGACAATATATGTATGTTCTCAGATACCCCTGTTCGGGTTACATTTCGTGCTGATTCCGCTCCACCCATCGCCGGGCGCTGCCGGGGAGAAGGTTTACCAGGTCTTCTCTGCATTGCTCACTAGCCTACAGGTAACTTCACATTTCATCCAATTTTCTCGTTGTTTTATAAGCCTTTGACTGCAAGGTAACTCCAACGCGATAGTGATACCACACATCACTGGATAGTGATTGTCGGTTTCGTGTTTTTTCAGCCTATCTGTGACGAATTTTTTTTATAACCAATGGTTTCAAACAAAAGGAAGGCAAATTGGCGGTTGGGACGATTTCATATTTTAAAACCGTAACGCCTTAATCAATTACTCATAAGTACGTACTACAATTAAAATTTTACTTTAAAATGGTATTACCTACTTAATCCGATCCCAAAATTAACACTGATCTCTGATTTAGGAACAGCTAATTTCTGCGTTGGATTATATTGTCGACCTTTGGAAAATTTGCTATTTGACACATACACGACTCCAATCGCCAGGCGCTTCTATAAACGTCTTCACCGTTCATAAAATAGTATTCTATAGTGCCATGATCCGAAACTGGGCATCGAGCCAACGATTAAACGACTATGGTCAGTTCTGTCCAAGTTAGCTACATAATTCACAAAACTTTACTTAAGAACGTCACTTTTTCTCTTGATACCGACGTCATAAATATGTGTAACCGGAGACCGCACTTATGATGCTAGTTTCTTATTATGAACCTTTTAAACGCTTGACTAAAGTTGTAAATGACAGGACCCACGCAGAACAACTACATTTGCTCGTGTGAAATTACGCAACAGCAGTAAAGTCAGTTTAGACAATTGGGCCTGCTATAGAACACAAGAATATATGGCGATGGGGTAAGAAGTAACCGCGCTTACACAGTTACCGCACTTTTTCCAGTGAGGGCCCCTAATCCATGACGCCGTGCTCGTTTCAAGGATACTTGAAAGAAAAACACCTCGTTTTGAAATCCCAGATACTAAAATCACAGTTCGATTGCCTATTTGTCCAACCGACTTGTAATTTTAGTACTAAAATGCAAAAACAGGATGATTAGATCCTCTTTCTAATGTTAAAGAAAACAGAATATAGAAGTAAATGTTTATACTATATATGTTAACGTATGTTTGATATTTGGTTAAATTAAAAGTTGAATATCCAATTCGTCTCTCTTGTAGACTCTTGTTTATGGTAAAATGATGTTACCAGTGATTAAAAACTGATGGTAAATACTTTTTTTACAGGATTTGTCTATACCATCTCATTACTGGTGCCTGTTCCATTATAGGGGTGTTTACTATAGTTTACACCCCTATAATGGAATGGATATTTTATTGGAATGAGGAGACTGACAGCGAAGCTACTTTTAAGATAACTACTTCCGAGATAATTCTACTACGTACTGCATTTTATCCTTTTAAGTCACTATAACTAGTCCGATTTTTTCTCAAATTAGATATTTTATAACCTCAAAAGTAGTGGTATAACTTTTTTCCTCCAAACTTAAACCTGAGTACCTATGCACTGAATTACAGTGTCGTTTAATATATTATTGTACCGCAATATTAGATATCAAAGGAACCCTAACATTTCGGAAGAAAAAGTTAATTACCACCTCGTATAGAGGTTATAAAATTTCTAATATTATAAAAACAGAGCCCGCGACTTCGTTTGCGTAGGATGATGATGATTGATAAAAACTATCTCCCCACCAAGTTTCATCTAAATCGGTTCAGCAAACTGCTTAAGGGTGAAGAGATGACAGACAGGCTACTTCCGCAATTATAATAGTAAGTAGTAGGGATGTGTCTACTTGCTGCAGATTTTATCTGAAATGTCGTAGTCGGCCATCAATGCCATAATTCACAACATAACGTAGGGCTAAGCGTCTTCTCGTAATCGGCCATCATTCACAATCTGTAGGTAACATATCATACGGCTATCTGTCTTCTCTGTTTTTCTTTCCTTGTGTCTGCGTGAGAATAATAACATAAATCACTTACTTATTCGGTGGTGTGATATATTTGTTTACTTATTCCTCACTGCGTCACAAAGGCAGGCAATGATAATAAATATAAAAGTTTTCGATACCTAAATAAATCTGTTTAATTTCCCGAATATTAAAGATGCCGTAAACGTACAGCCTACGTGCACTGAATAGGTTTAAACGTAACAAATCACTTGCGACATAGTATTCACAAGTCGTAAGGCGACATTAACTACTAAGTAACACTAGAAAGGGCAACAAGTAAGAAACAGCAAACTGTACCACCACGCAAATATCAGTAAATGACATTCGAAAACACATGCAACTTTTGTTACAGTACTTATGCGCAATCAAAATTTTAAGTTCATATTAATTTTTAAACCCCGACGGAAATATAAGGGTGTTATTAACGTGTGTACGTCGTTGTCGGTGGCATCATGGCATAGCTTCGTAACGGATGAATCGATTCGATTGTATAAACGAACTCAATCGATGAATCGATTGAGTTCGTTTTTATAAAATCAAAAATGCTATATGTCAACATGGTTTTCGTATAGGTTTTAATGTTAAAGGTTATACAATGTCACGTTCGGTTGTTATGCATGCGTAATGGAAGTGGAGCTGCGTAGGTGGGCGGTTGAATTGTAAATGAAACACCTAATTCCAAATATTATTTTGGTTGTTACCTTTCGAGTTTTGGTCATCGTAGACCCTCATTAAATGTGTATAAACGAAGTTATTTAAATTCGATGGCATAACTGTAAGATAACAGGGCCCCAGGTGGACCACAGATCTACCAATATTCAATATACTTTCTCTATTAATTCTAAACTGCAGAGCAGAGTAAAATTGGAGCAAACATTGAACACGAGTAAAATTCAAATAGGGAAAAAATTCCAATAGTCCCAATGTTACAAAACCTGGAGGTTTTAAATTTTATTAGTGCTCAAGGCAATGCCCGGAGATTTAGTTATTCTCGAAGATAAGAAGAAAATACTATCCTTGGCGTTCATAAAGACTTTTAATATGAAATATTCTTTACGACCAACATATCCGATGGGCGATGACACTGCAAATATTTGTGCGATTTAATTCCGCTAAGTAAAACGAACTAGAGTGCATCTATGGAGGTACGTAGTCAAGACATACGACTTATGCGTGAAATTCATCGGCTACAAGAAGGACCCGAATCACGACATCATTACTCATGTGATGTGTTTATTTTAAAGAATAATTATCTGGAGCGAACGGTTTAAGGAGCTACAGAGCGAGGCGAAATATCCACGAATTCTCCTAATGTGCAAGTGCAAGATTCTGGATTCCAGTTGGATGTTAAGGTCAAAGAAGAAACGCTTAGTTGAGAACTAGGCAAGTCAGTTATACGTACATGAAAGAGTTCTAGGTCAGACTGATACATAAGTCACAGAAGACGAAGCTAATGCAGCTTTGTACACAGATGTGAACAAAGGTAAAAAAGAAGAAATTCCAAAGAGAATCAGAAGCTGCAAGTACTTACAACACCTAGTCCATTACTATCTTGTATAGCAAATTGAAAGCAATAAACATACTTGATTTACTATAAAGTATGTATTTTTAAGTGGATGTCATTCTTTTAAAACCTTTCTACACTAGGTCTACTTGGGCAGCTCACACGTCAATATGTTGTTTGATATCTTGTAAACAAAAAACTATAGTAAGTTACAAGAAATGAACCAAAAAAATTACTTATAAAGCCCCCAAGTAGACCTAATATAAAGTACCTACACATATGGATGCATATGTAGATGTGCACGCACACATAGGTACATAGTTATATTCAGATCAAAATAACGGATACCGCTTCGAAATTAGTTTCTTTATAATGCTTCAAGAGCCCTCTTGAGGGCTCTCTTTAACTATATACTTACTTTACTCTTTGGACTTATCAACTTCGTAGTTCGCCCTCCCTTTGTAGTGGAAGTGATAAAAATGGTTTCACCATTTCACGTCCAAAAAAACGTCCAGAAAAACGAGCGCAAAATATTTTATTGTCCACTGTGTAATAGTTTGAATACTTTTTGACTAAGGCTTTCATCATACTTTTATGAAAAGCTTTTATGAAATAGGAGGTTCAAACCTTCCCTTTCTAGCGAGTAATTTAGAATTTAAAATCCATTTATTTTCATATACCCATAACTATACATATGTTAAGTATACTCATAACATAAGACCACAGAAAATACTTCCATATTTATTTCATTACCTTCGAATTTATCTGTTTTTGTTGGATACCATTCATATTTGTTATACTCGTTAAACATTAGCTTGTCTCTTTCGGTGTGGGAGCTCATTAGCCCACATTTTTCGCTTACCTAGGCGCGACCAAAGGCAACTTATACAATTTGAACGTACGGTACGCTTCAATTTTGTAACGCCTATAAACTATCTGGAGTTATATCATAGTTTACTTTATGATTTATTGTGTGTCCGTTTTAGCACGAGATAGTGTCACTAAAGCAATTGTCTGGATCCAGGGCCTGTGCGTCTCGTTCCTGTTCTGCTTCACGAACCACGACGTGATGGTGGCCGTCCGCACGCAAGTGTCTCGCGTCGTCCGCGCTAACGACGCCATCGCGCTCACAGGTACCTACCCCACAACCTCTACTACTAACACTCTGCTCTCACTAGTGATCATAGACTCAGTGCGTTTAGTCCTATCAGAAAGTCTCGACTAGACTAGTCCTATATATCCTTTTTAGTCTTTAGACATAAGACTGAAACTAAAAACTAATTTAAGTCTAGCAAATAAAGGCCTAAAAGACTGAATCGTAGCCAAAGGCATAAAAAACTAAAAGAACTCACGCCATTGACTCGGAGTCGTGAAACGTTTTAAGCGTTTGCGTCAATATAACTCGAAACAGTAATATCAAAATGGTATGATCAGTATTTTTTGAGTCAAATGTATACAAGTTCAATGCATTGTAATGTAAGGATTGAGGTGCTTGAATATCATACAAAACCCGTTTAGAAAACGACTTGAGATCTTTAAGTCCTTGAAGGCGTTTTATTTTTTTATTTATGTAGATTCAAAAGAACTCTAACCTCTGAGTTGTCTAAATTGGAGTCGAGTCTAACTCAAAAGACTGAGTCTCTTTCACTACTAGCACGCACGCGGTTAACACATTGATGCGGAGTAGCACGCCGCTCCGGTGTGTAAACGAATCAGCGCTATACTCGTATATATGTAAGGCAATGTCACGCTCGCGCACTAGAGCAGCGCCGCAGTCAAGGGGGCGTCCATTAATCGCGTCATACGTTTTTGGCTTGTTTTAGACCCCCCCCTCCCCCATGGTGATCTTTGGTGATATTTTCAGGAACCCCCCCCCCCCCCCCATCCAATATGACGTGTATTTTTTTCGATAACTAAAGAACAGTTTTCTAACAAATGAACCTAACTATTATTTTTATTTTATTGACTATAATACAGTATAGCACAGATGAAAAAAAAAATACACGTGATACGTGTCCATACCCCCCCGTCCCCTGTGGTGATCATTGGTGATTTTTTGCTGACCCCCTCCCCCCCCTATACAATATGACGCGATTAATGGACGCCCCCCAATGTAAAGACCACCTATTTATAAAAGTCGCTCTCTAAGAATTTAAACGTTCCATCGAGGCCAAAACCATACGTTGCATCATTTGCATATATGGCAACAAAAACAAAGCTTTACTAGTTTAAAAAGTAATTAACTTCATGTAGGCTAAAATATTAAAGAAGCGCCTATAAAAATACAGTAGTTTTTGGAACGTCTTATTTATTAGATAATTCATTCTGAGAGCATAGAGTCAAACAAAGTTAGTAAAAAGAGTACATATTAGAGTTGGAACAAGCATTCAATAACAAAGTGTTACAATATCATCATTGATGTCCTTATTTAATGTTCTATGTACAAATGACATGGTATGGCTTTATACTGTCTGATTAAGAAGAATTAATTACTACCCAACTTAGTTTCCAGGTTAATTACGTCTAGCTTGTGATTGTGATAATAATATGGTTATTTTTTTAAGTCAAATTCAAGTTAATCACACACTAGAGGTATGTACCTAACCAACGTGTACGTACAATCGAACTATGTTCAATCGGTATATTGCACCTTGTTTTGTGCTCGGTAAAGTTTATAGCCGAGCACAAAACAAATTGAAAAAACTAAATTTTCATCACACTTGCTCGAAAATGATCTTATTTCATGCACTGTCAGGTGTACTGAAGGACGAAGGCCTACATTGTTCCCGGGAGTTAAGGATTGTGAAAAAAAGCTGTAGGGAGTTACAGCTTTTTTTTACTAATTCGTACGAAATAACTAAGTAAAAATGAGTTTATATTTTAAAATATTAACGTTTATAATTTAGTATTTTTGTTCATGTTTAAAAATATTTGATTTGATTAATTTAATAGCCGTTTAAAATAATTTTACACAATTTTCTAAGAAAATGAACGTCGGATAGGTCTGTGCCTTCAATGCGTAAACTGTCAAAACATGACATTATGGCGTACAACTGTTTGATGTGTCACCATATTTAGATAGATAGATAGATAGATAGATAATAGTTTATTCATCACACATGTTAATAGGTACATTTAAAATATACATCATGTACATAATATCTCTACTACTAACAAGTGCGATTAGTCAGGCATTTTTAAACTAAAGTGCATGCATGTCATAATTTGTAACATTTACACTTGATTAAATTCATTAATGTTATACAACGTAGGTCTTTTGTTATACAGTTTACGACCAATAACTCCTGGCATTTTTTTGACATAGTGAGTTTGTGGGGGCTTAAACAGAGGTCGTTTGGATAACGATTCGGGCGCTCAGATGCTCCTTTCTTTCGAAACATGTGTATATTCTCCCGAACAAACATAATAGATTCAAATATGTATTGAGCTACTGACGTCATGATTTTCAGGGTTTTGAAAAATTCTCGGCACGTGTCTTTGTATCCGGCATTCATGATCACTCTTATAGCCTGCTTTTGCATTTTCAGTACTCTCTCATGGTCTGATGAGTTTCCCCACAGTATTATACCATATGACATAATGGAGTGTACATAAGCGTAATATGATTGAATTAGACACTCACGTGAAATAATTGTACTTATTAATAATAATTGGGCGTAAACGCTAGTTGCCATTTTAGCACATACATGGTCTATATGAGTTTTCCATGTCAGAGCGGGATCAATGGTAAAACCTAACATTTTAACCATATTAGAACTTTTTAAGCAGGAACCATTTGAAAGATCTATTTTTACTTCATCACTGATAGCAGTCTTTCCGTTAAAGAGCATAACATGGGTCTTGTCTGAGTTTAAAGTAAGGCCATTATCGTTAAACCACGTACGCACAGTTTCCATTATTAATTATATTTTTTCTATATTATTTGATTGGTATTGCCTTTCACGACTATAGTTGTGTCATCTGCATATATTATAAATTTACCATCTATGTCTAGTTCTGCAAGATCATTCATGAACAGCAAAAATAGAGTGTTGCCTAGCGCTGACCCTTGAGGTACTCCTACATTTGAAAACGTTCTTGGTTTTGATTTTATTTTCTTTCCCTCTATTTCAATTTCCACAGTCTGTTCTCTGACTGTTTAAGAATTGACAACATTTCATTTTTATAAAACCTGGCTTTACATAATGATTTGGAAGTATTTTGCTTCCTGAACACTGCAATATATTAATATAAATTTAATATGACTTATTACAAAAAATACAAAAGAATAAAAAACATGTTGTGAAAATACCAATTCTACGGCACAATACGTGAAATGCCATTGCCATTCATCACGAAAAAAAATTGCTGTCATAATATTGGATTTGACATTGTCAATTAAATACGACGTATTGATTGAATTTCAAAACAAACAGAAATGTATTTATATAATTAAGTTACTATCTACTAATCGTTTTTAAAATTGACAAAGCCGTATGGATAGATGAGGTACTCGTATATACTCCTCCAAAGTATACCAAATACTGTTTCGTTCCTTACCTACTGCAAAAATATCAAAAATGATTCGATGAAGATATCGGTACAAACATTTAATTACATTACATTCGTTAGTGTTTATCTGTCGATCCGTCGTATCCGTTATAATATCCAAATCGTCGTAGAAAAACTGATATTTTATCAAAACTGTTTTAAAAACATTGACAATGACAGACAACGTCAGATTAATTAAGTCATGTTTTTTTTTTCTATCGACCTAGCTTCTAGCGTAGAACTGGAGTTACGCCATTGGTGGGCTATGAGAGAAAAAGGAATGCCAGAGAAGTATGTGCGGCTTATTCAGTCCATGTATGATAGAGCCAGTACTCACGTCAGGTCTGAAGCTGGAGTAACCGACAAGTTCAATGTGGCGGTAGGTTTACACCAGGGGTCAGCTTTAAGTCCGTATTTGTTCCTCCTGGTTATGGATGCTCTGACATCGAACATACAGGAGGAAGCACCCTGGTGTATGCTGTTTGCTGACGACATTGTTCTTGTCGGAGAAAATGCACTTGAGGTCCAGAGCAGACTGGGAAAATGGCAAGAAAAGCTGGAAAGTGTGGGACTGAAAATAAGCAGATCCAAAACGGAGCATATGTTCTGCGATTTCGGTGGTCTATCCAGTTTTTCCCATATTGCCTTAGACGGTGTATCCCTACCAGTCTGCTCCGATTTCGGGTACCTTGGGTCATTGATCCAAAGTGACGGCAACATCGACCGTGACGTGAAAAATAGAATAAATGCGGGATGGATGAAATGGCGACAGGTCTCTGGAACAACTTGCGATCCACGAATGCCCCTTAAACTTAAGGGGAAAATCTACAGGACGATCGTGAGACCTGTTGTAATGTATGGATCAGAATGCTGGGCGACGAAAGTGACGGATGAAAGAAGAGTGCACGCAGCGGAAATGAGAATGTTGAGATGGATGTGTGGAGTGACGAGAAAGGATCGAATTAAGAATGAGTATATAAGGGGAAGTTTGAAAGTAGCACCGGTAGCGGAGAAGATAGGGAGTGGTAGGTTAGCGTGGTATGGGCATTTAATGAGGAGGGATGAATGCCATATAGGAAAAAGAATGTTAGGAATGAATGTTGATGGACGGAGAGCGGATGGTAGACCCAAAAAACGATGGATGGATTGTGTGAAAGAGGATATGAAAAGAAAGGAGTGAGTGCTGAGGTGACGAAAGATAGAGGAGAATGGAAGAGAAGAACATGTTGTGCCGACCCCACATAACGTGGGATAAGAGCAGGAGGAAGAAGAAGAACTGGAGTTACGCCATTTTAGAATAAGTACATATTAAAAAATATATAATAAATTAAATACAAATCCAAGTGGAAAAAATAAACTATTAGCGTATTCCTCGTTTCAATTAAAATGTAGAGAACCAATAAAATTATAGGGTCAGAAAATTGAAATATTGTCATTTATTTCGCATAAAATTTAGTTTTTTCTTCGCAAGTGTGATGAAAAACATTGTGTGTAACTCCGGGGGTAAGAATATTGTTACTCGAGTCTTTAATTCACTCCAGTCTGCGGCAGTCGCGAAATTACATATAAACCCTCGTACAATATTTCACTTACCCCCATCGTTCCACAAGGTAACAAGTAATTAACCGAACTTCCGAGACCAACCGTCACCGTCATTGCTCTTTGTTTAATGTTATCGTATAGCGTAATCGTAAATAACCAGAATCCAAAAATATAACTCTTATTCAACTTTTCAACCAATTGGCAATATATTTGGACGACCAGTCCCTCGAAAATGATAAGCAAATCAAATGTATCAAACTGTGGATTAAGGCTTGCGTATATTATTGTTTTCACCTTATTTTTGTAATATAAGATGGAAATTAAATACATTTTTATGAAGGCGACTGTATTATAAAAGTTTGAAAGCCAAGAACATTTTCGTGGTCCGACAGTATGTCAAATGTTGTTGTTTGTCACACGCACACAAGGAAGCGGCGGCGTGCGCGTACGTGGTGTGTATCTGTGTTGAGGCCGCCAGACTACGACATCTATCTCTATAGTTATGTATATGAGCTTCCAGTACTTATGTCTTTATGAAAAGGCCAAGGCCAATTTTAGGGTGCGTTCCTTTAAACTTATTCGATCACTTGTGCCGACTCTACAATAAACGAAATGATAATATAACTTATTACAACCTTATTTGAGTAAATACAAAGTACCTTAGACGACTTGGAGAATTTCAATGGAAAAAATTGAAGTTTCTACAGGGTGCTTTTGTTATCACCAGGGGTCGGACAAAAAGTGCGGATGACGTCAAACCACTTATAGGATGATTTCAAATAGTATTTTTGATTTTCATAAACAATTATCACTTATCATTTATCAACCTCTTTATTAAACGATATCGCCACTTGAAATGAGTAAGTACGTTTTTGACTGACACATTGTCAATCAGATGAACAATAAATTGACTTCGTTATTGTTTAGCTATTGTATCTTCACGATTATATTTAGCTAAAATTTATATTTACTAATGTATAAGAAAACGCTCTAAAATGTCATCTTTACTCGAATATTGTGGCAATCCCACAGACTTGTTCTAACTAATTTCAAATAATTATACCTTATGGTAGGTAACAAGTTTCGTGAAATTTCTTTTATTCACTACATCACCCTACCACCTGTATTATTAATTCCATGGATTTATTTACGATTATTTTGTTACTTCATTTATACTACTTTGTTACTACATGTCACACGGAAGTTTAAATACAACCTCAAACATCATCCTGTGTGCAAGATTACGTCATTTTTACGTCATCCGCACTTTTTGTCCGACCCCTGGTTATCACTGACGAAACTCTGAAGGGCGAATATATAGGTCCGTAGGTCATACTGAACAACTTTTACTATGGAGCCAACCCCGATATCGCGATACTTCCCTTTAACCTTTACATATTTTTAATATGTTGTATTCTATATTGTATCGATATCTTAGGTATGTCGAAAGTCCATAAATGAGAAGTCCTTAATGACAATTCAAAATGCCACAAGAATTCCGGTATCTGATGATAACAAAAGCAACCTGTATATTGAATTGTAAATATAAAATATATCAAAAACGTTTAACTATTATCATTTTGTTAACCTTTTCAACGCTTTCTCCCTCGCATCAAAATGTGGCATACACGCCAATATGTCAACTATTGAGAAACGAATTTAAACCTTATCTGTCAACAGTAAAATTGCTTTGACAGCGTCTGCCATGACCTCTTTAGTGGTCGTTGGCGTGGTAGGCACGACAGCACACGACCACTTTAGTGGCTCTTGGCGTTCAAAAGGCTAAAAGATAATAAAAGCTTTTTTTTAATAAAATGACCAATTACAAAAATATTTAAATTGAAAGTTAAAATAATAAAAAGAGCCCGTCAATATACCTACACAACAAGGGGGCCACTTCAAACAGCTGTAAACAAAAACATGTAATTACCTACGTCCTTATAAAAGTATTTATTTAATGAAAAAACAATTTCTATTACTTGACTGCCGATTAATCACGTATATAATTAATCATAATTACTATATACTTATTTATAATATAACCATATCTTAGTGTCGATAAATTAATAGTATTTTATACAATCATGATATAATAGACAGCTTTTCAGTAGGGCTAAGATGGTCGGCTATTTATCATTTGTCACCATGCCTGTCACGTTCTAACAAGTATGTAAGTGCGAAAGTGACGGGCATAGTGACAGGTGGTAAAAATGGAACCATACTGCTACCGTTGAGTGATCTAAGTAAATTACGAGATTGAAAAGCTTGATTATATCACTATTGTATAAGTACAATACTTTTTTACCAGTCATATAAAATATAAATAAATTAGGTAAGTATATCAGTAGATAGAAAGATAGTACAAAAGACATCAACTCATTTCTTATTCATTAAATAGTAGCTAGTTGATGTCTTTTGTTCTATCCTTTGGCGACACGTGATTGGTCGAATTCGTTACAGTTACTTAAAGCGTTTTTCGAAAGAAGTAATTATATGTAGTTAAGTCGGGAGCCCAAAGCCCATAGTGAAAATATGCGATTACAGTTAGGTATACGAAGTCTTAATTCAACCGTGAAAGTCGACGAGTAGAAAAACCATTTAACGAACGTCATACGGGCGTTTAAATTAAACTTCATATCTTGGATATTTCTAGCTTTATTTATAAAAGTGATTGATATTATTTTAATCTTTGGGTAACCTACGTTCGGTTTTTATTATTATTATATCTGTAAGTATATACGGAATAATCGGGATTGAGATAAACAATTAAAGATACATCGTGTTTGTGAATTTTTATTCATTCGTTTAAGATAATTAAATCAGTATTTAACACCTAAAAGCACTTAGTTTTATTGCAAAGTGTTGTCAATACAGTTTCCTTTACCTGGTCTATAAAGAAATTGCGTCTTATAAATAAACTACTCCCTAGTCACAGCGGCAAGTATTGGATACTAATGATATTTAGGATATCTTGTTATTTTTCTTACAAAAAATATTGTGAGATCGTAATGACATAAGTATGGTAAGTAAGATGTGAAATGCATGGCAAAGAAACTACCTACCTATAAAATGTCGTAGTCTGCGGCTATAAGTGTTTGTTGCAAATGTTTAGGTTATACTCTCCTTAAGAGCCCTTAATCCTTGGAGCGTTCTCCGATTTCACGAAATAACGCTCGATAGATGGCGTTGGCGCTCGGTACGCGAGCGCCGGCAACGCGACGCGCGTTTCAATGCAGACTAGAATAATCTTGATAGTTTTCAATATAGGTAATTTCAAGCAACATTAATTTTAGTGTCATATGATATCATATGGGCACTCTTTATTTTATTGTATATGCACAGTAGTTTTTTTTTTATGTACACTACTACTAAGTGTACAGACTACAGAGTGTACTATAACCCTTGCTCTTTATTCTGTCTCTTTCACACCAATGGAAAATGAAGAAGTTACTAAATGACTGCAGGTATAAATAAAGTAGGTATATTAGTGCGATAGAGAGACAGATAGTGTTTCGTTGTCGTATCGTAAACGATTGGCATGTTGGCCACACACTTGCTTAGTGCCTAGCCAAAATACCAATCGTTTGCGTATATTAGTGCGATAGAGAGAGAGTAGTGTTTCGTTGTCGTATCGTAAACGATTGGCATGTTGGCTACGCACCCATGATACCTAGCCAAGAAGCCAATCGATTGCGCATATTAGTGCGATAGAGAGACAGATAGTGTTTCCTTGTCGTATCGTAAACGTTAAGCATGTTGGCTACGCACACATGCTGCCCAGCCAAGATGCCAATCGTTTGTGCATATTAGTACGAGAGAGAGACAGATAGTGTTTCGTTGTCGTATCGATTGGTATGGTGGCTACGCACCCATGCTGCGTAGTCAAGATGCCAATCGTTTGCGCACATTAGTGCTATAGAGTTTCAGTGTTATTTGAAATCACGTTAGGGTTTGTATTATTATTTTTGACCCGAATGAAGTCCATCCAGGTTCTTATGATGGAGTCAGGAGTTGGTCACCAGAACTCCTAATCTACTCATTATAATTCCATCGTGCTTGGGCTCAAAAGATTTGCCCTGACGAACACCATCGATCTAGATGAGGTCCAGGGTCTCATGACGGAGTCAGGAGTTGGTCACCAGAACTCCCCAGAACTCCTAATCTACTCATCATAACTCCATCGAGTTTGGGCTCAATAGATTTACCCTGATGAGCACCATCAATCTAGATGAAGTCCAGGGTCTCATGATGGAGTCAGGAGTAGGTCACTAGAACTCCTAATCTACTCATTATAATTCCATCGTATTCGAGCTCAATAGATTTGCCCTGACGAGTACCATCGATCTAAATGAAGTCCAGGGTCTCATGATGGAGTCAGGAGTTGGTCACCAGAACTCCTAATCTACTCATCATAACTCCATCGTGTTTGGGCTCAATAGATTTGCCCTCACGAGCACCATCAATCTAGATGATGTTCAGGGTCTCATGATGGAGTCAGGAGTTGGTCACTAGAACTCCTAATCTACTCATTATAATTCCATCGTGTTTGGGCTCAAAAGATTTGCCCTGACGAACACCATCGATCTAGATGAGGTCCAGGGTCTCATGACGGAGTCAGGAGTTGGTCACCAGAACTCCTAATCTACTCATTATAATTCCATCGTGCTTGGGCTCAAAAGATTTGCCCTGACGAACACCATCGATCTAGATGAGGTCCAGGGTCTCATGACGGAGTCAGGAGTTGGTCACCAGAACTCCCCAGAACTCCTAATCTACTCATCATAACTCCATCGAGTTTGGGCTCAATAGATTTACCCTGATGAGCACCATCAATCTAGATGAAGTCCAGGGTCTCATGATGGAGTCAGGAGTAGGTCACTAGAACTCCTAATCTACTCATTATAATTCCATCGTATTCGAGCTCAATAGATTTGCCCTGACGAGTACCATCGATCTAAATGAAGTCCAGGGTCTCATGATGGAGTCAGGAGTTGGTCACCAGAACTCCTAATCTACTCATCATAACTCCATCGTGTTTGGGCTCAATAGATTTGCCCTCACGAGCACCATCAATCTAGATGATGTTCAGGGTCTCATGATGGAGTCAGGAGTTGGTCACTAGAACTCCTAATCTACTCATTATAATTCCATCGTGTTTGGGCTCAAAAGATTTGCCCTGACGAGTACCATCGATCTAGATGAAGTCCAGGGTCTCATGATGGAGTCGGGAGTTGGTCACCAGAACTCGTAATCTATTTATCATAACTCCATCGTGTTTGGGCTCAATAGATTTACTCCGACGAGCACCATCAAATTACCATTATGATGAATAGATTAGGAGTTCTGGTGACCAACTACTGAGTCCATCATGAGACCCTCGACTTAATCTAGATCGATGGTACTCGTCAGGGCAAATCTTTTGAGCCCAAACACGATGGAGTTATGATGAATAGACTAGGAGTTCTGGTGATCAACTCCTGAGTCCATCATGAGACCCTGGACCTGATCTAGATTGATGGTGCTCGTCAGGGCAACTCTATTGAGCCCATACACGATGGAGTTATGATGAGTAGATTAGGAGTTCTGGTGACCAACTCCTGACTCCATCATGAGACCCTGGACCTCATCTAGATCGATGGTGCTCGTCAGGGCAAATCTTTTGAGCCCAAACACGTTGGAATTATAATGAGTAGATTAGGAGTTCTAGTGACCAACTCCTGACTCCATCATGAGACCCTGGACTTTATCTAGATTGATGATGCTCGTCAGGGCAAATCTATTAAGCCCAAACACGATGAGGTTATGATGAGTAGTTTAGGAGTTCTGGTGACCAACTCCTGACTCCATCATGAGACCCTGGACCTCATCTAGATCGATGGTGTTCATCAGGGCAAATCTATTGAGCCCAAACACGATGGAGTTATGATGAGTAGATTAGGAGTTCTGGTGACCAACTCCTGGCTCCATCATGAGACCCTGGACCTCATCTAGATCGATGGTGCTCATCAGGGCAAATCTTTTGAGCCCAAACACGTTGGAATTATAATGAGTAGATTAGGAGTTCTAGTGACCAACTCCTGACTCCATCATGAGACCCTGGACTTTATCTAGATTGATGATGCTCGTCAGGGCAAATCTATTGAGCCCGAACACGATGAGGTTATGATGAGTAGATTAGGAGTTCTGGTGACCAACTCCTGACTCCATCATGAGACCCTGGGCCTCATCTAGATCGATGGTGTTCATCAGGGCAAATCTATTGAGCCCAAACACGATGGAGTTATGATGAGTAGATTAGGAGTTCTGGTAACCAGCTCCTGACTCCATCATGAGACCCTGGACCTCATCTAGATTGATGGTGCTCGTCAGGGCAACTCTATTGAACCCAAACACGATGGAGTTATGATGAGTAGATTAGGAGTTCTGGTGACCAGCTCCTGACTCCATCATGAGACCCTGGACCTCATCTAGATTGAAGGTGCTCGTCAGGGCAACTCTATTGAGCCCAAACACGATGGAGTTATGATGAGTAGAGTAGGAGTTCTGGTGACCAACTCCTGACTTCATCATGAGACCCTGGACCTCATCTAGATCGATGGTGCTCATCAGGGCAAATCTTTTGAGCCCAAACACGTTGGAATTATAATGAGTAGATTAGGAGTTCTAGTGACCAACTCCTGACTCCATCATAAGACCCTAGACTTTATCTAGATTGATGATGCTCGTCAGGGCAAATCTATTGAGCACGAACACGATGAGGTTATGATGAGTAGTTTAGGAGTTCTGGTGACCAACTCCTGACTCCATCATGAGACCCTGGGCCTCATCTAGATCGATGGTGTTCATCAGGGCAAATCTATTGAGCCCAAACACGATGGAGTTATGATGAGTAGATTAGGAGTTCTGGTGACCAGCTCCTGACTCCATCATGAGACCCTGGACCTCATCTAGATTGATGGTGCTCGTCAGGGCAACTCTATTGAACCCAAACACGATGGAGTTATGATGAGTAGATTAGGAGTTCTGGTGACCAGCTCCTGACTCCATCATGAGACCCTGGACCTCATCTAGATTGAAGGTGCTCATCAGGGCAACTCTGTTGAGCCCAAACACGATGGAATTATAATGAGTAGATTAGGAGTTCTAGTGACCAACTCCTGACTCCATCATGAGACCCTGGACCTCATCTAGATCGATGGTGTTCGTCAGGGCAAATCTTTTGAGCCCAAACACGATGGGATTATAATTAGTAGATTAGGAGTTCTGGTGACCAACTCCTGACTCCATCATGAGAACTTGGACTTCATCCGGGTCAAAAATAATAATGCAAACCCTAACGTAATTTCAAGTGAAAATGCGTTTTTCAGAAAATCGCAGCCAAATAACACTAGACCTTACTCATAGTGTTGTGTTCCTGCCGGTGAGTAAGGTTGCCAGAGCTCAACGAGGGGCGGGAGGGGGTTAGGGTCGGCAACGCGCATGTAACTCCTCTGGAGTTGCAGGCGTACATATGCGGGCCGTATGCTTGTTTGCCACCGACTTAGTATTTAAAAAAAAGTAACACTGAAAATCCATCAATAAGCCAGTCTGTTAGGCATACTGTAAAAAATGAACTTTTATTAAGATTTTCTAATCGCAGTATATAGCACTTCTCGGAACTCCGTAGCTGATTACGATCGCAACGAATGCCTGACAATCGAGCACAGGTCCGTCCTCTAAGCGCGCTCCGCGCGGACTGAGAGCGGGACGTCGCTGCTGCGTGATTTATACGTGTTTTAAAAAAATATAAATTTACGGCAATGTAGGTCCCATAGTTACGATTTTTTTTTTATAGGTTAACATAAAGTTACAGTTTGCTATAATATTATTTTTAAAGCAAAATATGCGTACAATTTGCGGAAATAAAATATAATAAAACCCTGTTTTCGCCAAAAAAATGAAGAAAACTCGGAAGGTATTTTATCAGTTTTTTCAAATGAATCTTCGATTGTTAATCATTCCAGCCCCTCGTACGAGATATGTTGAATCATATTGTAGTCATTCATGTACCAAATGATTCTTGTTTATAGCAAAATTGAGAACCGAAACGCCACATCTCACTGCAAAATTTGGAAAAGACTCCCAAAAAACCTCATTAAAAAAGAGGTTTAAAAGAGAAAATGAAAATTTGAACTGTTGGAGCCCCTAGTTTAGGAAACGATTATTTAAGTACGTTATCAGTTTTTGAATAAATACTAATAGTTACGTCGTAATCTTGAATGAAAAAGGAAGCATTTTACAAAATACGCTCGTCTGTAGGAATAAGGACTCTTAAATCGAATAAATGTTACACTAAAAGCTGTGTCGAATTTCCTGTCACGTCGACTTCTTGGAATCTCTCACGGCTACAGTATAAGTGAAGGAAATAATCCTAAACTATAAGAATTAGCATTTTCACTAAAGCCAGAGCCTATTTTGAGATAATAAATTAAACTACAACTGCAAGATTAAAATCAACCTCACATCCAACCGGGGATCAAAGCCGGTAAAATCTGTAAAAACCTGGAAGTTGTTTTAGCGTAAATTAAAGGATCAATCTAAACAATTATGTTATTATTATAAAGCTATGTATGCTGCCTACGACCACCGTTTCGTTATTTTTTTTACAAAACGGTGTTCGAACAGGCAGTTTGGTTTTCAAACGACATTATTTTATTAACTTCAAAATCGGCTACTTGGTAACTAAGATCAAAGTGAGATAACTCAGAATCGTTTGATTTCCCTTTATATTTTATTTATATGTCATTCAAACTATAGCTTATATTAGATTAATCCGAGTTAGCTACCTAGATTACTTACACTATAAAATTATTCCTATTCCTTGCGCCAAAGGATTTGTATTTCATATGAACATTATACGGAGATATGAGAGTAAGAAAGTAATCGGTCGATATTCGCGGGTTTACTTGGTAGGTATGCGTTCTAACCCAAGGGACATTAGTGCGATGCTCGTAGGAATAAATTATGATGTTCGCTGTCGTGATGTTTGAGGGACGTGTTTGCGTTAACTTTACGGATGACGAGGGATTACACTCGTGACCATATTCAAAGGGCAAGAGGGCTTTCATTTAAGTTGCATTGATTCATGTTACTACTTGAACGGAACCAGGAAATTCACCCTAAAATATCATGCCTGAACTTCTGCCAGCATTTTATACTTACAGCGAAGATGCAAAAACACTAGTTACTTTAGGTATACGAATATCAATATATCATTTTCGTAGTGAATGTGGTCAAACGTCACATTCAAATTGAAATCACCCACGTCCTTGCCGTCATGTTTTAATGATGGTTTTTTGTTTTATAAAGGACATTATTACCATTAAGCAACAGGGCCATTAAGATATTTGGCATTTAAGAATTTTTTATTTGGCATTATATTTTGAATCGTATCACTAATGATTTGCTATAATAAACTACATATATGTGACTTGGTGGTACAGTTACCCTGACGGTAGCTTTTTTATCAATTTTCGATATATCTTTCTTATCTGATTTTTTCAAGCTTATCAATGTGTTTATTTTATTTTATTAAGTATTGTTCTAATTAGGAATAATAGAGAACCAATTTCAAAACACATGTTAACTGTTTATAATTAACATTTATTACAGGTTTAACGGCGGGAGAAAGCTTGGCCAATACAAGAGAAAACGTTGTGTAAAAAATTGGTTGCAAGTGGAAACTAATTTAAACAAAGATGTAAATGTTAAATATTTAGATATTAATGATTACCTAGCCCGAGGTACGAGACAGATTTTAATTATTCCACCAAATTAGAGATCTGCGACCCAAGTGTCAGAAGGGTACATAGCAGTTGTTGTCTGTCGCGAAATAACTCGTTTTTTTTTTTTCATTTTAATCAAAACGTCACTTTTGATACAACCATGGTGGGACAGATCTCGTAGGTGATGAGCCGTACTGTATAAAATATAAAAATGTATTAGCATATGAGGCAGGCATTTGCTCATTTGCATGTTCTGCAGGTTTTTTGATAGAATCCTACTAACTGCGTGACTGCCTGTACAAATAATCAGTCAGCCGCTATACTGTATAAGACATTTTGTATGAACCTTTTTAGAACTAAATTAAAATAAATGTAAGCTGAGTCCGCCTATAAATTATAACATTTGTAAGCGTATAATCTATAAGCCCAAAGTTATAAAACACAAACTAAAACGTTAACTCTAGTATTTATTTAGCAAATAGGGCACAAGTTTACGTACTCAATTACAACAATTACGTACAAATCATAAACCCGCCATTGTTAGATATAAGTATTAATTCTATGCAAAGTAACGTTATCAATATAAGTTAGAAGTAAAGGATGACACACGCTAGAACGGTCCAAGTCTGGGCCAAGGCGTAGGTATGACACTTCATTTTCTGGAGCATTCCACCGTTACAAAATCGACACTTGACTCTTTTAGCTTGTCTTTTTATCGTGTACCTATTATTTGTATAATCTTAAAGCTGCTTGTGTTCTTAAAAAAATCTACTTTTACTATACGTACGTAAGATGAAAAAGAAATTCGGCATTAAAGCAAACGTGATTTAAGCGACTCGTACTCATAATTGGACCAATAGTTTGAATTACAATTAGGTTTTGCTTAAAAAATGGACTTTGTTAAAAAATACTAGCTGAAAAAGTTACCGTTTTCATTGAAGGCTCCTTCTTAGGGTGACCGCCTCGGCCCCAACCCGTGCCGTATTAGTTAGCGTGAGTCATTCTTATTACTTACATCCCTCACTCTTATAATAATTTACTTATTCGCTCTGTGCGCAGCGTCGCCCTGGCAAGTATTGGACACATTGGATTTCTGACAGTCAAAAAGTATTAAATTAATGTGTTGTCGTTTGAACTTCCCCACCACGAACTTTGCACAAAGCCAATACGTACGGGACTAAAACTAACGGATTTATGGGTAACGTAACTGACAGATAGAAAAATAGTCTGTAAGAAAGAAACCTATCAGGTATATTAAATGTAAAGGCGCTTTGGGATTGTCTCATTATCTAGTCTGAAGGTCTTATTAAGCATTCTTTTTTTTACTTTGTTAATAAATGTAATATAATAGGTATGTAATGTAATAGTAAGTCAATATAATGTAATAATGTGAGATGTATCATAAAGCCTAGTAAATGTCAGCTGCCGCTCCGCTGGTGGGTTCAGGAAAGGTAAAAATGTTATTGCTGATTCAGAATTTGTCGAATTACAGATAAGAAGCTATCTTGTATAAAGTCATCTTAGTGCGGCTCCTTAGCTTGATTTAGTATATAAAAGCAACTCAGGTCAGATATGAAGAGCGTACAGTTATTGCTGCAGCAATGTGCGCTATTTGTACGTTCTGGATTTCTCATGTTTGCACTGAACGATTTATTCATTTAAAATTTTGTTAATCTATATTCTATATATCTTCGGCGTGTTTAATTAGCTACCATTCCTGGATCCATCAATAACGCGGCATCTGACGCTCTCGAGATTCTCTTAAAACATTTTCTACGCCCCGAGAGGAAATGACTGAAGCGGTTTGTACCGGGTCGGGGTGCAGCTTCCTGACGACTGGGTACCAAATTTGATATTTTCAATAGGGTTGTTTCCATCTACAAATCTTAGGGCAGAATTGTATCCCAATAAATTCATTTGGATTATAAGAACATGTTAAATTACTTTTAGGGGACCTGTAATGACCATATTTTTGTAAATATAAAATTTAAAATATCTTTTGGCACACGTCACGTGACCAAACTCGAAACGTCTTTGAAGATTCTGATGACGTCACAACTCTCGGATTGACACTGTTGACAGTTAGGCGATAAACAACAAATGACAAATGTCAGTTGACAGTTCGTATCTTCTACGTGTGAATGTAGTTATGTGTCAAACCGTAAACTGTGACGTCACACAATTTTCAAAGAGCGTTTTGGGCGTGAATGCGTCTGTCAAAATATATTTAGTTAATTTAACATATTTAAAGCCGTTTTTAGTATAAAAGTTGAATTTTAGGGCAACTTTTAGTTAATATAGAACGCAATACAAGCGTTTTTCAAAAATTGGAAACAACCCTATTGAACTGTGTCAAATTGATAAAGGGTCTAAACTTAATTGAGATGTTTACTTCGTGTAGGTAGGAGGTCAGTCGTGAGGAAGTTACAACAAAAATATTTATAATTATTAAATAAATGTAATTGACACGGTTATTGAAAACCCCGAGTTTTAAACGAATTCATCTCATACAATAAACAATATGGAATGTGTACTTAATATTTTATTACACCGTACCTACTTTAGGGACCATCAAATGAGTTAAATGAGGACAGAGGGGTAAACATTGGACGGTAGCAATTTATCACTATGAACTAGCTACATTAAGCTTGTTATAAAATTGACCCTAGGAATAGCAGCGTTGTGCTTGTGCTGCAATTAAATTGTTGGGTGTAAGTAAACACTCATTTATACTGGAGAGTGTGTCCTTTGTCAAACGTTACCCCTCTATCTCTATATCCAGTTACTCTTATGTTAACTCAAGCTTTATAACCCAATCGGCAAGAAGAAACACTACGGAGTAGAAAGTAAAGCCGGGAATACACTTGCATAGCCCTCCGCGACCCCTCCCTCTTATTGCATGCTAGTAAATGAAATTGCTTACGATCTACTTGATTGCCAGATACTTACATGCCAGTTAGTGTTAGTACCAGGAACTGTTATGTAAGTGTGCCAGCTAAAAGCATGTGTATTCCCGGCTAAACGTCATATTATAAACATTTTTAGTCATTGTCATATGGGTAGGCTACGGTCCCAATTTGTCGGATGTACATTTTAAGTATGGTACAAAGCGCGATTGAAAAAATCCATTTTGAATCCCAAAGGAGGTGACATGTCCTTCTCCGAACTGTAGCAGTACCGGTAAACCTTTTTAAGTAAAAACACCTTTAAACAATAATATTTAAATAATTTAAATGATAATTAGATTGTGTCACATTAAATACTTAGCGTAGTGAGGGATCTAAGTGTGTTACGCCCAAGATTGAAATAATTTTGCTACCATGTGACACATACTGCTTTACACATCACCTGTGAAGAAAATTATGCTGTAAACAACATATATTTAAACAAAAAACATATGCAAAAAATTATAAAAATAATGTCCTAGAACAGAAAAGTGCCATTTTGATCCCTCCTGGAAGATAAAGTCGAATTGGTGACGTGAAAAATAATGTTTTACCATTGATTAACTTTTGACATTACTATTTCAGTTTATAACTAATTATTATATTTTATATTTGATTGCCATGCTTTACGTTGTAGCGAATACATATAAAATATAAACAGACAATGCCTTACTTCGTTCGTAGCGAATACAACCCTACCTTCTCAGAGACTACTTTCTATAAGCTACTACCTTTCTATTAGTACGATTTATTGCTGAATGCCTATTATAAAGAGCTGATTACCATATACAAATATATTTTTTTGGGGTTACGTAATCAACGTCTGTCGTCCGTCCGCGGCTTTGCTCCGTGGTCGTTGTTGCTAGAAATTGGATATAAATTTATATGTATTATAGCTGATTTGAGCTGTTTTTGAGTTTTTTCTTAGTCTTCCCTTTGTAGTAGAAGTACCGCTAAACCTCTTTTTTGTTTTTTATACACAGGATACCACCAAATAGCCTCCGTTCAATCGGCAGCTTATTGTGAAGGACTAACTACGGAGCCCTACACTCAGCATGGCCCGAGATGCTGTTGGTCGGTTTTAGTTCTTCATAGTTGTGCAAGCCTGCGTTACATGCTCATATATGAAACAGCCGATAAAATGCAATAGCCCTCTTAACTAGAATTTGCAACAAACAATACTAAATTGGTTGATTGGATTCAAACTAGGTATTCAAAGGCCCACACCTGAGGGCCTACCGCGAACCACGTTTGACGTGTTGCCTCTCTGTCGCACTTGTAAATTTGTACGTTAGTGCGACGGGGAGGCAACACGTCGAACATGGTTCGCGGTTGCTGTTGCCGCCTTTTTTCGGCACTCCAAATTTATCGGCACTCATTGCGAATTTCCTACTATTCGCACTTGTATCGTAATTTACATAACCGGTACGCAAATAATACAAATAGCACAATCGGAATAGAACCAACCTCGAAATCTCTGGAACAGTCCTGAAATATGGTATGTATGTAAATTAAAGGCCCTCTTGTCATGTCCACACCATTTGATATTTGGGGACCTCGAGGAATCGCAGCCATCTTGGAAAATATGTACCATCCTGAAGAAATTAGCGTTTTACTCAAAATCTACGTTATCTAGAAAAATATAGTGTAGGTCTACATTAGAGCTTATTAATTTTTTTATATTAGCTTCCGTTTCGCCATACACAATAATTACATAAAACTCATAGATTCTAAAAAAAAAATAGAAAAAACTAAAAAGACGTATACTTCTTATGATGGCGCCTGATCCTCGTGGTCCCCAAAGCTCGAATTTTAAGGAACGTTAACATGGATCACATAGATTCTATGTGTCAAGTTTGATTGCTGACACTATTGTTTGAACCCCATTTAAGGCGTAAAATCTGTTTTTGCAATCATAAAATTCAGCCCTAAACATTTTTCCTCTGTTCATTTTAGTAATTTTGTATTGCATAGCACTCGTGTACCAATTATCGATCTACTGATGTCTGTTTTATTGAAATCCGCTCAATAATTTAGGCGCTAGACGAAATAATACGATTTAATATTCGGAGTCCTCTCAAGGCGGCTCTACTGATTTTTCTTTAATAAATCAAGTGTAAACAGATTGTGAAGGGCAAGAGGAATCTACCGATATGTCATTTTTTTAAACCCGGCCAGTATCCTAAGCTACAGGTTGTACTGAATCATCAGTACTTAAACCCATAACCCTACTTTCTGGAGAAGTCGCAGTCAAGTAAAATGTTGATATTGGGGTAGATCATGTACAAATGTATACACTAAAGTGGAACTCATATTCCTCAGAGTTTCTTATTAAAAGAATGTCCCCTCGAATTGTATAAGCGCTAAACCTAGATTCAGCAAGTATTTTCTATAACAAGATGTATTTTTTTCGCCAAGATATCAAAGACATAATAATAAGCTTTAATGTTGTCTTACACAATATTTTCCTAGATAACTTAGATTTTGCGTAAAACGCGAATTTCTCCAGGATGGTACACATTTTCCTCGGGGTCCCCAAATATCAAATGGTATGGACATGAATAAGGGGCCTTTAATTTACATTCATACCAAATTTCAGGACTGTCCAAGAGATTTCGAGGTTTGTTCTATTCCGATTGTGCTAATATTTACTGGTGTAGTCAAGGATAACAAGGGAATGATTCCTCTAGGTAGTGAACATTATTTTACCGTTCGAATGGCATATCTAAGTTACTTAGTTAGTTTACTAAAGTTGATTGAATAAAAAAATTGACAGTTAGATAATTATGTTTAATATCAAAGATTGACTTAATCAACCACCGTCCAGTGGCTCTACAGGTACTGGAAGGATCACAGGACAACACATCGACGACCGTATTACCTATGTTCATGGTATTGAATGTATGGGGCTAACCCTAGCAATCAGATCTATCCGACTTACAACTCCACAGTGACACCTTATTCATTAGGTAATAATTACTATCAAATTAATTAAAAGCGCCGGTTCAAAATTCGATACATTTTATTAAGTGATCTTTGATCTCTTATGTGTAACTTAAAATTACTTAATCTTAATAGACACCGTGCCTCTACGGATTTACACCGCGTATGCTTGAGGTCAATAAGTAGAAAAATAAGACTAAGTCGAAGTAGCGAATTAATGATAAAACTCAATTATATTTGTGCTCCAAGATACTTATATTTAAAGTTTTTACATAGAAGTACATAAATGTAAAGTATTTTTTATTTAAACAATTTTAGCGAAGTAGTCTAATGCTTTGAGATCTATATATACAAATAAATTACCACACAGTGGTAACATCAAAACAACCAAGAATACGTTTAGCAGTATGCATTAAAGAGTTTTTTTTTATTAGGCCGCATCCAGATAAAGATTTTAGGTACCTACGTCATTGCATCTACATTAGTCGCTGAATATGACCTGAAACACAACGTTTAAATCCTTCGGTTTCTCTCCTGGGTACGGTGTATGTAATACGCCCTCCCTTTACCCTACACAATATCAGTTGCAGAGCCAACATCTGCACAAGTACGTAACTTAGTCGACATTCGATCCATTATCATTCGATCAAATATTATCTAGGAGGAATGTAGGATATCGGGTTCGAGTCGGACTATATGTTAAATGACTAAGGCAAAATTATATTTACTATTTACAAACTCATTTATGAGTTATCACTTTACTAGCCCGTTAACCACAGAATGCGACTGTTCGATCCAAGATTATGCCCATTTCAACAAGAATTGCAAAAGTTATGAAAATTGCATAAAATACAGCTAGAACACACCCCACTGTTTTCCTGAGAGTAAACTTTCCTATGTATAGAGTTATCCAAAGACAAGAGACAGCTACTATTAAAGAGCCAACGACAAAGTCGATGCCACTGGAATTTATGTACACGACAGCATCTTCGCCCCGCGCAAGCAGCGTCAGCGTGCGGATCAGCCACGGCACGCCCAAGGCGAACAAGATAGCCAAAGAGTTGGCGCCTAGCGCGTTCGAGACTCCCATACCGCCCTCGCCTGGAATCACATTTACAGTGTGAGTAAAATATATCCCATCAAAAACATTACATGTACAAAGATGCAAGTTTCGCAACGCAGTTATTTTACTACAAAAATGTTTTGAGATGGAAAGAGAAATGATGTCGGTTATTTAAGTCAATGCCGGGTGGTTTTAAAGCCGTATCAATATTAGATATCATTATTTTTTTAATACATTGAATAACTTGGCCATCGCACGGCTACATAATGACATAAGGACCATCGTCAACAATTGAAAATGGTCTTAAATGAACATAGCGCTAGCGTTATCACATGCAGTTTGAGCAATACACATACGAGTACGAGTAAAGCATTGAGTGAAAAACCAGGTATTATAAAAATGCAACCTTCCATAATTGACATCGCAAAGAGAAAACAAAAATATTTTCATTTATCATCTGATATCATTGTAATAACCAGGGATCGGAACCGGTTTTTTGGAAAAACTTTGAAATAAACATATATTTCGGTTTATTTTATACTCCAAATATAGGACTCGGTTGTGTTTTTAGATAACGACTTCGTATTATTAGATTGCCCAATTAGAAATGAAATAATTAACAAAGAACGAAAAAATACCCTTTTCGTTCCCATACAAAAAATACCGGTTTCCGATCCCTGGTAATAACTATTTAAAAAAAAAAAACATTTGAAATAAATACTCATACTGTTTTATCTCTGATTGGGTAAAGAGTAATAAGGCTGGATCTGTCCGACCGACTCTAATTTCCATTAAAAAAAATCTTATACTGTTTATTTTAAACTGTCTTTGTATCTTATTTGTTAAATCTGGTCTGAGTTAAGTCAGCCCTAGCGTATATCTCCCGCGCGTTTTAGGCGTCAATGTATTATTGCGTAGGTAATTTAAACTGTTTAAACTTTATTTAAGTATAAGAGATAACTATCTGTTCGTAAGTCGTCTGTATATCACATAATCTGTGATTCAGCGCAAGTCAATTTCTCGTCGCTGGTCGGAGAAGTGCCTTACTATAATTTGATTAACCCATTTGGTTGCTTAATCACGGCCTATTGTGCATGAAATAGGGCGCGAAATCCAATTATAACCGTAGATTGTGGTCACTTGAATCAACAGTCCAACAATGATAAACTGATTTAGGCTTAGAACGCACTGCGATTGCGGTTCTATAACTGCAAGAAAATTAATTTCAGTGCGTTCTAAGCCTTGTATGTCATATACGAAAGAAAAGTGACTAAGGCCTCCAGTGCCCAGGGCTGGGATCGAACCAACCTCTTCTGCATTCGTGGGAGATGCCTTAACCACTAGGCCACCTGAGTTGTTGCGGCGTGGGTCGATTCTTCTCGATAAACACTTAATTTAAGTAGGTTTGAGCCGCCCTTTGGCAAACCCTAAGGTAGAACAGCATAGTTCGCGTCATCCACGATGACGCGCAGATTTGTCAAATCTAACCTTTAATAACACGACAATACGAGTCAATGCACGCATCATGTTTGGTTTGGCATATGGTTTATACGGTGGTTGGTATTTTAATTCCTACTTAGTAGTATTTCTACTTAGAAATAACACAAATCAAAATATTTTCATAAAAATAATTTTATTTGTTATCTAGACCAACCAGGTTTCATAACACTACTTTTGCTTTAGAGGCGCTGATTAGTCGGCACTGAACCAATCAAATTATTTCCACATGTAACACCAGAAATATAAGACTATAGTATAAGAAATTTTATATCGGTTTGTAATTTAATTATTTATGCGATACCTATTTACCAAGCACTACTCGTAATATTTGTTTTTTTATTCAATGGTTAATGCAATAAATGATAATTCTAAAACAAAGTTTCATGTATATTTTTAGGGGCAATTTTGTAATACAAAATCCGGCATTATTATTGTACATATTAATGCCTATTTCATGTTGTTATCCATTAATTATACTCATGAGTATCCAACACATGCCAATTATTATTAACATACCTCTTCTAGACATGATGAATATAGAACACGCTTCAGGTAGGCACCCTCCGAAGGCCAGGAATGTCATCCCCATCACCGAGTCGGGAATAAAGAATGTGTGACCTGAAAACCCCACATGAATTTAGAACTTGTTTCTGTTTTTTTTGTGTTCTGTGAACCAAGTTTGGTAGGACACACTAAGAAGGAATCGTTATAGTACTACTTCCATGTCCATGTCTGTGAATCTCTTGTGTGCGAGATCAACTCGCACTTGACTGGTTTTTTCTTAACTTCAGAAATTGCAGAACGAATGTGCTACTTGATTCGAGCATAAGTAATATGACAGTGTTAAATTATGAATGCAATAAATGAGTTTTCTATACTTTTGATTTCTGTATCTTAACTAGATGATGTACCTTTAATTATGAAAAAATATCAATTTGAGTATTTTTTTCGAAAGCAATTTCTTAGATTTCATATTTTATATAACAATAAATTGAACACACTAGATTACAAGGTGATTGTAAATATCAATCATTTATAATTTAATTATAAATCAATCTGTTACCAATTGCGGTCAATCTGTTGCTTCGGCATTATAAATTCAAATTGGAATTATCGATGACAGCATTACAAGCTAACAAACCATTTTGTCGAATAATTTGCATAACTTTGTATTATATTTCTGTACATGGGGCTCGAAAGGAATCCTGAAGAAATTTATCTTCGTATTTTTAAGACCAAACAACAAAAAATAATATCAACCCGATTTGGCTATACTGCATTTTTTTAAACATATGATTACTTGAAAAAATGGCATTACTTAAAAAGCTGAATATGTTTTTTTACAGTATAATTTACTTAAACGGGACTTAATTACTTATAATTAATCTTTAAAATAATTTCCTCCGACGTTTCAAAGACAACATTACACTTTTTTACATTACGTGGTCTAGACTAGATTACATTGTAGCGCAACTTCGCAATCTAAAAAGCGTTTTGCGTATTGCTCATGATAGTCATGATGAAACCGTTATCAAAAATTATCAATTAAATAAATCTAATCCTGTGAATTCTATAATTACCTCCATTTTAATCTATAGGTACATAAATGTGATAAGAAAATAGTAGGTTAGGTACGAAAGAGATTTGTGCTTTTATAAAGCGAACTGTCATGCAAAGGCTAAAATTTGTTAATATCGAGAGATTTTAAAGTTGTAGATGTATAAAAAATATCTAGTTTTATATTCTTCTGGCACTAACGAAACACTGTTAAGTTGAACACTTGATTTCCTAACTTACACAAACAAAATAAAGCAAAACCAACTAGCAATCAAAAACTAGACTTAGGAAATGAACGTGTACTATAAAATGCTACCTATATTTAATAAAAAGGACGATACAGACACTCGCTCCTTTAGGGCCACCCCACGTCTCCAAAGCGCCGGCGTCTAGTCAACTTTATGGCTGTTGCTCGACGCAACGCGGTTGGCGCAACTGCGCAGTGCAACCATTTTTCATAGCGCTGATTAGATGCCGACGCTCAAAAGACGCTAATGTGGGGTGGTGCTTATTACACTCTAAGGCTTAGAATTTACATTTAATACGAAATGCAGAGATTCAAACCTAGAACTGTCATACTCCACGTGACGCAGTAAGAGTTGACTCCTATCCAGATAATGCACATGAAGAAAGCGAACGGGTACCACTTCCGCCTCGTGACCGGCGAGGGCACCGTGATTCCCAGCAGCAGCTTCAGCGGCCACGTGTACAACCACCAACACTTATATGGCCAGCCTTTCTCTTTTGGGAACCTAAACAAACTCTTCTTAGGTTTACTTGACTCATCTGTAAAAAAAAAAACATGTGCATGAATTTCAAACATTTTATACATAGTTAAACCCTTAATTAAGTAGGTCATTATTTATGCACACTTCCGAATGGAAAAATGGAATTAAAATTACCCATAACAATGTATGACTAATTTTAGAAAAATAATAGAATCTATTAAAATCTAGGCTTATTAAAGTTCTTAACTGGTTTTTTTATTATTAATCCATTTATCGATACTTAATCGAGTATCTAATAATTGCATTGATAATGGTATCGGCTTATATTAAAATTTGATTAGGCATAATACCAACTTATGCTAATAGAACTTTTTAAATAAATCATAAATAAATTCTCATTTTGTTTATTTAGTTTGAAAATCTATCAATATAACACATAATGACTGATTCTCATTTTCCAACCACCACCACCGCAGATTATAAAACTGAATCTGTGAAGTAAGTACCAGTCATTGGTACTACGAGTATCTATCAACAAACAAGTGACGAATAAAAATTTATTGTCTTTCAGATTATATTTTTATAATTTAATAAAATAATTTTGCTCTCGATATTGAGGTGAATGTGCAACACAAGATGAAAGTTGTATAGGTATATCACATTCTTTTGAGTGCTTCTCTACTTCTGTGATTATATCATATAATCTGTCATAGGGGATGTATAGAGGCAATAGAAGCAAAATCTAACTTTGCTCTTTTTTCGAAAAAATAGCTATTTAGGCCCGCAAGGTGTTAGCTATCAATATCATAGTCTAAAGTACCTACCGGCGTCCATATTCTTGCTATCGCCGTTGGCGGTATGGCCGTTGACATCTTTGTCTTCGACGCCTTCTTCCACAGGTTTGTCAAGTTCTTCTGTGTTTGGAATGCTCGTCCGCTCGTTTACTAAAAGGTAAATAATATTAACACTATTACAATAACTTTACTATGATTATGATATTTTTATTCGATCGAATGATGAACGTGTAAAGGTTCTAAACGAAGTTTTGTATTTTTGCAAACCAACTTACTGTCTTTAGTTTGGCGTTTGAAGCACTTATTAAATAGCTTGCTAAGGAACATAAACAGCCGCATGCTGTTAAACATTAGGATGAAGTAGAGGATGTACAATATGGCCAGTACCAGAGCCTCGTACCAGTCAACCTGGCCATCCCACACGATGACTACCAGAACGCTAACGTTCACCATGTAAATGAGAACGTCTCTAGTAACTGGCACAGGCTCAATTTTGATTACCTGAAAATAAATTCATATTGACACGCACATATTTTAACTTCACTTCGTTTACTTCGCTACATTTCAACCTGTGGCTAATCAAATTTGGTTTACCACCGTATGCCTGATGATGCAGTCGGAAAGTTTGTCGAGTGGGCTCAATAGAAACGTCTCATGTTTCAAAGAAAAGTAAAGTAGGGAAATAAGCGTTCTAAAAAAACATTATTAGTACTCGTAGATGTTTTTCGCCATCATGATTAAATAAAGAGCGACTCACATCACATCGTGCCGTACCTGGAAAGGGTCTCAGGAGGCGGTGCTTATAAATTATTCCAAACGTATTGGATGGAACACAGAGATTACCTCAAAGGCGATAAGAAACAATCTGAGTTTTGAAGAATTAGTGCTGTTTATCGATCAACCCAAGCCAAAGTTTTAACTAGAGGCAAGCTGTGCATTCGGAGTTTTCATTATCTTTTTATAGTTGGTCTGGCCATACCTTTACTCCAGGATTCTTGTTTTATTGGTCCTTTTGTTTCAGAATTGTTTACATTTAATTCTACAATTCTAACCATTTAATTGCAATAAATATTTATATTATGTTAACTGTAGTATTTATGTTGCTGTGTCCTTACAGGGCGTCACATAATATTAACCAAATAATATGTAACAACTTTATAACTGGTTTGTGACAATGAGTGTATGATTCATTGGAAGCTGGTTAAAGCCACCCCCCGCACCCCCCCACCCCCGCGCCCCTCCAGCATTTCCCAGTCCTTCCGACTGCAATTAGTGAATAAATAAATAAATGCACCATACTTATGCATACATACAAATAGAAAATACTTATATGAATGG
Source organism: Cydia pomonella (assembly GCF_033807575.1). Taxonomy (NCBI): domain Eukaryota; kingdom Metazoa; phylum Arthropoda; class Insecta; order Lepidoptera; family Tortricidae; genus Cydia; species Cydia pomonella. The sequence continues at coordinate 11,706,571 of NC_084703.1, read as the reverse complement.
AGATCTGACTGTACTATCATACCCTGATTAATAAATATATAAAATTTATTTGTAGTCAGCAACAACGTCTGTAAATGTTACCACAATGCTTAGAAATAAAGGATATGGTGTAAATATTCGCTTTCTTCGGGTAGGTTAGGTTAGGTTGGCAGAGCGATGGGTTGGTATCCCAGAGTCGCTAGTTCGGGTTTGGCCCGAGACTGAGTTTTTCCACTTTTCCATTATTTTTAAGCATTGTAATAAAGATACATTTCACGGTAGCAGGTAAGCTGTGTTAGCAGCGTGCGTCATCCTTTATCTTGTTATTTTATACCACCAATGATTAATTGTCTATCTATCATATCGTTTAAATTTATCGTATTAGTATCGTATTAACTTAAAAATAAACAATAAAATGAAATAACAAATTGAATATGCGAACCCACTCTGATCGCAGCAATGCCGCCAATTGCGGCTACGCCAAGGGCGTTGAAGATGGCGGAGCCGATGATGGTCCCAATGCCCATGTCAGATTCGGTGATGAACGTAGAAATAACGTTAACGAAAAACTCCGGAGCTGACGTCGCCACTGACATGAACGTCGCTGCTGCCACATTCTGAAACAGGGAAAACATAACACTTGTACTGTGATAAACAATTTGAATTTGAAGATGATTTTAAGAGATTAATACTTGTGAAAATAATGCTTAAATCAGGATGAAATTAAGAAGCCGTTATCGATTTTAGTCGCAAAAATGTCAAATTGATAGATTTAGTCAATGAAATTGTACACCTTTTGTTAACTATTAGAAATAACAAGTACTGGTATCTATTAGCACGTCTTGTTATCTTTCATTTTAATAAGACAATCGTTTAAAAACGATTTTTTTCTGATGGATGTTTAGGTAAACGCGCGTAAAGATTTTGTCGATCTTATATGTAAATTTGGTAAAGTTTGGACTGCTAAAAATGGTAATTTTGTATTACACATATCCTGTAGTTCTGCTTTAGTAAACTTCATTTTTGTTATTATAAATTTGAAGTAGTGTAAATGAAAGTTAGACGAAATCAATTTTCTCCAGAAATTACTTCAAAACAAGTGACAATTTCTTTGATAATCGACTTAATTTCAACGTAGTTTTGATATTTAAGCAATCTACAACATTTGCTGAAACTGTTCTTATACATCCTTTTGTATAATTTACCACCATAATTTTTTGATGAACTTTTAAAAACTGTCCCTTCTCGTCATATTACTGGGGACGCACGCTTGTGACCTCATTATTAAAAGGTAAGATGAGAAGACATGCTAATAGAAACCAATACTTGTTGTTTAGATATTACTTAACAAATGCGTACAATTTCAACGACTGAATCTATCAATTTTACATTTTTGCTCTAAAATCGTTACCGGGCTCCTTAAGTACAGTTTGGCCTAAAATACGTTGACAACAATCATACTGTGGCATATTGTAAAAAAAAAACGCCTCCCACATCAGCCGTTTACTCTCGCGTTGTCGGTGCAGCAGCCAAAACACAAGCGGGCTTCTTGCCTGCCTTGCCTCTCTGCCCTGGCTACATATTCGTTTTTTATAGTGGCGGAGAAAAAATAATAGTACTACGTAAAAGTGAGTTGCTGGAGAGATGACGTGTAGCGAGACACGCAAGTGAGGCCGTCGAATCCGAGTCCGAGCCGTTCCTGGTGCAAAGCCTGTCCACAGTAATCCAGGGTGGAAATGCTGCTAGCATCTTGAGCACCGGGAATGGCAAGGAGCGGTATACATGTATACATTTTTGTTGTTTAAATTGTAATTTGTACAGTCAGCGTCAAATACTTTGTAGCAGTCAAAGTGGTCAAATAGTTCGGTACACCATACTAAATATATGGTGTACCGAACTATTTGGCTACTTTGGTTGCTACAAAGTATTTGACGCTGACTGTACTGAATTTTAAAACTTTTAGGCGTAAGGCAACAATATACTTAGATAGCTAACTACGAGTAGAATAACAATGTAGGTTCTAATGACAAATTAAAACAATGAGTTAAACCTAATACAAGGTGATTCAGGAGTCCTGAGCAGGATCAACCCTACGGATTCAATTCAACAAAAGCTAATCTCTCATACTAGTATTAGTGTGAGTTAGTCATATCTTCGTATCTTACATCGTATCTTCCTTAAGTATGTAATTCATACCTAGTGCAACATTACTTAAAATAAATAAACGTATGAAAATCGCATGGCAAATTTTTTTATTGTAAAATCAAACAATAAAACTGTATAAAACATTGAAACAAAATTAAAAGAAACTTCTTTCTAGTGAAATAAGGTAATAATTTTACGTAATTACAAATAATTATTGATACTTTAAAAGTTGCTCCAAATGTGAGCCGCCTTGTTGTAAACAGAATCCCGCCCGTCGCCTGTGATGATTTTTTAGTCTCTCTAGAGCAAAATTGTTTGCTTTGACCGTGTCAAAAGCTGTAATAATGCGTTGCCGTAGTTCCTGCACGGTGGCACTTTCGCGTTCGTAAACATGTTGTTTGATCTCACCCCAATGAAAAAAATCTAGTGGAGTTAGATCAGGGCTACGCGGTGGCCAAGGGACTGGCCCACCGCGTCCAATCCATCGATTCGGAAAAAGATCGTTCAAATAATCACGGACACGATGTTCATAATGTGCCGGTGCCCCGTCGTGCTGATAATACAAATGTTGACGATATTGCAATGGTACATCGTCCAAAAGGATCGGAATCATGTCTCTTAAAATGTCCAAATAAGCAGCACCATTAATTCGTCCTTCAATAAAATGAGGTCCAATGATGGTATTATTCACTATTCCAGCCCAAACGTTGAGACTGAAGCGTGTTTGATACGCATTCCGTCGCGTGAGATGGGGGTTCATAACACTCCAGTAGTGTTCATTGTGAACATTGAAAAGTCCGATTCGCGTAAAAGTTGACTCGTCGGTCCAAAGAATGTTTGCTTGTTCATTCTCCAAAAGCCACTGACAAAACTGCCTTCTTAAGGGGAAATCATCTGGCGACATATCTTGAACCGGTTGGTAGTGATACGGGTGAAGCCCCGTAGCATTTAATAACCGCCAAACGTATGACTGAGACACATGGTATCGTCTGGAAGCTTTCCGTGTACTTCGCCGCGGGTCTCGAGCAAAATAATTTAGAATTCGTCTGTCCAACCTTTCTAAATCACGATGCTGGCCACCTCGTGCTTGAGCGTGAGTGGGCACTGTAAATTGCCCATAGTCACGTAAATTTTGAACCATCCGGAGTATTAATCCATGTGTTGGCACTGGCAAATTCGGGTAACGCTCATGGAATAAGTCCTTTGCTCTGTATGTATTATTGGTCTGGTAGTAAAGCCTTACCAGGTCGCATCTTTCAATGTTTGAATAATGATATGGCAGAAGCATGATTTTAAAGAACTTTTTTTGCAGAATTCAACAATATCAACAAACGTGACTGTTGACAATGCCAAAAATGACAATTTATTTTATTCTTTATTAAGTGCTGTCATTACAGTTAAAGAGGTTGGGTATCTTTATCAATTACTCATTATAGGGTGGCCATGATTAGAGACTTAAACTCTTATTTAACAAATAGTAAAAAATAAATAAAAAGATGTGGTGGTTTAATTAACTTACGATGTTAAACGATGCAGTAATATTAACTGTATATGTAGGGTTGATCCTGCTCACGTCTCCTGAATCACCCTGAATATCAGATTCTCAGGTCAGGTTTTAATTCAACAGACTTCTAAGAAAAATCAGCTCGGCTTTGTAACTCACCTGTGGTATTTTTAAATCGTCGCATATATTTTCCACGCATGGTATAAAGAAGTCATTGCATACTATAGCCAGCAGGGTGAACGAATATATGCCGAAAATGGCATATAGGATGAACGCTCCTGCTCGCAATTGATCATCTACAAAATAAGTTTTAATAGTTATTTACCTACTTATAAGTAAAGCAGAAAAATCCAAATTATCCCTGTAACCGATTATTTATCTGTTGCTATTTTAGAACTTAAATCCGAAATACAAGTTTGTCACGCCAACTAATATGTTAAAAATCGCAGTTAAAACTTAACTATAAACACTGAGTTCACATTTTAAGAAAATCGAAAAAATGGTAGGTGTAACTTATTCCTAAACAGATAAAATGCTTAATGTAAATGTACTTGCCGTCAAATAATCCGTCAGGAAAACTCTCGATCGAATTACCGTCGACGCACGCTGACTCGGCTAACACATTATCGTAGAGTTCTGTTCTGGTGCGCATCCACGGCGTCCAGTGCCACACATCTCGCTCCTCCTCCAACTTTCTTGACAACTCTTCCTTCATATAAACTATATCCCCATTTTTATTGACTACAGCTAAATACACCGGTTCGTCAGTGACATCTGAAAAGAATACGCTTCCGCATTATTACTACTGAAACATGATTCTACATGGCAGGACACTGTACGAGTGGTAATGTTTTCACATGAATCGATAGCCAAATTTTGACACCGACAACGCATTGCCACTCTAGATAAGGCTGTGACCGGTTTTATATTTTCAGATTTTACCATATTAATTCCGCGTAGGATTAGGTACTGTGAAAAGGACTACGGTCTAACTATGGTGGAAACGTCTTATCGAGATTTTTCATCATTTTGTGTTCCGTGAGCATACTTCATAATTCATAACTTATGTATATGTATGATTGAACTTAGTGTAAAGTAAGGACGCTAAATACGAAGAGTTTCGTACATTGACCCGCCTGTTCCTATCTCTATCGCGCGCGCATATTATATTACTGTCCAGCTCGCAGTGTCTAGGCGGGTCAATGTGTGAAATTCTTCGTGTTTATCTTCCTTACTTTAGTCTTGCGTATTGTAAGTCAAACATTAATGTCAAGCCTATCTAGCCTTCAACCGCTAAAAGACAGACAAGCTGTCAACTATGTACTTCAATACATTGTGAAAATGGTTTAAAGGTGCGACCAGACCGCAGCTTAAAAAACGGTCACGATACGGAATCGCAGTGACGCGTCGTATGCGTACCGTTTTTGACGCATGCTCCCCACACCGCTGCTTAAAAAACGGTGACGGTACGGAATCGCAGTGACGTGCTTCACGCGAATCCGAATACAGCTCGTAAGGTGACTTTACTCCATCTTTGGCCGGACCTGTCCTATTAAGAATATATACGGCAGTACTCACCATTTCAGCCCACAAAACCTGAGGGATTTCGTCGTGCGCGTGCATCATGGCTCGAGCTGACTCGACTATAGTCCTATTTTCTCGCTCGGAGCATCCGTTTTGTTCAGGAGTGTAAGGCATAATTAATCTTTGCTTAATTCCACTTGCCTTCAACAAATCCTTCACTCTCTTGTCATCGTATTCACGACCATTGTCGCTGAGCAGCTCTTTCACCGTATGTCCAGCATTCTTAGCTTCAGACAGCATCTCCTTGAGCTTTTCATATACGTCCGATTTGTTCTTCAAGAAGTATACATACCGGTAACGTGTACATTCATCCTTGAATAAAACAAAATATCGATATCCAGAATTGCTTCTTGCAAATGGACCACAGACATCAGAGTGCACCCGTTCTCCAGGCTTAGTGGCTTTATCACGAGTGCCAAACGGTTGTCTATGCGCTTTTCCAAAAATGCAACCTTCGCATAGCTCTCCACTCTTCACAGTCTTGACTCCTAATTCTTTTTCAATCAGTGTCTTAATGTGATTTTTGTCTTGATGTCCCATACGCTCGTGGTACAATTGAAGCACGTCTTTATCCTCAACAAGGTTTAAGTCAGCAACTGGCTGTATGGCTTTACAATCCAATTTGTATAGCCCTCCATATCTTTGCCTTGTTCCTGTCATAACAACCTTCCCGTTGATAGTCATGGAGCACTGTGTAACCTTTGACTCAAACAGGCTATTTGTATTCCTGTCCTGGGTACTGAGCACTGAAAAAAGGTTTTTGCTTATTTTTGGTACATACCACACGTCTCTTAAGTAAAGGTCATGCGTCTTTTTATTGACCGTGGCCTTCACATGAATTGTACCTTGTCCCACAGCTCCAATGACATTACCATCAGCTGTTGTGACGGTATGTGGTTCTCCAAAGTGCTCAAAGTCTGTATAAAGGTCACTGCGCATAGTGACATGGTGCGTAGCCCCGTTATCTACATACCAGCCCTCACTATCTGCGATAGAGTCAATCGAGCTCAATGTGAGCAGCATCATATTGGTGCTTGTTGACTTCTTCTGAGTGTCCCTCTTTGCTTGCGTCGGACAATCCTTCTTCAAGTGACCTACCTCTTTGCAGACGAAACACTTAAATTTACTTGCAGGTTTCTTTGCATCTTTCGATGTGTCTCCTCTGGCTACCTTCTTGCCGATTCTCACAGTCAATGCCGTGCCGCTCGACTCTCCGTGAGTATCCTTAGCGAGAAGCGCCTTTTCATGTGCACAAAGCTGGCTCGTAATGTTCTCCACTGTCCGATCTTTTTTCGCCATCAGTAGCCAACTCGATCTGAAGGCGAAAAAAATTTCTGGTAGAGTGTCCAGAATCTTGCAGATCAATAATACCTCAGGAAGTTCTGCTTGTTTTTCTTTAAGGAGTTCCGTTTTAAGTCTATGCCATAAATTCTTTAGTTTTGACACATGAGTTGCCATGTCGTCGGAGACTTCCTTCTTTAATTGGAAGAATTCAAGGCACAGATCATATAACCGATCCTCATTAGCACCCTCATATAGCCTGTGGAGTTCTTCCCAATCTTCCTTTGGTGTTGACAGCCTTATTACTTTGCCGAGTGTCTCATCAGTAATGTTAGTTGTTATCAAAAGTAGGGCTGTACTTTCCAACTTTAAAAACTCTTTTATTTCTGTGTTGTATGTTGCCAAAGCAGCAGCATGAGCAGCTGGTACAGCAGCATGAGCAACGGCATTTGCCGCATCACCTTCGCCACTGCCGACCAAGGGTCTAATTGGCCTTTGTGTGTTGCCCTCCACAATATCCATGAGTCCAAGACCGCGGAGCAGCGCTAGCATGCGGTATTTCCATGAAACCCAATTGTGGTCGTCTAGTTTGGTGATCGAAATTTTTGACAACTCCATTTTATTTTCAAATTTCCGGCAGCTGGGCCCGTAACCACTTACGCGTAAGTTCCACGCAGTGTCGGATAGGAGTCACAAGTGTTCTCAATTACACTAATCACATCACACACACAAAACAACACTAAATAAATATAACTAACAGTGTTCACTTCTACACTTTTGCACAATGACACATTAGACAGTCAACAAACAGAATAGTCTTTAGTTGCTAGGTAACTTGTTCTTTTTTCAATACCCATAAAGGAAGCAAGGATACGGTCAGCCATAATTAAGTCCGGTCTTATTATTGTAATTAATGTTAGTTTTTTACAATCGTTTTGTGACTCGGAATTTACCTTTTCGTAAAAGCATGTGCGGTCGTAGTCAATCGAGCCGATTATCACTCAATATATAAACAGATCGATGAGATTATCAGAAAATCACTCATGCTCAGTGGTAGATTAAACGTCACTACATTTAGGCACTATTATTCTCTAATCGTTTATGGCAAACTGACTCATTTGACATCGAAATCTTCTTATCATCTATTTGTATACCTACTTACATAAAGTTATAAGGTGATCCTAACTGAATGACTCAGCCTTTATCGTTGTGCCAGTTTGATTTGAATTTTCGCAGTTTTTGTTACTGTTGTTAGTCCACAACAACACATAACCACAGCGAACATATTTCAATTAAGTATGTGTAGTTGATAAAAGTTAGTAACATAACTTACTTAATTCTTCTGTTGCCGAGACATGTGAGATGAAGATGCAAAGAAACACCGCAAGGAGCTTGAGACCCGGCATCACGGTGCTCGAACACGAACCCGCCGTGCCGCCGCTGCGTGTCCCGTAGGTACTTTAACAGAATTATTAAAATAAATCCGAAAATCCTACCACGATAGGCGAAAATTAAATACTCATATAATAGCAATTCAAAGTATATAAGGGCCTCATGGTTGACCGGACACATCCATCCATAACATCTTCGATTTCATTTTCATATATTAAATACTCTCAGAGATAAGGGCCCCGTTCTGAATACGTTACGCTTTTGAATTAGTGCGTACTCATAAAATTACGGTTGATTAGGCCATGCAGTGAATCTAATAGTATCCTAATTAGTACTTAAATATCGTGTTACTACGAAAATTTGTTGTGAGTATACTAGTTAAATTAAAAAACCGGGCAAGTGCGAGTCGGACTCGAGCACGAAGGGTTCCGTACCATTATTTATAAAAACGGCAAAAAAATTATGTTTGTTGTATGGGATAATGGGATGCCCCCTTAAATATTTATTTTATTCTGTTTTTAGTATTTGTTGTTATAGCGACAACAGAAATACATCATCTGTAAAAATTTCAACTGTCTAGATATCACGGTTCATGAGATACAGCCTGGTGACAGACGGACGGAAGGACGGACGGGCAGCGAAGTCTCAGTAATAGGGTCCCGTTTGACCCTTTGGGTACGGAACCCTAAAATATATGTATTTTCAAATGATACATGAAATTTGCCAGCTGTACCTGATTGACGAGTTTTGGGCCAGCCTTTTCCAGCCGATCATAAGCGATCATGTTTAAAATAATTTTCATGGAAAGTCTTTATTAAGGTTTCATGACTTTTTCATATTTTTTGGACCCACTGTTCATGGTCTTTTAGAGTTATTATGTATTTATCCAAATGGCGTTTCTGACATTTAGGGCACATACAGGCGTGTGCGAAGCCAAAGCTACCACGTATGTCGTATAGCAGTGTTGACCATGTGTGAACCGTAAACCGTAACGGAGGGTTACAGTTTACGGTTCGATTTGTAATGGTCAATTGCATTAATGTTTCGACCATCACTGTCATATAGGCCTTTTTGACAATTTAATGAAATGAGTGTGAGTGGATGCTGCCTTTGCCGGTGTCATGGAACGCACGCACAGGCGGCACACGCCAGGGTTAAGGACTACTAAAATTAACTAGGGTATTGGGTGAAAGCACGGTAAACGCAATGAACTAAGTACTATGGAATATAAAACCTGACACGGCTGAGGGAAAAGAGATGTCACTAGACTTTAAACATAGAAAAACTAGCTATTTATGTTTCCACATCTGCCCTCAAGAATGTGAAGGTTTATTATTATTCTAAGTTTATGTATTTATTTAAAGGAGGTAATTACTAATTACCTACTAGTTTATATTTTTTTACTATGTTTTTATAAGTTTCGTTAGTGATTAATTTCGCGAGGTAATCCTTAAGTGATTAAATGGGTATTGCAACGACCCTTGAGTGTCAATGCCACTGGAATGTAAATTATCTGTATTATCTTAGCCTGTCATAATTACGGTATAATTTGTATATCGTTTATCTATAAATTCATAATTACATGTCGTTAATCTAAATCTAATTATTTTTATCTGTATTCATATCGCATACCGAGCCTAGCAATTGCAGGCCTACCAACCTCAACCCATAATAACTGAGACTTATTAACTTAAACAAAGTTAATTCCCTAGAGGAACCTACTGGTTTTGTAATTAACAAAATTGTAAAGAAAATAATTACCTAATTAATTGTTTATCTGATAAGGCTTACGAAAATGTGTAACTTTTAATGGATTTTTCGTATAGTCTAAGATACAATTACAAATTTATGCACCTAAGTATTACCTGGATTATTTATAAATAAAAAATATACTGCTGTGAGCACCTACCACCGATTAAACATATTGTATAAGCATATTTTCTAATAATAAATTAATCAATACAAAAATGTGCAAATTCAGGTCAAAGTTACCATGTTCTTGCAATGTCATTTTTGTAGAAGATTTAATTTACAAATCACTCAAAACTAGAACTTGCGCAGCTTCCCTTATCAACTAGAAAAGACTGACTATCTTCAAACTACTGAACCGATTTCCGCCTAGCTAGTAAACAAACATTATCTTTAAAAACCGGCCAAGAGCATGTCGGGCCACGCTCAGTGTAGGGTTCCGTAGTTACTCTCCCGTCACAATAAGCTAAACTGGAGCTTAAAGTGTAGTAAATGGTACCTTTCACCCGAGTTAAACAAATAGGCAAATTTGCATAATCAGTACCTAATTAAAGTAAGTCTTTTTACTATGAAGGGAAAACTTTTTGCGATAACTCAAAAACAGCTAAACTGATCATGTCCGCTATAGTTTTCATTTAATGTCTTTCTTAAGCTCTACTTCCACGATTTTTTTCATATTTTTTGGACCTATGGTTCAAAAGTTAGAGGGGGGGGGACACATTTTTTTTTTCGGAGCGATTATCTCCGAATATATTCACTTTATCAAAAAATGTTTCTTGAAAACCCCTATTAGTTTTGAAAGACCTTTCCAACGATACCCCACACTCCAGGGTTGAAGCGAAAAAAAAAATTCACCCCCACTTTACGTGTAGGGGAGGTACCCAAAAAAAAATTAAATTTTTAGATTTTATTGTACGACTTTGTCGGCTTTATTGATTTATATATCCATGCCAAATTTCAGCTTTCTAGCACTAACGACCACGGAGCAAAGCCTCGGACAGACAGACAGACAGACAGACAGACAGACAGACAGACAGACAGACAGACGGACATGGCGAAACTATAAGGGTTCCGTTTTATGCCATTTGGCTACGGAACCCTAAAAACGATTTACCCGTCTAATAGGTGCTACGATACGAGGTGCGACAAGGCGCAATCGTTGTTTTTTTTATTTGGCACAAAACGATAAATACCAAAATGAAAATTAATGAATGCACAGAAAATAACAAAATGTAGTCACACCGCGAAGCTTATAACATATTTTTGATTAATAATTGTAGTCTAAGATACATTTTAAAGAATATTTACCCTCCTTTGTTATTTATTTGTGATGAGAAATAAATGACAGATAATATTCACATTGGCACATAGGTTGCCTAATTAAAAGGCGTATAAACAGATTTTTTATACTTTTTTTTATTATTTAATCATATATACATAAATTATATCTAATGAAAGCTTATTTTATATATAATCTAACTGTAATATGTTGCCTTATTAAAAAGGTTGGTCTATGTAGTCCATGGTTGCCTAGATTAACCGATTTTTATCTAAAATCTGGGCAACCGATGGACTGCATCAACTTTTTAATATGACAACTTATTGCAGTTAGACTATATATAAAATATGCTTTTATTTGATGTAACAAACGATTAAATAACAAAAAGAAGTATTTTTTTTCTGTCCGTAGGTACGCAAGTTTACTAGACAACCTATTTGCAATGTGTCAATGTGAATATTACCTATCATTTATTTCTTATCACAAATAAATAACAGACGAGGGTAGATATTCCTTATAACGAATCTTCTACTATTGGAATATGTAATTAACATTGAACAGTCAAATCAATCACGACACAGAAATTAGTGTATATAGGTACCTATACTGTTTACATAACACTAATTCGCCACCGTGACTCTGAAAAAACCCATTAGTAATACTGTCTTGAGATCCATAGAAACGGTCATAAACTTTGTTTTTGTGGGTAAGTCTTATACCTCCTGTAAAAATTACGAATAGAATAAAATAATTTTGGAATTTTTTTGTAATACAAACTAAAACTAAAACACACCGGCCACCTGACCTGTATTAAATTTGGTGTGCGGGCTAATTAGACTCTTCTACGAGTATAGCATCTACTAAAATCAGGAGAGGGGTTAGGTAATAGTACATTTCGATGCTAGTGCGGAAAGTAGGCGAGTGGCAAGACTAGGGACGAGTGAAGAATGACATTTCCGCACGTGTATCCAACGACGTTTTTTAATACAGTTACGAAAAAATAAGAAAAACAACAAGTACTTTTTTATGCATGTTCTATAAGACAAAAACAATTGTAAATATAAAATATTATACTATTATTACCTAAGTATCGTTATTTACGATTATTTGTGTATCGTATATTTAAATTGTATGAAAACAATATCGAATGTTGCCTATGGAAACTTAAAATATTCTTGCAGTAAGAAAAAACGCCTTTGCTTTGACAGGCGTTTCGGCAGCTATTCCGTTCCATTCAAACAACTTATTAAGAACGGTTTTTCAATATTCAATATCAAAAAATAAACGTGTTATAATGATGAAGAGGTAAGTAATAAAATATGAAATATGCTTATATTTATTATTTTTACTTTAACAAAAGGTTTTTTATGTTGATTACGACTTTTAAAGGAAACTAACATTAACACTCATCAATAAGTAGTCATGAATTGGAACAAGTGGAAAAGTAAAAAGCACTAGTTCGCGAAATCTAACTTTCCGCACGCTAAACAGCTACGTAAAGTAGCACTTTATGAGCAAATGTATTAAAAAATAATATTTTAGGGTATTATTCGGTTTCTCGACTTAAAAATTACTTGCGGCGGGCTAGAACCTCTAAGACTCAGGTTTTTGATTGTTTGAGACTTCCACTTCAAAATATTACCTGCCAAAGTGGTTAGACTTTTGATGATTTAGACTACGCTGGATCCAGAACTAAGACTCTATGGGTGACGGGCATTGTGAAACATGGTTTCTTTTTTAATTCTTGAACCCCAAAAACTTGTTTAAAATAATTGATGTAACTGGGTCACAAATTTATATAAAACGGTACAAAACTAAGCTTAGATCTATCAGTCGCTGAGCAAAACCATTTTGAGATAGCTGACATATAGAAATTTTCATATGTTATATTTGCTATGTTATATTTTTTTACGGGGCACTAACAATACTTTTTATAACAATGCTAAGCCACTGGACACAATAAATATTAATATGACTATACTTATATATATTACGATGGTTCCATCTACTACAGTTTTTAACTGTTATGCAAACTATGTATCAGTCTCACTACGTAATTAAGTAGCAGGCTAACTCAAATCAATGAAACTAAATGGTACAGACAAATCGCCATCGCTCGATGTTTAGAAACTCACAAGTCATTAACCCAATTGTTATAAGGTATTTACACTCTCTTAAATATTGCCACATTGTTATTACTTATCTGATAATGAAACAATGACTCCGATACACTTACCTTATTTAAACTGGTGCATAAGTCGTGCTAGCTGTATCTGAACAGCCAATAAATTATTTGTTTGTCGATCTACACTATACCGTTCTTAGAAAACATTCACGACACTGGAAGACAGATATGAATGCGAGGGGTTTTTAAACAGATAATCTGATTTGATAAGACGCCATCGTAATGATTAGTAGATCCAATTACACATAATTCTGCTATTGTGATCGGGTGAGCGAATAATTCATTAATGTCAACCTATGCAGTTCACAGCAGCCCCAGCCCGCTTACACTAAATACACAGCAGTACGTAGCAGGTCAGTCCAAGAATTTAATTTCCGACCCATTTCGTACCATGCCAGAGTGACAATCAATATGAAAGTTGCTAGAGACCTCATACTATTGCCACTGTGACAAAGTACAAAATGGGTAGGAAATTAAATTATTTGACTGTACTATTTATATTAACGTTTCTTGAAGTGATAATGCATAAAAACACTTGATGAGGATGCAGGAACCAGCCATGCTGATGCGCCGTCTAGATCAAGCAAGTACTTCTGTAGTTATGAATGTCGCCATAACCTGCAATGACTGCCGGTATTACTTTATTGTTTTATGGCCTTATGTTAAATACGTCTTTTGTAATTGTTATTATAGATAATTTTCCGCTACCGATTAAGAGAAAATAATGTTTGAGAAATGTGTTGTCACATCATTAAACTTAATGATATGTGCTCTATAATGCATAATGGCAAATTCATAACCGGTAAGCATACATGCATGGTTTATTCTAATATTTATATGGTCTACATTCTGGATAATCGAACCTTTAACGTTAGTTCATTTGTATTCTTATATTTCTTATCCTATAAAAGCAATCACAATTTTTATTTAGGGTTTTTTGTATGATCGTGGCACGTGTAATTAAAATTAAAATAATACATTAATTGATTGATTACACGAATTCGATTGAAAAACATATTTCACATGAAATAACGATTTCAAGTTGAACTAAACATTTGTGCAACATAATTGTTGGTCTAATTAAGAAGTTATAGTTGTCGACCTCAGATCATAACCAATCAATTTTATACCTATCTATGGTATCGACACACAAAGTTGATTACAACGGGAGTATTGAGTTAAATCTATCGATTCCTCGGCTCATTCGTTTGATTATACTTAGGTACATTTAACTATTGTTATTATTATTAAATCTCGTTAACACCGTATATTAAAATTAAATGAACACTCAACACGAAATGAATCAGTGGACTGTTTAATTATATAGTTCGAAATATTGTTAGGATTGATCTCACAAAGTTCATTTAAATTGACCTATTTTACCGATGTGGGTCGCTGATTCTCGATTAGTAGCCGCTGCCGGGTGATATCTGTTTAGTTCAATCTCACGTGGCCAACCTGTTTCCTCCAAACTGTCTCGATGTTCCCAGAATTATGGGGTTCTTACTCCATTTCAAATAATTGCTTCGCTCGATGAAAATCTGACTCATTCCCTGTGGGATAGTTCTAGTAATTACTACGATGAATACAATATTATGAAAGCGACAAATAGTTAAAGCATCAGAGCGTTATGTTTTCAAATAACGGTTTAGTTTAACGCTTTTAACCGTCAAAAATTATGTGCCGACGGGAAGTTTACATAATTACGGAATTATCTTCGTTTTTGTATGGGGATCAAAACTTTTACAAAATGAAAACAACTTTCTTTTTCTTGTGCCCCATGTTTACAGGCATTTCCACATTTTTGTTTACAATCTACCGATCTTTGCCAAAAGAATGCAATGAGCTGGCCAGACGTAATAAACTATGACCGCTTTTGAAGAGTAAACGAAATATGTAATTTAATTTACGGCCGTTGTAATGCTACGGCAAAGAAACAGAAACTGGGCTTAACTCCTGTTTGTTTTCGTTATCTTTTGCTTTGAAACTGTTTGTCCTTATTGACATGTAGAAACATTTTCCGCCTACATGTAACATATTTTTTCAAGCCAAAATTCAAAATGCATTGTTAGCCATTAAAAGTTAAAATAGATATTCATACAGCAAACGTGATTCGGCAAAGTCGTAGGTCATGTCATGGTCATTTACGATATTAAAATAATATTTCGCAGGAAATTCCAATGCAACAATCCTTTGATTTATAAAAAGTTCGCAGTGCTGTTGCATTTAGCATCACTTTTTAGAGCTACACATAATTTTCAGGGTAGAAGTAAAGGCCGATGCAATCGCAAAGAAGTGTTTAAATTGATCGAGTATTTCAAATCAGAGGAGTAAATAAAAAACTTTTACTTACCGAGAAATTGATTACCTATTCTACTCGATTTATACTTAATAGATTCATTTTCATAGCAAAAATGTTATTAGTAGAAAACAGGGCTATTTGATATCATGTGAACAACTTGTGCCACTTTTCCGATTTATTATAACTAGCGACCCGCCCGGCTTCGCACGGGTTACATAAAACCTTAACAAATTACACACCTTAACCTTCCTCAAGAATCACTCTATTGATATTAGCACCATCGGAATAGAACAAACCTCTAAATCTCTTGACAGCCCAGAAATTTGGTATGTACGTAAATAAAAGGCCCTTTGTCCATAACATTTGACATTTGGGGACCTCGAGGAATCGCAGCCATCTTGGAAAATGTGTACCATCCCGGAGAAATTCGCGTTATACTCAAAATCTACGTTATCTAGGAAAATATGGTGTAAGACAACATTAAAGCTTATTAAGTATCTCTTTGCGAAGAAAATACATCTTGTTATAGAAAATACTTGCTGAATCTAGGTTTAGCGCGTATACATTTCTAGGCGACATTCTTTTAATAGGAAACTCGGAGGAATATTTGTTTTTTCTAATTTCTCAGGATATATGAGTTTTATGTGAATATCATTTTTATTAATAAGCTTCCGTTTCGCCATACACAATATTAACATAAAACTCATATAGGTACCTTGAGAAAAATAGAAAAAACAAAAAAACATATACATCGCATGATGGCGCCTGATCCTCGTGATCAAAGCTCGACTTGTAAGGAACGTTAAAATGGATCCTAGAGATTGTATGTGTCAAATTTTATTACTGACACTATTGTTTGAACCCCAATTAAGACCTAAAATCTGTTTTTACAATCACAATATTTAGCCCTAAAAAATTTTCGTCCGTTAATTATAGGAAATTTGTATTGCATAGCACTCGTGTACCAATTACGGATCTACTGATGTCTGTTTCATTGAAATATCCTCAAAAATTTAAGCGCTAGAAGAAAAAATATGATTTAATATTTGGAGTCCTCTCAAGGCGACTACTGATTTTTATCATAGTTTCCTATTAAGAGAATGTCCCCTGGAAGTGTTTAAGCGCTAAACCTAGATTCAGCAAGCAGTTTCAGTTTTTCCGCAAAGATATCTGGGACTTTTTTGTGTAAAATTAAATAAGCTTTAATGTCGTCTTACACTGTATTTTCCTAGATAACGTAGATTTTAAGTAAAACGCGAATTTCTCTGGGATGGTACACATTTTCCAAGATGGCTACGATTCCTCGAGGTCCCCAAATTTCAAATGGTATGGACATAAATAAGGGGCCTTTTATTTACATACATACCAAATTTCAGGACTGTCCAAGAGATTTAGAGGTTTGTTCTATTCCGATTGTGCTATAGGTGAAAACCGCATGTAAATCCGTTCACTAGTTTTGGAGTTTATCGCGCACATACAGAAAGACGCGCCAGGGGACTTTGTTTTATAATATGTAGTGAATAAGTGATAGGTATTTACTATCAGTTCCAGTAGAACCGTAATCGGTATTGTCAATCTCTGTTTTTAATCCCACATACTAAAACGACATTTCGATTGTCCAATTAATTTACAAATCCATGTCATTGTAGTACAAAACCTGACGGATTGGGTAATAAGTGGTAAGTAGATTAGCCCGATCGAGTTTATCATTTTAGTAACTGATATATAACACAGTTTATTAGTATCGCCAGAAAATCCTAGAGAGAATAGAGAAATAGTTATTTGTTTTACAAGGGGCCAAAGCTGTTGTTTGATCGCGGGTGCTAATATAGATCCCCGAGCAAGAGAAAGATTCCAAAATTTAAGTGGAATCTTGAGCGTTGCGAGGGTTTCAAAGCGCGAGGGTTAAACAAACTTTACCTCCGAGTGTAACAAAAATTTTCACCACACCAACGCGAAGAAAATACTAACTATGCAATACCAAAAAACTCAAACGAATTCAAATTGAAACGAACGTAATAAAAAATGGATCATTCAAATGCATCATTTAAAAGTCAATTGTACCAGCTAACATTAGGAAACAACTCAAATATTGCATCTGATTACTTTCCCCACATGTGGATAAAATGCAATTTTCACATTCGTTTTTGACCAATCAAGAGGGCCTTTACCAGTTGGTGTGGTAAAAATATTGTTTTGTTTTTTAAAAATCTCCCACAATTATATGGGCGATGACGTCGTTAATTATTGTTGGCGATATCGTCGAGGGATTTTGCTAATTCGTTGTTCCAAAAAATAGTACCTACCTACTTAGCAGTAGTCTATTCATTTCAAAGTATGCATACATATGCACGGGCAGAATAATCCATTACTTATTCGTAAATATCTTAATGCACCTTACTTTATTTCCGAAATCACTGCACATACCTAGGTACCTCTGCAATTATGAATACTGAATAGATAAAGGAAATGAAAGATAAAGGAAGAATAAAATTGACATTTCGTAGATGGCACAGCGACCTTGTCAGTTTACGGCGGTAAATTCAACAAATGTATGTAAACGGTACACCTCAACGACACGTTTGGCGACATATCTTCTTCGTTTAGATTATTCATCAAGTTACGTTTTTAAGCTACATTTTTATCAAGGATGACTTCTGATTATTTCAATTTAGTGTAGTAAACAGATCAGTCATACATTATCAGCAGTGGTCGTTCGTAAGTACCGTGAGACTATCTGTGCCGTAATTTTGTACCATCAACGTTCGTTTATATATAACAAGCAGCGTCCGGTACATCGACATACAAAATTTGGTAACCCATGGGCGTTGTTTAGGCAAAAAAGCAGTCCTCAGCATTTCTATTGGTGTAAGATGCTTTTTTTTATAACTATTATTATAAAATTATCATTTATCTAATTGAAAAGATGGTCACAAAACAGTATTTTTAACTTAATTAGATTTCGATTAAATTTAATATTTTGAGGCGAGATATTCCATCCACTTGCATATAGATAGAACCTTACCTATGGTATTTCCGCCCTTCTAATTCTGATTACATTTTCCATCAAGCGAACTTTACATAATTTTCAATCTGTAATTTTATTATGAACAATATCAGGAGACTGGGTGGTGGTGGTAAACATAGTGGTTGCTTAATAACAAACCGGCTCAATCTCTTTATTATAATTATTACAACAAAGCTTCATGGTACCTATAATAAATTAAAAAGGTCATCTGTAGACAATTTTGACAAAAGAATAGTGTGTACAGTCATGTCTGAAAATATCGATACGAAAAATGAGCCAAAAATATGTATAGACTACCTTAATATATGAGCAATAAAGTCGTGTATACATATTTTTGGCACTTTTTTCGTATCTATATTTTCAGACGTGACCGGCGTACTATCAAAGATACTGTGTACCTGTTTTTGGAACACTTGAAATGAATCTATCATTATAAATATGTTTATGTATGTATTTAAAAAAAGTGATGAATGTAATTTTACTCATTGGGTAACGCACTTTCGATATCAGTTGGAAGTTTTCTGATATCTGATATATTTACGGAATTATGGTCTGGCCACACTTAACGATTACACCCTGTATAGGTTTATGTATTTGATTATTATATCGTCCTACTTTTATGTGTATCCAAAATTCTCATATTGCTACTGTTCATATTGATTCGTCTTTCACCTGTTAGTGTTTGACCTTTTCGCATTTTCTCAAAGGTTAGCTAGAAAGGATAAGTCCGCCTTTGTACATAACATTTGTTTTGTTTTGTCTGTTTTATGTTAACCTATTTATGTGCAATAAAGTGTCATACATACATATTAGCAACGAATTAATTTCAAAATAGATGCTTGCATGTGCAGTCAAGGTTGTAATTAAATATTGAAACGGACAAAGTGCCAAAAATACATGTTATACAACCTTATTGCCTACACATTAAGGTATATTGTACATATTTTTCGCACTTTGTCCGTGTCCGATATTTAATACCTTGCCTGTACCATATTTTTTTAAGTGTTATAAACATAATCTTCAATATACATACTTTAAAAAAATAACAACTATCGTATCTATAAAGTAAAACTAAACTAAAAACGAATACTAAATAAAACTTAAATTCGTCTTAAAAAGGGTCTAGCAGGCTAAGCGAACTAGAGGTGCCCCCAACGACGGATTTGGTCATTCTTTCAGGTGGTGTACTGGCAAGTCCTAAGAACACTCTATGCTTAATATCAGTTCTCGATCTTCTTTTGTTTTCGAGTTATTCAGGATAATGTAAAATAATCAGCGTATCATGGAAAGTGGCATATTTTGTAAACTGTTCAAGTTAGATTAACGAAACAAAATTATATTTGACAATAATAAAATAGGCTACAAAATACACATTTTTAACCCACGTCTTGTACTTATACTTCATTGTGTAAAAAAACATTTTATTTTTCTTCACATTTATTTTTTTACTTTTCGCGGAGGTACACCTCCAGAAAAAATATGCATGGATAGCCACTAGTACCCGCTACATACACATATAAAAATATTTGCGTAAATCTTCGTGCGTCATGTCAAAAAAAAAATCGAATAAGTAGTTAGGAGCATATGTAAACAAAGTACTAGTGCAGGGTGTAGATAAGTTAGTATGTAGGTGTGCAACGTTTTCTTATAAATCTATTTATAATGCATCGCCGATGACATGTCGACGTTGATAACATTTGACACATATTCTAGCTGCATATGTTTTATTTGCATTTTGTGTTAGAAAATGGATAACACTAAGTGTAAGTCTTGTGATCGTATCGTTCCTCTGAATCACACACAAAATTATTATCATCGGATAAATTATAATCGGAAGCGTCGGAGGTTGCAGACGAAGAGCCAGCATTGCCAAGTGCTGTGCTGCTACACGTAGACGTTGATGCTACTACTCGTACTTTATGTTTATACACCAAAAGTCGACACTTACCACACAAAATATCATTGATATAAATTAGCTTATTTGTGCATTTGCTATATGAATCAGCCTCTTGACCAGTTTTTATGCATTTTTTCTTCCCATCAATATTTTTTAATGTTTTTTCACAAGAATTACACTTAGTGTTATCCATTTTCTAACACAAAATGCAAATAAAACATATGCAGCTAGAATAGGCGTCAAATGTCATCGTCAATGTGTTGACACGTCATCGTCGATGCATTATAAATAGGTTTATTTATAAGAATAGGTTACACACCTACATACTAACTTATCTACACCCTGCACTAGTACTTTGTTTACATATGCTCCTAACTAATAATTCGATTTTTTTTTGACATGACGCACGAAGATTTACGCAAATATTTTTATATGTATATGTAGCGGGTACTTGTGGCTATCCATGCATATTTTTTCTGGAGGTGTACCTCAGCGAAAAGTAAAAAAAATAATGTGAAGAAAAATAAAATGTTTTTTTACACAATGAAGTATAAGTACATGACGTGGGTTAAAAATGTGTATTTTGTAGCCTATATTATTATTGTCAAATATAATTTTGTTTCGTTAACCTAACTTGAACAGTTTACAAAATATGCCACTTTCCATGATACGCTGATTATTTTACATTATCCTGAATAACTCGAAAACAAAAGAAGATCGAGAACTGATATTAAGCATAGAGTGTTCTTAGGACTTGCCAGTACACCACCTGAAAGAATGACCAAATCCGTCGTTGGGGGCACCTCTAGTTCGCTTAGCCTGCTAGACCCTTTGGCCCCGCATGGTGCCGACGATGCTGGCAGCAATTCCCTGCTGTATTGCGATGCTTATACGTTAAGCGAGAAAGCTGCCAGCTCTTCGGTCGCCACTATCGCCAGTGAAGTCGGCCAGTCTTTAGCTCTTTGAAAAGTTGTAGAGTATTAGGACACCACGGGCCAAGAGTCTGTATTTATGTATTTTATATTTGTAAGCTTTTCGGCCGCTGTAACCGCCGCACCTACTTGGTTACGGGTTCCGGTGAGGTGGGAACTGGGAAAGAGCCAGTGTGTCTACACATGTTACGTTCCACACTGGCACCCTTCCCAAACTCCACGGAACCAGAGACATACCGTCCGGTCTCTTGCCATCGTCTCTAGTTATGCCGGTTGGCTTTAGCAAAGCTGACACGTTGACGGTTACAAGAGACCGGTGGATTATGTCATTTAGTGCGGCGTATTTAGAGAAGTGGCCAGCACTTTTCTGACAGGATAACCCGTGGAATCCTGTGGAGAAATAATGCAAACGAATTTAAATTAATTGTTTAATTGTAATTACTTTTTTAATTAGTTATTATAGTTAATTGTAAGCACCGCACATGGCATATTTTACATAAAGCATACAGATTTTAGAACTATTATTTGAAAACTTGACGTACTTGTAATTTTTTTTCAGTATTTTACATTTCCATAGCGCATTTCTGTCTCCCATTCCGATGGTTTTCCAACATAAAACTCTTTCGGGGCGAAAGAGGGCTTTCGCAGTTTACTGGAGTAGTCTCGTTTCAGATTTGCATTGGACGAAATTGTTTTCAATGCATCATAAGCTATTCTGTAGGTGAAGAATATGATAAGATCAAAACCCGATATAAGTGTGAATCCGAGCATCAGACTGAGTAGGCCGCCGAACGAAGCTAAAAAAAACAGTTTGTTAATAAAAGTAGGTAGTCATTTTAATCCTAAGTTGCACCTAAAATCAGCAAGACAGCTGTTAATGTGAATACAATATAGTTACTGTAAAACTATGGGGTGTACCGGAAAAAAAACTGTAAACCTTAAATTAAAAAAACTAATGCGATTGAGAACAAACTAAGGTTTTTAGAATAACTACAATATAAAGCGACTTTTAATTTAGATGTTTGTCAGTTCTTTTATTCATATTTTTCTGTAGGAATCATAGGCAGCTTCTTCTTAGCGCATTCAGTAGCAGCTTTTTACGCACCCGTTATTCATATTTGCCTGCATCAGCCCGTCACCTGCTGGAATTGATAGTGTTTTTTTTTGCATCTTAATACTTCTCTTTTAATACACTTTTGATTGAGGACGGATCTCCAAGAAGTTTGGAGCTCTTACTCTATTCTATGTCAACTACCAAATGCGATTTTTGTACGAAGGAAATTGTATCAGGCATGTAGGATGTTGCAAATTTTCTTGCTATTCGGAAATGACCAATTTTCAGTGATTCTCTCTTTTATTTACCGGTGTAAAGTCGAACAGCGTAAAATCAGAATTATTTATATTGGAATATATAATATAATAATAAGACTTTTTATCGCGGTAAGAATGCCTTAGTCATCTTGCTTAGAAACAAAATTACAGCGACTTGAAATTTACAGTTTTTTTTTTCGGTACAGGCCTTAGGTGAAATAACTTGCCCTGTTAATGCGTTAGAATTAGAATAGAAGCGAAATTTGATCCACTTCCGATTGAGTTGTAATTTGGCATACATATATAAATCGGATGACAATGCAAGATTATGATGATATGAAGCTGATCTTATGATGAAGACAGGAGGCGACCATGGGAACTGTGATAAAACAACGCAAACTATGTAATTGTGTTTGGGGTTGATCTGGGGGCACGGAAGTTTTTACCCTCCTAACTTGGGTTTGGATAGAATTGTCTCGGTGAGTTTTAACTAATTATTTGTGGAAAGAAATATAAAGTCAGCGATAAAAGCTTGTGCCAAAAATTTTTTTTTTGTACCGAAAACTTACTTATCTCAATCATAATAAGATGCTTCTACACAGCAGTTATAAAAAAATATATACCAATTATAGGACATTATTACACAAATTGACTAAGTCCCACAGTAAGCTCAATAAGGCTTGTGTTGAGGACACTTAGACAACGATATATATAATATGTAAATATTTATGAATACTTAAATACATAGAAACAAATATCCGTGCTCATCACACGAATAAATAAATGCCCGTACCAGAATTTGAACCCGAGACCATCAGCTTCATAGGCAGGGTCACTACCCACTAGGCCAGACCGGTCGTCATTGTAAGACAGTGTTTAACTAGGATAAGGTTCTGTAATATGTACAGTACTACCTACTGTCAAAACTTTGAACAGGATCCAGGAACATGGATTACTAAGTAGGTATATAGCAGTGGCGGCGCGTCACAAATATTCGTAGGGAACCCGGAGCTAATTTTACTTTCCTTTTCTTCGTGATCCGATCGTGAAAGTACTCAACGGTCTGAAATTAGACAAGCCGGTGGGAATCGAGTTCTTTAAACGATCCGCCACTGGTATATAGCCCACCGCCTCACATTTTATTTCTAATCTGTGACTGAATGCGGATCAATAATATTGTGCACACCAGCTGTGAATAAGTACAAATAAGATAAGATAAATATTTTTAATTCCATTTCATATCCATTCCAACCAAAAAAAATATTTTATTTTTATTGTTACAGCTTATTATAGATGGCTTTATCCATGGGAAAAATAAGTTTCACCTTTTAACACCACGCGATTGAAAGGGACTTTAATTTTTACGCTGTAGACAAATAAATTAATTAAATACGACCACTAACGATAGCTTTAGAACGGGCTAAATCGATGTACGTAATTCCGACAGGTGTTTACATTTAATCAGAACGAAATGATTAATCAAGCGTTTCAACCACGATACAATACCGCGTTCCTTATCACCAATATACCGAAAAGTCATTATTTTGCTTATGAACCATTTCTAAATATCAGCTATGAAGGTATATTTTTATTTGATCTATTCAAGATCGTAAACACATAGCTTACGTATTGCTCCTCTTGGTTATTTCTTATGCATTTTATAATAATAGGTACGCTAGAGAGAATATGGTTATAAAATAGCGTACAAATAATGAATAGAATCAGGCATTCATTTGCGAGTGTGCTTATCAGCTATATATATAAAACTCAGCACAATATCTCCGGGATTGATCCCATAGAGTGGCGAAACACGTGTAGAGTTTTGTACTTTTGGTGGTGGTTTGTTCTTTGCGTAATTATTTTCGCTACATACATAGGACACTATCACTAGCTAGAAGCAATGTTTGACTAGCACGTTGTCATTCCGCGTATTAGCAAAGGAATATTTTTGTTTTAATTAGTGTAGGAATCGAAAATACAGAACTGACCCTATTTCAATCTTTATTTTCCCCCTTAATAATTTTCCTATTTTATTGGAACATTTATGACGGCTACTTGTATACTCAAGGTGGTAAACAGACAATTCTAAGAATCTTCTCGTGTGAGGCAATGAGAAAAATATGTTTAGTGACTACGAATTTTTTTTTTTTTTTTATTTATTATTAACTATTAATTTTGAAACAAGATTTAACACAAAAAGCCACTATTGAAAACCTCTAGGGTTTATGTAATAGTTGGCGAGATCGCGCGGACCGATCCGCGTATGATTAATACCATTATTACATACTTAGTTATATTTTCCTGTCGAAGCTGTTTGGAATTCGAATTGATAGGACGACTACTTGCTGCCCGGTTGTTGTTTTACACGTAAAACCAGATCATCTTCATTTGAATCAGTAGAGAATAAAGCATCCTGATAATCTTATTTAGAGTCAGACCGAGATAAGTTGGCAGCGATTTTGATACCCCAGGCAGTGCAAATGTTATTTTAAGCGTCAAACTTCTATGAAATTATGATATTTACTTTAACACTTGCACAGGCTGGACTATCTAAATCGTTGCCAAGTTAGCTAAGTCTGACTCTAGTGCATTGTGTGTTTAATTGTAGGTATTTCAAAATATGGCGGCTAATTATAATAGCTCCGGATTACAAGAATATCTATGAAAATCATTCATTTTTATTTAACATTTTCACCCATAGTTACATGGAATAACACATATTCCGAAACCGAAACCAAAACGTTTATAAATAACCGTGTTAAAATCGTTTAATAAAATGTCATTGGGCCTTTATATACATACGAGGGCAACACTAAAAGTTCTTAGATAAGGCTGCTTAGAGATCATATAACAAAAAGGGCATATTATTTATGAAAATATATCCCTTTATAATTTTTTTGTGGAATATGCCATTTGGACGTTACATGTGTTTCAAGATTGCTGGCAATTTGGAAATTGTACGTCGAGCGTTATTCCAATTTCAACCCACGAATTTTGTGTCACTATTTTAAACGATTTTCATTGTGGGCTCAGGCACCAAAAGCGTTACAATAGGCTTATATTTTCATAACGAAGCCTAGTTCCCGTACGTCTGTTTATTCTTAAAATTTCAAAGTTTAATCGCTTTTGTAGGTCTTTAACGGATGATCATAGAGAAGCATGTTATTCTAGAGCGACGTCAAAAGTTTACATCGCAGTTAATAAAATTAAACTGTCATAAAATTGTATATCGGCAGTTTCTGACATCCCTCAGTATGACACTGTTAAAAAAATCTTGCATAGGTAAATATTTGTGTACAAAACCTCCGAGGACCTAACATCGCTATACAAAAAAGGCATTGGAAAAATGAGCTGTGTGCGCTTCAGGGTAATCTTATCCTAATGAAAATGTGTACGCGTGATCAGAAAGAGTTAGAGCATGCATTAAAATAAAGAGTGACGGCCTAATTACTTCAGCTTTTTCTATTCTATACACATTCAGTTTGCCCCTCCTATAAACTGTGAAACATGTATAATTGGTGCAAGTGATATTAAATATACCAAGTATTTTTTATTAATACTAGAAATAAGCATAAGCTCGTAGTGCCCTTCACTCGGCTTCATAAAATTAAAAAATCAGTCATGGGTAATTGTGTATGATTTTACAATAAACTTCCAAATTTCATCACTGAATTGTCTGTTAGTAAATTTAATAATTATGTGCACACAAGACAACATGAATGATGAAACACCGAGGATTTATTGTGATTGAAAATAATTAATGATTTATTATTATTTTAATAATTATGATAGTTTTTGTCATTTCGATTTTATTCTAGAAAGTTTCTAGACTAGAATTTTTTACACAATTTTGGTGTTTAACGATCCTTTAGTGAAATTCAATGTTTTTTTAATAACAATAATAAATGCATTAAAAATTGCACTGATATTTAGATTATGATGATATTTGTAAAATTTTACAATTTGACAGTGCTTGTTGCCTATTCGAATAAAGAATATATTGACTTTGACTTTTATACCACATCGGTTACAAACTAAAAACAAATTACTATTTGCTTGAAAATGAACAGTAGGGCTAAGATGGTCGGCTGTTTATCATTTGTCACCATGCCTGTCACATTCTAACAAGTATGTAAGTGCGAAAATGACGGGCATAGTGACAAGTGATAAAAATGGAATCATGCTGCCACCGCAATCAAAGCTATCTTCTGCATATCTCTTGCGTGATAATTGCACATTTCAGTAAGTGGGGCAACTATCGGTCAACTAGAGTTCGGTCGGACACTAATGTATTGAAAAGTTGCAGTTTCGGTTTCGGTAAATATCATATTATTCCCTGCCATGTTTGATGGCATACGTAATGTTAATTATCATTGTTATACAATACAAAGTATAACCGCTGTGTGAGAGCATCTTTGAAGTGTTGAAATTGCGAGTATAATATTTATTAAGACACATACAATATATCTATCGTCAGACGCATACGAACCGAGAATGTTTTGCCAGTTCAAATAAACATCTCGCCGGTATCTGGTCGAGACCAAGTCGTTGAAGAACACATTCAGGAGCGAGTGGTTGTCCAAATTGACGTCGTTACTGAAACATAACAGACTCTGTGAGCTGAACAATAGGAGCTACACTCACTCCGAAGACATGTAATCAACTAAAATGAGCAGGTAATAATGGACACTGCTATGTTTTACCTATAACATACATTCATTACTGCACTGTGTCAAGCATACAATGTGAATAAATTATATTTTATGCTAAGGATGCTAAATGTTAGCTATTTAGCTAATCTATCAATTGTATAGAAAGCTACTTTGTCAAACCAGAAGGGTAGGGTGACACATATCAAAAAGAAATTATAGAGGTGTGACAATGCAAATTAGAAACGTTTTTTTTTACGATCCTCGATTAAATCTGCAAAGGACATATACCTTATCGATTTTATTAATGAGGAATTGAGGATTTGCCTTTTTAATTTTATATACCTTCACAATTGGACGCGACTGAAACGATTTGTCCCTAACGGAATCGATACGGTCGATAAGTAGAATCAAACTCTATGATAATGGAGTTCATTTGTACATAATGAAACCCAACGATAATTAAAATTTATCTTTTTATTTTTATAAAATATTATACAGGGCAAATAAGAGTGATACACTTTGTTTTTAAATTTTAATTATATTAAGTGCAATATTATTCAGGATTGACAATTGTATTCGAAAGATAATTTCTGCCAAATGTCTACCTCTAGCAGCAAGCAATTTGATCTCAAATGTTTGTGTTGTTTAAAACACGTTGTTTGCTCGATTAATTTTGAGAAATATTGACAGTGATCGGCGCCCAAAGTCCCTAAATTTTGCAGCTCCTGATTTATTTATGTGGGGCTTTTTAAAATTACGTGTCAATGCTAACAAGCTCAAGAAATGTACACAGTTAAACCAGACTATCCGACACAAATTTACTAAGATAACGCCAAAAATGTGCGAATATATGCTGAAAATTGCGATACTAAGGGCTCACATTTGCCTGCTGTTAGTGGTGGACATATGTCAGACATTATGTTCCGCATGTATTTGCCAACCCTGAATAACATATTTTTATAACAATATTTAATAATCTTTGAACTTAATATAAATAAAATTTAAAAACAAAATGTATACTTCTTATTTGCCCACCGTGTATATTTTGGTGATTTCTGACTACTTATTACTCAATCACGTCATAAGTTCTGTGACAAAGGATTCGACTGATAAAATGTAAATTATTTGAAAGCCTGTTGTATACTGATCACAACGTAATATAATTAGTTTTAAATTTAGATCGCGTCTTTGTTACTACTTGTTTACTTTGAGATTGACGTTTGATGCGAATATGCGGCTGGTTCGTGAAAAATTATACTTTACAAAAGAGAGTAAAAATCAGTGTCACTTTACTAAAATAGGTACAATTGTTTATTTGTACGAACCTACTTTATTATAACGTTATTTTATCACCAGCATTTAGGTCTCCGACAAGTCAGAACTTCAGTTGATACCCTTCAAACTTAGGGTAGGTACTTTTCCGTGACACGCTAATTCTTGACTGCCATCCAATAAGTAAGTTTGGTAAAACACGTACAGTTACAATTTTGGTACCAGTGGCAATACACATGAATTACATATTTTATGAAAGATAAAAGATCCAGCTTTTGTTTTATGTAAGACAACCATTTATATGTACAAAAAGAATAATAAATAAATAGGGAACAAAATCACCTTGAACAGGTCGCTTATTATTTGCTTGTTTTTTATAACATTTTTCCGAATATTACATAGAATTATGCAAACCCGAGACAGCAAAATACGAGTACGTTATATTATATTGCAAGTAAATCAGCATTAAATAGGTTTCAACCTATATGTACAATGTGTTTGTCCACATATAGTGGAGCCGTTAACCACGCATAGTATGATGAATTTTATCGACACATCACCGCCCATACCTATGTTTTTTCTCAACCATTTTAAAAATGCACAAATGCAAAGTTTTATGATGCCAAACACTACTGCACTTGGTTTTGGTTAATGTACCATTATCTGTCCATTTACCTAACGTACATTTAAAAAATAATAATCATTCGATAGGTTATGAATTAGGGCATAAATTCAAAGCATAAATGTCACAGAGAATATTCCACAATTGACAACATTTTATATTTCTGACCCTATAATTTTATTGTTTCTCTACATTTTAATTGAAACGAGGAATATGCTAATGGTTTTTTTTTTTCACTAGGATTAGTATTTAATTTATTATTAATTTATTTAATATGTACTTATTCTAAAATGGCGTAACTCCAGTTCTAAAACATCACTTAATTCATCTGACGTTATCTGTCATTGTCAATGCTTTAAACTGGTCCGTTATTGTATGAAAACAATTTTGATAAAATATCAGATTTCTACGACGATTTAGGTATAATAACGGATACTGATATATGAATACGACACCAGGCTTTCATACGACGGATCGACGGATAAATATTAATAAATGTAATGTAATTAAATGTTTGTTCGATATCTTCGATTTTTGGTATTTTTGCAGTAGGTAAGGGACGAAACAGTATTTGGTATACTTTGGATACTCCTGTATATCCTTCATGGATCCATACGGCTTTGTCCATTTAAAAAACGATTTGTAGATAGTAACATAATTATGTAAATTCTTTGTTTTGAAATTCAATCAATACGACGTATTTAATTGACAATGTCAAATCCAATATTAAGTCAGCAATTTTTTTTAGTGATGATTGGCAATGGCATTTCACCTATTGTGTCGTAGAATTGGTAAAATCACAACATTTTTTTTATTCTTTTGTATTTTTTGTAATAAGCCATATTAATTTTTATATTTTATTTATATTAATATATAGCAGTATTCAGGAAGCAAAATACTTCCAAATCATATGTAAAATATCAGGTTTTATAAAAATTAAATTTTGTCAAAATACGTCGCGTCATGTTTGAAAAATACTATAGTATTTTGTTTCACACACATAAGTATTCCGTATCAACATTTACGAAATAGAATTTCATTATTTTATAAAATTTTATTGAAACGGGACAATTCGCGTGTATAATAAATTGTGTAAATTCAAATAAAATGGAAAATACACTTTGTTGAGCATTGGATAATGGAATAAGCTTATTCGTTCATTCAAAAAAAATTGTCCTTTGTTCATCGAAGCCTTTAACGAGAAATAATAATAGGCTGAACAAGCAGTATTGGTGGAGGAGGTGCTAACAAAAATGCGATCCCATTCAGTTTGGCTTGCTTTGCCAGCATGCCCAGGGCCACTTCCAAAGGATAGTCGTAATGCTCGCACTCTGGCAAGCACTGCACAACGTTGTCGGGCTCGGGCTCGCTTGCATTCGTTGATCCTATAACAACAAAGCCTTTTTATAATCCTTCAACCATTGCTTGTGTGCCACAGGAGGGTTCATGGGATTATATTTTTTACTCGGTTATCAGTGCCAACCAACTATAACCACAGCCACACTAAAATATTCTTAAATTGTTCAGCCATCTCTTTTTTACGTTAGCCATATCATTCTTATCAGTTATCACCCAAAAGGAAGGTATGGTATGATATAGTATGTAGTATACAATATTTTCTCCAATATGCTGGGAAATGTTCACCTTATTGTAGCAGAAATAGTACGAGAAGTTTTTCATTATGATCAAACTCAAATAATAAAAAATCAAACCATTATTGTCGTGTTTTAGCGGACGGGAGTTATTACTGTATTGTTTTTTACTTTTTTTAAACATGTGTCCACTAAGACAAATACAAACAGCCAATATACTCCGCTTCGCGTCGTCCGGCAAAATCGAAGCTCATCCACGAATTGCCCTTTCCCGACCTCTGCAATAATGTACTTATTATTCACTTTTCTACTAAACTCATGAATATCAAGACGCTATTGTACCTACCTACCTATTATACTTACGCTCCACAAACCTACACACCTTCCCTTCATAGAAAGCATAGCGGCAACAGAAATACATAATCTGTAGAAATTTCAACTGGCTAACTATCACGGTTCATAAGATACAGCCTGGTGACAGACGGACGGACGGACGGACAGCGGTTCGGAGCCTCAGTAATAGGGTCCTGAACCCTTTGCCCCTTTGGGTACGGAACCCTAAAAATACGATATGTAAATTTTAATCGTTTTTTGTTTGTTTGTTACAAATAACTTATTATATGTTAGTGTTTTGGCTTATTAAACACGAATGCATGTCCCCATTTATCTACAAAACAGGTAAACCCTGATATGGTTTCCTTAAAATGCTTCGTGATAAAAATATGTAGGCATAGGTATAAGATCTTAGGGCAGTTGTCACTTACCTATTTTTTCTAAGCAATCTAAGTCCTTAAAATTACATTTCCGATGATCATCTGAAATCAAAGTAGGAGAGTCTTTTTATACAGTATGTCGTGGTCCACTAATTAAGAACAATCACATTTCATAATTTTCACAACTATAATTTACATAATTTAGCACAATACAAGTAATTAATGTTAATTCAAACTTTATCATAAATGTAGGCAATCAATTAAAACAATTTTGTTAACATACATTAGTTCACGAACCTATTGATAATTGATGCATATAATTATTAACATTTAGCGGTTTAAAGTACCTACTTTATTACTGGTACTCTAACTAGGTACGAGTAAGAACAGTGGATTGGACTACTCACTCAGTTCATTTGAAAAAAATTAACATGACACTTGGCTTTCTGTTTCTCGGCCATTGTATTAATATTTCTTGCTGCATGGAAAAGATTAGTACACACTGGGTACAAACCCTGGTTCTGATGCATCCATCAGGGACATCTTATAAGAGTTATAAGATTGGTTTTAGAGTCAGTGGAAATATCAAAAGGTTACCTCATTAGCATAATAGATAGTGAATGTCTTTGTTTTAAGGGGGGGAGAAAAACCAATGTATGATAGTAAACAACTTGTATTACTAATTGTTTAATATTCGAAAACAGTAATTGAAAATTGTAAACTTATTTTCGTTGAAAAGGGAAAGATGTAGCATACTCTATAAACGCACCTCTCATAACATCCTTTGTAAATGCAACGTGGTGTCAAACCTTACCAAGTGTCACTGTGACAGCCATCCATCTTCCCTTATATCCTTGAAACGGCACACAGCTCGCTCTAATCTAATATTAATAATATTGATAATATATTTAAGAAGATGTTATTAATAAATACCCAAAGACATTCTACTCTCGTTTTATTGAAGATCATACATAGCTGCGCATAGCATGGCATGGTGAGGTTAGGTTAAATGTTTGAAAATTAAGTATTCTTTCCATGAAGTATTTAATGCAATCATATATTTTAAGAAGAATCAAAACATGAAAAAACAACGTATTTAAGACAACCCTCGAACTGACGCCTTTATTTTTAGAATGGCGAAAAATAATCCTAAACTGTCTCCTACTGAGATAAAACGTCCACTTTTTGGGGAATAATCTGGTCTTGCAGCTCGCACTATAAGGAAACGACTGAACGAAGCGACTTTATTTAGTAGAGTAGCTCGCAAGAAACCATTAGTGAGCGAAAAACAGAAATGCAAGGATTAAATTTTCAAAAGAACACAAAGACGACTTTTCTCAGTGGAAACATGGGTTTGTGGTTGAATGAAACTAAAAAAATACGAATAGGATGGTCTAGTGATGATCTGATGATCAAATTTTCGTACGCTGTCCACCAAATACGGCGTTTGAACCCAAGTATATTAACGTAACATAGAATATGGCAGCAGAAATTTTAATTTGTGGGGCTGTTTTTCTTAGCATGACGTCCCACATTGGTGCGAATTCACGGTATTATGAACCAGCATATACAGAGGTTTGTTGGAGAACACAATGCTGCCGTACGCTGAAGAAAATTTGACATCGCACTACGAAATCTGTAAAGGCTGATTCCATCGTAATTCTGTAATAACTTGGCCCTCCTGCAGTCCAGATCTAAATCCTATAGATATAGATAGTTCACTTCTGGAACGACGTCAAAAAAACTCTAAATCAAAACGAACTTTATGACGCGGCACTCGATGCGTAATCTGGGCTAGCTGGGGGGCTAGCCAAGATGACTATCGTTTGCGACTAACGAAACGCTATCTATCTCTATCGCATTATTATGGAAGAGTGATAGACAGCGTAGCGTAAACGGTAGTGATCTTGACATACTTGACTAGGCCCTCTGTAGAATGATGCCGAGTCCTTGTGGAGTCTATTACCAAAAGATGTCTCACAGTGCTACAGAATAAGGGATTCCATAGCAAATACGAGTATTATCATTAGTTTAGCATTTTCTTTAAAAAATCTCGAATTTTCGTTTATGTGCTCAATTAGTGCGCCAGCTTATTTTTCTGTCATAGCATAACTTAATTCCAATTCTTTTTTATAAAAATCATTTGCAATACTAAGATTATTCTTAATTAGTGGGCCACGACAGTACCTACATAAATTTCAGTGTACAATATTATTATAAGAGGAGGCGTAAAAAAAAATAGCGTTCACGTAATCCGAACGAACGTATCATATTTGGAAATATTTTAGAAAGCATTTCATAAGTTGGTAAATCAGAAAGATTGACGAGAAATTATGAGCTTACCTATAGTTGGAAAGTAGAATGGCAAACAATCACACATTTTCTTTATATACTGCACCTTCTTGAAAGCCATACAATTATGGTAAGAGTAGTAGCGGAACTGGCTAATTTGACGCTGAAACAAGTACAGTTATTGATTACCTATTTTCCTATGATACGTGGAATAACGTATCAAAGTAAATTGAATAAAGGTAGCACTGAAAGCTTTTAGCAATGGTTACCTATATGAAGGCAATCGCTTTCAGTTATTTCAGCGTCGTATATTTTAACAGGATATTTTTTAATTTTTTAATTTATAGGAAAATATGTTCATAAATTTTTTAAATTTGTTAAAAAAATAATTTTAACCAATGTTTGCGTTTGTCTTTCACAAAAAGAGTATGTTTTGAATCTAATACGTTGTAATTAAATAATTATCGTTTTAACTTATAATGACGTGTGTAAAAGATGTGTGTCGACGTATTTTGGGCCATCTTGAGTTGAGAGAACAACTTTTACTGGGTCGTTCTCAAATTATATGAATGTCAACTTCGTCATACTTTTCATACATTTAGTTTGATTGAATGGAGTTTCGAGGCAGGCACAAATCTGGACCCTACTATAAAGGCAACCCCGACACAACCCCTCACAGAAATAATAAATAAAAAAATAATAAATATTATAGGACATTATATTATTACACAAATTGACTAAGTCCCACGGTAAGCTCAATAAGGCTTGTGTTGAGGGTAGGTACTTAGACAACGATATATATAATAATAAATAAATAAATAATAAATAAATAAATAAATAAATATTATAGGACATTATTACACAAATTGACTAAGTCCCACAGTAAGCTCAATAAGGCTTGTGTTGAGGGTACTTAGACAACGATATATATAATATATAAATATTTATAAATACTTAAATACATAGAAAACACCCATGACTCAGGAACAAATATCCATGCTCATCACACGAATACATGCCCTTACCAGGATTTGAACCCGGGACCATCAGCTTCGTAGGCAGGGTCACTACCCACTAGGCCAAACCGGTCGTCTATATATGTAATCTGCCGAAATGTATCTAACGCCTGTTTTTTTTCTGGATTTAAAAGTTGATTGATCCGTAGGTTGACCGAATTAGGTATGTACTTACACTTTTTCTAGAACACATTTGATAAAGAAACTCAATCAGTAAGTACTGTATAGGAATCTCAAGTTAGTAACGATGGTAATTAATGTTTTCATGGCGTATCACCAATACAAAAAATGGGGAGGGGTACAAAAAATGGGGAGGCGCCACTGAGCCATTGTTTACATTACTCTCCGTATTTTTAAATAAAAAGAAATGTTTTCCCCGAGAAATAACTGTTAAAAAGTGCAAGTGTGATCTATTTAGTGACAATGAATCGTGTGAACAAATAGACATCTGAAAAATATTGACAATAATTGGTGAAAACTACAAAAATACGTCTGGAACTGTGATTACCTACATACCCACCTATCTAAAAAGTGACAAAAGATTTGTGAAAAAATTATTAATGAGAAGTCAATTCAAGATATGACTTATTCGTGATATTTATTAAAGTGAACTAAACAAGTGGAATACAATAATTGACTTTATATCGCAGAATCCATGGTGAAAACTCAACTGTGTTATTGATATTAGCGCCATCTAGCGATTAATGTTGGAATAATTACAATAGCCACTAAAGTAAATTATAAGCTACTCTTAATCCGTCGATCGCTTTAACCAAGAACAAATTTCTTCTACAAAATTTAAATAGAGGGCGCGAAAATCAAAGTTGAGCAAAATGAATGTAATAGAAAAACTTTTAACGGAAATGAGAAATGAGATGCAGGAAAAATTTGCTAACATAGAAAACTCCATAGCCAAATCTGAAGAAAAAATTACGGCCAATATCATAAGCAATATGAATGAAAAATTCAGCACCTTATGCGGCGAAGTGAATTCTTTACGCACCTTAACAGAAGAACAAGAAAAGAGGTTAAACGAAATAGAAAAGAAGTCAGTTCAGAGGAACCTAGTATTTTTTGGCATAGAGGAAGGTGAAAAATCATATCTAGAATTGGAAGAAAAACTACACAAAATTACAAAGGAAAAAATGAAATTAAATATATCTGCATCAGAAATAGAATCTGTTAGAAGGATTGGCATAAAAGGGATTAAAACCCGACCAGTATCCGTTACTTTCACAACCCTAGGAACAAAAATTAAAATTTTAAAGAATAAAAAATTATTAGAAGGGTCTGGATTATATATTAAACATGAATATCCGGCAAAAATACTAAAAATCAGGGAAGATTTAAAATCACAACAAAAGCTCGAAAAAGAGAAAGGAAACGAGGCTTTTATTCGCTACGACAAGCTAATAATAACAACCAACAAGAAAAAAACCAGTAACAAAAGACCACCATCGTCATCTCCATTGCAATCACACGATGAAAGCTCCGAAACAAGGGAATTACTAAAAACAACTAAGAAACACAAAGTTAACAATCTCATAACAGAATACATGAAACCTTCTGAAAGCACGAGCACTGAAGTGACAGATCGCAGCATGACGGCATGATATAAAGTGGCCCCCTCCCTATCAATAAAAAAACACAATACAGAAAACAATACTCAACCTCCCAATACGGCTGGTCCCCGCGGGAGCGTCAGACCATTACCCTCCACTCCAATACCAAATGTAACGAATAAAAAGAAAAACAAACACACGGATGAAAAACTCTATATTGCTACATTGAACGTGAGATCTCTACTAGGAACAGGTCGCCAGGAAGAACTCGAACACGCTTTAAAGAATATAAATTGGCACATACTCGGTCTCTCAGAAGTGAAAATAAAAGGCACTAATTTACAGGAACATAAAGACTACATGCTACTATATACAGGGAAAAAAAGTGGAAGAAACGGTGTGGGATTTATGATCAAAACGGAAATAAAACAATACATCGTTGATTTTAAACCCATATCCGACAGAGTAGCAAGATTGGACCTTATGATAAATAATACCCAACTAAGCATTATTCAGGCATACGCCCCTACAAAAAAAGCCCCTGAGGAACATATAGAGACGTTTTATAATGACATACGCCACGCAATGGAGCATACCTACGCAAACATGTTAATCATAGGAGATTTTAATGCGAAGATTGGAATGCCTACCACCGAAGACAACACTGTTATGGGGTCATGGGGATACGGTACAAGGAATTGTCGAGGTAAAATCCTAATCGACTTCTGTCTTGAGCATGAACTATACATAATGAATACTCATTTTAGAAAAAACCCAAAACTTCGTTGGACATGGAAGTCGCCAAACGAAAAAGCTCATAATGAAATCGACTTTATTATAACTCGAAAACAGAACATTAAAACTATACAAAATGTGGAAGTTATAAATACTACACATCCGACGGACCATAGACTACTTAGAGCAACATGTTATTTACTGAAATCAGACAAAAAATCTAGAATAGCGTTTAAAGGTAAACTGAAGGAATATAATCCAATAGAAAAAGAGTCCTTAAAAAACATTTTTCATTCAGAATGCGCCGAACCACTTCAATACATCAATATTCAGGACAGTTACACTAAGATTAAAAATAAAATAAAAAACTGCACCTTAAGATTACCACCTGAAACTGCCCCTAAAAACACAAACGCTACAATAATAACAGAAAAAATACAAAATCTAATAAATGAGAGAACAAAATTGAAGAATCAAACATCTAAATCGGCTCTAGAAAAAAGGAAGCTCAAGCAATTATATTCAAAAATCCGCAATAAACTGAAAGAAAATAGACTCCGTCATCGAATGAAAGTTATAGAGGAGGAGCTTTCTAAAAGAGGATCCGCTAAACGCGGAAGCAGACGCATAAATGACCACAAAATGTGGATACCCTCGCTTACCGATGATACAGGACGACAACATACAAACCGTAACAGTATAATCAGATTAGCAACAACATTTTACAAGACTCTATATTCTGAAAACAAAGACTCTACTCCGAGAGACGGACAAAGAACACCGACGACTATAGCGCCACTATTAGAAAGCGAAATACATTCTGCTATAAACACATTGAAAAATATGAAAAGCCCTGGCGAAGACGGCGTAACTAACGACATACTAAAGGCAATAGGAGAACCCTTAACTCCTCACCTGACAGCTCTTTTCAATGAAATAATTAAACAAGAAAAAATACCCAGAGAATGGGAAACATCGACTATTACACTAATATTTAAAAAAGGAGATCCATCTAAAATAAATAACTATCGCCCTATAAGTTTGCTCCAATCGACGTATAAACTATTTACGACTGTAATCTTAAACAGAATGCGAAAAACACTAGATTTTGAACAACCTGTAGAGCAAGCAGGGTTTAGACGCAACTATTCGACAATCGACCACATTTTCACTCTACAACAAATAATAGAAAAGTATAGTGAATATAACAAGCGACTCTACATAGCTTTCGTGGACTACAAGAAAGCTTTTGACACTATTTCGCATGAAAAGCTTTGGGTCGCACTCGAAGAACAGGGAGTCGACAGCAAATATATAAATATTCTTTCAGAAATATACAGCAGGGGAAAGTCGCTAATTAGGTTGGAGAAGAAAGGAGAGTACTTTGATATTAAACGTGGCGTGAGACAAGGAGACCCAATCTCGCCCAACTTATTTACGGCTCTCCTAGAATACATATTTCGAAGACTAGACTGGCAAAACTATGGTATTTCCGTAAATGGCGAACGGCTTCATCACCTGCGTTTCGCTGACGATATAGTTTTGATGACAGAAGACCACGACGAGCTCGTATACATGTTGAAAACTTTACAACATGAAAGTAAAAAATGTGGTTTAGAAATGAATCCCGAAAAGACATGTATTATGACCAACGGCGACACTAAATCTACGACAATAGCATCTAAAAATATAGAATACGTTAAAGAATACCTATACCTCGGTCAAAATATAACTGTCAAGGATCGCGACCCGGTTCAAGAACTCGAGAGACGAATTAAAAAAGCCTGGCAGGCATACTGGTCGTACAAACACATATTTAAGTCTAAAATAGACATAAAATTAAAGAAAAAAGTCATGGACTCCGTAGTAACGCCCACCCTATTATATGGATGCCAAACTTGGCCATTAACTAAAGAACTTGTGCAAAAACTTAAAGTGTTTCAAAGATCAGCCGAAAGAAGCATGCTAAATCTTAGGCTAACAGATAGAGTACGCAGTACAGATATCCGCCGTCGCACTAAGATAATAGATGCAGCGGAAATGGCTTGCAGATTAAAATGGCGATGGGCTGGACACACGGCTCGCACTAGTGACGGACGATGGAGCGAAAAAATCCTGCATTGGTACCCGCGCGGCGCCACGCGGCACGCGTACCGCCCGCGGCGACGCTGGCGAGACGACATCGTCGCCGAGGCGGGCATCACCTGGACCCGAGTAGCCGCTGATAGGAACGAGTGGAACAGGAGGGAGGAGGCCTATGTCCGTAAATGGACAGCCCAATAGATAATAATTAGATACTATAATACTACTAATTAATATAAACTAATTTATCATCTAATATATATATATATATATATATATTTATTTATTTTAGCATAAGACATTAATTTATATATATATATATATATATATATATATATATATATATATATATATAAATTAATGTCTTATGCTACTGCTATTTATATTGCTAACTATATAATTATACAATCAAAATAATAATAATGTAATTAATATATCGAAGCGTGGAATGTAATCTATTGGAAATATATGGCTTAATTATTATCACCAATTCATCACTATGGCGTCTCATTGTTTGAAGTAACATACAAGATATACTCTAAGATTTCTATCTTCTACAATAGCAAGGTAAACCAATCAATGAAACTCGGATTTAAAAAGATGTAAATTCCATAAAACTTGTTTGGGAGTTGTACTCCTTTTCATTAGAATCAATTAGTATCGGTTGATTTGGGTAGATAGCGGGAAAGATTTTTAAATAGATTAATATCTGTATTCAGTTTTGCGTCAGTAAAGTGCGTCATAGTATGTATAATCGTCAATAGATACCAAATCTTGATATTGCTAAAGTAAAAAAGTGAAAAGTGTCTGCAGTAAATGGAACGCAGAAGAAACTTACTAACATGAATAATTAAGTATAACTTCTATTCTAGGGCATACTGCCGTAGTATGTTTGTTTTTTGTTAAATCTATCCATACTAAACTAAATTTAAACAACTAAGGGCCACTTGCGCCTTCCAGGAGTAGCCACTGACTTAACCGGTTAAACCCGGAGTCAACAATACAATTTAACCCTAGTTTAAGGGTTACTCTGAGTTAGTGGCTAACGTAGGATTGGTGCAAGAGGCCCTAAGCTAGAAAAAACAAATCATACCTTAGAATGTCTGCTCAATGTCACAGAGTTTTAAAATTCTAGCATTAATTGGTAGCAGAAATCGACCGTAATAAACCCTACATAAATAATAATAGTACATTACGATACAAGTGCGAAAAATAGGAAACTCGAAACGAGTGGCGATAAATAAAATTTAAATCGACACGATTTGCGAATTACCTAATATTCGCACATGTATCGTACAACGTTTTACAGTACATATGACCCTTTAAATGTTCGACATAGTAACGTAATATGCTAATTTTCGCACTAGTGCGGTGAAGTAGCACCATATGTTCTGTAAAAGATTTTATAATTGTCAACGTTGTGAGTTATAACTACAACGGTCGAAAATCGCAATATTAGGACAGTCATGCGGTCCGGGCCCAGGACGAGGCTTCCGATACTTCTTTTTCTAGTTATGACAGGTGATCGGTGATCACGTGATGTTTCTGTAGAAAATTGAAGTGTCGGACGCACCGGCCTGGGCTATAACCGCAAAAACCAAAGTTCTTCAATTGCGAGCATTTTTCTCTGTCACTCTAATTACGTCTTAGTGAGAGTAAAAGAGTAAAATCCCCGCAATTTGCGAAATTCGGTTTTCGCGGTAGTCCGTAACTGTAACTAATTACCAATCCCCTGGGCCCGGTCCGTTGTAGCGTGAGTCATCCATAAAGGTCTCACTACATTTGTTACCTCGTCGTTGTAGTAGCACTGCCGCTGTTCCGGCGGAAAGGACTTGATGCCAGGCGTCGCATATGTGCGTTCGGGCGACAGCGATATCAGCACCTCAGTGGAAGGGTTCACCATGCGCGCCTGCGAGTCCAAGTCCGGCAAGTTGTACGAGTCGTCTATGAACACCTGGGCATAACGTGACACTTGAATTATGTCCAATAGTTATGTGCGAAATGGCCCTACTCGTACTAG
This sequence comes from Cydia pomonella, assembly GCF_033807575.1. Taxonomy (NCBI): domain Eukaryota; kingdom Metazoa; phylum Arthropoda; class Insecta; order Lepidoptera; family Tortricidae; genus Cydia; species Cydia pomonella. Next base: position 11,665,445 of record NC_084703.1, on the reverse strand, counting down.
GTATAAAAAGAAAGCTCCATACGTTCTTACTTTAGTAAAAAAAAAATAGACTTTCTAGCCGAACTCAGGCAGTTTCCGTTTGAGGTACATTCAGCCCTTTTTTCAAAAATACCTAATGGAGATAAAATAAAAATACATCGCAACAACATGATGAACGTTTTAATGTCCGTTTTACTATTTTCTTACTATGTCCGTATTATATAAGTGGTATTTAAGTGATAATATTGAATGATAAATATTTAATTACGTTCATTTGTAAATATAATTCGTAATGTTTAACAGTTAGTATTTTCCTAGCGTTAGTGGGGTGTTTTTTTGTATTTCACTCGGAAGCAAAGTTTGTTTAATCCTCATGCCATGAAACCCTAGCAACGCTCGAGATTCGGTTTAAGAGGAATTTCCTCCCGCGAACGCTTCGGCTGTGGAATGAGCTTCCTGCCGAGGTTTTCCCGAGCGGCTACAGTATGGGGTTCTTCAAAAAAGGAGTGTACAGGTTTTTAAAGGGTCGGCAACGCGCATGTAATGCCTCTGGTGTTGCAGGCGTCCATAGGCTACGGTGACTGCTTACCATCAGGCGGGCCGTATGCTTGTTTGCCACCGTCGTGGTATAAAAAAATAAAAAATAAATTCCACTTTACAAACCACTCGCTATGCTCTAAGTTCAATGTTCGAATCATTTGCTTGCTCAGGTACCAATATTATGGGTAGCACGAGGGGTTAAACAACAACTTGCCCCCTTGTAAAACCAAATACTTAACTATTCCCATCTCTGCGTGCCATCAGCATCACGCGCAGTGACGGGAACAAAGAGTTTTCATTCCCAAAACATAACAATTTTCCCAATTCTATTTACATTATTGTTGGCTGCGTCCGCGCCGTGCGAGAGGCGGCGGTGCAACGTCGACGCTGCTAAAATAAACATTTAGCACTTCCCGTTTGAAAAATTAATAAAAAGCTATATCAATTTGGGATGACTTATCAATTCAGGAACGTATCTAAATTTTTGCGAGTAACATGATTTGCGAGTTTTGCGAGTAAGTTATTTACGCCACCTAGTGGACACTGATTCGAAGGCAATGCGAAGGTGCTTATTAATCAGATTAGATCAAATAATCGGATTGTAGCATTGATATTATTGTAATATGTTCAACTTCCTCGTCTAAAGTGATAATACTGGACAGTTAGAATAATGACAACGGTTCTATTTAGACCGAAGCAAGATAGGATTTATTCAGGTTTAGTTAGTTTTCAGGGTTCCGTACCTCGAAAGATTACAACAGAAACCTTATAGGATAGCACGACGTGTGTCTGTCTGTGTGTCTATCAGAGCCAATTTACTAGTGAATGGGTTATGAAGACACGCCTTCTCGCCCAGCTGGTGACTACAGACACAACACGCACCAGTGCGCCCTGCGAAGCCACCTCGGAGCTGTAGTAGTCGTCAGGTGAGGTGTTTATGAGCACGGTGAGCGCGGTTTGGTAGCCGCAAGAGGCCACGCGGCGCGGCGCCACCTGCTTGCCTATCTCGTTGGTCCTGTGCACAGATTAATTATAGCTTAACATTCGCAGCTGCGAAGAAAAAAACTCAATAGTAAACAGTGGTCTTTCATAGGGTCACCAGATAAAAATTTAGAATTTCCTAACAAAATTCCTGATTTCCGAAGAGTGATACCTACGTTACGATCTACGCTCCCTCGATTACGTATAAAATACCACGCGCGCAATTTCCGATCCTTGTATTATGGCGTCCAGTAGTAAGCATTCTTCTTAACAACATATCCGTTCTTGGCTGAATGCCCCCCAGGATTAGGAAGGGACCCCAATAGTGACGTGTTATGCAAAATTTGTAACAGTACATTCTTAGTTATTGATAAGGTTAGTGGATCTCATTTATTTATTTATTTTTCAATGTTTTTGATTAATTTAAGTAAATAAAAAGGTACCTTATAATAAAGTCTATCAATTCAAAAAAATCCTGACATTTTCGTGTTCCGTCCCCATTCCTGACAAAGGGCCAAAATTCCTGTCATGTCAGGAAAATTCCTGTCATCTGGTAACCCTAGTCTTTCACGTATTGCTGGACGCTCGACCATATTCGCGCCATCCAGGAAACAAACAAAAATAATTTCAAGTTACTTCGGCCACGTTCTTCATACTTACGCATGCAATGTGTTGAGAGAAACGTTGACCGCAAAGTAGTTGAACGCGCAGCACAAATTGAGCTGCGTGAACACCTGCTGGAAGATCATCTCGCAGCGGTACACGGTGTTCTTCCACATGCAGCGCTGTACCAACTGGCCACACGATGACACTGGTGACATCTGTGAACGCGCAGGGAAATATTAAACTTCTTCTTCTTGTTTCCATCCTGTTACCCCCCGCTGGGGTATAGGCTCGAAACATTTTCTTCCACTGACTACGGTCCTGGGCAGTTTGGGTAACCTCCTCTCACCCCATCCCCAATACGAGTACATCCAACTCTTGCTCCGCGGAACGGCGCCAAGTAAATTTAGGGCGACCATGTTTCCATTTTCCGTGAAATATTAAACATGGCCGCTAAAAGTCTTGTTCACCATCGCGCCATTTTCAATTGCTTTATCTGTGATGTGACTGATTGCGGCCCAATGAAATCGTTATTTAGTTTTAAAAACGCCTTTTGAAGCATTTTCGGTAGGTAATATAATTTTTAATCGGTTACGTGTAGCATTTAGCAGCCGATGATCCTGATGATATGACTAGTGAAGTAAAAGCACTGTCGGCGATATAAATTTTGTTATTCGACTCAATGAACATAATTGATATTTTGTACACAAATTAAATCACTTACACTTGCAAAAAGTGTTTCTGTTGTAATTTTATTGAGATCTAGCACATCTTGCAGCTTGCTTAACATATATTTTTGTGTGTCGTTGGCTTGAAACGAGGAATGGAGCAGAGGAGCCCAGCGAAGGTACTCGAACACATTATCCGCGGTGATGTTCGGAGGGAGAGTCCTGAAATATGTGCAAAACTAATATCGTCGGTGAAGGGTCGTGACTAACCTTACCAATATTCGTCGCCCATGACACCGTTAAATAATATATAACTGAACCGTCAGCAGAGGGAGACTTTCAAATCAATGTATTTTTTTACAATTATTCTTTTACCATTTATATGTTCAAGTGTTCTGATTCTCTGAATTAAGTCAGGGCCGTAGCCAAATTTGAATTTATTAAGGTGCAATACCTACATTATCAAAGTCGATGGTATTTCTCAATTTAGGGCATTGCCCCATAATGATAAATACGTAAAAACAAGGAGGAGCCAGCAATATTTAGAAATGGCTAAACTGGGAATGATCTGACTCTAATTTTATTATCTTTAAAGCGTTTAGAACAGCTCGTCCGCTTAAGTCGCTTAACTACTTCAGTGTATAGAAACGTAATCCACCGCCTTAACGCTTTATTGCCTAACTACAGATACCGACACATTTCCGGCGAACTCCTTTGCCGCTCTCCGAGAAATGGTATTCAAATCACAAATAGTGACAGCTGGAAATGGCACGTCCCAGACAGGACCGTGAGTGCTCTCGATTACCTGCAAAAGCAATATATCAAATATGTAAGCGATAAGACCGCCTGTTGTCTGCCACTATCCCTAATCAATTGTTTTTCTTTAAGCTGTATCTTTTACTGAGGTGTGCCAATAAAGAGTATTCTATCTATCTTCTATAATATATAATATAGTATCCTGTCTATTAACTTAGGGCACATTAATATCTTTGATTAATATATAGCACAGTAGGGTAAACATCCATCAGATCGATTGATCGCGTTTCTATGAGAGCTAGTACGCAATCGTACATCTAATAAACACCAAATGAAAATAAAAAACGTTTTCGGGATGACAGATGCTACGAAAAGTCACGTAACTATTTCCATACATTACTTAATATTTACGTTTATTTTGAAGTTTTCTATCAAACGATTCTCCTCTTGGCTAGGCCCATGGATTTTATTGATTACGATTTTTTTCTCTCGCACTATTACCACGCTTATCTCCGGTGGATGATAACCCTACGAACTAATGACCAAACGTATATGTCCGAACATTTAAGAATTCACGCACACACAAGCACGCGTATTTAATTCAGACTTAAAGAGTGTAAGCCTGATTAGAGCAACTTTTGCAGGGTGCGCATAGAGCGCGCAATCTCCATGAAACTATAGAATGCGCGTTTGCGGCGCATTTGCCAGATTTAGGGCCCATTTTCCGAACGCAGCTAATAATTATAATGTCCCCCGAATTGATAATTGCGGCAGTCTGTCACGGATTTTGCACCATTGTCGAATGTTAGTGTATGAAATCAAAATGGTGATTCGTATTTCTTTCTGTTCGCCGCTCTCTATATTTAAGCTAATTAAGTAAATCAATTATACCTACATTAATCTAGATAAGTTGCAACAAATTGAAATATTTAGGGTGTATTAATGTCCTGCCTTCCTTTTTCTTAAGATAACTTACAAACGTTCAATAATATAATAAATGAATTACCGTGACGATAGGATTCCGAGCGTACCAACGGTAGGCGGTGACGACGAAGTACGCCGCAACGCCGACGCTCAAAACCACCGCCAGCGCCCACAGGCTTCTACAGAACATCGCCTTAATGATCATCCTAATCGACTTGATGTCATGTCCGTCGAAACATTTTACCATCGGCAACTTGGGATTTCACAACAAAATACATATGTCATAGTAAAGTCGATGTCAATAGTAGATTATTAACCAAGGGATGAAATGGTGCCTTTCACCCTACTTAAACACTCTACTTTTCATTTCAAATACGAGGAAAGTAAATACATTGCAATTAAAAAACAAGGCTAAGTATAAACTTCACGAGAATTTCTTGAGGGTACTTTCAATTAACAATTTAGGTAAAAATATCGTTATTTACGAAATCGGGAGTTAGTTATCAAAATTATATAGCATAGCTTTTTCCTAGCGTTGTCCTGGCATATTGCCACGGCTCATGGGAGCCTGGGGTCCACTTTACAACTAATACCAAGATTTGGCGTAGGCACTAGTTTTTACGAAAGCGACTGCCATCTGACCTTCCAAGCCAGAGGGTAAAACTAGGCTTTGTTAGAATTAGTCCGGTTTCCACACGATGTTTTCCTTCACCGAAATGCGACTGGTAAATATGAAATGATATTTTGTACATAAGTTCCGAAAAACTCAATGGTACAAGCCGAGGTTTGAACCCGGGACCTCCGGATTGCAAGTCGCAAGCTCTTACCGCTAGGCCATCAGCGCTTCTGACCTACTTTCTGAGTATGAGAAATGAAAAACATTTTCATTTCGTCTTTCTTAGTCCATTTTACAAAGGTACCTCCTCTTTGCAGGTTTGTCTGCCACGTCTACATAACCAACTAGAAATAGTATATAAGTTGAGGGAATGGTCATATATCTGATAAATATATTTTATGCCATATGTGTAGGCATTTCTCTGTTATTATACTGTAGGTACAGCTCGCGGTTTAGCGATTTCGACTAACCTAGGGTTGCCAGATGGAGGTCGGAAATAATTTGCCTTTTGGATTCTTTTGGCATGAGGTATGACAACCGAAAACAGTTTTTAACAATATTATTTAGAAACAGTTAATATATTTAAAAAAAAAACATTCACGCCTCAGGCAAAGTATTGATAAGCTCTAATACATAATTAAAAGCAAGTAAACAACTTTCGGACTCTCGCTCATGAGCGATCTCTTCCAGTAGAGAAAGACTCTTGTCGAATGAAGGTCCCTATGATAGTTCCTTCAGGTTTTTGATTGGGCTTTATTTCATAAATTATCTGAAAAATATGTTTTTACCGTATTTTTATTCCTTAAATGTTACATTTCTCAAAATATTACTTAACATTTTACGTGAAAGCTTCTCCCTATAAAAATAAACTGTCATATTGATCATCATATAAGTATAAACATAGAGAAATAAGTAAGCATAGTGTGCTCACTCAGTATAAAAACCTACACGTATTTATAAGAAGTTCCGAGCTTTGTAAGAGATTATATCTTGGCTGTTGATTTCTTACATTATCATTTATGGCATTCCAAGCTGCTTTGGCTACATTTTCACCATTCATTATGCATTTGTAGATGCTTAGCCGCTGAGTGTTACTAATTTATTTCTTTTGTAACGTAGAATATTTTTTTGTAGAGGTTCTTTGAATTTGGGGTTTTCGAATTTGGCTTTTATTTTTATTTTATTTATTTATACAAGGAATTCCAACAGCTATAAAAAATACATTAAACTTTTTAGATAGTAGTACAGAGCCAATTACAGGAACTCGCAAATAACTGAAACTGTATATATAATAACAAAATACACACTAGATACAAAAGCACATGTGACACAAGATATTACAATATGAAATATATCAAGGTTGCAATTAATAAAAAAAGAGAGACCAAGAAATAGATATGAGCAATAAGCAAGAACACTTATAACTTATGAAATTACACTAAGATAAACAACTTATATTCGCATTTAGATGAACAACATGGACCGGGCTCAAATATACATTAAAGTTACAGATCACTTCAGATTTTATAGAATCCTTGCAATCTTCTTTAAGCATTCTTAACTTGACTAAGTTTTGTACGGGAAGCACATTACAAAATTAAAAAAGGTGGGGATAGCCTTCACTATTGTTTATTTGTTGTTGTTATTATTTATTTGTAAGTAAGAAAACTCATGTATGGAGTGAGCACTCTATGCTTACTTAATTCTCTATGGTGTAGTATGAGTAAAGAAATAACAAAGGATTGTCAAATATGTATACCTACTGATAAAAAAACTGAAACTAATTTATTATGAGAAAAACTTAGTAGTCTCAGTCAGTCCCGCCGAAACGCTTATAGATATTTTGTCAAAGTGCAAACCGAGAGAAAAAAATATCGTAAATAGGTACTTGCTTATTTTTTGTGGAAATTCTTTGGCCCGACAACCCTAGTTACCGACCCTGATTCGAGAACTCTATCAAGGCAGGACATCCGATCAAATTTAGTCACCTTAATTGCCGAGGCGGAGGGTATTAATTTAAAATTGCTTTAGTTATTTGTAACACTCTGGTAGTATGGATTTTTTAAGTTTTATTTCTTCAAAGGTTTGAAAGAATATAAATAATGTCAAATGGAATGTCCATAACTAACACTACACACGTACGACCTACGAGTAAGTAGGTAGGGATGCACACATTGTAAATTTAATATTTCAGTTTTTCATCAATATGTAAAACAAAAAATATAAACAAACCTTTCCGGCATATTAATATCCTCCATAACAATATACTTGTAGCCATGCAAATCTGTTCTGTTGCAAAACTCAACAAATTTACTAGCAAGGAATCCCCTTTTCGGTGGTTTTTCAAACCAATGGTTCTCGTTTACGGATCCTTTGGCTTTCAGTCCCGTGTTCCCGCCGCCGTAGCGCACCATGGTTAGATTTGTTTCTACAATTATAAAACAACTGAGTAACGTAAGAGATTATGCAGAGTCTATTAATATGGTATCCACTACTCAATAAAGAAGGTGTTCAACTAAAGTTGTGAACAAGTAAAACCCATGAATTTACTACAGACGGAATTATTGCAGCTCGCGTGCACGTCTATTGCGAGCTTAAAGTGACGAATGGTCGTGAAACGTCAACTATTGAACACACGAGCCAGTAATTATAAGCATAGATCACCAAATTAGATATGCAGGCTTCAAACAAATGTCGTTTAGTCCCTGGGCACACTAAAGCGTTCGACAACAATAAATTAGCTAGGCCATTTCCCGCTAACAGCCGACCTGACACGCGTACCAATTATGCAAAATTGTGAATTAGCCTGATTATTATGTATAAAATACGGATAATTGGTTATGACAGGATAGGTAACACCCTCTATAAATATGGTAATTAAGGTCTGCTGACATTTTATGTCCAAAATTGATTGCTTAAAAGAAGGGACAAGTCGAATATGTCTCAATATGTATATAGCCTATAGTGTCCCACAGCTGGGCAAATACCTTTTATTTTACCCAAATTAGTATGACTATAAAATTCGTCACAAAACTAAAGTACCTACCTAAGCTGGGACAATACAATTGGGTCACGTACTTTGACCGATCAAGGGTGGATCAATTAAACATTCATGGACACGCTATCGTATACTTTAACTAAATTCTAATCTGGGGATCACATAAATTATATATTAGGTGAATATAGATAGAGTGAAAGTTTAGATTGTACAATACAAACTTTAATAAGGTTTTGAACAATCAGTAGCGACTGATTGTTGCATTTGTAGTTCTTGATAATGCCCTCGATATGATAGGGTGTCCTTAGATATCTCGATATTACTTATAAGGGAACATACACAATTATAAAGGGTATATTAACCGTAGTCCCAATTGCTTTGTACCACAGTGGCTCCACGGGTATTTTTTTACCCGTTGTACCACCGTTCTAAACAGGGGTTTACGGTCTAATTTATTTTAACCATGGTCCCACCGCACTGTTTCTTATCAAAAAAACATTTTCTTCATAACTTAACGCGGGGCTCCTATTTCCGGCCGGTTTGCCCTTCGGGCATCTGAAGCTACCTAACAAACCTAACCTAGGTTATCTACCTATGCTTTTTCCTCAAAGTGTAATGTTGTCACGGACGTCACACTAAATCAATAGCTAGTCTAGTTAAGTTGTGAGGTTAAAATAAATTACCCGTAGACCCCTGTTCAAAACGGTGACACAAGGGGTAAAAAAAATACCCGTAGAAAAGGACCCACTGGGGTCTGGCCAATCCGAAGGAAAGTTTTTCAGAACTTATGTACGGAATGCCTATTGATATTTACCACTAGCTTTTCAACCCGCATTAGGCCAGCATAGTCCCTGTCGCATATGAGAGGAGGGCTACCCAGCAGAGGGACGTACGTATGTAGAAATAAGTAGTTGTATCATATATTTCACGTACGTACGTACGTTACTACACACGTAACTATCACTACGCTACTAACCATGGACGCTACTCATTTCTCTATATTTGCATAAAAGAGTCTCCATTTAGCAAGTCGCTTTTGGATATCTAAGAAATGAAAGACAAAACAAACTTCCTGGGCCATATTATCCCAAAACAAGTTAGCGTAAAAGTATCTAATAGGTAATAAAACACTCGTTTTACTAGTTGATTTATTGTCCTCTCCTACTCGTAGATAGGAAGATATCTGTACAACAGTCAGAGTTTATAGAGAACTTGTTAAATTTGCCAGCTAATTAGTTGGCTGAAGAACAACCAGCATTGATCGCAACGCAACGTTTAACCAGATAGCTGAACGTCCTGTATTCATTTAGTTAATTTGAACATTAATGAATTTGATGTACGGTTAGGTTAGTATTTTAGGTATTGTAAATTTATTAATTATTTATGTAATCACTTAGCTGAGTGAACCAGCCGTTTTCAAAAAGCTGACTATCAATACGCCAAGTTTTTAATCGTTGAGTGATTTTCTATAGGCCTAGGCGACTAATTGTTAGCAGGCTAACGTAACGAGATATCTGCAAGAAATACATTTCTAACACTAATGCAATGGATTAAGGTGAAGAAATGGATACATATTTATGAACTCGACTGTACTCTAGGTATCTGTCAACTTGCGAAGTTACCTTTTTTTTACGTGGAGTAATGCATTTAGGCATTCCGCCCAGCCGGGGAACTAGGACGGATATGTCGGACTCGTAGCCAAAGGGCCAAATACCGACTAAACCCTCCACGGTATGCCCGTCTCGCAGCAATGGTGGCGGTGACACGAACGCAGTAAGCATTCCACCGCGTACACCACCTGCTGCCGACAGCCGAGGCTGTCGTCTCCTTGGACTCGAAGGCCCTGGAGCCAAAGGTCCCCCTCTCAAAGGTAGTAGATATGCATGGCGACAGCACACACTGGTCTCTCATGACAACCTCTACGTCGGAAGGAGATGGAAAAATCCTGATTTTTTTAGAGAGGTGGTCATCCTCGTGGACAACACGCCTACGCCGGCCAGCAGTGGTAATTAACCCCCCGGCCGTCATCATAGGCCCTCTGCCTAGACAGTTACAGGGACCGCAGTTTTATACAGGGGCTGTAGCACGGTCGCATTTTTATCACTTGTCATTATGCCAGTCACTTTCGCAGTTACATATTGTGTGTGTATTAGTGATAAAAATGCGACCGTACTACAGCCGCAGGTCAGCGGCATTCCACGCAGTGCTCTCACGCGCCCAGCCCGAAGGCCTCATCCACGACCGCAGCCCCCTCCAGCACACACTCGGGTGAACTCTCCCTCATTGAGAGGACACCCTGTGCCGAACCCCATGACAGGACATTGACAGCACCGGTAAGCAATTACTTGAAAACCACGAGATAACTCACCGTTGCCCCCGGGCCGCACCCTCCAAGAGCCCTTCCCTTTCCCCCGGATCAACTGATTCCTGTCCGTAGCACCCCGCGAAGTTACGACCGTGCCGGGCGGCTCGCGGTAAGTTTTATCAAATCGTCCGTAGAGAGATTAACGATTGATATGTTTAGTATTATCAATGAGAATTTGGTACTATATAGTAACAAAGGAGTATTATACGTTAAGTTGCTACTCTGCCACTAATTCGCACTTACCGCTTTGCTTCCAGCTTTGTTATGCAAACGACGAAGAAATGGAACTAACATCCTGAAAGTCTATTCTCAGTCCACAATAACTTAGATCTTATCAAAACGAGAGTAAATCTCTCTAAGGTTATGCTTCATCCTAGACCGCATCGGCACTTACCATCAGGTGAGATGGTGGTCAAATGCTTACCTTTATCCAATAAATAAAATATTAGGGACGTATCACCACACTAACTGTGGAATGAGCTGCCTAATCCTGTTTTCCCAAGGGTGTAAGCAACTATAGATATAGTAGGTTAGAAACGGGTAGTACAGGTACCCACTACTTAAGACCATATGATCGTTCAATTTGCAAGTGAATAAAAATAAATATTATAGGACATTAGACAAATTGACTAAGTCCCACAGTAAGCTCAATAAGGCTTGTGTTGTGGGTACTTAGACAACGATATATAAATATTTATAAATACTTAAATACATAATAAACACCCATGGCTCATCACACAAATAAATGACCATACCAGGATTTGAACCCGGGACCATCGGCTTCATAGGCAGGGTTACTAACCCACTAGGCCAGACCGGTAAGTGAATATGTGTGTTAAGGCCCAATCTGTAACACACATGATGTAACACCCGGATTTGCTACGCCCATAGGCTACAGTGAACACTCTCCCTTACATAGATACTCTCAAAACGATCCGCCTTACATTCGTAAATCAACAACTGAATAATTCCTATGTAAGTATTGAAACTTTCAGCGATAGTCTACTACACTTAAGTATGAAGAGATACAGCCTGCATCAAAAGTAGCTGATCAAACAACGCTTCAAAAGTATCTAAAAATCATTCTGCAAAAAGTGATGGTTCTATATGTATATAGAACAATGAACACTAAAGTAAGTATATACTTTTGAACGTGAATTTTAAAGATGTATCTATATTTGGAAAAGTAATCCGCAAAATCAGATACATTTGGCGCGTTGTTTCATCCGCTACTATTGATGCTGACTGTAGGTACAATAAATTTATTTTATTACTTATTACAATTTTATCATACCCGTGGCACCATCTAGTGTTATTGTTTGGAAATTGCCTGGCGACAAATAATTTAGCTGAGCGCTGTTTTTAGTAGTACGGTGTTAGGATAGTTATACCTAGCTAGAAGGCTAACAAATTTCAAAGGTAGACCGCTAGAGGGCGGTTTCATAACTTAAATGAAAAATCTTATCCAGAATAATAATAATAAATAAATATTATAGGACATTATTACACATAAATAGGAAGGAATAGTAGTGTGTCACAAGGTATCAAAATGACATATATTTACGGCGAGGGCGTATATTAAAGTGTGGAGTGGAAATCAATTTGCTGATGTGATACTGCTTTACACACTACACCTATGAGAAAATTATTATGTTTGATCCCCCGTGGCAGGAACCAAAAGTCCGCTTTGATCCCTCACAGCAAGGAAGATATAGCCCTTATCAGAATAGGTGTTGTCAATATTATTTTTATCAACTCACTTCAATGGAAAAAACTTGGAAGTCGATTTTAACCAACTTTGAATAGGCTGAGCTGTTGAAAGAATCAGGAAATTGATAGTGGAAGTCTTTGATAGCTGGTAGCTAGTTTTGACAGTCGAAAACAGACAGTCCAAATTTTGTTGTATGACTCTTTGACTCACTTCGAGTATGGGCCTCAAAAAACAAGGTAATATTAAGAAAACTCAGTATTTACTTCAATACTTGTATTCAAATCCATGATTTTTAAAAATGGTAACAATAAAAAATCTACTTTTTTCATCCTACGGATAGCCAAAAGTCTTGAGCACAAAGTGTTGTATCACATATTTGGCACTTATAGGCCTATCTTAAAACGTCCCGTCCCTAATATCGGTCGACCATGTAAACGTAAACCGTAACCGATGAGATGGTTCCTAAGAACAGATCTTCGTATGTCTTATAGTTTCAGACTTCCCATACTGACCGATCTAAATGAGCCAACCTGTATAGGTGCATTAGTATGATGATGATGATGATTTTGTCACCATTGATAAAAAGTCGAACGTATTAAGCAGTACTAGTAAAACAATACAGCACTCCATAACCGATGTAGGATACTTATAGAAAACACTACACCAACTTCGAGAATAAAAACGCTTTAGGAATGTTATCCTAGGTCATAAAAATGGTTACTTATAATATTGGTCAAAAATCTAAGTTAAAAATGCATAACACAACAGAGTTTTCATGTACAGGTAGTAAGCAAGAAATACAAGGTATACACCGCTGAAAAAATGAATGGCCACTTTATGAGTATATTCCATTCATGTGTCCAGGCAATTTCACAACTCGGTGTACATATATTAAGTATAAATGCGAGGAATTGATAAATGTATACCAACAAGGAGATAATAAGAGTAAAAATAATAAAAATACCTATACACCGTGTTTTTTTTTTCGTTAATTTCATGGGTGCATTACACCGGTATTCTAATTAACTCCATTTCGGAGATAATAATTTGTTATATCTTATAAGGCCCGACGAGCGTGCACTTGCCTTAGGGCCTGTTTACATATTAATTAGTGTTTAGTACGATTTGCTACTAAACGTAAGGACTATGTCGGACGATCGATGTTCGAAATGACATATGTCACAATGGTTTGATTGAGTTAAATATAATGCCCGTGTTACAACAGCGCTATATATGCAACATTTAATTACTTTTTTATAATAAATAATAATAATAATAAAACATTATTTTTAAAGTTACAATTGCCATTTATGTTAAGTTGAAATATGTATTTCTCAGTAAGTGATTATTTGTAATCTTTTGAGAAATAAACATCTTAAACCATAAACCATCTAGTTTTCTTAAACGTACTTACTCGTCCCCCGAAGTTAACGGAATTCAAGAAAAAACACGGTGTATATCGATTCCATTACACTCAATTGACATTCACATTTTCAGTCTTAAATTTTCACGTGTTTATTTGCGTATTTTAACATCAACATGTTTAACAATCCAGCGACAATTTAATTAAATAAAAATAAAAATAATAAATAAATATTATAGGACATTATTACACAAATTGACTAAGTCCCACAGTAAGCTCAATAAGGCTTGTATTGAGGGTACTTAGACAACGATATATATAATATATAAATATTTATAAATACTTAAATACATAGAAAACACCCATGACTCAGGAACAAATATCCATGCTCATCACACGAATAAATGCCCTTACCAGGATTTGAACCCGGGACCATCAGCTTCGTAGGCAGGGTCACTACCCACTAGGCCAAACCGGTCGTCAAATTGCCATTAAACAATTTCGGATTCCACTACGCTAAAGTATCGGTAGTTTATGCATTACACTGTCGCTAGTGGAACTAGATGTTTAACCCCAGGTGCAAATGCCATACCGACAGATCTTATAATTTTAAACGTATTATATATTACTAGCTTTCCTATAAATCCTATTTTTTACATATACTTGGTTTAAATTGTTTCCTACTGCCGACATTTGCAGAATAATAAGCCTTTCCTAATTGTTGGTTGTCGACAAGGACAATCTCTAATTGCTAGACTTAAATCGACCGGGATATAACCGACCGACTGGAGTGGTTTACCTTACTTACAATAACAATAGATGTTGTAAAAATCGTAACCCTAACACAATTAATAATTTGGACATTCTGTAAATATGCCGTATCTAATAATCTTATCACATGAGGCGTTTTTATAAGACAGTATTTTTTTTACAAAATATAGTATATGAACTGCATATATACCACCTAATGTTTACATAAGTAATATAATATACTAACTAAAAATATTTGTCGTAGTTAGTCTCATAAATTTACGTTTTACTAAATTATTTCATATAATACCTAACCCATTTATTCATAAAACTTTACAAGCCTCAATTAGTTAATTTGTGTTTTATCCCTTTTTTATTTACAAATACTTAGTCAAAATGACAGATTGGGGCAAACAATTATTAGATAATTGTGTCTTGTACTGCGTTTATGAATAAACTGTCAGTTTTTTTCCTTGAAGACTAATATTATATTATTTAAGGATCATCTAAATGAAAATGCAACTAAACTAAACTTATTAAAATCAAATACGAGATTAGTTCCGAATCATAAACTCAATGCTGTTAACTTTTATGTAGGAGTTGAGAGTCGTTGTAACAACGATGTACATACTACAGCATCGAAACTGTAAGAGAGCTCTCGAATCTAGAAAAACAACGTTATGTCTAGATATTAAATGATTAGCGCTCATTTAAATTTAGAATTCTTATCTTCATACATACTACTTATATGTGTAATTTCTGTCCATCATAGTAAGTGCCTGGGAGACCAAGTTTGGCTCGGAAAACATAAAAACTCAAAAATGCGCATTTTACCAGAGCTAAAACCTAGCTAGATAAATTTTCGCCAGCGAAAGCCCCATCCATATAGCAAATTTCATCGAAATCGTTGGAGCCTTTTCCGAGAACCCCGAAAAAAAAAACATATATTCATATATATATATAAATTGCTCATTGGAAGTTATAAGATATGTAATGCACTCCATATTCAAATTCTTATACATTACAATATTTTTACCAATGCTTCGTCTTAATACATATGTATATTTCATGGCACGAAGTATATTGTTCATAATCCAACTAATACAAAGATTTTTCCTGCTTCTCAATCATAAATAAACAGTTTTATGGCTGTGTCCGCGACGGGTATGAATATAATGTTCTTAAACCCATTGAATAGAATAAGCATTTAGATAAAACTTGAGTAACGACCATTATATAACTGTACACGTAGTAGAACAAATGATCAAATGATAGAACAAACTTACTCCTTGATACAATATAATACAGCTGAAGGTCTGGAACTAAATTAATTTCATTTGATTACTCTTTATTTTCGGTACATCGTACCAAATTCATCACAGTTATGTTTTGAGAGGCGGTAATATGTAGTCTGATCCTGCGAGTATACTAGTAATAGGAGATAGCTTGATGAAGATGATGATACAAGTCTTAAACGGAATTCAAATTCTAAAGGTCATATTTACTAGTGATATATATATATTATGACTAGGTAACAAACACTTGTCTTCGGAGATTTCCCTTATAATTATCACTTAAACACTTTTACAATTCTATAAAACTTATACTGGCACAGACAAAGAATCACATCCTATTCAATATTTTGGCAAGAGAGTCTCTATTTGGCTCATGTCTTTAACGAAATGTGGCCACTCGTGCAGTATTTCGACGAGCTTCTTTCCAGGGCTCTCCCACCCCGTCAGTTGAGTGTGGGCGAACAGTTTGTAGTCTTTGGCGATTTTACCAGAAGCGACACCAAGGTCGATAAGTTTCTTGCAGGCATCGAGCTGTTTCTGCGGCGGGGCCTCCTGGGAGAAGGTGCCTATGAAGGCGATGCCGATACTATACTTGTTGTAGCCGAGCGTGTGGGCGCCCTGGTAGTCCCAGCCGCGGCCGTAGTAGGCGGAGCCGTCGCCGCCGACGAGGAAGTTATAGCCGATGTCGTACCACCCGCGCGACCCGATGTGGTACTCCTGCACCAGCCGCACGTTGTACACGCAGCTACTCTGAAACATCAACAAATATTACCTCATTCACCTGTACAAAAACTATAGTAATAGAAATATCTACATCTGAATAATTATGTTACTGAACTTTTAACTACTTAAATAACCAAATTAAAACAAAGTATTTTTTTTTGCTGGCCCTTGTACGAGTATATAGACGTGAAATCGTCCTATGCGTCCATATTAAGATATACATCCATGTTTAGGGTTCCGTACCCAAAGTGTCAAACGCGACCCTATTACTGAGACTCCGCTGTCCGTCCGTCCGTCTGTCACCAGGCTGTATCTCATGAACCGTGATAGTTAGCCAGTTGGAATTTCTACAGATTATGTATTTCTGTTGCCGCTATAACAACAAATACTAAAAACAGAATAAAATAAATATTTCTTTCCAATCTCGAGGTTCTCATCCAATCACCGAAGTTAAGCAACGTTGGGCGGGGTCAGTACTTGGATGGGTGACCGTTTTTTATAGATAATGGTACGGAACCCTTCCTGTGCGAGTCCGACTCGCACTTGGTCGGGGTATTTTTTTAGTTATCCCGGGTTTTACAATTTTTATTTGTCTAAAAGCAACGACTCTACAGACCACGCAGCGATCCTGTAATGTAATAATAATCATACTTTGTCGGTCCTAATAATAAGAATAATACTTATTTATAGATTCTTGGTTAACGCGTTTAATAAACAGCAAATTATTACAGTAAACAGCTATAGTTAACATATTTAAAGCGAAGTCGACACGTACGGTACGTGTATGTATAAAGAATTTCTCAAATTTCAAATCTATGGACGGCAAAGTCGACTTTGCCGGTTAAAATATAAAAAGTTCGCGACTTCAAAGTTGCGTACAAATTGCATCAGTTGTCGAATTCCGTTGATATGGCCATACGAAATGAAGTCATAGGTCCATTAAAGAGCCAACAGATGATCAGTACTTATTATTATAATCAGACCCCGTTATCAGTGGTGAAGAAACATTAAAAATACTAGGGCTGGCACTACATTAATATTTACACCTGTATTTTGATATATGTACCTAATATAAATATTTGATGAAAACAATATACCTACTTATTTCATTCATCAATTAATATTATAAAGAGGAAAGATTTGTTTGTTTGTTTACATTGAATAGGCTCCGAAACTACCGGACCGATTTGAAAAATTCTTTCACCGTTGGAAAGCTACACTATCCCCGGTGAACATAGGCTATAATATATTTAAAAAATAAATGTTGAATACCCGTGCGTAGCCGGGGCGGCCGCTAGTAGGTATATATAATGTGAGGCCAATTGCCTTAAAAAAAGTTTCATTTGGTTGTTGAACTCTATAATAATACTTAGGTACTAAATTGACATTTATTTGTCAAAATATGTCTGATGTCATATACTTACTTAATTTTATGTTCGTTAAAAATATGAACTTCCTGGATAATCGTGCTGAATTCTCTCAGTTTAAAATGGAGCTAATGGCAAAACTGGAAATAAACCGAATGCGACGCGGAAAAAATGGTTTGTAATTTTAGTAAAACTGTGCAATAGACAATATTTTTTCTCCAATAGTTATTGATAGTTTTTTTTGTGACAAAATTTAATTTTTTTATCCTACAGATGTAACTATGAGTGAAATATAATATGTAAAACTGTGAATCATCTTGAAACTCATTTTTTACCTATTTCCTGTATATTACATATGTGTATTTCTACATTTCGTGACATAGATACAGATTCGGTGACAGTGCAATAATAAACCAAAAATAATGCGTTTCATCTTAAATTGTTTTAAGCGACATTTATACCCGTGTGTCAAATGTACACGAATTAAATGAATATTGTGTGACAACCCTATGATTCTATTTCAATGAATTTTCACCACTGATAACGGGGTCTGATTATAATATTGATACCGCGACTATTTAGCTCTCTCTCTCTCTCTCTCTCTCTCTCTCTCTCTCTAATAGGTTAGGCGTATTTACGGCAGAAAAACACACTTCAATTTTTTAACAAAAGGAATGGCGGTAAAGCAAATTTAGCAAGTAGCTACTCCCAAACCTCGACAATAATTTCCAATTAATTTTGGCTGATCCAGCAGACCCAACTTCCTCTACAAAGAATAGGCAATGCCCGATTATGAGTAATAAATACCTGGTTGTAACAAAAGTTTGTAGCCGTGTGACTAATAATGACCCACGGAGCCGGCAACCGCAGCATATCCAGGTTCCCAGTTGCCGGCTGCGCCAACCACTCCATGCGCGACACGATCCTCAAATGATTAGGCGCTATCAGCAGATCTCCTGCTGGCGCGCCTGCTGGAACATTAAGTTTTAATATTGCAAAACAGCAATGCTACCGTGCTACCAATAAATCCAGGAATCACATTTGAAAACTCAAGCAATTGTTTATCGAATTTTCGATTAATAAGTTCTCTATTTAAACGATTTTTCTCACGCAATTACTGGCATAAATAGCATGCCCTGCCACCACCCTGCCACATTCAATTCAAAAGCATGAAAATACACTACCCGTTATCCTAAAATCATGGGAATGGTCTTATTCGATCGATAGGACTCTAAATCCCACCCGTCATCGCCACATACATACGGGAAGGAATCATTCCAATCTGTCCTAGTTCCACATTATCGTGGTGGACAGATGGTATTTTACCGTTATTTAAAATAAATTGAACCAAAATCTGAGTCAAAGTTTACCTACTGAGTTTGTGATATCTTTAAGTAGGTGTCAGAATTTTAAACAAACTTGCATAAACCTTAATAGTAAATAGATATATAGTATTTATACACCCTACACCATTTTTATAGGAGGAACCCATGCATGCGTTTTGTAACGTGTTTTGTAGGTACAAGCCTGGCAAGGTTACGTACTAATAACACACACAACTGAAAAGCAAAGTAACATACCTATTTACAATAGAGGCCAATTGTTATCAAAACGAATGGAGTAACCATATGATTCATACCTATCTCGCTGTCCGAGTACTAATCTCTTTTATACATGCATATTCAATTAATGTAGGTACTTTATTTTTTATTGGGTTTAAATGCCAAGGTTACAAATAAATGTGATATATTTCCATTTATAGTCTCATGTATGTAGGGGTCAACATCAATAGTAGAGTATGGAATCACGCACCAAAAGTATGTGCCCCCCTAATACTTTTCCCAATAGATTCAAAAGATTCAAAGAATTTATTTGCGCAGAATACACGTATATACATGCAGATCATATTGGTACAAAAAAAAAAAAACAAAGTTCCAGTGTATTCAGTCTGCGTGCAGACATGCAAAGATTATAGATGAGCACATTCTAATAGAGATATATCTCAACAGTTCGCGTTCAAAAGTACATATTTGCAACAGTTTCATTTTATTGTTCTACATAGTGTGCGTTTCTCTTATTTGCATTTTTTTTTTCAGTAAGGGCCTGTTTCACAATGTCCAATTAAAATATTGGATAGCTAATTATCAAATAAATTAACTGCCAGATAAAACTTCCTGCAAAAAGCTTATTTGAAGATTGTAAAACGCCAACGATGACTTTATTCGTCAGATAAATGGCAAGTAGCTTATTTAGACCTTTACCTGGATATTGTGAAACAGGCCCTAAATATGACAAATGCAAGTGACGCTGCGACGTAACTCAATAACAAAGCAAATTGTAGTATTTTTGATTAGATTGCATATCGAGCGAACCCTTTGTTCTCCGTCTACCTAAATCGGATTGTGCCTATGTAGCTCTCAAGTCTAAATCGCACATGAAATAAAACGTCAAGTTCCTAATTATCAACATGCCATTACAGCTTTTGAACTAAAGGATATTAAGACTAAATGGCTGTTAAGCTACATCGCATTACGACTAACACGCATTAGGACAATAGCGGTATTATGACTGACTTAGGTATGTGCTCGAAACAGGCAGTGCACTGTATAGAAGAACAACGAAATGACCTATCGCCCATGAAAATTGAAGTTTAGGCAAAACGTGAGTTCACTTAGAGAATCAGGCACGAGCTCAAAACAGGCGGTCCACTATATAGACAAACAGCGAAATGGCCAGCAAGCTAGATAGTCTTTATGCCTTTAAGGATTGAAGTTTAGGCATAACGCGACATAGGCACAATCCGTTTTAGGCAGACGGAGAACAAAGGGAGCGAACTATAATGTACTTATTAGTGTAACTACGAATCACAACATGGATAGACTTGGTGAGGCGTCCATAGAACTCAATTTCCATCGGCTTAGGAATTTTGAATCAACTTCAACTTGGTACTTCATTCTTTACAATATGGTCACGAGGAACCCGATAGATTTGAACTACGTATTTATGAGGCCAAAAGAAGGAAACAATATTAGGTGTAGGAATATGAGATTAGGTGAATTTCACGGAAAAAAGTGGTATGATAAGTAAAAACTGTTAAGATATTATAACTATGACTTTATTAAGTACTAATTGGTACGTTTATTTAAAAACTTAGTTTTTGCTTGTCACTTTTTGGTATCTGTCAATAAGGATATTTAGATTAAGGGCCTGTTTACAATGTCCAAGTAAAGTATTGGATAGGTAATTAACAAATAAATTAACTGCCAGATAAAACTTTTTTCAAAACTTGGCACTTTATCTACCAGTTCAAATAAGCTTTATATTTGAAGATTGTGAAACGCCAACGATGACTTTATTCGTTAGATGACTGGCAAGTAGCTCATTCAGTACTTTACTTGGACATTGTGAAATAGGCCCTAAGAGTAGGCCCGATAGTGGCAACATCGTTACATCGCCATCAAAAAGGCGTTTTGCTCTGAAACTAGGTGAATTACAGAACAGTTTATAGGACATTTTAGTCTTTAAAAATGATCAGGAATACACTGTTGAAATTTCGGGTTCCTCGTGAGCATGTTGTATGTCGTATATCTATCTCATAATAAGAAAAGTATGATGGTTAATATGACGCCCTGCCACTGTACACTACAACAGCTAGCACTAATAATGACTCTAAAGGTTGCCATTACATATTACTGAATAGACAGTTAGCCCTTTGAGTAAACTTTACTCACAGGGCTAACTTAGGGCTAATTGCGTGGATCAACTATTTCTTGCCCTTTGGCTAACCCTAAGGTAAAACAGTAGGTATGGTTCATACCTCCCATCCAGAACAAGTAAGATACTTCCGAAATAGCGAGCGACGTCACTGCCATCAATCTGAAGTGGAGGCCATGATAACTTTTTAGTGGACTTGGATTCGTATATACACCGCGTTTTTTCACCTTATTGCAATGGATTAAGGTAAAGAAATGTATACATATTTATGAACTCGACTGTACCACATTATATTAACACGCTGGATAGATGATCCATAATGAAAAGGGCTTATAAGTACCACAAACATTTTAAAACCAGTGTTTAAACTGTGACGAGGGAGAATGTAACCATTTAATTGACCACCAAGTGACGAAAACTAATTGATTCACCCAATTGTAGCAACCCACCCTTAGCTTGAATTTTGTTAAACCATAATCAAATTACCTATATCTTTTGGTTTCTTTTTAGCAGTCCCATTCACTGCATGCCACTTTAGGAAGCTAAACGAAAACCGCAATTTCATGGTTAGTAGACAGTAGGTTACCCACGCCGAAATGAGTGATGTCATAACAATCGCAACCAGTCTAAGTTCTGATGAGTATTCATGACATGAGCCCGACACCAGTTTGCCTGAAATAAATGTAAGTTTCACCAACAAGCTAAATAAACATATACCTTGAGTGAGTAAGGATGTTGGAAAACATAAAGTCTGAACGGAAAGAGACGAGACATAGAATGTATCGGTTTCCTTATATTCCACAACTTTTCTCTTTCAGCCCGGACTCCAAGTGTTAACACAAAAATTTTTAGCATATAGAGTTAAATTGTGTCACATTCAAGCAGTAAATAAGTATACATACATTTCAAAATGGAAAAATATTATATTCTGAGCTTTATCTATTAGGCATTTTAAAAAAAACAGAGAAAGTTATATATTTCGTTTCTTTTACAACTTTAAATATTGTATTGTATTTTGTTTATTTGTTATTTTCAGTTACAATTCAGAAAAAAAGATACTTTGTAAATAAACATCAATGAAACTTTAACGATAATAATTGACAGGCTTTGAGAAGCCAAATATATGTATGTACCTAGCAAATAATTAATTAACTATTACACAAACTCCCATAAACCACTCGTCTAAATTAACTACATTTGTCAGAAGGTAACTTTAATCATTGTGGTGACTGTAATGTTCTTTTTGATTTTATAAAGCTATATTAGGCTAGGTTCACTCGTAATTTTTTCCCGTACACGCGATTTGGTCGAATATCGTAGTGACAGCAAAATTTGTATGACAAATTTCAAAAACGTTCATACGGCATCTATGCGGGAAAGACGTCTAGCCTTATTTTGGTTATGAATTAATGAAAAAAATCTGAATTACTGAATAAATAAATATTATAAGACAATTTTTCACAGATCGACCTAGTGCCACAGTAAGCTCAATAAGACTTGTGTTGTGGGTACTAGACGACATAATTTAAAGTTATACATAAATACTTATATACACAGAAAACACCCATAACTCGGGAACAAATATTTGTGACCTCCCCGGACCTCTTGCTTCGTAGGCAGGGTCACTGCCGACTAGGCTAGAGGGCTGTCAAAATCTAATGAGTTTCTATATATAACCAAGTCTTAATAAGCCCTGAATTTCATCCGGACGGTTACTTGATTGTTTTTGGTAGATATCCCATTACTTACAAAAACCATGAAATGTGCGTACTTTGCTCCAACATTAAAATTTAATTTAAATATAAGTAAAAGTTATATATGCTGATTTAAAGTAGAGCATCACTACTATCATTTTGTAACACTTAAATGAGTTTGTGATAATAGTTTACTTATATAAAAACGTTGCAGCACTATCACCCAGTGGGGAGCAAAGTAAGCACATTTTATTGAACAAGGCAACAAGGCCAGCATGCGTTAAACAAATGTTAAACATATATTTACATCCTTCCATCCAATACCCTCCTTGATAGATTATTTCTTATGTTGTTGTAATAGTACATAACTAGGACACGCGGCTGGCAACCCCGTTGCTCGCCGAGATTTGTATACTGCTTTTCTCAAACTTGCAATGAAATAAAAAAAGTGTAGTTAATTTGTTTTGTGGCGATCTACTCGACTTGCCCCTACACTAGCGGACTACCTAAGTCTGCGCACCTGCATGATGCGCCACCACCATTGCTCATCAACAAATATCGCAACAGATCTAGGTTTACACCACTTAAAACAAATTACGAATCTACTACTACTTTTGGCTACTTTAGTTTTTCTATTAGCCATTATACAGTTTAGTGTTTAACACCTTGGGTACAGTGATGGCAGTCATCTTCTTACAATTGACAATCTCAAACCGCAAATTAGGTTGAGACAAAGAGAATTAAGAAGACCAAGAGTGCTCACTGCATACAACGGTTTTGTTACCAAAAATACTATTATTTTCATAATCTTATGCCGTCATAGCCGTTGTATGGAGTGAGCACTCTTGGTCTTCTTAATTCTCTTTGGTTGAGATTATTGCAAATTTCATTTCACTACAAGTTTGAGAAAAGTTCTTGACACTGTATGTTTTAAATACATAATAGTCTGACCATGCCAAGGTTTCCTGCTAAATTCTACATACAATATGGCACTTCTGTGGGAAACATATGGATGCATTGTTACCAAGTCAGCATGGTCAGAGTATTTTATAATTTATGTTAGAAATAATGAGAAAGTGTTTTTATAAAATGTGTATGATAATTATTCATAGAAAAACTTACTTGAGTGCTCATCAAAAGGTCCATCTGACCCTTTAGGTATGCCAAACACAATGGCACAACTGATTAGTACAACTAAGGCAGTTACAGCTATTGTAAGTTTGTGCCATGTCTTGAGAACAAATTTATCAGAATCTGCAATGCAAATAAATAATGTTCTTGATTTTTACGAACTATTGTATGTATGAAATATTTAAAGAAAATTATTGTATTCACCTCTAAATAGTTTATATTACATATATTTTGTTTACAAGACAGAGACTTTACTGAGCATTGAATACACTGAGCAAGCACAAGTGCTTTTTAAGCCATACCTAACCTAAAGTCTTGGAGTTCACTTTAACAACATAATCCTAGGGATTGGCACAGGTGCCAGTTTTTGCATATCTTACTACTACTAATTCAAAGGGGAAACAGGTCTTATTGGTATTAGTCCAGTTTCCTCACAATATTTTCCATCAACAATAAGTGACCTATTTAAGGTGCAGGGTAGGGCAAGGCATTCTCCATACAAACCTTGTGCAAGTTTTATTTTTTTTGCTTGCATATATTGGTTATACGCAGAACTTGATGTATAATTTTTCTTTATTAAAAAACAATAAAAATACAAAACAAAATAATTAAAAAAAATAATACATCAAGACCTAGCTAACAGAAAAATAAGCATATTTACCAAAAATAATAACTGCAGCGCAAACTCAAACGAAGAAAAACGCGCACAAAATTTGTATGGAAAGAGCTTGCCCTACCCTTCGCCTTAACTCTAATGATAGTTTCTACATAACTTCCAAGAAACTCATTGATCGAACCCAGTTTGAATCCAAATTTTTTAAGTTCAGTAAAAACATTGAAAACTATGCAAATTATAAACAAAATAATATAAAGTCTTACCATTATCAATATCAGGATCTTTCCTGTTTTTATTTGGTGGTGGAACATTATCATCGTCGGTTTTATCGTACGAGATATTTTCAATGCCAGATTTATGATGAATAATTTGCTTTATGACAACGGGACCTTGGAAATACGTGTTATTTCCAAACTGAACGTTGTCGGAGTTGCTTACGGTAACGGAGCCGAAGACAGGCGGCACGTTGGGCTTAGCGACGGCAGTGACCGCATTTGACGCCATGTGTTTTGGGCCATCTTCACTGTCCGAAGTATCTTCGAATATTTCCAGACCATTGATCTCTCCCACAACACTTACGTCGAGGTTTTTATTTTCATCGCAAAAGTTTACTGTATCATTGGTAATAGCCATCATGCAATATTTAAGTATTGATGGCCAATCATTGATGAATTATTAACCCAATCCTTAAAAAATACTTCTTAACGAACAACAGTTAAAATGTCCAATTTCTGATAAGTATACATTGTTTTGCTTAATGAAGACATCTTGTTTGACAACATACCTACTCGATAATTAAAATGTTCTAAAAGGTAATTAATGTATAATTCATAATTGTCTATAATAAAATTATATACATTGTAATAAAATCATACGAAAAATATAATTCCCTTGAAAGAAATTACTTGACTTCTTAATATACCTATTTCAATCAACTTTTCGTGTTATGGCTCCACCAATTTGTTTGTTAAACTTTTTCCTGACACTCCTCAGTTCCTCACCCGGTCTTCTATTGTCACTTACTTTTTTTTTAAGTTAGGTATTCGTTCTGAATCTGAATGGATGTCACTTTCGGAATCGTTTATGATGATCATATGATCAATTTCTAATATTGTAAATGATGTGCTGATAATCGGTGAAACGGAAAAAAATATATTTCTCGGGCCCGAAATTGGGTCTATCAAAGAGCATAATTATAATCACTATATATATATATATATCAAGCCTGGGGGCCTACCGCGGAAACCGAAATTCGTCAATTGCGGGCATTTTTCTCTGTCACTCTAAATACATGTTAGTGAGAGTAAAACAGAAAGATCCCCGCAATTTGCCAATCTTGGTTTTCGCGGTAGACCCCAGAGGGCTTACCGCGAACCACGTTCGACATGTTGCCTCTCTGTCGCACTTGTAAATTCATACTTAGGTGTAACAGAGAGGTAACAAGACGAACGTGTTTCGCGTTAGGCCCTCTGATAACTTTTTGACAGTGCGAGCCTCATGGTTACGTCTTGGCAACATTTTACATAAATATGTTTAAATTAAATGGGGTGTAGTTAGTGATTCATTGATTATATGTTCTTTGGTTAGAGGTAGGGTTGCAAAAAAACGGTTTTTGTTCTGTCTTGAAAAAAAACCTGAAATCATCCGTGAAAAAGAAGTCTTTTTTCTAGAATATGTTTTTTTTTTCAAAAGTACGATATATCAAAATTTGCAAGGCAGTTAATACTTTTACACGGTTGTTTTAGACTTTATGTTAACTATTAAACTAATTAAATTAAAAATAATAATTTCTGGTTTTATAAAACTAACATTAATGAAATCTGTAGTGGTAGTTATAGCCATTTACTGTTGGAAACACCACCGCCTTTCCTCTCCACGTCGGGATTACCCAATAAATATTTGTATACTGAATGTTTATCGAATTAAAATGTACGTTATTGCTATTGCAACAGAGCCTAGTTTCTTTTGTAAGTTATACTTATTCTGATACTGATCGAATTAGTGTTGATAGTGCTGCTGTTAGTTCTAGTGAATGTAGTGAATAAGTTCAAAGATTTTTTTTACATTTGCTGAGAATAGATTAGTTTTAGTTACATAACATATACTTACTTTAATGTATTTAGTTTTAAGTTGCTTATATAAATTAATCACGAAAAACCGTTATCATCGTATTATTTATTCATCTGAAAAAAAACCTTATTTAGAATAAAAAACAATGGTGCCAGGTTTTTTTTCATGTTTTTTTCATAAATTTGAAAAACATTTTGTTTTTTTTTTTCTATTTGCAACCCTAGTTATTATAAATTATAAAATGAATGCAAAGGTCTATATAGGTACCTCAATATACCTTTGCATTCATTTTATAATTTATAATTATATATTGTTTATTACTTATTCATAACATGAAATTTATTCACACCCTGAGCTGCGTTACCCCGCTGAACTGCCAGACTGATGCGTTGAGCGAGGTAACTGCCAGCTCTCCGGTCCCCAGTTGCGTCCCTGAGTCTCTTTGAAAGGTCTTTAAAGAGACTCAGAGCGCCAGGACCCCACGGACCCAGGGTCTCGACGCCGAACGGAACAAAACTGTATTCGGCACCACGACCGCGGTATTTCCCCACCTTTGCGTTTTTACTTTTACTAAATGACCATACAAGTTTTTCTAGACTCTGAATTTCTTAAAAAACTCCGCTCACGTGGAAATGTCTTAGTCTGAGAACGTGCCCATGTTTGACACTGACAGCTGATGTTTATGACGTTATATTGATGGCGTTGAGTTGATCCAAGTGATTATATGCTCTTTGAGTTGATCGTTGATTTGGTTGATTTGCTTTGCTTGACGTGTTGTGTTGAGATGTGAACCACAGCTTTTTCATTGATTAATAATACCGGGTAGGGTAGAGAAAACTATTTCAGAAGCGAAAATTGTCTGTTTTGATACATAATTCTTAAACATTGTAGATAAAATATAATCAACAATGTCTAACTTTGGAAATGAAGGAGAAATTTTATTAAGGGAGAAGTATGTTTCCTCATCAAAAGAGAGGCTTTACATCAAGCCACCTGGTTTGTAATATTTGTTACTAAAACATTTGTAAACAAACAAATTCAGAAAAGATGTCTCAAATGTATGGTTTTGTAAGTTTAATTTAGGTAACGAAATGATAGGTATTTATGAACTATTGTTATACTTTCAGAGCAGCACAACATTGTTATATTAGAAGAGAGGCGGTTCAGTGATATAACTAGCTGGTTTACCCAAATATTTCTACCTCAGGGCTATCCAGACAGTGTTAGCAAAGATTACTTACCATACCAAGTGTGGGACACAGCGCAAGCTTTCTGCAGTACAATTTCAGGTGACATACTGGTTTCTTCATTTTCGTTTTCTAATTTATTCGCTGTCCCAAGTTATATAAGTAGTAGTGCTTATTATATGGGCCTATAGAGTGGGGACTTTCCAAAAATATCTAAATTATCCCATCCTCTGGTAAACTTCTGCAGAGGGAATGTCTATTTGAAGTTTAATAATCTGACATAAAGTTAAAATTTCAACAATACTAAAACAATGAAGGGTGAAGGGATTGGGTATTTTCTACTTCATGTGTCAATGTAGTATGACAGTTCCCCCAAGTCGCTTTTGAATAGGCTTAATATCAAAAGTGTTTGAAGAAACATCTACAAATATTTTACATGGCAGCTGGTCCATATATAATTGAACTCTGATATTGATCATAATTGAATGCACAAGGTATAGAACAAATAATGAAAATGAGTTTTACTTTGCAGGAATTCTTGCAACTCAGGAGGTACTTCGAGGAGTGGGGGTGGGAGATACTAATGCCACCCCTCTTGCAGCTACTATTACTTGGGTCCTGAAGGATGGTTGTGGACACATTGGGAGAATATTATTCGCTTTTAGTCACGGGTAATTAAAAAGTGTTATTTGGTACCGAGTTATTTTTAATATGGTGGGTCTGGGTGCCATATTTAGACTACTTTTAGGGTATCCAGAGAAGCACTTTCAATTTAGTATATTCCAAATGCATGTGAGATGGTACCTAAATCTATTATGTTGTTTGTAAGTCTTCTATGTCCAAATTGAGCTAAAATATTCCCCAACATGACTGTGACACCACAAACCAAATTTTCCACATTATCAAGTAATGCGCGCTTCACTTCTGCTTAGTGACCTGAAGAAAAACTTAAGTGAGAACATGTGCGCCTCCACACAACACAAACAATGGATGCTGTCAAATTTCGGCACTAATATTACCACTTGGAAAACTTTTATAGCTAATTTAAAACTCCTTTTTTGTTGCTTAAATAAATTGCAAGTATTTATTGGGAATAAATTGAGTCTGATTTTCCTGCAATGCCCCATTATAATTTTACCACTGTTTCAATTATTGAGTACAGTCATTTTCTTCTGGCATTAGCCGGGTCCACACTAAGTGAGCATTTAGCAGAAATTTCCTCACGCACAAAACGGCCAGTGTAGACGTGCCTCGGCCGAGGCGGGGCGCGCAGGCGAGGAAAACCTCCGCTATTGAGATTTGATTTGCTAATATGGGAAGAATGCTTTATTGCATTAGAATTATTGGCTTAGAATGTTTCATAAGTTTTGCATAATTTAATCACTACTTTTATCTTTTTATGCAGAACTTTCCTAGATGCATACAGTAAAAAATGGAGACTTTATGCTGACACTCTTAATGATGCAGCAATGTGCATCGAAATAGCTTTACCGATGTTCCGGAACTACACTACATTTGCATTATGTGTCAGTACCGTCATGAAGGCTATTGTGGGTGTTGCAGGTATGATCTTAATTTTATTAATAACTAACCCGAATGCCATGGAACGCATGTTCCAAACATCCACGCTCGACTCGACACTGACGCTAATCACCATACGTTGGTTAAAACAAATATATGGCAGTCGGCATCACCATCCAAACTTGCATTTTATGGCCGAGGCGTAAGGAATGTCAAAGTTCACCTAACTACATGCATTGCAGTCAAATATAGTAGACCAAGGATTAGAACATATTAGTGGTTGTAGTATTAGCAGATTCAAAGCGGTAAACGATATAAAATAATGAAGGTTGAATCGTTCTTACTTATCTAATCAAAATGAAAAGAGAAATAGAAATGATTAAATTTTGCTAAACAATTTTGAATAAAGGACATTGGATAGATACATTTACATTAAGAATTTTGGATAAATACATTTACATTATACCACTGACTGGTCTGTTCATTATACACTGCTCACGAATGAGGCAAACTGAAAGCATGCAACAAGACTTATAATCATAATAACTGGCCATTAGTAGGCACACAGAACATTCATGGCCTTACGCCTTTGCAAAAATACTTTTGGATTGTCATTTACTTGTAACGGTTGATGCTGGTAGCTGGTTTCGGCTCTACATGGCTATACTTAATTAAATTTAGCTGCTATGTTAGTCTGAACCAAAAGTTCATTTTTGAGGTAATTTTTGTATACATGTATTTAAGGTGGTGCTACTCGAGTAGCGATGACCCAACACCACGCAATAAGAGGCAATATGGCTGACGTATCGGCGAAGGATTCTGCTCAAGAAACTGCGGTTAATCTCATTGCTTCACTCACAGCACTGCTAATTATTACGTTATTTGGGTATTGTCGTTGATACTTTTTTAATAACGATGTTATTGTTTTTCATATCTAAAGTAGCTACTTAGCTTATTTATAGGCGCTGTAAACTTGCTTAACATTGCTTATTATACTACTACTCTAAAACTATGGTCGTCTATATACTATAGGTAAACTAATTCTTGCAGCTTTAGCTTCATATATATGTATATACAAATTTGCAACTAATAATAATGTAATCCTATGTTGGCCATCAATTATGTTATTACTATTCTGTCTTATTTCAGAAATTCTATTATAATATTTATATTGATGATTATACTTCATATTACGTTCAACTATTTTGCTGTACGAGCTGTTTGTTTAAAAACATTGAATGAACCAAGATTCCTACAAGTAATCGAAACATATTTGAAGAAAGAAGTTTTGGCTACTCCATGCGAAATAAATCAGAATGAACCAATCATATTTTATCAATTAGGACCAAATCTATTAGGTAAATAATAGTTGTGCATGTTATTTTCTTTTTTGGACACTAGTTTAGAAACAGCTCGTTTTAGTTACTTTTTACTTCAGTACTCCATATAACTGTAAGTCATTCTTAAAAGACATTTTCGTAAAATTCCATAGTAGAAAGCTCATAATATAAAACTAACAAAAATTTTACAGACTTGAAGATAGCCGGATTTCAGATAAAATTAGGAGGTTCAGTAAAGTCCTTTCTACAGCGTAATCCCAAGGCAGCGTGTTTGAAGGTTCTGAGCGAGATCTACGAGCGTCGCGAGTACATGCTGCTCCCGGACGTGGCGAGCCGCCAACTGTTAGTGGTGGTGAAGGATATGGCCGCGCCGGACGACGTCTTGTGTGCATACTTCCACGCCGTGCTGCTGTCTATCGTGACGTGCGCTATCAACGACCACCATTTGGTGAGCGTTTACTTTTGCGAAGTTTAGTATGCTATATTTTGCAAACTGTTAAGAAGTGTTTAACAAGTCTAAGGACTTCTCTAAAATTATTTCTAGTCCAGTGGACTAGGAATTATTAGTAGTAGCAATAAACTCTTTATTGTACATAAATACATATTAAAAGTAACATACAATGAGAAAGCTATGTTTTGCGGTGTTTACACCGACTGTGTAAAAAAGTGGTCTTCGGGATATTTAAATTAATACTAAACTGACATTTTTGTTTTAATAAGGGATTGCCCATTTACTTTTACTGAGTTCACGTCGCAATAAATAATTTGTTTTTTAGCCAATATATCAAAGCACAGGCTATCCCCGGCCTTTCGCCCTGGTGTGTCAAGCGGTGCAAGCGGCCGAGTGGAGCCGCGTGGCCGCGCCCGGCGCCGCCGCTGGCCGCTTCTCGTACGGGCCGTCGGCGGAGCTGGCGCGCTACGTCGACAAGATCGTCAACAAGGAGTGGCATCGGATGAGGGCTGGTATGAGGCAGACAGGTAATCAATAATAATAGACCTATATTAATGTATCAAAGCAGCATTTTTCGCTGCTGCGCCAAGCTGACCACCGTGCTGACGTGCGAGTGCGATCTAAAGGCGGTGTACGGGCTATTGGAACCTATGCACGTAGATACATTGTAAATGTATAATTGTTGGTGCAATAAAGAATATTTACTTACTTACATTCGGCAAAATCTCTACTAGTAGAAACTGTTATTTATTACACAAAATTAACTTCTTAGTCTTGCCACTACGTCTAAGTAATATTAAAACTTCTTTGGTATCAACCCTACTAGCCATAGCGAGGAGCGCTAGGTGGGTTCTATAGTGACTGATGACTTGTCTGGCATCAGAGCAAAGTTACATACAGTAAATCGTAATAGAAACGTAATATTTATCTATAAATAAAGTTCTAGGTATAATTATATATACTGTTATGTACTATCATGCTAAAGATATATTATAATTTTGTTATGTCGCTTTATGATGCATTTGGCTTTGGCTTCGATTATTTGAATCATAACAATAATAAGACGTTACCATTTAACAGAGCACACACCATTTTCAGGTTGGGACTTGAGTAAACACTTGCTAATGGTGGACGAATGGCGTATATGTAACCAAGCCAACGCCACAGAAGAACCACCCTCGAATAAATTTCATTTAAATGAAGAAATCGGTAAGCCGGGCAACAAATTAGCATTTGGCGACTTACTGGGCGAAACCATGGATATCGACAATAGAGAATTCACGGTTGAACCCAATGGGAAGTTCGAGAATCAGCCGAGTGGAATGACATTTAGAAGACAATCTGATGCGAAAGTACTGAACGCGACCGAAGCGATACCCGACGTGATTGATCTCGACAAGCAATGACTGGTAGAAGTCGACGTGGATGTTATTAAGCTGCGTCCGCTGCTACCTGTTAAAAGCAAGCTTTAGGACTGAATCACTTGAATCACCGAACGCATCAAACAGTAGATCTACGACAGATATCCTCTTTGAGTTACAAGAAAGATCCTCTGTTGAGTTGTCACGTATAGCATTCGGTCAAAGAGTTTGTTTTCGATAGGAATAAGTATTCTTGGAAGCACAGATGGAGGGTTGCAGCAGTCTTAACCGTAATCGGAGCATACCTATAGACTTTCAATTCGCAATGTTTGAGTTTGATAACAGGACTACCACAGGCAAATGAACTATTAGATGTGAGTCAGTATGATAAGCCTTAACTAATTGATGCCGATAACGATTATCGACATTTTGCGTTACTTACTTTCACAATTATTAGGACTTCTCTTTTTTCGGAAGGCGATAATTCACTCATAAGCTCAGTTCTCTATACAAACGTAGTTACACTCTCATTAACAACTAGCTAGATTGCTCTGAAACTTGGTACTTACAATACGATAAGGTATACCTTCTATGTCTATAGTTTCAGATCCCATAGTTAAAATACGGTTAATTTAAAAGCCTTCGTTAGTTGTATAAGTTGGAGCTATAAGTATACCTCATGTCACAGACATATGTCTAAAGTTTCATTACGATCCAACATGTAGTTTTAAAATGAGAACGAAACTTCGTTTGTATGGGAAGATAAAATTCGGCCGAGCTTGCCGAGGACTACTAAAAATACTTCCTAATTCCAATACATTCCATACTCTGTATTTTATAGCTAAAAAAATAACCTAATAATAATAATAAATAATAATAAATTCTTTATTAGGCAGGCAAGAAACCCAAAAAAAAAATTACAATGCACATAATATAAGGTGTAAATAAAACATAAAATACAGTAAAGAATAAAAATAAAACAATAATAATGCTTATAACCTAAAACAATGAAATAAAACATTTACAAAACTTATGCACTAAATATGGCCGTTCTCGGACCGGTGCAGTTTTCGCCAATGTTTGTTAAATTCGTCACTGTAGTCTTTAGCTAAGTAACAACTAATCATCTTTTTGTTCCGAAAGGCTAGGGTTCCTATGATATCTATTATTGCGATACAATAATATGTAAACGATACTATAATTCAGGTCATAGCTACTCAGATTTAATTTTGGAGGAAAAAAGTTACCATTAAATTTGAGGTTAAAAAAATTCTAATTAAAAAAAAGGGGTTTAAACTTGTGAAAGTGGTCTGTTGTAGTTTTATATACAAGTGATTCAGGAGATATGAGCAGGATCAAGGCTGCGCATTCGCAATATATGATATAAGTAGGTATCTAAATTAAAAATTGAGGTTTTGTATTTTTGTACATGATTAAATTATTGTGTATATGTACTTATACAATCACAACGTTCCTTTGCATAGGTATTTCATTGTTTTTCACCACACCAGCTGCTAAAGGCCCTCTTGATTGTTCAAAAACTGATGAGAAAGTTGCATTTTATCCATGTGTGAGGCAAAGTAATGTAATGTAAATTTTGATTGGTTTCCTCGTGTTTCCATGTTGATTTTGAATGATAAATATTTGATATCTTACAGCTAATATTTACTTAGGGCTGGTGTAGTGAAAAAAAATTGTGTTTCACTCGGGAGCAAAATTTGATTAACCCTCGTGCCTTGAAACCCTCGCAATGCTCAAGATTCCATTTTCGAACCACTCGCTACTCTCGTGGTTCAATTTTGGATTCTTTCGCTTGCTCGAATATCAATATTGGCACGAATGGTTAAACAACAACTTTCACCCCTTGTAAAACCAATAACTATTTATAGGGAATGTATATAATAATTAAACAGACTGACTGAGTAACAACCTAATTAATTATAAGTAAATTGTCGATTGTATTTATCTGTTGAATACTGTTTCATATAATGTAGGTTGACGAAATTTCTTATAATTAATATGTATAAAAAAAGCCGATTATAGGCTGAAAAAGTGAAGAGGAAAGCGAACGACCGCTTCTCCATACAAACGTAGTCCTCATTTTCCTCTCTAGATATTAACATTACGGAAAATATTTTTACACAATTTGATGTATACCTTCATTTGTATTTCGATTTTTTTTAATATAAGAGTAAGCTCCTTTTTAAAACCGGACAAGTGCGTGTCGGACTCGCCCACCGAGGGTTCCTTACAAAATTAACTTTTTTTATTTATTTACTAACTTAAATAATATTTTTCCCTATACTTGTAGTGTAAAATGACATTACTTGCCAAATTTCATAGTTCAAGGTCAACGGGAAGTACCGTATGAATTTGATTCCCTTGAGAGTGTCGAAATATACGTTTTTTGCGGCATAATCGGCCGTTTCTTTTTTTACGTTAACTTAGAAGATTGATTTTTTCTCTCTAGGGTCTGCGTTATGCGTTCCCGAGATTGAAGGGTCTTGACAGACGGTCACACAACAAAGTGATCCTATAAGGGTTCCGTTTTTCTCTTTTGAGGTAAGGAACCCCTAAAACTTGTATGGAATTTGTTTTTCACGCCTAATCAAATCTTATAAAATCAAAAACCGAAAATGTCAAATGAAGGGAAAGGGAATACAATATACAAAAACATGTTTTACATTATGTCAATATTCAGAGAGGAAAATGGGGACTAAGTTTCGTTTGTATGGCGAAGGGCGGTGCCAGCGGTGTGACCGTCACGCCAGTCCGTCTCTCCCTAGAGTCGGCAGGGCCGCCACTGCAGATGATGCTTGATGTCTGAAATATATTTGCACTGAATGTCTAAGCATCAGCTTATTGTATGAACCCCAAAAACTTCCGTTACATATATGTATTTGATATGATGGCAGGAAACAAGCCAAACTTGTGCACCTTGTGTAAGTTTTTTGTAGAAGCTGTAGTATATATTGTGCTTAGCCTTCAGGTTGACTGGTAGAGAATGCCTCGTGGCATTAAGTCCACCTTTTGTACCATAAGATTGTTTTTCTTTTGTGCAATAAAAATTAAATAAATAAATATACCTAATTAATAAAATTATCGTGGGCGTTCTTATGAAGCTAAAGTACCATTCAATATAAGTACCTAAATGTAGCTGTGAGACGAGAGTACCTAATATACGTTCAAGTAGAAAACAAGCATGCCCCTCGGACTTGGCAACGAGCAGGTGAGAATAATGTGTAATACAAACTGAAATAAATGTCATAATACTAAGGAAAAGTGACCAAGGCCTCCAGTTAATTTGTTCTATTGTAATACGTCTAATAGTAATGTGTAATACATACCTATGTAAAAAAAATGTGCAATGATATTTAATCCAGTTTAAAAATAAAAATCATACGAATCTAATTTTTTTTTAATTTTTCACCAAAGTAAAACATATATTTTACGAATTCATAACAATAATCAGCCAATGTTAAAGTTCCAATGGCAGTCTTTGGTAACAGAAACTATATTAGACTTTGTATAGGTATAGCAGATTTTGAGCTAACCTAACAAAATATTCACGCTGCGGAATTGGCTGTTATAGCTCATATCCTTCAGAACATTTCAAGGTTATAAAAACATTTTTTTTTTCGCCACACCAGCGCGTAAAGACTCTTTGTGCTTCAAAAACTGATAAGAAAATTGCATTTATACACATGTGAGGCAAAGTAATCCCATGCACATTTTGGATAGAATAGACTTTTTAAGTGATGATTTTGAATGATAAATATTTTGAATCTGATTTGTAATGTTTTACAGTTAGTTTTTTCCTCGCAACAATTCGCTACGTTCGTGGGTCAATTTTGAAATCTTTCACTTACTCGGATATCAATATTAGCACAAGGGGTTAAACAACAACTATGCCGCCTTGGCGCCTTGTAAAACAAATACTTAACTATTTTATTTCTTCGATGTTAACTAAGCAGCAGCATACTCAAAAATACATCTTCGTTATTGGTACTAGATTGCGCTCTTTGCTGGTAATAATTCTCCATCCTCTGCGTCTGTTTAAAAAAATAGTTAATTTAGTGGGATGCTATTAATATCTTTTTTTATATGGTGGTTTTTACTACTAAAAGACTAGCTGCAGCTCGCTATCCCTTCCCGAGGATTCCGTACGTGTTCTGCACATGTATTTACTTTGCCTGTAACAGGCAAATCCTTACCAAAAAGGTAACTAGTACAATCAATTGGTATCGAGCGTATTATTATGATATGTGTAACGGTTTGCATTGCAAAGGGTTACCCTTTCAGTACGAGTAATGTATGCTTGTTTAAATCTATTTAACTGCATAAAGCACACTTAGCATCTAAAACAGAGCCATAAGTTTGGCTTGTTGGTGGCGACGGTGGCATGTTTAACTAGAGTAACATAATACACTGTAAGGCAATGAAAACTAATAATTAGGAAATTCCAAATTTTATATTAAAGAAAAAATGGAAAAATGTACGCTTCCGGCAGGACTTGAACCCGCAACCTCCGCAATCCGTGCGTTTGCTCTTAACCAATTGAGCTACGAGTTGTAAGGAAATTTCTTTACAAATTGACCCAATTTTATTGTTATTGAGTTTAAAAATGGTTTAGTTTTATAACAGAAAGGCAAAAGTAACAAGAGAAAGCAATCATCAAAAAGTTCCCTGATGGATTATCAGTTGGTATGGGTTAGCCTGTCGTTGGGTAATCCATTGCAAAGGCCAAGAGATGGGTGAGCGGGTCACTGGCACTTATAGCAGAACACATACAATCAGCGGTCATAAATATTGCTCAACGGTATTGAACTATTACTACGTAGAGGACCAGTATTTTGGGCCATGGGTTCGACAACTATGGAAGTGGAGTGTGAATCTCGCGTCCTAAACGCGGAAACCCATAGCTGTGGTTGATATACATCAAATTGTGGCAAAATATTTTCAATGGAATATATGGAATTAAAAATTCTGAATTAATTAAATTGAATATCCAAAGAGGAGAATGGGGGCCACGTTTGCATGAAAAGGCGGTTTTGGGGTAGTCGTCCATATTAGTCTTATCGTCATACTAATACGATCAGTGATACGGTCGCCACTGTTCGAAAACAGCCAATGGTCTCTTTCCAATGACGGATGGACAATACTTATCGCCTGTTACTATAACTGTAACCGTTGTCTGTTTCTAATATGATACATGATACACGAGTAAACGTATATGGGGCTAATAAATAATACAAGCAATTTCTACACCGTACCAATTTATTATTAGTATTGTCAAATTATTGGATCGCGTCTTGTATACAACTACAGCACACGCTGACAAACCAACGTTCCCATCTCCCACAAGACGGAGGGCCGCCAACACTAAATGAGATGGCTTTAATAAATAGCAATGAATTCACTATGTAAATGAAGATCTATATGAATATAACTCCAAAACCAACCAACCAGTTATATGAAGATAACTCCAAAACCACGGCGTAAGGTTGGTTGAAAATATCTGCTTTTCTAGCATGAATACATAATTATGATATAATTTTATATCGCGTTCGTGGGGTCATAGTACGTTCGGTATCAGCACTGAGCGTATTCCGACCTTCGAACGGCGCAATAATATTAAATCAAAAACATAGTGTACATTCAACAACCTGGTACATACTTTGGTAACTCAAAATTAAATTACAATAGCTACCTAAACTTACTTTGAAGATAGAAAATTTGAAGTGACAGATATTTCAATGTAATAAAGGAAAGTATAGCGAAGTATGACGTAAATCCCCGTTAAAATCGTACTCTAAGCGACTACGCTAGTGAGGAAGCTACAAACTTGAAAACTTTTTATGTTCTATGTACTTTAACAGCTATTGCGGTTACAATGCAGAAAAGAATACTGAGTCAACTACAAAATTGTTTACTCGTTTTGTTTTCAATAAA
The DNA here is from genome assembly GCF_033807575.1 of Cydia pomonella. Classification (NCBI taxonomy): domain Eukaryota; kingdom Metazoa; phylum Arthropoda; class Insecta; order Lepidoptera; family Tortricidae; genus Cydia; species Cydia pomonella. Next base: position 11,626,769 of record NC_084703.1, on the reverse strand, counting down.
TAGTGGATGATGTTGATGTGTATACGTTAACACTATAATATACATAATTTTCTATAGTGCGGTATGCACAGCATACCGCTCTATGAATTAATTATTGAATTCTACAACACTAGGTAGTTTCGTTCGTTACACAGCTAAGTGAAGTTTGCAGTCGAATCACACCACTAGTCAATCAGATACTTGTCATAATAGGTATATAACAAACATAATTTTAGCATAGTAAATAATATTAATAATTATAAATAATATTAATAATTTACAATACAATATATAAAGTTAAACAATAATATCATCACAGAAATAAGTACACGGGTAGCAATATTTGCTTACGTTAAACAACAATTATAATAATTATAAATTCAAACAGCAATCAAACAAATGCATCACTTACTCTTACTACTAGATGAAATAATAAATTAATACAATTCTAGGTGATTGGTTTCTGATCTGTGACGCTGAGCGCGTCGGTATTGACTATCGGGTCGGGTGTGAATCGAACTGTTTGTTCAATTCATTGGACCGAGTGGTCGTTGTGAATTGTTGGTGTTGTGGCGGTTACTTGCCGAGCTGCTTGATGAGCATGTCGGTGCTGAGAGACTTGGGCCGCTCGATGGGCAGGCCGAGCGCGCGCGACCACACCATCTGCGCGAGCACGCCGAGCGCGCGCGACACGCCGAACATCACCGTGTAGTAGCTCATCTCCTTCAGCCCGTAATACTGCAAAACATACGCTCTCGTTAACACTCGACCACCGTCATTTTGCAAATAATCTAATCGTTTGTCTGGACTTCTCATCGTGATAATATCTGTATCAATTTTGTTTGCGATATAGGGTTGACTTCATTTCGTAGACGCAAGCTTCATTGGAATACACGAAACCAATCGAATGATCTATCCACCGATTTTGTTTACTAGTATTTGTTTATTTTTAAACAACACTTGCGGCCTCCGCGCATATCGTGCCATCAGCATTGAAGATAACGACAGAAGTGTTCCAAACGTTTGAATCAGAGGCGTAGAAGCCGATTAGATTAGCCATGTCAATTAAGTTGACTCAATAAAATGTATACTCTCACGGGCGGTCTGACTTGATAACAACGCTAATCAGGGTCACGGTAGAAGGTTGTTTAAACAGCATATGATCACTTTAATGGGCGACAGATCAATTAACTCATTTCATATTTTGCAAATAGCATACAAAATCAATATTACTTTACATGCAGAGAAAGATTCAGTTATTTTTTTTTATTGAAAATAAATGTGGGAGCTACTGTCCTTGACAATAGACTTGAGTCCACTCAAGATAAGGAAATATTAATATGTACAATGTTAAAACCATGACACGTTTTGTGTAAACATTAATAAATTGTTATAATTTAAATAGTACTCCTTTTTCCGTTTGCGATAAATTAGGTGCCCTGCGAACAACACATTACATATTAACGACTAACTAACTTGGTAATCGTCATTTTATCTTTACTTATGATCTCAGGCGCGCAAGACTTGTGGGTTTTTTAGGTTGGAGTCTACCCTTGCCATAATATACTTAGTCTAAGTTTTTTTATTCAAAGGCAAATGAAACATGTAAAAATTAAATATGAAATCTACAATTTTGCTTTGAATAGCCGCCACAGGTAAACAGTCGCGTTACGCAAGTCATAAGCGGTCAGAAACGTACCTGTAGAAGGACGCCAGAGTGGGAGTCCACATTGGGCCACGGGTTCTTGACCTTGCCGAGCTCGGTGAGGATCGGGGGCACCACCTTGTACACGCCGGCGACGAGTTTGAACAGGGGGTCGTTGGGCAGGTGCTTCAGGGCGAACTCGCGTTGGCAAGTGTACCTGGAAACAATAATTATCTAGTTACTTAGTTAACCTTTATTTCTTCAATTTAAAACCTTTTGGAGGTGACTACAAAAGTGAAAACGTGACTTGTCACGTACTGAAGAGATGGATCTCTCTCAAAAGAACAAGAAACGATAATCTTCTCGGCGAAGTAATCCATAATTATTAATTAGATAAGAGTAAGTAACGTTTATGGGCGTGTCATTAATGAGATTACCGCGAAAATAGATCGTGCATTCACGAAGACGTGTGCCTTGGCTCGTAGCATCATGTTAATAAAGGTTAAATTTGACAAATGATGATTGATGACCCGAACTATACATATTATGTAAAAACTTATTGTATTTAAAAAAGCAGTCCTGTCGGCAATTCGGCATTTAAAGTAACGTACTTTTTTAACATAAGGGTATTTTTGGATTTTTTGGACTTGGACGATATTAAATTGACTATAACGTTGACGAATTTAACAAGGAAAATCTTTGACGTTGAGGCCTATTAGAGACTAAGTTGCTTTGAAATTTAGAACAAATAAAGACAATGGCATTATGATATTTACAATATAATGCCATTTCGTGATTCTACACTTCTTCATATTACTTATACAAAATTAAGCCATTATTTAAAACTGAAACTGCTATCATTTTACTATAGCTAAAATATTTTCAGTAGAAAGTACGCTCCTTGCTTAAAAGTATTTGATGCTGTTATGCCTCGCCCTGCTGAAATTAACGCTCTAAATCAGATAAGAGAAGTGCGCCTTAATCTAACATTTTACGCTGGGACTCTATGGGACAAGGTGGTTAATATTTTAATTAAATTTATTTATTAATAGTTTTGAAATTATTGTTTTGCTATCAACAGAATAATACGTTTCCAGAAACATCAGTTAAAAGTGTGCACAGCCAATATTAAGGCGGGATTCCATCAGCGTGCGTCACAAGCATATTCGATACAGAAATGCTAGTGGCGCACACTGGTGGCTTGCGCCTTGAAGCTTAACTGCGTATCAAATGTCGAAGTGCGTTTAAAGGACATCTAGACACTTATGCTCTTTACCCTTAGCCCCCTTAGCTAAGGTATATCAATCAGAACTGCTTTAACCCCTAGCTTCCGAAAATTTTATTTTTCTAAGACTATTGGATGGCAAATACATATATGTAGACCCATGGGAGTTGAAATATTAAGACGCGTTACAATACGTTTTGCTTTATTCATATTCATATTCCTTTATTGATAAAATTACAAATTTTACACGTCAAAAGGTAATACAATATATAATTAGGTCGATGTTAATTTAAGTACAATTAAGATAATAAATAATAATAATCAAATTCAATTACAGTAAAATAAAACAGTATAAAAATAATCAAAACAATTCAAATATCCAATAAATTAAATTAAATCATTATTATAATATTCTGACATGTCATAATTTTCAAATTAAATAATATAAAATATAACAATATAAAATAGTAATAATCACCACAATTCATACATCCAATAAATTAAATTAAAATTCAAATCATTATTATAATATTCTGACATGTCATAAAAGGCATTTGTAGTCAGCCATTTTTTTAATCGAGTGTAGAATATCAGATCATTTTCAATATTCTTTATGTTGTCGGGTAGGTTATTATAGTTACCTGGCCCCGCAACATATACCGTTTTGTTGGATTTCGCAAGTCGACAACATGTCGAGTCCAACATATTTTTGTGTTTTTGTGTAATACGTGAACTTTTAAATGTCTTTATTGGAAATAGGTGTATGTTACTTCTAATATATTTAATTATGTAAAATAGGTATTGTGATGTGAGTGTCATTATGTTTCTATTTACGAAGAGTTGCCTAGCGGGTGTTCCGTGTGGGGCATATGATATAATCCGTACTGCACGTTTCTGCAAAATGAATACACGCTGCCATTCCGCAGCCGTGCCCCAGAACTCTAGACCATAGCACATCAGTTGATCCGTATTTTATAAGCCGTAATTAGCAGACAATCGTTTTTACGTACAGTTGTAACAGGCGATGTTATTTTTATTTAAAAAATATTTTTTTTAAATATAAAAGACTTACATTCCAGCAATAATATATTACTTATGCTTTTTATTGGCGCAAAGTAGCTTTGTTGGGTCTATTTTGGTCTGGGTCTATTATAAAAGGATTTTTTGTCAGCATGGTGAGCTGCCCGAAGGAGCCTAGCGAGACGATGCAGCGGCGCTAAACGCATTCCATAAAGACAGTACATCTATGATGGAGAGATTCAAAGGGTGCACGATTTTTATCACCAAAAAGGCTTGATAAAAAAGGTATTATTCATATTTATAATTACCTGGGATCAGTCTTCCTAAGCACGGCGTGTCCGTAGCCAGGCACGACCTGGCCAGACTTGAGCGTCTTCCAGATGAACTCTTTGAGTCCCTCCTCCGTCCAGTTGTCGCCGACCTGTTTGCGAAGCTTCTCTAGCCAAACAAGTACCTGAACAAATAAAGTTTATGTATAAGAAACCGGCGAAACTTTGCCAAATGATATGGGTATTAATAGAAAAAAAAATAGGCATTTTATGGTATTAAATCAGTTTAGGATAAGATAAATCATGTAATGTTTACTTTACGTTATCCAATCTTGCAGTTCAAGGATGTAACTGGACAGAATTCCTGTATCTTTAGTGCGTAATACTTACATAAGCTACTTCAGTGAATCAATTTGTAAGCATGCATATTCTCCAAATTCAATACTTTAAATTTTGCTACAATATGGAAACTAAATATACAATACATTTATAAATAACAACTAGATGTATAAAATTGTCCTTGTAAAATATGCGTGTTTACAACAGACAACCGATATGAATGGATAAGACACCGAATAATGTAAAGTAACTGTTGACACAAGTTTCATTCAGTTTAACATTTGTCCAAGTATGTACCTACATGTACTAAAATATGTCTGTAACGAAGCTATTTCATGTATAATTTTCGCCGAGTTGCCATATCAGTTGATCCGTATTGTACATTATCTAATCAAAGATGAAACAAATGTATGTTTATCTACATGTAAAGCTCAAAGGTTACATTCTTCTACGAGGCTATCAAATTAAAAATAAATTTTATTATGCTTTATTTCAGTCGAGAGAAAAAATTTACTATTAAGTATTTTCGCTACGCGGATCATCATAATTTTAGGAATACCTGGATAAATATAAGATATATTTACCTAAACCCAGTTATTTCTTTATAGAATTTTAGCTAGGTCGGTATGTTTAAGACTGTTTATAAATTAACCGTTTTGAACCAAAAGGGTGCTTGTAATTGGTTAGACGGTTTTGTGGACAGGTTCGTTCTGATACATTTTAATCATTGTTACCTCTTGGTTGGCGAGACCGTGCAGGGGTCCAGCGAGGCCGTTGAGGCCGGCGGCGAAGGAGAGGTAGGGGTCGCTCAGCGCAGAGCCGACCAGATGGGTTGTGTGCGCGGAGACGTTGCCGCCCTCGTGGTCACTGCAGAACAACAGCTCATTATACATCATACTTCATGTTCAGAATTTGGGTACAAAAAACCATTGTCCATTGACCTACTTATCGTTTTTGTGGGGTTAGAGCGGGTTGCCGCACTTCGCATAAATACCACTGAGTAATTTTGCAACTACAGACGGTGCAATCACCCTAGTCCTAGATGTGTGGAATCAGAGTGAGAAATTTGAGCAATTTATGATAGCTAGGTTAAAAATTATGTTATACAAAACATTCGCAATTTTATGAAATGTGTACAGTGGAGTAAAAATTGTCGCTAAAGCTCAAGGTGGTTAACTCTAACAAAACTATTATGACTTCCAACATAATCAAACATTTACCCCCTTACTCATAAACGTGTACTAAAGTTCCGATGCCGCTGATCATCGTTTGTCCCTTTCCGACGTATTGGTATGATGGAAAGGGACAAACGATAATCAGCGGCATCGTAACTTTAGTACACGTTTATGAATAAGGGGGCTAGTATATTCTACTACGTTACATTTTCTAATCCAGCCCCTTTAAATTATCTAATTAATCGCAATCAGTCAATTTAGGAGTTAATCCTGTTATTAAAGGTATTTAGTGTTGTCTTAATGACATGTTAATTATGGACGTAGTTGTGGTTTTTCCAGGCGTCATTATTTTATTATAAAGTTCATTACGATACGGTTAACATGACAGAATTTTTAATCTATTGCAACTAAATCTTTTCAATTTCTTTTAAAAGTCAACTTTACAACTATTTACGTAATAACAATATACTTAAATTACTAGTTAAAAAACTAACTAAATGGGATTAAAATCATAAACTTAATCTAATTATTTATGGTGGCAATTACTTTCGGTCAATTTGATTACGTGAAGTCAAACGTCGTCATTACGTAAAATTAATCAATTTATTTATTTTAATTTATAAATATATGAGTTGCAATCGTGGCCTGCAAATGGTCTCGCCGGAAGATCAGCGGTGACATTTAGGTCAGCATTATGCTGAGGCGAGCCCATTTCGTGGTAAACAATTGGAATATGTTTTAGTCTTTTTTTTTGTAATATACCTATGTATACTTCTGTATGTAAATTAAGTTTTACCACGAAATAAATGATTTATGAAACGGAGGACGGACATCCAGGTCAAACCATTTAATTTGTAATATTTCGCATTGCATCTGCTTCCACAGAGGGTTAGGTACTGTACAGAAGATAATAAGTAGATAAGATAAAACAGCCAGCAAACAACACGGCACACAACAAACAACGGTGATGAAGTTAATGTCAGTTACATTGAAGGACAGAGCGCTCGTGACAAGGAGCCTTATAATTTCGCATTGCCAAGTAGACACGCAGCCGTCAGGCACGCTAAGACCAAACGCTTGCCAATTATTGACATTACCATTTTAAGTACGTCTTTTGTATGAATGGTTTACAGTGTTAACACCATTTCTGACAATTGTCTAAAATTTATTTTTTCCGTGATAATATTTTGTAACAATAGCTAAGCAAAATAAGGCATATCGTAATGTTCATTACTATAATACAAAGCGAGTTACGTAAGATTATTTGCGATATTTGTAGTATAGTGGGCACTTATCGGGAGAAGTTATTTCGTAGTCAATGTTTAGTTAAGAAAAACAATAACAACTATAGGATTATCACACCATGCTTTAAACACTGTGAGTGAATCACCGCCTATATATTCCTTACTAGTCACAACAGTGTAACATAAACAAGCAATACATTTTTATGGTTTACAGTCCTTTTATATCACGTGGACGTAAGTGACAATATAAAACCTAGCAGCTACGAGAAGCATTATTTTAATTGATAAGCATCGTAAGCCCGGTATCTAGTACAGCTTAGTCCACGTCTATGTTTAGTATGATCACACATAATATAAATTATAGGAATAAGTACCAAAATTTCACGGGAGAAACTTACGAAGCCTAGTACTAACATGTTTAGTATGATACTGTCATATCATACGTCTTTGTACTGGTATATCGTTGGCTAAAGTCGCAAAGCTCGTAACTCCATTAAAGGACATTAGGGTTTTGCTGTTTATTTCAAGAATACCTAGAGTTGCAAACCTCGTAACGTAACTCCTCCGGAGAATTTTGCGATATTAGCCGACGATGTATTTTGTGGCATAAGGCGGACCATCCTTTGTGTCGTGAATGGCGGCACGACTTAAGGTAACCAACCTGTGGATGGTGAGGTACAGGCGCATGAGCTCGGTGAACTGTGGGTCGTCGAAGCCGAGCATGGTGCAATAGTTGGCGGACCAGTCCTTGTTGTCGTCGATGGCGCCGATGCCCTTGCCGTCGCGGAAAGTGTTTCGGTATATGGTGGCGGCGATCACGGGCAGCTTGGCGATCAGGTTCATCGAGTCCTCGTACACGTACTAGGGGGAGAAATTATAGGCTGTATGGCTGTGTATTATGTATTAAACTACATAAATGTACATTTGTACAAGTCAAATATAATAAATTTTTTGTCGATAATTTCATTTTTGATACGAGATTTTATCGCCGAATGTACTTTTCTTTCAACACGCATCTACTACTCATCAAAACAATTATATCAAATCCAAACACAATTAGGTTGCGTCGTTTTATCATTATTAGAGTTCCTATGGCCTCCTTCTGTGTGCATCTACAGTCAGCGGATCCAGAAAGCCTTGTAAATAAATTAATACTACGAAATGTGTAAGTACTTACCTCCCAGTACTTGGACTTGTGTACACCCTCGGAGTAAGCTTTGGCAAAGGTGGACTCGCTGTTGAGCGCGGTGACTGCCGCGGAGAATTGCGACATGGGGTGCAGCTTGGCGGGCATGTTGTTCAGCATCGTCACCACGTGCGCGGGGAGCTCGGCCCTGACAGCAACAAGGAAAACTTATTGACGACTCATCATCACAGACCAGCTCAGCTACTAAACGGAGCACATACGACTATCGAGGTCACCAGACATAAGCGCTCCCGTACTAATTTAGTATGGGAACGAAACCGCTTATTTCAGTTGCGCCCACATTTACGACGAGTAACGTAAGCTTTAGGAGTTTACCTGGGCTGTTGTAGTATAAAATGATGAAAAATACAACTTAGTTGCTGCTTCTAAAATTGTAGCATATTACAAGTAAAATTGCACCCAAGTGTGGTGACCTGGTAGTGTTTGTAAATATTTCATAATGCGGTGTCTGTGTAGGCCTTCAAAGAATACATACATACGTTCGAAAAACATTACCCTTCTTTACTACCCGCACCACTTTAAGCCAAAGTTCGTGGGACTAAACCACTGTTTTGTACCGATGAATTTCTGCCCCTCTGGGTTGAAAACTCAAAAGACAGTTGCTTCCTAAAAAGTAGTGCCTCTGCGAACTTTTAGGATTAGGTTGCCGAGTAGATCCCTCCCCAAGTGAGGCGTGGCTAAAATGTCGGGACTATGCTACGTAGATGATGACTGCACGGGAGATCAGCCTTTGTCCAGAGACTAAGTTATTTTATGACATTAACTATACTTATTACTACAAAACTACTTAAAAGAGGAAATGGCGTAACAACCCAGATACCCCATTTCCTCTTTCAAGTAGTTTTTTTTGCGGGTTTTACTATTTTAGCACACTAGAATAGAAAAAAAATCAATTAAAAGAAAATGTCCGTTTTCCCGCAACTGGATAAAATAAAACAAAAATTAAACCCCATTTCTTTTTTAAATCGGATAAAAAAGCAATAAGCTTCCTTCGAACCGGATTTGAACCAGTGACCTATGGATAACAGTTGATAACTCTACAGTCCACCGCTCTACCAACTGAGCTATCGAAGATGTATGTGACAGTGCGAATTTATGGTATACTTGTTATCATTTATAATAATAAATTTAGAAAGATGTCGATGAAAGAAATACTGGTTATGCGATGTAAGATGTAATACCCTCCTCTACTCCCTCTTAATATTAATGTAATGGATATCTATCATACATAATTCATGTAAATCAGTCATTTTGACACAGGATACGTAGTTTATTAATAAAAATCAGAGTAAACGGAAATAAAACATGGACTCCGCATTTGAGAATATTACCGTTCAAATTCTCGGGACAATTAGCACACATACACAATTGGCTACTTGACAGTTTTTTGTAAATAATGTCAATCGATCTTGATTTTCCTGAGCATCAAATGTCTACATAGGACTAATGGCATTAAGCAACACTAAGGTCAGAAATGAGAGTTAAAGTCTGACGCTCGCACTCGACGATTGAAGCGCTATGATAATGTGACGTGACGTCACATATGAGTCTGTCCTAAATGTGTGGAAGATCAAGAAAATTGCCCTTTTAACCCTGAAATATTGCGTATTTTTCAATAAAATGTAAGGAATCGAATGGTACCATTTTCTTTTCTGTTTTTGAAAGACAAAAATAGTACATTATTGCAGAGGCCGGGAAATGGCAATTCGTGGATGAGTTTCGATTTTGTCGGAAGACGCGTAGCGGACGCGTAGAGGAGCTTCAACTAATTTGAAGGCGTACTGCGTTGAAATACGGCGAATAAATGCAGTCAGGTAATTCATTATTCTGTTACGAATGGGATTGTGCGAATTATTAGAACACAGGATGGTAAAACTAAATTTTAAATACATATATAGTTAATATAGTTTTATCCACCTTGAAAACATCAATAATATGGTATTTTTTTTTTCTTTTTAATGCATATAGGTACATATTTGATAGTAGGAATACATGAGGTAAATCGATCCTAAATACAGGTACTTGAGGAATGACGTCAATCGTTTTTTTAGTGCAAGTTCACGTAGCAAAGTTGCAGCTCGCAGCTATTTCCTTCCAGAATTTCCTGTACGTCAAGTAAAGTCATTTTAAGGTTATCGAGTGAGCGTCATGCGATAGCATCTCTGACACTGACTCGTTCACGTGCGATAGTATTTTGCACGCACGTGTTTTCGCTCCCAGAGGACACGTCCGGACCACGGAGACGGAGCACGGATTGTTATCGCATAATTTGATACTGACATTTTTATACTCACTTCGACGTAGTCAAAGTATTCAATCGGACTTTGGTTAATGCGTAGGTACGCAAAGCAAGTAATCACACTCAATAACAAAAATATTGATGAAACAAAGAATAGTCACTGGACGGATTAATATACAATAAAATTAGGGCTACAGCCTAATAAACAGTGATCGGGATTTTGGATGCCACACCGCGGTATATCAAATTGAAATAGTAATATGCATACATCTTTAATACCTATTAAACAAACATTTTACCACTTTGGAAGTGTCTCTCGCGCAAGTTTAGAAAAAAATGATATTTTTATTTTATTTTATTTTATTGGAGAAACAACAGAAGCAAGTACAATAATAGTATAAGTGATAAGTTATACATTGCAATAGACGTGCACCTACCTCCTAAAAACGCTCTCACTAAGAACTATATATAATATAGGTAAGGTAATGCTACAGTAAACTATGCTAAACTTAACGCGCTCTAGCGACTAGATGGCAATGATACAAATTGTACGAAGACACTAAGTTGTCTCACCTAGTATTTCAAGGATTTGTTTTTTGAAACTTACTCTACTTGTATTATGTATTAGAAACATCAATATTATTATTGAAGAAGAAAAGAAAATTGAGTCCAAAAAACACTAAATTTTGGGGGTTCCCCATACTTAGAATGGGGGGACACCCCCAAAATTTTGTGTTTTTTTTTCTATTTTTGTATGAAAATATTAATGCGGTTCATAGAATACATCTGCTTACCAAGTCTGAACAGTATAGTTCTTATAGTTTCGGAAAAAAGTGGCAGACGGACATAACGAATCTATAAGGGTTCCGTTTTTTGCCATTTGGCTACGGAACCCTAAAAAGTGCTATTTAAGTGATAGTAATATATTTATGAAATATACGACATTAAATTAGCAGTTATTGAGGTCATTTACCCCGAATGGCAACCTAAACCCCGATCACTGCTAATAAACGTCTTATAATCATGTCTCTTTTAGACACACATGGTAGAAAATTAATAGGAACAGATATCAAGAAGAGATTTTTAAATGTGTTTTAGACTCGGTTATAATACGAGTATTGCGCAGTCGAAAATTTAACCATCAAGTAAGTTAAATGAGAACACTATTTATGTACTCTTCGAATCCGACTGTATATGAATTTCATTTGATGTAAGGCTTACCTCTGTGCCCACTCCTTGGAGATGGCCTTGACTTGAGCGTCGGTGGGAACATCGCCGGTGACAAGCAACCAGAACAGACCCTCGGGTAGGGGCTCGGAGCCGCCTTTAGCCTTGGGCAAGGCCTTTTGGCACTCAGGGATGGACATGCCGCGGAAACGGATGCCCTCGTCGGCGTCCAGGACTGAGGTCTCCCACACTAGACCCTTGATGCCACGCATGCCTCCGTACATCTAACGAGAAAAATACGTTGTTTATAGTAATATATTCAAGTTAGGTGTATACGATATCAAAGATTTGGTTTAAGAAATTAAATATCATGCAATTTTACGAGACACGTGCGATTTTGCGAGACACGTGCGATACTGCTATCAGCATGCATCTTAAGTATTTAGTTTACGTTGCATCTTTATTATTGAGTTGTGCGTGCAATTTCAATTGAAATCATAAATGAGTGTAAACATGAACGAATTTATTATCATTTATAATGAAACTGGGCACGTAACTCACTCCACTAAACTCTTCAACAAAACGTTGTGTACATATTGCTATGCCTGCATATAGCACAATTAAAGTTCTAAAAATGTATATATTTTTTCCTTTATTTAATATTTTATTCACAAGAGAAATAAATCATAAAAAAGTGTTCCGCCGCATACTCGTAAATCTGTCGCAGTTTCTTTAAGTATGCGACGAAGCAAATGGAAGACAATATGTGAATTTAAATTATGTTTTATTCACCCGCGTGCTTTCTCTCAAGCTCGGTGTGGCGGATGTCAACACAGATGTCATTGGTGAATCATCGTAATGATGTGAGTATCAGCCTCGTCGCTGCTAATTGGTGTTAAACCACATTCCTCATGCCAAATATACATAAAGGATCCTGTAAGTCTTTAATTTAAAAAAATATGAACTTTGGACACGGAATATCTGTAAATATTTATACATATTTATATTTAGAAAATTTGTTTTTAATTCTCGATTTAGAATGTAGCTACGAATAAGGGCAAGATTTGAAGTACATATATTATGCAGATTGTATTTGAAATGCAAACCTTAGAACACCTCCGACCCATTTAACAAAAACTGCCAAATTGGGGCCACATCTCTTGCGACCCATAGTTTGGCAAATGCTGCCTAGAAACATGTTTCGTGTCAAAATCAACTTGAATGGTTACCGAACTTCTGCAGTAAAAAAAAATATTTTCTACTATGTCTCAGGATCTAGTGAGAAGCTTAGTGGATCGCCCGTACCACTTACTTAAGAACATCTTTCTTTATTAGTTTAAGAGTTCCAGTGAGACTTACCATATCGACGGTGACCTCGCCGACTTTAGTGCTGCCATGCTTCTTGCGGAAGTCGCGGATCTTCTCCTGTTCCTTGGGGATCTTTTCTTGGAGTACGCTCTTCAGGTTGGTGTTCTCGGCGCTCAGGCCCCGAAGCAGAATAGATGCCGTCGGGCATGCTTTCTGTACGACAGAATAAATATAAATATAAGTACGACGTTTTAAGCGTACCGACACGCTCTTTTATAAAGTTATCTATCATTATCAAGACTTCTTGAGATCAAGCCATTCTTCCAGTAACGTTTTTGGGTGGATTACGTTCTACTAATATGCTAAGTAGATAACCCCATTATGAAAAGAATTTTTGATTATTTTAACTACCATAAAACCAGGGTTTTAAAAGTGATCCAGGCGACCGTAACCATGGCAATAAGTGAAACGAAAATGTTGATCCACCCTTTTAATAAGTTTCGGTTAGGGTATTTATTCTTTTATAATCATTATTAACCTTCAAAAGGGAGCGCTTTTATAGTCTATGGCGGTCGATGGATCAATCGTGGTATAAAAAGATCGAGAGTATCGAAGCCTACAGCTATTTAACTCGAAGTCAGGCAAACATGAAAACCAAATGCGGTGATATAACACCACAATCCACACACCGGTTGATACCACAAACAATACTCGAGCTGTAACCTTTGGACCGACAGTAATTAAATCAAACCGTGATATTGAACCATTCAAGGTGATCACCTGCCAGAGCGTCGCGATTGAATCAATGAAGTAACTCGACTGATTCGTTAGCGTAACTCGATCAGAGCAATTGTGGGCCAGCGGCTCAATCGGTGGCGCCAGGCAAGGGCCGCGCAACCCGCTAATCGAATTGAACCCTACTAATAGATCACTTACAGGTTACGGGGCATTCGTATTGTAATTTATGTAGTCCTTTCTCGAAACAATTTAGTAACTTGGTACAGTTAAAGAGCTGTTCGTTTTGCTTTCGTATGATAAAAAAGAATATAAGTATGTCAAATCCGTTGGAATATTCGTGGCGATGTCTTTTAATACTTTATGTACTTGGTAATACTTAAATTATAGATAGAGGTAATAAAGAAACTGTAGGTTGGTACTCGTTTTTTTTTCATGTAGCCTTGGTCTTTTAGAGGAAGTATAACAAGCTATGTACAAAAACATCTCAATTCATTTATTTATTAGTTCTCCGTACAAAACTGCGTTAACGGAGCACTTTTTTTATACAAAGTCATGCTGCGGAAGTAAAGTCCCTACAAGCGCTCAACATCAATGTGGAATTCCTTGAAATCGAAGAAACAGTACTGGTAAACCATGTAAAACGCACATTAACACGGCAATTTACATACAATTATAATAAACAGTAGAAATAAATAGTACAGGTAAATTCATTATTTACGTAAGAGCCGTGAACTATTTAACGTATAAGTAGGGTCTTAAAAACTTCGATTACCCTTATTACCATTTTAAATAGGTGCACATACACATATTTAGTCAATACCTATAAGGACCGTGCGCGTTGAAGGGTCTGCCATCTTGTGGTCTGAATCGGAACCATAAACAGGCACATTTACATGTCAAGTGTTTTCTTGTGCATAGTAGGTTCTGCCATCTTGTGGGCTCCATCGGAACAAAAAACATCACATTTACGCCTCGCGCCAAAAATCTGACGGCTCCTGTGCTGCCTCCTATAGTTCATGCACGCTCCCAATCCGTAGCCGCAATATTTAATTCAGCCGACGGCTAGTCGATCGATGCACCCGACGGCGCTATTCTAATTCGATCGTCTTATGTAACCTAATATCACACACGGACACGGAGGCCGCGAAAAATGTATCGCTAGCGTTTTGATGCAACTCTGTACATCTGATATTTATCATTTGTCGCCATGCCTGTCACGTTCTATCAAGTATGTTAGTGCGAAAGTGACAGTGACAGGCATAATGACAGGTGATAAAAATGCGACCATGATAACGCTGCAGTCGAGGTCTCTATTAAACCAACTTCCAAAACAGGAAGTGTTTTCTATCCTGAATTTATAATTTTTCAAGCTTAACCCTTCTAAGGATTTCTTCCCACAGAAGTCACAGAACTGAGATCAAGCAGGTAACTATGGAAGCACGTAACTAGGACTTTACAGTGCTTTTGGTTTTTCAAACTATAACAGCGTCTTGTAAACTGGTCTTCCATTTCTTGTTTCGATATATGTAGTGATTCTTTTTAGGGCTCCGTACCCAAAAGGTAAAAACGGGACCCTATTACTACACTGTCCGTCTGTATGTCTGTCACCAGGCTGTACCTATCTCATGAACCATGATAGCTAGACAGTTGACATTTTCACATATGACATATTTCTGTTGCCTCGGTGGGAGAGTCCGACTCGCATTTGTCCGGTTTTTTTTACTGACATTATTAGATTAGAAACAACCAATCACCGATCAATCAAATCGGGTACTACCGAGGGAGAGCCGCGACGAAGACCAAGTACCATTTTTATCGTATAAGCCTACAAAGTGGCTTTCATTGACTTTAATCAAATGTAATTCGCACTTCATCCGCATTCATCCGATGTTGTTAGTGACGTCATGTCATGACCTCGCCAAAAGTTCCGACGCTTGAAGCCAGTTACCTACCTACTTGTACTTAATCCAGAAGACATTTCTTCTCGAGCCTAGTATAACTTGGTGATTTCCGTTGCCACGATTACAATCAAATCAAAGATCACATCTGGTCTGGAGAGCGTTTTAACTTCAGCGTGTGCGTTTCGATTCGGCATCTTAATCAGTTTTCCCTTTAACGCGTCAATTAACAACGTTTCATCAGTGCTTATAGGCCAGTAAGGTAAAGTAGCGGCAGGAAGAAGTGTTTGATTTGCACAACCGGCAATATTCACATGCCTTATATTTTTTATTTATTAATAAAACTTAAATCTATCATTACAGGTTTAGCCTAATGCGATAGATAAGCGACAAACCAATAATCAGGGTTATTGACTATATAATTATAAACTTAACCTAATGTTATCATTGCAGCCTTTGTGAGATCATTCAGAGAGCACGTAAATATGTCCAACTTCAACGCAAGTTTATTGATAGTGCGAATGGCCCTCGTTAGCGAGGCTTCCCTCAGCAGTTTTGTGCGAGCAAGGGGTACTTGTAAGACTAGTGTTCTGAACCTGGGAACGTGACCATTGTCGCAGTGTACTCGATACCTGCGGCCGTGCCGTACTATCTACAGTACGGTATGGACATTATCAAGTTAAGAGGTTCAATCACCTACGTGAGCGACCCAGTAAACTTATCTGTTCTGTTACGCGATTAAGTCTTTGACAGTCTAGTCTAGACTTTGTAAGAACTCATGTCTCCGAGTCTAAATTAAAGACTAGGGGGCCTAGCCAAGATGACAATCGTAGATAGAAAACGTCAATCATGACTTATCTTAGCATCAGTCATGCCGATACATTTTTACTTTTCGTTTAGCATTAGTCAATATAAAATTGTCATTTTGGCTAGGCCCCCGGGAGCCCACTTCGATAGTAGAAAACTAACGTACTTCTAACGTCACAGGACGTGGTGATCGTGGTAGATATCTATTACTTGCAGTATCGCGTGAATTTTCTCTTTAGTCAAACATTATTCAGTCACACACCTTGATCATTCATAATTTTGATAAAGTCTACAGGAGTCTTTCGAGTCACGGATAAAGTGAAGCTTGAATCAAAAAGAAACCGCTATCAATTAGAGGAGTGTATAAGTGCTTGCATATTGATATGCCACCAAAAACTTAGGTCATATTGTCATAGACAATGCCTTGAAATTTAATGTAAAAATATTAAGTAAAGCACTTTTAGTTAATGACTTCAATGTATGGAAGAGTCAGACCAAGAAAATGCCATGCCATTTGCAGTGAGAATGTCTGGCAATGTCATCAATTCATGATTAATGTCAGAGTTCTACGAAAATATCACGTTTGCAACATTGACACTCCCTCACTTTGTTTCAAATCGAAAGTTAGCATAGACGAACTCTAATTCATTGACAACGCAAAGGGAAAGAATGCTTTTAATAAGATTTGAAAGTTTAGTAAAATTACTTATGGAAACAAATAGAGATGATAACTGATATTACTTAAATGCTCTAATATTGTAAACCATGTTGACCACAAGCTTACATCACTAAAGCAATTACCTATATCAGAATACATATGCCTATATTATACTATAAAATAATATAGGTATGTATAGGTATAGGTTGATAAAATAAATACCTATGTAGGGTAGGTTTAGAAGCATGTTTTGAGAAACTTTGTTTTGGTTAAAAATAAATGTCACTGGACTACTAAACAGGCATTGGCAACTACTAATAACCGGCCAAGAGCATGTCGGGCCACGCTCAGTGTAGGGTTCCGTAGTTACTCTTCCGTCACAATAAGCTAAACTGAAGCTTAAAGTATAGTAAATTGTTAACCAAGGGATGAAACGGTACCTTTCACCCGAGTTAAACAAATAGGCAAATTTGCATAATCAGTACCTAATTAAAGTCTTTTTACTATGAAGGGAAAACTTTTTGCGATAACTCAAAAACAGCTAAACTGATCATGTCTGCTATAGTTTTCATTTAATGTCTTTCTTAAGTTCTACTTCCACGATTTTTTTCATATTTTTTGGACCTATAGTTCAAAAGTTAGAGGGGGGGGGGGCAACTTTTTTTTTTTTCTTTCGGAGCAATTATCTCCGAATATATTCACTTTATCAAAAAATGTTTCTTGAAAACCCCTATTAGTTTTGAAAGACCTTTCCAACGATACCTCACACTCTAGGGTTGAAGCGAAAAAAAAATTTCACCCCCACTTTACTTGTAGGGGAGGTACCCTAAAAAAAAAAATTTTTTTAGATTTTATTGTACGACTTTGTCGGCTTTATTGATTTATATATCCATGCCAAATTTCAGCTTTCTAGCACTAACGACCACGGAGCAAAGCCTCGGACAGACAGACAGACAGACAGACGGACAGACGGACATGGCGAAACTATAAGGGTTCCGTTTTATGCCATTTGGCTACGGAACCCTAAAAACGAACACGAATGACGCGTAAGAAGCCATAACCGCCTGGGCCTTGACATTGAGAGCGTCATATCTTACGACTAGTCAGAGGATGGCGCTCGGCGATCATGACCGTTTGTTGTGCTCGACACTTGATTTATGTAAACCTTAAGGCGGGATTCCACCAGTGTGCCGCATAAGCATATTCAGTACAGAAATGCTTGTGCCGCACATTGGTGGAATCCCGCCTTGAGATCATCACTATACCTGCTTGCATTTTCTGTGCACCTTGGCCACAAAAGTACCTTTTTTTGTTATTTTCCGTATTTTGAACTAGTACTATAACGGGCAGCTTACGGTTATTTATGATTTAGGTACGTGTAGGATGGTCTCCTCAGGGTAGTGATATTTATGTAAAAACAAGTGTCAAGCTCACTAGTATAACCACATTTACGAGGGTTTTACGGTTTATAGTATAAATGTGGTTATACTAGTGAGTGAGCTTGACACTTGTTTTTACATAAATATCACTATCCTGAGGAGACCATCCTACACGTACCTAAATCATAAATAACCGTAAGCTGCCCGAACCATGCTCAGAGGGCCTACCGCGAACACCGAAGTTCGCTAATTGCGGGCATCTTACGTCTTAATTAGATTAAAAGGGAGTCGGTAATCAGAGTGACGGAGAAACATGCCCGTAATTTGCGAACTTCGGTCTTCGCGGAGGTTCGCCCCAAGGTTCGTAGGCGAGCATTGGGATTTCCCTGCAGTTATAGCCGTAATAGTTAATAAACTAATAAATATGAGTAAGGGACCAGTCCCTTACTCATATCACAAGTGACGGGGCATTTATGGAACGTACATAGCTTCCACCGACTGAAAACTTAAGGTATTAATTTTAAACAGTTGAGGAAAATGTTAACTGGGTCGGCTCGCAGCTTGCCTACAGAAATGTTTAAGGCCCCGATACTGATAGCAATATAGGTAACTAATCATAAAGGCAGAGTTTATGCCACTTCTTTGTACAAGTTTACGAACGACTATGAAAGACTTGAATTTCTTGTGATTTTAATACTATTTTCTTAACTCAGTGTCTGAAGGCAACAGAGTCGTATCTTGCCTAATTTACGCGTTTAAAATTCTTGGCGCATTGCCAAAATTATGGAAAAAACAGCACAAGTGCGTACCTTTGGTAACTGGCTCTGCTCTAAACCCACGTACTTAATACCAATGGAGAGTTCCATTATTGAATAACGAAGCTACGTAACCATTTGCGTTTACATATTTGTTTATATTTAGCATAGAGATTGTGTGTATAGGTATACAGTAAGAATATTCGTAAACTTAAAGAAGAGATCTCTACCTAATTGCAACCATCTGAAGGCATAGATTTCATTTGAACGCATTCACTATAGGTATAGGTTTTTCACGCTGTCATGGGGTTCAAAGTGCACGGTTAGTGTTCATGTTGGTAACTGGTCAACATTTGGGCGCGTGCCGAGCGCCGCACTCGGATGAGCGTTTATCTTTAGAGCAGGGGGCGAAACAGAGGACACGCATTGCAAATGAATGTCATCGTATCCCAGTCGAGATAGCGAAATCGGAGACTTCTCGAATACATAAGCACTATCGTGATAGATGCTGCGATAATCCCCTGTTATATCACGTGGTGTCGCAGCGATGGCACGTGACGACACCGCTGTTGGCGCTGTTGCCATCTCAATAACTTTTGAAAGGCAAGTTGTCTCGCTACAGACCGACTACGCTACAAATCTTCCGACTGGTATCGTACAGCCTTATAAAACAATGATTGTTTATGATACCTATTTCAATTCTAAAGTTATTTTTCAGTTCTCCTGCACTAAAACGGTTAAATAAACCTATTTTTAGGTCGGTTCAGTGTTCTAATTTTTAATATAGCTATGTCTAAGCTAAATGTAACCGCCTATCAAGTGGGAATAATCGTGATGGCACTCGATGGATGACGTGCCAGTTATCTAGTAAGCGCCACCGTGCGTGACACTGACACAGATCGCTACGCAAGGGCGCCGGTTTTGAACAACTTGATGTAAACATTATGCTAGTTGGCAGCTGGTTGAATATATTCTAAGTTTCCTAAACACGGCGTTTTAAACTAAATTACACGTTCAAATATCGACCTCGCGCCTTTAAGGAAAATTGTTTAATTAATACCGTTTACTAGGAGGTATAGGTAATACCTACGTACCTATAGGTAACACAACATAAAAGATTATGAAGAATGATATGTGTCACCCCTTCAAGCAAAAACTAACTAGTAAGCCATAAAACATATATATTAAACTCTGCTCTGATTTTATGAGTAATAATTCTTAAGAAAATACAGTGCCCACAAGTACCTATTAAGCATTATAAAAATGCAAGTTACTAATATTGTCTTTTAATTCACGTTTTTCTTACTATTGTCTTAAAATGCAAATGAAATGTGAAGTTAGCAAAGTAATCTTTTAGATTACTTCCTTAAAGCAGTACTAACTTAGCTATGTATGTATGTACTTATCTAAATCTTTTACTGATTAAATTCAATTTTATCATTATTACATGCAGGAATTTTGTTGTAATGCATAATAATTAATTATGTATCAGCATAGTCTGACTTTATAACTTTTTTAATACAACTTTTTAACAGTTTCTCCTGATTGAGTAAATGAGAATAATTCTTTAAGTACTTATTAATAAGGACTACCTAATTCAAGAAATGGAAAAATACCAGTAATCTTATCAATCTTATCACATGCAACTATGGTGATATTTCAAATTTGTTTGTTTGAAAATGTTAAGCAAGGTTTGAGTTGGTCAATTCTGCTTATTGCGAAATACATAATCCTTTACTTCTACCCTTAAATATTAACTTTGACTAATATTTTATAAATTAATTAAATGCTGAAAATATATAAATTGTAAACAATCAATTAATTGTACTTATAAGAACACTTCAGCCATTTTATTGTATTGTGCCTTTCATGCCCAATGCTTTATTTTTTACTGATCTTTATGCTTAGGGAAGACATTAGACGCTCGAAAGAGTGAAGAGTATCACTGAGCCGTGACCCTTTTGTCCTGCTGCAACGCACAGAGTATGTAGGTAGGTACTTTTATTTTATTTTATTGTTTATTAATTATGCCTATTTTGTTGTCTCAATTTTCTTTTGTGCTATTTTTATTTTGTTCCTGTAATAATTTGTGTTCTTTATGATGATTTAAACTTTATATTGTGTGTTTTTGCAGCTGCCAAATAAATGATTTATCTATCTATCTATCTATTAGTAATTTTCAGGTCAGGTAGGTATTTTTTTAAAATCTGGTAACCCTATTTATAATTGGATTCATTGCTTTTTTATTTAGTATGAATGAGACAGTTGAAGTACAGTCCGCAAAGCACACATCCCATACATACAAATTTGTATGCAGGGGTGCTAAGCCAATAGTTTACAAACCATAAATAAAATTGAAAAATGTTTAAATGATATAGTTTCCTTATTGGCACCTAAATACAATTAATCTCTTTTTATTAGAATGATTTTATATTCTGTTTAATCTGTCCAACCAACCAAGCCAATTACACCAACCAACCAACAACAAGTTACCCGCTAAGTTAACAACCCGGTTAAGTTAGCAACCAAGTCGATTACATTTTCTTCAACTTCTTCAATTCAATTTACCCATCAGGAGGAAAAGTAAAGGTGAAAATGAAGTTGTAACATAAATGCATGTAGATCGATTGTGTTTCATGATCGCGTCAAAAATGCTGAGCCGATTTTGAAGAATGATGCATCAACAGATGTTTAGTGACCATTCAATTCCTAGAAGAGTTAAAGTAGGCAAACTTTAAATTTTTCTGAAGTTCCTGTATTTATTAATAGCTTCATAGGGCCATACACTTTGGTTTGAAACATACCGTATACGCTGTAGTTACGAAAACTTCACAAACATAAAAACCAGAGATATATTACATACATTTTATAAAATATAAAACACTAAAATAACTAATACAAACCTAAACCAGTCAGCCGTTATAAGTAATACTTGTATCCAAAACGTGTAGTTTTTGATACAAACTGAACGACACTCGAGATAGGACACGCCACCAAATGCCTCACCGGCAGTTGAGTGCAGCTCGCTAAAATGGGCCCGCGGCGCGGAATAGTGTCGAGTCTTATTCTTATTGAAGGTACACTAATTTGTTTAGCATACCTGAGAAGATTCATATAGAAAGAATCCTATTATTACATAACTTCAAACTCAAAATGTGGCCAAGTAGGTTATATAAAGTATTGAGATAACACCAAAAACAGTAGCGAAAAACATGGTATTTGCGTTGTTAAGAGAAACGTAAATACGATATATAGTTATTTACCTGCACTTCTACTAATTTCGTAGATGTAATTCTGAACAGAGCCATTTTTGATCCCGCCGAGCGCCAAGTCTCACGTACCAACCACGCACAACTACTAGAAAAGTTGCAGAGCGCGCGGAACGAACGAGTAATCGATCGCGTTCGAATGAATGGCCAAAGACAAATAGTATCACACGACCGGATCTGTCACATGTGTCAATTTTTTACATCAGTTTTATATTCTGTTTGAATAATTGCTATCATAATAGATTATCGTTTTATTTTAGGTTTATTCTAAAATATTTACATAGTTGGTAGCAATTTCATTTTCTATATTGAGTGCTAAATATTTTCATTATTTTCAATCATATGTTCAACAGGTCCATACGTCTAGAATAGACTTTATTTATCCGTTCCTAATTAAACTTACTTATTAACCTTGTTAGTACTTTGTGAACACTTAATCAAAATAGGCATATATTCGCATTAATTATCTAAAAAAATCATGTTATATATTTATTTTATGACTATATAAATTATTAATTAGAATTCATTCTTAGTACATCATTAGTACATTTAGAGTTGTAATTTGATCTGTGGATCATAGTGCAATTCGGACATGACTTAACTGTCACTGTCATTTGTTGAGTGCTGCCAGCACTAACAACTTTTCCATTTTTTCATCATATTTATTTTACGGAATAATGGTTTGTACTATAGACGAACGCGCGTATCCGCAAGAACGTTCACTACGAAACAGGTCAAAATCTGCACGCCGCGCACCTGCGAATCTCAAAAAATTCAGCTGGCCGAATATTCAGCCAACGGTCTGGCCTAATATCCAGTCCCGATATCCAAATAAGTATCCGTTGCATCTTTAATTAGAATACTTATTACTATAAATAGGTTATTTAAATTAGCTAGATATTTAGGTATGCATGCCGGTTATGGCCTTAAAGAGAGTATGTGTTGCAGATACCAGCGGTTTAAGCGGGTTATTAGAATAACAATCTATTATACGTTGTATTGTAAATATATCAATTACACGTATGTAGTTCAAAAATGTGTTTGAAAACTTAGCATTCGGAGTGTTTACAATATATTATTAAATATTATATATCTTCTTAACTCTGACCAGGCTAAGAACGCATTCAAGCAAACTTAGCACTTGATATGAAAACTTAGCGTGTTCCAGCTCTACGTGTGATGTTACTGTCAAAAATAGTTACTTATTTTATTTACAATGAGGTACTGTTGATGTTTACTTACTTAGTATAGTATATCAAGCTTTACTTTTTCCTTTGCGCATACATATTTTCAAATTTGCCGCTCTTTCTATTGGCAGAAATGGCTTGACAGACTATACAGAGTGACTTCTGGGTTGTGATCGAGTACCACTTTTTCTGACTCTAAATGATCCACATTATCATATGGTAGTATTTTCTTTAAAGATAATTAGTTTAATTTTTCTTATTTTTCAAGTAAAAATAATCTTATACAAGGTAATTAAGGTTATGGTCAGTATGGCTTTTGACATACGCTGTACAGAAAGCGACAAGACGTCACATTAAGTAGGAATTATTGGTGAAAATAAATAATTAGCAACATCATTAGGCTCATCATTGAATTCTGTATGATGTCTTGTTCTCTTGCTCCACGACACCGAAATCATTATTGTATATTATTTTTAAATTTCGAGGGTTTTGTGAAAAAAAACTGGCAACCCACGTAAAATGTCAACTGTCTCATAACATAATAAAAGCGGTTACCGGTTTCATGTTTTCGTAATTTTCGTATCAACAGAACACTGAACAGACACACACTGAACTGAGGATCGTATCGCATGGAATATTCATAATTTTTACGCCATGCGTTTCATTTACTTTACAAGTATACTTATTGTCCAAGCGGCGTGTGCCCTGCGATTTCGCCTTGGACGTGACAAAGGCGGTAACTTGGGCGCACCTCATGTTGAAAATGTGGAATTACCCAAAGCGCAGTGGTTTAAGCAAAAGCTTGACCATTTCAGTCCAGCCGATCAGACGACTTGGAAGCAGGTGAATTTCATGTTTCATTTATTTATTAAGAATTGTGGATAATATTGTTTGATGATAATTTCCTTGATAAAAAAGTATCATATGCCCTTCCCCGGGCCTATTGGCCTTGTAATACTGTCTTATAAACTACGATACTTTTTTCGAAATTGCCTTTAAGCACTCTATTGCACATTTGTAGTCTGAAATTTTTAAAAATCATCATTCCCTGACAATAAAAAACAAAAACTAAACTAAACTAGCAGCTATGAAACATCTTAAAAGACAAAACTATCCATTTAAAAACCTTTTTCACATAGTTTGGGCTTATTCTCACTAGTTACCACTAATTTCACTAGTTCTCACCTTTCTGAGAGAAATGAGCCACAGACAGGCATAGATACACAATGATTAAATATACTTTAGTACCCTTCTTTTTGAGTTGGGGGGTTAACTGCCTACTAGCCTGCCAATTTGATCCCTCAACAAAGTTCTTGGCAAAAATTTCATTTTTAGTACAAGCTGACTGTACTTTTTTTTTCCACAGGCAACTAATACTCATCAAGACAATTCTAAAAACCCCAAACACAATTAGGTTGCATTGTTTTATCACAGAGTTCCTATGGCTACCTCCTATTGCCATCATCAGATCAGCTTGATGGTACCATAATATGGCATTGTCACCCGACTTACATATGTATGGACATTTTCAGCTTCATTGGAAACTGGGTCAAATTTAGCTTGCAAGATTTGTCTCATACATACTAACAGGGCAAGTTAAATAAAAGCTTGCAAAAAGGAAGACAAAGAAGCCTGGCTGTGACCATGTGCTCAATAAGTTTTGGGACCCCTGCTTTTTTTTATAAAAATAGTTATGTGGTTCAATTATTATTGATTATTTCTAGATGTTGTACATTTTCAGCGCTACTTTGTAAATGACACTTTCTATGACTTCTCCAACCCTGGTCCCGTGTTCCTGATGATAGGGGGTGAGGGCCCTGCCGACCCCAAATGGATGGTTCAAGGAGCTTGGATAGATTATGCCACGAAATTTAATGCTCTGTGCATCAATTTGGAACATAGATATTATGGAGAAAGTCATCCTACAGAGTAAGAACTTACATTTATTTTTTATTGCATTAGACCTTCTAGCAATGGATTAAAAATACAAGGTGAAATATAAGATAGTACAGAAATTAAACTCTCCTGACTCTTAAAAATTAATATAATAATTATTAATATATTATTTTGATGATACAATATGTTATGAAACAAATATGTGTGCCAAATTACAGATCACCATTTTGACTACAGTTTTACTACAATCTAATTATTTGAGGCCTAGTCAGTTGGTGAGAGTCAGAATGGCGGGTGTACCTAAATAAAATCAAATGAAAAGCATACCATATTTTTGTACCTAATTTGTACTATTTAGTACCTTGTTTAAAAAAATTTGTACCTCACGGTACGTAAAGTTATCATAAAAAAACAGGTCACCCGCCATCCTGACTTTTTTTAGACATGATTTACTGAGTTATTTGAACTTAACAGATTAAACATTAAAGGTACTAAATCCTGGTGTAATAAAAATAATTGTACCTTAGCGTTTTTTCTTAAAAATTAAATCGATAACTTGAAAAATTATAACGCCTGCAAAATTGTAATAGCAAGCAAAATATAAAATGAGTAAAACTGGGAAAGCACAAATAAAATGACTCATATTATAATTGAATATGAAGGTACAAAAAAGGTACAAAAATTTGGCTTTTATAGAATTTATCAATAACCACGGGAACATAGCGTAATAAAGTACACCCGCCATTCTGACTGTCAGGATGGCGGGTGACCTGTTTTTTGATGATAACTTTACGTACCGTGAGGTACAAAAATTTTTAAACGAGGTACTAAATAGTACAAATTAGGTACAAAAATATGGTATGGTTTTCATTTAATTTTATTTAGGTACACCCGCGATTCTGACTCTCACGTCAGTTGTGACCCTTCCTACTAAGCGGGAGGTCCCCAGTTCGAATCCTGGTAAGGGCATTTATTTGTGTTTATCATAAATATTTGTTCCTTAGTTATGGATGTTTTCTATGTGTAGATATAAGTGTTGATATATAACTATAATATATATATATTTGTCATTTCCAAGCAAAAGGTCTCACTTTATCGCTTCTCATAAGGATGCTTTGATAAAGGAGGTTATTCATATAAAATATATAGAAGCAAAGGGTGTAGCAGGATAGCCTAGGAAAAATTGCCCCCAGCGATTTTGGGCCGAAACTGTAATCAAACGATGCCTTTTGGGAAGGTTATACTCTGCACAAAGTTTCATCCCTCTGTTACCCCCTGGGGGTGAAAAACACCCGATTAACCCCAAAACTGTTTTAATTATTTTTTCCTAAACTATGAAAGTGACGAATTTCAAATTTCGTACAAATATTAATAAGCCTAAAAGCTATGTGCTAAAAAAATATTAACCCCCTAACCATTGAAATTCTTGTAAAAAAAAACAAAAATAAAAAAAGAATCAACCTGTATATCAAGTTTGGCTCATGGTACCACACCATTTTTTTTTTCAAAAATGAACCAGTTTATATTCTACATGATACAAAAGTTTCATGGATCTACTCCAGAAGGAACATTGCGAAATTAATATGTATTGGCTCTTTGGTGCGTACTATTCATTTAACTCCCACTAAGAGCCTTGCATTATTAATAAACAATGTCTTGCGATCGGACCGCTGGCGCTGCTCGTGCCCGATTTGAAAAAGGTGGGGATAAAGAAGTATGAATCAAACTCATTTGTATTTATAAAAACATTTTTAGGGTTCCGTAGTCAACTAGGAACCCTTATAGTTTCGCCATGTCCGCCTGCCTGTCTGTCTGTCTGTCTGTCCGAGGCTTTGCTCCGTGATCGTAAGTGCTAGAATGCTGAAATTTGGCATGGATAAACCAATAAAGCCGACAAAGTCGTTCAATAAAATCTAAAAATTTAATTTTTTTAGGGTACCTCCCCTACACGTAAAGTGGGGGTGAATTTTTGTTTTTTGCTTCATTCCTACAGTGTAGGGTATCGTTGGAAAGGTATTTCAAAACTAATAGGGGTCTTCAACAAACATTTTTTGATTAAGTGAATATATTCGGAGATAATCGCTCCGAAAGAAAAAAAAATGTGTCCCCCCCCCCCTCTAACTTTTGAACCATAGGTCCAAAAAATATTTAAAAAATCGTGGAAGTAGAGCTTAAGAAAGACATTAAATGAAAACTATAGCGGACATGATCAGTTTAGCTGTTTATGAGTTATCGCAAAAAGTTTCCCCTTCATAGTAAAAAGACATACTTTAATTAGTAGGTACTGATTATGCAAATTTGCCTATTTGTTTAACTCACGTGAAAGGTACTGTTTCATCCCTTGGTTAACAATTTACTATACTTTAAGCTCCAGTTTAGCTTATTGTGACGGAAGAGTAACTACGGAACCCTACACTGAGCGTGGCCCGACATGCTCTTGGCCGGTTTTTTTAAATTATTTTGTTTTCGGGTCCGAGACGTTGCGTATTAAGCATGATACGAGTATAATGATTAGTAGCTACGAAATAGTACGTTTATTTTAATTTCGCAATGTTCCTTCTGGAGTAGGTCCATGAAACTTTTATATAATATAGAATATAAATTGGTACATTTTTGAAAAAAAAAAAAATGGTCTGTGTACCATGAGCCAAACTTGAGATCCATGTACAAATGAGTTTGATTCATACTTCTTTATCCCCACCTTTTTCAAATCGGGCACGAGCAGCGGTCCGATCGCAAGCCATTGTTTATTAATAATGCAAGGCTCTTAGTGGGAGTTCAATGAATAGTACGCACCAAAGAGCCAATACATATTAATTTCGCAATGTTCCTTCTGGAGTAGGTCCATGAAACTTTTGTATCATGTAGAATATAAACTGGTTCATTTTTGAAAAAAAAAAATGGTGTGGTACCATGAGCCAAACTTGATATACAGGTTGATTCTTTTTTTATTTTTGTTTTTTTTTACAAGAATTTCAGTGGTTAGGGGGTTAATATTTTTTTAGCACATAGCTTTTAGTCTTATTAATATTTGTACGAAATTTGAAATTCGTCACTTTCATAGTTTAGGAAAAAATAATTAAAACAGTTTTGGGGTTAATCGGGATTTTTTCACCCCCAGGGGGTAACAGAGGGATGAAACTTTGTGCAGAGTATAACCTCCCCAAAAGGCATCGTTTGATTACAGTTTCGGCCCAAAATCGCTGGGGGCAATTTTTCCTAGGCTATCCTGCTACACCCTTTCGTCTTTATGGTAAGCGTCAAAGTGGGACCTTATACTAGACTTTGGTACATATATCGTCATCTAGTACTCACAACACAAGCTTAATGTGGGACTAGGTTCAGCAGTGGCGTAGCGTGCCTTGCCGGGGCCCCGTATAAAAATTTGTTTGGGGGCCCTTAGGAAGGGTAAAGATTTCTCACAAAAACGCACATTGGGGGCCCCCATGGCTTGAGGGCCCCGTATAATTGATACGGCAGATACGGCGGTAGCTACGCCCCTACTAGGTTGATCTGTGTAAAATTGTCTTATATTACTTGTACATATTTATGATTTACATTTATTATAATAAATACGCAAAATGTTTAAATATGCCATTGGAATTCCTTATTGCTGAGGCATGTTGCATATCTGTTTCATAGTTAACAATAATTTATAACAAAAGAACAGTTAAATGCTTTCTTATCATGTATACATACATATGTGCCATGTGCTGAAGATAATACCGTATGTACCTAGGACGTAATGCCATACTAGTCACATATGTAAATATTAGAATTATTTAATTGCCGAAGGGAACAAAAGTCGATTTTGCTAAAATAAAAGCAACACTTCTTGATCATTGGTGGACCTTTAATATGTCTTTGCAATATGGTTTCCAGATTGTCAGATAATAATTTGGACAATAGTCTGTGACCTACTAGCAAAGAGAATGTGAAAGTGGTGGATTGACACATGATTAAAACTTTTAGGACACCATTTGACTTTGATCTTTATTCTTTCACCGATATATGTTATATTTGTTAAATATGATAAAGTGGCGCTGGCGCCATCCAATATATCAAATGCAAAAAGTATAACGGCATCGATGCGAGCGATGGCGCCACAACCTTTGACCAACGCCCGGTAAGATGGCTGGATGATTTTAACAAATTCAACATACACAGTGAAAGAATAAGGATCAAAGTCAAATGGCGTTTTAAAAGTTTTAATCATGTGTCTCAGGATGGCAGTCAATTTACTGTGGCTACAAAATTATCTTTGAAAATCCATCTATATTTCAAAATTCTTTGCTATTAGGTATGATCGACTACACAAACATCTTTACAAGCCAACATTCAATTTTATTATCAGAGCCTTAGAGTTGGCTTGTAAAGATGTTTGTGAACGTGACTGTACATACTTTACTGACCACTAGCTCGGATCATATAACCTTGCATGCTAAACCTATACTTCGTAGCATTAGAAGAACTTCGCAGAAGCAAGTACAAGTATCTAGTAACTTTTTGCGGAATTTTTTTGATGTAAATAATAAGTAAACCATGCTAGATTAACAATTAAAGAGCCTGGTAAAAACTGCATGTTTACTTCTGTGGAGTTCTTTCTAATGCTAAAAAACCGATATATAAAAAGGCGAATAACCAAAAATCTGCTTTTGTTCCAACATGGTAGGAATCAACCATATATGCCTAGTTAAAGTAGTTACCTAACAAGAACAAGGGTTATCATATCATAAATACCTACCGTAACATGAGTAAACAACACTGTTTCGAACATGAATAATTAAAATACATATGTACCCGTATGTTATTTCAGTACATACTTGAAACAATAATGGCCGTATGGTCGAGTTCACAAACACCGTTAACGTTCCAATAATATATTTACACTTCCTTATTGTCAGTGTCTTGGATGCGTGTAAATAAAGGTATTTTCTGAAACATTGGCTTGTTTGTGAACTCGACCGCACAAGCATAATAAACGATTCATGTTCTGATCTGGGTTAGTAGGTTAAATGATTCAGATGGATCGCATTCCTAAAAACTACTTGCGCCAATATATTGGACCAGGTTGCCACTGTTTCCAGGCCTATTCCCATTCGTCTACACCCTATAGTCATCATAGGTCAGGCAACAAATGCTCAAAAAAGGGTATAGAGGGAAATGCTTGGAACATAATTATTGATGACTTCGTAACTTTGTTTGGACTAGTTAGGAGATGAACATATCAAAAGTCTCCGGCCCTAGCCCTTGAGCTGGGGGCGAGAAGAGGGTTTGAAGATCCTATACGACTGAGGACTTGATATGTTTAATTTCTAACTTCCAACAGAGGGTTACTTATAGTCATTTTGGTTGTTGGTCCCCGCCTGCGATACTTACCATCAACAACAATATTCTTGTGGGGTGTTTTCCTCTTTTGTAGTGTGCAGTCGGGTTTTTTGTTTTTTTTTTTTTTTATAATAATCAATTTTTTTATTTATAACTTTTTGTTACCCCCAAAAAAATGACACTCCCGTGATCAAGACGAAACTAAAGATACCTCATACATCAAAATCCATCAAGCCGTTTAGGCTACAGGAGGCCACAAAGAAACAGACATACATACATACATACACTCGAAAAACATTACCCTCCTCGCTTTGGCAGTCGGGTCAAAATTGTGTTCTAAGCATTTCCCTCTATATGTTCTTATTATAAATAAATATAATAAGTAATATAGGACATTATTACACAAATTGACTTAGTCCCACAGTAAGCTCAATAAGGCTTGTGTTTTAGGTACCTAGACAACCATGTATATAACATATAATTATAAATACTTAAATACATAGAAAACACCCATGACTCAGAAACAAATATCCGTGTTCATCACACAAATATATGCTCTTACCAGGATTTGAACCCGGGACCATCAGCTTCATAGACAGGGGCACTATCCACTAGGCCAGACCGGTCGTCAAATCTTATTGCTTGGCCTTTCAGTCGCATTAAATTGTACATAATTTCCCACCTTTTACTAATGGGGACAATTAAGAAATAATTTCCACTTCTTACGACTAAGAAGGAATCATTCCCAGTTATTTTTACTAGATACTACTGGGAATGAGTCGCCACAACCTATTGATGTATTCCAAATTAATATCGATATTTAAAAACCGCATGCTTAAGCATGATTTAAAAAGGTCGTGGCAGCAACTGAGGACAGATTTATTTATTACCAGCCGTCCCTAATCGTAGCAAGTGGAATCGTAGGTACCTTGTCATCTCATTCCAGTTGGCCAAAATGTAGCTTCACTTTTGTTCCATGGTTACTTGGGGTCCGCGTCACACAGTGTGACCCTGGACTCCTTTAGGATGCAACTTGGAAATCGAGGAAAGTTGACATTCATTCAACTTTCCTTTAAACAACATTCTAATTATTTATTTTACTAGGCCCATTTAGAGGACCTAACTGACGAGCTGTTCTATGTATTCCAGAGATATGTCAGTAAAGAACCTGCAGTACTTATCATCGTCGCAAGCACTGGCAGACTTGGCTTACTTCATACACGCGATGAACAACAAGTACAAGTTGGCTAAAGGAGTGAAATGGATAGCGTTCGGCGGTTCCTACCCCGGCTCGCTGGCCGCCTGGCTGCGGCTGAAGTACCCGCATCTGGTGCACGCCGCGGTCTCTTCAAGCGGCCCGCTGCTGGCTAAAGTCGACTTTGTAGGTACGTCACTACCACAGCTGGTACAATAGAAATATTGGAGCAAGACGGATTCGGCGGCACGTAGGAGCCCGCTGTAAAGTCGATTTAATAGCTACCTCACACTTTACACTACCATAACAAGCACCAAACGAGCGACGACGTAACAGCGATACAGCGACGAGCGAAATGAGTTAAAAAAATGAGCGATTAGCAATGGTAGGAATGAGCAGAAATAGTATTTTATACAATCGTAGAGAGCTTTTCAGTTGAGTACCGTGTTTAGGCAACGAAGATTGCTGAGTTGCCTAAGTAAGGTATGAAATTGAGAAGCTTGATTATATCACTATTGTATGCAATACTTTTTCTACGAGTCATCTAAAATAGTACTTAATTTACTATAAAACCTAAATATTTAATGAAAATTGGTAAGTATCTCAGAAGATAAAAATGTAGACATAAACGAGCGACTCCCGCCCCGCGCCTGTTGAATCTTCTATGAGAGCGTGGCGGCACGTGATTGTTTAATTTTTTTATAGGTGGCTACAGCGTGCAGCGTATCGAAATGGATCTTATAGTTTAGTGGGAGTCCTTACATGAAAAGTACGCAATTATAGTTTGGTATACGAAATCTTAATTCAACCATTACAGTCGACGAGTAGAAAAAATGAATAGATACCTATCTGATAAAACGATAAAGTATGTTAAAGATTCAGCGCCTATAGTTAGGAACACGAAAGGAACTCGAAATACTCGAACATTGTTTTAGGGCTGATAAGTGATAACACCATGATCTATAACATTTCAACATTTCGTCAAGTTCAATACTTTTGCTAACCGTAGTTGGGGATTCTCTATTTGCGCCAATTACACTATTCTACTTCACTTCAATTATTAGTTCCTTGAGTAATTTAATAATTGTTTGTTCCAGAATACTTCGAAGTTGTCATAGATGCGTTACGAGAGAAAACTGGGAAGGAAGACTGCGCCTACGAAGTTAAACAGGGCCACGCGGAAATCATTAAACTGATGGAAACCAACCCTACTCTTATTCAACACGAATTCAAGTAAATATGTCTTCTATACCTACTAAATAATAATGTCTTAAAATAAAATTCTGTTAACGCATGGTGGCCACCTACGTTTTGATCGGGTTTGTCACATATCAATTTTGGGAGAATTGGTGTATTTTTATGTACGAAGTAATCCTATAATGAAACAAATGAAATGTACACCTACAATTGCCACAATTACTCACACCGATTTGCAACAAACAGTCTTCCCTACAATTTCCCTTACTAGCAAGTACGAGTATAAAGACCTGTGCTCGTGAGTCCCCGTCCCCACGTACATTATTTTGCACATATTCGAAAATATATTTAAACTTATCTATCATGATATGATTATATATGTCGGCCGATCGTAATATCCACCAATCCATGAAATTCCTAGGCATATTGTGAAACGAGAAAATCATTATCTCGTTCCCAGAGACGACGGAGCTCTGCCAACATATATGTATATACATACATATCAGTAAGTTGTAAGATTTAATGTCTTACTAACAATTTTGATCCTTAGTTGGTCTTAAATAAATGCAATTTAATTTGATTTAATTATATAACGGATCATGTAATAGAAGGTTCTAAATTCAAAATGAATACACGGTAGGCCTCTGAAGAATACATGCTTTTGTATTTGTAGAGTCTGCCAGCCCTTCGACAGAGCAACAGCGAACGACTTGAACAACTTCTACGACACGCTGGCGAACAACTTCGCGGGCGTCGTGCAGTACAACGAAGACAACCGCATCGGCAGCAATCCCAAGTACAGGAACGTCACTATTAACACTGTAAGAAACGCCTATTTATTCAATAACATTAACTTTAAGTTCTGTAACTGCCGCACATTTTAATTTCTAGTTAGTTTGCTATTCGTTGCCATACTCGCGGCCCGTAAAATGCCTGGAGTGTACACTTTTCTTCATTTGGTGTCCAACGTTTTAAGGATAATACGATCTATTCGATAACAATAAAAGTCGACTGGTAGAGAGCTACTTGTGAGTAGAAGTTGCACTACTAAAACGTTAATCGATCTAGTGACAGTTCTCAAACGGCGGTCATCGACTACCTTATTCGAATGTATATTGGTTTATATATTTTGTTATTTATTTGTTAATGTGTTTAACCTATATAAAAAAAAAAAATTCAATGTACCTATTTATTGCTAATAAGGAAAAACCCACGCTGTATTGCATGCACAGTATCAAACCAAACATTTCAAACTTATGCATTTAAACAAAACAAAAAGCGTTTTTAGTGGGGATTGATTCCTCAAATGGTTCCATAGAGCTCGATTGCCATTAATTTTTTAAATAGTTAATTGTTTATTCCAGATATGTAACATGCTTACTGAGCAAACCGCCCGGCCGTCCCACATGAAGCTGGCAGACTTCAACTCCGTAATACTGGCAGTGGAGAACCAAACCTGCCTGGACTACAGTTACGACAACATGATACAGGAGCTCAGGAACATTTCGTGGAGCAACGAAGGAGGTACACGTACAGTCAACAGAAGACATCTAAAATTTGGTTGTTAGGCCTAAAGGCAATGCTATACAGAATATCTCAAAGAGGTATTGGTACTGTATGTCACTAATATGTCATGGAAAGGGATTTTGAAATGATTTATAGATTTTATTCCGTACGCATAGCAAGTTCAACAACTAACTGAAAGACTGACTAAAAAGTTTCTTCAAGATATTTAGCTCAAATACCTACACATAGATTGTTTATATTGATGAAAAATCACTCATTCGTTTATCGACTAACTACCTTTTTGTAAATAATACTCTAGGTAACTGTGTGTGATCTATAGGTGTGTTCTAGATCTGTGTATTTTATTTTGTTTAGTCATGTTTAACAACGATATATTTCATAACATTAATTCTAATTTAATTTTAAACTAAGATCCTTGACAGTTGATACAATACAAATGCTTGCTGTGTATGTTCCAGCCCGCCAGTGGATGTATCAAACGTGCACCGAGTTTGGTTTCTACCAAACGTCTACGGGCACCACGCCATTTTTCGGTGACAAGTTCCCTGTGGACTTCTATATTCAGCAGTGCCAGGATATATTCGGGAAGAAGTTAGTTCTCATCAGGGGTCGGACAAAAAGTGCGGATGACGTAAAAATGACGTAATCTTGCACACAGGATGATGTTTGAGTTTGTATTTAAACTTCCGTGTGACATGTAGTAACAAAGTAGTATTAATGAAGTAACAAAATAATCGTAAATAAATCCATGGAATTAATAATACAGGTGGTAGGGTGATGTAGTGAATAAAATAAATTTCACGAAACTTGTTACCATAAGGTATAATTATTTGAAATTAGTTAGAACAAGTCTGGGGGATTGCCACAATATTCGAGTAAAGATGACATTTTAGAGCGTTTTCTTATACATTAGTAAATATAAATTTTAGCTAAATATAATCGTGAAGATACAATAGCTAAACAATAACGAAGTCAATTTATTGTTCATCTGATTGACAATGTGTCAGTCAAAAACGTACTTACTCATTTCAAGTGGCGATATCGTTTAATAAAGAGGTTGATAAATGATAAGTGATAATTGTTTATGAAAATCAAAAATACTATTTGAAATCACCTATAAGTGGTTTGACGTCATCCGCACTTTTTGTCCGACCCCTGGTTCTCATCAATAGTTTACACCTTAGATTCTGCAGGATTCCATTGTTGGAAGCGAATTTCTAGACAAATTGCATTTAAAAAACTAAATCTGTAATTCGAGAAATGTTTGAATTTATAATATTAATGCGCCAAGTGCGTGATGGGGAAAATACAAGCGACGACAACATACGGCGTGGGAAAAATATGAACTGGGGCGACATTTTCTGACTGACATGTCATAACGTTTAGGGCTGCGTCGGTGATGCACAAAGGAAAATTTTATAACAGCTAATTAATTCACAGGTTCAACAAAAAATTTGTAAACGACGCCGCCGCCTGGACGAACAACTACTATGGCTCGCTGGACATCAATGTAAGCCGCGTGGTGTTCGTGCACGGCTCCGTGGACCCGTGGCACGCGCTCGGCGTCACCACGCCGCGGGACAACGCGCCGGCTATCTATATACACGGTCGGTATATGTCTGTTGATGAACAACTATTACGACTCGACATCAATGTAAGCGACATAGCCCGGGTATCTGGGGGCCTACCGCGAAAACCGAAATTCGCAAATTGCGGGGATCTTTCTCTTTTATTCTCATTAAGACGTAATTAGAGTGAGAGAGAAAAATGTCCGCAATTGAAGAACTTCGATTTTACCGGTAGGGGTCCTGTATGTGATATATTCCCAAGTGATAAGTTGATATGGCAATGGGCTGGCCATGTGTTTTGTTGGGAGAGCGGTTTGAGTCACTTTTCAGTCAGGACACACGTCGGTCCCGCAAGAAGGGCGATTTGACTATCTAGATTCGATCTTCTCCCTAACCTTTTTAGCATTCGACCCCAATTGATGTTGAGTACCCCTTCTCTCTAAACACTTTCTGGAAGCAAGCTAGCGGGTTAATATGGGAAATTGATTCCTGTTGTGTTTTCGTCTGGACTATTGACATCAAAACAATGCATAACCATTGAAAGGCAAGACAAGTGTTCGCAGGCCTAACAGGTTATTTACCAAGGTATCCTTACCTATACCAACCACCGTCGTGGTATCAAATATATGACATCGTTTTCTCCTCCTCTCTCCTAACCGATGACATCTGCTTCGACTCTTTGTCTCATTTGCGATTATTGTAAAGTTTAGATAGTTATTTGTTCTCTGATATTTTTCACTGGAGCTATGATATGGTCTTAAATTAATTTGTAACATTTGCGCTTACTTGTAAAGCATGCTGTGTACACTTGTTTTGGATCTCGTGCTAGTTTCTAAGCCATAATATGCAATTGGCTACTTGACAGTTTTTTGTAAAACACAATCGATCTTGATTTTCCTGAGGATCAAATGTCTATATAGGGACCGTGCGCGTTGGAGGGTCTGCTATCTTGTGGCCTGAATCGGAACCATAAACATGTACATTTACACGTCAGGTGTTTTCTTGTGCATAGTAGGTTCTGCCATCTTGTAGGCTACATCGGAACAATAAACATCACATTTATGCACCAAAAATCTGACAGCTCCTGAGCTGCCTCCTACAGTTCATGCACGCTCCCTATAGGACTCATAACATTTAAGCAACACAAATGTCAGAAAAGAGAGTTAAAGTCTGACGCTCGCACTCGACGATTGAAACGCCTCTAACAAAATGATAATATAATGTGACATCACGTTACATTAGTCTGTCCTAAATGTATGGAAGATCAAGAAAATTGCTATTTTGACCGTGAAATATTGAGTTTATGTATATAGTTGTAATACAATTTATTTTTCAATAATATTTAAGGAATCGAATGGTATAATTTTCTTATTTATATTTGAAACTCAAAAAGATTTTGAAGCCTTGCATTTTTTTATAATCATAATATGTCTTTTTAAATTCCACTTTTTTTTATCGCCCACTGCTGAGCATAGGCCTCTCTTCTAGTACGCCACTTGCCCCGGTCCTGTTATAATATTCAACATACGTCAAGTACCCAATTGTATGTTTCTCATGATAATTGTACGATTTCAGTTTAGTGTTAGATACACTTCTTACAAAAATAATCCATTTAATTACAGGCACAGCGCATTGCGCGAACATGTACCCTCCCAGCGAAAAAGATCTGCCGGAGCTAAAGGCCGCAAGAGTCAAAATCGAACAACTCCTCTCCGAGTGGATAGCTTCGTGATCGGTCAACCAACCAATCCGCTCTCTATTTACTGAATGCTCATATTTGATTACATTGTTATCGACAGTATTGCTTTTGTCGTATATGTGAGATGTGGTACGATCTGATATGTATATGTCAATTACGTTTATTATATATATGGCCTCAATGTTAAGCCAGACCAGAAGCCTAGAATTTGAGCCAGCGTTACTGATGTGCCGTCGAAAAGTTTCCAAAATGAACGTTACCTTGGTTTCCTGTGAAATTTCCAAGAACTTTGCCAATTTTTTTTGTAACTTTTCGCTACTTGCACATCTGTAGTCTCCATAGAAACACACTTAATATGAAATTTATAAAAAACCAGTACGTTATATAATGGTTGCATTTTAATCGTCTATCGTGTCAAGCGTTAGGGCTCATTTAGACGGTGCGAGAACTCGCATGCGAGTTTAATTACATTGCGGTATTTGATCGGTCTGCTGAATTGGATGTAACCTCAATAGTCCGCAATGAAACTAAAATCGCATGCGAGTTTGCGTGCCGTCTAAATGAGCCCTTACTCTCGCACACATTTCATGGAAAGTGTATGAAACTTTGGCCAGCGCTAAAAGCTCAACCATATCAGGCCTACAGGAAAATAATTTATCGGGAAACATGTTTTACACCGACATGTTAAAAATATACGTATATATTTCTAAATAGTAGTACAGTCAGCATCAAAAGTAGCGGATCAAATAACGCTTCATAAGTGTCTACCATTCTGTAACAGCTTAACAAAAAGTGATGTTTTTAATATAGAACAACTAAGACTGCAAAATATATACTTTGGAACGTGAATTTTAGAATCTATATTTGGAAAGTTATCTGGGATGTCAGATGCTTTTGGCGCGTTGTTTCATCAGCTACTATTGCTGCTGACTGTGCTAGCTACTCTTTCGCTGCAGCATCCCTAAATGATTATTGACTTTCGCAAGATATTAGAAGTATCTACAGAAGCAGTCTCTTATTGTTTGTTGATATGATTCCTATTAACAATTTTTGTTAAATAGATAATAAGTAATGGCTATATCTAAATAAATGTTATACTTATCTGGCACAAAATGTTTTTTCTTTCTTGACTTCACGTCATTAAATATTTATTATGCAACTCATGGGAAGACCTACGGCCCGATTCGAAGAATGATTAAGACATGTTTAAGATCTTGGAAAGATCTTTAAAAGATCGATAACTAAACGACATGTCAAAAATGACGTTTATTTCGATTCCGCTGTGATCCCAATAAGATCTATCTACGATATTTCTAACGTCAACGTTACATTGGTTGCCCGAATCGAGCTGCTTCTGTCAATTATACGACATACAAACGATATCTAAATGAGAACTTTTCTAAACCAGAACTTATCGTTATCGTATTTCATTCTTCGAATCGGGCCGCTAGCCACAAACCGCGATGAGTGGAAGAACAGCCTTTTAAGAGGCCGCGAAAACCATGATAGGTCCTGCCAATACGACATGCACGATGAGGCTCGCCTCGTTGCGGACCCTTAATTTACTTGTCAGAAATGTGACGATTATGCCGTTCAAGAATTGGGTTATTTCTGTTATTAGCCACGAGCGGTGCTATCGCTAGATCACAGGTGACAGAAAGGAAACTTTGTGCTAATTATTAACAGGGGTCGGACAAAAAGTGCGGATGACGTCAAACCACTTATAGGTGATTTCAAATAGTATTTTTGATTTTCATAAACAATTATCACTTATCATTTATCAACCTCTTTATTAAACGATATCGCCACTTGAAATGAGTAAGTACGTTTTTGACTGACACATTGTCAATCAGATGAACAATAAATTGACTTCGTTATTGTTTAGCTATTGTATCTTCACGATTATATTTAGCTAAAATTTATATTTACTAATGTATAAGAAAACGCTCTAAAATGTCATCTTTACTCGAATATTGTGGCAATCCCCCAGACTTGTTCTAACTAATTTCAAATAATTATACCTTATGGTAACAAGTTTCGTGAAAATTATTTTATTCACTACATCACCCTACCACCTGTATTATTAATTCCATGGATTTATTTACGATTATTTTGTTACTTCATTAATACTACTTTGTTACTACATGTCACACGGAAGTTTAAATACAAACTCAAACATCATCCTGTGTGCAAGATTACGTCATTTTTACGTCATCCGCACTTTTTGTCCGACCCCTGATTATTAATTAGCACAAAAAGTTACATATTGTGTTTTTTTTTGTTTTAAACTAGTTTTAACTGAAATTACTTTTTGACCAAGGCTAAGTTTAACTGAAAAACCCAGTTAATACTAATTTTCAGCGGGGCGTAACGGAAAACTAGTTTTTAACTAGTGAAAACGTATCTAGTTTCATAGTAGTTTAATAGGGGATATAGGTTTTAATGGAAAGTGAATTTAAAATAGCGCATACAGAGGTAGTGTTAAAACTTTTTAGAAATTTTCTTAGTCGATTTCATATAGCTATTTTCATAAAAAATTTAAAGAAACACCTATCTTTATTTCTCGTGTTACGTGTGTACCTATTTGAAATAAAAATACAATAAATTGTAACAGTGGAGTTTAATAATACCATAAATCACAATAGGGAATATACCACCTTGTATAACAATAAATTGTGTAATTGTTCTGAATGTCTACAAAACTAGTCATTCATATAACTTCGATAATTCATCGTATTTAATTAAACATAGTGTCTATCCTTAAAATTAATCATAATAAATGATGGTACTACGTCGCTTGGGCAATATGTGGAACAATCCATTATTAATACTACGTTCATTTTTTTTTACAATTTACCTAATCCGAAGGATAAGTTTTAGAGGAGGGTTCATCACATTAACAATATATTTAACTTAATCTAAATACGCTAAAATAGTCATACATGGAACCGTTCTATAAAAACCAAGAAAAAACGGTCAATTTCAAATTGAAAACATAAGGATAGAAAACATTTATAACTTAGGAACAGACACAAATAAATGCTCTTACCAGGATTCGAACCTGGCACTTCTCGCTTTGTCGGCAGGGTGACTACCAAGGAGGCTAGGAGGTCCTTCAACATTTACTGCGTCTGTACGTAGCGTAGATGACACCCAATGCCTTAATAAAAATATAATTCGAGTTTATTACATACAGTTTGTTAACACATTAGTGTAAGCAACCTAAAATGCCTAAATAAATGCCTATATGCCAAAATGTGTACCATTCGAAACGAACAATCTGGACGAGAGAATCGAACAAGGCAAATAGTATAAAAAAATATTGTATGTATAGACAAGGATTCGTGCGTGGCGTCCTAATCATACCCTCCCTAGATAGCGCGGACACAGCGCCAAATATTTTCTGGTATTGTGTGTTCCAGACCAGTCTTTGTGAACAAGTTTCGTATGTTCGGGTAGCAGCGTCAATGAAAAAGATTGTTGTCCGAATGCTTATTAAATTCCGCACCTCTAATAGGACAGTTGATACTGTTGATAGTGGCCTAAGGAGTCCGCGCTGATATCTCTTCTTCGTCCTCCGGTAATAGTGATTCAAGCCGCCGGCCCCTTAAAGTTAGCTCCATACAGCTGAAAATAACATTCTGGTTTATACATATATGCTTGGTATTCAAAAATCAACGCACGGGAGAAAAATGTGAACTATCATAGGATGACATCCTCATACTATTTGACAGCTGTAAACTGTTAGACAACTAATGCGTCATTCAGTCAGAAATTCAGAATTTACCTTCTTAATTTTGTTAGAACCGTAATCAAATGAAGTACCTATAAGTGCGCACATCGCTGAAGATTATCGTGGAACGGTTTTGACAAGTTGACTAGATGGCGCTACACGGATTCGAATATTTTATTTATTAGATTGTCAGAAGTTATTAATTGGCCTGACAATCTAGTTAGTCTGTTCGGAAATAGAAGAGTGGTGAAAAGTATTGGGCCCCATACATTCCACGACTCTTCTCTTTCAGCACAGACTCTACCGCAAAATATACAACAACGTTAAGTTCAGCTTCAGTCCGTGTACGCTAAGCATTATGTCAAGTATGGCGCGGCCACGGCACGTCAAGTATCGGCCACGGCACGTTAAGTATCATAATCAGAGTCAGGTCATAGTCGTAGGTATTAGGTAAGCGTATACATAGCTTAGCAATAAAATTTGTTATTTGTTTACGGTATATAACTGTATTAAATAAAAATCTTTTTATAAAAGTAGATACTTACAGTGACAAGAAAAATACAACGGCTTGCGTCCCGATGGTAAGATAAAAGATGGCATTCAGGAAACTGGTGCCGAGCGTGGCATTGTACACTTGCGAGTATATAATAGAGGCGAACATCGCGACGGCGTTCTCCATAACCGACAAAAATGTGTATGCCACACCTGGAAATAGAGTACAAGTAATTAGGTACATAACATAAATAAGTTTATGGAAATTATTCCAGGATTTGCCAATTGTTTTTCGGTAAAGGAAAACATCGTGAGGAGACCGGAATAAGACTTGCCTCCCCTCTGGATCTGTGTATCCGTTACGGTTTACGGTTCAATTCAATTTGTCATGGTCACTTCTAATTAATGTTCGGTCAACATTGGTCTGTAGTTCTATACTATGACCTGAGTAATATCTTACTTGTAATGTCCATTACAATACAAACACACAACACAATAAAAGACGATATAAGAAATATACGCTCATACGGAATTGACCCTATGACGGATTTGGCCGCATTGATCTTACGTCGAAGTTAACGGAGTTTTATAAAAACACCGTGTAGTACCCCAGGCTCACTCCTGAAACTTAACTTTTGTAAATATTTTAATTAATCGTAGATCGGTCGTAATTGTACTAAATTATTACAAGAGCGCTTATGTTTGGTGACCTCAATTGTTATGTGCTCCGTTCTAGTTATTCAGTTGTTCTGTTTTCAGAGCGGACGAGCGGCGCGACACGGCCCCAGCCCGGCCCCTGTACCGATGTACAGCGTCTTAAGAGGCGTCGCTCGTGCGTACAAGCAACCTTATTACGTCGACATAGGGTTCATCTACTCGTACAGTTAGTTATCAGTACCTCTTTCAGAAGACGGCAGAACCTTGGATGTCATAGAGCGGACGAGCGGCGCGACACAGGGCCCTAGAGCAGCCACTGCTCCACCAATGTATAGGGT
Organism: Cydia pomonella; assembly: GCF_033807575.1. Taxonomy (NCBI): domain Eukaryota; kingdom Metazoa; phylum Arthropoda; class Insecta; order Lepidoptera; family Tortricidae; genus Cydia; species Cydia pomonella. Next base: position 11,583,631 of record NC_084703.1, on the reverse strand, counting down.
TTTAGGAGCGGTCGCTTGCGCGTACAAGAAGTGCCCGGCCATGTGTGACGTGGCTCCTAGCATCACTATCACCTATGAACGTATAAACGATGGGTTATTACTTATTTATCACATCAAAGTTTGTAGGTTTTATTGAGTTCCAAGATACAGACTTGGCGTAGTGGCTCACTGGACAACTCATGCGTAGGTCTAGGTACTATGTGGTTGACTATTAGGTATTTCACAAAAAACGATTCATAAAAATTTTCATAAACAACTGTTAAAAAAATTCTTAAACATTTTACAAACTTTTTACTCCGCAAATAATTATTAACAATATAACTATGTTACAAAATAAGAAAATATTAATTGACAGTGAGCGGTGTATGACATTCGATTGCCTTTTACTCAAATATCATTATTAATTTTGTATATGTACTCATAATGTTATTTTGAAGGAAGTTTCTTACCTATATTTACCCATTTTTTTTGGCACCAGTTCGTTCGTTTCTGTGAGGGTCACGGTTCTAACCTAAGTTCCGAGTGCCTACCGCGAACACCGAAGTTGTAAATTGCGGACATCGTTATTTTTTACTCCAATTACGGCCCAGTTATAGTGACGGACAAAGACTTAAAATGTCAATATGCCGCATGCTGCAATCGCCTTGTATTGTATTATTATATCTCTATATCAATAATTCGGATAGATTAACTATAATGTTGGTACTGACCGTATCTCTCCAGTGGAACAATTTAGTCATCAGTGGGATCCCTATGAACATGAGCAGCACGTACGCTGTGCTGGTATATGTTCTGAAGTTGCTGTAGGCAGTTGTGTCCCATTTGAACACGTTCTGGACGTACAGGTACATAAACGGCCTCTCGTCTGTAACATATAGGTACTTAACTATAATTAAACTACAAATCTCTATATCCCTGTATTTTAAATTCAAAGTAACGTACAATGTCCGTTGCCTATTTACGGCTAAACTACGAAACCAATGGACGTATGCTAGCATTGTTTTTGAAATCAAACACGCTGAGGACATAGAGGAAATAACTCCAACCGAAACCTGCAAATAAACCTACTTGCTACTTAATTTAGTCCATAATTTATTTATTCCAGTGTACAGTCAGCATCAAAAGCAGCGTATCAGAATATGCGTCAAAAGCATTTATTGCAAATAAGTATTGCATTCTAATTACATTTATATTTATGCGATTCAAGCGATAAAATCCAGTATATTTACAGTATAAAATGTAACTTGCTCTATAATTACCTCTTTGAAACGTATACAGCGCCATCGATATAAGTAAGAACCACAAAAATACTGTGCGGTGGTTACTCCTTTTTTTAAACAGAGTGAGCATCGTTTGCTTCACATTTTTGAGGTCAAAGAAGTCACCCACCGGATTGGTGACGCCGGCGTCCCGCAGGGACGACTGCTCGGGCCTGGTCTGCCATTTGAGAAACAACAGACAGTGAAGAGTCGCCAGTACCATGAGGATACTGTTGATTACGAACATTATTGTGAACGATCTGTTCACAACGTGCACGTATAAAATGTTACCTGCAACAACACATGCGCAACACTTATATTATAATTGATTGTTATAATGTTACTAACTTTAGAAAGTAAACAGATCTTTTAAATGCAAGTCCGTCCCTGAGACCAATTCAAACTTACATTTTGATATCTAAATGATATTATTTTAAGATCTAAATGATGTCATATTTTATCATTCACCCGCCATACACTGTACGAGCGAAATGCACGGGCGAATGACATCATTTCGACATTAAAATGTAACGCCAGGACGGACGGAGTCGGAACATAATTAAATTCTTCTTGTTCCTCACTTCGTCCCGGCATTTTTGCCACGGCTCATGGGAGCCTAGGGTACGCTTAGGCTCGGAACATAATATAATTACATACCATACATATCATGAAATGAGATACCAAAAAAATCTAAATATGTCTTCAGCAACTTTATATTTAAAAACTAACTATACTGTGCCTCTTAGTAGGTGCTATAAGGTTTTGCACTTTACAGCATTAAATGTAAGCAGGAGTTGCATTACAATGACGATTGTTTCATAATATGCACTGACGCAAGAATCGCAAGATTCAACAAAGCGTACAAATCTGATAGTGAAACTGTTACTGATATTCAAAATGTTGATACAGCAAATACGTACAGTTAAAGTAGGTTAGAATTAATAATTAACTGAGAAGAAAATGTCAACGAGAGGAAATGTAGGTTTTAACAAATAAGTTTTTATATTTAGTTAAAATGCGCTGACAATCTTCGACTTCAGGTCACCTTTCTCCTCAACGTTATAGAGCTATACTACATCCACAGGGTGGTCTAGGAACTTTAGAAAGAATAATAATAATAAGAATTTCTAAAAGGTGATTAGTTCACAGACTGAATTTTGTATGTCACGATTATGATTGAGTTCTAAGAGAGAATTCGGATTAACGTGGGATGAACAGTCCTTGATTAACTGTATAAGTGCAGGTAGAATATATATTGACATAGCGTGATTAAATCGAATTAATTATCTTCATACGAAAAAATTAGTATCATATTAGCATTACTTACCAATAAAAACACCCAAAGGCATAGTGCTTAAGTAAACAGCATCTAAAATCCCAACTCTTAGGGTTCTATTATCGGGGTTAGTGACGTCGGCTATGTACGCGAAGACACCCGCGAATATTGCCAAGTCTGAACCGGTTAAGGCACTAGGAAAAGTAGCCGTATATATCACATAATTTAACGGCCATGCTGAAAATAAAATTAATTAAATCCTAATCTGGAAACTTAAGTAGATTTCTTTATTTGCTGCTGCTATAATTTCATTACTTGAGTAGGTTCAACTATCCCCCAACACGCATAATAACAGTAGGTAGTCAGACCAAGGTAAGTTAGCAGCGATTTTGATAGCCCAGACGGTGCAAGTTTCAAGTATAAGTAGACGTCATAATTTCATAGAAGATTGACGTTTAAAATTACACATCTGACCAAAGAGTAAAGTAAGTATATCATCTGACTCTAACAGCTATTAGAACTGAACACATTCAATTGTTTATCTACACACATATCATAAAATTCATAAATCATAAACCCTCTATGATGCTTTCAAAATCCACAAATAATGGTCAGTATTAAGATCTGTTTTGATACTACAAATTTCTTATCTGTGAAAATGTTATTAGAGTCAGACCAAGACAAGTCTGCAACGATTTACATAACACACGCAGTGTTATTTTAAACGTCAAACTTCTATGACATTATGACGTATAAATAACACTCGCACGGCGTGTGTGCTATAAAAACCGTTGCAGACTTGATTTGATCTGACTCTATTGCTTCATTACCATATCAAATTCGATTTGATAATGCTATTCAAATTACGAACATTTCTGTAAAAAGGCAAGTTGATTGGACCTCTATTTTAATATCAGTCGACATGACGTTCAATTCCAAATGGAATGTCATAGCAAACAATTTTGACAAATCTCGCATGTTTGTTCGTCTCTGATATGGAAGGTATAGTATATATAGTCTCTGAATTAAAACAGGGTTCCTTTTGTACCTTTTTGGTACGGAACCCTAAAAATTATGATGGATGCCTGAAAAAAATCATTTACCGTTATTTACGGTGTCATTTACCGTTATTTCACGTACAGTATATCTTTTAATTACAACATTAATTTGATTTGTTGTGTTTAAACTAGTATAGCAAAATCTTCGTGTAAAATTAGCGATAACGATATTTCGGAGACGCCACCTCATATTCGAGAGTGACACTCTAACACGTGATTAGTGAGTTAGAGTTTATAATATGTGTGTAGGTAGATAAAATACTGGATGTACATAATAAGGAACTAAAACACTCGTGTGGCCCTTTTAAGAAACTCACTACGTTCGTTTTTTTTTAACTCACACTCGTATTTTAATGCCTTTCATTATGTAGTAGTCACATAATAGTACATTATGATACAAGTGCGAAAAATAGGAAATTCGAAACGAGTGGCGATAAATTAAAACACGACCGAAGGGAGTGTTTTAAATCGACACGAGTTGCGAATTACCTATTCGCACATGTATCGTACCACGTTTTACAGTACATATGGCCCTTTAAATGTTCGACACAGTAACGTAATATGCTAATTTTCGCACTAGTGCTATAAAGTAGCACCATATGTACTGTAAACTACTATTACCGTATTTTCGCAAAATAATTTCCAAATTTAAACTGGTTTTTCAATGGCTGTTTTATTATCATCCTTAGTGCATTTGTTATCGAGGTCATATCTCAGATATGTATACATATGTGTCTCATATTTTACATATATAGGTATATATCTGAGACGCAGCTTCAGGATTACTAAGATAAGAAACAAATATCGTCGCGGGCAGGTTGATATCAGTCTGACGTACGCCACGCAATACTTGTATATACATAAATCATAGAGTCATTCCAGCTTCTAGAGTGCATAGAGGACTGCCTTCTACAATTTATATCTATCTGAGTTCGGTTAAAAACTAGTAATGAAAATGGTCGGCTGCATATATGTTTCTAAAACCCGAGGAACACGGAATGGTCGGCTGTATGTTTCTAAAACCCGAGGGACATGTTTCTAACAAATTACGAACTGCACTTACCATTCATAGTATTAACAGTAGCCATTATGGAAAAATAGAGTTTCCCGAGCATCCCGGCCAGCAGGATGCACTTTCTTCCTCTCTTATCACTATAGGAGCCAAGGAATAACGCGAGGACGAACGGCACTATGTGCCAGGCCACGCCGTTCCATTGGTGAAAGGTGGACACTGTCACCTATAATCAAATCATTATAGCATATAACCTTTGTTAAAAAAATACTGCCTTCAACATTTTTAGGTTTTTAACAGAATCACCACTTAATCAATTAACGCTTTTCAAAATACCCAAATCAGTAAAGGTGTACCTGTAATGTTTGAACATTTTTCTCTATGTCTCCAGGTTCCTGACCTGCGACCTAATGACACTGGGACCAACTGTGTAGTAGTTATGCGACTTTTCAAACAAGAAATAAATTTTCAAATCGTTCTATTTAGCAGTTTTCGAGAAATCGGTAAACAACGGTATGTATATAAAAAATTGATAAGTAAATACGAGTAAATAAGTAATAACAAACCCGTGAGAATATTCTTTAAAAATTTTAAGCTGGTTAAAACGGTTAAGGATGGGCGACAATTCGACTAAGTACTTCGTCATCGGGTAAGTCGCGAGTTGCTATTGTAAAAAAAAAAACAAATTACCTGTACTTCTTCGTTGATTTCTTTGTAACTTGTTATGTTGTAGCAGATCTCTTCACTGTATCCATGATCGACGTTGCACGCGCGGAACACGTAGAATGTTTGTTCGACAACATTGGTGATCATGTAGGCCATCATGTATAAGAACATGGTCGGTTCCACTGTCACGTATTTGTACCATGGTTTTCTTATGGGCTGTGGCAAAAAATTTAATAAGGAAGAATCGTATTAAGTTCGATCTTGTTCACATATGTCGTTTTAGATATCCATGTATAAGACATACCTAGTCCAAGCTGTAGACTGTACTATACTATACTATACTACTCAGTACTCGCTTATGAATAATTTATAGGGTTCCGTACAAAGTAGGTAAAAATGAACGCTTAGGGCGTCCGCTAGATGGCGTTGTTGTGGTGAGCGAGTTAACGAAAAATAGTAATTACGCTAACTGGCGGGCAGTGTGCGGACGCGTGCGTCGGATTTTACCTACAATGCCCGTATTGGTGCGACTCTGTTCATCCACACATTTTTTTGGTCTCAATTTACTCCTTCTAATTTTGGATATGATAGTGATAGAAGATCAGAGTGTCTAAAATTTACCTATAGGTATCAACCTCATGATTTAAGAGGAATGACTGTGTAAAAAGATATGAAATATTTCATATCACATGATTATTTAATCTTTGGTGATTTATGTGAGGATGCAGGAACCTTGACTGGGCTGGTAGCGTGTTTATCACATTTCACTTTGTGCACGTGCAATATACCTACTCGGTGGATTTTTTATAGTCCCGTTTTTAGGGTTCCGCAGTCAACTAAGAACCCTTATAGTTTCGCCACGTTCGTCTGTCTGCCCGAACGCAGCTTTGCGTCTTTCACTGATATGTGTTCAATTTGTTAAATATCAATAAGTGGCGCCATCTATAATAGATCAAAGGATAAAGATATAGCACGATCGTTTCGAGGGATGGCGGCATAACCTATAGTAGTGCCCGGTAAGATGGCGCCACTTTTTGAACACATATCAGTGAAAGAATTAGGATCAAAGTCAAATGGCGTTCTAAAAGTTTTAATTATATGTCGAAAGATGGCAGTAAATTTAAGTCGATACAACTTCTTTGACAATACACCTCTATTTCAAATTCTCTTTGCTATAGAGAACATGATAGGTTTAGGTCGAGACAATTTTGAGTTTTTCAAATAGTCCTCTCTTCTTAGTAAAAAGATGTTAAAGACGTTCATACATATCGCTCCGAAAGTACTCCCACTTGTAATGTACATGATACTTAGGTACTAATAGCCCACGTTTAGCCTATTCTGACAAAATGGTAACTACGGAACCCTACACTGAGCACCGACATGCTCTTGCCCGATTATTTATGTATCCCGTTCCGCTAATAGTTACGTGAAAATGGACAAGATTTAGAAAAAATGTAGTCAGTGACAAAATCGTTACTTCGAACTTTTTTGATGCAGGATTAAAGTTTCTTACAGAACAACATACCATGGTCCCTAGAAAAGCTACAAATTATGCTAAAGAAGAGACGCTTTCCATTTAGAAAACTCTGTTTCATACTTGCATGGAAAAAGTAGGAATTTTCACATGCTTTTTCTCTTAGCGAGAACCTGCTGTAAGCAATATATAAAATTACATTGTGAAAAGAAAAAACCTATAACCAAACACAGAAAACTTTAATAACAAGATACTTATTTTAAACTAAATTGAGATAATGTTTAACTTGTAACTAACAGTAATAAACACAAGTGTTATTGACAGCTATGTGATAAGAAATTATAGCTCTTATCATTTTAAGATACAAAGATATGGAATACTTATTAAAATGATGCTGGATGTTACGAGTATGAAACAGTTATGAATTAGGCGTAGAACTTTTGAATACAATTTACTTAGGGATGTAGGGGCTTCTATATGACATTGGTTATTCCAAATTTTTTAGGTACTTACAATGTATATGTCAGCACGCGATCGTAAGATCTGGTAGATCGTAATATTACATTATTTAATTTTTCTAAAAAGAACAGTGTTTTTAGCAAATTAGTGATAAACGTAGACTCAGCAATTGAATTGTTCAAGTTCAATTAAAGCAGTTCAGAAATTGAATTTAAAAAAAACGGCCAAATGCGAGTCGGCCTCGCGCACAAAGGGTACCATTGCACAAAAAACGGCAAAAAAATCACGTTTGTTGCATGGGAGCCGCACTTAAACATTTATTTTATAGTTTTTAGTATTCGTTATTATAGTGGCAACAGTTATACATCATCTGTGAAAATTTCACGGTTCTTTCACAATCCATGAGATAGGTATATAGGAGATCTGGTGACAGACAAACAGATGGACAGTCTTAGTAAAATAAAAACGGGACCCTTTTAACCTTTGGGTGCAGAACCCTAAAAATAGGCTTCCTTTTGTTCAATCCATATGAATGAATTTAAAATGGCATGCCATGCATGCCATACAATTAAATAAATAAATGAATTTAAAATGTCTTATTACAGGTACCCTACAAAAATATAAATATCTCAAAAATCTGGGAGTGCTTTTGTTTTTCTTAAAATAAATATAAGAAAATTAGTTTCAACATTTTCAGTTATGTATTTCAATGATTCAAGGTTGACCCAAAATATTCTTCTATCATTCCAGGTTGTCTTATTTTTAAGAGACCCAGCAAAAAGAGCACCTGTTATTTATCTTTCTGTTTGAGGTGTACAACTAAGAAATTGTATAAGCCTAACAATATATATGTATATATCACAATATTCAGTGATTGTCTTGGTTATAAAAACAACCCTATCACTTACAAAAAAACGAATCAAATGCTCTTACGTAAAATATTAATATAGGGAAGACTTCGTACAACTTCGCATACTTGCATAAATACTTTGACTTGTTTAGATACCACTCCGAATAAAATAGAAAAGTAAATATTAACACTTACCATTTCGATTTCACTAACGTTTTCATCCTTTCTTTGATCCATTATCACATACAACACCGAGTACTCTATATAAAGATAGTTTAATTCATTAACAGAATAATAGAATCAGAAACCATATTAACGTTATTCTTTTCTCTACCGATGCCGCCAACAGTGAGCAGGCAGAGTGGCAGTGGCAGAGTGAGAGCGGCAGTGGAAACCGAATGGAAAGTGTCATTGTGACATTGACGGCGTAGCCAGTGTTGCTACGTTACCTGTATATTTCCTGCAATACGTTTCTAAAATACAGTGTATCGCATGATTGTAGCCCAGGATAAAGTTTTATAAAAAAACTGTAGAACCTGTCAACATTGTCTGCTTCGTTTTCTAATAACTGAATTTAACTGTGAGGCAAACGGTGACAAACTTTTTAAAAAGCGATCCAATTTCTGTGATATGGCAGCCCTCATGTTGACGCGAATTTTCAAATTTAATATAATTTAGGTACGTATTATCCCAAAATAATCCCAAATTTTTAAGTATTACTCATATAACGTGTTTTAATAATTAAACCGTAACTTATATGGTGGTGTCATAATATTGAAGTAATGATAAATAATACCGAGGAACGATGTACAGAAACACTATTTTCAGCAATATATACTAGTGTCGCCCATTATACTTTACCGAAGATTTAAGACGATTCACACAAACACATTGATTTGTACTGGCGGCAGTAGGTAGGTACATATATTTTTATCGGGTACTTAGGAATTAACTAGTGGTCGGGTTCAGTTATAACTTCGTAGCCATTGCTTTGCTTGGATTCCATCAGCAATTGACCGCGAGCCAGGAACAGATTTCTATGACCAATCGCCTCTCGGGCGAAAACTCGTCTAGTGGTTAACGGCTATGTATGATGAACCCTCGTGGACGTCAGCTGCCGCTCCGTTGGTGGGTTGAGGAATGGCAGCCACCGAAACACGTAAAAAAAAATTGTCATCGCCTCTCGTTTGATACTTTGTCAGATGAGAGTTCAGATGCTATTGTTAGTTAAAAAAATCGTCAGCCGGTTATATCGCGGTGGTAAGAACGGCAGCTGGCCGCATGAACATTTAAACAATAAGCACTTAACCTTTTTATGATATCAATAACAAGTCATGAATTTTTGCATGTAGCATTTCATCAGGTAATACGCCTGAAACGCCATGAACGTATTACGCAATGTACATATTACGCATACTTTGCGGACATACTTAAAGTGTTAAGACGCGTATTTTTTACATGTTAATTTAACAGCTGACGGTCTTTCCACCGCGATACAACTGGCTGACAGTTTTTTAATTTAAAATAGCATCTACACTATCATCTGACAAAGTATCAGCCGGGAGGCGATGACTGGCGAAATATGCTCCTGGGCCGCGGTCTACAAGTACCTAATACGTAATACGTTTTAGTAAATACCTAATACGTTTCACCAACATTACACTATGTTAAGAACAAAAAGCATATTTTCAGGATATTTTCTCCAACACAATGGAAAGCATATTGGACAGATGTCTCACTGCCAAGACCTTCTGTTTCTGCTTGAGTCCTCGGATCGGCGCGTTCATGATTTCCATTCTGGGGGTTGTACCTTGTGTCTGCTATACGCTATTTTGCTCGGATGGATCCCGCCACTTGACAATGTACGGCGTGCCAGAGCATACAGCTATGGCAATTGTTTATATTTTCAAAGCTCTAGGAATTGTATGTCTACTTATGCATGTATTACTATTTGCTTCTTTTATCTTTCCTTTTGAAACACTCGTTTTGATGTATCAATGGTTTATAATAACATATTTATTTTTCGATGTTATTCTCATATGTATAATAGGGCTAATATCTACGCAAAAAGGTTATCTTTTTTTTGCGATGACGCTTGGAGTTTACGAAATTATTACTTGGCTGATTGTGGGTCTAATCGTTTTACCAGTTGTAAATGGTTACAGACGCAACTTGAACACTGGAAGTTTAAAAAATAGGTCTTCGGATAACAAGGACAATAATTTAAGTACATGTGAAAATGTTTAGTGCAATTAAAATTGTATTGTTAATTTTAGTTTTTTATAATATCCACCCAGTTTATCCATGCACACTGCTCAGTCAATGTGATACGTAAAGATTTGTGGCATGCGGGCAGGCCTTAAGTATGTTTCTTAACGAATCCGAAAAAGAGGTACTCACCTATGTGCCTATGTACCTATGTGGATACCGTGAATCCATATAAACATGCCATTTCAGGGCTACAATACCAATCTTGTACACTACTACTGTCATGAATTCATGATTAAAACTAGTTTGTGGAAATATTTTTGTGTCTCACACTTTTCTTGCTGACTGTACCTCTTCCCATTTGCATGTCTATCAAGTATTTTTGATTTGTTAGACCTGTACCCCAAAAGCATAAAATTGTTGTAGTAATTCACCGAATCGCATTTCACCTTGAATGAAAAAGATATCACTGGATTTTTTTACTTGACGCACTTTTTCCCGTAGCCTTAGACATTAGTATAATTAATTTGTAGTATTTAATTTTTCGTGTAGTATGTTACCGAAGAGGCATTTCGCCGCGATCGACGTTTGTTTGGGACTCTATTTAACATTTTAACTTGATACGTTAATTTGATGCTTGCACTAAAATTAAGTGTTTTTTTAAACACGTTTTGTACTTGTAGGATTAAGCCTCAAGTGCTATCAAACTCATTAAAATTTTATCTATGTGACGTTGACGTTGCGTTGAATCACGTCGCCAATACAATACATGATCGAGGTGAAATGCGACTAAAGTAATAAACGATTGAGTCACAACGCGATGTTTAAATGCACGGTCGAGGTGAAATGCGACTAAAACTTATAGCCACTAGAAAAAAAAAACTATTGAGACACAATGCGAAAATTAAATATGAGATCGAGGTGAAATACGATTCGGTGAATTACTACAACAATTTTATGCTTTTGGGGTACAGGTCTAACAAATCGTATTTTTCTCGAGACCTTTCAGTGAAGCTAAATGAGTAATAAAAACATACCTATAATTTAATTTTATAACACTTAAACTTAGATACTTCAGAGAAATCTAGGTACCATTTTAATAATATGTCTATTATTTTTATGTCTGTTATGTCTATTAATTTGACAAATATAATTGTAGGTTATTGATTTTAAAGGGGTAGTTAAAGTATGACTTAGTGTAATGTTTTAATAAATTTATTGAAGTAATAGATATAGCCTGTCAAGTCATTTCCGTCAGTAGACAAGGCCAAATTAAAAAAATGTATGCCCGACGTGTTATTGGCCCATAGAAAATTTGAATTTCGTGCTCTTTTCTACTGACTAAGTTGTTTCACAGGCTATAGTTCTTATGTATTACATAACTAGAATGAGTTTTATTTTTAAATTGACTAGAAATAAAACGTATTTTGATTGAGCATACTGCAAAATAAATATAAAAACACAGTCCCCTATTAGCCCTAATCGGCCAATGTTTATTGAAATGCTATTTACACTCATTTTTTTTAATACCACGTCGGTGGCAAACAGGCATACGGCCCGCCTGATGGTAAGCACTCACCGTGTTACATGCGCGTTGCCGACCCATTAAAAACCTGTACACTCCTTTTTTGAAGAACCCCATACTGTATACCCTCGGGAAAACCTCGCTCCTTGTTTTTTTAATATGTTTATTTAGGCGTGTTTATATATACATTTATTGTTTATTTATATTACCGCGCTATTGCCTTCTTCTCTTATATGTTATTTAGATTTTTTATTATTATAGATCTTTAGTATATTGTACTGAAGGTAGGTAAATACTGTATTAAGGTCAGGCGGAATAAGATGAACAGCGGGACAAAAGGTCACACACAGGTAATACGAGTATATACCGTCCACCTAATAGGTACTGTCCCTACACAGACCATAACCTATTTCAAGTTTCTGGTTGTAAAAAATACCCCTAGAGTCTACTTAGTCAAAAAAGGATTACTTAGCAAGATGAGGTTTACTTAGCAAGTAGACTTAGTTATTTACTTAAATTCGAAAACAATGAATCTGTGTGCTAAACTTTTACTTGTAGGGCCTTTTAATTTTCATACCAACATATAGATTTACAAAATTACCCTTAGATTGCGAAAAAAAAAATATATAAAGCCTATAGTTATTTACAGTACATCAAAGTGGTTGCATACCACTATTATATTGATGTGTACATGAGAATACGAGTAAGAGTAGAATGAATAGCGTCATTGGACGTGTCAGGGAAGAGTAAGTCTTCAAGGAACCCATGGTTGGACAGGCAACATATGCTGGGCAGCAGTAGCATCAGGCGACCGAAGCGAGCGGGGTCTTTCCTTGAGCAGTGGCCTTGCAGTAGCAGCAACGTGTGGTCTTGCAGAAGCTCGAGCTGCGACGAGGTGGAGCCCTCAAAGCAATCTGGAAACATGACTGCATTGAATTCTTCCATCCTCCTTGAAAGCTTGTTCATAATTTCACCACAGATGGCTTTGTTAGACCCAATGCTCTCTCATCTGCGCGGCTAAGTAGGTATTTTGTTTTCGACAAAATTCCTTGTTGTGTACATGGTGTGCGAGTTGGCGCCTCAAATATTTTAGAAAAATAGTGGTTCCTATGTATTTTTATAAGGTTTCAAAGATGAGTCGCATATTTATAGCCTATTTTATGTTTTTTATGTCACTTAATCTTATGTATCTAGTTACGTTTAATATTATTTTGGTGATACTATAAATAACCCCACTAAAGTTGAGATGTCGGCTAATTTCGACTTTTTGGTAGTTGAAATTACTCCTCCATATTTTATATGAAATTGAACAAATACTGGTGCGATTACAGGTTTTATCGATGTATAATATTTACCTCATTTAAAAATACTAACTCTGTAATTGACAATATTTTTATTTTATAACTAGTCAAATTTTACATTAAATCAAAGTTATGTAAATCTTTGATCGAATGTACCTACTGTGCTATAGTAATATAAGTTTTTTTATAGCAGAAAATTTTAAGCCTGTAGGCTCATTATCGACTGACTTTAAATAGACACGAATCCTATCACTATTTAGTATGGAGAAGTTGTACCCCCTGAAATCTAGTGTCTATTTTTTACATTTACGTATCTACATTAATACGGGTTCAATTTAGGTTCCTTACGCCATGACTAACCATGGCATTATAAAGTATTCAGACCAAATACAGAGCTCAACATTTTTGGATGTGAGTCTGCCAATAAAACCTAGATAACCTACAATATGAAGGCAATCAATTGTCAGTAAAAGTACTGTAGATACCTCTAGACGTTTTCGGTAGGTACAGGTACTTAGTCAAAGTTGTCCCGCTGCACCTTATATAATCCACTGTAAAATCGTAATGCTTGGAAATTCCTCGAACTCCGTCTTCTTATTTGAAGGTACTTACCATTTCTGTATAGCAGCGCTGATTTTAACCAGTCGTATTCTGATTTATCTAATCTGCATTGGGCTATCCTTTTTATAAGGGCTGTTAGTTTTTTGAACTCTGCTTTCGGATTTGTTGTTCTTGTAGCCGTTGCTAAATGCATATCTTCTGTAAGAAATAGTGTGGCTAAATTACAATATTTTTCTTTTTATGTTGTAATGTAAGGCGAACTTAGCATTTTTATATAGCAGCAAATTTTACTGATTGTTACAGTTCAATTCCTAGCTTTAATAAAATTAGTAGTTAGTAGATATCCCTGAATTGGAGATCTGTACCCCTAGTGTAAATATTTTCGACAGCGAAACGTGACGTACGCGTTTGCGTTAAGTGTCATTTTGTATGAGATTTTTGGCTTTCCAAAACGTCCCGCTTGGCGCGCTGTTTAAAAACCCATACAAAATGAGACTTAACGCAAACGCGTACGTCACGTTTCGCTATCGACTAAATTTACACTAGGGGTACAGATACCCTTATTAATAGTTTTTTTATACCTATATAAGGAGAACAAGTATAAAATAGCACAGTGCAATATGTCTCATACCTTCATCAAAATAGTAGGAGTATTGTGCAGCTGCTATAAGAAAAAGTTCTCGCCAGTTATGGTGTAACAGAGGAATTTGCTCTGAAGTCTTAAGTTGCGTAAACGATGGCACTCCATGGAGCCATTTGATTGAGGCCACAAGCAGCTTCGCCGCCGGATCGTGGATTTGTTCTCCTGACAATGTTAGGCTACTATCGAAGTGGATCCTCGACTTTTGAACTTTACTTTCTTGCCGTGCACATTTCTCTTGTTCTTTTATAATACATTCCACAGAAATGTTCTCTGCTCTAGTGGAGTCTAGGTGCACGCGGGTTTCTCCTAGTTTAGATACAACGTGAATCAACGGAGGCTCGCAGTTGTTCGGGGAGCATGGGCCCGGGTTCCTGGTATCTAGGATAGATAGATATTTAGTATAGACAAATAGTGTTCATCTAATATGAGAATATAGCTATATACTTATACAAAGACACGCAAGTAACGCATACGTTTTATGTAATATATACCTATTTATTAAACATCCATTCGCAGAGCTTATAGGGTATGGGATCCCATTCGCAATGCACTTATCAATAAAAAGTTGAAGTAAGCATCTCATAGGCTAGGCAATTTGGGTTAAAACATGAATTTAGTCAATAAAACTGAATAATAAAACAACATAATATATTACAATATCTACCTTCTTTGTCGACATTTGCTAAGAATCGATTTGATTTAAATGCTTCCTCCGAACTCGAAACTTCATCTTCCTTGATTTTGTCCGGTAGTTGTGAGTCCGGCTTTTCTGAAGTTGGATTCGGTAAGGATGTTTTAAATTTAGGAGAATTCATCTCATGGTCTGCAAAAATTATACAAAACGAGGTTTAAACCTACCTACCCCTTGTCATCATTCAAAGTCGTCTGAATTAAAGTTTATAGGGTGACTGCTATATAGCACAATCGGAATAGAACCAACCTCGAAAATCTGGAACAGTCCTGAAATTTCGTATGTATTAAAGGACCCTTATTCATGCCCACACCATTTGACATTTACAGTAAAACGCAATTTCTCCAGGATGGTACACATTTTCCATG
This sequence comes from Cydia pomonella, assembly GCF_033807575.1. Classification (NCBI taxonomy): domain Eukaryota; kingdom Metazoa; phylum Arthropoda; class Insecta; order Lepidoptera; family Tortricidae; genus Cydia; species Cydia pomonella. Next base: position 11,568,280 of record NC_084703.1, on the reverse strand, counting down.
ATGGCTGCGATTCCTCAAGGTCCCCAAATGTCAAATGGTGTGGGCCGGAAAAGGGGGCCTTTAATCTATATACATACCAAATTTCAGGACTGTTCCAGAGATTTCGAGGTTGGCCTTATTCCGATTGTGCTATATAGTTATTATAGCTACTACATAGTTATTGTCCTCTCTTAACAAATAAGAAAGAAACAAGCCAATAGAAGTCTTATTGTTAAGAGTGACCAATTACTATGAGTGGCTATACGAGTATAATATAACTATAGCAGTCGCCTTATAAATAGATAATTGTATTTTTATTAGGTAACACTTACTATTGGTCGGTGTCATCGATCTCTCAGTTGAAATTACCGGTGGATAGAAGATGTTTGCAGGGAAATAACCACTATGTGGGATAGGGTAATGCAACTGACTTGGGAAAAGCGGGATTTTAAACGGATTTAAAGAGCTCAGTGAACTGGGTTGAGTGCTAAAGAATGGACTCAACTGCGGAAGTTCGGACGGAATCGCTTCAGGAAGTCTCGAAAAATCTTGAAAGGATGTGTCTAAGAACGAGGTGGGCATGGCAAGGTCGGGCGGCGCAGGGGTAACGCTGCTATAAGTGTTCAGTTGCGGTAAGGAAGCGAGAGTTAGGGGGGTGGAAGGGGGAAAGAAGTTCGTCTGGCGACCGAAGTTGTATCCTAGCTTATGTAGGGTCAGCTGGTGTTGGGTGGTGACTGGCCGAGGCGCGCGCTCGTGCTGCACAGCTGTTACAAAAACAAATGGTGTCTAGTACATCATCTGTATGTTAAAGATAGATGAGTTGTAAGTGCAGTAATGTGTTTTGTCTAATTTGTTGTTAAGCTTACATTTATTCTTATTACCTGGCTTGACAACCTCAAGGCCATACTTTGATTGGCTTTCAACTGTGCATGCCATACGATTAATAATTTATTCTTATTACTTAAATCTCCCCAAAAACACAAAACGGTTTGTGTTAAACCGGATCCTCGCATAATTATCGAAAGTCATAATGTAATGATACTCATATTATCATTAGTCATAACTCTGAAACCGTTAACTTTTCAGGAATTTCATTAGGTTATCCTATAGATAGGTAAGGTTATGTTTGGTTTGTGTTATGGCAATCCTGAAAACTTACGCGTTTCTGAGAAAATCCAAATTATGGCTAACGAAAATGCGGACAAACAATACATTATGACTCAAAACTGTATGGGAAACAAAAGAGACCCGTGTTAAACAACGGCAGGCTTTTACGAATGAATTAAAAGGGATAATTGCTTTTCGCCACTAACAGCCCACGGAAGTGACGAAACCAATCTTATTAACGTTTGAATAAACGTATAACGTTACAAGTGGTTGGCAAACAGCAGCACATTAGGGAAGAAAAGTTAAAATGGCGGGCTAGAAGCGGCAGCGAGGGGTTCGATTCGATATGTAAATAAATATGGGTGCGAATGGCGGCTGCGGGCGACGGTAAGTAAATATTTATGAACCCTCATAACAGGTCAAGATTTGCGCTATTTGTTATTTTGGCACGTCATCCGTACCTTGGGGTTATATTATGGTCTCATAGGCGCGATTTAATCCGTAGTTTAATTCAATTGTTTAGGCAAATCTTGTAATAAAATCCATTTCTGGGTATATGGCTAAAACTGTCTAAATCTTTAGTTGGTAATAACTCCGTTCTACGATTCAAAAAAAATATTTATGTATGTATTCCGTTCTAAAGCATATACCATAGTCAGACCAAGCTAAGTTGGCAGCGAAATTAATAGCCCATCCTGTGCAAGTGTTAAGTAAACGTCATAATTTCATAGAAGTTTGACGTTTAAAATAACACTTGCACTGGCTGGGTTGTCAAAATCGTTGCCAACTTATCATGGTCTGACTGTACTTAGGCTTGCTTGTATTGGGTAGGTAGGTGTTGTAGGTAATGTTACTAACTCAATTTACCGGTCTTAGTAAATAACAAATTAAGGTGAGTACGACTAAGATCGGGCACCGGTCAATATCGTATGATTAAAATTTCCGCCTGTTGCGGGTTTTTTAATGCTGGCAAGGTGGTGCATGCGCATTTTGTCCCGCACCCCCCTTCAGTCCGCACTTGATGCTCCGCCTAACAATTCGCGTGATATGTGTGCCGTTAAGTGCAAAAAAAAATGTGGTTTAATTTTTTATCCGGGAATACCCTCCGCTAGTTTTTTTTTATTATAACTAGTAGGTTTAAGCTTTTTTGTTTCTTTTAGAGATCGCATATTATTTTTATTAAATTTGTAACAAAGCTGTATATTTGGAACTTTGATACGATGCCTGTAGGCCAAGATCCGGTCTTATCCCCGATCGGATCCTAATTATCCGATCTTAAACTCTCAGGCATGCTCAAACTTTATTCGCGTCTCCACTATTTGCGATTAAATTAGGTATTAAATGTGATTAATGGTAGGTATTAAAACGCCGACTGCTTAAAAATGGTCGTATTCATTCCTCCACTTTCATATTATTTTATCCTTATGTCCTTTTTTATTACCTTCTATCAATCTACCGGGCTTATGGTGTCAATGAGCCCACGTGGGTTCATTCACCCCACATGGGTTCATTGACCTTATACCTAAAAATTAGAAAACCATACGAGTAATTATTTGAAAATTGAGAACATGCACTCAATAATCGGAAAAAAATGCAAAAATATAAAAATCTTGTTGGATATGATATGATAGCTCATATTACTGTTAGGCCAATTCTTCAATATATTAATTAGGGGATAAATCCGGTTATTTTGCTATAGTAAACATTATAGTACCGGCAATGGGGCCGAACTTATAGGCTTGTCCGTTCTTACACCGTCAGGAAAAACATAACGCAGTCTATTTATTTTGTTTCCTATATTTCAACACTCATTACCCGCTCGAAAGATAATAAAATAAAATTATATCGAGAATGTCATTATTATCAATTGTGCATTTGAACCAAGTACGTACCCTATCCACAAGCCGAGAAAAAAAATCCAACATCATCCCCACCCACACTATCCCAACCAAATCCCAACCCACCTAATGACGTTCGAAACATTTACGAACTCGCCTAAAACAATTCTACTGACAAGACCCCATTTTTCTATGGAACTAAGTAGGAATAACGAGTAAGTATGTGCCTACATGACCAACATGTCATCGGCATATTTTCTCATAGTTATGAGCATCTGTTATGGAATTGATTGAGCGTTTCAGAAGGGAACGGCGAAATGCCCTCGCGTTTTTTCCTCGCCACTTATCGCCTCTCGTGTACCGCAAATACTCGAATGTTTCCTAATGGAAAAGACATGCTCGGAGGAGGCGCTGGATAAATACTTTATTGAGACAAGGGCTCGGCCATGTTCACTATTGATGCTTTCATGGGCGACCGAATGTTCATCGGGAACAAGCATCCGTCAAATGAAACGGGGAAATTGGGCACCAGTTTAAATGTCGTTTTTTTTTAACCCCGACGCAATTTTTTTTTTAAATGTTTGACCCTAATGTCTGTCCGTCTGTCTGTCTGTGTGTCTGTCTGTGGCATCGTAGCTTTCAAATAGATGCGGTTTTTTTTACTTAAAAGCCAATTTCCTTGCGGTTGTTCTTAGCTATGTTTCATAAAAATCGATCCAGCTTGAAGAGTATCAGCTTTTTCCAAAATTATGTAAGGCTTTTTTGGCATAAAATGGACTTTTTTGCATAATGCGTGAGTCTTTTTTTAATTTTTAAGTTAATAGTTATTTCAAGTTAGAAAACATGAACCAAATCGAGTTTTGTCTTCTGCGCGCGTGCACCGAGGAAAAGTTCATTTGTCTCACACAGGTAGTTGTTTTATTGTCTACGAGGCTATACATTTCCATTTATATTTCTTTATTTAGGCGCGAGCTCCTTTTGATGATCATTGGCACCCTTTTCCCAAGATATTTGTATTTATAATTTTCAGGAGGCGTACGGGTAGCCGAAAAAGAATGCTCAGACAATACTTAGACGTACTTTGCGAAAGGCGGACAACTTCATACCTAACGCATTTTAATTAAGAAAATCGTCTTGAAGGTCTTCCTTCCGTCGGCCGCGATAAAAGCATGCAAGGAAGTAACCGTACGTACCGCCCTAAGGAGTTTAACTTTCCAAGTATGTTGTTCGCTTTTAAATGGATTTGTTGTATAATTTTCATTTTGATATTAATAACGATCGTTTTACCTAATTTTTCAGTGAAAGTACAGTCGAGACACTCGTGACCATAAATATGTACCTGTACGTTTCTTCACCTTAATCTATTTTGCAATATGGTTAAAAAAATATATATTTATGAACTCGATTGTACAAGCCTAAACTTAGTCATGTTTTGTAAAACACACATGTATTTATTTTTCTCGTATTCGTAATGAAAAGTAGAGTGTTTAACTCTTCTGAAAGGCATCCATTCTGACTCGAACTATATAAAATACCTCGTCGGAAATGGGTATCTTTGATCCCTTTAAAAGCTCTCATTGAACTTTAAAAACGAATAAGAAACTAGCATTTTATCCACATGTGTGGCAAAGTAGGTAATCTGATCCACAGTTTGAGTTGTTTACTCATGTTAGCTGATAGAACTGAATTTTAAGTGATGATTTTTAAAGATAAATATTTAATAACGTTTTTAACGTTATATTTGATTTGTAATGTTTTACAGATAGTATTTTCCTCGCGTTGTGTGGTGAAAAATATTGTGTTTCACTCGGGAGCAAAGTTTGTTAACTCTCGTGCCTTGTAATCCTTGATTCCACTTTTCGAACTACTGGCTACGCTTTAATTTTGGAATCTTTCACTTGCTCAGATATCAATATTAGCGCGAGGGGTGAAACTTGTAAAACAAATAACTGGCTATATTTGTACTGGTAACCGCGGCGGTGCACGATTTTCGCGAAAACTTTTTCGAACAGCGTAGCCTGGATGTGAAGGGAAAATTCAGAAAGCCTAAAAGTAGGAAATTACCGACTTACCGTCTTTTTTCATGTTGACTCGCAGGCACTTGGAGAAGCGGCAGGCCTGGCACTGGTTCCGACGGGTAACGTCCACGATACAGCGCCCGCTCTCCTTACACACGTAGTCTAAGTTTCTGCAGGCGACAATGGAAAATGTACATTAGATAGATAAATAAATAAATATTATAGGGACATTCTTACACAAACTGACGAAGTCCCACGACATATGTAATATATACAAATATACTTAAATAGATAGAAAACATCCATGACTCAGGAACAAATATCTGTGCTCATCGCCCAAATAAATGCCCTTACCGGGATTTGAGCCCAGGACCATCGGCTTCATAAGCAGGGTCACACGCACTAGGCCAGATAGTTCGTCGATAGATAGGGTTTTTTGGTAAAAAAAAAAATCTCAAACCTGCAATGAAATGTTGACATGATTTGCTTCAGATTAGATCCGGAAATACTATGTACGTATCCAGTGCGATGAGTGAAGATGATATGTAAAGGTATTTCATATAGCCTTATACACACCTAGGCTGAAAAGCAACCTTCTTTTGTAAGGGTTCCGTACCCAAAGGGTAAAACAGGACCCTATTACTATGACTCCGCTGTCCGTCTGTCCGTCCGTCTGTCATCAGGCTGTATCTCATGAACCGTGATAGCTAGACAGTTGAAATTTTCACAGATGTATTTCTGTTGCCGCTATAATAAAAAATACTAGAAAGTACGGAACCCTTGGTGGATGGGTCCGGTCGCAATTGTCCGGTTTTTTTAAACCTCATATTGTGACACAATGTCTTGGCATTCAACCATCAAATAGTAGTAGTTTCGTAAATGGTTTTTAGCTGTGTAAACCTACGAATAAAACATACCTACTGACTACAATTATTATTATTTTTATTTTATTTCATTGCATGTTTGAGAAAAGAAATACGTATACATATCTCGCCAAGAAACAGTGTTGCCAGCCGCGTATACCTATCTATTTGGCCTGCAACCCTTCGTTCCCTGGCGTCTATAGTAATGTACTACACTTACTTACATGCCAACAGTTAATTTCTAGTATAAAAAATACATTTATTTATTTATTTCAAAGTAATAAAAATTACAATTTATCCGTATTTACCCATTGCGGTAAATTCATTGTACTGAAAGTTCTTAGAATGGGTCACTTAGAGTTCATGTACAGTCAGAAAAAAGAGGCATGTGTTTTATAAAAAAAAAATTAAGAAACTATTTAGCTATTATTTTTCAGGATTGCTGGCAATTTTAAGTTGTTACAATTTTTTAACGTGGGCTCAATCAACCAAATAGGGTTCTGATATAAAGCTACACAAGATTCTATTTCGCAATGAATAGATATGATCTCATCGGAATATCAGCGCTGGAATTCGCCAGCAACCTGCCGAGATGTGGCCATTTCGTGGCACTTTACTCTTCCTATGTTATCTTATGTTTATTGATTGCCTGTGTGCTTACGAATAAAAAATTATATATATTCTATTCTAAATAAAATGTCACCAGGCATGTCAATGATCAATTTCAAAAAATCGTTTATTGGAATGCTACGCAATCCTACGTCCTTTTTTAGGGTTCCCTACTAAAAAGGTACGAAAGGAACCCTTACTTTAAGTCAATATTTTATTGTAGGTACGGCGTTAACCGGACATGAAAGTAAATGATTGTATACCGTCGTATGCTTCGTTTGAAGAAGCCCCTGCACCCGTCGCAGGACGGTACACCGTAGTGCTTTCCTGAAGCCTTGTCACCACACACGCGGCACATCGCTTCAGGCTTGCTGCCCCCGTCCATCTTCACCTGTCAATGTCAATCGCACTTCAAAACAAGCATAGCGTAAGAACATGACTGCCATTTGTTATACCTATACAAAAAAGATATAAAAGAATAGTACATTAACACAAATATGTTTTTATACTGTCACAGCCTATTTGCTCTGAAACTACTAGACTAATTAAGTTGAAATTTGGTACATATAAGTCTGTGACCGAAAGATGGATATGTAATGTACACAAATGAATTTAAAACACAGAAGGCACTTTTGGGGGGTAAATGAGAAAAATAAAAAACAAAGTTTTGCAAACTAAATTGTGTGACCTATCGAATGAAAGAGCTTATTGTGAGGATATCAAATATATATTTTTTTTTATAAACAATTTATAAGTTTATCAAAGAAATTGACAAAAAATACCATTCCCCCTTTAACTCCGAAATTACTGGGTCTCAAAGTTTGAAATAAATACACCAAAAAGGCACGCCTTAAGTGTTCAAGCGTAACTTGGACTTTAAATGCAGCTACAGGCTTGGCATACAGCCGCAATGATACTTGTACTATTGATTGATTTCGTGGCACTTTCAATTTTTTATGTCTCTTTGTCTTGTATAATTTTCTATTTTGTTTTTGTGCTTTTGAATTAATTATTTTTACTCTATTATCTATAGGTATTTGTACCATATTGTTCCGTGTTTGAGCACTACATTCAAGCACCTCTGTCTTCGGCTTTCGCTTTTAGGCACTTGTACTATTCTTCTGATCAATCAAACAAGAACAATCGTAATAATAAAGCTCTGAAAAATCCAAAAAAAATATTTTTTTACGGCTTGTTAACAATCTCACGTATTTTATTGTTGTTGTACCTAATTAAGTATAAGCTATAAAATGACACTACGTTTTTTCAAAATGCGTCCATAAACTGATGCGATCACTACTACAGCGTAAACAACGCGCATAAGGCCTATTTTAGCTCCGAATGCGAGTTTTCTAGCACAAAATCAGCGCCATCTCTGTCAGCAGTACATTCAACTTCAAGTAATAGCTTCTTTTCTAACCGTCGATGTAAAATCAATGCATACTGATAGCTATTATCTAGTTGTCAAGATATAAGCCACCGTGCCATAACACTTTCTGTTACATCTGGTTTTTGATCCGCCTCTGACCCTTTCGGGTTTTCAAGACGTTTCACTCACGCTTCATTTCCAAAAAAAACATCCGACTCGCACTTGTCCGGTTTTTTTAAGTCGATTAAAAATGTTACAATAGACATTGCATTGGTACGAGCTAACAAAAAATGTAAACTTTACAAGACGTTTGGCGTATAAAGGATAGTAATTTGACAGCGTACGCCATAACAGGTATAACCCTTTAACGGAAAAGACTGAAAAAAATCCTCAATTGAGAAGATCAAGATGATGTTGCATGTGGTTTTTTTTGAGATCGTTGCCCTATAAAGGATAATCGTTAACTTACGCCGTCTTAGGGCCACTTGCGCTAGCCACTTACCCGGGGTTAACCGTTAACCCAGTGTTACATTGTATTGGTAACCATGGTACTCGTAGCTTCAGGTTTAACCGGTTAACCCCGGGTTAATGCTGCTAACGTTTTCGTAGCGCTACACGCGTAGCCGATTCTAGCGTTATATACGTATATACGTTGACCATCCGTCGGATCTTTTACAAGTTGTATATTGATAGAAAGGTAACCGTAGAAGTTAATTTCGACGAACTATGTACATGGAAAAAATGTGCATAAAATATTTTAGTCAATATTGTTTGCCTATTTGCATGTAATGGTATAATCACCCAATATTAAAAACCCCAAAATTATGCGCATACCTAACACCACATTTTCAGCACAATAGCTCAATCAAATTATCCGCAAACGTGATACGGCAAAGAAAGGATAATTTTGAAAAGATATTGCCTCGTCACACGGGGTATTGATAGTCGATTGATTATTCAAATATGCCGTCAGATGCGACATTAGGAGCTAAAATATTAAAAAGTGCTTACGTGTGCTCGTTGTTTAATACGGCAAACGAGAATTTGATATGTCAACGTGCATGGTATACCTACTCATGGTTTTAAGGTACGGTCACGTCTGAAAATATCGATACGAAAAAAGTGCCATAAATATGTATACACGACTTTATTGCCCTGGTGACTGTACCTATTTAAAAATGTAGGTATAAAAAAGATTTTGTTTTAATTGTTATCAGGGGAGACTAACTAGATAGAGTCGTACCAAGTTAACTCTGCATCACCTTTGCAATGACAAGTGTGGAAATGTCATTATTAATGTCCAATTTGTAAGAAAATATGCCGTTTAAAATAAATAAAAAAAGATAAAAAATAGAAATCTAAAAAACAATATAGTCATTTCTTTAAAAAAACAAATTGGCCAAGAGCATGTCGTGCCATGCTCAGTGTAAGCTTCCCTAGTTACCATTCTGTCAGAATAAGCTAAACGGGGGCGATTAGTAAGTCATGTACTCATGTACATGAAAAGCATAAGGGAGTACCTTCGCAGGGCTTTGTACGTCTTTTTCGACTTTTTGAAATAATTCAAAAACGGCTGAACCGATCATGATCGCTGTAGTTTTCATTGAAAGTGCTTGTTAAGAGACGGACAGATAGATTGACATGACGAAACTATAAGGGTTTCTAGTTGAGTATGGAACCCTAAAAAGGGAACAGCCTTCAATAAACTAACCTACTGAAGAGCACAAAATATATTTTATACATAAACCCCCCACCTATATCCATGTCCAGTCCCTATCCCGTCGTAAAGTAAATTTCTGCCAAAAAGTAATTAATGCCTGCTAATAAGAAAATTAATGACTAGAGGTAGTAACTTCGTTTTTGAAGTCGGTGCCAAACCAAAATCTTAGAAAACCGATATTTTAAGAAAGAAGGAACGCTGCACTTACTTGAATAAAAAAAGACATAATTTACTCATTTAGTTCTTGCACTACTAACTTCTCGTTTTTTTTTGCTTGGCAGTAAATAATGTTTTTGTTGGTTGACAACATTGACACTCTTTGTTATTTCCAAGTCGGTGCAAAGTTAGTTTAGACGGACCCTAATTACACTTTACCTACCTACCCTTTAACGTACTTATAGACATTACTTATTTATGCATGACAAATTTACCATACTTATTTAATAAAATGTTGTAAATTTTCGATCAAGAAATATTGATTAATAATGTTGTTTTTCATATTGTTTTTTCAGTATATTCCCGTATTTTCTCCTCCCCCTGAAGTGCTTTCCGCGTTAAAGTTCCAGCATCGTATGGCGACTTTCCCACGAAGTTCCTGAGGGAACGTGCCTGAGCCATTATTTACCAATTACGCTTTCGAGCCAAGTGTGCGTATACATTAGACATTTTCATTTATTCGCAAGATAACGCATTGTGTTGGGAAATTCGGAATTGTTTCGCTGATGTCCTTCAAACATTAAAAATATTCACATCGTCAAAAAACTCATTAAGAAAAGTTTTTTAAGTCCTTTCCAATGTGTGCCATTTGTAGATTGGTAAAAAATGTTTTACGTTTACTTTTACACAAAGCTCATAGCGGTCATACCCAATAATTATTAATTCATCTAAAATACAACGACTTATAGATACCGGTGGGCAGACATGAGAAGTCTATTGTTCAGTTTTTGCTATTTTTGCTACCTTCCAATGACAAGTTAAGAAACTATTGTTCTCTACTTTTTATAAGCCCTAATATATTTAGACCCATAAATGTAAAAGGTGCATTAAATACCGTTTTTGTGTCATGGCATTTTAATAACAATGGTTTTGGGAATATCATATGGCGTGCGCGAGTCATGCGTTAGTATTTAGTGTCATAATCGTATCGATATCGGAATATCGTTCGTAACTAATTGTCAGCAAAATGTTAACATGTTTCGTAAGCGTAGCGTGACTTTGGCCCACAATTACGCCGTATGTGATGAATTGCGGTAAAATACAACCCTATATCTTATCAAAGCCGTGTCGAAGTTCTAACCCCATTGACATAAAGTCGATTACCGGTTGATCTAGGACAGAGATACGTGGTTCAGTATACGTGGTTCAAGATAATTATCTATTCATGTGACGCGTGGCGGACCGAATATCAGGTGAATGACGGAAAATAAAGGAAACAATGGATTGTTGGATTCCCGTATGGTCTAATATACTAATACCTAATATGACTAGTGTCGTGTGATTTTCAGAGTTGAAAGTAAGTTGTACTCGAGCCTGGAAATAATAAAAATTTAATAGCAGTGTACAGAGACAACAGGTACGCTCAAAGGTAAACTGAAGAGCAGCGATAAAAACAAACTTTCTTTTAAACTCTTATGGAATAAAAAAAGGTTCCGAATTACAAACTGCAAAATGAACAACACTGGGCCTTGGGATGCTAGTAAATTAATAATGCCTAGTATTTATATAACTGACAAAACGCGTCAATTAAAACAGCGAACACTTGTCAACAATTAGTAACGTAACAACCACAATTAGGGCTCCTCTAGCAAACATATTGTAGGAGTTATTAAATCGCTGCACCTATTATTATGGGAAGGGTCTCCGTTGCGTGCGGGGCGAAGTCAAAGGGCGAACGTGCGGCTGTGACATTAAAGTTGAACCCCGACCCTAACGCCGTAAGCTTATGGAGAGGTGAACTAAATACATCAGACTGCACATACTCGTAGCTTTCTGGGATCATTTTTTAACGACTTTATAGCAAGAGACATTCTGTGTGATTTTCAGTTTGTCTACTTAAGTATGCGATTGTGATTCGAGCTCCTTTAAAATAAAGGTAGGTTAGTTTTAGAGACCCGACTATTTGATCGATGATCGCTCTTACTACTAAAAGTAAGAACAATTGTTGAAAGAAAAGTACAGTCGCTTTTTTTATCAAAAAATCTGTTTTGAAGAAATTTTAGTACATGGAAATCGTTAGGTAATGGCTGGCTGGCTTTTGGAAGACGTACAAGTGCTGCCAGGGTAGTCCCTTTTGCTTGTTAAGTACATGGATCCACTAATAGCTTTCTACTCAAGGCAGCCTATTGTATCGGGTAACTACGGATACGGAACCCTACATTGAACATTGCCCGACCTGCTTTTGGCCAAACGGCCGTCTTTTTAGGGTTCCGTAGCCAAATGACAAAAAACGGAACCCTTATAGATTCGTCATATCCGCCTGTCTGTCCGATTATGTCACAGCCACTTTTTTCCGAAACTATAAGAGCTATACTGTTCAAACTTAGTAAGTGGATGTATTCTATGAACCGCATTAAGATGTTCACACAAGAATAGAAAAAAAACAATAAATTTTGGGGGTTCCCCATACTTAGAACTGAAACTCAAAAAATCTTTTTTCATCAAACCCATACGTGTGGGGTATCTATGGATAGGTCTTTAAAAATGATATTGAGGTTTCTAATATAATTTTCTTCTAAACTGAAAAGTTTGCGCGAGGGACACTTCCAAAGTGAAAAAATGTGCCCCCCCCCCCCCTGTAACTTCTAAAATAACAGAATGAAAAATCAAAAAAAAATATATGATATACATTACCATGCAAACTTCCACAGAAAATTGGTTTGAACGAGATCTAGTGAGTAGTTTTTTTTAATACGTCATAAAATTAAAAAAAAAATCATCAAATCCATACATGTGGGGTATCTATGGATAGGTCTTCAAAAATGATATTTAGGTTCCTAATATCATTTTTTTCTAAACTGAATAGTTTGCGTGAGAGACACTTCTAAAGTGAAAAAATGTGTGTGTCCCCCCCCCCCCCCCCCCCCCGTAACTTCTAAAATAACAGAATGAAAAATCTAAAAAAAATATATGATATACATTACCATGCAAACTTCCACCGAAAATTGGTTTGAACGAGATCTAGTGAGCAGTTTTTTTAAATACGTCATAAAATTAAAAAAAAAAAAATTTTCATCAAACCCATACGTGTGGGTTATCTATGGATGGGTCTTCAAAAATGATATTTAGGTTCCTAATATCATTTTTTTCTAAACTGAATAGTTTGCGCGAGAGACACTTCCAAAGTGGTAAAATGTGTGTCCAAAGTGGTAAAATGTTGAACAAGATCTAGCAAGTAGATTTTTTTTTAATACGTCTTAAATGGTACGGAACCCTTCATGCGCGAATCCGACTCGCACTTGACCGCTTTTTTTTATATTTCCTCTATATGTTTTGTTACCACATTTAAAATAAAATAAAACGTTAGGGAGTTTTAGGGTTCAGTTTTTCGGGTTCCGCAGTCAATTAGGAACCCTTATAGTTACGCGATGTCCGTCTGTCGTTTGTGTAAATAAATAGTAAAAAAATATTATAGGCTACCTCCCATACAAAATGTTTTTAGGGTTCCGTACCAAAAAGGTACACAAGGAACCCTTATGGTGCGACTCTGTCCGTCCGTCTGTCTGTCACTTCGCTAAATATCTCGAGAACCACTTAAGCTATCGATTTCAAATAGTTATGAACAACGCTAACCCAGACACATAGAAAGTATTGTTTTTTTTAAACTACTCACTAGGTCAAGTGGGGTATCGGTTGAAAGAGCTCAAATTATACATTTAAAAAAAAATCTATTTCGGTAACTTTTTTTGATTAACAAAAAACATTTCGGAATTCAGTTTGCAATTTAACCAAATTTACGTGTGTTTATAACACTTGAAATTTCTATGAGATTACATTAATACACTTTATCTTTGTCCTAAGCGGTCGTCCTGAACGGATATTCATCATCATGGGTGGAAATCCCTTCAGGAGTGCCCCAAGGATCTCTACTTGGGCCTTCAACTTCAATATTTATTCAGCAAATAGGCCACAAGGGCATTTTTACACGTCAACATGGAATTTATATACATACACTTATATATTACATACAATTATAAAATACAATTAGTTAATTGAAAATATTAATGCAAACGAAAGTATTATTGTTTAAAGTTAAAGTAGGTAAGTAAAGTATTATTACTACTTAGAGATGTATAAAGTCTCTAAATGTCGAATTACAAAATAAAAAAAACTACACTAATAATAATATAAAAACACAAACAGAAACAAAAAAAAACATTATTATACATCATTTTTACACACGATATTCAATGCTTTAAACACGCAACACGCAAATATTATTTTATTTGCTGATGATATGAAAGTCTTCCGTAGGTATACACCTCTCAGGTTTGCAACCCTTCCAATCCAAAAAATGTTTATTCTTTTTCTGAGATTTAAATTCAAAATTCCAAAACAGCATTGTACCAAACTCCACCTGCTACATCTTTACATCTGGCGGAATATAGGTATCTGATGTAATTTATATTATGAAATTTGCTCAGAACCATGTAGACTGCTGATCTGCTAGCGAACTTATGGTTCTCAGTCCCCTCACGCCTATCGGTGGACACATATCGGTTTATTATATATATTATGGCATTAGATTACTTTGCCGCACATGTGAATGAAATGCAACTTTCTCAACAGTTTTAGAACAATTAAGCGAGCTCTCACCAGCTGGTGTGGTGAAAAATAAGCTGTTATTCTATTTCATGTAGGTTGTGCCTACTAATTAATATAATATTTGGCGTTGAAACTCTAGGTCCATGGGGTCCCAGCGCGAATAAGTTTTTTGGAGAAATCGCGAAACGTCTGGTTGACATAACTGGTGACCGAAGAGCTGGCGGCTTCCTCGCACAACGTATCAGTATTGCGATACAATGAGGAAATGCCGCCAGCATCCTTGGTACAATGCCTCAAGGGCCTATTTTAGATACGAGTATAAGCTAGTTATAGTAATCATCTGTATATATCCATTATGTATATTGTTATTGTAAATAAATATTTTTTTTAAATATAATATTTTTGACAAAAATGCAAGCCAATTACCTATCTAGCTTATAGCTGAAATATGTTATCAAAGTGGGCTGACAAAGAAGCCGTTACGACACAGTTGCATAAATCACATGTTTAAGATTTGATATTAGGTAGTCGTCTCAGTAATAATTAATAATGGTGACTAATATGCACAAAAATATACATTAAAATATAAATAGTATAATATAATATAAACTAATAGTATAATATAATGTAATATACGCGAGGACGTAGCCTTATTTGGGATTTGTGTAAGCACATTTGCCCCTTCGCATCTCAGCCACGCGATACACAAAGCTGGAGCCGCTGCCGAAAACGCCGCCAAATTGAAAGGGGCTAAATACTCAATTCTGGAGCCAACCTTCGATTTTGTACCAGTAGCCGTTGAGACCAGTGACCCTTGGTGCGCGGATGCTAAAAGATTTATAAGAAAGTTGGGTCAACGCCTCCGAGAAAAAAGTGGCGACCCCAGGTCCGGCGCATATTTGGTCCAGCATATTTCGTTGGCCGTCCAAAGAGGTAACGCCAGCAGCGTCTAGGCACATTTACCCGGGTACCTGTCAAACCCTAGTATATAATATTGTTAATTTTTTAGATTTAGTTTTTAAGTTTGTTAATTACTATACAAAAGCACATTTTCATTTATCGTAAAAAAACTACATATACATTTTAAAATAATTAAACTTACCAAGACTTCCCCTATATAAACTGCATAATTTTGTGATTTAAACATGATAATAAATTATTAATAGAAACAATACATTACAATTCATAGAAACAATATTGGTTACCAATATAATGTCCAGGTTGCATTTGTTGCGCAAAAGAGAGCAATTAGAATTATGGCAAGAATTCCTCAGCAGACATCTTGCAGGCCATACTTTTTAGAGTTTAAAATTCTTACCGTCCCTTGTCTATATATCTTAGTGGTGCTCAAAGATTTGATCAAACACATAGATGACATTGAAACGCAAGAACAAAGAGTAAAACGCTTTGCAACAAGGCGGAAAGACTTGCCACTACAAGGAATTACTAAACTTAAAGTGGCTAACCACTGTGCTATTTAGTTACCAAGCTGTCTTATTATTTAATAAGTTGCCTGCTGAACTTAAGATAATATGCAACACTTTGACATTTAACAATAAATTGAATGCTTTTTTGGCAGAGAAGTGTTACTACAAGGTAGAGGATTTTTTTAATTTAAGTAAATAATAGGTATAAATTGCCATTTTTTTTTCACATTTCTTTATTGTATTTCCGTTAATTTTAATTATTCCAGTAGGCACTTATACATATTTTATTCAAGGTTTTTGACATGTTGTATAATATTAATGATTGTTGTTAATATATTTTTTCTGTTCATTATTAAGTTTTTTTGTAATGTTAAGTAATGTGTATATTGATTATTGATTGATTGTATAATTATGTTTCATACACACTTAATGGTGTTACTGAATAAATAACTGAACTGAACTGAACCAACGACATGCGTCAAAGCACGTCGTTTTACAAAGGGAAGGGATTTTACAGGGGGAAGCCGAAAACGTCACGATAAGCAGAGGAAGCAATGTACATATAAAATAATTTAAATATATATAAAACGACACAATGGTATAAAACAATATCACAGCAGTCGTGACCACTAGGTCTACCCTGTATGTTAAAATAGTTATATGCGAAATAACACTTTTAAATACTTTTATTTGATGACTAAATTACCAAAGATAGGTAGTTAAAAATACACGAAATTACATATATACTTAAACTCGAATTCTGCTCTTAATGAATTATTATAAGCAATTAACTGGATATAGGAAATTAATGATTTATAAAACTTACCAATTAGGTGTCTTCTATGAAGGTGGAATTCCACACGAATGTACCGTTAGCCGAATAGAGACTCAAAGTGGGTGGTCGGGGTAGTGGGCGGGGCATCCACTTACCCCATTGCGGCGATTGTCATTGGCTTCCCTTTGCTGGTAGGCGTGATTCACATTCAGTGATACTCAGGGTTACTCAGGTCCTCATAGATTAGTGTTCCACATAATTCAGGACTGTAATGACATTAATAACTCTGTTATCTAGGTAGTCTGCATTGGAAAGACTAGTTACAGGTCTGAGTGATGTTACTGCTGACAAAGCTGACGTAACTAGAGGGAAGAATAAATGATAGAAATATGCAGACCTTGGTGTGAGTTGTTAATGGTTGTACTTACTGTTTTGCACCGGATAGAGAGGAAAGTATTAAAGTAGTCACTATTTTCCTCTTTGGATATTTATAATGAAAATCTTTTTTACACAAAATGATGTTTATTATCTATAGCTATGCCCTTCCGTTGGCTTCATTCGATTTTTTACCTATTTAATTATTGCAAGAGTTGCGAGCGAAAGAAAAGTTGCACATAATATTTTTAAATGCGTATAACTCTTAAAAAAATTAAGGTTTATAGACATCAAATTCTGTGAAAGTATTTTCCATAATGTTAATACCTATCCAGAGTTGAAATAAGTTTTGGTATTTTTTTTATATAACGTTTTATTGCCGACTGTACTTTTCTTTCCACAGGAAACTAATACTCATCGAAACAATTCTAACAACCTCAAACACAATTAAGTAGGCTGCGTTGATTTATCACAGTTCCATTGGCTACCTCCTGTCAGCCTGTCACCATCATCATATCCGCTCAATGGTACCATAATATTGCATTGTCACTCAACTTACATGTGTGCAAATGTTCAACTTCTCTAAAACTGGGAAGTGAGTCGAATTTAACTTACAAGATTTGGCCCCTACGTAGGTACAAACATAGTTACACAGGTACAATTTACATACATACAATGCAAGTTAAATAAAAGCTTGTAAAATGGGAACTACATTTGCATGAAGAAGCGGATATTCAATACCCTCTTAAGACTGAATTTTTTTTGCTCTGATAAGGTAATTTTGAATATGACTAAGTACTTTATGACAGGATATTTACACAAAAAACAAGACTTCTCTTCGGTGATTTTGTAGGAAATCGATAAAACAAAACTTCTACTTCATATACGTTTATGGTGGTAAGGGTAAATAGATAATCTACTGTCCAAGCTAACTTCGCACAAACTTTGCAATAAAGTGGATACTTATATATAGTCAGACCAAGATAAGTCTTCAACGATTTTGATAGCACACGCAGCGCCAATGTTATTTTAAACGTCAAATTTCCATGAAATTATGACCTATAAATAACACTAGCACTGCCCGTGTTATGACCGTTGCAGACTTGTCTTGGCCTAATATCCCTATAAGCTTCCCTCCATACTTGGTCGGACTACACACATTAATGCAACGAATACGAATATTCGTATCCGCGGAATATTTAAAAGATAAGAGATAAGAAGAAGAAAAGAGAAGAGAGAGTTTTTCAATGTTCATTTCAAGTTTCTTATACGTAGTTACCTAGGTATAGACTATTTACGTTTCATAAATTTTCACACAGAAAACAACAGAGTTGCGAGAAAAATTAAATCAGTACCCCTAGTGTAATTTCAGTCGATAGCGAAACGTGACGTACGCGTTTGCGTTAAGTCTTATTTTGTATGGGTTTTTGAACAGCGCGCCAAGCGGGACGTTTTGGAAAGTCAAAAATCTCATACAAAATGACACTTAACGCAAACGCGTACGTCACGTTTCGCTGTCGAAAATATTTACACTAGGGATACAGGTCTCCAAGAAGAAACTTTAAATTAGTTTTAAGTAATCCAAATTCATGTTTTTAAGGAATTAAATGTCATTCAAAATCAGTATACTAAAGTCAAATGTAACACCAGCTGGCATTGGAGTACCTACAACTCAATATGTGTGTTGAATTCGGTGAAATTACGGTGCCCAGTCTAGAGGGCAAAATGGCCGTTGAGGCACTAATCTCAAAGAATGAGAGAATGCTTTCCGAGAGAATTTTTTTTTTCGGTAGTACAGTTAGCATCAATAGTAGCGGATGAAACAACGAGCCTCAAGTATCTGATATTCGGGATAACTTTTCCAAATAAAGATAGGTTAATCTGTAAAATTTACGTTCACAAGTATATATTATACCGTCTTAATTGTTCTATATGTAGAACCATAATTTTTTGTCAAGCTGTTTTTTTTTTTAAAGTATCTACACTTTTGACGCGTTGTTTGATCCGTTACTTTTGATGCTGACTGTACCTAAACTGAAATTGTTCTCCTACTTTTCACTGACTTAAACCCATGAAATTCGACAAAAATAAATTTCTTATAGCACAAATCGATACATTCTAAAATCTGTACATTTGTACATACTATCTATCCTTTTTTGATGACTAAGTTATATTTGCACTTGGTAGCCTCCCTCACTTAGAAATGTAGTCAACACTAGGAAAGATGGAGGCGATTTATATTAATTGGATCCAGACAACCTACTTTTGCGTTAAGTTGAATACCGATTATGCACACTACATCACCAGATGTCACTATAAAATTGGAACATAAAGGCATGAATACAACATTAAGATGGTTAAAGCACAACCAGAAATATATGATCATTGTCAAGAGGGCTCTGTTATTCTTATGTATAGGGTGACAGTTCAGTTTAGTATGAAAAATTTAGTTCCAATGGAATTCCGCAATATGGCGCGTGATCATATATTACTGGTCGGGCTTAACATATATCTCGGATGTCAAAAGACCTATTTTCACAATGCCTACTGTTGTTAACTGTCAAACAGAAAATGTAAATAGAGATATGATTTATATGAACTTATTCTTTCTTTATTGATTTTGAAGTACAGAGCAGAATAGGGTAAAATTGGAGGAAGCATTAAACGAGTTAAATTCAAATAGGGAAAGAATTTCAATAATTTTAATAGTGCTCAAGGCAATGTTGGAGGTTTAGATAATCTCCAAGGTAAGAAGAAAACACCAACCTTGGCGCTCATTGCAAAGACCTTTAAAATTTTGAAAATTAAAAGCGCATTCAAAATTTTCTGTACGACAAAAATGTCCGATGGGCGCCGACGTAGTATAAAAAAAAACGGGTGGTTTACAAGTGAATATTTTGTTTGGAATCTTGTAAATAAAAATTGTTATAAGTTAAAAGAAATCAAACAAAAAATTAACTTGTAAACCGCCCAAGTAGACCTAATATTATGTAGAACGAAAGTACACATACGGATGTATAAGTATGTAGATGTACACGCACACATACACACTTAGATTTGGATGCAAATCAGAGATAGCGCTTTGAAATGAGTTTCCAAAAAATACTTCAAGCGCACACTCTGTACCTAATATACTTACTTTACTCTTTTCTTTGCATTGAACAGAACAGAGTGAGGCACTGTCATTATAAACGTCGTATTTTCATACAATTTGAGATTAGTGATGATGATGACTGATGACATGCAGTTAGCTTGGTCTTGGCTTGGTCCAATCCACTCTGCGTGTAGGTCTAAGAAGATAGGCAGCTGGCTGCAAAGAGTAGTATTATGGCTGGCTGTCAATATTTCCTTTATTAGTCATAGAGCCGACATAAATCAGTTTATTTCAAATTAATGTCTTAATCATATTTTTTTATTGAACTATCTGATGGTTTGAACACGTCGGAAGTCGAAAATTTATACAGTTCATTTTCTGTAACATGTAATTGTTATAATTTTCAGTACTAATGGTGTAATACGCCAGTTTTTAAAATGTCCTCCTGTATTTATGACAAATAAATTCACTGTTTTGTGGATGTACGGTTTAGAGGGTGCAAATTGTTTTGTGTTGTCCGACTTGTCCGGTAAGAATTAATAGGTATTAATAATGTATTAAAATAAAATTAGTGGAAGTTATTCTAAAAACTTCTTCTTCTTCCTCGCGTTGTCCCGGCATTTTGCCACGGCTCATGGGAGCCTGGGGTCCGCTTGACAACTAATCCCAAGATTTGGCGTAGGCACTAGTTTTTACGAAAGCGACTGCCATCTGACCTTCCAACCCAGAGGGTAAACTAGGCCTTGTTGGGATTAGTCCGGTTTCCTCACGATGTTTTCCTTCACCGAAAAGCGACTGGTAAATATCGAATGATATTTCGTACATAAGTTCCGAAAAACTCATTGGTACGAGCCGGGGTTTGAACCCGCGACCTCCGGATTGCAAGTCGCACGCTCTTACCGCTAGGCCACCAGCGCTTCTTATTCTAAAAACTTAACTTCAGTAAAATAAATATCCTTAAAAGGGTATTTGCGTAGATCCGTGGTAAATACCCTGTACAAGATTTGCTGTAAGATATCAAAAGTGCAACCAAAATCGTGTCAATGGAAGTATAAATTATTGGAAGTATTGAATTCTTAAATTTTGTAGGATTTTGTAAATTCTTTGCTTTTGTAAAAGTATATTCAAAGGTATTAACCAACCAACGCATTCCTTGAACTTTTCGTATTGTCTAGTCCCCTAAACTTACGTCCACCTTCAGCTTTTCGCATTGTCGTGTCTGCTAGCCTAACGTTTTCATACATTTGAGCGGTCGCTAATTAAGTCCAAAAGAGATCACGTTTTTTAATTTTTAGGCGTTTAACGCACTCAAGTAATGTTGATATACGTGATGGCTTCGCTTTTAAATATCATTAAATGTCATTCTAATTCGGTGTTACTTGGACATAGCCACTGGAACAAGGCACTTGATTCTTACAATAACCCACTGGTTTATCTTGTGTCCACAAATTTATGATTTATCGTTGTTCAATAACTTAGCCGCCGAAATGAAATAAATAAATAAATAAATAAATAAATATTATAAGACATTATTACACAAATTGACTAAGTCCCACAGTAAGCTCAATAAGGCTTGTGTTGAGGGTACTTAGACAACGATATATATAAAATATAAATATTCATAAATAAGTACTTAAATACATAGAAAACACCCATGACTCAGGAACAAATATCCATGCTCATCACATGAATAAATGCCCTTACCAGGATTTGAACCCGGGACCATCAGCTTCGTAGGCAGGGTTACTACCCACTAGGCCAAACCGGTCGTCGAACATAAATCGAAGGACATAGACAACTAATACCAGCCACATAGATATTAATGATCATGTTATTTGAGCACGTAGTTTTAACGTATTTCGACTCGGCGGTAAGTTTTTGTGACATAAGTAATTAATTATTATTATGTTCTCGTAGGTTGCTAATCATCGTCATATGGAGTCACGTTAAATATAGGTAAATATAAATATATATTTGTTCCTAATAAGAACTCTCTTTTAGTTAGATGTCTATTTCCCCGACCTATACTTGCGTTCAGCACAACAGCAGTAGTTAAGTGATTCTGCGACGGGTGAGGTACCTAATGATTATCCGACAATTAATTCGCAGATTATCGATTCGCAGACAACGACTCGCCGAACGTCGTTTCGCAGGGTGATTCATTTGTTGATGTAACTTTTGGTCGACTAACGTTACGCAGACTCTTGGTTCACATACAGTTCAGTTCGCTTCTGTGTAAATTAGCAGAACTATTATTGGACTATTTTCATTTGGCAGAGTAATCTTTTCGTTTAAGGAATGTTTAGTCGATCACGTTTCGCATTTTATACATCGTTACTTTCGAAATTAAATTCTTTTTTCAAAAAACTGACTTCAGAAAGAATGAAACAAAATATTATCCTTTTTTAAGTATATGCGTTAAGCATAGTTTAGGTTTGAATCAATTTTTAACTTAAATATGAACAAAAGCATAGGTATTGCACAAACAGCAAAACTTTTAACTGTCCACCGGTGGAACTTATGTCTTTTGTAATAAGGTCCACCGATGGACAAATAATTATAAAATAGGAAGTAGTTAACTACGCACTACACTGGATACGAGATGTTACAGATACCTAATTTTAACCTGCATGTATTGCAATTTAATTTCTCTTTAGAAAATGCAAAAATAAATTTGATTAGTTTCATTTCTATATTTACCTATACTTTCATGCGGTCATAACATTTCAGTGGAAAGACTAAATGTTGCGTTCATTTCATTTACCAATTAGGTATATAAATTTATGATAGGTGTTACTTGCATTTCGATTACAAAGGCTAGTAAAGAAACTAATGAATAGGACAAATAATGATATTTATCTTTTTCAGTAATAATAATGTCCGGGAATCCAATGGCTGGAAGGTACTGTAAACATCAAAATCAGACAAAAAAGTTTCTCGAGGAAGCCTGCACTTTGATAGAACTTGGTAATATTGTGGAGAGTTTCAGACTGGGACACTTGAAACTTTGTGAACCTTGCATTTGTAATGATAATATTGCTACATGTAAGAAGGCGGGTCGAGAGTCTGCTGACGAACGTGCCTTCGCCGCGTGGCTAAAGACGGAAGCTCGGCATCAAGTACCTCGCCGAACCCGACCCACCTTAAGCTACTCGCGCGCTGCTAAAGGTATAAGAAAAACCAATGAAGCGCGACCTTGCGAAACATTTGATTTGAATAAAAAATCCTTATGCAAACTTCAATCTCAACTTTCAGAGGTGCATAAAGATAGTAACCGTTTAAAACGGGAACCAAAGAAATTTTCACGTAAAAGACAAAGTTTACCACCATGTTCTGAAAAGGATAAAAATGTACCCACTAAAGTAAAAGAGAGACAAATAAAAAGACAACTAAACGCAAAAAACATAGACAAGTGTATGCAGTACCTTTTAAAAGATTTATCAAGCCACGTAAACTCTGGAAAAACGTCCATTGCTCTATTGCCGAAAACAGATTACTCAAAGTGTCGCTTACATACTTGGAAGAGCTTTACCTCTTTTTCTGACACACTTCTATTTAACAAAGCATGTATGAAACAAAAGACCAACAAGAAGGATAAAGCCGATGGAGTCGGTAAAAGACAGGTCATAAAATCGGCTGACTCAAAACCGTCATTAGAATTAAAGATACGACTAAACCCAAATTCGAATACCATGAATTTATTAATCAAATCAAGGCAAGGGACGTGCGGGTCGGCGATAAGTAATTCGGACGCAATTAATTTCCATTTGCCTTTTCAATGTAACTCATCTGTCAGCAATGCAGTCAACAAACTATCGACCAATTTTTCAAGCTCATTGTTAACTGAGCGGTCGGTACAAACTCCCTCGGCGCAGACATCAAAGAACCGAGAAATACGATTCCTGAAACCATATGCAAAAACGCAAGCTGTGTATCAAGTATATGATGTTGCTCCATATCAGCAACCTACTGGTAAGATGAAGGGCATTAGGTCGCATATATCTTTCAACGTTAATATCGGCGGGTCACCGGGCACCCCCCAAGGACGCATGTATGCGGACGAAGGGCGCCCATTGACTGCACCTCCATCTGGTAGATTAGCAGGCAACCGCCAAGTTCTCTACAACAATAAAGTCAATCTTGATAGTGGATCGACTTCCATGCAACAATCTTTTTCATTACGTAGAAGCGATCCGCAGTCAGAGAGCCCATATGAAACAGATGAATTTTCACGTGTATGTGATTGTGCTAACAGTGGCCGTAGCAGTATGTTGGACACACAACAATCAGACTCACCGGTATGCGAAACATGCTACCAGGCAAACGCGCTTCAACGAACCAGACAACGAATTATTGATCGGGTCGGGACCGACCCTTCCTATGGCCGCTCGATGATCTTTTCACCACTCGTCTTTCTCAAAAAATGTTATGATAAATACATATGCAATAAGGTGGAAGAACAAACAAAAAGTGTGGGGAGTTGTACCTGCAGTCCGTTTATTGAGACCGAGCAATTTACTGTTCAAGAAGGGAATGTTAATCCTGAATGTTCACTTCTCAAGCGGTGTTTTGGCCAGTTGATTTTCAACAATAAGTGTGTAGTATGCACTGAAGAAAAGAGAGTTGGGACGAAATACCGCCCTTTAAAAACGTACGAGTGTGAACCAGGCACATGTGTTGAAAAAAAGGATTTCTTGGGCTGCTTGAAAAAGCTATGTAAGAAAAAAGAACCCAAACCCGTTGATAAAAAAAAGGCTAAGGAAAAGGCAAAAAAAGCAAAGCTGAAACAAAGAAAGACCAAAGAGAAAAAGAAGATTCAGGAAAAAAGAAAGCGCGAGAAACTCAAAGGTACAAGCCGTTCGAGTTTTATTACTTCAGTATTTAAGAACCCAGAAGAAGATGACGATAGACAAAAGTTGTTGCCCGATGAAGGTAAGCTTTTTAATCCGTTGCACTAAAACGTGCTTTGAAATACCTAAAATATATGTAAACAAGACATATTTAGAGTACGTCTACCAAGGTCATATTTACGAGTGTCTTATTACATAGTTATCCTTACAAATTCGATTCGATAGGGAAACAACGTTTCAATTTAAAAAGCTTACTTTATGTTTATAACGCATGTGTGTGCTGTCTGTGTCATTCATAATGATAAAGGTTAAAAAGTTGAAAAAGGTTACTCTTCTCTTTGTATTGGCACAATAATTAGTATACTTTTTTAATCCTATCCCATACGGTAGAAAACTTGAAACTATGCGGATGCGGCCCATCCCAATAAGTTTTACCAGGTTCTCAGTAAAGTGTTTTTTTTCTCCTCTTCCTCTGCACACCTCGATTTGTTTTTATATTGTTTTATAACATTGAACGGTTAAAGCAGCAAATTATGTATATATATATATATATATATATATATATATATATATATATATATATATATATATATATACTTGTAGTAAGTATCCTTTATCATTCACTTGTTATATACTATGAATAAAGATGATTGCAGATATATTACGTACGATGGTATACTCGTAAAATTCAATGTTGATATAATGAGTGTTTTATCAGTGTCACTCTTACCTAAACAATAATAAAATCACCGTTAGTCTACGTTTGAAAAGAAGAAATTAAGCGTACAAATTAAATTGGATTTTACCAAGTCACATTTTTCATTCGATCGTCATTTTTCATCACCAAAATCTATTTGGATTTTTTCAGAAAACCTCTAATAAGCATCAAGAGGTTGATTAGAATAGATTGTTCATTGACAGTTTTGTTGCTGCTTTAATCGTTCTTATTATAAGTAACACTTACAAGAAAAACGTGGTAATGTCGGTGAAAAAAGTGATCGTGAATGGCGTTCTTCTAGATTTCATAGGATAGAGGCAGAGAGATAAACTGGTTGAACTAAATATGTTTACAGTATAAAAGCTACACGCGAAGTCTCAAAGTTTCTGCCAAATGGGGCCTTTTTTTAAAACTTGCGTAAATAAGGCATCCGTAATATAATAACCGCAACACAACTATATTTTTATTGTTTTTAGGAAAAAAAAAGTATCGCAAAAATGGGGACAAGGAAAAGGACGGTAAAGGAAAAGAGGGGGCGACTTCAGAACTTGAAGAAAAAGCAAAGAAAACTTTAGCAACAACTAGACGTGGATATAGAAGAATTACTAGAAGAATTAGAGAGAGATACTATCGTAATAAAAAACTTGCCGAAGAGCAAAAGGGTCAATATGCATGCGATTTCTACTTGATGTCTTTAAGAACAAAACCTTGTTTGTGGGTGTATTACATGTGTCCAGTGTGCTATCCCTACTGCTTGCAACTGCTGAACACTTGGAGGCAAGTGTCCGATCTTTTGCTGTTCTTCGTTGCGATTATAGTGTGGAGTCCGTGCATCCTCTGCGCTGAATGTCTCAAGGTAGTGGCGTGTAACATGTGTGTGTCCTAACAAAACTGTCCCTTGTTTTTTAATAAATTGCGTGAGTTATTGTTTTGATTCCAGTTTTATTTGTCTCTCTCGTCTTTGAGCAGTTACAGTAGTAGTATTCGGTATTTAGTATGGTCACATTCAATGTACTCGTATGCTTGAAAGCTACAGAAACTAATTTCATTCTTCTAACTTATGAATCCAAGTTGATGCAATTACCATTATTCTAGCCCACCACCCACCAAGCATAAAAATCGTAACTGCTATTGGGTACATTTAAGGCCTAGGTTTGTGTTATTCCCTCACGCTCATTGAATTTCGCTCGATCCAAAAAAAAAAACACGAACGCAGGTCTAAAATGTACTTTAAAAATATGTAAGTAACAATTTATGAAAAAAAGTTAAAACAATGAAAATTGCTTTATATATATCAAGTAACCGATTCCTTTTTTTATTAACGTACAAAAAAAATAAAATTGATAAACATGATATACCTAGTCACGGGCACGCACTTCAATCTCGCTCACGCTTACGCTCAGTGAGAGGGAGAGAACACGAACTTACTGAGCCTTAATTTTCGTAAGTTACAATTTGTTTATATATTTTCAATACGTACGTAATAAACAGCAGTAGTACATCAATTTCCATAAGGAAAAAAATAGCTAATATCATTTCTATCTATGTGTACTAAGTGGCGTCGCTACAGAGTATGCTCCCTAGCAGCACCACTTTCAATGTGTATTATTTCGCTCCCTAGTACAGATACAGCCATAATCGTTATAGGTTCATAATGTACGTTTTAGGTACAACATTTCATCATATAATTCATTAATTTTCATTGAGGTGGCGCCGTTGCAGAGTAGCATACGTTTTTAGGTCATACCTTGTACTTATGGAGATGACACCTGTCATCCTACCCATTAACTTTGAAAATGACTATAGATCAAAGTACTAAGTAATGACTAAGCACATATTTCATGTCATTTAAAATTAAAATTCATTTATTCACTGACCAAAACAAAATCCTACAACATAATCTATAGGTCAAGCAAGGAAAAGGTATACAGGGAAGTGCTTGGAACACAATCTTCGCATTCTTAATTTTGTTTGGTACAGTTAGGTGTAGGTAAAGTCGCCGGCCGCAGCCCTTGATCCGGGGGAGAGGGGATTTGATTTTGATCAGTATGCCACACTTTTTATACCCACCTCTGCATTAACTGTACCGCGTACTGTGGAGCAAGTGACTTGCCTCAGTATACAATGCTGGAGTAAATAAAATGACGTTAGTTGCATTCATATACATCACTCTATTTCCTAAACTAATACGAAATACAGCGAGAAATTTCAGTGCAAGGTAAATATTCATATTTTAATCAGAAATATGTAAAAAACGTAAAATAAAAACATTATCACTTGCCTTAGTAAACTTAGGAGGTATCGATGTATACAAAATTTTGCTTTTCGATATCTTGTATAGTTTTCGAGATATCCGCTCCTGAAAGTCTGTAATTTTACATTTAATTTCCAACAATAATGTTCACGGTGCTCAAAGGCAGCGCGTGCTCATATCCGCTCCTGAAAGTCTGTAATTTTGCATTTAATTTCCAACAGTAATGTTCACGGTGCTCAAAGCCAGCGCGTGCTCATATCCGCTCCTGAAAGTCTGTAATTTTGCATTTAATTTCCAACAGTAATGTTCACGGTGCTCAAAGCCAGCGCGTGCTCATATCCGCTCCTGAAAGTCTGTAGTTTTGCATTTAATTTCCAACAGTAATGTTCACGGTGCTCAAAGCCAGCGCGTGCTCATATCCGCTCCTGAAAGTCTGTAATTTTGCATTTAATTTCCAACAGTAATGTTCATGGTGCTCAAAGCCAGCGCGTGCTCATATCCGCTCCTGAAAGTCTGTAGTTTTGCATTTAATTTCCAACAGTAATGTTCACGTTGCTCAAGAGGAACCAGAACGATTTTAACGGTGTATTCCTGATCATATTTAAAGATTACTAAAAAGGCCTATAAACTTTTCTGGAATTTGCCTAATTTCAGAGTTAATACCAGTTAAAAAACAAAACCTCTTTGTTACTTAGCGCAAAACGCCTTTATGATGGCGAAGTTGTCACTATACGACGTAGTAGTATCCTTATTGATAAATGTCAAAAAGTGACAAGTAACACTGCAAAAAATAGGTTTTATGAAAATAAAAGCAAAAATTCTACGGAAAAAAATCATTAGAAGTGACAGTTATACCAATAATATTTACTTTTTGTGTATAATTAAATCAGAAAAATCGAAAAAAGAAGTTTTTGGCGAAATTTACCAACCCTCGTATAAATTATGCAAAACTCTGCGTAGGGGGTATCACAAAATAACCCGCCTTGATGCTTCTATTTCATATTTATTCGTTACTAATAATCTGTGTAAAACTTGTGAAAAAACTGTTTACGGCACCACGTTTTTATTGAATTTCGTTAAGTTCGGGGTATGGATAAGTTTTTTTAAAGGAAATTGAATGACATAGCTAATTTTTTTTTTTTTATAAAATGTAATTCAATTTTGCATATAGCGTTTTTGTAACACGGGCATTACATTTACCTGAACCAAACAATTGAAAACTGTGATCATCCGAATAGTACTTACGTTTAGTAGCAAATGTATAAACGCGTACTAAACAATATGCAAACAGGCCGTAAGTGTACAGCGGTAGCATCATGGCACCATTTTTGTCACCATGCCCGTCACTTTCGCGCTTAAATACTTGTTAGAACGTGACAGGCATGGTGACAAATGATAAAGAGCCGACCTACAGGTTCAGGGCCTTATCAGATATCGAGAATGGAGTTAATTAGAATACCGGTGTCTTTGAGAAAGTTATTACTTAATTTAAACTCAGGATTGCACCCTTGCTTGAAATTAACGAAAATAAAAATAACACGGTTTATAATTTACTCTATGGTTTATGGGTTGTGCTACTGCTGAACTCTGGCGGCAGAACATTGCAGTAATACTCCCCTAATGACAAACGTGACCAAATATGATGCAACATACTTTTGCTGTCATAAAAATATTTCGTTATCTTTAGCCACTTTAGCCGTCACTATTAATTTGAAGATGCCTGTGCGCTACAGGATAGAAATAACTTATGTTGCGTAGAGATAAACCATTTTACAATGTCACCTCTCACAAGCACCTGGCTGTTCTATGGGATTACTTTAGATGTGGGCGTAGGTGCTCTGGAATGAGGCGCGCAGTTTAAAAACAATTGGCTTTACTCAATTTTACTAATACGGTCCAGACACTATCACTATGAAATCATGAATATTATTCCAAGTTGCCGTGTTTGTGAGCATTGCGTCTACAAGTTTACCTACTTAAGATGTGGGCGTTGGTGTCCTGGGAAGATGTGCATACTTTAAAAATGGTTTATCTCTAGCAAAATCCAAAAATTGTCACATTGAGAAGTTCGCTTCGCTTCAAGATTGAAAAAAAAAACAAGTGTATTCATTTTGTTTCACAAACCTGTATTTCGGATTAAATTAAAGGGCACCATTATCGTTCCACAGAATAAGCGGATCTAGCAAAAAAGCAGTACAAAAGTAGGCTATGCTTTAACTATGGCATAATACAATTTTATTATTATTAAAGATAGATCTGTTAACTAATAATACAATAAACTTAACTACATTACGTATGTAAAATTGACTTTCTGAGAAGTAGGTAAACATACAGTCCGTGAAATGGAATGCACACTGGTACCTTGCGCAAAAGGAGCAAATACTTTAGAATTTTCTTTTTCAACATAACTGAACTTTTTTAAATAACGCTGTATGGATCTGATTGTTAAATAAATTTTAAAATTATAAATGTTTAAGCTAAACACCAGGAATTCAGACTCCGGCCATATTTGAACAAATTTGCTCTAGCAATTGCGTTATCCGCCACGTAGAATATTAACAACAAATTCAATAGAATTCTTTCACAACTGAATCGAAAATAAGTTTAGTCTACGAATTTACGAACTGTACATTTACCTACAAGGGGTGAATAAATAACTTTACCGCTTTAAATGTTAACACGTTATTGCAGTTTCGTATTTTCAGTTTTATCACTTTCACTGCGGTTGGTGTTGCTATCAATCACAGAGTTACATCCCTAGATATTTTTTTTTCAGATTTAGGCTTCAGTTACTACATTTAACATACACATATCTTAGGTGTAGGCCTGCCTGAGGCTTATTTCTTCAAGTGCGCGAGACTGCAACTTTACAGTTGATATAAGAATTCTGGTTTTATATAAAAAGGTTACCTCTAAAGATATCATTATTCTCAGCTCACAAGAATATTCACGTAACTACTCAACTAATCGATCAACTATCTTCGTAGCTTGGTGCAGTTTACAGAGCTCTAATTTTAGTAAATCTCTTTTTCTTTCTTGGATTGTCTAGTGACGAATAGTTTATTTGTGATGTAAATAGAGTAGATTATCCAACGTGTTACTAAAATACATACATTGTATGTAACGTAGTCTTTCGGCTTTTAGATAGCACGAATTTATATAAAAAAGGATATAATCTTAAAATGTAAAATTAAACAGAAATGATAGATAGAAGGACTTTTATTTCTCGCATCAAGCTACAACAAAATAGTTAAAAGAAGAAATACAGTTTTCATATAATTTTCTAAATAATATTTCTAGGAAAGGTAATAAAATATATAATGAACCAGATCCAATAAAACATTGATGACTATGTTAATAATCATCTGCCATTGCAATATCAATTATAATTAACGTTTGTTTAGTGATCGTGGAAGTGTGATCGGTAATTTTCCCTTGTTTTTTGCACTGACAATAATAAAAAAACATATAATACATATATATCGTCACTGCTAAAAGCAGACTAGATTCATTACTTAACTACACTACCATGTTAACAAAAACTATTCCTGTTTTATGTTGTTATCTACCTAATGACTTGTATAAAACTTAGATGAGTGCACGCAGCCTTTTAAAAAACCTGGGCATGGTAATTGCTTGATTAGAAAGTGTTTCGATTGCATCGTGATTTGCCTCCTGAGATGTTTTTGGTCTCGAGGAGCGAAGCTTTATGTACTGTAACAGCCATCAGCGTGCTACTGCGACCAACGAGGGTGAAAAGTTTTTTAATTAGAGTTTCTGTTTCCACACAATAAAACCCTCACGCCTCCCCCTGCAGATCGAGAGTACGAGGTCTAGCATGGCATGGATCGAATCGGGGCGTCCAGACTTTCACATTGTGGTACAGACGAAAAAACCGTCACTCGACAAAACAGAACTTTACTCATGTCCTGGTTTTATAAAAGACTGGTGAACAAAAGTTACCATCAGTATAAATAGTTGTGTTGCAATTAGCATCATACAACCATTTGTTCATAGTGGCAGGTGTGACATTTAAACATCACGCCACGTCAGATCTACGCAACTTAATGCAGGCCGTGTGGACCGGTTAGAGATACTAGGTAAACTAGCCGGCAGATAATAAACTATACGCCCTTGCCAACAAATTTTGGAGTAAATACAACCTGGCATGACCACCTTTAACTATTCAAATAACTTTGTTTCGAGATTTCAAATCATAATGTATATGCATTTAAACGTAATTAGTGTAAACTATGTCTGCGAACAAAAATATCATGATGGCCAAGCTGGGCAGTTTGCTACCTTGCCCGGTCACATTGCAGCAAGATTTTGAATGTAGAATAGTTTTTAGTCTGTGTGTTACCGATACTTCTATTAGTATTAGTTAAAGCAAAGAGAATTTTAAATAGATGTGGATTGTCAAAGAAAATTTTGTAGCCATAGTATATTTACTGCTAGCTTTCGACACATGATCAAAACTTTTAGAACTTTCACTGATATGATAAAGATGGCAGTAAATTTACTGTGGCTATAAAGTTTTCTATGACAATCCACCTCTATTTCAAATTCTCTTTGGTTAAAGCTAGGGTGGTCTTGTCCGGTAGTATGTATTCCACTCATTTCCTTGGGTTTTGTTGCAGAGGCTTTCCGATTTTATTGTTAATGGCCGACGGTCCAGTTGGCACTGTCACTAGTGTTCATATGTATATCGGTTACCTAATGATTACAAAATATATATCCCTGTTTTTAATTCCTACCGAATTCGGAAGAAAACGTAAATCTTTCATTATAAACTTAGCTAAACTATAAATCTGTTTGAATTTTTATGCTACCTAACATTGTCTGACATTCATTATAATCATAATTAAAACTTATTACTTATTATAAAGAGGAAACTGACAGTTTAAGGCGTGTATTTTATGACATTACCGCGTTATCATATACATATACTTTTAGACGCTGAAGTCTTTTTACATATACATATATGAAAATAAAATCGAATTGCTGTTAATTCACTCTTCCTGATTCTGGATATCAGTGTATACATATTGGAACATCAGGAACGAATTACTTCGTAACAGTTGATAGCGAAATTACAGTGGTTTTCATATCAATACAAATACAGTAGTTGACAAAAACGAATGAGGTATTAAAATGAAATCGGCATTATAAAAAACAATGAGACATACGACATGCAGCGTATAATCGTATATGTTGTAAATTTAATATAGGTGGGAAAGTCAAAAGATACCAGTATATCTACATGCACGGACGAAAATGTATAAACTATCATTTGACTTCGACATTAACGGCTTTTAGTACGTAGCGTATCAGAATAGTTTGTAATACGTAACAAGCGACAGGCATGAAAAAAAAGTGAAAAGAAAATTGCGAAATCAAATGGAGTTTCACACGAGGTACTTAACCCGATGCATTTAGTTTGTAAAACTGGTATTATATGATAACTTGAAAACACTATTTTTCTGCAGCTGTCCACACTATTTTAGCTTTCGACCTGTTATTTTAGTCTCTTAGATATAAAACAGAGTTAAGGTGGTTCTCTGGTGGTGGAATTTTTTTTCATCGTTATTCTCTTCATACGTTGATTTTCTGCACTTTAAACCTTAATATTTAAGTAGAACATATTCGTTTGTCTGCGCAAGATTAAAAATAATAACTAGTTATTGCGGAATATTATTGAAAAATCCATTTAAAAATTGAGAAGATTTTGGTTAAGTTTGCTTGTGTGAATGATCTTTACACTATCCATGTAAACCAAGATGGCGAGGTTAAGTTTAATCATAGCCAACGAAGATGTCACTTTGACACAGGTAACCAAACTGAGTAGTACCAAATTTTTTCGATAGGTGGAAATAAGGTAAGGGTACATACCCTTTCAATTCACAAAATATGTTATACTGGTTTAGCTTAGTAACCATTTACGGTATAATTGATCCCTAGATTCATACATGTAACTACCTAATCGGAGGTCAGACCAGATTTGCTTTCTAAAGGGTTTCCAGGAATCTTCGTTAATCAGTTAGGTGACAGTTCAAAACATGGATTGGTAGGTAATATTTTTAAAATAATTTAAAATTTAAAATTAAATATTTATAAATTATTAATGCATCATTATTGTTTTACCAAACTTATAAGATTACAACATTTATATTACCTAAATTATCATTAAGCCCGCGAGAGTGTGAAGGGTACTTATGCCATAGATAACCTGTGCGTTTTTCTGCATTCGGTTTTCAATCAGGCGATTTGTTTTCGCTGACAATGTGAGAATGTCAGGAGCCCTTCGGGGGTCAACTGGTGAAAAGCATTAGTTCATACACGGAATGTCGTTATGGGGAAAACTAACAAGGAGAGTATAAAAAAACATCGGTGGTCCGGTGGAAAAAGAAAACGGCGTCAAAGTTAAAGCTGCCTTACAATACAACACTATTAAGTCCTAATTCGTATGTATTTCACTTTCAATATCAAATCATACTACTTAGGCTCTATATGATACCATCATCATAAAAAATGCATAATCCTACAAAAATGTGCACTACTGCACGTCTAGCCTTGCGCTGTCCGTATGCCGTATCCAACGGCTTCCTACCATCTTGTTAATTTTGTGATGCTGCTTTTTTGACCATTTTCTTAGACATGATTTTCTGAGTTATTTGAACTTGACAGATTAAACATTAAAGGTACTAAATCCTGGCTTAATAACAAATAATTGTACCTTAGCGTTTTTTCTTAAAAATGAGATCGATAACTTGAAAAATTATAACGCCTGCAATAGTGTAATAGCGAGCAAAAGAAAAAAAAAGAACTGACTAACCAGGTTGTTGCTTGAAAAATAAATATATATCAACTGACCAACTCATTTGACACTTAAGAAAAAAAATACTAACCACCCAACCAGGTCGAGAGAGCGGTTTGTCGATTGGTAATACATCCAAAAAAACCTAGAAATACGTGTGACGTAATCATGGATGACCCCTTGTCTCTCTGTCACACTAGATATATTACTGTTTCGTTCGCTACGGTGCAAACGATTGACATCTTGGCTAGGCCCTCTGGAGATCGCTAAGCGGATGGAACAATAGCTTTAAAGCTTGCATTAGGGACTTTCCTTTAAAATATGAATATTTCAGTTCTGCATTGAAATTCATCTTTTTGCCCATGTAACGAAATTTATTATGGTAGATAAAAATACCTGCTGAAAAATATCTCCCAGCGCTGTTGGTTTTTGAGCATATTCTAAATTATATAGTGAAAACCTGATTCTTACAAGTCTGCACTTTCTTGGGCTCATTCTAATCGTAAATTTAAAAAATGTTCCAAAAAGTCAGTTCCATTACATCATGTTTGAGTGAGTAAGTAAATTGTGTTTACTTGTACGTGCGTGATGTAGTGAAAACTAGGTACAATTTCCATACAAATTTGGTTTTCCATTAAAGAAGGGTCCTTATGCTTCATGTGCAATAAGGAGTTTTTACCAGAATTTCTGTTGGAATTTCAGATGGAACGGACCTTATTGCACTTGAAGCATAAGGACCTTTCTGTGATGGAAAGCTACATATTATTAAGACATTTTTTTGGCATCATGTTTTAATATGCAAGTGATTCTGAGCTGGAAGAACCCAAAAAGATTAGAATCTGTGAGACTCAGGTCTTCAATTTTTTTTAAAGGCTCTTATGATCCATTTTGACGCAAGCTCCTTTGTGGCGTGAAGAAACGCATGTAGAAAGTATGCACCTATACGTGATCTTTGAAATTTTACAATTTGGAATGTAGGTAGCTAGAATCAGATCAAGCTAACACACGCTACGAGCGTGTACGCCGCCAAACATTGCAGCCGACGACAGCGTCGAACAAAAAGGAATAATTAAAAGCCTAACCCCCTTATTCATAAAACTTTACGGGCCTGATTTGGTTAAATTATGTTTTATCCCTTTCACAGATAAAGACAAACGATTCGTAGCTAATTCAGGCCAGTAACGCGTTTATAAAAGGCTATACGAGACTAAGGTCTGCGTACAATCACGAATTTATTGTATGGAACCCTACAATCTCACCGATTTCCGTGACCAGAGACAATCCGCCCATTCCGGTGTTAAATTCAGTTCGTCTAGAAGCGCTTTTAGCATAAATTATCTTGCTAAAAAATTCATCTCCTACACCGCGCCATCTAGTTTACACTTTTGTCCCTAGTGAGCTAATGAGAGTAGTAAGAAAAGTCATTTTCTGTACTGGCGACCTCTAGTCTATTTTGGCGTAATAGTCATAAGACTAACCAGTAGATATGGTAGTGTGCGTGAATGCAAGAAATTGCACTATTTTGCAGTTTTGAGGGATGTTTGATGAAATCTGACACTGTTGAGTTTAAATATGTTTCGATTTAGACGTAATATTTTTGTTTATTGTTTACGCAAGTATCAACACGTCTTAGGAAAATGTTTGGGTTTTGGAAAAAATATTGATAATCCGCAAATTGTGCACAATCACGTCATCTTTTGGTGGCTAGTCGGCAGGATATCCCTAGACATCCACCTTAAGGATATTTACGTGCGCATTCGATTCAACGACAGAATGCTCTGTGCTACTTGGAAAGCGTCCTGTATGAACTCTGCTAAGCTGAAAGCCGTTGCCAGGCTGTAAGTTCACGCTGCTTATCTGACTTCACCAATGTATGCCTTCAGTTACATAATATATTATAAGGCAACCAGCGCAACCAATAAGGCATTATGTAATTTAAGTTTGAACTTCTGGGCGACTATTTTCTTATCTTTGGCTAAATACCAAGACATTGGTGTTTGTCATATAAATAATTTAATAATACTTACTAAATTATAATACATGATTGGAACTTTTAATAATTAAATCTATACCCTATCACACGTACACTATACAAAGACCGCGAGGCATTTATGTCCTCCAAACCCTTAGCACCATTATTTTTAAACCAATACAATGCAGTCAAGATCACTAGCACCGAAGCAAGCGTAACAAATAAATGAGGAATTATTGGACAAAAGGAGCTTGTGAATCAGTAAAAAAATAATCGCATCTTTATGTGTTATAGGCAAATAACAAAGTGGTATACATTTTATCTGGGAATTACATTATCTATTTTGATACAGACATAAAGACTCATCCGGATGTTTTTGACTTGATTCTTGCTCCGATGTAAATGACCTCGTCTTTACGTAGCTAAACTAAAATACATACTAAAAACATATATATTTTTAAATTCCTACTAGTGGCGCATTTACGACGACTACAAACCTGTTGTACCAATCCTAATCAACTATCGATATCTGCGCGAATCCTATTAATGTTTTGTCATCGAATTGTTCATTAGGTACGGCTGAATTCTGAAAAAAAAGAAAAAAAATCAACTAATGGTTTTGATAAGCGTAAAGGTTGATTTACAAAAACTGGCAAGACTGGTATGAATGACACTTCTATCGGTATACAGTTAGAGCCACTATTTTGTTGGATATTGTGATATACAGATAGATATTTACATTCACTCATTCATTGCATTGGTGTCAGCTCCTGTGAATCGACGTGTACGCATGCCTAAAGACTCTATAAGGTAAAACTCGATTAATATCATAACTGCAACTGGTTGTTTGCTGAAGTGATATTTTAAACCCTATTTAGGCCAGCAGTTCAAGAATAACAATGGAATGTTAGGCTTAGGGTCTGTTGCACCAAACCGTCTGTCACCGTTAAAGCGTTCGCTATATTTTATTGTTTGGGAAGTTTCATAGATCTCTGCTGCGTTATGTTAAACAATCTTTTAAATGTGGTCGGTGCAACGGGGCCTTACTCATCATATCGTGATCGGGACATCGTAACATACTTGAGTTGCCTGTCAAGTTCAAGCAACACTTAAACTACTAGACGGAGCACAAAAGACAATCGAGATCACCAGACATACGGGCTCCTGTATGGGAGCAGCTGTATGGGGTGTAGTATGGGAGCGCTATCGCTAAATTTAGTTGCGCAATCACTGTGTGAATTAAAAATATTTACAAAATCAAGATTCAGGGGTGTACTTGAGCTGTTATGGTATAAAATAGTGTAGAATACAACTTAAATCATCACATTTTACAAGTCAAACTTCACCTATGTATGGTGACCTCGCACTCTTTGTAAACGCTTCATAATTCGGTGTCTGTGTAGTCTGTGGGTTTAAGCTAAATACGCTAAAAATCAAGTTATAAACAACTAACAAGTCCAAATAGCGATAACACGTCAATCTATAATTTGAGCACTTATTTCGTCTTAGGCTTGGAAATAAATGATTTTATATTTTAATGAATTGAGTCACTGAAAAACACTGGTTTATTTAAACTGCAATTGTACTTTGCAATGTTTAGATATTTGGTATGAAAGGGTTCGCTCACCAAGTGGAATGTGACCGTCTTGGGGGCGGCGGGCGCGAGCGGCGTCTGCGAGTCGAGCAGGCTCTCCAGGTGCGTGGAGATGGGCACGGAGTCGCGCGGGTCCACCAGCCCGGCGCCGATCAGCTCCGCCGCGATACCCTCCGCAGAGTCTTTGCCCATCACGAACTCGAACCGTATGTCGTTCAGCTCACGATGGGAATTTCTGCGTATTTATCATAATGTTATTTTCAAGTGAAACTCGCCATTCATTGTTGTTACTATGTTAATTAACGTTCAATCATTAGCGCCGACTTTACAAATTTAGGTACAGTTAATGTATGGTTCCCACCGACCGGCTGGAGCCGGGCCACGCCTCGCTGGAGCGCATTCCACAATGTTGTATATATTATACAGACGCGATAGATTCCGTCGGGAGCCATCCACGTCCGCAAGGAGCCGACCGGCTTGCGGCCGTACAAATGTGAAATGCGCTCCGACGCCGCCCGGTCGGCGGGAATCGTACATAAGTTGAGATTGGAACATTTAATTAGATTTTATTTTTTTCCTACTAATATTATAATTCTAAGGCATTGACTGTGTCTGTTGCCTTTTCACGCTAAAACGGCTGAACCGATTAATGTGAAATTGGGTATGGAGTTAGTTTGAGGCCCAGGAAAGGAATCATCAATTCATCATTCCACGCGGAAGAAGTCGAAGGCAGAAACTAGTATCTTTATACGTAGGTGTTAATTGGATATGGAAATTTCAAATCCAATGTTAACATAAGAACGCCTATCGTTTGGAACGTGTAATTAAGGTCCGTGTACAGTCAGCATCAATAGTAGTCTTATATTGACGTTTCTTGTCTTGTCTCGTGTCCTGTCCTCTCCTATCCTGTCTTGTCTTTTCGTGTCTTTAATTCAATCTTGTTTTTATTTATCCCCAGTATAAACTTCCACCCCTATTCAACATCTAAAGGGATGGCTAAATGGTCAAAAATGCATAATTATTCTTTATTTTTTACGAAAAGTTAATTTAATAATGGTACCTACTACATATTTATTTTGTTTCAAGTCAAACCGGCCCGGGTGGGTCGATCCACAGGCGCCGTGTATTCAATACCCCGACGCAGCCAAGGTCCGCGGCTCCGGAGCCGAACTCACTAAACGGACTTTGACGGGTTCGTGTAGTTTGGACGCTTAGCACTGCCGGGGCTAAGATCACGGATACACGGGTCGGCGTGTAGCACGGATATCGGGAGCCCTAGTATAGTAGTCCATGTGTCTATGTATGTCAATGTAGTTCACTGCTTAGTCAAATTAGTTTCTTTTTTCGAACTATCAAAACGTTTAACCACTATGGAATCTCTATGAACTACATAACAATGACGGCATGGTTAAGTTACCTACTCTTTATAGTTCTTTCGGATTAATTAAATAGAATTTGAATCTGAAGAAAACTGCGGTCTAGATTTTTTCTAATACTTTCTGGTGTTTTATTTCGTGCATGGTGTGATACAGGAAATACAGTAAACATCCCCATTGACTCTAAGTAGGGGGCTGCTGTGGCTAGGAATTTCGGTTATATTTGTATGAGTATGTCAATAGTGGGATTACGCAGAATAATGTTACTAATATGGTAAAGTGCAACATAAAGAGGGTAGTGACTAGTGTCATTTAGACCGCGGGCCAGGAGCATATTTCCTAAGTCATCGCCTCCCATTTGATACTTTGTCATCTTTGTTTGTAGTTTAGATGCTTTTTTAAATTTTAAAAACTGTCAGTCGGTTGTATCGCGGTGGAAAGACCGACAGCTGTAAAATTAACATGTATGCGTAATGTGTAAATTGCGTAATCCGTTGATGGCTTTTCAGGCGTAAACGCCTGATGAAATACTACATGTAAACTTTCATGATTTGTTATTGCTATCATAAAAAGGTATAACGCTTATTTTTTACATGTTCATGCGATGATTTTTTTTAAATTACAATAGCATCTGAACTATCATTTGACAAAGTATCAAACGGGAGTCGATGACATTTTTTTTGTTTTACGTGTTTGGGTGGCTGTTATTCCTCAACCCACCAACGGAGCGGCAGCTGACGTCCGCGAGGGTTCATCATACCTAGCCGTTAACTACTACACGAGTTTTTGGCCGGGAGGCGATTGGTCATGGGAATCTGTTCCTGGCTCGCGGTCAAATTGTGCTGGTATTGGAAATTACGAACATAGGTGTAATGCGAGGGCGGAGACTTGCTCTAACGAATGGTAATGGTACAGTCAGCGTCAAATACTTCGTAGCAGTCAAAGTAGCGAAATAGTTCGGTACACCATATATTTAGTATGGTGTACCGAACTATTTGGCCACTTTGACTGCTACGAAGTATTTGACGCTGACTGTACCTTAAAATTAATATAATGCAGTAGTAATGGATTAGTTATCGATCCACGTAATAATCCAAAAAAACATTTTACTGTTACTAGCGGCCTACGTACTTCCAAGGTTTTGATATGAGACCATTCCCAATACAAACGGCGTGTGATATATATAAGGATAGTGCCTCAGAGCATAGAATACTAGAGGGCAAGCCGCCGGTGGCCGCATCGCAGTTGTTAGCTCAATGGGCATACACTGCCGTTGTTACCGAGTGTGCACGAATGCTAAGACAATGAGAATATTCCGTTTTTATCCAAAATGCCAAGTTGTGCAATAGTTACCTCCACACATCGTAGTGATTTAATTTCCACTCCACATGTACTGCATTACATTGCTGCTGAACAATTTATTGCAATCGGGTTTTTTTTTTCGTGCGGGTTCAGTACGATGCGGTTAGTTTCCAGTAGGCTACGTACAAATGCATTATAAAATAATGTAATGAAGTAATAAATATTTAAAAGAAATTACTGGCGCACAACAAAGCTAGGTGACTAGTTTTTTAGGTGACCTATTGCAGATTTAAATTCTATGTTGACCTAATTAATGATTTTCAGTGTCAAAAGATGTGCCACGCTCACGCATACATTTAGCACTTAGCAGGTTCCCACCGTTCAATGAGTATGATCGATAAATTATGTTATTGAGTACATAATGACACCACATTTGCATATTTTTTTTACCTTGGTAATCGCTTTTAATATAATATGTTTGTATTTTTAGGTAAGTAGTCACAATACTATATATAAATTATCAATTTACATAAAAACACTTAAATACTTCCTTTACCCTTACCTTAACATCATTTATTTTCCTAAATATATTTCCATAAAATGTATAATTTTACAGAAATTCTATTTTGTACTATAAACTATACTGATTACGAGAAAAAAAATAGCGGTAAAAAGACTTTGGACCTTAAAACGATAAAATATATAATTGAAGCTTACCTTAGCCTTAAAACCAGGTTAATAGTAGGTGGCTCATCAGTAGCGACCGAGGCCGTGTCTGGCGAAGTGACCCCTTTCGTCGTGGGCTCCTGGAAGTGATATAATACATTAAATAACTACTGTTATTTTTTATATGTATATTATTTCATATAAAGCACTACAGCTCTATTTGAACTTGGTTTTAGAGCCCTTAATAATTTTGATTACATTAATCTAACTTTTTTGTCACGAACTGTGGCGTTAAACTGTAGCATAGAAATATACAAGTAAATAGAAGTAGTGATTAGACAAAAGAGCGTGTCTTTAATTCCTGATCGATTTGATCAGAAAGCATGATCGCTATGTCAGCAACTTGTCATCTATTGCGGTAGAATTATCAATATAAAATGCCGGTATTCGCCATATTTAACCATTTTTAATTTCCAGCAGTTATGCGGGTTACTTATCATATTTTAGATTATTAGTGATTTGATTTTACCGTTAAAACCCCGAAAAATATTACATACGTATTCCATTACGTAATGTCAAAGTAGTATTTATTGCTTGTTTTATACTTCCTTCTTGGATGTTTACGAAACACAAAACGTACAATGTGACATTTCGTCACAATATTTAAACAATATTGGGCAGTGACAAGCCAATCAGTCCATAATTTTGATTCTATCGAATCGTTTTATTTAAGTCTTACCGAAATGTTTATGGGTACGAGTCAAAGTGTAATGAGAATACTCCTTACATTTTGTGACACACATTAAAGTTATAAAATGCTATTTTACAGTACATATGGGGCTACTTTATAGCACTAGTGCGAGAAGTAGCATATTATGTTACTGTGTCGAACATTTAAAGGGCCATATGTACTGTAAAACGTTGTACGATACATGTGCGAATAGGTAATTCGCAACTCGTGTCGATTTAAAACACTCCCTTCGGTCGTGTTTTAATTTATCGCCACTCGTTTCGAATTTCCTATTTTTCGCACTTGTATCGTAATGTACTATATAACAATTTAGTGTTATACAAGGTGTAACAAATATAGTGGGGTTCCGTTTAAGCGCATATTCGGTATCGTGTACTGATTAGGAAAATGTAAAAGAAAAAAAAAAACGTGAAAAATTGTTGGCCTTTGTATTAAGGCTTGGCCGACTAGAACGACCTTGTGGTGTGCACTGTACGTTACACACACCTTCACATAATCTGTCTATATACCTATATTCAAAGGACGATTAGCCTGATCAACTAAGAGTTGCTGAAAATCTTATATGTTGAAGTTTTCATGGAGTTTGAGTTATGTGGTTGCGTTGTGAGTGTTTA
The DNA here is from genome assembly GCF_033807575.1 of Cydia pomonella. NCBI lineage: Eukaryota > Metazoa > Arthropoda > Insecta > Lepidoptera > Tortricidae > Cydia > Cydia pomonella. The sequence continues at coordinate 11,525,431 of NC_084703.1, read as the reverse complement.
TGAAAGGGCTTTGAGCGATTAGGTTAGCAAGGATACGCCAGGATCTCAGGCAGGCACGGAATCCTTGGCGTCTTACCATGATTCGATCGAGAATCAATCTTGGAGGCCCTTGGACACACGGAATGAGTGAATAAATAATATATGTATGTGCGCGCGTAAAAAATAAATATCCTTGTATCCTGAGCAAATTAATAAATAATTATCGTAAGGTCGGCCGACCATGTATGTAAAAGCGTTGCGTACCCTTGACCTTGTGTACAAATAAATAAATAAATTATTTGAAAATTTTAAGTGGCTATCGTAAATAAAAATGTTATTTTTATTGAAATAGTAAGAAAAAATGTTGTTTTTTCGTTTCATGACCGTTTTCTTACTCGTGTTTAGTTGAAAAGTGATGACATCAAAAGAAAGGAGAGTTTAAAAATTACTCCCTGCTGATACTATCTGCGTCATTAATTTCTGACTGTTTGGAGAATTAGAATTATTTTGCGAAATCGAAGGGGATCCGGTTAAAATTTTTGTCGATTTGGCATGGAGTGACCCATATATTCCGTAAGTTAAAGATTATATTTCATTATTAAACTATACTTCCAACCTGTCAAGTTTTCTCAAGTTTTGTCATGTTGTGACGAATGGCGTCAACATTCGTCACAACATGATCCATCTTCTTCTTTCCATCCTGTTACCCCCCTGCTAGGGTGTAGGGCTCGAACCATTTTCTTCCACTGACTCCGGTCCTGGGCAGCTTGGGTAACCTCCTCCCGCCCCATCCCCAATACACTCATCTCTTGCTCCACGGAACAGCGCCAAAAATATTTCTTGTACTTTTTCCCGATCAGATCACGATACCGAATATGCGCTTAAACGGATCCCCACTATTTTTTGGACCCGGGTACGTCCTTAAACTACGTCCAAAAGAGAGGTATGGGCATTGTGAATGTCATCTTGCTTTGTGTGGTAGGGCACAGCCAGTGGATGTCATTCCAGATCTAGAGCAGAGCCCAACTGGAGAAGTACCTCCACCTTACAGAAAACAGCAGCCAAATAACACTAGACCCTAACTCATAGTGTTGTGTTCCTGCCGGTGAGTAAGGTTGCCAGAGCTCAATGAGGGGGGGGGCGGGTTTAGGGTCGGCAACGCGCATGTAACTCCTCTGGAGTTGCAGGCGTACATAGGCTACGGAGTCTGCTTACCATCAGGCGGGCCGTATGCTTGTTTGCCACCGACGTAGTATAAAAAAAAAATTGTTACACATTGTATAATGGTCCTTATAACACGATGTCATCAGTGTTCTTAGGAAGAAGGCAAAGTACTTTTTACCTTTAAAATAATGTTAACAAAGTAAGCTACGACACTAGGTCGTTCAGTCAAACATATAATTCCATAGTATAATAATTTTAAGTCACGATTTTATAGACAGACGAAGCCTCGGTGGAGGCCACCGGCTGAAGCCGGTTGATGGGCCGCGCGTCAGCGTCGGCGACCACTCGGCCTGACTCGTGCGGTCCGTGTTCGTCCCTTGTGCGAGACAGACGAGGCCTCACCCCCTCGGAGTCGCTGCCACTGGGGTCCACCGGCTGGAACCGGTTCATGGGCCGCCGGTCCGGCGTCGTCGACCACTCGCCCTGACTCGTGCGGTCCGTGTTCATCCCCTGTGCGAGACAGACGAGGCCTCACCTCCTCGGAGTCGCTGCCGCTGGAGTCCGCCGGCTGGAGCCGGTTCATGGGCCGCCGGTCCGGCGTGGGCGACGACTCGTCCTCGGACTCGTGCGGCTCGCTCTCGTCCTCCTCCTCGCTCCATACCCACTCGCCGGTGACGGTGCGGTGCAACCGGCCCGACGTTCCCGGCTGCCTTTTGCTGGCCTGAAAGCCGTAACAAAAACATGTCTGTAGGCACAGGAAGTCGTACCAATTCTTTTTTGCTCATTGGTTCCTGGGTGTTTTTATTGAAGGTTAGTTTTTGAATCATATTTATATTTTTTTAGTGGCATTAGATGCATTTTTTTTAAATACGAGCATAATATGGGTAGGCCAGTTAAACGCATTGTTCCAATGAGACAGCGAGGTTTAGTAGTAAAAAAAACATCATCGATTTATAAAAAAATTCGATTTTTGTTGCCCGACCAGCCCTACCAGTTTTGTTAAAATTTACATGGGACCACTTGGGAAGTATAAACCTTTGAAACAAAACATTTTTTTTTCAATTTGGTTTAGGCCTCTTTGAGTAATCGATGAACATTAATTTAAAAAAAAGCGGCCAAGTGCGATTCGGACTCGCCCATGAAGGGTTCGGTACCATTTTCTATTTTTGTATAAAAATCTTCATGCGGTTCATAGAATACATCTACTTACCAAGTTTGGACAGTATAGCTCTTATAGTTTCGGAATAAAGTCGCTGTGACATAAACGGACAGACAGACGGACATGACGAATCTATAAGGGTTCCGTTTTTTGCCATTGGCTACGGAACCCTAAAAACCTACGAATTGAGAACCTTTTGTGAAGTAGATTAAAAACTGGGATACCACAGGAGGCATCCAATTACCTTATGGACTCTTGTTTCCATACTAGGACCAATCGCAACTAGTGTCTGGGTCAGATACTTCCTATCTTTGGCTTTCTTGAAGAAAGGGTGTTTAAGCAGCTCCGTGGCAGTGGGGCGTTTGGACGGATCCTTTTGTAAACAATCCACAATCATTTTTCTGAATGTTTTTCCGTAGGCCTTGTACTGGTCCTTTTCATCGGCTCCTAAAAAGAAGTAATAATTAAAAAAAAAAACGAAAGAATAGGTCAATTTACTCTCTGCTAAAAAGAGCACGAAATATTGCTGTGGCTCGCAGGCCATGAAGATGCGCGATTGCGATAGCAGTATAATTATGAATTAACAACAAAGATATGCATACAAAGGTCAATGACCGAAAGTTATGGGTTACGCAACAGCCCTTCAAAAGTTATTATTCTGGTACATAACACAAAGCAAGAGAAAGCAACCCTATTATATTAATAAAGATATTTTTTTGCTATGAGAATTTTAAGGGCGTCCTCACAGACTCTTAATTTTAATAAAAATGTATATAGATATACACTACTATTTACTACTTCAGGACTTTCCTGACTGTAAACAAAATAATTTCGTTCAAATCAAGTAATATTATCATTCGACTTAACGAAATAGGCACAAAATAGATAATAGTACTAAGTACAGAATTCACACTGTCTAACAAAACCGATGTTTGACCGCAGCTGGTCAAGAATAATGTTTTCCCTAAGTAATGTATCAAACTTTCTCTTTCTAGCTTATTGTGCCTTCACCATTGCTAGGAGCGATCGTTGACTGGGCGCGCATGAACTATTGAATGATATAGTATAGACACGTATGCAAAATGATTTTTTTCTCTTCTCATGCTTGTAAAGTTTTTTTTAAGTCGCATGTAAACGGCATAAATTGGCTTTATATGGTCTAGAGCATAAAGTAAAATCATCTATTGCGAGCCTCATTGACTATTTGACTTATCAATTAATTCCAAAATCTGCTATACACGGTGCCACTGCTGCGGCTAGCGCGCGTTCGACGGGAATTTAAATTGCCACAAATAATTAGGCATTCCACTTTGTGTTAATCACCAAGGCATGACGGTTCTATTGATTTTACCGGGCGGCATCTCATTGACAGCATTGACGTCAATTATTTATTAACCAATTGTCGTCGCGACAGTATCGAATGTACACCAGCGATGGCAGCATGATTCCATTTTTATCACCTGTCACTATGCCCGTCACTTTCGCACTTACATACTTGTTAGAATGTGACAGGCATGGTGACAAATGATAAAGAGCTGACCATCTTAGCCCTACTGTTCATTTTCAAGCAAATAGGTTAAGAGATAGACCTTTTCGATTTTGATGTTATTATATGGAGAACAATGAAAAATATCATATTTACTGGCAATGGCGGAAAATGTGAATGCTGATATAACAATACTAATATGATTCAAATTGGGTACTTGACACACGTTGAATATTATAACAAAATTTAGCTGAATGGATAGAAAATGAGCCATCCATTATAAAAACTGGAATTTAAAAAGACATTTACCCCCTTATTCATACACGTTTATGAAAAAAATACAAAGCTCCAGTCTCAAAAGTTATATTTAACTTTCCAAAAGAAAATGGTACCACATTTGTGATACCATTGGTGTCCTTACATTTTATTGAAAAATTAATTGTATGACAACTATATACATAAACGCAATATTTCAGGGTCTAAATAACAATTTTCTTGATCTTCCATACATTTAGGACAGACTAATGTAATGTGACGTCATATTACAGTATCATATTGTTAGAGGCATTTCAAACGTCGAGTGCGAGCGTCAGACTTTGACTTTTATTTCTGACCTTTGTGTTGCTTAAACGCCATGAGCTCTAGAAAAATCCAGATCGATTGGCATGATTTACAAAAAAACTGTCAAGTAGCCATTTGAGTACGTTCCTAACATTGATTTTAAATTACTCGACTTCCAAAGTGTAATGCACTTCCAGGGTTAGATAAATAAGCCAATATGGTGGATACAAATATTTCGTTCGAAAATTTGTCACTAATAGTGGCCGTTGCAGCTGATGAAATTCGGCGTTTCACGAATCGAATATTTCCTTTGGCAGGATTGGTCCTTAGGACCCAAGGATTGATTTAAGAAGCGGAGCCATCAAGATTATTGATGTAAATTTTTAGGGGGAGGGGCTCTCATCTTTATCTTGATATCTACAATATTTTAACTACTAGGCCGAGTTTAGCATCGTTTTCGTATAAATCGGGGATGCCGAATTCATTTATGGTATCACATTAACACCATTCCGAAATAAACAAATGAAAAGAGTCAAGCCAGACAAGTTTGTAACGATTTTGATAGCACATGCAGGGCAAGTGTTACTTTAAACTTCAATCATATATAAAATTACGATGTATAAATAACACTTCCATTACATACAAAAAAAACCTCAACGCTCAATCCACTGAACCGATTTGGTTGAAATTTGGTATAGAGAAAGTTTGAGTCCCAGGAAAGGAGAGAATAGTTTTTATCCCAAAAATCAACCGTTAAAAGGATGAAAAGAGGGGTGGGTCGGAGACTCGGGAGTTTAGACGAAATGTCAAGACCTTATTTGTATTTTTTTTGCACTTTTACTATGCAGTGAATAATGTCATAAAGATATTTAGTTACAACCTTTTACGACTTTGCCCAGTACAATTCTACCCGTGGCTATCTCTCGTATGTTACAATTAACTTGAAGGAAGGTGTATATACATACAACGTTTTTTAAAGATATTTTGCTTATTATTATTATAACGTTGTATGGAGAATGCTTTCCCTCGAGTCAATATTGTACTAATTAAAAAAAAAAACAATTAATTTTATTTTATTAAGTCACAGACATATTGAGCACTCTACCATATTTACGATGTTATATGAAGGATTCATATTTTTTTACGATTATGCCCACATAACTTTGGAGGTGAAATATTACCTACACTTAAAGCACTTACAATACTATACATATTTTCAGAGTTGATAATCATAAAGTTAAGAAAATGTAGGCAAGTAGTGTGGACAATCTCGATCTTTTTGGACCGCATTATACAGATCAAGTTTTTAGAGTAAGAACTAAAGTTAATTTTACTGTAGTTTTCTCACTCACACAAAGAAAAGTATGTCAACGTGTGAACAAGTAATACAATATGGAACAATAAAGTCGAAAAAAAAGTAAAAATCCAAAAATGCGGGAAAGTACAGATATTAAGCGCAGTAGATCATATCGGCGTTAGGGTTCAGTTGTTAATTATGAGTAAAATTTCATAATGCCATGACCGTCTGTCTTTCGGTCCGCGGCTTAGGTCAGTTGTCTAAAAAGATGTCATTTGGCTGTATAATATCGAGACCCCGACTAAGGACAAATTTATTGTTTATGCAACATTGCTCCTAGCATTCGAGTGGTTTTTAAATTTTTAATCCGTGCCATGAAATAATATCACCAACCAGGTCCAAAGGGTTAATATTATAGTATAACCTATTTAGTAAGAAAAAAAATAAGAATCTCTCATCTTAACTAAATTTTAATTTCGTGCCTTATTCTACTAATTAATATCATTTTCAAAAATCTTAAAATAACATGTAACGTACCTGTGTCAATGTTGGGCGGATCATTCTGTAGAGTAAGCATTAGTACTTTCATCGGAGGATACTTATGGTACGGAGCAGTGCCAGTAGCCATCTCTATGGCCGTTATTCCGAATGACCAAATGTCAGCTTTGAAATCATATCCATGATCCTAAAAAATATACCTCTTCAAGCTACTATATAGTTTGTGCCATCCACGATGACGCGCAGATTTGACAAATCTAACCTTTAATAACATGACAATACGAGTCGAGGTACGCGTCGTCGTGAATGACATGATCCTCTGTATCTTTAGGTATTTAAATAAAAGTAAACAAAACCTCAAATGGCTCCTTAAGCCAGTCGAGGGTAGTTGAAAACATTACATGATCAAATAATGTAGGTTAAAGTCAGCTCGTTCAGTGACAAATCCTAGCGGTTTTTTTTTATTTGGTTGGTTAATCAATAAATGTTAAAACCACCCGAAAATTTACTAACTGTTTGTTTACATTTATTTAAATACCTAAAGATACAAAGTATATATATTCATAAGTAGGTATCATCATCATCAACACCAATAGGTAGGATTTTTAATAGGTTTTTTTCTTTGCCGTGTCTTAAAGATAGTATATTTTAATGAAATCGTTAGAGCAGTTTTAGAAAAAATTATACAAAAATATACAGGCTGTCAAATTCAATAAGGCAGTGAGGCCAATAAGGTTTTTGTAACCAATTTTAGAGATTAAAAAAACTACATAAATAGATTTTCAACCAGCCAGTCTAGTGCTCCATTAAGTAAAATAATGCAATTTGGCGATATTCAGCGTTTTTGTCATTTTGTTATAGATTCGAGCAGCGGTCATAAAATGGCGGACTGCGGTTCGGATTCGGACCACCAATTTGTGCTGTACATTACATTTGGTTATTTACTAAACTCAAGTAGAAACGGACCGCAGTTGTCGATTTATTTAAAAAACTGAACCCCTAAAGAAACTAATTGGTGGCTCCTGGATTAGAGTATCAATTTGGTAACGGGACACCAAATCTTTACTGCACTTTTAATTGGCAGTAACTTTATTTTTATAAATCTATTTGCAAACTGAACTCTATTTACCTGACTCTGGTGATACTCACTTGCTCCATAACTTCAGGGGCCATCCAGCATGGTGTTCCCACGAAAGTGTGCCTCACTGGCTGCCTTGAGAGGTCTCTGTCAGTGGCCAGCCAGGCTGAAACACCGAAGTCTGCAATTTGCACTGTCCCATCCTCGCCTAGTAAAATGTTACCAGCTTTTATATCCCTGCAAATTCAGGTAAATATTTCGTAGTATCATTATAAATGTCTTGATTAAATTGAATAACTTAGCTACTTTTTTCTTAGTCTATTTAAATAAATAAGTTCTTGTGAAAGGTTCATTCTTGTTATAAGTCTTATTTGCATAGCAAAACTTGTAAGTAGCGTTTCATACCTAAAGAGTTCTTATGCTCCATGTGCATAAGGACTCTTCTCTGATGGAAAGACAGATATATTTTTCTCATTTTCAGTATTTTTCCTATACATGTGACGTCACACTGTTACGATTTTTTGTTTGAGTTTCCTGAGCCCTGATTTTATAATTGCTTCAATGCAATTATGTACATATTAAGATATAACAACGTACACTGTATAGCTCGACCAATGTTGTACCATTTATTTGTAGTAAATGTTAATAACGAGTATTGCTGGCTGGCTGTATGTTTTATGTACTGCTATTTTTAACAACATACCTAACACACAATGCGAGCAAATCTCTAACATAAAATAAATGCAAGCTAGAATACTCAACATTTAGAATAGCAGGGCATATAAATAATATTAATAGAATAAAGTCGCGTAAGCAGCTGAGCTTGTAATGTTTTTAAGTTGGCAATAAGTTGCTAGTTTTTTGTTTTAGGTACCCACCACAAGTCCTTTTACCAAACCAAAATTTATCATACACCGAACATGCTTATCGTGCGTGATATGTACGTCTTAATACGTCGTCATTGGCAAAATCTCTCCTGCCAAAACTCACAACAGGGGAAAGCCATAAAAAAAAGAAAAAAGTTGCTAGTCAAAATAGTTTCTTTCGCTTGGCCTTTCATTTACCAATTTTAACCTCAATTCAAGATCAAAGGTGATAAGTAATAAATACTAGAGATGCTGATATAACAGCATATTTCAATACATGATTAAAATCACAATATTATTAAATCTTATAAAGCAACTTCTTGACATCATTTTTATTTATGCGCTATATAATCTTTGAAGTTACTAACACTATTTAACTGGTTTCCAAATCCTCCAAAATTTTCAATAATTGCAGCTCATTAGAGCTCTGTTATACTTTTGCGCTGTGTAGGTAATACTTTTTGCTAAACTGTAAACCGAACATCAAGCAACAACGAAAAATATTACAGAAATAAGTACTCGCCAAGCATTTCAAATAAAATAATAAAATAAAGTTAATAAAATGCAATTTTTGGATTATAGATACCTTCGCTTTTGCTCAGTAAATTATTTCTTTCACTATAAGTCACTGGTAAACCCAGGAACTTTTAGAAGCAGCACACATTCCTGCTAAACTATCAGTGCTCTATGTAAGCATAAAATAGCTACAGTGTGTAACTAACTCTTTTTGTTATGGTAGTTGTAATCACAACACTAGTTCAAATAAAATTATCAGAAATGGCAATTACCTATGAATCTGTCCGTTGCTATGGAAGTACTCCAAGCCCTTCAACACTTCCTTGAGCACAGTAGCAATGGTTGCCTCATCAAATACTCCATGTTTACAGTTTGTCACTTTCATCTTATGCTTTATTACATCCAAAAGACTTCCTCCTACAAATTTTTACATTTATAATTAATGTAAATGTGTATAATCGAATCCGACAGAAGACGGCAGATTCAACGGAGCCACCCCGTTCTGTCGCCAAAGTAAGGTTTAGTTTATGAAATTGATATATATTAATCAATTAATTTATGCATATAAATTAATGATTAATTGAAGCGGTGCCACCACCTAGTAGATATGACGTCCAACTTTCAATCAGGAGGTCGCGGGTTCCTACTGGCTTGTACAGTCAAAAGATTTCATTTGTGACCCATTTCATACCTTGTCACAGTGACAAACAACATGAAAGTCACTAGAGACCTCATACTTTTGTCACTGTGACAAGGTATGAAATGGGTCACAAATTAAATCTTTTGTCTTGACTGTACCAATCAGTTTTTCGGAACTTATGTATGGAATATCATTCAATATTCATCACTAGCTATTTGGTGAAGGAAAAAATTGTGAGGAAACCTGCATATGTCTGCTAAGAAATTAAAAGGTGTATGTAAAGTCCCCAACCCGCATTGGGCTAGCGTGGGGACTACAGCCCAAGCCCTCTCGAACATGAGAGGAGGCCTATGCCCAGCAGTGGGACATATATAGGCTGAATTATTATCTTCTTATTAATTAATTATTAAAGGACATCCTTACACAAATTGACTAAGCCCCATAGTAAGCTCATGAAGGCTTGTGTTGTGGGTACTCAGACAACAATGTACATAATATACAAATACTTAAATACATAGAAAACAATCATGAGTCAGGAACAAATATCTGTGCTCATCAGCCTCAGCTGCTGGAGCCTTGTTTCCTGACTCAAATTTTAAAATAAATAACTTAGTTGACTATAAAAATTTGTGATCCTGGATTGGAATCCTACTATTTGAGTGACAAGTAGAATATTTATTCCTGATTAGGCACGTCCACACAGAGCGAGCATACGCGTGAGGTTACGCGTTCTGTGTGGACCCGCCTATATATAGGTGTTTTGTTTGTATCTAAATATTTTATTAATTAAATAACCTTTTTTTTTGTTTGGGACTAAGTTAATGTGTAGGGTTTTGATCAGGTAGTAATATAATTACCTACATATTATTGCAGATGGTCTTACCTTCAAGGAGTCTCAGCACAAGCCACAGTTCATCATTGACAACAAAACTAGTATAGTATGTGACTACATTTTCATGATTGCAGCTTGACATTGCCTAAAACCATACCAAGTGTACATTTATACATTCAAAATCATTTTTTTTCAGCACAGTGTATAAAAAATAGCTTTCAGTGCGGGAATGTTTGAAAAGATATCAGTGTTTTTACCTAATGAATAATTAATTAAACAGATTTTTTTTATATATATTTAAACTAACTTTCATACCAAGTAAAAAAATGTTTTTCACCACACTAATGCTAGAAAAATAGTAATGGTAAAACATTACAAATAAAATCCAAATGAATGTTATTTAATATCCACAATTGAAAATCATTATACAAGTGTGTGTAATGAAAATAAAGTTGTATCATAGTGTGTATCACAGAGAGGTTATTATTCATTAAGCATAATATGATGTTTTCACAGACTAACCTATCTGTTTATCTCTACTCTCTAATCATTCCCGCACCAAAATCCCCGATGTATGGTAATTAAGGACCTGTATTTCTTTAAGCAGTTCATCCATTGACGTATTCCATTTCTCTAAATTGATTCTCTTGATGGCACATTTTTCTTGACGTGGTATGCAAAAGGCTCCATACACAACGGCAGTAGCACCGACACCTTTTGAATTAACAACATAGTAATTAATTTTCAATTTATGAATTTAATAGCTGCATAATAAAACATCTGTCAAACAACTGCAATTTGGCAAGAATTAACTAGGTTAAGAATATGAGGATTATGGGAAAAGTAACATTCCAGCTCAATTACTTTTTGTTATATTGATTTCATAGTTAGCTTATAACTAAAACATTATGTAGTAATTGAAATCTATTGTAACAATAGCAAAAAAGTTTCTAAATCATATGGGACTCGACTCATTTGACAGCTCGAGAGAACACTTGCCGACAACAGAGAATTGTGCATTTATGAAACAATATGATAATTGAAAGATCTTAAATTATCATTATTATTCAGGTTCTTTGATTGATGCTTACCAATAACGTCTCGCAATTCATAGTCAGCCTGACTATTCGGCCACAAACTTGAGCTATTTGCACTAGCCGCCATTTTGCGATTGAATAATGTGCCAAATTTCGTTGAAGAAAGGCGCCGTGCAACTCGCGCATACGATGACAGTGTGCGTGACAGCGACGAATTGTGCTGATCGCACGATCCAAATGATTTCTGAAATACATATAATAATTATTATGAGTTTTATTCAAAATATTCAATATAATTCAGGAAATCATATGATTACGTTTTATAAGCATCTTTAGGGTTTTGAAAACGTTCCGCTTAACATTAAAGATCAATCTAGACGGGACAATTTTTCGCACAATCTGATGAAATTGTCAATTTAACTGTGTGGTGTGGCCGTAAAATATTCATTTGGCTTGACTTGATTCGACTGTAGATTGTGACCGATCAAATCAGAAGGCCTACCGCGAACAACGTTCCACATGTTGTCTTCCTGTCACACTTACGCACGAATTTACAAGAGCGACAGAGAGGCAACGCGTCGAACGTGGTTTGCGGTAGGCCCTCAGGAGGTGTAAACGCAAAACACAAATTTTCGATGCTAGTATACGTGTTTGGTGACATTTTTTTAAAGCGCTCGATTGACACCATAAATTTAAAATTGATGAATTTAACGCAAGATAAAATTGGGTACTTGACACATGTTGAATATTATAACAAAATTTAGTTAAATGGATAGAAAATGAGCCATCTATTATAAACAAGTGGAATTTGTAAAAATATACTGAGATTATAAAAAAATACAAGGCTCCAGTCTCAAAAAAAATTTTTTTTTTTGTCCTTCAAAAATAGAAAAAAAATGGTACCATTCGATTCCATATATTTTATTGAAAAATAAATTGTATGACAACTATACACATGAATGCAATATTTCAGGGTCAAAATGGCAATTTCCTTGATCTTCCATAAATTTAGGACAGACTTATATAATGTGACGTCACATCATGTTATCATTTTGTTAGAGGCGTTTCAATCGTCGAGTGCGAGCGTCAGACTTTAACTCTAATTTCTGACCTTTGTGTTGTTTAAATGCCATGAGTCCCATATAGACATTTGATCCTCAGGAAAATCAAGATCGTTTTACATTATTTACAAAAAATTGTCAAGTAGCCAATTGACTCCTATTGAATTTCTGATTAAATTGTCAATTTGATTGTACCATCTGGACTGGCCTTAAAAGAGTCAAATTTGTATTGCGGGATGTACATGCTCTGGCAAATACAGTTTGTCAGTAGAAAAAGGCGCAAAATTCAAATTTTTCATGGGAAGTCGTGTATTTTTAGAGCTCCGTACAGAACTTTGTTTTGACGGCAAAATTATTTTCTTCTGTTTAACCGACTTCAAGATTTCAAAAGGAGGAGGTTATCAATTCGGTGTGTATATTTTTTATTATTAATGTTTGTTATATTTATATATATATATAATTTGTTACTTCAGAACTCCGTCATTTCTGAACAGTTATTGAAAATTATTTTTTTGCTTAAATCTATATATTATCAGATTGGTCCCGTTTTTGTCAAAACTCAGTTCTGATGATAGGATCCATGAGGAATCGAGTTAACTCTTCAAATGTGAAGAGCATACATATAGTGATTTTTGTATTTCCATCAACAAATCAAGCATTTACATTTAAAAACCGGCCAAGAGCATGTCGGGCCACGCTCAGTGTAGGGTTCCGTAGTTACTCTTCCGTCACTATAAGCTAAACTGGAGCTTAAAGTATAGTAAATTGTTAACCAAGGGATGAAACGGTACCTTTGACCCGAGTTAAACAAATAGGCAAATTTGCATAATCAGTACCTAATTAAAGTAAGTCTTTTTACTATGAAGGGAAAACTTTTTGCGATAACTCAAAAACAGCTAAACTGATCATGTGCGCTATAGTTTTCATTTAATGTCTTTCTTAAGCTCTACTTCCACGATTTTTTTCATATTTTTTGGACCTATGGTTCAAAAGTTAGAGGGGGGGGACACATTTTTTTTTTCTTTCGGAGCGATTATCTCCGAATATATTCACTTTATCAAGAAATGTTTCTTTAAAACCCGTATTAGTTATGAAAAACCTTTCCAACGATACCCCACACTCTAGGGTTGAAGCGAAAAAAAAATTCACCCCCACTTTACGTGTAGGGGAGGTACCCTAAAAAAAAATTAATTTTTAGATTTTATTGTACGACTTTGTCGGCTTTATTGATTTATATATCCATGCCAAATTTCAGCTTTCTAGCACTAACGACCACGGAGCAAAGCCTCGGACAGACAGACAGACAGACAGACAGACAGACAGACAGACGGACATGGCGAAACTATAAGGGTTCCGTTTTATGCCATTTGGCTACGGAACCCTAAAAAGTGACATTTGATGAAGTGGAACTGCTGATGATGATCAGAATAGAACTCTTCAGCGACGCATAGTTCACGTTTGGAGATTTGTCCTCTTCGCTGTGTTTGTGAAACAAATTAGATTTATAAGATTATTTTTTATCAAGTTTTAGTTCTGACGATGGGGTCCATGAGGAATCGAGGGAACTCCTCAAACGTTAAAGGCATACATATAATGATCTTAGTATTTTCATCAGCAAATCAAGCATTTACATTTGTAGAAGTGACATTTGATGAAGCGTAACTGCTGATGATGAACAGAATGGAACTCTTCGACGCCGCATAATTCACGTTTGGCAATTTGTTCTCTTCGTATGTTTGTGAAGCAGTTAGGTTTTCAAGGTACATTTTGTCAAGCTTAAGTTTTGATGATGTATTAGATGAGGATTTGAGGGTTATATCTACTTCTCAACTCTTTTAAGCAAACTTATAGCCATTTTTATTATTAGGGTTCCGTAGCCAAATGGCAAAAAACGGAACCCTTATAGATTCGTCATGTCCGTCTGTCTGTCCGATTATGTCACCGCCACTTTTTTCCGAAACTAATAAGGGCTATACTGTTCAAACTTGGTAAGTAGATGTATTCTATGAACCGCATTATGATGTTTACACAAAAATAGAAAAAAAAAACAATAAATTTTGGGGTTCCCCATACTTAGAACTGAAACTCAAAAAATCATTTTTCATCAAACCCATACGTGTGGGATATCTATGGATAGGTCTTTAAAAATGATATTGAGGCTTCTAATATCATTTTTTTCTAAACTGAATAGTTTGCGCGAGAGACACTTCCAAAGTGGTAAAATGTGTGTGTCCCCCCCCCCCCCCCCCCCGTAACTTCTAAAATAACAGAATGAAAAATCTAATAAAAATATATGATATACATCGCCATGCAAACTTCCACCGAAAATTGGTTTGAACGAGATCGAGGAAGTAGTTTTTTTTAATACGTCATAAAATTAAAAAAAAAATTTTTTCATCAAACCCATACGTGTGGGGTATCTATGGATAGATCTTCAAAAATGATATTTAGGTTCCTAATATCATTTTTTTCTAAACTGAATAGTTTGCGCGAGAGACACTTCCAAAGTAAACAAATGTGTCCCCCCCCCCCCCCTGTAACTTCTAAAATAACAGAATGAAAAATCTAAAAAAAATATATGATATACATTACCATGCATACTTCCACCGAAAATTGTTTTGAACGAGATCTAGTAAGTAGTTTTTTTTAATACGTCTTAAATGGTACGGAACCCTTCATGGGCGAGTCCGCTTCGCACTTGGCCGCTTTTTATTTCATGCATCGTGTGAAATAATTTATTTTAAATATAGTCGAATATCCTATAGCGGTTATTTTACCAGTCTTTTTAATTTCATTGTATGAAATCCAAAATCAACAATACATTTCTTTTACCGGTGACCCTCTGTGATGTCGGTTTTTTTTCTTAAAAATTATTGTAGCGCCATCTTCAATTCCCCTTGGTCGGAATCTATACCTGACGCGGCGAATGATGATCTGTGTGACAGTCGCTCCAAATAACTTTTGGATAGACCTAATTTTAAAAATAATTCAAAAAAGTAGGTGCTATCGTATTTTTATTAGGGTTCCGTGGCACCAATTGGCAAAAAACGGAACCCTTATGGATTCGTCATGTCTGTATGTCCGTCCGTATGTCACAGCCACTTTTTTTCGAAACTAGTAGAAATATATTGTTGAAACTTGGTAAGTAGATGTATTCTGTGAACCGCATTAAGATTTTCACACAAAAATAGAAAATAAAAACAATAAATTTTGGGGGTTCCCCATACTTAGAACTGAAACTTAATTTTTTTTTTCATAAAACCCATACGTGTGGGCTAAGTATATATAGATAGGTCTTCAAAAATGATATTGAGGTTTCTAATATCATTTTTTTCTCAACTGAGGTTTTAGGGTTCCGTAGTCAACTAGGAACCCTTATAGTTTCGCCATGTCCGTCTGTCTGTCTGTCTGTCCGAGGCTTTGCTCCGTGGTCGTTAGTGCTAGAAAGCTGAAATTTGGCATGGATATATAAATCAATAAAGCCGACAAAGTCGTACAATAAATCTAAAAATTTAATTTTTTTTAGTGTACCTCCCCTACACGTAAAGTGGGGGTGAATTTTTTTTTCGCTTCAACCCTACAGTGTGGGAAATTGTTGGAAAGGTCTTTCAAAACTAATAGGGGTCTTCAACAAACATTTCTTGATAAAGTGAATATATTTGGAGATAATTGCTCCGAAAGAAAAAAAAAATGTGTCCCCCCCTCTAACTTTTGAACCATAGGTCTAAAAAATATGAGAAAAATCTTGGAAGTAGAGCTTAAGAAAGACATTAAATGAAAATTATAGCGGATATGATCAATTTAGCTGTTTTTGAGTTATCGCAAAAAGTTTCCCCTTCATAGTAAAAAGACGTACACCCACAGTTCATCCCTTGGTTAACACTCTACCATACTTTAAGCTCCAGTTTAGCTTATTGTGACGGAAGAGTAACTACGGAACCCTACTCTGAGCATGGCCCGACATGCTCTTGGCTGGTTTTATTTTACTTAATTGATATAGTTAAGAATTGTTGATTCTAAACTGAAACCGGTTTTAACCTATTCGGTCTTTTTTTTGGTAAAACCGAAGAAAAAACCGGTTTGAATAACCTCCGGTTTTTGCATTCCCTATGTACGACCCAGTATTGTCAAATTTCGAAGGTTGCTTGTTGTTGGACGACAAGACGTATGTAAAACTCGATTTTAATCAACTACTCGGTTCGAAGTTTTATATGGCCAATAATAGAGGTAATTTACCCGAAAAATATAAGTTCGAGAAACTTGACAAGTTCGCAAAAAAACAATATATGATATGGCAAGGAATTTATAATTGCGGCTGTAAGACGAAAAGTATTATAACATAGTCAACAATGAAGTCGGACCTTTATATTAAAGAGTGCTTAGAGAAATGAGTATTGGCATTTATTAGAACCCATAACGGTCCTGTGAAATGTTGGCTAGATTTAGCCAGCTGCCACTACTCAAAAAAAGTTTTGGGATGGTATGTTAATAATCAGGCCAATTACATACCCCGCGAGATGAATCCTTCGAATTATCCCCAATTTCAATCTATGAAAAACTACTCGGCAATCATGAAAAAAAATTAAATAAGACTGGTCAAATTGTCCAGGGTATCAATTTATTACGATCTACAAGAAATCAACACGCCAAAAATGTCGAAAGTGTTGTGCAGAAAATGACGGGGGTCCATCATGAAAACGATCGTAATTATTTACATAACAGAGATTTTTTTTTTAATTTATACATATTTGAAAGCTAAATACATTACTATTTAAAATTCACCATTCATGACTTTCTTATTTTATTAACTTTAAAAAATAACAATCTTCTAGTGCGTACCAATTCTATATGAACTATGATTTATACACAGTGTAACACGAAGAACCCGAAAGATTTTAACCAAGCACTTATGATGCCTAAAGAAGGAAAAAAAAATGAGTTTGTTTGAATTTCGCAAAGAAAAATTTTTTTTTTCTCATTTTTATGAACATGAAAAGACAAAGACTTTTTACGATAACGACTGTTTTTTTTATGATATAGAAGGCAAACGAGCAGACAAATGTCCTGGTGGTAAGCAATTGCCGTCGCCCATGGACACCCGCAACGCCAGAGGGGTTAGAAGTGCGTTGCCGGCATTTAAGATGGGAGTACGCGCTTTTTTTTCAAGGTTGTATCGGTTCGGAAATACTGCAGCTTTGTAATTTCATTCACAAACCGAGGGTTTTCATTCAAAAAGTGCCATTTGATAAAGTAGAACTTATGATGACCAGGACGGAACTCTTCGACGACGCGTATTTCACGTTTGGCGATTTGTCCACTTCGTTATGTGGTTATATTCCTGAGTAGTACCTATAATCCAACGTTGTCTTATAAATAAGTTTACTGAAATGTATGAATACGTGAATCGGTGTTACTCTAATCTCAAATCACCTGTCTGAATACTCCATATACCCCTGATGTTACTACTTCTCCGCAGACGCTCCTGAAATAAAAGAAGATAGTCAATACAATAACTTCAAGTGAATATGACATAGAGGCGCCTTAGACAGAACGAGTCCATCAGGTTTTTCAACCACGTTAATTAATACATCTTCACGGCTAAATTAATGAACCTAATTAATTAAAATTTGGTAAAATTTGGGATGTACAAAACTGAAATCCTGAAGATAGACATGCTATCTTATACATAGCATATTATAACTGCAAAAGTACGAGTAACTCTATTTATTTTTTACCTTTTCACTGTTAAACCACTTGAACAAAGAATGAAATGTGGCATCTTTGGATTTTGAATTAATATTGAGAGCCGACTTTATTTTTGGAACTCCGTTCTTTGGGGGAGGAGATGCTTACCACATAATCCTTGATAATACTACGTGGGCAGAGCAAACCAATACCATTGACAAGCCTGCCAAGCTGGATTAACAGTTTAATTAAATTGTAAGTGATTGCCTCATTTTGCTTTTTCTTTTCATTCTAATTAACGCAGCATTACATTTATACATAGTATATAGCATCACCATAATACATTTTATTATAGCATCTAAAGAGTTGGCATTTGATAGCGGAATTGTCGGAAACAATTATCATGATAACGCTGAGCTAATCCCGGTGTTGTTAAATCTGTTGACTAATAAGCGAAATTAAACTTGTTGCTCGACGTTAACATGGTGTGGATATGCCTTTTTTTTATTCTAGGTAATCTTTAAAATCACTTGTTTCTATTTATTTGCTTCGGCGTAGGTAGGTAGGCAGGGCAAGAAAGTAATGCAAGTGTAACAGATGGTAAAAACGGGGACGTGCGTGCATTTTAGTAATCATATTTTTTTAGTTTTCGGAGGAACGATACCTGCTTAGGGTCCACACGTACCACAATGCACCGCATGGTTAAAACGTCAAACATCAATCATAGGACAACATTTTTAATATTTTTTAACAAATGACAAATATTAATAACTAATGTCATAGAGGGCGGAGTATACAGCAAAATAATGAGGCCGCAGCAAACAAAACATTCCAAAATCTAAAGAGGTAGGTATACTAACATTTTACACAAATAAAAACCTAGCAGTAATAAGTTTTTGGCAAAAATTTAATTTTTGGTACAAGCGTTTATCGCTGACTGTACTTTTTTTTCCACAGGCAACTAATACTCATCGAGACAATTCTAAAAACCCCAAACACAATAAGGTTGCGTTATTTTATCACAGAGTTCTTATGGCTACCTCCTGTCTCCATCATCAGATCAGCTTGATAGTACCATAATATTGCATTGTCACCCGACTTACATATGTATGCAAATTTTCAGCTTCATCGGAAACCGGGAAGTGGGTCAAATTTAACTTGCAAGATTTGTCCCATACAAACTAACAGGACAAGCAATAAAAGCTTGTAAAAGTTAATTCTACGGTAAAGCAAATAAACAACTCAAAATTTTAATTATGTTAAATACTTTGCCTCTCTTGAGAACAAAATTCAACTTCACGAAACTTTATTAATTTAAGAGAGTCTATTTGAGGTGGAGGTAATTTACATTACAAAAATAACTACTTAGGCCTTATAATAAGGCGTTCGCGGACCTCTGGGATTCTGCGTTGATGCGTCGATGGACGCAGCTCCATGTCTCACGCTCCACGTAGGTGGTTTATAAGTTTTTATTTGTAGATTTACTTATTATTATTTGTTATTATGATTTTAATAATACTAACATTAGCTTATAAGTATCTTGATTATTTATGTTACTAACCATGCTATGGAACGTACAAGTGTTCTGAAAATAAATTGAATTGAATTGAATAATTGACGCAATTTATTATTTGATTATATTATTATAGCCGCGAAAGTTAACTTAGGGAACCCAGTCTATCTAACAATAGAATTTGTGTATGATGGCTGTAAGCAATATAATATACTATACAAATTAAAAGTAACATACTATTAGTAAGATACTTATAAAATAAGACAACTAAACTAAACCTAACAAAAATTAAAAAAAAAAAATTGATGGCTGTTGTATCTGTCTAAAAATAAATTGAAATAATTTTCTACATTAGATCGGTGGTCTACCTGAATACTGTATACTTATCCATACTATGTCCAACGCATGGATTAATTCCAATATTAATGAAAACACTCGGACTGTGGTACTGATCTTCGATAATGCTTGGTTATATAAAAAGGCGTCCCGGCGGGTCCCGACCATTCATAACGTCATCCTAGGATAGTCCACACTGAAAGTTTTATTATTTTTAAGTTTAACTTCGCGATGTCTACAGCAGTTTACGTTTTGTTGTTGAAAGTAAGTTCAAATGATTTCTTATATCGAAAAATCTTTCTGTTTATTTGTAATTATCCATTTTCGTATTTTATAACCACTTAAAAATAATACTAACTCGATGAAACTAAACCTACATAAACATAACCATATATAATATCAGGGGGGTTTTAGTCAGATTTGATGTTTTGTAGCTTTAGCTAAGAATATGGTTGGGTTGTATTATTTATTAAGTACTTAGTACATGTATTTTACCATAAAATGTAACTAGCCTACATACCATACCTATACAGTATACTCGTACACATTTGCGCCGGGAACGATACTTATATGGTAGCTTGTTCGACTAATTACCTACAGAAAAATCAAAATACTCATGAGACTGAGACCTGACACAATCAGGAGCTCTTGATTCCCAATGCGGTATCATGGTCGCATATTTATCACTTGTCATGTCATACGTCAGTTTCGCACTTATATACTTGATAGAACGTGGCAGGCATGGTGACAGGTGATACAAAACCGACCATCTTAGCCTTGCAGGGCGCGGAACCGGTATTGAAATACAAGTAGGTACCTACTTCTATCACCAGTTTTATTATTATAATTATTTTAAACTTTATTGCACAAATACAAGTTTTACCGTACAATAGGCGGACTTAATGACTTGAGGCATTCTCTACCAGTCAACCACTGGGTCAAACAGAAATTAGCTAAGGTGGGTGCAATGTGAAAAGAAAATGTTCCAAAATTTAATAGTAATAGGCCTTAAGTCTAATACTAATAGGCCTTAGGCTTAGGAATTAAGATTATAAACAACACAAATTAACGTTATTAATACATGTATAAATTAATTATAACTATACAATATACATAAGTAAATATACTTCTGCATTTGCACGGGCAAGGGTTGGAGGGAGGGGGGCCCCACTAGACAATATCTGGTGCTTGCAGAGAATTCGTTTGAAATTCAGCTTTTTTGGGGCTTGTCTAACCGTTAGAGGAAGCGCATTCCAAAGACGCATTGCTTGAACAGCGAAAGAATACGTAAGAAAACCAGTATGGTGAGGGAGAACAGAGAATTTAAGAGAACAGGCAGAGCGCAGCTCGCAGCCTGGACCCCGGGGTAATAAAGTTGAAGTTACATTTGAGATATTCTGGAGTGGAGGGCTCGAAAAGGATAGAGAAGAGTGAGGAGAGTATTCGAAAGGAACGGCGCTGACGTATGGGAAGCCACTTGAGCTGGCGACGGTAGCTGGATATATGATCAAACTTTCGAATTCCAAAAATGAAGCGTATTCCATTCTTTACTAGTCGATCGAGTTTGTTGAGAGAATTTTGACACATGTTCGTTGTAAACACATCAGCATAATCAATGAGCGGGTAGATAAGTGCTTGAACGAGCAATTTCTTTGTGCATACTGGAAGAAATTTTTTGAAACGGTAAGGTGTGCGTAAGGAACAAGTGACCTTCCGGCTCACCTCCGAAAGTTGCCCGTCCCATGAGAGATGCCTGTCAATGACTAAACCGAGGTCCTTCACTTGACTCGAAATAGGGTAGACCGAGCCGTCAAATGGTGCCTAGCAATGTACAAATTGCAGAACATTCCCAAATCGCGGAAATATTCTCGAGAATGTTCGCAGAACATTGCTGCAACATGGAACTTATTGTATAAAAAAGAAAATGTTTTTAGAATAAAGTTTGAATTGTCATAATATTAAATAACATGTTATAATGTATATTTTACTGTCTTTTACAGTTCGTTATTTTGTTAATAAGTGATAAGTTACCAATAAGTTGTTTAAATTATCGTTATAATTCAGAGAACATTACCACTTTTGGTCTAAGTACCGAACAATTTCCTAATGCGTGTCTTTCGTTGTGTCAAGATATTGTTGCAACCTCTAAATGATGTTTAATTGCTCTAAAATAAAAATTCAAAAAGTTACAAAAAAATACAAAAGTTACAGTGCAGAGTATAGATCCAGGGACCTCCCTCTCCCTGCTACAAAGCTTAGTTAATCAAAAATAGGAAATAAAAGTGCAAAAAATGAAATAAAAATATTTCATCGTTCGGGGATGGAACCCGGGACCGCGTCATTACAAATCGCGTGTAATCCAACTGAGCCACGAGAGGGTATATGATGCAGGGTGAAATTAGCCTACTTATTCTCGAGTAAAACCTAAATATCTAAAAATCCAAATGGTGTATATTATGAAATCATTAAGTATTCCGATAAATTCTCGTTCTCGAGAACATTCTCAGAAGTTACCGGGAAGTTCTCACGTGGAAAGTTTCGCAACTATGGAAACTTCTCGTCGGTGCATTGCTATCGGTGCCACAGAAAGTGCATCCAACTTTAAGAGGCAACTCTTAAAGTTGGATGCGCCGACTACCCAGAATGATGGCCTGGCACTTAGAGGGGTTGACAGAGATGCCAAAATAACTAGACCAGTCACTTATGTGATCCAGATCATCATTGATAGCCATAATTGCGGAATTAACATCCGCTACCTCGGCTTGGGCGTATAATTGCAGATCGTCTGCATACAGGTGATGGTCGCATTTGAGTCCGTGCGTGATGAAATTAATAAACACCGAAAATAACAATGGAGAGAGAATACCACCTTGTGGTACTCCAGTGTTCAGATCACACCAATCAGACTGACACCTATCTCTACGGACAGCTTGGGTGCGACCGGACAGGTACGATTCAAACCACGCCATTGGCTCCGATGAGAACCTGTCAGTTTGACACTGACATACCTATATGATACAGAAAGTAGGTTACGCAGACTTTAGCAAATATGTGCGTTTGACACTGTTATGGCAATCGTCAATATCGTTCCAAAAACCGTTATATGATTTCGTTTATTAAAAAAATGGTTAATTGTTATTGGAACGCAAACTAAAAGACTTCTTAGTCACTTCTTCTTACTTATCGGTAATAAGCAAAAATTGCGTGCAAGTTATAAGCTCAAGGAGATGTCATATACTAAAGAAAAATTTACGTAGCTCTCGGGTGAAGTGGATAGTAGAATACTTGATAAAATAATTAGATTTGTTCATAAAGTCACATCAGCATCATCAGTCGCATGTAAGTTTTCAATGGCGGTGGCGTTGATGGTAAGCAAGCCAGAAAGCACCTAGGATGCTGGCGCCAATATGCAGACTTCCTAACGAAACACGAAAATAGTAAATTTTCAACCAAGGGATGCAAGTTACTACTTTATGACAAGAGTTCGAGTGAAAATGGGTACCTTTCAGCCGAGTTAAGCACTTTACTTTTCGAATACGAGAAAAGTAGAAATGTTGTTAGGTATATCGTACTCTCGTCGGGCGAGAAGCCACTATTTCGTGTTAGGTAATAATATAAGGCGAGGTTTACAATAGCTTTCCATACTTTGTCACTTGTATGCCTGCGCAGAGATAGCTCTGAAAAACTTTAATAGATACCTGTGGGTGCCTGTGGTGTGGTCCCAGTGGTACCATAAGAAAGAGATAATTGAAGAACTAACTATGCTTTAATTCCCTGGAAGATGGGCCACGCGTTGGTATAGGATGCCACTTGCGCTGATACGCTAGCGGCGTCCTACCTCCCATCGACCAGCAGGCATGCTGGTGCGGCGGCGGACACTCGGGAGCGTCAAAAGGTAGCTAAATATAGCTGTCTTGGCGCTCAATACGAATTCGTTGCGTTTGGCGTCGAGACACTTGGTTCGTGGGGCAGAGGGGCACAGATACTCCCCAAGGCGCTAGGCAAGCGGCTGAATGAGGCAACGGGCGACTCCCGCGCGGGCAGCTTTTTCGCGCAGAGAATTGCAATCGCAATCCAGCGCGGGAACGCTGCCTGCGTGATGGGCACCCTACCAAGGGCGCAAAATTTTGATAGGTATTTTTAATTTTTAGCTTTAGTTATTTTAATTGTAGTTAGATTTAGTTTATTATTCATGTTGTGAGATTTTTGGAAATATTTTTCTTTATTACTATGCAGCAGTTAATTTACCTGTCACCAAAGTGAGTGTTTTTAAAAAGTTGCTCGTTCTCCAAGACGGGCTCCATTTTGAAGTAGCCGCGGTGACGCCTGCGCACCTCCACCCCTCGTGCCCTGCTGAAAAAAAAACATCAAATATTTAATTTAAAGTAAAGCTTTCTACCCATGTAATGACAACACCCAGAAGATAGTGAACGATCTTTATTTAAACATTCACTATATATTTATTCTTAATTACCACGCTAATGTTGAAAATATTAAATGAAACCGCATCAAAATCGGTTCAGCCAAACATTACATACATGGTACTTGATGGTACATAGACATACGGGTCAAACTGAGAAACAATTTTTTTAAGGTTATGAAGAGTAGTGCGAAAATTTGATCGATTAAAACGTAACTCTCAGCCCATCTAATTTAAGTATTTTATAAGTATTTCCAAAAAAAGAAAAACATACAGGCGTACATAGGTACTTATACTTATACATAAATACTAACATGTTAAATACCACAAGTAGCACGGAATGTACCGACCGTCTACGGAAAACTCTTGAAGATGAGATGTCACAAATTGGCTTACAGACCACAACTTACAGATAAATCTTAATAAAACAAAAATCATCCAATTTAAACCAATTCAGAAATAACCCTTGGATATTAAACTGGAAATAAATGATCAGTCTATTGAAGAAGTTAGTGAGTTCAAACTCTTGGGGATAACAGTAGATTCTAAAAAGAAACACAAGTTTTGAAACTGCTCTAACAGCATATAATGCATAATGCATATGCGTATGCGTTGCTCCGCTATGGTTTTCTGGTGCTTTAGTACTGACGCCAATGATTTGTTTATAAATTTTATAATGCAAAATAAATGCGTCCGTATTCTGACAAACACGCGAATACCAAACAGCTGTCGTCCGCATTTCGTAAAACATAGATTACTTACGTTACCATGTATACAGGGCGTCCCAAGACTATGGGACATCAAGGGAAAGTACCTTAAATATAAGACATAGGATATTTTGCTAAAAGGAGACTTTATTTTATTTTCAAAACTGCCTGGCTAAGATGGTCGGTTTTTTATCATCTGTCATCATGCCTGTCACGTTCTAACAAGTATGTAAGTGCGAAAGTGACACATGATATTACAAGTGATAAAAATGCGACCATGATACCGCCGCTGAGTAATACTGCATTCAAAGATTAAAAAAAAAAGTTACTTTGTCTAGAAATCGAACCGACTCAAATGTAAAAAAAAACATCCTGTATTTTATGATGCCAATCGAAAGAATGCATAAAAAATAAATCATCTCAAAAATATGATATCGCAAACGAAATGAAAAGACTAAAATTTTTAATTAAAATTTCATGATTCGGTTTAATTCCCAGAAAAAGTAAGCAATTTTCAATTTTTTTTAGACATTCTTTGAATGCAATATTACTTACTTTTAAAAATAAAATAAAGTATTCTTTCAGCAAAATATCCTATCTACGATATTTAAGGTACTTTCCCTAGATGTCCCATAGTCTTGGGACGCCCTGTATATATACTGGAATCTGCACTTTTTGTAAGAAATCATTGGAATAGTTAAAAAACCAAAGGATATTCAAGGTTCAGGTTACCAATTCAAGGTCTAAAAATCAGCTAGCCGTACCAAATACCAAGTTGGCTATGTGCAGAAAGGGGCCCTATTACCAATGTATTCAAATTAGAAATAAACTCCCCGACAGTATAAAACGAACGACAAAAAATTTAAAAATACTCTTAAAAAGTTCCTTTTAGAGACGAATTTCTAAATGACCAAACACTGGAATAATGCTATGTACTTGCCATTAATTAAATTTTATATTAATTAAAAAAAAATATATTATAATATTATTGTAAGCATTCATCGACATTCTAAAATCACGCTATAGTTAATTAATATTAACCATGTTGCTTATTATTTTAATCTATTAATAAAATAACCTTAACATTTAATATTTACCATCATTATTTTATTAATTTCATAAACGAACTTGACATTTTATATCTTATATTGCATAAACGTCGATAAAATATAACATTATAAATATAGATTTCGTTGCCATAAGTATTAGTACCTACCTACCTAGACTTAAGAAATATTGAGTGCCCTTACAGGGTGTCATGTACCTACCATCTTCAAAAATTGTAACACCTAATGTATAATGAGCATGACTGAAATACAATAAAGAATATATTGTTATTAGTTCAAATTTGAGATAATATTTAACACTACTAGATCACAATTTAGGTATCATTGCCTAAATTGAAGCTTGAGTAATTTTAAACTAGATACTTATTGAGAGACGTAGTGATTGTAGGGTCATGCTGGGTAGAGGCTACAGTAGGTATATTGGTACTTAAGTACTTTGGAAGAAGCAATAAGTTTTCAACCATTTGAAGAATCCGGACGTATAAGACGAATTAATAGGATGAGTACGTCTTTTCTGTAGACATCACAAAGGGATTCTAAAGCTATTTTTTTACGCTGCTTTCTTCCAGGCGGGATTCATTTATTTCAGAACCCCTAGTTGTAAATTTAAACGGTAGCGTGGCGGTAGAAACAGCGCGCCAAGCGGGACGTTTTGGAAACTCAAAATCCCATTCAAAATGATTCTCGTATCTCAGATCTATCTATCTATCTATTAAGCTCTTTTCTTGTGAGTTATTATTGCGATTTATGTCTCTTAACTTAACTCAGTGTACCGCTTGGCAAAGGCTTCCTCCAGCTCTTTCCATTGGGGTCTGTCGTGGGCCACTCTTCTCCCGTTCGGGCCCGCTGTGAGTTTGAGTTCATTCTCCCATCTTGTTCGAGGTCTCCTCTGGCTCCGTGTGCAACCTCTTGGTTTCCATTTCGTTACGATTGATTTTCGTAACGTATCTCAGATCACTATGCCAAAATTGTTCATGTTTAGACTTATTTATACTTACACTCGAGCTATTGTCAACTCAAATTTTTAATTCTTACGTCTGATTGTGCAAAGAACCCTACGAAGCCACGTTTTGCATGCGTCAATGTGTTCTATATTTAGCACACGCAGGACCTTAGTACTAACCACAGGATGCGCCAAGGCGACGACAATTACGTCCGATCTGATTCACAGCTCAATATTTATTACCCTAAGCAATACACGTTTTTTTTTCATTGTACACGTAATATATCACGATTAAATATTTCAGAGATCCACTCATGACTCCAAATTTTTGAAAGAACCCAGAAATTGGATACACTTCCAACAAACAACGCTCATATAATGAATTAAAATACATATGGTTAAAAATAGCTTGTAGACTCTAGAAATAAAGGTATCCCTCTCTAATTTTTGAACTGTTGGTCCAAAAACATGTAGAGTCCAAAAAAGCATTTACACATTTTCATAAGATTTAATACATATTTTTAACAGTTTGAGAGTTTTAACTCTATTAGGTAATTTGTTTCAGAGTACCTACCTACGCAATTCTAAGTTAGGTATATTAAATAAAGTCTGTGGACATCCTACTATTTCAAATATTATTTCTAAAGACCTTGTCCCATAACCTATGCATCAAAATTATAATCGCTCTGAACGAAAGAGTTTGCAATGTAGTGTCGAAAAGAAACCTGACTTAGCCAAATGTTAAATGCATTAGTTTAAAAACAAGGCTAGGTCTTAGCTTAGGTCTTGCATAAGAATGCTATATATGTATATGTATATCGTAGCTATGTTAATAAAAACTAAACACCTAGATTTGGTAATCTTTGGTTACGATAAAGTTTGTCGTTTCTCTGTTTTAAATAGGTATTATTGTATGTGATGAAGTACAGTAAAAGGTACAACTTTCGAAGTATGTATGGATCCTAAAAAAATCCTAAAAGAACATAAAAAAATCTATTCAAAGAAATAGAAATCATATTTCTAGTTGCAACTAATATTTTAAACAATTTGTTGAATCTGAAACTGTCAAAATGTACAGGTAGAGAAATTTGATTGTAAAGTTTATAGTGCGTTTTTTTAGCATTAGGCTAAAGCTTAACAATCGTGCTGTGTCTTTTTATTGAAAATTATCGAGAAACACTTTATAAAAATTAGTTTACATTACTTATGAATGCCAAAGAATGTAAATAATAGTATTCGATTTATAATTTTTACATATTTTCAGTGACTTACTTCTCATTAAGTGTTTTTTAATAAAAAAAACACGTCAAGATCGCTTACCTTTTTTGTAATGCTGAAAAAAACGAACTATAGGGTTGTGAAAATAGTGCTTATATAATCTGCAAAGATCAATAATATATTTCACATTTATCCTCAGTATTGATGGGGAAATAAATATATCACAGCTATTGTTAATTATAGGGAAATACGACGAGAACAACTATATAATAAATCATTCACTATTAAGGCATTCGAAGAGGAATGAAATAAAAATATTAAACTCTGAATTTTTTATTTCTCGATAAAGGAAATGCATTTTTTTTTGTTTTACCCCTATGGAGTGGGGTGTAATAGGATAAACAGGTATTTCAAAACGTATATGGGTTTTCAAAAAGATTTTTTTAAATAAAGCAAATAGTTTCAGAAATAACACTCCAAAATAATCCCTTCTCTCTAATATTTGAACCATCGGTCTAAACATATGGACCAAATCGTGACAGTAAAGCTTAATAAAGACTTTCAATGAAAGTTATACCTAGCAAAAATTGGTTAAGCCGTATTTGGAGTAATCGCAAAGTCTTTCCTTCTTAGTTAAAAGACGTACCGATCTTAGTAGTCACGTTTTTTGTATTATTTGTAATTTTATACTCGCACGGCATTTAGTCAAAAGGAATGAACTTACAATTTTACCGTTAATAAAGTACCGTCCTAAAGTTATACCCTAAGTAGGTACTAAACACTGTTAAAAATACCTAAATAATCATTTTTGACGGCTATTTTAGGGATACTTTTGTGAGTAAAGTTATATAAAATGTATGTTAACGGCACCAATCATGGGACATTAAAGAGAAAATTGAGAGTTTTTTGATTTTCACCGACATCTCTAAAATTTCGACCGCTTTAAGGATGACTCACGCTACACAGTGCCAGGGCCGGGCCGGGGCGGACCGGAGCAAGCCGTCACACGGACTTTCAGGAGCGCCACCGTCGCCGGACCGTTCCGGGGCCGTGGCGACCGGGCCATCATCTCTACATTATAGTATCTCTATGCGTTGACACTATCGTTGAGTCTCCGAGCGCGAGACAGGCCGGGCCGGGCTGTCCGAGCTCACCGAGCCGTCCAAGCAACGGACTGTTCATGACAAATGTCACAAAAATCAATCATATTGAAAAAATTGGTTCGATGGGAAGCAAGTCGATATAGAAATAAATAATAAAATCAAAATATTGGCCCTGGCTGCCATAATAGCTGATGAAGAGAATACTGCATACTCTGGGCAATTGTGCATTTGGACATTTCGCGGACACTTTCGGAAAAAGGAGAATTACACAACATTATGTGAAGAGCTTTATTTCCACATGACCCGAGACTCTTTCGAAGCCACCGTGTTCTCTGCTTAAGGTAATGGAAATACAATGCGTGTATATTGTCTCAAATAATCATGTGCCGAAGCATATTAAACTATTAAAAGGAAAGGGGATGACCGGTTCTCCATACAAACATAGTCCCCATTTTCCTCTCTGGATATTGATATTCCCTTCGTTCTACATCCAATTTTGTAATAGTACATTACGATACAAGTGCGAAAAATAGGAAATTCGAAACAAGTGGCGATAAATTAAAACACAGCCGAAGGGAGTGTTTTATATCGACACGAGTTGCGAATTACTTATTCGCACATGTATCGTACAACGTTTTACAGTACATGGCTCTTTAAATGTTCGACACAGTAACGTAATATGCTAATTTTCGCACTAGTGCGGTAAAGTAGCAACATATGTACTGTTAAAATATTTTCCGTAATGGGGACTACGTTTGTATGGAAAAGCGGTCTCGTTTTGAGGTAGGTAGGCAGATTACTTAGAGATTGACTCATCACAAGCTGCCCTAAGTGCTTCTTAGCGAGTAGACAAGCCTATTGTTTTTCAGTATTATTTTCTTCTATTGAGGTGTGCATTTGTGTTGTATTGCAAAAATATATCCGTTGGGTTCAGTGATACCCGATAGATATTAACCCTGAATCACAAATGATCATTTTGCTTAATGCCGCGTTTTTGCATTATTTTCTCCCATCAATCCTATCATAGACTTGTTCCATTTCAGGAATGCATGAAAAACTTAAGTTTAAAAGAGAAGATATTTAAAATGGCTGTAGGAATACCACAACATTTTAAAGCATCGATATAAGATAATCATCTACAAACATTCAGCTACAGAGAAATACGCGTACACCACTAAGAATGTCGGTGGTGCGCTCTCAAAGTAAAAAAAATAACTGTTAAGTTCGGTACACTAAGATAGAATTGTCTAACAAGTACAAAAAATAAACTACTTACTTCTTGCGAAAAAGGAATTTTTGATCTATAATACGAGTGGCTTAGGTAGTTGAAATTTACAGTGTGCATTTTATGGTTCCGTAGCCAAAATGGCAAAAACCCTTACAGTTTCGTCATGTCCATCTGTCTGTCTATCTGTCTGTCCGTATGTCACAGTTATTTTACTCAAAAACTATAAGATAACCAAAAGAGAAAAGTGGAAAGTAGGTATTTTTTTATACTACGTTGGTGGCCCGCCTGATGGTAAGCTACTACTTAGTTTAAAAGTTCAAATGTATAAAAATATAATTTTTAGGCACGCCATACATGTAACTAAAAGTGAAAAGGTTACTCAAGTAAAAGTAGTAGAGTATTAAATTTAAGATTTTTTTTTTAAGTAAGTGAGATGGCAAAGGAAGTCTTGCGTAGCCCGACCTGCTAGCCCGAAATGATATAAACGCTCTGACGGCGGGCTACAGCGGCGGCCTCATATTGAGAAAGTCGGGCGTAGCCCTTATGCTATGCGTACTCTAAGGCCGAGGGCCCCCTCATAACAAATGAATCGGGGGTAGCCTTACGTACCTAAGTAGCTTCCTCTCACTAAAAAGTCGTGCAGAAGAAGATAACAATATAATTTTTTCAATATGTCAATTCCAGATTTCCTGTGTTTCTTAAATGTATAGTAACATGGCAGCAGTTTTCATCTTTAGGGTTCCGTACCCAAACGGGACCCTATTACTAAGACTCCGCTGTCCGTCCGTCCGTCCGTCCGTCCGTCTGTCACCAGGCTGTATCTCATGAACCGTGATAGACAGTTGAAATTTTCACAGATGACGTATTTCTGTTGCCACTATAACAACATAGTGTTGTGTTCCTGCCGGTGAGTAAGGTTGCCAGAGATCAACGAGGGGAGGGAGGGTTGTTAGGGTCGGCAACGCGCATAGGAGTTGCAGGCGTACATAGGCTATGGAGACTGCTTACCATCAGGTGGGCCGTATGCTTGTTTGCCACCAACGTAGTATATAAAAAAACAAATACTAAAAAGTACGGAATCACGTTGGGCGAGTCCGACTGGCCCTTGTCCGGTTTTTGTATTTATTCGTAAGCTTGCATTAATTGCCATGGCACTTTAGGCTTAGCTTGTAAGTACTAATAGGATATTCTTTGCTAATAGGTCTAATAAATAATATGTTGCGGACTCTTTTCTTAAACCTTTTTACTTGTATACTTTTTACGACATTTGACGCTGTCATGTTATTCAAATAGTAAGATAAATATGACAAGAGAGAAAATAGTGATCTTATTTACAGAAAGATACTTAATGTATGAAAAATAAGCAAAAATAAGAATGAATGTTTTGTGAGTGTGAAACAATTTTATTTTCTTTGACAAATAGAGCACTGCATTGCATTAACGATTATTATTATTTTAATTTGTACGTATGTCTTTCCCATCACGGAACAATGGTATTCCGGACCTTTGAGAAGCGTGCGCCGAGCCCTAACCTAACGTAGAGGCCCTTTTGACACGTTCATGAAATGTAAGATGTACACCGAGCTGATGCTGCCCTTGCCCATGTCATAGGACGCACGCAGACGCAGGACCGACAGGGTGTAAGGACTATTGAGAGTTGTTGGAATCTAAAATAAACTAGGTTATTGTGTGAAAGCGATGGGCTAAATACTGAGCTATGGGATAAAAAACCAGACGCCTGCCTAATAAAACGGTATACAATTTTGTTTCCGGCAGACGACACAAAAAGCGATATCTGGGATGGCTCAAGAGTAACACTGGTGTGAGCGGCTCAGGGGTATCGAGAGGCGTGCACCGCTTTCAACCCAGTGGCTGTAACAGCCACTGTGCCAACTCGCGTCTTGCACTTCCACCCCTGGAACTTATAGCTCTAACGACTCCACTCTGGCCGGCCGGCCAAGGGTACCCAGAAGCAGAGAATCCTGTACCACCCACCCCCCTTCGAATGACAGAACTCCCTAGGAACACTCGGGTACATGAGGTCGTTACTCCCCAACAGCTCGCCACAAGCTGCCCTAAGTTGACTGATTGCACTGGTAAAATCAGCGGGCCATAGATTATTAGTTTGCAGTTCCTAAAAGCCACTGCTGAAAGGATGTGTAGCTGTCATATACAAAAAACAATGGGTAGACAGTCTCAAACGGTATGTCTTATGATAATTAGTTTCATGTCGCAGTAAAATAATGTGATTTGTAGTATTTAGTCTTAAAATATATTTTTATACTGTGTATGCTAATAATCTTAAGGTATTTATTTATGGGCCGCTAGTTGCCTGAAATAAAGGTATAAATAAATTATGATAGATAGGCGGATAGATGGGGTGTTCTATGAGAACGTCGCTTTCAAAATGCTTTTGTCTTGTATGGCAGCTTCCTCAATCAACTGCGTAAAGCTCAAGAAAATACTGCCAAAAGGCTAGGCTAGATAATAAGTTTTTATAAAAGAAACAAATGTCTTTATGGGACCCATAACATTGAAGCAATACAAAAGTCAGAAATGAGAGTCAAATCTGACAATCGTTATCTACGCACGAAACGCCCCTTATTAAATGATACTTGATCGTGACTTCATGATTAAGTTTAATCCGTTTTATTTGCATTGCATTTATAAAATGAGGAGCTTTCGAGTTTAGAAGGATTATGTTTTTAACATACGTGTATATTACGTAGGTTTATTTGTATGTTGATTTTTTGATTCTAGAAATAAGAGTTGTATAACCCTAATATGTATGTAAGTACTAAGTGCGTAAAAGGTAATACCGAAATAGGTCAGAAGAGAAGTAAATTCAATATTACTATACAGTATATCCAAAAAAAGCGCTATGATAAGTAGAAGTTACTTTTTAGGGTTCCGTACCCAAAGGTAAAACGGGAGCCTATAACTAAGACTCCGCTGTCCGTACGTCTATCCGTCTGTCACCAGGCTGTATCTCATGAACCGTGATAGTTAGTTGAAATTTTCACAGATGATGTATTACTGTAGCCGCTATAACAACAAATACTAAAAACTACGGCACACTAGATGGGCGAGTCCGACTCACATTTGTCCGGTATTATTTAAATATAGGAGGCATACGAGCAGAGCCCATGAACAGAGGTCGTACTCCTATCATAGAATTAGTAGACATGTACAAAGAAACAGCGCTATGTTAAGTCGGAGTAATTTTTTTAAATGTAGGAACCAAACGAGCAGAACCCATGAACAGAGGTCGTATCATAAGATTTGTAGAGATGTACAAAGAAATGGCGCTATGTTAAGTAGAAGTAATTTTTTTGAATGTAGGAGGCAAACGAGCAGAGCCCACGAACAGAGGTCGTATCATAAGATTTGTAGAGATGTACATAGAAATGGCGCTATGTATTTTTTTTTATATAGGAGGCAAATGAGCAGAGCCCATGAACAGAGGTCTTATCATAAGATTTTTAGATATGTACAAAGAAATGGCGCTATGTTAAGTAGAAGTATTTTTTTAAATATAGGAGGCAAAGGAGCAAAGCCCATGAACAGAGCTCGTATCAGAAGATTTGTAGAGATGTACATAGAAATGGCGCTATGTTAAGTAGAAGTTATTTTTTTTATATAGGAGGCAAACGAGCAGAGCCCATGAACAGAGGTCTTATCATAGGATAAGTAGATATTTACAAAGAAATGGCGCTATGTTAAGTGGAAGTTATTTTTTTATATAGGAGGCAAACGAGCAGAGCCCACGAACAGAGGTCGTATCATAAGATTTGTAGATATGTACATAGAAATGGCGCTATGTTAAGTAGAATTTAGTTTTTTAAATATAGGAGGCAAATGAGCAGAGCCTACGAACACAGCTCGTATGATAAGATTTGTAGAGATGTACATAGAAATGGCGCTATGTTAAGTAGAAGTATTTTTTTAAATATAGGAGGCAAACGAGCAAAGCCCATGAACAGAGCTCGTATCAGAAGATTTGTAGAGATGTACAAAGGAATGGCGTTATGTTAAGTAGAAGTATTTTTTAAAATATAAGAGGCAAACCAGCAGAGCCCATGAACAGAGCTCGTATCAGAAGATTTGTAGAGATGTACAAAGGAATGGCGCTATGTTAAGTAGAAATATTTTTTTAAATATAGGAGGCAAAGGAGCAAAGCCCATGAACAGAGCTCGTATCAGAAGATTTGTAGAGTTGTACATAGAAATGGCGCTATGTTAAGTAGAAGTTATTTTTTTTATATAGGAGGCAAACGAGCAGAGCTCATGAACAGAGGTCTTATCATAGGATAAGTAGATATTTACAAAGAAATGGCGCTATGTTAAGTGGAAGTTATTTTTTTTATATAGGAGGCAAATGAGCAGAGCCCACGAACAGAGGTCGTATCATAAGATTTGTAGATATGTACATAGAAATGGCGCTATGTTAAGTAGAATTTAGTTTTTTAAA
The DNA here is from genome assembly GCF_033807575.1 of Cydia pomonella. Lineage (NCBI taxonomy): Eukaryota > Metazoa > Arthropoda > Insecta > Lepidoptera > Tortricidae > Cydia > Cydia pomonella. Next base: position 11,490,566 of record NC_084703.1, on the reverse strand, counting down.
TATAGGAGGCAAATGAGCAGAGCCTACGAACACAGCTCGTATGATAAGATTTGTAGAGATGTACATAGAAATGGCGCTATGTTAAGTAGAAGTATTTTTTTAAATATAGGAGGCAAACGAGCAAAGCCCATGAACAGAGCTCGTCACAGAAGATTTGTAGAGATGTACAAAGGAATGGCGTTATGTTAAGTAGAAGTATTTTTTAAAATATAAGAGGCAAACCAGCAGAGCCCATGAACAGAGCTCGTATCATAAGATTTGTAGAGATGTACAAAGGAATGGCGCTATGTTAAGTAGAAGTATTTTTTTAATATAGGAGGCAAACGAATAGAGCCCATGAACAGAGGTCGTATCATAAGATTTGTAGATATGTACATAGAAATGGCGCTATGTTAAGTAGAAGTATTTTTTTTTAAATGTAGGAGGCAAACGAGCAGAGCCCATGAACAGAGCTCGTATCATAAGATTTGTAGAGATGTACAAAGGAATGGCGTTATGTTAAGTAGAAGTATTTTTTTAAATATAGGAGGCAAACCAGCAGAGCCCATGAACAGAGCTCGTATCATAAGATTTGTAGAGATGTACAAAGGAATGGCGCTATGTTAAGTAGAAGTATTTTTTTTAATATAGGAGGCAAACGAATAGAGCCCATGAACAGAGGTCGTATCATAAGATTTGTAGAGATGTACAAAGGAATGGTGTTATGTTAAGTAGAAGTATTTTTTTAAATATAGGAGGCAAACGAGCAGAGCCCACGAACAGAGCTCGTATCATAAGATTTGTAGAGACGTACAATGAAATGGGGTTATGTTAAGTAGAAGTTATTTTTTTTAAATATAGGAGGCAAACGATTAGAGCCCATGAACAGAGGTCGTATCATAAGATTTGTAGATATGTACATATAAATGGCGCTATGTTAAGTAGAAGTCTTTTTTTAAATATAGGAGGCAAACGAGCAGAGCCCATGAACAGAGGTCGTACTCGTATATTAGGATTAGTACGAGTAGATATGTACAAAGAAACGGCGGTATGTTAAGTGGAAGTTATTTTTTTTTAATATAGGTGTACGCGTATTTCACGTTTGGCGATATCTTCTTCGTTGCGATTGTTCTGCAAGTTATTTTTTAAGCTTCATTTTAGTCAAGATCTATTTCTGATAATGGATTCCAGGAAGAATGGATGAAACTCTTCAAATAGTTTACATATAGTGTCTTTTTAGGGTTCCGTAGTCAACTAGGAACCCTTATAGTTTCGCCATGTCCGTCTGTCTGTTTGTCCGAGGCTTTGCTCCGTGGTCGTTAGTGCTAGAAAGCTGAAATTTGGCATGAATATATAAATCAATAAAGCCGACAAAGTCGTACAATAAAAATTAAAAATTTAATTTTTTTTAGGGTACCTCCCCTACACGTAAAGTGGGGGTGAAATTTTTTTTCGCTTCAACCCTAGAGTTTGGGGTATCGTTGGAAAGGTCTTTCAAAACTAATAGGGGTTTTTAAGAAACATGTTTTGATAAAGTGAATATATTCGGAGATAATCGCTGCGAAAGAAAAAATAAATGTGTCCCCCCCCCTCTAACTTTTGAACCATAGGTCCAAAAAATATGAGAAAAATCTTGGAAGTAGAGCTTAAGAAAGACATTAAATGAAAACTATAGCGGATATGATCAGTTTAGCTGTTTTTGAGTTATCGCAAAAAGTTTCCCCTTCATAGTAAAAAAGACTTACTTTAATTAGGTACTGATTATGCAAATTTGCCTATTTGTTTAACTCGGGTGAAAGGTACCGTTTCATCCCTTGGTTAACAATTTACTATACTTTAAGCTCCAGTTTAGCTTATTGTGACGGAAGAGTAACTACGGAACCCTACACTGAGCGTGGCCCGACATGCTCTTGGCCGGTTTTTATATTTGCATTTAAACAGTGCTATTTGTTGAAATGGAACGTGTTCATAAAGATCAGAATATAACTTCTCCTTGACAAGTATTTTACGAGTTAGGGCTTAGGTATTATATGGGCTTACATATGGGCTGTTGTTTTTCATTCAATAGTTTACATGTGTGAAAGAGAAAGTATAACAATATGCTTGTTTGACTAAGATTGCTTTAATTTTGTTAATTTCAACACTTAGTAGGTGATAATTATAACATAGGTATAGAATCTTCAAAAATAAAACAATAGATACAAAGCAGGTGTTACTCGTATTGTCCCGTCTTTATATATTACAAATGTATGAATGCAGTTTTTCTTGTTATGAAAATCAATGGCATGATTCCTAGGAACAGATCTTCGTAACGATCTAAGTGGGCCACCGTGTATACCCTACGGAACATTTTATTTCGTTGGATGAATTTAGGGTGTAGGGTAATGGGAGGCATGTTTGAACTTACAAATGAATGTACCCAAATATCTCCAAAACGTATCGAACGAATTAGTTGCAGTTTTCAATAGTGTAAAATAATTGGTGTATTTATCGTATCTCCTGTTATAAATGTTTTAATTTTTTTAAGGTTCAAGCTACAGGTATATACCCTAACAGTAAGCTACCCAGATAACTGACCAGGAGGGCTTGCAAACAAGTTTCTTTGCAGGGGGGATACAAGTGGAGAAACTACCCAATTATGAGCTACTGAAAACTATAATTAATTGTAAGGATATTTAACATTGCCAAAATAAGGTTAAAGGTGCCCTCTAGTAGTAATTATATGCCCTCTATAGAATGGTTTTATAAACATTTTTATTTTTTCATATACCATGGACATTCCTCGATGGCACCAAGCTGCAACCGGAAAGCGATGATCACACGGCAAACAAAATCCTGAAGACTGTAGCAGCCACGTCTAAGGGGGATAATTTCAATAAATGTTTATTCTATTTGTTTGATATGTAAAAATGCACGTCAATAAGGTGGCAAACTATTATTAACAGAGACCGGAATTATTGTGGCATTCTTGAACTGTCATAGAGAGTTCTCATTTATCGACTTCTGGTACACATATATCGATATAACGTAGAACACAAAATATTAAAAAGTTATAATAGTTAATGGATATTTCACTGTAAAAGAAGTAACTGCTTTTTTGCATTTATTTGTACTTACGAGTATTAAAAAATAGCTACATAGGGAGTACAAGTCCGTAAGGGTTGCTAGATAGCATCTCTCCAGCAACTCTTACTGAGTTTCAACATAATTACTTATATTTTCAAGAAATGAGAGGCGGAAAAACATTATAGCTAACCATATTATTCTCAAAATGGTGGATTGTTTTAAGCATGGCGCTGGGATTAGGTGGATAACAGTCATAGTCGGTCTTTCGCATGTATTGCCGTCATTCTTTATTCTTTAAAAACGGATGGGAAAGTTACATTTTATTCACAAGAGTTGCAAAGTAATTTCGTTCAAATCTGAAATATTTTATCACCTAGGAATGTAAAATTAACGACGACGACGACTTGTGATGATTTTGAAGTTTAAGTATTTTTTCGCGTTGGTGTGGTAATTATACATTAATTCATAACGAGTTCAATAATTCACAACTAGTGGCAGTAAATTAAAACACGACCGAAAGGAGTGTTTTAAATCGAAACGAGTTGCCAATTATCTATTCGCACATATACAACGTTTTACAGTACATATGGCACTTTAAATTTTCGACATAGGCGCGTAAAGTGCTAATTACCGCCCTAGTGCGGTAAAGTAGCACCATATGTACTAAAATAAATGTTGTCTGTCTCGTTAGAAAAAAATTAAAGCCCTCGAAACGCTCAAGATTTCCACTTCTCATTTTTGTATTGGTTAAACAACTACTATGGACCCCTCGTAAAATAGATAACTGTTTTAGCCAAAAATATTAACTGTTGAACTATATTGAAGGCCCGGTTCACATTGAGTGGCTACACCGCTGTGCGCATACAAAGTTTATTCTAACTGTAACTTTTTTTTGGTAAGTCAAAGTAAAATAAATCACCATGAAAGGTACAAATTAGGTACTAAATCTTTGCCAAAAGATGAATTCAATACAACGCCTACAGCTAGGAGAACTGGACTTGGCCCTGTCGACCTGACGTCAGAATAGCTGACCACATTATTTTCAATATTTTTTCTCGATTTTTAGCGAGGTACAATTTTTTTGATATCATGTACCAAATAGTACAAAAAAGGTACTAAAACTTGGAGTAAGCGTCAGGATGTCAGGACCATGATAGCTATTTATATCGTTATAAAACTTATAAATAGCTATCATCGTCCTGACATCCTGACACTTACGATACTACAATACACTTCATTAGTTCATCTATTCGCCTCTCTATCACTGCGCGATCTATCTTTGTGCGAAAGAGAGGCACATAGGCTTCCCCCTGACGAAATTATGCGTTCCACGTCTTAATCATTAATTTAAGAACAATAAAACATACGAAGAGTATTATTGTATTATTTCAGTAGTTACAGTAATAATGGGCATAAAATAGGGAATATTACGCAAAACTCTGCGTAGAGGGCGATACTAACACACACGGGGCCTACCGCGAAATGGAAAAATCTAAATTGTGGTTTCTGCCTCCATCATTCTTGCATATTCGATAGACAGAGAGGCAGATAGGTAACGAAATTTCGATTTTCGCGTTTCGCGTTAGACCATCTGTAACCAAAACGCCTTGATGCATCAATGCCATAGTGAAAACTTGTCAAAAAACTGTTTAAGGCATAGTATGCATAAGTTACTGTCAGGTTTATAATACATGCTAGTGCTGCTCTCTACAGCCTGAAAAAATGTATGGCCTATCTATTTCAGGAGAATGCATCGTACGCGAGCAGTTAGCAATAATATCGCCAACGACAGATTGCAAATGAAATATAGGCACCTTTATGAGTAATTCAATAACTGCACTGAAATATGATGTTCGTACTCTCTGCAGGCAGATTTACAGAAGATCAGTTGGACTCTAAATTAAGTAAAAGAAATGGTTTCCCGTAATCTACAAATTTATTAACGAGATATTTTATTATATATAACTTCGTACGAAATGAAAAGTAATACGTGGGAATATGAGAAAAAAATAGTATATTTATATTAATTATAACCTACATGCTCATTAATGAATAATTTTTACAAGCAGTAACATTACTAAATGTCTCATTTAATATAATCCGACTTAATTACATTTCCGCAACACCTCCGTATTTCACAAAATAAATCAAGACATTATGCAACTTATATAATTTTGACGTATATATCCGAGTCGCCCGTGTTGCGACCGTTGCGACTTTCATGTAGTAACACCTAACATGGAAAAGTAAATAATAGAGACTGAATCTTCACGGAGACCGCGTTGTTCGGGAAATATATATAGGTCAAATAAATACTTAACTAAGTCCCTTGTAATAAACCTTGCGTAGATAGATAGATGTATAGATAGAATACTCTTTATTGGAACACCTCAGTAAAAAGATACAAAAGAAAAGACAAAACAAACAATTGATTAAATGTAGAGGCAGACAACAGGCGGCTACGTAACGACTTATATATACTTATAGTACGTTATTCTTTTGTTATATAATGTATTTCATTGTCAATAATATGATAATCCAACAATATGTACGAAACGGCAGTATTTAGTTCTTAAAGCTCTGCTTCTTCTGAACATTTTTTTATTCCACTTCATTTAAGCCCACAAAATTAACACACTGGTTAATATCTAGGAACTATTAAAATTGGTAACAAATTCTTAGGCAACTTGTCTGGCGCTATCAACTATCTCAAGTAAAATGTGGAGCCAGCGTGACTAAAATAAATATAAGTACTATTTTTTTATTGCTTTCCATAAAACCGGCAATATGTAGAATTGTGTAGCTTTATTTACAGAAATTTGGTTTCATATAGAGATTGACAGTCATTGTTAATTAACTTCTCTCTGCGCCGAGTAAAATATAACCCGACCAAGTAATGTATTGGCTATACCATCCATATTTAACAAACAAATTTATGACATTTTGTAACCTTCTTATTTTGGCAAATATATACCGACACATCCGAGCATGCACATTGCGAAGGGTGGTATTCTGGTTTTTCATCTTTCCAATATCTTGGTCCAATGTGTATTTGCGTCTGACATTTTGCTTAATGAGAGAGTGAGACGCAATGCACATTGGACAAAGATCTTAGACTAGTGGAATATCACCCGAAAGGAAGAATTGAGTCACCGGGTGGCCCGGAGGCTCCGGGAAGTCCGATTTTTGCTCATAGCATGACCGGCTAGTCTCCGCTCCGAGCCCGCACCGGGCCACTACAGAGCTCCGGTGATGACGTAATGCTTTCCATAGAAAACGAAGCGCCGGAAGCTCCGGCCCGGCCCTGCCCCTGTGTAGCGTGAGTCAACCTTTATGCTTTAAAAGTTGAATGTCCAATTCGTCCTTGGTTTTCTATGTATTTAATGAAAGCTATTTCAATTGGTTTCAATATTATTAACCAATTAAAACTACGATTTTTTGCTCCAGTCATGAGATGTATGGCGCAATTAATTTTGAAATTAACAAATATCAATGAAAAATTAAACTTAAGCAGTTCTTTGGCTCTTGTTTATGGTAAAATGTTGCCAGCAATTAAAAACTGATGGCAAATACTTATTTTTACGGGATTTGTGTATACCATCTCATTTCTGGTGCCTGTTCCATTATAGGCGTGTTTACTATAAGTGGTTTACTCGATTATTAAGTAATCAATAAAGAAAATAGTTTATTATTAGTAGGGGCAAAGCGATCGTTCCATTTTCATTCCGGAACCAACTTGTATGAACGTTTACTTTACAATAAAAAAATAATAGGATTGCAATTTTGTTATGTGTAATTGTAAAGGATTGCAGTTTGTTTTGTTTTGTAATATTATTTCTAAAATAGTAAGTAAATTCAGAAATCACACTTTCATTTTAACGGAAATGTAGCCAATTTTTTTTAGAGACACTCACATAATTTAATTCCGTGACTCTTGAGGATATTGTATATAAAATAATGAATACGTAACTATAAACGAATTACATAATATTTTATTTTTAGCACGAGACAGTTACGGAACGGAATATAATGGTTTCGGAATAATTTATAAAGTCGCGTCTACAAGTAATAGTACATATCAATTTTTTAACTCAATATAACACGAGTTGAAGGTGTCCATATTTTACGGATACTACTTACCATCACGCGGGCCGTATGTTTATTTTTCACAGATATAAAAAATCTACGGCCATTATTAAAAGAATCGCAACATTATTAAACCTTTATGCAAAAAACGCAACAACAACTAGAAATAAATTTTAACATTAAATTGTTTTGATTTCATTTATTTTTTATTTTAATTGTAGAATATTAAACTAGCTAATAGAGTCTGTGCGGAAAGACAATTAAGAGTTAAGAGTCGTTGAATGTATGGGGCCCATCACATTCCACGACTCTTCTCTTTTGGAACAGACATTTCTCTCTAAATTTTACATTCTTAAAATCAGCTTATTTCGGTGTGTAATACAATATTAGTTACCTAAGTCTTCAATGCTACTAAGCTATTATCGTATCAAGTCCACATCCAATACATTCTCGTACAACAGGAAATCGGTTGTAATCCATGACCACGTTGAGGGCGCCACGTGACAATATTTTACTTCACTAATCCACATATGCGTAAATTATTATTTTAGAATTCCTGAAAAATACGTTTTACTGCTTAACTTATTCCTCATATAAACTAAAGCAGCACCACATTAAAATATATGTATTCCGTTTTATACATCCATTCCGTTACTTTCTTCGTTCCGCTTAAACGAAACGGACGATCCGGTTACTACCTCCGGCAATATTTTACTAAATATTTCATTAAATAATCTTAAATATCGTTTTTAGTAAGATAAATTAAATTTTGTATACGTTATTTGTATAAGTTAAATATGTTAAAAATAGAAACATTACGTAATTAGGTACCAGCAAATTTGATTTCGAATGGTGGGACCACAAAATGTTACCACTGCGTGCATGCACTTTCGATGAGTGTTTGTCGGGAAACTCCTCTTTCTTCCGGGCGTTTATCTCGGCTTATTGCCACGGCTCATGGGAGCCTGGGGTCCCCTTGGCAACCAATCTCGAGAATCGGCGTAGGCACAAATTTTTACGAAAGCAACTGCCATCTGACCTTTAAACCCAGACGGTAAACTAGGCCTAATTGGAATTAGTCCGGTTTCCTCTCGATGTTTTCCTTCACCGAAAAGCGACTGGTAAATATCAAATGATATTTCGTACATAATTTCCGAAAAACTCATTGGTACGAGCCGGGGTTTGAACCCACGACCTCCGGATTGAAAGTCGCACGCTTTTACCGCTAGACCACCAGCGCTAGCTAAGCCAGTGCTAACGTTTGTCGGGCTGCCCGACTCGGGCAACTATTCAAAGAAAAATTGCAGATATATGTAGTTTTAGATTAATTTTGCCAGGCTGAGTAAAATGATACCAAATAGTAGAAGTCATATTTTTCATTACACTTGCTCGAAAAAGATCTTACTGAAGAACTAAGGCCTGCATTGTTCCGGAATGAGTTATAGCTTTTTTTATTGTGTCACTAATTCATATGAATCAACTAGGTATAAATGAGTTAAGCTTTTAAAATACTGACGTTTATATTTTATTTTTATTGTCTTTATTTAAAAATATTCAATTTCATTATTTAATAGCCGTTTAAAATATTTTTACAGGATTTTTAATAATGGCTGAATGCCTAAAGAATGACAATATAGCGGACGAATGTTTGAAATGTACGAGTACCACCGTATTTAAGAATTATTTCGCCTAACATTTGGTTTTTTCTTCGCAAGAGTGATGAAAAACATTGTGTGTAACTCCAGGCGTAAGAATATTGCAAACTCGAGTCTTTAATGCACTTACCCCCCTCGTTGCACAATGTACTATTAAGTTACACAATTAAATAGTGGTTTCGGAATGGAGAATTCCGATACGTTCAAATTCAAATTTTAATTATTTTCAAATAGTGTGCTTTTTTTTAACATAAAATGTTTTAATAACATAATAGCGCATATAATGCTATTTTGCCGTCGTTAAGTTTTTATACAAAATAGTTTTTGAAAAAATACTAAAGGTCCAACAATCGAGTCGGGACAGCAAAAACATGACGTTTTTATTCTAAACATTTTTTATGTATTTAGAGTACATGAGACATGGCTAAATAATACACTAAATTACTGAAAACGAAATGTGTATTTAATTTAAAAAAAACTTCATTAAATTAAGCCCTATAAATCTGCAAAACATTATATCAAAAGTATTTGAAATGAGTAAAAGGCTCATAGACTCTACCGGTGACCAGAGAGCTGGCAGCTTTCTCTCGCAGCGCATAAGTATTGCCATTCAGCGAGGGAATGCTGCCAGCATCTTTGGCACAATGCCGCGGGGGCCTTATTTAGATATATTTTAATTTAGATTAGTTTTTACCATTTTGTTTTATTATGTGCTGTATGTTTCCCTATAATGTAATTTTTATTATTAATGAAATAAACATAATGTATAATTAAAAAAAAAAAGTATGGGACAACCCGAAAACGCTGTGTACGACTTAGAATAAAATGGCCCAGCTGGATTAATATACTAAATTGTATAGTAGAAGTAAGGTATCCCTTCAATTGTACTTTACATAATTAGGTTACATAAGACAAACTCTTTATCCCACTTACGCGAGCGGAGCCGCGGGCACGTCTAGTATATACATTATATATATAGGTATTATTATATTAATAAGTAGCTTAAATCTACAATAGGCATTGTACCAAGGATGCTGGCGGCACTTTCTCGTTGTATCGCATTGCTGATACGTTGTGTGAGGAAGCCGTCAGCTTTGCAATTTCGGCAAAAAAACTTGTGCGCGCTGGGACTCCATGGACCTAGAGTTTCAACGCCATATGGTACAACATGGTACTCTCTACCGGGGCTCTTATATTTATTACGTTTCATAATTTCGGCTTTTTTTCGCCGCTCAGCCCGATTTTACATTTTTCCGTTGGAGGTGGGACGGTGCCAGTGCATCTACGCAGGTAGCATCCTACACTATCATCCGTCCCAAGCTCCGAGGAACCAAGGACACCCCATCAGGCCTCTTTCCATCATCCCTGATAATGCCAGTCGGCTCAAGAAGAGCAGGCACATTGATGGTGGGATATTCTGTATTACGATTTTTTAACTTAGTAAGTAGCTGATTTGATGATTATGATTTTTATACGATTATTACCTAACCTGGGTGCGTAGACAACGTGCCAATCGTTGACGCTCCGTAACGAACGAAATTCAACTGTCACTGTCACACTAATATGGAAGAGTGATAGAGAGAGATGGCTACGCTACGGAGCGTTAACGATTATCACGTTGACTAAGCATCCTGGAGCTTATATTTTGGCAAAAAATAATAATATCGACATAGTTTAATGACTTCATGTGTACTATCATTACCTACTGTTATGAATTCCATGAAAGAGATAAAGTAAATAATGCAAACATTAATCTACTCGTATTGACTTATTCATCCGCAAAAGTCCTCTCTATATAAAATTTGCCCAATCTTTGCAATCTGCCGTATAAACATGAACAAGTCACGAGTAAAATAAAATATAAATATTTACCTAAGATCCGAAAGCATTGTTGATGTTCCCTTTGTTCACGCTTCCTTGCACACTATATTGTTAATATATTCAATCCGATTCATTATTTTATAATATGAATTTCCCAGAGGATAAAGACACGTATTATTTCACGTTCACCTATGCAAACCGACTAGCAGGGATCTACAAGGATTGGCAATCACGATTCGTTAGCGTCAATTGAGCGTCATAATGCAGCGAATGTTAGTTTAACTCCTGATATCGTCCAGACCTCTCATATCAAGATTTAAATTGCTCTGTACATATTTATGTGGATTAAAGGATTGTAATTTAATGATTATTAGGATGATGACATTTATTCTAATTATTTATTACCATTGCTAAATACATAGACGTAGAAAAATAAGTAAGAAATGGTCAGTAGGGTGGGAATAATTTTTTTGTTTGTATCGGGGTACATATATGCCTTACAGCCAGTACAAACAAAACCAAAAGAAAACAGATACTTATGAACACTCCGACTATACGAAGTCAAAGTGGGGCAATGTTCTGCCCGTGCCATACTTCACGTACCTATAACCCTACCTTAAACTCGGCGGGCGACTTAACGTGGGCGGACCCTTTGTACCCATTATTTAAGTAAATTCCCTACCCTAAGACTCTATTTTGATGATATGTCCTAAAACACTACGGTACCATACCCATTTAAATGAGTTGAGATTTTAAATTAAGATCGAATACAGACTGATTGCTTCAGTTGTCTGCTGAATTGCATCTGAAATGTAGTTCTGTTTCAACACTGGATCTAATTACCTACGTAACAGTTAAATAGATTTAAAAAATAAACTGTAGGTATTCGCCATACAAGTTCGAGAGATCGGTGCAAATTATATTTCGCCATAGTTATGACAAGATTCCATTCGTCTGCAGTTTATTAAATTGTGTAATAAAATATCGAAACCTAGAAATATCGAAATTATTGTTATAACAAAATGATATAAATTAAATCTTTGAGAAGTTTAGGTACGCCTTAGGTGCCTAATTTTTTTCGGAATTGCGACTGATATCTAAATGAGAAAACTATTATTTGCTACAGGCAGTCTGGACGTTATGTTGGGCATCGTCACTCACGGGTCCCGAAGAAGCACGGGGCCTGGCCGAGCATATCCTTGCCATTCCCAACGCCGAAAAGGTGCTCAACTCGGTGCTAGGCCAACTGAAGTACAATCGGCATATGGCAGAACAGCGATACCTGCAGGACACGGAATGTGGGGAGGTTAAAATAATTGCTTTTACTTAGTAATTATTATTAATTATTTTATTATAATCCCTTAGATCATAGAGAACTAAGTACTCGTAAGCATAAAGTTTTGGTATCAAAATGCTTATTATTTTCGTAGTCGACTTCTAGCTTCGAGTAGCGGAATTATCAGTACCGCTATGTCTTAAGTGTTGCGATTAACAAAAATTGTATTGCTCAACAATTTACAACTAAAACTACAAGCAGAAGGAGTTAAAAAAAGAATTCCGGTTAATCCGGTTATAATATTAGCTGAAAATTGTGGAGCATTAGACTTTTCCTTCATCGCAGTTCATCATATTGTCAAGTAGGAGAACTGATAATTTCTCTACTCGATGCTACATGTCGACTACGAAAATAATAAGCGTTTTGGTAGCAAAACTGATGTTTAGAGTGAGCTTACATAATTTTCTATGCTTAGGACCTCTAGCGCGTTCCAGGGTTAGCCAACTAACTCGGAGTTAACCGTTTATGCATGGTAAAACCGGCCGGTCGGGCGACCGGTCTGGCCTAGTGGGTAGTGACCCTGCCTATGAAGCTGATGGTCCCGGGATCAAATCCTGGTAAGAGCATATATTTGTGTGATGAATACGGATATTTGTTTCTGAGTCATGGGTGTTTTCTATGTATTTCAGTATTTATAATTATATATATCGTTGTCTAGGTACCTACAACACAAGCCTTATTGAGCTTGCTGTGGGACTTAGTCAATTTGTGTAATAATGTCCTATAATATTTATTTATTTAAAACTCTTCTGTAAGTATAAACGGTTAACTCCGAGTTATCATTATTTAGTAAAACAATTTTCTTAATTATAAAGCTAGGATTATTTCAGTTACCTGATCAGTTAACAGTTAATCGTGTTTACAGGTCCTGCCGGAGTACACCGAGTTCATACAGGATGACCACGAACGAAACTCGCGCCAACTCTTTCAAGTATGTACTTATACATATAGTTAGATATGTATATGAGTAAGTATCGTGTACATAACAAACTTTCGCAGCACTTTTTTTGTACTTTTTACTAAAAAGTTCAGACTTATTACTCGAAAATTATTATTTCTTGTCCATTCTTTCGATTGGCATCATAAAAATAGAGGAGATTATTTTTCACATTTAAGTCGGGATAGATTCCCTGACGAACCAAGTAATTCTTAGAAAATCTTAAAATGCAGAATTACTTACTATTAAAAATAACATAGTCTTTTTTCAGCAAAATATCCTATCTACGATATTTATTTAAGCATAAGCATAGATCTAAAAAAATATTTAAGGTACTTTCCCTTGATGTCCTTGTAACGGCCTTGGGTTGATAGTCTTGGGACGGCCCTGTATATGCGTGCCAAACTGCAGCTTTCTAGCACTAAAGATTCACGGAGCAATTCCGCAGACTGACATGCGGGCAGACAGACAATTAGGCATAGGCACAGTTGACTACGGAACCCCTAAAAACGACACAGGCAATGTGTAGATTAACAAGGGTTACGGTCAAAAGATGTAAACGTTAGCAAATTGAATGAATCATTTACTAGTAGTTGTAGGTAGTACCCTAGTAACTAAGTCTAGTATAGTAACTCAACTACGCCGCTACCGAAACCAAAATGTCCTGCGTTTACCGATTAGTATAGGTACTTAGACTTTGAAAAGCCAGCTTTGTCAGTAGGGAAAGGCGGCATATTTAAAAAATGTAGGCGCGAAGGAACACAAAAAATACCTTCAGATTTATTTGTGGTTTTCCATAAAGAAGGGTCCTTATGCTTTATGTGCAATAAGGATCTTTCTTTCAGAATTTCTGTTGGAATTTCAACTAACATGAATCATAAAGACCAGGGCTCGTACATTTCATGCCGTTGACGGAAAAATTACGTCACGTTACATAGAGTATGATTCCAGCGGTGGCATCATGGTTCGATTTTTATCACTTGTCACTATGCCCGTCACTTTCGCGCTTACATACTTGTTAGAACGTGACAGGCATGGCGACAAATGATAAAGAGCCGACCATCTTAGCCCTACAGTAGGGCTAAGATGGGTAGGGCTAAGATGGTCGGCTCTTTATCATTTGTCGCCATGCCTGTCACGTTCTAAGAAGTATGCAAGTGCGAAAGTGACACATGGCATGACAGGTGATAAAAATGACAATGCTGCCGCTGCAGTCGTTATTTTCATAATAACTAATCATTTGCCAACCTCTTTAATTAAATGAACTGAAACGTCTTACTGGCTTTCATTTTATCGTCACTCATTTAAATAATACGAGGGTTGAGTGAGTTGAGTTGTAAACAAAAACTCCCTGTATGTTAAATTAAGTCATTTTTGCGTCAACGGCATGAAATGTACAGACCCTGATCAGATAAGGACCCTTTTGTGATGGAAAGCCACTTTTTAGTTTTTTTCGCATACCATTCATCTTTTCCATAATCGTTGTTAAACATAAGCGTGTCTCTTTGTCTTTCGGTGTGCGGGAGCACGTTAGCACGTGCACATTCCTAATTTGCCTAGGCAAGACTAAAGGCAACTTGTACAATTCGTACAAGGTAAGCGCTTCAATTTTGGAACGCCCCTATATCTTTAGTTATATTATCATTGTACCAGCGAACGAAAAAATTGTACTGACAAAGTTGGCTTGCCAGAGTATATTATTAATTATTAATTATTTAAGTTACCGTACAAATATCATAAAGTATGTACCTAGCAGGTTAAAATAATTAAATATTTAAATTCTTAATAGAAGAATGTTAAAATATATTAAATAGTTCCTACTACTGATCCGTCAAGGCATAATAAATAGCGCCGTAGTTGCGCCAGCAGGTTCATATATATTTTTGTAACTTTTTGTTATAGAAACATTCACCTCTGTGCCATTTGGAAAGAAAAATCCGGAAACTCAGTACCACCGAGTACGAATACCGGCCCGCTTACTACGAGGAGGTTCGGTGTGTTTCGTCGGGAGACAGCGGTAGCGCCTCCAATGAAGTAAGATTTTCCTTTTCTATCATCTATTTTTACCAATAATAGACAGAAAATGTGCCCAATAAATCATACTTTGCTCTGTTGTCCTTTTTTGGTTGAAAATAAAAGAATACCTACTTTTGTTCATTTTGGTTATGATGAATGTATTGTATGTGGTGTACTTAAACGAGGTTGTGTTGGTGCTGGCTTTAGATGAGGGACGACGAGGGATATTTAAAATTGTATTAATTGTTTCAGATATGTTCTAGTCTGGGATTTTCTTGTGTGCAATGGAATAAAACTATTCATTTGACCAGGAGACGATACACAAGGTGACTATTTTCATGTATTCTGATCTGATTATTACGAATATGGCTTCAGTAGACCAAACTATAGTAAATTTATTCAAAAATAGGTACAAGTATCGGTGGACATTATCGAATCCGTTTAGGGCAATAAGTAACCAATCCATAGGTCAATAGAAAACATGGCTAAAGCGAAAGTAGGAAGTAACTACGATAGTAAACTTTGAGGTCAAAGGTTATAACTTATAAATTACAAATCTACAATAATAAAACGAGCAATAAAAAAAAAATAATGAGCAATTGAACAGCTAAAATACTAACTCTAAGGCCAGTCGCAAAATTAGGAAACTTGCAAAGATATAATTTTGCTCGTCAGATCCCTCGGCTATGTCACTAGTTATATTATACTAAAATTATGATGCAGGGTAACGATATACTTATAACTGGGAATAAATGAAAATCAGACATGTTTTTGAGGTTTTTTTTCTATGAAGCCAAATTTAACCCTTTAAGGTTTTGCTTGGAGTCTGCCCTTGCAAATACATCTTTTTAACACGCTTTTATGTAACTATGTAAAGGAATCTAAGGTAACTAATTTAACCATCTTCCAAGGATCGTAGCGTCATGAAATTGCCAGCTGTATGTAGTTCTGATGACAATACAATAATATGGTATTGTCGAACTGATCTGATGATGGAGCCGGAAGATATGAACTGGAACTTTATGATGGAACATCATATCATAGCTTTGTTTGGATTTGTTAGAAAAGTCTTGTAATGAACTTTGAACACGATTAGATTTCAAGGTCTGATGATGAAGCCGGAAGATAGGCACTGGCATGATGGAATATCGTATCATAGTCGTGTTTGCACTTGTGAGAAAGGTCACGTAATGGTCATTGAACACGATCAGTTTTTGGTTTTACGTGCATTTTGTTATTGTAGTATTTTTTAAACTATTTATTTATTTCAGTGAATGTTGGGAGACGAGAACTCTTATCATCCCGGCAGGGTGCGAATGTCTGTGGTCCAATCAGAAGCTCGGTGACATATCGCTACACATTTGAAAATTACAACTTGCTTCTTCGGATCTGTCAACGTTGAACTAAGCAATCAAGCCAATTAATTAAAAAATAAATAAGTTTAAACAGAAAGTTGCTTTTACTTCTAATATATACTTACTTTACACGTAGGTATCTAACTTAGTAGGCCCTGGGCCTAGCCAAGAGGCAATCGTTTATAGAAAACTGCAATAACGTAGTGATCATCATGTAATGGTAATGTATGGCCTTATCATCAACATGATGTTGACAACATCAACGAGAGCGCTCAGTGCAAATGGTGTTAGTTTTTGTAATTTCAAACAGCTGATAAATAACTTTAGTTTGTTGTTTATTTTATTATATATACTGTATTATAACAGGACATTAATAAAAATATGACAAGCGTGAGTTTATCTCCAGAAGAAAAACATTGTAAAGTCTTCTCGGAAAGAAAAGTGTCGTGGAATGCATTGGGCCTCATACATTCCACTACTCTTTTGTTTCCGCACAGACTCTAAAAATTGCGTTGTAGTTCGGGCTACGGAACTCTCAGGACGAGAGTTTAACTCGCACTTGGCCGGGTTTTCATTGAAAGCGTCTTGTTTTAAATTACTTGAACTTGATATACCTAATTATTTGTTTTGTAAAAAAGCGTTACCAATTTTCATAAATAAAAACGTAATTATTTTAATACAAATCAATCAATGAATACGGATACAAATCAAATTTAATATTAATCATAGAATCTGGTCGAAAAAAATCGGTTACAAATTGCGACCTGTAGAGGAGAACATCCGGGCATACATAGGTACAAATGCAAAATGTCCGAGTTTACTTTAAACGAAGACCTTCGCTAACGCTCTGACCAACAAATAAAGCATTAAATGCGAAAAAGTACAAATTAAAACAAGAATGCATTCTTTTCGTTGAGACATAATTTCGCATCCTATATAGTTTCGAAAAAAAAAGATTATTTTGGAAACTATGTAGGATGCGAAATTATGTCTCAACCAGTAATAACAAGATCAGAAAGTCATTAGGTACAGATAGATACGAGACAAGTGACAATAAAATTAATAAATTAAAGCTTGTAACATCCAAGACCATGAAATAAACCGGTCCGCAGAGAGACATAGGTAAGGGCACTTTTCATGCCGTTGACGCAAAAATGACGTAATTTAACATACAGGGAGGTACTACAAATTTAGATAACTTACTTATTGATGGGTATCATAATAAATACTTGTTACGTGAAGAAAAGCTTGTTACGCTGTTAAAAACCAAAAATTAGTATTATTTCATAAATTAATAATCTATTATTTATTTTTGTGACAATAAAATGAAAGTCAGTTAGACGTTTCTATACTGATTGTCAAGTATATGTATCAGTTACCTAAAGAGGTTGACAAATGATTAATTATTACGAAAATACTAATTGGAATCATACTCTATGTAGCGTGACGTCATTTTTCTTTCAACGGCATGAAATGTACGGGCTCTGTAGGTAACCTAGGTAAGCTAGAAGCTGGACAAATTAAACTCATAACACCCCTATGTCTTTATATGAATGTGAATTAGAGTTCAAAATCAATAAAAACTAGACTGTTTTGCTCTTCACACACGCGCTTTACAGACCCGTAAAAAGCGCGCCAGCCACTATTTTGAAGTTGTTTCGGAAGCGACATTAAATAATAGCGGAGGCTGCGCCTGCGTCATCGTCAGTCCGTTTTGACAGCGCGCGAGAGAAGGCTGCATAAAGGCTCTAGTGACCGCTATACTTTACCGCACGAAAAGATACGGTGAGTTTTTTTTTACTTATGCAACAATGCTCTGCCCCAATAAAGCCGAAAACTTGATGATTTCTCTTTCGTGTATCGCGAACACGAATTTAATAAAAGTGATATTTATTATATGTATCAATGATTCTCTTTTCATCGTGTTTTCAAAATGCAAGTACAGTTTTTTCAGATTATGTTTTAATTGTTCAGAGTTTTGTATAAGTAAGAATATTAATAAATAACATTGCCTCTCTCATTGTTTTAAAACTATTCTATTATGATGGGATAAATTACTATTTATACATTCATTCATGTACATCGTAGGTATCTAAACAATGATAATAATCGTTAGAGTAAGGTCACTATTATTATAACATAACTTCACAGAAGTTACTCATTATAACTTGCTGTAGGACGAGTTGTCATACTCGCATGCGAAGGTACGAAATGAAGTGTTACGCATTGTGATTGTACCTAATAGTTTTTATACGTACCGTTTATTAAAACAATAAACAATTACAAGCAAACAATGCAAAATCCGGCTTAAAACAAAAAAAAAATCTGTGACATACGGATCTACATACACCGTGTTTTTTTTTTATTTCCGTTAATTTCAAGGGTGCATCCCTGAGCTTTAATTAAGTAACTTTCTCAAAGACACCGGTATTCTAATTAACTCCATTTCGGAGATGATCAAAATTTAATTTTCATCTTATAAGGCCCTTACGAGCGTGTACACTTGCCTTAGGGCCTGTTTACATATTGATTAGTGTTTAGTATGAGCTAACACATTAAATTTGCTACTAAACGTAAATACTATTTCGGACGATTGATGTTCGAAATGACAGTGATATGTCACAGTTTTTGTTTGGTTGAGTTAAATGTAATGCCCGTGTTACAACAACTCTATATGCAACATTTGATTACATTTTATAAAAATAATAATAATTAAAAAAAAATTAAAAAGTGTTTTTTTTTTTTAATTAACTATGCCATTTAGTTTCTCTTAATGTTCTTATTGATACTCCGAAGTTAACGGAATTCAATAAAAACACGGTGTATAGACGGACGGACGGGACGAAACCAAAAGGGTTCTGATTAAAAAACAAAAAGGCCTCTACTTTAAAAATGACTGATAAAGCATTGGTACAGGAAGCGTCAATAGTAAATAACGTATCAGGCTATGCGTTAAAATTATCTACTATTCTATTACACCTTTACAAAAAAAGATGAGTTTCAATAAAGTAAATCAATTAAACTGTTTCGGATACCTTTGAACACAAATAGTCAAGACACATACATACCTACCATGTCGAGGGTGGCTAATCCTTTTGGCGTGCTGTTTCATACATTATCATTGATGCTGACTGTACCCATCTGCTATAATGACTCTTATTTTACATGCATTACGAGAATCAAAACATAACACAAATGCCCAGAAATCCGAATGCGTAACTTGTATTGAGTAGCAATTTGTTGATGGTAACTGTACCATGCCCGCCGAAACGGCCCAATTAACTTTCTCTAGCAACGCGAAATAGCGATTTGCCCCCAAATTGTTTTTCGTAACAACAACAAGTTATGTAACACAAAAAATAATCGTCTGCAATTTTACAATTTGAAAACTACACTCGAATACAATGAAAACGCGGAAATTTCCGTACAGTCCCAAGAAGATGAAGGCTATTTAAGACTTCAAAGGGATTCGTGAGGCTAATAATGCACCTATAAAGTACTAGTAATATAATTATGTTTTCCTACTCCTCTACTGTTATCTGTCATTTATGCATTTATTAACACGAATATAAGAACATACATAAAAGGTTTCAAGAAAAGTCTATATTGTCTATTCCTCATAAAAGCTCTTGTGCTTTTAATCGCTATAACGTTACTGCGATTATTAATGGCTACCAACCTAACAAAACCAAAACGAATACAGTTTTAAACTAAGTTGCTGCCAACTTACACAATATTCATTTGGTTGCATAGTAAAAATAATTACTTCATAAGTCAGAAACACGCATGTGACACCCGTAATATAGCAACACCCATAGACTACGAAGATCGCTTAGCGTTGCTTGTTAGTCTCCGTAGGCTACGGTGGCCAAAATTGAGAAAAAACTGTCCAAAAATTTTATTTAGCAAGTAGCAAGTACCAGGGCCTCATGAGTTACGAGGTGTCGTCGACCGGCCGGGCCGCGGCGGGCCGGGCGCGTAACAAGGTATGCTCGCGCGTCTTGGCTATATACTTTTGCTTTGTTTACCTAAATTAAGATTTATTTTTGTTGACTCGTAGGAAAAATATTGTATGCAACGTTGTATAAGTAGGTCAAAAAATGCTCGTGGCGTATTCCTTTACAATGTTCGCCTACGCCTTCGGCTCCGGCTCACATTGTAACTCACGCCACTCGCCTTTTTTGACCCTTCTTATACAACTGTTGCATAAAATACTATACTTTATTGAGTCGCTACTTCTAGAAAGCAACAGATTGTTCTCGCTTCAGTCAAAATTAATTTTTTCATCATGTTTTACATTATCGTTAGTACAAGATACGCTTAATTTTTTATACAACCTTTTATTGCTGTCTGAACCTTATATCCTTTAATTACCCGTCTATCAATTCGTCCAAAATAGACCAGTTGCTTTTCAAACAAAATACAAAGGAAGAAGCCATATTCCCGGGATAAGAGAGATTAAAAGATTGACGATCATAGTAGCTACAAGGCCAAGTCGGTGTCCTTTTTGTTAAAAGTAGGTAGTTGTTTTATCCCGCAACAACTCCTGTCTGATGAGGAGTCATCGACAGCTAGTTCAGCGTAAATAATTAATTTATTTAATGAATAACAATCAATGAAGCAACATAACCAATAAATCACTCATGTTGCCGTCTGAGGTTTATATCATATGGTATTATACACTACGTTAATGTATGGGCAATAAGTTCGTGTATACATATTTTTGGCACTTTGTCCGTGTCGATATTTAATACCTTGACTGTACATATCAGTAAATTAAGATTAAGAAAGCAATTCGTGAGTTACCTATTACTTCAAAAAAGATATATTTTCTGTGTTCATGTATGTGAATTTTTAATCCGATTATAAGAACCACGGCAGTCATCACCGTAATCTTATGATCCAACGTTTGTAATACTTACTTCTAATGTTGTAATAATTAAATAACGTAGGTATTCTATTTATGGCATTAGGTTTATATTAATTGTTTTAAGCACAAAATGGTACATTTAATTATTTCACGGCAACATTTTTTATTTGGTTTATAGCCTCGTTAATCAATTAGGTAGGAAAGCTCTCTAGTTAGAGTAGACTCTTCTCAGTCATTACAATGGGGTTGGCAACTGTCAAAGGTTTGCATAGATGGCGCCATCATAGCTTGCCCCTGTCTCTAGTTTTGTTCTATGAGATTTGGCTTAAAGTACTGGAATCCAGGTCACAAAATTCCAAAAAAAAACAAGAATTTGACACAATTCTAGGGATTGACAGGGCAAGCTATGATGGCGCCATCTGTTTAATACTTCGACCGGCCAACCCCATTGACATAAACTGCAGTTAGCAGTATTTTACTACGCGTCTGGTAAGTGCAGTGAGCCCATCGGAGTCCAATCTTTTTGACTGTCTAAAGGATGACTCACGTTAGACCGGCCCGGGGCGTCCGTTCCGACACTTGCGCACGAAGGGTTCCGTACCATTATTTATAAAAACGGCAAAAAAATTGTTTGTTGTATGGGAGCCCCCGTAAATATTTATTTTATTTAATTTTTAGTATTTGTTGTTATAGCGGCAACAGAAATACATAATCTGTAGAAATATCAACTGGCTAACTATCACGGTTCATGAGATACAGCCTGGTGACAGAGGAACGGACGGACAGTGAAGTCTCAGTAATAGGGTCCCGTTTGACCCTTTGGGTACGGAACCCTAAAAAGCATCACATGATCACCGATCACCCCTCATAGAAAACGAAGCGTCGGACGCCCCGACAGCCGGGCCGGTCTAACGTGACTCATCCTTAAAACTCAATATACAAATTAGCATATCTGAGTGCATTGAAAATGGCCGTTGCTAATATTAATATTAATTCGAAAAAAGGTTTTTAATCTCTGCAGACGCAACAATTATATGATCATTTTCTTCAATAATAAAATTGTATCATAATATCGTGTCAAGTCCGATAAGCGCGACAATAACATGCCTACATTATTGTAAAGAAATGTAATATTAAACCTTCCTCTGTTACCATGTAAGTAACCCAACTACATTGTCAATTACATCTTGTAGATAATCTCCTGGAGTATACATATTTAAGTACGAAACATTATAGGTTATATGTTTTTTTTTTGGGAGAAAATTGGAAAACATATTTGCTACGTAAAAACACCCCGTTAATGAGATAATTGAATGAAGCCTCCTTGAACAGATTCTAGAACCTCTTTTACCTAACTCTTAACAGGCCACGTCACTTTGATTATGACATTTAAGCCAAACAATTGTGGACATGACAGAAGGTGTTAAACACGTTACAACTTGTCTGTTAAATGCATACCTACTGATTATTTTTTGATAGTTTTTTTTTTGTTCGGTAAAAGAAAACAAAAGTGATATGAAAGTTTTTTTAATTTTTATTTAAAGTTAATTGTTTTATTGTAAAGTGACATCTCACAAATTATCGGTAGCTAACTTGTTAACACCTTATAGCTGTTATTTTTTAGGGTTCCGTAGCCAAATGGCATAAAACGGAACCCTTATAGATTCGTCATATCCGTCTGTCTGTCCGATTATGTCACAGCCACTTTTTTCCGAAACTATAAGAGCTATACTGTTCAAACTTAGTAAGAGGATGTATTCTATGAACCGCATTAAGATGTTCACACAAAAATAGAAAAAAAACAATAAATTTTGGGGGTTCCCCATACTTAGAACTAAAACTCAAAAAATCTTTTTTCATCAAACCCATACGTGTGGGGTATCTATCTATGGATAGGTCTTCAAAAATGATGTTGAGGTTTCTAATATCATTTTTTAGGGTTCCGTAGCCAAATGGCAAAAAACGGAACCCTTATAGATTCGTCATGTCCGTCTGTCTGTCCGATTATGTCACAGCCACTTTTTTCTAAAATGAATAGTTTGTGCGAGAGACACTTCCAAAGTGGTAAAATGTGTGTCCCCCCCCCCCCCCCGTAACTTCTAAAATAACAGAATGAAAAAACTAAAAAAAATATATGATGTACATTGTCATGCAAACTTCCACCGAAAATTGGTTTGAACGAGATCTAGTAAGTAGTTTTTTTTTAATACGTCATAAAATTAAAAAAAAAATTTTTTTCATCAAATCCATACGTGTGGGGTATCTATGGATAGGTCTTTCCAAAGTTTCCAAAGTGAAAAAATGTGTGTCCCCCCCTGTAACTTCTAAAATAACAGAATGAAAAATCTAAAAAAAATATATGATATACATTACCATGCAAACTTCCACCGAAAATTGGTTTGAACGAGATCTAGTGAGTAGTTTTTTTTTATACGTGATAAAATTAAAAACATTTTTTTTTTCATCAAATCCATACGTGTGCGGTATCTATGGATAGGTATTCAAAAATGATATTTAGGTTCCAAATATCATTTTTTTAGTTTGCGCGAGAGACACTTCCAAAGTGGTAAAATGTGTGTCCAAAGTGGTAAAATGTTGAACAAGATCTAGTAAGTAGATTTTTTTTAATACGTCTTAAATGGTACGGAACCCTTCATGCGCGAGTCCGACGCGCACTTGTTCTTTTGCTCTTCAGAAAGGAATATTTTAGTTCCGATGTAGCCAACCGTTGACTTTCCACGATAATAACAATAGGTGCAAAGCGAAAGTTTATATGCAATGCGATTTTGTTTTGTTTTTGACTGTTATACTTTTACTTGCTTTTACTCTATCGACATTTGGCCCACATTTGATCCACATAAATTGAGAAAGAAAAAGGCTGGAACCGAGGTGACAATATTGATGAAAGTGTACCTACTTGTAAAAATAAATATTCTCTGGGTTAAGTTTAATTAATATTTACATTCGATACTTTGAAAGGAGGTCATTGTTAATTTGAGAAGCAGGGGTCGCATTTGCATGGATACGCTTCAATGCTAGGGTAACAAAATTAAGTTAGACGTCTCAAATTTCAATTATGTTAAAGGAAGAATTTATGGACGTGGTTCTGTAACTAATATAACTATTTATTACATTTTGTTTTGTTGATTATTGCAAAATTAGTAGAAAACGTAGTGTAATTAACGTGCGAGGGGTAATTTTTTCACATCTCGTGTCTTGTCAAGTAGTCACTAACATCACAATGTCTAACTAACAGATATTTTTGTGTGTAAAGACTGGCTTTATTAATAACAAATAACATAATAAGTAAATCTAAAATAAACTAAACTAATGTGCCTTTTTTATTTCGTTTCCTGGCATTTAACTAATATAACTGTGATGTAAAACAATATTTCCGTCTCCTTCTTTTGGCGCTCTCTTCTGGAGCTTACCCTTTATATTCATACATAATTATATACATTAAAACACAAGCGTAGTTGCCAAGCGGACCCCAGGCTCCCATGAGCCGTGGCAAAATGCCGGAACAACGCGAGGAAGAAGAAGAAGATATACATAAAACACAAGCATAGAGTTCGTATATGTACCAGTACCAGTAGAAACTGGCTGTATAGAATTAAGTTTTCTACATGTCATTCGGTTATAATCGTTTGCATGTGCGCAAGCACAATATAGGTATTTTTGGAAAATTAAGATAGTATTTTATTGAGTAGTCCACGGAGTATCCATCACTCTCATATTCCCATTTTTTTCATTCATTTCCCATTTTGATAGGTAACTTGTTTAAACCCCAGTGGCTATGCCGATTTCACATACTTATAACTGTAGAATGGAACAGAAAATAAAATTGTGCAAGGCTGTTATTGGATAGAAAAGGGTGGGGTTTAATAAAAGGGTAAAGTTACCTTCAGTAGTTTTGATTTATTAATAAATTTTGGTAAATTTAATATTTAAAATGCAATCCCATCTAAAACATTTTCCTGTAAAATGTTGCCAAGACGAAACCATAAGGCTCGCACTGTCAAAAAGTTATCAGATCTTTGTAGAGCCAAGCTTCTAACTCTACAAGCCCTAACTTCACTAACTCTACACCTTAGTCAAAATATATGCCTTAACCGTTTCGCTACCGTGTCATGGGCGTAAGTTGAAAAATGTATCCACTATTATTTTTTATTATACAACACTTGTTGTAGTAACGAAACGGCCAAGCTGTGGCCGCAGCATTTTGACTATGGTATAGAGTTTGTTAAGTTAGGGCTTGTAGATTTAAAGGTTTGCTCTACAAATTTCGTCTTGGCAACATTTTACATGAAAATGTTTTTGATGGGATTTCGCTGCTTTTTGTAAGTTGATTATCTTCCATCCCCTAATTTAAAGGGTTGGTGGTGATTTAGTATAGAAAATCTGAAATACGTATCTGGGGACATCTTTTATATAAAAATCTCCTTTTTTATGCAAACTTCAACCCCTTTTTCTCCCTAACGACCTTTACGGGGTGATAACTCAATCAAAAAAAAAATCACTTAAATCGGTTCAGCGGCTATTGATGCCCCATACAATTATCACTTTTAAAATCTGATCATATTTAGTATTTTATTACCACTTCATCTACACTTTTACATCACACTCACCACGTGATCTGGGTTCCAGCAGAATACCAGTGCTTTGCTCCAAAGAGTGAAATGTATTGCTGAGTCGGCACCCTTTTGTTGTTGCTGAAATGCACCCATTGTAACTACTACTATTCCACTATTCCTGTTTATTTATAATATTTGTTTTAATTGACTGTGTACTTTGTTAATTGTGTATTTCTCTGTTTGCCTCAAATAAACGCTTTATCTATCTATCTATTTATCTACAATATTTCACCCCCTTAGGGGAAAAAAACAAGTTTTTGAATTTTTCTGTTGTTTGTGTACCTACTAATATCATACATACCAACTTTCAGCTTCCTAGGACTTCAGGAAGTACCCTAAGGGTTTTGATGATCATCAGTGAGTGAGTCTGTGACGAAATCGTGGTTCGGGGTTAATGGGTATAAATGCGAAAGCGTCGGTTTTGCCCGTGCCCTTTGGACTAGAAGTCCAGGGCTATAACCGCGAAAATCGAAGTTCGTCAATTGCGAGCATTTTTCTCTGTCACTCTAATTACATCTTACAGTAAAAGAGAAAGATCCCCGCAATTTACGAATTTCGGTTTTCGCGATAGCCCCCCTGGTCCCTTGATAGATCTACCGCAAAAATCTGTAATTTTTCTGTCACTCTAATTAGATCTTAGAGTAAAAGAGAAAGATCCCCGCAGTTTATGAATTTCGGTTTTCGCGGTAGGCCCCCTGGACCCTTGATAGATCTACCGCAAAAATCTGTAATCGACGTATCGTTATCTGCCTTGGTTAACAATCGACTATAGTAAAACATCATATGCTCATAAAAAGGGTTTACATAAAAGGTATTATAGAAGTTACATGTCCTAGCCTTTTAGCCATTTTTGACAGCAATGCTATTTCACAAAGGTGTGCAAACTTTTTGCCTACTGCGTAACTTGATATTCTTTGAATTTAGAGATTACCTATGTTGTTGTAACATTTAACTTTGATTATACATTTTGATAAGCGTGCATCTTAACCCTTTACCAGGCCAAGGGATATATTCCACCCACATCTTATATCGGTTACCGTAGTCAGGTTTTAACTCCAAACCACCTACAAAATATTTTGTCAATCCCTGAAAATATTATTTTATGATCTTCATTCAGAACACGCTTCTAAATCGCGTAATATATCTTCGGCAGCCGTTTAAATTCACTTGAACGCTAATTTCAGTAAACTACGGAGAAATTCGAACACTTTCCATAATTTCTATGAAACAGAAGTACATAGGTCGAACAATTTTTTGATATTTTGTAGATTTTGAGTGTTGAAAGCTAATATAATCGTAAACATTGCTAAATATTCATGCATTATTGTGTATGACCAGAATTAGGATGTGGGTTGACATTATCCCATGGCCTTATTAGAGTTTAACTGTGTGGGAGCTATTTTTCCCATGGCCCGGTAAATTGTCTTGTCATGTCATAAAAACTCACGTAAGTAAGTAGTGATTGATATAATGTTTCGTAGGAGATTTGGAGTTAAACCTTGACTATTATAACCGATATAAGATGTGGGTGGAATATATCCCTTGGCCTGATCAAGAATATAATAAGACAAAATCTAGTATGACAGTTCATTACTTAGACAGGCGATGGGATAACCGTAACCCACATTTTTATTTCTGGTTTAAAGGAAGATCTCCGACTTTCATAAATACATTTTTTACAAGGCGTTCAATACGGTTGCAACAGCATATAAAGTACGTATTAAGACACGCTGGTTCTTCGGGGCCTGGTAAAGGGTTAATTGGCCGCTGGTAGTTTTTTAAATATTATTATTGGGACATTCTTACACAAATTGACTAAGTCCCACGGTAATCTCTAGAAGGCTTGTGTTGTGGGTACTCAGACAACGATATATATAATATACAAATACTTAAATTTCTGTGCTCATCACACAAATACATGCCCTTACCAGGATTTGAACCCGGGACCATCGGCTTCATATGCAGAGTCACTACCCACTAGGCCAGACAGTATTATAGTCGTCACGAATCCATATTCAAATGAAAGATAACTTTTTGGAAACAAGTAGCATTGGAAATTTACTGTACACTTGATATTCTTCAATAATAGAGACAACATGTTGTTGTATCACTCAACTCTGACTATAAATTTTGACAAGCGTGCATCTTAATTGGCTGTAGTATAGACGTCACGAATTCAGAGGTCAATTCAAGGCATTTCTTAGTCAAGTTTGTTTACAACATGTTATGAAGTTAAACGCTATTTATAGCTACCGAGATTGGTATATTATCCAATGTATATCGCTAAAATGCGGGGTGTTACGAAATTCGTATTACTTTTCATATGTGACTGCTCGCGACCTACTCACTGCCACAGTGTCCCAGTATCAGGGTCGCTGGACAGATCGGGTATTTTACAACGCCTACCGAGCGGTCACCTCGCACCAGAAGCAGTGTGACCTCAAGATCCGTTAAGCACAACTTTGTTTACAAGTACTCCGGTGAAATTAAGCTTTAAAAAGTTTAGATTGTAAATCATGATGATGATGATGATGTTGTACTTTAGGGTATTGAAGTACCTGCATTTATTTGATAAAAGCTAGATACAAGTAAAAATATAATTTAGTAAAACTTACCCTAAATTTACTAAAATATATAAATAACAAAATTGCCATAAGTAGCTGTCGCTAAGTACATAGGTCGAATGCATATGCAGGGTACTCGATACCTAAGTTATTGTTGAAACTACTATAAGCTAACCTGTAAAATAAATTAAACTGCAGATTAGTTTCGGTTAAAAGTTAGTTGTTTTATTAAAGGAATATATAATTTATTAATTTAAATGTATCTTCTACATTTTGCCTAGGTAAATACGGCTAATTAATAATCGGTTCATTGTGAATTTAGTTTAGCGAAGATAGATTTGACCGCGTCTCAAGAACAATCAACTTTAGATATAAATTTATGTTGGGAGTCAACATGTTGAAAATTTAACGACAAGAGAATTTAACGAAGATATTTGGTTTTAGGCCTCTACATTGAATTGGGACTTAGCTTCATAACATAACTTAAACTACTAAGGGCTACAAGTTGACTTGCTAATAAAACGCATAGGTGGATGCCTAATTTGAATACTACGAGTACTTAATATTTCCACTTATGCAACTGGTGAACGTCAGTTGGCTTGACCCCGGATTAAATGGTCATTGCCCAAGTTCCCAAAAAGTAACTAGACCGGTTTACTTAGATGTTTTTTTTTTTGCACATGGGTCTTTAAACTTCGATTATGGTTTTAGTGAAGAAATTACACAATTAAATCTCGTTTAGGTACTAACGGGATAGTAAAGTATTGAAAACCATACAACTTGATATAATATCCAAAACACTATTCAGCCAAACATAGTAAGGTAAGGTCGCGTACCTAAAGTGCCGATTACATATACACTTTATCAGACCCGATTTCGGGCCCGAGAAAGAGTAGTTTTCCGTTTCACCGAATATCAGCACATCGTTTACAATATTTGAAACGTAAAAAAAATGGTTCATATGCAAAAATATCAAACATTTAACATTTTTGGAAATTAGAGACAAAGTATTTTTTATATTTCAAATATTGTTGACGGTGTGAGGTCATTAGCATTTTTTTATCAGGTCCGAAATCGGGACTGATTTCGGGAAGTATGGATGTCATTGGGGCTAAATATTTACATATTTCGCTCTTATTTCGCGCAAATTGCGATCCGTTACCAACGAAGATCCTTGACAGATAACACCGGCAGGAAAGGCTCGGCGGAGACTGTGTCACGTGGTTTTGTTTATTTACAAATGCCAACCGTGCAACCAAGAAAGAACTTAGTATTTAAGGTAAATAGGTTAATTCATAATAATTTGAAATGGAAGGAGTAGGGATGTGACAACACTGACAACCCCATCGCCCGCTGGTTTTACTAGAATAGAATATAATAAAGAAAGATGTTTATTTCTCTAGTTCTTGTGTTTTGAATGTTTGTCTTACTATGATAACTGTATAAGTATCAAGTAATGTGTGCTGTATGTTTGTTAGTGTAACAGACTTACAGAGTAAATATATATATGAATGTAAATGTTGTTGAATGTTGCCATATCCTACTTAAAACTAATTACAACCTATGGGGACGTGGAGCGTTTGTTCGCTTACTGAGTAGCCGACCGATGATCTTTTTTTGGTACATAGCTTATTTCACCTAGTCTAGTGTTCGTTATTAGGGGGTTGTACTGTCCGTGTCCGATGTAGACATCAACAGGGGTGTCAAGATCCTCGATATGCATTTCGCGGGGTCGGCGAAGCATATTCTCATTTAGGTCTTGTGCACGAAGGTGCCATGGATCATGGTTTTATCACAGTGCTGCAATGCAATCAGTCAACGCAGGGCAGCTTGAGGCGAGTTATTGGGGAGTAGCGACCCTGCGTACACGAGTGCTCCTGGGGAGTTCTGTCACCCGAAGATGGGTGGGTGGGACAGGATTTTCTGCCTCTGGCTTGCCTTAACCGGCCGTCCACAGTGGAGTCGCGAGAGCTGCATTCAGGTGGTAGATGCGGAAACAAATTGCGAGTTGGCTACTTATATGTTTTAAGTCCAGTGCCACCTCTCTACCGTCAGCCCTCATAACAGTGTTGCCCTTGAGCCATCCTAGATGTCGCTTTTTGTGGAGGCCCGTCTTGTTGGGGCGGGTCACCGTCTGCCGGAAATAAAATTGCATACTGTTTTATTAGGCAGGCGTCTGATTTTTTTTTTTATCCCCAGTATTTAGTCCATCACCTTGTCTCAATAGCCTAGTTCATTTTTGATTCCCTCAACTCTCAACAGTCCGCTGGCGCGTCCTGCCTCTGTGTGCGTCCCATTACTTGGGCAAGGGCAGCACCCACTCAATATACCCCTTAAATATCATTAAAATATCCAAAGGGCATCTATCTGTTGGCTTCAGCTCCGCGCACGCCTCCCAAATTTCCGGAATACCATCGTTCCGTGATGGGTAAAGACATTTGAAATGATCCAATTTGTTCCAAATAATTATATTTATTTGGCAAACTCAGGATTACTTCTTTAATATTGTTCATTGTTTCTCCTATCTAATGTTAATAATTTTACACCTCTCTATTACATGACGTGATATTTCATTCTCTTAAATCATTCCGATGCTACTGTGAAACTTTTGTCGAACTATACGCACCTACGACCAGTCCGGTGTGCAATGTGTGTATAAATAGTTAGTGTTACATTAGAGTAACCCACACTTACTTTTGTAGCAGCCAACAGACATTCATTGAAAAAAGTAGCCCGACCAATAACATATACCTACTTAGATATTTAAATATCTAAGTAGGTACGAGTATGTCGCGAAAACGGACACTTTTTTGCAGTAGTGACCTACATAAGTTTGTGGTAAACTACGAGTACCTACTGTATTTTTGTAAATAGTTATAATTTTCATACTGTCGCAATACTTGTACGGTTAAGTAAGGCCCTCAAGGCCCTGACATTCTTCCTACTGAAGGTTGTCGATCCATTAAGTTATATCAAATAATATTCGCATAGCAGTATAATATTAACTCCATAAGTTATTTTATTTATTATACCTAATTTTATTTATTTTATAATTTTTAATGCAAATCTATAACTATGGATCGATGTTGTCTGGAATAAATGACTATGGGTTAGAGCCGGTGTAGCTTTACCTACTTGAATAATGAACTAACTATTTTTTTAATAACAAAAACCGGCCAACAGCATGTCGGGCCATGATCGGTGTAGGGTTCCCTAGTTAACTGTCCGTCACAATAGGCTGCCTTGAACGGGGGCCATTAGTATCAGAAATTTGTTTGCAGACTCCCCCCTTAGATTGCAGGGACACTTAACTCTGCAGCTGCAGCTGACAAGTAAACGGGAGTGTCTTCGTCTTTTTATTAAGGGAAAACTTTTTGCAATAATTGATCTCATTTTCGCTATAGTTTTCGTTGAATACTTTATTAGGCTCTACTTTCACGATTTTTCTCAAATTTCTAATATTATACTTGTAAATGCTAAAGTGTGTCTGTCTGTTAAACCGCTGAACCGCTTTAATTGAAGTTCGAAGGACATAGGATAGTTTTTATCCCAGAAATCATCCTTAAGGGGGTGAAAAGGGGAGTGGAGGTTTGTATGTGGAATCAATAACCGCCGAACCGATTTAGATGAAATTTGGAGTAGAAAAAATAATGTTTATGCATTTTTGACCAATTAGCCATCCATTTAGGGGTGGAAAGGGGCTGGAAGTGTGTATGGGGAATCAATAATTATCAGATTGGATATAAAAAAGATACCTACCCGAATTACTAATTCCACACAGACGAAGTCGCGTACAAAAGGTAGTTTAAGTTTAACTATATATTTCACCAGTTTCTTTGGTTCAAGTTTTTGATCAAGAACTCAAGGTCAAATTTGCGATGTTGTTTTATGAAGGCAAAATGGTTAACGTCCCACATAAGTTGACAAAATATAACAACAAAGAATAAAATCTCTAATAGGTAATTCATCATTCATTTGTGTGTTTTTGCTCTTGTAGCATAACGTGTACCTTACAAAATCCATATCATCAACTTATTTGAAACCAAAGGAATTTCAATACACACTATTCATTCGTTTTAACAGATCAAGTGACGATGCGAAGGTCCGACACATAAAAATTTTGCCCGAAGCAGATATTGTTTTTTCATTTTTCACTGACAGACATGTCTTTGCTTCGAAAGATAATTTAAATCATCAACTTCTTATATACCTACGCTGGTGAAGGTAGCATTTATTCTTAACATTAGAGGTCAAGGATATTTTTTTCATTGTTTACCAGTAAGTACATTTTTATTAATTAATTAGTGGGATACATACGCAATAGTACATTGTGCAACGATTGGGGTAAGTGAAATATTGTACGAAACTAGTCTATATTCGACTAGACTCGAGTATCAATATTCTAATATTATTTAATAACCCGGAGTTACACAAAATGTTTTTCATCACACTTGCGAAGAAAATACAAAATTTTAAGATAAATATTTAAATATGGTGACATTTCAAACATTTGTCGCCATATTGTCATGTTTTGACAGTTTAGGCATTGAAGGCACAGATCTATCCGAAGTTCAGCCACAATTGAAAATTGTGAAAATATTTTAAACGGCTATTAAATTTATTTATTTTATTTATTTATTTAAAACTTTATTGCACAAAAGACAAACTTAATGTACAAAAGGCGAACTTAATGCCATGAGGCATTCTCTACCAGTCAACCTTAGGGCAAAGCAGAAAAGATTGTAGGCGGCGCGTTTAAAACTAAAAGAAATTGTTATTGAAAGAATTAGAGTCCTAATACACATAAATTAATTATAAACTACTTAAATACATATAAACTAATTAAATTAATCAAATTAAATATTTATAACATGAATAAAAATACTAAATTAAGCTTTTTTTTCACAATATAGGCATTTGTCCTTCAGTACACCATCCAGAATAAGATCTTTTTCGAGCAAGTGTGATGGAAAGGTAGTTGTGCGGGTGTTCCTTTAAGTAGTTGGTAGCTTATTATTTTGGGGCCAAGAGTAGTTTAAACATTACTTAAATAGGCTATTATTACATAATAATATTCCCTACTTTACTCGGAATGGGGGTCTCTCTAAAGGGGCCCACTGAATACCAGTTCGCCGGACGATATCGGCCTGTCAGTTATTCGCGATTTTCAGCTTTTGAAAATAACTGACAGACCAATATCGTCCGGCGAACTGGGAATCAGTGGGTCCCTTAATAGGAGCCCTTACCTTAATACATGAGGAGGTATATTTCTCTAACTTTCGGATTCGGAAAGTTTCCATAAGGTGGTGAAAGCGATCCAATCATTAATTATTACCACAAAGGTCAGTTGTAAGTACCTCCACCTTGAAAATCTCTGCATCGCTCCACATTGCGTCATATCCAATGGCTAAGGTCACCAAGACCCCGCCTATTGCCTTAGCAGGACACTGTTAACTTAACGTTTAAATAATATTTCATCTTTAATGAACGAAACGAAAAGCTAGCTATCTTTATCGCACTAATGGGGA
The DNA here is from genome assembly GCF_033807575.1 of Cydia pomonella. Classification (NCBI taxonomy): domain Eukaryota; kingdom Metazoa; phylum Arthropoda; class Insecta; order Lepidoptera; family Tortricidae; genus Cydia; species Cydia pomonella. The sequence goes on along the minus strand of NC_084703.1, from coordinate 11,456,719 downwards.
AGAGTGATAGAGAGACGATAGCGTTTCGTTCCGTTTTCTGGCTAGGCCCCCAATACCTATCCTAAAATGTGCTGTTCATACAAACGTTTATCTTTTATACGGACAGATTACTTAAAGATCGTATAATGTTTATTTTGTGGGTTTTAGTACTTACCTATTAAAGATTTATTTTTAGTGTTAAATTAAATTCAATTGAAAATCTGAATTACTGGTTATGCTAGCATAACATATAGGTATAACATAGATAGAGGTAGATCTTAAAACAAATTTAAAAGTACTAACATACGTGGCAAAATATGGGCATTTTTGGGCTTTTTAAATTCCACTTTTTTATATGACCAATCGCCTGCCGGGTGAAAACTCATATATTGGTTAACGGCTATGTATGATGAACCGTCGTCGACATCAGCTGCCGCTCTGTTGGTGGGTTGAGGAATGGCAGCCACCGAAACACGTAAAATAAAATAAAAATTCATCGCCTCCCGTTTGATACTTTGTCAGAAGATAGTTCAGTACCCCTAGTGTAAATAAATTCTATTTCGAAACGTGACGTACGCGTTTGCGTTTAGTCTCATTTTGTATGTGATTTAGAAAGAGCGCGCCAAGCGGGACGTTTTGGAAACTCAAAATCCTATACAAAATGACACTTAACGCAAACGCGTTCGCCACGTTATGATGTCGATAAAACTTACACTAGGGGTACAGATGCTATTGTTAGTTAACAAAATCGTCAGCTGGTTATATTGCGGTGGTAAGAACGTCAGCTAGTCGCATGAACATGTAAAAAATAAGCGCTTTACCTTTTTATGATAGCAATAAGAAATGATGAAACTTTGCATGTAGCATTTCATCAGGTGAAACGCCTGAAACGCCATAAACGGGTTACGCAATTTACACATTACGCATAATTTGCGGACATAAAGTGGTAAGGCGCATATTTTTAACATGTTCATTTTACACCTGACTGTCTCTCCACCGCGATACAAGCGGCAGACGGTTTTTTTTATTTAAAACTGCATCTAAACTATCATCGAAGATAACTGACGAAACATGCTCGTGGCCCGCGGTCTATGGTCTATTTCGTTATTTATAAGTACTTAAAATTGTTGACTACCTGCCAACTATTAGGGAAATCTTAGCAGCTAATGAGCGATCTTCTTAAATACCTATTCGCCAGGTTAACTGTCAAGGAATACGGAATGTTATAAGGCGCCTTCAAGGATGACTCACGCTAGACCGTGCCGGGTCCGGCCCGGAGCTTCCGACGCTTCGTTTTTCCACCACCACATGACCACCGATCAGCCGTCATAGAAAATGACGTGTTGGAAGCCTCGGCTCGGCTCCGGCCCGATCTAGCTGAGTCATCCTTTATAGTTCGTGTCAACCACGATAACGCGCAGATTGGGCAATTGACATTACGAGTCAAGGCGCGCGTCTTCGTGAAATGACACTATCTATATTTATTTATTAACATTTATTTCTTGTGTGAAAAAAATGTCGCTTTGCGCTGGCAATCGGTCAGGTACCAGTTAAGTAACGTAACAGTTCCTTAGTTTGGGTAATGTTTTTTCAAGTTCTTGTTTACTTAAGTACGATGACTAAGATTTCCGTACGTATACGTATGAAACTTGATTAACACGGATATTTCAATCTGTCTTGTCTTGTGAACTAGTGCTCATCTTGTTATTTTATAGATAGGTATTATATAGATATTATCCACTCTTGTGTATCGCATGCATATACAATAGTGACCCGTTTCCGTGGTTCTCGAGTGTAAATATATCGAGAATTAAAGTAAACAGCGTTTTACTATAAAACCCATCATCTCATTAATATATTGAAGTTGTTAAAAAACTAAATAAGAAATATAACATGTCGGACATTTTGAACTTCCCCCCTGATTTTCAGTTTATCGTGCATTTATAAAAAGTTACAACAACAAAACTGCCAATGAACATTCCAAACAAACGGAAAATCGAAAATTCATAGCACAAAATACACGTGGAACGAGAAAAAAGTTTGTGGTAAAAAGTAAAAATAAAAATTATGGTTAAGAATAAGTTAGAGATCTTCGTCAAATTTAATACTGGATTGTTGCTTCAAATTGCAACAACCATGCCATGCTACACCTATGTTACATAAAAAAATGAATTAAGATTAAAACGTAATATGTAAATTTTTTTCATCAACGTAATATGTAAATGGACCATAATAATAGAAAACGACGGTACAGTGATCAACTGGTCCAAATGAGTGTATTAATAAATGACTTAATAAAGTAATGTTTGACTTGTACGTACAGCAATGTTTATGATAAGTAGATATTACGTTGCGTTTGCTTCTCGTCGGCATTTAATGTACCTATCTATGTGGTAGGTTAACCAAGAAGGTAGGTACATTAAAAGCCGATGCCACACGTTGTAATTGTTTAAAGCTTGTTGCGTCAAATAAACAAGGGAAAATAATCATTAGGTGATGATGTAGCATTTTAACATAACGTTATAAAATTCTAATGTATTCAGGCTGTAAAGAATGTTTCATTTTGCATGTCCCAATTATTTGTTGATTTTTCGAAACTAGTTATTCCTATTATATGGATGGGACGTGTTTAGCCACTCCTTTTGTATTGGTCAAGGTAAAGTTTTATTGACCAATCGGTGCGCATTATATCTCGTCAACTATACATGGGATGGGATTGAGGGATAGATAAATTAGCATCTACTGCACAGAAAAAAAATAGTTCTCCAGCCAAGTAAATACTCTTGTGTCAAGACATTTTGTGTTTCCTATATAAGGAAACAATAAAATTCTTGCGTCAAGATATAAAATATTTCAAAGTTTATTATTTAAGCTAAAAAAACCATAAAAAAAGCTAAAAAATTATATTCTCTATTAGAGCTATAAAAAGTTTTTTTTTTAAAAAGCTCATTATTCTAACCAAGAGCGTTTACGTTTTGTTTCAAGTATTGTATTTGTTAAATTGAACCTGTCTTAGTGCAATACTTAAAGAACTTGTGCCAAGAAACTTTGTTTCTTGGGGTTAGATATTCATAATTGAATTGAGAATTATATTTATCCATAAAAACAAGAAAAAGCATTGGTTCAAGAGTACGTTTCTCAATGTGAAATATGATATTATTTATATCTAGAGCTGAAATCTCTTAGCGCCAAGTTTAGTATGTCTTGAATAAAGAATAAATTTTCTTAAACCAACATGTTTTTCGTCATTCGTTGAAATCTTTGTAGTTTTCAATAATCCTCTTCATCTTCTTCTTCCTCGCGGCGCTGTCCCGGCATTTTGCCACGGCTCATGGGAGCCTGGGGTCCGCTTGGAAACTAATCCCAAGAATTGGCGTAGGCACTAGTTTCTGCGAAAGCGACTGTCATCTGACCTTTCAACCCATAGGGTTAAACTAGAGGCCTTATTGAGTTTAGCTCGTTTACCTCACGATGTTTTCCTTCACCGAAAAGCGACAAATGTTCGTACATAAGTTCCGAAATACTCATTGGTACGAGCCGGGGTTTGAACCCGCGACCTCCGGATTGCAAGTAGGGATTGCAATCCGGTCCGGCGGATCCGGTAATCCGGCCGGATCCGGCACTTTTCAGGAGCTACCGGATCCGGTAAAAATCGCCGGATCCGGACCGGACCCGGTAAAATAAAAAAACGCCTAAATACAGCACGCACTGTGCGTTTTAGATGAGGAAAAGGCGACGGATGAGAGGTATGAAGTTGAACAGAGCATAAAACGAATGAAAAAGTTTAAATTTAGTTAAATAAAAATATATTTATTATGTCGATGACTGGGAACAGAAGATGCCTTTCATGTTGGTGGCACGATATGACGATTACATAAATACTATAATAGAAGGAAAAATTAAAGGATGGAGATGCCATGGAATGCATTATACGACGCGCACATACAAGAAATCCTTTACTGTCCATGCCGTTAAGTTATGGAATGAGATTCCGGTGTCCGTGAGGCAATCCCAATCTGTAGCATCACTCAAGGAGAAGCTTAAAAAATTGTGGCTTTCCGATACTTTGGTTACGACTTCCTAGTTCCATTGAGTACTTCTACTTTTTTAATTTCCTTTACTTTTCTGGTTCGAATTCATATTTATTTATATTATATATTGAATATTTATTTATTTTTATTTAAATATATATGTATGCATTATTTTATGGTTATTTTTCTATCTATGTATATTTGTATCAATGTGTATTCAAAACGTGCATTTCATTAATTTCAGTGATTGTACACTTTTGTTTGTGTTTGTCATTCATTCATTCACCGTTACTTCTGTTTAACTCATTTCCTCAAAGGTTAACTGGAAGAGATCCCATCCAGGGATAAGTTCGCCTTTGTTGTATTTAATTTACTCTGTAACTGTGTTTTATTTCTATGTACAATAAAGTATATACATACATACATACATACATACATTATATGCTAAAGAGAAGGTTAATGTGTCATAATGATGTGATATGAGATTAAAAGTAAACAAATTAGCAGGTAATCCTGTCAGGTAGTCGTCGGTACTCAACCGACTAGAGTTGGGGCTGGGCTAATCAATATGTGTTACATGTGTGAATGAATATATGATAACATTGATGATCTTTAATTTACTCCGCTTTTATATATATATATATATATATATATATATACATATATATGATAAAATATTGTTTATTTTCTATTCCAATTTAAAAGAGAATCTTTTGTATTTACAATTTCAACCAATCTTATGCAATTTCCTTCATCTCCTGGTACATGCAACTCTACGTCTAGCCAATTCTTTATTTGATCCATGTAACTTTTCTTAGGGAGTCCTTTTCCGCGATGGATTTCAATCCTGCACTCTATTATTTTTTGCATGAGATCGTCGTGTCGTGTTCCATTCCCTATAATTTGACCAATATAATTTTCTGTAAATTAAGAAAAAGTTATTTTTGTTAAATCATACAGTCAAATTGAATATCATTTTGGCTTATTTTCTTACTATAATGGATATTAACGTTACAAAGAATTCAATCAAAGAATAGTTACGAAAACTTGTCCTTTCAAGGAGTTCCAATTCCCACCCTACATCCCATTACCGGGCTTTGGAAACTAATCAAATTTATAATTGTAAACGAAAATTTGAGCACTTGTAAATGGTTAAATATAATAAACGACCGATTTCATATTTTGTTTTTAAAGTGATATTCACAGTGTCACACTTTTTACTACTAAGTTCAATTTTATTGTTAAGAAGTTATTTATTAACTTCAAATTATAGATTAAGGAATACGTATTACGCAAAAAACTAGAAAAATATGTCATTTAATTAACTTTAATATCCCTATACCAAACCGGATCCGGTCCGGCCGGATCCGGCCGGATTATGGCCAAAATCCGTCCGGATCCGGCCGGATTGAAAATCAATCCGGTTTGCAATCCCTAATTGCAAGTCATACGCTCTTACCGCTAGGCCACCAGCGCTTTTGTCCTCTTCGTCAAATTTATTGATACTATTTTATGTAAATGTCTCAAACCAAAGTTTTGGTGCTCTTTCTTTCAAATAGCTTTGGCTCTTGACTGTATATTGACAACATCAAACCAATAATTAATCGCTCTTGCATAAAAACTTAAGTCTCAAAGCAACATTTTGGTGATTCTTCTTTGAAATAGCTTTGGCTCTTGATTGTAGGTTGAAAACATCAAACCAAGAATTTATCGCTCTTGTCTAAAAACTTTAAAGTCTCAAAGGAAAATTTTGGTGCTTCTTCTTTGAAATAGCTTTGGCTCTTGACTGTAGGTTGAAAACATCAAACCAAGAATTAATGGCTCTTGTATAAAAACTTAAAAGTCTCAAACCAAAGTTTTGGTGCTTCTTTTTTTAAATAGCTTTAGCTCTTGACTGTATATTGAAAACATCAAACCAAGAATTAATCGCTCTTGCCTAAAAACTTAAAAGTCTCAAAGGAAAATTTTGGTGGTTCTTCTTTGGAATTGGGTAATATTTTTGGTTTGAGGAAGAGTTACTCAAGATAAAACCGTTTTTTAAGAGCGTGCTATATCTTTTGCTAAGACTTTTTTTTCTTGCGGCGAATAATTAATATCTTAACTCAAATCACTACCATTCGCTTTAAAAATGTGTAAAGATAAAACTAAATAATTTTTGTTCTTCTTTTAAAAATTATGTTGTTTTTAACCCAAGACATATTTATTGGACTAAGCAATTTATTATTTTTCACGTCAGCAGCTGGAACAAGGGTAATTTGCTGCTTAAAAACAGTGAGCAAAATCGCATTTTGCTCACTGAGTGAGACAAAATGACATTCAAGTGACTTTCATATTCGAATGTCATTTCAACGTTCGGGGCAAGTTCGAAGTATTTGGATTCTATTGTCTTTGTCCCCTTCACGTCATTAGCAAAAAGAAAGAGACAAAAAAAGTGCATAGGTAATTCAACGATACATTGACGGTTTATAATAGACCCCCGAAATAAGTCAGACCGCATCGTTCCAAAACACCCTACGAGTCTTCATTCGTAATAATTAATTAATGAAATAAAAGTTTAAAATTTAATAAAAATACCATATTTTACGTATTTTATTACACAATCAAAACAATATACTTATACAAATCTACGCAATTGTTACGCAGTAAATAATTCTACTTAACGATTTTTAACGATCTCTACTATAGTTGACAAATAGTAGTATCCGCAATTCGGACCGTATCTTACAAAGTTTTTTTAACAAAAAAAAGTTGACGATTGAACTGTCAATTGATGTTCGTTAATTCATTATTTTCGTATCATTTTATTGAAATTTCTTTGGTTTTGTTGCGGTAATTAAAGTTAATTGTTAGAATACCTTCAGAAAACATGAGTGAAATAGTGATGAAGACGGATTACATTTTTTCAGGTTGTATTTTTTGATGGCTGACTGATGTGAAAATTTTTGTGTACTACACGAGATCAAAGTTATTTACATCTCGTGCGCTTTTGAGTCCCTTACTGCGCTCAAGATTCTAAATTAGATTCACTCGCTACGCTCGTGAATCTATTATAGAATCTTTCGCTTGCACGGGACTCAAAACAAGCACTCGAAGAAATATCAAACTTTGCTCTCTTGTTGTACAAATAACTATTATCCAAGCAACCGTGCGCAAGAGAGTTTTACGTTTTGAATTAAGATATCTTTTTTATCTGTGTGAGTTGCAACAAATTTGATAAGTAGGTATGTATTAGATACCTAGATCAAATGCCGCAGAGTAACAAAATATGCACGTGACATCAGGGTTTGGGTTATTGCGAGGCTTATGAATGCCATAAGTTGGCATAAAATATAAACCGGGAGCGGCTGGTCCCCGACCCGGTCTAGAGAACTCATCCGATACGAGAGAACTTGTCTTATACATATATACCTACAGATATTTTACAAGTCGGTACGGTAAGAGTAATGCGACACAGAGGCATAATGAATATTTGCACCGGAACCGGATACCTAAATAAAATAATTCCCATAATTGTGGTCAGGCAAGACTTGTGTATCATTTCACCATATAATTAATTGTTTTTCATTATGGTGACGCCACTGCAGAGTAGCACACCATTTCTTCGCTTATGCATGTAATAAAACTCCCTTGAGTAGTTTATAGGGTTCCGTACTCGAAAGGTGACAAACGAAATCAATAGGACAATTGGGTTCTATCTCAAAAACAGTATACCTATTTAGGCAATGTGTTTTTCTTATGCCGCTATACGTAACATCAAATAATAAATATAAACACAAAATCAAATTAGCTAGGTATATTATAAGGACCTTCGACAAAACAATTAAATAACATACAGACAGACAGTTAATAACTTAGAGTGTCTGTGTAATACTGTTGCAGACAAAACTTTAAAAATCAAGCGGCCAAAAGAATGTCGGGCCATGCTCAGTTTAGGGTTTCGTATTCATTCTGTCAAGATAGGTCAAACGGGGGCTATCATGTACATTACAAGCATAAGGGAGTACCGTTGCAGCGTTTTGTACGTCTTTTTACTAAGAGTTTTTGCAATAACTCAAAAACGACTAAACCAATCATGTTCGCTATAGTTTTCATTGAAAGTATTCATTAAGCTTTTGTTTCACGATTTTTTTCATATTTTTGGACCCATTGGTTATGATTATTTCCGAAAGTATTAACATTATCAAAAAATGTTTTTGGAAACCCTTATTCGTTTTGAAAGATCTATCCAACGATACCCCACACTATTGGGTCAAAGCACAAAAAACGGCGTACACCTCTCAACACCTCTGAGCGGCTCTCACCGGTGTTGCTCCTGGTCGTCTTCACGGCGGCAGTTTCAGGGGCCCATCTAGTAGGTGGTAAGGCACTGCCTGTTTCGATAACTAATGAAAACATTGTTATGGCAGGTGCTGGTACGTCTTTGCAATAATCCAGTCTTGTTGTCCACCCAAACTTCAATCCATAGACCGTTATATAATGAAATGAAATGATGGTATTTACCCGAGTGGTCCTGGAGGAGCTCTGTCACCTGAAATGTGGGTGGGTGTAACAGAATCCTCTGCCTCTGGCTTGCCTTAGCTGGATGTCCAGAGTGGAGTCGCGAGAGCCGAGTTCTCGAGAGTAAATGTGAAAACTTAAATCGGGAGTTGCCTATATGTTTGAAGTCTAGTGACTCCTTTCTGCCCTCAGCCCATGGGGGCCCATCTAGTGGGGGCGACTTACCGTCTGCCGGAAATAAATATGCATACCCATTTTATTAATTCGGCGTCCGGTTTGATTATAGTCTGGCCAAGTATAGGCTTTTGTATAAATTAGCTATGTTATATATAAACCTGTACAGCCGACTTTAGCTGCTGCAAGTCATTGACCCATCGACAGAAATCCAAATTTAGTGTTGTATTAAATGAATACCTAATGTAATATTTTAATTCCGTGAACGAATTATTCTGATGCCTCAACACCACAAGAATTAATTGGAATTCACCACATAATAAATTATGATAGCAATATTTTCTCATGCAACGATTGACCCCATTCGACCTTGGTACCTTATTTTGACCGATGTGGTCAAACTTTCCTACAAAAATAGGGGCCAATAATGGTGCCATCAAGAGTCTGATTTGTTAGACCTGTACCCCAAAAGCATAAAATTGTTGTAGTAATTCACCGAATCGCATTTCACCTTGAATGAAAAAGATATCACTGGATTTTTTTACTTGACGCACTTTTTCCCGTAGCCTTTGACATTAGTATAATTAATTTGTAGTATTTAATTTTTCGTGTAGTATGTTACCGAAGAGGCATTTCGCCGCGATCGACGTTTGTTTGGGACTCTATTTAACTTGATACGTTAATTTGATGCTTGCACTAAAATTAAGTGTTTTTTTTTAAACACGTTTTGTACTTGTAGGATTAAGCCTCAAGTGCTATCAAACTCATTAAAATTTTATGTAGGTATGTGACGTTGACGTTGCGTTGAATCACGTCGCCAATACAATATCGAGGTGAAATGCGACTAAAGTAATAAACGATTGAGTCACAACGCGATGTTTAAATGTACGGTCGAGGTGAAATGCGACTAAAACTTATAGCCACTAGAAAAAAAATACTATTGAGACACAATGCGAAAATTAAATATGAGATCGAGGTGAAATGCGATTCGGTGAATTACTACAACAATTTTATGCTTTTGGGGTACAGGTCTAACAAATCAAGAGTCTATCATTGAGTCTGGTAAATGTAGTAGGTAATACCTGTTTTGGTGAGCGGAAATTTAGATAAAGCTGATAAGTCCATACAGTGATTGTGGGACGCACCGCTCTGCCGCTAGGTTCAAAACTGGCTCCTCAATTCAGCTTCGTGCATCATTGTACTGGAACTGGATCCACCGGCGTTGACGCCGCAACCTCCGACCTGTATGCACACTATCCTCCAACGTTCGCTTTCTTGCATAAACTCCAGCTTGACCTCCAAAGAGACTATCATAGTATTAATTACTCGCACATAACCATATCTCGTTCTATTTTGAATCAAAGGCCGGTTGACAGCTGACTAACTTTATTCATTATACTCGTCTAAATATACAGTGTGTGTCTTTCATAACGACATTGGTTTTAAGTAACGATAGTTTAAAGTGCTGTTAACAGTTTTATCAAAAGAATATAACGATTGCCTTTAATAGTTAAGCGTAATTAATTAAAAAAAAAATCTCGAGCAGCAATGTAATGCAAACATTTATTTGACGTTTCAGAGAGGAAGAGCTAGTTTCGTTTCCATTTAAATTCGATTAAAACATTAAAGTAACTCGGAACTGTTGCCGACGTTAACTTATTTACTGAATTATTCACTACTAGAAAACACTGCAATTTAAAACATACGCGATTTTGACCACACTAGCACAACAAATTTACATCAACAAATCTTCAGCCACCACATTTATGAATCGCATTATTCACCGAGCTAGAGTAATACTAAAAATCACTGCACATACATTTATTATCACTTCTTAGAAATCACATTACCTACTTCAAACATGCTTATTAAATTTATTAGGAATGTCTGTGTTGATCAACAAACTCGATGTTATCTTGACATTTCAACCCAATCAATGTGAAGTTATCAATCGGTACTTAAACGAAACAATCATCTGATTCCGCCTTCTTAGTTAACACAAAGTTACCTACTTACACCAATCTTTTGACTGCACTGGCTGGTATGACAGGATGCAGGTAGGTTGACGTAAAATATTTAGGTGACTTTTTCATGAAATTGTCATCAAAGAGCATATAATCACTACGTTCTAATTGTCATGTCATAATTTTCTTGCCAAAATGCCACGACCATCGCCTTATACCTCGCAAGAATTAGCGGATATGATTATAAAGTATGGCGAAGCTATGCAAGATGCTAGACTAGCGTTAACATTATATCGGGAGCAATTTCCAAATCGTCGAATTCCGCAAAACCCCAGAGTCATAGTCGGTGCATTGCAGCGTGTCCGGGAAGACATGCCTATTACTGGGAGAATCCAACCGTTGGCAAATGGACCCCGTCTTCATGTTCGTAATGAAGAAATTATACTGGAACATTTTGCTGAAAATCCAGAATGCAGTACAAGAAATGCCGGGCGACATTTCCAAATGAAGCACAAAACAGTTCACAGGATTCTCAAAAAAAACTTGCAGCATCTTTACAAATTTTTAAAGGCACACGCAATATTGCCTAGGGATTTGCTGCCACGTTTAACATTTAGTCGCTGGCTATTGAACAAACACAATACCGACCACCAATTTACCTCAAGAGTAATATGGACTGATGAGAGTACTTTTACTCGGAACGGCGTGTGGAATCAGAGAAATACACACTATTGGGCAAGAGTAAATCCTCGTGTGCTAAGAGAGACCGGTCATCAATACCGATGGGCTGTAAACGTCTGGGCAGCCATTCATGGTGACCGTATAATAGGTCCAGTATTTATCGACGGAAATCTCAATGGCGAAAAATTCCTGGAATTGCTTAGTGGTCCATTGACTAATTATTTCAATTCGTTGCCAGAAGAAGCACGGGAGCTGACTTGGTTGCAAATGGACGGAGCTCCGGCACATTCATCAGTTCGCGTGCGTAATCATTTGAACTTAATGTTTGGAAACCACTGGCTCGGTAGATTTGGGCCTCGACGTTGGCCGGCCCGTTCACCGGACCTCACGATGTTAGATTTTTTTTTATGGGGGGCCATAAAAAACGAAGTGTATTCGAAACCACAAATATCTGTTGAAGATCTTCGAAACAGAATAACTGACGCGTTTCAAAAACTTCAGCATAACACTAATTTTGAAAGCGTACATCAGTCTCTCATACGCCGATGCAACACTTGCATCGAAATGCAAGGACGTCACATCGAACATCGTTATCTTCGACGAGTGAATCGCAGAGATTGATTTTATTTTTTGAATAAATAAAAACTTTTTAATCTTTTTTTTATTTTTAATCGAACTTTGACCAAGAAACACTTGCGTAGTTTCTCCTCAAGCAACTTTTGTGAGTGAGAAAGAGAGGAGAAACTTCGCAAAGTGTTTCGCGATAGCAGGGCGGTTAAGTCCTTTTCTTACGAACAAGGTCACTTGTCATGATCTTTGACGGTCTTGTCAATCAAAAGTGTCACCGACATGTACGATGTAGGTAATTGTAATAGGTGTCAGGATGTCACTAAGAGCGAAATTTCAATGAAATCACATGACAATTGTTAAGTTTAATTTATTACTGATACATTGCGTGCCCAATTAATTTGTATGAAATTTTTTATTTTTTATTTTTTAACTAAAAATGCTAATTTCAGTTCATTAGGTCTTATACTTTCAGCCCTTGAAATTAGTGTCGTCATGAAAGACACACACTGTATAAAAGAAGAAACTGACTGACTGACTGACATATCAACGCACAACCTAAACCGCTGGTTCTAGAGATTCCAAATTGTGCCAAATTAGATAGGTTCTGTAGAAGGTCTAGGGGTGCATTAAGGAAGGATTTTTCAAAATTCACCCCCAAATGGGGTGAAATGGGGGTCCATAGTTTGTATGGGGAAACAAAATTAGTTATACTATTTTATTCGAAACTTTACAAGAGTAATCCTAACGATAAATGAGTAAACACGTGTTTCAGGTTTTTTGAAATTCAACCCCTAAAAGGGGGAAATATGGTGACGAAGTCTAAAAACCAACATGGGTTTTCTGTGGTTTATCGGGTCGCTGATTACGAAAATAACAACGATTTTAAAATCTAGCGAGGTGGACGTGAAATACAAATCCCCTGTTGGGATGCGATGGGGTTGAAATTACTAAATATAAATATGGGTGTCGTTTTTATGATTTTTTGGGACGTTATTTACGAAAACGGCATTGAATGATTTAAAATTTTTATATTGTGGACATGAAAAATGTTGAAAGTATTTTTGCTATAAAAGAAGAAACTGACTGACTGACTGATTGACTGACATATTAACGCACAGCCTAAACCGCTGGTTTTAGAGATTCCAAATTCGGCACCTATGTTCTTTACAAATTCTAGGGTGCACTAAGAAAGGATTTTTCCAAATACACCCCTAAGGGGGTGAAATGGGGGTCCAAAGTTTGTATGGGGAAACAAGATCAGTTAGACTATTTTATTCGAAACTTTACAAGAGTATTCCTAACGATAAATGAGTAAACACGTGTTTCAGGTTTTTTCAGAATTCAACTTCAAAAGAGGGAAATGTGGTGAATAAATCTAAAAATCAACATGGGTATTATTTCTATTTTTTTTACATGGGTTATCGGGTCACTGATTACGAAAATAACAACGAATGTAAAATCTAACGAAGTCGAAAAACGCGCGACATGTGTCACTCTCACTCCGGCGCAGACTGCGGGCCGGTCCGCCAACACAAGCTCCTGATGACACTACTCGGTACGGAGTGAAACATGTCGAGCGTTTTTCGACTTAAAATATGTGAGTGACCCGTTTGTTTTAAATATATTTAATATGTCTGTTAAAATACCATTTTAACAGACATATTAACAACACAAGTTTAAAATAAAATTTGGACCCCATACTAATTTTCATCCCGTTTTTAACGCCCTTGGGGGTTACATTTTTCAAAATTATTTCTTATTGTGCTCGACTTTCTAGCTTCTGTAGTTTCGGCTCTGCGTTGATGATTTATGAGTCAGAGTCACTCAGTCAGTTAGTCAATACACACAAATTATATAGATAATTATCTTAGGCTGGCCGCTTAAGTATCTAGAATTACACATGTATGGATACCCTAGCGCCGTCCCACTTAGCAGCCACGTCACTGAAGGCTGGCGGGGCGGCGTCAGCGGCTGATCCCCTAGCGCCGCAATAAGGTATGCTACGCGTAGGCTTTCCAACAACCACATATTTGTGGCGTTTGCAGTAGAGGCGTTTTTAAATTGCACATTTTGTGGAGTAAAAAAAAAAGACTACGTGAGATTTCGGGTGACCCTAGGGTTGGGTCATTCCTAGGTATAGGCATCATTCCAGCGGGGAATGCAGCCAGCCTCATGGGCACGCTTGCTCAGGGCACAGACCTAGGGAACTTTTCATAGGTTAGTATTTATTTTTTATAAATTTAACTTAGTGTATATAACATTTTATTGTATATGTTTGTTAAGACTAATTGTAAAATTAATTTATATATTCATTAAATAAAATTACACTTTCAATTGCCATGAAATTATAATATTATTGGACAATATAATTACTTTAGTGCGAAATATCTCACGTAAAACTCATATAAGCTCATAATTTACGGTCAATTATTTTACTTATAAAGTTTATTGCACAAAATATAAACAGTGCAACAACAATGTACAAATGGCAGACTCGATGCCAAAAAAAATAGGGCCAAACAGAGATTCATACAATTGGTGCAGAGAGAAAAATATATATTTAATGAATTAAAAAGAAAAGAAAATTACTTATAATATAATTATAAACTACATATAGCTGCTGCATGCATGTTGAGCTGAATGTTTCTGATTACAATAAAAATATATAATCTACTACATATAAAGTACATATTAATAATATTGATTGATATTATTCGAATTCCTTTTTTAGCAAATGCTTGTCATATCCGCTTAAAGTAACAAGCAACACAAAATTACTGAAATAAATTTACTTAAAGTATTTTTTTATACTACGTCGTTGGCAAAGAACCATACGACCCGCCTGATGGTAAGCAGTCTCCATAGCCTATGTACGCCTGCAACTCCAGAAGAGTTACACGCGCGTTGCCGACCCTAACAATTAGTAACACAATTGATCAACCATTGATGCTTTGCTTTATTTGTGTTTTTTTTTAATATATATATTATATTGATTGATAATGCTTTTTTAAGCTCTTGATATGATTCCTACTAAGTCGAGACTAACGCGTGAAAAACTGGTAAATGATATGAAATGTAACTTTTTTAATGAAGATTCAGGATTCTTTGCTTCCCCCGGTCGGAGGAAATGTACAGACCTGCATAGGAACTTGTTTGTAGGGGGGGGGGGGGGCAGTTATCTCTACAGCTTACTGTAGGTACATATATGCCACCAAGATATGAGATTTTAGGTGCTTATACTTTCAGGCAGTTATAATTTCTTATGCAATAGTATTTAAGCGCTAGCGCCAAGGTGAACTGCCGAAGGCTGACAAAACCACGACAGTAATTACACCTGTTGACCCCATATTTACACAAAATCATCTGAGCACTACGTGACGACCGCGGTTTATTCTTTGGTAGTGAAGTTCAAGGTTACAAATTTCTGCTCAAGAATTTTGCCGCAGTCTGTTGTTTAATATACTTAAACTACACTACTGTTTTGTACTTGTAGAGTACTGTTGTGGGTACCCTATTATGGTGAGGAGGTAAACAAAGATTCACTTAATTACATCTATTTATTCAGACTCCAAATTGGTATCAGAAGGTTACATTAATAGAAAGCACGAACGTTTAGAGAAAAGGCGCAAGACCAGGCGGCGTCGCGGTATCGCGTATGTATTAAGAATGTGCGCACTTGTCGAGCTGCGCTAAGCGACTGCTCGTACTAAATGTTCATTTAAACTGTTTATCAAAACTGCTGACTCTAACGTGCGTCGACGCCTTGCCGCTACATCATTCCCCCCCTTTTTGAAAAAAAAAGGAAAAGAATAATCAAAGTACAACAATACAAGAAACAAGAAAAAAAAAAAATCAAAGCTAACAAAACAATCTTACTCGCTATGAGTGTGACACATACCTCATGCTTATATGCAAAAAAATGCTTACATTGTATTCTAGCGCTACGAATGTAAACAAGAGCTGTGAAATAAGACTTATACCTATTACATTACACGTTTGAATAATAACATTGTTGTTTCATTTATAATGAACGTGGTGGTCCATAGTTCTGAGAACTTAACAGCGATTACAATTACACCTTTGAGCACTTCATAACAACACTTATTGATACACTTGTTGCGGGGGACTGGCAACAGTATGAACTTTAATAGCTGTGGGTGGTAAATTTCCGATTGTTTTCTGCACCCACGATCTAGCACATTGTTTGCATTTCATTCTCACAAAATAACATATTGCCAACAACAAAATTATTCCCAATGCGATTAGTCCAATTCCCACATAATTTAGTTTTGACTCCACTTGATTAGACAAGTTTTCCACTTTGCTAATGCTATGGCATTGTGCGAGTTGTTTTCCTCCTTTCCTTGACTTAAACCCATTTTTTACAATTTCAAAACAACTTTACTGACAGGAAATTACTCTTTAACGTGGAACAACGTGCTGAACTGACTGTATATTGAATATAATTGCAGCTAATCTAATACATCTTACTTAAATATGGATCGACAATAACAAATCATTACATTTTTTCTTACATTGTCACGTACCGCTTCGATACGTTTTTTTTAAAAAAATCAAACAATGTCACAAAACATTTATGACTACAGTATAAAAACTCTTACCTAAGTTGCGGGTCTCGTTTTTCAGAGCCCGACTTGAAACTGATAAACCGGTACTTATAATTACTATTTGAAATGTAGCCATCCACCCAGTGCAATGGCTACCACACTACTTTCGGGAAATAGAAAATCTACCCCCGGGGTCCAGGCTCCATCCAGGAAATGCTAAATTAAAAACAAAGTAGCTGGACCCGAATTTCACAATTTCCAGGAAAATCTCAAAAATTTACAATGTGCCATCCCTAGGCAACGTCTCCGTACAAACAACCTAACCCTGCAAAATACCTAAGCGGAAACGAGTCTCAGTACTGTCTATATTTCAACTGTGCAACCTACGTGCTACAATTTTTATTCATCAAGCATAAATCTAACTGGCCTATTTACCGTGCGTCCGCTCCTCGTGGTACGAATTAAAGGTGTTGGCGTTTTACTCACTAATGGCTTTGTAGGCTCACTTGTGGTAGTTGTGGTTAACCCGTCATTACCTACGCTTCTGTTACTACCAGAATTATTATTGCTTTCAGGTTGCTCTTTTAATAAAAATGCTGGCTTTAGCCTATCAATCGATATTTCTGCCTGTCTATTGGGTAACTGAATTTTAAAAGTTTTAGGTCTCCTATTTAAAACTAAATATGGTCCATCGTAATTGGGAGTAAGCGGTTTTTTTACCATATCGTTCCTTATAAAAACGTGAGAACATGATTCTAATTCTTTGTGGACAAATATTTTACGCGAATCGCTATTCGCTCGTGACACGGGACGTAGGCTATCGACGATCGACCTAAGTTTCTCTACATATGAAAAAGGGTCATTGCAATTTATTTTGGAATGTGTGTAAAAATCACCTGGCAATCTCAAAACATGACCGTAAAGCATTTCTGCTGCACTTACTTCGTTATCTGACCTGGATGCTGCTCGAAGTCCCAGCAAGACCGTAGGTAGCTCATCAGCCCAGGACGCGTTGTCTGCTAATCTGGCTTTTAAGCTACTTTTAACTGTCCTATGCCAACGTTCCAAAATCCCGTTGCTAATTGGGTGATATGGGGTTGTACGTACCTTGTGTACCCCTAAAAATTTCATTAAGCTCTTAAACAAATCACTCTCAAACTGTCTGCCTTGATCAGATGTAATCAAACTTGGGCAACCGAATCTGCAGATCCAATTTTCATAAACCACTCTCGCTACTGTCTCAGCTGTCATGTCAACTATTGGAATGGCCTCTGGCCACCTGGTACGTCGATCTATCATTGAAACTATATATTTGAAATTTTGAGCTGTCGTGGGCAAGGGCCCCACGATGTCCACATGTAAATGTCTAAACCTCTCCGCGTCTTCAAATTGTCCTAATTTAGAAACTGTATGCCTACTTACCTTTGCCCTCTGACACTGCACGCATGCCTTTGCCCATGTGCCTACATCTTTATTCATGCCTGGCCAAAAATACCTCTGGGCTACCATCTTGCGTGTGGTCCTAATGCCTGGATGACTAATGTGATGAATGGCCTCGAACGCTATCTTCCTGAATTTCTCTGGTAAATACGGTCGAGCATTATCACCTGATATTTCGCAATAAACCTTACCTTTTGAGTTGGGCATACCTAACAACTTATATTTCGTTTTGTCCGCCGTAAACAATTCTGCAAACTGCCTATCGATTTCCTGTGCTTGCGCAACTTCCTCGAAATCGATGACTACAGGGCAAGCTATTGTTTCTACACGTGAAAGCGCGTCAGCAACTATATTCTGCGAACCGCTAATGTGTTCTATCTCGCTCGTAAATTCGCTGATGTACATTAGCTGTCTCGCTCGTCGTGGCGTCTCTTTTGCTGACCCTACCTTTGTTAGCGCTACCGTGAGAGGCTTATGGTCCGTGTACACTATTAATCTCCTGCCCTCTATCATATTCCTAAAATACGCTATAGACATGTATATTGCAGTCAACTCTCTGTCATATGTACTATACTTTTTTTGTGCATCTGAAAACGCTTTCGAAAAATAACCTAGCGGTCTCCAGCTATTGTCTACTCTTTGTTGTAACACGCTACCCGCTGAGGTTCCCGATGCATCTGTCATAAGCGCTAGCGGAACGTCTGGGACCGGAAACGACAATGTAATGGCGTTTTTTAAGCTCTCTTTACATTGCTCAAACGCGGTCACTGCTGCAGCGTCCCACTCGATTTTGGACTGATCCTTTTTTTTTGAATTATGTAAATACTTATTTAAGTGACTCTGCACATCCGCCGCTTTGCCTAAATGTGCCCTATAAAAGTTAACCATTCCTAAAAAACGTCTAAGTTGCTCGACGGTCTCTGGTCTCGGATAGTCTACAATTGCCTTAACTTTATCGTTGCGCGGTCGCAGTCCGTCTGCCGACACTGTATAACCTAAAAAATCTACCTGTGACAGTCCAAATTGGCACTTGCCTAAATTAATTGTCAAACCTACTCTGTCAAAACTCTCAAGTACCTTACCTAAATGCTCTCTGTGCACGTTCTCGTTCTCTGATGCTATTATTACGTCATCTATGTAGCAAAATAGGGATGAACTCGCACCTTGCTCGTCAGTGATGGTTTCTATGTCTTGCAGCTGTGCATTCATGAAGCGCTGGAACGTCTGTGCTGCGTTTCTGAGCCCAAAACAGAGTCTTGTAAACTCAAATAAGCCGAAAGGTGTGATCACTGCGCTTTTCTCGATATCTTCTGGCGCGATTTCAATGGCATGGTAAGCGCGGTTGATATCTAGAGTTGTGAATATTGACTTACCCGATAATCCGTACGTGAAGTCCTGTAGTCTAGGAATTGGGTATCTGTCCGGCTTGGTGACAGCGTTCAGCCTCCTGTAGTCGCCGCACGGTCTGATCTGCCCGTCCTTCTTCGGCACTACGTGTAGTGGGCTTGCCCAGGGACTCTTGCTCGGTCTGCAAATACCTAAAGCTTGCATGTTACGAAATTCCTGCTTCGCCTGTTCGTACCTATCTCGCGGTAACGGCCTAGCGCGCGCATAAACCGGAGGTCCCGAAGTCTCTATATAGTGCTTTACACTATGTTTAGCAGGCTCCTTAAATGACACAGGCTTTGTTACGTCCGCGTAACGCATTAGGATGTCACGGTATGGGTTATCATCCCGAATGCATTTTATGGACGCTAACTCGCAACGTACAATGGACCCGATACACTTCAAATTCGTCACTTTATCAACTAATATTTTACAGTCTAAATCTACCATTAACTTATGAGTCCTTAAAAAATCAGCACCCAGTATTGGTCGAGTCACGTCGCACATTATAAAGTTCCACCGAAAAGCTCTGCGCAACCCTAAATTGAGCTCTAACGACACGATTCCGTAAGTCCTTATCTCCGTGTTATTCGCTGCATACAGTTTGTAACTATTACTATCACACTCGCGACGAACCGTAGCACTGAACCTACTGACCGGCACTATAGATACGTCTGCTCCAGTATCCACTAAGAAACTCATACCACTGTTAAAGTCTACTACACACAAGCGGTGGCTTTCCGTTCTCGGCTCCACGCACCCCCCAGCCGCTCCAGGGTGCACCGCGTCTAGTTTCCCTGCGGTGGCTGCCAAGCGTACGCTGCCGGCGGCGCCCCGCCTGCCGACTGCTGTGGCCTCCCCCAGGCACACGGCTGGATACATCCTCGTGCATTTTCTCTGAATTTATAGTGGTACCTGCATAACCAGTCGGGTTTCCTGTTTGGTCCGCGCGACCTCGACCGCGAACGATTCCTCTTCAGCCGGAAATCTCTTCCTCTTGGTCTTGACCTGAGCTCACTTACTTCGCCTCTGAGCTGCTTGATTTCCAAGGCCATGTTCCTGAACTCGCAGATCAAGTCGCTGGACACGGCGCTCAACGATGCAGTAGCCTGGGCCGCCGGGGCTGCTACCGTCGCAACCACCCCTGAGCCCATGGACTCCACAATCTTGTCCGCCATAGATACCAAATCTTCTGGTTTTGTCTCTTCCCCGACCGCCGTCAGGATCGCCCTTGTCGCCGTCGGTAGCCGCTGTAGCCACAACCTTTTCACTGTATCGTCCGACACATCAGCATTCCTGGCCGCCTCGGCCATTCGCCTGTAGAGTTGTGAAGGCTTCTGCTCCCCGAGCTCCATTTCCTTGACCAGCCTATTAAACTGCCGATCCGCGCTCTCTTGGAATGCTGAAATTAATCTGGCCTTGAGGGATTCATAGCTCCTCGCCGTGGCATTATCCAGCAAATCGCCCACGGTGCTCAGTTCCTCTTTACCTAACTTGCTGATCACCAGATCGAATTTCGCCTCTTGGCCCAATTTCTGTGGCGCCAGTATTGCCTCAAACTGACTAAACCAAAGCTTGGGCATGTCTTTCCAGAATGGAGCTATCCTCGACGATACCGTAATGGCCGCTAAATCGCTCTCCATAGCTGCTACTTGTCTCGGTTCCGTAGGTCTGGTGCTTGGTGATCCCGCTGATCCGGTGAGCTGGGGTCCCGCTAACTTAGCGGATTGTTGTTCCGTAGTCCCGGTGGCTCCCTGTCCCGCGCCGGGCTGCTGCACTGGTACTCCGAGCAGGGTATTACCGTACATTTGAACTACAACCCCCCCGGTATAGTCCACGTTCACAAACAACACGCACTTAATGTCTTTGCGCGGTGTTTCACTGCCCGCCTGGCCTGCCCTATTATTATTTAAGAGTTCAAAACAAAAACGAACGCGGGGTCACCACTTTAGAGTACTGTTGTGGGTACCCTATTATGGTGAGGAGGTAAACAAAGATTCACTTAATTACATCTATTTATTCAGACTCCAAATTGGTATCAGAAGGTTACATTAATAGAAAGCACGAACGTTTAGAGAAAAGGCGCAAGACCAGGCGGCGTCGCGGTATCGCGTATGTATTAAGAATGTGCGCACTTGTCGAGCTGCGCTAAGCGACTGCTCGTACTAAATGTTCATTTAAACTGTTTATCAAAACTGCTGACTCTAACGTGCGTCGACGCCTTGCCGCTACACTTATATAATGAACGTATTCATTGACGATTTGAAGGTTTTATGAAAAATGGCCAAGACTTGTTAGTTTCGTTTTGATAATTAAGGAATACGTTTTTCGAAATTGCACAGTTTTACAAATCCCGAGATTATAAAGAGACTTGTTTGAGACTACTTTATCAATGGTCCTACATAAAAAAGTATAAAACCTACTCTCGTCTAAATGAGGGGCTTAATTTCCCAGTGGTTGGTAAATAACTCCTAATCTAATAATTAGATAAGTATATTATTATATATTTTTTTCAGAAAATGGAGTCCAAGCCTTCAGTCAGAGAATTCTACAAGGGCAGGAGCATCTTGGTGACCGGCGGCTCTGGCTTCATGGGCAAGGTGCTTATTGAGAAGCTGCTGTTCACCATCCCCGACATCGGAAATGTATACGTATTAATCCGGTCGAAAAGGGGCAAATCTATCAAACAGCGCTGGGAGGACATGCAACGGTCCCCGGTAAGTAAACGTTTGCTTCTTGTTTGATTCGTTAGAGTGATTGTAAAATCTCGTCAGAACAAAGTTTCCTAAGAATTATCGATTGTTTGCCTCGTAAGCCCTTAAGTAAGCCCTTAGTATAATTATTGATTCGTTCGAGATAGGTACTTAAATTGCTCGTATAGTATAAGGTAATTGTCCCCAAAGCTCGTGCCTACTTTCGCGCGGGTAAGTTAGATGCCATACACATAAAACACGTGAGATGATAGTCATATGCTAATTTGTCGGTCATGTCGGCTCCAAATGATTCAAATATTGGGTCTTGGCAGACTTGGAATGGGGTGGCTGATTTTGAAATCTAAGGCTCTTACAGTATAGGTAGTAAAAAAACTGTTGATGCTTGCGAAGTTGCTTACTGCCTATGCAATTCTTTTGCTTATAAGTAGATAGTCAAAGCTTAACGAAATTTAAACTATATATTAAAAAAAAAAACAGATTATAAATGTCACGCAACATACTAAATACATTATAAACAGATACATTCGCTAATGCAGAGCCATTTTTATATGTCATAATATTTACCTAATTTATTACAGGTTTTCGAGAGAATAAAAAATGAGAAAAAGAGTGCCCTTAAGAAAATTGTGCCAATCCAAGGAGATGTCCTCTACGAGGACTTAGGTGTCTCCAGCAAGGATTTGGACACCATGGCTGAGGAGGTGTCGGTGGTGTTCCATTTCGCAGCGACCTTAAGGTTGGAGTCGCCGCTGAAGGACAGTGTCGCCATGAACACGGCGGGAACCATGCGTGCCCTGAATGTTGCCAGGAAGTTTAAAAAGCTTGATATGTTTGTGCATTTATCGACTGCTTTTTGCTATCCTGATTACAGAGTATTGGAAGAAAAGGTATGGTTCCAAAATTTGTTACTATCGTCGTCGTTACTAGAAGGAAAAATAATTATTATGAAGATAATTTATAAAGCTAAACTAATATAGATAACGTTAAGATAAGGTAACTAAGTGTGCACTGTGCACACATCAGTTTAGGTACTTATTAGATAGGTCAAATAAGTCATTTAAGTATAACTCACTCTAGAACGTCCGGGCTCTTGCCGAGGCGTCCGAAACTACGTTCCTACGAAGTGTCAGACGCATTGGCCAGGACTCGGACCGTTCTAGCACGCGTCATTCTTAAGAGAGACCTCACACTAGCATCTCCCGAACGTCGGCGCCTAGTTACTCGTAACTCTATGGCTGCTGTTCGATGTAACGTGGGCGCAACTGCGCAGCAACACCATTTTCCACAAACGCTCAAAATACGCTAGTGTGGAGGGTCTGTAATACACGAGTTCAATTTCAGTTCCATTCTCCAACCGCGGACCCCCACGACATTATGCGCCTGTGCGACTTCCTAGATGAAAAACAACTGGCTCTGCTAACGCCATCGCTGTTAAACCATCATCCAAACACATACACCTACACCAAACGACTCGCCGAGAGCTTGGTAATGGATGCGTACCCTGAATTACCTTGCGTTATTGCTAGACCCACGATTGGTAAGTACCTATAACCCTCTTATAAAACTTTACAATTACTTAATTTATGTCTTATCCCTTTTTCACAAATGCATAAGTCAAAATGATAGGTTAAGAGGCTTGTAGCGTTTAACGCCATAAGTCTTTGTGTACAGGGACACAAGCCAGAAGACGGAAATAAAAGTGGTTGGAAAAAATAATAAAAATATATTCATATATTCATATGATTCGATTTCTACGATACGAGTAGTTGAGCACTGTTCACAAAGATTAGGATAGCCATCAGATTAGCTAATATTTTTTTCTGCTAATATTTTTGTTACACCAGGTTTTTACTTTTAATTAGAAATGGGTAAAGTAATTTTGTGTTTATTACAATAATGTGGATACAAATTCAATTATATAACTAAACTATATAACCTAAATCTAAAAATAAATAATACTAAATTAAAATAAAATACTAAAAAATATCGCCCTGCAGCATGATGCCGTAGATGCTGGCAGCATTTCCTCGCTGTATTGCAAGACTAATTAACTAAACATTGGCGTTTCTAGTAACCTACAAATGTAAACTACAAAATGAAAAGGCGATATTAATCTAACTTCAACGTTAGTTAAATACATTATACCCACTTATGCAGTATACTTAACTCTTACAAAAAGTTCCATTGTTGAACAAACCAGAAACTTTCGGATAATGGTATTTTGATAGAGCAACGCAACCAAATAGCATTATTTGTAATCAAAATGTACTCAGCGGTGTACAGTAACTATTGAAGAAAGGTTACAAGTTTTATTCGAAGAGAGAATGTATAGCCTGTGTAGAACACATAAATAGTTTCGCAAATATAATAGTGGGAGTTTTGCTCACTACTGCTGATAAATAAGTGTGTGTACCTACTCTCGTGGCGAAGATGTAATTCATTGGATGTCAATTAGTACATGAGATTTTTAATGTAGGTATAAAGTAAACACGCACTCGGACTGGCACTCCGCCGTCACCATCCCCAGTTCCAGCAACTTCGCGAGCCACACGGTTTGTGTGGCTAACTCAGATTTTATCGGGTCTACTTATAGCCAATTAAGTTTTTACCTTTTCGGGAATTAAGTTTTTACCTTTATTTCTTACGTTTCGACGCAGGTTACACTGGCCGTGGTCGCGGATAAATGATGTCCCAGCAAAATGTCAAAACATCGATTTGTGTAACTACCCAACTAAAAGTCTATGAAAATGTAGACATCACAAATTGAAATCACCCACATATTAATTCTTGTCAATAGACACGCAACACTACATCCGTCCGATTTCTTGGCTTTAACTTCTGGATCATGGTCCCCAAGTTAGCGATAACTTAAAACCATACTCCCTATTAACATTTCTGGAGTGTTTCCTGATTTCAACTGCTTTTCGTTTTCATATGTGTTCAAAACGCAAAAGTTTTAAATATTAAAAATATAATAACTTTAATATTAAGTACCAGGTTTTAACCGCAATATAGTTATCATAATTTCAACTTTTTTTTATGCATGACAAATTTTATGATTAAGATTAAAAACTAAGTTTTTGAATCTTTCATCGCTGGCTGTACTTTTCTTTCCTCAGGCAACTAATCAATCATCGAGACAATTCTAATAACCGTTGTTTTATGCATATTTCAGCTCAATCGGAAATCGGGAAGGGGGTCAAAGTTAGGTTCAAAGACTTGACCCACACTAACATACATTCATACAAATAGAGCAAGTTAAATAAATCCTTGTAATAAAGCTTCAAGACATTAACGTAAATACCAAGTGTGGTTTGGCCATTTAGTTTAGTAAAATAGATCTAAATGATCTAAAAAGTACAGTTTCTGTTCATAAATAATTCTCTTTAGTGTGCCCGTCACTCAAGGATCCCATTCCCGGCTGGGTGGACAGCCTCAACGGACCGGTGGGCGTGATGCTGGGCGCCGGCAAGGGCGTCATCAGAACTATGCTGTGCGACGGCAGCTTGAACGCGCAGGTCATCCCCGTCGATGTTGCCATCAACGGGCTCATCGCTCTCGTAGTGATTGAAGTGACGAACAAAACAAAGTAAGTGTACCTACTTATAATAGGTAGGATTTCAAACCACGAATCCCTGAAGTCCAAATCATTGGACATTATCTCACGCAGTCATAGTAGATTTTATGACTGCTACGAGTACATAATGAAAATCATTAAAATACGAGTGTGAGTTTAAATAAGAAACGAGCTGATAACGAGTTTCATGTAAAAACATCACAGATGTTTTAATGCCTAATTATGTATCTCTCATATATATCTCTATAATGAACATATCTGTTATGAACATGTTACGACCGCCATTGTAGTATTTGATCACACGCTCAATAAAAAGTCATGTCGACTGATACTAAGTAGACAAGGAAATCAAATTTGTTTGTTTTTTCAGATTGATCGAATGCTGGCCGTAATATGCGGTTTTTGAACGCAACCAAATTTATCCGTCGATTAAGTAGCACCTTTATACAACCATTGCTTTGGTTTTGCTTAATAATGATAATTTACCTACTACAAAATTTAAGACTCTTGTTGTCAACTATAGCTTTTTTCAATTTAATCCCATTACCGTCTTTAGTTTGTTAGGGATAAAGCACATTAGACCTTTGTTTAAGTAATTTAGACTTTAGGTATGTTCTACTACTGATGCATTAAATTATTTCAGATCCGAACACATACCCATTTACAACTTGAATGGGGGACATCTAAAACCAACTACGTGGGGAGAAATATTAGATATAGGGAAGAAGTATGCCCGAAAATACCCCTTGGCTTGGCCGTTGTGGTACCCCAATGGGGACATTACCACCAACTACTTTCTACACGAAACAAAACGCATCCTCTTCCATTTGGGCCCGGCATATCTTATTGATTTTCTTCTTTTAATTACTGGGCAGAAACGATTGTAAGTATACCTAACTACATTGTAAAAGTAACAAGTACTTAGGTCACTAGATAAGTTTTGCAATAGACAAATATGAAACAATGAGGTGGCCTATTGCATATATTTTATAAAACTATATTTCCATAGACAATGTTTGGCCGGAAAACATTTACTTTATTTTTAAATTTACTTATTAAAAAATAGATTTTAACTTCGAAAACGTCGGCGTGGGCTAAGGACGATTTACGCATATTTTATTCAACATTTTCATTCCATACAAAGTTAAGATTTTATAAGTAAATAAAATTAAAATAAAGTAAATCTTTTCCAGCCAATCATTGCCTATGGTAATATAGTTTTAAAAAGTATATGTGATAGGCCAATCCTTTGTTTCATATTTGTCTATTGCAAAACTTATCTAGTTACCTACATATGTACCTATGTCTGAGATGCACATGTAAATTGTTTAAGTTGATAGGTACCTTTTGACGTTTCCGCCATGAAAGTCGTCGGGCGACAACATTTCAACATGCTGCTGATCATATAAGCATTAACTTGTCATAAAAAATATTAATAACACATCAAGAACGATTAAAGACATAACAGCTAGTACCTATTAGAAATATGTTTAAGTGACCTTCGCTAAAAATAGATGCAAGTGACGTAGGTATCTGTACCTATAGTTCAAGTACAGATTTACAAACAAAGGACTATCGTGAGCAAAGCGCTTTAATTGTCACTCAGGCTTATTAATCTTAATTTTTGTAGTTTTATGTGACCTGACGCTTAGCGCCACTTGCACCATCCCACTAACCCGCGGTTAACCGGTTAAACCGTTATCCCATTGTCAAATTTTACTGGTAACCATGGTAACTCAATGTTTAACCGTAAAGAAGTCAATTCTGAATTCTGGCGTAGTTGACATTTAATAGTTTGTATGCCAAAATGTAACTAGCGACAGATTATCACGCAGTTATTGTATCATACCTAGTTTAGAATTTATAAGTACCTATTAGATAACCTACATAGTAGTTATATTATAAGGCTATTTTTTCTCTATCTTCTTGTAATAACTATAAATTGTACTTTGTTTACAGCATGATAAGGATACAAGATAGAATTTCCCAAGGGTTGGAAGTGCTGCAATACTTCACCACGCGAGAGTGGTACTTCCCCTGCCCTAATTATGACGCCATTCATACAAAATTGTC
This sequence comes from Cydia pomonella, assembly GCF_033807575.1. Classification (NCBI taxonomy): domain Eukaryota; kingdom Metazoa; phylum Arthropoda; class Insecta; order Lepidoptera; family Tortricidae; genus Cydia; species Cydia pomonella. Next base: position 11,429,065 of record NC_084703.1, on the reverse strand, counting down.
CGACGAAGACAATGAGTTATTCTTAACTTACGTAAATGATTTAGATAGGGATGACTACATGATTAAAGCAGTGGAAGGCGGACGCCAATTCTGCCTGAAAGAGGACTTTACGAAAATCAAGTACAATAGAATGTACCATAACTTGTGAGTAATCGTGTATAACTAGTTAAAATCTAATTTCCTATTAATTTTGCCTTAGATTGTTGGGTATGAAAGTAAACAAAATGCTTAGATAGTTTACAATTTACACAGCGTTTGACATGGTTTTTGTGTAAAATGTTACGCTGGGCTCAGAATGAGGGATTAGTTTCGAAATATTGCTTCCAACTTAGAATCCAAAAAATATAAAAACTTATTACTTGAAACACATTTGTACAGCACAAACGTAATCGATCTAAAATTTGATACTAGTTTGAAAGTAAACAGCTGTCGTACCCGGTCTCCTACACTTAAGTATTCGTGTTTGGCAATCGAATAACATATGATTTTTTTGCAGCTTGTTCGTGTTGGACATGATACTAAAGATAGTGTTCTGGTGTTTCGTCCTGTCATTCTTCGCCGCCTGGTTCGAGCCAGTCCGCTACGTGTTCTCGCTGGGCGAGCCGGTGGTGAAACACTTGCCTTTCCTGGGCCCATTAGTCAAATCGGACTAATCGACGACTAAAGCTCGTTTACAATATTAAAATGGTACGAGTCTTGTTTTGGGGCTAAAAATTTTATGACATTGTCGTAGATGATAAGGTTCGAGAAAAACTGTTAGACACTACAAAACTATTAAAAAATTAAATTTTGCCTGCACATTACTTAATGTATACTCGTAGGAAAATATTTTTTTAATAAGATTCTCGCAAACGACTTGTATGTAATTTTATGTACGTAAAAAGGTAATGGATTATAACGACTCTAGCATTCGATTATGTTTACAAGGAAAATGTTTATCATCAAGGTTAGGACTTAGAACATTGTTAATGTATGCCTACATATTTTTTTAAGTTAGGTACTACAGTCAGCTGCAGAGATAGTTGACCCCCCAGCATAAAACTGTGATAATTGTGATATTCGTAAATATGTAGAGGGTATCAGCTTTGACTATGTCTGCAGCTGACTGTTCTTATGTTTACATACCAAAATTGTCTGAATGAATTCTTTGGTCTCCGTATAAATGTGACCATTTGTTCATTTTAATGTTAGTTTCACTCGATACCTAAGAGTAGCGCCACTTGCACCATCCCACTAACCCGGGGTTAACCGGTTAAACTGTTAACCCAGTGTCAAATTTTACAGCCAGCCTAGCCAAGGTGACAATCGCTATCGCTTCGACAACGAAACGCTTTGTGTCTCTCTATCACTCTTCCATGTTAGTGCTACAGTGACAGTTGCGTTTCGATGGCTACGAAGCTCAAATGATTTTCACGTTGGCTACGCGGCCTGGTAACCATAAGTCCTCCGGTTTAACCGGTTAACTCTGGGTTAGTGGAAGTGCAAGTGGCGCTAATAACATAGATCAGGAGACTAAAACAATGGGACTAAATGTTAATTAAATTAGGTAATGTTGTATGGTTAAGGAGGCAGGACAACTAGTAGATAGGTATTGAAACCATAGTCTAAGTTATAACTGAGATTAACATAATGAACAAATGCTTTTATACAAACATGAGGCGACAAACAGCGAGTATCTAGTTATTCCTTAGAAGTGTTTTCTCTTAGAAAAAGTACTCGTCAGCAGTGCAACAGTCGGCGTCTACGATTTAGTAAATACATATGTGTTGTTTAATGCGATAATCGCAGCCTTGACCACATACGATCACGGAATGTGGGGAAAATGAAAAAACGCACTTACCCTTACCGCTGCGTTTACCGCGTAAAACAATTCATATGTATAGACCCCATTTCATGTACCATGGCGTGATTCCACTTGAAACTGCACAAAGAGAACCATAATGTTGATCTATTGTTTAACAATTGCTTTACCACCTCTGCTCTTTCAAAGCCAGCGTGTGGTCAAATAATAATACAATAGGATCAAGACTGGACGATTACATGTATGGCAAGACGCCGCAAAAAAAGTTTGCCGGGTATCCTAATGGCCGTCTCAAGTGGAATTCCGCAATGGTAAATGAAATGGGGAATACCTACTTTATTTAAAATGGGTGTGCGGCAAGAACATCGCGTTTGACGCTGCGTTTATCCTATGAAACAACCGCGAGCTTTAGAACTGATCATTTAGTTATGTGGCAATAATTTCATGAAATTTTATGCAAATCATGAAAAAGCCAAACCTAACCTAACCATATCATGAAATGATTAATTCTAAAATGGCATTTCATGAAATGATCATAACCTTTGTTCTGGCCAGGACATAATCCCACGATGTTCACATGGGATTTACTCTAACCGTAGCCACGCCTTGCGCAAAAATTGACGATTACTTAGTTGCCAGTCGGTTTCTTGACGCCGGTCTGACACCTGCCTAAATTATCTTGCCTAGTCAGCTCGATAATTACGTCCATCCATATGCATTCAAGTGGTTTAAAATTAGCGCATTATTTTCCAAGGTTATCAGAATTTGAAAGATAAAACGCGTTGTATATGCGAGTGTGGGCTATTTTTCTTTGTAAATAGCAACACCGAATTGGTACCTCGATTTGGTGGCATAAAATCATATATAATTAACGGAAAATTTCATACTCGCACAAATGATAACATGCGAAAGACTTGGGCGGCCATTCTATAAAGAATGATCCAGACTCGTCCACGCCTAAAATCATTTTAATAATGTAATATAAGATATTTATTATTTTATATAAACAATATAACATACTGTTATATGTGCCTACTTTGCTTCCCACTGGGTAATTGTACTTCAACAGTTTTTTTTATTATATAAGTATATGCAGTACTTGCATGAAAAACATCATTAAAATAAAGACCTTATGAAAAGAGAACAAGATAAACAATTGCATGATTTTCCAATGTGATTACAGCAAGTGCTGTTAGCACGACAGAGAAGTGACGGTCTACGCTAAATCGGCATATATATATCAACATACCTAACACACAATAAGAATTGAAAAAAATATTTCATTGTAGAATTTTGGAGTAAATTTTGATGCAAAGTAGACACCTATTACGGTAGCCTCAGTTTAAACGTAAGTGAGTATTAACGTAAGTGGGTACCTATTCCATTCGCTGCACGTTATCTAAACAGCAAAAATATCAGCCCCACCTGTATAAATAAATATGTAGTATAGTCACTTTGCGATTACACATTAGTAAGTATGAATGAAGAAGGCTACATTTTTAGGTTCTGTGTATTTGGTGTAGGTATTAAAGTTAGACACCTATAATCGGCTTATCATTATATATTAATTAACCAGCCATCTTATTAGGCCAGTCGGAACAAGTGCGCCCATGGGACAACTCTGTCGCCGATTACTCGCACGGCGTAAGTTTTGCCGTAACCGCATTTTCCGCGGGGCTGTAAACCATACATCATTCCGGTAACTGTAGATTAGGCGCAATTACCCCATGAGCGCACGTGTCCCTAGTAACCTTGTTTAGGATTAAAACAGCCTTTCACAATTATGCTATGGCGCGGGGTTATGAAGATCTATTAATAAACAATATTACGAAATTTTATATTTTTGTTTCAATTATATTTACATAGGTAGTGTCTTTTGTTATAAGTATTCTTACCCTCTATATTATTAAAAAAGTGTATATTTCGTAACTTCCACATCCTCCAAATAAAACGTCCATTCTATTATTTCTATTTCATGTGAAAATAATCACCTTGTTACTTCTCAGAATTAAGATGTATTTGTACAACAAGAACTTAAAATCACCCCTTTTATACGAGACCGGTCCAGTTAAGTTTTATTTGTGTTTGTATCTATTTGACTCTCGCTAACATGGACAGAATAACCCTTAAACCACAATGAAGGTATATTAACTTTTGTTTAAATTTTTCGTTAACTGAAAAGGAAAGTGATTACAAGATTAGATTATAATAACAAAATGCCCAGAAAACGGTAATATAGCGAATTTATTCATGTACGACACCAGTTAACAGTAAAGAAACATGTACAATTTGAAAACTTCGAACGCTCTATAAATACACAACAACAATAACCAAGTAGACATACTCTCATATCAAATTTGATTTAATATAAACTTACAAACGAAAAGTTATTATAAATTTTAACTTATGAAACGGATAATGCAAATTGCAAGCATACGACATCTATAACTATTACTACTATGACTATTACATATATCGTATGCATATAATGTATAAATGAGTACTAATAGCAGGGTACGCACAAAACGACCGCGACAATGGCAATCATAGACGCGACAACGTATATAAAAAACTAATATTTAACAAGATGCAACTTACAATAGATGTGACAGATACAGAGTTACTGATTTTTGTCTGTCACATATATTATAAAGATTGTCAAACGGAGTTTTAAGTAGTTGTCAAGTTTAGCAGCAAAAACAAATACCGACTAAATTTGTACATTGTTGCCAGCTATTTTAAAAAGTTTCTTCATTGTTGTGTTCTATACCACTCGGAAGTTACTTGAATGCTTAGGGACTTATGGGCTGACGGGCGTTTTGTGAACCAACCTACGTTAGATTTACTGAGTCGCGTTAACGATGTCGACGAACTCGGGCTTCAGGCTGGCTCCGCCGACGAGGAAGCCGTCGATGTCGGCGCAGGACGCCAGCTCCTTGGCGTTGGCGGCCGTCACGGAGCCGCCGTACTGGATGCGCACGGCGCCCGCCACCTCCGCCGACACGTTCGCGGACAGCCAGTTGCGGAGAGACGCGTGTACGTCTTGAGCCTACAAATAGGTGATGTTACAGATTATTTTCATAATGTCTACTTTGGAATAATAATAGTGATTTGTGAATAGGCCCGCGGGGCAATTAAATCGCGAGTTTCTTAAAATCAATCGATTTTACACGCATTTTTTAATGTAAAGAATACCCTTCGTCGTGGAAATAAAAGGTTAAGTATATTAATGAATTTACATATTATACGGGGTGAGTTAATTAGGTTCAATAGGTACAAGATAAGAATAAGCATGGAGTTTTTTTTAACTATTAACAGCAAGACTTTGACCATAGCTGCTGGAGTTTATAGTTTAAGGTTTACAAATGATCAGTTGACAATGTGGGCGATGGTACGTAACTACATTAACCTTAACTTTTTTTCTCTTAGGGACACTAGCGCCATCCAGGGTTAGCCACTAGCTCGGAGTTAACCGTTAACAAAGGATTAAATTGTACTGGTTAGTGGCTAACCCTGGATGGCACAAGTGGCCCTTAAAAGTTTTTATTCTAGAAAACTAAGGAAAAACAGTAACTGGGGTTAGGTTGCACAATCCGCTTATGTTAAATGTTTATAATGAAGTCGTCCTCGGCCTAAAGAGTGACGTACGTATCTTACGTTACGGTAATTCATATTTATGATAATCATGATGATATACGTACGTAAAAAAATTTAGCAATACCTAACAAAGTAACACGTTGAAGATGTCTTAATAAGTACCAAGTAAATAATTAAGTAGATGTAAAAAGGCACGTTATGACACAAAAACAATTTGTTTATCTAAACAGTTTAACATGGTTCAATGATTTAACCAGGGTTCACAGTCAGTCCAATTACGTAATGCCTCGTTTTGATATTTTCTAAAAGTTACAAGTAAGACAATGAGCATGTTTTTGCTATAAGTTGTCGCTTTTGGCATAACTTTTCTAAAGTTGAGCTATTAGGTTCGTAAAGGTTACATTCTGATTGCGAATTGCGATTTACGACTGATTTGTTTGTTTGTTTGTTCATATAATTGCGACTTATTTATTGAAAGGGACATTATTGACGATGGCTACGCCATTATCAAGGATGCGCCTTAAATGAATACAAAGCTGCGGCAAGCAGTGCGGCGTAAGCGCCCTCGACAAAAGATCCAGGTTTCATAGATAATGTCACAATTAATTCAATTTACAATTAATAAGATAAATTTAATCCAAACGTTAATTTATTTTTAGCTTTTTATTTTTTGCACTTGCACCGCATAAGGCAGTTTACTGAAACACTAATCGACTTATAATCATTAATTAAAGCATCTATATTTATACTATACTATTTTCTACTGTTTCATTAGTATTGAACTCTGGGAAAAAAATATCCCAGTAGTTACCACTTAACCGAGTTTCTGGTAACCAGTGGTAAACGGTGGGAAAAAATTCTCAGTAGTTACCACTGGTAACAACTTGGTGGTAACTAGTGGGAATAACCCGAGCATACAAAGTATCAATTATTTGGACGATAATTTACATTTTTTTTAATTTTATTAAATCTTTTCTTTACACAATAAACCTATGGGGTCATCGATTAATTACATCACACGAATTTTTAGGTTTTTGACCCCTCCCCCCTCCTTGTCACACTTGGCATACCCCTCCCCCCTCTAGTGTAACGTCACATTTTTCGCAATTTTTTTTCAACAAAATCGGCGAATCGAATTTGTTGCTATTAATATTTTATCAAACTATTTTGGACAATAGAAATATTAGTAATTATAACACAAAACCGACTAGAAAAGAAAATTAATCGCATAAAACGATTATCGTTCTAAAACTCGTTATTTAACTGTACGGCGAATAATATTTTTTTTAATAATTACTGGTGAAGTTACAGTGACGTCACAAAGTTTGTGACTCCTCCCTCCCCCTTGTCACAACATGTCACATTTTCTTGATGGATGACACCTATGCTATAGTCGTAACTTTTAAGCTGACCGTTTAACAACTGATAGATTATTTTGTAAACAATGACATTGTTATTTAATTTGTAAAGCTACCGCTAATAACAAATAAGAAATACATATTTGTTTTGTTTAAAGTAATAATATGTCTATACATACCCACTATTGTAAGCATAAACGTACGGTTGTTTAGGACCAGTTGATTAATCGCAATCAGCAGTAAACTGTGATCTGTGATATTTCCCATACAATCAAACAAGCTAACGTTTTTTGGATGGCGACATGACGACAGACAGTTTGGTGCAACCAACCCTTAGTGCTGTAAAATGTGTCTGATTAGCTCCCCAATTTGTAACTAGGTATGGTCACACTTTAATTTCAAAATAATGACATCGGTGTTCATATATCTGGTCAATAAGTGCAAAGATTGCATATGCTAATTGTTAATTCCGTACGAAAATGCAGTCAAATTTTGTTATGAAAAAGTTACTTTTCCGACGATTACGACGCTACCTTCTCGAAACTTAAATAATGTATGGAAATTATCAATTTTTACGTTTCGACTAGCGTTTGTCGACAATCGTTTGCCATCTAACAATAAGTTACGCCCGCTATTTACCTGCTGAGGCGAGGCGGTCTTGCCGGTGCCGATGGCCCACACGGGCTCGTAGGCCAGCACCACGCGGTCCCAGTTGCTGCCGATGGCCGGGATCAGCGCCTTCGTCTGCCGGAACACCACCTCCTCGGTCTTGCCTGCCTCCCTCTCTTCCAGGGTCTCGCCAATGCACGCGATGACTTTCAGACCAGACTCCAATGCGTGGGCAACCTAAGAGAAAGATTTATGAGTGTCCTCATCAGTTTTCTTGTTTCTTGTAATATGTAGGTACATACCTGAAATGTCAGAGATTCCGAACCGGACATCGTGTTTGCCATCGATATAATAAATGTCAGCGCTCACTTTTAACCAGGGAAAAACCTTTCAGGACAGTCAGTAAAGTAATTAGCTTAGAATCTCTCCATACAAATATGTATGCAGGTGTGCTAAGCTAATCTTCTATGGTACTTTAATACTTATTGAATATTAGGATAGCGATAACTTGAAAATATAAAGTGGGTCAGTAACGCGCATTGTTAACAAGATTTCAGAAAGTGACGATGATAAGCATCACCATTATACTTCACTCTAAGTTTTTAAACACAATTTTATGAACATCAAATGGAGGTGAGATGCACTTACCTTCTCAGCGACCAACTCGTCCTTTTCGCCAAAGATTGTCCTCCTTTCCGAGTGGCCGAGGATCACCCACTCGCAGCCAACATCTTTGATCATTGCTGGCGATATTTCACCTAAGCAAATAGAAAACACATTCTAATTTAATTCTGGGTAATGAACGTAGTCGTAAATCGTCTTTGGTATTTATTATTATTGACTTGTTTTTTACGCTTATCCTGAATTACTTTCAAACTGTTGTTAATTCAGCTATATCACTTTATAATTATACTACATCTTTACTTTGAGCCCTCAAAGTATTATATACTTATGCCGTCAAACTGTCTTTGTCCATGAGCGTAAATAATCTCACCCACCAAACAAAGTATGGAGTAGCAAAAATCATCATTGATTCACGGTTTTAATGGCTGAATAGACCGATGCGAGACACGGTTTACTGCAGGCCTGAGTGGCATGACACTAGTTTATGGCAATTGGTACTAACAATACATATACATAAAGTCACCTGCTATAATACGTGCACAAGGAAGCGCAAAAAAATATATGACTCGCTGTTACGGCTAAAGAAATAAAATCGTGTTAGATATCTTTTGTGCTTACGTATTATTGAAGGTAACTGTAGCTATCATGAAACCTTTTTCACCTCGATTATAAAACTACATAAATAATATTAAGGTAATTTTTGCGATATTAACTTAAGATCTGATTACTACACAGTTCAATTTTACTCTTGATTCGCTGAGTGAGATTTATAACGCTCGTGGACAAAGACAGCTTGACGGCATATACATAATACTTTTAAAACTCATAAAAACGATTGGTTCCAGATCAGAGAGAGAAATCAGCCAATGTTTTTATTATATTGTAATTTTAAGTAAATTCAATTTATTGTGTTAACGTACATAATGTCCGAAACTACACAAAGTTGAACTATATCACCTAGAAATAAAGCTCAAAATCTTGGTGGCAGATAGATTCGCCTTTGTTTTATAAAGGCTTAATATAGTGATGAAAATGCATACGACCATTATCAATGGCATATACTTTTAGTGTAGGTATCATTTGCCACAATCAACTTCATCTATAAGTGTTTTTAATGAGATAATAATCAGTTATTTCATCATCGTTTTTAGACCAGGCATGGAGATATGTATGAATAAGTAATATATTATTTTTTTTAGTATTGAACGCTACCAAATGTTAGTGGTAACTACTGATATTTTAATGGCTACTACTATATTCCCACCACTTACCAGTGGTAACTACTGGAAAAAAAAACACGTTAGTGGTAACTAGTGGGGTTTTTTCCCAGTAGTTACCAGTGGTAAAAGATGGGGAAAAAAATCCCAGTAGTTACAACTTGGTGGTAAATGCATATTACTGCATAGCATACCCACATATAATATAACAATTCAATTAAATACTATATGTTAACCAAATTTCAGTTTAATAATTTTATAATCTAACAGTAACAATCCAAAATACGGACTTTTAGCATATTTAGGAGTTATTAAACAATAGCAACATTATAGTGATATTACGTGGCAGACCGCCAGTAAGTAGTAGATTAAGACTATTTAATTTGATTAATTAAACCTATTGAACGCCCCAGGTATCACTGTAGCGGCATGGTGGAGGTGGATTTATTATTATTATTATTATTATTTATTAATCAGGCAGGCAGTTGAAACAACTGATAGTTGCCTGTATCTGAGTGATGTATCTGTGTGTGAGTGAGTGAGTGATTTGCGCGAACTTCGAGTCAACAATTGGTGAGACGTCCCACAGGACCGAGAAAAGTGGCGCTGACTTGTGTCAGAAGCCAAGTCTCATTTAGGGTCACTGGGCCAACGGAGTAAGTAGTAGTTAGTAAGTAAAATAAAATCAAAAATCTAACAATTCAGAAATTATGCATGCCACTTGAAAGGTAACTCTCTCTAAAATATTGTTCACAAACAGCATAATAATATATTACAATTCATAGATTGATGTACAATTAAATACCAGTAAATGCTCCTTTAGCAGTCTTCCAGCAGTTTTGGGCAGCTGCGCTGATGGTGTCAGGAATGATGCTTTTCACATAAGCAAGGTAGATGGCAGGCACACCAATAACAACCTAGGTGAACCAAAGAGACCCTTAAGTGTTTATAACAGCTTGGTGTAATTACAAAGTATATTGGGACAATTCTGACCCTGGTATTTGGGTCCACGGGAAACACACGGGAATATTAAGCTAGTAAGATCAAAGGATTATTAAGATTTTATTTGGAATCTATAATGCACAGGAAATTAAGGCATCGTCAGCTGATAGGCTAGGGCAGTTCATATGGCTAATGGCCAAGAGGAGTGGGAGGGGCATACATTTAGTTAGAACATTTAATTCTCTAGGGCCCCCCTTGCCAACACCCTTGACAGGAAATTAAAGACTTTGATCCTACAGATATATTCAGACAATCTAATCCCATTGAGCATTCGCACATAAGAGCCTTACTATGTTACTGCTGTTTCAATCACAGCAGAACTAAGCAGCGCAACAATATTATCTATGCGGTCATCTAATATGGTGCTAAGAATTACCTCAACATTGGGGTCCAGAGGACCTTTCTTCAGGTTGTTGACGATCTCGTTGATCTGGTTCTTGTCGCCATTCATCTTCCAGTTTCCGCCGACAACGAATTTGCGACCCATGATGCTGTTTATCTAAAAACAGAGCTAGTGCTTTACAAAAAAGTTGTCAGTCAAATGCAAAACAGGATATGCAGCCCACCTAACCTATACCGATACTATAATTAAAATTATCCTTAAACATATAATAAATTAGCATAAATGTAGACAATTTGTTTCATTGGACTCCGGCTGAAATATACGGCGGTGGGTAAACCAACCCACTGATTTTGTAATTTTATCTTACGATAAACTATTTATTGTGATGTCGTTATGCAGTAATTAAGATAAAAATATCTGTAAAATTTGTATGAAAAAAGAATACTTACGATTTAAACTACTGAAATAATATCGCCAATTCCGGTTTGACCGCAAGTGTCGTACCGTACAAAAGTTAGGATGACCTTTTGCTTCGTTTTCTGTTACAAAGGTTTTAATCAACGGCAAATACAAAATTATACTGTCATGTGATTGGACAAAATACAGTTATTTGGTTTACTTGATCAATTTTAGACCAATCACATCAAATGTCAAATAAAGCTTTGCAACGATAACATACTGGGAGTAAATGACAGTTTTGACCTTTATGACATTGGAAAAGGTATGAATACGTTACTTGTTACGCAAAATCTTGTGTCCAACACTAGTAAACTTTTTTAAAGAACTATATTTTTATTAATTATGATTTATATTTTCCCAATGAATAGTATTTTTACATATTAGTTCATACTGAAAGCACGAGTTAATACCATCTTTATAATACAAAATTACTTTTTAACAAGTGGGGCCAATATATTGGCAGAATTATAGTTGGTCAACCAAACATCAAACATTAAAAAAAAAACTACCGGTGTATTGTAAGGTGTAACGGACGATAACAAAATACTTTCAGCAACAAAAATTTAAACTAAAACAGTTGAATTAATAATGATAAGTGGTTAATTCAGTTTTCATTGTTTAACTTACACTTCTGTTAAAGTCACAGATTATTTAACTATACGAAATAACACGGAGCTTTAAGATGAGCGAGTCAGAGGTATTTGTCTGTGAATTATCATATTAATTGTGCTAAATAAAATAACACTGGGATCATGCGCATTTATTTTATCACATAACACATAACTATTACAATGGTTGAATTTTGATTTAAATCTAAAATTACAGGAATCAAGGCCCTGTCAAGGCCTCACTGCGTTACACAATATCAATAGGCGTACTGGCGGAGCACCGAAAAGCGGCAAGACCAAAAACAGCCTTTTGGATTACTTTCACCCGAGGTACGCAAGTCTACTTAAGGTACTATTTTCGACGAAGGGCTCCAAGCTGCAGTTATTACTGAATAATTGTCTTACTAAATAAAATTGTCTACATCTGTGTACACACTTAAAGAGCTTTACACACCGTCCTGAATTTATTAAGTCTTGTATTTATACACTTTAAACTGAAATTGGCCTAATAGTAATAGCTCTAACTTGTAATAACCAGTCATTGCATTTCATACAAGGCGGGAAGAACTTGATAACTTGGCATATAAAACTAAAGAAATTTGAACCTCATATCATCCTATTTTAAGTTCAAAGTTCTTCTACAGGAATTAACAATATTGAAAGGGTCATTTTGATGAACTTCTTTGTAGGAGTAATGGATACAAAACTCAAACACTTATTATTGGGAGCAGGTTAATTACTTCACATGTTGACATTATATTTACAGAGACAGTGAGCATAGAAAAAAGGTGTCTAAATCAACTCAAGTAAACAGCACATGGATTACAGAAGAAGATATTTCAAGTGATGTCCCCAGTGAACATTTTTGGCAAAATATAGCAGAGAAGAGGCGGTATGTAATTTCTATCAATATGTACAGTTGCAGACAGTTTTCCATCAAGTATCTGCAATAATATGTTAAACTTCGAAGGCTGCAAAAATATGTGATACACTCTTATGGCTCTACAAATAAGATTGTGTCTGATATTTTTGTGGCCATCATTGTGTAAGATATTATTGCAGGTAATGTGTCCATTTAAGAAACATTGAAGTTTGGTACAGAACTGATAGATAAGTAATGAACTTCATTAATTATTTATTTCTGCTGATGTCTGCTGAAATTAATGACTTCATCCATTTATTAATTTAACCCTAATTGCACAAAAAATACTTCAAAAAGGCAGACTTAATGCCATCAGGCAATCTACCAGTTTTCCATTCATAGGCCTCATTAAAAAAATGTGACCAAGGCCGGGTAAATGTCCCACTTTGTTGCTTGCCATAAGGACGCCTTGACAGGTTATTCATATAAAGATACAATCCAATCTCGTCCTTATGGCAAGCATCGTACACATAAGAGCATCCACTAGTTAGCAGAGAATAGGTAAAATCGGTAGTTCCGTGCAATCACACCAGCTGCACCAGCATAGCGGACACCCTAAAAGTACTGGAAGCTCCATGTTTTTTTATGATTTTTTATCATACATTTTTACCATTATTGTTTCAGTGTGGCCTTAGAAGAGGCTTTAGGCGAAAATGAGAGATTGTGTAAATTGTATGAATCATTGTCAATAGAAAATGATCAATACAAAACTTTACTTGAGGAGGCTAACAGCTTTGTAGAAGTTTTTAAAGTGAGTGCCAGTAATAATGGAATTGGATTCTTTAATTTATGAAGCATAGCACATTGCGTCCGATTCGAAGTCGCTATAGCTTACGCGCATAGCGTTATCTCGCTCAAACTTTGGAGCGACGTGCGAATCGGATGCAGTGTGCCACGCCCCTTAGTGTAAGGCCTGAGTGGACACAAGTGATGCGAGCAGCGCGCACTAAGGGTGCTCCTATACGTTTGCATTTGTTTAACATGTATGCCGCACGACCCGCCTCGCTGCACGCCCAACTCCAGCGGCCACTCAGGCCTTACACTTAGAATCAATAGTAAGGTTGATTATTCCACAGGGCTTAGAAGTTTAGGTACAATTTGTTAAAGACCAGTAATCAGTATATAGTTATTTGTTATACTAGGCTAGGGGGCAAAGTTGTTGTTACCTCTCGTAATATTGATACTAGAGCAAGCAAATAATTCCAAAATTAAACCACAAGCATAGCAAATATGCAAAAATTATCACTATACAGTTATTTGTTATACTAGGCTGGGGGGGCAAAGTTGTTACATCTCGTAATATTGATACTAGAGCAAGCAAATAATTCCAAAATTAAACCACAACAAGCATAGCAAATATGCAAAAATTACACAACTTTCTTTTAATCCAGTAACTTTAAACAGCGTTTGGATCAAATCCGGTTGTTCTGACTTTTTGCAGGCTTGTTTATGATGTTGGCCCAATGAATAATCCTAGTTTGAAACCTCGAGTCGAGCGACGAACGCAATTTTGTCTAAAATCGAGAAAATGTGTTTTTTTTTAGATTTGGTCTATTATAATTCGGGAATGAGCACTATCCGTGCATGTCGAAACTTTAAAGAGCCATATGTACTGTAAAATGTTGTACAATACACTTGCGAATAGGTAATTCATGCTTTAATTTATCACCACTCGTTGCGGATTTCGTATCTTCATTTAAACTCAATTGTCACTTTTATGTACCTACTGATTTTATTATCTTTCCAGGACTTAGTTCAGGATAATGCTGATGATACCGGCATTGACGTTGGCGATTTAAGTACATCTGCTGAAGCAGAATAATTCCGAAGACTGAGTAATTTTAATGTGTTTTTTTTTACAATTTGTCATTTTGTGATTTGCCTTATTGATGTACCTTATTAATAAATAAATATTGTCTGAATAAATTGTCTTTTATCCTAATCGTGTTTTATTGATAACTGGTGCCTTGAGCTGGGTCATACACATTTTTTTGTTTGCTTAACTGTTTCGCGTTTTTCCCGTAGACATCGCAAAGTTAAGGTGGTATGGGAGTTGAGGGTGTATTCCCATCTGTCTCCGCCGGGTACAGATGGGAAAGGCGCTACATACAAATCATTCCCATCTGTGCCCGCCTCTTGTATGGCGGTGGTCACGTGGGGCGGGCACAGTTGGAATACACTGGACTGATTACTACATAAACACACCGTATGCGTCGTTTCTAACGCAGAATCAGCGCCGTCTATGTCAGGGGCACATGCAGTTCCGAGTAATGGCTACTGTCCTCTATACACTGATATCAAAATTATACATATAGGTGTTACAGTTACACATTATGAGATATAAGCCACCGCGCCTTAACACTTTCGTTACATCAGGAGGCCTACCGCGAAGATCGAAGTTCGTCAATTGCGGGCATTTTTCTCTGTCACGCTAATTACGTCTTAGTAAGAGTAAAAGAGAAAGATCCCCGCAATTTGCGAATTTCGATTTTCGCGGTAGGCCCCCTTTTTAGACGTTCACGTCGAGAACACGTGGATTTTGATGTTTATTAAGATTTGCCGTTCGGTAGGCTCTATCTCGACGGCCTACTCGACGGCCTACTCGTCGGTATTGTAGTGGCCCTATACCTACGAAGAAGCTGGAGGTGCTGGGTTCGAATTCCGGTAAAGGCATTATGTTTATATTTAAACAGTGTGTAAATCCGATGCAGGCGATTTAAACCAGATATAATTTATCCGTGTAATCATTCATAAAAAAGGGTTTTTTTAATTACACTTAATTAAGACCTTGTAATTAAGTTATGAAAATTTACCGAGCAGCAATGTACCTACTGCAAATATTACGAGACGTAACATGAGATGAACATGACATTACGAGATACGAGCTTTTCATAATAACTGCCAATGCCAACACGTGTTGACATTTACTTTAAAAAGCTCATATCTTGTAACTTAGTGTGTTGCTTTACATTGCGGGCCGAATTATTTTGTATGGTCAATATTTTCATTGAATTTCAAGCAAAATTTACCTCAATACAGTGTGTAAATTCAATTCGGGTGAATATTTAAAAAGAGTGGTTAGCAACAAGTTGGTGGTAACTACTGGGAATAACCTCATAGGACCTAGGTAAGAAGTATATTGAGATACATTTTTAGAATTATCTCGAAAGAGAAGTACAGTCAGCGACAAAAGCTTGTACCAAAAATGATATTTTTTCCAAACACTTATTGGCTGTTGAAACTGAAAATATATATTTAAATGTACCTATACTAGCTTCTACCCGCGGCTTCTGCTTGAAATTATGATTGATAAAAAGTACCTGTGTCCTTATAACCGCAAAAATCGAAGTTCGTCAATTGCGCAATAGCGGGCATTTTTCTCCGTCACTCTAATTACGTCTTACTGAGAGTAAAAGAAAAATTTGCGCAATTTGCGAATTTTAGTTTTCGCGGTAGGCTCCCTGTAATCCATGGCTATATCCTCGAAAATCTATTCTTCTTCTAAAAAAGAAAATCGAAGTTCGTCAATTGCGGGCATTTTTCTCTGTCACTCTAATTACATCTTAGTGGGAGTAAAAAAGAAAGATCCCCGCAATTTGCGAATTTTGGTTTTCGCGATAGGCCCCCTGGTAACACGCATTAATAAATGACTCGGTAAATCAGTGTTCTACACTCTCGGGCCTAAATCTCATATCTTGGAATCTTTGTGTTAGGTAATCCTAAAGCCTGAGAAGTCTATAATAAAATAACATTCATTCAAGCTCTCTTCACGGACATTAACTCTCACGCTCACAGCAAAATGGAAATTTGCTTACTGTTTTTAAATAGTAAAGTACATAGCTAGCGGCTCATTTGAAATTATATTTAAATCATAAAATTTAACTCTAAAACTTACGGAAGTGATAGCATGGGTAACACGTCGTACTTATGGATTTTTTAAAGTTTTCTGAGGCCACTCGAGCCTCAGAAAACTTATTGACAGAGGATAAAATTGAAGATGATAACATGTCTTGTCTGTGGCATCGCACTTATGACGTGTTCGTTCATTCAGTTCATCGCTTCTTGTTATTCGCTCCGCTTTATTTGCATTTGCACTCGCTGTCACTCCTAATGCAGCCCGCAGCTGTACATAGTTGACTAGGGAATTTATATTTTAATTCAAAATAGTACAGTTGGACAATTTTTAGTAACAATTGCACGTCGTTCTAAACCAAACATCATGCGCTGTCAGTTTTTTTGGAAGGTCTGTATATCTTAATTAGTTACCGGTTGAATAAAATTATAATGCTATGATTTACTTTAAAACTTCCTACATACTAAAGTACTTTAAATTTAAGTTTTTTAATTATATTCACTAATAGTTCTTATGTTAATTAGAACGATTTTTAGAATTACTACCGGTTTATCACCGGCTTCATTAAATTTTACGATTAGATATGGAAAATCTATTTAAGTATTTTTTATACTTGGTTCGAACAGATTTATAAATTGTATTAAATATGTATATGTACATTAATTGATTTACTTTTACAGGTTTCTGTATCATTACTGATAATATTAGCTCACATATCAGTCCAAGCGAAAAAACAAAAGACATCAGTAATTACAGGAATAGACGAAATAAAAGAATTTAAAAAGTTACTTAGGACTAAAACAAATGTTCTGATATTGTTTGTAAATACACTTAAGCAGTCTCAGAGTGTTACGGATGTGTTCAAGGAGACTGCAGATATGATGAAGGGTCAGGCGACACTAGTTATTGTTGACTGCAGTACTAGGTAAGTCTAACTTAATTGATTTAGTGTCCCAGGTATATAAATAGTGTTTTGGCATAAGGTTCGGTATCAGCCAAATTTTCTTTGGTTTTGGCAAGAAACCGGTATTAGTTGGACACAACTTACGTAATTTACACTTTTAACACTTTGCACCCTGCACAAATTACACCCTGCATTTAGAATTTAATAATATTGAAACACCTAATGACCTACCTTAGTTTCTCTAGTCAAGTTAGTTTTGACTCTTTATTTGGGTGTTATCTGAAACTTGTCTAGGATGCTTATGTTTCAAACTGATAAATTTTAATCTAAGCTATTAAATAACATCAGAGCAAAATTAATTTTTTCTATCACAAAAGACTTACTTTAGAGAATTACTTTTGTAAGCAGCACTTTAATGGAGAATATGATGTGCGTACAAATTATAAAGGCCCAAACAGAATTGAATATCTGGAATAGACAAAGTGAGACAGTTGTTATCTTGTTTTGGTATGATTCATGATAGGTACCAATGATTTGGACCTCAATATACCACTATCTATATTGCAAAAAGTAAATCATCATCGCCATGCTCCTAGCGTTTGTCCTCTACTGTGTCCATTTTCCGCTAACCCACAAGCGCTTAAAACTTTGGCGATGACATTGCACCAACATTGCCTTGGTTCACCCCTTCTGTTTGGGCCTGGTAAGGCAAAGCTAAGGGCTTTGTTGCCTACGTATTATGGTGGCCTTATTTTGACATGCTATAACCACCTCAGCCGACTTTCTTGGAGAATGATGATGAAAATCATCTGTCAACTGCAATTCCTGTCCTTTAATTATTCTTCTTAATAATCAGATTATCAACATCTTGCTATATTTTTTGTTTTCAGTGAAGGCAAGAAATTATGTAAAAAATTAAAAATATCACCTGACAAACCATATACTATAAAACACTACAAAGACGGAGAGTTCCACAAAGATTATGACCGGAGTGAATCAGTTAGTTCCATGACTAATTTTCTCCGGGACCCTACTGGGGACCTACCCTGGGAAGAAGACCCAGAGGCCACTGACATTTACCATCTGCAAGATGGAGAGGTAAGTTTTGAAAAGATAACTTACACATCTTACACAATTTTATAGAATTGTTAATAAAAATAGACTATAAATAAACTTGAAATGAATGATATAAGTAAACTAAATGATATAAGGGTTTTATAAATAGAACACATCCTCAAGTTCGCTACCGATGGGCAGTGCACCCAGACGGCTGGCCACATTGCTTCGTTGTAAGTTTTTGCATAATATTAAGCAATTGCCTGTTTCTGTCCTGATGAAGCTTTTCTGGGCTCTGTGGCTAGATTAAGCCTAGATTCTGTCTGTGCTAAGTCGGTAATGACTTGGCACTGGTAATGACATTGGAGTCGCCAAGGAGGGCAGAGGGGGGGCGGCTGGCCTCAGCTGGTGACGCCCTTGGGCAGTGACATCGTATGGGCGCACCATACTAGCACTGGGTGTGCAAACTTAGCATAGCCATGAACATAAAGTTTGCACAGCAGGTGTCTATATAGGTTGTTGACAATATACATTTATTATTATAAAAAACAGTTTTCTACTGAAATAAACTGCATACTTGGCGAAGTTTGCTATGCTTATAGTTGTCATTTTCGTAATTAATGCAATAAATATTTTTATATGTAAT
Source organism: Cydia pomonella (assembly GCF_033807575.1). Taxonomy (NCBI): domain Eukaryota; kingdom Metazoa; phylum Arthropoda; class Insecta; order Lepidoptera; family Tortricidae; genus Cydia; species Cydia pomonella. Next base: position 11,410,066 of record NC_084703.1, on the reverse strand, counting down.
CAGTAAACAATTATACTGGCCACCTGATGGTAAGTGTAGCATATGGACGCCTGTAACTCCGGAGGTGTAATATGTATGTACAAGTACCCATAATGCTCGCGGCAATTAGCAACTTGAATAACTATGGATAGCCTTTGCAGGATAATCTCTCCCTTTCGCCTATCATTTGGGTGGAGATAAATTGAAAGACCTTTGTTTTATGCTACTACTCGTAGATTTATGTATACTGATTTTGACGACCGGTTTGGCCTAGTGGGTAGTGACCCTGCCTACGAAGCTGATGGTCCCGGGTTCAAATCCTGGTAAGGGCATTTATTCGTGTGATGAGCATGGATATTTGTTCCTGAGTCATGGGTGTTTTCTATGTATTTAAGTATTTATAAATAATCATATATTATATATCGTTGTCTAAGTACCCTCATCACAAGCCTTATTGAGCTTACTGTGGGACTTAGTCAATTTGTGTAATAATGTCCTATAATATTTATTTATTATTTATTTTAAAATATTTACTGATGGAGGGCATTCTTCATTTTGTACTCTTTCTTTAAAAGTCAGAGATACAACCGAATGCAATAAGTAGCTAGAATCTATCTAAGCTAACTCTAATGCTAAGCAAAGTGTTCCAGTGCCACTTTGACTTCATACCTAGGTATATTGTTTTCATGGGACATTGACGTTTATGATTCTTTTTTCGCACTCTGTCACTGCAAACTCGGGGTTTTGTCCGATTCTAGATGCTTTTTACAGTTTTTACGTTGCTTAGACTTCGTTTCCACCAGAGATGTGCGAGGATGCGTAGCGAGTGATGTGTTTGTTAAGAACCAATAGAATCTCTTCATTTACCTATCCTGGCTTAGTATGAAATGATACTATTAGTTCTTTACAAACACATCCTTCGCTACGCATCCTCGCTTATCTATAGTGGAAACGCAGCTTTAGGCCTAAGATACACTTGTGAGTTTAATTTACGTAAGTAGGGACGCAGCTATGCTACACAATGAGAAATGAATATCATTATCTCATTCTAACAAATAGCTTTGTCCCTCACAAGTGTATTTTTAGGCCTTACAAGTGTATTATAGGCCTAGTCATCACTGGTTGTCAAAATTCGTATCTGGGTCATACACATTTTATAGCAAACTCGTTCGCGTCTTTCCTGTAGACATGGCAAATTTAAGGCAATAAAGTTAATTTTTATGTGGCACCTTTACAGACGGGATAAATTTTTTCAGTACTTGAGACTCAAATAAGAAAAATGGAACATCTATGTATGTACCAGAGTCGTTAACTTTTATTTTATTATCCACTGAAGTGACCTTTTTCTGAAATGTGTTTGACCCATCTACGTTGTCAAAATTCGTTGGGGTTACCATTTTAAATTTCGTTCATCATACATTATATATATGCTCGTACTAGTAAATATTCAAGACTGTCAACCTCCATACATCACCGCGTTCCTTGCGTGTATTTTAAATTGTTTTTCCATTTTAGCTTTTTTCGTATAAAATGTGACACCTACTGCTATTTGTGACTTCTAAAAGTAAAATCCGACCTTCCTGGCTGCTGTCTTATGTACAAAAGTACAATTAAAGCATTTTTGGCATATTATTTTTTAAGTACTCCATCTAGTTTAAATATTTTTAAACCTCTTGGGCTCGAAATACTTATAAATCTACTTTTGTGAGTATAACTGCGAACAGACAAATTCAATTTCACGTCTAGTTATCATACGCAAACAACTACGTTGACCTGTACTTTTTTTATTGTTAAATCATTTTGATGACAACTTTTAGCTAATATCCTGTACTATTTAACAATAAAAAAAGTAGAGGTCAACGACCATGTTTTCGAAAAAAAAGGTAAAAAGTAAATTTATGAAGTAAATTTTTATCTTTGTTATTAATTCTCGAGTAATTGTGGAAAATTCTCTGTAACATTTATGCTTGAAATGTATGCCATAATTCATAAGCTATCGAATGAATATTATTTTTTAAATGTGCGATAGGTAAATGGACAGATAATGATACATTAACCAAGTGCAGTCACAAACCAATTGTATACGTATGTACGTCGCTTAGAGCCCATAGTACAAGCTTTGATTAGTTTTGGGGCTAGCTCGATCTGAGTAAGATTGTACCCAAAATATATATTATTTATTTATTAAATAAAGAAAAACCCATTTCTGAACGTATTTGTATTTAGATTTGCACAACTAGCATGCAGAATGCGCAACGGCTGTAGCGAATTGAGCGCCATTGTTTTAGCTGGGCTGAAGCGAACCCTTATTTCACGCTGATTAGCGAATCAAAACATTTTACTGTTCGTTATAGGAACTTCATGCAGCTGTGCATGAATATTTTGACGTGAGTCGATTGATGAGCCTAGAATTAATTGAAACCAGACTCCGAAAGAACCCCGAATCCATTCCGGACGTTACCTTGCGACCGTAAGAGTCCGCAGCAAGCTCGACCGAATTTCACTTTCCCCTACAAACGGAGTTTCGTTCTCATTTTAAAATTACGCGTTGAATTGCAATGAAACTTTGCACACACAATGACATGAGGTATATCTATATGTCTGTAACTATTTGTTTATATATGTAGCTCCAGCCTATAAAACAAACGAAATAGAGCAAAACCAAGTTTTGTATGAAAAACTTAAATTCGCTATATTTTTTAACTATTGTATCTGAAGTTACATTAAACTAATTACAGGCATAGATATACATTATCCTATTATTAGTACAAAGTTTCAGAACAATTTACCTAGTACATAGTTTTAGAATGAGAGCGTTACTAATGCGGCTCGAAAAAATGCTCTGAGCTAATTTTTCTGCACTGTATACGAGTATGTATAACAGCAGTAAAGGTCATTGGAATTGCATTGAAATGTTTATATTATCGCGCCATAAATTCTAATAGTTATTTACGATACAAGTGCAGAAAATAGGAAATTAGGACGTGTATCGTAAAATGTTTTACAGTACATAAGGCTCTTCAAAGTTTCGACATATGCACGGAAAGTGCTCATTCTCGCACGTGTGCGGGAAAGTAGCAAGCACCATGTGTACTGGAAAATATTTGGTTTTTCAATGGTTCTTACGGGTGTTATATTTATTTACTCCACGGTACTTTGTTTTATAATAAAATAATTAAATCTTTGTAACTTTCAAATCAATGTAATTATTTTTGTGTTTTTATTTTATTACAGGCATTAACGAAATTTTTGAAAAAAGGAGCTGCGGCTTACAAGAAATGTTTGATAATGTTTTACGCCCCTTGGTGTGGTTATTGCAAAAGCATGAAACCAGACTACGTGGCGGCGGCCGGAGATTTGAGGGTAATTTTTTTTACTGTTGAAACTTAGGCTCGTATAACCGTTACTTCCAACGCCTTACAAAAAAACCTTCTGGAACGTTATACCATATATGGCCTATTTGCTAAATGCGTGTTGTAGGCTTAGCACGAGTGTGCGAGATATACTACCCGTCCCTTTTAAAATTATTATAGCTAGAAATCTATCTCGTGCATGAGTCACTGTCGCGGTGCACTTGCTAACATACGACCACGCTTACTTCGCTATGAAACCTTATATGTATCTAAGATCTATTATTTTCCTAACTACATTTCCGATAATGTGATACGTGTTTTAGGGTGAATCTCTACTAGCCGCGATCGACGTGGCCAAACCCGGCAACGCTAAGATCAGACAGCTGTACAACATCACTGGTTTTCCCACCTTGCTGTATTACGAGTAAGCCTTTTATTTCAACATTCGGTCCATTACCAATTTCATCATACTCAGTTTATTTTGATGACGTTCAATAAATGGGCCCAAAAATATAAATCAACCAACTGGCTTCACAATAACTAAACTTGTGATTTCATATAAGCCAGACTTATTAAACTAATTATTTGAATTTATTATTTTTGTGATACATGTAAGTACAATCAGCAGATCTCCTTAAATGGCCGACTAAAATGAAAAATTGAGACATATTATTAGTACCTAAAGTGAACCTTAATTGGTCATATCTCTAGAAATATACTTTTTAGCAATTCCTTTCAACTTCACTACACAGAAATTGATTAAGGGTACGTTGTCTAATAATTAGGAAAGGGCAGCTGAAATTCCCGTACAACGGCGAAAACAAGAGGCAGGCGATAGTGGATTTCATGAGAGACCCAACATCGCAGCTCAAACAGAAGAAGCCAGAGGCGGCCGCCGACGAGAGCTGGTCCGAGGACTCCGATGTTGTACACCTGACAGGTGGGTCATATCTACTCGGATCAAGGAACGAGAAGTGTAATGTACATTATGTAGAGCAGAGTAATGGGGGATACATAGATGGGAAAACTCAATTCGAACACGATCAGTTGATCACTTATTTATGGGTCACCCTATCATTGACTTTTAGTCAATCATCAATGGGAGCGATAACTTCGATCAACGCGATTAATGATGAAAAATGATTAGGTATTTAATCATCCTCAATATCTGGGAGATCGACCTCTGCTTGGAAAACATACAAAAACTCAAAAATGCGCGTTTTCCCAGAGATTAGACCTAGCTAGAACTATTTTTCGTCCCCGAAAACCATATAGCAAATTTATAAGATAAGATAAGATAAGATAAATGTTTATTTGCAAGAATGTAGGTACATAGGTTACAAGATGTTAGGGTGATTATTCGGGTTTCCATTTACATTCAGCCATTTATTGGCGTGCAATATAGATTTCAAACACACAAAAATTGCTCGTTTCAAGGTGTAAGGTAAGATAAATGTATAAGATTACTAACCATGCTAGAATTTCTTACATCAACTGGGGCCCATTTCTCGAACGGTATTCGACTAATATCAAACTAATATTATTAGTCCATGAACTAATACCGTTCGAGAAAGGGGTCCCCGGGTCTAGTTTCTCTTTTGTTATTTTTTTCAAATTATTCATTATCGAGTCTTGGTGTTCATAAACAAGAAACAACTATCTTTGTTTGATTGTCTTGATTTTGTAACTTTTAGAAGAATGCTGGCAGGTGCGAGCTAAATGTTATTCTCAATGAGTTGCTGTCAGCTGACATGTTGTCACAAACGCCGGTCGTGTATGATTTTTGTAAAAATGTTTACGAGGCTTTCAAATAATCCATTTAAATCGTGTTGTGGCTATTATACATGTGGTGCATGCGTTTATACAAATAACCAATTACATTCACGATTAAGTTTCTGAGATGTGTGCATCAACAGCAAGAATGGTATTACTAAGTATAGGTACAATTTGCTTGTGTTTATCCTATTCTGAAGGGTTAGCGCTCAATAAGTCAATAACCCTCTTGCAAAAGGTCAATTAGATCTTGGCACAAATATTGTGAAAGCTATCAAAATACGAAACATTAGGAGGGTACCTAATAAGGAACATTTTGCTAGTGACTATTTTTTTTATGAAAGGGTCGTTTTGCAAATCAGACGGGTCGTTTTATGATAGGTTTTCACTTTATCACCGTTGAGTTATTGTTACTATAGAGAGCCATACCAAACAAATTGTCGCAATCGCAACCTGTACCACGCTACTAGAACGTCGTAAGCGCCGTAAAATTCATGGCGCTTACGCGTTTAGGTCGCGAGATTCACGCTCCCCTTCTATGGTTTGTTGTCAAAGGAACAACAAGTCATGGCGCAAAATACTGGTTCCCTGTCCCGGTTCTATATGTGGTATTAATAATTCAATGGTTATCACTGGGACATTTTTCCAGTATTATAATTGTTTATAACTTCAGTCTTCCGACTTTGTAAGTAGATTGTAAGTAGAGGCATCTGGAAGCAGAATAGCTCTCGATGGTCAGGTTCTACTCCCTCTTTAACCCTCTTCAGTTCGATTTTACTAAAAGTCTTCAGTAAAAGAAGACTCCCTTTGCACTATGTCACCAGGAAGAGTGGTTTTGATATATCTAAATAACACAGGTTACCCTGCACTATTAGTGACAAGTTTTGAACCCATCGGAGGTTCTTCCTCAGGCTTGAGTGCTATTATTGGTCCTGGGTGTTATTTAAATATTTTGATACCCGCGAATTAATTACGATGATTTTCAACATTCGGTATGTTGCAGAGGCCAACTTCAAGTCCGTGTTGTCGGCGGCCGAGCACGCGCTGGTGGTGTTCTACGCCCCTTGGTGCGGTCACTGTAAACGGATCAAACCAGAGTTCGAGAAAGCTGCCACTAAGATAAAGTCAGACAAGGTAGGTCCAATATACTTTAAGGCCTTTTATAGCTTTTCCCTTTATCAAAAACCCGTAAATGTGAAAGTCCAACATGTTTCGATTTGGGACGTAATTAATACCTAATCGTTACCACTGGGAACAACTGGTAAGGAAACATTTCCATTTGTTACCACTCTGCGTAGGAAGTTCCATTTTTGTTACACTTACATGTATTTACTTGACTTAACCTAATTCTAACTAATAACCGTATCGAACTGAAACATTGTATTGCAACTAATGCAAGTATATATATAATATACATGTCAATTCAATAATTTGATACCATCCAACTGATCTGACGATGGAGCAAGAAGGTGGATAGTGGAACTCTTCGGTGGCTTCTTTCGAGATTCCAATCTCATATGTTGATTTTTGATGCCTCCAATTCTTTGGTAGCGTTAAGTACAACGGTCAATAAACAAGTGTTTATAACACACATTTTTGGAAAAAAAATGTAGTACAATATAGGCATAGAAAGTACCACTTTCACGTACTCTTTTTAAAGAATTGTTCACTTTCCCAAATATGTTACAGATAAACGGTATACTGGCCGCCGTGGACGCGACGAAGCAGCCTGAGCTGGCGTCGGCCTACGGCGTGAAGGGCTACCCGACACTCAAGTACTTCCACCACGGCGAGTACAAGTACGACGCCGGCCACGCCAGGCAGGAGGACCAGATTATTAGTTTTATTAAGGTAACAATTCGATTCAGAGCTATCGAACATATCGCGTGCTTACTTTATATAATAGCAAAATGCTACGATTTTGAAACGAATTTATCTCATTTCTATGTAATAAATAGATTTACGATACAAGTGCAGAAAATAGGAAAATCGCAACGAGTTTAAAACGCAATTAAAATACGACCAAAGGGAGTGTTTTAAATCGACACGAGTTGCGAATTACCTATTCGCATCGTACAACGTTTTACAGTAAATATGGCTCTTTAAAGTTTCATATGTACTGTAATAGTAATAAAATTCGAAACGAGTGGCGATAAATTAAAACACGACATTGCTTATTCGCACATGTATCGTACAACGTTTTACAGTACATATGGCCCTTTAAATGTTCTACACAGTTTCGTAATATGCTAATTATCGCACTAGTGCGGTAAAGTAGCCAGCACCATATGTACTGTACCCCGGAATGCGCATCTGCCACCTATAATACAGTTGAGATTTGGTGATTGGGCCAATATGCGCAGGAGCCGAAGGAGCCGCCGCCGCCGCCGGCGCCGGAGCGGCCGTGGGCCGAGGAGGAGTCCCCGGTGCGCCACCTCGACGCCTCCACCTTCCGGACCACGCTTCGGAAGGTCAAGCACGCGATCGTCATGTTCTACGCTCCATGTTAGTATCTCAGCTTTTATAAATATATAGATATACTACATTTTTTTATATATTTGTAACCAAGTAGTTCACGAAAGAAAAGATTAGGGTGAGTTCTCATATTAGTCTAGGCTATAGTCTCGCCAGATCAGTCTGTTACATGCTATAACCAAATAACTACTACACTTCATATGGTGCTACTTAACCGCACTAGTGCGATAATTAGCTCATTACGTAACTATGTCGAAAATTGAAAGGGTCATATGTACTGTAAAATGTTCGATACATGTGCGAATAGGCAATTCGCAACTCGTGTCGATTTAAAACACTCCCTTCGGTCGTGTTTTAATTTATCCCCACTCGTTGCGACTTTCCTGTTTTTCGCACTTGTATCGTAATGTACTTATTATAGGGCCATTCTTACACAAATTGACCAAGTCCCCCACAGCAAGTAAGAAGGCTTGTGTTGTATAATATACTCGTACAAATACTAAATACATAGAAAACATCCATATGACTCGGGAACAAATATCTGTGTTCATCACACAAATAAATGCCCTTACCGGGATTCAAACCCAGGACCCGGTCGACAAAATCACAACCTCCACCAACACCGTCAAAACCACCGTCGTGATTTACCAGCTATGATGTTTATGAATCACTAACATTTTGCATAAATGTATAGTGACTAGACTTCTGAGATTAAGTTTTTGGAAGAGAAAGGTGAGTCTCTCCTTCATATATTAGAATGAAGGTAGAAATACATTCCTTAGCTTACCGATAATGCGAAAATGATACTCCAGCCAGCCGCGCTTTGTCAGGGAAAAATTGTACACAAAAAATTAATAATTACAAATCTGGCTGGATATTGGTTGTCATTAACTCATTATAGACCAGGTCCCATCAGGTTTAAAAATTGTATTTTGTGTTATGGCGTTACGACCGCTACCTTTATTTATTATGCGAACCTGTTTTTCTTTTTCTTTTGTGATACAATAACCTAAGTTCACATATTTAACAATTATGAATTGACCCTCATATAATATGACGTTCAAGCTATCAGCTAAACGTTGGATCTTATGCGTGAGCCATAAAAAAATCCAGTGTAGTAAAGTAACTAATGTCAGTACATTATATCGCAGGGTGCGGGCACTGTAAGAGCACGAAGCCCGAGTTCGTAAAGGCGGCCACTCGGTTCGCGGACGAGCTGATGGTGCTGTTCGGCGCGGTGGACTGCACGGCCGAGGCCAAGCTGTGCGGCGAGTACTCCGTGCGCGGCTACCCCACCCTCAAGTACTTCAGCCACTTCGACCGGCGCGTGCAGGACTACACCGGCGGCAGACAGGTACAGCTGATGTTCGTGGAGACGGCAGTAAAATATTGACTCAATAGATATGACAAATTCAAAGAAACAAACAAACCTTTTGGACCTTTTAACTCGATGAATTGTTTTGTCTATCGTTGCAGGAGGCGGACTTCGTTTCGTACATACACACCGCGATGGGCGAGAAGGCCCAGAAGGCGGCGGCGTCGCCGCAGGCGGCCGGCTTCGGCGGCAGCGTCACGCTCTCCTTCGACTCGGACTTCGAGACCACGATCGGTTCCAGCAAACCGGTGTTCGTCATGTTCCATGCCATATGTGAGTTACATATTTCATTACTTTTCGGACTCTCATTCTTGGTAGGAGGAGTAAAAGGGCTTTGCGGTAGAGGTACGCTTGCCTTTGACTCTCACTCCAAAACCATGATGGGTTCTAGCAACCCCGTGCTCGTTACATCATTCGCCTCTATTCCATCCACTTTAATGGAATCTTATACATCGACTCGTATTGCGCGGTAGACGACTTGCAGGCCATCGGCGTAGACGGCGTGAGTGTAACGCCAGGTTTGCGTTCGAATTCGTCTGCAAGCAATCAATTTTAGCATAATCCTTATTAGTTATTTCCTTTGTTGCTCTAAAATCCAAAGGCAAGACTTACACACAGCAAAAAATAACACGTCGACGGGTTTAAGGGTGGTATTCCACCTGTCCAATTTCTTGGTCCAATTTGCATTGCGTCTCACTAAGTAAAATTTGAGACACAAATACACATTGGACCAAGATGAAATACCACTAAGCTAGTTAATCGCTGAACGCAAATTTCATCGCTGACAGATTTTTTTGTTCCAGGGTGCGATCACTGCGTCGCTGCGAAACCGGCTTTCAGTAAACTAGCGACGGCTCTCAAAACCGAAAACTCTCCAATAACAGCAGTAGCGGTAGAGGCCGACAAGAACCCGAAGGCCGTCGACCTGGCCGGCATACAAACGTTGCCCACGTTCAAAATATTCGCCAACGGCAAGCTCGTAGCCGACTACGACGGAGACCGCTCCGTCGAAGACATGTTGAAATTCTGCAAGTCCCATGCCACAGTAAAGGATGAGTTGTGATCGTTGTGATATTACACAGTCTTTTTACTGCAAATCATGGCGCAGTATCACTTGGATCAATACTATTCCTTATACTTATTTATCCTTAATAACATTTTGTCGTTAATGAGCGAAGAAACGATTTTAGTACTTGCCTTTGTAGATGACGTCCTGTAACTGGTTTTATGTTTTAAAAGTTTTAACACAGTAATTGCATATTGAATTTTTACATTACAGTAACTCCAGTTGGAACCCTTACCTGTCTTTTTCGTAAACATCTCAAAGTGAAGTTCTGGAGCGAGGTAAATTTTATTTGTAGAAGTGGGTAAATATTACTTGCAAATGAAAAAAAAAGTTTTTATTCACTGTAATTGTTAACTGATTATTCTAGTGTTGAATTTAGATGTTTTTCAAATGTTTCCTTTTCGACATATACTTATTAATTTTAGATGATATCAGTTGGTATTTATGGTCTACAAACAATAGTTAGTACATTACCCGCATATAAGTACGGTAGAGATTACAAAGTTCCCATTATACAGGGTCGATTTACGTGATCATTTTACTCTGTTACTGTCGTTGTTTTTTCTTATAGTATTTATAGTATTACTTAGTATTAGTAAGCACCTATATGAAATCCATGTAATATTGAACCGTATATCTGAGTATGATCATAATTAACAGTTGTATATCACAATACCTGTACGTAGTCTGGCCAGAGTGCGTAGCCAACGCGCCAATCGTTAAAACTCCGTAGCGAACGAAATGCAACTACCACTGTCGCACTAATATGGAAGTGATAGAGAAAGACGACTACGCTACGCTATGGAGTCTAACCATTGGCACGTTGGCTAAGCACCCTGATATATGTAGAAGCTATTTTTATCTATCAAAATGCTGTTTGTTTACCTAATAGTGGGTATGTTTTATCATAGTACAAGTCATCACAATAATATGTTAAACAAGTATATCAGTCTTAATCATGCTTTAAACATGATTAATGTTCAAGACGTACCTGTAGTATTTGAAGACGCCTATATTTTACCTTCCGTGCTACCTCGTTACAGAGATCCATAATACCAGTATTGGCTCACCAGGAATCCGACTAAACAGGGACCTTTATGCAGACGAGTTTGTGACGTTCTAACTTTATAGACCCACCATCCTGACGGAATTACAGTATAGTTCTGCTGTTGTATCTGCTGTACTGAAGTTGCTAAGTGAACCAAAGGTCTTGAGTGCAGTTTTAGAAAGCAACCCCTCTGCTTCAAATAGGATTTATATCAAAGGATACTCTAACTGCCCAAAGTATCTCACTTAAGTATGTGGGAGCAATCTGGCAGCTGATGCTATTATCGAAACTTACCATCCATATAAAAAACGCTGCCTGGCAAAGGTGGAGCTCCTTCATGGGAGTTCTTGGCGACACTTGCGGATCCGTTTTTAAGGGAAAGTTAATAAATTGGCTGTCAGACCAGCATTATCTATTTCAGATACTGGGCTATAAAAAAGACACATGACCAGAAAATCCATGTTGCAGATATAAAGACGCTAAAATAGGCAGCAGGCGTGATATAATGTGGCGGCCATCGCAAATAAGCTTGCTGAAAGCTGCCTTAGTTTGTATGGACATGTGATGAGATGCCCCGAAGACGTTGAAATGCACAAGAAAATTCAGTGGAAGACCCAAAACCACGGAGTTGGCTACTGTAGCCCGCGACAAACAGGGGCAGACTGCCCGAGCGCTTTAGAACGAGAAGAGTTGACCCCTAGTGGCAAGTGACAAGGAAAAATAATGCATTTGCTAAAGAAGGCAGGGTGTTGTAACAATATTACGTGTTAGTTTGTTTCATTCATACATACATCAATTTGAATAACTGCCCGCGTAGCCAACATGCCAATCGTTAACGTTTCCTAGCAAATGAAACGCAACTGTCACTGTCGCACTAATATGGAAGAGTCAGAGAGATGACTATGCTACGCTATGGAGCGTTAACGATTAGCTTTTGGCTACGCGGGCTGTAGTGTGGTCCATAGTTTCCGCCATCTCAGAATGTCCCAATCATTTGAAAGATTTTATATGAATCTTGCCCGTTTACTATTTATTAATAATGATTGACACACACATATAGATAACGAAATTGCGTCAGTACAGTTTTTATGTAAATTGTTTTCACAGATGCGATCGAAAGATCCTGATCTAAGTGATTATGTATTTATTCTCTAGTAAATTCTCTGTCTCTACCAATAGCTACTAGCTATATCGTCAGCTAACACCCAAAACTCACTCATAAGAAAAAAAAACTATTTTGATACTACTACGGTTCACTATGGCTCTTAAATTGTAATTAATGAATTTGGTAATCACCTCACGATATGCCTCCGTATTCATAAAACTTAGCAAACCTTTGTTAATATCTTTCCCTTTCTAACATACTCAAATGTCAAAATGACAGATAAGGACAAACGATTATTAAGGGCTTGTTAGGCTTGACAGGTGATTATGAATGGAAAAGAGCAATTATACGAAAAATCCATGCCCAGTCTTCATCTTTGTGCTTATTGTATTACTTATACGTGTTATAATAGTCTGCTCACGAATATGAAGTCTAAATTGTCATAGCTAATTACATAATGATTTCAGTATTTGATAGGTATTTTACTTGTATACGTCTATGTATCTCTCTCTAGTAAACCAACTTCTCTTTTGTGACTGTGTATGTTGCTTTAAACTGACTTTAGTCTGCAGAGAAACACTGCATAATAAGTTGTCTCCGTGGATACCTTCTTTACATTTATGAAATTATGTGCATGCATTCCGTAAATACTAGTATTATTGATATATTTATAAACAATTACTATATCTTAGTTGTAGCAGATTCACACAAAATCTCTTATCAAAATGTTGGTTACAAGTACTAACTGTATCTTTGAAAGTACAATAATTGTAAATTCTATCATAATGTAAGTGAATTAATGTTGTGAATAAAGGAAATGTTACTAGCTTTAATGGAACAGATTCTAATCTCCGACAATATCAGTAATTGTAATGAAGTGCATTTGCGTACATATAAGATTATTTTTATACCGGCAAGCCCACGGCCCGAATGTGCTGCATTTATTTGGTAGGCAATACTTATCTCAAGATGTTCGCAGGCTTGGGCTTCCAATAACGTACTTAGTTTTGCACCACACTTAGGTTTAGTTTATGATTGACAGATATTTGAAATACCTTTATTTTCTTCTTTAACACATTCACTGCCAGACAAAAAACGGCGCACTACCCCAGAAACCGGTGGTCTATAGCTGCGTACAAAACAATCCGCCCAGCGGGTTGTCCGGCATCTGAACAAAGTTCATGAGCGCCCACCAGGTGGGTTCCCGGCAGTGAATGTGTTAATATAATGAGGGGCCTACTGATTACCAGTTCGCCGGACGATATCGGCCTGTCAGTTATTTGCCAAAGCTGTCAATCGCGAATAACTGACAGGCCGATATACCGGGTGTGGCCTATAACAGGAGCAAAAAATTCAACTGTAGGCTGTACTCCTCAAACTGACCAACATTTGTTCAGCATTTTTTAAAAATAATTTTTATTTTGATTTTTAGAGCACTTTAAAGTTTATTCTAAGACGCAGTGTATTGCGAATTTCGTTTTGATTAAAGCGTAACAATCAACGTCAATTACACTGATGACAGCGTACATTAAAGGTAATATTTAATTTGTATGAAAAATAGGAAGTATAAAGAATTCATAATTTTCAAAAATCGCTGAACAAATTTTGGTAAGTTTGAAGAGTACAGCCTACAGTTAAATTTATTGCTCGTGTTACAGGCCACACCCGGTATCGTCCGGCGAACTGGTAATTAGTGGGCCCCTTTAGATATTAACCTTTCGCCGCCATTGACTTGATATAAAGTCAGTACGTTTCGTGCCTCATACGCCACGACTTCATATCAAGTCGCGGTTTTGGTCGAGTTTGTTTCGTGCAATTTTTGACGGGGCGGTGATGACACTTTATTACTTCATCGCGTGGAGCTAGTACTTCATTTATGATGGCGAGTAAGGGCAACACTTTAAAAGAAGAGCGATTATCTCCAAATATATCCACTTTATCAAAAAATGTTTGTTGAAGACCCCTATTAGTTTTGAAAGACCTTTCCAACAATACCCCACACTGAAGCAAAAAAAAAAAATCACCCTCACTTTACGTGTAAGGGTACCTCCCTCCTACAAAAAAAAAAATTTAGATTTTATTGTACGATTTTGTCGGCTTTATTGATTTATATATCCATGCTAAATTGCAGCTTTCTAGCACTAACGACCACGGAGCAAAGCCTCGGACAGACAGACGGACATTGCGAAACTATAAGGGTTCCTAGTTGACTACGGAACCCTAACAAAAAAGACGTATACTTCTCATGATGGCACCTGATCCTCGTAGTTCCCAAAGATCGAATTTTAAGGAACGTTAACATGGATCCCAGTAATTGTATGTGTCAAATTTGATTACTGTCACTATTGTTTGAAACCCATTTAAGTCACTTAAAGCGTTGCCCTTACGCCCCATACAAATGTAGTGATCTCCCTGGCGATGCTTACAGCATCGGACAATTACAGAAGTTAATAAAGAGGCAATGCGTTCTTGATCCCACCGGTGATGCTCTGGGCCACACAGAAAAAAATACGAGATCCCACCGGTGATGTTCATTGCAGCCAACGTGTTAAATAAAAACCGGTACTACTGAAAATTGTTTTTTAAAAATCTGTCAATCCCTAACTATAAGTATTTGTGGTGTAAAAAATATATTAGATTTAATAAGTATTGGAATGAACCTTAATATCGCAATGACGTAATGATTTAATGTTAACTATACTCAGCATAGCGCTAATAATTAATACCTGATGATTTAGAAATGCTTACACTGTACTGACTTACCTAGCATATTTGTTTTCGAGGTGCTTTCATCTCACCGTATTTTAAATTAGGCATGTGCCGTTATAGTTACGTGGGAAATTAGTTCAGCAATTATCTCTCGCTTACATACGCTTTCAAGGCTTAATTAGGCTGTGACGTCATAATAGCCTGTTACGAAAACAGAAAAAGTATAAGTAGTTATTAAACCCCGCATGAAGATATATGTGGCATTATCTAAGAAAAGGGACCTTATTGTCGATGGCGCTTATGTCGCACTGCGTCGCGTAGCGTTGCATTTGTATCGCAGCATCGTTTATAACGGCGGAAGCGCCATCGACAATAAAGTCCCTTTTCATAGATAACGTCACATATAATAAACGTATCCAATTCTTGTAAAGCATCACTGTCGTTAAACGATATTATGAGATTAGCGATATCGAGATTTTTATTTGCGAGCGTTTTCTCTTTGAAATTCGAATTTCGGCTAGCAGTGTCAGCGACTAATCCATTTCTTATATTGACACAGGGACTACGTACATTCTTGCGCGAATAATAAAGTTGTTAGTGCGCTATCTCGCTGCCGGTCGGACAGGTGCTTTAATGATCTGTAATTTTTCTTTAAGTACATTTTTAACGTTTACATTGTATAATATTAATATGATATATGATACACATATAAAAGCTCCTTGGTGTTGTTATGAACATAAATATTCTAAAATCGATAATAAACATATATATGTAAGCATTGTATGTTGTTTTTAATTATATCTATAGTATATAATTTTTAATTATATAGGTAAATATATCTACATTAAGTAGCAGTCTGAGCGTGTTACTAGACAGCGTGACATGACCAATCCTTGACTAGGCATAGGTACAGTCAGTGGGATGACACTCCTCCATTCGGCTTTTCCCGGCTCCGATCGGCTCGGCATTGCTCCTAGCAATTATTAGGGTTGGCACAACTTGATGTCCCTATTAGTGTTGGTAGGAACTCAAGTATTTTAAGTCTAAATTGAAGAACTCGACTCCGTTTTACGAGACTCTGATAACGACAACGCATTTCGAAGTTATTTAATAAAAAAAAACAAATACAAGTTCTCCGAAAAGGACTTCTTCTCTACAAAAGACTCTGGTCTCTAATAAGTTAAAAAGAACTCGAGTTTCTTCTTAATTATCAGAGTCTGAAAAACTGAGTTAAGTCTTAAAGCAGAGGACTTAAAGGACTCGAGTCTTTAATACTAGTCCCTATACGTGCACGATCACAGATGTCTTGAATTTTGACAGTCCTAAATGGCCGAAAGGGATAGTGCCATACATTAGAAAGGGTCAGCATAGTTCGTTCCTGGATCGCTGTCACCATATATTTAGTATGGTGTACCGAACTATTTGGCCACTTTGACTGCTACAAAGTATTTGACGCTGACTGTATAGTTAACAGTAGAATGTGCTTAGACGGCAAGGAGTTCAAAATGAGCTAAACATATCTTGTTTAGAGAGCAAGAGTGCGTGCACCCACCCGCACAGCACGCGCTTAGCTTCTTTGGCTACTGTCTGTACATTATTGCCTCGTACAGACCAGGGTGCCTAGCCAACGTGCCAATCGTTTACGTAGTGTAGCGCAGTCATATCTCTATTTCGCAACGCGCAAGCGATTGGCGCGTTGGTTAGGCACCCAGGCAAAATATCTAAACCTGAAAGTTTCTGTTTCTTACATTTTATTTCCCCTTCGGCCGCGTACGCAACCAGAGCTTCGTAACCAGATGCGATCGAAAACTATTTCTGCCTTGTACGAAACCGGTTGCGATCAAAAACTAATTCCGTCTTACTAGTTATCAGTTACGATCGAACACTTTTCTTTGTTGTACGAAACCTTTCGACCGTTGATAAAGTCAGCTAAGATTATATTTATACACGTTATATATCTAGTCAAAAATCAGAACACAAAAATTGTACCAGTTGATAATATTCAAATACTTTGTTGGCAAATACAATGTAACCTTGTTCCTTAAAAGACACTGGCTTAAGAGACATGAAGCACTGACATTCAGGATAAGAAATTATCATGAGTATCATGACAAAATATTTGAAAAAAAAAACCTATAGCTAGATGGCCCAGACATTGGTTTCGTATAAGAACGAGAAGTGTTCGATCGTAACTGGTTACGGGTAAGACGAAATTAGTTTTTGATCGCAACCGGTTTCGTACAAGGCAGAAATAGTTTTCGATCGCATCTGGTTACGAAGCTCTGGTTGCGTACGCGGCCGAAGGGTTTATTCCTTCGTTCAATGGCAAACAATCGAAATGCCTAATGAAAAAATATTCATTCAACCATACTCCTATTTAAACGTATAATTTCTTTGGGTTCCGTACCCGAAGGTTGACAATCCTAAACCTTATTATGAGCCTACGCCGTCTGTCGGTTGACTCCATCTCAAAAACCGTAATAAATAATAATATTACTACATATTATGTACATAATTCAAATTTTCAGTTTTTATATTGAAATAACACTTGTTAGCTTATTTGAGAGACAAAGTTTATTTATTTGAGAATCAAATCGTGATTACTAATTTCTCGTTTGCTGAAAAAGTAAATAACTATAGCCGGCCAAACAACTTTGTCAGTAGAAAAAAGCACGAAATTCTAATTTTCTATGAGACGATAATTAGCGCCAATTTTTTTTTGCCGCTTTTTTCTACTGATGGAAATGGTTTGACAGACTATAGGTACCTACTTATTGAGAAGTTCCTTCAGTTACCTTCCGACTACATTAACAGATCAACTCCATGTTAGTATACTGCATTGTCATCGGAATTACGTAGTACAGTCAGCGTCAAATACTTCGTAGCAGTCAAAGTGGCCAAATAGTTCGGTACACCATACTAAATATATGGTGTACTGAACTATTTGGCTACTTTGACTGCTACGAAGTATCTGACGCTGACTGTACAAATTACAAATTTTAGTTACAAGATTTGAAGCACATAGGTATATGTATATTACACAGATATAGATATGTTACAATAAATGTTTATTCATAACTCGTGCAAATACTTAGGCAACTACGGGGCGCGAAACCGTGTCCAAATCGATAATTCGGTTACCGTAAAATGTGCCTATTTTGGTATCCACTAGGTAATTGTGCTCCCACAGTTTTTATATCTGAAAACATATCACAACCTCATTTAAGTGGTACATGATATTAGTGATGCCAGTGATGGTCTACTTTAAATCGGAATATTTATCAAAATACCTACCAAAGTTTAATTTAATTTCGAATTTTGGAGCACATTTTACGGTACCTACTTAAATCGTGGAATTATTTAACATATCACAGATCATACGGAACTTCAACATCACACCAATCGTAATCAGAACGGTAGCAGAGACACGACGCTGAGAAACCGATGATAGCTCCGACAAGCACATCCTCCCAGTGGTGGTGGTTATCGAGACACCGACTGACCCCTATAGCGGACGCCACCATCAATGGCATTGAGTAGCACAATAGCTGTGAAGCCCGGCTCTGCTCGTCATATAGCACTATATTCCTTCGGTACATGAACAGGCTTACCATGCCAAGAGAGGCGAACGAGAGACCAGTATGCCCGCTTGGAAAAGATTTCCTGCCATCCATTATATCTCTCAATTTACCCGTGCACTGCAGATTTGTTTCGGTCATTACGTCAGGGAAGCACCTATAATAGAAATCCGGGCGAGGTCTGCCAACGGTTAGCTTTAGAAACTCTGTGATCGCAGCCGTGATTGATATGGATAGCGACCACATTAGAAAAAGTTCTACGGTGTCCCTGAAGTCTTTCGATAACAGCAAGAAGATTGCGAGTGGCTCGAAAATTGTAAGGAGCGCCATTGTCCAATTCGAAAAGGTGGAGACTCGGCGAGGTTGTTTATAGTCACATAATAGTTTTCCGTGAGGTATGTCCCGTATCCGAGGTTTGATTGTCACTGCCACGATGCATACCGAGATCAAGAGAAACGCCCTAAAAAGTAGCTGTCTTACTAATGTACATTCAGATTCAGTTAATATTCTCGATACACTCCTGGGTCTATAAGAAAACTGTAGTACTGAGTTAGCCATTGACTCCAGTTTCAGAGCCAATGGCTAAATAAATTTGGTTTTATTTGTGCATTTTGTCAGATTGAATGTATTTACGGTACATAGTTACGGTATTTACCTGTCAGATGTCAAACACTACTGTCGTTTAGTTTGTAAGTGTGTTGGTTATATTCTCTTTGGTTTTTCATGTAACTAGTTTTGACTGCATTATCTTATAACACATAGAAATCGTACCAAAAAGAGGTGTTGCCTTACATCAACTGAGCTATCTCTATCACTATCAACATATTAAAACAACAGAACTACCTCATTTGATGTTAGGTAAAATGTACCAATTCCATGGACTATTAATTATCTAACGACACCCAGCAACAGGGTTGAAGCAAAAAGTAAATGTATCTCAACTTAACGTGTAGGTCAGATTACCAGATACCCTATAAAATAATTATTTGTGTAAAAAAAAATAGTGGGAATAATCCGGACAGACGGTGAATAGGCAGACAGGCGGACATAGCGAGACTATAAGGGTTCCTAATAATAGTTAACTACAGAACAGTAAAATAAAAACGAAGGTACCTATACTATACTACTATAAAAGTAATTACGGTTTTACGGTTCTAAATAGTGCACACCGGATGCGTATACGTAGACGTGCAGGTGAACGTTGTAATATACAGATCCTTATGACAGGCGGCACACCGCCTGCGTGACGTATGCGTGCATGGCTGCAACATCATAGCGCACGCGCGTGTGCACGTCAACACACACCCAGCCGGTATGCTCTGGCCTTTAAGGGTTAACAACTGTGACGAACTACGTTAATTAACGGCATATCTACTTAAGGTGCCGTAGATTCAGAGACCGGAGATTTTGAAAAATCGTACTAGGTTTATTACCAAAAAAATAGCAATTATGAAGTTTTCCTCTAGTGACTTCATCGATTCAAATCCTGACTTTTTGACTTTCGCTCGGTAGAAAAAAAATCACGAATCATACCAAGATCTAAACACACTTTAAAATTTGTAACAAGTTGCTTCTAAAAGGGCGCTATTTTATTTTTGGGGGAAATCATCGAATACCTAGTAAGTAGATACCCAGTAGAATAAGTACTTTGATTTAAACTTGCAACAGATCATAATTCAAAACATGATATCAGCGGTCCCGAGCACGCACATAGTACTATACATCTCGCTCACGTTTACGCTCAGTGAGATGAACACAAATCACCGGGGTCTTAATAGGATAAACGAATAACTGGTTAATAAGATGGAGTGAATAGGCCGAAGTAGGTATGAGGTAAGTACTTACTCGTAAGTCATACTGAAAGTTCCCATATTGTCAAAAACTGTACGTATCTCTTAACTTTTTTGACAACGCTTACACATTTTCTCTACGATAGAATCATTCTGAAAAGTGTATGTACTTACGTCAAAGAGATTCAAAGAAAAAAGAGAAGAGAGTCTTCTTAATTCTCTTTGACTTGGGTACAGAGCAGAGGCCTACGCTTATTGATAGTTGCGTTGCCAAAGTTGGCCTACGATCGACCCATTTTGCTCAAGCACTTTATGTATGAAAATTTGGGCCCTGAGGGCCCTCAGTGATTTTGTATGGCGTTTGTGGAGTATCTATTTAGATTAATGCTTTCTGACGTATATACGTGGACATTTGGATATCTAAGGTTGTCTCAGTCTGCCGAATTGTTGAATTTATTATTAGGTATTGAGCACACAACTGCGATTTTAGTTTAGAGAGTCCCAGTTGAAAGATGTTCTTCTCGATTATCATCCGTAGGATTAACATAAATGCGACTAAATTTATAAAACCTACCACAAATAATTGCACGAGAAGTGGGCTTTTTTATAAGATTATACTCATAAACTTGTGTTGTTGATTGAGGGCACATTGAGAGTCGTATACAATTCTAGGACGAAAAATTTCTCGAGTTAACATTTTAAAAACCATAATTATCCTAAAATACATACGAGTAAGTATCACACTCAAATTAAAGACTAAATTTTCAAACAATAAACTTTTTCTTTCTTTGCTTGATATCCAAGTGGCTCATAATAGAACCTTTCAGTATTATATGGGTACCCATGAAGTGCATTTAAATATTAGTCTCGGTTAAAACTCGCTTCCGTCGTATGGTTCAAAGGAAAGTTATATCCCTAGACATAAACAACGTTGAGACACTTCCAATTTACATTTTATCGTGATACTCCACGCATGTTGAGCTGGAGTATACGTAAGTGAAAAAGTTCACATTTTGGTGTTATTTTTAAGTAAATTTTAATAGGAACAGACTATTCAGGTATATGAAGAAGAGGGACAAAAAGATAAACTATGATATTTATACATTATTCCGGTTATTATTACAGATATGGTACCTCTCCCAGACGGGCAATACGAGTAACAAACTCAAATGCAAGCCAACCTAAGAGTGGTATTCCATCTTTGCTTCTAATCTACCCTAGCGATGGATATATGATAAAAATCGGCCAAGAGCATGTCGGGCCATGCTTAGAGTAGGGTTTCGTAGTTACCATTCTGTCAGAATACTCAGAACAGGTCAAACAGGGGCTATTATTAAGCATAAGGGACTAAGGGAGTACCTTCGAGTGCCTTCTTTATACTAAGAACTTAAGAAGAGAAGATTTTTTGCAATAACTCAAAAACGACTGTATCGATCATATTCGCTGTAGTTTTCATTAAAAGCTTTTGTTTCACAATTTATTTCATAGTTTTGGGACCCATGGTTCAAAAATTAGAGGGGGGAGGGGAAGGCACATATTTTTTTTATTTCCGAGCGATTATATTTATAGTTTTGAAAGACCTATCCAATACTCCACTCCACACTATTGGGTTAAAGCAAAAAAATCGGACGGACAGACGGACATGGGGAAACTATAAGGGTTTCTATAAGGTATAGAAAGGACGCTTAGCACGCGAGGAAAATCGGTGAATTCGAATTTCTCCCCGCCGGGCCCAAAATGAATCAGGTGCATTCATATTAACCATTCCCATCTCTCCCGTCTCTTGAATGGCGGCGATCACGTGGAGCGGGGATCACACCGGAATTTCGTACAATGAACTGCCTGTTCCTATCTCTATCGCTCGTATTGCTGTCCCGTCCATGATGACGCAGATTAATGGCATTGCAATATGATGCTCCGAATGGGATAGCAATATATGTAATTACTGCGAGCGATAGAGATAGAGACAGGGTCATTGTACGAACTTCCTTGTGCTAAGCGTCCTATCTTCAGATGGCGCTGCAAACGATATAGGTACCACCTCTAACTTTTCAACCATGGGTCCAAAAATATGAAAAAAAAACCATGCTCGTAAAGCTTAGTAAATGCCAACTTTCAATTAAAACTATAGCGAATATTATATTTATTATTAAGCAGTTTTTTAATTTTTGCATAAAGTCTTCTGTTCTTAGTAAAAGTGCTGCTAAGATCTCCCTTTTGGTTGTTATATTACTTACCTAATAGTCCTCGTTTAAGGCAGCCTTTTGTAACGGACGGGTAACTACGGAACCCTACACTGAGCATGGCCCGACATCATCTTGGCCGATTTTTCATTTATAAGACAATTTTAATACGCTTTACATAATGCGCTTTACCTGAATTTAAGCCATAAAATGTGATCCACTATAAACAGGTGTGATGGATTCTCAGAATCCCACCATTCACTTCAAGTTGTTGCAATTTATTTTAAGTACTACCTAAGGTTATGCCATCTCGAAACCGGGCTGTCTTAAATTGAAACTACCAACGAGAGCCTAGAGCCCAACGAGGGGCGGGAGGGGGTTAGGGTCGGCAACGCGCATGTATCTCCTCTGGAGTTGCAGGCGTACATAGGCTACGGATACTGCTTACCATCAGGCGGGCCGTATGCTTGTTTTCCACCGACGTAGTATAAAAAAAACATTATTTATGAAATTGTGAACTAAAATCGAAAAGTCATATTTCAATTTTGAAATGATAACTTTATTTCAGTTATAACATAGTCAAATTATTTAAAAAATACATTAATAGGATTACTAGGCACAAACAGCAACACTCTTAACTATCCAATTATCCATCGGTGGACATTATACCTTTTGTAATGTCCACTGATGGACAGTTAGCAGTATATGGGCGATGGTACTTAAAAAATAAATCAACTTAAACCAAAACTAAAAATACCTAAAACCTACCTTCAAAACTTCTTGAGACTGCGGGTGACCCTAGGGCTGGCTCATTCCTAGGCCAATGAATAGGCATCGCCATTCAACGAGGGAACGTAGCCAGCGTTATGGGCACCCTTCTGCATGGGACAGACCTGGGGGACTGTTCACAGCAGGGGTTTTTTTGTGTAAGAATACAGAATGAGATAACAGACAGCTTCAGTATACGTACGTCACATACATAAAATTAGAATGTTCAGTTTGTAACCTATCCTTGTGTGTTATGGCGCTTAACATAATTATATTAATTTAACACATGATTTACATAAATGAATAACTAACTGTTTATTTTAGTAGGATAAAACGCGGAAGAAAGCTAGCAGAATATGTCGTAAGCTTCTAATAAATAAAAGTTCTGTAATTACAAGCATTCTGCTTACATATTATTCCGGTTTCGCAAGCCATCGTAACGCGCAGTGCAGTCGCGGCCAGCTCAGTGCACTGCTGACCCTATTCAATCAAACGCCAACACCATTGCGCTCGTACATGGATCTCTAATTAGTCTTACCCATCAACCGTTAAAGGCAATGCTCGATAATGCAGTCGTCCTGCAATCAATCATAGACGTTGAAAAGTTACGTGCCTGAAGCACCGGTCGAGTAAGCTAATTTACAATCTACTTATATTAGTATCCTTAAACGGGCTCACTTTTCAACGCCTATTGGATTTTTCCAGTGGTCTATTGGAGAATGTACCTACTAGCAAAACAGGTTGTACCGGAGTCAAAGCCATGTTTATCGGCGTTTCCTTACTTCCTCACTCGAAACAAGTGCACTGCCCCGAGACTAAAACACTTTCTATTCATTCTGCGCGTCTAGTGCTCACATTGAGTGTTTATTTGCAAAAAAACATGTGCGTTTTCATTGTCATCTTACTTAATAACATATGTCGTATATGAGATGACATAGAAATACTTTCAAGCATATATCGATATAGTTTTGGGGTTATTTTATTGTATTTCCTTCTTGTAACAAATATCAAATATTTAATCGGTATCGATCACATAGCGTAACGTAGTAACTTCTTCGGCATTACCTACATCACAATATAAATACTGTATGGATTACAATGGTGGTGGTATTTTCCATGAGTTATGTCAGAGGGCAGCCTCCCGTCGCCGGAAAGAGGTCGCAAGCGCGCGCCGCGTGGGCGCAGGGCCCGCGATCGGCCTTATGCAATAACATAACAGGGCACGCCGGAAACATCCTCTCAAAAATAAAAGTGAACGTGCTAACGTAATCGACAGTATGTATAATTATTTGTGATATAAAATGCCGCCTTACTGATTCGACCTGATGAACGTTGATACCCATTATGTCAGACGGTAGTAAGAGTGAAAATCGTATGTGGTCACGTTTACGTTTGCCGGGTCATGTACCCCGATTGTGACGCTTTTTGCAGCTTAATGCCAGTTCAGTGGCAATGAACCGCAAGATGTTTGGATAAGCCGGCGCTTTAATCGACACTTGAAGCTTTGGTACAATCTGTGTCAAACTCTCGATTTTACTTCTCGCGAATCGTATTATTTATCGCTATAGCAAGGTAATATTTTACTTTCACATCACGAGTTATCTTATGTTTGGTTATTTAACGTATGTTACACGCAAGTAACTGTTATAGTTTATAATCATTATTCCCCTACAATTCAAACTTTACAACAAATGAAACCGATTTGGTACCATCATTTATTGTGTGGCTACCATCAGTTCGGCACTGACATAAACGCTATCGAGAACGTAACTTACTTTCTATGCATCTCGCTCGTACTCGCATATAAATGCGAGCGAGATGTATAGAAAGTAAATGACGTTCTCCATTTTGACACTGTTAGTGACTCATGGTACTGGTACGAGTATAGGTACTAACGATTTTGCAGCAACTATACATAAGTACATTTTTCGTTTATCTGTAAATGTCTATTGTCATTTATACCTATTTTATATTTCAAATAGTTGATTAGGTACGTATGTTCTCTTAAGTTTATTTGATAGCCTCATTGACTTGCTGGACTCCAAATTTTAACTTTCTAGTACATTTACAATTGGTTAAGTTCTTCGTCTATCTTAGTAATTAAGAATGTCAGGGAATTTGTGATAAAATGCCGATTTTTAGACGTCGATGACACTCGTATATCAATAATCATTAATCGTATATCATATCATATTGGAAAAGGGAGTACTATAGGGCATTTTAATAAATAAACAAGCAAAGCCGCGCGACCATATGTAGGCAGTATCAGGAATGCCAAGTCTTTACAAACTTAGCGTTGTCGGAGTCTTCTCTTCTTCGGAGGTTCTTCAGAAAGTAAAGAATACTATTCTATTTATTGACAATAACAATATACATAATGGATATATACAGATGATTACTATAACTAGCTTATATCTAAAATAGGCCCTTGAGGCATTGTACCAAGGATGCTGGCGGCATTTCCTCGTTGTATCGCAATACTGATACGTTGTGCGAGGAAGCCGCCAGCTCTTCGGTCACCAGTTACGTCAACCAGACGTTTCGCGATTTCTCCAAAAAACTAATATAAATTATTAAGTAAATAATTTTACAAGCTTTTATTTAGTTTCACCTGTCCAGTTGTCTGTCGGTCTGTAATCAAGTATTGCAAGTTAAATTTTAACCCACTTCCCGGTGTCCAAAGAAGCTGAAAATTTGCATACATAATGTAAGTCGGGTGACAATGCAATCAAACCATCGAGCTGATCTGATGATGGAGACAGGAGGTAGCCACAGGAACTCTGTGATAAAACAACGGATTGTCTCGATGAGTATTAGTTGCCTGTGGAAAGAAAGGTACAGTCAGCGATAAAACCTTGTAGCAAAAATGATTTTTTTGCCAAAAACTTATTCAAAATCGTATTGCACATTTATCAGACAACATACTTTACGGTACTAGGGTATTATGAAAATATACTACTAGTTAACGTAATTAATTTTTACTGTCCGTTTTTACTCTTAAAAATATAACTCTATCTACGGGACGTTTTTCAACCCTTAGCTAAATTTTGCTAGGTAAAAATATACGGTTTATGAGACCATCCGCGAAATATCGAAAAAAGACTCCTATAGAAAACATCGATATCTAGTCAGCTAAAATGTACAATAAAGTATAACATGAACCTACTCTACAACACGCTCATATAATGCGTCTTATAGAATTGTTATCTAATTACTTAGATAATTTCTTCTCTAGTTACGTAGATTTTAACTAAGAAAGACAGGGCAAGCCGTAGTGCCGTCATCTAAGTTAATGTACGTACTACAATGTTTTACGACTGCCGCCTGTTCCTTGAATTACGTCAGCACGCACAGATGCCATCAGACTTACGTCTCGCCACCTCATGTCTATGTAAAAGTGTTTAGTGGACTTCTACGTATTGGACGCTGACTCTGGCGGGCACAAAACTAGATAAAACTAACTGTTAGCTTTATTTAAAAAGGAAAAAGATCGACTAATAAGTTATAACCAGGTTGGGCCGTGTGATATAATAAAGATTCTTTGTGAGTAATATTAGCCCTATACGCTTAAAAAATACTAGACTTTAAATATTCATCATTTAATATGTTTTTTGTAGTGTAGTATGAAATTTGAATGCACCGGTCTGTTCGTTAATAATGCTATATCTCCATCATTTTATTCTAAAGAAAACGAATCAAAATATCTGATAATTGTAGGTTATAGTTGAATTTTTTTAAGTTGACCGTATAGCCCTAAAATTTTAGCTTAAAAATGTTCAACTTTAACTACTATTTAAAACCCTAACAAATATGTATGCAGATAGTAGGTACTCGTAAGTACACTGTATAAACGTACTGTACACCAACAAAAAGTAGTTTAACTTCGTTAATTAGAGTTTCATATAGCCATTTTAAGTTTTCTTAATTGTTTGAAAGCTTCACTTGTGCAGCTTGCACAGCTCCTTTCCTCGTTTGACTTCTATGGAGCCAGGTCACGAGGTCGTCGATAGTTCTGACCTGACACTTCTACCTCTAAAGTTACACTGTATGCTGCGGTCACATTACTGAGATATTTTGGGGTTATTACGTTTGAGTAATTCTGATGATTGGAATAAAAAACGAGTTACGATGTAGTCGCCGTTTTAGTTTTGAGTAAAAGTTAGATACTGTTGCAAAGTTGCAGTGGATTTAGAGAATAATAAAAGCACCGCGTGTTTATGTCTAAAAACAGGATGAATCCGAAAAATATTACCAATGATTTAAGTCATATGCGTTAAGGTCTTAAGGTTTAATATGAGGTAGGATAACACAAGGCACAAAACCACTAAAAAGTTGCCTCTGAAAATTGATTACAGTTTACATACCGGAACAAACGGTAGCAAGAGGTCGGATAAACACAGCGTTTAGATAAATGTTACGGAGCTAGCTTAATTTAGGAGATTTTTCGAAAATTGCGAATTATCCCGTTTACGAAATTACCCTTTTAGACCTTGCATTGAATCTAGCAATTGCAATGCTTGACCGACTTTTCTATCTTAATAGCTTGTATGTAGGTAAGTACACTTACCAAAACTTACGGCGGTTACTTGAACTATTGTGCCACCACTGCCGATAAAATTGGTTTCGGATCTTCTTGATGTTTAATTGAGATTGGATCAATTCTGCCTTCATGGGATTTTTTTACGAGCTTGTACATAATAATTGAGAAACGACTTGCTGGCCACTTTAATAGGTTTGCGTTAGACCTGAATTCGTATTCAATGTAGGAGGCCAGATAGTAGATGGTATTTCCTCCATACTAATGTATTAGTTCTGTTAGTAAATAGAAGTTGTAAAAAAAATATGCGGAACTTGTGTCGGAGTTCTTTATACAACATATATGTTCCTTATTTTAGTAGGTATTTAAATTCAAAACCAACATTCAAATATTTGATTGACTTTACTAGCCTTATTATGAATTAATAAAAATTAAGTTTATGAAGTAAAGTAAAGTAAAATAATACATTACGATACAAGTGCGAAAAATAGGAAATTCGAAACGAGTGGCGATAAATTAAAACACGACCGAAGGGAGTGTTTTAAATCGACACGAGTTGCGAATTACCTATTCGCACATGTATCGTACAACGTTTTACAGTACATATGGCCCTTTAAATGTTCGACACAGTAACATAATATGCTACTTCTCGCACTAGTGCTATAAAGTAGCCCCATATGTACTGTAAAGTCATTTATTCAAGTAGGATTTTACAATCTCTTTTGAATCGTCAAAAGCACATTATAAATAAATTAATTAAATAGTATTTTATGCAACAGTTGTATAAGAAGGGTCAAAAAAGGCGAGTGGCGTGAGTTACAATGTGAGCCGGAGCCGAAGGCGTAGGCGAACATTGTAAAGGAATACGCCACGAGCATTTTTTGACCTACTTATACAACGTTGCATACAATATTTTTCCTACGAGTCAACAAAAATAAATCTTAATTTAGGTAAACAAATTACAGCAAAAGTATATAGCCAAGACGCGCGAGCATACCTTGTTACGCGCCCGGCCCGCCCCGGGCCGCGGCCGGCCGGTCGGCGACACCTCCTCGTAACTCATGAGGCCCTGGTACTTGCTACTTGCTAAATTAATTTTTTGGACAGTTTTTTCTCAATTTTGGCCACCGTAGCCTACGGAGACTAACAAGCAACGCTAAGCGGTCTTCGTAGTCTATGGGTGTTACTATATTACGGGTGTCACATGCGTGTTTCTGACTTATGAAGTAATTATTTTTACTATGCAACCAAATGAATATTTTGTAAGTTGGCAGCAATGCACTTAGTTTAAAACTGTATTCGTTTTGGTTTTGTTAGGTTGGTAGCCATTAATCGCAGTAACGTTATAGCGATTAAAAGCACAAGAGCTTTTATGAGGAATAGACAATATAGACTTTTCTTGAAACCTTTTATGTATGTTCTTATATTCGTGTTAATGAATGCATAAATGACAGATAACAGTAGAGGAGTAGGAAAAATAAATAACAGATTACAAAATAGAAAATTCAACAATTATAATTTACTACCAATATACATTTTATAATTAATTCATTTATTTATAGGAGGCCATGCATTTTTGTCATTAATATACTCTCCGACTGTGTAATATGCCTTATGCTGTAGACCAGATTTAACATATTTTTTAAACTACCTTGAATAGTCTAATTATAACATATAAATGTTCCATTTCTTTTACACACGCGAGCATAAAATGAACTGACCATCCTTTGACACAAGACATATATAAGTATTTTATTTATGCTTCTGAATCTTCTGATGGATTATAATATTTATTTATTTATTATATCAATAGAAAAACATCATTAGAACAAATGTTAAAATGTATAAAATATTAACTAACCTAAGTAAATCAGGAATAGATCTAAGAATTAAAAGATTAGAACATAGTTCTAAATGTAACCACGAACTCATTTCTCGGGGCGGTGCTGGCGGTGTAAGCCGTGTCAAGCGTCACGAGTTCAGGCACACTAACCCACATTATAGCATTATACTACTGAAAAACCTGCGTATAGGTACAGAAGAGATAATTAGTACGTAGGTACCTATAATATGATTCCCACTGACTAACAAAACTGATACTAGACTAGCTAAGATGACAGTCTTAAATCGAAACATGCCAAACGAAAAGTAAAAATGTATCGGGATGAGTGATGACAGGCGCGGCGAAATGTAGCAGCATTTCTTGGAGCTTGGGACGGATGTTAGCGTGGGATGCCACCTTGACACTGTCTCACCCCCAACGGACCAATGTAAAAACAGGCGGAGCGGCGCAGCGGAAAGCGCCAAAATTTTGGAACGTAATAAATATAAGAACCTCGGTAGAGAGTACCATTTTGTATCATTTTGCGTTGAAACTCTAGGTTAAAGGGCTCCCAGCGTGCGCAAGTTTTTTGCAGAAATCGCGAAGCGTCTGGTTGACGTAACTGGTGACCAAAGAGCTAGCGGCTTCCTCGCGCAACGTATCAGCATTGCGATACAACGAGGAAATGCCGCCACCATTCTTGGTACAATGCCAGGGTCAAGAGCCTATTTTAGATTTAAGCTAGTTATAGTAACACCACTGTATCCATTATGTACTCTTATTTTAAATAAAATTTGTTCGACGTTCAGTATTATACGAAACGGAGATAACGCGAACATATACGAGGTAATATGAACATAGACGAATACTGATTACACATTCCCGTATTCGGCAAGTCCTATGTAGATTTGGCGATAATGTGGCGGGCTTTAAAGTTGACATTCGGATGGCGACTGCAACATCTTTCATACTGCAGCGGGAAATGGGCGACGATTAAATTACGTAGCTGTTATGATTAGAATGGTCAATTCGTCAAACTTCAAGGAAATTGACAGTGACATCTTCCATTTTCCGCAGCCGCATCGTTGTGGCAGTAACGCTATCCAAATGTTAAGACATGGCGGTTACAACCTTAGAGGTTTTAAAAACCAAAATCACCTTTAAGAGGTTACCCCTCCGTCGAAAACCTCGGCCAATGGTCATATGTATTGTACGGATTGACGTTTATCCGACATGGCTCCGTTCCGTTTCGACAAGAATATAAGGCGGGAGGGAAGATACACTCCGTTAGTACCTAAGTGATATTTTATACGTGGTATCTAGTAAATTGCAATTGCATCAGGTGTGCTATAACACTCTTGACTGTGACATAACATTCAGATAATACCTCGGACACGCGTGTCTCTGCATAGATGTTACTGTAAATATTGAGATAAACTTCTGTTTAAGTAGTTTTCTGCTGGACAACTTGTTACCTAGTTTCAAGTTTTATTTGGATTTGAGTACCTACATAAGTTAACTGCAATGACAAAAATTTAATATCTTTCTGACTTCGTCCACAGAAATAGAAACTTAAATAGAAACACCTTTATTCTCTCTTCGCACTCCAGAAGGTACTAAATATAACCTCCTAGATACTATGCCTATTTCGCATTTATGATGGTTCGTGTAGCACCAACCAGGGGACACGCGTAGGGTATTAAGAGGAGACTAAAGCAAAATATATTGAATTTTTACACGTTTTTATTAAGGGCAATGACATAAAAAATCACACGGAAACTATACTATATTTGCAAGGTCAGACTAATCAAAACCTTAAAAGTTAGCGCGATGAAAAAAAACACCAATGTGTCTAATTTTCATTTATTTTCAGTTGTATATCGTTACCCTGCATAACAAAGCAATATAGTTTTAGCATAAAATAGCTAGTTACATATATAGCCGAGGTATCTGACGAGCAAAATTTTAAATAGATATATTTTCAGAGTAAATAGAGATAAAAGGTAAAAACACTTCAGTCGTAACTCAAAAGATTCGCGCAGCGCGCCATATCTTTTCTTAACTTCTAATTTCCTGGCTTTACGCACCCTCATAATAGGTGCTTCCTGCTTCCTGCGGACGTGCGCAACATTCATCCCGCGCATATCGAAAGGACGATCATAGACTTGACGTGTACGCTTGACGTCCGATGTTGTGCAATACTTGCAATAGTTAGTTGGATGTTACCTTATGAAAGTATTTTACGTTTTTACCTGACTATGTCGCCATAATAGTTACTAGTTTTACAAGGGTGCAATGTTGTTGTTTAACCGCTCGTGCTAATATTGATACCCGAACAAGCGAAAGATTCCAAAATTGAACCATGAGCGTAGCGAAGTAAAATGAAAAATTGAATCTTGAACGTTGCGAGGGTTTCAAGGCACGAGGGTCTTCATCTTCATCACATCAACGTGAGGAATATACTAACTGAAAAATACCAAAAAAATCAAATCACCATTTAAAAGTAAATCCTACCAGTTATCATAAAGAAACAACTCAAAATTTGCATCTGCTTTGCCCCCCCCATGTGGATAAAATGCAACTTTCTCATTCAATACAAAAAATAAATAACTAAATAAAGAGCATAAAGTACGTGTTTTATGTTCATCTTATGTCTTTCTCGCCAGGAAATGGAATTTCTTACCAAAGTAGTAGAGATAGTAGTATGTACTTACTGATTAACGGCTTGAGATGACGTAAATAGTTTATATACCGTGGTCAGATTAATTATTTACAGCCGTCTTACTTTATATGGTAAAAGTTTTCATTACAATCCTCACTAATTAAGGCTTACAGATGCGCACTTCCCCTGCCTACCACGTAAATGTTATTATTAAACTGTTTTTAAAATCTCGAGATTTATGAGAGTTAAGTTTGCATAATACCTAGTAAGAAAAGTAAAAGTGGTGAATACGAGTAATTAGGCATTGCTCAACCCAAGCAATGAATGATACGAGGTTAAGATTTATTTGATAACGTAGCAATGGCTTCAATCAATTAGGAATAAGTTAGGTGAAGATTATTACTCGTAGTAGGCAGATTAACTTAACCAAGGGATAAAAGGCACTCATTTTTGTCGAGGATTTGGCGCTCGAACGCAGTAGTCATGCCAATATTCCGAGCCTAAAATTATGCCTTTTGACACTACTTTTCATTACGAATACGAGGAATATAAAATACACGTGTTTAAAAAAAATCGGACAAGTGCGAGTCGGTCGCGCCTACCGAGGGTTAAGTACTTTTTAGTATTTGTTGTTATAGCGGCAACAGAAATACATCAACTGTGAAAATTTCAACTGTCTAGCTATCACGGTTTATGAGGTATAGCCTGGTGACAGACGGACGGACGGCGGAGTCTTAGTAATAGGGTCCCGTTTTACCCTTAGGGTACGGAACCCTAAACACATGACCAAGTAAAAAACTTATAGAGTATTTCTTGAGAGTACTTTCAATTAACATTTAGGTAAAAGTATCATTATTTATGGAATGGGGAGTTGAATATCAGAATGGAAATTGTACAACAAATCCATTTAAAACCTAATTTTAATTGAATATCATGCCACGCTGCGTTGCGCTCTGGGGAGGCTCCACGGCTAGGAAGCCACGATGACGATTGTTTGCAGAAAACGAAACGTTTAAGATAAACGTAAATAATGTATGCCAAATAACACTACACCCTACTCATAATTTTGTGTTCCTGCCGGTGAGTAAGGTTGCCAAAGCTCAACGAAGGTACGGAGTGTTAGGGTCGGCAACGCGCATGTAACTCCTTTGGAGTTGCAGGCGTACATAGGCTACGGAGACTGCTTACCATCTGGTGAGCCACATGCTTGTTTGCAACCGACGTAGTTTAAAATAATGTATGGAAATGATAGCGTTTCGATTCGTTTATGTCAACGATATATAGGCCCCCCGGTCTTTCACTTGTACAACCGACGCAGTGACGACTTCTTTGAAAAGAGCGGTAGCACAACAAAAAATTAATGGTGAGTAGATACGTAGTAAAAAAAAAATGTTCTTAAATTTTGGGAATAATAGTGACCTAAGTAGCTGTATGGAAGTTGCCTATGAAATGCAGTGGTAAATGCCAGATTAAGGTAAAAGCTGTAGTGAATGAAAACACTCAAGAAACATGTTTGGTATGTATGTGCTTAGTCCAACGGCCGCGGCAATTGCTGTCTTTACTAGGTATTCAATAAGCTATTCCGGGTAGGCACATGTATGGCTGGAGGGCCGATAAGTACAGAGGTACCTACCTATGTAAGTAATAATGTGATAAACTTGAGGCACACGTATGTATTTTACCTACTTTATTCACTTTGGTAAAGACAGCGAAGGAATATACATATATAAGCGAAGCTCTCTTTGAAAAACGGTTGTGTGACTGATACTTATCCGACACATAATATATTTTACAGTACATATGGTGCTCCTTTACTGCACTTGTGCGATAATAAGCACATTACGTAACTAAGTTGTACGTTGTACGATACATGTTAGAATAGAGGTAATTCGCAACTCGTGTCGGTTTAAAACACTCCCTTCGGTCGTGTTTTAATTTATGGACACTCGTTTCATTCAAATTTCCTATTTTTCTCACTTGTATCGTAATGTACTATTACAGTACATATGGTGCTACTTTACCGTCCTAGTGCGGTAACTCGTATGTCAATAATTTAAAGGGCCACATGTACTTAGTCGGACCATACGTTCTGTCACAAAGGTTTTGACTGATGAAAAAGCTATATGTAAATATTCCTTTTTATTCATATACATGCGTTGAAAGCTTATTTAATGCTGAATTTCTTACAATATAATTTAACGTAATTTGCTATGTCAGTTTTGCATAATACTATGTAATATTCGGAAAAAAAAACATCAAATACCCAGTAGTCAACCTGTGGCTGACCTCTGGACACTAAGATCACGGGACTCAGAAGTCTCAGAACCCACTAATCAGCCGTTAAAATGGGATGGCTGGACACTGGGTACTTAAAGGCTGTCTATTGGTACACAGGGGGCTGTTTACTGGCAAAAAGGCCCTTTCTTTATATTTAATGGAATATTTCCGAAAGTAAAATTCTATTACGTTTTATTCTATATAAAAAATAAACTTTATTAAATTCTTCAAATTAAACGATTTTGAACATAGAAATTTCGTAGAAAGGTTGACTACTGGTGCCTTTACCCTATCGTAATTATAGTAATTATCACGGCTATAACCGCGAAAATCGTCAATTGCGGGCATTTTCCTCTGTCACTCTAATTATAACGTCTTAGTGAGAGTAAAAGAGAAACATACCCGCAATTTGCGAATTTTGGTGTTCGAGGTAGGCCCCCAGAAACAGCCAAGCCACATATTTTGACTTAGGTGTAGTTTGTGAAGTTTAGGGCTTGTAGAGTTAGAAGCTTGGCTCTACAAGAGATCTGATAACTTTTTGACAGTGCGAGCCTTATGGTTTCGTCTTGGCAACATTTTATTTTTATATTTACAATTATAGAATCAATGAAATATTAGACAATTGATTATAGATGTGTACAGTCCCTATATGTCGAAATACAAAAACTATAATATAAAAATCAAAT
Organism: Cydia pomonella; assembly: GCF_033807575.1. NCBI lineage: Eukaryota > Metazoa > Arthropoda > Insecta > Lepidoptera > Tortricidae > Cydia > Cydia pomonella. The sequence goes on along the minus strand of NC_084703.1, from coordinate 11,374,880 downwards.
AACAAAATTAGTCATGCGATACAGTAAGGAAATGCTTCTACAGCACCATGCCGCAGGGGGACAATTTTTAGTATGTTATTTTAAGATTACGTAGTATTATTTTTAAATCTAGGGTTTCAGTTTTATAGTTTAGTTATTTATTAATAATGTTAGTTGATTGAAAGTATATTTTTATATCCTACAATTAAAATATCAGACAAATACTAAAATTCTTTAGAGATTAATCTAATAATAATATTTTTAAGACATGAAATTAAATCAGACAAGCAGACAAGAACCGAATGAAGTGTCTCCGTAAATATACCCCGCCCACAGTTTTTTATATTACAATAATCGTTTATGTACCTGTAATTTCGATAGTTTACTTATATCGATTAAACCATTATTCCTGCACTGTATCTGCAAAGTATCTGGCAAAATAATCATTTTTGCACAGGCGACTTATACTCATCGAGACAATTTAACAACCGCAAGCACATTTATTTTGCGTTGTTTTATCACAATTATCACAGAGTGCCCATAGCCACCTCCTGTCTCCATCATCAGATCAGCTCCACGTCATCATAATATTGCATCGTCTACCGATTACATATGCATGCAAAATTTCAACTCAATCGGAAATCGAGGAAGTGGGTCAAATTTAGCTTCCACGACACACACTAACTACGAGTAACATACATAAAGTTAGACTAAGCTAAGAGAGCGTTTTCACGTTGTCTGATCCGATATCCGACTCCCGATAAAATGCTTCCGTTGAGGTACATACCGTTGCGTGAATACGTTTGTACCATACGCCACTTACATTGATTTGCAGGAGAGCGAACAGAAACAAAAACTTTTCTCGAAAAGTTTTATAATTAGGAAATATTCAACTTATTTGTCATTTAAGCACATATATTTACTATTTATATAATGAATATATTGGTAATCATGCAATAAAATAATTTTTATTATTGCCACATCCGTTTATAATGAGTAAATGTAACGTACAATGTATGACATGACACAAAGTTTTGGATTAATATGCCATTTTTTTTTTGTGAAAATTGTTTTTTTTTTTTTTTAAATTATAGGAAAAAATTTAAAATGTGCGGTTCCGGCAGGACTTGAACCCGCACACTCTTCTCAAATTTTCTGTTAACTAACTACTTAACTTATTCTGTTAAGAGTGTAAATAGTAAAATGCGGATAGGGCACAACATTTTAGAAAAACATTTTTTTAAACCGATTTATGTCAATTATATCATATATTATGTTATTTTAGTAATTTTTCTCCGTTGTGACCGAAATCTACTATTTACACCGAAGTGCACAATAGTTATTTGTTTTAAAAGGGGGCAAAGCTGTTTTTTGACACCCGAGCGAAATATTCCAAAATTGAACCAAGAGCCTAGCAAGTGGTACGAAAATGAAATCATGAGCGTTGCGAGTCCACCATTTGTACTTTTTTGTGTTGTGCAATACAGGTTAAATAAATAACAAATCAAATTCAAATGAAAGCTATTCAATATTTATCATTCAAAATAATCATTTAAGAGTAAATTCCATTAGCCAAAATGAGGAAACAACTCAAAATTTGCACCTAATTACTTTACTACTCTTGTAGATAAAATGCAGATTTACCGTCCGGTTTCGATGTATCAGGAGCTTTACGAGCTGATGTGATGAACAATATATAACACGTTCGTATGACTTTAGGGATATTTAAGATTGTATCTGAGTTTAAGGTTGAATTTAAATATTTAGATGAAGAAAAGTGCAAGTTTAGAGGTAAATTTTACCTGTTATTCTCATTAGACAGTTTTAAAAGCTGCAAGCAACTTTGACGGTAACGTTCCTATCTAGCGACGTACTCGTATGAGTCTCCAGCAACGGGGTAATTAGGTATCCTGATTTTGAGGTACCTACTGCCACTTAATCTCTCAATACTTGAGTAAAACTGACTTATAATACGTGCATTTCTTATAGATCATTTGATTAATTAATAAAATTGTCTGATATATTTCCTGAGCATTATATCGCTCAGGAAATGTGTAATTTGATGATGCCTGGTCATTTCTGGTTTCTCACAGGTTCTTATAAATCCGGCATATTATCTATTGTATGCATAATGTGAGTAACATGACATTTAATTACCTACTTAATCAATAACATAAGATCTGCGTAAACCTGTAAAAAATATGATCATTATTAAAATATACCGAGACTAAGACCACCAAGAACAATCTTAATATACAGATATAATTATCAAATTATATTATATTATTTAATAGTACCGAATTATATTAAGTGTACATATTACACATCCCTAAGAATTAATTTTTTTGGTTCTAATGAAAACTATTCCAGTACGGAACTAAAAGGTTTTAAAGTAGTAAGTTATTAAGATTAATCGTATTTTTCTGATTATATGTATTGTAATGATAAAATAATATTAACATTATCGATGTATATTTTAGCGGTCGGAGTAGGGTGGTTTACATTCACTGTAATATAAAAGGCAGCGCTGCGAAGGCAGAGTTACTAGAGATCTCGCGTTCATCAGATACAGTTAGTGACCACAGACACAGCGTTCTGAGGAGGGGGTGACCTAGCAACCCGATCATTTGTACCCCACGCACCATGGCCGCCCGCCTTGGCGTGAGTAACCATTATTTATACCAGTGGACCTATCAAAACAATAACAACAATTACTGTAATAAATAAATGGCTCAAAATTACTTTATTAATCCATTGATTACGAATTAGGTAAACAATTCATTCTGAGGGCCGGTGAATAATTATATAATTTCGTTTTTATATGGTTTATAATTGCGATTGGCCTAGTCTCATCCAACGATGTACCATTCCTACAATTGTAAGCTAAACGTCCTAGTGTTTGACTACCTAATTCCAATACTTTACAGTCCGGTGGTCATCTCTATTGTTTTGAATTAAGATTAAACTACTTCATTGTTCACTGGGACATTAATTCACTTTATGTACAGGGTGTAACAAAATAGTGGGGACCCGTTTATGAACACATTTGGTATCGTGTTCTATGTAGAAAAAAAAAATATTTTTGCCGCGAAACAATTTTTTTATATGGGGCAGGTAGTCTTAAGTGGGACAACCCGCCATACAAAGGCCAAAAAATTTTCGCGTTAAAAACATTTATTTTTATTTTCTTCTAATCAGAACACGATACCGAATATGCACTTAAATAAACAGATCCCCACTATTCTTATCACACCCTGCTCGGAAATGTTTCTCATGCAAAAGCATCCTTGAAAATCCTGTCTGTCTAAAGTGACAAAAAGGTCAAAGCTCAATTATTAATAATATCTTCTACCTATCTTTGATCATTTCCTGACATGCAGAATATAACGTAATTTGCATCCGTCTGGGAAGACAATACAGCAATTTAACCAAGTGTTACACAAGTTACACAACTAACAGAGCTTAGAAGTCTGATTTGGTCGAAGATTACTGGCTGACCCGATTATGTAACTTGACTATATGTTTCTCTCAATGGGTTCAACATTTCTGTGCCACTGAGATGTGAACGTAAAGCTCTCATCTTCGCGTAAAGTTCCAATTATCCAATTACGGTAACTCTTACTGAGTATTATGTACATGTTATGTCATTCGGGGCAGTCGGACGAGTCATGTCAGTAAAGTGCAGGCCTGAATACTTTCGATTGCAACCAGAGTGTAGATTGCAACTACGCGTATAGATGGAATCTTTATACTTTATATGTTTTGTTATATTTCAGCTAAGCGGCTTTCTACTGGCTAGCTTTGGCGTCTGCTTCGCGACTTTTGGACATGAACAGTTAGTATCTTCATGTTCTGCTTTTACATTAATTTCTCCATCCATTGTTCACCATAAATGCTCGCGACGTAGGTTTTTCGCGCGTTTAAAAATCGATTAGTGACACTGCAGCTATTTACTGGCGGAACCGCAAAAACAACAGTGGATGTAGCAATTTGGTGGAGATTTCTATTACCTAGCAATTCTCACGCCTCTCTTCACTGCGGTTAACAGTGAAAATCGACCTATTGTGTGCTAACGATATATTATTTACCCTTTGATGCTATCTATGTTACACTTTGTTTTTATTGAATTCTCATGATGCATTGCGATCTTTTACTTCTATTGTTATTAGTTCGTCTTGATGCAATGCAAACTTTTATTATGTTACATGTGGTACATAGAGTTTTATTTTGTTCACAGCGTTCACATTCGTATCCATATACCTGAACCGCACCACGAGTCGAAAGAAGTAATAGTTCATGAGCATCACGATGAGCACGATGGTGGCGGCGGTGGCTACGGCGGCGGGCACGGAGGCGGCCATGGAGGTGGACACGGGGGCGGACACGGCGGCGGTCACGGCATCGACATCCAGAGTCTGCACGGAGGATTTATCGACCATCTGAAAGGCCACGGTGGTGGAGGCCACGGCGGAGGTCATGGCGGAGGATTCGGCGGAGGTCATGGTGGAGGATACGGCGGTGGCCACGACGGAGGATTTGGAGGTGGTCACGGCGGAGGATTTGGAGGTGGTCACGGCGGAGGATTTGGCGGAGGCCATGGCGGAGGATTTGGAGGTGGCCACGACCACGGTGACAGCCACGATTTTGGAGGCGGACATGGCGGCGGAAGTTTTGATTTAGGGGGCCACGATAGCGGACACGGTGGTGATCACGGCGGTTTCGGCGGTGGTTTCGGAGGTGGTCACGGCGACGGCTTTGGAGGCGGCCATGACCATGGTGGCGGCCATGATCACGGTGGTGGAAGTGACTTCGGTGGATCTTTCGGCGGTGGCCATGGCAGTGATCTCGGTGGCTATGGAGGCGGCGGTCACGGAGGCGGCGGCGGTCACGATCATGGCGGTGGTCACGATCATGGCGGCGGTAGCTTTGACCTTGGCGGCAGTTTCGGTGGCGGCCACGGTGGAGGACATGGAAGCAGTGGCGGTCATGATTTTGGTGGAAGCATTGGCGGTGGATTAGGAGGCGGCCACGATGACCATCACGGTGGTGGAGGCGGTGGCTTCGGAGGCCACGGCGGAGGAATATCTTTAGTAAGCTCAGACAGTTATAGCGGCAGCAGCCATGGATCTGGTGGCCACGGATCGGGCGGACTGGGAAGTTTCGGAGGCAGCGGTGGAGGCCACGATAGTTACAGTTCAGGTGGAGGAGGTGGCCATAACAGCTACAATTCGGGTATTACTAGCTACGATACTTATCACAGCGGTGGGCACGGAGGCGGCGGAGACAGTTATAGTTTAGGCGGAGGTTCAGGAGGCCATGGAGGTGATAGTTATAGCGGTGGTTTTGGAGGCGGGCACGGAGGTGGCCATGGAGGTGGTCACGGAGGTGGTGGCCATGGAAGTAGCGGAGGTCACAGTAGTTTCGGAGGCGACAGCTACACAAGCGCTATATTCGCCGGACACGGGGGTGGTCCTTATCACAAGAAATAACTTAATCTGATAATTATCGAAAACCAACTAAGTCATAGTCCACGGGTCTTCATGGGCCTAACAGTACAAACATAACTGTCTTTGTAAATAGCTCGTAGTTCTAAGTTATTGTTGCTATGTTATAATATAGAAATATTTAAATTGTTTATTATTGTGTTTTATTTTGATTTAATCGGAAATTCGGTAATTTTAAGTATGATAGTATCTCACCAGAGCGTTTTGATCCGGCGGTGGAAGTTCTTTAAATATGAAATCTGCCGCTGCATTACAGTAGTGTTAGTAACGACTAGAGATAGGCAGGTGATGTAAATAAATCTTTCTTTTATTAATAAACACATCCGAGGTCCAACATGAGAATATGACCCGAAGAAGTGACACAAGGTGACGCGTGCACACCATGTCGCTTCTATAATGATACATGATAGATACGTGGCACAGCCAAGGCATTTTGCAATTCGACTTGTCGCCTTTGCCATTTTTCATTGACTGTTTTGTTTTGTCATCGTCCCTATGTTAAATAGCGATGTGGTAGTTTATATGGTAGCCAGCAACACATACGTACAGCCAAACTTCCCAAATATTCAGGTTGGTTGCGTTAGCGCATTTTCATAATTACGAGTGGCTAGGCTTGAATGTTTTTTCTACACGCCTAATATAATAAAACGGATTACAAGTACACTTGTATCTTGCACTTGCTGCTATCGTAAGTGATCTATATTTTCAATGATGTTGACTTTTTAAAGGGGGTTGTCTTGCCGATTCGATGTATGGAGAAGCACTAATTTCTGAACTATTTTCCCAGAATGCACATTTTACTTCAAAATCTGAAAGAGTAGGCTCAGCATTTCTCTAAGAAATGGACGAGGACGATGTATTATTATATGTGTTCCTAAAAACGATTTTTAAAATATATGTTTTATTCGAAATACACTGTGCGCTTTATCTCATTGTATTTTTTGTCAGAATAATTACTACGATGCTGCATTATAAACAAAGTAGGCATTTTTGCCATTTACCTTCTTATTTACGATAAAACTACGTAACACAATGTTTATATCAAGACAATTAAGGGATATTAAACAAACCATTAATTTTAGTCGAATTTACTTTCGAGGCACTTTGCATATATTACGTGAGAACTCTGGCAGTAAAGTTGAGTAAACTGCGGGGAGAGTACAGTATTTTCCGTGCTTACCGAGCATAAGTCTCGTAATTGAGTTCTGTATCAAAACCAATAGGTTGATTTGAACGTATACTGATATCTAGGCAACTGGGTGCCTAGCCAAAATGTCAATCGTTTGCGCTACAACAACGAAACACTCTCTATCGCACTAATATGTAAGAGTGATAGAGACACAGAAACCGTTTCGTCGATTCATTGTATATAAGCATAGGTTCATAAACAGTCTGTCACCCTGAAATGCATATACCGTCACCGTTCGATGGGCGGTATAAACAATAACCAACTAAATTAAAGTGATCCTACTGCTACAGTACATTAATCGCTACGGTGGAATCTCAAACCTCACAGATCAGCGGTATTTATCTAAAATGGCATGCGTTTTGTTGCAAGGATTATTGAACCTAACACTAGGTAGCTCAGAAGCCATGAGAATAATACTGACCGCGCGCGGCACTGCGCATGACTATCGGTATCGGCGGATCTCGATAATTACATAATGTGCGCGCGCGCCCTTCACTTGGAAGCTTCCGCGTAAGCTCGCGTGGTGACTTGCAACGAGTTACAAGCTCGCTGCCAATACTAACAAAGGATAGGATTGTATCAAAATTAATAAGATTTATTGGGCAGTAATAAGCAACACTAACGTTGTGTCTATTGCAGATGAAAAAACAGTATTTTACTTTAGATACACCGCGCTTATTGCCCATAAAAGTCGGTACGTGATTTAATAAATGAATGAATGAAAATCTTTATTACAGGCAATTAATGGCCCATAGACACTTTAGGGCTCTTCCTTTCGCATAATAAAATTAACTTTCACTTACTAACTCCGACATAACTCCTAACACAGAGGTTAGGTATTTTTCGAAAATCAAGAGTTAATAGTTATAACGAGGTCTTTAATAATAATAACAATATAAAAAATGTAGGGCATTCCTTCTTTAGAAAATCGAAAAGCTAGAAATGTTCGATGTACATACCTAGAAAATTATTATTATAGTCGGTCAAACAAGTTTGTCAGTAGAAAAAGGTACAAATTTCTAATTATCTATGGGACGATATCCCATTACAACTACATTTTTAAAATATGCGCTTTTTCCTACTGACGGAAATGGCTCGACAGACTATAGTTTTTCAAGCCATTTCCGTCAGTAGAAAAAGCGGCAAATTAAAAAAAATCTAGGCGCAAAGGGTTATTGTCCCATAGGAAATTTGAATTACGCGCCTGTTTGAAGTGACAGACTATAAAATACTTGTTTTAAGAAAATAAACTCCGTTTAATTCCTAAACCTCTTACACCTTAAGAAAAAACCACATAGCTGGCCATTCGAGTTACGTAAAACAGAAATAAGTTGTCAATGTGACAGTTGCTGATCCATAATTAATTGCTCCAATTTGCTCATATTTGTGAGTTGAACTATAATAACAATTTAAAATACTACTAAGAGCATGTTCAGAATTTAACCGAAACTTTTTGTACCTAATTAACTATTAAATAATAATTACATAACTAAACCTATAGTTGACGCTGGTGCCAGGGCAACAGCAGTGACCCAAAGAATGAAGTTGACAGGCTGACAGTTAAATATGTGAACCGGTTGATTATGTACGGTGAGTTATCTATTTCTTTTAAACTTCACAAACATGATATTTATGCGTTTTGTAATTGTCTTGTTATTTTGTTTTGATTGAAAGTGATAAACAGGATGCCCGGATCCGGATAAGTCGGCCGCGAAATATGAAAATCAAAATTTGTTTATCAGCCTCTCTATCGATAGAATATGCAAGAGCAATAGAGAGGCAGATATCGAAATTTTGATACGTTTTAGGGCAGGCCCTCAGTTTGCCACGTATTTAAATAGGTATGGTTGGAGATTTGAATGTTTAGATGTTAGGATGTTTGTTACTCAGTTATGCAAAAGAGGCAGAACTGGGTGCTTAGCCAACATGCCAATCGTTACCGCTCCGTATCGTAGCGTAGTCATCTCTATCATTCTTCCATATTAGTGCGAGAGTGACAGTTGCGTTTCGTTGCGTACTTTTCATGAATGGGCTCCCAACTTAACTATAATATTCATAACCAAATACTGTAGTGAACTATAATAAAATTAACCAATCACGTGGCGCCGCGGTCCGCGACTATTTCATGAGTAATATTCATATATTATGCACACGTTGATATCTTTTGCACTACTGAGATACGGTCCGATTTGACTACTTTTGACACTGACATATCTAATCCGTATCGTATATTTAGCAAATGTTTGACGTATCTTAAAGTTCAAACTGGACCGATACTTACATAATTTTCTTAATTATTTAGGTTTTACAGTAAAAAAAAAATATTTTACATGACTCGTAGAAAAAATGTATACAAGAGTGATATAGGTAATCAAGCTTTTCAATCTCGTACCTTCATTAGGCCGTTTTTTTTTATTTTTTTTTAACATGGATAACAGAGTCGACCGGACAAGTCCGGTCCTATTTCTCTTTGCCCTGAGTCATTAGGCCACAACACGGTACTCGACTAAAACGTCTCTATTATATCACGATTGTATAAAAACTATTGTATTTATGTTGACTGTTGTATAGCACAACTCTGCACAGAATTGACGTGAAAAATGGTGTAGATTTCATAATAAATGTCAATCAATCTTCACGCAAATAGGCGCCAGTCTTTTAGTTGTAGAAACCTGCCCGGGCTATAACACAATGAAATACAATACCTACAATCTTCAATCAATCCATTTTTGGGTAAGTAATATGCTCCATCGATAATATCGATGATTTGGCCAGTGTCAAAGTGGGATCCATGTGGGATCGAAACAATATTTATATATGTACGAGTATATATATTAGTAGTATAGTAGTAGTAGAAAAACACTTTATTGCAAAAAAACAAGTACTTACATAACAAATAGAGAATAAAATAAATGTGTACAAAAGTGAATTTATCTCTTTAAGGGATCTCTTCCAGCTAACCTTTAGGCAATATTGTTACATAAACAAATTTCAGCCAGGACAAAATATTTGACCAGAGACCGTTAGAGGCAGAGAATAAAAAATGTGCTCGTATATCTCGTCGTTGTTCGGTAATTGCTTTTGGCTACAAGTAGCCAAGATGGGATCCGAATTTGGCTTGGAATGGTTAAATGCGTTTAAGATTACCTAATAATTCATTAGCTGCACACTTCCACGTTAGTTCACTGCATAATATTGCATTATTTATGCACTCTAAACAACATTAATGAACAAACGATAAAAAAGTATTGTCTTCACGACTGCGTCATTTGATTTTCGTACAGATATGGACAGTGCAATATCAATGCAGAGTTAATGGAAAAGAATATGCCTATTGTGGCTAATATTGAAAACTTTTTACCTAAATATTTAGTGAACGGTTTGTCTTTTTTTGCCTTTTATCTGTATCTCTTCCGAATTAAACGAAACGCCTGCTTATTACATGAAAGCAACAATAAGAGTAACCTTACTTTTACCTGTAGCTTAGTTTTGATTACTGTAAGTAATAAGTTACCTTAGTACTTATTACTTACCTACTGTAGGTACTTAGTTATATACTATCACTAGTGGCTTCTTGAGATGTAGACCTCGCAAACCCTTAAGGCTCCGCCATTTTGAAACGTTTTCAAAAACTAAATCCAACATGCTCACCAAATTTCACGAGAATCGGTTGAAAAATGCGACCTGTAGACGAGAACTTCCGGCGATATCTACGAAAGGTTTTTTTCAAGATCAAGCTGAAACGGAGACTATCGCTTTCGCAAAAGTGAAGAATGGTGCAATTATAAATGTCTAAAAAAATATGTTGGCCAAATAGCGCCTTTTGTCGGTACTCTATGCGTCTGGCCACGTCCGCATCCACCGCACGGGGTCATCAGCAATCAGCACTCGTCACAGTGACACAGAAATTCTCATGCAAAAGGTCTCCTGTATGTTGCACGGTTATGGCACCGCGGAGTGGACACGTGGCCAGACTTGTATAAATAAGATACAGCGTTGGTGGCCTAGCGGTAAGAGCTTGTAATCCGGAGGTCGCGGGTTCAAACCCCGGCTCGTACCAATGAGTTTTTCGGAACTTATGTACGAAATATCATTTGATATTTACCAATCGCTTTTCGGTGAAGGAAAACATTGTGAGGAAACCGGACTAATCCCCACAAGGCCTAGTTTTACCCTCTGGGTTGGAAGGTCAGATGGCAGTCGCTTTCGTAAAAACTAGTGCCTACGCCAAATCCTGGAATTAGTTGTCAAGCGGACCCCAGGCTCCCATAAGCCGTGGCAATATGGCGTGGGACAACGCGAGGAAGAAGAAGTAAAGGAACTCTATACTAAAACTATGCAACTTCATCTTGGAACCCCGAGATAGCTAATAAAAACCGGCCAAGAGCATGTCGGGCCACGCTTAGTGTAGGGTTCCGTAGTTACTCTTCCGTCACAATAAGCTAAACTGGAGCTTAAAGTATAGTAAATTGTTAACCAAGGGATGAAACGGTACCTTTCACGCGAGTTAAACAAATAGGCAAATTTGCATAATCAGTACCTAATTAAAGTAAGTTTTTTACTATTAAGGGGAAACTTTTTGCGATAACTCAAAAACAGCTAAACTGATCATGTCCGCTATAGTTTTCATTTAATGTTTTTCTTAAGCTCTACTTCCACGATTTTTTTCATATTTTTTGGACCTATGGTTCAAAAGTTAGAGGGGGGGGACACATTTTTTTTTTCGGAGCGATTATCTCCGAATATATTCACTTTATCAAAAATGTTTGTTGAAGACCCCTATTAGTTTTGAAAGACCTTTCCAACGATACCCCACACTACAGGGTTGAAGTAAAAAAAAAATCACCGCCACTTTACGTGTAGGGGAGGTACCCTCAAAAAAATTAAATTTTTACATTTTATTGTACGACTTTGTCAGCTTTATTGATTTATATATCCATGCCGAATTTCAGCTTTGTAGCACTAACGACCACGGAGCAAAGCCTCGGACAGACAGACAGACAGACGGACATGGCGAAACTATAAGGGTTCCTAGTTGACTACGGAACCCTAAAAAACGGTTGCAATGATTTGCAAAAAAATGAGAACAGGAAGAATGTACAGTCGGCATCAGTCATAATTAATACCATACACAAAAATCTAGAGCTGAAATTAGGTAATTTATATTATATTTATGCTACGATTACGGTACGTGATTAATCAATAAACAAACATAAAAATAAAATTACTCGTCAAGTAGCAATTTATGAATTTTGTAATTATTAAACTTCTTCATATGTATATTACAACTTTCTCTAAGATTCGTAAAATGCATGAATGAATTCCGTTTTCGCTTCTATTTACATAAATAATAATCGAGTATGATTATTACGGCTACTTATGAAACAATTTAAAATATAAATTATTCACTTAGCAACAGTTGTGTATCAAACAACGCACTCGCGGTCTTCCCTGTGTTTTAAACGTAGACTAAGATCACGGATAATGTAAAAACCTAACAATAGCACTATAAACAGTTCAGAATTGTTTATATTTTATCACCATATTTGAGCTTCCCTCTCACAGTGGATGTATCCGTTGGATGCTCGTTGGTGAATCTGTGGAGATGTCTGAGCGACGTCGGGAGCACCGACCTGCCAGCACTCTTGTCCGTTGATGTAAAATCCTTTAACACTGAAAACCTATGGGAAGGTTCAGCTTTTGAAGCTGCGACACTTTGTAGTCTTTTTTTCTCACGAGTGCGAATGCTTTGCTTGGTGCCAGGATGGTGGTCTGTTGTAACCGTGGCCGCCGTATCTGTGCTTTGTATCCTGTAAAAGCGAAGCGTGGAACCTGTGGTCGTGGCCACCGACGACGGCTGAGAAGTTGTCGATGGTGTGGGGGGCTCGGCGTACTGGAAGTTGTCGTTGGAAGCAGCTGGAGCCGACATAGGGTCACCGTGCAACGCTTTGATAGCCATTGCCGAGTAATATTGGTGTACCGGTGAAGTTTCTTTTATGGTGTACGCCGTTGGCATATCTGTCGATTTAAAATTATCTAATGCCGCATTTATTTCCGCAGATGTTGGCGTATCGTCCTCTAGGGTTACACCCGACCCAGACGAGTTCGGGTCTTCTAGATGGTCTAGTACGGATTGATGTTGAGTGTGTCCTCCAAAACTTATATTTTGGGTCGATATCGACTTGTTTTTATTCTTGTTTCGTGCAGCCTCTCTGTCTTTGTTTTCCTTCGCTTGAACGTTAGAAGGAGAGGCATATGTGTCGTAGTCAAAGTTGTTAGAGTAGCCTTTGAAATCAACAAACGGATCTTTGAAATTCGTGAAACCAGTTTGTGTCTGCGCGGATGCTGAGGAATCGTAGGACGTCGGCTTGTAGTCGTGCACGACAGTGCTGGACAAAGAAAAGGGCGCCGGCACACTGGCCTGCTGCAGCCGGTAGTCTGCAAGCTTGTCGTCGCCATAGTATGGATTCGGCGTTACATAACGACTTTTCAGTTTAGACTTGTCCTTAACTTTAAAAGATGGAATTCGCCTGTAGTCGCCATAGTTTACTTCCGATGAAGATTCGTAATGTGGCGTTGGCGTCGTTGGTGTAGGTTTTGGCGCCTTCTTTGGACGACTTTGGGGCGAATATATACCTTCATAGTATGAAAAGTCAGTCGATGCAGACGGTTTAGTTGGCTTTAAGTGTTTTTGTGTCCCATATTTGTGGCGTTTGGGGCCAATTCCGCTGATTCGTAAACCCTGGCTATTGTAAGAGCCCTTGGGAGGAGAACCCAGGCTGTCTTTTATTACGTCAATATCTGATGTAATCTCGCCATGATCGTGAAATATGTGATCATGGGTTACGTCGCGAGGATTGTAAGCAGCGTATTCTAAATGCGATGGCGTTCCCATCGACCCGACAGCTGTTAATCCCGTGAAGGGGTCGGAAGAGAGAGCCAGCAAGGCCTGTGAGTTTTTTAAAGGAATCAGTGGGTGGTGCGCGGCCAGCGCGGACATGCTGGCGAGATGGTCGCGCGGCCCATGTGCTCCGTGCAGCCCCACGACGCCGGTCAACTTGGGCCTGTCGTCAAATACTACCTTGTGTATGTGCTCTTCGCTATACGTGTGAATGTGTTCGGTGTCGCCGTCGATAATTTTTTCAACTCGTTGCGGTTTTCTTATCTTTTTAATAGTTCCGGATCCTGCCACGTCCGAATAGAACTGTTCATGAAAACTGGACACCGGGTGTTCCTCTTCGGGTTGAGGTCTATTTCGGACCGTTATAATACGTTTAGGCTTAACTTTTTTGACCTTCTTTCGCGGTGTCTCATTAACCTTTAAAACCTTTACCCTTTTCGGGGTCGACGCGGCGGTCGCGGCTGGAGCTGAGAAAGCGGACGGCAGGTAGGAATCTTCCGGCTCGGGAGGAGGATCTAGGTCGTAATCCTGCTCTTCCACTTCGGAGTGGTTGGGTCCGTAGTAGCCTCGAGCTCTATATAGTGGCAACAACTTGGAGGCCGCAGCTGCAACTCCAGGCAGTCTATTATGGGACTCCTCAAACAGCTCCTCTGAATCAAGTGGTACGATTCTGGCAACAGATGGCAATGCCACGTTCGTCGGGACCGCTACTGCTCCTTCTGCGTTTGGTAAGTAAGCGGGAGCATATTGCGACTGCGCAGGATGTTGCGTTATATAAATCTTCTTGTGATGGTGGATATGCTTCACCTTTTGTGGTAGATGGATCCGGATCTTTTTTCTGCAACAAAACAAAGTATAGTGTCGGTATATCTTTGCGAGTGATCGATCGCATGCATGTTCATCGTGTTTTGCCAGTGGCGGTTCCGCTTAATGTCAATGGCTCGCGCGTGATGCGGCAGCGGCTTTCGCTGCTTCGTCGCCGCGACGTCGCTGCCGCCCCGCCGTCACACTTCGCGTAATTCACACATTTTGGACCGCCAGTGTAAGTATTACCGATCGTCTTTACCTCATAGTGCGTAATGTCCCTAGAAATACTCGCACTTTCTACTGGCCAAGTACTCATTACGCCTGGTTGGCTCATTCATTTCAAGCAATTAGCGCTTAGCGGAGAAACATAACAATTTAAGGTCGCAATCGCTGGTGCATTGACATCGAATTTTACAGCGCGTGGCTTATGGCGATTAATAGGAACGCTTTCGCAAACAATAATGAGAAACGATGAGGGACACAAGGTCATTTGACGTATATGCGAAACATTGTTAAATGGTACTTAACATTTTAACTTAATACTATATTGATCTGGGAGGTCATTAATTAGTATATATGGATTAGCCTGCCATGGTTATCATTGCCATATGTAGGTATATTGAGCATAAAAGTATGTTATTTGTTTAAGGAATAAAAAAATAAGCGTGGAAGATTGATAACACGTGCAAAATTTAAGTTGGTACCTATACTAAAACGTTTAATTAACACTATGAACATTAGCTTTGATACTGTTATTCTCATTTTCCTGATAATAATAGTTTGATAATTAGTTAATAAAAAGAGAATCAGAAATTCGTAATAAAATGTAAAATATAGCTATCATAAATGATTATGATTATATTTATTTGCTTGTGTGTAAGTAAGAAATAATAATATACACTTAAATATGACATAGCCTGGCAGGTTAATCGTGTTTCTGTGTGTGGAATATATTTCGCAATGCTTTCAGCTAAACTTTATACCGTCCATCTCCACAATAAAAGTAATAAAAAAAACATCACCACCACCAAAAAATAGTAGCAATCAGTCTAGTCATCGCCATGATGAATTAATTTACCTATTGTGCGTTTCTGCAACGCATCGACATCATTTAAGATTTTTTATCTACTAGTTACTTATTTTAAAATTTGTTTGTCTACTTACTTGGGCCCATCGGCGCTAACGTGGATACACGCAACAGCTACCAGGACGGCGAACTAAAAAAAAACAATAGTTAGGTTTTAACACTTTTTATTAACAATCAGCATTATTTTTTTATTGAGGCAACAATTTGCTTTAGAAGGATTTTAACTACCTCTTGTCCATGTCACCTGCAATAATATGTTACACAACGACTGCCGTAAAAATATCGGACACGATCTTCATTTGTAAAGACATAAGACTGTGTCACATATTTTAGTGGCCTTAGACTTAAGCAGATTGCAAGACAAAAGATTTTGTTGATACGGTGCACTTGAACGGTAAACATCGTCAATGAAGTAGGCGTTGTAGGTTACTGTTGTTTACCTCTTCTTTATGTGTTGTATTATTTGTACTGTTTCTGTATTGAGGTGTGCAATAAAGTATATTAAATTTGTATTGTACTGTATTGTATTATACAAGTATTATTTACTGTAAATAGATATAATCATCAAATTGGATTCAAAATTAACTAGGTATTTCTAAAATAATTATCCTAACATTTACTATTTACAGACTTTGGTGACCGTAGTGCAAGGCAAAAAAGTAAGCCATGTGCAAACAATATTAGACCTCGGAACAGAATAAATGCATCGATTTCTACTCAATGGTCCCACTTTGTCGCTTACCATAAGGACGAGATTTGCTTGTATCTTAATACGAATAACCTGTCAAAGCGTCCTTATGGCAAGCGACAAAGTGGGACTTTTTGATTTGAAACGACACAAATACGTACAGAAGGTTCACTGTATAACAAAACTCCTGGTTTAGGTATACCAAACGTGCCTAAACATTGCTAATTGGACCGAGCTCGTTCGAAAGGCGTGGTATGGGCGTAGCTACAACTAGAGTTTGCACCGTCTGGACCGAGTACCGTCACCGAATATTATGTTATGTACTTATAGTAAGTTTAACAAATTTTGAAATTTCCTGCAGTAAGAATGCATTCGACTGTTGGAGTATTACAGCACGGCAATACTGCCGACTGCATTATTGCCTCAAAATCAAAAAAATTGCGGGAGTAATGCAGTCAGCAGCAATATCGCAGTCGACGGCAGTATTGCAGTGCGACATTACTGCCTCGCTGTTGCAAATGTCAAAATCGTTGACGCTGCCAGGATTTTTGACATTAGTGGCAGTAATATCGCAGTCGGAAGCAGTATTGGAGCGCAACGTTAATGTTGCAAATGTCAAAATCGATGTCGCGGCCAGGAATTTTGACATTTGCGGCAGTAATACAGTCGGTAGTAATATCGCAGTCGGCAGCAGTAATGCAGCATGACCTTACTGCCCCCTGCATTTGTGGCAGTAATGCAGTTGGCAGTAATATTGCAGCCGGCAGCAGTATTGCAGGGCGACATTACTGTCTTACTGTTGCAAATGTCAAAACCGATGTCGCTGCCAGGATTTTTGTCATTCGCGGCAGTAATGCAGTCGGCAGTAATATTGTAGCCGGCAGCAGTATCGCAGGGAGACATTACTGTCTAACTGTTGCAAATGTCAAAATTTATGTAACTGCAAGAATTTTGCCGGCGGTAGGATTGCAGCAGCTGATTCAGCTGAGCACATCAACATGGATTTGGTTACTTGGGGCAGTACCTAATGCAGTCGGCAATATTGTCATGCTGCAATACTGCTGCTGTCAACTGCAATACTGCAATAAATGTCAAATACAAAGGTCATTTACTTAATACAAATCTATCAAATTTGGCCATTTATCAAAAATTATCCGTTCCGTAGCGGTGCGCGGCAACCGGCATGTACTTGTAGCGGCGCGAAGAAATCGCAGAGTGATATTGGGAGGTTTTGAGAAAGAGTTGATTTTACCTCGTCAAAATATGTGCCGCGTCAAATGGCAATTTATACCCACCTACCTATTTATGTCAAATATGAAGAAGGGGAAAAATTTCAGTTTAGTAAATAGGTCGTAGGAGTTATGAAGGAAAATGTATAAAAAACTGTACCCTCCCCTAATCTCCGAAGTTTACCGAAGAAAAATTATGAAATTCCCGGTCCGGTCTAGCGTGATCAGTCTTGGATGGACGTAATGTAAGTAACAAATAAAAAAAAGAAACCTCGCACTCGTATATTCGCTCGAATCGCTCGATATTGAATAAATTGAAGTACCTTACGGTTATTTTAAAAGGTGCCCTCACTGTTTACTAAAAAAATTTATATCTGGGAGTATTCAGATAAGGCCATTATTTTTTTTAATATTTAGAAATGTCGGGTTATTTTATATCTGCTCAAAAGCACGAGTTTAAAGCATTGATTTAAAAGATGAAATGTTGATTTAAATGATAAATTAATTATAATAACATAAAACCCGACTACTTATACATTGTGGGCTGGTAAAACCCGACAGATTTTAATACACCTTTAAAATCTGTCGGGTTTTCTTGACCGCATTTAGAGACTAAAATATCATACGAAGTTTTCTGAAATCGGTCTTGATTTAGAGATAATGATAATTACTGTCACTGTCATGTCATGATGTTATTCTTTACTGAATAAACTGTATTTTTTTTTGCTCCCTATTACCTCAGGAATGCGTAGCGTTTGGTCTGTAGGGCGTGCCAAAGAAATGGACATACATACATATAGTAAAAATACAATGCTCGAAAAAAAAGTAAGTCAGTTGTATGTTTTATGTGACGGGTCATACAAAACGTATGTGAAAAGTATTCACGAAATAGAGATTAAAAAAAAAAGTACCTATTCGTGAATACTCGCAAATATACCAAAACGTTGTATATTTACGAAAATAAAAGAAATGTTTTGATTAGTTATATTAATATTATACATAGGTATAATCCACGGATTCAGTTAGCTACTATTTATAAGAGCTTATTTTCTATCTACTGCTACAGTTTGAACTCACTCAACAACATATAAACGTTTCCCGATAGGAGTGTCACTTTTGTTATTGTTTATTTGTAATTGTTGTTGCTTCCGCGATAACGATGTATGCTTATAACTAGTGATGACTATTATATACACGGACCTTCTTCTTGGTGTCTAGGGTAGGTTTTATACACCGTGTTTATATTGAATTCCGTTAACTCCGGGGTATGGGTAAGTACGTTCAAGGAAACTAAATTGCATATTGAAATTTCTTATTTTTTTATAAGAAGAAAAAGTACTTACTGAAATGTTGCATATAGCGTTGTTGTAAAACGGGCATTACATTTAATTAAACCAAATAATTGAGAACTGTGACATATCAATGTCATTTCGAACAACAATCGTCCAAGCTAGTATTTACGTTTAGTAGCAAATGTACACACTCGTACTAAACAGTTCTTTAATCTAATTAAAGAAATAAATTAGCATATAATCAATAGCGTTAGTTACAATTTAAAAAATAAAATATTTTAAAAATATTTAATCATTTCTCTATAATCTGTACTCTTTTTATTGGTCCAAATAATGTTCAGAGATGCTGAGATATAATATATGGATATAAATATCCGGGAACTGACTACCGTATCCTAAACAATCGTTTAGAATGTTGAATAGAGTATTTATCTTCCATACTTAACTATTGATTGAAGCGAGATATTAGGGGCAATTTAAAAATAACGCGGCAAGTGTGTTGGGCACCTTTGCACCCGGTTCAGCTTGCTGAGTTCTTTTAGAATAAGATAGTTTATTTAGAATTATACTCGTGGTAATGTTACTTGAAAGTTTTATATTTTGTGTGATGTCATTCTTTACTGAATAAAGGTTCTAGAATTAAACAAAATAATTAAAAGTGCAAATAAGTGACCTCTTGCTCAAAGGCGAATTCTGTAGATTTCGAGCAACTTATTCATCGTTACAACGCTGTCTGTATGACCAGTGTCTGGGGGACTGCCGAGAAAACCGAAATTCGCAAATTGCGACGATCTTTTTCTTTTACACCCACTAAGACGTAATTGGAGTGATAGAGAAAAATGCCCGCAATTGACGAACTTCTATTTTCGCGGTTATAGCCCTGTTACCGGCCCTATAATGTCGGTGATGCGACGAGGTCACAATCTCTGATGGTAAGGATCTCCAGTCATCATGTCGAAATTACTGAGCCTTGAACTCCAGCGTCGAGTTATTTGCCTATCGGATACATTTTGTCCAGTGTGCGGTTGCATAGATTTGCAAGACAATTTAATTCTTGTCATATCACTGAACCTTGATAGATCAGATCAGTATCATCTTTCTTGATAAAAACTGTCGTTATTGTCTATAGGTTTTCCCTAACAATTTCAATATGTGACCGGGGCCGGCAAAATGTCCCACTTTATCGCTTGCCATAAGGACGCCTTGACAGGTTATTTGTATAAAGATACAAGCAAATCTCTTCCTAGTTCCTTATGGCAGGCGATAAAGTGGGACGTTTTGCCGGCCGCGGTCACATATTATTGACTTGAAACAAAAGTGGATAGGCTATTACTACCGGCCTAACTAATAACCATAGCTCTCCCGATATCTAGATCCATCGTCTTGTTTAGCGGACGTAACCCAGACGTAATTGATTAATCTGCTCACGCGGATAAAAGTGATTATTGAGTACTTCGTGGTGAGTAATTAAAATATACTAAATAAATTTTGTGACGAAACGAATATAATTATGAAATATATTTTTTATTAAAATATGGAACTCGGGAAATATAAGGAAAATTCTGTATTGTGTTTAAGAGTTACCGAGGTATTATATTGGAATACTATTATATTGGAATAAAATGTAGTATTTATAAATGTCTTAATGTCATAATTTCTTACCAAATTAGAAATAAAGAATGTGAGTTTAAGCGGTGTTCCGAGTTTAAGCGAGTTTAACCGTGTAAGTCACTACAACCTTGATCCCGCTAAGCCCCACATCTGTGCAATTTTATATATTTACGCAGCGAATCAATTGCAATAGTCATCACAAAAAATATCTTAAGTGGTAGTAAGTATAAGAAAATAGGTGAAATGACAGTATAAATGATAAAGAACATATTTAATTATGCGTAAAATAAAGTGTGCATGCATTACATTAACGAGCCCGGAAAAATACTTAATCCAAAACAAGTCCTCAGGTCCATATAATATGTATACATTTAATTTGAGATTAACTCTATGTTCCAATTAGCCTAAATCGGTCATCATACTTCTCGTATTTAGTATTAGACTTCACTTTTTAGGGTTCCGTAGCCAAATGGCAAAAAACGGAACCCTTATAGATTCGTCATGTCCGTCTGTCTGTCCGATTCTGTCACAGCCACTTTTTTCCGAAACTATAAAAGCTATACTGTTCAAACTTGGTAAGTAGATGTATTCTATGAACCGCATTATGATGTTCACACAAAAATAGAAAAAAAACAATAAATTTTGGGGGTTCCCCATACTTAGAACTGAAACTCAAAAAATCTTTTTTCATCAAACTCATACGTGTGGGGTATCTATGGATAGGTCTTTAAAAATGATATTGAGGTTTCGAATATCATTTTTTTCTAAACTGAAAAGTTTGCGCGAGAGACACTTCCAAAGTGGTAAAAAGTGTGTCCCCCCCCGTAACTTCTAAAATAACAGAATGAAAAATCTAAAAAAAATATATGATATACATTGCCATGCAAACTTCCACCGAAAATTGGTTCGAACGAGATCTAGTAAGTAGTTTTTTTTTAATACGTCATAAAAATTAAAAAAAAAAATTTTTTCATCAAACCCATACGTGTGGGGTATCTATGGATAGGTCTTCAAAAATGATATTTAGGTTTCTAATATCATTTTTTTCTAAACTGAATAGTTTGCGCGAGAGACACTTCCAAAGTGAAAAAATGTGTGTCCCCCCCCCTGTAACTTCTAAAATAACAGAATGAAAAATCTAAAAAAAATATATGATATACATTGCCATGCAAACTTCCACCGAAAATTGGTTCGAACGAGATCTAGTAAGTAGTTTTTTTTAATACGTCATAAAAATTAAAAAAAAAAAAATTTCATCAAACCCATACGTGTGGGGTATCTATGGATAGGTCTTCAAAAATGATATTTAGGTTTCTAATATCATTTTTTTCTAAACTGAATAGTTTGCGCGAGAGACACTTCCAAAGTGAAAAAATGTGTGTCCCCCCCCCCCTGTAACTTCTAAAATAACAGAATGAAAAATCTAAAAAAAATATATGATATACATTACCATGCAAACTTCCACCGAAAATTGGTTTGAACGAGATCTAGTGAATAGTTTTTTTTTAATACGTCAATAAATTAAAAAAAAAATTTTTTCATCAAACCCATACGTGTGGGGTATCTATGGATAGGTCTTCAAAAATGATATTTAGGTTTCTAACATCATTTTTTTCTAAACTGAATAGTTTGCGCGAGAGACAGTCCCAAAGTGGTAAAATGTGTGTCCAAAGTGGTAAAATGTTGAACAAGATCTAGCAAGTAGATTTTTTTTTAATACGTCTTAAATGGTACGGAACCCTTCATGCGCGAGTCCGACTCGCACTTGGCCGCTTTTTTTAGATCATGCAATCCTCATTAGGTTCACTTGTTTCACTGTCCCAAAATGCACCTTTTTGTCACTTTCACCAGTCACTTAACACTATTCCAAAACTACGACACTACATGATACCGACCAATTTCCACCAATCCATGTTCACTTTCCGCTGTTGCGCTGGGGGAAGATTTTTTTCACGTTTTCAATATTTTTTTCATGGGAATGGAGCACTGGTCAAAACCGCACTGGCCTTCAAGCTCGTATGATAATTATTCGCGAGCGCCTGATTATTTATAACATTGATTTTCACGCCTGAAAGGGTGCACTCCGCGTGTGTGTGTAGCAGTGCACTTCAAGTGCAGCCGGCGCCAGCGCAGCGCGCCTGCCATTTCACGACCAATTTATAGTATTTTATGCAACAGTTGTATAAGAAGGGTCAAAAAAGGCGAGTGGCGTGAGTTACATTGTAAAGGAATATGCCACGAGCATTTTTTGACCTACTTATACAACGTTGCATACAATATTTTTCCTACGAGTCAACAAAAATAAATCTTAATTTAGGTAAACAAATTACAGCAAAAGTATATAGCCAAGACGCGCGAGCATACCTTGTTACGCGCCCAGCCCGCCCCGGGCCGCGGCCGGCCGGTCGGCGACACCTCGTAACTCATGTGGCCCTGGTACTTGCTACTTGCTAAATTAAATTTTTGGACAGTTTTTTCTCAATTTTGGCCACCGTAGCCTACGGAGACTAACAAGCAACACTAAGCGGTCTTCGTAGTCTATGGGTGTTGCTATATTACGGGTGTCACATGCGTGTTTCTGACTTATGAAGTAATTATTTTTACTATGCAACCAAATGAATATTTTGTAAGTTGGCAGCAATGCACTTAGTTTAAAACTGTATTCGTTTTGGTTTTGTTAGGTTGGTAGCCATTAATCGCAGTAACGTTATAGCGATTAAAAGCACAAGAGCTTTTATGAGGAATAGACAATATAGACTTTTCTTGAAACCTTTTATGTATGTTCTTATATTCGTGTCAATGAATGCATAAATGACAGATAACAGTAGAGGAGTAGGAAAAAATATAAACAGCATTGCTACAATATACATAGGTACATATAAAAATACCTAAAAAAAACTTACAATAGTAGCTAATGTTAAGGTAAAAGGTCGCAATACTCGTATCCCTGCGTAATCATTGATTTGTATTAAAATGTATTAAACCTCATCAATATAAATTATATTAGCACCATCTAGTGAATTGAAACCTATATAAGGACTACTGCTGGTGTATTACAAATTATTTACTGAAACCGCACTCGATACGATTCATCCTTTTTCGAGCGACCTCCTAAGTGAAACGCGGAAAATAGGATGCAACTCTGTGCGAGAATGTCCAAACTGTTACCTACCTGTAGACTCTCATATTGGTTTCGGAAAAACGGAATGATGGATGGATGATCTTGTAAAGCAAAGCTGTTAAAGTTTGACCTTAGACAGCCTGTAGCTACTTCTGCCAATGATAAGGGTAAACAACCTATGTTGGTGAATGTAGAAAATGTGTCCCTGTCGACAACTAATAATATATGTCTTGTGTCTTGTTGGTTTCACCTTTGACCATGGCCTTGAATGGCAAACTCAAATTGATAAGAAGAGCGCCAAATGAAGTTCCGCACATTTCATCATTTCTCACCTTGTGTGCCCAAACATTGTCAAGGCCTACTACGCGGATGTCTGTTCTCTCATACGGACTGGAGCTGTGAGGCCTGGCCGCAGATAGAGATCGGACGTTTATTATTCAGAATAAGATAATTACCTACCCATGAAACAATAAGAATGCAATGTAGTCGTGTCTCTAAATATTTGGTGTAATTACCAGATATTTAGTCGATTTGGTATCAGTTACCAGTCATTGGTTTCTTTTCGATAGAAAAATTAACATCAACAATCACTAAAAGAAACGGTTCGCAGGTTTTGTTTAATAATACGATCTTCCAATATTTTTTTGACAATGGTTGGAGATGATCCACGATGTTTATGAGGCCATCAGCTGGCTTAAGCTAATGCCCTCTATATCGGGTCCAAAGAATTAACTTAACAAAGTCCCACACTATCGACCTATTGAACGGTATGGGGTTGAGTTTTGAGTGTCCAAAGAATTATTTCGTGAAAACGATAAGAACGATATGAAACAAAAGAGTTCTTCTTAGATAAGTAGTTCTTGATAGAACTCAAACCAAGAATTCGAGTATGTCAAACGACACTATCGAATGTATGACGGATGGCATACAACAAAACTTACGAAAGGAGCGGGCAGAAATGGAGAATGATGAATTTAGTAATAAATACTTTTAAAAAATAAAGGGAATTTTCTATAAATCTTGATTTATCTGGGTTCTTCGGTATCATTAATAGGGGTTTGAATTTGACTAATCCGTTACGGAGTAGGACTTATGTACCGCAATTACTATATATATCGCAATGGCGGCTGGTATGCAACTAAATACTCGTAGGATCATAAGTTTCATTACTTGTATGGAAAGGGCGATGTATGCAGAGATGTAAAGAATAGTTTTTAAAAAGTAATTAAATACTAAATCGAAATACTTCCTTGATATACTATTTCAAATGCAAAATACAAAATAGTTTTTAAATTTGTATTTAAAATACTAAATACAAAATAGGTATTTTCAAAATACTTTTTTTAAACAAAAAAAACTTTGCGATAAAAGGTACTTTGAATAGTGAGTACGTAGTCTGAACTAAAAAATATTACCTGCTCGAAATTTCCGAGCTGGAAAGGCTCTCTTTATTCTTTTAAAACAAAGTATGTCAGTCAGTCATCTAGAGTGCAAATTTCGAGTTGTTTCCTCATGTTAACCGGTAGAATGGATTTTAAGTGATGTTTTTTTAACGCTCTATTTTTAAAAGCATTGATTTAGATTTGTAATGTTTTATATAAGCGGTGGTGGCCTAGTGGATATGATGTCCGACTTTCAATCCGAAGGTCGCGGGTTCCAATTCTGGCTCGTACCAATGTGTTTTTCGGGACTTATGTACGGAATATCATTTTATATTCACCACTAGGTGAAGGAAAACATTGGGAGGAAACTTGCGTACATCCGCGAAGAAATTCAAAGTTGTATTTGAAGTCCCCAACCTGCATTGGGCCAGCGTGGGGACGATATCCCAAGCCCTCTCGAACATGAGAGGGCTTGGGCTATCGTCCTGTGTCCAGTAGTGGGACGTATATAGGCTCAATTATTATATTATTATTATGTAATGTTTTACAGCGAAGCTTATCGTTGGTGTGGTTAAAACGGCTCGTTTGTGTTTCACCAGGGCAGAAAGGTTTGTTTACCTCTCGTGCCATGAAACCCTCCAACGCTCAAGATTCCAATTTTACAGTAACCATTCGCTACGCTTGTGGTCTTGTGCGGCGTTACTAACAGATACGACAATTCCATGTTAAAAGTATGAGAGAGTTCCAAGGATTGTACCTAACGTCGGAAGAGATTGTAACTCCTTCCTACATTACCTAATAAAATGTTTTTGTATTTTGAAAATAGATCCCAAAAAATATTTCAAATAAAATACAAAATAGTATTCTTCAAAACATATTTAAACTCAAAATACAAAATAGGTATTTGGCATTTTCTATATGCATTTTAAATACAAGTATTTCAAATAATTCACATCTATACATGAGTAAAAAACGTAGCTACTGCCCTTGTTGTAAATATGTGTACCAGCGCAGTGTTCGGTTCGGATTGACATTACATAGCCTATCCAGCTACTCGTATTTTTAAGTTGAACTATATACCACATACATCCCTATGTATGTGGTATATAGTTCAACTTACCCTTTCCTTTGGGTAGGAAACCCTTTCCTTTGGGTAGGACAAATGCAGGCACAAAGATAGACCGAGGCGGATCGGATCATAGGGCAAATCGGATCACACTACAATTGCACCGTACGTCTCTCCATTAAGTCTGCAACGTCAGTCATAAGAAATCATTAAAAAATTAATAGATTTTTGTAGTCTGACCGATATTTAAAAGTTGATGAATCCCGCCATTCCTGCTCACTCTTAATTGTGGTATAAGATTCATCATGAAGCCTTTAAAATCTTGACAGATGATTTAAGCAGCGCCTGTATGCGTGGGACGACTCTCGTGGCTGTATAAATTAATGCGAGACCCGCATTTCCGACCGCATCTGGGGCAGCTGAAGTATGCCATGTTGGCAGCAACTTCTGAAGAATTGTGCCTCTTTGCACGTTTTCGGGCTAGGTCTTGGAACCTGACATTATCGTGGATTTCGTGACCTTTTTGACGACGCGAGCAGACCTTAAACCGCATTAACGGACGTCTAATGCGAATCTTTTGATATGCTACTTGGCTCAACAACAGAACTTGTTGTCCACCTGTAAGGGTATAACTCTCCAAGAGAATTGATGTCTAGTGAGTGTACCCTTGCGGTTACATTACGGTCTTCTTTGTATTAAATATATATGGAAAACCGAGAACACGCGTAAGCAAATTGTCTACCAGGTTTTGGAACTCTGGGGTGTTTAGCCACAAAGGCTGCGTCATCAGTGAGGAGCAGACCGTCGATTACGGAACAGAGCAGACAGCGTAATTACGAGTTCATCAAGGCTGCATCTTAGCGCCAACACTTTTCGGCATATTTTTCTCTCAGTTGCTAAAAGTCGCCTTTGGTGACACACAACAAGAAGTTCATCTTCACATGAAAGCAGACGGATGATTGTTCGTGTCAATCATTTAAAATCACGTTGTAATCGCGTTGTCTATACAAAGAACATTAACGATATATTTCATAAAATAAATTTTGCGAGGCGAAATAAGGGTATAATGTAGGCAACGTACCGATTGTACCATAATTAATACTACCTGCCGGTTCATTTCACTCATGGCGTGCTATTTTAGTGGATAAGTAGACCAAACTATACGCAACCAAGCTAGTAGGATAACTCGAAGATGGTCCGAGCAGCGAGCACTGCTCGCGTGAGCTCCCCTGCGCACACGCAATACACATCCGCATTATAATACCGATCGCGTAACAACTACAAACAACATTTTTTGAGGAAATAGCTCGATAACAACTAAATAATAAACGGTCGAGAAATGGTACCCGTAGTTTGTAAAGGGTTCCGTAACCATTAAATATTTTAAACAACTCGAGCCTAGAAACACAATGTAATTTTATTAACTGTAATAAGCATAATTTGACGGTTATAGTCTGTGTCCCGTTTGTACAAGTTAGTTATGTAAACTTTAAAAAATGTGTTTTTTTTTAAAACATATTTGTTAATTTCTTACCTATGTCATTTTATTTATTTCTATTGGTTTTAAAAGCTTACTTAATTGGTTTTACTTTCATTTTCATTTTTATAAAAGTATACAATACAACTATATGGAATTTTAATTCTAGTAAGCAACTACCGCGTGATATAACGAAATACGAGTAAAAAGTAATTTCACTACCCGTTAAGGATCGTTGTTATTACATCTAAGGTATTTTTGCTGATTGATTAGCTTCCGTGCCTATTTAACAAAAATCGTGTTTAATGTTAGTACGTTATCCATCAAAAACGAAAGTAAGTCTGTTTTCTATTAAGTGCTATAGGTGCTTGAGGTTATTACAAGTTAACTATCATATTCCAAGTTACTATTACTAGCCATGACCGTGGAAGGTCTTGCACTTGCTGGCCACGGTCCAATGCATGCAACGCACACACTTAAATAACTTTTTAGTCAATTATCTACTTTAATATAAAGGAAGAAAGCCCATGTGAATAGCAAAAACAATTGTACTTTTTACAAAACAAATGAAAATGTTATGCATTAAGGTGTGTGCGCTCAAAGACCATGAAAATAACAATATAGTGAACTTTTATGGAGAAAATATCGAAAAAGTAGTATATATTGATTCTAAAACAAAGAAATTTTAAATTTTAAGGTACCTCATTTTATCGCGTCAAAGTTGGTGCAGAATTAACATCTTCCGACTATATAAGCAGAGAGAGGGAAGTCAATATATGTAGAGTGTTAAATTAACCCGTTTATAGATACGATTCCTATTTATTTATTAAGTAACATGTTAAGGCTCCGTAGATTCGTGTGCTTCTCTGACTCTCACTGAGCATAAGCCGCGGACCGCGGATATCATGTTTTGAATTTTAATTTGTAAGTTTTAACAAAAAAGTAATCGATGAGTTTTCTCAAAATTAATATTGCGTATTTTTAGAAGCATGTTTCATATTTTTAGCTTTTGTGCATAAATTGTTAAAATTTTTAATTTAATTTTTTTTTTAAGTGCGTGTTAGAACTATGACCTGATTTTTTTTTCTATTGAGCGTAAGTAAAAAAAAGCGCTGGTGGCCTAACGGTAAGAGCATGCGACTTGCAATCTGGAGGTCGCGGGTTCAAACCCCGGCTCATACCAATGAGTTTTTCGGAACTTATGTGCGAAGTATCATTTGATATTTAGTCGCTTTTCGGTAAAGGAAAACATCGTGAGGAAACCGGACTTATCCCAATAAGGCCTAGTTTACCCTCTGGGTTGGAAGGTCGGATGGCAGTTGCTTTCGTAAAAACTAGTGCCTACTCCAATTCTCGGGATTAGTTGCTAAGCGGACCCCAGGCTCCCATGAGCCACGGCAAAATGCCGGCACAACGCGAGGAAGAAGAAGAAGTCAAAAAATCAGGATTAGAATCGATGAAGTCAGCAGAGAGAATCCTCAAGATTGCTAATTTTTGCCAACATTTTTGCCAACCTTATGTATTGTGATCTAATAAAGCGGTACAATTTTACAAAAACTCTGCTCTCTGAAGGTACGGACCTTAATATACATAATGTTTGAATTTTATTTTTATGTAGGTACTTAAAATATGATTTCAACGTTATTTATAATTCAAAAGGTAAATTTGCCTTTCTTCAAAAGGTTCTGTAACCGAATTCCAATAATGAAATGCATAACTAGACTGTACCGAATAAGTCAAACACATTTTCGAAAAAGTTCCTTCTGTGAAGAACAGGGTAAGGGTGCAGGGTTAAATTAGCTTTCGATTCTTTTAACTTTGCGATGTCTACATGAAAGAAGGAAACTAGTTAACCATAGGTACTATAATATGTGTATGACCCGAATCCTCACGGCTTGCCTGTAATATCCCTAGTGCTTACAAATATTGCAAATTAATTAAAGATGTCCACGTAATACGAATGCAATAGGTATATATATGCCTATGTGGTCAACTAGTATTTAAATCAGTAGTACCTACTTTTTCACGCGATCCATGCGATTCTGCAATCTATTGCGTTTCAATAAGTACCATCAAATGCGCAGGAGATCGTTGTTTGTCGACATCCGTTATTAGAGTCTTAATGTACCGAGTCAAGTTGACATGCGACTGTTATATCATGATTACGATTTACTGAATGAAAAAATGTTATGCTAACGGTGTTATTGACCGTCACATATAATGACGTCGGCGGACATGTAATAAGGTTCATTAATAGCTTTGATTTTTTCTCTTCATTTACTTTTTCTTTATTTTACTAATTAGGCATTGAACTGGCTAGTAAAATATCGCTTTGTACAGTTAAGGAATTTAATTTGTGACCCATTACGAAATGGGTCACAAACAATATGGGTCACAGTGACAATAGTATGAGGTCTCCAGCGAGTTTCATGTTGCTTGTCACTGTGACAAGGTACGAAATGGTACTGAAATTAAATTCCTTGACCGTACCTGTTTTCAATAAGAATACTAGTTTGATATAATTTGATACCAAGCTGAGTGGAGACCTTTTCAATAGAGGTTTTAAAATTACATGTCTAAATCGTTTCTTAATATTTTTCGACCTGATTAAAAAAATCTATGTATCAACATTTAATGATGTAAGTACATAAATCAATGATTTGCACCGATCTTCGATTTGCTAGTAAAACTATCTAATTTCTGTAATTTCTTAGACAATAAAGTTTCTTTAAACCGAATATAATAATAAAATCTTGAAACCTATGAAACTTTACAAGAGATACCGAATCCAGAAATAATACAATCATTTGGTATCATCAAGCTGATCTGAAGATATAGCCAGGAGCAGACTAGTGAAACTCTTAGGTAGCTGAGTATGTAGTAGTTACTAACTAGTAAACCCTAGATTATGGGCTCATATGATTTTTTTGACGAGTCTTATTATAATATTACTATGGTGTCATAACATAGTCGGCAATAAAAGCGTGCATGCAAGTTTCATTTCCTACTCCAATTCCAATAATGTAATGAAAGAAATTCCAATATTTTTTTATACAAAAATAGGTCATATCGAAGCAAGCGTAATGACGGCAAATAAAGTAAGTATAATTTCATAGTCCGTTAATTTACATAAAACATGTTAGTAATCCGTACACATATCATGTACAATAGGCCCCGCTGAAGAAAATCGCACTAAGTTTACTTACCAGTTGCGTATTGTCTGAGACAAGTATGAAATAGAAACAGCGCTTTGGCTGTTGCTTAATCCATTTATCGACAATCGGCCTGAAAAAAGTTTATTATTTTAGGGTGAAAAAGAACTAGAAATGTAACAAAACAAGGTTTTAATTCAGCATCAGCGGTAAAGTTGTCTTGTCTTAATTTATATGATCTATATTTGTCAATGAAAATCAATAAAAATGTAGACAAGATCATGAAGTTACAAAGGGTTAGCAATATATTTTTTTGATATTAGGTTTAGGTTATGTGTCAGATGCTAAACAAGACATCGTATTTGTTTACACTGTTTTGGTGGGGTTTGTTTACACTATTTTACATCTATTTCTATGGATCCAGTTTTAAGATACACAGCATTCAATCTATAGACAACGCCTCAGAAAATTTACAATATAGACCTTTTGTATTGCTACTTTGTACATAGATTGACCCCCCCCCCCACATTATTTTACATTTCTTTCTACGGATC
Source organism: Cydia pomonella (assembly GCF_033807575.1). Classification (NCBI taxonomy): domain Eukaryota; kingdom Metazoa; phylum Arthropoda; class Insecta; order Lepidoptera; family Tortricidae; genus Cydia; species Cydia pomonella. The sequence goes on along the minus strand of NC_084703.1, from coordinate 11,343,841 downwards.
CACAGTCTTTAGATACACAACATGTAATAATCTAATTCATAGACAATGTCTCAGAGAATTTACATTGACCTTTTGTATTGCTCCTTCCTATATAAGATTGACAACCTATATTATATACTAGTCTTTGTTAATGCAATACTTCCCGCTTTCTACCGGGCTTGTCCATCACCCGTGAGCGCGCATTATCGCTACCTACGTAAGACAAAAAATCGTTCCTTCATATTGAATTATAGCATAGCGCAATTAACTATGTAAATCTAAAATTATCCAAGGTGGCCTATTTTATGCATAATTGATACTATCAAAAATGGCGAGAAATACCTACAGTAAGCAACAATAGTAATGGATGAGAATACACGACAGAAATATCTACTATTCTCTGATACGAGTAGCATAACTAAACTAAAGTACGCAAAGTAAAATAGTTAAAGGATGACCCAAAAATACGTTTATTTTTCTTCCACACGTATTTAACAAAATGTCATTAAAAATTAAAACTATGGTAAGTAATTTAACTAAAATTAAACGTTTTATCTTCAAAACATGATTTTTTTACTTTGATATACAGAATCAAACGTTTACGTCATTAAAAAAAGGACAATGTATTTTGGGCAAACCTGTAGAATGTGGAAGATACTTTTAAGCGGGACGTGTAAAAATATATCTCCCTTTGATACACGAACGCATGCTGGCAGGTTGTTTTATCCGCTACTTTTGTTGCTGACTGTACCTGGAAGCTCACGCACTAACAGTGATCTTTGGGTGAACCCCAACCCTTTTTCAGTTTTGATAGTAGGTGATTTGATTACTGTGATTTACAGGGCAATACTGATAATTTGTCTAAATACCTATCTTTTGTATATCATATTAATCCATTCTTATTTATATAGCTATTTAACGGCTATTATTTTTATCCATTCAGTTTTCTGTCTGTCTACTTATTTAAGAGGGGGCGTCAAGCCATGAAATTAGAAGGGGACAAAAGATATAGCACGCTGCGCGAAACTTGCGACGGCAGAAATGGCCATCACGCGGTTTTATTTTACCTGTTATCTCAATTACTCTAAAACTACTTCTGTTTTAAAGTTATGCTCGTCAGATACCACTAGCTATTGTTTACTAAAATTATACTGTTGTGATATGCAGGGTAACGATATACAACTGGAAATAAATGAAAATGAGACATGAGTATGCCCTTGCCACAGTCAATTTTCCGTGTGCATTTTTAAGGCAGTTTTCCGTGTTTTAAATGTGTAATTTTTTTTTACACAAAATTCAATTGTGGGTTAGCCCCCTCTTAAGAGTCCGGTAAGTACCGAAGTAATAAGTATACTTACAGATGTGACAAAAGTAGTGGGGATCTGTTTAAGCGGTATTGTCTTCAGATTAGATGAGTGAAACAAAAAAAAAATACGTGAAAATAATAGGGCCTGTGTATATGTATCGTCATTTTTTTTGCGTCATATATTTTTTATTTTACTTTTTTCTAATCAAAACACGATACCGAATATGCCCTAAACGGATCCCCCCACTATTTTTGTTACATTCTATACTATAAGTATACATATTTTAATGGTAAATACTCTGTAGATTTAAGATAGCGCTTCAGCATGAGGTGTAAATTACGGCTTTATTGCAATGATATTAGAGTTTAAAAGTATCAAATAGCACAAACAAATAAACTTTCTTTAACATAAAAATATTATAGGTACCTAATGGTAATGATTAATGATACAAATTAATTGTATCACGTTTACATGACAAAAAACCTTTTCGCGTCAGCAGCTCGAACAACGATAATTTGCTGCTTAAAAACAGTGAGCAAAATCGCATTTTGCTCACCGAGTGAGACAAAATAACATTCAAGTGACCTTTAGATTCGAATGTCATTTCAACGTGCGGGGCCTAATACAAGTTCGAAATATTTGGATTCTATTGTCTTTGTCCCTTTCACGTCATTAGTAAAGAGAAAGAGACAAAAAAGTGCATACGTAATTCAACGGTATATTGACGGTTTAAAAAAGACCCCCGAAATAAGTTAGACCGCATCGTTCCAAAATACCCTACGAGTCTTAATTCGTAATAATTAATTAATGTAATAAAAGTTTAAAATTTAATAAAAACACCATATTTTGCGTATTTTATTATACAATCAAAACAATGAACTTATACAAATTTACGCAATTGTTACGCAGTAAATAATTATTCTACTTAACTACTTTTAACGATCTCTACTATAGTTGACAAATAGTAGTATCCGCAATTCGGACCGTATCTTACAAAGTTTTTTTTTTTACAAAAAAAGTTGTCGGTTGAACTGTCAATTGATGTTCGTTAATTCATTATTTTCGTATTATTTTATTGAAATTTCTTTCGTTTAGTTTTATTGCGGTAATTAAAGTTAATTGTTAGAATACCTTCAGAATAAATAAATAAATAATAAATAAATATTATAGGACATTATTACACAAATTGACTAAGTCCCACAGTAAGCTCAACAAGGCTTGTGTTGAGGGTACTTAGACAACGATATATTTAATATATAAATATTTATAAATACTTAAATACATAGAAAACATCCATGACTCAGGAACAAATATCCATGCTCATCACACGAATATGAGTGAAATAGTGATCCGTGCGTCTGGATTACATTTTTTCAGGTTGTATTTTTTGATGGCTGACTGACGTGAAAAATTATAGAATCTTTCGCTTGCATGGGACTCAAAATAAGCACACGAAGAAATATCAAACTTTGCTCTCTTGTTGTACAAATAACTATTAAACCTGTGGGCCTATTTATGATCGCGGATTTTATCCGCCTTCGTAACTGTCACATTCTAACAGTTAGGTGTGACGCTTGACACGATAGACAATAACTAAAATCCAATCGAAAAATTTAAAATGTATCAAGATCAGAGATGGGGAACAAAGGAAAATTGTTTCTACAAGCACCATAAATGGCCTTAATTAGCAATAATTGTGTCCGTTTAGTAAAGGGCTAAGCCTAAGAGTATCAATTCCAAACAAAAGGGCCGGAGATTACCGCTGTCCATCTCCCGTCACTCGCGGCTCGTTCCCACACTAAAAGGTAACTCGCCATTAAAATGTTACGACGCAGTAACCAGAGTAATTGTAACCAATTTTTGAACCTTTTTATTACCCCATGCAACTATCAAGTTGTTATCTCGAGCCTCGAGGACCGCCACGCCACGCTTCGGGGACCACTCTACGCCAGATAAAAAGGCTCTCTGCTTTGGTTTAATGCGCCTATCGAAAGTGGGTGTTATAGACTAGTAAATGTCAGTGGTACAGTTTCTGATTTCTATGATTTGACCCTCTTTCTTGTTGCTGCAGTTTGGCAAAGCTAAGGATTCCTGACAGAAATTACGATAGAAGTCACAATATATATGTATAATTAGAGCAAAAAATCGGTGCGCTAGTTAGCAGGTAAATATTTTAAATTAATGTTGCTGTTTGGTATACGCGGATGAAATCGTGACCAAAAAAACTCAAAATTTGAGGTTTTCATTGTAAGAAGAACACTTTTTTTGCTTTCATATAACTTAACCAATGGTAACACATAATTAAAACAAAAAAATAAAAATAATTAATTAATTAAATTAATTAATTATAATTATTATAGGACATTATTACACAAATTGACTAAGTCCCACAGTAAGCTCAATAAGGCTTGTGTTGAGGGTACATAGACAACGATATATATAATATATAAATATTTATAAATACTTAAATACATAGAAAACACCTATGACTCAGGAACAAATATCCATGCTCATCACACGAATAAATGCCCTTACCAGGATTTGAACCCGGGACCATCGGCTTCATAGGCAGAGTCACTACCCACTAGGCCAGACCGGTAAAAAATAAATAAAAATAAGACAATGTCGATAACGACTGAAATTTACCGTTAGTCTAGTTATAAATAAAAATGTACGTACCTGTAAGGGCCACTTGCACCATCCAGGGTTAGCAACTAACTCGGAGTTAACCGGTTATACCCGGAGTTACCAGTACAATTGTACTGGTAACTCCGGGTATACCGGTAACATTGTGTTAACGGTTAAGTGCAAGTAAAGTATAAAATGAATATAACTGTACTGTCAATTTTAAACTATGCAGTATATCCTAATGTGAACGTCGAGATATACAAACCACGCCGTGCCTGAAATCCGATAATTACGACGGAATATGGTGTTAAATAACCTATACCCTGATTATGGCTCTTTTTATTTCGTTTTCTTGTACGAGTACTGTAAGAGATAAACGCACGCTCTTTGGGTGGAGGGATAAGTGTACGTAGTTTTGTACCTATGCTGCAGTTGGTATTTATTTACCTATAGTTAGGTACCTAAGAATATATCTTCAGTTAATTAGTTGAATTTGGTGCCTGAGAGACCCGCGGCATGTTGAGGTGGTGTGTATCATCATATATCGCTGGCCATCCAGCGAGGCAATACCTGCAGCGTTTTTGGCACATTTATGCCGAGTACTTCTCGAGTCTCGGCCCTAGTTTATACACAATGTAATGTTTCCATAAATATTTGTTTAACACAGTTTCAATATTAGGTACTTTAAAAAAATTGATACTTAATGGAAAAAAAAATGTTAAGTAGGTGTAGATTTATTGAACTGTTACTATATGTGGTATTTTGTTCTTCTGATAAATATTATACTTGCCTATGTATATCTTTCATTTAAAAAACCCTAATTATACATTAGAATATTTTAAACATTAGATATATTGTAATCTTTTAGTAAGAGATGAGTAGGTACAGCTATTTATATCAATTTCGAAAAAGTGAATTTCCATTTAGGCATTTTTGACCTATATAAGATATTTATTCGAGTGGGGACTTTACGATTAGTTTTAAGAACCTAGTACCTACCTACTTAGATGGATTTGACTGTATAATTTATTACCTACCTAAATCTTGGGCTGCCTAAATTCGTTTGTGCCGAATCATATTGCCAAAAAGTCAAAAGCATTTATTTGCCCACTATAGGTATATATACATCAGTACAGGTCCCATACACATAATCATTGTATCACTTTGTTGTGACGTTAAGACGTACAATTTTTCATTTATCGACCGTAACTGCATGCCCAGAACTAGAACTACGAGTATTAAGTACACTGACTGATAAGGGCTATGTAAAGATTTTGGACCAAAATTGTCAATTTTAAATCACAACTAGAACTGTAGGGTCCATCATGCCTTATTTTTTGGTACGGAATATACAACATTTTATGTTACCAATCACTTAAAAACACTATAATATAATTTCCTAAAAAGTAATAAATATGCTGGAGCGTTGATAAATAACACCAAAGTATCCGAAGTATTGCAATTTTTGATACGAGTTATAAATCACTTTCCCCCCAACATTTCCCTGATCGCCGCATTTTCATGAGTTTCACCGGCGCTCGAGTGCAGGAAATACTATGCACGCACGCAACGATACTAAAGCGTATGCACATTCACTGCACACATCATCTTCCACATTACGTAACATCACGTCTAAATTCCCTGCAGCGTATATTTGCCAAAAAAACTGTAAATCGCTCATATTTGTGTGTCATACCCACAAAAAAATAATTGATTTGAAATGGAATTGGGATAGGTAGTAATAATAAAAGCCAAAGTAATTATTATGGATATTATTACCTATGTTTTTGATATTTGTACTGATACCATTGATACGAGTGTTTTAGCTACCGTAACACCACCCAACTGTAGTCTGTGGAGCGACTGCAAGCAAAACGTAATTAACGATAAGTATTATATTATATATATATCTTTCATTTATAAAAGTATTTATAAAACCATAAAACTACTACATTGAAATAATAGTCCTACCTAAACAAAGATATTCGAGTTAATTTTGGAACAGAGTTGGAAGCTTTTGACCTTATAGTTTGGTGTTACGGTAGCTAAAACACTCGCTTCAATGGTATCTGTACTAATATTAAAACATAGGTAATGATATCCACAATAATAACTTTGGGTTCTAGTTATTTTATTACCTATCCCAATTCCATTTCAAATAATTATTTAGGGATGACAACACAGATATGGGTGTCTATAACGTAGCATTATGGAAAATGGGCTTATAAATATAACTTAAACATTGGAGATAATCCCATTATCTATAAAATAACCTAAAAAGTAAAAGAACCTAATGACAATAAATTTGCTCGTTGAAAAACCCTCACTTGACATTGCATAAAACAATTTGCAATAGGTTCCTACTACTAAGGTCTTAATAAAACGTGTTACTCGTAATTAAGCACGAAAGTGTACAATTATAATTGTATTGGAAAATCCAATTGTTAAATTCGTTATGATCGTGGCCTTACAATCGATAATCACGTAAATGTGTAGGTGTTAATTAGTCTCTATCGAACGGCGACACACACCATTACACCGGCCAATATGTTACAATGTCGACACCGTTCAATCTGATCATACATAACCTATGTTGTTTCTTATAATTCGTGTTAACTCTGAACATAGATTACCTCAAATACTATTAGACAGAGCATGTAAGACAACTCATAGTCACAGGACTTCTTCATCGACTTGTAGCTGAAAGGTGTCGTGTTTCGGAGGTTCGGGGCAAACTATTGAAAACGAATCAAGAGCAGACTCAAGAGTTACCTAAATAACTAGTGTTTACTTTTTGGTTTAAGAAATGTGAACATATGTTAAGGTATTTGTAATACGGATCTTGTTGCCTGATCCCAATTTTATGTAAATAAATCGGTGGTCCTGTACTACAACAATGTAGTATGGGAGCAAGACCGCATATTTCAGTTTCGCGTTAAGGCTCCATAGCGAAGGGAACGCAACTGTCTCTGTCGCACTAATCCGGAAGAGTGATAGAGAGAGAGATAACTACGCTACGCTACAGAGCGTGAACGATTGGTATCGTGTCTACGCACCCAGTAGGTTAGGTACCTCATGTAAATAAAAATATTTACAGAAATAAGTAAGTATTTGGGCAATAACATGGGTTTAAGGGGAAACATTAGTGGTGATTTTTCCTTTCAAACATTTTCGACATTTTCCACTCTGGATTTTGGCTCTAGATATATAGAATATTTTTTTTGAGAAAATATTATCCTTTTTGTATGCGCTGGCTAGCTTTGAATTTGAAGTCGGTGTCGGAGTTATTGATATGTCTACGTATTTAATTAAGTGTTTGTCTATATCTATCTAATATATAAATATATCATCGTCTAGTACCCACGATACAATCCTTAATAAGCTTTCTCTGGGACTAAGTCAATTTGTGTAAGATCGTCCCATATTATTATTATACAAAGTACTTATGTACTATTAATAATAAAATATTTTTTAATACTCACTTACCTATTGAGAAAATTCGGAAACTTGAAAATATCGTACCTACTGCTACTACCTACCTACTACTACTATTTCACTGGCTGAGCGACCCGAAGTAGATCTTGGCCTCCGATACTATATTTCTCCATTTGTTCCTGCCCTATGCGATCCGACGCCATTCCGCCTCTTGAATGTCCTACAGGTCTTTCTGGACCTCATCGACCCATCGGCACCTAGGCGTTCCGACCGGACGTCTCGAAGTCGAGCAGTCTTGCTCTCGCCGATGATGTTGGACTCGCCCACCAGTTCTTCCACCTCCAAGTTCTTTTTCACAACCTACCTATCTACAAACCGTAAATAGGTTACTTATACCTAAATATGAATCACACGAAAAAAAAGTGTGGCCTCTAAAATAACCTAAGAGTCGGAGTTCATTCACTGTCCCGTGTTCCCAATTAACGGTCCAAGCCTTATTATAAGGCAATATTCAAACTGGAGATAAAAAGGAAAAAATGCGTCGATAAGGGCCCTGCCTTCGGCTGTATCTGGGCCACGTATCGCTAAACCCACCGGTACACTCCGTTTTTTTCTCTTTCCGATTATTAAGGCACATTAAAATGTCAGGCTGAGACTTTGAAACTTTGGAGCATTTGAATAACTTATTTGATTTATTGGATTGTACTCAGTCAGTAATATCAGTTAAGTAGGTTCGGTGGGTTCGACTTAAAGCGGCAACCACATTAAATTAATGTTAAAGGGTTGTTGATTACAAATACTTGCTCATTAATGAAATTGAACTTAATAATTATAGGGTAAGCTAAGCGAGTGAAGTAGATATTCAAAATGACTTACGAGTTAGTCCTCGCGCAATTCTTCTCTAAATAATAAAGTGGTGTTCAATTAATTCTGAACACATAGCTCGCTTAGTGACTTCTGTTAGTGGCGGCCAAAGAGGCCAAATATTCGGTACACATCCTTATTTCCATTTCATGCTAACTTCGTAATATAATTTAAAGTACAAAAAGAACCTACATTATTCGCACTAAGTACCATTGATCTAATTTCATTGAAGAAATAACGACATTACATGGTTTAGAAATATAAACTTCACTGATGTACTTGGATAAAGCGTTGGCATTAATCAGAGCAACCACTAAACCCGTCACAGTTTGAGAGCCGACGCGTAAAGAGGGCTCCTTAAGATTTATTATTATTATGTACAAGGAAGAAGGCTTGTCCAGTGGGGTTTATTAGAAAGTCGGCTTATCTGGGTATTTTTTTGTGTTACGGTAAATCTGGTTCGAGATGTTTCAAGTTACCAAGAGGGCAGGTTGGTCGGGAAACCGCACATGTTTCACACCGTGCGCGGTGATTCGAGCCGTGCGCCGCGCGGACCACCGCGGCTGCGTATCTTGATGTGTTCTCAGATAAACGGAACTATCGCTTTTACGACGCTCTTGGCTGCGATGTTGATGCTCCAAGTAACATACACGTCATACTTTTTCTAGGGAACAGCGCCTGTGTAGAAGTGCGTCTTTACATCTACGCTATTTTCGGTAATTTGGCACTGGCGACATTCACATAAACGCACCCCTGTGATCCGTTATATACCTACACGTTCAGTTCTGTTATTTTCTACAGTTAGTGAGCGCCATCTGTCAATATTTCCATTAACTTAGCGATTCGCAACTGATGAAGTGCGCATGCACTGCAGTCACTAAAGATTGCAACAATACAAAAGCCTTTCACTTTCTGGTTTATCAACATAGCTCTAGATGGAGCTGTTTTTGCATTTGCTACAAAAACAGGATGACTGAGAATTTCCAATTTTCAAGGTATTCTGCTACATGCACACTTCAAAAAACGAAACTGTTTTAGAATAGTTATTTACGATACAAGTGCGGAAAATAGGAAATTCACAACCAGTAAATAAATAAATTTAAACACCCGAGTTGCGAATTATCTATTCGCATCTGTGTATTGTACAAAGTTTTACAGTACATTATGGCCCTTTAAATTTTCGACATAAGCTTAAAACTAAAATATAAAATATACTCGACAATCGAAACAGCCACCACAGCCTTAATGTATGACCTGCAACAACTGCTACAAGTAACTGACTATTATAACACTCATCATAAGCTATTGTTTCATTTAATAATATACGAGTATGTCAATGTCAATTTATAAATCATAATTCGTTAGTGCAAGAAGGTTAATTGCCAGCTAAATGTGTTTCTTCCCCATTTAAATCCAGAATAGATACATCACCAAAACAACATAGGTCTAGCAATCAGCCTTCGCTGGTCGTTGGATTGTAATACCTACCTACTCATACATACCTAGAGGTAAATAAAAATGAGTAAAAAGTGTAACGTCTTCATCAACATATCAAAAACAAACTGTCAGTTAATGTCAACGGACTGATTCTAAGTTTTTTTAGATGGTCATAATGTAACTTTATAATCGTAACAGGTATCGTTAATGCCAGTTATAAGAAAAAATATTTTAAATAGTAATAAAATACCATTTCAATGGTAATCCCGTGGGAATGGCTATTCTACGTAATATTCTCGCTTTTCAACAAATGACTACCGGCTGCGCAGGCTTCGTATCTTTCATTAATTGAAAGCCTTTAAAGAAATGAGATGTCATAATTCTAAATAAACTGTCATTTGTATGCACGCCGGGGGCCTGTCCAGCGGGTGCCCATGCCACCCAAGACGACCACAAATTTTCGACAAACTTTTTCCAGTGACTCCACTCACACAGAAATATAAGAAGCAGCCTAAGTCAGTTTAGCGCCCAAAGATACGGTTGCGTAATTTTTTTTAATATCTAAGAAGCCATTAGCATTTGTTTTATATTTCATTCTAATGAAATATTTTTAGATAATAATTATATATGTAAAAATATGATTCTCTTCTAATTTTAATAAAAAAATAACGGATGCTTTTTTTTCTTTACAAATATTAATTACATTTTTATTTGTGCGTGAAACGACATTTAAATCTACGCTTATTCGTTGACCGTAGAAGCTGCCAGCTCTTTTGTCCCCGGTAACGTCAACCAGCTGCTTGGCCAAATCATTAAAGAAGCTCTGAGCTCCCGGGCCCCACGGACCGAGGGTCTCGACACCGAAAGGAGCAAAGTTATAATTGGCGTCGAGACCCCCGTATTTCCGCCTTTTGAGGGCCTCGGCTATTTGATTAGATGATCATTTAAAATGTTCAATAAAATGTTTTTTATATGTATATGTGTGCCCCTCAACACAATGATAATTTGTAGGATTCTGTTTCTTATGGAATTTTACCTAGACTTACTTAGACTGAATATGTATCCAATGCACTACATAATTTGGCTATTATTATTTACATTCCGCTAACATGAGCGGACAGTGAAATGAGTTGGCATCCCTCTAAGTCAGTGGTAGGCAAACTTTCTTCATGGGGAGCCAGAAACTAAGAAATTTCAGAAGGCCAAAATCGCAGCAGTTTTTGAAGTGAAAACTTGTTTAGCGGCGCTGTGCACTCTTTGTGATGGGGGAAAAATGTTAAACTCGCGTCGGGGTCACGTGACCGTCAGATTGAAAATTCGTAAAACGGACACGTGACATCATGGTGACAAATTGAATGTCATCGAAGCCTGGTTACTTTTGAAAAGTCGTATCTTATTCAAGTGTGATATTTTATTTTCTTTATAATCAAAGTGCTATCGTAACGGTTAAAGAGGTTTAATCTTTGTTAATTGTGTTGTATTGTATCTTTGTGTTGTTGGGTGTTCATGATTGTAGCATGGTTATAAGTCCGTGGATTGTATATACTCAAATTTTTCCTTACCAAAAAGTTAAATGACAGAAAAGAAGAAGAAGAAGAAGAATATAATTATTTACGTAGGTATAATAGAGAATTATCTCTTTTTATAAAACTGCTACTCAATTTCTCCAAAATATCAGTTTTCACTTCTGCCGGCATTCCCGGAATGCAACCCATTTTTTTATTAATTCACGGGCCATATACCTACTAATTATATCGAAGGACCTTCGGCAGTCCGGATAAAATCCTTTAACGGGCCGGAGCTAGCCCGCGGGCTGTAGTTTGCCGACCACTGCTCTAAGTGCACATTTGCTGCTTTTCTAAATAGTGCGACACCTATTGCATAAATAAGGTTCCTTATGATATTAATAATTTAAAGTAGACCTGATGGCTGCTCTCGTGCCATGGAGCCTGGGTCACCCCTTAGCGTTTGACGCCACCTGCGTCGATACGCTGGCCCCGTCCCACGTTAAGGGATCTGCTCGAAAGCCTGGGACGGCCGCGGACCAGGCACAGACACTCAAGCGCCGCAAGTATGCATTCTTAACGAACGAATACGAGTTAGCGGCGCTTGCAATGGAAACATTGGGTCCTTGGTCGACCGACACCAAAAAATTTGTTAAGGAAGTGTCGGTTCGACTGGTAGGCGTCTCGGGCGACCCTAGGGCAGGCTCGTTCTTTGCCCAGAGGCTAGGCTTGGCTATTCAGAGGGGGAATGTCGCTAGCATTTTGGGGAGTTTTCCGGAGGCGGGTGATTTTGGGGAAGTTTTTTATATTTAGTTTATTTTTTATTTTTAATATTTTAATTGTATCTAGTTATTGCTTGTTTAGTTTTATAGTTAGTTGTAGTTCGTTTTTTTAAAATCTGATTTTTATTGAGGCTTTGGACACTCTAGGTGAACATGTCAGCCTCATGGGTGCTTTCATAGTTGCCTACGCAAGGGTATACGCTGATTGCTATGTCTGATAAAGGCTCTGCCAACCAACAATTGATCTGTCCATTGTGCATGGAGCCCAAACTACTAAATATCCTTTTTCTCAAGTCCGAATTCCGGACGCAGTCCAACAATACGTGAGACAAGTCATCAGGCTTCTGACAGTTTGTAAGTTTGATTTGTGTTTGTTCTTTTTAAAGTGTTCGTCTGTAAATTGTATATCTGTATTATGAAATAAAGAGTACATTATAGTTTTGATAATTTAAAGTCGATAATGTTTACACATGCTTCTCAATTACACTCTCATTCGTAACCCGACGTCCGACGTAACTATTGACAAGAGAACGTTGAAATAAATGACAAAACTTGACCGAAGTATAAATCTACATAAATACCGGTTATGCACTTTCTGTACAGTTTCTATGACATAATGCGTTATTAGCTTTCACAGTTATCTATTCTAATTAAAATACGGGATTAGCAGTTAATGTTTATGTCTGTGTATTCTTGAAGTGGCCCTTGCATGCCACTAGATGGTAGGGTTTAGTTAGGGTCAGCAAAAGGAGGTTTGGGATATAATACATTTTAGTAGCCTAATAAAAACCTAGTTACTCGTATTACGACCACTTACACAGAAAAAAAAAATAGTTCTCCAGCCAAGTAAATACTCTTGTGTCAAGACATTTTGTGTTTCCTATATAAGGAAACAATAAAATTCTTGCGTGAAGATATAAAATATTTCAAAGTTTATTATTTAAGCTAAAAAATTTAATTCTCTATCCGAGCTATAAAAAGTTTTTTTTTAAAAAGCTCATTATTCATACCAAGAGCGTTTACGTTTAAGTATTGTATTTTTTAAATTGAACCTAACTGTCTTAGTGCAATACTTAAAGAACTTGTGCCAAGAAACTTTGTTTCTTGGGGTTAGATACTCATAATTGAATTGAGAATTATATTTCTTCATAAAAACAAGAAAAAGCATTGGTTCAAGAGTACGTTACTCAATGTGAAATATGATATTATTTATATCTAGAGCTCAAATCTCTTAGCGCCAAGTTTAGTATGTCTTGAATAAAAAATGAATTTTCTTAAACCAACATGATTTTCGTCATTCGTTGAAATCTTTGTAGTTTTCAATAATCCTCTTCATCTTCTTCTTCTTCCTCGCGTTGTCCAGGCATTTTGCCACGGCTCATGGAAGCCTTGGGTCTGCTTGGATACTAATCCCGAGAATTGGCGTAGGCACTAGTTTTTGCGAAAGCGACTATCATCTGACCTTTCAACCCTGAGGGTTAAACTAGAGAGGCCTTATTGGGGGATTAGCCCGGTTACCTCCCGATGTTTTCCTTCACCGAAAAGCGACTGGTGAATATCAAATGTTCGTACATAAGTTCCGAAAAACCATTGGTACGAGCCGGTGTTTGAACCCGCGACCTCCGGATTGCAAGTCATACGCTCTTACCGCTAGGCCACCAGCGCTTTAGTCCTCTTCATCAAATTTATTGATACTATTTAACGTAAAAGTCTCAAACCAAAGTTTTGGTGCTTTTTCTTTTACATAGCTTTGGCTCTTGACTGTATATTGACAACATCAAACCAAGAATTAATCGCTCTTGCGTAAAAACTTAAGTCTCAAAGCAACATTTTGGTGCTTCTTCTTTGAAATAGGTTTGGCTCTTGACTGTATGTTGAAAACATCAAACCAAGAATTTATCGCTCTTGTCTGTCCGTTGTCCTGGTAGGTAATATATATATTACCTACACAGGCACTATAGTGAAAAGGGTCTAGCAGGCTAAGGAAGGAGAAGTGGCCCCTTTAACAAAATATCGGATTTTGTAATGTCATTTGTTGGCTATCTTATAATATAGAAACACCTTAACTTTCAGCCCCCTATCTTGACGTCGTTTTAAAGACGTTTTTCTCCTGAACTATATAAAGTAGAGCAATCAAACCAATCATATTTTACAAAGAATGAGTAGGAGTGTAACTCAGATTATTTTAAATATTTAATTCCCTGAAAAAATAATGATTAAAATGGCAGAGATTTTTAACAAGTATTTGTAAAGGTACACCTATGGAATAAATCACATAATCTGCAAATAGTATTAGCTACTACCATGCGAAAAATCAATTCAATATAATTGGTGTAACATACTTAAAAAAAATGTCAACGAAAGCGTTTAACTGTCAATGACATCATAAAAATCCGATATTCGTCACAGGGGCCACTTCTCCTTCCTTAGCCTGCTAGACCCTTTGACAGTGACATAAGCTTGGGTCACGTCCGGAGTTGAGAACCTTCTCCTTTCCGCGTCTCAACAGGGAAATACCATAGAGATACACGAAGTAAAACAAAATATGTTAGTCAAAAAATCGCTTGGAATAAATACTGGCATCAATTCTTTCCGACTCCGTAACACAATAATTACTCTTTTATATGACATGGGTATACATGTAACCCACGGAGCGGCGTACCATAAAATATCCATCAAGGCATAGTTAAGCCGGGCGGTAACAGACAGATGACAGGGTTTTATACTATATATATTTTATAAGTCGTGGCTGAAGCTCACGACAAGGTCCCGGTCCCGAGTCCCAACGCGTTCCGTTCCCGTTGATTGGGGCTTGGGTCTGCATTTATTAACGTGCTTTTCTAAATAAGTAATTTAATTTAAAGTTATTTTACGACGATGATGCTAGCGGGAGATGTGCTTTTATTGCATCTCTCGCGTATTATTTGTTCAATGAATAATATGTTATTATCTAGTTTATATAGTATTAAATAACTACTTACATTACGTACAGCTTAATTAACTAAATATTGTCCGTAATATTTTATTTATTATTAGATTAGGTATGTTTCAAACGTCGGTGTCCTATCGGAGGTCGTGTTCGAACCTCGGCTTGGGTCATAGAGTTTCTTGTTGCATTGTTTAGGTCTCACTTGATATTTACCAAGTACTTGCCAATTTTGAGTGAAGGAAAATATTGGGAGAACTAGACTGGTCCCTAGTTTCCTCTCTAGGTTCTAAGGTTAGGTGGCGGTCGCTTTCGTGAAAACTAATGTTCGTGGGTAAGCTGGAACAAATTAGCTGTACTATACACTGTTTTAAAATAATAATTAGCTCTTGTAACAAGTAAGGCGGCAGGTAGGAATCGATAGCATCTATAATCCAATCCATAAGGCAATCCTTTTACCACGCCTGCCGAAGGAATTCGGAAACTTTTAGGTTGTCAGCAACAGATGTAGGACGGTGCCGTTATTTGTTTAAAAAGGGGAGCAAAACATTTTCATCACTTATTCGGCTACTTCCGCTGCTGACTACACGAGACAACAGCATTCTACGAAGGAGAATGTATATAATGCACCAATATAGGCCAATTGTGTGTTTAGTATGTTACGTAATAGCTGTCGTTAACGAATATTGACGCCGGTGCCTCAGGCCGTTTAAGGACTTGGATGGACCTCGTTCGCTTTGCGTGACCTTCTAATTATCTACGAATCCCTGAATATAGAAAAAAATGATTTGTGAAGGCGGTACGCAGATTGCGTGACTAGAAATATTTCAAATATTTAAGATGATTAAAGCATGAACAGTCAATTGAGCTGAGTTAGGTATTTACGAGTATACCGGGTGGGCCCTATAACAGGCACATTGGGGTGTACTCCACTTAAAATATTATTATATGTATTGCAACTTTTGTTATGATTAAAGTGTGACAAGCAATGGCAACTACAATGATATTAGCGTACGTACACGCGTACATTGAAGATAATAATTAATCCGTACGAAAATAAGGAAGTCTAAAGACTTCATAATTTTTAAAAGTTGTTAAACAAATGTTTTATTGTTTGAGGAGTACAATATAGTCCTTATATGTTTTAATTATTTGCTCATGTCACATGGCGCACTCGGTAAAGTAATTTTATTTAATCAGTATATCTGACCTGTGAACCTGAACCCAAACTTCATACCAAACTATAAAAAAATATTGGTTTTAGGGTCAAGTAGTCCGGCCATTTCAATTTCCTGATATCCCCGGTAAAGTAAAAATGGACTTGTAGTAAATATAAAAATAATAAAAATAACTATGTTTTTTTAGATTTTTGATTATTATAGGAATTAGGAGCGATGAACCATTTTCATACATTTTTTTGATAACAATGGACGGTATACCTACATAAAATTGTGTCAAATTAATTTCAATATCCAGAGAGGAAAATGGGGACTACGTTTACATGGAAAGGCGATTTCGGAGCGGACATCCATTTTCGTCTTAAAATCGGTGCAAATAGTATAGGCGGCTTTTAGCTCTCATGAAGTTAGACGATGGTGACACAGACGGGGTCGCCAGAGAAACACAGCGAACGTAACTAGTCCAGTATCTGCATACAGTTTACGGAAGTGATTTGACAATATATCGGGGTTAAGAAACCGATTAATCTATTAAGTCGTTGATCGGATTGTAGTAACATTATACCTATCACGTGAAAGTATACTAAGATTACTAAGGCTTATATAATTTGACCTGAATATAATTCGAGTATTTTTTTTATATTGTTTTTGCATTCGTTTCCGCTCGCGAGGCTTCCTTATCGTACATAATCACGGCCGAATTATATTACTTAGTTAAAACACATTGAGTAACGCTAACGAATATCGTTACCTCGATCGCGACTAAATAGGTAGGTATGATGCGGTCTTTAGTTCGTCGCCCGCGCTCGGAGGTCAAGGGTAGCAGGGCTAGGAACCGGTATTGATATACCTATTAATATCGTTCCAGGACCGTTTTATTATTTCATTCATTCAGAACCGTTTAATTGATGGAACGCGAGTTACAAAATTTCGTTCCCTCTTCTTACCGGTAAATTGAGAGAATGAAATATATTATGGTTCACGAGGAACTATACTGGGTGGATCTTGTAACAGGAACTGGCCAACAATTGTTCAGCGACTTAAAAAAACAACTTGTATTTGATTTTTATTAAAAGTTGCTGAACAATACGCTCAGTAGCGAACGAAACGCAACTGTCACTGTCGCACTAATACGGAAGAGTGATAGAGAGAGATGACTACGCTACGCTTCGGAGCGTTAACGATTGTAGCGTTGGCTACGCGGACAGTTATTCACTGTTGACCAGGTTCATTGAACGAATGGTAGTAGATTTATTAATCAGTCAATGTAAAAAGCATCCAAGGTGAGGCTAATTTTCACTTCTTACAATGTATAATTAAGGTGATTGAGAAACTGAAAATATCGTCTTATTGTGCTAGTTTATGAGGAAATACTTCCTTGTGGAAGTTTCCCTTGGTGACCTCCGTTTTTTTCTGCTTGAAGTTAAAAAATCAAACGTTATGGATGAATGGACGAGGTTTTTAGGCATCTAAGTATTTAAGATCCTTTCAAAATCACGCATCTATTACATAGGTTTACTTTTAGAGCCCCGTAAATCTAAAACACATTTTTTTTAGTTTAAGTTAACATAAATTTTTACGTTTTGAGTTTAATATAATAATTCTGACGACCGTTCTGGCCTGGTGGGTAGTGAGCCTGAGTCCCGGGTTTAAATCCTGGTAAGGGCATTTATTTGTGTGAAGAGCACGGATATTTGTTCTTGAGTCTTGGGTATTTTCTATGTATTTATACATATCGTTGTCTGAGTACCCACAACACATAACAAGCCTTCTTGAGCTTACTGTAGGGCTTAGTCAATTTGTATAATAATGTGTTTAATATTTATTTATTTATTATTTAAATGTGATATTATAATGTAATAAATAATATTTATTATAATAACACCTCATGGTATCATTCCGAGGCAGTTTGCACCGAATGAGTTGAAATTTGGTAAATTCGGCAAGATAGTGACCTGAAGACGAACGTGTAACGTAAATATGTAAATGAATTTTAAACACGGGGACCACTGACAGCCGCTTTTAAAAAAACTTCCATAAAATTATGACGTTTAAAATAAATAACACTTGCACAGTCTGTGCTATTCCAAATCGCTGTACCGTTAGCTTGGTCTGACTCTAACTACGCCGTGTGACATATCAAGTGTAAGAACTCGCTGTGAGAATCTATAATTCAGTTTTTATAATAATTCTTAAATAAATTGTCTTGAAGTTATAAGAAAATATGCGAAATTATACCACCACCTCCTTCCTTGTGTTCCAAAACGATTGAGCGTACAATAAAAAAAATCAAAAAAATATTTTTTGCCTATAAACGTGTGTCGAACATATAAAATCTCAAGCACGTGTATTTCTTACAAAAAAATACATCGAATTAAAATATATACTTACCTACAGAACCCTTAAGTTGCGACTCCGACTCGCACTTGGCCGAATTTTACTTAATGGTATCTTGCCAGTTCCGTATGGTTTGGTCTATTACTTATAAACTTTCCACGTTTCTTATGTGTGAAAATCTTAGGTATATAAAAATATAATTATTTACGTATTTCAAATAAATATTATTTTAACGTTATATCAACTCCGTGTTAATCAGAATGGGTTCATATTACAAGATATTTTTGTCCAAATCCAACTGTCAAATTTGTGATTATGGTATTAAGAAAATATTTTCTAAGAGAGGTGAATGGATTTATCCGAGTTTGAAGTTAACTGACTCTCTTTATTATTATCCTGATTATGTATTACATTTCGCCTACTATACACTCTATACAGGGTGTTTCATCGAAATGGGACAGTGAGGGAAAAATATAAAGTGTATGGTATAACTGCAATGTTTGTAGGATACATG
Organism: Cydia pomonella; assembly: GCF_033807575.1. NCBI lineage: Eukaryota > Metazoa > Arthropoda > Insecta > Lepidoptera > Tortricidae > Cydia > Cydia pomonella. The sequence continues at coordinate 11,324,949 of NC_084703.1, read as the reverse complement.
AGTGACACAAAATAACGCTTGATTCACAAAATAACGCTTGCGAAATACGCTTTTCAATTAAGATCACGTATCAAGCTCGGTTCTCCATTCAAACGTAGTTACGCTCTCATTTTAAAACGAGTTGTTAGATTGCTCTGAAACTTTGTACTTACATTATAATAAGGTATATTTAAGGCTGTGATTAGTTTATGTGGTAGCTTCAGATACCGTAGTTAAAGAAATACAGCGAATTTAAGTTTTTCATACAAAACTTGTTTTAAGCTTTATTTCGATTGTTTTATAAGCTGGAGCTATATAAACTAATTACAGTTATAGATATACCTCATGTCATTCATTGTATGTGCAGAGTTTTATTTCAATCCAGCACGTATTTATAAAATGAGAACGAAACTCCGTTTGTATGGGAAGGTGAAATTCAGCCGTGCTTGCTGCGAACTCTTAAAATCATGCAGTTAAAGTAAATAATAGATATTTATTGCAATTAAATTTAAGAGATGTCCTTGTGGTAATGATGTTTATGTTTATGTTATACACCCGTCTGTATTCATTTAGGTTCGTATAAAAAAAGGTTTTTTTATTTATACCTGATTTAATCAGCACCGTGACTCCGACTGATATACTAACAGTACCTAGAGAGGTCCAAACAAATTACATACTACTTATGTAATATAATAATCTGGAACGTTATAGTAGTTGTTATAATCGCATCAGCTTCCCTCTCGTCGTAATGATGATAAAAGTGAGAGCAAGTTCCGCTCATCCACCAACAGTGCAACCGCGTGTGCAATTGCACAGATATTCAACAACGTGCATTAATATCAAACACTATTTCAGTGTGTATACGGTCCATGCTACGAAGACGTGATCGCGATACGCGCTTTTTTTTTCCTTTTGTTAGTCTCGATGCTATCTTCTCGAATATGGGCCGCCAGGCCGCCACCAATTAAGTATTTCCTACACTTTGTATGTTACTGTTTCGTAACTGTGTTGTGAGCTACTACTATTAAAAGAAAGTTTGATTTAGCTTTTTTGTTTAGGTATCGGGTAAACAAGTTATTTTTGATGATGGGAAGGCATGTAGATTAAGATTATGTTTTAATTTTGCCAAAAAAGTTTAAATATGTATGTAATGATTTTTTACTGGTAATAGTTTATAAGCAACGAAAGAAAGGGAATACCTTTGCCAAGCAGTGGGCCTCACAATAGGCTAGTAAAAAAATGTATACTATAGTGTCGCATGATGAACATAATTTCAGTTTACCACTCTGTAACTTCTAGACTGTGTCGAATTATGCAAACAATAGGTTTATTTCACAAACTCCAGGCGGATTCTCTTTTTACATATCACAGTTAAATGTTTTTGAGTGACAGTGGTCAGAAATACTCTACTAGCCCCGAGTATGAGGTCAGTTGAGCGTGGGTGTTATCTTGTTGGGCAAGAAATAATTGTAGAGTTTAAACTTATTTTGAAAAAGTCAATACTCGTATAAACTTCAATAAGTGAATTTAATTTAAAAAAATGATGTGTCTGAAAACGGCGATCTGCCGCAGGGGTTTAAAGGGGTTTTGAGTAGGTATTTTTGAGAAAACCCCGTTTTATCAATTTTGCATTTCATTGCAAATAAGGGTTGACTATGAGAAATATAAATCCTAGCTCAATATTGAACAATCAGTAGATATATTAAAACCCGTTAAAGAATTAACCCTCTCAAAACTGGTCTAAGTACTATTAGCCCTAGTAATTGAGCAAGACTTAAGATTAATATATATCTGTGTCATTTTACTTTTTTAAGTATAACTTAGTAAATAATAATATTTTTCCCTGCTGAACTTACAGCTTACAGTGGTTCAATATCTTCTTCTCTCTATGACCTCCTTTTTTACAAACTTTTATTTAACTTGCCCTGTCAGTATGTATGTAGGTATGTTAGTTAGTGTGGGTTCTTCGAAGCTAAATTTCATCCACTTCCCGATTTCCTATTAAGCTTAAGTTTTGCATTCATATGTAAATCGGATGACAATGCAATAATAAATATGATGACATGGAGCTGATTAGATGAAGGAGATAGGACGTGGCCATAGGAACTCTGTGATAGAACAACGCAACCTTATTGTGTTTGGAGTTTTTAGGGTTCCGTAGCCAAATGGCAATAAACGGAACCCTTATAGATTCGTCATGTCCGCCTGTCCGTTTATGTCACAGCCACTTTTTTCCGAAAGTATAAGAACTATACTGTTCAAACTTGGTAAGTAGATGTATTATATGAACGGCATTAAGATTTTCTCACAAAAATAGAAAAAAAAACAATGAATTTCGGGGGTTCCCCATACTTGGAACTGAAACCCAAAAATTTTTTTTTTCATCAAGCCCATACGTGTGATGTTATTGAGGTTTCTAATATATTTTTTTTCTAAACTGAATAGTTTGCGCGAGAGATACTTCCAAAGTGATAAAATGTGCCCCCCCCCCCTTGTAACTTCTAAAATAACAGAATGATAAAACTAAAAAAAAATATATGATATACATTACCATGCAAACTTCCACCGAAAATTGGTTTGAACGAGATCTAGTAAGTAGTTTTTTATACGTCATCATTTTTTTTTTTATCAAACCCAGACGTTTGGATAGGTCTTCAAAAATGATATTGAGGTTTCTAATATCATTTTTTTCTAAACTGAATAGTTTGCGCGAGAGACACTTCCAAAGTGATAAAGTGTGTTCCCCTCCCCCTGTAACTTCTAAAATAATAGAATGATAAAACTAAAAATATATATGATATACATTACCATGCAAATTTCCACCGAAAATTGGGTTGAGATCTAGTAAGTAGTTTTTTTTAATACGTCATAAATGGTACGGAACCCTTCATGGGCGAGTCCGACTCGCACTTGGCCGCTTTTTAGAATTGTCGCGATGAGTAATTAGTTGGCTGTGGAAAGAAAAGTAGTCAGCGAGAAAAGCTTGTACCAAAAATACATTTTTGTTGCCTAAAACTTATTTATAAGCAATTTAACTTGCCCTGTTAGTATGTATGTATGTTAGTAAGTTAGAGTGGGTAAGTCATGGAAGATAAATTTGGCCCACTTCCCGATTTCCGATTGACATGACATTTTGCATATAAAAGGGATGATAATGCAATAATATGATGACACGGATTTGATCTGCTGATGGAGGCAGGAGATGGCCATGGGAATTCTGTGATAAATCAACGCAAACTAATTTCGTTTGGGGTTGTTAGAGGTGTCTCGATGAGTATTAGTTGCCTGTGGAAAGAAAAGTACAATCAGCGGTAAAAGCTTGTACCAAAAATAATGTTTTGCCAAAAACGACTGCTGTGTACGCTTCAAGAGATAAATGTATCAAATGCTCAACAACAAGAACTGTTGCCGACTGCTCATTATGTCCTTCTTAACCCTACTATGCTTTGTAGTATTATTTATCAGCACTGCAAATTTAGCAGCAGATCCCGATTGATTGACTATGTGTAAATGCGTATAAATAGCATTTAGTAATTTGTAATTTTTTTTGGTAGGTTGAAGTAAACTTTGTTCGTAACGTCCCCAGCCCCACTATTTAGCTAAACTATCTATTCTCGAATCAATCAATACGGTCTTTATTTATGATCTCGATCATTTCGTACAATAAGATCACTCTACGCTCACCAATGTTGAATTTTCACTCAATGGCTGAACGTCAAATCGCAATGTGCAGAAACTATTTTCTTCGATTATAGACTTTGTATTGACGGCTTCCGGTCCAACTTCCATTGTCAGAGTATCTGCTCTGTAAAGTTTGCATAGATAAGTTAAAGTCAACTTTATTCGTTTGAAATAGATGTGGCTTCGTCTTATTTGATGGCGGGGTGCAGTCGTCGAGAGGCAGTGTCGCGAAACGCGACCACGTTGCGATATAAAAGGAGTTTTGTTTAAATTTCTTTATCAATCACACACCAACCGCCTGCACTCACGCTCGGATATAACATTTGGCCATGTGCACCATGTCTGCGAATTTTTTGGTGAGTTAGATCATTCAATTAATACACATGTGTTGTAGTTAAATTGGTGACAAAAAATATATTACTTACATCCTAAAAGAATAAGCGTAAAAAAGTAAATAAAAAGTCACATTACTAAGTTTATAATTTCGCGCTGAATAAAAGCATTTAATTATTTAAATAACAACCTATAATTTGTGGTTATTCGTCTTTAACTCATATTATTTAATTAGAGAAACTAAACCAGAGAAAAAAATCATAAATTAAGTTTACTACCCAAATTATTTATCATATTAAAAAATATTAATGTCAATGATCAAAATAAAGTACGCTTTAGTTGATAACTTTCGTATTGCAAGCGATAGGTTAGCTATCATGGCCGATTAAGTTTCCGACGTGATTTTCTTTTCTCAGCGCGCGAGCGACCGTTACGACACCCGGGCATTTTATTCCGAGATAGGCCCGCCATCTGATCAATAAAGAGATAAAACCCTTTTAAAATTGGATAAACTAATCGAATTTATACTATAGGTAAACTTTCTTAATACCATGTAATTTGCAAACCAGCCAATGTTTGGCCTGGCAGGCAATATTGAGCTATTTTACGGTACTGTGCGGTTTCATCGCCAGTTAATAGGTATCATGTAGAGCTTCATTAAGTAAATCAGGTAATCAAATGGCCTAATAAAAACTTAGGAATCGAATTCAGTTCTTGTCATAATATGTCACCAACTTACTACAATACTTGTGTTTAAACATCGTGCCTGCTATTAAATACGAATGTGTGATGTAGTACCTTAAGAAATTTTACAATTGGCGGTACTAAACCAAAATATTTTTCTACATTTTCCTTTCTTAATTACACTGATTTCAGGTATGCAGAAGAACAGTACATACCTATGTATTATTTCTCACTGTCTGTGGTTAGAAAGTCGATGGTTCAAATTTGTCCATCGAAATAACATGAAATTTAGCTCATAGGACGCTTCATTGTATCATTAGGGTTGCGTAATAATAATACATTTTGCGAAAGCGATTTACATGAATTCATGCTACAGCGAATTTAATTGTCAACTTTTTTTATCAAAATGGTTATTTTTGTATTAATAGAAGTACTAAATATGTATTAACTATTCATTTGAGTTTGACGTGAATCTCCTTGGACACGAACTTTCAAATTATTTTTGTATGTAGAATTTTTATCTAAGTATTTCCTTTCATCTGCAATCTGTTTTTGTTCCACCCGATAACGTTGAAAATTGACGTATACCTTTTTATGCAAGTTCGGTAAAACCAATCAGGTACCGTTACTGTAGGTTCTGATAAAATGATAAATACGGAAGGGAGTCACAGGAACTTCAGACTTCACATAATATAAATATATGCCTCGTCTCGATTTGTAATTCCAAATGTTATATAAAGCTTCAGTCAGAAATGAATGCTTGTTTCATTTTGTATATATACCTGTGCGTTTTCGCGTACATAAATCATGTTATATTTACAGGTTGCCTGAGTGCTTAAATACCTAAAATAGTTTTAGATACACCAGACTTGGCTGTATAAATATGATAACAACGAGTTCAAACATATTTTTACACTTTCTTTGATTTAAATATTAGCTAATTTGATTGGGAACGAAATTAATAATCAATCTCGGTCAATGCCTTTGGATAGGCACTAGTTCATTTATTGTAATTCTGTTCTTAAAACTCCCTTAATACCAGTGTTGATAGTAATTGAGGACTTAATACTTCCAATCAGTAAATACTGTATCAATTTATACCAAATTATAAAAATAGTGAATGTGTAATTCCAGATTGCGCTGATCTGCGTGGCGGAGCTGACGAGCCTAGTGGCGGCGGGCGGGCACGGCGGGCACCACAAGAAGGTGATCATCCACGTGCCGGTGCTCGTTAAGCACCACCACCACAAACACACCATCGTGAAGCACGTGCACCACAAGCACGGCGGTGGTGGCGGCGATGACCACTACGAGGTGCTCGGCTACACCTACGGCGAGCCCAAGGCGGCGCCGCACTTCGGCGGAGGTTAGTACAATAGGGTAGTTGACTGACTAGACAAATCAGTTTCCTTTTTCGTACTGTCAAAACGATCAGCCACCGTGAAATCTATATGAAAAACAGAATAATGACGTCACGGTCAAGTTACCTACTGTTTATATTTCTTTCGGATTTAATAAATAGAAATTATGTTCTAAAATAACTGAGATGTAGGTTTTTCTAATGTTATTCTGGATCTTTGACTTCCGCGATTCGAAACCTGATTTTATTGCTACGAAAGAAAAAATCACGAAAACACATTTAATTTATTTTTTTTCAATTTACGCACATAAGCTAAAAATATGAAAATATCTTCTTAAAATGTGCAATTTTATTTTTGGGAGAACTCAGCGATTACTTTTCTTTTTTTAAACTTTTAACAAATAAAAATTTAAATACATAATATCCGCGGTCTCGAACACGCACATCCAGAGAAGAACACGAACCTACGGGGCCATAAAGTGACAGTCATTGCCATTGCTGCTACTAAGGAAGATCGTGTCATTCTTCTGTAACTCGTATTTGTCATGTTATTGATGGTTAGTTTTGACAAATCTGCGTGTCATCGTGGCGAACCAATTCGCAGATTCGAGGTCAATATGAGTCAAGGCACGCGTCTTCGTGAATGACACGATCTATAGGTTTACCTGAAGCCCCTTAAAGACATGTTATATTTGAAATTTGCTATACAATTTAAGGTTTGCAGGCACATTGTTTACTTTACTTACATAAGAAATTTGCCTAATCCTGTCCAATTTCAATATCGTTAATGTTAAAAACACAAAAACAGTATTAAAAATAATAATATAAACAAATAAAAATAAATGCAATAATACAAATGTCAATAATTATGAAAATAATTTTATATTAAATCTACTATTGAATTTTCTTATCGTAAAAAATGCATTGCGGTCAAATACCCATTTAACTTTTTAACAAGTAGGTACCCTATAAAAAGCCGCCTCTTTTATTTTACGGTTCAGGTTGTTATAAAGGAGATCGTCGATTTTCTTAAACGGTTGGGCAACCTCGTCAAATTAAAGTTATACATGAAATTTATACTTGTGATATAGTAAATTAATTGCTATCCTAGATTATGTTAGAGAAATGAGAATCACGAAATATAACGGGTATTTTGAGAAATCCTGCAATAAAAACTTTAACATGACACGAAAAACTTTCATATGCAAATGCGTATACTATTAATACCTACTATTCTGCAAAATTATTAAGGCTTTTACAAAAAGAATATAGACAAATTCTGACATGGAAATGAAACTGAAATCGTATACTCATATAATTAAAGATTTCAAAATTTGGAAGTTCATTCTTACTTCTAAGAAGAGTGAACAAATTAATAACTGATCATTTTAAATTAAAATTGAAATTATTTATTATGTCAGCGACATGGTTACATAAGGTGTTATAAAGTTTTACACAAGGTACACACATCTCGCCAACAATGCAAAGGAATTTCTTAAGCTAATTATGTACACAACAATTCATAACTACATTAATTACAACATTACATATCCCTTTCCTGTAACATTGGACTTTGTACAGGTCTAGCGAATAATTGAGGATTTTGTCTAACAATTTTGGATGTTCATATATGAATATGGTTGTAAGTGTCAGTATGTTCAGTTCTTTTAATTTAAATAAAGGCTTACAAGAGTTTCTTCTTTCAACGAAATAAGGTCTTTTTGATTGTCGTTGCTTGCAAATAATTGACAGATTGAAAAAAACGGAAGCGTTTCGTTTAATAAAGTAGCATGATATGATCGTATTTTGAATTCATTTAAATCTCCAAACCTTAAACCAAAATATAAAATCATATAAGTATAGGAGAGCATCGATTTTCGACCCACTTAGTACTATCGCGTTTAAAGTTCATACTACGAGTATTATATTAATTAATTACGCATTTTATCACGCAATATACTCATACTATTAGAAGTATTAGAACAAATCAAATTATTTTCAGAAAATATTTTGATTTGTTTTTATTTCAAGTTGAAACAATACTATGTAAATTATAATATACTAAGTCATAATAAGGGACGGGAATTAGAAATTCATAATAAAAATATATTTTATTGTTCTTTTCCGTAATTCAATATAGTTCATTGATCCATTTTTTAAACTACGTCGGTGGCAAACAGGCATACGGCCCGCCTGATAGTAAGCAGTGTCCGTAGCCTATGGACACCGGCAACTCTAGAGGAGTTACATGCGCGTTATCGACCCTAACACTCCATACCCTCGTTCGCAAAGAGTAGTATTAGCTCGTTCGTTCGTCGTTGTCATTTTAGTACAGATACAGCAACAAAAGCGTTGCAGTTGTCAACGTCTTTATACTCGTAGTATTGCCATAACTTCACCTGAACCGTGAGGTTTTTTCACTAAGAAGTTATATTCTCTTTGCACTAAACTTTGTGGTAGGTAGATAAGTCTATGTGGTGGGTAGATGTCTTCTGGTTTGACACGACATTTCATAGGTCTATGAAGGGTGGAGGTCAGGAAACAATCTATGTGTGTGAAAAGTGTCCATCATAAAACCTTGAATAGGTGGCGCCACATAATACATCGAGAACAAATTTATGACTTTGATAATAACGCACTCCACTCCGTCAATAACATCTAAGTTCCTGTCATCTCCTAGTGCTACCCTGGCGCCACCAGAGAGATTGTGAACTATTATTTACAGCTGCCAGCTGGACACTATTGCAACAGTTCTGCCACAAGATATTGTCCTCCTTACCCCTACCCTCCATACATTAGTCATAGCTGGGCAAGTGCGTTTTGTATGTATGTATGTCACTTTGAAGCATATAAACAGGTTAACATAAAACTGACAAAACAAAAAAAATGTACAAAGGCGAACTTATTAAAAGGGATGTCTTCCAGGTAACTTTTGAGAAAATGCGAAAGGATTAAACACTAACAGTTTAAAATATTTTTACATAATTTTCAATCGTGGCTGAATGCCGAACAGGTTTGTGCCTTCGATGCCTAACCTGTCAAGAAATAAGAAAATGGCGGACGAATGTTTTGATATGTCACCGTATTTAAAACTTATTTCGCTTAAAAATTAGTTTTTATTCGCAAGTGTTATGAAAAACATCGTGTGTAACTCCGGGGGTAAGAATATTGCCAACTCGGGTCTTTAATTCCCTCCAGCCGGTGTCGGTTGGGAATTACCACCCTCGTGTCCAAAATTTCCTTTACCCCCAATGCAAAATGTACTATTTCACATCACCCATTCGAAAAAGGGCTTTTTCTTCCCTGCCAGGAGGGTTCAATAAGGCACTTTTCTTGCCTGCTTGGAGATATCAAATTAACAATTTTCTCTTCTAGGACACGATTTTATTTCTGTTTTGCGTAATTAATTTTTTAAGCTTAAATAATATTTTGCAACATAATAATTAAAGTGATGTGAAAAACAGATGTAATCATTTAGCGACAAACGAGAATCTAAAATTCAAAGAATCAAAAACATTTAGGAAATCGGGCGTCTTTTCTGTGGGCAAATTAAAAAAATTACAATTTGGTCTACTAAGTGTAGTAACATAATATTGTCACCCGTTGACCATGAACGCTGTAAAGGGTTCGAAACGCCGGGATGAACTATAAGGGCCTACGCTAGCTGACGCGGACGCTACCTGCACGCGCGGGTGCTATTTTTAGGTAAAATCTGCCGCACGCGTCCGCTTCAGTTAGCGTTGCTCATACTATTTTTCGTTAACCCGCTCGTCTGCTCCGTGCACCCGCGTCAGCTAGCGTAGGCCCTCAATTAATTATACACAATATAATTCGTTTCCATAGTTTTATTTCATAGGTAGGAACATTTTACTAATACTTTCATGATGCAGCGTTTAATACCATTTATTTTATAATGGCCACAGGACCTTGCCCTTTCACTTTTCTCTATGAGGAACCTAAATTCATACTAAACAGTTTTTCACTTTTCATCCAACATTATATTTGAATTTCGATTGGCGTTTTATATAAAGGGTTGTCCCTTAGTCCGCTATTCCTAATTTAGGCCACCTATTGTTGATGCCATTACTTACAGCGCACCATGATTGCATCAATTTAAGGGATGTCATGTGGAGATCTAACATCAATTTGGCCTCTTTTATAGGGAATATAATCATATGCTGTTTAATGAGTTTTCAACTAGGTACTGTCAGCGTCAAATACTTTGTAGCAACCAAAGTAGCCAAATAGTTCGGTACACCATATATTTAGTATGGTGTACCGAACTATTTGGCCACTTTGACGCTGACTGTACAGTAAATCTGTACACTGTTATAACTAAGCTTAATATGATTCTTCTATTTTATCTTACTTATTTAGTCACGTTATACTATACGCATTTTATTACGATAGATTTTAATTGATCGATTTGATACCAACTCCGTATAATCGATTCGCAAATCCACAGCTCAATATCATGAGCGTAGCGTGACAGATCTCAATATTGAATTGTCGCGTGAGTCGTTCACGGTTCCGGTATCAGTTACGTGACTAATGTTTATCAGTGTGACGAGTCATTTACACTTTCCTGCTTGTTACGTTAGCCTCTGTTACTACTTACTAATTCCGTTCAATCAGATAAGTATGTGTTTTAGACGGATTCCCCTTAACGAATTATGTATGTGTATACAATGGTCCAGCGAAGAGAAAAGTGGCGATTACTCCGCCGACAAGAGCATAGTTCTTAAATATTGATGATGATACAAACTACAGCTCGATCTCCACGTTGTTAATGAATAAATTGAATAATCATCTTCTTTCTGTTTGGTTACAGGACATGGCTGGCACGCGGCAGATGAAGGTCACGAGGGTCTCGAAGACTCTCCCGTAAGCTTCGACGGCGGAGACCACGGCAGCTACGGACTTAGCAGCGAAGGGCAAGATTACGGCGGCCATGGAGAATACTAACCCACCATCTCCAGTGTTAAGCCGTCGAATATATGCCTGTATAGGTAGATCGACTGACACATTCCACCGAGGCATTCCGTGAATGTTCCTTAATGCAATCGACGTACTCTTATATACCTCAATTTGAAAACGTTTTTGTTTTCGATTAGCTGCTCATACAAACGATAGTTTAGTTTTGTTGATGTGACATGTTACACTGGCCTGTGTTACTTTCAAAGCCAAGTACGAGGGGAAGTAAAGATAGTTCGGAATGTCAAACTAATTATTACTTAAGTACAATAAAACTTCGGGCTTAGGTGAAATCATTAAAATCAAAATGTCGTTTACAGACGGCACCCATAAAAAACCCGAAATACTTTTTAACCACTAACGAGTACTTTACAGTGCGTTTTAAATAATATTATGAAGTATACTTACGGTACTTTAATGTTTGTTATGTCGTTTTAAAAGTTGTTGTGATTTATTAAATCCTGTTTTAAATGGGATATCGTTATTAATATTATATTTTATGGTTAAGATAAATCCTGATCATTGTAAGTGTTTTATTTTGACTCCGGTCATTAGTCCTACATTTTGATAAATGCGCGCCGCATCTGCCGTCCTGCCGAGAACAACGCAAGCGCGCTGGTTCCTCCCACCTGGGTGCGTAGACAAGATGCCAATCGTTCACGCTCCATAGCGTATTGTAGTTATTTCTCTCTATCACTATTCCATATTAGTGCGACAGAGACAGTTGTATTTCGTTCGCTACGGAGCGTTAACGATATGCATCTCGTCTACGCACTCTGACCTGCCATTATATGTGAGCAAGCACCACATACGGGCGGCGAGCGAGCTGCACTGCCAGTATTTAGAACTATGATTATGATAGATTGTTAGTAACTTTAGCAACATTGAGTATGAAACTATATTTTAAATTTAAAATGTAGGTGTCTTTTGTGTCTACAGTTCTACACGATACAAATGAGGTAATACGCTATGTAGGTAATGCTTTCAACGTAATTAAGTACGTCAGCGATACAAATACATTAGGAACATTATTGTAATTTGATATGTAGATACCTGGGAAAGAATTCGTATGTAACTACAACTTCTACCTATAAAAAAAGAGGAAGAAGCAAATTTACAAATAATCCACTCTCTATAAGTAGCTTGCATTGAAAATTATGTATCTCAGCTTATGCCATGTACCTATACGATTACAACGCACAAGAGTGCATACGTAGGTACCTAATAAATGAAAAGTATTATTTTATTTGCTCGTTTACACTTTATTAGTAGACATTAATTTGTTATAATTATAATACTTGCAAATCAAAATAATGTTGATTTTTTGACGAAATATATTTTGCCCTGATTCTCCTTCGAGAGATCGGTGCAAATTGAATCTTGCCAAATATACTTAAAAATACAAGTTTTTTTTTATTTGCTTGTTTTTTGTGAATTTTGTGCCCTTTTTAGTTTTAAACTATGCACTCCTGACAAAGCAATTGGCTATTATGCAAATGTGCATGATTTGAAGTCCACCGAACATTCCGTAACATTTACTTTCTCTAATAGTTTTGGTCTTTTTCTAATGTCTTCGTGTGGTCTGTAACCGCTATGACGCCATTCGTAACAAATCGAAAGTTACCTTCTTTTAATTTATTTTCTATGCTTCGAGAAAATGCCTAAGCAGTCATTTTGCCTTTAATAAAAAAAGCTATTGGTCATTGCTCATATAATACACGTCACTGGTTATAATATTTTCATCACACTTGCTCGAAAAAGATCTTATTTCATGCAGGTGTGCTGAAGGACAAAGGCCTATTTTGTTCCCGCGGAGTTATGGATTGTGAAAAAAAAAACTTATAACTCCCTAGGGAGTTATAGCTTTTTTTTATTATGTCACTTATTCATACAAACCAAGTAGAATAAATGAGTTTTACTTTAAAAATACTGACGTTTATAATATTTTTTTTTGTGTAGTTTACCATATAACCATTCATTATATCAAGAATAATGTTATGTATGTCGTTGATCAGGTAATATAGTAGTATGCTTTTATTTACGTTATTCAAGATGACGATTTACCAAATTATAATATGTTTTTTTTATGTTTGTTACTTCCGAACTCTTCAACAAATTTCTAAAATATTTTTTTTGATGGAAGTCTACTCGTATCTATACTTACAGAATCTGGCCCATTTTATGGCAAAATCTACATCTGATGACGGGATCCATGAGGAATCGAGGAACTCCTCAAGTCTTATAGGCATACATATATCTAGTGATTTTTGTATTTTGATCAACAAATCAAGCATTTACATTCAAAATAGTGACATTTGATGAACTAGAACTGCTGATGAAGACCAGAGCAGAATACTTCAATGACACGTTAACCTTTGACAATATGTTTTCGTCGTTAAGATTGTTCAGCAAGCTTAGATTAGTTATGATAATGGTTTTCCATAAGGAATTGAGGAAATTCCTCCAATCTGTTTTTTTGTATCCAAAAATCAAGCATTTATTGCCAAACATATAACAACACTCTATTTACTATTTAATAGGTAGTAGTATTGATATAATAAAATCCAACTTATTATTTAATCTCATTAGACCTAGGTCTAACCTATTTCTCACCAGTGTTCGCTAAGTTTTAATAAACTTAATTATTTAGCCTAAGAGATTTGAAAATTGCTGCATACTTTCCATTTCATAGTGCCATATAGATTCATTGAAAAGGAAGTGCGACATTGTCGTCTTTGGTCTGTTATCTTTCAAAATTTGATAGTTCGGTCATTCATCCTAGTACAAAAGCATGTTACGTGCGTCAAGGCACCTCCAGACTCGCACCAAAGCGACGTGTCAATGTTCTAAAATATTCTAGAATTAGAAATGACTGAACGTAAGCAGTTTTTGCGTACATTTTCTCCGTTGACAGTTTTCCGTTTCCCACTAACGAAGTGTGGGAGCGAGCCCCACAAGAACTATACCGATGTAACAATTACAAAGACATGTGCCTCGCATGCCATTCTCTCGTATTTATTCATCATTTCTACTTTACGTTTTACGTAAGTACTGACGATAGACTTGCTAATACGTATTAATTAATAATAAATAAGAACTGCATGTTAGTATACCTAATATACTCGTATGAAGCTTAAGTGCCTGTTTTAGTCTTTTCGGCGCTATCGAACTTTAAACCCCGGCCCCGGCTAGAACCAACGGGTTACTTTGAACTTACGTACGAAGTTATCATTTGAGACTGAGTCCAGCGGACCTAAGGCTCCCTAGAGATATATGCCGGGACCGGGACAACACTAGGAAAACGAGTAGGTATAATGTTATATTGTCCAATTTCCCCAATTTTATAATCCATTAAAAATGTTTTTATCTTAATCTTAATCAGGTCGAGGTAATTTAAATATATCTCCTTTAAATTAATTTACCAAAGTTTTAATTACAAATTACCTTCATTAACTTTTTTAATCTTAGTGTACGAATATTATTTTACGTTTTTCACACACTTTCAGACTCAAAAATAACCTAACTTGGACAGCCGCTTTAATTCAGTTGACCCGTAATTGTTTTACTTACATTATATTAAAATCTGAACTATACCAAATTCTCTCCCTCACATTTGCGTTTACCCCAGATTACAATAAGCTACTGGTTCCGGAATTTAGCACGAATAAGGTAGTCGGGATTGACATGTCAGCGTGACAATGTCAGTGTTTGTATCTTGCAACAGCTCGATGTTAAAAAGTGACGGTCGTGCTGACCCGTGGATAGCTCCGATACACTTTAGTTAAGTACCTTGCGTAGATTTTGCGTCCTATAAGGTGAGGTGATTCTAAATTGATTCTAAACCGTTGATCTAGTTTTACGATAAAACCAGAATTAAGAAGTATGAGGGAGGACTCTTTAGCAAAATACTTGGGAGATGTAGTTCAGTCGGCATCATAGTGACAGCCGAAGTGGCCAAAAATATCGCAACGCACCTTACACACTGACAAGGAAAGGTACCCCAACTGTCCGGTTCCGATTTGATTCATATTTATACATGTTATAGAGTAGTCTAAAATAACGGACACGTATTTTGTTTTACCTGCCCAAACTCAACCTATTGGGAGAAATTGTCCTCCAAAGTACTAAAAAGTTACTAAATCTTCTAACTCCTATAGAAAGTGATGCTCAAGCAACTTGCTAGTTAATGGCGTGTTTTGTTATATCTGCTTAAACTCATTTTTTCCTAAAAAAATCGACATTAGAAGTTTTATAATATCTTATCGCTAAAGCTACACATAAAGACGGGTGTTTTTTTAGGAAAACTTGAGTTTAAGCAGATATAACAAAGCAGTCAGTATCAGTTTACCGTGTCCCCAGTACTCCGTGTCAGTAGACAGGCTCGTTCACTTGGGTTGAGGCCGTCAAAGAGGACGCATCGTAATGAACTGGTTAGGTCAGAGTACCTGCAAGTATCCCGATTGTTGTAGTCTCGTAATAGTTTAGAGTAACCATGCGAGAAGAAGCGGTCACCATAGTCAAAGTCAAAGTCAAGTCAATTTATTAAGCAATTTAATATCACAAAACATGATCAGAAGCTGCTAAAAATGAACTCTATTTCTCCACCAACTAGTCTTAAGTCCTTAGTCCGGGGATTGTGGACATTAATTTAGGATAACTTTGGAGAGCAGAACGAAACAACCGGCTTTCCAGTCTAGATTTTAATGACAACTATAATAAAAGAAATATACATAAAAGGTGTCAAATGAACATAGACAATATGTATAAAAAATATAAAACCTATTTACACTTCGACACATAGTTTATTTGGCCACCTTGGGTGTAACTATGTATTTCATGCAGACTATTCCCAAATGTCTCAATGCCATATTTATGAATCACATGTTATTGGTGCCTAACGTTTTTCCGGTGAATTTTCATTGTTGAAGATAGCCAAGTATATTTACCTGTGTTACCATCACTCATCGACGAAAACTAATTCAGAAAAGTTTCTTGACAATATTTACGAGTGCAGTCAACATAAAAAGTAACGTATCAGATTTATTCTCTAATAGCTTCACAAAAAGAGATACACCTATATTACTTGGAAAAGTATTCGAGGGTGATAGATACTTTTGGCGCGTCGTACCTATTATCCACTAATTTTGATGCTGACGCTGCGTACGAGTAGTTATATTCGTGAGGGATTTAAACCAAGCTAAGTTAGCAGCGATTTTGATAGTCCAGACAGTGCAACTGCTACTTTAAACGCCAAACTTCTATGAAATTATGACGTTTACTTAACACTTGCTCCGTCTGGGCTGTCAAAATCGCTACCAACTTAGCTTGGTTTGACTCTATAATTAATGGTACCTATGCAATTACAGGGAACTCGTAAAAGTTTGGTAAATAGAAAACTTAATT
Source organism: Cydia pomonella (assembly GCF_033807575.1). Lineage (NCBI taxonomy): Eukaryota > Metazoa > Arthropoda > Insecta > Lepidoptera > Tortricidae > Cydia > Cydia pomonella. Next base: position 11,308,535 of record NC_084703.1, on the reverse strand, counting down.
TGCTAAAGATAATGAGATAGCTAACATAAAATGTAAATATTAATTCTGATTGGTGTTTAACTTTCTTCTTGTTTATTTTGCTTCTATTTAGAGCCCGTCCGAGCAAGTCTGTACTTACTTGGCAAGCGATAGTCTATGGCTGTGGGTGATTCTACACCCTGTTTTTTTAACTCCTTTAATTTCCAGGGTGCATTCCTGAGTTTTAGTTAAATTAAGTTATTTTCTCAAGACAGCAGTATACTTATTAACTCCATTTCGGAGATAATCATTTTATTTTTTATGTGATAAGGCTTCTATGAGCGTATACACTTGCCTTAGGGCTTGTTTACATATTGGTATGAGTGTATACATTTGCTACTAAACGCAAGTACTATCTTGAACGATCGATGTTTAAAATGATATTGATTTGTATATATGTATGTTTAATATTTATTGCAAAATATTGCTGTCTAAGAAAATCGAGAGTTCGGATCCTACTATACCTACCGCTTTAGAAACGACCTTCGGGTATATAATAATGTATGAATGTATATACTTTATTGTACAAGTACCTACATATAAAAATACGAGAAACACAGTTACAGAGTAAATTAAATACAATAAAGGCGAACTTATCCAGATTTGTCAGTTTTCAGTTGTTTAGATAAGTTAAACAGCATGCCCATTTTACAACAACGCTATTACGGTTTTCACGAAAAATAAAAGTAAATAAAATACAAAAAAAAAAACCCCAGTTAACCATACCCGGAAGGTAACGGAGTTTAAAAAACCACGTAGAATGAATGTCATATTCTTGTAGGAATCCGAAGTTTAATGGTAGTCGCTCGTTGGTCAGTGTAAAGTTGGCTTAGGATGGATTAAAATAAGGTAGAAGTACTAGAGCTCGACGCTGCACTAATACTCGACATGGGCACTTTATGTCAAAGTGACAAGGATTAAGTTCGAATACAGAAAAATCTTCGTTGTTCAAATTTAACCTATATTTCCATGAAATAAAGTGCCCGTGTCGGTGACTAGTGCAGCGTCGAGCACTAGTACTTCTACCTTATTATTTTTTATTGATGCCTTATAGTTAATCCTTATAATATTACTATGAGCCTACATACTACTACAAAATGAACAACATAGTTAGGTTTGAAAGCGTTTTCAATGTTTTACTTTCCTAGGGCAAAGTACAAAACGGGAGGCTTTATTCGATTGATTTCAATACCCTTGGTGGCCTGCCAGACGCCTAGACTGTTTTCGTACTTTTCGTTGTCTTCATGAGTTGGTGTCTCAGTCTATGAAAAAAGTTAAACCTGTATCTGTTACCATGGTTGAATGTTGTTTTTGCTATCCCAACCGGCGAGAATTTGTGACGTGGAAAGGAATAAAAGATCAACCACATCGGATCTTGCCACAGCGTATATGCTCACGCTGTACTGTATTTCCAGTGCGCTAGCGTATTTTGAGTAGCAGTGTGGCTAACCCTTTATTTTAAGTTGAAGCGTCGCCCCAAAACAATTTATCGACATTCAACAATTCAATCACATTTTCGGTTCAGTAGTTGAGCGATTCGGTCGGTTGCGCAATATTTGGTTACGTTACCATTAGATTCGGTTTATTTTCAACCGCAATCTCGTAACTGGGGCGTGTTAAATTGTCCCTCGTGTACTTTTTGGGTGCCATAACTAACAACTAGCCGTTCTACAACTTACCGCAAATAAGAACTTTCAAACTTGTTAAAAATAGGTGACATCGAGTAATGATCTAATAACGTTCACGCCTTATTATTACTTACCATGAAAGCAACCGAATGCTTGACGGACTTTCCGAGGTACAATGTCTCGATTCGGTTATTACATAGTGTACTAAATTACAGGCGACAAAACGAAAGTGTTACATGTAACAATTTATAATTTATTACATCATTTTACAACAAACAATATTCTTATGCAATAAAAAATATACATCCTTTGGCTCTTTTTTCCATTTTATTTTGTACTCTCATTATCATTCATAATCTAGTTAGAGTACCTACTTAGACGAAGTAATATTATGTTTCATGTGTCATGTTTACAGACATTGTTGTAGTTCTTATATAATGTGATTATATCACTATACAATACTTTTTCTACAAGTCACCTAAAATAATATATTGTTTATTTTAAACCCTAAATAAGAACGAAAATTTAGTAAGTATCTCAGTAGACAAAATGTAGTACAAAAGACATAAACGTGCGTTGAATGAATATGCTCATGAAATAGCTTCTCGTTTATGTCTTTTCTACGAGAGCGCAGCGGCACGTGGTTATAGTTGCCAAGAGTGATCGGCAATTCTTTATAGTTGACTACAGCGTATTGAAATTAAAATTATAGTTTAGTTGGGAGCCCATACATGAAAAGTGCGCAGTTATAGTTTGGTATACGAAATCTAAATTCAACCATTACAGTTGACGAGTAGAAAAAATATTTCATATTGATCGTTCATTAAACACGTTTAACAACACGAAATTAATGCTAAAATGTGTATTCCATTTTCATTTTTGTAAAGGTATTTGAATTTAAAAACGTAAAATATTAACATGTGTTTGTTGCCTAAGTGTGTATTAACCACTTTTATTATTATTTCGTTTATTGGTCTAAAATCGTAGGTTAGATTATTTAGAATATGCATATAAAAGTGAAATACAAAAACACTTACAAAACAATACAAAATACATATAAACACATTATAAAAAACCTAACCTAGGGTGCTGCCAGCAGCGGGGCAGGGCCCAAGCTGCCGGTGGTCAGGGCCGCAGAGAGAGGAACCGACGTACTATACGCGCCGTGTCCAAGATTTGCCTTCTGCATCTGACCCTTGATCCAGCCACCCAGCGAGAGTCTTTCTAGGTATTGGTCGAGACTCTTCGCTATGAGACCGTTCGCTGACACGACTATCGGAACAATCATCGTCGAGTCAACATCCCACATGGCGGTTATCTCTTATTATTATTATTAAATGTATAGAAACTATATACAACAGCATACGTTATAAGTATATAACCTGTGACGTCACAGACCGTGTGCTTTTTGTATGGAGTCGGGGCGATTTTACTTGAGCATATCCCACAGACGCCACAGTTATTTTCGCAATTTGGAAGTTTCTGAGGCACCTATTGTGCTAGCAGTAGTAGGGTTATCAGGAACATTTGAATCTCATGGGAAGTAAAATCGATTAACATCTTCCAAAAAAATCTTGCTTGTAACTAGTTATGTAAGAACATTCATGTAATTTGGAATAGAATTAAGGGAGTCATGTTACTTTTACCTTTTTATATTCTTTATACAACGAAAACGGAGTATGCGGAACGAATGCCGTAAGTAATCTCTTATTTGTTTTGGAGTCTAAGAATCTTATTTCGGTTCGGTTAAAAACACAATAACATTTGTCAACTTTTAAGAAAAGGTGAATATTTTTTTGAAAGCCCCAAAAGTAGATGTGTTTTAAACATTGCCAATCTAAACTGACAAGGCGCGAAGTGAAATGACTCGCTGCTCATTATGGTATTTAGAATTCATTAGGATTAGGTAGATTGTTCTTGCTCTACCAAATCCGATTATATAAAACCGATTGAACAGACCGCACAAAATGTGGCGTTGCTGATATACCTATACATGACTTAAATAAGGTATAAATATTAAGTACCTATTAATAAACCACAGTCTCGTGTCCTCCAGTATTAATAGTTTGCTGTATGCCGGCGACCCTCGAGTAGGACACGATGTCGTTAACCGCCTTGTCCTCGGGTGACAGCGCAGTGCTGCCGGCTTGCGCCCCTGCAAACGCATTCGCGGGATCGTCAAACCCAGTCGGCTCCGCCTGGAAGGTCATCGGGAACTCGGGAGTAGATTCAGCGCTCGGAATAACATTCTCAGTTGGCGCTAAAGAGGACAACGGAGCCTGAGCTAAGGGGCTGGTGAATTCATTTCCACTAAAAGCTGTAGGTGTGGGAGCTTCAGCAAATGGATCATGATTGGCAGCCTGACTTGTGCTTTGGGGAGACAGCGAGGAGAATATATCGTTTGATGCCGGTTCTGGCGCCGCGTTTTGCACAAAAGAAAACGTTCCGGGATAACTCTGTTGAAGTCCATCTAAAGCTGTAAAAGCATCGTCTTCCTCCTCCCCTTCCTCTGTAACTTGATAGCCTCCGCCGCCGGCGGCGTGACCATTTGTGATACTCGGTATGCCACCTGGTAATGAATCGAACACTTTGACTTGCTTGACAGTGTGTGTTACGCCATGGACCTGTGGTGTCCGAGGAATGAATGCGGGCGCACCATAAGCCGGCACTGCTGGGCTGTAGCCGCCGAAGTCCTCTTCGAAGGTCGTGGGTGTAGGGTCGTAGCTGATAGAAGGAGTATCGTGGTGAGGAAAATACGATGGGCTGTCGTGATGGTGATGACCACCGTGGTGGCCGTGATGGCCGTGATGACCGTGGTGCCCGTGATGCCCGTGATGCCCGTGGTTTTTGTGATGGTGGCTGTGATGTCCGTGATGGCCGTGGTGACCATGGTGGCCTTTGCTCTCCGTCTTCTTTTTGTGCACCTTTTTTACATGATGGTAGTGGTGTCCATGAGGAATGTGTGGCTTATGATGATGGTGGTGATGGTGGTGATGTTCCTTTTTTGGTTTATGATGATGGTGATGAATTGTTATCACTTTTGTATGGTGGTCGTGGTGAATAAACTCTGGGACGTGTAGTTTCACATGATCACTGTGAACAAGACAAAAAAAGTCGATAATAACGATTTAAATTAAATAGGAATACTAATAACTGGCGTTAATAAATGATGTAAATAAATGGCGTATATAATGACAAACAGTATTTTAATTGGTCTAGGATCTAGGTCCAAGAATTTTAAAGGTGTGACGAAGTATTTACCACGCTACACTAGCGACGGTAGGAATAAATAATTTTCCTTTATGAACAAGTAAAAAACATGTCATATACACGTAGAATTCGTTAGCAGAATTGCAATGCCAAATCAATCACTCGCAAAGCATAAGAAATATTTTATACTTTTATAGATCAAGTTAGAAGCCATTTCTTACTGATGTTTCTCTCCGTGTCCACCACTCTCGCCACCGTCCACTAGGAGTACCACCAGCACTGCAAGGTATTTACTCAAATCCATTTCTCAGTCTTATCACACACTTATATAGATATCTAGATCCTGCATACGAGTCCCAAGGAACACTGTAACACTAAGGTCGAAATCTATTTCACATTTTGTTGTCAGCCTGTATTTACTTAATTCATTCCTAAGTTTTAGTCTTATTTGAAGCCGAGGCAACTAGCGCTGCGAGCCCGCGCCGCACGGTCGGTGCACCGAACAGGATTGAATAGCGAAATATCGTGAGATGACCATTTATCCAATTTCACTTAAATAAACCCGTAATATCAACAAAAAGACAATAACGACCATTATCAACGAAGCATGCAGTGAGCAAGGCACACTCTAGGAAGTTGGCAAAGCGATAACCGTTCCAATTTGTACGCTGCGAGAGTTGCAATTGCAGATTAGGAAATGGCACGTTATGATCGTTTTTACCGGCGTGGTATGAAATAAGTATTTCGTTACCGTTCCAAAGGAACGCATTCGATTAGTCCGCTGTGTGAACGCAGTTACCGTATTTGAAGGTTCGAATTTGCGACGCCATCAGTTCAGTGTCGGCCGTCTAGAGGCTCGGCCACGTCGGAAGGGCCATGTTTATAAAACACTGTGAGGGGCCTTATGAATTATCAACCGTTTTAGTCATTTCCTAGCAATAAAAAATAACTGACGGCGAGTTCCATAATGAACCTTAATAAAACAAAATGGTCATAAAATATGGCCGGCGTCAGTAATAAATAACGCTTGTAGGCGTCAGTTTTGAGTCCGTAAATATTCCGAAGTGTAAACGGGTTTAGTAAAATTTAATTATCTATTTCAATCGGATTTATTGATTCCCCTCGAGAAGGATATTTGTTAGTGGTTTTATAATTTTTTATGACTTGCCGCCGGCAACGGATTAATATCAAGTAACTTTTAGAAGATATATTGTTGCGCTCGCTGTTTAGTATCGATCCTAACGGATCACGTCTAAAATATGCGAATAAATTAAGCGATTATTAATCTGAAAGTGTGAGTTTGTAAAGAAGGAATAGGTATACAAAAATAAATAACATATGGGCTGAAGAATTATTTTATGATCACGTAAAATTTAGTAGGTACTTGTGGTACTAAGAACATACCTACCTACCCAAGACAAGACAATTGGAGCCGTATTCAGATATGTAAAATATGACCACAATTTAACACTTCATTAATATCAGTGCATAAAATAAAATATCTTAAAGTCTGGAGATGAATTTAATGATCACGTGAAATACGGTAATAATATAGTATCGGATGAATCAATGCGCCACCTGAGTATCTGTAACCTGAAATAATTTTCCAAATAGGGATACTTATGTACACATATTTTACTTATATATTATGTATCTCTACAAATCGCGTCAAAAGTATATATCTAATATAATTGTTCTGATCTATATACAGGTTGCAATTGTTATGTTCGACCATACGCTGAGGGGTGGATATGTAGGTCATACTGAACAACGATTACTATGGGGCCAGCCCCGAAACCGCGAAAATGTTATAATGCCTAATTATGCACAATTACATAGAGTATTTTATCTACACACATATTATATTGAACAGTTTGATGCTTTTGTTATAAAATAGTTCATTTTTGTATAAAATCTACTACGGAATGCGGTATCGATACAAACCTGACTGGTTAACGATACTTAGTAAATAAGTTTGGATATAGTTCTTGTGATTACGTGAATAAAGAAATACTCGTAGAAATATAAACACTCTATGATGTATTCACTAACCACGTGATAGATCCGGCATTGGCGTCGTTGCTCTATGGTGACACTCGCGGATATGAGGTGGCGTCTCCGAAATATCTTTCTCGCTCAGTTTACACGAAAGCTTAAAAATAACAGAACAATTTTTTATTAGGTTATAAATAGTTTAAAAACATCAACTAACTAACTTTTGTGGCGCAGTGATCCAAAGAGGGTCTTGGCCTCCAAATCGAGAGAACGCCACCTGTCCCGATCCTGTGCCACTTCCTGCCAGTTATCGGCTTTGAGTTGGCACAGATCCGCCTGTACACTGTCGCTCCAGCGGTATCTGGGTCGACCCACTGGACGGCGACCAGTCGGTCGTCCCAAATACGCTCTCTTAACACCTCGGTCCTCACCCATCCTCAGTAAATGGCCGAACCAGCGAAGTCTGTGGCATTTCGTTTCGCCGATGATATTGGGTTCGGCCAGTAACTCCTCGATTTCGGCATTCTTACGGATCCTCCAGGTGCCATCATCTCTCTTGATAGGTCCCAGGATCTTCCGTAACACCTTTCTTTCCGCTACCAGGAGCTGACTCTCTTCTTTCAGTGTTAGTGTCCAAACTTCGCAAGAACAAAATAAACAACAAAATAAATTAAATTAAGGACCTGTTTCACAACGTCCAAGTAAAGTACTGAATAAGCTACATGTCACTTATCTGACGAATAAATCCATCGTTAGAGTTTCATAATCTTCAAATAAACTTAACTGATAGATAAGTGCTAAGTTTTAAAGGAAGTTTTATCTGGCAATAAATTTATTTGCTAAGTAGCTATCCAATACTTTACTTGGGCATTTTGAAACAGGCCCTTATACTTACAAACTAATTAAAAGATAAACTGTACGTCAAATGGCGGCAAATAAAACCTTTTTCAGGTATATCTTTTGTAAATATATATTTTTTTAATTCAGAGACAAACCAGCCTTAGCCTTTGTATAAATTTTTAGCTTTCTTACTAATTGTATGTTAATTTTAATATGTATTTTTGTACAATAAAGAGTTTACTACTATAGTTTATCAAGCCATTTCCGCCAGTAGAATAAATCAGCATAGGGTCTACCTTGATTTTTTGACATTTTCGTGGATAAGTCTGAAACAAAAGAAGATCGAAGGCTGATATTACGCATACAGTGTTCTTAGGACCTGCCACTACTGCACCTCAAATTACAACCAAATCCCTTGCGGGGGCCAATCTTCTTATAAGTAATCTTTTTTATACATGTGCGTTGTCGACCCTAACCGTGTTTAGCCAACGAAGCTTGCTGAGTTGCCTAAGTAAGGTACGAGATTGAAAAGCTTGATTATATCACTATAGTATACAATACTTTTTCTACGAGTCATCTAAAATAATACTTATTTATAGTAGGTAGGCAAAATTGTAGACATAAACGCGCGACTCCCGCTACGCTCGTTTAGTCTTTTCTATGGGAACACGGCGGCACGTGATTGGTATTTTTTTCAGTTGACTACAGCGTATCGAAATGAATCTTATATGTAGTTACGTTGGGAGCCCATACATGAAAAGTACGCAATTATAGTTTGGTAAACGAAATCTTAATTCAACCATTACAGTCGACGAGTAGAAAAAATAAGAATTACAGGTCTAAAGATGAATTTTATGACCTAACCTACCCAATGTTTGACGTATTTGCACTCACCTAACTGTATTTAAATGAAAGCGTGATGTCAACGTAACTTATACATTCAAACGAAACTGGTATCATATTTATTTTACAAATTTGAATACGCTCTAACAACTGTCGGCTACCACCACTTTGGCACTGACATATGCAAACTAACATGGCTCTACCCCGCTTAATGATTTGCCCTATATTCTGCCCAAGGCAAGAGCAAAGCCGTGGACTTCTGCAACATCAGGGGTTTACATTCGTTTCAAACGGACTGAAACACCCCTTTTCACCTGAGGCTGGTGTACACGTGTACGTTAGAGATGATATCATTTTTCGTCGCATTAGCAATCTTGAAGGTAGGGATCTCTCCACTGTAATTGTTCGTTATGCTTAGGAGCAGATATGCTCCAATATATATTCACTTAAACACGAATTTATGAACTTATTATGATTGCTATAAAAAAATTGTCAGGAGCATACGAAAGGATAATCCCTGTCGCTTCTTTCTGCCATCGCCCTACGCGACAACATTTCCAACCTTGATGGGCAGTCCTCAACTGTGCTTTTCTCCAACTGTACCTTCAAGAAAAGAGAGTACGCCCATTTTAAATGCCGGCAACTCACTTTTACAAACCCTCTGGTGTTGCGGGTGTCTATGAGCGACGGTAATCACTTACCATCAGATTCGACAGCTCTTTTGCCTCCTATATCCTAAAAAAAAGTTTTTACAAACATTTGAAGTTCACATCTGTAACACAATACGTAAATTTCGAAATATTTCATTATAGCGTATATATATTCGTAACGTTTAGAAATATTGTTTTGATGACAGCAAAACTATTTTGTTCAAAGTAGGACATGTCGTTATTGCCGCACTCCAAATAAAAGTATTGTCTACGTAATGCTCGTAATAAAGGTACCTACATAAATAAAAAATAAGAAAGTAACATCACATTTTATCGTCGTTATATCTTGGTCACAGTTATTTTAGTTTTATAATGCGATGCGATGAGTGAAAGAACACGCAGTAAGAGTTAACGCCATTTGTGGCTTCTACTAATATCACATAGACATTGGGACCCGCTTACGTTATCGTCTCAACGTTATTATATCATACTTATTTCAGTTTCATTGTTGCCTTAAGTTATAAAGTTTGTTTTTTTTCCTTAACTTCGCGGATACCTACGGCCCGATTCGAAGAATGAGATACGATAACGTTAAGTTCTGGTTTAGATAAGTTTGTACTCGTATGTCGTATAATTGACAGAAGCAGCTCAATTTGGGCAACCAATGTCACTTTGACGTTACTTATTGGGATCACAGCGGAATCGAAATAAAAGTCAATTTTGACATGCCGTTTAGTTACCGATGGTTTAAAGATCTTTCTAAGATCTTAAACGTGTCTTAATCATTCTTCGAATCGGGCCGCTACTTTGTAACATTTTTCTTACTATTATCAGGAAAGTCTTCTTCATGTCTTCATTCATGTTGTACCTAATATTTAGCGTCTTCATTAAGCAAAATCGGTTAATACGCCGATATTTTACTTAAGTATACTTTTTAATAGAAAATAGGTACTTAACTAATATAAATAAATAAATATTTTGAGGATAACCTTACACAGATCCACTTCGCCTCAAACTAAGCAAAGCTTGTATTATGGGTACAAGACGATGACCGCGACAATCTTGTATGCCTGGGCGAGCCTATTCATAACAATATCAGCTTTACCTCTTACATTTACCTACATATTATTATGTTAAGAAAACTTAAGTATCTAACATCATATGTATAATCCGGTCTTGATGAGAATGATAATTTCCAAGGAGTATAAATTGTTCATCTTAGGAGTAAAAGTTGCAGAATTTAAATTTTATTATTATTCTAGTTATACTTATACACCGTGTTTTTTTTTATTTCCGTTAATTTCAATTTTAACCCCCAGGGGATAACAGAGGGATGAAAGTTCGTCCAGAGTTTTACCTCCTCGAAACGCATCGCTTGATTATAGTTTCGACCCAAACACGCTGGGGGAAAATTTTATTAGGTTATTCTGCATACCCTTTCCGATGAGTAACTTTGATCAGTCTGTCAAGTCTGCAGAGGTGTATTTTAATATTTTGTGCCTTGGCTCTTGAATTGGCAAAGGTTGGCAGCTATTTTTAGAAAAATATTCCAGTCTAGATTTAATAAATTCAGGTGGCACATATTTTAAAGTCGTTGGAGTAAAAGGTATTATATTTTGCCAACTTTAACTTATTAGCTTATTACTTTTTGTTAAGTAATAAAATAGTTTTATTTCTAGGAAATTAATTATTATTAACCATTTAGAGAACAAAAAGCTAAAAGTCAGTGAGCGCATTATAATAAATTTATTGAGTCCACGATAGTTCGTGTCATCCACGATGACGCGCAGATTTGTCAAATCTAACCTTTAATAATATGACATTGCGAGTCAAGGCACGCGTCTTCGTGAATAACACGATGTAGTTATATGTACATAATATTGTTTGGGGAAACGGGTAAGAATGAGTAAACCGTCGTGTAATATTTACAGATAACTTTAATGAATTTATTAGGAAATGAAACAAAATTTGGTTGGCAGGTTGATACTAAAATAACACTATACTTAAATTTCTAAGCTGCATGAAATGAAACGCACGCATCATGCTTATATTGGTACTAAAAAAACCAAGAGCATGTCGGGCCCTGCTCAGTTTAGGGTAGACTAGAGTAGAAAATAGACTTTTTACAATAACTCAAAAACGGTTGAACGGATCAGGTTCGGTGTAGTTTTCCTTTAAAGTCTACTAAGCTTTAGTTTCCCGTGTTTATGGGACCCATGGTAACTAATTTATATATCCGTGCCAAATATCAGCTTTCTAGGACTAAGGATCACGGAGCAAAGCCGTTGACGGACAGACGGACAGACAGACAGATAGATAGACGGACATGACGAAACTATAAGCATTCCTAGTTGACGAAGGAATCTTAAAAAGAAGTAAAAACAAGCCATTGAAAGGCTTTCCTCCCTCTCTGCCTCATTGCGATTTTCTTTCGGTCACAGAAAGAAAATTTTGTACGGACACAGATTTTTTTTTTTCCACTTGACAAGTTTCCAACTGCAATTTTTTGTACCTACTTATACCTAACCGCAACATGCACCATATTTTTGAATTTCGTTAAGGTGGGGTATGTGAATCATACTAAACAACTTTTAGTTTGGGACTGACTTCAAAATCACGAAAATCGGTTCAATAAACATGTGCTGCTGAAACCCTTCATTCTCGACGTATGAAAAAGCTGAGTTTTTGTCGCGTTTTCGGGGTTAGTCCCTTAGTAAAAGTTTTCCAGTATGATCTGCATATTTACTTCTCAGTCAGACATGATAATAATCACACCGTATATTTAGCGTTAATGTGTTGAAATTAAATAACATAACAGGTAATCAAATTCGCAATCAATAATTTTATTTAGTATGATTTCGCATTGCACATGCCAATTACGTACTTATATGTGGACCAACTTGTTTGGAGCCTGTTTAGTTTCCATTCAAGTGAAGTATCATATATTAGAAACAACTTATTTTTATAACACATCGCCTTATTGTGTAAATAAAAAATCAAACACTTAGGTTGCCTAGTTACCTATACACTTTTAGTATCTAAATGTTATGGTAAATAAATAAAAATAACAACTTAGCACTTATTAACAGTAATTATATATATTATTAGATTATAAAGTGACGTAGAGTTAGATTTATAACGAGTAAATAAAGAATGAAGTCTAAGTCTTTGGCAAATGGAAGTTAAAGTAAATTGTATCTTATTTTTTAAATAACTACCTATTAACATTTGCGAACTGTAAAAGATTTTGTACATATTAACTATCTTCTACTTGAATTTATTTTACTATATAGACGACGCTTAAATTATAAATTTGATTGAATAAAAGTACCTATAATCTTTTAACATGTTAGTGACTGAAGGAAAATGATAAATTTATAATTTTAGAAACATCATTATAATTTTGTCCCATTTTTTTTTAAATTTAAAGCTCCAATAGTTACAAATAACTTAAGTATGGCCGGTTCTCCAAGTCTTCGGTTCCTTCTTTACCATGTCTTAACTTTCTGAAAATACAAGAAATAAGGTAGTTAGCTATATTATTTAATTAGCATAAGTGTATAATTTTTGTTACAAGTTTTTATAGCTGACTGTACTTTTCTTTTCACGAGCAATTTTATTAATACTAATAATGGAGTCAATTCTAGCAAACACAATTAGTTTGCATTGTTTTACCACAAAGTTCCCATGGTCACCTTATGTCTCTATCATCAGATCAGCTCCGTGTCATCATAATATTGCATTGTCATACTATTTATATATTATTATGTATGTAAAATTACAGCTCAATCGAAAATCGGGAAGTGTGTCAAATTTAGCTGCTATGATTTGACCCACACTAACTAATTAACATAGGTCCACATAGGTACCTACATAATAACACGCAAGCATATTTAAATGATTATAAAAATACTAAGAATTCTATTAAATAATAAAAATGTATTTCCTTGATTAACAAACTACTACTGACAAATCATAAATAGTAATAGTTATATTGGCATTTACCTAGTTTTTTCTTCTGTAAAGCGGGATGATGTGTCGATTGGGATGAAGGGGCAGATCGTGCTCGTCGGGTGCATCCAGCGGTACGTCGGGCAGGAACTCGGGGATGCCGATGCCCGGCACCGGTTGGCTGTGCTGGCCCTCGTCGTGCAGGTGCATGTGGTGGAAATGCTCGTGCTCCTCCGTGGGCGCGTGCGCGAGAAGGGGATCTATGTGGTCGTGGTGCGTGTGGTGATGGTGTATCGTTTTGTACACCGTGTGCGTGTGCTTAATCTTCTTCACTTTATAGGGCACGTGGATGACTACTTTCTTCTTGCGCCTGGGAACAGATATGAGTTTGGTCGACACATTAATCAAAAAATGTTTTGAATTTTAAGTCAACTTAGGTACTTGGCTATTTTTTTAGATGTGTATTTGCTGACGTCCTGGCTCGAAACTAAAAAGTTACAAGAAAAAGCAAAATATACTAAGTCAAATAAAAGAGCTTGTCATGAGAAACCGATATATGTTTTTTAAGTTCCTTGTTTAATAATGTCAAAGATTGACCATTTCAGTATATTCTCTCCGAAAGAGAAAAAAAAAACAGAAAATTGTTTTTTACCAGTACTATGGAGTATAGATGGGAAACCTACAAGAAGTCTACGGTCAAGGGTGAGTTGGACTTAAGACAATGTTAAGAAGTAAGAAGTTCGGAAACTTTGGGCGCGAGTCCGACTTGCGATTGTTTATAATTATAACTAAGCATTCAATAAGTAACTAGTTCAATTTAAATATTTATGTCTAGAACAGCAGTTATGTAGAACTCGAAATATATTATTATTATACAATTTGATGAGTTGACCACCCAAATTGAAAATTTGAGCTCAATGATATTATAACTTCAGATAAGTTATTTATAGGCGTTCCAAAATTGAAACGCTTACCTCGTGCAAATTGTACAGTCGACGTCACCAACATCTTTACAAGCCAACATGCCAATAATATATTTACACGCCTCTATGACACTGACTTTAAGGTCGCGTTGACATATATTTGAAATGTTGGGTTGTAAAGATATCTGTGTACTCGACTGTACAAGTTGCCTTTAGGCGCGCCTAGACAAGCGAGAAATGTACACGTACTAACGAGCTCCCGCACACAGAAAGAGACTAAACGAGTATAACAAAGATGTATGTTATACGAAAATTAATCAAGAGAAACAGATTCATTCGTAGGTAATGAAATAAATATGGAAGCATTTTTTGCTTATGTCTTGTTATATAATATCATTGCTTGACGTAAATTGAAACATAATGATTACAAGATCTGCGATGTTATACGACTGTTTTGAACTCACGGTGCGAGTATGTATTTAATGAGGAATTTACTGTGTTTATGAATTAACAGATCTACACTATAAATAAATAAATGAAATAAATATTATACTTAAGGACATTCTTATACAAATTGGCTAAGTCCCACGCACGGTAAGCTAAAGAAGGCTTGTGTTGTGGGTACTCAGAACACGATATTTATAATATACAAATACAAATACATAGAAGACATCTATGACTCAGGAACAAATATAACTATACAAATCATATTACTTGTACTACACAAAATAGTAAGCGCGAACATCAAATGGTTCGTAATTGAGTCACCAAGTGGCACATGTTTACAAGTTTCCCCCTTAACATTGTTCTGATCATTTTTTGTAGGAGACATGGTATGTGTACGCCGCGCCAAGACTAAGGTTTCATTTAACAATAGTGATAGAACATTCACACAATACACGCTTTTTTTGGCACTCTTACTAAATGCAATCACAACAGTGAAACCTAAAAAGTCATGCTACTATTAATGCCGTAGAAATTTTCTTTACGTTTTTGTGAAGAAGAAAAACAATAGGTGTGGACGTTACGTATGTTACAGAAACTTCTCGAACTTATGTAATACACGTCTTCACGCGCGAAATTGTAAATATTTACTTCAGCCACGCGACTTTTTAAAGTTTGGATTTATTTTCATATCTTCGCCTATGAAAATAAGGTTGAATGTCGTTTGTAAAAGCCGTGGTTCCGTCACACTTCAGCGGGTAATATGCTCGCGCGATCCGCGCACATGCCATTTACAGTTGTTTCCGGCTACCGAGGGCGTACTATGTAATTCCACAAATGGTTTACCATTTTTGGATTACTGATACGCAAAGATAACCTGTTACTCAATGGTAATAACCAGTGAAAGTAAAAAATGATACTGTAAGTGTCAACCAAGTGCCTATTTCTCTAACTAACACATATATATTTGATGTATCTTAAAAAAATACTTGTGGGTTCCGAATCAAGTTGTGATTAAGTACTTAAATTACCAATCTTCGGTGCAAAAATAAAAATAACTCAATTATATATTCTTTAAAAGAATAATAAAAGGCCTAAGGCCTTTAATGAAAACTACGTGAAAACTAAAAATACAATATTTTGTTAGCAAACACATTTAAGTACCTATAGTGTTTCTGCATTTGACATATACTTGGCTTGATTTCAGGAGAAGATTTTTTTTTTCGACTCGTTGCACATGTTAATTATCTACTTTTTTCCAGTGATTAGCAAAAGATCATTACCGTGATGAAATATGATTTACATGAATATTTATTTTATTTATTTATTTATTTGGAGATCCAACAGCTGTGACATTAACATAGAAAAATATAGTAGATACAGGAAGCCAATTATAGGAACTCACAGGTAGTGACATAATACTAAACTAAGATAACGCACTATTGCAACCACATATGTGAATATTGATACGTATGCAGGTGACAATAAGTTTTGGTAGGTTCGATATTTTTTAAACTAAAAGGAAAAAACACACAACCCGTCCAATTTCCGTCTGCCTATCACAACCAATTTTCACTAAAAGTTCTTGATCGGTTCATTTGAAATATAGCTTTGTTATTTGGAGGCGGAGCCGGAGTCTAAAAATCCGAAAACGAAGGTGTAACAATAATAAAAATATTTTGGATCAATTTGGGTCCACTTTTGTCGGGTACATTAAAAAAGAATATTGAATGAAAAAGCTTTTATTTATAAATTCTAATATATTATTATTTATCTTAATTCTTAGAAATTGTAGCTAAACGTCTTTTTAAGAAAATTCACCTTTTCATTACCTCCCAACTATACGTACATATAATAATGAAAAACTCATAACAGTTCTTTATCTGTAGTTAACAGACAACTTATATTAATCGATCTTATGAAAATAAATGAAAACGTTGTAAAAAAATGTTTCATGTCCGATTCGCACTTGAATGCGTTCCATTTATAAATTTCAAAACTGTGTCACGGGTGTATGTAGCTGCAGATATATACCTTACATGCATATCATTTTCAATGCAAATAAGAAAGTCATTCGACACTGCAGCTAACTGTACATTTTCACCGCGCCGCATAGCAAATAAATGGCGCCTAAATAAAAACTTTTATCCACCAGGGCGGGCAAATACCTATTGACCGCGCCACTTCTAGGTACCTACATCACATGTCGAAAACGATATCTTTATCCCTCAATGTCGATAACATTACAGCAGGTGCACAATCGCCATCAGATATATCAGAACGGCCAAGGTGTTCACAAATATTTGGACAACGGCTCTATTATCGAGACGTTAATGCGATGTATCCGATGGCGGCTGTACAATAGTCACGCTTGCTCCGGTGTAATGACAAGACAGTGTGTCTGTCTTTTACTATGTTACGGTATCAGAAAGTGATGTTCTCGTTGCCGCGATAAGTGGGACCATCATTGGGCCAGTTGTGCAGTATAGCAAGATATATGTATATATTTACTGATGTGCCGTCGAAAACTTTCCATAGATTATACAAATTTTCAAGAACATGTCACTTTTTTGTATGCGTAACCAAACTTTGCATATCCACTACAAAACGTTCCTGTAGTGAAATTTAAGTTAACTTTTCCAACTTTTTGGAAAGTGTCCGCAACACACATTTAATTTTGTAAGTATAATTAATGACTAACCCTTCAGATGAAGTGAGAAGTACTGCCATTAGGATGACTAAGCTGAACAAAAACTGAAACAGAAATTAATTTCACAGTTAGGTACTTTATTATAACATTTATAGAATGTAATATGATGAGCAAAGACTTGGCGAATGTGTGTTCTTGTTTTTCGCTTGTATGCAATTGAATCTTAAATTTATATTTTGCTAGCGAGCCGCCCCGTTACACAAAACCTTAACAAATTATACACCAAACTTTTCTCAAGACCACTCTATTGATAGATGAAAACCGCATGAAAATAGAGTTTATCGCGAACATACAGACATATATACATAGAGATGCGGTGGCGAACTTTGTTTTATAAGGAGAAGTGATTATTAAAAGATAATCTAATTCATTAATAAGATATTTAGTTCGGAGTAGATAGATGGATTTTATGTCAACCTATCAAAGATGTTGGTTGACATAAAGATGTAGGAATATTTACATTACTAAGTCCTCAAGCTCATCAAAAAACAACTATGCTAATCTTTAATACATCTCATTGTAGTCTATCATCGAGCGTACTAATTAATCATTGGTTTTATCCCACGTGGAGCATGTTAGCATTTACATTGACATAATAATAGCGCTACAAATCGATTCACCGAGATTATCTCTCAATATCACGAACATGATGACTGATGACGATTTACGCGCGTGTAATGTGTATAAATGAATTAAGTCAGAACATGCAAATGCAGTTAGGCGATATAATAGAATCACGAAAAAACCACTTACCACTGTTCGACAATCCATTACGGTGAGTCTATTGTAAGGTGGAAAGCACAAGTTAACGTATGTAACTCTCAGCGCAAAAAGCGTCGAGATAATCGTGCGAATCACAGATCAATAAGCGCTGGCGATGCAATTCCGGAAAATCACATTCCCACACTTGCGCGAAAATGATGTGCACCTCGCTATGTGCCGATATACAATGAAAGCCGACGCTTCTGTCAATACTTATATATGCCTTGCATGAATGCAACCCACGAATGCACTGATCCCCTATTCTGGAGCACATGCATTTTTCGTCCCGTTTCAAATGCGATGTTTTCGCAGCGCTATCTCTTTTCATCGATCCGCCAACAGTGGTATCAGAATTTTCTAGATTGTTGTGAAATTCACTAACTCTTCTACCGGTAGCGATTAATAACATATTTTAGTATACGATTAACAGTAAGTAGTATTTAGTTAAAATAATAACAGAAGTAGTAATTGTAAACCCTAATCAAACTATAGAATGATTAACGCACTAAATAACTGTTTTTTGTTCAGTATACCAACAGTAAGAAAATATCAGTCCAAAGTTCTCGAAAAATAATTTAATTATAAGTAGAAACATCATAATTGTAGAGTGGGACCGGTCGTAGCGCTACGTCGTAGCCAATAATATTGATATCCCGGTATATAGCGAAAATGCATCGTAGAGGCAAAACGACAACGTATCGTGATTAGTGCTGAATGGGCTAACTCTGCACGGAGTTTGCAACGACAAAGTGTGCATCAAGCCAATTTTCGTACCACACTACTCTCACCTTGTACAGTCAGCATCAAAAGTAGCGGATCAGATGGCTTAGCCAAGATGCCAATCGTTTGCACCACAAAAAACAAAATGGTAATGTCTCTCTTCCATATTAGTGCGAGAGAGAGACATTAGCGTTTCATTCGCTACGGCGCAAACTGTTGGTATTTTGGCTAGGCCCCCAGACTACGTGTCAAAAGTATCTACCATTCTGTAATAGATTAACAAAAAGAGATATGTCCCTCAAATGTAAAAAAATTTACTGTAGCAAATAATTTTGAACGATGAGCATTATATATCGTGTCATTCACGAAGACGCGTGCCCTACTGACTCGTAATGTCATGTTATTAAAGGTTAGATTTGACAAATCTGGACGTCATCGTTGATGAGACGAACTGTAGAGGGTTGCATGACTTTAGGCGCGTTGTTTCATGTGCATTTATGTTGACTGTTCATAATCTAGTTGCTCATGGATGGTACTGGTCACTATCATGCGACCAGTATAAGCTGACTCCTTAAGTATTCGTCAAATAAATAAAAGCTGCATTGAGGGAACCAAGTTTAAGTGCTCAGATGGTCAGACAAAACAAGAAATCCTTACATTCTTTAATACCTAATGTTTACTAATGTTTGTTTGTTTTATGACGACCGGTTTGGCCTAGTGGGTAGTGACCCTGCCTACAAAGCTGAAGGTCCCGGGTTCAAATCCTGGTAAGGGCATTTATTCGTGTGATGAGCATGGATATTTGTTCCTGAGTCATGGGTGTTTTCTATGTATTTAAGTATTTATAAATATTTATATATTATATATATCGTTGTCTAAGTGCCCTCAACACAAGCCTTATTGAGCTTACTGTGGGACTTAGTCAATTTGTGTAATAATGTCCTATAATATTTATTTATTTATTTATTATTTATTTATTAACAGAAATACATTTTAGGAGTAAGCCGGTCAAGAGCTACGTGAAACTATTGATATTGTATATAATCCAGCATTTCATTCATTTCATTACACGCACAAGCTTAGCAAGTGCGAGTGGTTCGAAAAGTGGAATCTTGTGCGGTGCGAGGGTTATAAGGCTTTGCAAGGCAAGGGTTAAACAAATGTTGACACCGACTGAAACAGAAAACCGCAGCCAAATAACACTAGACCCTACTCATAGTGTTGTGTTCCTGCCGGTGAGTAAGGTTGCCAGCGAGCTCAACGAGGGTGCGGAGTGTTAGGGTAGGCAACGCACATGTAACACCTCAGGCGTTGCAGGCGTCCATAGGCTATGCAGACTGCTTACCATCAGGCGGGTCGTATGCTTGTTTGCCACTGACGTAGTATAAAAAAAACAAACACGAAATTTTTCATCACAGCAAGGCGAGCAAAATCCTAGCTGTAAAACATCAAATTAAGTCAAACCAAATCAAATCCAAATGAATGTTATTAAATATTTATCATTCAAAATCATCATTTAAAAGTCAATTCAATCACCCAACACGAGTAAACAACTTATAATTTGCAAATAATTACTTTGTCACTCATGTGGATAAAATGCAACTTTCTTATCCGTTTTTGAGGTACCAAGAGAGCCTTTACCAGCTGGTGTGGTGATAAATATATTTAGCATATACCAGATTAAACAATTAATTCGCGTTTTGTTAACAAATAGACACATCACATCGAATAAATGTTAAAAATGATCTTTTTTTTTAAATCACAGAACAAAGTTTGCATCTGTTGTTGATTTACATTTGTAAAATGTTGTAATGGTTTAATTTTTACAGTGAATCTTAATAACGACAGTCCAAAAGTTTCCTTTTCTACTACAAAACATTTTATTTTACCATATTAATCAACACTATGCGTATTGAGCACTTGCAATATTTGTAATAACAACTGTGTAAAATGATTATGGAGCGGTTCGCTTTAGTAATCTGTCACAGCGATATTGCATGGCGTAGATGATCGATAAAGGCAATCCCATTAAATTGCGACGACTCGACTCAAATAAAGTAGGGCTCGATTGCAAATCTGCGAACCCATTATTATGGTTTTTACTCAATTTTCACGATGAATTTGTCCAACTGCTTGACATTATATCTACTACTGCTCTTCTAATTTCTTACTTAGTTTTAAATGTAAGCGCAGGTAAAGTTTTAATATCGTGATACTATTATTGTGTAAATTGTAATTAAGTCACTCATAATTAACTGACTACGGTGTTTAATGAGAAAAATACAATAGGTCTATTAATATATATTTTTTCAGTCCAACACTATCCCGTGTGACATAATGAGGTTACTTAATTCCTTCTTATTTCCTCAATATTTTATTAGATAAAACACGGTGTATACAATATTGACAACTTGACAGGTATAATGTGGGTCAAGTTTTGCAATTTTGTACAAAAAATATTTTTCATCGATTACGACAATCGAAACCACAAAGTGAATATTTTTAACTAGATGGAATAGTGAATCAACTCGCATTTCCTTCTATCAAGTTATCGGAATCAGGGCTTATTATATATTTTCACCGCGCGACATTTATCTTTCAAATGATACGGTAAGCATAGACAGTAACGTCATCATTAAACGAGAGTGAAACTCCTGTAATAAATAGCACTCAATCATTACCATGTTACGAGGTAAACGTGCTGCACTGACATTGTACATTTATATCAATTAGTCAGCGGGAAAGTTCACATTAGCTCTCTTGTCTACTTAAAGTAAAAAAGTTCACGTTTTTGTTACAGCGCGTCGTAGCGAGATCTTTAAGGCGGCAACTTACTTTGGCTTATACGCAAACATAACTGCATCAAATATCCATGTGCCTACTTAATATACTCCAAATTCACAGACATGGTACTCATTATGAAAATATAGATCATACATTAGGTAATAACCTATTTGAAAAATAATAATGAGCATATTAACTGTTTTACTAAACGTTGCTTGATCGTTACGTTTGGTCATAATTCTTGTCATGGCTATAAATTATAACAATAAGCAACGCAACGCCAGAGTTAATTAGAAAATAAGTAAGCTCACGTGATTTCTTTTTCAGTCCAATTTGGTTATATCTTTTGTAATTCTTCAGTCTTTTAGATGCTTACACTGAAAATAAATATGTCATAAGAAAAAATATATTTGTAGGTAAAAGCCTATGAAATGGCACAAAACAAACAAAAAATAATCTAGCAACGCCTGACTGTTTTTTTTTCAGTTGGTACTATTTACATATACAGGGTGTAATCGTTAAGTGTGGCCAGGCCATAATTCCGTAAATATAACAGATATCAGAAAACTGATACCGAAAGTGCGTTGGAAGTTTTCTGATATCTGTTATATTTACGGAATTATGGCCTGGCCACACTTAACGATAACACCCTGTATATAGCACATATAATAAGTAGAGTTTTTGTAATTAATTCAATTTATGATTTATTTACTAAACCATTTTGGACGTTTGCACTCTATCTACATCTAGGCACATACGTATCAATCCCATATTCCCAACAGTTTAACCGTGTAAACTTCAATAGTAACTTTTTTTTATTTTTTAGTTAAAGTAAACAAATAAGGCAAATTTGTAAACATTTGACGTTTAACCTAAAAGTTTTACGATGGTTTGTTTCATTCAAATATTTAATAATGAACATATTTTTAAATAGTACATAATATAAATAAAAGTTTAAGTTAATCCACTGTAATGAAGTCATGGCTGACCACAAAAAGTACCAGATTTTGTTTATTTACATTATTTGCCATTTCTATTGAAGTCTATGAAGTTGGTACCTAATATAATATACCTGGCGAAACTGAAAAAGCTTTCCACAGTCCATATCTCAATTCCCAATCTTCAAAGAATAGTGTTGCATTGGTCCACGGGTTTGTATTTCTCACATTGTAGTCTTGCAGCAGGGGTGGATTCAGCTGTGGGGCTTCCTTCGCACGGCGGGTCATTATTTGGTTCACATAGCGACACAAAAATGGGGCTTTGTGCACCCAGCATATAAGGGACATGACAGAAATGACAATGGCATGCATCCAGTGTTTACATCTTAGCGGAATGTTCTGTTCATGCAGTGCAAAATTTTGCACTACCATCATCATGAAAGCAGCTGACGCTGCGGTCATGCCACATGGCACTTCCAAGATCATGCAGCATACTACAGTGAAGACGGCCTTCACATTCGTACTATTCTCACAGTGCTTCGTTACAGCCAGTATAAAATATTCGTGAAGTTGTTCTTTATGCTTCCTTATAAATTCTCTATCGCTCTTATTGTGATCTCCAATTTTTAACTGCGTCTGAATTTATTATTAGGACTGCTTAAAATAAAATTAACAACCTAATCCACAGTTTTACAAATTTCAATCTACACAAAAATATAACCCTTTTCAAACTTACCTCAGTTATTTCATAATACAATTTAGGTTCCACTAAATATTGTGCGTTTAGTTGTCTGTCTAGAAAATGTTGAAGTAAACGGCAGCCAACCAGACAGTGAGATGGATTCGTCGACCCAACAAAAGAATCTAGGACTCGAATCATCAAATTTTCTGGCAGATATTTACTTAACAAGCCTACTTTATAAAGTTCTGCTGCATATTGAACTAACGCAGAGAGTTCCAGTATGTCGTCGTATTCCTTGTTGAGCGACGAGAACCAATCCAACATAGTGGATATAATTTCTATGCGGTGTTGATTAGCAACTCTCTCAAAAATACGACGCAGGCAAATTTCAAACCCTCTTTTCAAATAAAAATTAACAACTAGTTTGTTGTTGCTATCAACTATATCATTTGTATAGTAATCCAAGAGTCGCTTTATAAAAGATATTAGTCTAGGTGTCTCTAAAATTAAATTTTCACTCTTTAGCAGGTCGTATAGTACTCTAATGCGATGTCTTGCATCTTCAATATCGTGAC
Source organism: Cydia pomonella (assembly GCF_033807575.1). Classification (NCBI taxonomy): domain Eukaryota; kingdom Metazoa; phylum Arthropoda; class Insecta; order Lepidoptera; family Tortricidae; genus Cydia; species Cydia pomonella. Next base: position 11,284,862 of record NC_084703.1, on the reverse strand, counting down.
ACAACACGCACTGTACGTCTGTGAGTATCATATTAAGTACTAATATTGTTTGGCGAGTGAAGTAAAGAACTATTTCAAAAATTTGGGCAACCAAATTTTCAAAAGGCCATAAGGCGACATCAGTGAAAAACGTGAGCATGATTGTTGTTGTCGCTTCACTGCGTTCAGGTAGTAGCTTATCCATTGTTTTTTGAAAGACAGTTTCCGCCTTAAGAAATTGTCTTTTACTATACCACCGGGAAAAATGCTTAGAAGTTGAGCTACTTAGTTTGAATCGCATGCTAAAATAATATATGAGTGTTAAAGCACACAGTACAATCTCCTTTGTATTGGCTTTCTGAAGGTTTTGTCGGTTTACTCTGTCCAGAATAGCATTTAGTTTTTTTACACACCTTATTTTGTTGTTATGGAAGGTCGGGTTTAAATCTATCGGACTATACAAGTGCTTCAGCTCAATGATTTTGTTCTCAAGCTCTTCTTCAGTAAAACTATGTGCTGCTATCATCATTCAAAAACATATACTCCTTTTACACCGACCAAAATGGTTAAATTATTTACTATTTTTATACAAAGAAGCCGTATGTTGTAACATGGTAATAACTAATATTTAAGTCTCTATAATGACATTTGGTAATGGTAAAATGTCACGATCAAGTCACTGTCAGGTGACTGACTATCGGCAAGTATGTAGGTTGAGTAGAAGCTACATTTAGTGATTGAAAAAGTTGAAAAATAAAATCCGTCACAGTCGTTACTCCAGACGCGAGTTCCTACTCTTGCGCAACCTAGCCCATGACGTGCTGATGGAACAAAACCACCGCTTACGAACTTACAAATTCAGTCGTAATCGATTACAGTTCATTCGTGCGTCTTTTTACAATATCGTGTACATACGAGTATGTTCTAGTAATAAAACTTAACCATATTACGGAGGGTGGAAGAAATCGTATAACATCTGTTGAAGGCGCACTGCTCACACGCATAACATCCGTGTCTTTTTGGAATTTATGCTCCACTTTTTAAGGGATCTTCTCTGATTTTTTGCGTTTGAATACTATACTATTCGTTTTATTTTTGTAGAGAGCAATGTATGCTTAAACAGCTTCCGTGTACAGGCTGTTTTGGAGTCACTGTAACATACTCAATAACGCCAACCGCTAACAACATATTAAAAATCAACTCTTAGACACAATACCTACTTACAGTATGCTGTTGATGCTGATTTCCAATTTTGCTTATATTTAGACAATTTTCTTTTTAACCCTTTAACGGTCAGACGAGTACCAAAATTGAACCGTGTCATTTTCAAATGAAGTTTAAAATCATTGTGGTCATTATTGCCTATTAAAATCGAAGTTTGCCCGTTAAAGGGTAAAGGGAGCGAATAAAAGATATATATGCCTGTAAAAAAACTTTTAACCGAATGTAGGCTCTGGAGCGCTTAATTATACGCACATCTACCTTTGCAGAAATTTTGCAGTAAGACGGCAACAGCATACATTATTTGCAGTGACTTTTTTTCAAAAGTGATTTTCAATAAAAAGACAAGTCTAAATCGCTTACATTCTTTCTAATGCTAAAAAAACGGACTATAGTAGTGGTTATATTAGTAATGAGGTTTTACTTATACAACAAAATTTGTTATTGGATTAAACGTTTTATTACTTGCTTTACATAAAAAAAATACAAATGCCAAACATGTTCTGTTGATCGCCTGTCAAGTCAGTGACAGTGTGTGTGAAAAGGCGTCAAAAGTGAAACCTTACTTTTATGGAAAGTGGAAGTACTTACTTTGAAATTATCTATCTCTGACTCCGGTAGAGGCACTAGAGACTGCCATTGCTCTAATATTATAATAATAGCTTTCCTGTGATGCGTATGTACTACGTACAATTTTGTGATGTGTATGAGTGCTTACTGACTTAAAGACATCTTTGTACATCACATTTCGGCGCTGAGAGCTTCTAATCGTAAGTTATAGTTATAGAGCTTTCGACGTTCTGTGAACTCAAAGGGCGCTATCCTACCTACTTAGTGCTCCCACATTCATATTCTTTAAGCTTCACAGAAACATGTTTGTATACTAATTTACAGGTAGCACTTAGGGCGTAACAAAAGAGGGCTAGCCTATTTGTTATGATTGTCTGGTCGGTATCATTCTAGTGAGATCGAAAACACAATGAAAGTGTTTGCGTAATTTTCCTGCTATTTCCGAGTACGAGCGTAGTATTTCCATTGCTCAACAAGCACCGGCGAATCGTCCAATCAGGCGAACCGGTTTAACTATCGCCTCTAGAATCTTAACGAATGTACGTGAACTGCGAGCGGTCTTTTACAATTTCACTTAGCCGTTTGACTCATCTGCGGTTTATAATTTACCGGAATATAAGCCCTGGGCGCATTCGTGCAAGGAGGCGCGTGCCCGCCAAGCATTGTGGGTTGGGCGTACATCCGAATCAATTCCAGACTAATGGGAATCTTACGACACTGGTCAGTTATTTGCTCTGTTACGTTGATTTAGGCCAGTTTCTTTGATATGTAAATTGACAATCAATCGGGTACAAGTTGATTGCGCCATTCAATATGAGTATTATAAATTAGCTTTAGCACTTTGAATACATAGTACCTACTCGTAAGAAGAATACGGTTCATAGACATATTGCTGTACTTAATATTAAACTTAATGTAGAAAATTAAATAACAACTATTATTCTGTATTACTTTATTTAAAAAGAACATACATACATGTGTCTCACTTACTCTATCAGTCTTCGCATGAAATAATATAAATAAAAATAAATTAGGGTAAAACACACTAAATTATTTGGTGGGATTCTTAAAAATATTTAAATGCCCTTTTGATCCACCGGCGCTTCACCGCAACTGAATGTATTAACAATTGAGATACAGACAGCGATACAACGATAAGGCACTAGACTTTATTGCGCTGCAATGATAATTACATATTAAGGTACAAAATCACTATTGGTTGGATGAGATTTTAGTATTGTCAGCCGTGGCGACAGTCATTTGTTGTGGGACGGAATGCGACTGTGGGGCGTAGGTTTGAGCCAAGTAGGGCCCAGGTCCAACTTGTTCCTGTAGCTTCTCGGCTTCTTCGGGAGCGACGGGGCACATGCAGGGCACCAGTTGCACGTGCTGGAGGGACACCGGGGTCAAGCTGGCGCCGGCCGGAATGCTGATAGGGATGGGCGCCATGCTCGGCGGTGCGTGCATCGGCATCTCGGCCTGGTACTGCTGGGGTGCCATTTGATACACCTTGCGGGGTTCGTACGGCGAGTAGTACTGATACCGATAGGCGGGAGACATATTCGGCCCTATAGTCTGAACCCATTTTGATGACGACGGCTGCCTGCTGAAACAAGTGAAAAAGGTATATATAGTTAAATGTTACTGGTCACACAAAATCGATGTAATTGGGTCAGTACAGCAATAAATAGCAGATTAATTGCATAGGTTAAAAAATTTACGTGCGACGTAGATAATATCTATCTAAAGTTATTCCATTGCATGAGGGATTTCTTAATACCTGCATACAAGTAATACGCCTGTATAAGCTATAGAGCGCGGTGCCAACTGAACCGCATTAAACAGATATTAGATACTTATTACATGGAAACTGCCCTAGCTATTGCTATAAATGAGGATGGCTAATGAAGGAAGAATAGCTTTGCAATCTTAGCTTGCTTTTTGTATGAAATTCCATTTCGGGAGAATACTTTTTCCACTTACTAAATCTTAATTAATCACTTTGATTTTAATGTCAGTCGCTTCAGCATAATATGTATACTTCCATCTTAACAGTCTCTCTGAACGCATACGGCACCCGTGTGTAGACAGTCAAACACATGATTCTGGTGGAATACTCATCATCATCATTATTCAGCCGAAAGACGTCCACTGCTGGACAATCGCCTCGGCCAAGGATCTCCACAATTAACGGTCGGTCGCAAAAACTATCCTAGAGGTTAACCTCGATTTTTTTAGGACTCTCGTGTTAACTTTACTTGTGACTAATAATGTAATAATAATCTCAAAATCGATTTTAACTTACACGAAGTCCGTTAATTTCAAGGGTGCATTCCTGAGCTTGAATTAAGTTACCTACTTTCTCAAAGAAAACGACATTCTAACTAACTCCATTTTGGACATAATCATTAATAAATAATTTATTTGTATCTAGTGAACGTGTACACTTGCGTTAGGGCCTGTTTATATATTGATTAGTGTTTAGTATGAGTTTATACATTTGCAACTAAATGCAAGTACTATCTCGGGCAATCGATTCCTATTCTAAATGTCATTGATATGTCATAGTTTTCAATTTTATGGTGGATTTGAAATATAGTGTCCGTGTTAAAAAAACCCTTTTAACTACTTTTTACGAAAAAACTAAATTAACTATGCCACAGTCATAGTCATACGCCGAAAACCGGAGTTAAAAAAATACCGTGTATACTTCTGATAGCCGTATCGCTTTTAATACTTTGCAATGTTCATCAAAATATAACTTATGTTTTTCTGTTTTCAATAAGCCTCGTAAGTATATATTTATTTATTTATGATGAACACTCACTTTGGCAAATTTCACATAAAAACGAAGTTAAATTCAAACAAAAATCCGTCGCTTTCGAGCATCAACTTTGACAGATAATTTGTGTTTTAAAATTGTATGATTTGGCAACTTAGTGTTGCCAAAAGAAAAAAATATGTCTAAAAATAGAATTAAATTACTTTAAGAGCAACCTGAGCCCGAAAATTAAAGTAGCTACTTAAAAAAGTAATTCTGGATTCGCATTCCTACTCCTCCCGCAATCCCTATTCACCCCATCTTACGGTACTAGTTAGACCCCACGAGATTAGGCTCACATGATTCGTTTTGAAGCAAGAGACTTATTCTCGTTTGTTTTATGTAATATTCAACAGCTGGAACGCCATACCATTAATAATTAAATTGTTAATTTGAATACCTATTTATACTACAATATTAACAAAGTTATGTTACATTTTGTTCCCGATGGACACATTTATGAAATTACATGCTACCCAAAAAAAAAAACAACGTTTTACACTAGCCAAAAAATGGATAACAACTGTGAAAACCGATACAATTTTAACATTTCGAAGCACATTTGGAGCTACTACCTATTTTTAATTTATTGTTTGGTAATTATTTTACAATAAAAAAAGTTATAAATACACAAAAGCTTCCCGCACCAAAAACCCCGATGTGTATGGTTCCGATGCAACAAAAGATCGAACTAATAGGTTCCGTTCCGGTGGCAGCCGAAAAGAGGCGCGTAAGCAAAAAAAAAGAACAGATGATTGTATAATGTAAGTATCGCATTATTCGTAGTTCCGGAATTGCGAGTCAGTTCAATTACATTCCCAAGGAGAAAAAAAAGCAAGTAATAATAAGTTGTGCCTATTGTTAAGCTTACACTGTATTGATTTTACGTTAACAAGTAAAAAAGGATTAATACGCAAATTCGTTCTATTCAATCTATGTAGGTAACAATCAAAAGTGGCCGAAGTAGGGCGATCAGTACCAACCAAAAGTAAAACACTGACATCCTTGGGTTATTCCCACTAGTTACCACCAAGTTGTTACCAGTGGTAAATACAGGGATTTTTTTTCCTAGTAGTTACCATCAAAATTTTGTTAGCGTTCAATATTAATAAAAGAGTATAAATATAGTGTTTTAATCAATAATTAATTAAAAGTCAAATTAATTATAAGTAAGTTAGGTAGTTATTATTTTAATCATGAGTCGATTACTGTTTCAGAATACTGCCTTAAAAGTGACCAAAAATAGTCATCTTTGACTGATTTGTTACTTTGTTCGTATAATTGTGACGTAGTTTATTGAAAGGGAGCTTATTGTCGATTAAGCGCCCTCGACAAAAGATCCAGGTTTCATAGATAACGTCACAATTAATTCAATTTACAATAAATAAGATAAATTTCAAACACCTGTTAATTTCTTCTTAAATATTTATGTTTTGCACTTGCACTTATTTTAATATTTTTGATCACTTTTAAGGCAGTTTACTGAAAGACTAATCGACTTATAATTTTATTAAAGCACTCTATAGTTATACTATACTATTTCTATTGTTTTTATTAGTATTGAACTCTAAGACCAAAGAGTTGGTAAAAGGTGGGAAAAAATCCCAGTAGTTACCACTGGTAACAACTTGTTGGTAACTATAGTGAGAATAACCCGTATCTTTACGTAAAATATAAAATAGATAACTTTAGGAACATGTGGTTTGTAACGATGGATTACATTAGGCATATCATTTACAATCTACGTAATCTCTAATACATACTTTTCTTTCTTCATAAGAATCACTTTTATACAAAAGCTCAATTTCGGATCATAAAATTGTGTCTCTCATAGTTAATACTTATACGTTAATACGATAATTCGTTGGGTAGTAAATATAAAAATCTAGCATCCCTTTTTAAGTTTCCGTACCAAAAAGGTACAAAAGGGACTCTTATCGACTCTGACCCCGGCCGTCTGTCTGTGTGTCACATCGCTAAATATCTCGAGAACCACTCAAGCTATCGATTTAAATTATTGAATAGTTACTCTGACCCCGGCCGTCTGTCTGTGTGTCACATCGCTAAATATCTCCAGAACCACTCAAGCTATCGATTTGAATTATTGAATGGTTATGAACAACACTAACCCAGGCACATTGAAAGTATTATTATTATATTTTGAATATGACCAATGTTTTAAAGTCTAGTGACTAGGTGAAGTGAGGTATCATTTGAAAGAGCTTAAAGTGTACATCCCAAAACATTTAAAACTTTTTTTTTCATAGCGAAAAATTTATGTAGGAAAATGAAAAAAATACCATTCGCCCCCCTCCCCCCCTCATCTCCAAATTCTACCGAAGAAAAAATTTAAAATGTCTATATAATAATAACGCTAATATTATAACATTTATAACAACACTAGGTCTAGGTCTATGGGGTCCCAGCGCGCACAAGTTTTTTGGAGAAATCGCAAAACGTCTGGTTGGCGTAACTGGTGACCAAAGAGCTGGCGTCTCCCTCGCACAACATATCAGTATTGCGATACAACGAGGAAATGCCGCCAGCATCCTTGGTACAATGCCTCAAGGGCCTATTTTAGATATAAGGTATTTATAGTAATCATCTGTATATATCCATTATGTAAATAAAGATTAGTAACATTAAAAAAAAGAATAACATTACTATACATTTTAGAGGAAAAATATAATCAGACGTCTCTCTATCTTGGTAACTATTTTTTTATTTACAAAAAACATTTTCGAATCCATTTTGCAATTTAACCAACTTTACGTGTGTTTATTACAATTTCTATGAAAATACATTAAAAACACCTTATTACAAATAAAAGAACAATTTTTGAAATCAGTTCACATGATAGAGAATGTATAAATAAATAAATATAAATATCTATTATAGGGAAATTCTTACACAAATTGACCAAGTCTCACGGTAAGCCAAGAAGGCTTGTGTTGTGAGTACTCAGACAACCATAATAATATATATAATATACAAGTACTTAAATACATAGAAAACGTCCATGACTCAGGAACAAATATCTGTGCTCATCACACAAATAAATGCCTTTACCGGGATTCAAACCCAGGACCATTGGCTTCATAGGCAGGGTCACTACCGACTAAGCCAGACCGATCGTCTAGATAATTATCCTCGAAAAACCAACATACTTGCATTACATAGCGCAAATTAGAAAATTTGCCGATAGAAAGCGTGTGTACGTGATGGATGAGCGAACCCTTTCAGTATCATCAGCAGGTAAAAATGTAATACAGTTACAGTAATATCCAACTAGATTAACGTAAAACGTCTGATCATCAGAAAGTAATTAAATTCTTTTTAACTTAATAGAAAGGGGATAGAATTTAAACTAGGTAATTCCACCGACAAAAATATCATGAAAACACAAAAAGGTAGTGGCACCAAAAGATGACTAGCCCCCAAAGGATGAACATTTGGCTTTAAAATCGATATAATTAAATCGTGAATTATTTTACGCACCTGAGGGTATTTTTTCCGAGGCTGACATTTAAACTCCCAGACAATTGTGCTGTGCGTGTGGCTGAGAGCGATCATCAAATTCGCGGTCCACACCACATTCGCCATTTGTATGGAGATCTTAATAAGATTAGCGCTTCAAAGTATAAGCTTATAATTGAGTATAAAATTGAATTATGCATCTATTTACATGATTTTACACAGAAAACTACAAATAATACTAATTCCTCCAACGTTTTCGTTATCAAGGATTGGATATTTTATCTTATTTTATTAAAATATTTGCAGTTCAAGTTATGGTTCCAATATTGTATGCTTAAGCCAATAGATGAACGGCGGTCAAGTTTTGGGTAAGGGCTTGTTTTTTAGGTAGACTCATAATGTATGTATTAAATTGACAGCTAGCTAGTTGTAGTATTTTTGACTAAAAGATGAACGAAGCTTTCTCTTATTAACCCAGTTATTTCGAGGTTTATTTTAGTACGGGCTGTTCAACTAAAAATCTTTTGGGCTTAATTCTGATACATGATTTTCGCATTAAGTTTGTTAGTTCATTCTTCAATACCGTGTCCAAAACTTGAACCAAGTAATTTATTCGTTCATGTTTTGGATAGCATTTTCAACACTGAACAAGTTTAATTGTAAAAATAGTTAATTTCATATCTTTAACCGGTAGCTTAATTACTTTTTTATATTATTTACAAATACAAATTAAAAAAGTGTAGAAAAACTTTTAAATTTACTTGAGGATCATATTTTCTCCTTGAAGCAAAATTCCACCAGGGCATTTTTTTTAAGGAGTAAAGTTGCAAATTTCGAAAATTTAAAATATAGTGAAAAAATATTAATTGAGCTGGGATGAGCAAGAGCCCATGTTAAGTGGCTAAATATCCATCAGGTGAGACCAGATGAGACCTTTTTTTCTGTGGCACAAATAATCCTCTCTCTGGCACAAAGAAACTGAGATTTTATAGACCACTTTTTTCGCTACCGATTATAATTGCTCAGTGGGCAGAATTCAACAAAAGGGGCAAAGTTACACTGTATATTTACTAGTTCATCTATTGGCATCTTGTCGTTCAATATTAGGGTACTTGATTTAAGTGTTATACAGGTTCATCTTTTGGGGTCAAAACGTTCAGAGATACGGCACCGTGTTCATCTTCTGGGCAAATTGCCCTATTTTGTCATATATATATTTTTTTATAAAAATACTGAATCTAAATATGAGCATTTGGAATAATTAAGTCTAATCTATATTATATGCTGAATCATATTAATAAATAAAAGTTGTAAAAATAAGTTTCTACATATGTAAAAAAATCTAAAGTTGTGCTAGTCGCTTAACTGACGCATCTTTTGTTAACTTTACTCTATTATTCCCGGCATCAATTGTTACATCGTTATTATCAAGAAAAAGCTGTATACTATGTAGCAGATTATAGTTATTTAAAAGATAATAAAGCTTTCGATTTTATGGGTGACTGTACACAAAAGAAAAGGAAATCAAATACTTAGAGAAAACGTTAAGAATAGGAAGCCACTTCTTGAGTCGCGGGTGGAAATAAAATCTGTCATTGTTTAGTCACGGTGCACCGTTCAGGGATTGGATTTAAACATATATTTAGCTATTCATAAATTAAAATTCGCAGCATTTGCATTTTGAAGTCGCTGAGCCAAAAATTAAAATCACCATTCGGTTAAAGAAGGAGGTAATTAATCTTTTAGAGACATTGCATTCGGTTTTGGCAATTTTATTATTACCTACATTTTTCTTGTTTAAGCACAATAATTTCTAAGATTCAAGTAATTCACAAAGACAATGTAAGAGTGAGCACCACAATTATGGCATTATAAGGGTCACGTTTATCATGTGCCGAATCATCAGTTTGTTTTTTTAAGTGGTGTAAAATAATATTTACAGTACATATGGCATACAAATTAGCATATTACGTTACTATGTCGAACATTTAAAGGGCCACATGTACTGTAAAACGTTGTACGATACATGTGCGAATAGGTAATTCGCAACTCGTGTCGATTTAAAACACTCCCTTCGGTCGTGTTTTAATTTATCGTCACTCGTTTCGAATTTCCTATTTTTCGCATTTGTATCGTAATGTACTATTTACTGTCTAGATTTTGATACACAATAAACGTGACCATTATAGTAGCCCCTCGATTTTATTTATGTATGTACTTACGACGTGTCCGAACCCCATTTTAAGAAGAAAGCTTCTGTCGAGGCAAGCAGTGCCAAGCTCAAAAGGAAGCGAGTCTGCAACAAAAGGATACCGCAATATTATAATGACCCTAAAGTATAAGTGTCATAAACGACACGAGAACACAACTCAGTTAGTCCACAAAATCATAATCATCTGAAACGCCCTAAAAAGTTTCGTAAATATTTGTCTTTTTACTCATTGTATAGGGGAAGGTTCAAGACAGATGATTTGATCTATAATAACTTCGTGATTAATGACTTTAGAGGTCGTTTATTAACTGCTTGATGGTTTCTGTTCTAATTACAATGCTTTATATAAACGCAGTTGTCAATCACGCGCTCGTTTCAATCAGGTTCAGTGAGAAAGCAATTAATAAAAAATAATTGAAGCTTATTAACTATAGCCATTACTAAGGCAGTTTTATGGTTTAGTGTTTTTTTTACTAATTGAGTAAGAGTTGAAATATAACGGACATTGGAAATTTATTTGTCTATCCTTCTTGTACAAATATTTTATAACTTATAACAGAATAGCAATTTAAATATATATAAAAAATCCGATAGTTTCGCTTTGGTTATGCAGCAAGTGAACATAATATCGTAAGCATGCATTTAGTAATTGATACTAGTTTAAATAGACCGCGGGCCAGGAGCATATTTCGTCAGTCATCGCCTCCCGTTCGATACTTTACAAATACAAATAATTTATTGAAAACAGTATAGGACAGTGGTAGCACTTAAAGACTAAGGATTAAGGATACGGAAAAGTTGACAAATGACTGAACTAGGAGTTCCTGTGTTTCAGGCAGAATAGGACCATATTAATTAATTTGTAATTATTTACTTTATCAGATGATAGTTTAGATGCTATCATGTATTACCAAAAATAGTCAGCCGATTGTACCGCAGTGGAAAGACCGTCGGTTTATGACATGAACATGTAAAAAATACACGCCTCACCACTTTATGTCCGCAAAGTATGCGTAATGTGAATGTGTAAATTGCGTAATCCGTTTATGGCGCTTCAGGCGTTTCACCTGATGAAATGCTTCATGCAAAGTTTCGTGATTTGTTATTGCTATCTATATATTTTTTACATGTTCATGCGACCAGCTGACGTTCTTACCACCGTGATATAAATGGTTGACGATTTTTTAAATTAACAATAGCATCTGAAGTATCATCTGATAAAGTATCAAACGGAAGGCGATGACAATTTTTTTACGTGTTTCGGTGGCTGCCATTCCTTAACCCACCAACGGAGCGGCAGCTGACGTCCACGAGGGTTCATCATACATAGCCGTTAACCACTATACGAGTTTACGCCCGGAAGACGATTGGTCATGGAAATTTGTTCCAGGCTCGCAGTCTAAAATAAATACCTACTCAGGAATCTGTTTTTTCATAATGTTTGAGAGCTCTCGCGTTTCATATCTACTGATTATTTTCGGGTACATCTGGACCCAACCTGGACAATTAATGGACCTAATAAATGTATAAGTATCAGTATCATTCGCTAATTGTTCCTAAATGGGTACAGCTAGCGGAAATAAGTTAGTAAGAGAACAGGGAACTCCCTTTAAGTGGTCGTGTATAACTGACTATATATATGCAGAACTAATTTTGCCCGTTTCTTGAATTCCATAAATACTTTGGTAAAAAGTAGTAATTTCAATTTAGTTTCACATAGTTTATTTAAGGGCCTACGCTAGGTGACGCGGACACCCGCCGCACGCGTCCGCTTCAGTTAGCGTTGCTCATACAATTTTTCGTAAACCCGCTCGTCCGCTCCGTGCACCCGCGTCAGCTAGCGTAGGCCCTAAAGGAACTATATTTTATTCTTCTCGTTAGTTAATTTAGGTTTCAACCTATTTGTGGGATAAAACATATATGTATCGAGTTATTCCAAATATTTTTTTAATAACAGTGATTTGCCAGAACATTATAAAGTAATTTGTGTCGGTCCGTGAATAATCTTTAAATGGGCCGAGCGAGCCCCGGTTCGTAAATTTATATTACCATGGTCCCGGCCGGCCATCGGCAATCCTTTAACCCCAAAGTTATTTCACCTTAATATGTGTGCTATAAAAAAGAATTCATTAAATGCTTATTTCATTTGTAAAACATTGATTTGTAATATATACAGCTTCTTGCAAAAGGTAGATTTAATAAAAACGCACCTAACTAGCAATCAATTATAAAGTTAAATTTAACTATAAAATAAATCTTAGTACCTAAACGTAAAATCTCGGAGAAGCAAATTATCTTAATAAGAATGATTAATAGCTAAGTAAATCTTGTCGTTTTTGAGAACTAATTTAAATTTAGAAGTAAACTAAACTGATTATTATGAATATTTCTGTCCTACTCAATCTTTAATGTGGAAGAATGTACAAATTAAATAATGACGTGATGACATTACAATAGGATAAGTCAGCCGTGACAACGAAGTCCAGTGGGCAGTAGCCGACCGCATGACTTGCAAGTGCTAGTTGCTCGGTTTAACTCCTACAATATACCATCATTAAGGGAAGGTAAACAACAACAGCGACTGTTTTGATAATATAAAAAGGTATTCATTAATTTATTTTGGTTAGTACAACTATCAAGCTACTTTCCTGTTTATCTTTTATTGTCTTATTGTTTTACTTTGGAAATGAAATAGTTAAGAGTTAGGTGGCTATGAGACAAATAATAATTTAACGGTACTAGAATATAAGTAGTATGGTAGAGCAAGGTACCAGATCTGATTTTATATACCTCTTTATAAGTTATAAACGTTATAATGACACGAATGACAAACTTTATTAAGTATTATTATACACAATAAAACAATATTATTTATTTGTACAATATAGGTTAACGGCACCAATCATGGGACATTTAAGAGAAAATATGGTGTATTATTGATATTTTGTCGATTATTGAATGAAATATTGCAATTGATTTCAATAAATACTATGTTTTTAGCTCCAGTCACGGCTAGCATTAATTTTAAAATAAACAAAAATCAATGAAGCATCAATCGTAAGCAGCTCTATGGCTCATGTTTTTGGTAAAATGTTGCCAGTTTTAAAACCGATGATAAATACTTATTTTACAGGATTAGTCTATATCATCCTATTACTGGTGTCACATCCATTATAAAGGTGTTTACTAAATAATACACATAATATAATATTCGCAAAGTAGGTAGGCACCTACTTTAACATGTTAAAGCAAACCTAGTAACTTTAGGCAAATATTGTTTGTTGTTTGTTTGTTATTATTATTATTAGAACTTTTAACCTCTATAAGTCAAATCACTAATACATGCAGCTTGTATCTCGCGGTAGCTATCATCTTCAACAATGTTAGTGTTTTCTATAGAGTTGATGTAGCTTTGTACGTATCGATAACAGTTACGTCGATATGTCAACCTCTCGTTTTTGCTCGAACAAGTTCTACATACCTATATATTGTCTTTGCTAAGGCCATAAAATGTTTATTTACGCTAAAGTATTTCGTTGAGTATTTAATATAAAATAATCATCGCGTTCCTAATAAAGTCACAAGCATTAGGTATAGTTGTTGCACAATATTTTATACTAGTTTAGAACAAGTACAACTTACCGTTCCACTCATATCCGGAAACATTGCACTGCCGTAGAGGATACAGATGCGAGCAAAACGTTCACCCTTTACAAACTCAAAGCCAGGACTGGAACAGCGAGGGTTCAGGAGGCTCCACACTATAGTTATTCGGAGCGGAGAGGCGCGCACCCTGGTCAAGCGCGGAATGACTGATCCCAGAGGTCCACTCGTTTTTTATACACGGTTTCAGAAACATTCCGTCCCTAAAAGCCGGTCCCCGACCCCGTCCGGACGTATAATAATAACCTTATTAACTTATCTATGCCTCTATCTTTACTTAAAATGTACCGTTATATTAGCCCGATTTTAAGAGGGAGTTTCGTAGATACAGACCACTTAAGATAATTTCACACTTTTTTCGTGAAGTGGCTAGTGTTTTGACGTAGGTGGGTTCGGGGGGTCGCGCTCCGCCGCGGGCGGAAGGATGCGTCGCCGCCGTGTCGAATGGCCAACGTTTTCATTACCAGCCTTCCGAAACCCTGGTCCAACGTGACTTGCAACTCTGACCCAATAGCACTTTAAGCGCCCCTCAATACGATATTTTTAAGAACCTTACTTGTCGATAAACAGGCTACATAATATAGGGAACGCTTAAATACTACTTTTTCTATAATATAAAGGTTCTATAGGAAGCCCCCCTGACTCGGAAAGAATCTGTGAAGTTATACTTATTTTGTTGGGTAAGTATGTAGGTTGTGACATATTATGTTAATTTATTAAATCGATAATACTCGTAAGATTACCTCCTATCTCAAAAGTCCCGTTACTTATAAGATGCATACAAATTAAAATTCCCCTTTCTGATCGATATCAAAGTAACGTGCTATGATTTATAGTGGGAGCTGGCGTAGATATCGGTCAGCAGGGACAGTTTACGACCAGCTGTCGTTGTCATTATGGACAACCTATCGGAGGTAATGGATGCGCACCCACTTTAAGACATTGCCGCTTAAGGAGGAACATTAGCGGTCATTTTTCCAAACATACTCCACTATTTCCTCTTAATTTTTTTATCCCTAAGAGCAATGATTATTTTAAAATACGATCAACCTCGAGAGTTTTGATATTTGCGTTTTTATAAGTGCAAGATTACCAACCTACTGCATAGAGTTATAGATCCAATAGTTTTGGGGTAGCAGATTAATAAAACTTTATTGAAGTTTTTAATTACAGTTAGGTATAATAATTATTCCTATACCTACAGTTACTTTCCCAAAGGAGCAAAATTGTCATGCATAATATAACTCGACCAAGCCGGTATGAAAGCCTGATTTTTTCCCAACCAAAACCAACTTAAATAATTACCATAAAGTTGATAAGCATAGTCATAGTACTCTCCCCAAGTAATATTGGACAGTACATAAATGTGGTCAACGTAGTACCTCACATCCGTGAACACCGATATACGATCTTCATTGTACCTTATCTCAAAACATCCTATCCCCACAACGTGCATATCGTTTGTCAATACCGGGCCTCCAGCGGGCACTCCAGCTCTTTTCTTCTGGTCGTAATTACTCTTAAAACATATAAATTTGCCCCACCATTTGACGAGGTATCGGGAACAGTCGACGATTTCACGTTTGTGCAGCGTCTGATAATTTATTTTGTAGTTCTCCTTGATGTGCGTTAGGTCTTCGAAACCAGCCCCTGCGAATATCATGTCATCCGGAAGTGACATATGCTTTGGGGGGATGAGCGCTCTTATTGAATAGTGGTACGTGCGCGGCATGTACGGATACAAATACATTTGTTCTCTGGTGTGGATGATGGAGATGTCGTGTCTCGGAATATGCGTTCCTCTTGGGCCGTGTTCGTGTTCTGGGTTGTTGCTCTTGGGTATGACTCTTCGGGCTCTCCAAACTCGATACCTGTGCATAGATAATTATACGTACAACCCCTGCATGTGCTACATCAGAAAATGAATCCTCTACATTTAAACTGGCAGTACCTACTTGTATAAAACGCATCTTACGCAGGAAAGCTTAGGTACTAACCGTAAGTAAATGCATAAAAACACAAGTTACACGATCCCGTGAAAATGACGCGGGAAATTTTATTAAGCGGCTTCTACTGTACCTGTAAACTGCTTCTCGAAAACAGGTCTAAAGACCTCGACAAAAATTTAAAACATGCAAAGTAATGAGAAAAACGATATATTACATAATTTCAACTCAGGCATGAAATACAGGTACACATATTTATCTTCTATTACACCAATTACATCGATATGCAAACGGGCCCGATGTTGGGCCCGAGTAAGAGTACTTTTCCGTTTCACCAAATATTAGCAAAATTTACTACATTTGACATGTAAAAAATACTTTGTCTCTAAGTTGTTCGGAACTGTCAACTTTTTGTTCCAATTGACAGGCCGATACCGTCGGGCAGACTGTTAATCAGTGGGCCCCTTATTTGCCAAAAATGTTCAATGTTTGATATTTTTGCATATTAACCATTTGTTTACATTTCAAATATAGTCAAAGATGTGCTGATATTCAGTGAAACGGAAAACACTTATTCAGCTCGACATTGGGACTGACTTCGGGCCCGATATCTGGAAGTGTGGATGTTTTTGGCCCTTATGTAATACTTATAAAGTGTATCGTACATCGTACTACCATCGTACTCTATCACTTGGGTGTAGGTAATGTTACCATAATAAGGCTGGGCACCTACCTGAAAGGTGTGTAGTAGTAAGTCCCTCGACCAAGTGCCCATACGCGGAGATCCTGCGCCACATCTAAGTGAGCTTCTACAATGTTCGCTGATGTGATTACTGTCCGCCGGTTAATAAGGCTCCCCACACCGAGATTTGTAAATTCTGAAAATCAAATCAACTTTACCCGAAAAAAATTCTTGAACCGTTGCTGTACGTATATTTTTTTGGTTACTTATAATGTATTTAATTATTTTTCGTATCCATTATACTAAAATATGTTATACAAAGCCATTTTTTTCATATATTAGGTACAGATGATACTTGGTAACATGAGTGACGTTTTATCCAATAAAATCATTAGATTTTAAATTTTAAAATCCACTTGTTTAAACCCTGAATTCTGAATTGAATGCATTTTTTTTTAAATATTAATTGCGACTATCAAGGTAGGTGTGAGGTGAATGAAGTTTATATGTATATTGGGAGACTGTGGCATAAGCGGAAATACATAAGTAAATATATTACGTAAGTAGGTATCTAACTAAAATAATAGGGATGTTTCCTGTGTTTGAAATAAATTATTTGACACCATGCACGAAATAAAGCACCAGATAACTATTAGGAAAACGTAGAGAGCAGTTATTTTTTTAAATTATGTCTATTTAATAAAATGGATAGAACTAACAACAAAGGTAACCTGACCATGACATCACTTGTGTGGTTTTTACAAGTGTTTATATAAATTCCATAGTGACTTGGCGGTCCAATCGTTCAACACGTACGTATAGATATCCCAGCTACGACGCTCATACGCCGTCTATAACAAGAGTCCGCCCAGTCCCAATCCGGGAACCAGAACTCGAACCAGTCGGTCTGCACTTGCCACTGAAACATGCTCAGCCGCGTTCGCATGTCTTTAGGCAGGGCCTCTGTGGACGTTCCCATGTCCCAGAAGCCCAAGGCGGTTTGACAGAAAATAAGGACAAAAAATAACCTGAAAGAAGATTCAATAAGGTATTTTGTTTGCATTTTTGAAAAGGATTCTTCATTGAATCCGCGTTATATTGACAGATAGAAAACAGTATATTATTAAGTAACCGTATGTCCAAACGAAAATAAAATAGCTTAAAAAAAAACTACCAAAATCAATTTGGAATTAAGTTGTTGTTAATTAAATGTTGACACTAACCTAATTAATATCATTGCTGAAAGCCAACTGGAGAACTGACCGTTATGAAAGTGAAACGTAAAACTTTTGTTTTGTTTTAGTTCAACATTTATCACTACATAGTTACTTATAAAACAAAGTCACCCGCCGCGTCTGTCTGTGTGTATGTATGTTCGCGATAAACTGAAAAACACTGAACGCGGTTTTCACCTATCGATAAAGTGATTCTTGAGGAATGGTTAATTAAGCAAACTGATAATAAAAATTGGAGTAGTTTTATTGACATAATTGAATCACTTTCACGTCAATTCACGTCACCAAAATAATTCATTATTGATCACAACTATTTGAAATTTTTATATTGAAGGGAAAAACCCGAGACTCCGGTGCCGTTAAAAGGTGTAATCGTCTTTCGGTAGCTGTCACTTTACGCCACCCCAGAAGGCGTGTGTATACATAAGGGAAGGAATGGAAATATATGCAAGGTTTCTTTAGCTCAATTGGTTTAGAGTAATGCACGGATTGCAGACTTGCGGGTTCAAGTCCTGCCGGAAGCGTAAATTTTTCAATTTTTTCCGTGAATATAAAAATTGTAGTATCGTTCTCAGAGGTATCTACTTGTTAAAAATAGATTCATAACTATTTGATTCAATAACCCGACCTATATTGGAACTTGTACTTGGAAAATGAAACAATCTTACCCACCTACCTACCTGTAAATTATCTGAAAGTAACAAATTCCGTGTGTCTTGTTGTTGTTGGCATACTTGGCCTAATACAAAAGGATTCGAATTCGCCACTTCCGGCTTCAAAGCAGCACGTTCATAAAGTTAGGCAACCGCTGCCATTATTTATTTAAACTTAGAGGGAGCGTAAAGTCAGACAATTAGAAAGGAACAATATATGGAGTGCCGCACGAAACTTGCGACGGAAGATTTAGCGATTGCGTGGCTTTTACTCGTAATGTTTAACATCAATAACTCTGAAAGTATACCTACCTCTGATTACAATTTTGCTAGTCATATCCCTCAGCTACAGTGATATACACTAGCTATTTTATACTAAAAGTATACTGCTATTGGGACCGTGCGAAGTACCTGGTGGGGGTAAGTAAACCGATCCCAGCACATAAGGTGGTAAAAATTAGAACTAACTGCGGATAGTGTCTTAATATTTCGTACAAGGTATATGGCTCGAAATGAAACTTTAATTTACGATTACTCCTGAAATAGTCATTTAAATTGTATGGTGTAAGGGACCATTGTAATCTGTATGAAATGTTTAATATAACTGACGTATTTAATTTGATAATTATTAATACTGTATCCGTGTAAGTAGGTTTGCAAATGCCACATACTATGTGATCATTTTCTAGAAGTTAAGAATGGGTACAGTATGTTATATTTAGAAGTACAAGATAGACATTCAACATCACGGACTTTTTTGTAGACCCATGAAAGAGAGACATCCCCACCATACATTGTGTTGTTATAGCTCAAACGGATTAGGCAGCGTTTTCGATTAAAGCTCCTACTCGTAGCTAGCGTGATTTTTTCCGACAACATCGTTATATTTCAAACAATTTACACAAAACCTTAACAAATTATGTGTATACCTAAACCTTCCTCAAGAATCACTCTATTGATAGATTAAAGTCGTATGAAAATATGTTCAGTAGTTTTTAGTTTTGGAGTAGTTTTATAAGATGTAGTGCATTGACATTTTCCCCTATACTTGCGGACGCTAGGTTGCGTGACAGTCGTGCACATAGCGAATAGTATGCAAGAAAACGGTACGATTGAAAATAAATAAAAATTAGACATGTTTTCGTGATTTTTCTTCTACGAAGCCAACTTTAAGAAGGAAGAATAGCTTTATGAATCTAACGAAATAACGGTAATTTTTCTATGAAAATCTTTTTCGGAAGAAAACGATTTCCACCAACTAAATTATAACAAATCACTTTGATTTTGATGTCGATCGCTTCAGCAATATATTCATGGTTCATAGGTTTCGCTTTAAAAAAAAAGGACAATTTATAAACCTAGGTTTTCCTCGTAATTTGTGTGGCAAAACGTCCCACTTTGTCGCTTGCCATAAGGACGCCTTTGCAGGTTATTCCTATAAATAATACAACCATATTTCGTCCTCATGGCAAGCGACAAAGTGAGACATATTGCCGGCCTCGGTCAAGTTTAGTGAGATTTAGCCTTAAATCTATTAGTTTCGTTACTTACTGACTATCGGCATTATTACAAAGCTATCTAGCTCATATGTAAGTATTAATTAGGTACCTATTGAGTAATAAATAGTTCGTTTTCTTAAATATGTTAAATACCGACCGTCAAAACCGCGAGCAAATAGTATGCTTATTTACAAGCTATATAAAACAAATATTTTGTTTATAAATTTTGCGATAATTTCCCGACTAAATAAATGTTAGTAAATAAGTATTGTTTGTTGTGTAACAAGCTGTGGTTAGTAAACATTTGAAATCAATTGGGTACCTGCGGTTAAGTATTTCGAAGACCGATATTAGTCTTGCAAATTGTTATTGAAGTGTTGGGCCTCGGCCTGGTTGCTATAGGTAAATCATTTCAAAGAACACAAATAAATAATAACTAAGGCGTAGGGATGTGTTGACCCCATCGTCCGCTGGTTTTACGTTTTACAAGTGCAATCAATCGACGCAGGGCAGCTTAGTTAGTTATTTAGTTTTGCTGGGCATTTTCCGCAAATCGACATTCATTGTACCTTTTTTTTCGTGAAACGAGGTAGCGCTACTCTAACCACCCCAGCTCCTCCACAAAACCTAGCAGTCTTCAGGTTGCTAACTGCTTCCTTTAGTGTGCACGGATTACCTAGATATTTACTTCTGTATACTTCTACCTGTTTACAATATGTCCTGTGTGCGTCCCATGACACGGGCAAGGACAGCTACCGCTCGGTGTACACCTTAAGTCTTATTGAAGTGCCAAAGGGACTTTACGTGTTGGCTTCGGCTCCGCACTCCTCGCCAGGCATGATTTATTGATCTATGTCATTGCACCTTAGTTTCTAGCACTAACGATCACGGAGCAAAGTCCCAGAGGGACAGACTGACGGACATGGCATAACTGGGTACCTAGTTAACTACGGAACCCTAAAAACACTGTGTATAATTGGAGCCGTCGGAATATTTCCCATATATCGAAATTACCACTTGGAAAATTTTGGAAAATTCACGTAGTATTGTATAGGATGCAGATTATTCCATTTATAGAATGAAAGTTTTCTTTGTGTCATGTTTTATTTAAAACTTCTGCAACTTTAATAATAATATTAATTTAGTATGGGTAGCACATCGTTACTGGTGAATTTCCAATAGGACTTGGAACTCCGGTAGGTGTCAAAGAAGTATAATGTTCTTACGGTAGATGTCGCTAGGGTACCCTAGACCCATATGGTGGGAAAGTTTGCTGCCTATGGATGAGGTCTTGGTCGTTCAGATGGCAGAGCGCTGGAGTATCGATCCAGTTGCCGTGAGTTCAAGTCTCACCCAAGGCAGTAATTTTTTTCCACTTTTAAATTTATTCTAATCTTAATAGCATCGTTCGCATATGTTTCTGCTTGTTAAAAATAATTTAGTATGGGTAGCACATCGGTACTGGTGAATTTCTAATATGACTTGGAACTCTGGTAGCCGTCTAAGAAGTATAATGTTCTTACGGTAGATGTCGCTAGGGTACCCTAGACCCATATGGTGGGAAAGTTTGCTGCCTATGGATGAGGTGTTGGTCGCTCGGATGGCAGAGCGCTGGAGTATCGATCCAGAGGCCGTAAGTTTCAGTCTCACCCAAACATCAAGGCAGTAATTTTTACACTTTTAAATAAATCTACTCGAAGTTTAATAGCATCGTTCGCAGACGTTTCTGCTTGTTAAAAATTAAGTACCAGTATTTGTGAGATTAACGTTAATTTATTTAATAAGTTTAAAAAAGTGTTAATTAATATTATATTATCTATTAACAAGTGGCAACTTGAATGTCATCGTAATCTCGTTACTTTTGACAAATCGTATCTCACCCAAGTGTGACATTTTATTTTCTTCATAATCAAAATGCTGTCATAACGGTTAAAGAGGTTTTATCTTTGTTAGTTAAGTGTTGTAGGGTATCCGTGATAGTATATACTGTTTTTTTATTCCGTAGACTAAAATTACATTTCATGTGGTACTAAGAAATGTCATGTCTTACATATGAAACGTCATTTTAGTCTACGGAATAAAAAACAGACCTTAGATAATTAATTTTTTCCTTACCAAAAACTTAAATAACAAAAAAGCGTGATTGTTTTACTTAAATATGATGGTAAACGATTCATTACCATTTAATGATTGTGTAAGCTTAGTCCTGCTCACGTCTAAAGAATTACCCTGTATATTTAACCAAATGGAAAAACTATTTTAAATATGAATTTGTTTATTAACTTGCAATCACAAGCTATTCGTCATCAAAATTGAATCTCCTCATGCCGTCGAACCTGAAGCCGTAGGCGGCGGCGTTCTTGACGTCCACCAGCGCCGGGTTGCGGTGCTTATAGAAACTGCCGTGCCCGTGCGCAGGCCTCGACGAGCCATTCGGCACGCCGTGCGCCTCACGCGGATAAAACGCTTCAAACTGCCCGCTAGATGGCAGCACCGTCTTGAGGCCTGCGTCCTCCGGATCGTACGGTCGGCACAGAGATGGCGTTAACATCGCCAACAAACACATCACGTACACTGACATCATCTGCAATAACATAATTAAGATATAAATACGTATAACTATATTGACAAGACTTGAAAAAATATTAACATTACATACTGTTTAACAATTATAATGTGTCTCCCGATAAGCTGGTTGCATATGGAATGCGACTCGTCGGAGCGCATTTAGCGAAACTGGTAGATCGTCGCAGTGGGTCACCTTGAGGGGCTTGAGCGCGCGGACAAGCAGTGGCGGCGTCCGGCCGTGCTGCAACAATACCAACTTTCCCTCCGCGGTGGCAGCAAGTCAACATTAGCGCTAAACGAGTAGCAGCCCGCGAACTCAATCAACTAGTCTTTAATTTCCCACGTTGCGCGTAACCTGAGCTTAACTTTTTATTTATAATAATTAGTAATCATTTATTGCTTTAAGGTAAGTATTTTAATCGTACATAAATATTTGTGATGCGATTATAAATCCGCCGATATAATCAGCTTGATTGACATTGACACCACGTACCTAATTGTGTATTTGACATAAATTATTCAGTACTTAGATATACCTACATATTAATAGAAAATCGTAGCTATAGTCAAGATCAATAGGTTTTAATACTTTATTTGGCTTTATTTCTCGGATAAAATAGATCATAGATGAGTATATATGTTATTACTGAAATAGGTGCAAGACTCCAATCATCAAGTGTTTTGTACGCAGTACCAAGTATTTTAGGGTCACAGTAATTTCTCTTATAGATACATTACATCGGGAATTAGATGAAATAAAAAAACCATAATAGTTCATATAATATATACCATCTTTATTTACCTTTAATGAAAATAAATCCCATCCAAACCCTATGCTTATGATAAAGAGACTAAGGTCTTCTATTTTATTTCCAAATAACTTCAATAACTATGATCTAATTATCATATAATTAAGGTAAGGCAAATATGTATTATTATATATAAATATGTCAACAGTAGAGATCGTAAGCTGTGTTTTTATATCCGATATACTAAGATAACAGTTCGAATGGCCTGTAGTTGTGCCGTAACTCTCGAGAACGTTCTCCGTTTACTACTTGTGGAAAATATTCTCAAAGGAGAAAGTTTTCCATATAAAACGGAAAACTTACTCGAGAATAACACATAGGTCAATTTACTCAATTTAGTACCAAAATAAAGAACTGGTTTGACAGATTGGGGCACCCGAGTTGTGATTTTAGTCTCTAGTAAAATAACAACACGTTTTAGGAGGTTGAGGAAATGTATTTTCATAAAACTCGTCTCTGTCAAACTAGCGGTATTCCGCTACACTAGCTGTAGACTAGCGGTCAGGGTTAATTTAATTCTAACACATCCACTGCGGCAATTACGTTAACTCGTAATCAACCATGTACTTACATATGTACGTACATAGGTGCGGAACGTATTGATATCATTGATGTAAGTAAAAGGGGTAGATATGTGACGTTAATAGTTGTCAAAACTAAAATCTGGTCCAGCACCCACTCATTTGCAAATACTACACACCATTATAATGTACATGTGCACAACGAGCAACAGGGATAACCAAATATAGTTAACAGTGCTGCGCAAGCGAGACCCCTATATTTTGCGTATTCCTCGAGGTGCAACAGAGAAAAACTAATAACATTATACAAATGTGTAGGCGAGACGTACATACTTCTTACATTGTCGTCTTAAAGTGATATTAAGTCATTTCGATTTTTAAAAAATACAATGATTTGATATTACCTAATCTTAGACCGTCTCTCACTTCAAGCAAATATCTGAGCGAGCGAGTTACACTGAGATTAATATCAAATGATTGACTATCATATTTTTAAAGCATGAAATTGACCCTCGTTTTTTACTTCTGAAACCCTGGTCGACTATTCACTATGTTTAACTAACGTGTCGCCTCGAGAAAACCAGTATAACGATATGATCTCAGTTGATAGGGATCTCGAGGTTTCACTTCTGATGGTTTTTCGGAAAAGACAAGTACGCTTGAAAAGAGATAATGTAATCACTGGTAATTCGTAGTTACTCCTGGTATTTATATATTCCAATCGTTCACCGAGCGCACGACTCAAGATAACCAATATAAAAGTGTGAACCTTGTTTATTCATAGTTACGATACGTATACGGATTCACTTATATTGGACAAGTTGTAAGTCATGGGAATAAGCGCCTTCAACGGCGGTCTTTATTAGGTAGCGTCAGGAAACAAATATTTATAAAATATATACGAAATTAAAATAAATAGGCACTTTATTTATTTTATGGAAAACAATTTTTTTTTCGCTAACACAAATAAAATATGTAAAACTGTATGTATTTTATATGTAAAACCGATAGTTTATCTATACAATTAAAAAAAATATGCGGAGAGGGCGGTATAAAATGGAAAATTATAATGTATGGAGAAAAAAAAATTGTATCAAAAACGAAACCGAGCATCATTTTTAATTTTCACAATTCAATCGCTAGGCATTTCCACAGCTGCAGCTCGTTTTAAAATAGAAATAAGTGAAAGTTTTTTCTCTAAACATTATAGTTTTCATTTTTTTAACGTTAATACTGATTTTGAAGTTATATTTTTTTTAATCATTCCCTATCGAAGGCGAAATTAGCAATGTCCCACTTTTCTCGATTTGAGACGGCAGCGTGCCCTTACATTAGAATGTTCAATTTAAAGTATTCGTTCTGATTTTCATCGTTTTTATTTTCATCACCTTAGTTGCTCTACAAAGAGGACAAATTAAAACAAATACTCAAACGGTAAATACGTAGTTAGGGAGTTTCGTTCTGTTTATAATCAGCAGTTCCACTACACTAATTGCCAGTTTTTGGATGAAAATGCTTAATTTGTAAACAAAAACCACAAAAATCACTATATGTGTACCTATAAGACTTTAAGTGTTCCCTCAATTCTTCATGGATCCATCATTAGAACTTTGAACCCGGGACGGGGCCATCGGCTTTATAGGCAGGGTCACTGCCCACTAGGCCAGACCAGTCATCATACATTTTACTTGACAAATAGAGATGATTATTATTTATTTCTTTTGTTTATGATAAAAGGTTAAATTTGATTGATCTAATATCTGTTCTAAATATTTTTACACAGTTTTCAACATACATAAATACATCTTAAAACTACACTATAACTCGCATATTAAAATTGTAAACCGAGCTCTCGTTAAAAATGTTGTCCATAGTTTTCCTATTGTTGTACAAGTACTATTTAGTAATTTTTGATGGACTATTCCCGATATTTGGATTTCAAGTTAATGCAAGATATTGTTTTAACAA
This sequence comes from Cydia pomonella, assembly GCF_033807575.1. NCBI lineage: Eukaryota > Metazoa > Arthropoda > Insecta > Lepidoptera > Tortricidae > Cydia > Cydia pomonella. Next base: position 11,259,038 of record NC_084703.1, on the reverse strand, counting down.
TACTATCAGAAAAACTGAATTTTTGGTTAACAACCGGTTATTCGTATATTAAAATAAAAACCGGTTACATTCTATAGTTTCAAGGAATAGGAGCACATGATTTAAAAAGTTGCATTATTTATAAAAAAAATTGCTGACTCTACAATGCATGAAGTGGGCAGGCCTACTTGACACTCGGATAAACGTGTTACTCACATGGGTAATGCATTATTTAGCTGTCGCGCTCACTCAATAACAAGGAAATTTTTAATTTTATTTAGAAAAAAATATGTTTTCAAATGTTATAACAGTACTTACGAATGAAAAGTGATACCGTGAGCTTTGTTTTTGTGCTTGGAGCTATTGAAGCACTGGAAAAAGGCGCAACACGGCATTCTTTGGCAATATTTTATCGAATTTGACGACAATGTTGACACTTCAGCGTCACCCGTACGACTGATTCAATATAGGTCCCGGAACCTATATTTTGTGGCTCACGATCGAGCGCCTGGTACCTCATCTACCCCTATTACGTACATCAATGATTGATATCTAGTGGTACGGAGTCGAACCAATACGTTCCGCGCACGCAATTTTTTGGAAGATGTTGATCAATTCTACTTCCAGTTGAGATTCAAATGTTTCTAATAAACCTGTTATCTACATAGATCACTAGATAGTAGAAGTAAATTTTAAAATAAAGTAAATGTATTCTGCCCAAACATTGTCTATGGAAATATAATTATAATAAATATATGTGATATGCCACCCCATTGTTTCACTAAGTACTTATATTGTACCCCAGAAACTTCCAAATTGCGAAAATAAATGTGGTGCGCGCACCGCGAGCGCAAACGTCCTTAAAAGTACAAAAAGCGTGCGGCCGTGGATGTCATAGTCACAGGTATATAAAAAAATATATTAAAGTTTTACGTTTTTAACCTCGAATACCTCTACAAAATAGTTAAAAATAATTGTAATTCTTATTTCGTGTTGTATAACGTGTTTATTAAACAAACAAAGTATTTTTCATGCATGTATCCCATTCTACATATATATTAGGGTCAGCCACAAATAATCGCACTTTTGAGATGAATGTGAAACGAGACTAATGGATCAGACTCTTTCCTGGTCGGCTCATATTTCTAATGTCAGCAAGAAACTCTTTTCTTCTTTTCATTCGCTTCTACTACTACGAAATTTCCTACCGTTTAATACGAAAATCATCCTTACCCGTTCTCTTCTGCTCCCTCTCCTAGACTATGCGGACCTAGCGACCCTTGACCTCAACGAGGAACTCCTCAATAGGATGGAGCGTCTACAAAATGTTTGCATAAGATATGTCTTTGGTCTCCGCAAATTTGACCATATTTCGTCATTCCGTAATCAGCTTAAGTGGTTGCCTATCCGCCGCCGTAGGGACATGCATACGTTATCTCTTCTTTTTAAAGTACTATTCATTCCCTCTTCCCCACCCTACCTCTCTGAGCGGTTCAAGTTTCTAGCAGACGTTAGTAACCACCGACTACGCTCTAGCACCGATCTTTCCCTCTATCCTGATTCATAAATACCGATCATATCACAAATCATTCACCGTAAATTCTGTTAAGCTTTGGAACGCGCTACCACCTCCTTTGAGAAAGTTTCAATCAGTGGCATTACCAAAGAGTAAAGTAAGTATATAGGAAGGCATCACTAAAATATAAAGTAAAAAAACTATGGCTACTAATAGGTAGGAAGATGTGTGCGGTAATAATATATATTTATATTTGTTCATATATGTATATACAGATATTTATTTATATATAGTTTATAGTACCTATGTAATAATATATAATTACTTTAGATATAGTTTTTAATTAGGTACTCTTTTAGGTATGGGTTAACTGGAAGAGATCCCTCTTAGGAATAAGTTCGCCTTTGTACTACCCAGTTATTTTCCACCCGATGTAATATTTATTTTTCTCGTACAATAAAGTGTTTATTGTACTTAATTAAATACACGCAAGATGTGTTGTACGAAAGGATTGCTACTAAAGGGATAACCAAAGAAAAATTGCCCCCAGCGTTTTTGGGTAGAAACTATAATCAAACGATGCCTTTTGAGGAGGTAATACCCTGCACACACAGTTTCATCCGTCTGTTACCCCTGGAGGTGAAAAACACACGATTAACCCCAAAACTGTTTTATTTATTTTTTCCTGAACTATGAAAGTGACGAATTTCAAATTTTGTACAAATATTAATGAGACTAAAGGCTATATGTTAAAAAATACGACTCTCCTAGCCATTTAAATTCTTGTAAAAAATAATAATTTATCACCCTTTCTCAAAATTTGGTAAGTGGCTCCTCCGATGTCCATGAGCAGCGATCATCGCTTGCCATCAGGCGGCTCGTCTGCCCGTTTGATGCCTATTACATAAAAAAGACCGAAAAGACATTCCATGAATTCCATTAATATACATGTAGTTGTGTTTTGTCTTGACTATTTACATAATTAATGGCTCCGTTAAACAAGACATAGAGGCCCCAGACGCCACAGACCTATAAATTTGACACATTTTCAGTCTTTTTCATGCGCAAATTATTTTATCATATGCTTACTTTGTTTCTCGTATTCTTAAGAATTTTGATTAGAAAAATGTATACTGTTATCGATCAACTTTAACCTAAAACTCAATAATAACACGACCGGTCTGGCCTGGTGGGTAGTGACCCGGCCTATCAAGCCGATGGTCCTGGGTTCGAATCCCGGTAAGGGCATTTATTTGTATGATGAACACTGATATTTTTTCCTGAGTCATGGATGTTTTCTATGTCTTTAAGTATGTATTTGTATATTTTATATATACAGGGCGGAAAAATCGAATGCCACATGGATGGCAACTACCTTAAATACTGTAAATAGCACATTTTCTGTAAGGGAGACTTTCCTTTGTTTTTAAAAACAATAAATACTGCATTTAAGGATTTATGAAAAATCGCTTGCCTCAGTCGGGACTCGAACCGGTCAAATGTGACAAAAAATAATGTGTGTATTTTATGATGCAGATTGAAAGGGTTACTGATAAGGTTCATTTTTCTCTAAATAACAAATACAATCAGAATAACGGAAGGCCATGAAAATTGTAAACGAAAAATTAAAACACACAAAATAAAACAATATTCATTTAATAACCTTACTAACTAAAGTAGTTGTTCAAAATGAGCCCCGTTTCGGCGTCTGCATAAATTTAATCTTTTGAGGAATTGACTTTTCGTAGCTCGTTGCAGTGAATTGTGGTGAATATTAGTAATAGCTGCATGGACTTCGGTTTTCAATTCGCATACGTTTTCGTAAGTTCTTTTATAAATAACATCCTTCACGTATCCCCACAAAAAGTAGTCCAATGGTGTTAGATCCGGAGATCTGGCCGGCCATTTAATATTCCCTTTTGTACCGATCCATGTCTGGAAATGGTTATTTAGATATGTAGTCGATAACCTGCTGTTATGTGCTGGTGCACCGTCTTGTTGGAAAATAAAAGTGTCGTATTCTTCGGGTAGATAATTTAATGCATTTCGCAATAGGTCCAGGATTTCGAGGTATTTTACTGTATTCAGGTGTCCTTCAAATATGTGAACCATAACAACCCTGTTTTTCATTATCCCGCACCAAACGTTAAAAGAGAATCTCACCTGATTATTAGTTTCATGTGTACGCAGCGGGTTTATACGGGACCAATAATGGTTATTGTGACGATTGTACATACCATTATTACTAAAGTTACTTTCATCTGACCATATTATGTAATCCAAAAAATTTTCGTCTTGAGCCAATTTTGCCTTTTTCGTTTACAATTTTCATGGCCTTCCGTTATTCTGATTGTATTTGTTATTTAGAGAAAAATGAACCTTATCAGTAACCCTTTCAATCTGCATCATAAAATACAGCACATTATTTTTTGTCACATTTGACCGGTTCGAGTCCCGACTGAGGCAAGCGATTTTTCATAAATCCTTAAATGCAGTATTTATTGTTTTTAAAAACAAAGGAAAGTCTCCCTTACACAAAATGTGCTATTTACAATATTTAAGGTAGTTGCCATCCATGTGGCATTCGATTTTTCCACCCCGTATAGTTGTCTGAGTACCCACAATACAAGCCTTCTTGGCTTACCGTGGGACTTAGTCGATTTGTGTAAGAATGTTCCTATAATAATAAAAAGATATACATAGAAAGAGTTAGGCCTCGTTTCGCTAATCTATTAACTTTTTTACCAGACCAGGGCTATGGCAAAGTGTTTATGGCTATGGCAGGCAGGAATATATGTGAGTTGAAAGACAAAGGAAAACCAAATACATTTTTGAAATGAGCTTATCTAGTGCCTTGATACATGCATTACAGTTCGGCTCCAAATTATAACATATAATCATTTACTTCATAACTAGGGCCGTAAGCATAATAAATCTCTAGCCACGGAGTACCTAATCCATGCGTTTATGCAAAGACTCAATACAGTAACAAACCACTCTCTCATTCGTTCGTTGGAACAAAAGCATGTAATTTTACATAAAATATTAATACTTCAATATTTTGTATGTTTCCGTCATGCTAATGGCATGTACTACTAGGTAATAGTATCTAGAATTGTTTTTTTTTTTTTTTTCACCTACTTAATCATGTATTCTGCATTCATTATTTAACGATGTTATTGTTTTCAATTGGGACCTCTCTATTTTGTATAATAAACGTAACGTAACGTAAGAAATATATTAACATTATGATGATTAGTTATATGAAGTGCACTCCCGTTGTACCATTAATAAAACAAAAGGACTTACCGATATCACCATATCGCATCTGCGATACAAAATTATGAAAATACATTTCTCTTAAATGTAATTTTCGTAAAATTTATTTATTACTTCATTTCACAACTGCATGTCTTAAAGCACACGAATTAAATTACAAGCATATTGTTTCCAAAATTCCTTGAAGTACATACAGTATATCACTACAATGTATTGTGCGAAATGTATATGTATAACTGCGGCGGCATCATGGTTCCACTTTTATCACTTGTCACTATGCCCGTCACTTTCGCGCTTACATACTTGTTAGAGCGTGACAGGCATGGTGACAATTTGTCACTGACAAATGATAAAGAGCCAACCATCTTAGCCCTACTGGACAAACAGCGTCATCACAGTCATCTGTTTCCTTTCAAATTTTGAACTTAGGTAAGGACCAAACACCTATAATTTCGTTCATTTCGGCCATTTCGTGGCACTTTATACTTTCTTTTTGTTATATTATGTAATATAATGTGTCTTGTTTGTGTTTACGAATAAAAATTATTCTATTCTATATTTGACGCGGTCAATAATAATGGAGGTATGCTTGAATTCGCTTATGAATAGACTTAATTTGAAATAAATAGATTATTACCGTATTTTTAAATAAAACAATGTATTAAAGTACCAAAAAAATCCAAAAACATTTGGCATTGACAGTTACTCCATATGAAAATGAACTGTCGTAGGAATCATGATTGGCGGCGTCAAGTATAGGTATAAGTAATGAGATTCACGGTTTGATTAACTATGTATACGGTAAGGTACCTACTCTACGTACGATCTTGGGAATATTTTTTGTGTCACGTCGTACCTTGTCACAGTGACAATATTCGATCTGTAGGGTGATGTTGATTGCCACTGCGATAAAAAACGAAGTGGCACAATAATTAAATTTTTGTCAGCACATAACGCACGGGTACATTGCAACGTCCACATAACAAAGGGTTTTTTACCCAGAATCAAATTCATTTGTCTTCGTATAATTTTTCATTAGTAAAAAAATATATGGGAGAATTAGCGTTTGACTTTAATACTCTGGGAGGGGTAGCTTTGGCCCCACTCAAAAGATGCATCAGCTGGTTTGGTTTGTGGGCATAATGCTACAAAAAGACCTATTTGGAAAAAAATATTGAAACCAATTTTTATTAGGGGCTAAAGTTACTCTCCATACATTTTCATGTATAATTGTATACCGATGAGCAAATTGCGGAAAATTTCCAAAAAGTTGTAAAAGTACTAAGAAATTTCGGAAAATTTTACAGGAAATAAAAGAAACTTTCATTTTGATGGAACACTTCGATCTTCAGAAAAATAGGAGAAGTTTCCGATTTTTATCCACGTGGAAATTTCGCAATTTTGGAATCTTGCCGATGGCACATCTGGGTGCCTAGCCAAGGTGACAATCGTTTGCGCTATGATAACGAAACTCTTAGTATCTCTATCACTCTTCCATATTAGTACAACAGTGACAATTGCGTTTCTCTCGGTACAGAACGTAAGCGATTAGCATGTTGGCTCCGCACCAAGACACAATAAACTGCATTTTTCCTTAGAACAACGAAAGGTGCCTATGAACGTCTCATTAAATAGTAAACGACATTGCAATCATTTTAATTGGGATCAATATTTTATTTTCACATAAAAAATAATCAATAAAGATCATCAATCATTACCTACTCAAATACATGGTTTGGATTTAAACTAACTGGAAATATCATTTTTTATCAAATAGTTAATGTCAAAATCAGGTAAGTATTTATAAAAACATAACAAATATAATATTATAAATTAATAATACTAGGTATCTAACCTATTTGTTCATTTGTTACTTAATTATAGCGATAGCATTTTTATAGACATCCAGAAAGAGGAAGTAAGCACAGTCGTAACTAGTCCTTTTTGCACTGATATTTCTGAAATAGCCAGTTTATTTGTATATTCACATGAAATTAATGTGAAACATAATGTACAATTACTCGTTGGTGTCAATCTTTCCATTAACTCTGGCATCCGAACTTTCGTTTTATTCGCATAATGGTCCCGTACGGCCAAAGAGCACCGCGATATTCCGATCTATTTTGTCCATATAGAACTTATAGAAAAAAATATATCATAACCCGATGTACATCGGGGTTTTCGGTGCGGGAATCATTTCGTTTATTGTAATATAATTAGGTACTTTAATAAGTAGTAAGCTCCAAATGTGCTTATACAGTTTTTATCTATTTTTAGGCTAGTGTAAAACATTCCCGCACCAAAATTCTCGATGTATGATAAAACATATGTTATGCATTACATATTTGTTACAGCTCCAACAATTAGAATGAATAGTACATTGTGATACAAGTGTGCTAAGTTGGTCATCACACACGAGGGATTTTGTGCGCGCGAGCTGTAAGCGAGCGCGCAATAAGAAAGCCGATGTGGGTAATGACCAATGCACACGCGTTTCATACGACGTTTTTCAACATACTTGCGAGGAAAAAACAGAACTTATACATTCGATTTTTTTTGTCAAAACAGTAAAAGTATAATTTTCAAAATGGTTGCTTAGAGTTTTATCATCGAATAATTGCACCAAAGCGTGTGGGCTTGTAAGCACTTATTCGCCAGTTCATTGAAGTAAGCTACCAACACGTTTTCCAAGAATTACTGGACGTTTTCGCTGATATTCCGTTGAATAAAAGATTCATATGACGCCAATTATTTTTCACCCAATTTTGATGGTAAAAGACTATCGTTCTCGGCTCTTGCCTCTATTAGTATTACTGACAGCGTTCATTTTATGTGTTCTTCATTTTCAATGTTTGAAAATGACATTTCCGTCAATATATAAACTAAAAACATGCAAAACTATTCAAATTTTATGACAATTACGGTACCCCTAGTGTAAATATTTTCGACAGCGAAACGTGACGTACGCGTTTGTATGAGATTTTTGACTTTCCAAAACGTCCCGCTTGGCGCGCTGTTCAAAAACCCATACAAAATGAGACTTAACGCAAACGCGTACGTCACGTTTCGCTATCGACTAAATTTACACTAGGGGTAAGGAAAATTACTGCCCGTTAATTTTTCCCGCACGATTCCAAAGTGCGCAAGGCAAAGGCGCGAACGAAATCGACAAACAGAAAATTAAAAAAGTAAAAAAGCTAATATTTCTGTATTTCTATTCGACGGATGGAAATCAAATCGATAAAATGTTATGTTTATTCATTAATGTAATTTACGAGATAATTTAATCTATAAATTATGTTTGGTGTGATAAAATCTCTTTGAACTAACATTTGAAACCTAAGTTGGTTAAAAAATATGTATTACTCGACCAAATTAAGAAGGCTCGGTTTCATGCATATTATTAGCAATCAGTTACCTTCTTAACACAATCGGATAATATAATGAAAAAGCACGCGTGTTTAATATCTAGGATTATGAGCCCAATATCGGTACAATAAAAACGTTGTTTTGAGCAAGTATGTTGAAAAGTAAATTATACGTGCATAATTTTATCTACATTGTATTTTTGACCCTTAGAGAAGAGCTGAAAAGTAGTATAAATAAATAAAGGCGCGGTAATACTTTTGCATAAAATCTTTTCACAATTCCATAAACGATTTATCCCCAGCCGACTCGACCCACCCATTTCATCCAAACGATGCACACTTCTCTGTAATTCAAATAGCCTGAACTTAATACAAAATTCACAAAACTTCTCTAGCCTACTTTATTTTACATTATTACATGGGTTACACAGGTCCCGCAAAACAAATATTACATTTAAATTTGAGTCCGAGCACTAGTAGCCTTACCACGACTGCCTTAGGGCCTGTTTCACAATGTCCAAGTAAATTCCTGGATAATAGGCTACTTGTCACCTATCTGACAAATAAAGTCATCTTTGGCGTTTCAAAATCTTCAAATAAGCTTACTGGTATATAAAGTGCTAAGTTTTGCAGGAAGTTTTATCGGTTCGGAAGTTTCGGCGGTTAATTTATTTGTTAATTGGCTATCCAATACTTTACTTGGACATTGTGAAACGGGCCCTGAGCCTCCTTAACGTCTGTGTAACTTACTTTATATACATCTTGCTCGTACTATAAGCAAGTACGAGCAAGATCCATAGAAAGTTAGTTACGCACACGCTAGTGACATGTCAGTGTCAAACTGGTGGTAGCCATACGAGTATAGGTACTTATTAAGATTACGAGTTGTTAGACAACATCAAATTATAATTATTTAAAATACCAGTCGGAACCAGTCTTCATCGTCTTCCATACTTAAGTTGCCAATGACAAGCTCGTCTTTTATAATAAGCAAATAGGTATCTTTCTTGCGAGATGGTTTCGATAATTACCTAATTTTAGAGCCCTCGTTTAGCGTAGCTTATGTTTTGATGAAGCTGTAGGTATTATAAAATCATCAAACCTAAGGCGAGGGTTGATGAAACTTATCAGTATTATTCTACAAAGCTACACACTGACATAGATTAATAAGTAAGCTTAGAGTGCTCTAGTAGCAGAGAAAGCGCTATTATTGTTTGTCCTTGTCACAGTCTCATATTTTTTATTCCCCGTCGTAAATTTAGTCATGGTTTATGGTGGCTAACAGATTACCCGACCAAATTACGTAGATTGTATTTGGTATGTTGTCAGAAATGTTAAAACGTGTTTTTAATTTTGTTGCAATGCGTGTGTTCTGACCCTCACGGGCGCACTCGTATGGCTCATCTACAGGATCCTACCAGAATTTATGACAAAGTTTAAGCTTAATAGGTATTAAGTTATATTTATTTTTTATTTTTATTTTTATTTTTTATTATTTATTTATTATTTAACTTAGAAAGCTTCAGTCGGTGTGGATTAATGTTAAATATATGCTATTCAAAACTTATAGTGCCAAATCGAAGGCCAAGATAATATATGTTAGTTACATATAGACGGTGTATAAGTTATTGCTTACTCCCCTTCGTTTTCGCTTCATGAAATTAAAACGCTATAAAAACGAATAAAAGCCCCTAAAACGAACCAACCCTGAGTTGACCGTTTAGTAGACCTCATTTCATTGAATTAAGGTTCATATTTGGTTAATGAGCAATATAAGAGCCAGACATTCAACCTCCTTAAAAGACATAACCACCACTTAATGTAATAGTCAAAGAATTCAATATATTTATACATTTAAAATATATTTGAAATCACATTAACAGAGATCCTTACTATATCAAAATAATTTTTTGGTCATTAAATAGACCACATGAAATTTAACGAAAGAGAATTCATAAGTTATAAGCAATGCACAACTGTGAGTGTAGTCGGTGTATTGAACTATATAATAAATAATAATGACACTAGGGTAAAGGATATTAGCCGGTACCCTTCCTACTCGTATTGTTGTGGCAACATTGACAACAGTGCCAGCGACAAGTCAGTCGCCAACCTCATGAATAAAGCCCGTCGTGTTGGAAGGAGGGCTATAACCGCGAAAATCGAAGTTCGTCAATTGTGGGCATTTTTCTCTGTCACTCTAATTACTTCTTACAGATGCCCGCAATTTTCGAATTTCGGTTTTCACGGTAGGCTGCAATTACTTTACTTACACAGCCGTTATTGATACCTAAATATAAGATGATCTATATCTTAATATAGTTGTACCACCAATTCGTGGCAATAACACAACGAACTGTAGTAAAGCTCATACTCATACTTTCCCTGACTCGTGAGGTTTTTATTATAACATAGGTTCAAGTTATGCGTCAGTTACATACAAATTGTAATACACCCATGTTATTATGTCGCCATATAACCGTTACATGTCCACTCTCAGCGATACGAAACGAACATATGGAAACTACCGTGACATACATACGTGTAGTGCGTAGTTTAACCCTTTGAGCCCTAACGTAATTTATCGCGAGTTCGCTAGAATTCTACTACACCAGTCAGTTTGTTTTCCTAGTAACATGTGTTGTGCCTGTAAAACTGATTTCATACAAAAATATTTCATATAATATATGCACCAACAACAGCAGGTGACTTGACTAACTACTGGCTTGATACGTCAAACATTTGCTAAAGATACGATATGAATTAGATATACATATCCAATCCATATCCTATCTTTAGTAAATTTTTGACGTATCCTAAAGTTCGAATCGGACCGTTATCGAGTTTACTTATTCGGTTTTGGAATCAGCTCGTCCGTCCATTGTCAGTATATGTACACAATAAATCTCCCTAAAAAGAACTACGAAACTGTCTGTCAAACAAAGGAGAAAAACTACAAAAAATAACGTGTAAACCGTTTTTGTAGCGCTTTAAATACAAAAGTAGGCATTGTCTAATTGACGAGCTCAATTCATAATCGAATTAGTACACATCGGCGATACAGCTATCGGCATTAGCGCAATAGGTAAAGTTAAGAAAGCTTATTCAGCCATGTCAAATATCGGTCAACAAAGCTTCTCGGCTTTTGAATGTTTACTAGGCCTAGTGTTGCTCACTGCTCTCGTTGTGACAAACATGTCGGTTTGCGGAACTATAACTATAATAGTAAATGCAGACATTTGGTTCCCTAATCATCTCACGCTTCAGTCATTCAATCGATTCATTTCATATTCGAATTGTACAGTACATTGTACTTAGATAAATATGGTCGATAGAACAAATGTTTTGAAGGAGCCTAACGCGCGACGGGGAAAAATATTGAATGCCGTATATTTTATTGAACCGTCTACTTAAACAGTTAAACGGGCGAAAGTATTAAATATCTGAACAGCTGGAAATTTTGACTTAGATAATAACCACGCCAATAGGTTTTAAAATAACTTCTCCATATTACTCTACCAGTCATCGAGCGATATGGAAGGCACATCATTTTATGAATAAACCAAAAAACAAAACAAAAGAATAGAACATATTTTTGAAATGATTCTAATCTGTTTATTATTACTGCTGTAGTGACTAAATATCATTATAAAATATTATTGCTTACATATCGCCCATGTAACTGTATCTGTATTTACATATAATATAGGCCCTTAACACATCGATTCTAATTACTTGGTAAAATAAGTCAAAGAAGTTTCAGTATACATAATTTAAAAATGGAATAAGTCGTCATGCTTTGAAATAATACTAATTGTAGTTAGGCACTGTGGTAAAATTTTTGTGGTGTTGAAGACGTCACGTACTAAGACCGCATGGAATCTTAGCCATACCCGACACTCGTATAAAATTATACCACCTTTAAAAATATCTGAATATGCTGCTGTAATTACGTCCAAAATCGTGTTGAAGTATTATTTCTGTATGTACCATAAAATTACAAGTCAGTCGTCTAAATATCTGTGCCTAAATGTAAGCCTGTTGTTACTGTTGTATATTATAAATTAGCCTCATGCATGAAGTTTAAATATGAACCAAATATTTTTTATACGGATGATTGTTATCGTTATAGGATGTTACAAATGCATTTCCTTTATAAAATTATCATTTAATTGCTTAAAATAATAAATAAAAATTACATAAATTGCGCGCGTAATGCTCATTAAAGCGAAACGCAATGCCATTGGTCGAAACGTCACGTGACGTCACAGTTCAGTCAGATTTGTTGTTTTGTTCTACGTCGCACTGATTTTGAAACAAATCTGAGATAAAAATGTATTTTAGTCGCGTTTTATTATTATTATTTTTTATTAATTAACTAAAAAATATAACCAATATCTCAAATATCTGTTATTGTCGACTACTTCTAGATAAACACTTGGTTGAGTTTCAATACTGTTATTATTTAAATTTGCACGTACTTACATACAACACGTCGATCAAAAGTTTTATCGCCAGCTACACACTAGTTTCTAGTTTGCAGTTAGTAACACGAAATTACGGATTTTTTTGCATTAGTATAGGTGTGTCGATGCATGTATTATTGTAGATGTCTATCACCAGTATAACTTCAGTTAACTTATTATCAATAATTACAATTCCGAAACAATACATCCAAGTATTTTCCCCTCCTCCCAATATCACACGCTTTGCTTTTTTTTTAATTTTCGCATTCCCGCCAATAGGCAAAACCTCGCCAACAGTGCCAACTTCAGAGCTAATCAGCCAAACAAATTGTCATTTTAAAAGATCTTCTAAAATTAAATTAAACATTGAAAATAAATATTGAACCACACCCAACTTGTTAGTAGAAAAATGCAAGAAATTCAAATTTTCTATGGGAAGTTGTTGTGTCATAGTTACTTAGGAACTAAATATACTTTGTGTATTTTATTTTATTATTTATTTATTTGGAGCCTGTCGTGTCCCACTGCTGGGCAAAGGCCTCCCCCCAATCTCTCCACTGATCTCTGTCGAGTGCTATGTCTGGCCACTCCTTCAAGAAGGAGTCCAGTTCATCCCGCCATCGCCGGTGAGGTCTGCCAGATCCCCGATTCGAGTTTTCGGGCTCCCACTCTGTAGTGACTTTGCCCCACAACTCATTCGGCATTCGGCAGACGTGACCAGCCCAATCCCATTTTGTGTAATAAAACTAAAATTGTAATTGTAAATAGAACCAAATTGTCGCTCAGGGGCGCATGTTAACATAGAATTAATTAATGCATGTATGTATTTCATTAAATGAAATGTATATTTCTTTTGAAATCAATAAAAATTTTTGAACCTCAAGTCAACTCCTTTCTACAATTTACTAGAATCCTTGTAGCTTTTCTCCTATTCGCGTTTCGCCGTGATAGCGTATTTTGTTGTAGCGTGTAATATCGGTGGTATATTTTGTTACTCACATATATTTTTAATAGATTTTTACAACAGTAGCAAATTTTGATGTATCATGTTTTATTATCAATAGCCTATTTAGTTAGCCGCATATATTTTCAATATATGTTTACAACAGTAGCAAATTTTGATGTAGCATGTATTATCAATAGCCCAATTAGTTAGCCGCAAATAATTTTAGTTGCATTTTACCTGGGTCGCAAATTGTTGTAGTGCATTGTATTAATCGTAAAAAAATGGCTATATCACTGGGATATAATAAAAATACGGTCGCTTTTTGACCTCATTGTTACAGCCATATATTAACTAGCTTTGGAGAATTTGTTATTTAGGAAATCTACCTCTAATGCGACACGATGATTTGGGAAAGTAGTTGTCGAAATTTAAACAATTAGGTTATCAATTGATTTTATTAGTCACATCAGTGATATGCACAACGAGGTTACATGTATCACACTCATAACCAAGAGATAGACTACAAGAGCGAAATTCATTTACAAAACAAAACTATAGAGGTAAAGTGCTTAAAGGAAATATCGCCATATGTAATAACGCATTAGAAACAAATATCTATCGAGGTGAAAAGCGACTACAGTGAAGAAAGGCAGGGAAGTAAATATACTATGAATGTTATACACCATTGTAATTGGCGACCAGAAAAAATACTACTAGAAAAAAAATCTGTTCAGAAATTTTGAGATCGCGGCGAAACGCGAATAGGTGAAAAGCTACAAGGATTTTTTGATTTCGAGGTATACGACTAACAAACGCCTAGAACGCATTAGTATGCGTGTTTGAGGACATTTTTTTTTAATTTGAGCGCTTGAATGTTATTGTAAATCTAAAATTGGTGATTAAAATTGTGTATTGTGAACGCTAATAGGTGAGATTGATGCCAATTAATTTACTGATCAAATTGGTCAATTTGATAATCCCGTCTGACGTGCCTTAAAAACTGGCAAATTGTCTATGCTATACAATTTAGTTAAATCAAAAACTTTACATTAAATTAATGAATATAGGTGATATACAGGCTTCATACCTACTACTTACTTCCGAAGCTTATGGTCCAGCCCAAAAGGTAAGAAGTATTTTGTTACCAGATCGATTCATATCTACAAACATAATTGGTTTACTCTTGTATACTTCGATTTAATTTGTATTGGAAAAAATATTGAGTGCTATTATACATTGTGAGCTGCACTTGTATTTCTTTGTATGCTTTGGCAATAGATAATGCCTATATAACGGTTTTCAGGTTCATCCATGGTATTTAAAAATAACAAAACGAATTATTAGTGACATTAGTGTCGAGTAGCTGTAATACACGAACAGATTTTTTTTTTTGACAGAAGCGCCGTGTGAGTCTGTTCACTTTTAGGTTATATTCCTTTATAAATAACAAATTCATCCTTTTTTTATTAACTTGGTTGTGGTTTATTTATATAAATTAGGTTAAATATACATTTGCTCTGATATAAAGCTAGGGTAAGGCCTTTTTGGCCCTTAGGCCAATGGACGGGAATGAGAAGGAAAAGCCCCCTGACGAAGCCGATGGTAACTCTAATGTTGGCATGGACATTGACAATAATACTAGAAAAAGAAACCTGCAAACATTAGGCTTATCACCGGTAGGTAGCCCACAAGAACCAGCTCCTAAAAAAATTACAATCCACGTTCACAAAGAGATCTCGGACCAGGTAGCGACAGTATGTGAGAATGTCGTCATCCCCCACGTAGATAAACAACCCGATGAGAATGCTGCGAACCCACTTTTGTATAAACACCCTGATCTTAGCACAGAAGCCCGCGGATACAATGCTGACGACGATGGCCCATTTGTGGTTCACATCTCAAAGGAATCCTCTGCTGACTCCAAGTCATCACTAAAAGCTATCTACGTAGGTATGCTCTTAACACAGGCAAATGTCACAAATATTAAGAAGGACGGGATAAAATCTGTAGGTCGTAATAGAGTTTCAGTAACTTTTGATAAAGCTGCTGATGCCAACTCCATTCTAAAAAACCCTATGCTAGACAAATACAAACTATCGGCAAACATACCAACATACAACATATCTCGTATGGGGCTAGTTCGAGGAGTTCCAACAGATTGGTCCATGACAGATTTTGTAAAAGGTACGAATTTAGAAGAAGGTAAAGGTAGGATTCTGAAAGCGCGCCGTCTACAGAGAAAGGTGACCAAAGAAGATGGCTCCCCATCCTGGGTACCAACCCAGACAGTGGTAGTCACTTTTGAAGGCCAATCTTTGCCATCTAGAATATTTGCTTATTATACCTCTCTAGTGGTGGAGGTATACCAACTGCCAACAATTCAATGCCGGAAATGCCTCAGATTTGGACACATTCAGACCCAATGTCGCTCAGATGCCCGCTGCTACAAGTGTGCCCAGAAGCATCCGGGTGATGGTTGTAATGTAGCTCCCGAACACATCTCTTGTATTTTCTGCACCGCCCGACACTATGCCACTGATAGAAACTGCCCAGAACATCATCGCCAAAAGTCCATAAAATTGATAATGTCTGAAAGAAATATTTCATATGCTGAAGCAGCCGCACAAGTGCCAGTTGTAAATCGTAGGCCCTATGCGGATGTTGCAAATATAATGTTCGGCCCCACAAGGGAATCACCCCCCCCATCACAATCTCCCTTTGACCCAACTGATTTACCTTCTACCCCTCCTAGAACCTCTCACCGCAAGACAGTCTTTTTGTCACCTAGACCAAGGCCTTCCCTGTCCCCAGGTTACGACAGACAGGCCCATAATAATATTGTCCGACCCCCTCCATCTGAAATTCCCAACGGACAGGCCCTTAATAATCCTTACAATAGAGTAACTCCGAATGAGGACCTCATGGAGCTCCTCCTTAAACTCTTAACTAATATCATCGCCAAATGGAGTGATTGCTTACCGAACGACGTTGCACCTTTAATGTTGACCCTTGTCGAGAAATTGTCTTTCCCTAACGGCCCCCCAGGTCACCTTTCTACAATGGAATAGCCGCAGTCTAATCCCAAAAAAAACAGAACTCACCCAGCTGATCAATGACCATGCTGTGTCTGTCGCGGCCATCTCGGAGACGTGGCTGAGACCCGGATCTCGGTTTCGGCTCCCGGGCTTCTCATGCCTCCGGGAGGACCGCGTTGACGGACGTGCAGGATGTGCTTTATTGATTAAGCAATCTTACCCCTTTTCCCAAATTCCTCTCCCTCCTCATGGAGATGAAATTAATGTCGTAGCCGCTAAGGTTATGGGCATTAATTTCATTTCAATATATATTCCTCATCCTGACCTTGACCTTATTCCTGAAATATCTTCTATCCTAACCTCTGTCCCACCTCCCCTTATAGTTTTAGGTGATTTTAATTCACATAACATTTCTTGGGGATCATACCATTCGGACAGGTTTTCATCACTCTTGTTGGAAATCTTCGATGAGATTGACGTTTGCGTTATAAACGATGGAACGCCCACACATCGAGTCTATCCAGGACAAAACCCACAATCCGTTCCTGACTTATCAGCTTGCTCCCCCAATTTGGCCTCATTATTATCTTGGACCGTACTTCGTCAGTCCTTTGGCAGCGATCACTTCCCCATTATTATTTCCAAGCCCTCCTCCGTTCTTCCATCTCCGGCTCCTGAACCGCTTCTGAAATACAGATTGCAATCAGCTGACTGGTCGAAATTTTCTCTTTATGTCGAAACAAAAATTAAAGAATGGGACACGAACTTAAATGACCATAGGGAAAACTACTCAAAATTCAAAAATTTACTTTTAGAAGCAGCTGATAAGTATTTCCCCCGGAAAAAAACACAAAAAGGATAAAATCTCTTCGCCACCATGGTGGAACGCCGACTGCACAGCTGCCGTAAAAGAAAGAGATGAAGCAGAACAAAGATTTAATGAATCAGGTGCTATGGAGGACTTTATCAATTTTAGGAAAACCTCGGCCCGCACAAAACGCCTATTGTCCAAAACCAAGAAAAAGGGATGGAAGGGGTTCTGTGAGAGCCTGTCCCCTAGAACACCTCCATCAATTATTTGGAAAAACATAAAGCGGTTTAGAGGCTCCTTTAATCCAGATATCTTGTGTTCTGTTGACAAATCGGCTTGGCTCTTGGACTTTGCTGACAGACTGGCACCCCCAACTGCCCCAGAATTATCCTGTGTAGTATTACCACCACTCCCTCGTCCGTCAACCACCCTTGACGAACCATTCTCGTTTGCGGAGCTCAAAATAGCTTTGGATGGACTACGCAACACTTCACCGGGGGAAGATGGTATTCCTTATTGTTTTATAGCAAACCTTAGCTCCTTCTCACAAGAATATTTCCTTGGCATTTTGAATCGCGTGTTTGACACAGGAGAGGTCCCAGAAGATTGGAAAACCCAAATTGTCATCCCAATCTTGAAACCGGCTAAAAATCCAGAAGAGGCCAGCTCGTACCGACCAATTGCGCTCTCCGCTACAATGGGCAAGATTCTTGAGCATTTAATAAAGAATAGGCTGGAATGGTACGTTGAGAGCAGGGGACTGTTAGCAAACACTCAATTCGGATTCCGTAAAGGTAGGAGCACAATGGACAGCTTAAACATACTAACCACGGATATCAGACTATCACTCTCTAAAAATGAGGAGCTACTAGGATGTTTTCTTGATATTTCGGCAGCCTATGACAATGTCCTTCTTCCGGTGCTCAGAGCAAAAATGCTACATCTGAGCATTGCCGTGAAGATTGTACAAATTGTCTCCAAACTATTCATAGGAAGATCCATCAAAATCCGTGATGGTAACTCATATCTTCCTCCTCGTACATTGTGGCAGGGCCTCCCTCAAGGATCCGTTTTGAGTCCAATACTTTATAGCATTTATACATATGACCTAGAGCAGTCCGTGTTACCCTTTTGTAATATTCTACAGTATGCAGACGATCTAGTCCTCTATGCTTCTGCAAAATCCATTGATACAGCGGCTACCAGGTTGAACATGGGCCTTAGTTACCTCAAGGATTGGCTTGAGGAGCATGGTTTGTCTTTGTCACCTTCCAAGAGCTGTGCCGTGACTTTCAGTCGCAGAAGGAACATGCCCATCGCAGATGTTCATTTTGGTGAGGAAAACATTCCCAATGCAGAATCAACCAAATTCCTGGGTGTTGTCTTGGACTGGAAAATGTGTGGAAAACAGCATCTGAAATACATACAAGACAAGTGTGAAAAAGGAATCAACATTTTGCGAGCACTATCAGGAGTTTGGTGGGGATCTCATCCATATTGTCAAAAGCTACTTTATAATGCTATTATTCGCAGCCACATGGACTATGGATCCTTCATATTAGAACCATGTAATAAGGAAGCCTTAGAAAGGTTGGATTTAATACAGGCTAAATGCTTAAGAATCGTACTTGGTGCCATGAGGTCTTCTCCAAAAAACGCAATGCAAGTAGAATGTGTGGAGCCTCCACTGGCACTGCGCAGGCAATATCTTGCCAACAGGTTCCTCATAAGAGCTATCTCCAATTCCAATCACTTGCTGATTCCACGCTTGCAGGCTCTTGCTTCACTGGTCACTGAAAACCCATATTGGATGCATAAGGAGTTTCCAAAAAATATTATTACTTATTCTAAATTAAATCGTATAAACCCTATATTATATAAATCAGGAACAAACCCCATATTTGAAACAAAGTTTGAAACTTTAATTTACTCTCCTAGGATTATTCTAGACCTAGGAATATTTAAAAATGATCCGGGAGCTAATAGCAAATTTAAAAAACTTTTAGAAAAGTGGGCAGGCTACTTACCAGTGTTTACTGACGCATCAAAAAGTGATCCCACAAAGTGTGTTGGAGCCGCAGTGGTGATTCCAAAATATAACATTGTCTTGATGTTTAAGTGCCCTCCAGAATCATCAATTTTTACAGGCGAGGCTGTTGCCATCTTAGAAGCTGTAACGTATGCTGACTCTCACAATATAACAAAAATGATAATATTTACAGATAGCAGGAGTTGTCTGCAAGCTATTATGGGCAATCAGTTTAAAATGAAGACAAAATTTCCCTTAGTACTTCAGATCAAAACCTTATTAAGAAAATGTGACTTAAAGGGGTTAAAAATAGTACTCGGGTGGATCCCAGGCCATTGTGGTATTGCTGGAAATGAGTCTGCAGACTTATGGGCAAGGCAAGCTATTGTGATGGGATCACCAGGTCACGATAAGATATACAGCTCTGACCTTCTGAGCCATGCACAGACTGATCTGTTTAACATGTGGCAAAATCTCTGGGATTCTTCCAGATTGGAGGTAGGAAAGCATTATGGCCACATTCAACCCAACATCCCCCGTAAACCATGGTTTTTTAAATTCCGAGCTTATCCGAAATGGGCCACGTCTACAATCTGTCGTTTACGCTTAGGGCCAGTTTGTACGCCAGTATTTCTTGCTAAGATACGGGTCCGGGATACCTCACTGTGCGAATGCGGGTTCGATGAAGGCACCGTAGATCACATTTTCTTTTCTTGTCCGAGATTCAATTACTCTTTGTATGATGTGCTACCTGAAAATATTCCACGACCTATAAATTTCTACTCACTTCTCACTCTAATGGACCCGCCTCTAACTTCTATTCTTATTAAGTATATACAGGAGCATGATATAAAACTTTAATTTTTACTCTTACTATATTTCTATCTATCTATATATTTTAATTTCTATGTTTTTTCCTCCATTTCATCCGCTATGTTGCTTGCCTTAACAATCTGTCATCCGCTTTCCGCTCTTTTTACTAATGTTGGTATTATGTGAAATGTGTCATGTCATGTGTTTGTCTGTGTTGTCCATAATATTTGTTTGTTTTAGGTTCCCAGTCTATCCTTCCACAAAAATCAAAATTAAACCGAACATTCTCTGCTCACATAAGTCAAAAGTCCACACCTCGACATTGGCAGAATCCACCTTGCTAAATTAGCGAGGAGTAAAAGCCATTTATGGAAAAAAAAAAAAAAAAAAAAAAAATACACGAACAACGTTAGTAACAAACGTCAGTTGTGTCCGAACTGTGATGTCATCGGCTCTGTAGAATTCGCGCCAAAACTTATGAGCGTTTCAACCGCTCAAAATTTTTCAACATTTTAAATATTGTTTAATAAAATAATGTGAAGATTTATAAAAGTATTTTAATTTTTTTCGGTGTTAAACCGATATAAATAATGATTAAAAAAATAAAAAAAAATATTCATGCATGAAGCTAATTGATTGTACAATGTACAGAGTTAAATTTGCGATGTTAATAGGTTTCCCTTTTATTTACATATAAACGGTTTCCAACTCAAGCTACTGACTAAGAGTCGCAATGCATTTCGTCGACCATAATTTATGTACAAAACGAACGAATAAAAAATACGCTTAGCAAAATTATTGCAATTAAATATTAAAAAATATTGCTTATTCTGAGATGCATTGATTACAATGGCAAATTATCGAGCAATATTATATTATATTACAACGTTCATAAAGGCTTGTTAAGTCCTGCATTCACTGCACGATGGGCACCGCATCGCCGCGTACATTCTATAGACAAATATACCGCGGGTGCATATCGCAATTAACCGCGCTATTGTCGCCAGCGACAAATCCGCGTACACCCGCGTGAATGCTTTGTAGTTTAGCAAAAATATCAAGTGCTAAATGGTGTACTTTGTGATATAAAAGTGTTGACCTGTTAAACGCTATACAAGTAGCTGTCGAGCTTCGTCTTGATGGAGGGCTGTGTGAAAGGCGAGAACCAGAATATTGAGAAGCGGCCGAACACTTGCTGGATGTTCTTCCACCGCGACTTGCGCACCCACCGCGCCTGCTCCTTCTTTAGTTGTTCGATGCCCTGTTTAAACATTGCCAATTTAATCGTCGCTCAAGAGAGATCTTAGCGCAATCGGTTCGCGATCAGTTTGGAGCAGCTAACGAAGTAGAGTTTCACAACTTGTGCTTCGTACATAGCTCATGATTCTGAATAAGATCCAAATATAAAATATACACATATGGTATTACTGGACAGTCATCAATCGTGTTAAATGTGTTCAATGAATATCAACAGACGCATTGTTTTCGCTGGCCGCATTCGCAGCACTCGTCTCGCTCGCACACTTACCGTTTCATCGTTCCATATGGCGTGCAACTGCGTGCCGAGCATGACCACGGTGAAGATGGCGAACAGCAGCGCCTCCGCTATGAGAAATAGCAGCAAAACCACCTGTAATCGCAGGCTTTCAGGTTATACGGTGTTCTTGTTTAAATACTAGCATTTCAATGTTGATCTCTGTTTAATTCCTTGTCCCATTTCGTACCTTGTCACAGTGACAAGCAACATGAAACTCGCTGGAGACCTCATACTATTGTCACTGTGACAAGGTACGAAATGGGTAGGAAATTAAATTCTTTGACTGAACCTGAACTATGCTCATTAAAATGGCCAAAATATGCCGATGTTACAACTTCAGAAGACATTTGTTTTAGCAAGTCTTATTTTATGCCCAATGTTAGATAGCTTGAAGACGCATCAGTAGTAAAAGGCTAAGACTGTCAATCCTTTAAAAACCAAAAGATATATTATACTTGTGAATTTCCTACAAGTTTCTCTCACACAGTCCATCCACCTTCTCCTTGCTAGGCTTTCCTCTTACATCCCTCCACATTTATTTGTAAGTAACGCTAGTTAATACTAATTTTTAATAGTCATCGAACATCACTTACAGGTAAGTTCGTGTGATTATCTATTTCTCGACAATTTACAACTAACATTACAAGCAGAAGGAGTTATAGAATTCCAGTTAATCCGGTTATAATATTAGCTGAAAATAGTTGAGCATTAGACTTTTCGTACCGTCGCAACATCTATTGTCAAGTAGCAGTACTGAAAATTCCGCTACTCGATGCTAGATGTCTACTACGAAATAATAAACGTTTTGGTACCAAAACTAATGGAGTAAGCACTAGCTCTATGCTATGGCTAAAGTGTACGCACCGTGGCGGGCGGCGAGTATGTGCTGCAGTCGCGCCACTCGTGCCGTATGCACGTCACGAACTGGTAAAGCGACAGCGCCAGCGAGTGGATCGATATCGCCGCGATATAAAACTGTAACAACGTAACACACATCAGACCAGAGTCGGCAAACCTCGGCTTACGAGCTACATGTCATCAGGTATCTTCTAAACAGGGCATCACAACCTTATTTGCCGTCGAACCCCGTTTGGAAAATGTTCAATATATTTTATTCCTCATTTCGATTCTTTCAATCCGGTTCCTCTGATAATTTAACTTCCTGAATTTTTTTTATAAAAAATTTCATAAAAAATAACGATCCTTTAACCTCGATTGTTCAGTGAAAGTGACATCAAGTCAAGGACGTGTCATGTTTTGTAAAATGTACATTCCTGCCATTTCTAACTCGACTCATAAAGTATCTCGACAGTAATGAGTGCCTTTCATCTCTTGTTTAACAACCTATGCCTGTTCCAATTTTGTGATTCCACGTTTTTTCGTTTCCGTTTTTCCCCCTGCCCATGTTTGTACATCAAAATAACAGAAATCATGTTTTCCTGTCTCCCACACAACGCGTGATTTCTGGACTCAGACTTGCCAAGTCAACCTCTAGCTACGGTACGCCCGGTAAGTAATGAGGGATAACCGTCACAATAATAGGTAAAACGAGAATAGAATAATTCCGAAGAGTCTAGTGACTTATGAATTACCAATGGCGACAGCAAGTGGATCGATATATATCACCCAGTTGTAATGGTACCATAACTAGAACGAGTATTTTAAAAATGTATGACGCCCCAGCCGCTTTTAAGGGCTGCTTTGACGGACTGATCATTGATCAACGGCAATTAGCAGTCACCTATAAAATTTCCGATACATACAATAAAAAATAGTGAAGGTTTTAACGGGGACAAACGGTCTGGGGAGTCTTAACGAACACTTCTTGATGCGTCTAAACTGCCAATAATTTTCAGGGTTTTCTAATGGAAAAATGTAGTAAATATAGGTACATCATATAAATACAACTACAAAGCTACACAGCCTGTTGGAATGCATGTGGCAGAGTTCACGTGATTAAAGTATAGGTAAGATAAATTATTGTCGGGTAGGTATGTTTGAATGGATAATAATGACTTTGCATTCGTAAAATTAAACTGTGGGCACGTGTAAACACATTTACAAGTGAAAAGTTTTTAATGAAGTTTAACATTCATAATAAGATATTGGTAACGAAGTTATGAGCTTCAATGTTGTGTCCCTTACTTATAATGATTTAAACTGACCGTGAAAAGCACAAAGTACTTCTGGTTGTTCTCTCCCACGCAGTTGTTGACCCAGGGGCAGTGGTGGTCCATCTTGCGGATGCACCGCTGGCACACCGAGCAGTGGTGCGCGCGCTCCGGCTTGATGCTGCAGCACTTGGTGCACTTGAAGATAACCTGGCCCTCGCGGAAACTCATCTGTTTGATTATCTTCTTGGTGGCATTGCCTTTTGGCACCGCGCCCTGGAAAGTATGACTAGGGATATGACACAACAGATTCATTTCATCATCTCAGGAGGTATACTTTGGGTACTCAGGTAAATTACAAAATATAGACTAAAATTACGTTAAATGCATGTCGGCTTGATATATCATAAAATGGTTAGGAATCCAATGCAACTGACAGTACTGACACATTTCAGCATGGCTCGCGGCAGTACTAGAAAACAAAAGTAGGCGATGTAATATTCGTAGTGTAAGTTACCGGGTCGGTGAACATGGTGCGGAGATGGCTCGCGAACGCCAGGAAGGCGAGGCTCTGGAACAGGAATATGTTGACGTAGCTGTAGAGCGGGTAGGCCGATACGGCGGGCAGCAGCATGACCATCATCACCACGAACTCCGCGTATAGGATCAACATCCATGTTAGCACCGCGCATATTATACCGCATATGTCCTGAAGCAAAAAAAGGGGTTATTTCCCGATTCACCGGATGCTTGTTTCGCCGGATTCCTGTTTCGCCGGATTTAGTTTAGTAATCCGAATTTACGAGAATCCGACGAAACTAGATTCCGGCGAATCGGGAACTAAGTAACCAAAAAAGGAGGTACAGTCTTTGAGTAAATATAAAAATAAGTTCAAAAATTATATTTAAAAAAGTTTTTTTTCTAAAATGTTATTCTTGATATCACTCTGAGCTTTTCTTTCAACAGTCATCCACTAAGTACTCGTCGAAACTATACTAGTAACCTCAAATTCTATGAGGAGGAGGAGGGGTTATCTTCGGTTTTCATTATCATCCTCATGTCATCATCTAGGTGGTATTATAATGTTGCATTGTCACGGGTCTTATATAAGTTAAGCTATATTGCAGTTCAACAACAAGTGGTCAAAAATTGGTTGACTAATTTTGAAGACAATAAAGGCCTGTGCACACCGGGAGCATGTACGTAGACGTGCACGTCCACGTGCTCGTTGTAATATACAGATCCTTATGAGAGAAGGCACATCCCTTGCGTGACGTGTGCGTGCGCAGATCAGACTCACACACACGACACGACCTCCGTCTACGATCACACAGCCGGTGAGCTCTGGCTTTTGCTAGTGTACCTTCTATTATACCTTATATTATATATTCCATCTCTACACAGATGGTGGAGGTTATTTGCCAAACCTATGTCATCTTCAACAGGTGTATTCTGTACAGCTAATGAAACACTGATCGGGACTTCTGAACAGGCTCGTATAAAGTACCTTAATACACCAGGCCTTGCCACCGCAGCAGCGATTATGCATGTCGCGGTTGGGCCGCGTGAGACCGGCGCGCTCTGGGTCGATGTCACACGGACTCTCGAGGTCCTCCTCATCTGAACTCACGAACATCTCGCGAATCATAGTCCCCGACCTACAAATTTAAAAAGTTAGCGTTTTCTTTACTAGTTAACTCAGGCTTACACTTGAAACTTTGACTTTGTAAGGCATTACTTTCTTATTCTAAGAAAAGTGTTTTTGCATACAAAATTATGCAGCAACATCTAAATTATTATAAATTATAAATATTATAAGGTTCCATGATATTATAATAAAGTATATAAAGTGGGTTAAAAAACAAAGGGGTTAAAAACAATAATCAACAAAGTATGCATTTCTGAAAATGTTTAAATATTTACATGTTAAAAAATAAAAGTTTGCGCTGCAGACTTTCATGTTAAATGAGTTCGCTTTGCAGAAACTAAAAATTAATGTAGTATCTAATTAGATACCTACTACCATACTGAAACACGTCAAATTACTGCACCTTATTTATTAATTAGTTAATATGGAAATAATATAATTCACAGTTTTTTTTCAAAAACTATTCCACTGCAAACCTTAATCCAAGAAATTTTAATTAGTTCTAACCTTTTTCCATACTGTTAACTAACAATCAGTAAACCTGATTGCAAAGTAGATATTGTAAAGAAGGCCTGTTCTACACAGCCGCCTATTATTAGAACGGCGGAAAATCGTGCAAAATGGAGAGCCTTGGGGCACAAAGGATCCTCATGTACTTGCAATGCTCAGTCATGAGCACACGATGAAGAAGATAAATAAAATAAATAATAAATAAATATTATAGCACATTATTACACAAATTGACTAAGTCCCACTTGTGTTGAGGGTACTTAGACAACGATTTCAATTCGCTAATTGGCAGCAAATAATCATCACCATAACACACAATTGATGATCACAGACTTCCGGTCCCAAGAGTGGGCCCAAGCCAAAGAGGATTTGGGACCTCAATATGACTAGGCCAGACTGGTTGTTTTACCTTTGAATCACCCAAGTACACTTGGAAAGATTATTGTTTTTATAGTATCATTAGCAATGTGTGTCCATTAACAAGACTGTATGTTGATGAAAAAGCAATTTGCACTTTAATTAGCAAATATGTGCACTGATTTAGCTTACTTTACTGTATGTTTCAACTAGTGGAATTGCAAATCAATCTAAGAGGCATATATTAAGATTAGAGATGTCACAAATATTCGACAACCATTCTGTATTCTGCCTGTTCAGCCACTTCAAATATTCGGTATTCGGCCGAATGTTGGCTACTATTCGACCGAATACTGAATATCTGTTATACTTGCCTAAGTTGAAAAAATACACGATATATATATAATACATATGAATACGCGTTTTTTGGGAATTTGTTAATTGATTACAAATAATTATATTTTTATCATGAGCCTGATTTCACGGAGTCTAACCACATTCACTGATTGGTGAATGATTATCACAATAAAAGTGACTCAAAATGTTTACATGTTATGCCATGCCATATATTCGTAACATATTTACTGTCTTTACCATGCCACAGGGGAATGTGTGAATACTATTCAAATATAATAATATTATACAAAAAGTCAGTAAACATAAGATAAAATTGCTTGCAAGCATTTTTATCCATTTACACAAAAAATAAGTATGAAGAAGTGTAAAAATATGGGTGTACACATCTTTCTCAAAAATATATCCCATAGCATCTTATTCCAATGTAATAAGAGCGTAGTACCATATTTATGAAACAATTTTCTCGATACATATTTTTGCAGCTGACTATACAAGGTGTTCAGCTTTCATTAATTAATTTATTATTAGGGCCTGTAACCCTTAACTGTAACTTTTGTTTTAAAATCTGTGCGTGACACAAACACAGATTAAAAAAAAAGGTGTCAGTCATGTGGAAAATAGTCAACAGCTTGTGTGCAGGTCAATATTGAATTTATCACACAAGTTCACCCTTCGTATTCCCTTGTCAAAAATTTGCTACTGAATTTATAACCTTGAAATTGTAAGTTACAGTCCAAATCATCTGGGGACAGTGGTTGTACAGACAAGGTCTGCACAAGGTTAATAGAAAATGATTACCTATTTATATGGGAAAGGTTTTAGTTAGAAAATCTAACTTTATAGCCCTTAACGAAGGGTATGTCCACAGGAGTGATATGAACTATTTAGTATTTTTTTTCTCTGATTTGTCTCGATTACCACATGTAATGTATAATTAGGTTTTCAATAAATTAATATTGCACTGAATATTTCACTGGCCAGTAAGTATAACTTATTAATTATAGATATCTTTTTTACATCTTAGTTTTTAAAAATATTTTTTATTATTATTATGATATAATATGCTTTATAATAACTGATGCATTGGGCCTATAATCACTACCTGCTACCAAAACGTACCTACTAAAGAACTTTAAATGCCTTGCCTTGCCCATAATATAATTTTAGGTGAGTACACTTTGAAAATCCCAAATTTATAAAATAAACAAATATTATAGCACATTATTACACAAGTTGACTAAGTCCCACAGTAAGCTCAATAAGGCTTGTGTTGTGTACCTTAAACAACGATATATATAATATATAAATATTTATAAATACTTAAATACATAGAAAACACCCATGACTCAGGAACAAATATCCATGCTCATCACACGAATAAATGCCCTTACCAGGATTTGAACCTGGGACCATCGGCTTCATAGGCAGGGTCACTACGCACTAGGCCAGACAGATCAACAAATACTTGCTAGGACAAGGTTAGACACCCTAAACAAATAAAAAAAAAAAACAGTATACTAACTTAAAGACATTCATTTTACTTACCAGTAAGATATTATATTTTTCTAAATAACACTATGTCCAAAAACTTTTCCAGCTCATATCATAACCACAAGCCCTTTTGAGTTTAATGAAATGACTTTATAGAAAAGAAAATAGGAACTTAACTTAAGATTGAAACTAGGCTAGAAGTGTACAGTAACGTACTTTCACATTTTAGAAACAAGTGAATTTGTCAGAAATTTACGACGTGACTTAAAATCGTAGCAAGTGTATTTGGAATTTGACTTAATTTTCCCTTCAGTCGGACCTATTATTCAAAATCAATAAGTAAAATCGCTGTCTCAACTCGCAACTCAGAACACTCAGAGGCATTTACCTCAAAACGAATCAATGATTCTGACAGAGAAAGAGTTGGTGCTTTGTATTGGCACTTCTAGCCCAGTACGTGTGACGTATGTAACATCAACCAATAACACAGCAGCGTTTTTAAAGAGCTAAACCCACATTTATTTCAACTTTACAATTGTATAGTTCCAGAGTTATCTTTTTGTGTCTCTACGCAAAAGTTAAAGCACTGATTATTTTAGCCGAAGTATTTCAAATGAATATATTTGAAGTAAAAATTGCTGTAAGGTTAACAAGGTGAAATAATAAATTAGAGGTTTACTCGTATAATTTCCGAACGAACTTCCACGGTGCTATGACATGACAGTTTACGTCTATTTCATCAAAAATTGCCAAATGCCAATCTATAGGTATTATATCTATGAGGTAAAAGAAATCGTAACGTTGATTACACGAGGTTATTTTATTTTAGACCAAATAAAAGTGCACTAAAATATCTAACTAAATACAAATAACAGGAAATTCTTATCTTATCTGCTAAAGTGCGAGTTTGCAGTGTTTTATTGATCAAAGCGAAAGAAGAAAACTTTGTTACAAAATGCCTCCAGTAAGTATCGTATTTCTTGCATTTAATGAATTAAAAATAGCTTATAATGTTGTGACACGTGTTTAGGTGAATCGTTTTTTAACAACAAGAAATACTTATTAAAGTCAACCCATATTTATATAATTAATTTCTTTTTTCAGCCACCAAAAAAGGCACCTACAAAAGGTGCTAAGCAAATCCTCAGTGAAAATACAGCTACAGTTCTGTTCTACCGCAATATGGCCTTAGCTGCGAGTGCGTTTTACGGCATTTTGACTAGCGCATTGTACTACGATCAACTCACTGGATGGATCATTGTAAGTTCATTTAGATGAGCTTATAATAGGCATGTATGCTTTTAAATACTAATGTAAATAAGCATTTTACTCACTGTGCAATAACTGGGGTGTCTATTGCCATGCTGTGGTCATCCTGATAGGAGCTGTTCCTGCAAGATAAAAATCAGCTGATAAATATTGCCAAACCTATAATAGTTTATTTGTAACAGGACCTAGTACAAGCCTTATACACCTTGTTTTTATTGTAATCCGTTAACTATGGGGTATCGGTAAGTATGTTTAAGGAAACTAAATGGCATAGTTAATATACAATTTTTTTTTTAATGATTTTTTTGCTATTTTTATTTTGATGAAAAGTAATTAAATGTTGCATATAGCGTTGTTATAATACAGGCTGTACATTTAACTCAACCAAACCATTGAAACCTGTGACATATAATGTCATTTGGAACATCAATTGTCCCAGATAGTATTTATGTTTAGTAACAAATGTATACACTCGAACTAAATACTTTTCGGATTGATAATACTTTTCTAGAGCCATTTATTTTTAAATAAAATAATCTTACACCAGGGCTATAAAACTCATGTCTGGGCATGCTAGGCTCATGACTGTTCAAGTGCTTATGTAATTATTTGTGCCATTGGTATATGACCAATAGCCATTTCACATGTTAACAAAATAGTTTTTCTTCAAACTTGTGAGCAATTCTTTCATCTCAAAAAAAAAATGTGACTGCTGATTTTAGTTCTATCTTTTGCAATAGTTTTATATGATTTAGTTTCTATTGTGATATTTTTGATTAGGTGCACCAAATTGCTTCAGTTGTGTATCTTATACTTATATAAAGCGTTTATTTCACACAATTTAAAAACACATAGACAAACAGAGAAATAGACAATTAACATAGTACACAATCAATTAAAACAAAAACAAAATCTTATAAATATTATAAACAAACAGGAACAGTGGAATAGTAGTAGTTACAATGTGTGCATTGCAGCAACAACAAAAGGGTGCCGACTCAGCTGTACATTTCACTCTTTTGAGCAAAGCACTGGTATTCTGTCAGAACCCAGATCATGTGGTGAGTGTGATGTAAAAGTATATACATATTATATATATATATATATCAGTGGCGGCGCGTCACAAATATTCGTAGGGAACCCGGAGCTAATTTTGCTTTCCTTTTCTCCATAAACCGATCGTGAAAGTACTCAACGGGCTGAAATTAGACAAGCCGGTGGGAATCGAGTTCTTTGAACGATCCGCCACTGATATATATATATACATATATGTGTGGGTTCAGTGTAATATCTCCTCAAAGCTTGGTCACCCAAATATTATTCCTGATTCGTGTATGGGAATGTAGGCTTTTATGGTGTGTGCATTCACCCAGGCCAGAATATCCACTCTTCCACTTCCTTTCCATGTGGTGTATTGAACAGTACTACTCAAGGACAGCTATGCGTACTAATAAGTCCATATTGGAAGAGCTACGCATAAAACGCCGGTTGGCAACAATATACCAGGACCTGACTCTCATATACTTCAGACATCTGTCCCGCCGCACTCCGGATAGCCTAGAGAGAGTTATTATGACGAGCAAAGTTGAAGGCACCAGATCTCAGGGCCCTCCCCCTAGTAGATGGTGTGCTCAAATCACTGCACCTATGCATTTAAAACTGCACGAGGCCATGCGCTTGGCGAGGAATAGAAGCCTATGGAGGAATCTGGTCTTCAACAGAAGGACATGATGTCACGATCCTCAGCATTGAGGGACCGACTGAAGAAGACTCAAGGACAATTTTTGATTAAATTGAAACAGTTTGCTTTCAAATCAGAAACCTCAAAGATTTAAATTAATGTCCAAAAGATTGGGTTGGAGACAGCCTTAGGCAAAAATTAGGTTTATCGAGACCAATAATTATCTTAGTGTCAAGTTTCATAAAACTGTTCTTCCGTCTATTAATTATTGAGTAACATGCATTTAAATGTATTATTTTACAAACTGACTTATTACAATTGCTGCTGATGTGTTGTAAACTTTAATACTTACATTTCATCTTCAATATCCATTGGAAATTCTAATGATCTGCTCACATTATTCTGTGCACTGCATTTCACATTGTCATTATTTTCTGCAAGATTTAAACTGGATATTTACTTGCATTGGGCTAAACTTAAATGGCTCACCAGGCAATTTTGCATCAAAGGTATTTAGAATTGAATTTGTTTCTTAAATGCATCAATTAAACAAAAGTTACTCTGTTTCATTTAATACTAATTAAAATTTCATTGTAGGTAATGAATACTGACATAAGGATGGCCACTAGGGACTTATTAAGAAATATACAAAACGTACCATAACATCTGTATAACTACAAAATTTAACAACACCTGACAAACACTAACCCTCTTATTCATGAACGTGTACTAAAGTTACGATGCCGCATACCAATACGTCGGAAAGGGCCAAACGATGATCAGCGGCATAGTAACTTTAGTACACGTTTATGAATAAGGAGTTAACTGGTGAATTAAAACCTATCAAATATTTGGAGATATTTTCGAACATTCATTTGTAAATACAAATTCACCAACAGTCTCACCCTAAACATATTATATCACCTCCTTTCTATTTTCAGAGCTACTCAGAAGCGAAAACTGGTCAGTTCATATGAAGTTTTAATCTAACACTAAGAGACACACACACACACACATTTTAGAATGTTGCATGTTATGTGTACATGATGAAACGTACCATGCATCAGCAGTATCATCACCACAACATTTGCGTTCAACAAAGCTAATACACATACACACACAGTCTATGCTGCAGTTCATAATAGACTTAAATGACGTGTGAATAAACATCATTTATTATTGATGGTGACAAGCTAGGTTCTTTTCCAACGCCGATAAATTTTAGAGAAATATTGATTGTCCCACCAGAAATACACTCACATTAATGAGGTTACATGCAACTAGGTTAAATGCAATGTTTCCAACTTATGAGACCACCATCAAACCGTACCAACTCCACCATGCATATACAAATAAAAATTACAGAACAATCAGAATGACATAGTCCCACAGTAGGCTTAATAAAGTTTATGTTGTTGTTACTAATATATAGGTAAAAACGTATATACATACTACATAGAAAACATCCATAACTCAAAAACCAATAGTTGTGATAATGATGCCCATAATAAATATACGTTTTGAGCAACTAACTACGTACCTATAGGTCTAACATAGGCAGTTGAAGTTAGCACTCGGAACGTCCATGCTCCTTGTATTAGAGACCTAATAAGTTCTCCAAAACATCGCTCGTGTGATTAAGAATCAAACGCACCCGCTGCCAAATAGGCTCATACAAATGAAGTTACGCTCTCATTTTAAAACGACATGCTAAAATTACATTAAAGTTGGCATGAACATTAAGGTAGCATATAAGTATTTTTGTCTGGTTCTAGTTTTCATTACTAAAAATTGTTATACTTAATAATAAAATAGAGTAAGTAGAAGTTTTGTTTATAAAAGATTTACTGAGAATTTGTTTGTATTATAATATAATTTCTTGCAACGAAAACTAGTACCAGACATAAATACTTATATTATATGCTACCTTAATGTTCATGCCAAGTTTCATGTAATTATAGCGTGTCGTTTTAAAATGAGAGCGTTACTTCGTTTGTATGGGCCTGTTGGGCAGCGGGTTCGTTTGACTCTTAATCACACATTAGTTGCGGCTAGCTTTACAATATCTAAATAAACTTCGTTTCTTCTTTCAGTTTTTGAATGTGTTCGTGTTGGTGATTTACATCGGGTGCTATCGCATGATGACTTACATCAGCCGACCGACATACTCGGACAACAGCCAGCTCATTGATCCGGGGCTCGACTTGAACATGGAGGGTGGCATGGGAGAGTAAGTGTCTCAAGACTGTCTGTACGGTCATGATATTTGATTTATATCGGGTGCTACCGCTTGATGACGTACATCTGCCGGCCGACGTACTCGGACAACAGCCGACTCATTGATCCGGACCTCGACTTGAATATGGAGGGAGGCATGGGAGAGTATTTCGAGACTCTAAACAGTCTTGATATTTCATTTACATAGTAACCTTATGACTTAGGACACATGAGCAGGATCAACCCTATAGTACTCGTAGTAGGTAGGAGTATTAGTGAGACTAAGGTTCATATCCTTTATTTTTAAGTCTTGAAAACAAAATGTTTTAAATTATTTACAACATGTATGGTCACCCTGCAATTACCGATTGTCAAATACCGATAGTTTTTACTTAAGCCGTGACAAGTATCACATTGAATGTTTTCAACTTTTCACCATCAGTGTCTGGTCACTTTTGAAAAATCGTGTCCCACTTCACACTTGAGGTGTGACAATTTACTTTCTTCATAAACAAATTTAGTGCTGTCATATCGGTTAAAGAGGTTTTATTCTGTAATTCATCGTATTTCATGAACTACCCCCACGGTTGTAGAGTTTCACGTTAAATAGGTCTGATGGTGAACAATCTATTAATATTAACTGAATGTGTAAGGTTGGTCCTGCTCACGTCTCGTGTGTCAAACTGTGTGCTATCCTACGGCTTTTACATGAATTGCCACTGTGACGGGTACTACATGGCACAGAAATCAAATTCTTTCACGGTAATTGCATTTATTTTTTGTCCAGAGGCTAAAGCAGTTGATTCGTATCGATTCCGAGCATAGACAAGGAACATTAACACGCGTAATGTATGTAATAGTATGTAGTTAAACAATATAGACACAAATTTGACGATTGAAGTAGATAGCGCTGTACGGCGCCACCACTTTTATTCTGTCAAACGTTAGCTCTTATACGCACCACAGTACAGTGCCCCACTATTTACTACTTTACGCGTTTTACTGTTCGTCCATATATAACTCTGTAAAGTGACGTTTTGTATTTACATTTAACATTTAAACTATCTGAAATTATTTACGCTAAGCGGGCAAGGTGTAAGATGTATTGGATAATTATGAAAATGTATTTTCTGCTATAGCAACAGTCAGCAAGGTGCCTTTGTAAGCGTTGCAGTAGCGTAAGTGTTGCCATAGTGCGAGTTCTGGTTTAGTAGATATTTGTGATTTTCAAAATTATACCGGTTTCGAAGTTGGGGAATGCACGGTTTTGGTTATTGTTTAGGGGATCTGATCTGCATTTTTTTAACACATGACCCGCTTTAGCTACTTTTGTTCGGATTTTAAACACTATAAAATAATTTATTTCCTTCAGGCACGTGAAAGACATAGTGATCCTAACATCCATAACGCACGTGCTCGCCGTCGCGTCTAACTATTTCTGGCTCCTACTGGTTCTGCTGCCGCTGCGAGCCTTCTGGCTCCTCTGGACCAACATCCTCGGCCCCTGGTTCTTCCAAGAGGCGCCACAGGACACGGAACAGAACGAAAAGAAACAAAAGAAGTTGGAAAGGAAAATGAAGCGGTATCAGCAATAATCGAAGTGCAAGCTTCGCGTTGCAATATGGGTCGTATAAGGCTGATTTTCTATGAGACCTGTTATTATCATTGTTTATGAGGTTATCACACTGATGGGGATCCGCACGCTCCAGTGTGTGAGCAGGACAGCGCTATGCACGTATATGGCGAAGTCTCGCTCACACATTGGAGCGGCATGCAGATCTGCATCCAATATGAAAACCAATGAAGACCGAAGTATTTTCCTCAGCCGAACTAGTTTAAGTATAGGATACTTCGATTACGCATAATTTTTATGAACCTCGAGGTGGTTAAAACACAATCGTTTTACCAAAGATTAATTGATTGCGTAAGAAATATCGCTTTACACCCAGCCGCAAAATTCCATAGCCACTTCATGAATTAATTAATTCATAATGTGTCCATGCAATTTTTCAGCTCGCTGTACTGCGTCATACGTTTGTCGTCATTGAATTGCAAACGTGAGGAGGCTTATAGCGTCAGCTACTTATAACATTTGAAGCGACAATAGGGGATATTACTGCAATAATCTGCCGCCAGAGAGCAGCACTAGCACATATACATATATATTCTATGCCTTAAACAGTTATTTGAAAACTTTTCACTATGATATTGATGCATCAAGGCGGTTTGTTTACAGAGGTCCACCGCGAAACTCAAAAAATCTAAAATTCGTTACCTCGAATACGTTCTATACGCTCGAATATTCAAGAGTGATAGAGACGCAAATAACGAAATTTTGATTTTCGTGTTTCGCGGTAGGCCCTCAGTATACGCTAGTGGTGCCCCCTACGCAGAGTTTTGCGTAATATCCCCTATTTTCCTTAAACTTGCATCTTATACGGTCAATGAATTTTTGGTGTTTCATATGGACAAGTATTGAGCGCATATGTTAGGTTGACCATTCATATATCTGCGAATGTAATGGACACTAGATCGAGCCAGTATTTCAGCACTGGCCAGTATTTAATAAAGACAAAATTATGTACTTGGACGCCACTTTCCTTTAAAAAATGACGTGGTAGGTAATCCCATGAAATACACCCGTAAACGTCCGTTTTTATCTCATTCTGAAAGAGAGAATATGTTTTTCCTAGGTTTATATACATAAAGCTTATTAAATACACATGTATTAATTAAAATTAAGAAGTACATTAAGTGTTGTATACTTAAATTTTTTTTTGTTACTTGCTTATATGTGGATTATGGAAATATAAAAAAAAAATTATATAAGGATTACATTTTGTATAAATAAACTTTTAGGTTATATGATATTTCGTTTTATTCACGTTACCTACCTTATACGTACCGTATCTAAAGATCAGTTGATAAATTTAGGAATTATGTACACTTATGGCGTTATTCTTAAACGCCTACTAAATTTAACAAGCCAATGATAATCGTTTGTCACCTTCTGTCATATCAATAAGTCGCAAAGGGACAAATGATTATTAGCGGCTTGTTAACTTTATTAGATGTTTATGAATAAGGGGGTAAGTCTGTTTCTTTTAACTATGTAGATCGTGTCATTCACGAAAACGCGTGCCTTGACTCGTATTGTCATTTTATTAAAGGTTAGATTTGACAAATCTGCGCGTCATCGTCGTGGATGACTCGAACTATAAAGTACTACGCCATACATTTTCTATGCAAGAAACAAATGAGGTAGTTTAAAGTAAGTATGACGTAAATTAGAATGATGCAGATTTTTCACATATGACCCCCTGAATGGATTACCGATAGAGAGTTTTATTACAGACTGCTAGAAATTGAAGACACGTAAAAATAATAACGAAAACATTAAACTGACGAGGTGTGCATTAGGCGGTAACAGGACAAGCAAGATCAAAAATATTTTAGGGGGTTGCACCGGGTGCATTTACCTCAATTAGGTTGTAGCACTGTGTAGCCAGTTTCAATCCACACTGTTTACGTAATACAAATATATGTGCTACACCTTCAGTGCGGTGATTCAGTGATTCTATTTCTCAATTGTTCTGTCTATAAGTCTTGTGTTTTAGAATTGTTGTACCTAACGTCTGAAATGGGCATGGAAATAAATGTAACGAAATAAAAAACATTCACCTCCTAAACCCCTCGTAGTATTACAAATGTTTGACATATTCCACAATCTACTTTGAAATTTTAAAGAGTAACTAAGAAGTACTTAATAAAAAAACTGATTTTACGTCTGAAGAGATTGAAACCAGAATATTATCTCAAAAAAATAATAGAAGTACAGAAGTACTTCTTAGTTACTCTTTAAAATTTCAAAGTAGATTGTGGAATATGTCAAACATTTGTAATACTACGAGGGGTTTAGGAGGTGAATGTTTTTTATTTCGTACGTACGTATGATACGTACGTACGTACGTTACGTATCTGTTACGATTTTGGGAAATTGCACATTTTCCATATGCACCCTGAAATCAAAAATCTAAAACAAAGTTAAATTATGTTTTTTGATATCCAATTATATGGACATTATGGATCTCCCTGACCTACGTGTTCGTAGGTCTTGTTGTAATATTCAGATCTTTCACAATTCGTATATTACGTCAATTCTATGACCCATGACTTGAGTCATAAGAGCCAAAAACGCCGTTATCTCCGCAGTCCTCCGGTGTATGAGCGTGACAGCGCAGTGCACGTATATAGCTCGCTATATACGCAGAAATTATTTTTCTTGTACTCCAACATAATGCCTTCTTACGAAGTTCGAAAGAAGTATGAAAAAATAAAACTTCACTTTGACTTTGATTCGCTTAGGAGGAAAGGGGACGACCGCTTCTCCATACTAACGTAGTCCCCATTTTCCACTCTGGATATTTACATTATGGATAATATATGAACACAATTTGATATATGGTCACCATTGGTATGCCCCTTCGTTTGACTTTTCGATTCTTTGTTTATTATAAGAATTAGGAGCAAACAACAAATTCCATAAGTACCTACAAGTTCTTATAATCTTATAGGTAAGAAGTAATAAAAAATTCGAAAAAATCAAACGTATCCTTCGACTAGCTGTAGTTGAACTAGATGATAGGGACCGTGCGCATTGGAGGGTCAGCCATCTTGTGGCCTGAATGGGAACAATAAATATGTACATTTACACGTCACGTGTTTTCTTGTGCATAGTAGGTTCTGCCATCTTGTGGGCTACATCAGAACAATAAACATCAAATTTAAGCCTGGCCCCAAAAATCTGACGGCTCCTGTGCTGCCTCCTACAGTTCATGCACGTTCCCTATATACATCAAATTGTGTCAAAAAATTTAATAATGTTAATATCCAGAGAGGAAAATTAGGACTACGTTTGTATGGGAAGGCGATTTCGCGCAGTCGTCCATTTTCGTCTTAACGAATGAATATTTCAAAACGCTGAACCAATATAAAAAGCGTAGAAACATATTCACCGTATTTTGTACAGTTACGTCTGGAACTATCGATAATAAGCTTTAATGTTGCCTTACATCATAGTTTCATAGAGAACGTAGATTTATGTAGAGTAAAACGCAAATTTCTCCAGGATGGTACACATTTTTCATGATGGCTGCGATTCCTCGAGGTCCCCAAATGTCAAATTTATACACATACTAAATTTCAGTACTGTTCCAGAGATTTCGAGGTTAGTCCTATTCAGATTGTGCTAAATATCCGATTATATTTCACGGAATTCGCAAATTACAAATTAATGATGGTAAGCGACAAAGTGTGATGTTTTGCCGACCGTGGTCACATAATCACATTTGTATTCTTTTACATCTTTGTTGTGTTTGCAAACCCAACCCTATAACATCACGATTGCAATAACTAAGTAATTTGAAATAATATCTTAAAAAATAATAACACGTTCAAGTGCCTTTCGTACCTATGTACGGAAGTCAGTGATCGATAAAGATGACGACCGGTCTGGCCTAGTGGGTAGTGACCCTGCCTATGAAGCCGATGGTCCCGGGTTCAAATCCTGGTAAGGGCATTTATTCGTGTGATGAGCATGGATATTTGTTCCTGAGTCATGGGTGTTTTCTATGTATTTAAGTATTTATAAATATTTATATATTATATATATCGTTGTCTAAGTACCCTCAACACAAGCCTTATTGAGCTTACTGTGGGACTTAGTCAATTTGTGTAATAATGTCTTATAATATTTATTTATTTATTTTATATTTATAAAGTCGTAAAAACTAAGTTAATAATTGTAAATCATTTTCTTTGTGCGAATTTTAGTAAGTGCCTCATACATATTACGAGTATGTAGGGTACTTCCTGTCTACCTCTACTACCACACCCATATCAATAATCAAATACCTAACGACCACCTCCTAGTCTAGTCGATAGTGGCCCTGCATCCTAAACAGGAGCTCCCGGGTTCGAATTCTGGTAAGAGCATTTATTTTTTTGTTCAAGAATATTTTTTCCTGGGATATGAATCTTATCTAAGTATCTATATATCAAAATATTTATTATTATTGTACTGTGATATTGGCGCGTATTGTGTAATATGTATTTTAATACGCTAATGCTATAATACTCGTAGTAACACGAGCAAAAGGCAATTATCATGGCTATAGAACAGTCCTGGTCACACAAATGTAGTAAGTACCTAAGTATGTTATGTGAGAATTATGCAAATATCGTATAAGCTGTGTGCTAGCATTATTGCATAGTACTGAGACGTGAAGATAGAAGTCGGCGCCGGAGTTTTTTCGTGACATTGTGCGCTTGCGCTTCGGTCCGATCGCCGCACGGTGTTGAGTGCGGATTCAAGCTACGCGCCAACACTTTAAAGGTAGGTACATAATTTTAATTGGAGGAATGGGGTGACTTTGAGTTTGGGAAATAATCTTTAATAGTCGGAAAATTACATTAAAAAATACGGAATTTGGTTCTGATGAAATTTAATCAGTCGGCAGCGGAAGCCCCATTTACATTAGGTACCTACAACCTTAATTTTACCTGTACCAACAATAAGCACATGTATGTTGTCCATTGATATTTTAACATTAATGTTCTCCGCTGCGCATTTATTTATGCTTTGCAAAATTTCTAAAAACTACATTTTAAGCATTACGACTTTTAAAATTGTTTTCCTTAAGACTTTGCTAAAAAGCGATTTGCAGTGCTGTTTTCAGACTGACATAAACCACAAAAACTGAAACATGATTTTTTGTTGAATATTTTTTTATTTAAAAGTATTAGAAATTATATAGATTCTCACCTTTTATTATTTACATTAGAAAACATCTACTTCAATATCTCTCGTTTCCACTCACCTTCTTAGCTCACCTTTTCTATTTCCTTCCGTTTTCAAGAAAGAAGTTCAGCAAATTTTGTTTTCAATATGATATGACTTCAATATTGCAAATAGGAAAATAGAAAATCTATTAACTTTTTGTCGTCTGTGCTACTGTTAAAGTGTGTCAAAAAGGGGACTGCTTCATAATTAAATGACGTTAACAATGAAATTGCTCTTGTAGGTAATTGTGAGGCAATTGTAAAATAATGATTATTGAGTACACGTGGCTAAGTTAGTACTTAATATATGTTCTCACGTTTGACTTTTAAATTTATTTGAATTTTTCCCTGAGCCTTAGTCTTTTTATGTGGCTCTTGATCGATTCAATAAAATCAATATTATCGTTGTCTTTCCGACTAATACATATAAATGCATGAATTAAACATAGACATAAATCCCGTGGTAAAGTGGGCGTTCGTGTTTAATGTAATAATAACGTAGATTTTTAATGTTTCCTCTCATCATCTGTTGACTAATTAGTAATTACCTAGCTATATCACTAAACATATATTTTGATATCTGTTACTTGTTGAATCTCTTGTGTTCTTATACAGAAAAAAACAACAAATCAAATCAACCATCGCATCGCTATGGAACAATTTCGTCAAGCCGCTTGTTCTGAAGAGCGCGCCTCGTTAAATCAGAATCATAGGTTTTTGTTTCATGACAGAGGGCCGTTCTTTGAATTTCGAGTGCTCGATTTAGTTCAATAGTAAAATAGTATCTCCACTATTAGACATTAAAATTCGTACTAAGAGAATTAAAAACGAGTAATCTTTCGTATATAAAATAACCGGTCAAGTGCGAGTTCGTTTTACTCGCGCACCGAAGGTTCCGTACAAACTTTGAATTATCAGTTGCTACCGCTTATAACAACGAAAATATTATACTTATATTATTATTTTTTGAGGTTGTTTTTTCGTCAAAAAAAGTTTAT
Organism: Cydia pomonella; assembly: GCF_033807575.1. Lineage (NCBI taxonomy): Eukaryota > Metazoa > Arthropoda > Insecta > Lepidoptera > Tortricidae > Cydia > Cydia pomonella. The sequence goes on along the minus strand of NC_084703.1, from coordinate 11,217,780 downwards.
TCTACAAGCTAATCTGCTTGATAGACTATATTTGGTTGTGGTTTTTAAGCTAAAAGAATCGTATTCGTTTGTAAGTAGGTACAGCAGCTACATACAGCTTTTGTTAATTGACTTGTTGACTTAATGGCGTTACCTTTGACAAGAGTAAATAAAACAGTACAAATATACGTAGGTATTATGTATATACACTCGAGCTCTAACTTTTGTGAGGTACTTAACTTGTTATTTACAACGGCGTATAGCGCGACACGCCAGATTGGAAGTCCAATTAAAAAGTACGTAGTTACCACAGGCTTTTGTAACAAATGTATGACGACATGATGCCGTGGTTGAAAAAAGTTATTCGTAGGTACACAAAAACAATTACACAGATGCACCTAGTCTCCTAAAATATTAATTTAGACCTACTAAAATTATATTGGTCTATATGCTCTTTTTGACTTAGCTTATTGTTATAAATTTCACGTTGAGATGAAGAGCTTCGGGAGTTCCATATCACATTGGTTTTTACAACTTTTAGAGTGTAGTTTCCGAAGATCACAGCCCTAGTATATAGGTATACAGTCAGCATCAAAACTAGCGTATCAGTGTATGCGTCAAAACTATCTACCATTCTCTGACATCTTAACAAAAAGAGATAATTGTGTATGTTATACCAACATGTAAACTGCTTCAGATGCTTTTGAACACTACTTTAAATATATCTCTATTTGGGAAAGTATTAGAGGGTGGCAGATACTTTTGGCGCGTTATTTCAACGCCACTATTGATGCTAACTGTAAAGTCACGTCTGAAAACATCGACACAATCGAAGTGTCAAAAATATGTCTACACGTCTTTATGGCCCATATTAATATATTAGAGTAGTGTATACTTATTTTTGGCACTTTATCCGTATCGATATTTTCAGACGTGACTGTACAGTCAACTTGACAACCCGAGTTTTTGAGAGGTACCGAATGCACTGCTGCCCGCAATCGAAGCATTGTTCAATACGCTCTGAAAGTTTTACCGATTAAGCGTAAAAGTGGATAACAACAATATCTCCCTTATTCAAAATAGAAAATTCTTCTGTGATTTATATAGATTTCTGTTGTATCAAATGTGTATAGGTATACGTCCCACTGCTGGGCGCAGGCCTATGATGCACGAGACTTGGGGTATAGACCCCACGCTGGCCCAAAGCCGGTTGGAGGCTTCACGTACACCTTTGAATTTCTTTAAACAGATATGGACAAATAAATTTTTACTGAAATATAAATTTGACAGCAATATTCTGTTTGATTTTCCATCGTGTCCTTCTGAATTGACCTCAGCTTATAGTCAGGAAGCCCTTTAAAGTAGCAAAACCCCCTGCATTTTATAAAACTGCATGTAACAATAACAAGTTCGCTGTTGGCCCTTTTTTCAAACACACATAGTTTGCTACGGTATTTGGTTACTCTGTAGTTAGCAATGCAATGCAATGTATCGAATATTGCATGCAAGTTCTTGAATCGTCTAAATGGGGCTTTATTGTAGGCGTGCTACTGGAACAATCCAAGATATAAGATACTAGCTCAGCGGTTCCTAACCTGGGGGTAATTACCCCTGTGAGTGTAAAACTGGTATTTCACGGGGATAATATAAGCTTCATTAAAGATAACAAAGATTAGACCTATAAGAAAGACTATTGATGATGATTACTGGCAGGAGGGGTAAAATCAGGATCTCTAGTTAGTCTTAGGGGTGACAGGACACAAAAGGTTAGGAACCACTACTAGCTTCTGCCAACGACTTTGTATGTATGGGATGATGATGAAGATTTATAAAAACTATTCTATGGCCTTCTACGGGTTTCACATACGTATATTTCCATACCACATTTCATCTAATTCGCTTCCAGCAAGCTCGGCTCTCCACACATACCAGCTCTAATTTTAAAACGACTACCGAGAGTGCTCTGAAACTTTGTACTTACAATAGGTAAAGGTTTTTGCTTTATTTTGGTTATTTTATATAAATTAAATAAATAAATTAAATTAAATTAAATATCATTTAATTTCAGGCAACTATGGCCCATATATACATACCTTACAGACTAACATACAAACAATAATAAAAATCTTAAAATATAAATATCATTTTGACGACACAGTTTTCGGTTGCGCCACCTGTTATGGTGCGGTGCGGGATTCGGCAGATTCCCACGAAACCGCCGAAATATCACACCTTTCGGCTAGAAGTCCGCGCTCGCGATGGTTTCCAGCAGCGGCCGCGGGACGCGCACCACAAACGAGCTGAAGTGCACGTAATGCCGCGATAAACTGGAGCTATATAAACTAATTACAGGACTAGATATATCTCATTTCATTGTATGTGCAAAGTTTCATTACAATGCAACACGTAGTAAAATGAAAACGAAACTCTGTTTGTATTGCCAGGGACTCTTAATCGTGAAGAGGTAACAGATAGAGTCACTTTCGTATTTATACATTTAAGTACTAGCTGTTGCCCACGACTTTCAACCCCTTTTGAACCCTATTAGGGGATGAATTTTCATAAACGCTGAAATTACTTTTCTCGTATTTTATGAAAATGTCTTATAACGAAGTTTCAAGTTTTTAACTCAAGATAATGTTTGATCTCCATATATTCTTACATTCCCCTTTTCACCCCCTTAGGGGATGAATTTTCAAAAATGCTGAAACTGTTTTCTTGTATTGTAATAAAATATCTTTTTACTAAGATACAAATTTCTAGTTTAAAAAGTACACAAACTTTCATTCCATTACTAACGCCCTTTGGGGTTGAATTTCTCAACTTTGCTTCTTATCTCTTGTACACATTAAAAATCCCACCAAAAACATTTTCATATAAAATGTTGCCAAGACGAAACCACAAGGCTTACACAGTCATAAAGTAATGAGACCTCTGGGCCAAGCTTCTAACTCTACAAGCCTCCTCTCCTAACTTCACAAACTCTACACCTTAGACAAAATATGTGGCTTGGCCGTTTCGCTACCGTTACATGGGCGTAAGGTGAAAAATTTAATAACTGCACTATTAACAATATATCCCCATATTTTTTTTTATCTGGTATAATCGAAACCCAAGTTATGAAGGTTAAAAAAAACGACGAAGCGTTTAGACAAAAGGTAGGTAGTGCCCTTGCGCTTTGCTTTGATCGTCTTGGCGGGGGCACTACTGTGCCCCCAGATGTAAACTGATGTGCACTACTTTCTAGCATTTGTAGTTTAGGCGCGGCGTTGATGAGGCAGTCAGTAAATACACACGCCTTTATATATATAGTATAGATAGATTAGTAGGAATAATACTGCCTGACTCGTAGGGTTCGAACTTACAGCAATTATGAGCTCCTTTATATACTCTCCTATTTATTTTACTCGGAATCCTACTAGAATTTACTAAGCTTAGTTTTACCTATAGTATTATTACTGGTCCTATTTCAATAAGGAAGTAGCTGAACTGAATGAAGGCAATAAAAAGATTGTTGTAGCGTGTCTGTTTGAGTTATGCACTTTAAATTATTTTTCCTTGTCTGTGATGAGCAACATTGTTGTCCATATGAATTCGGATTTTATTTATACACTAGCCTCTGCCCGCGACTTCGTTGCGTAGAATGATGATCAATTTTTTGTATTTTGATAGAGATTTCTCATACATCGACTTCACCTAAAAAGATAAGATAAATAAGAGTCAAGGCACGCGTCTTCATGAATGACACGATCTATGTCGATGTATACAGGGCGTCCCACGACTTTGCCACATGGAGGGGAAGTACTTTAAATAGGGTAGTGGCACCAAAAGATAAGAAACCTGCAATCGAAACCCTCAATCGTAAGAATTTATGTCTTTTAAATAACGTAGCATCTTAAATGAAAAAAGATCATGAATTATGCATTTAATAAAATAATATCAGTACAATTAAGTGCTACTTTTTAAAACTTTTAAAGTAGCGTGTATCACTGACAAACTCCAGGAAAATCGCCTACGATGGTACGGTCATGTCATGAGGCGAAATAAAGAGCATATGACAAGGGTCGTCATGGAAATCGAAGAACCAAGAAGAGGTCCAGGTCGCCGTCCGACGACCTGGATGGGAACCATTTCCAAGGACATGAAGACGACGGATTTAAAACCCGAAATTGCACAAAAACGCCCAGAATGGCGTCTTAGGACTAGGAGGGCCGACCCCAAGAGACATGGGAAATAGGCTCGGGAGAAGAAGAAGAAGAAGAAGACAATTAAGTGCTACTTACAGTAAATTTAGGTGATTAAATGCTCGAAATGTTTGCCTTCCTGTTCTCTACACAATGCAACTCTTTTAATAATTTACTTACATATGTGTACCAAATTTCAACTTAATTGGTCCATTAGTTTCGGAGCAAATAAACTGTGACAGACGGACAGACAGACAGATGCATGAGTCTTTTCCTTTTGGGGTACGGAACCGTACATATTATGACTATCTACTTTTTTGATAGAGAATCTAACACTTGTTAGCACTAAAGCAGACTTTGAACATGGATTTGAAAAAACACTAAACTGAACTGAGTAAATGTGAAATTGGTGACTATTAACTATTTATTGTTTTCATTTTACATCTCTTAAGTATTTCACATTTTCAACTATGTATTCTAATAATATCAAGAAATATAATAAAAGCAATAAAAGAGTTATTATATTGCTTTTATTATAGTGGATAGTTATCCACTGCGAAAAAACTCTTGTTTTAAAGCTCATTTAGATTATTTTGAAACAACTTTGAAATTATGTATAGAAAAATATATCCAAAGCGTTTATTAGCACACAAAATAAATAAAAAGTTATACTTAGACAAAAAAGGCAGAAAAACGAAGATATTTTTTTTTTCGCCAATATCTCAAAAAGTATTACTATTTAAGAAATTTGAATACAATATTATTAAAGAGGAGGAAATTTATACTTTTTATTGAACGCTGAACATAGCCCCCAGCGCCTCATTTTAGGGATAAGTGCGTGGCGTGAAAATGCTAGTACGTAACATTAAATATTAGTTTAAAGGTATTCAATATATATATGTTCATATGGCGTGTTTTGAACATATACTAAATTATAATTAATTATAAACTAAGCCTATGCATCCAATATGAATATCCTCCCAGTGTTCCCAGAAGGCGCAAGCAGGCGACTCTACAGTAAGCACAAGAGTCTGTTGGAACTGTCACGCACGCGACGCATCAGGGAGGCGGTTTTTTTTATTGTACTGGACTACTAGTGTTAAAAACTTATCTTAAAGTTACATATTTTTTCAACAAGTTAGGCAATTATTAATTAACACATTTTTCTCGAACTTTCGTCTTTATCCTCGTAGAGCTCTTCTTATAGACATAGTTAACAAGATCACGTGATACATTTTTTAATAAATATCGTCTACCAAGCTGAAATGACCTTAGAGCATGTTAGACTGTTTGTGAAGAGATTTGATTGGATAACTATATTATGTTATGCGTGTGTGTGAATTTATTCATTGCATTCGCTTCTCTCGTCTCTCGAAAGCCTATATCGTTGCCTAGATTGAATCGTTTAGCATACTACCTACATAGGTACTAGTAAAAAAACCCGGTTTGTTAGTTGCAGGTATTTTTTAGGGGACTATTTTAAAAGGTGTAGTGATTACGTATGCATCTGTTTTCGTGTTGATTATAACACCTCTGTAGTTGCAGGCGTCCATAGACAACGGTGACGGCTTACCATCATGTATGCTTGTTTGCCACCGACGTGGTATAAAACAACTTATAGCTTACCTAGGCGCGACTAGCGTTGAAAAAACCCGGGAAAATACGGGAAAATTTCCAAACGACTCGTTTTTTCATGTTTCTTTCGAAAAAGACAATGCAAATTTCAGTTAATTTCAAATTTCCTACAATACTTCCGTAAAAACTAATAACGCCGAAAAACATTTTTTTTAAACTCGATAATATGTACTTAAATGGGAATTAAAACAGGTAGGTTAAGATTGTATGTCTAATGTGTTAGTTTCTGACATTTTATGGACTTTGACACTGTCGTCACTCATCAATGGCATTCTGTATGACAAATTTAATTTTTATGAATAAGACTGCAAAAAAAAATGTAAAACTGTCGAAAAATTAATTTGTTTTTTTTTTTCGGAATTTTCATACCTAGGCGCGACTAAAGAGCAACAACTGTACAATTTCAGCGCTTCAACGTTGGCCTATAATCTCTATAGTTATAAAATATCACCATGCATAAATAAATATTTGATAATCTACAAAATAAAATATTAAACAATAAAAATTAAACTATAGCCGTTCAGAAAACTTTGTTAGTAGAAAAAGGCGCTAAATTCAAATTTTCTATGAGAGCCTTTCCCTTCGCGGCTTCTTCTTCTGCTTATTAAAAAATTGTACATGAATACGAGTATGCGATATATTCTAAACCTTTCAGAAACTATTTCAAAATTCAAAACATAGCATCTGGTTTTGGACCTCAGAAAGCTATAAGCAAATCAGTTCCACTTTTTTTGGGTATCTTGGATAACTAACATCAAATAGGAAAAACGTTTTTGAATCGAAAGTAGACATTGTAGGTACTATTTTTACCTTATGTTTGGCTTCGTAAATAACTTAGGTAAATACAGTTTAATAAGTTTTAAGATGTATGTATTACGTAATTAGTTATGAAATGTATAATAAAAATGTTTTTTTCATGATGCCTAATCACGTTGGCTGTGTCTCACTAGTTACTTAGCTTTTTTTCTGTATTCTACTTATTGCAGCATTACCTTGTATGCAATAATTTACGGAGTGAATATAGAGGTCATACTGAGCAACTTTTACTACGGGACCAACACCAAAATCGCGAAAAAAAAATAGTCTCCCATAGAAAATGTAAAGGTCAGACAGCCAAAATGTATGAAACAGATATTTTTTTTTGTTGTCCTTAATTGAGTGAATACACAAGTAATCTTATTTTACAACTATTTAGTTTTTTTTATACTGCACAATGTCAAACCTAAATAAATAATAAATAACTCCATTTTTGAAAACAGAGAAATTTATACTAACGTTAAAAGTAAATACAATTCTAAAATAGATTTAGCAGGTTTCCACTCTTTAACAGTAGGTAATCATGCACAGTTTAGTAAGTAAAAGTCTTTAACTTCCTGAACTGAACTGGAAGGAACGCCTTCTAATTATTAATCCTATCCATCTTACCTTAGTGTTATTTATTATAGCAGTATATTTTCATACTCTGAATATAAAACCGATACCTACTCGTATTGGCATTCCCTTTTTAGGGTTCCGTAGCCAAATGGCAAAAAACGGAACCCTTATAGATTCGTCATGTCCGTCTGTCTGTCCGATTATTTTATGTATTTTGCTTTCACATTACAGAGCAGAAATATATTTTAATTTTGAAATTGTTAAAATACATCCTACGACATTATTATGAAAGGAACCATTCACTGGCTCCGCGTTTAATTGAGCATGTCGGCCGGCACTGAACCTTTGGAGATAGGTACGAACTTTTAAATTGTTTAGTGATTAAACTGATGAAAATGAAAAATGTGGGAAGAGAGCGGCGCAAGTCTCTGCTCTCAGAAACATTTAATAGGTATCCTTTGGCTTTTGACTTTCATAATTCCTATTATGATTATATTTTAACGACTGCTTTTAGTACGTTACCTACTAAAACCTATTAGCTTTCGTTTTGATGTTCTTGTCTGTATACGGACTGCACATCAACTGCGCTGTATATAAGTCGTACGAGTATATTGTGAGATGCAGCTCATCTGGTCTTGTCCACGCATAACACCCGTAACCAGTTTGAATTTGGAATTTACTATGCGGTACTGTAACAATGGATTGTTTTTTCCTATAATTGTTACCGTTGATAAACGTGGTGGGGCAGTGTTAAAGTCATCTTAGGACCACTGGAGGTTACCGTAACTGACTTTACAGCTTAAACATAATGTAAATGAATAACTTCCACTATCGGGTAATAGACAACAGGCTCGCCCGAATCATTTGCGCAACGGACCAAAAGTTTAGGAAACTCTTATGGCACCTCCATAACACTACATAGTCGTCAAAAAATCTATTTACTATCGATTACGCAATGTATGTTCAATTAGAGCCGTGCAAATAGTCTGGTAGGTATCGAGTGTTTAGCCGCGACAAATAGCGCGGTTCATGCTTCCGCTAGCGTCGATTTTTATTTAAATCTGTCTGTTCTATAAGTTCCATTATTTTCCACGGTTTACGTGACTTTTAACTTATTTATATCATAATAAACAAAATATTAATTTTAATAAGTATGGTATATATAATGGAAAGCTTTTCAGTTGAGTACCGTATTTAGGCCCAAGTAAGGCACACTAGATTGAAAAAAATGATGAAGTATATCAATATTGTATTACACAAAATGTAATCAACTAACGATTAAAATTAACCGACTTAATCGGGAGCAACGATTAAAAGTGACTATTAATTAATTTTTGTCTTAGAGTTACGATTTATTTAGTCGCGATTAAATTAATCGTCGACTAATTACCCACGACTATTTATTTCAATAATTAATTATTGACAAAACGCTCGCTACACTCAAGATTTCACTTCTCGAACCACTCGCTACACTCGTGATTCAATTTTGGAATCTTTTGCTTGCTCGGATATCAATATTAGCACGAGCGATTAAACAACAACTTTGCCCCCTTGTAAAACAAATAACCATTAAACGGCTTTGGGTGTTGCATGCTCCAAAGTACCAAAGTTGTAAATAACTTTAAGGATTAGGATAAACTAACATTGATATGTAGGCCTTACTGTAACTAACAAATATGAACTGTATTTTGTCTGAAATAATTTTCCTTCATACACACCTTAGGGGACTAAAGTCAAGTACTTAAGTCGCCGTGCGAGTGGAAAATAGGCAATCCAAGTGCAATAGGGCAGAAATTACTTATATCTTACATAGGAGTCCGGGACTCTTAACCAGAAAAAGTGCCAAAATTTAAATATTTTTATTTTGTCAGAATTCTTATATTCTCCTTACGATACCTATTTGGGCATGAGGCCTGCATACATAAAAATTGGTTTTGGTGTACTACTGTTTTATACAATGGTTTTAGTCGTCCACCGGCGCCAGTCACCCATACTCCCCCTATCTAATACAAAATTAATTTACTTAAACTCATCTAGTTCACGAAACCGATAAAAGAAGTGCAGTTTATATAAGATTCCTTAAGTGAGATTAACTATACTAGCAGTAAAACACACGACGAGTTCTAGTTTCCAATTAGTGAAGTCGGATGCGTCATGTTTCATGCCTTGCTTCTACGACTTTATATTTATTCAAGGATTCAAGAAGAACGCGCGAGCAATGTTACAGCTATAATTGAATAATATACCTACGAGCCAATAAATAGGTGTTTACTCTAAGACTGGATCTGACACAGGTAGTCATCAGTAAAAATGTCTCTACCTTTGAGTAATGGTATTGACAGTGTAGTGAAGTAATGATGATATAATAATTAGATGAAATAATAATTGGAATAAGACAAAGAAATGGCCATTATAGTCAGTTGGTTCACCACAAACCCACACTTGTATTTCAATACCTTTCATTCAGTAGCAGTCACATAAGCTACTATTAATTCCAATAACTACACTGTCAATCAATAGTAATGTCATTACTTAGAAGCATTATGATACTCTTTACTAGTATGATAATAAAACCTGGCTTTCCATCAGAGAAGGGACATTGTATTATGAAGGTTGGAAACCTTCACAGTCTCGTGGTAGATAACTGGCAACGATTATTTGAATTCAGAACTATCGCCCTGCTGAAGGAATAAAGATCTGCAGGCGATTTCATTCTGAAAGAGGCAAGCATACGAGTTAGCCGATATTGCTGTTAATAGTTTTGAAGAAAAAAATATCATTATATATTATCAGAAATCTACCTCGAGTGTTTACATTCCCCACCTCAGATAGACCGTATCTCTTTTACATTATGCATATGGAGTATGAGATCCATTTAGCTATGAAACGCCACAAATTAACGACATAATCTAATCAGAAGGGCTCAAGATGAAGTGATGAGTGTGAAGGAATAAGGATGTCAATGTTAACATCTCATTCCTTCGCAATGAGGTCTTGGCTTTTATTATGTTCATAAAAATAAACTCTACCTAAACAACGAATTTACAAAATTTTAATGTAAGCTATCGAGCGATATGTAAATTTAATGTTAAGATGCTTAGCGATGTGAAGATGTCATCTTAACATGCGAAATATATCTTAACAGCATTAAGGTACGAAATATATTGTAAGGTCCATTTACATAAGGCTAAGATATTTCACATTACACTACCATAAGATATCGAGCAGATATATTATTGTAACATTCGTAACTTAACAGTGTGTGACCAGTGTGACGCCCTTAAAACACTTCAAGGAAAATAAAGTACCTACCCAGTTTTAGTTTGAATCGGATATTACCCATTTATGTTTAGTAAAGAATATAAATAAATTTATTGACATCAATATTACCTAATATTTATTATCACGCGGCAAAGTTATATAAAATTTAATATAGTTTGAATATTGGATTGAAAAAAACAAGAGATATTTGCTCACACATGCATAAATATGACATTATCTATAAAAAGGGACCTTATTGTCGGTGGTGCTTACGCCATTATCAACGATGCTCCCATATTATAAACAACGCCGCGCTACGCAGTGCGGCGTAAGCGCCATCGACAATAAGGTCCCTTTTCATAGATAATGTCACAATAGTCGAAATGAATACGATGTTCTGGGGCCCATTTTTCGAACGGTAATAAATAGACTAATATTGATGAATGGACTGCAGAATGGATGTTTTTTCCTCAATACAATATCAGGGGGCCTAGCATAGAGTATATTGAAATCGCTTACGCTACGACAACGAAACGCTTTGTCTCTCTATCACTCATACATATTAGTGCGACACTGACTGTTGCGTTTCGTTCGCTACGGAGCGTAAACGATTGACATGTTGACTACGCACTCAAACATACCAGTAACACAGGTATATTTGTATTTAACTACACACAACGCTCCATATACTTACTTAGCTATTGTTTAGTTAGAATAGAAAATCTGTTCTAGGATCAGTCTACCGGTTTCGAATACATCAAAGCGTCACGCGTCATCGACAGGTTCGATCAACTGAAATCCAACGCTATAAGTAGGTATGAGTATGTTTAATCCATAATTAAGTCGGCGTCACGTTCCACGAGAATGCTGTTTAGATTAGAGTCCTATTGTAACAATACAGTGAATAGTAAGGATAATAGTTATTTTTCTATTTGTTGTAATTATTTTTCGTCTGATTTTAATAAAAGTGGCACGTTTTCGCATGTTTAAAACGCTCCTCATTCAGGGCGGAATCAAAACTAAACCCCAATTTGACTTAATATATAAAAATAAGTACATCGGGATAACTTAGAAAACGGGGTAGGTAATTTTCAAAATAAAGTCCTGCGAAGCTAACTTTGAATCGACTTAAACAGAACAAAGTGAAAGTGTGTCATTATAAAGGTCACACCTTTATCTTACCTATAGTCATTTGACATTGATGATGAAATTTATTTATTTATTTTATTAGTTTCATTCGTTTTATTAAATGCGTTTTATTCGTTTTATTACGATTATTCATTTTATTTATGATATTTATTTTATTTGATATACTAGCAACCATTGGAGGATGAGTGTATATCACAGTACTTGTGTTTATTTTGCACTTTTTAAAGTTCTAAAATGTCTATCTAGTCTATTTACACACATACATACACACACACGTAGCCACACTTTGTCATTGCAAATGCCATGCAGATGCGATGAGTGAAGATGATATGTAAAGGAATTTCATACAGCCTTATACACCAACGCCTGTAAGGCAACATTTTTTTGTTTTAAACGTCAAATTATGGTACGTCTTGGCCTTTGACCATAAAAACCTATCAGCAAAATTCTGCCAATGTGCATGTTTTTCTTTTCTTGTCTTTGAGTTTTTTTTTTGTGTTTGTAAAATATTATTTCAGGTTTTCCTAAAGGGGAACGACAATTAGATTATTTTTGCGCTACGACGCACGGTTTAGGAGATACAGCCCTATAAAGTTTTTTTTATCAGTCATGCAGTAATCTTTATACGGCCCTAAACCGTGCGTCGTATCTCAAAAATAATCAAATTTTCGTTCCTCTTTTAACAACCTCAAAGTAAAAATAAAAAAAGTGTAATGGCGTGCGTGGTAGCGCCAAATTAATCACATTTTTGTTCCCCTTCAATACCCGACGCACTGAATAACCTATCACATTAGGACATGAAATAATCATAATCATCGTCATCCTATTTTTTTATTATTATTATTTCATTGCAAGTTTGAGAAAAGCACTATAAATCTCGGCGAGAAACGGGGTTGCCGGCCGCGTATCCCTATATCTATCTATATCTACTTGGCCTGTAACCCTTCGTTTGCCGTCCTTTATAGTAATGTAATATTCCTGCACACCTAATACATTGGCATTACATTTCTACACACTAAGCACGTGACGCAATAAGTACACGTCCGCTAAACCCGTGTTTCACAGACTTTACTGCGGGCGGACTCTACATGACGTGTATGTTTGCAGTTCTCTTACATAAACATAAAAGTTAGTTAATGGTGTTCCTGTTCGAGTAACATGAACGATGTCATGTTATCTAACGGACGTATGGGAAGGTTAATGTGAAGTAGGTTTCGCATTAGCCTTAGGTACTTTTTAGGGTTGCGAAGCATAAAGGTAAAAGGGTATTATGGTGCGACTCTGTTCATCGGTCTGTCAGTCACATCTTTAAATATTTCAAGAACGCCATCGATTTGGAATATTTTATGGACAAAGCTAGCCCAGATCCATTGAAAGTGTTTTTGTTTATTTCATTTGAAATACTGTGTTTATGTAGTTGTCTTACAATTCATTTTTTAATAAAATGTAAGGTAATAAATAATTCCAATTACTTTTTTCTTTATAAAAGTAAAAAAAGAATTATGATGAGCCTTTTTTTTTATAATCTCAATATGTCTTTTTAAATTCCACTTTTTTATGGATGGATGGCTCATTTTCTATCCATTTAGCTAAATTTTGTTATGATATTCAACATGTGTCGAGTACCCAATTAAGTCTTTATTATACCCTAATCCATAATTAAATTCCATCAAATCTACCAAGAATCCGCACATACTCTAGAAGTACTGAATAAAACATTTTATGTTATGTTCATCTTATCTTATGACATCATTTATAACGGCCCAACCACTACCTATTTGAAGCCTAGCTTATTTTCCAAGTCTAACGGAACTCTACAGAAAGTTCCTATTACTTAGTTTGCTTGACCCCATTTTTAACGAGATTCTATTAAGCATATGTTACCCTGCCCTATACATACATAGCCTGCTAATATCATAACCTCTTATCTTATCGTTGCGTAGTTGGGTAAAAATTTTAAAAACCCATATCAAAGGGCATTTTCAGTATAGCGTTTTATGCGCGCCTATAAGTTCGTTTTGGAAGCGCGTGTAGGCACGTATACATATACCAAATGTACCTATAAAAAGCGCGTGTGTAATCTCGTAACGCTGAAACGGCGCAGAAAAATACGCTAATATGTAAAACCACTCGTAATCAAATGAAACGCCTTTATTCTCTTTTCTTAGAACGCGTGTTATGAGTCCGATCGATGTTAGCTAGGCGATGAACTATGTATAATTAAGTTGTAGGTAAGTACGTCATTTGTATCGTACAGTCAACATCAGAAACGAATGTAAAAAAAAATACAATTTGTTTATTTGTATATAATATCAAGTCGTTTTTGAAATACTCATCCTCTTTCTACTTCAATACCGGCTGGTATTGAAGTAGAAACCTAAAAACCTAAAACCAAATTTGAAAAGAAATAAAAATACCTATCCTGCCTACCATACATATAACTCAAAATAACCCATACATCACGGGAGATCATATTCAAATGAGGCACGAAAAATAACCATTGCTCCTCTGCCATCTTCTCTACCCTAACAGTTTTAGTTAGTCTGGTTCTACACTGTAGCCTGTCAAGTCATTTTTTAATTTTTGAAATAAGTATAGGTAAGTATCTTGGTCATCGTGGCAATAGTAACATTCTCTATCTGTGGCAGGTATGATTTTGCAGAATAACCAAGCCTGATCTGATTGTCAATATTCCTATAAATATCTAAAATTATATAGATTTTGATAACTAAACTAAGTTGCGGTTTACAGAATACATCTACGTTCATGATATCTACGTTCTAAATTTCAATGAAATATATTCTATAGTTTCCGAATAAAATGGCTATGACATACGGATAGACGGACGGAAATGACGAAATTATAAAGGTTCCGTTTTTGCCATGATGGCTACAGAACCCTAATAAAAACAGACAAGAATAAATTAACAGTTATTTCGTGAGATACATAAATTTCTCTTCCGTATTTTCTTTAATGGGCTCGGGTCTTCGACTGCATTCGTTGGTCAACTTTTTAATAATTTTCTAATGTATTGTGGCTACTTCATAATACCTAAAATAAAACTCAAAATTTTCGCAGAACATCGCATTCGCTACTAAAATCCAATTATGTTATTATACGCACAGTTAATTATCTTAATTTACAGCTGTTTCTTGAATTGTAACCCGCATAAAATAAATAACCGCACTTAATTTCCAACATACTTACTTATTTCTTCTGCTGTGTTCTGTTAGAACCGTTAATAATAAAGCACACTGAGTGTAGTACGCGAGTGCATGCTACACTACCGCCTAAATAAGTAATTAGTTGGCTATACCGACGAATGAGGCGATCATTTGGGTCGAATTAACGGAGCCATAAATACGGCCCTTGCACCGAATAGCTGCAATTGTTACGTCTTAACATGCTGGACAAGACAACAAGAATTTTAATCCCTATAATTTTGCTCCCTCTTTTAATCACTTCTTATGCCATGAAATGCGATGACATATTGGAGTTGCCCGTCGACAAGAAATTGTCGCTGCAGGAGCTACAGATGATTCCGCCAAAAGATATGATACAATGTATGGCCCAACTGGGCCGAGAGCAGATGAAGAATGAGGAAGCGACATATATTTGGACGTCAATCATTAATTACTTCGGAGGCGTAGCTGACGTGCCCGACAATATTCTTATGCTGCTCCACTGGGTCACTCCTGGCATCCCCCCGGAACATTTCTCTAACATGACTTTAAGTAGCATCGACGTGATAGAAAACTTTGGTCTGAATTACAACTTAAATGAAGCTCAAATTGCTGCTCTTGCCGACCGGGTGCGTGAAGATTTTGCCGGAAAGGAGCCAGAAGATTACACATACTATGATTTGACAGCTTTGCGTCAAATATTGTGCGGTTTTAACAGAAGTGAAATCGAGAGGATCCACCCGGCGGCGTACAGAGAAGCCGCTCTGATAATAAGTAAGCTGGAGCGCTGTGATCCGGCCGTGTTGGGAGGGTTTGCGACACTTGCGGTCCAGGAGGACGCGTTTGGGCCACCTGCTTCATGGTCAGAGTCCACGTGGGAAGTCGTGGGCAGTGTCGGAGAGTACGTCGGTGCAAAAGGACCTCAGCGATCCACCGTCGTCACCGCTGCTCCGTCTGGCAACAACACTACATAACAATATTCTTTTTTACAAAAGAAGTAGAAAGTCAGTTTGTAGAAGCAATAGATAGTATGTAGCTATTCGATAAAGATTAATAAGTTATTAGCTTGTCAACAAGGAATTAGCCTGTTTAGTTTATGGCTATTGTAGAACAAAACCCTATTTCCAACCTTTGCCAAATGTGCGGAATGAACCGGAATAGGTATTAAGTAAACAACTTGTGAATTCTCTATTACAATGCAGCCAAAATAATATTCAATCAAATGCAGCCGAGGTTTGACGGGTGCAATTTGGTTTGCCATTCAAAAAGTGCGAGGACAAACTTACTATAAAATTATGACGTAAAACATTGTAGGCACAGTGTAGTTTTTAAATACAATACAGTTAGTTGCTTTTACAATAAAAAGAATTGAATTGCAATCAATGTCAGATGTCAGATAGGTATTTACAGTTGTAATAAGAATAAATTAGAGAGGTTTACAAATAGATAATAAAAAGGAACTAAAACTCTTAATTCATATTATTTACTTCAAGAATGAGTCACGTTTGTTAAATATGATTTAGAAATTAGTTGTTATATAAATCGATAAAACTTGAATCGATATTTAATTAATCACTAGCACTGGTTAGTTTTTGCCCCTGAAAAACCGGGATATGTTAATGTGTGACTGTTTTATCCACCTACGTCCTATGATATGTGTATATTCACCAGAACTTAAGTTTTCGGTTTAAATACAATAATTTAAGTTATTTGCCTGTCGCGTTATTACCAATGTATTTTCATAATTAAATATATTATACCTACAGGTATGTGTAAAATTACTATAACCTCTCCCTCTCCCGTCGAATGATTGTCCCTATGAGGCCCAATGACAGTTCCTTCAAGTCTCTCCTGGTTGGGCTTAATTAAAAAAATAACTGCAGAAATATATTTTACGAGTACGGTCGTTTTATTACTTAAATGTTACATTTTTTAATAAAATAACGTGCAAAATAGCCAGAAAATATTTAATACATTTTACGTGGCAGCTACGTTACTCCATATAAAAATTAACTGTCATAGAGACGATCATTGGACGCGTGAGTTATTGGAGTTTTCAATTTTGGCGATAGGTATTAAATACGAATTAAAAAAGAAAACAATGTGGTTTAACGGAGATCGAGCATGATCAATACTTAGTACCTAATCATTAAGTAGGTTAGGCTCAAGGTTTGTTGTCTATACCTATTTCATGTCCCACTCGGACCTGCACCGGTTGTCGGTAGGTATTAATATTTATGAAAGCCTAATACAGATCCTACGTAGGTAGGTAGATAGGTGATGCATAGAGCGATGAGGACACGTGTCTTTTTTTATTGACGTTGTGGGAATGTAGTTACGCGTTGTTCCCCCCCGGGTGTGAGGTGAGCCCATTCTCTGTAGGTATGTGGAACTCTCACCTACCGGCTCTTTTCACTGTGAAAGAGAGGGCGCAGCGCAGCCTACCCACGAAGCCTACACCGGCATTTCCCGAAATGTGCCATTTCGGGCCGTCATCGTCATGGCATCGCGAAGATTAAATTCTAACCACGACGACCCCGGCAGCCCCAATGTCCACCGAGGCATCCGCGCCAGAGGAGGGGAAGGTCAGAAACGCCTTGATCTTCCCCGAACCCTATGTACTGACACTGAAAAACAGTGTACCTCCATGGTTGTAACCGAGTGAGGTAAATGAAAACTAGGTACTTATAGTAAAACTAAAACAATATAATAGTAAAAATATGTACAATAAAACTAACTAATATCCGTCAGTATGTGAGCCGTATATAAGTGAAAGATAGTCACTATACGATATCGTATAGCCTTAACGTCCATAGGTCCGTAGATTCTTGAGGTAACTCTGAAGAACGTATGTGGCTTCGGATGTATTTATATGTCCGACGAAGTGCGTTCACCAAGGCACCTTCAGATAAAATTGTTCATTTTAGCCTCGTCATATGTATTGTACATGTACAATAATAAACATGATTATATGACAACGCACTCCCAGAGCTACCCATATGAAAAAAATACATATTAAAGCTCGTTGGCGCCTAAGTTATTAGCAGCTGCTAACTGTTCATGTAGATTTAAAACATCATATATTTTTATATTTGATCAACGCTAACGAAGTCGTGAGCGACATCTAGTTATAAATAGCTCCCTACGTATTTAACTTGCCGTTTCTTCCAATAACACTGTTTCGATCACAGAGAGAGGTATAATTGTACCCGCATTACGATACAAGTGCAAAAATAGGAAATTCGCAACGAGTGACGATAAAATTAAATTTTCGAGTGCGGTAAAGTAGCACCATATGTACTGTAAAGAATTTTATTCCTTTTACTCCAAACACAATGTATCGCCTCTGACCCTGACACACCATGGAACTCATCCGAGTTGACCTTTATTTGCCACGAAACCTTGCAAAACATATATGACAAATGTCGATCATGAACTAAATAGAAGTTTAAGTTTTGATTCTACAAACATAATGCGTTTCGTTTACCCTATTAATTGTGCGACGTATTAACATATTGCAATTTAGAAGTCCTCTATGTTAAGGAAATTGTGCATTATTTCCTTTAGCATTCCGTACAATGTTATTAATTTTTATTTTCCTAGAACACATTGTCTTTAAACCGGCTATTAAAGCAATTGTCAACAAATTAGAAGCTCTTCGCTTGATGAGCTATTATTAATTTATTTTAGTGCAGTAATTAGGTACATGTTAGTCGTTTAATTATTAAAAAAATGATAAAATACGTTGTTGACTCCCGTTAATTGATTGTAATTTTGCTAACGGAAATTAGTAGGTATACCAAAAATACAAATTTAAACAATTAAGAGTTTTTTTTTTTTAATATCATTAATAAGATAACGGAAAAAACTAGAGTCATTTGATTTGTATATCTTATTTAAGGTTTTTTTCTTATTAATCCTTAATAAACAAAAATATAGAGTTTGAAGATTTCAAAGGACTTTTGCTTAGCCGTATAATATAGATACAGTCACATGCAATAATATACTAAGTCAACGAATCGCGTAAGATATCTGGCACAATCTTATTTGTAGTTAATGTAGAGCCTTAAGAGGATGTCATATGTGTTTGGTCTTAAGTCCATTAAGTCCCTACTCTTATTTATGCTGAACCTGAAGCATTTCTTTGCTCCCAGAACAAGCTAATAGTGCTCCATCTTCTTGTTGTTTGATAGATTGAGGATCGAACAAATGACTACGGTTACTAGACATAATTTTTAGAATTTAGATTGTCGTTAGAGCCTGCTTTCCTCAACTTTGCAAGATCCAGGGCGTACTCTTTCGATTCCGTGTTCCCTAATGAAGTAATGAGTGACTAAGTATAAATACAATTTATAATTTTATCATAGGGCTCCAACCATGACGACAGCAAGCGTGTTGCTGACAGTGAGCACCTGGAGCTGCAGCGGCGATAAATGTGAGCGCGAGGTGGTGGGGCGCGCGGCAAGGTCCGTGGCGGCCGTGGCGGCGCGCGAGCTACGCGAGACGGCCGCCACCAGGGAGCAGGCGCTGCGGCTCATGAGGGAGTGGCTACGGCAGAACAAGGACGTCGCCAACGTACGACAAGGTACCGCTTTGTACCAACTGGCACCTAGTTTTTAATATTTAGTGACTACAACGGGTCCAACGCGAGATAATTTCGTCATTTTCCATTCATATCCAAAGTTTCAGCTGGGTTGCATCCGTTGTGGTCACGGATGACTGACGCCCTAGCAATGGATGGGTAAACAACACTGAACTATCCGAAAATAGTAATATTACTATGCATTACTAACCCGTTACACTTAGCACTGATTGACTAGCACGTTATCAAAACAAACCTTTATAACATTTATAAAATCACTTTTATATACGTCACGACTGATTACTACTTCAGTTTTACTATGTCACTGAATGGTGATATATTTGCACCATACGAGTATCAGCTTTACACAACCTTCTTAGGTCTTTTATAGAACTACTAGGTGGTATTTGAGATAAGTTCTCTTTCTTTTTCCTCGCGTTGTCCCGGCATTTTGCCACGGCTCATGGGAGCCTGGGGTCCGCTTGACAACTAATCCCAAGATTTGGCGTAGACACTAGTTTTTACGGAAGCGACTGGTATCTGACCTTACAACCCAGAGGGTAAACTAGGCCTTGTTGGGATTAGTCCGGTTTCCTGACGATATTTTCCTTCACCGAAAAGCGATTGGTAAATATTAAATGATATTTCGTACATAAGTTCCGAAAAACTCATTGGTACGAGCCGGGGTTTGAACCCGCGACCTCTGGATTGTAAGTCGCACGCTCTTACCGCTAGGCCACCAGCGCTCTCTTGAGATAAGTTCTCTCGACTGTTATAGCAACCCGAAAATGTTTACTAGGACCCCTAACAGATCTATTAAGCTGTGGGTTCTCCAAAACATATGAAAAAAGACGTGTAAGTACTGCTTTATAAATAAAAACTAAACTGGAAATTTACAAAATCTCTAAGTCATGATCGGTTGGGCCGTTCTTTTTTAGTAAAGGGACCTAAGGCCTTCTATTCGGAATAAACATAAGCCGTTTCCAAGAACGCTAATTCTTGGCTGAGAATTTCACCACAAAATGACACTAATCTGAAGCGTTTATGAAGTCCCACACTAGTGCACGTCTTACTTAATTAGCAAATTAAAGTTTTCCAACACTAAATTTCACACCTGTCTTCTTTTCAAAGGAAAGCCTTTGTTTACCCTAGAACTTGCTTCCTGCAAACTTCGTCCGCAAAGTTTTAAAACCTTTTGATACCTGAAGCTCGAGTGCTGAAGGAAAATCTATTTAGATTCCAGCTGAGTTTGGTTTTGAGTGCCTATTACCTACGCGACTAATAGGGGTTTATAATAACGCACCCGTACATGATCGCTCCCATTTTATACAAGTTTTTATTTAACTTGCAATTTACCTATGTATGTTTGTACGGGTCAATTCTTGCAAGTTAAATTTGACCCACTTCCCGACTTCCAATGAAGCTGAAAATTTGCATACATATGTACGTCGGGAGACAATGCAATATTATGGTACCATCGAGTTGATCTGATGATGGAGACAGGAGGTGGCCATAGAAACTCTGTGATAAAACAACGCAACCTAATTGTGTTTGGGGATTTTAAAATTGTATCGGTGAGTCGGTTCAACTTAGTTCTAAAGAATAATTGCCCGCCGCACTGCGGGCTGAAATTCGGCTCTTATTGACATAGAAACCGGAGTTGTTATTTTTATGTTATTTTGATTGAAATAGGTTTTGCCCAGCATTGTTATGGTAACCTATGAGTTTTAGACGATCAGTACCCCTAGTGTAAATTTTGTCGATAGCGAAACGTGACGTACGCGTTTGCGTTAAGTCTCATTTTGTATGGGATTTTGAACAGCGCGCCAAGCGGGACGTTTTGGAAAGTCAAAAATCTCATACAAAATGACACTTAACGCAAACGCGTACGTCACGTTTCGCTGTCGAAAATATTTACACTAGGGGTACTGGAATGAAAATTGTCTAGTTACGTTTTTTTTTTTTCAAAATAAATGTATGGCGCAGGAACAATAAATCATTATTACTCAAGAACCGCTAAACAAACCGTAATATCCTCGCAGGTGGTTATACTACGAATTGGGTACTTGACACATGTTGAATATTATAACAAAATTTAGTTAAATAGATAGAAAATGAGCCATCCACTATAAAAAAGTGGAATTAAAAAAATTATATTGAGATTATATAAAAATACAAGGCTCCGAAATCTCAAAAAAAAATTTTTTTTGTCTTTCAAAAATAGAAAAGAAAATGGTACCATTCGATTCTTTACATTTTATTGAAAAATAAATTGTATTACAACTATACACATAAACGCAATATTTCAGGGTCAAAATGGCAATTTCCTTGATCTTCCATACATTTAGGACAGGCTTGTATGATGTGACGTCACATCACCTTATCATTTTGTTAGAGGCGTTTCAATCGTCAAGTGCGAGCGTCAGACTTTAACTCTCATTTCTGACCTTTGTGTTGCTTAAATGCCATGAGTCCTGTATAGACATTTGATCCTCAGGAAAATCAAGATCGTTTGACATTATTTACAAAAAACGGTCAAGTAGCCAATTATTTGTTATTTTTTGGCATACTACATATATTCGTCACAGGTGCGGTTTTTTTTAAATCATTAATTGTTTCTATGGAAAAAGCACAAAAACCTAAGTCAACATTTTAAGATTTTTTTGATTTGATTTTGATTGAAATGTGTTTTGCGTAGTGTGTTTATGTTAAGTTATAAGTTTTAGATGATTTTAGTTGAAAATAGTAGAGTTATGGTTTTTTTTTCAAAACAAATGTATGGAGCCGGAACAAAATATCATTATATCTCAAGAAATGTAACAAATACGGCAATATCCTCGCAGATTATAATACGAATTATTTGTGATTTTTTGGCATACTACATATATCCGTCACGATATTCTGTGACATTTATGCTCGAAATGTATGCCCTAATTCATAAGCAATCGAATGTTTTTATAAATGTGCGATAGGTAAATGGACAGATAGTCGTGTTTGGTGGCGCCATAAAACTTTAAAGGGGTGCATTTTTAAATGGTTGGGAAAAAACATAGGAATAAGGGGCTATTTTCTATAAAATTCATCGTACTATATGTGGTTAACGGCTCCACTACCACCACATACGTGTACAAACACATTGTATATAATATATACATATTTACAAATACATACTTAAATACATAGAATAAATCCGTGACTCAGGAACAAATACCCATGCTCATCACACAAATAAATGTCCTTGCTAGGATTTGAACCCGGGACCATCGGCTTCTTAGGCTGTCACTACTCACTAGGCCAGACAGGTCGTCAAAGTGTAGTATATGTATCCGTTGAGACGCACAGGCAACTAATACTGATCCCTGCACTAAGCAGAACTCGATATGCTCTTGGCCGGTTTTTTACTAAACTTCTTTGTTTCAGATGAATCTTTCTTACTGCGATTCCTGAGACAGAAAAAATACAGCATACCCATGGCACAACAGACACTTTTAAAATACCTGAACTTGCGCAAGTTATACCCGGAAGGCTTCTCGCAATTAGACTGTGAAGACGCAAACATAAAAGACATAATAAACAATGGGTAAGTTTTCGTAGAACAAAACATAATGAAAGATTATTTTACTACTTACCTGTTATTTTTGGCGAAGGAAGGATGTGGATAATTTCAGCACTGTAAATGTAGATATATTTTAATAAACCTCGAATGGGCAACTAGATTACCAATGAGATTAGCTCAGGACCGGGACAAGTGGCGTATTGGAAGAGAGGCCTATGCTCAGCAGTGGGCTATAAATGGCTGATATGATGATGATGATGATGAATGAGCAACAGATTTTCTTGGTAAAGTCCATTTTAGGCGAGAACTAGAATACTTCCGTGAGTAAAAAATGATCGAACATGTATCATGTGGCAGTATAAATGCTTTTTACGTAAAAAATATAAGTACATTAAAATGTCAGCTAGCTAACATTTTAATTTACTTATACTACACACACATTACAACATACATTTTAATTTACTTGTACTAAATTATATTTGTAAAGACCGGAGGGCTTGCTTATTTAAATGCCCTAGGTATTTTTTTATTCAAGATATGTATTGGGTTAATAAACCGCCCCACTACCCGGAACTATAACTGACGTACCTGACTGACGAGGCTTGCCACAATTATTTGACGCATCTTACGAGTTATAATCCGAAAGGAAATGAGTGACGAAATTTGTACCTGATGGTTCGTGGGCGATAAGTAAAAGAAAGTTTTGAAATACTTAATATAATATTCTCTAATCTAAAAGCATTAAAATACGAGTGTGGGTTTGTGAAACGAACGAAGTAAGATTCATAAAAGGGTCACCACACGAGTGTGTTAATGCCTGACTAATCTAATAATTATGTCCAGTTACATACACTGTTTTATATTGTTGTAAATGTATAATATGAAAAAAGTAATGAAACATCATCAGAGTTCTGCGTTTTTTACAATACAAATATTCTATGTACTTATTTATTATTTGTATAGACATATCCCCATAAAGGTACATCTATATGTACAGTTAAAATAATAATATTTATGTATTTTAGACCAACTAAAAGATTGTCTCTAGAAATATGTACCTATATTACAAGTTTTATTATTTGCGTTAGCACTTCAGATAATAAATCAGATCAGCATTGTAATATTGACACAAACCAAGTCACGAATGTTACACATTTGTATCAACAAACGACGAATTTCTATCCCCGCGCGTCTAAACTCACGCTCACGCGCGGCGTTACGTATCTTATGCACATAAGAGTACTAACTAGTAATTAACCTAAAAACAATTTGAAATTTCAACATAGTTTCCTAATTTATAGGTACATAATGGTGTCTCCGGTACGCGACAGCATGGGTCGTCGGGTCATAGTCTACAGCATAAGTAAGATTTTTATTGCATCATCAAGATAACATTTGTGTATGAGATTGCTCTCTCTGCAATGCGATTTCCTTATTGTTTGGCGCTCATAAATATTTAAGGGGGTATTGTGTGAGTGAGATCGGTGATCATTGACACTGAAGGTCGTTGCATTAGCGAGGCCGAAGATGGATTGGGAACGAGGCTTAGTAAGTGTTACTCCATATTGTCTAGTGCGCAGTAAGTACCCACCTATAATAAAAAGTAATGGCCATACCTCTAACGAGAGCACTAAAGAGTGAGACTATTAAGGCTCTAACTTTGGTGTTATGTTTTAGTTAGGATGCAGTTGCCTGTATCGTTTTTATAAGTATCTATATTTTCACTAAGTACCTACGCGTAATATTCAAAGTAGCGTTAGCCTAGCTGCAAAATCGTTATTACCTGGTATAAAAAAACTGCCTTTTTCCTAGCCCAACAATAGTACTGTCTTACCTTGTTAATAATGCCTTTAAATCATATTTCTGGGCAGGGAAAGCAAGCTTACTGATTTTATTCTATAGACACAGTTGCAGATAAACCACGAAATATCGAGTATGGCTGGCGATATCTTTAGATTATAATAAAACAGAGCCTTAGTTTTGAAGGAAATAGTAATGTTAGTTCTTTCTCCGGGTAATGGTAAAGACATTTTCACCATATCAGCTCGTAACGGCTAAGTATTGTTCAAAAACTGATGAGAAAGTTGCATTTTACGCGTACCCAAAGCAAACAGTAAAAAGTGGCAAAGTAGTTTGATGCTAATTTTGAGTTGTTTCCTTATGTTGGCTGGTAGAATAGACTTTTAAATGATACCAAAAATTTTAATAACGTTCTTTTGGATTTATTTTGGGTTGATTTTGTTTGATGTTTTAAAGTTAGTATTTTTCTCACGTTGGTGTGGTGAACATTTTTTTGTTTCACTTGGTGGCAAAATTTGTTTTACCCTTGTGCCTAGAAACCCACGCACCGCTCAAGATTCTACTTTTCGAACCACTCAATTTCGGAATCTTTTGCTTGCTTGTTAAACAATAACTTTGGCCCCGTATAAAACTACGTATTAATTAGATCCAGAGACTACCGTTTCGACATATTTTCCACTCTGACGCAAAGGAAATATCAGCATCTCGATCGAAATACTTAGCCGCGTATTTTATAATAACCAGCCGTTTTATGTGCGTCATAAAAATTAGTTCCAGTTCACAGGATTTAGCGACGTTTCTAGGGTTATTGTATCGCATGAAATAGCAAAACGATTAGTTACAATAATCACACATTATTGTTGTGATCAATATATTCCTAGGGATGGTTTAGAACGAATAGGATTGCTAATTGTAGTAGGTAAATTAGGTATATAACATTACGAACGTTATATCTTTTTTTAGCTGTGTTTATGTTCCATTAAAGGTGCCTTAATGAAGTAACTAAATTTTATGTGACTACCATATGGTACGTCTAATGTTCTCATAATGTTAATCTAATGTCGGCATAGTAGGTAATTATAACAGCCAGTCATGTTGTTATTCTTTCGAGTGAAATAGGCCTCCACTTGATATGATTTTTAGAAAAGTGTCGACATATCAGTTAAAGAGCAAAATAAATGTAGGGTACATTTGTGTATGAGTATCATTTAGCATAGTGCAGACTGTGCAATATGCATAGGTACAATTGTAAAACTGTCACACGATATTGTATTGCACAAGTTATATAGTTGGGTTTTAAAAACTAGCTTTTTTTAGGTACTCATACACATACACATAGCTTGCATGGTTGTTGATTGGTTTCATGTGTCCTTTAGCTGTAGTCTATTCTGTTTTGAACAATGGTTTCCGCCGTCCCGTTTATGGCCGATTCTTTTAAAGTAGTTCCAAGTAACCATTTACCTACCTACTTGAAAATGCCACCAGATTTAAGGAGTAAATTACAGTACATATGTTATGTACATATTCAAGGAAAAAATATTCACTGCGAAAAAAAGAGAAGTTTTTCGGGTTAATAAATATCTATAAACCAATAGTCGTTCGTATACGAGTATGTTGCGAATAATTTTTGCCAGTTAACTGGTTTCACGGGTATTAACGAACTTTTCATAGAATCGATAGGCATCCATTTTGATACTCCACGTATGTTTTCGACAGCGGAACTACTTATTGTAGGTACTTTGATGTGGTCAGTCAATCAACGTGGTCAAGAAAGTCCAGCAGATTGAGCTGAAATGTTTAAAAATGTTAAATTAACTTCGTTGATAATGCCGTGATTGTGTCGTTTCGTTAAAAATTGTATCGATAAATGAAAATATTAGGTCCCTTATAGGAATATAAGTACCTTTGTACCTTTATAATTCATTATCATTTATTTGCACATAAAAAGGGTTTAGATAAAAGGTGTTACAATTAAAGTTAAAGTTTAGTTCCGTAGGCAATTATTGTGTTTAACTATTTTTGTCTAAGTACCCATATACTAAAGGGCTTGTGCACAAATCACGCGAGGTTTTTTTCTTGACAACAACCTTACATAACCTCACGTGTCTTTTTTTGTTTTTTTTTTTCATTCGACCTTACTTTAAGATAAATAGTATTGTTTAGAGTAAAATCTTGTTTAGAATCGCAATTTTGAAGTGCTAAGTGAAAATGTATGTTTAACGAAACCGAGAAAAAGTATGTGGTCGATATTTTTTCTTAGTTTCGTTCACTATAGAAAAATACACGAATATATCCTTATACCAGCCCCCCGTGATCTGTCGTTATTTTGTCGTGATCCCCCCCCCCCCCCCCCCCCTTCCGATCGTCGCGTGATTTGTGCACAAGCCCAAAGGGACAATACCAGTGGCGGCCGTAGGGTTTTTTTGGTGGCAAGAGATAAAGAGTATGAGTGCTTTCGATTTCCTGGCGCTCAATCTTCAAACTAGCGCCCCATTGGTTCATTTTAGTACTGGCGCTTGGTGCGCACCCCTCTGAACACTACTACTACAATGAAAGTCATATACCATTTCACCTATCAATAGATAAGTTCAACGCGAACAAGTTCACGTGTTGGGACATGTGCCGAGCGCACGCGCTGGTGTACGAGACGTGCATGGAGGAGCCGGCCGACCAGGTCTGCGGGTTCACACACGTCGGAGACGTCGCCGGTGCCAGCGCCGCGCACGTCACCGCCTGGAATCCGACGGACTTCGCACGCCTCATCAAGTGGGGAGAGGTAAGTCCACGTGCTGTTCGAGTGTCTGGGGACGGAGAACCAGGTACTGACGACAGCGACGAAATAATACTATATTGTGATACAAGTGTGCTAAGTTGGCCATTACACACGAGGCGATATTGTGCGCGCGACCTGCAAGTGAGCGCGCAATAAGAAAGCCGATGTGTGTAAAGACCATAGCACACGTGTTTCATACGACGTTTTTCAACACACTTGCGAGGAAAAAATAAACTTACATATAGGACCCCTGTGCCATTGCCAAGAAATATGAAGCGCGACGACGACTGTTTGACGTGAAATTTACGTTGTTGTGAATTTAACGCCTGTGCATTTCATAACAACAAAACTTCTGTAGTGAAATAACTGGGTTCATGTTTAGTTTAGGCGAAGCCCTACCTAACATATTATATCAATATAGGTAGAACTTCTTCATCCTAGATTGTTTGACGGTTTTATCTTAACTAGACCACAGGAACTTAGCTTAGTAAAAACGTTAAAAATGTAATCACTCTTGTATACTCTTTGAAATTAAGGCTCTTTTAAACGGTGCGAAAACTCACATGCGAGTAGGGAATGCAAACCGGTTTTAACCGAAACCGAAAAAACCGGTTAAAACCGGTTTTTTGACGGAAACCCAAAACCGGGTTTTTAGAATTTGAAAAAACCGGTTTCGGTTTTATTCGGTTTTTTTTTATTTAACTAAGTTGCATGTTTTATTCATTATAAGGGTGTAAATCGGTCCTAAACCGGTTGAATCGACATCAAATCAAATAATGTGGTGTTGTGTTAGTTTGATCAACAAACCAAAAAAAAAATTTTATATAATTGGTTTGTTCCTATTCGTAGTTACAAATAACATTAAGTCATTTGACAATTCCCATACAATACAATAAAATAGTCGGATATTCTGTCTTTAATTTCGTGATAAAATCGTGTATATACGAGGGCTGCTATTTATATATCCGGAAACCGGGATTACAATCTTCTTAAATAGTATATTTGACCTCCATGGTAAAATTTGAACTTGTTTAAGTACTGGCCGGTATATTTTTTCTTTCTTATTAACGCTAGTGTTTTGTTTTTGACGGGTTTTAAATGTCATCTCGCTGCAAGAATGGAACGTCGTGAAAATATTCGTGCTATGATTTATTATGATTTTCGGCCTGGTTTAACGCAACAACAGTGCATAGATCAACTAACTTCAACTTTTGGGGATGAAGCTCCATCTAAAACTACTGTGTATCACTGGTTTAGTGAGTTCAATCGTGGACGTAGTATGCTTACGGACGAAGTTAAGGCAGGTCACCCGAAATCGGTCGTTGTACCACAAAATATTGAGGCTGTGTGAAAACTTATAATGAACGACCGACATGTTACGTACCGCGAGATAGAGTCGACTCTGGGTATTTCTATGACTAGCATTAATAGCATATTACATGATCATTTAGTTGTAAAAAAAATTTGTTCGCGTTGGATACCGCACAACTTAACTAAGGAGCAAAAAGATGCTCGCGTTGAATGGTGCAATAAAATGTTAAAAAAATATAACCGTGGTGCCTCAAAGGCCGTTTATAACATCTATACAGGTGACGAATCCTGGATCTGCATGCGATCCCGTAACGAAGCAACAATCAACGGTATGGGTGTTTCAAAATGAGCCGAACCCTACGAAAGTTACTCGTGCAAAAAGTACATTGAAACAAATGGTGGCCTGCTTCTTCGGTATTAATGGCCATGTAGCTACAGTGCCACTAGAAAACCGTAAAACGGTTAATTCAGATTGGTACACGACCATTTGCTTACCGGAAGTATTTGAACAAATTTGTAAAACTAACCAGCGACGAAGAATCATTCTTCATCATGACAATGCCAGCTGTCATACGTCACGCGAAACAACTCTATTTTTGGAAGGTCAAAATGTGGAATTAACGGGTCATCCGCCGTACAGCCCTGACTTGGCACCCAATGATTTTTATTTATTTCCCAATATAAAAAATAAATTATACGCGGTTAACGATTTTAGACCGCTGAAGATGCTGTCGACGCATTCAAACAACACGTTATGGAGGTACCTCAGGCGGAGTGGTAGAAGTGCTTCAAAAATTGGTTCACACGAATGCAAAAGTGCATAGATCATCAAGGGGAATACTTTGAAAAACAATAAAACCATTTTAGCCGTGTACGTTTGTTTTTTTGTTTCCGGATATATAAGTAGCAACCCTCGTACTATACTAGCATTCGTTTTTACACGTGAAGCAATCTTTTCTTTATTCCATGGCGATGAATTTAAGAATTGTTGATTCTAAAAACCGAAACCGGTTTTAACCGGTTTCGGTTTTTTTTGTGGTAAAACCGAAGAAAAAACCGGTTTTGAAAAACCTCCGGTTTTTGCATTCCCTACATGCGAGATTCGATACATTGCTAATTATTGAGCTATGTACATCCAATGCAATCGACCAATCAAATAGAGTCAGACCAAGTTGGCAGCGATTTGGCCAGCCCAGACAGTGCAAGTGTTATTTTAAACGTGAAGCTTCTATGAAATTATATGACGTTTACAGTACATATGGTGCTACTTTACCGCAGTAGTAGTGCGAAAATTAGCATATTACGTTACTATGTCGAACATTTACAGGGCCATATGTACTGTAAAACGTTGTACGATACATGTGCGAATAGGTAATTCACATCTCGAGTCGATTTAAAACACTCCCTTCGGTCATGTTTTAATTTATCGCCACTCGTTTCGAATTTCCTATTTTTCGCACTTGTATCGTAATGAATGTGCTATTACGTAACCCTTCTAAAACTTTTATTGATGCGGGCTCTTATAACAAATGTTTGTTTGTGGTTTCCAGCAATCTTTACCGATGCGACATAAAGAATGCCATTTGATAAACCTCCCGGCAACCGTGCGCTACGTCATCGACTTTGCGGTCAGCAGGGTACCTCCCAAAATGGCGGAAAGACTGAAAGTAAGTACCTGGGTGCATCAACTATTATTTGTTGTTATTCTGTCCCAGCAGCGATAGTAAAGTAGCTCAGTTTGTATACAAGAACTCTTGTACCAAGTTACTTGGTAGATGGCCCATTGTGGAAAGGGCTTTTAACTACCACAAAAATATGTTTGGTTAATTTAAATGCCCAAGCGTATGACCCAAGCGAACCGTAACCAATGCTAGACCAAGAGAGCTTTTGTTGGGATTGTTTCTGCCTATGCCCGGGTTTTTCACGTCTATTTGCCAAGCCATATCAGAGTATTTCAATCAGTATAAAATACAGCGGCTAAAACATCATAAAATGTATTTACAGATCCATCATAATCTGAAATCCTTGCACAAACAAATCGATATGGCGTGCCTGCCTACAAGTTTTGGGGGCGCCATACAGACGCAGGATATGATCGAGTACACCAAAATACTGCTGAGCGAGCAAAGGAAGAAGTTGCTCTCTCTGGACAACATGGAGATACTCAGCTCGCGGGGCATCATCACCTCTCGGAGTAAGACCACGCCTAACGCTGACGCCGTCGAAGGCAGCTTTCGAAAATTAGAAATTGATTAAACCCTTTGTTTAAGACATAGTGTATCTTTTTATAAGTCTGATGCCTCGTGTTACCGTTCGATGATTGTTAGTAAGTACAATCCACAAAATATATAAGTTAATGGGTTAGTTTATGGAAGAGTAGGTACTGAGTAAAGAAGTAATTTACATAGAGATTTCATTGGTCAATTACCTATATAACATTTCGCTTGGTATATTCAGATCGTAAAATCAGGCAGATCATGAAATTCCTTTGCATATCGTGAATTGTGAAAATCATTGTCTAGTTCGCAGAGTCGACGGAGCCCCCGGCTCCTATTTCTGGACAGTGCCCTTCAGGCATCTGAAGCAACCTAACGAACCTATAATATTATCGTGTCATTCACGAAGACGCGTGCCTTTTGACTCGTATGGCCATGTTATTAAAGGTTAGATTTGACAAATCTGCGCTTAATCGTGGATGACACGAACTATACCGTTGTGCATATACACGACACGACAAAAATACGCTTAAACCTACATTATAATTTGTTAAGAAAATTGGAAATCAATTTAATTTGTTTATACATTTGACACAAACTACCCATTGTATATTCATTACATAAAAGTAACCATGTAGGTTACTACTACTCTTAGATGCAGAACTTCATGTGTATTATTACTGTAGGCAGGGCTATAACCGCGAAAATCAAAGTTCGTCAATTGCGGGCATTGTACTCCGTCACTCTAATTACGTCTTAATGCCTTTCGTGATTTTTCTCACTTGATGGTCTCATCGGAAGATCAGCGCTGGAAGCCACCAGCAACATGCTGAGATGAGGCCATTTCGTGGCACTTTATACTTCTTTTGTTTTTGTTATATCATGTAATTTAATGTCTTGTTTGTGTCTACGAATAAAAAATATTCTATTCTATTCTATTCTAATGAGAGTAAAAGAGAAAGATCCCCGTAATTTGCGAATTTGGGTTTTCGCGTTAGGCCCCCAGACTTCCGAGTCCAACAAAACAATATAGCGAGAGTAATTTTGTAATTATTTTTGCAAGAACTATTTTCACTTATCGGAATTCAAAAGAGCAAAATTGGGAACTATAAAAATACTACACGGTGGTTTCATTATCCTCTTAATTTCGACAGCTTGTCAATGTTGCAGATGTTAGGCCAGAATAAGAACCTAGGTTTAATTATAATTATGACAAGGTAATGTAACGGTTATAGAATAAAACGATTTTTTAATAAATATATATTTTTATTTCTTGTCTACAACTAAATGTTTATTAATTATTAAAAGCCCAGAATTAAAAAGCTCAAATCGTCCGGACCATGTCAAAAATGAGCATTTTTCATACAATTACAATCTTTTCCTGGAAACGGGAACCAGCTGAAAGCTCACCTCAAATCACCACCGGTTCGATTTTCGATATTATTTTTGTGGCGCTGAGCTTTGTCCCGTTCGCAGAACGCGTTAGTTTCAAATGCTATAGTATCTATACAAGTTATAAATGCTTGTGTTATAATCATGACAGGTTTATCCGAAAACACCTCAAAGACTAATAAATGTAGAAGAGTGTGTGAAGTGTCAGCAATTTGGACATTTATTCACATCCCATGTCTATTTACTAAAATTATATTTATAATTCCTACTCTCTGCTTACTTGACTTATACTAATGTTTTTTACGACTTTAATATAGACTCCATTTTATATTCGTGCGTGAAGCTTATCTATTACATGTGGATATGCCACTAGTCACGTTTCTGCTATCGCAATAATTTAATTGATAACAAAAAAATACAAAGCAAATTAATATTTATTTTATTAACCTTATTAAACAAAAACATAAATTACCCAAGTATTAAATAAATTAAATTACCTACTTATTGGTAAACCATAAGTGTTATCCTATCTGGACATAAGACATATCTAGATTGCTTATAAAAATATTCCTAAATAATTCCATAATAGTCTTATTCGAGTTTAATATAACGCTTCTTATTGAAGCACAACCCTTGAAGTTTGAAATGGCCATACTCAACCCGTAGCCCGTACTCGGCCTCTGTAAGCAGCCCACCTGGTAATCCTGGCATAAATCACAGTACATTCAAGGTATTAAATATCGACACAGATAGTGCCAAAAATATGTACACACTACACACAGACAATAGGGCCACAGGCAATAAGGTCGTGTATATATATTTCTGGCACTTCTGTACGTAACGTATTATTGGCACCAGTGACCGACAGGGAACCAGAGAACCACGTTTCACTGATATGTCCTTAAATTTGTTTCGAAACGATGCCGCCATAACTTTGGCCTATGATCTATTAGATGGCGCCACTTTTTGATGTTTAACAAATTTTACACATATCAGTGAAAGAATAAGGATACAAGTCAAATGGCGTTCTAAAAATCTTATCATGTAGAGTGCAGTAAAAATTAAAACAATTTTTTTTTATTTTAGAAGAATTTACAGTAAATACTGTGGCTACAAAGTTTTCTTTGACAATCCACCTCTATTGCAAATTCTTTTTCCCTTGCGGTGTCTGGTGCCACTACGTTAAGTATTTAGGTATATACAGATTATTTTGCGATTTGAGTGCCCAATCGTGGCCCCTGGGCCCTGTGAACAAAAGTTTGAGTATGCTTGGTTTAAAATATTGTGTCACTAAGCATACCTTCCTGCAAAGACTAGGTACATTTACAAAGTATTCAAGTTCATATTTGCCAACAACAGGGCGCAGACTATACTTAGTGGTGCTTAGCGCGACGATAAAGTATTGACTTAATCAAACAGAAACATTTATGATGATATTGATGATAAATGTTGCTTACACGTGACACGGGCCGTGTGTTCACACGCGAACCTTGATCCTACCTTTTACTTTGTAACAAGTGGAATCTTCCGGAGTGCATTTAGTTCTACATAATCAATGCTAACAGTGATAGGAGTATATGTGTCTGACCTACGACCCTTTCGTCTTAACACGCGGTAGCAACACTAGAAACATCCACAACTTGCCTTTCTTATACGATAAAATTGCATAAATGATTGAGGACATTAATTTTGTATCATTTGTTTTCGTGCTTGAATCTTGAGCGTTGTGAGGATTTTAAGACTTGAAAGTTAAACAAACTTTGCCACCGCGTGAAACACAACATTTTTTACCACATCAATGCGAGGAAAATACTAACCGTAAAATATCAAACAAAATCAAATCCAAATGAACATTAATTAGCCAAAATAATAAAACATCTCAAAATTTGCTTCTGATACTTAAAAAACTGATAAGAAAGTTGCATTTTATCCACAACAAATCCTCCCTCCTCTGTGGAATTAACTTTTAAGTGATGATTTTGAATGGTAAAAGCGTTCATGTGGATTTGATTTGTAATGTTTTACTTTACAGTTAATATTTTCTTCGCGTTGATGTGGTGAAAATTTTCGTGTTTCACTCGGTGGCAGATTGTTTAACCGCTCACGATTGCATTGTCGCTTGCTCGGATATCAATATTTAGCACGAGGAGTTAAACAACAACTTTGCCCCCTTGTAAAACAAATAACTATAAGTAGTTTCATTGCATCTAAAAGTTACGAGGCAGAATCAAAAAAATATAACAACTGCATATTTATTATTTAAGTAGGTGCAAAACCATTTTACGCATCCATCTTTATTTATTTTGAGTTGTCCTTGTGACGTATTAATTCACAATTATATTCATTTTACTTATAAAAATACTCCAGCCATTACACTGCTATTCAATTATTTTGTATTTTTATTACGTGCCGTGATAGGTACTTGTGTTGTGTGTAAAATGTCAACCAAAGATGTTTTTGAAAAACAATACAAGATTAGTACACCCAGTCCGCTGTGGTGGACAACCTTTCTTCATCGCGGGCCAGAAAGATTAAGAAATATCAAAGGAGGGCTTTCGCTTTTTATAATTTCGCGGCCTATATACAAATTATTTCGAAAGACCGGTGGCGAGCCGGATAATATCCTTTAGCGGACCGGAGCTGGCCCGCGATCCGTAATTTGCCCACCACTGCATTACATTGTTGACACTAATTTATCGTATTCCACTGCCGCTCATGACCTCTAGCCATCCATTAATTACATCGCACGTTTAAGGGAAGGCAGGGGGTCAAGAAAATGTGACATGTTGTGACAAGGGGGCGGGAGGACTCACAAACTTTGTAACGTCACTTTAACTTCATCAGTAACCAAGTTTTTTTTATTCGCTGTACCGTTAAATTAAGAATTTTTGGAACGATAATCGTTTTTATTCGTTTAATTTCCTTTCCTTATCGGTTTTGTGTCATAAAATCACTTATATTTATTTTATCATAAATATTCTGATAATACACGGTATAAGACGAGGAATTTTAACCAGGCACTTCTGAGGACAAAAGAAAAAAAATGTTTAAGTATATTTCACCAAAAAAAAAAATTCGTTTTTTTTCAAAACTGAATGTATTTTTGTACATAAAAAGTTGTACGTTTTTTTTGTACAACCTAAATTTTGCTAATGTTACTTGTCACTTTTTGACATCTGTCAATAAGGATATTTAGAAAATGGCCTTTAGTGGCATCATCGCCATCAAAAAGGTGTTTTGCTCTAAGTTACAATAAGATTTTTTTATTAAATTGATATTAACTCTGAAACTAGGCGAAATCCAGAAATGTTTATATGACATTTTAGTCTAAATGTGATCAGGAATACACTGTAAAAATCTGTCGGTTTCCTGGTATTACACCGTGTATATTAATAATACCTAATTCGATTTACCGATTTCCTTGAAAACAAAAATGACAAAAAATGTGTGACGTCACACCAGGGGCGGAGGGGTTTGCCATGTGACGAAGTGTGACAAAGGGGGGGGGGGGGGGGGGAAGGGGGGGTGTTAAAAAACCTCGAAATTCGTGTGTCGTAATTAATGAAGGACTCTTTACTGGATTGCTGAATTTTGCAATTGGAGGTTTCAAAGCAAATGCTCAAAATTATCCAACATAGGTAATTCGGACACTATATATTACTATTTATATAGAACTAAATTTCGGAACCGAACTGGCGTCTTCATTCATCACATTTTCTTTTGTTTTTTACCCTATTTCTAGGAAGTGTTGATTCACCCCCATATGATGGAATTTTGTTAATGTTATTTATTTTTTTATTTTTTCTATTGCGTCCATGATTCGTTATACCCTTTGAAATACACTTTTGGTTGCCTATTTTGAGCTTGTTGCCTATCTACTATAATGCGAAAAAGTTAAAATATCGTGTCTTAAACTATTTTTTACCAATTCTTCACTTGGTGAATATAAAAGACCGACCCGTTAGTCCTCGTAAATATAATGTAATCTACTATTCTGGATTAATATATTCCCATAGGAATGTTTTTTACTAATGAGTGAGGGAACAAATAGGAATAGGCTATCGGCGAACCTACAAATGTCACGAGTAACAGAAACAGATACATTCATTTATAAACAACACGACCTATGGTTCTACTGTATACAGCCGATGATAAAATAAGCCATGCTTATTGAAATAATAGCTATCACTATCCACTAAGTACCTAAGCTAAGAAGCTTGTGTTGTTTTTGGGTATGAATACTATTTCGGGTATTTTTAGGTGTTAACAAACAATAGTATCACACTTACAAATGCCATAATGGATGACATTATTGGTACACATATTTCGCTAACTTTGGCACAAGTACTTATCTACTTACGGCAAACATATGAGATTCGTCAGCAAAGACCGAATAAATGCCCAGTTCCCTGCATCTAAGATACTGAATCTCTCTCTCTCTCTCTCTCTATTTACCTCTTCACGTTTAGGCAGCGTTTCCACTAGATATATGCAAGGATGCGTAGCGAGGAATGTGTTTGTCATGCATGAACCAATATAAATTCTTCATTTACCTATCCTCGCTCAGCGCAGCTCTAGTGGAAATAGCTCAGCGGAACGAGGTCTTTGTACATAAAAAACAAGGGAAGGATGTGTGCGAGGAATGTTATGCGAGGGATATGTTGCGAGTAACATGTTGCGAGGGATGTGAAGCGAAACGTAAGCAGCGGCCAGTAGCGCGCGCTCCACTCCCGCCTCAACGCACCCTCTCGCTTATTAGAAAAGAGCCCGCTACACACCCTCGCTATGCATGTACGCATCATCGCACCGCTCCAGCTACCGCACATATCTCTGATGGAAACGCAGTCTTAAACCGCTGAACCACGCCGGAACTTTATTTTCGGTAATATCCGGGCAGTCCGGCCGAAATTTTGGCAGGATTCAACATAAACATTATGTTTCGGCCGAAACCGAACCTTCAGTTTCGGTTCAGCAAAAAATCTGGTTTCGGTGGGACACTAGTCATCAGCAGCGAACGATGATCATCAACGTGTATTGTAATGTTGGTAAAAATACCTAAATACACTATAAAATATTCATACAATCGACAACATATTACCGTCTGATTCAGACTTGATGTATTACAAAGCCGCGTTTTCACTTTGTTTTGAGCAAATATTTGCTCTTCCCATTTACTACTGGAGCAATAGTTTCCATTTACCGGACGAAGAAACGATTGCTCGCTCAGATTTGCTCAGAACACTAAGTAAAAACACGGCTTAAGACCTAACGGATTATATTGCACTAATTGGAACAGCCTGAACAGAGAACAATTATTTGTATGACTGCGGGCGAATACGGAGCCGTACATATCACGGACATCACGGTTAAAACCTGACAAGCAATTTAATACAGCAGGATTGTCTGCGGGACCAGTTATTACATACGACTCTTGACGAGAAACTTTTGGTTATTTGGTTATTGGCTTGGTTACATAGTGTTGATTAAGACGTGAGTCCTTAGAGTCTTAGAGTCCTCTGCTTTAAGACTAGACTCGGTCTCTATAAACTCTTGTGGATTCTTATGTATACTTAAGACCTCTTTAGACTTCAAAAATTCATGGTTTAGGTACTGATCGTATCGATATACCATCAGAGCCGCCATTTTATTGGTTAATGCACACATAGATATTTCCAGTCACTCATTCGTTCCATTCATGTCAGCTCTTATGAATTGACCTGTATACAAATGATACAATAACGTCTATTTTGTTTACTGTTATTTAGATAAAACATACAAATTTGTTGACGTAGTCTTTATTCGTAGTCCTTTTGAGTTGAGTTTAAGTTTTCTATAAGCACTCGACTCCATCAAACCTTTTTTTATAACTCAAGAAAAATATTTAATATTGTCTATCAAATTGAACCTTAAGTCCCATTTAGACGATTCAAGAACTGGCACGCAATTTTCGTTGCAATGCGGTATTGGGTCGATCGACTGAATTTATTGTACTTAGTTAGCAATGTATCGAATGTTGCATGCAAATTCTTGGACCGTCTAAATGGGGCTTTACCATGGCTTTACTTTCATAGTTAAAGACAGAAGACATAGTTAGGCTCCAAAGTATCATGTAATATTTAGTTAATTTATAATAGAGGGAAAAATATACAAACATGCCCTATATTCATGAGACTAGGCTCACTAGGATCTCATTGTTACTTTGCACACTGTGTCACTTTGGTGAGTACATCAATAGACAATAAATGCAATGCAATGAATCATATCCAATTAAAATATACTCAAGTCAAGCCTGATGACAAATTAAGTAGGTAGGATAAACAGTGCGAAGTATTTGTCACGGTACAGTAATTGACAATCAAATTTGAACCAATGGTATTAGAAAATAGAATTTAATTTGTTCGATGTTAATGATTCAAATTTAATTGAAAGTAATATGTATAAGTATTTGAGCTGTAGCACGCTAGAGGATAATATGGAGGTAAACCCGTTATCGTTGCTGATGCTGACATGGTTTGCATACAATGAGGATGACTTGCCGGATAAAAATGGTTTCGAATAATTCGATATTTATGTACATTTCACCCCTTTATTTGGTTTTTCTATTTCTATAATAAGCCCTACATTTTATTATCACACATTCCTGGTTCGTACATACATTTCACCCCTTTATTTGGTTTTTCTATTTCTATAATAAGCCCTACATTTTATTATCACACATACCTAGTTCGCACATAACCGTTATCACTAAAGTCTTCTTAACTCAAATATTTCAAAAATCTAATGCAGCTCCTACAAAAATCCTGTATAAACGATTTACCTTGGCCATTCTCACTGAACACAATAAAAACTCACAAAAAACGTTCGCTCTGCTTCAGTGGCATCTGAAACAATCATAAACACCAAAATAGTAACTAAACCCAAATCAATAACATCTGTCATACCATATATGTATGTAGGTATAGGCTAATAAATTCGCTTTGGTTTCATTGCACCTCACTCATTTACACGAAATAGTATCAAAATGCCTGAATCCCATAACGGCTAAATGTTTTCCTCGAAAAACCACATTCCCAAAATGCCTAAACTTCAAATCGACGTGGTATCATAATATCTCAATCTCATGTTACCACAAATGTTAACAGGAAGAGTGATAGAATAATAGCTGGGAAAGTGATGCTGGAAAACGTCACATTCAATCTATAAGTGACGCTCCTCAGAGTGGATGTGATGAATCCAATCATCATAATACTTTATTCGTGAAAACATAGATAGTTTAAGTTTAAAATTAGAAAATATCAGGTATTTTTTCTGGGGTGAGAAATAATTGTTACTGGTATCATTCTACTGCTACTTTCATATATCGTAAACCTTTGAACTAAAATTATATATTTACACTACATATGTACTATCTCATCTTGTTTTAAAGAAAAATATAATGTGCAAGTGAATTTGTTTATACCGTGGCAGATCCAGCTATCCTTCATACGTACCTTATTTTTAGCATATCTGGCCACTGCGATATAATTATGATAAGTGTATATGACACGTGCTTAAAATTATTGTATTTTTTTTTGTATTTTTCTAAAAGCAAACTATATAATTGATTGAGTTTTATCAAGCGTTTCAACGTAACCCGCCGTTCGTGCGATGGAGGCAACGGTGAGCGGCGGCAATATGTGGGCACGAAAGGTTGGGACACTGTGTTCCACTCCAACCTATGGCCGCCGCACGATATGGTGGCCGTGCCGTGAGAGTGTTCTCCTT
The DNA here is from genome assembly GCF_033807575.1 of Cydia pomonella. Lineage (NCBI taxonomy): Eukaryota > Metazoa > Arthropoda > Insecta > Lepidoptera > Tortricidae > Cydia > Cydia pomonella. The sequence continues at coordinate 11,177,622 of NC_084703.1, read as the reverse complement.
ACATCGATCTACCCTCCATTTCAAACAAATTAGAAAATTGTTTACGCATGACTCATGTCATTCGGCTTTCAACAGTTTGAACATGCGAATGTGTTTTAAATTTCGTTCACGGGAACTGCCCACTTTGAGATTTTTCAGTAAAATAAGAGAGAGTAAGAAATGTTATTTTCATATAAAAATAATTGACAATAATATGCCCGTTAAAAATGTTTACTATCCCTGAAACGTCAAATACAATAGCTGTCAGAATTCCACGCAATTAAAAACGAAGGCTTAGTAGCCGTCACTATCTACTTGGTGCTGACTGTACTAACCCAAATATTTAATTAATTTTGGACGAAGCAAATTCTTACGCGAACATACATTTTTTACAACTTTTAAATTATACTGGATCCAAAAAAAATCGTATGCAAAGAAAGACTAATCGTAGCAAAGCTATTTGCATCCCCTTAGCGTCTTATGACGCTCCTGGGGGCCTAGCCAAGATGACAATCGTTTGCGCCATAGTGAACGAAACGCTATGTCTCACTATCACTCTTCCATATTAGTGCGACAAGGAGACATATAGCATTTCGTTCGACACGGCGCATACGATTGTCATCCTGGATAGGCCCCCTGGATCTATTCAAGCTCTTAATAAAAGGAAATCAGTAGAGTTAGTTTTTTGTATAAGTTTCAAAACTGGTAAATACTACGTACGTAAATTACAAAAACACTAACTTGAATTATAATAGCTCTGCCTTAATAAGATATCGATTATCCTTTAGTAGGCCATTGCGGCCAGTAGCACAACGAAAACCGATCCGAGTCACCTAATTGTGTTCTAGTCACTAATCAAGGTTCTTCACAATTCATTCAACCAGTAGAGTGTTCTTTGTGAATTTATATAACCTATTGATTAATTCATATTACCTATGTTTGCTTTAATTTAACGTCATCTGGTAAAATAATACTTAACGTACTCGACTCGACGATCCCCTTTGACGTCGGTGGAAGGCCCGAAGCGTAAAATTCAAAATTAAAAACAACTAGCCCGCAAGGTTTTTCATAGTAAACAATATGAGTATAACATTTAGTGCCTGTTTCACATTGTGATGTTTCAAGTCCTGAATATGCTACTTGCCACTTATCTGACCTATAGATAAAGTCATCGTTGGCGTTTCGCAATCTTCAAATAAGCTTAACTGGTAGATAAATTGCTAAGTTTTGCAGGAAGTTTTGTCTGGCAGTTAGTTTATTTATTAATTAGATATCTAATACTTTACTTGGACATTGTGAAGCAGGCCCTTAGTGGCAACATGTAGTGACATGAAAAATACATGGCAACATTAATAAATCCGGCCAGTAATAATCGTCACAGGAGAACAGCTCGAAGACAAGCCAATGGTACGGAGACGCAATATCTCGAAAAATTGTATTGAGATGACATATGTAACCGAACTCGAGCTGTTTCAAAATGACTATAAATCCCGGAAAGAATACATAGGAGGCACCTAGGTTAAGTAACATAAATAAATATAGGACATTCTTACACAATTGTTTGGTTTTTGTTGGGGTTACTGTTACTCAGACAACGATAGGTATACAATATACTTAGTCAGATCATAAGTTCTGTCAAGGTTTTGACTGATAAAAAAACTATAGGTACAGATAATTAATTGGTTGACTGGTAGAGAATGCCTTAAGGCATTAAGTCCGCCATTTGTACCTTCATGTATTGTGCAATAAAGATTAAATAAATAAATAAATAATTCCCTTATTATTCATCTATATGGGTTAAAAGCTTATTTAATGCTGAATTACATACAATATAATTTAACGTAATTTGCTGTCTTGGTTTTGCATAATTCAATGTAATATACGGAAAAATGTTGTAAAAAAACATGCAAGAAATACGCGACCTGTTAAAGGTGATTTTGATCCCATTTATTTATTTTTCTTTAACCTCCTGAGTCCCCGCGTCCGTTATAACGGCCAAAATCATGACACGTGTAAAGACCGGGCGCTAAAAAATAAAGTTATCCATAAAGTCCCAGAGTCCGCTATAACGGCCAAAATCATGACATTTGTAAAGACCGAGCGCTAAAAAATAAAGTTATCCATAAACGCCGAGTGTCCGTTATAAAGGTCTAAATGTTTCGCGCTTAAAATCAGGTGATAGTGGCGTGATCTTGAGAACCAATGGCCGTCGTCCAATCCGAAATGTACCTATCTCTCTTTAGCAAAGGCTATTGCCTAATCATCAAGAATATTCCCTTCAGTACGACGTCACAAGTCCAGGAAGATGTCACGTCGCGCAGGTGGAGGTGAGTCCAATCCAATTTTTTTCGCTTAATCCTTTTTGTTTTTGTTTGCCATTTTATGTATTTAAAGAGTATTTTATATATTTATTATAATTTAATTACTAGTTTTATTGTAAATATGATGTTTGAAGTACAATTACGTGTTAAATTAATTTGACCTTTGTAACGCCCTCTCGGACTTAGTTTATAGTATAGGTCGCCATGTTTCTGGCGTCTTAACGGTCTCTCGGTCAATATGCTATACTTACATTATTGTTGACTAGTGATTTTAAGCATACAAGAAATTGTTTGACCCGTATGTTTTTATGTATGTATGTTTGTTTGTTACTTTTGTTTGGCTTTTGGCTCGCGTTTGGCTAAATCGATTTTAAAACGATTTTCAGAGAGGTATGCGTTACATTTAGGAGAAGGGTTCAGTACTAGAACCGACTAAAAAAAGGGGCTCTCAGTTTGACCCCTATGTTTTTATGTATGTTCGTTCCTGATTTTCTTGCGTTTGGCTGAATCGATTTTCAAAGACGTATTTGATACACTTAGAAGAAGGTTTTAGGACTTAAACCGATTTCTAAAGAGGAGGTACTCTGTTTGATCCGTGTGTATCAAAGTGGCTACTTGAAGTTGGTTCTTTTTCCTTAAAAAATATTGTGTATTTTAGCTCTACGGCAAGAAGACATAAGTCTGATCCTCAACAACTCTTACTTTGAAGACGAATCGGCAGATGAAGATCCCGACTACATGGAGCCCAATATATTCTTATCTTAAACTATTGTGATGTGAGAAGTAGACTGATTTAACTACAACAGTTTTGTATTGAATTGGATTTTAAAAGAAAGGTTTTTATGTTTTTTTTTAACAGAATGGTTCTGTGTTTTTTGTTATTTTTCATAATTATAGCATTTTGACAATTCCTAATATTTTATTTTATTTTTCAAAGATACACCTGATTTCATACAAAATGACACATATTCGCTACATTTATCATATAATCTTAGTGGCATAAAAGCCGAGAGGCCTTTATAATGCCCAAATAATTTGTAAAAAAAAATTAGCTTAAATTATTCCTCTTACAGTCTATAATCAACTTTGTTCCAACGAAAATCTGACAAACTCATTTTCAACCTTAAAATAAGCAACAGAAGGTTCAGGACTCAACACTGATAGTGTTATAAAGGACTCCCGGCTTTTATGCGAGCGGACTCGTTTTTTATCCAGGACTTGACGCTGATGGTGTTAAAAAGGACTCTCGGCTTTTATGCGAGCGTACTCATTTTATATCCAGGACTCAGGAGGTTAAGGTTGAACATAAAAGCTGGATCTTTTATCTTTATAAAGTATATACGACCTTCAAACCTTCAAGAAAAGAGCGTACTCCCATCTTAAAGGCCGGCAACGCACTTACAACCCATCTGGTGTTGCAGGTGTCCATGGGCGGCGGTAATCGCTTACCATCAGGTGATCCGTCTGCTCGTTTGCCTCCTCTACCATAAAAAAAAAACATGTGACGTGTTTTACCAAACCTACTCTACTGTGTCACTGAAAAGTACCCTAAGTTTGATGCGATCTAAATAAACGAATTATATTACGTTTTGATCAGTATAAAAAAAGCTCAGCAGCAAAACATGGCAATTTTTTTTTATTAAAAGCTTAGTATTACATTTTATCAGTCAAAACCTTTCTCACTGAACTTATGGCCTAACTAAGTAATGTATAAATACTTAAATACGTAGAAAACATCCAATACTCAGGAACAAATATCTGTATTCATCACATCTTTTCTTCATAGGCAGGGACGCTAACGATTAGGCCAGACTGGCCGCCAAAATTAAAAGTCATAAGTAACATAAAAGAGATCAACCAGCATAACGTTACCTGCATTTTGCGAACTTGCGCCTTAGCGGTTACATCGCATGGTGTATAGGTAGTTATAAACTTTGCTCCTGGTTATCCAACCTGTTGTTTGCAATTCGACACCGATATTATTGCGCAAAAATTCGGAGCATCCGGGGCGCCTCAACGGGAGGAAGAATGTTTTCTGAAACAATAATAATAGGTTTAACCAACATAAATAAGCTGAATTCTTATATTAAGTCCTGTACAAATGGGTGAGTGAATAATCAGAAACTATAAGAAATAAATTAAGTTCTTAGAAACCAGGGGAGGAGAGTTTCCGGTGCATTTGAACCTAAACTCAAATTACCCTATTACACAGTAAAACCTAATGTCAAAAAAAAACACATATTGCCAGATAAACATAAGTTCAAAATAGCTTAACATCAAAATACCTAAATCCCAAAACACCCCAAAATCTTAAAACCAAAACGAACTTATCTCTATTATGTAGTACTACCGAGATCACCTACTGTCATAAAAGCTGAAGATCAAAACGAGTTATTCCCATAATAGACTAGTCTTCAAATACACCATTCACAAAATATAATAGTCTCAAAACACGCTAGTCCCAAAATGCCCTAAATGAGTATGTGTAGTGTTTCTTCCTGACAAGTTGAAATAAGTGCAAGAAAATAGAACCTTCAGCATTGATCACGGATATCAGGCCACTTATAATAAATGAAATATCACTTTAGAGATAAATGAAGAAATAGGTATTGCTGTCATGAACCACGATTTTTCTATCCATCGCAATGGCGAGTACAGTCAGCATCAAAAGTAGCGGATCAAATAACGTTTCATAAGTATCTACCATTCTGTAACAGCTTTACACACAGTGATGTCTTTAATATAGAACAACTAAGACTGTAAAAGATATACTTTTGAGCACGAATTTTAGAAATTTATCTATATTTGGAAAAGTTATCCGGAATATCAGATACTTTTGGCGCGTTGTTTCATCCGCTACTTTTGATGCTGACTGTACAAGCAAGTTAACGTTTATTAAGAATCAAAAAGGGTACTCTTGTTTGTTCTTTGTCGTTGATCCCTGCGTCTACTTTAACATATTTTTTTTTAATGAATAATTTAAACTATTTAAAGTAAACTTAGTGAGTGAGTTTAGTTATTAAATAAATATTTTTACAAATAAGTTCAGCATTTTGTTTCATTTGAGACCAACTTCTTAAGAAATTTTATTTAATGAAAATTCAACAGGTGAATAGTTATTGTACATATATTTATAACATTAAAAAGTTATCTAATGAAACACTATTTGGCTAAAAAAGTTATTCTTTAGATAACTTTAGTCTTAGTCTAATATTAGACTGATTCGCCCATCCTGGGCCCTGTCCCGTTGCCGGCGGCACTCTAGGTTAGGATTTTTATGTTTTTATTGTTCTTGGTGTTTTTTTTTTCTATTTCAGTTTCATAAATATATTGTTAAAAACCTAACCAAACAACTAATAAATAAATGTGTTAAAACTGCCTAAACACAAAACAAAGTTATTTCTTAAATTACGTATAATAATTATTTATTAATATCTTAATTATTAAGATATAGTATATAGGCTCTTTGATTTAACAGTTCGATCGCGCTAATGAGACCTAAATAAACTAATATTTTTGTACGAGTAACTAGTTCAAAATCTTGTCAACATTCCACGGCCTATCGGATGAATGTAAATGATTGACTCCTTGCCAGGGTGGCCGGTCATCCAAAATCGGATCCGATGAACAGATGAGTTTAATATCCCTTCAGTCTCCCTCGTCTCACTTGTCGTGAGTTTTTTTGGTACCTACCTAAGCATTGTAGAGTAAGGACTCGTTAGGAGTCAGGACTAAAATAATTTAGGGTGTTTTAAGACTTGCGTGTTTTGAGACTATTTTATTTGGAGAATGGTGTATATTAGGACTCGTGTATTATGGGATTAGTTTGTATTCAGCTTCAACCTTTATGACATTAGGTGATCACGAGAGTAGTACTATTCAAGATAAGGTGTTTTGGGACTCAGGTATTTTGACTTTAGGCTATTTTGAATTTATGTTTATATGGCAATATGTGTTTTTGACATTATGTTGTACCTTGTAATAGGGTAATTTGAGTTTAGGTTAAAATGCACCGGAAACGAGCTTTCGCCTTCAACACTAAGTCCTACGCCCTTCTTCGAAATTTGAATGGTTACAAAGTTCAACTAACTCACTTTCGATTTTGGTCCTCAAGCCCAAAATCCTCTTGGAGCGATGAATATCTCTAATGAACTTTTGCCTTTCGTCGCACATGCATGCAGTATAATCATGATAGATTTACCTGAAGAGTTCTAATAACCCTGAAAAGAGAAGAAGAGTGCCTATAATGACTCCGGTGAGCAGGATGAGCAGGAGCAGGCCGACGAGGGACGTGATGGCCGGCCGGTGGCACGGCAGGCTGGCAGGGAGATATTTCTACATTTCGACGCACAAAGCATAATTATGATAGGTTTACCTGAAGAATTCTGTACGACGAGCAGATAAATGCCTATAATGACTCCGGTGAACAGGATGAGCAAGAGCAGGCCGACGACGGCCGTGGTGGCCGGCCGGCGGCGCGGCAGGCTGCTGGCGGGGAACCGCACCAGCGGCGTGCTTTCCGACGGACCGGCGTCCCCATCGCTCGCTCGGTACGAGTTGTGACGCGATTCGTGATCTGAAATAATTCTAATAAGTGAATTGCTTGGTTAAGATAATCTCATATGTAAGACATTTTGACAGAGCTGCAGAGTCTTCAAATAAATTGTCCCTTTTTTATTAAACGGTTTACGGTTATTCCGTAGTCAACTAGGAACCCTTATAGTTTCGCCATGTCCGTCTGTCTGTCTGTCTGTCCGAGGCTTTGCTCCTTGGTCGTTAGTGCTAGAAAGCTGAAATTTGGCATGGATATATAAATCAATAAAACCGACAAATTAAGTCGTAGAATAAAATCAAAAACATTTTTTTTTTAAGGCAATATTCCCTAACTACTTAGGGGGTGAATTTTTTTTTTGCGTCAACCCTACAGTGTGGCATATCGTTTGAAAGGTCTTTCAAAAGTAATAGGGGTCTTCAACAAACATTTTTTGATAAAGAGAATATATTCGGAGATAATCGCACCGAAAGAAAAAAACATGTGTGTCCCCCATCTAACTTTTGAACCATAGGTGTTTTTGAGTTATCGCAAAAAGTTTCCCCTTCATAGTAAAAATCCACAGTTCATCCCTTGGTTAATAATCTACTATACTTTAAGCTCCAGTTTAGCTTATTGTGACGGAAGAGTAAATACGGAACCCTACTCTGAGCATGGCCCGATATGCTCTTGGCCGATTTATTTTATATGGTATGGCATTCGCTACACAAATCGTATGAGTCCATGGACATTGGACAGATCCATCGCCGAATACACACTATATACTTGACAGAACCTTAATTTTATTTTATTTAATCGTATGGCTTATACAAAAAATAAGCAGTTACATAAATATCACAGAATAAAAATTACATTACAATTAAAATTTAAATTAAATGTCAATATTCAGAGCGTTCAGCCACGCAATTGCGTCGGGTGTTAGGCACAGCACGACAGCAGGTCTAAAATAGGCAAATATTACGAGAACCCGAACCCGAACCCGAATCCCCGAATTATTACAAAGACATTAAGGACACCAATGACTACACTCATTTGGATGCGTATACATATAAACAGAGATCAGGCAGCCTTTTCAAAATAAAGACAGATGTTCCCCTTAAATCTATGTTCATGACATAAAATGGTGAATTGATGATGAAACGGATTACACGGAAAAACAATTTCCGCAGGTAGCAGATATGTTTTAAACCAATAAAACATTTCATCTATATTATACTAATAACAATATGTTCAATATGTTATGTAAGATTCATTAAATAGGTTCTGTCTCTTTACAACGGCTTGTAAAGAGACAGAACCTATTTAATGAATCTTCCATTTCCAGGAAACCATTCAACCAGTACAGGAGTTACGCAGCGCTGCTTAGTAAGTAAGCAAAGGAATTGCGAACTTCACTATTACTGCTACTCGTAGCTTCTAGTTGTCTGGAACTAGGTGAGAAAACTCTATGCGCCGTTAAAGTTCGGATATCTACTTAAGTTAATGCCTAAGATACCAAGCCCTTTTTTTCTTAAAGAACACAACACAAACACACGATTGAAGATAATGAAGAAATTGCATTTACATACAATATTCCTCAGTATCTCTGAAAGTACGTTAGCTACTTTATTCTAAAATAAACTAAAATAGACAAAAACAAATCTATCAAGCTAACTTTAACCTTTGTTTTAAGGTTTTTCTTAGAGTATGCCTTCGCAAGTATAGTTTAATTCGAGTAAATTTCCCATGCAGTAGTGATTGGAATATAATAAAGCACATTGGTTCCACTGAATCACGATATGATGTGTTCACATGAAAATGCATATTAAATGATATCTCAATGGGTTCAATAACTCATTAAGTGATGAGTACTTACTAGGTTTACATTTATAAAATACATTAATAAAAATAAGTCGCAGAGGCAAAAAAACATATTATATACACGTGTAATTTATTTCATGATGGAATATGCTGTAGATATCGGCGGATAAATATTTTTCAAACAGATAAGAACGTGCTACTGCCAAGTGCCAGCACTACGAGTATGTAGAGCCATGTAATTGCAAGAAACAGAGGCATCATGGCATAAGCTAAGATTTAAAATAAATGTTAGCCATGCGCATAACACAGGAAAACGATGGCCTCATTATAGACCTTAATTGCTACTCTTAAGATTCGATACTAAACTGATATTGCTGACAAGCGTGCTAAAGACATAAGTTCACTTAAGTAACTACTAAGAAGTAGTGTGTAGTATGAAGAACGTTTTTCAGAAAACGCGACCATTAGGACACTATTGATCCCATTCCGTTTACGCGGTGAGTCCTAAAGTCATTTGTTTCATAGTTACATTACAGAGAAAGTACGAATTTATCTACAAAAACACGAGGATTGCCGGAGAGCATATCTTTAATCGTAGTACTGTATTCGATATTTACAAACTTGTCCATTGAGTTGCAGGGGTATAGTCTCGACCATGGTACAACAGGCTCGGTAATACACTTGTTCACATATTCACACGATTTTTTCGTTCAGTTAACTAGTATAGCACGTAATCAGCGCGGCACTGTGTTAGCATTCGAGCTTGTCGGTAATTGATATGGTCTCTGGTCGCTGGTCGGCCATGCCTACATGTATCATGTCATGATATCATATCGCGTATTACACTATTACAGGCGTAGGTACATGGTAATATGACAATAGGTAAAGTGCTTGATAAAAATATGTTTTTGTTAATCTAGTTTTACGTTTATTAAATTCGTACATGTAAACTGCGCTCGATTATATGACGCTTATTATGCATGAAGATTGTTACTACGTATAGTATAGAACCGGCACAGAAAACCAGTATTTTGCGCCATGAGTTGTTGTTGTTTTGACAACAAAACAGAAGCGGAGCGTGAATCTCGCGACATAAACGCGTAAGCACCATGAATTTCACGGCGCTTACGACGTTTTAGTCGCGTGGTACAGTGCATGTGATTGCTTGAATTACATCATTTGGTATGGCTTCTTTATAGTAATAATAAGTTAATAACTCAATGGATGCGAGTAGGAACAGGCTGTACGCTGCTGAAGGCAAGTAGAAACCCTGCCAAAAGCTGCAAAAATAGCATACTGCTTTTTGGTAATCTAATTAAATATACTTACATATTTAATAAGATTTTAATTTGTATTTTATTGTGTATGTATATTTGTACGGCTTTATAAATAGCATTAATCTCGGAGCCATAATGGAGAATAATATAGTAAATAAAAAAGAACCATGGAGTTTATACGGAGTTAAATACCGATGTAAATAAAATTTTACTAAGAGCTATAAATGAAAGAGTGATAGAGTTATAATAACACCCCTCTGCCTCTTGCTGAATGCAGTATCTGTTACTAAAAAACTTGTTGGGTGAGAATAACTTTGTTTACATATGGATCTAAGAACAACATCTATATCTCATAATAGTTAAATCAGTAGCAGCATCTTATTTAAAAGTTATACTTTACGCAAATTTTGGCATGGTATATTTTTCTACTTGACAAAATATTTTTTGTACTTTACTGCAAGTCTCATCCTTTCTCTCACTACTTAATCCGGTCCGGATCCAGACCGTGGTCCGCCATTTGGTAAACCCTGCTCAGGCCTTTCTACTCTTGATGAGCGGCTTCACAAAATCAAGAACCAAACTACAATAGAATTAAACGATCTTTAATTAGCTTTTGTGCAAAGAAATTTTAATTTTTATAGGCCTCTAAGCACAGCAACTTAATACTGGAGAAAGTAGCATGTTAGATTAAAACAAAACAGTTAAATGAAAACATTATACCATGGTTACTCCGTGATAGAAATATCTGCTGCTGCTGGACTAGAAGTAGAGTAATTATTTACAATGCTCGTGTCTTATTATTTCGATGCGTATTACTTCATTCATTTTAATTACAGTGTGCTTACAGAAAATGGACCAAAGACAACAAAGTAGGTGTACATATATGTAGATATATTTATTTTTATGAAAAAACTATTTAAAAAAAAACAAGAATTTCCATTAATGTAAGAAGATCAGGAGTAGGCATGTGTCACGGCTAAGTACTTACATGTTTTGCCTAACAGAATAGAACAAAGAGAAAACACTTGTTTTTAAAAACACAGTTACTTACCAACTGGGGAAACCAAGGGCTGCATTTTAATAATGACTTAACCCTACAAGGATACAAGGAAACACATAATTACAATGACTTTCAGTAATCTACAATGCTTCAAATAATTATTTTTTTAGTTTTCTAGCAGGCACCAAGACTTCGCTAAAACGACCAAATCTATTATAATTAGCACAGTTTGAACAATGCATCACTACATAATTAAATGTATTTGCTTTTTCAGTTGCTCGACGACCTTCACAAAGGCAAAAAATATATATTATAATTATCAGGAAAACTTAACTAACCTAAAACATTAACTTTTTGTTTGACATTTATGGGGCGTTTACCCAACTTTTATAAACCACATCAAGGATCAAGGTAATTTCAAAATATTTCATTATTTAATTTAAACATTCTAAATATTTATTGAAATACGTATTTTATTTACAGAAAGTAAATTACCAGAAAATTTACACATATGGCACATATGACTTGAAACTTAAAAACTTAAATTCAAGCATTGAATGTTTTAATCATGATAAAACGCCTGTACTTAATTAAATAATGAAAATAATGAAATACGATAATAATAGTCATTAGTCACTGCTGCTGCCATTATAAAACGAAGTACCTATACATATATATTATTACATTAATGGCGGGAAATAAAATAAAATCATGACGTGATCTCAAACTTCGTATTGTTTTTATTTTAAGGCCAGTCCGGACCGGACAGAACAATGAAATTGACAATTCGATCAGGAATTAAATTGGCGTCAATCCCATCTCAGTCGAGCAATCGCTCGGAATTAATAAAAAATAGTCCCAAACGCGCAAGCCAGCATCGAAAATTGGATTTTTTTCATCCGTAAATCCAGCGGCGTAGCTAGGCGCGAGCGAAGGGGTCTCGCACTTAGAAGGGCCCCGCAAAGCCAGCCGAAGTTATTACCTTGGGAATACACATTGAATAGGGCTTCACAGGTGTGGTTTCACCCACCGCTAGAATTAAAGTTCACGCTATGCCACTGCCACTGCGCAAATCCATGACTGATTTAATGATCAGTAAGTACAATCTTACAATCGAATCAATCAATATTTCATTTTTGCTTCCACACCACACAATCAAATTGACAATCTAATCAGATTCATGCTCACACTGATGTATAAAAAATAAGGATCAAAGTCAAATGGCGTTCTAAAAGTTTTTAATTATGTGTCGAAAGATGGCAGTAAATTTACGTGGCTACAAAGTTTTCTTTGACAATACACCTCTATTTCAAATTCACTTTGTCTTCACTAACTATATAATATCATAGAAATGTAAATCAAACCAAGTTGGAAGTGATTTTGATAGCCCAGGCCAGACGGTGCACGGGTTATTTTAAACGTCAAACTCCTATGAAATTATGACGTTTACTTGTGCCAATTACATCCACACTTTATCAGGCCTGATATCAGACCCGATTTCGGGCTCGAAAAAGAATATTTTTCCGTTTCACCAAATATCAGCACATTGTTTACAATATTTGAAATGTATAAAAATGGTTCATATGCAAAAATATCAAACACTAAACATTTTTAGCAATTAGAGACAAAGTATTTTTTACTGTTCAAATATTGTTAAAGATGTGCTGATATTCCGTAAAACGAAAACGCTTATCATGCCCGAAATCTGTTATTTTTAAGTATGAAAGTTAAAGCCAAAGAGAATATAACCACGGTAAAGCCCGACCAGAAATATATGATCATTGTCAGGAGGGCGCTGTTATTTTCATGTAAAGGGTGACAGTCCGCAATATCATCATTAGCTTTAATTAGCTGTTTCTTTTTCATGCATGTTGTATCTGCTATTTTAAGGTGCACACAAGTTCTTTATGTTCTAATTGTGACACCCAGTTTGTAGACCTTAAAAAAAATCAGGACTGATTTCGGACCCGGAATCGGGAAGGGTGGATATAATTGGCGCTTTAACACTTGCACAGGCTGGGCTGTCATAATCACTGCCAACTTATCTTGGTTTGTTTCAAAATGGATAATGAATACTTTACGATATAATAAAATAACTCATTTATTGCGGAAAACATATTTTTCTTGGATTTGGCCGATGTACCATGGATTTCCGCCGTAGATTATTGTATTTAATATTGAAGTCACAAAAACAAGAATATTTAAAGTTGGGTTACTTGGGTTATATATATATATAAATTATTTATTCACGACCAACTTGGATCATTATGAGTTAGTGACAATTTTTATCTTAATGCTAATGTTAATATATACATATGTATTTAATTATAGAAAACTATAAACTATATTTGAGTTTCTTATAAATAAATAAATAAGCGGATTCAAGAAAATCCGCCTAGGTACTCACTTATTCCTGCGCACATGAGTCATGCAGCAGTTATTTAAATATAGGCCATCAACCCTGTCCGCAAGCATGGTCAGGATGCTGTTGGAGCTGGCCCGTACTCTGTGCACCAGGGATGTGGCTCGCTTGCGCATCGTGGTGTAAAAGCAGTCTACCCGCGCTTCCGCGAACATCCCTGACGCGCTACAGAATCTAGACAACCCCATCAGCACCCTGTACGCGTTATTATATTGAACGCGCAGAGCATTGTACCGTTTATACGTGTAGTCTGCCCACAGGCTGCTTGTGTAAAAACTAGTACAGTAGGCTCTGAATAAACTGACTTTAACTTCTTTTGAGCAATGAACAAACCTGCGGGCTATCATATTCGCTCTGACGAACAACGCTCTGCGCTCGCGCTCAATATCCGCATCGTCTTTAAGGTCAGCGCTCACCACATGTCCTAAATATTTAAATTGATCAACGATATTTAGCGGTTGGCCATTTAATCTAACAGGTGGGAACACTGGCGGGCATTTACCCTTGACCTTAAAAATAACGCATTCGCTCTTGCTGACGTTGTAGACCAACCCATGGCTCGCTGCGTATCGTTCACAAATAGAGATAAGTTTGGCGAGCCCACACGCCGAGGCGCTGAGCAGTACCATGTCGTCGGCGTAGCTTAAATTGTTGACGCACACTCCATCTATGTAACACCCAACACGGGTACTGCTCAGCTCCTCTATAAGGGCGTTTACGTACAAGGCGTTATAATGGTTATCGGTTCATATTAGGAAGTTTAAATCTTTTCAATAAAATTAAAATTGTAAAAATACTTAGAGTTGTTTCCATCTACAGATCTTAGGGCAGAATCGTATCCCAATAAATTCTTATGGATTATAAGAACATGTTAAACTACCTTTAGTGGACCTCTAATGAGCAAATTATATAAAATATCTTTTTCAACACACTTGCTCAAAACGACGTTTCTATTCCACCGATTTTTGGTTCATAATCCTAGATATTAATTAAACACGCGTGCTTTTTCAGTATATTATAACACTCGTGCTTTTTCATTATATTATCCGACTGAGTTAAGAAGGTAACTGATTGCTAATAATATACATTGAAACGGAGCCTTCTTAATTTGGTCATGTAATACATTTTTTTAAATCAACTATAAGGTTTCTAATGTTAGTTCAAAGAGATTTTATCACACCAAATATAATTTATATATTAAATTATCTCGTAATTGACATTAATGAATAAATATAACATTTTATCGATTTGATCCCCATCTGTCGAAATACAAAAATATTAGCTTTTAAAAAATATTGGCTGTTTGTCGATTTCGTTCGCGTCTTTCCCTTGCGCGCGCATTGGAATCGAGCGTAAAAAAAAGAACGCGCCAACCATTTTCCGTATTTGACAATAATATTGGAATAGTTTTGCATGTTTTTAGTTTATATATTGACGAAAATGTCAATTTCAAGTATTGAAAATGAAGAACACATAAAATTGCCGCTGCCAGTAATACTAATAGAGGCAAGAGCCGAGAACGATAGCCTTTTACCATCAAAATCGGGTAAAAAATAATTGGCGGCATATGAAACTTTTATTCCATGAAAAATCAGCAATAACGTCCAGTCTTTCTTGGAAAACGTGTTGGTAGCTTACTTCAATGAACTGGCGAATAAGTGCCTACAAGCCCAGAACGCTTTGGTGCAACTATTCGATTAACGACAGTACAAAATTTAATACTCAAGCCGTAGCCATTTTGGTGGTGGGCAAGCTGTGTATGTTTGCGTATGTGTGTGTGTTCACCTTGGTGTTATGTGTGTATATACATAACATAGTTGTGTCAAACCGTAAACGATGACGTCACACAATTTTCAAAGAGCGTTATGGGCGCGAAAGCATCTATCAAAAGATATTTAGTTAATTTAACACATTTGAAGCCGTTTTAAGGTAAGACTTGAATTTTAGGACAAGGTTTGGTTAATATAGAACGTATTACAAGCGTTTCAAAAATTTGGAAACAACCCTAGTGCCGACTTTTATCAATATGACTTTACCGACATGACCACTACATCTGGTTACTCATTGTTAATCGTACATAAAGATGTGGCTGCGTGTGCGAGGCTACGGTGACAGCTGGCTTAGACTCTATATTTAACAATATTATATCTATGCGCAGCCGAACGTTAATTTGAATAACGTTAATTACTGTAACCGTCCGTTACGATTGAACCCATTACAAATTGGGTTAATGGGTTAATTTTCAATATTTTCAATTCTAATTAATGTTCGGCCGACATTGATGCGCAGCCCTTAAACGACAAATCTCAACTTATGGTACCCGTACTTACCTAATAAGTATTTGACGTTTACGCTAGCGACTGCGATCGCGTTTACGAGTCGCTGACGAAAACGTCAAGTGTCAACTTATGGTAGCCGTACATACTTAGACTTCAGTTTTTTCTTGGATTTCAGAAGGAATAGAATAGAATATTATAATATTCGGTACTGTGGGTTTTTAACCGCATTAAGACCTCCAGTAGTAAATAAACTTCTGCTTATGTAGGCATAAGTGATATAGGCATTCTAATTCATAACATACCTATACTTATACCTGGTCGTACCTATTTCATAATTATGTATTTTGCCTACACAGTTTAACGATGATTGGATCTCTCGATTCTCCCGAACACGTCTCCTGCCTCTCCATAGAGGCTTCATTGACTACCAAATGCCTACGCTCAGATTATACATGAAGACCATCTGTTTATTAGTCTTGGTAGACTATGTGAAGCCATTCTAGAGTCTGTGCGGAAAGAGAAGAGACGTGAAATGTATGGTATTGGTCCCATCCCAGTAAGTTTACGAACTTACTCGCCCGTCTATCACCCACTTAATAATTGACCGGAGCAATACTGAGCTGAACGGAGCTGAGAATGCCCGAAAGGAGCAGTTTCGCCCCCCTGGCACTGTCTGGGCCAGTGGTGGGCAAAGTACGGCCCACGGGCCAACTCCGGCCCGCGAAAGGATTTTATTCGGCCCGCCGCCGCTCCTATGAATTAATTAATATACTTATGGAGTTGATCCACGATAACCGCACATCAAAATACATTTTTGTTGCAATTTTGGCTCTCCTCTTAAATTTTCTAAACTTTCTGGCCCCCTGTGTAGAAAGTTTGCCCACCACTAGTCTGGGTTATCAAAATCGCTGCTAACATTATCTTGGTTTGACTCTAGTGGTAATCAGTGTTAAGGATATTGGTAATTAATATTTTTTACTCCTGATCACCGATTAAAACTCACCGTGTAAGTACATATTAAATAATAGGGTTCAGTTTCAGTTTGAAGCCGATATATATTTATGAAAACTAAATAAGTGTAGCTTTGGGAAATCAGAAATCTCATTTCTGTTATAAGTACTTAAAAAAAGGTAATTATTTGAGTATATTCTACCTTATTCTCTTTTTGTTAAAACGTGCATTGTTTTTGTTCGAAAAATAAATTCCTCATCCTATATATAATATCCTCATCCTATTAATTTATCGGAAAATAATATATCACATGTCCTAATATGTATAGTTTTAGAGAAATGTTGCTCCCGGTTCGAATCTACTCAAAACCAGCTAAGAATCAACTGTGCCAAGTTTCAGCGCATAGTCACAAAGGGCAATGTTAAATATTTCAGAATGTCGAATGTCGTATGGCGGCGGAGTCAGACCAAGATAAGATGGCAGCAATTTTGATAGCCCAGTCTGTTAAGTAAACGTCATAATTTCATAGATGTTAGACGTTTATAATATAACACTTGTGCTGTCTGGGCTATCACAATCGCTGCCAACTTGTACTCGTATCTTGGTCTGACTTAGGTTTACCGTTGGTAACCTAGCGATAAGGGCGTGCGATCTTTAATTCAATCCCAGCTAGAAACCCCAATAAAGCCCAGCTTGTACCAATGAGTAAATACTAGTATTTTGTATCCTTATAGGTGTTGCTAATGTCATGACAGCTGCACTTTTTCACGTGTCCTTGGTTTTCATCGACCATTGTTATGTCATATCTTATGATATATTATGAAGGTACTGTACTTGCACTTACACAACCTTGCGTGTTACACAGGGGTCGCTTTCTTTGTTACATAAATTCGTACGTGTTTTAACTATACTCCTCTAGTAAGCTTAACCGCGAAAACTGAACTCATCCTCGGCATAACCATAGTACTTACTTAGTATGTAGGGACGCACATTGCGGAAGTGTATCACGCATTTTAATGTATTTTGGTATTTATTGAGGGAGCCTCAACTGCGGGTGGCTATTCGTTTATTTTCTTATACCTAGTAGATTTTTTTAACAGATATATTACGAGGTCCCAGACAAGTTATGTTTAGATTTACAAAAAGCTCGTTCTATGATACTTCACTAACAATAGTGCTATAAATCTAAAGTTTAAAAATTGCGAAATATTGCAACTACTGGTATTTTTAGGTGCGAATAAAGAATATTTATAACTGACGAAGAGGGGCCTAACCCAAAATTGTGATTTGTATATTTAATTTTAAATATATGCTGCAGCTGGATCAAGAGTCTGATGCAGAAGGCAGTAATTTTGGACACGGCGCGTACCTATAGTACGTCGGTTCCTCTCTTTGCGGCCCTGACCACCGGCAGCTTGGTTCCTGCCCCGCTGCTGGCGGCACCCTAGGTTAGGTTTTTTTAGGTTTTTTATAATGTTTTGTAAGTGTTTTTATATTTTACTTTTATATTCATATTATTAAAAAAACCCTAATCTAAGATATGCAATGACGTGGCAAGGGCAGGATGGTTCAAATGGCGATCCCTTACTGGCGTCCCGTGCGACCCAAAGATCCCAATCAAAACAAAGGGCACAGTATACAAACGGGCAGTTAGACCAGCCCTGCTCTAAGGATCCGAGTGTTAGGCCGTGAGACAACAGGATGAACAAAAAATGTATTAAACGTAACGGAGATGAAGATGTTGCGCTGGTCGGGGGGAGTTACAAGGCTGGACGAAATAAAAACACGTATATAAGAGGCACCTTTAAAGTCGCGGATATTCGGAAGAAAATGCGCGAAAGCAGATTGCAATGGTTTAGTCATGTTCAACGCCGTAGCGATGACCATATTACAAAGAGTGTAACCATCGAAGGTGCTGGGGTCACAAGGGGAAGAGGCCGACCGCTGACAAACTGGGCTTCGACCATCAAATTAGACGTACTTGACGCAAGGCTTGACGCCGGATATGACAAAAGACCGCCAAAAATGGCGCCAGTATTAGATGTGCCGGCCCCAAGTAAATGGGATAAGGCAAGGATAATGTAGATAAGTAGGAATAATAATCATTTATTTTCAGTTGTATATGTATAATTTTAGTATGTAATAGCTAGTAATAACTAGAGCCGAAGGACCAGACGAGAAAAAGTTTAAACACGATATATGATAAAGTATTCAGTTCGCAATTTTGAATAAATATTTAAGTATGTGAGTAGTGTGCAATGTGTCATTTTTTAAGGTGGTCTAGACGAGGTTCCGATCCTACTTACGCCATGCGTGCACCTGATTGTTAAAGTTGAACTGCCCTGACTATTATTGCAAATACGATTCCCCTATAAAAGCCTTTTATAGTTTAATGTTACCTCAGTATCAAGTTACCAGACGTACATTTGACTTCAAAAAATTACATTATGAGCTGTAAATTCTTGGTAACTCAATTGTTTAATTACATAGTGAAATTACTTAGGGATTTCAAATTAAATTAAATAAACTCAAAGTTGTCAATAATATTAACAAGGTGTCCAATAACTATCTTTATTTTATTGATTGTAAGGTCTCACAGATTAAAAACTGTTATCTTACTTTCCTAATATAGTAAAGCCTTTTGGATCTAAAACACCAAAGAATATTTATTATTCATCCTACGTACTAATTTAGTTTATTACGTTTTCAGATCGTTTTCAGTGTCCTACTTATAATATTTAACAGCCAAGTGAGATCCGAAACTAAAGCGAAGACAGAAGAGAAATCAGATGCTGGAAAACCAGTCATGTAAGTGTGTTTTTTTTTAATTCGCACATTCTGAATGAGGCGCTAATTTGGAAAACGTCGGAACGACGACATTGCTATGGCCGGTACCGCCAGCGTTCGGGTTTTACGTCTGTGGGGTTCTTTGGTGGTGGCAATCCACTTCGCCTTGGTGGCAATCCGCAAATGGGCCGAAGAGAATTGCCACCCGAACTTACGTCCAATTGCGAATAAATACAATTTTCACATAAAATAAATGAAATTAATAATTTTATCAGTAAAAACAATGCGCCCTACTTACATATTCTTATGTACTGAAAGCATTGAAAGCAAGTTTGTGGTATAAAGTCAAAATAAGTCCATAGTATAATAAAATTATTGTTGCTATCTACATATATCACGTATTTATCTCGTTCTCGATAACCAGTCATTTAAGTGTTTCTACCTGACTAAGTATCTACTAGTAGGTATATTCTATTATTTACCATTCGCAGGCATCATCGACAAAAGTAATTTACCTACGAGTAGCAGGGTACTGTTTATATACTTAAGTACCTTTGATATGGTGTCGACAAATGTTTGTTTGTTTTCAGAGATCGTTCCTCTGCACACCACCACCCCCACGACCCCACGTTTCACGGCTTCTGGAAAAAGAAGTTCGTGTGGCGTCCACGATGGGTGAAAACTTGGCAAGAGAAGAAAGTCTACGTCGCTGTGTGGAAGCGGATGTGGGGGCCCGTGGAGGTCAAGGAGTGGGTGCCGGTGCCGAAGCCTCCCCCGGGGTGGATCAAACATGACGTCAGCTCCTACGTCGTCAAAACGCATCCCCATGTTACCAATAAATAGACAAAGCCAATGATAGTCCGCTTTCAAAAAAATGCTGTGCCAAAACAGAAGTGAAACATCGTATGTGCAACACGTGACCGCATAGCCCCGTGCCGTTTGAGTCTCCCGCTACGCTTAAGATTCTAAACTTCAACCACTTGCTAGGCCTGTTATGCGGCGACATTTGTAAACAATGAGGAGTCAATAACACCGCATAAAGGGCCATAAAAATCCTCATGCGTACTTCTACGAAGTTAATGTTAAAAAATCGAAGTAGCCACAAAGTAGTTACTTTTGAGACTCAAAATCAGCAATTGCACGATTAACTTAAAATAGATTTAATCATAGTGTATAACCGTGTTAACACTTGGAAGTAGGTATGTTTGTTAAGGAGGTAGCTGTAATAACTTATTTTTATTTGTAAGTATTTGTTTGTTATTTATTGCACAGCGAAAATTGCGAAACATTAATTGCGAAGGTTTGTCACATGAAAGTGTTTTTTAGATTAATGTATCATATATAGGTAGGTGCTACTGCTACCTACCTTATAGGATGATATAAGTCAATAAAAATAATTTTATATTCGACCGTTTTTCAATTTCCTGACTAAGTGCAAGTAGTAAGTGGTGTAGTGTTGTGTTCCTGTCGGTGAGTAAGGTTGCTAGAGCACAACTAGGGTGTGGAGAGTGTTAGGGTCGACAACGTGCATGTAACTCCTCTGGAGTTGCAGGCGTACATAGCCTACGGAGACTGCTTACCATCGGCGGGCCGTATGCTTGTTTGCCACCGACGTAGTATAAAAAACTGAGAAATACACTCGCACACCAAATATATTATGTACAGTTTGTGCTCTAACAGTGGGTACTTAATTAGGGGCACTAACGCATGGGGAACGCGTTGTTGTCGAACGCATTCCGTAAAGGTAATCTTACATGCTCTTTAAAAAAATACGAAAGGGATTTATTAAACAAGCTACCTAACTTAAAATTATCGTTAGGGGTCCGTAGCCAAATGGCAAAAAACGGAACCCTTATGGATTCGTCATGTCTGTCTGCCTGTCCGTCCGTATGTCACAGCAACTTTTTTCCGAAACTATAAGAACTATACTATAAGAAACTTGATAAGTAGATGTATTCTGTGAACCGCATTAAGATTTTCACACAAAAAAAAAACACACACAATAATTTTAGGGGGATCCCCATACTTAAACTGAAATTCAACATTTTTTTTCATCAAACCCATACGTGTGGGGTATATATGGATAGGTCAGAGAATGATAAAACTAAAAAAATATATGATATACATTACCATGCAAACTTCCACCGAAAATAGGTTTGAACGAGATCTAGTAAGTAGTTTTTTTAAATACGTCATAAATGGTACGGAACCGTTTATTCATGGGCTAGTCCGACTCGCACTTGGCCACTTTTTGTTTAAAACCAAGTAAAAAAATTAAATTTTCTTATACAATTTTAAATAATCAGCGGTGGTATCATGGTTCCATTTTTATCACTTGTCACTATGCCCGTCACTTTCGCACTAACATACTTGTTAGAACGTGACAGGCATGGTGACTAATGATAAAGAGACGACCATCTTAGCCCTACGGGAACATATACCGGTAACAACTTATTTTTTTTAAATCATGGAGTCTACTCTCTATTCGATAATTTTATTGTAGTATCTATATCTATCTCTACGCCCTGCGGGCTAAGCACGGTCGCGTTTTTATCGCCTGTCACGTTCTAACAGGTATGTAAGTGCGAAAGTGACAGGCATAGTGACAAATGATAAAAATGCAACCATGCTGCCAAGGCTGGACTAATCACGGATCTCTCGAAAAAATATTGGGTTTATTGTTCCCTACTTGCAATGAAATGTACTATTTTCGGTGGAAACTATCCTCATAAGCGCGATAATTATTAAATATGTGAAGTAAGTGACATGGCGAAAATATCAAGCTTGTGATGTCAGGATCAGGAACTGTCAATAAACAGCAATAGCGCCCAGTCAGTATTGGGAATGTTTGTGAAGTAGGAAATCTATTGCAATAGGTAACTTCAAAACTCGCCAGCATCAAGGAATCTGCATCATGTATAGCTTGATGAACAGAGGATGTATCTAAATAAGTAGCTATGACCGTACAAAGTTGCAATTATGTACGCCGGAGATAGCAAGTATGTATAAAAGTCGTTTGATCTGCATTCGTGCATGTCCGCGTCTAGACTCCAGGGAGGGCTAAAAATAGGTCCACGTGTATGTACTGAGTCCGTCTAAGTGGTCAGTGTGTATTTTAATAGATAAGGTGTCATGAAATAACCCCCTAGATAAGGGTATAAAAGGAGGCCCCGCAGCGTCTCGATCTGATTGTGGACCGCGGCGCAGCGGTTTAGGTTGTGGTGAGTGTTCATACAATTTATTATAACGTTGGTTTAATCAATATTTATGTTTTATTAGAAAATACCTGCACATATCTCAACATTTCGAAATATTTTAAATTCAGAATCTTTTATTCGATCAGTGCTTAACAGTTTTTACATAGATTTAACTAATAAGAAGTTATAAGTGCCTACAAACCGTTTATTTACGCGACACCTAACAGGGTGAGACAAAATATTTATATTTAACACTTTCATTGCCTGTCGTTAACTATAAAAATATAAGTACTTTAAAATCTTAATCCCACTGAAATAGCATTTTGAGATGAATTGTGTACCAGTTGTCAAGAAGTGATTTTTTGCTCGTACCATTAAAATTTTACTAAGGTAAACATCTTAGTGCTCGACATGCCCTCCTGTCACTTATATTCACTGTGATGACTCAAGTTCAAAGACGACATGTGGAGTAGGTACTCGGACGTCTACTTTAATACCAGTCACTTTATAATTATTTATTGTAACATCAAACACCTTAGGAATCCCTTTACTCTACATCAATGTCCATACCACGATTTACCATTAACTATAGAGGAAACTAAAATATGTGTAGGGAACCTCTTTAATTTAGTTTGTTTCTGTAACTTGGATAAATATACATAAAAGGAGTACTTAGGTACCTACCAACTGAAATCTAAGTTTCTAAGTCGTGTGTGCATGGTCACGTTGCACGCACGCAAGAAGGATCAAGTTTGCGGTCGTCGGCGCAAGATATACTCAGCTGAAAAATTTAATAGACCTTTTGCCACCCGGCATATTGTATTTGAACTTAATAAAAAATAGGCAAAATACTATGTGCAGTGTATTGTCGGGGCCCACTGTACCTACCACTAGAATATGACTACCGCCAGTTATAATACAACAACCGACTATTATTACTTTTTCAAAGTAGGCATAAGTAAATAAATGTTAGTAGCTATACTATGCATAGGGTTAGTTAGTGTGCTAGTTACCGTCCAGCGCTAGTTTCCGTCCACTTGAACTTGACGGAGTTGCTACAAAGAATTGCGTACAATTTGAGTATAAACCATACGGCACAATTTTTGACTAATTGCAATCCTTAAGAATCTATAAGAATAAATCTACAAAAAATAATATTTTGCGAGTAGCGAATTTAAAATAAAACATATTCGTTGCAGCTTCGCCTCCGTACCTTTCAGAGGGCATAAAACCAAGAAAAATAAGTGCAGACTGGAAATGTTCATGGAAAATTTTATTACTATTCTAGCTATTATAAGTAATCTTTTTAGGCACGTATGTATACTTAGAAGTATAATAAAACCAAAATAAGCAGTCTAATGAGGTTTTTTAAAGAAATCTTAGAGAAATTTAGTAGATGAGTAAAAACATACCAATTTTATGAAATATTTAGTCTTCGTCCACGAAAGGACGTAAACCCAAATACTAAATATTTGCTTATTTGTAATACATTTGTTTTTCCTCTCAATATCACCGATTTCAATTAAGGATTGTTGAATTCGAATGCTTGAGTCCCAAGGAAGGACATAGGTTTATCACGTAAATAATCATTATACACGGTCGAAGTCGCGGGCAGAAGCTATATAAGTAACTAAAAATGATGAATATACAACATCAGAACTTAAAACAAAATATATAATCGATTTTCAACTAAATAATACAAAGGTTGGCAACTAGCTCATACGTGGACGAAAACTAGTTCATAGGCGGACGGAAACTAAATTATCACTACTTTTGCAAACTATGTTTTTTATAAAAAAAACTGCAAATATAATTTATATTCGAGTAATATTAACCTAAAATAGACAATATGAGCAATACAAACAAATACAATACATTTAAGACTTTTTTTTTGCATTTCAAATTTGGCAACTCTTATAATTGGACGAAATCTAAAGCACCTACCCTATACTGGCACTGAATTTACCTCAAAATATATTTTACCTACACTCTAGTTACGTTAATATGAATTTCAAATTTAATTTAATACCCTGTCGTGCTTGTGAGAAGATCTGTGATTTAATTTAATTTGAAACTATAATTATATTAATGACATATATGTTCCGTCAATGAGGGACGCCCGTTTATGTTGTCGAATGCATCTTTAAAATCTTTATAACAACCGCATTAAAACGAAATCGGAGAACCCGCGCGAAATCACCTTTTCATGCAAAGGTTGATTAACGATCATAGCTACGAGCATGCCCCTACGTTTTTGGTTCTGGATTTTTTTCGAATTACTAATTATTATAAGAGTTAGAAGCATTTAAAATTTTGTACGAAAACTGGGTTTCGCTTAGGGGCATAGTTATTGTTAATATACATCAAATTATATGAACACGTTATTAATGTTGGCTGGTTAAATTGATTTTAATGATAAATATTTAATAACGATAATAATTTGGATGTATACTGTTATTGAAATTTATAAATATATTTTTATTTGGATATTCCATAATCCAATATCCAGAGAGGAAAATGGGGTCTACGTTTGCATAGCAAAGCGGCCGTCCCCTATCCTCTTAACATTATTTTTATGAAAATAGAGTGACGCGGGGAGGGTACGGACGCTTAGCCCCGGGCGGCACATCAAGGAAGGTGGCATTTCTTTATAAAATCTTCGGCCGGCCCCGGGTGGGAAAAGCCACTGAAAGCTTTTTTATTTTAAACACAATGTACACAATGAAATGTGGCCATGCACGATAGGAAATCTTATCAATGAATGTGTATTTACAAGCAGCACTCTCTGTAAAATAATTTTCCCCAAACCAGCTCGTAAAGGCTCTCTTGATTCCTTAAAAACTGATGAGAATGTTGCATTTTATTCACAAGAGTGGCAATGTTGCCTGGTTAAATTGATTTTGAATGATACATATTTAATAACGATAATAATTTGGATGTGTACTGTTATTGTAAATATATAAATATATTTTATTTCAATTTGATTTGTAATGTTTTTCTCGCATTGGTTTGGTGAAAATTTATGTGTTTCACTAGGTAGCAAAGTTTGTTTAACCCTCGCGCCTTGAAACTCTCGCAATGCTCAAGATTTCACTCTTCGTTACACTCGCTATGTTCGTGGCTATAATATTTGGCTTGCTCGGGTATCAATAAATAACTATTGTAAATATTAGACAATACAGTGTGTATTTTTGATATAACCTCAAACTTAAACTAGACGTAGGTTTTAGTGCTATAAAACAATTCTGAAAGATTTTTTAGTTTAGTCTTCACTACCAGAGCATAATTATTTTTTGCATTTTTTTCGAGCGGCAATGTTTTTCGTACATCATGATCACTTGTGACAGTTGTGACGTCGTGTCATAGTCGCGTCATTAATGAGACGTTGTGAGTTAAAACAAAGTAGTGATAGGGACCGTGCGCGTTGGAGGGTCTGCCATCTTGTGGCCTGAATCGGAACAATAAACATGCACATGTACACGTCACGCGTTTTCTTGTGCATAGTAGGTTCTGCCATCTTGTGGGCTACGTCGGAACAAAAAACATCACATTTACGCCTCGCGCCAAAAATCTGACGGCTCGTGTGCTGCCTCCTACAGTTCATGCACGCTCCCTATACATTGCTTACTGAATTATTTTGTATGAAATAATAAAAGTCGTCCATTTTTTATAAAACCTATGAAAGTGTGTTGATTACAGCCTAAACTCCCCTTAACTGCTGCGCTGTATAATAATATAATTACAATCACAATGTAACGTTAGGTTTTCGGTATATTTTTTGTCCATGGTCTTCTGATATCAGTCTGATTAGTAAATAAGTCGCGGGCAACAGCTAGTATCTATATATTCTCTCCAAGCATAAGGTTCAGTAAGCAGTACCTAGAAACCTAGATAGTATTATTTATTAATAATAGTTTTAAAAGTATGACAGTGAATTATTGCGATTAAACTGTTCTACTTACTATGTCCTTCCCCAGGCCTCAAAATATCTCGGGTCCATACTAAACGTAATCTAAATCCGTTCATCGTGAAGACGTAACAGATACTGTTACTTTAGCATTTATAGTAGGAATTTTGATTATTGTGACATCTTTGAGCCATTATACTTATTCCTTATACATTTTTCTGTAATTATATGATCGATCACGAAGAAGAGGTGAGGATGAACACGCAAAGCATGCCAGCATCCATAGTATTCAAGTTTCAGTCTTGTTTATGTACTATGAACTGGGAAGGCCGGTAAAAGCTAAACATTGCTAGCGCTCTCAACGATGCAGTAAATGCACGATGGTACATTTTTAGGGTTCCGTAGCCAAATGGCATAAAACGGAACCCTTATAGTTTCGCCATGTCCGTCTGTCTGTCTGTCTGTCTGTCTGTCTGTCTGTCTGTCTGTCCGAGGCTTTGCTCCGTGGTCGTTAGTGCTAGAAAGCTGAAATTTGGCATGGATATATAAATCAATAAAGCCGAGAAAGTCGTACAATAAAATCTAAAAATTTAATTTTTTTTAGGGTACCTCCCCTACACGTGAAGTGGTGGTGAAATTTTTTTTTCGCTTCAACCCTAGAGTGTGGGGTATCGTTGGAAAGGTCTTTCAAAACTAATAGGGGTTTTCAAGAAACATTTTTTGATAAAGTGAATATATTCGGAGATAATCGATCCGAAAGAAAAAAAAAATGTGTCCCCCCCCCCCCCCCTCTAACTTTTGAAGCAAAGGTCCAAAAAATATGAAAAAAATCGTGGAAGTAGAGCTTAAGAAAGACATTAAATGAAAACTATAGCGGACATGATCAGTTTAGCTGTTTTTGAGTTATCGCAAAAAGTTTTCCCTTCATAGTAAAAAGACTTATTTTAATTAGGTACTGATTATGCAAATTTGCCTACTTGTTTAACTCGGATGAAAGGTACCGTTTCATCCCTTGGTTAACAATTTACTATACTTTAAGCTCCAGTTTAGCTTATTGTGACGGAAGAGTAACTACGGAACCCTACACTGAGCGTGGCCCGACATGCACTTGGCCGGTTTTATTTGTATTGTATTTGTATGTAAATTGACAGTCGCCTTTCCCATTGACTGGCAAT
Organism: Cydia pomonella; assembly: GCF_033807575.1. Classification (NCBI taxonomy): domain Eukaryota; kingdom Metazoa; phylum Arthropoda; class Insecta; order Lepidoptera; family Tortricidae; genus Cydia; species Cydia pomonella. The sequence goes on along the minus strand of NC_084703.1, from coordinate 11,149,975 downwards.
TTAGCGAAGCGTAAGATATACCATACGAGTAGAGAATACCATAAACCATGTACATACATATATTAGCCACACATTAACCACAGACTTTTGTTTGTTTCCTTAATAACCGTTGGCACCGGATTAATTAACCCCACTTGTTCAAAATGTATCCAACAGTGTGTAATAAAACCGTTATCCTTGGCCACCAAAACGCATGATCTGAGCGTGCACGATCCACGCTGACGCTGACCGTCATTATATAGGATAAATTTTAACCGTTAAAACAAATGTATGGCGGGCAGCGTCAGCATAGAGCGTGCACGCCTGGAACGTGCGTTCCCTGGCCCCAGGGCGAGTGCAATCTGCGATGGTTAATATTGATACTTTACTGTACTGTTTCCAGATGTGGGTAGTGGTGTTACTGCTGCTGGGGGCGGCTGCCTCGCAGGCTTCTGCGGAGCAGACCATCCTTTGCGGCAGAGAGCTGGTCAAGGCACATTCAATGTACTGCTACGGCATAGATCCCTTCCCTGCCGAAGCAGTCGACTCCAATGTTTCATCGTTACCGTTAGGTATGTCAATTGGGGCACTGAATCTAAATATGAGTTCACATCAAAATGGGCCATAGATTGCATCCTCTGTTCTATGCGAGCTTTGTATAAGATTCGCAATCTGAAGCAGCTATGTATTTCGCACTCAGGGTGCATACCTGAACGGTATAGAATGCCTACATAGGTACGTGCCGTACAAATTAGCAATGAATTTAGGTCACTTTTTAAGCAAATCTTCGTGGTGGTCACTTTGTACAGAGAGAGATTTCCTTTTCTCGTTGCTCGTACCAAATAAATTGTTCAATGTCACAACTTTTTAAACTGTTTAATTAGGAATTCATTCTAAGATTATTCAGTTCGTAGTTAATAACGTAAACCTTACGCACTACATAGGCACCCTTGGTTCTTAATTTAGATATCATGAAACAATATTACTTATCTAATTATTTTGGCTTTGATGTTTGAGCTGGCTTCCCTTCAGAATAATACTTTCAATTACCCTCATCCGATTGACCATGACCTAACCTAACTTAGCCGAGTCTTTCAGCATTAGTTCTCTAACTTGACCTGCCACAACAAAGTTTTATTTCCACATTGTGCACTGTGCGTTTATTTGATTTAACTATATTTGCAGATCCAAAGTTCTTGCCAAAGATACCAGAACGCTTCACATTTCGGGCGCGGCGAGCCACTGGGACGCTGCTCACGTCGAACCTCATCGAGGCCTGCTGCTCGAAGCCCTGTCACGTCACCGAACTGCTCAACCATTGCTAAACTTTGCTATTATACCTCTTTTTATACTTTATAGACATGCCATTGGGTTTTAAGTCATTAAATTCAAATTATTAGTCTGCTTTTTGTTGTTCTATTTTTAATCATATATGTAGGTACCTATTGGTCGGCATAACAAGTGTCAAACAGTATAATGCAGTAATTAACTTCAAGTTATATTAAAACGTATTCCTAAAAATTATTTAATGCATTATTTTCTTTATCAGGACGAACTTAGTAAGAAATAAATTTTGCACGAATTCCAAAAAATCTGCCGCAGCAATCCACAAAAAACTTTAAAAAAAAACAGAAACAATTGTTGTAAATCATTGGTTTCGCTATATTTTAAACAAAGTATCTAATTATAAAATAAAACTTAACAATACGAAACAACAAAACACATGCATCAGTGGGCAGGTAAGCCTATATCTAGTCCCAGACGTGAACTAGAAAAGCCTAAATAATTACAATTACAGCACCTTATGCACACTACTCAGACTTATTGATATGGTAACTTACGAGTATTACTTACAATGACTGTTTAATGACGAGTTAAAGCTTTCCTCAGTAACGACCAACATCTTACATAGAGTAAGTCGTCCTGCAAAATACTAACAATCGCATCGCACCACATTTTCGCTTTGCACTTATATGTTAATATAAGAAGGTATATATATACTAACAGTGTCAATAAATCAAAATAATTTACCTATAAGTGCAGTGCGGTGCGTTTTCCTGTTACTCTGGAGTAGTCTCGCCCCAATATTTATTACAGTCTTGAGTAAGAAAACAAGACACGCCTTCCTGATCACAAGAAGACCGATACACGACATACAGACTCTCACGTTTCTGTTCTATATGTACAACAATTAACAATCTCAATGGGTACTTAATATTAGATTATTTGGGAAACTGCCACGTAGACTGTTGCGGTGGTTTGGGCGCGGGCTGCTGCGGCGCCGGCTGAACGGCCACCGATTTCTGACTGGCGGCGGTGTTGTTGTCGCTCCTGTCCCACCCGTGGGATTCGTGGTGGTGCTCGTGGTGGTCTGGAGATGGGAACCACTCGGATATCCACACTGGCTTCCAGATCTTCTTGACTCCCGGAACCCATATTTGCTTCCAGTCCGGAATCCATATCTGTTTCCAAGCTTCCTTCCACTCCAATTTCTTGTCAGGTACCCATATGAGTTTCTTAGATGGCTTCCATATCTGTTGCCAGGCTTCTTTCCAAACTAATTTCTTATCATCGATCCAAATTTGTTTCTTTTCTGTCTTCCAGATTTGCTTCCACTCATCTTTCCATACTAATTTCTTGTCCGGAATCCAAATCTGCTTCTTACCCGGCTTCCAGTACTTTTTCCATACTGGTTTCCAAACTAGTTTCTTTTTCCACAAATCATGCGACGTATATTCCCATCCATCGTGATCCTTGCCTAGGTATTTCTCTCCAGGAACACCAACTTTTACCCATTCCGGTACCCAAATCTTCTTCCATGCGGGTAATTGTATTTCCTTCCACCCTGCCACGACTATGTCTTTATATACAGGAACGGTAATTTTTTTCCAATCCGGAACTTTCACTTCCTTCCACGCGGGCACCTTTATGGGCTTCCACTCAGGTTTGTAGATTTTTTTCCAGTCAGGTACTTTGATTTCTTTCCATACCGGAATTTTAGTCGGTACCCAAATGGGTTTCCAAATCTTCTTCCATGAAGGTTTCCATATTTGTTTCTTTGCCGGTTTCCATATTTTCTTCCATCCTGGCTTCCAGATTAGTTTTTTTTTCCAATATCCTGGATCGTGATGGTCATGATGGTCGTGATGTTCTTCGTGGTGTTCTTCAACGTGGTGCTCTTCGTGGTGGTCATGGATGTCATGAATATCGTGGTGCTCGTGGTGCTCGTGGTGATCGTGGTGCTCATGGTCGTCGTGATCGTCGTGGTGGACGTGCTCGATTACATCGTGGCCTAGATGCCCGTGGTCTTGGAATGGATTCACAAGATCGCTAGGAGGCGCGGGGTAGTCGTACCCGATTCGTTTCTGTGCTGCCTGTAAATTTTGATCTTTCGGCTCCAACTGCTGCTGTGCTTGTTGATTTTGTTGTATTAACGCCTTTCCCGTTACTAGAGCGACTTGCAGAATTACCGCTAAGGTAATCTGAAACAAATTACAACAACATTAAGGATGTGTCCATTAATTATTAATTAAGACAGCAAAATTATTCAAAATTTCTTCGCAGAGCAATGATAGAGTTTTATAATGTCGCGTAGCTTTTAACTCGAAAACGTAAACAAGTATGTATTTTTTATGATGGCCACCATAAAAATATAACGCGGCTAATCTGTAAGTAGGTACAGATATGAATATGATGGATACACTTTAATCGCTTGTATAAGTAATATTAAGTTATTTGTTTAAAAGTGATGGCCCTACAAAAGCGCGACCATCTTCGGCCGACTGTTCCAAACTCAATCGTTGATAGCGCGATTACATAATTTATTGAATTAAATGACTCTCAGAGTTGTTCAAACCACTTGGTAACAACAAATAGCTCATATTTTCACTCGTACGTAATACACGGTTTACATCCTAAGATAATTATTATGTAAGCCATTTGAATCAGATGTAAGAGGAAAGTGCAGAACGTGAGACCCGTTTTATAGTTCAATCGAGTGGTCTGGCAAACTGGAGCCGGTAATAGGAAGTGCCTACTAAATAAATGTGTTCAAGAAATAACTTAAAGCAGTACTTTCTCGTAAAGTATGCTAGCACGACTACCTACGCAGTTTACTTATATGGGTCTAGAAACTACTGTCTGACACTTTTCTATCATATAACATGTAGTGACGGCCAAAGTGGCAAAATAAGTTGGAGCATATCCATAATAATTATTTAAAAACATGGTATCAAAGTCTTAAGTATATATGTATTTGGCCACTTTAGCCGTCACTATTGACGCTGACTGTGCCGGTATTTAAAGTAATAGTATAACATACTAGGGTATTCTATGAAGTTCTTATTTCATCTACTTAATTGCTTTGTAGCCACTGAACTATCTAATATGCAAATAAATATGTAAGTAGGTAATATTTAGAAAAAATAATGATGACCTTCGCATAACCCAAAAGGTCAAAATCAGCTTCTCTAGGTGATTCAGTTAACATCCCAGTGAAAGTCCACCCGTGGTCCACCCGTTTCATTAACGCAGTTCGCACTCGGGCTCGGGGCTAATAACATGGCTCACGATCGCATTATGCAAGAGTTGCGCAACAGCGGTGACCGACGACAGCGGGCGCCCGCCGCCCGCGTCCTGCGCCGAGAGCCCACGCACATTTTATTGCTTCCTTAATAAGGATCACACGCCCTCAATAGGAACGACACATTACGAAAACGTAATTTGCATGTGCCTTTAGAAAGTTTTAATATCACCATAAACATAAGTTAGCCTGTCCTCTAAAGTCAAATAACAAACCACCGCTTTCCGGAATTAACGCGGAGCTTCCAACATTTGTTACGAATTTCAGTAAGCAACGTGAAACATAAAACTACTTAGAGAACCTACTTAATAAGCACGTGAGAGTGAATTAACTAAATGCATGTTATTATGTTTAAATGTTCAGTGAAACGAGGTCGTGGTTCGTGACCCACCAATAATCAGCGGAAGAATAATACGATATCGTTTCTCGTTATGCAATGCACGCAATCGGTATGATTATCGGAACATTGGTAGGTGAGTGGCTCACTGTCCAAACATAGGGACAGACTTCCAAGACGCGTGGTGCTGATATCTTTTAGATCTATATCCCTATAGCCATCTATAAACAATAGTCGGATGAAACTTCATATTTATGTGCCTATAAAAAACGAACTATTGTAAGTTTCTTAGACAACTATCGGGATCATTGTGTTTGATACCTTCTATAAGAATATTATTGATCACGATATAGCTACTAAAAGGGACTAAAGTTCCGGGAACCGTTTACATATTCCTAAGTAACATGGTGCAGGTATGATTCGTGAACTCGTATTTAAATAGTGCAGTTTTTTAACACTCAACAAATATTTGAACTAGGTGCATTTAGCTGTAGAGTTTAATTTAGATAATATGTAGGTTACATGTTAAAATATTTGTTACTGATATTACAAAGGATATGTTAAGCCTAGGTACAGTAGTTCATTATTATAAGCTAATTGAGAGATCATCAGGAATGCAAAAAAAAAAACTAATAAATTAATTACGCTTTAAAATGTAGTTTTACTATTGCCGATGCCGTAAAATGTAGGTACCTATTATCAAAGCTTCAAGATGATTTTTGTGTAGTCTGTATCCCGGTTTAGTTAACCGCGTAACATGAAACTTGACCTATAATTAAAACTAATTGAAAGTAAATATTTGATTGTATTAACAAGTAGGTAAATGATAAATAACTATGTAAGCAGAGCATTTATGGAAATAACAATGCAAAATGAATAATTGATTTTTGGCATTTAAGGTGTTGGGGACCCATGAATGTTGAATATTTTAAAATCTTTGAGTGCTTCTATACAACGACACCAGACTACTAGATAATTTCCAACGGTATTAAACGGTTGTTTGTATTTTAAGTGAGGATAAGAGTATACGGATTTTGAAAAAATAGGCCGTGGGGTCTCAAAGAGCCCCATTTGTCCGTATGTAGGTACGAAAAATATTGCAAAATTAAATAATTACTTTATAGTCTGCCTACATTATCGTTTGTATACCGAGAAACAAGTATTCACTGTATAAACACAAAGTATTGAAATACGTATTTCGATATTAAAACACCAAAGCCAATAAATACTTATTTTATGTAGGTCCCTTCTTTAAAATTTTACTCGATATTTTCTGTAGAACTACTTATTCCGAACATTATCTGAAATAGATAGGTATATTACGTTTTACTATTTGCCCCTTTTTGGGTACTTCAGAGTTAAGTACCCAATTATAACAATTATTTCACTTCTAGAACTAATCACCGCAAGAACTTACCAAAAGTAACAAGTCTTTTGGTAGTTCACTATATATTGAGATGTGATATCACCAGTATGCACCGGAAGAAAAACAAATTAATAAATTAGATATCCTGATATAGGTTAAACTAGCACTGACCACTTGGCTCCAGATCCCTCGCATGATGGGGCGGGGATGGCCGTTCCTCTAGCTAAGGCGCCGGAACTGTTTTTACTCTATTGGTTTACCTTGAGAATCGGTATATATACGATCGAGCCTACCCCATGAGGCGGCCGGTGGGGCGCGCTTTGGCAATCACTTTCGCCGGGCACCCCGCCGGCGGCGCGAGCTGCTCGCCCGCAGGAAGCAGAGGAAACGCTCCGGAAAAACACTACCAACACTGTAGGTACCTCTAGGTCTCTAATAGTAAGATCCTTGTTACTAAACTAGATCGTGACTATTGTACTTATGTGCCGTATTCAAGCAAAAAGAAACCTACACAATGAATAAGACATAGCTGTATGGATGCCTTTAGAAATAACTTTTATCGATATCTACATTTTGATTAAAACATATTGCCCTAGACTTGTTCATGAAAACTATTTAAATATTATAAAAATAATGTTATTTGTATTTCATTTAAATAAATAAAAATCTGAAATTGGAAACATTAAATATTGAAACAAAAGAGGTAGGATATAAAAAAAGTAAAAGCAGGTAGGTATGTGGGGACATGCCGAATTTACGACATAAACCCTATACCATGTTGAGGCCAAAGATGCTCCAACCAAGCGATAGATTGAGTGAAAATTTAATGTTCAAGAAAGACCCTATAACGTAGTCCAGCCACGTTTAAACCAGGCTCCTTGAGCTGCGGTTACCGGTAAAAAGGTTTTACTGACACTGGTTTGCATTCATAGGTATATTATGGACGTGTCAACCTACCTTAAGGTACACCTGTTTCAAGTAACCTCGGTATCATGATAGTTGAAACAAACTGGATTGATGAATGAATTACAAAAGAAAAGTTAATTTTTAACAAGCAGAAGCAGAAACGTCTGCGAACGATGCTATTACATAAGCTTTTAGGATAAATTTAAAAGTGGAAAAATTACTGTCTTGGGTTATACTTGAACTCACGGCCTCTGGATGGAAAAAGAGATAAGTTTTTGAATAGTACACTATGGTAATTCTGTTATGAGTGGTAAATGGTAATGAAATTTGCTACCAGATGATACAGATTTCGTCAAGCTTCTGAGACAACAGAACTATGACCGAAAAAGAAAAAAAAATGTTCTCTCTTTGGTCCCCTACTTTTTATACATAATGAAGATCATAAAAGACGAATGCCATTAGTTTATTCCAGTTTCCCAGTCGCAATTGGTATCCATTAAAAGTATATCGGAGCTAGAAACATCGACAATAGTAACTGAAAACTTTTTGCTCCTACTGACACGTAGTGATTATATGCTCTTTGCTACTGACAATTTGTTAGAACGCTAACGGTCAATGAAAAACAAATAGACACGAAGCGCTTCGCTAACAATGCTGCACACATCTATTGTTAGGGTTACCTACCTAATCAGTTTATGAGTGTGGCATATTCCATTGGTTTTACTAACAACGAACATGACTACAATACAGTCACTCGTGTACAAAATCAATAAATAAAGCGATATAACTTTACTATTAGAAGATTAGCTATTCTATTTCGATCGCGAGCACAAGCACGCACTTATGAAGTTTGTCACAGATGCGAGCGTTACTATAATGCGGTCTTTCAGTGTTTCGTCTGTATAAGCTCGCATCTCCTGCTTCTGCCACCGAGCCACCGCTTCAACTAGCGGTCGTATTCGAACACTGCTTATAAGATATCACAGTGATACGATTCCGATCTGTCAGTGTGAAAAGTGAAATTTTTGTTTGAAGAATATCGCTGTGATATGTTATAAGTATGAATACGGCCGAAGGACTTAGTGAATTCCTCAAACATACAAGTGCGCTATAAAAAGTCAGAATGACTAGTATTTTAGAAATCGACAAAACAAATTAATGCTAATACGTATAGATAAGTTTACACGACAGAGCTCACCTACATATGTTTTTCTTCTAACTACAGTCCGTGAGATCTTAAAATGACATTCGGATTCTAGACAGATACTTCAGGCCGGCAACGACACGTGAATATTTATTAATTGCTGCTATTCTAACTCACAAACCTTTTCAAATCACCGTAAATAAACCCTAATAGCCTAATGTTATGTTTTTATAATTAATATAAACCTTGTTTTTATTGAATTTCGTTAACTTCGGGGTATCAGTAAGTACTTTGAAGGAAACTAAATGGTATAGTTAATTAAAAAAAAAAACTTTTTTATTGTTTTTATTTTTATAAAAATTAATTACATGTTGCATATAGCGTTGTAGTACAGTCAGCATCAAAAGTAGCGGATCAAATAACGTTTCATAAGTATCTACCATTCTGTAACAGCTTAACAAAAAGTGATGTCTTTAATATAGAACAACTAAGACTGTAAACAATATACTTTTGAGCGCGAATTTTAGAAATGTATCTTTATTTGGAAAAGTTGTCCGGAATATCAGATACTGTCGACTGTACCATGGGCATTACATTTAAACTCAACCAAACAATTGAAAACTGTGACATATCAATGTCATTTCGAACATCAATCGTTCGAGATAGTACTTACGTTTAGTAACAAATGTATGAACTGGTACGAGTACTAAACACAAAGTAATATATAAACAGGCCCTAAGGCTAGTACACGCTCGTAAGGGCCTTATAAGGAAAAAATATTATTGATTATCTCCGAAATGGAGTTCATTAGAATACCAGTGTCTTTGAGAAAGTTACTTAATTTAAGCTCAGGGATGTACCCTTGAAATTAACGGATAACAAAAAAGGTCGACGCCTCTAGGGTAACAAACACTTCACATTTATTATGATTACTTTTTTTCAAGTATTTATTTACAATAACAATATACATAATGGATATATACAGAGGATTACTATGAATAGATTAAATCTAAAATTGAGGCATTGTATCAAGGATGCTGGCGGCATTTCCTCGTTGTATCGTAATACTGATACGTTGTGCGAGGAAGCCGCCAGCTCCTCGGTCACCAGTTCGCGATTTCTGCAAAAAACTTGTGCGCGCTGGGACCCCACGGACCTAGAGTTTCAACGCCAAATGGTACCCTCTAGCGATTCGAGGCTCTTATTGAACGAGCGAACGAAGCGAAATTCTTACATTCAACTTGAAACACACGGCTGGCTAGGGGCACATCCCGGCATTTCGATGTTTTCAAGATTAACTATCAGAGGATATTTTGATGGACAATAACTTAAGTAAATATGTTATAATTTAAATGAAATTAGGTAAACGCGTATTTGAGGGCATTGTATTTTAGTCATTCATTTATGAGCAGGCTCGATCAAGGAGTTACGTGGTTACAAGACCCTAGTAGGCCAAAAAGCTATTTGTGAGGGGTCTTGCTATTCCGGTCATCTTATTTGCACGAAAGTATGGTCGAATTTGGTATCAACTGTGCTCGGTTTACACATATATAGGTAGTATTGTTTTTTAATTTACGATTTTAAAATAACTAGCAAGATAAAAACTAAATAAAATTTACATGATGTAGGTAGGTATTAGACATTTGATAAGAAAGATTACGGCTTACCACAGATACAGTTTATTTTAATTTCTATGGTGACTTAAATCTGTTTTCGTTCCTCTGCCGACTAAGTAAATTCAATCTATTTATCTTTTTAGCGAACCACGAGTTCTCTGTTCGGGGCGAACTACTAGTATTAATTACGTTTCAAAATTTCGGCGCTTTCCGTCGCTGCTGATTATATTTACTTTATGACAAATTTTTCTTTATTTTATTATAACAATTATAATTACAATAAAATTAAGTAAATTAAATAATCTTTATGTCATTGATTTAAATATAAAATATTTTAGGAAATAACCAGTACTGTGGAATATTAATAATATTGATTTATTAAACACTACAAAAAAAATGGCACCAAGTATGAAAAGGTATAAATATGTAGGTAACAATTGGCGGACTTTTCGCAAAACAGCGATCTCTTCCAGACAACCTTCAGACATTTAACGTAGTCAAGTCAAGAATATTGATTATTGATATTGAATATTTGTCAAAAATATTGTTATACAACCTCTACAGTATCTCTGTGAATATGTAGGTATGTACAGCCCGCAGACATACGGAGAGAGACGGACATCACGGACAGCATTTTGTCGGCGGAGTTTCTGTTGGCACCTTTCGGGTTTGCGTTCACTGAGCCGAAAAATAATTACTACATACCTACCTAACGCCTTTTTTATTGATCAAGAACCAATTTTAATGAACAAGAACCCGATTTGTTATTGATCTGGGAGCCTAGCCAAGCCGCCGCGAACGAAACGCTAATGTCTCTCTGTCGTACTATATGGACCAGTGATAGAGCGATATTTTCGTTCGCTAAGGCACAAACGATTGGCTTCTTAGCGTAGGCCATCTTGGATGGATTGATTTTGCTTCGTACAATTTTCTTCAAAATAATGCCTATTTTGGTGCCTTAAGGTTTATATTACTGTCTGAGTGATAAATTGATAACATATACTTACTGGTAATGTTAAAAGTGTACATATTACATACATACTGTGGTTGTAAGTATTAACACTCTTATAACTAACGATTGATGGACCTTACATCTCTGCAATAAGGTTTATTACAGTTAACAGCGTGGATGATGGGGCCCATAGCCCATAGCTCCAGGCGTCAAGATAAGCACCTGTTATAAATACACCAAGTATCGTCATTACGCAACCATACCCTAACTAGAGAAAATGACATACGTAATTGCTTACTGGTCGCCTGTGGCATACATACCTAATGCATTACATGTAGGGCAGTAGAGTCATGGGTGTCGAATGACAAGAGTGCAAGTTAATATGGGGTCAGTCAAGTACGTAATTGATTGTGTATAAAAAATATCTGACATTGAAAAAAAAAATGGTGATACATATTAAATAAGGTTTTTGCAATAAAAAAACACATTTGGTAGGTATATGCTTTTATCGTTGAATGTACTTTTCTTTCCACAGGCAACTAATACTCATCAAGACAATTCTAACAACCTCAGACACAATTATTTTGCGTTGTTTCATCACAGAATATCCATGGCCACCTTCTGTCTCCATCAGATCAGGTCCGCATCATCATATAAGTAATATTGCATTGTCATTCGATTTACATAAGTATGCAAAATTTCGTGAGAGTCAGAATGGCGGGTGTACCTAATACCATATTTTTGTACCTAATTTGTACTATTTAGTACCTCCTTTAAAAAAAATTGTACCTCACGGTACTTAAAGTTATTACCAAAAAACAGGTCACCCGCCATCCTGACAGTCAGAATGGCGGGTGTACTTTATTACGCTATGTTCCCGTGGTTATTGATAAATTCTATAAAAGCCAAATTTTTGTACCTTTTTTGTACCTTCATATTCAATTATAATATGAGTCATTTTATTTTTGGTTTCCAAGTTTTACTCATTTTATATTTTGCTTGCTATTACAATTTTGCAGGCGTTATAATTTTTCAAATTATCGATTTCATTTTTAAGAAAAAACGCTAAGGTACAATTATTTTTATTACGCCAGGATTTAGTACCTTTAATGTTTAATCTGTTAAGTTCAAATAACTCAGTAAATCATGTCTTAATGCCCTTAGCGAGTTACCACAATTCGAACCCTGGTCACCTTTTGCTTTGTAGGCAGGGTGACTACCGACTAGGCCAGGAAGCCGTTACTAGTAAATAACCCACTTTTCACACATCTGTAGTCCGTAATTTCAATGAAAAATTAATAACCAGAGGTTTATCTACCTGCATTATATCAGGCTCCGATTACTATTGTAAACGAGCACTCGCATACTTACACTTTTTAAGGATGACTCACGCTAGACACGTCACACGTATCCGACACGTCATTTTCTATGACGGCTGATCGGTGATCACGTGGTGTTTACCATAGAAAACGAAGCTCCGGGCCGGTACCGGCTCGGCCTAGCGGGAGTGTCATTCTTGGAATAAATAATATAAATTGAATCGCGAAAAAACAGTAAACGATAATCAAAAATTCAGTTCTTGTAAATTTTGGTACATATTAGGCAATTCATACATAACATAGTTAGACCGATAGGCTGTTTACATAACATCGGTTTATCGGCAATAGCAAGTGCAAGAACAACAACCAGTGTTATACATAATACATAACATACAATAAGGTTTACCATAGAATTTAGGCTACTAATAGTCGACTCGTTACGCACACAAACTACTCGTAGTTACTATACCTACTAGGACGTTTCATTTTTCAGAATTTGACATCTGACTTCGCTCGAATTCTTGTTCTCACTGATAAAAAAATATTATATGCCAAAAAAATCTGTAAATTTTTAGAGGTTGCACAACATCAACAAAGATTTTCTCAGATAACCAACGACTCTACATCGGAGAGTAGATGGTTTATACTGCTACCATCGAAGAGAAGAGTAGTAGTGATACCTTTACCTGAAATTTTAAAATTAGTAGTAAGCTTGGATTTTGGGTACTCGATAAATATTCTAATTAAGAGGGAAGTATTCCACGAGATCGTCCATATAAAAAAGGAAAACGTTTTTCCACTTCTAAATATTTTCCATTCTCCATGATTTCTTAGTATATTATTGACACAATAAAAACTAGGTTTATAGGTTTCCTTTTTTTTTCTAAATTTGCAAAACAAAAAACAAAGTATTTTTTTCCACCTGTTTCCAAAGAAAAAGTGTATTCGTATTTTAGACAAAAAAATCGAGTATTTTCATGCGATTTTAGTATCAGTTCAATAAATTTTTTATTTATTTTAGAACACAGTTCATTTTCACGCAATGTATGCGGTTCTCTTCTCTCTCGAAAATTCAATTGGATAGTTTTTAGAGTGGGGTTAATTGGCGGGCGAGGTTCCCATAGGTTTCCAGGTCAGATAGGACTGAATCGACTACGTCTATCGCATGCATGAGAATAGATGGGCTAACATAGCCACCAAGTTAATGTATGTCGTGGGCGGGGTAGGCCCGGTGGAGATGACGAGACGCCTTCCTCTAAAACTAGCCGGAAGAAGCACAACATCGGGAGTTATGGAGAAGTAGAGGAGAGGCGTTTGCCCATCAGTGGGTCATTCAAATTGGCAAAATAAAAATGAAACAAAAAACCGGCCAAGTGCGTGTCGGGCCGCGCATCCGTACCGTTCTACAACAAAAAAAGCCATTCAAGCAAATTATACTTACGTTGTGTTAATAAGATAACAAGTTTAAAAAAAAGTCATTAATGCCTCAACCGATCAAATTTAAACTAATTTTCGTAAAGTTTTTATTAAGCTCTATATTCCTAATTTTTTTATTCTTTTTGTTTTGCACGCCCGGTTCAACAGTTAGAAGGTTTGAATTTCTAACCGATTATTCTTTAAAATATTCACTGAATCAAAAAACATTCTTCACAACCTCAATGCTATTTTTAACATTCAGCGTTGAGCTACGGTCGTAGCGCTTCGTCGTAGCTGATAACATGGATTTCACGGTATGTAGCGGAAATGCTTCGTAGAGGCAAAACGACAACGTGTCGTGATTAGTGCTGCGAGCGATTAGACGTATCGAATGATATGCCACAAGTTTATTATTCTTATTTTTTTTTTACTTTAGTTACATATATGCCTGAAGAGCAGCTCTTAAAAAAATATTTAAAATTATACTTTTTAACTACGAGTAAGCAGCGGTTCACAAAATACATCTACGTTCCACATTTCGCTAAGATATATCTTATAGTTTCCGAGTTAAATAGCTGAACACGGACGGACCTGACGAAACCATAAGGGTTCTGTTTTTGCCATTTTGGCCCACGGAACCCTAAAAATAGGATGATGTATGAGATGCTTGAAAGGCGTGCTATCCGAAGCTATAAACCATAATCTTAGTAATGATATTAGGCCAGAAGGCCACAACCCATACCCTTTTACGGGCCACTTCACAAAATAACTACTACACAGAAACTACTAATTGAGTCTTACATTTCTTGTATTTAATGATTTTTATTTATAAGTATATAGTTTACATTATATATTTTATTTAAACTTTATTGTATATATTTCAAAGGCAACTTGTTTTTAAATTCCAAACACCAATCAATGGAAACGTTTGATCTTAGAAGCATCATTTTATCATTACCACAAAAGTGGAACTGGTGATGCTATACTAAGTATACAAGAGCGTGGGAGACCGGATTTCGCTTATATTAGATTTTGTGACATGGCACGTTGTTGTATAATAATAGATTATATCACTATAGAGCAAAATGCTATATTGTAAGGTAGCGAGGGTGAGTGAATCCAAAGCGGGGCAAAAGCCAAAAGACCTGGCCGAGTAGCCAACATGCAAATCGCTTACGATCCGTAGCGATCGAAAAGCAACAGTCACTGTCGCACTAATATGGAAGAGTGATAGAGACACATAGCGTATTTTTGATTGTCGTAGCGATAGCGATTGTCACCTACGAGTAAGCTAGGATTCCAGAATTTGATCGTATTGAGGACTATCTGTCACAGGATCTTTATGAATTGATTTCGAAGAATCGTATTTTAATAAATCTGAATAAATAAATATAGGTATGTTTTATAGCAATAGAACAAGGTTGATAAATCTACTGAAATCTTACTTTTAGTGTTCCGTACAAAACTTTGTTAACACTTAGTATCATAAAACTTCTGCAGTAAATACTTAGTAGATACCAAAGTTATGGATACTAAAGGCTTAATTAGGGGCCAAAGCCGCCACTGGCGTAGTTTTGACCCGTATCGTATCAAAGTTCTGGGCATATGATTCATAAATGAATGTAGTTTAGGGGGAGTTGGACCACTCATAAATATGCGCCATAAAAACTATATATCTGTTCATCTTCAGATGACCAAGAAAAGCCATCATTTCTTTGAAAAAATATTGAGGCTGAATAGGTACTTTTCAAAATAAAAACAGAAAACCACCGATAACCATTTTGCAACGGAATATTTCGCTCTAAAAATCATGTTTGTTAAATAAATTCATCACGTTTACTGCCTGCAAATGATACGTGAGTTGACTGGGATATGCCCAGCGGCAATACATTTGTGAATATACTCGTTACTCACTTCGTACATATTTTGTTGAAGATAAATTGTAAAAAGTTTTTTTAAGCAAATTCCCTTCAAAAAACCTGAGTGTTCAAATAAAAATGTTTGTAGAATCCATTTAGTTAATCTGAAAACCGTTTTTTGTTTAGTAAAAAATAAATACCTACGTACTGATGCTCGATGGCTATTTCGCAGATACCTGGAAATTCGAAAACATGCCTACATGTATTTTATTTATTGCTTTTTAGGGTTCCGTACTAGGAACCCATATCCGTCGGTCCATCTGTGCATCTGTCCGCGGCTTCGGTCCGTCATTGTATTAGTGCTAGAAAGTTGCAATTTGGCTTGGATACATAAATCATGCATGGCGACAGAACGGTAAAATTAAAACTATAATAAAAGATGGTTTAGGGTAATTATTGAAGTGAAAACTTTAGCAGCGCTGTGTACTTTTTGTGATGGGGAAAAAAAAATTAAACTCGCGACAGGTCACGTGAGCGACAGATTCGTCAGATTGAAAATTCGTAAGACGAACACGTGACCTGATCGAAAAACTCCATGATGGTTCTAGTAATGACGATGGTGTTAGAGAAATTATGGATGGAAGTTGATTTTTCTGAGAGATAAACTTTTTAATGTTATATAATTGTAATAGTTCTGAAGTGTTACATTTTTAATATAATATAAATTGTCATGTTTGTGTACGATAGCGCAATAAATGAATATTGTATTTTACCATAAAAAAGATAGTACTTTTATACTGATAATTAAAGCAATTCGTGCAAAATTATTCCCTAACCATTCCAAAATATCAAAAATGCACAACGTTAATATTCAAGTTTTCACTTCTGCCGGCAGTCCCGGAGTGCAACCCGTTGTTATTTTTTCGCTTTAACGCATGATGTGGGGTATCATTGGATAGGTAATTTAAAACAAATTAGACAACTATTCTTTGATAAAGTGAATATTATCCAAGTGTATGTGTAAAAATACAAAAAAAATCTTAAAAATAAAAGCAACAAGTACTTTCAATGAAAACTATAGCAACATGATCCCCCCTTAAGATTTAGTTACTGAAAACCGATTTCTCCCGAAATGGAAATTTCTTAGAAAAAGTACCGTTATTTTATTAGGATCGCTATTCTTCCCTTCTCAATGGTAAATAAAATAAAAATGTGTCAAGAGCTTGTCGAATCATGCTCACATGCTCCGTGTAGGGTTCAGAAGTATCTTTCTAAATAAGAATAAATGTTATTTTTTTCGTCGCAGTTGATTTTAATTTTATATGTATAATGGAATATCGTATGAACATTTGGCATTGAGGTATAGTACTAGAGTCGGCATCTCCAACAAAATGATTCCGCACCTCATTGAAGTGATTGGTTTTGAAGTATTTCGACAAAAAATTACTCACGAACTCGGACAAAATTTAAACATCCATCACGAGCTAGGTATTTATCCCAAACAAGTAAATGTAAATTTAACATTCAATAAGTGATACTAATGTACAGTTTTTAGCAAGAATTTTCAATGTTGTCAAAAACAGATCCCGGACAGGGCACAGTAGTAATTAGAGCCTTTAAGTATTTTTTAAGGGTAGCCTAAAAACAAATTAATCGGTAAATTCATATTTTCCTCGGTGTGGAAATGTGATTTCTTTATAAAAAAAAATTGGTACGTATTATATCTGATGCTACCTTCCCATTTTCATCTCGGACATAAAAAAAGCCGTTCATAAAATGACCCAAATACTTGATTCACCCATCTGCGTCTCGTAAGTTTTGTATTGACAGCGGAAGTCAGTATTATTCACAAAACCGTATAGACTCCGCGCTGGCCAATCGTAGATATAGTACAGACTACCTATACCTATATATACTAACTTCACTTTACTCTTTGGTAGACTCATTGTATGTATCTATGAGCAAACTGAGAACATCGACAAACTGATTCCAAACTCAAAAAGTGCAACGGTGCAAATCGATGTGATTGCAGTGTCTAAGATGATCATCGTGTCTAATGCCTTCCGCCTTGGTGCGCAGCCGCGAAAGCCTGCCCTCTAACCCCGGATGGCTTATTCTATGGGAAGTTGCGCCAACATACCCTTAGCTGTTGTCCAATCTTAGGCTTCACTTATTTAAAAATTACATGATCGAATTCCGTTGGCATTTATAGACTTTCTATTAGCAACCTTATGTTTTTCTTAAGCCTAAGTGTTTATTTAATAATATTTAATAGTAGATACCCTGGCACCGTCCCATATTCCAGGCACCAAAGTTGACGCTGGTGCGGCCGCATCCTCAGCCGAAAGCCTCAAGCGTCGCAAGTATGTCAACCTCGGCAGTAGTTACATATTTGCGGCGTTTGGGGTTGAAACCCTAGGGCCGTGGGGGCCTAGCGCGCGCCGCCTCTATAAGGAGTTAGCAAAACGCCTTATAGAGGCTTCGGGTGATCAGAGGGCTGGCCTGTACTTCGCCCAGCGGATAAGCATCGCTATCCAGAGGGGCAATGCAGCCAGCCTTCTGGGCACCCTGCCAAGCGGTCTCGATCTGGGACAATTTTTTTATTTATAAGTTTTTAATTTAAGTTTTTAATTGTCATTCCACCTATTTGTGTTGTCTTTACAATAAAAAATATTTAATAATACAACCAAGTATAATTATACAGGACAGGCCTAATTAATCGAGAACTCTAAAAAAGCTTCATTTCCATGTCATTTTTTCTTTGCCGGTTTTATATAATAAGGTGATATATAAGAATTCTGATCAGCCATGAAGTTATGAACCCTGTAACTGTAAGGGCACTTCATCCTACAACAAATTATATAGCTTACTAACTAGTAATATTTAAGTAGCTATGAATCACGATTAAAGGTATTAATGAGTATTTAATATTCTGATGTTAGTACATGTGTTTTTTTTTTATTAAAAATGTATTTGTTTTCAAGTAAACACAAATAGGTGGAAAAACAATTAATAACTTAAATTAATAAAAAAATTGTCCCAGATCGAGACCGCTTGGCAGGGTGCCCAGAAGGCTGGCTGCATTGCCCCTCTGGATAGCGATGCTTATCCGCTGGGCGAAGTACAGGCCAGCCCTCTGATCACCCGAAGCCTCTATAAGGCGTTTTGCTAACTCCTTATAGAGGCGGCGCGCGCTAGGCCCCCACGGCCCTAGGGTTTCAACCCCAAACGCCGCAAATATGTAACTACTGCCGAGGTTGACATACTTGCGACGATTAAAGGTTACATTACATGTTATTAAATTTTATAGGTATATTACGATTAAAGATTACATACTTTATTATTAAATTTTACATCACTATTCTATTCGATCCTAGTACAGAGTAAAAAGCTTTTTGAAATAAATATGTTTTGAGTTGGGTTTTAAATGAACGTACAATGTAATACAAAGTTAAAAAAAAAATTGTAGCCATGATTGGAAAGCTTGTTTAACAGTGATCAAAAGCTAAATTAATATAATTAATTTAATGTTTATATCGTGACTTTGTTTAATTCTTGTTTACTTTGTGATTATCGTTAGACACGAATATGCGGCTGAATTTTGAAGCAAGTATCAGTGTCACATTAATAAATATTTACAATTGTTTATCTGAATATATTTAATTTATTAGAACATATTATTTCGTCACTAGCGTATAGTCCTCTAACAAGTCTGTACTTCAGCTAAATACCCTTCAAACTTAGGGTACTTTTCAGTAACACGCTTAGATTTGACTGCTACGAGTATACAACAAGTAGGATTGTTAAAACATGTGAAGTACAGTCAGGCCAAGCTAAATCTGAAGCAATTTTGATAGACAGTGTTATTTTAAATATCAAACTGCTATAAATTTATAACGTTCAAAATAACACTTGCAGTCTCTGCTATCAAAATCGCTGCAGAGTTAACTTCGTCTGATTTGACTCTAGCAATCTTGTCAGTATTTTATTGGTATTCAGGATAACAACAGCCGTAAATATAACTAAACATATAAATGCTTACATAAAAGAAGGCCAATGTATAAATCACATGATTTATATACCTATCAAAATATAGATAAAAGACCATGCTTTTGCGTTATGCAAGATCAAAATCATCTTGTGCGAGGAGCGTGTTTTTGACCCCCTGTAACAAAATAGGCGTAACAAATATTCGTTAGATAATGTACCTATAGTAAACACCCCTATAATGGAACAGGCACCAGTAATGGAATGGTATAGACAAATCCTGTAAAACAAGTATTTACCATCAGTTTTTAATCGCTGGCAATATTTTACTATAAACAAGAGCCAAAGAGCTGCTTAAATTTAATTTTTCATTGATATTTGTTATTTTGAAAATGAATGGCGCCATACATTCCATGACTGGAGCAAAAAACCATAGTTTTAATTGGTTAATAATATCGAAACCAATTGCAGTAGCTTTCATTAAATACATAGAAAACATAAAGGACGAATTAGACATTCAACTTTTAAAGTGTAAAGCGGTAGAAATTTTACAGGTGTCGGTGAAATGTCAAAAATACTCCAAATTTTCTTTTAAATGTTCCATGATTGGTGCCGTTAACATAGAAGTTAGTTATCGACACTGACACAATGATCGCATAGAATACATATAATAATAGTCAGCGACCTAACAAAATTTTTAATTATCTACACGTAACATAACAGGCGGGTTAAATAATTAATTCAATTATTTAAACATACATACATATATGTATACGAATAGGCTAGCCGGCCGGATGGCCCCATGTTGTGTAATTATTTTATATTTTTGCATATACCCATACGGTGTGACCACCTAATTGTAAGATTATGCAAATAATCACCGGAGGAGGTTTCTCCTCCGAGCTTCGCTAACAGTTGTGTGTACGATCGGCCGCAGGAATCACGTCTGCATTTTAGCACCTTATATTTTTAAGATTTGTCATCTCAGTGTGTCGTGGCACTCTAAGTATATAATACGTGTACTCGGAGTATGTAACATACAAGCGGCCTAGGAAGTCGATGTACTATGCCACAGTAACGCATCTTAGAGTGCCACGACACACTGATACTCGTACGTTACCTACGTAGCGGATGAGCAGTGCACTGGCTCCCCGGACGCAGAAGCTAAGTAGCAACAGCAACAGGTTATACACCATCAACGACACGGTTGACAAGCAACCTTAACCCAATATGATAAAGTTATAAATGGCTACTTCTGCTCTTTGTTTGTACACTGAAATTATTATCTGGATATACTAGTTCATGTCATCAACTATAGCGAGCAAACTTGTCAAATCTAACCTTTAATTTCATGACTGACATGACATGATGAGTCAAGGCACATGTCGTCGTGAATGACACGATCTATATTCCTAATCAATGCGAATTGAAAAAAGAAACATGCGATTATGTTCAAATGACGTTAGGTTTCAAAGCTTTTTGTACCTATCTAAAATTAAAATGTTATTTTGCTTGTTTACAAACCATAAAGAGAGCACGACGGGGTAGGCTTACTCGTATATTTGTGTACGGTGGCGATAGTTCATGTCAGGATGATTTCAGCAAATGTATTAAAACAAGCCGGAAATGAATAAATTCGGGTATGATACACAGGCTAGTAAAATGAGGGAGTAAAGTCGGGACAGCCCAACAAATATGTGGCGGGATGGTTACGCGTGCTCCACCTCTCTGTGCCCCACACGACTACCTAATCCTTAATTTATTTGCCCGTAGGCACGCTTCGGAGTTCGGAATCACACCTGGCGTTTTGCAGGTAGCTTTGGAGCTTTAACTGTTTTAAGCGGAAATATCAAAATAGTAGCTTAGTAAACATTGTCAAAACTAAACCTGCGAAATATGTGGCTACTAGGGTAGACATCCGAATGCTCGTCACTGTCCCAGTATTTGGCATCGTTTAATTTACGTCATTAGCAATAGAGGTGCAAGAAGGGCTTCGTTTATTAGGCATTAGCATGTTGAACACAAGGACGATAACCATACTGACACTTTAATCAGATTATGTTTGTCTTAACAGTTACACCAACCACAGTGAATAGACTGATCAACGTCACGCAGCAGAGATTTATGAAAATTCCTATACAATGAAATTTAGCGAAGGTTCGGTGCAACCGACCCTTAATACAGCGTAGGTAATTAAAAAAGTACATACCTAAAGCATCGCAACGCAATGAGTGTGGTAAGCAAGTAGGTCACGGGTCGGACTGTACTGACTCGCGTGTATCTTTTATCATAACAACCCGAAGAAAGCGTTGAGCTAGTCATATTCATTAATTTAATTACTTTAAATTATAAACATACGATATAATATATGTTTGAAGGTTTGAACACTTTGAACCGGTGTGAAGACGGAAAAATACCACTATGTTTTACATGAAAAGATCTTGGAAACCTTCACAAATTTCTATGGGATACAAATGTTCCTCTTTCTAAACCGTAAACTTTATTTCTAGTGTATTTCTAGTTTCCGTTACTCTACAACTTCTTGTAAACTTCACAACTTGCACGTCTGTGGCTACGCTATAGAACTCGATTCCCACCGACGACGTGCCTAATTTTCAAATACTATACTATGAAACACAAATTAAATATATTTCATTTGATTTACTTTATTTTAGTTATATTATTTATTGACTGACAGACAAACTAAGTTAAAAATAAACTTAATGTCAAATGGCAGTAAATGACACTGGAAAATGATAACTTTTTCACGCATATCTCGCAACCGTATTTTTTTTACTTCAGAGACAAACTATAATGTTTTTCACATAGCTTGGGTTTTGTGACAGCTGTCATCTCAATACAATTTGGCATTTTAAGGTTAGAAATTGTATTGAGATGACAGCTATCACAGAACCCAAGCTATGTGAAAAACATTATACAGTCGGCCCCAACTGCAATATTGTTTGATTAACCATGCGAGATTTGTCAAAACTCTTTTCTTTCATTTCCAATAAAATGCCCATATCGGCTGATAAGAAAAAGAAGTAAATATAAATTTCTTTATGTTTCAAATTTGTTTGAAATTTTAATGTTGATATAAAATCCAATTCGATATTATAATTATGCAATAATAACATTTTCATAGATAACAAATTGGTTCTGACAAAACAATTTATCTTTATGCTGGACGTAATTTGCTGATCTTGAACGCATCATAAAGCATTTATGATGTTTGTGTAGATAAAATAAATAAAGGCCATAGAGGGGGTTCCCATAGTAAGTCAGCCCTTAAATCGATTTGACTCAGGGATTTTTGTGAGTACATCTTATGGTGAAAGATATTTATGCTAAGTATCAACATCCTACTAGTGACAGTTTTTGACTTATTATTTTTTGAAGTTTTTTCTTTAATGTATTGTATTTCGGGATGAATTCAAGTGATTTGCTTAAAATTTTAAAATGATGTGTTTTAGCTAAATATGCATCGATACTCAAAAAACGAATAGCAGTTGGCAAATAAAAAATAAGGCATTTTTTTTTATGTGGCTGTAAAGTAGTGACGCCTCTTTTTTTTCTAGTTACAGACCATACATTGGCCTACTACTTGCCTAAATATCAAAGTATTCCAGGCGGTACTTCCTATTTAGTTGGGTCATAAATTCAGTCAAAAAGGTTTTAACTGATAAAAAAGCTATAGGTTAAGATCCCTGTGAGTGATTCTGATCCCTTATTCATTTTTCTTGTTTACATGGTCACATCTTACATAAAATTAAAGCTGGATCTTTTATCGAAACTGAATAATACCCTAAGTTTGATGGGTATATTACCTGAAGTACAGACTTATCAGAAAACTAATTGCAGGTGATACAATACGTTCTAATAAAGTAGGTTCATACAACTATTTTATTAATGAGACAATGATTTTTACCCCCTTTGGAAAAGTATAATTTTTCACAATCCGGCCGCATATTTGCGTCTAACGTCAATCCCAAAGTAAACAAGTAGTAAATTAAGACGCGATCTAAATTTTAAACTAATTATATTACGTTTTGACCAGTATAAAACAAGCTTTCAATTCATGGCATTTTTTTTTATTAAAAGCTTTATATTACATTTTATCAGTCAAAACCTTTGTGCCAGAACTTATGACCCAACTAAGTACCAAAAATCAGCAAAATGTGTGGTCAAGTTCTGTACTGCATCGGTGTTTTTCAGTGTAGTATACAAACTCTCCAGACAGTGGATTGCAACCGAAAACAGACAGACTTAAAATAATTTTATTTCTCCTGCATGGTATGCAAAAGGCATACAATAGTTTTACAATGGGGCAAAGTTGTTGTTTAACTGCTCGTGGCAATATTGATACCCGAGCAAGCGAAAGATTCCAAAATTGAACCACGAGCGTAGCGAGTGATTCGAAAAGTTCTTCTTGAGCGTTGCAAGGGTTTCAAGGCATAAGGTTTAACCAAATGTTGCCACCGAGTGAAGCACAACATTTTCACCACACCAAAGCGTGGAAAATTCTATCTGTAAAATATGAAACAAAATCAAACCAAATTAAATCGAAATATCACCTGTCAATATTCTGAATTACAAAGAACCACACTTAATCTAGCAATTAAGGCTGCTGTAATTTATTATTATGATATACAACTTAAACATATTCTTATGTATCAGGATTGTACATAATTTAATTCCATTACAATACAACAACCACTGGTAGCGCTCGTGTAGTGTAGGATCGATGGCGGATTGTTTTTTGTCGTAAATGTTAATGTGACGAGTTGTCCCCGCGTCAGGAAGTGCGATGCAGGAAGCTTACCACGAATACTCGCGGCCTGTCGCGGAAGCGGTTCCTCCGCGAAACGGGTCGAGTCGACTTTCTCAGATCGCCTACACCTATACGCGCTCGTTCTGTAGTTTGTCGAACACACAGACATCTGCGCAGACCATGCAAGTATATCAAACACATGCCATACCTACATACTGCGGTGCCGAAGAAAAATATCAAATTTGCGTAATTATCCACAGATATGGAAAATCTTTTTGGAAACTTTAGAAGACATGTGGTCAATTGGTTTTTTCCAGTAGGTAATGAACGAAGAAGAGCTGTCTGTACTCGCAATACAATTTTATTATTTACTCCAGTTGTATATGTCTTATGCCAGTTCCTTAATAAGAAACTTATCTTAAATAAAAAAATTTGATTGTATTTTCACATTTAACAGCTATGGGCTATGGTATGATATGGGAATAGGAAATCTCACATGTTTGTCATGATGACGTCCCTTGGGCACCTTAAGTTTAGTTACAAATCGCGGTAAGTATATTCAACGTCTATTTATATATAATGTCTGTGGTCGGTTACGCAATGCAGTGGAAACAAAAGCTCAGTGTTGTTTAGCCCGGCCTCATTGTCTTTTGTTTGATAAACACTGTAAACTGCGGTCATTTATTTATAGAATGAGATATTTATATGGCAAACTAAAAGCGTGAACGCGTGATTACTAGACGTAATAATGATACACGACTAAATAACTTGCCCTCGCTATATTAGAGAGTATAGACATCAATTTGATTTTGCGGTTTGTTATGTAGTTGGATTTTTTCCTCAATATGCCAAAAAGGTGACACAGCGACTAAACGCTATACCACAATAGGAAGCCTGCACAAAGCAAGTAATAGGTATACTATAGATAGAGTTGCCATATGCGTTTACCGGTGAGGGACAGAACTTAAAAACTAAAAACACGTTTTGAGCATTCTTAACAACATATCTCGACGTAATTTATGGGTTCATTGTTGTACTCCCTCCAAGCTTTAGTGGGGAACAACAATATACGTCTACCATTTTGACGTGGTACTAAGAAGACTTTTTAGAAGTAGGTAGAAATGAAAAGAGAGAATATGATAAGAACAAACGATAATAAGAGAAAAACCAACCAATAAACCACCAAACAACCAATAAACAAGACCAAGTGCGGCTAGTTCGAAAAACTCGCGCGGCTAGAAGATGTTGATGTCAAATTTAGCCGTCTTCTCTTCTCCGAGACCACGCTGACAACGGCGTTCTCGAAACGTCACAGGTAAATTTAAAACTTAATACGCGATTAAGCCCCGTTTGTATTAGTAAATAATGTGTAAAAATCGTGAAAGTTTCAATCAGAATAATAAAAGAAATCGCTACTCCTGCTGAAAGTTCCATTAAGCTATCTTGTTCGTTCATCTCCCCCACCCCCCTTTGTCAGCTTAACGCATCCACCAAAATGTAAAAGATTTTCATTAATAGTAACTTGTTCATAAAGGGTTATCTTTAACAGGTTTTTTTTTATGATACACATTTAAAGAGACAGTCAAGTCAAGAGTAGGTACAGTCAGCATCGAAAGTGTCTGTTCTCTAAGTAATAACTTAACAAAAAAAGATATGTCTTTTAATGTATATGTTGACAATTAGACTGTGACACATACTTTGGAAAGATATATTCCTATTTTCAAAAGGATTCGAGGATGGCAGATATTTTTGATGCGTTGTTTCTTCCGCTACTATATAGGCTGCTGACAGTTGTCGACAGTACCTTCGTCGTACGACCACTAATTTATTTTTAAAATACCTACCTAAAATAAATTGAGAAGAATTTTTGGCACATCTAGCAGATAAGTACATACTTGCACCTCTCTAAACTTTGTTTATACATGTTTCTGTAAGTACATAAATTATGATATTATTCATATCTATTTGTGACTGGTCCGTAAGACCAAGTAAGTACATACTTACCGCCCCCCGGCCAAGGGTTATCATAGCGCAAATAGTTTTCAATATACCTAGCAACAGATTCTATGTAACTTATACCTAGTGTTCCACATGCTCGCGATATGTCACTTTCTTGTCATGTGATGACCACTTCTATTTACGATTAGGTAGGCAACAAGCGCACGGAAAGTTACTGGTTTCTTAGATAACGTCAGTACGGGTGTTACTTAAATGTTTAAAATTATTGTAAACCTGGCAGAACTACAGTAGTATAGCCGGACCAAGCTGACTGCATGGCATTTCATTTGCACTGACAAAGTGTGACAATGTCTTTATTAATGTAAAATTTCCATGAAATAATGGAATTTATAATGATACGGTCACATCTGAAAACATTGATACGAAAAAAGCGCCAAAAATATGTATACACGACTTTATTGCCCATATATTATATACCTTCAAGAGCGTATTCCCATCTAAAAGGCCGGCAACGCACTTACAACCCCTCTGGTGTTGCGGGTGTCCATGGGCGGCGGTAATCGCTTACCATCAGAAGATCCGTCTGCTCGTTTGCCTCCTAATAATTCAGCCTATATACGTCCCACTGCTGGGCACAGGCCTCCTCTCATGCGCGAGAGGGTTCGGGCTTAGTCCCCACGCTAGCCCAATTCGGATTGGGAACTTCACATACACCTTTGAATTTCTTCGCAAATGTGTGCAGGTTTCCTCACGATGTTTTCCTTCACCGAAAAGCTAGTGGTAAATATCAAATGACATTTCATACATAAGTCCCGAAAAACTCATTGGTACGAGCCAGGATTTTAACCCGCGACCTCCGGATTGAAAGTCGGACGTCATATCCACTCGGCCACCACCGCTTTGCCTCCTATATCATAAAAAAATATTAAGGTAGTGATTACATATTTTGGCACATTTTTTGTATCGATATTTTCAGACGTGACTGTACCTCCAAACTTTGTTTCGTTCGAGTCAGTGCAAAGACAAAGACCTAAACGGACCTAGTAGTTCGCCCCGAACGAATTCGCGATTCACCAGTCTTTTGATCACAGAATTATAGACTAATTCATAGATAGCCATTAAATCTTCGCGTGTTTTCTATGTATTTAAGTATTTATATATTATATATATCGTTGTCTAAGCACTCAACACAAGCCTAATTGAGCTTACTATAAGACTTAGTGAATTTGTGTAATAGTGTCCTATAATATTTATTTACCTTGTGTTAGTCTCTATGCGACAATTTTAAGAACCCAACCAATTTATCAGAAAAAAAAACTATATGTGGGCGTCCAGTCCAGACCCCCAAACGAACCTCCAAAGATTTAATTGGCAATTTTATTGTTAGTCTCATCTAACGTCCACAACTTCATAGGAGGTCGGCGAGTATTTTTGAAATTAATTATTTTTTAATTAAATTGTCTATTTCATCTGATTTGCGAAAAATTGTCCAGTGTCTACACTGCTTAAGTTGATTCGTAGATCTCGAAATCGCATTACAACGGTCCGCTTCAGCGTTCGACTTGCGTTTGGTCCGTTAACTATGGGATTGGTGAAGGTCTACTGCTAAAATCGGAAATCGAAATTTCGCCGTAGGACCTTTGAGTCTGTTGCCCGGTGTCACGTCCCACGTACGAGTCCACGAGCCTTCTGTTTTAGGTTGTATGAGATTCATGTTGAGATTTGGCCTTTTTGTATTCCAGCGACCGGGTTGCGTCTGAGTACTATCGTCTGAGTATCGTAATTTGTCGTAAAGAAGACCGCTAACTGTCTCGTTACCGGCGATTCATTCAGGAAAAATAAGAAAGTTAATCCGTAAATATTTGTTGATAAAATTGAAGCCCTTTCCCATTAAAGCGAGTTTCCGTATTTACGTACATTAATATCGCTGTGGGGAAAAGCTGCAATATATTTTCATGAAAAAATAAAGGCTTATAAAGTTTTCATCACGTCGCTACACTCGCTACTGACTAACCAAAATAACATACGTACGGGAAGTGAAAAAGTGTTCAACCGACGTCATAATTGGATTAAGGGTGATTACAACCGTTACACCGTGCCGTGCACGACACAAGGCGGTCATCACACGGGGACGGTGTAATGACTGCCTGATTATACATACACTTGTATTGTGATGTGGTATGTGGACGAGTCCAAGCCAAGCCTAGAAAATGAGATGCATATTAAATACTTGTATTATATCAGACTTTCTATTGCATTGCCAATTTGTAAAGGTTACAGACGTTACCGAGATACTCCTTAGTCATAACAGGTGATATCTGTGGGTACAAAACTCTAAAAAGTGTGGTAGATGTTTTGGTTGACAGTACATTTATCAGATACTCGCCAGCATACTCGCAGTTACGAGGACAATACAATAATCATAATGTCAAATAGTCGAGACACGGACTGGCGCACATTTATTCAGTTGCCTTGCGCAAGTTTGCGTAACAGGGAATACCAAATCCGGGCAATAAGTGGCACACCGCCTAACTGGTGTGGCGTGGCACACTTCGCGACCGAAATTATGACATAACTTGCGATGACGGCCACCTTAGCCTAGTTCAGAGGGCCTACCGCGAAAATCGAAATCTTTTCTACCTCTCTATCACTCTGGCATATTCAAACGATGTAGGTATTGGTAGATAAACAAATTATGATTTTTTATTCTCAGTTCAGAGAGCCTACCGCCAACATCGAAAAAATTTAAGTCGTTATCTGCCTCTCTACCGCTCTTGCATATTCGAGCGACAGAGAGGCAGATGACGTTTTCGTTTCGTTTCGATGTTGGTGGTAGACCCTTAGAGATCGGCAATCTTTTTCAAAGAAGAGCCATCCGCAGTAGTAATTGCCAGTTATCGGAACATCAAAGAGCCACGAATGTTGGTTTTAACGGTCAAAGGAACCTAAGTATTCTTTTTTTGGATGACTTTAACTCTTCAAGTGGCGCTGGCGGCCACCCATCACGGGTCTTGTTTTCGGTGTTCAGATTAATACATTCATTAGCATGTTTATCGCTCTCATATGCAAGTAAACTAAGTAATATAAGATGATACTTTGAGACGTTAGCGAATAGCCCATTGACATCTTTGTAAAAAAACCGGTCATGCGCGAGTTCGTTTTACTAGCGCATCGAGGGTTCCGTACAAACTTTGAATTATCTCGTATTGTAGTATTTTTTTTATCCAAAATAAAAATTGTTTTGGAATGGTCAATTTGAGCTCTTTCAAATGATCAACGTCACTAGATTTTGAAATTTCGCCCTCTCTTCATATTGGGCATTTCCCATAGGTAGTTATTAAAAATAATAATAATACTTTCAAAGTAAGTATCTGTGTTAGCGTTGTCCATAAGTATTCCAAATTTCAAATCAATAGCTTAAGTGGTTCTCGAGATATTTAGCGATATGACAGACAGACAGACGGACCGACGGACAGTGTTGCACCATAAGGTTTCCTTTTGTGCCTTTTTGGCACGGAACCCTAAAAATGTTGTAATTTAGAGGGTTTTTACATCATGAGAAATACAGACCTGAATGCTTTTTGCGTGATATTCTGGTTTTCATAGGTTATATATTGCGTGTTATTAGGCTTGCATACTCGTATACCTAAAACCCAATAATTTAAAAATACAGAAACATCTAGATTACACCTTGAAATGATGCACTTAAATTATGGATAGTCAGCTACAAACAATAAACGATATAGACTGTACTGTGATTGCGCAGTCTACTAGCTGTGACCTTGAAGACCTATCAAATTTTATACCTTTTTCACACACGTGTTTAACTCTTGCCACCCAAAATATCAGAAGTATATATAGTAATATGACTGACTTTCAAATAACACTGTCACAATTGACATTTGATATCGATATACTAATTCTCACTGAGTGCCGACTAAACCCAAACAAACCCATCCCCTACATTGATAAATACAGCTTTCTATCTACCGAAAACAACCTAAATCAAAACGACGGAGTAGTGGTTTATGTCAAAACCTGTCTTAATGCTAGTATTAGAGAAGTCAAGCTCGTCCACGCGTCGTGCTTACAGATTAAAATGGGCAATACTATTATACTTGGCATTTATCGCTCCCCATCAAACAGCAATGCCCTTGAATTTATCAATTCGCTTAGCCTTTATCTAGAATCTATTAAATCAAACAATAACATCATCTTAAGTGGAGATATAAACATTAACTTAATCTCCAGAGTACAAGAATCTAACTATGAAGGCGAAAACAGACTGAACTATCTCAACATGCTATCTACTCATGGCATATTACCTGGCCACACATTACCAACTAGAGGTGGTAGTTGCCTTGACCATGTAATGTTAAAAATAAACAATAATAAATATAATGCCTTTGTAGCTGTCTTGAATACATCCGTGTCTGATCATAATACAGTTATCTTATTATTATCTAGCTTCAAAAAGGAGAAGTTGATTGAAAAACAAACTGTAGTAGAGCTGGCTGTCAATAAGCTTCTAGAGAAAAACATGAATACCCTTTTAACTTGTGACGACCCAAATATTGTAATCAAACAAATGATAATAAAAATTAAAGAGTCTTTAAATGATAGCAAAACTGTAATAAAATTACCAAAAAGTCGTCGTACAATCAAACCCTGGATTACACCCGGGATACTTCGCTGTATAAAAAACAGAAACAAAATGCAGCTTAGACTTCGAGCGGATCCCGAAAACTAGGTTTTGAAAATCACTTTTAAACGATATCGCAATTACTTAAATAACCTTATCAAAAAGCTCAAGAGAAGGTACGAAAGTCAAGAACTTGCTAAAGTGGCAAAAAATCCCAAGGCACTATGGCGAACAATTAAATCCATAACGCATTATAAGGATAATAAAACGCCAAACCAGGACTTGTTAAAATGTAAGGAAACACCACTAGACTCTGTTAACCACGTAAACCTTTACTTTGCAAACGTTGGTAAGAACCTTGCAGAGGACATTATAAATGCACATCCTATGTTACTTGGCAACCACACCCAAGGTAACATCATACATCCGTCTTCATTTGTACTACTAGATACAGACGTTCAAGAAGTAGAAAATATCCTCATGTCACTTAAATCTAATAGTGCGCCTGGGTGTGATGAAATTCCTACGCAATTCCTCAAACAGGCTAAAGTGGCAGTAGTCCCAGTAATTTCCCACCTGGTGAACTTGTGTTTTCATAAAGGTTTATTTCCTGACGTGCTCAAACACTCTATCGTGACCCCTGTGCACAAGAGTGGGAAGAGAGAGGAACCTAATAACTACAGACCAATTTCTGTGCTATCTGCTTTGTCTAAAATATTAGAAAAACTAATTAACAAACGTATAATAAGTTACCTTAATAAATTTAACATACTTTCAGACTGCCAATACGGCTTTAGACAAGGCAAATCAACCGAGGACGCAGCGATAGCACTTACTTCTCTAATTACGGACATCGTGGATAAAGGTGAAAAATGCCTCGCAGTTTTTTCTGGACCTCAAAAAGGCTTTCGACACGGTGTCCCACCCCATTCTTGTCAACAAGCTAGAAAGGATAGGTCTTAGAGATAAAATTCTAGAATTGCTTGAGGACTATCTACAAAATCGCTCGCAAAAGGTGAAAATTGGAGATCAAATAAGCGATGATACGCGGGTGCAGTTTGGCGTCCCGCAAGGCAGTGTTCTTGGCCCCACTCTGTTTCTTGTATACATCAACGATTTAACAAACCTCAGTGTAAGAAATGGTCGGATTTTCTCCTATGCTGATGATACCGTGGTTGTGTTCAGGGGCAAATGCTGGGAAACTGTATATAGGGATGCGGAAATAGGACTAGTTAAGGTCTCCAACTGGCTTGCATCAAATCTCCTAACTCTTAACACGTCTAAAACTAATTTTATATGCTTCTCTAAGTACGATAGAAACCAGCCAGCTGATAATATCTACCTCAAAATACATCACTGCGACCCCAACACAACACTCTGCGAGTGTCCCATAATTGAAAAACAAAATTCTGTCAAATACCTCGGAATCCACATAGACCAGAGATTGTCCTGGCACCATCATATCGAGAAAATAAATAGTAGAATACGTAAACTAATATGGGTGTTTAAAACTCTACGATACATTACCTCAAAACAATTATTAAATCAACTCTATATTTCATTGGCTCAATCAATAATGTCCTACTGTATAACTGTCTGGGGAGGCGCAACAAAAACTAAATTTCTAGAAGTTGAGAGAGGACAGAGGTGCTTGTTAAAGGTAATGTATTTTAAACACTACAGATACTCTACAAAGGAACTATATGGTATCTGCGACTTATTAACCATGAGAAAACTTTATATTTTGCATATACTACTGAAGCTACACAAGACACTTAACTATAAACCCGTCACCCAAAATCGTAGAAGAAACACTAATATAGCGCCCTCACCTGCCTGCAAGTCCGTTTTTGCAAAAAGACAGTTCTCATACCAATCCGCTTATCTGTACAATAAAGTTAACACGGAAACAAATATATACCCGATGACATTTTTTGATTGTAG
The DNA here is from genome assembly GCF_033807575.1 of Cydia pomonella. Classification (NCBI taxonomy): domain Eukaryota; kingdom Metazoa; phylum Arthropoda; class Insecta; order Lepidoptera; family Tortricidae; genus Cydia; species Cydia pomonella. The sequence goes on along the minus strand of NC_084703.1, from coordinate 11,117,196 downwards.
AAAAAACCTTATGCAGTGGCTTAAAAATCTAAACTATGATGAAACAGAGGCTTTACTACAAGGACACGTTATACGCTTTTCAAAATAAACAATTATCCAACAATCTCCCACGCACACACACACACACATCCGCACACGCACACGCACGCACGCACGCACGCGCGCGCGCGCGCGCGCGCACACACACACACACACACACACACACACACACACACACACACACACACACACACACACACACACACACACACACACATACACATGTAATGTGAAATTGTCATTATGCACTCATAGTACATAAACTAATTAACATAACAAATTCATAATTTCAGTTTGCAAATATGTACCTAGTTTATTTAGGAAACAGTTATTGTAAACCTCAAACGGAAGAGCGGGGTTTCCTGACACAGATGTATATATTCATCTACTAGGAAACTCCAGCCATTATATTATAATTGTAATTTATTTGTTACCCAAATAAACATTTTCATTTCATTACCCAAATAAACATTTTCATTTTCATTTTCATTTTCATATATAGGATAATACCTACATGTCCTACTTGGGATGGAGTGGACATTCAGAGAACACTGTTAGGTACCTATTAAAACATTTTCATTGTGGTACTTATACCTATCTCAAAGTCGTTTTACAAAAAGTACTCATAAGCATTCGCACAACAAATCATGCCCACGTCACTGTGGCACTTATTTGCACCAATTCGACTGCTTAATATACAGTGCCCGATCAGCCTATGTCCATCAATCACCAATTTGGACAACAAGTTTCTCTATCGTTCGTCCGGTAGGTAATTAACTGTCAGTGGGCAAGTATTATGCACTTGTTTTGGATAAGGTGGACGCTTACAAACTATACAAACATGTTTTGAACTTACGTAAATGTTTCTTGCACTGGTACGCAATGCCCGACTAACCAGATCAAGTGTGCTTTCGGTCCATTGTTCAATATCATTCGGCGGCCAAAATTATCTTTTTGATCACACTAGCTCATAACGGTATTTTTATAAATATGGTAGGGCTTTCTCGCCGTATCTTACCCGTAGACGGTCAAACAACTTGTTCAGTTAAAAAAGGCGCGTAATTCAAATTTTCTATACGACGATTACCTTTCGCAGCAAAATTTTTAAAATTTGCTGTTTTTTTATTGTAGGAAACTTATATAGGACAGACTATGTTTACCAGAAAATCATTAAAAAAAATTGAGCTTTCAAATTCATTTATTTAAGTTACAAGTTCGTCTTTGGGTCACAGAACTCACAGACCAAATTTTAACGTAATCGTTCCGTTTGGGAGCAAATTAGGCTACTCGTATGACAAACGGTCAGACAAACAAACACAAGAGTGATTTTTTTTTATGTAATAGGTCGCAAATGGGCAGACGAGCCGCCTGATGGGAAGCAGTCATCGCCGCCCATGGACATAAGCAACACCGGAGCAACTTATGTATTGCCAACCTTTGAGAACCCTAAATACTTGCTTCTTGAAAAACCCCATGTCATAGCGCAAGGGAAACACCTCAGAAGGTAGCTCATTCCACAACTTGCACGTTCTGGGCAAAAACGAGCGAGATGCCCGCTTGTTCTTTGTTTGCCAAGTGTCGAGAAAGTCTGGATGAACTTTGTTTCTTTGGCGGGAATCCTATAAGGGTTCCGTTTTTCCTTATGAGGTACGGAATACGGAATCCTAAAAATCGACTTCACAGAACTGTTTGAAAAGCCATTACAATTATTTACGACCATATTGCATTCCATCCCATACCAGTCATATTTAACTAAAAGACGTACAATATTTGTCGTGGAGGAGGCTATCAACGTGAAGTGGCCAGTTAAGTGTTAGGTAAAAGAGGTTCTAGAATCTGTTCAATGAGTCTCATTTAACTATATCACGTAGCAAATTTGTTTTCCAATTTTCTCTAAAAAAACATCATAAAACCTATAATGTTTAATTTAATACTTAAATACTTATACATACTCCAGGAGCCGCGTACTATCAGCTGTAACAATATTGGTAACCAATTTGTTAGCACCTTATATATAACTTGTGAAACAACTTTGTCACTAGTAAAAGGCGCGAAATTCAAATGTACTTCAAATGTAATAAACTGTATTAAAAATTCTTCTCGCATATATAGAGCCTGGTTAAAAAGTTGTTGCGGATCATAATAATGCTATTGCTAATTGATTCTATAAAGGCATTTAATTATTTGTTCTTATATTTAAAGGGTGTCATTTATAATCGGTCAGCAAAATATTCCTATTTTGATTAACAAAGATAATTATATATTTGGTGATCCAAAATGTATACTTGGTCAGAAACTTAACGTTAGCAAGTATTTCTAAGCCAGTTCGCAATTAATGTCATAATGAGCTGCTCTAACTTGATTTGGTTGGCAAATTAATTATTTGACCGGCAGTAAGCGATCCACCATTTATCAAATTTTGATAAACAATCAGTGGGTAAGCGGATTATTTCATTTTGGATTACAATTTACCTGATCCACAAAAAATTATTCGCCGGTAAATCAGTTTATCAGCAAATGTCTAAGCAAGTCAACCTACCCCATTTGCTGATCAGCAGATTTTTTTAACAAACAATATATTTGCCAACATTTGACTACTTCCCTTTCTTGTTGTCCTTCAAAAAACTCACATTCACAAAACGGGTGCAACTAACTCTTGGTTGGAGAGGGTGTATTCAAGAGTAAAAATTTACAATATGGACTGTATGGTGAGGGGTGAGGGGCCCGGCCTGGTACGCAACTGCGGCAGGATAAAGCTGTTGTATCTGGGTAGCTCCGGCCACGTAACTACACTCAGCTCCTTCCCGCGCTCCGTCACAGCGGGCGAAGGCTGCCCTCCCTCCGCGCCTCCGTTTTCGCAATTGCTTTCTAGGGGTAGGACAGACAAGACCACGTGGGTACTGGGGTGCTCTGATTCGGTATTAGATGACCTTGATGGATGGATGGTGGCGTGGTCACGTGGGATGATTTCGCTCGACCTGCAACTCTGGCGATTTTTCAAATCAAACGTCCACCTTATTATATCGGATTACCATTCCTTCATCACAAATCAATATTGGTTATACCTATTGTTGACCTTTAGTGAATTATTTGCTGAACAAGTCTTGTAGCTCGATTCTTATTTATTGCCACCAAAACATTTGTATTACTAGACTCTGTGCGGAAACAGAAGAGTCGTGAAATATATGGGAACCAATACATTCTACGACTCTTCTCTTTCCGCACAGACTCTAACTAACTTGTTTGACCAACTATATTATTTAAATTTCCTTGTCAATAGAAAAGAATTTCAGTTTTTGTACTTACTTGGAGCGGCGCGTATGAGGGGCAGCGACCCCGTGCCGGCTCTTACCTGGTCCAGCAAATATCGCTGGCTGTGCAACGCGGCAATGCCGCTAGCGTTTTTGTTTTTGGCCCGTTTGGATCAGGGACAGTCTGAACGGGACATACGTCTTTTGATATACAGTTAAGTTTGTTGTAATTAATTTATTTTTTAGGTTTATTTCTAGTTTAAATTTTTTATCATCATGTTTTTGGACTACTTATGTATTACTTTACTTAAATAAATATTTTACCTAATAAGTTTTTGTATGGACAGTCAACCCTTCGCGCCGTAGAAATAGGATGTAAAAGAACAACTGTCAAACTTCAAAAGTGCGACCAAAATGAAATGCAAGTGTGTGCGTAAATTGTCTATGTGAGATCAAAAATAGTGATGTCATTTTACAACATATTAATAATCTATCGGTGTTTGACTACTTTATCGACTACTTTTTCAAATGTGTTTGTTTTTATACAAAAATGTTTTAGGTATGAGTATTATTCCTACTATTAGACCCTATTAGCGTTTATAGTACCTTTAATTTATTTTTTTAAGTTGACATTAGTGCCTCTTTCTACCGACAAGTTGGGTTGGGTGTGTATACGCTGTGTACAATTATACGCTGTCTTGTGTTTCCTTGTGTTAGCGGCAAAGCCGTGAGAAAGTGGCCAAAATTTAAGTACTGTGTTGGAAAATGAAATTTAAATTTCCTGCTAAACATGTGCACCTTCAAAAAAGGCATTATAACAATCGTTATTATTTTAAGTCAGTTAAAATAAAGGTTAATATCTTAATGATGTCTCGTGAACAACGAATTCCATATCTACTAATATACCGACAAGTTATCGATACAGTCATATGAACATTTTGTCAAGCCCTAGCGTAAAGTAACAGTTTAGGTTTTTACACAAAATATTCTAAATTATTGACTAATATGATGAATTATTAACACAATTTGAAGAAAAACTTATAATGAACTGTATAAACTGGATTTTTACAATGGTCACGTTTTCTCATATGTAGTCTGCCTCTTTCGCACTCATGGGATGTTCATATACGTGATGGCTTCCCTTTCGCACACTTCATCTGTCTGTCAAGCGAAGCGTTTGATATGTCTGGGCTTAGCGCTTATTCTACATTTTTAAAATTTGCCGCCTTTTTCTACGGACAAGCTGGGCGTGCCGGATGTTGTTGATAGTCTGACTTCTCTTGGCCCGATTTGGAACAATATCTTCTGGATTGACATTTATTTTGTCGACAATTATGACATTGACGTATGACGTATGTATGCTATTGCACTTTGATGACATGCGTGTATTTATTTTAGATTTAAGATATTCTGCTCAGTTTGATCAGATGAGATGATGTAAGAAAAGTATAGTATAATTAATCACTATGAGTGGTAATAAGGCTGCACAAGTTGCAGAGCTCTTCACTAAAGTAATCGCTTCTACAAAGTGCTTCGATCACAACCTTCGCAAGGTATTTCTGTTATGTTTATGTAATTTTTGGCTTTATTGTTTGAATCGAGTTAAAATTCAACTGCCTTGAAATAATGTTAGGTGAGCCTGATTGGCTATAACAATAGGAGCAATAGGTAGTACAAACGGACGGTTGAGGTCACTTACACGGGGCCAAAGAGTACAAGAGTGAAATAAAACACAATGTGATCTCCATTGTACCTTAGTACTGCTGCTATTTTAAGGTCAATGTGGAGAAGACCGTCTACAAGCGCTTTCATCACTTTTTAACTCTTGTGTTTGAACACTTTGTACAGTTTGTACACATACTCCACTTACAGATGGTCTGTAAAGCAGGAGGGAAGCTTTTCTTTCTGACTGTGCCTGAGGCGTACGTTCAAGAACTTTCGTATTTCTATACATATGTCTTAGACATGACATGACACTTCATGGCAATAAATTTGACATACTAGTTTTCCCATTAACCTTAGTGATTACATTACAGGTTAAAGTGATATCATGTAGCAATGGCAGACTCCTCACTGGTTTCCAAGTAGGAGCAGAGCACCTGAACCAGCGGGGCACTCTGCATGGTGGATTCATCGCTCATCTTGTTGATGCCATATCCACATATGCCCTCACGGCCAATGATAATGTAGACACCAGGGGAGTGTCCATTGATCTTAGTGTATCGTGAGTATTTTAATTACTATGGTACCTAGTTTTTTTTTTATCTTTCATTGAGAACATTTGGCACAATATTTATTCAAAACACTATTGGGACCTGCCTTGCATCTTAATCCAAGAATTGGCTTTTAACTTCAAAGGAAAATACACATTGGTAATTTTATTTATGGAGATTCACTTCCAAACCCAGCAGAGGTTGTTTAAAATCCAGAGGTTTTAACTTTTTATTGTAAGTGGTGAACATAGGTATGTACATTAAAAAGTGAAAACCAAATTTAAATATGGATTGTCTTTAATCTTATTCTTGATTCAGCCTACAATAATTTCAAATATAGGAATTGAAAATGGTTACAACTCTTGTACATTGTGAATTTTTGTCTTTTCAGATACTATACTGCAGCCAAAGAAGGAGATGAAATAGAAGTAGAAGCAGTAACAAAGAAGTTGGGTAAGAAGATTGCATTCTTAGAAGTAGAAGTACGGAACAAAGCCACTAATAAAATATTAGCTTCAGGTAGACATACCAAATATATAGGTGTATAATTTGTAAATAAAGGTTATGTAGATATATAACTGCATAGTTTCATTATAGTCCTGTAAGTACTGCCATTAATGTAAACGGAAGTAATTTAAAAAAAGGTTTTATTTCTATATTTTTTGGCTATGGCTTCATTTATTTTAATACCCAGGCCAAATTGCAGCTTTCTAGCACTAGCGGTCAGTGAGCTAAGCCGCGGATAAACAAACAGACAGACTGACATGGCGAAACTATAAAGGAACCCTTATAGTTTCGCCATGTCAGTCTGTCAATGGAATCCTAAAAAGTGTGATAAGAATTAAAAATTAAAAATATATATATTTGACCTATTAACCCTTAAATTGACACAAAACTCGAAAGGTGTTGAGTTCAATTCTCCTTGATAGTAAAAATAATTATAGATTGAATAAAATTCAAAAATTTCAATATTTTGGATGTTATTTAATGGATTAACTTATCAATTCCTAGTTTGTTAAGACTTAACTTCAAGATATACTGGTCAAACGTGGAGTCTTAGGCCAATCGTCTAATTTATTTCATCACACGGTGATTAAAATAAAACACAAACATGACATTCATGATATTTATTGAACAGTTAAATTGAACAGCAAATACACAAACACCTAATACAATGGATGGAAATACACATCAAATAGTAAGTTGGTAAGTTAATGTAGATTTAGATAAAAATAGTAAAATCTTACCAAACACACAAACAAATTCCCTGTCCCCATTTTGACTAATACATAATTAATGATACACGTTTTCCCGCGTGAATTATCGTAAGTACAGTCAGCACCGAATAGATAGTGACTATCAAAGTGGCAAAATGTATCGTAACACATCTTTGTTATCATAGAAATTTTATTCTTTATTTATTGCTAACTGTACGACTACGACCACCTCATCCCACACAACCCAATTTTTATATTATTTAAACTAAGGGTAATTCCGAGATATAATGTGTTATTGTCATTCTTACGGTGGATTCGAACGTATTAAATACTTATAGTAGGTATAAATGTATTGACATACTTAGTCATCTAAAATTTAAATAGTAATATTTCATAGCATCAATATATAATGATGTAAAAAAAAATAGGAGTGTAAAGGGCTTCGTAGTGTAAATCTTTAAAAAAAACATACATATATTTTTAAGTAGGTAGGACCTACTGCTAGGGTTTCAACCCCTTAAAATTTAATTATGACTTATATTCCGTAATTCCTACTCTACGAAATTGATCCCTTCATTTGTTGGTAGTCTCATAACACCGGACAGGCATTGCTATATGCAATGCATTAATTTACCACCATCCTCATCATACTAGAATATTTGCGTTATTCCCAGATGCAACCGCCAAATCGTTACCACGGGCAACAGCAAAGATTGTTTTTCTCAATACTTACCGTACGTAAAAGGTCAAAAAGGTGGGATATTTAATTCCCAGTAGTTACCACTAAAATATTCTAATATACCTATTTGCCTTTATACCAACCTGTCGACGTTTTTAAACAAAAAAATACCCCCTCCTTAATAAAGATACATAACATACCATTATTCATATTGAACATTAAAAATACATAATTGGGTGGTAATTACTGATAATTATTTTTCATAGTATATGATTTTTTTGTCTTTTTCCCGGTGTTAGAGAAAAAATCGAACTGCTACGTACCAGTTTTAACCGTAACTTTGTTGGTGACGGGTGGGAATAACCCGAATATTTCAATCCTAATACAATTTCCAATAAATGTTATTTTATAATATAACATTATTAAATTCTTGAATAAGTTCCTATACAATTCGTTTATATCTTCTGAAAAATATAAGTCATTAGATGTGCTCACACTTGCCTCCCGAAATGTTTGAACACTTTGAACTAGTAAACTGGAATTTGGCGTAACGGAATTAAATTGTCATCTAAGTAAAACTTACTTAATTCAATCGTGCAATGGAATCAATGATATCCTTGCAGTGTTTAAGGCCTGAACGATGTACTCATCTTACGAAAAGAATCAAGTACATACATTTTTATTCCACATTTTATAAGTTTTGACAATAGATTTTTCCAAATTTTTCCGTGTTGGTCGATGAATAATACTATAGGTAGAATCAAGGAATTAAATTTCTGCACAAAACCATACCTTGCCACAGTGACAATAGTATGATAACCGTAATGGTATGGAAGGTAGAGGCAAGAAACAGAATCTCCATATACCAAAAAGTGTCCGACAAAAAACCATAAATAGGTGGCGCTACAATACCTAGAATACTTGACAAACAAATCTAATCATAGACAGCGCACTTCACTCCGTCAATAACGCCTAGGTTCTTAGCTACTCTAGCGCTACTCTGGAGAGATTTGGAACTATTATTTATAGCAAATAGCTGGACACTTTTGCAACAGTTCTACCTAAGGAGATTCTGTTCCTTGCCTCTACCTTCCATACGTAATGGCTTTCATACTGATTGTCACTGTGACAAGGTAGGTACGAAATAGGGAGCGTGCATGAACTATAGGAGGCAGCACAGGAGCCGTCAGATTTTTGGCGCGAGGCGTAAATGTGATGTTTTTGGTTCCGATGTAGCCCACAAGATGGCAGAGCCTACTATGCACAAGAAAACACTTGACGTGTAAATGTGCCTGTTTATGGTTCCGATTCAGACCACAAGATGGCAGACCCTCCAAAGCGCACGGTCCCTATAGTACATAGATCATATAGGTATTCCTTGTTTCCTTGACTATATTTTTAGAAGACCCACAAAGTCTTCGGCTTGAACTACCCCTAGTCGAGTCGCTACCACCTTTTTTTTTTTTTACTTGTGAAATATTGACAAGTAAACAAAAATGTACATTCAATATTTCTTAACAAATAATCTGCTGTTTTATAATTAATACAAGTAGAAAATGTGTGTGTGCATTTTAGAACCAAATGGCGGGAAAGAGGGGAGGCCTTTGCCCACCAGTGGGATACTCCCATATGCTAATAAAAAAATAAGTAGAGAAGGTAGTGTAATATTTTAGTGGCTGCTATTTTTTGCCGCATTTTTGTTAACATTTTGCTATAGACAAGTAACATGTAATACAGTATCACAACACTTAGATTTATAAAATGTTTAATATTACACCTAGTTACAGTTGAAGGGAAGCACAACAATAACATTTATTAAACATCTATTTAAGTCAACAGACATTTCATGAAAAATGGACGTGTTGGAATTAGGATTGTACACAACTACGTACAAGAGAAACACTTTTACTAAAAACCTTTTTAAAACAATGCTATATGCATTTGTTACTTACTGTGATACCAGCACCCAACGTCTTGGAGGTTTTAACAACTGGGGTCGCCTCTAAGAGCTTACCCCTCTGTCGAAAACTTCGGCCAATCGTCATATGTATTGTATGGACTGGAGTTTATCTGACACAGCTATTTTTAGGGTTCCGTAGCCAAATGGCAAAAAACGGAACCCTTATAGATTCGTCATGTCCGTCTGTCTGTCCGTTTATGTCACAGCCACTTTTTTCCGAAACTATAAGAACTATACTGTTCAAACTTGGTAAGTAGATGTATTCTATGAACCGCATTAAGATTTTTACTCAAAAATAGAAAAAAAAAACAATAAATTTTGGGGGTTCCCCATACTTAGAACTGAAACTCAATTATTTTTTTTCATCACACCCATACGTGTGGGGTATCTATGAATAGGTCTTCAAAAATGATATTGAGGTTTCTAATATCATTTTTTTCTAAACTGAATAGTTTGCGCGAGAGACATTTCCAAAGTGGTAAAATGTGTCCCCCCCCCCTGTAACTTCTAAAACAAGAGAATGATAAAACTAAAAAAAATATATATGATGTACATTACCATGCAAAGGGTGTAGCAGGATAGCCTAGGAAAAATTGCCCCCAGCGATTTTGGGCCGAAACTGTAATCAAACGATGCATTTTGTGGAGGTTATACTCTGCACAAAGTTTCATCCCTCTGTTACCCCCTGGGGGTGAAAAACACCCGATTAACCCCAAAACTGTTTTAATTATTTTTTCCTAAACTATGAAAGTGACGAATTTCAAATTTCGTACAAATATTAATAAGACTAAAAGCTATGTGTTAAAAAAATATTAACCCCCTAACCATTTAAATTCTTGTAAAAAAAACAAAAATAAAAAAAGAATCACCCTGTATATCAAGTTTGGCTCATGGTACACACACCATTTTTTTTTTCAAAAATGAACCAGTTTATATTCTACATGATACAAAAGTTTCATGGACCTACTCCAGAAGGAACATTTCGAAATTAATATATATTGGCTCTTTGGTGCGTACTATTCATTGAACTCCCACTAAGAGCTGTAGGGGTTGTTGTGGAGGCTCGTCGGGGACCACATGGTCCCCACCTCAGTACTCATCGCGTGAGGAGAGTATACAAGTCTGCGGGATGCACGATGAGTTCTCTTGTGGAGATTCAGTTGTGCCGTGCATCCACCGATAATAGCCACGGGACTTGGGGCCCTTCTAATTTTCCCCGAGAGTGTTGAGGTTACATTCATAACAAAGAGATACGAGATTGAGAGGAGATGGAATTGTGCGCCCATCGAGTGTTAATTCATGGTCGGTGCAGTAGCTATATTATGTTGTGCTTCGTATATGTGTAGATCCATGTAGCGAGGTTATTATTACATCCCCCTGAGAGTAAATCTCCGCTACATGTTTTTTTGCATAATCAGTACCTAATTAAAGTAAGTCTTTTTACTATGAAGGGGAAACTTTTTGCGATAACTCAAAAACAGCTAAACTGATCATGTCCGCTATAGTTTTCATTTAATGTCTTTCTTAAGCTCTACTTCCACGATTTTTTTCATTTTTTTTTGGACCTATGGTTCAAAAGTTAGAGGGGGGGGGACACATCATCTCCGAATATATTTACTTTATCAAAAAATGTTTGTTGAAGACCCCTATTAGTTTTGAAATACCTTTCCAACGATACCCCACACTGTAGGATTGAAGCAAAAAACAAAAATTCACCCCCACTTTACGTGTAGGGGAGGTACCCTCAAAAAAATTAAATTTTTAGATTTTATTGTACGACTTTGTCGGTTTTATTGATTTATATATCCATGCCAAATTTCAGCTTTCTAGCACTAACGACCACGGAGCAAAGCCTCGGACTGACAGACAGACAGACAGGCAGACGGACATGGCGAAACTATAAGGGTTCCTAGTTGACTACGGAACCCTAAAAATGTTTTTATAAATACAAATGAGTTTGATTCATACTTCTTTATCCCCACCTTTTTCAAATCGGGCACGAGCAGCGGTCCGATCGCAAGCCATTGTTTATTAATAATGCAAGGCTCTTAGTGGGAGTTCAATGAATAGTACGCACCAAAGAGCCAATATATATTAATTTCGAAATGTTCCTTCTGGAGTAGGTCCATGAAACTTTTGTATCATGTAGAATATAAACTGGTTCATTTTTGAAAAAAAAAATGGTGTGTGTACCATGAGCCAAACTTGATATACAGGGCGATTCTTTTTTTATTTTTGTTTTTTTTACAAGAGTTTAAATTGTTAGGGGGTTAATATTTTTTTAGCACATAGATTTTAGTCTTATTAATATTTGTACAAAATTTGAAATTCGTCACTTTCATAGTTTACGAAAAAATAATTAAAACAGTTTTGGGATTAGTCGGGTGTTTTTCACCCCCAGGGGGTAACAGAGGGATGAAACTTTGTGCAGAGTATAACCTTCCCAAAAGGAATCGTTTGATTACAGTTTCGGCCCAAAATCGCTGGGGGCAATTTTTCCTAGGCTATCCTGCTACACCCTTTCCACCGAAAATTGGTTTGAACGAGATCTACTTAGTAAGTAGTTTTTTTTAACACGTCATAAAATTAAAAAAAAACTTTTTCATCAAACCCATACGTGTGGGGTATCTATGGATAGGTCTTCAAAAATGATATCGAGGTTTCTAATATCATTTTTTTCTAAACTGAATAGTTTGCGCGAGAGACACTTCCAAAGTGATAAAATGTGTGTCCCCTCCCCCCTCTAACTTCTAAAATAACAGAATCTAAAAACTAAAAAAAATATATAGTTGTCTAATTAGAGTGACAGAGAAAAATGCCCGCAATTGACGAACTTCGATTTACGCGGTTATAGCCCAGTTGTTAAATCCTCAATGCCCAACGTAGGTGTTGCGTCATATGTTTTATTATTGGCATATCTACTGCGTACTTTAAAAGTACTTAACTTAAGTACTGAATTATTAAAACATTTTAATGCCCTATTATTCATCATCATTCATCGTTGAGACCGTTTGTAAGTAAGTACTAAACGAAAATAGTTATTTATTGTATATTTTATTCTTTGAATTTTCAGATAATATTTAGGAATTAAAATATAGGCAAGGTCAGTGCGGCTAAATCGTCTGCGGGTTGTTTCAAACGTCAAAGACAGACGAGTCTTATTTTGACTGCTGGAAGCTGGAACTAGAAGCAATAGCGACTATCGATGAAGTTAACTGTAATTATAAATACTCGTTCGGCTACTTATGGAATTTCCCACAGACGGATTTGTATCTGCATTGACCTTACTATAGATTTCTTATTCTAGGTAAATGGTTGTTAGTTGTTACATTTACTAATAAATAGAAACACGTCCATGCAATACACATATCTTGTAATGTAATCGTACTAATGATGAAATGGACAATTTAGAATTTAGAAGAGACGATTATAAAAATATGTTTTTATTTATTTATTTTTGACTTAGTGCGGACGCACAGTACCCGCGGCGTTAAATATTGCACGTCGGTCTATTCGGTCTTTAGAAATAGACTATTGGAGACAAAGAGAGAGAAAAAGACAACGCTCTACGAAGCCGAAATTCGGATGTGCTATATTTATCGCAGGGTTATTACATGTACAGTCAGGGTCAAAAGTAATATCTACTAATCTGTAACAGCCTAACAAAAAGTGATGTATTTATATGTAGAACAATTGAGACTATAAAAGATACTTTTGAACGTGAATTTTAGAGACCTGTCTATAGGTATGTGGAAAAGTTATCCGGGATAGCAGATACTTTTGTACTGTACCTACATGTAAAGATTACCTAAATACGTACACAAGACAGAAGAGATAACAAGAACACAGTTACAGAAAAAAAATTACTACATGATAATTCGGCTCTCAGTGGCATTCTAACGTCAAAGAGAAAAATCAGGACAAAATTATTAACCTGAAAGACGTTATTTACGTATGTAGTACACAGTCAGTACCAGATATATGTTATGATTTAATAGGTAAAGGGCCCACTGATTAACCATCCGCCGGACGGTATCGGCCTGTCAGTTAGAACCAAAAGTTGACAGGTCCGAACAACTGACAGGCCGATACCGTCCGGTGGACTGTTAATCATTGGGCCCCTTTAGATACCTACTGAAGTTCTTGAATGCTGTTTTTTTTTAATTCTAATGTTGAACATCAACAAGACGAGTTTTTTGTTTAATTAACAAATTACTTACTATTTCTCATATCCTAACTCGAAAAAAAACTCCTACATGACAAGATGTTTGTGATACGTGCACGACTGTGGCGCCGCCTGGACAGTTAATGTATGTTACATTATATGAAATGTAGGCCCACCAAAGTTTTTTTATTGCCACAACGTGATGCATCGCTTTTAGTATTGCAACCAGTTTCCACTACGCAGTCTTAGTGCTTCTCAGTTCACGCTAAACCATGGGATGGCAAACCGAGGCTCGAGGGAGTCTCATGCGGTGCTTTGGACCAGCAATTGCGTCCCTTCAAGGCACCAAAACAATTAACACTTAGATTAGACCAGTTTAGAATTAGACTAGTCAAATCAACTTTTCTAGCTTTACGACATTCCTAAAACTGCTGGTTTCTACTGTGGTACTTCTCTACAGAAGTTAGTTGACCCCTCCAGTAAAACAAATCCAACACCAACAACTTTTCTCTAGTTGTTTCGCCAACAACTTTTCTCGACTCAATTTTTTGTCTCAACTTGACATAAATCTAGATTTTATTTTTTGTTTGGTAACCACTTTAGGTATTATCCATTGCTAGTAATCGTGGTCATTCCGTGTTACCATTTCATTTTTTATACAAATTTACATATATTACTATAATATGTTATTATTGTATATAATAATCCAGTTATTAAGTACCTAATACAGTTTTGTTAAAGCTGGATATTAGACCATACATTCGAAGAAGACTTACCTATCTATAAATGATCGGATGACTAATATTTTATCGAAAAATTATATTTCAAAAAGAAACAGAAATAAATACAAATATTACTTTCTCTCTTAGTCTACTTAACTTCAAGACAAGCTCATGTGGGGTAAGATAAACATAGTTTATTTTGCTCGCGGACAGAGAAACAGTATATTATATAAGTATACATTGCCCCAATTTTTCTCCCACCCCTCCTATCCTTTGTTTTGTATTTTAACTGTTAGTTGATATAAATATAAAACTGGTAGGTATAATTTTAGACGTAATTATGAATAAATACTTATCTGATGATAAAATCCGAGTCATCCTCATATATTACCAAGACCACGAAACAAACATGTAAAAAGATATAATTAGAGATAAAGATTTATAAAATAACCTGTAAATATTAGCACATGCGTAAGTTATTGTAAGGTCAATCTTAAACACTATTACAGATAAAGACTAGACTACTTACCCGCTAAAATGGAAAGCAAATGAAGGCAACGTATTGCAACTTTAAGTAATTAAAAATAAAAATCAAATCCGTCTAGACTCCGACCACGCTATCTCATAGCAGCGCCGTATTTGGCGCGTGGCATGAAATCTTTCTGCAGCGAATTAGCAGCGACACGTGGTACCGCCACCGTAAACATAATAATAAATATTACGTTTATGGTGACGCTGCCCCACTTATCGCTGCCAAGTTGCTGCAGACTTGACGTAGACTAGACGGACCCTAGAATCATTTCAAACTTGTAACAATGTGTTAACCAATATTTAGCAATTGCTACGACAAATTGTTAAAGTTAATAGTTACAAAACCGTTATATACTACTAGTGACAGGTAAATAATATCGGTAATTAATAATAAATCCTATTCAATTCAAGTTAAAGTACCTCGCGGTATCAAAAAAGGATTTCGAGCCAAATTAATCCTTTATAAAGTCTCAAGTTACGAACAGGAGTATAGGTTGGTTTATTTATTTATTATAGTTACCCCAAAGGTCTTTTTTAAGGTATATTATTTTACAAATGTGGACTATTGATTAATATTAGTTTTTCTTAATATGCATTGTGTACAAGTATGACAAGAGCGGGACCGATAAAAGTAATTTGGCTAGAAAAGCTTTGTGAGTAAGTAACAAACCAACTTGAAACTGAAGTACAAAAATCAGACAGTGTTAAAATATTGCACTGTCTCAATTCTAGCCTCGGTTTGCTCTTGTGGTACTCATCTAAAGGTTATGACGCAGTAGTTACCAAAAATGTGCTTTTGGCGTGTCTAATTTACTAGTTTTATCGGTCACGCTCGTTAATTTTTTTTATTTTTTATGACTCATTATGTAGAGATACATTTTTATATATTACGTTAATTGTATATGTTATTTCTTCGAGTCTTATTAGGTGTTAATTGTCAGTGTTTTTATTATTTTCCTGTACAATTTCCTCGAGCTGTTCAATCCTGTTCAAAAGAGCGGCCACAGTTTCTTTTAAGTCTTCATTTGCTTGTTCTAAATCAAATATACGCTCATCGTGGAATGTCTCGTTCACCGTAGCCCTACGCGAGCGCGACAAAGTATTACTTTCTCTATAATCTCCACACGATTCGCAATCCGCCCAAAATCGAATATCTATTGAAGGCAGGTCATCGCAGGATACCATTCCATCTTGTGCTTCAGGAATCAAAAATACGTTTTCACCGACCGTATCAATATTGTCACCATTATCGCACAACACGCGAGCTAGACTTGTTTTTTTTATTTGATCTAATTGTTCACGTTTAAATACATTTGGATTCTCATACCATAATCGATCTCCATCTCGCAAACGCCTAAATTGCTCCATTAGAAGGCAGCTAAAAAGGGGGCCAACTTTACCTCCGCCTACCTGATCTTCTAAAATTCCTCCTACCCAGACATCGATGTTGTGAACAGATCCATAAAGTTCCTTAAGTTTGTCTCGTACATTTTGATCAGATATTTCAACAGACAAGTCATCAAAATCTTTAACTTCTGTCATGTTGCAAACTTGTCTCCATTTCGTGTACGGAGGAATAGCGTGATCACGTCCTCTTTGAATATTAATAGCAGCAAGGTCTAGTGCAACTGCGTGGGCCGAATAAAAGAGCTTCTCAGTTAGTTCCGAGTTTAGATTTTGAGTAGAAGTTTTCAATTTAGCCGGTGTTGTGAACATACCTCGGATTAAGGGATCTACTCCGCCTTCGTCGACAAGTCTCCAGGGAGCAAAGAATGCATTTCTCAGCAGCAAATGCCCTTGTGGAATGGGCTCGAAGTCCTCATCGTAACGATGCAATATTGGATTAATCATGGAATGGCCAAATCTTAGTGCCGCTGTAGCGAACACGTTTGAAATTGAAGGGTTCAAGTTGTTATCATATCCATTATAATCTCCCAACTTTTTGTAACCTTCTCTACCAAGAATAATCGGTAACCAGTGTGTGTAAGTTATCATTTGTATTTCGGCTCCAACTATTTTCCTTGCCTCCTGGTACACTTTGTCTCCGTCCCAAAATGAGTTCAAAGATTTCAACTGCAAGGCGAGACGATTGTGTTCCCGCATCCAGATAGTATGCATAGCCGCCAAGCCAATTTGTTCATTGGCTCTGATGTCACCCGCAACGAAGCAAGCGCGGTCGCTTTCTGCAAGGTTTAGTCTGCAGTCCATACCGTTTATCCCTGTGGTAGGTAATAGCGGCTTTCTTCCAGGGAATGTAACACCAACACGCAATAATCCATTCTCATTAGTCAAATCTCGAAGATCAGTAGCAACAGCACTTTCGAATCCGTATACTTGTGAAGCATCAATAAATGAAGTAAGTTGGTTAATTTGTTCTCTCGGCTGCAGGCTCCCAAATAAGACGGACGTCAGTCCCGATCCACATACCGAACTAGTTCTAATAAAGTCAATGCACCGGCGATTAGTGATACGAGGATCATTATTTGGAACATCAATGGGAAAACATGGTGCTGCATAATCACATGTTTTTTTGCAGTCTACACCGTCCCATGTTTGTGAACTTACAGACGGTAGCGCGTGATCCAAGTCGTGGTCCAGCCACTGGCCCCATTGCATAGCCATATGGGAAATCTCAATGTCCTGAGATATCTCTGTTGTAGTTATAATAGAGGTAGATACAGATCTAGCACTTGGTAGTTCAAATCCGTTATATTTCACCCCTTTATTCCAACCCACTGGTTGACTGAAACCATTCTCATATATAGGAAAAAGTATTCGTCGAAAACCTGTCAAAGATGAACCCCACATAGGATGGACAAAATTATTGCAACTGCCGTCGATACTGCGGTATTTGTTGTGAAAGCACATATCTGAACAATCTTTACTTTCCCGGTGTGCCGTGCAGCCTGATAGCCGTGCAATTAAGTCCAAATTTTGCTGACCAAGAACATTATTATAATTAAATGGTTCTACCGAAGTTACGTTTAAGCCATCTTGGATAAAATCTCTTACTTTGTCTAAAGTACGTTCATAAATTTCAGCTGCACGAGCTAGTTCTCGTGCGGGTGCGTTTGGGAAGTGAGCTATCCTAAAAAGTTCGTGGACATCTTTTTTTGCCGAGGTGTTCTGAAATATTTCTTTAACTGTTCTAGCGATAGCTTGATCTATGTCTCTGGTGGCTTCAGTCAATGCTATGTTTACATATTGCTCTCCTGGAAGTGTGTGATCTTTTACGGATAAAAACAGAGATGCTGTATCCTTACCGTTTTCATTAGATGCCAAGCATTCATACCGGCCGGTGTCACTTAGGGTTAAATTATTTATAATTAAACTCCCGATCAAAGTTATCGAAATTCGGTCCTCCAACAAAATTGACGACCCGTCTTTGGTCCATTCCACGGAGGCAGGAGGGTCACTTTCAACATCACACGGTAACTGAACTGATGTTCCTTTGTAAGCATCAGTGTCGACCGGTTTAAGAACTATGCGAGGCGGTATAACTTTAAACTCTTCTACATTTAGAACTGCGGAAATCTCTGTAATGCCCTCGGAATTTTCCGCTCTGCAATGATAAATCCCGGCGTCGTCCTTTGTCACTTCGAGAATGGTAAACTTTTCATTTTCATTCGTGAAGACGTAGTTATCGCTTGTTGGTAGTGTCATGGTGTTCATGAACCAGCTTATGACAGGTTTTGGTGATCCTCGAGCCGAACAAGTGAATTCAACCTTATCACCTTCAGAAGCTGTTATGTCTTTTGGTACATTTCTAAATGAAGGGGAAACTGCAACAAAAATAAATATTTGCTAAACAGACGTCACATTTATAGTATACAGATATATAAGGAGACATAAAAAGCAATAGAGCAGTTACCTAATACTTGAAGTTCAGCTGATGCATTCACTTTGCCAAGTATATTTTCCGCTACACATGTGTATTCTCCAGCGTCGACGTATTGCACGTCATCGATGAAAATCGAGCCGTTCAGCTTTAAATCCGTTCGAGGGTCAAGTAAAAGCCTAGTGCCTTTGAAGTACCAGGCGATATGAGGCGGTGGATTTCCTTTAGCTACGCAATCGAACCTAACTCGAACGTTTCTTTTTTTGACCACTTGACTTTTAGGCCTGATCTTGAAAACGGGAATCTCTGAAAAGGCATACGTTGTACTAGAATATACACCTACAACTTTAATCGTTTTATTTTATTCTTTTTAAAGCCTCGGCCACGAAACGTACGCTCCGATGGTGCACGCTTGATTCTGACGCCGACCGGCATGGTTAATAAAACCAACGTATGGTGGTCGGCGTCAGCGTCGAGCGTGTTCTCTCGGAGCATCCATTCTGTGGTTGGAAAATTTCGTTATGCTACTTTTCTACCAGATACCAAGAATCATGTAAAATCTTTATAAAAAACAGTGAACTCGGTGCTCAGGTATCAATATCAATATTGAATATTTACGATTCTTGTTCAATATTTACAAAACATATCCATAAAAGTGTAAGGACTTACACAAGTACCTTAATATGGAGACAATATAAGATGGAAGACAATTTCAAACAGATAATCATATAATGGAAATATTTATGTTTTACCATTCTCTTTAGGCTCGTCATGTATCATCATCATCATCCTCGCGGGTCTTGAACGCGCTTCTCCAGAGGGATTTTTAGCCATGCACTCGAAGATTCCGACGTCCGTCTCATCCACGTTATGTATCATAAGGCTGCCGTTGGACTGCACTTCATATCGGGTCGCGTCTAGAGGAAGGGCCATGGAGTCGCGAAACCAAACTATTTCGGGCCTTGGGTCCCCGGCGGCGGTACAAGTAAATATAGCATCCTTGCCAAATTCCACCACTACGTCTTCGGGCCCTTCGTGTATTTCGGGTTGCTCTAAAAATAGAAACGGGTGTTTAGTTTAGGTAAACTGGGTGCCGAGCCAAGGTGACAATCGCATGCGCTACGATAACGAAACGCTTTGAGTCTCTCTATCACTCTGCCATATTAGTGCGTCAGTGGCAGTTCCATTTCATTCCCTACGGAGACGATTGGCACGATGGCTATGGACCCTGTCTTGTCACACCTACATTTTTCAGTGTATGTTGCTCTGGTTCAGCCAGTGATTGGTTATTGCAATGTTGTATGGGGTGGCGCTTGTAAAACCCACATGTTAAAATTATAAAGACCTCAGAGATCCTTGTAGAAGTTTGACATGTAGATCATATAGATATCCAACGAGTCTATTATATAAACAATGTCAATTGCTCTCTATTAGACAACTATATATACTTCTGTTAGTGCTAAAGCAGCATAAGCTTACCCCTTACGATGAATATAAAATTACAAGCAAACGATCTTTGACTAATGTATGTGCACCATATAAATGTAGACTAGCTACGGCTACGGCCAGACGGCAACAAAGATTTATGGGCATCTTTTTATATAATAAGATTAACAAAACCCTAAACATTTATCCCCTAAATAAACATGAGTGTAAGGAAAAACTTAAGTCCTGGTTGCTGTCACTAGCAGAGATGTGACTTATTTGAAATACTTGTATTTAAAATGCAAATACAAAATGCAAAATACCTATTTTGTATTTTGTATTTAAATACCTTTTAAAAAAAACTATTTTGTATTTTATTTCAAATAGTTTTTGGGACCTATTTTCTATTTTCAAAATACAAAATACTTTTTATTAGGTAAAGTAGGAGTTACAATCTCTTCTGACGTTACAATCCTTGCAACTCTCTCATTCTTTTATGGCGACCGGTCTGGCCTAGTGGGTAGTGACCCTGCCTATGAAGCCGATGGTCCCAGGTTCAAATCCTGGGAAGGGCATTTATTTGTGCGATGAACACAGATATTTGTTCCTGAGTCATGGGTGTTTTCTGTTTTTTTTTTTAGTTTATTTATTCACTATGAATTTTTTGAAACAGGGTTTAACA
Source organism: Cydia pomonella (assembly GCF_033807575.1). Taxonomy (NCBI): domain Eukaryota; kingdom Metazoa; phylum Arthropoda; class Insecta; order Lepidoptera; family Tortricidae; genus Cydia; species Cydia pomonella. The sequence goes on along the minus strand of NC_084703.1, from coordinate 11,096,474 downwards.
CAATAAGACACTATTGAAAACCTCTAGGGTTTATGTAATCGTTGGCGAGATCGCGCGGACCGTTCCGCGTTTGCTTAATACTATTATTTATTACATATTTAGTTATGTTTTCCTGTCGAAGCTGTTATTGTATCTATCGTTTAAATATCGACCTTATGTATATGTATTTAAGTATTTATAAATATTTATATATATCATTGTCTAGTACCCACAACACAAGCCGTAATGAGCTTTATTACTGTGGGACTTAGTCAATTTATTTATTTATTATTTTAACATGGAACTGGTGAATCTGTTTAGTAACGCCGCAAATGACCACAAGCGTAGCGAGAGATTAAAAATGTGGAATCTTAAGCGTTGCAAGGGTTTCAAGGCACGAGAGGTAAACAAACTTTTCTGCCCTGGTGAAACATAAACGAGACGTTTTCACCAACCAACGAGAGATATAATAGCTGTAAAACATTACAAATCTAAATTAATGCTTTTAATAATTGACCGTTAAAAACCATCACTTAAAACTCCATTAAACTGGTAAACATGAGGAGACACAAAATTTGCACTCTAGAGGACTGATATACACACTATTTTTAAAGAATAAAGAAAGCCTTTCCAACTTGTAAATTCCGAGCAATACTAACTTTTTAATTCAGACAACCGGGAGTGGATGCAACTTTGGAGTACTGCAATGGATGGAAGGTTTGGATCGGGGATTATTCCGGGTAAGAAAATAGACGGGTTCGAGCTGCCGAGGCGGACATGGTGTAACCTTAATAGATTGCGGACCGGCCACGGTCGCTGTGCCCTATATAAATATCGTTGCGGGTGGGTGGAGTCTCCCGCCTGTCACTGTGGTGCCGAGGAGCAGAGTATCCGACATATTTTCCAAGAGTGTCCATCTACTCGATATACTGGAGGCCCCCCGGAAGACCTGATCAAACTGAACGACGAAGCTATCAAGTGGATTAATTCTTTGGAGGTCGACTTATGATTTCTCTGTATCTGTATAACATGCCATACGATTAAATAAAAAAAAATTCAGACTAGGTATTCACTATTTAAGAGTACCTTTTATCGCAAAGTATTTGTATTTTAAAAAAGCATTTTGAAAATACCTATTTTGTATTTAGTATTTTAAACACAAATTTGAAAACTATTTTGTATTTTGCATTTGAAATAGTATATCAAGGAAGTATTTGTATTTTGTATTTAAATACTTTTTATAAACTATTTTTCACATCTCTGGTCACTAGACTATGTACAAACTGAAAGCATCTTACCCTGACTTACTCACACACATACACACACACACACACGCACACACACACACATCTACGTAAAAAAATATATATGTAAAATAAATTGCACTGTATTTTTATTAGAATTGCACTTGTTTTCTAGTATTAAAACAAGCCTTAATTATCTACTTTAAGTCTAAAATGAAAATGGTAAATGTAGTTTAATAAGTCTTAATAGTTACTATTATGTTTGGGAGAGGACACTGACTTCTGTAACACAGGTTTTTACCTAGCTCAGAAGTCAGGGACTTCCACACTAAAATGTATTTCCCTTAATGCCAATAAAATTTATTTTATTATCATTTATTTATTATTATTTTGGCTATATTTATGGTCTTCTATATCGATCACTTGGTTGCCTTGCAAGTTTTGATCATGCACGGCCGATTTAGTTTCTTATGCAGTCCATCCTCTTATTTATCCTAAATTACTCACTGCAATGCATGTCATATTCCCTGAGGCTCGCGAGCGAGGTGCCGAGACGGTGAGGCGGGCCGTAGCAGGTTGCGGCCACGTTCATGGCGGCGTGCGCGCGCAGCATACGCACCAGCCACAGCACGCTGCAGTCGCAGACCAGCGCGTTGCTGTCCAGTCGTAATTTGCGCAGCTTCGGCATGCCAGTAAACGAGCCGAAGGGAACGTGCTCCAGGCGGTTGTTGTGCAGATATCTAAAAGTAGCGAGACATTGAGTGACCCATTTAGGTTGTCGGTGACTGCTTATCTTTGCATTACCTACTTGCGGGGTGTCTATAGAACTCGATTCTTAACGGCTTGTCTATTTTCTGGTTATTACTGTTATTAGTCACAAAAGGAGCCTTAAAAGCACAAGCCTGCATTACTACTGCCTGTTTGGCCCCTACTGTATACCTATTTTTCACATAGCTTGTGTACGGTGACAACTGTTATTTTAATACATATTTTGCGTTTTAAATTGTATGGAGATAACAACTCTCACCGTACTCAAGCAATGTGCAAAATACTAGTGTTTTAAACAAAACGTTTATTTCTCGACTGTGAGTTATTATATAGTGTTATGTCTGTCAGTTAGTTAATCAGTCATACTATAATCAGGGTGGTTCAAATCTTGATATCACGAGGAGCGACTTTTCCAGTGAAAGCTTCTATTCCTTTAAATACAAAGTTTTAGCGATACCTTGTGGAGAAAAGTTTTTTTTAAAGCATTTATATCAACACTTGTCTTTTAATTTTGCTGTCAGTTTCTATAAAGTCTTCATAGTCTATTCGTTCGTCTATATGTGATATGCTTTAGCAAAGCGAATTGAGTAAGAGGCGTATTGTCAAAGTAAATTTTGTAGTCAACTAAATTTACTGCCATCTTTCGACACAGGGCTAAAACTCTTAGAATAACACATGGCTATACCCATGTTCTTTCACTAATATGTGTTAAATATCAAACGGTATCGCCATCTACTCGAGTATAGGCCAAAGGTATGTCGTCATCTATCCGAGCATATATTGTTCTTGATTTCTCGAAGAACGTATTTTTCTTATTCTGAGACTTTATTTATCTTATACGGAGTTATATATTTCTTTGGCTTTAGCGACATGCATTTTCGTTTAGTGTATTAATTTTCAGTTATTTATGTATTTCTGAATGATTTGTGAACCACAGAACTCCTAGATACGGTAGATAAAATGACAACATAACTTAAATGGAAAACTATATAAATGAATAGCTGCCCTAAACTCAAAACAGTAAAATGTACCTAACGTAATTAAGTTTTAAAATTAGTATATGTATTGTGGTAGGTAAGTATGTTATTAAATATCGGCTTGTATATCTCTGATGGAACACTTAAATGAGTTTATGATATAGTTATTGTTATTATATATCAAAACTGTTGGAGCACAATAACCCAGTGGAGAGCAAAGTAGGCACATTTAATGAGGCGATTTTTTTTATGTGCTATATAGTTACCGGGAACTATTGAAAAGTGCCTGTTAGTTATCAGCCAGCGACCGCATAAGTTAAATAAACACGCGCAACTTCCTTGAGACTGAACTCTGTCATCGCCCGTTTCTCCGCACGTAAACATAACGACGTCTGGAGCTCAGTTCCTATCACCTACCAAGTGCTCGCCTCAAACGAACTAGCATAGATGTGATCTGAGAACTAATGTAAGTAAAGGGAAGTCCGGGAAACGTAGCAAAATTCTTCTGAGTGACTAATACTAGGTTTCCCACGGGACCGAAATGAAAATCGTGAAAAAATATATTCCTGGGTTAATGGGAAAAATTTACTACTACATGATGGCCACATTATTGCAGGTGACTATACCAGAGCTGTATTCATTTACTATTGCGAATTTCACCTAGGCAAGTCTCCCGGAGTTCGCCTAATAAAAGATCATATCACACTCGTAATTAGTCTGAAGTGTTCCCTGTAAGCGATAATAATGACAACCGTGCATAAATAAATAAACTTAACGCACACTAATACAATTGTAATCAGTATTAATTGAGTCATGTTTTTTGTAAATAAACAATCATTATTAAAAGGAAAAACATATTAAAAAAACCATAACGATTATGATTATGTCACTGGTTCCAGAGTCTCTCGTAATTACGTTTTAGATGGAATTTACCTTTTTAAGTCCAAAACTTCCATTAAGTCATACATAATAAGTATTAAAAAGACTAAAAATAGCATGATGCCAAAGTAAAGTAGATTTGAATAATACCCAGCATCCACCTATTCTAAACTTGGTTAATAATTTTGTTAAATAAACCTTGATAGTCATACGCCACCTACTCGGAGTCAATGGCACCTGCTAATTTGCTATGTTACCTAGCCACAGCAGCACGCGTATCTACTCGTATCTGACTGAATTTTACTAAATCTCGAGCCAAAGGTAATCGAGAATGCGCTATTATGATCATTTTGGTTTCGTCGTGGGCTTGGTCGTTTTGGCATGTAAACGACGTATAATATAATTATGAAAAGCGCGACACATTCGTTTTCTGATTAGGAAAACGTGGAACATTTTTTCTTCGCAATATTTTTTGTTTTTGTGTACGATAACGAAAATAAACAAGCCTAAAATCTTCTTCTTCCTAATCATAACACTATACTGAATATGCCTTTAAATTAAAGGGGTCCCCACTATTTTTATTACATCTTGTACAATACCGGGTGGGCAGGGGCAGTGTAATGGAAGCAGTAAATTAAACTGTATGGTGTACTTCTCAAACTGACCAACATTTGTTCAGCGACTTTAAATAACTTGTCTTTTGATTATTACTAGTACAGTTTAAGTTTTATTCTTAGATTTTATATTGTTATATTTATATAAGGCACGGCAGACAAGCAACGTCAATTACAATGCAATGATGTTAGTGTACATTGAAGATAAGTAATAATACTAATAATTACCTGTTTTCTATGAAAAATAGGAAGACTAATAAATAAATAACGTTTAAAAATTATTAGCAAAAGATATATCGTTTGAAAAGTACCATTGATATATGCTTTAATTATTTGCTCGTGTTACGAGCTCTACCCGGTATTGGAATTATAATAAAATTATTTCTACGCCGTTGGCATGCCAAGAGCTATAATCAAATCATTTAACTTTTCAATAGTAGTTTATAGACTACCACATATTGAAGTTCATTAAAATAGATAGAGTAATACTAAATACTAAATAGAACAGAGTGCGGGCTTAGAAATTAGTTATATTCTAACAGAACAATTTATCTTTATGCTGGCCGTAATATGCGGTTTTTGAACGCACCCTGAGAAGAGGGCGGGGCATGGTATGTGTAAATATGGGCGTAGGTACTATAAATAGCAATGCAGATCCAATTACAGGATCTTAAAGATATACCCCCTTATTCATAAACGTGTACTAAAGTTACGATGCCGCTAATAATGGTTTGTCCCTTTCCGACGTATTGGTATGATGGAAAGGGACTAACGATTATTAGCGGCATCGTAACTTTACACGTTTATGAATAAGGGGTATAGTTTATTAATAAATAGGTACTTAATTTTTTTTTAAGATTGTGCTCTATAAAACTTAAAACGTGCTGACTTTAAATTAATTTACGAGTTTGCTGCTAGTCAGGTAATTTGACAAATTATTTTGAGGCTGTAGTTAGTTATTCATATCAATATAGTATATTATGCAAGCGTATTCATTTTATTGACCGAATCGTCAGCGAAGGTCTATGTTTTGCCTCGGGCAATCTGCTGTCGTATGTCCGGAGGTTCTCATCTACAGGTCGCAATTCTCAACTGAATCTCGTGATATTTTGTAAGCAGGTCCAGTAGCTACATAGATTTTTTCTGTCGTTTAGATTTTTGGAAAATGTTTAAATTGGTGGAACTTGGCATAAAGGACTTACTTAAGACCATTGTGAATACGTTGTAAAAATGTCTCAATGAACTATTTCTTTTTTACATGTTTGAAACTTATCGATCTTATCGCGAGGTCTACAGCTCACGGAGCCACTAGTATTATCTTTCCTTTTACAAATCGTCCATAGGCAACTATCATTGTCATTTTTTATGTTACTGTAGCTAAGTAAATCTTAAATGCTGTAGAGTAGCATTTCCCAAACTATCCGACCCATTGGTGGGTCGCGAGCGAATATTTAGTGGGCCCTAAAACTACTAGGGAATCTGAGCGTCATCAATAACATTTTTTGCCTCCTTTTTACGACGGCCAAGAGGTGGGCCCTGAATTTGACAGTATTTTTAAGCGGGTCGGAGCTCAGTCAACTTTGAGAACCACTGCAGTATGTAGAGTAGGTAAAGGCAGATTTAGAATTTTGACAATGTTTCAAGAAATGGTGTACTTACAAGCGTTCCAGGCGGGGCATGTTTGAAAACGTATCTGCTTGTATCTCATGGATTTCGTTGACGTGCAAGTAGCTGAAATTACAAACAAGAATAAAAACAAAAAGATAGAACCAGACAATGAATAAAATGTATAGATATAAAAAAGACCATCACCTGAAATAGAAGAAAAACTTACTATTATTCAAAAACTTTTCATGATTTTTCATTGTAGCGCACTGAGAAAAATGAAACGTGTACGAAATGAAAACGGCACGGAACATTTCTGGTTATTAAGACGAAGGTGGAAGACCCGCGTGAAATCGCCTTTTCATAGAAACGTAGTCCTGATTTCCCTCTCTGGATATTAATATTATTGACAATATCTTAACACACTTTGTAGTACCACGATTTATTCATTTTAAAAATTAGGAGCGAAAAACAGATAACTCCTAACTTTTATAATAATTAAAAAGCGGCCAAGTGCGAGTCGGACTCGCGCATGAAGGGTTCCGTACCATTTAAGACGTATTAAAAAAAAATCTACTTGCTAGATCTTGTTCAACATTTTACCACTTTGGACACACATTTTACCACTTTGGAACTGTCTCTCGCGCAAACTATTCAGTTTAGAAAAAAATGATGTTAGGAACCTAAATATCATTTTTGAAGACCTATCCATAGATACCCCACACGTATGGGTTTGATGAAAAATATTTTTTTTTAATTTATTGACGTATTAAAAAAAACTATTCACTAGATCTCGTTCAAACCAATTTTCGGTGGAAGTTTGCATGGTAATGTATATCATATATTTTTTTTAGATTTTTCATTCTGTTATTTTAGAAGTTACAGGGGGGGGGGGGACACACATTTTTTCACTTTGGAAGTGTCTCTCGCGCAAACTATTCAGTTTAGAAAAAAATTATATTAGAAACCTAAATATCATTTTTGAAGACCTATCCATAGATACCCCACACGTATGGGTTTGATGAAAAAAATTTTTTTTTTAAATTTTTATGACGTATTAAAAAAAAAACTACTTACTAGATCTCGTTCGAACCAATTTTCGGTGGAAGTTTGCATGGCAATGTATATCATATATTTTTTTTAGATTTTTCATTCTGTTATTTTAGAAGTTACAGGGGGGGGGGGGACACATTTTTTCACTTTGGAAGTGTCTCTCGCGCAAACTATTCAGTTTAGAAAAAAATGATATTAGAAACCTAAATATCATTTTTGAAGACCTATCCATAGATACCCCACACGTATGGGTTTGATGAAAAAATTTTTTTTTTTAAATTTTTATGACGTATTAAAAAAAACTACTTACTAGATCTCGTTCGAACCAATTTTCGGTGGAAGTTTGCATGGCAATGTATATCATATATTTTTTTTAGATTTTTCATTCTGTTATTTTAGAAGTTACGGGGGGGGGGACACACTTTTTACCACTTTGGAAGTGTCTCTCGCGCAAACTTTTCAGTTTAGAAAAAAATGATATTAGAAACCTCAATATCATTTTTAAAGACCTATCCATAGATACCCCACACGTATGAGTTTGATGAAAAAAGATTTTTTGAGTTTCAGTTCTAAGTATGGGGAACCCCCAAAATTTATTGTTTTTTTTCTATTTTTGTGTGAACATCATAATGCGGTTCATAGAATACATCTACTTGCCAAGTTTGAACAGTATAGCTTTTATAGTTTCGGAAAAAAGTGGCTGTGACAGAATCGGACAGACAGACGGACATGACGAATCTATAAGGGTTCCGTTTTTTGCCATTTGGCTACGGAACCCTAAAAATCGAAAAAAATATTTTTCATAATATCAATATCCAGGGAGGAAATGGGGACTACGTTTGTATGGAAAAACAGCCGTCCCCTTTCCTCTTAAAAACAGTAACATGCCATAAGGATCAATTAACATACTAAATTATAATTGAAATTTACTCGATTAATTGTAGTGCTACTCAAGCTAAGTGCTTACTCAAGTAATTTACACTATCGAAATGTGCAATTTACTTGTAATTACCACTTCTCCAGTCATTCATAGTAGAATCGTATTCGTATTAGACGTAGCTGAGTGCACACGCTTGTGTGATTATCTGATTATCCTTTGAGCTCCAATGACGCGATTGATTAAACTACAAATCCCTAGGTGGGTAATAATATAGTGCCTACTTGAAAGGATTCGCGGTAGTAACTTGAGCGCGACAATGGCATCAGTTTCTGTATCAGTCTATCGGCGGGGCCATCGACTGGCTCCTTTTACGGAGGAGTCTCTTATCTCATCACGGCGCCTATCGAGGTTACGATGCCTGCTCAGCTGCTGATGTAATATTTGTCATGCCATGTCACGAAGCGCTTTTCATTAGTCAGGTATGAATTACCCTTGATACATACCCGACCCGACCCCGGACCCGGGTACGTCCTTAAACTACGTCCACAAGAGAGGTATGGGCATTGTGAATGTCATCTCGCTTAGTCTGGTAGGGCACAGCACAGCGGATGTCATTCCAGATCTAGAGCAGAACCCAACTGGGGAAGTACCTCCACCTTACAGAAAATCGCAGCCAAATAACACTAGACCCTACTCATAGTGTTGTGTTCCTGCCGGTGAGTAAGGTTGCCAGAGCTCAACGAGGAGCGGGAGGGGGTTAGGGTCAGCAACGCGCATGTAACTCCTCTGGAGTTGCAGGCGTACATAGGCTACGGATACTGCTTACCATCAGGTGGGCCGTATGCTTGTTTGCCACCGACATAGTATAAAGAAAAAAAAAAACTACATGTAATACATTAAAAAAATATTTAGATTGATAATATTATGATTTTAAGTAAATAATGAACATTTTAATACAATCAGTTAGAAAAAAGTTTACACTCTGCCTGTTGGTAAGCGGTAGGCCTATGGACGCTTGAATTTTATGCGCGTCGCATTACAGATCCTTTAAAAACATGCATATTTTTTGTACATCCCCAGTCTGTCCCTCGGAAAAATTTCACAGCGGGAGGAAATTCCTCTGAAACCGCCCTGAACTTTATTTTATGCCCTAGGTACTTCCGCTGTGCTTTCGTTACATTTTTGTTCAAAATTCAGTTTGAGGCGAATTCTCGCTATATAAAATTGTTGAAATTAATGTATGATATAACATTGCGTTCGGCATTTGCGAACAAGGTAAACAAATCGATACTAACTGCAGTTATTACAATTTAGGTAAACAACCACATTTAGTTATCAATTAGGGCACTATATTGATCCGAAATAGCAAGCTGTAGCTATATTTCTATGTATAATTAAACGTTGCATATAGCGTTGTTGTAACACGGGCATTATAATTTAACTCAACGAAACAATTGAAAACTGTGACATATCAATGTCATTTTGAACATCAGTCGTCCGAGATAGTATTTACGTTTAGTAGCAAATGTATTAACTCATATTTAACACTAATCAATATGCAAACAAGCCAAGTGTACACGCTCGTAGGGGCCTTATAAGATAAAAATTATATATTGATTATCTCCGAAATGGAGTTAATTAGAATACCGGTGTCTTTGAGAAAGTTACTTAATTTAAGCTCAGGGATGCATCCTTGAAATTAACGGAAAAAAACACGGTGTATATATTATATTTTTAAACGTTCTTACTTAGTCACCTAACCACAAATATATTATCAGTGTCAAATTGACATACCTATTCGCTAACGTCTGCGTAACTTACTTTCTATACATCTCGCTCGCACTAATATGCCAATACGAAATTAAGTTACGCTCAGGCTAGCAAATATGTAACTGGTGGTAGCCGTATATGAATATAGTCTATCTTCTTACAAAGTAAGTTGCCAGAAATAGAGGACATATGTACAATTGCCTGCGTTCACCGTGTTCTGCGATACTCTATTGAATGCCTTGCAGGTAGGCAGTAGGTAGGCATTAACGGATTTTTTTCTTAACTGGAACACCGCGAGCGCAGGCGATTGTACATTAATTTCCTCTTTGTACATTTAATTAGAGTTAGAAGGGTTAACTTACAGTTGTTCCAAATGCGGCAAGCCTTTAAAGACATCAGGGTCGATAGTCTTTATGCGGTTCCTGTAGAGATAGAGGTACTTGAGGCGGCGCAAGCCGTGGAAGGCGCCGGAGCGCAGCGCGCGCAACTGGTTGTCGTTGAGGAGCAGCGAGCGCAGCTGGTGCATGTGCGAGAACACGCCTCCCCCGACGTCGTAGATCTTGTTGAAACGGAGATCTCTGCAACATTAACATCAACTTAGGGGCGGTCCTTCCAACGTGGTGTTAATTTCGCGGCACTAACGTGATGGTTATTCGTTGAAATGTAGGGGAATACAACTTAGTATAGCATTATATTTTATCGTATGTACGGCCAGATTGCACGTTAAACTATAAAATGACAATTTAAAAGGCTAATAAAATTAATTTTAAACGCTTTTTGGTATTCAGTCCGCCTTCTGTAGGATAAGTTTTTCTGAACGTAGAACGGAATGGCGCGAAACTGTGCATAAAAAGGTAGAGCAATACGAGCAGCGGCGCTTGGAAGACCTGGATGCCAAGCGCCATCTCCGTAAGACGCGACCGAGGCCCTCGTATACCTACATACCTACAACAGCTGGCCAGCTTCATTGCGCACCATGCGATCGCATTTTCAAAACCAAATTTGGCTTTGCAAGTCATATTAGAGCGTTCCATGTTTCCGATTTCGATGGATTTCGTTTCGGATACGGCGAGGAGGACTATATATATATTAACTTTAAGGTACAATGGACACCAAAGAATGTCGCCATCTGTAACGCTTTCATTTCGCACTCCAGGTTGCCAATAATTTCGTCCTTATTGTAAGGCTAGCGTCACCAGCGATTAATTCTATCAATAGACAGTAGAAATACATATACAAAATAACACACGTTACTTTTTTCTTTTCTTTGTATGGACTTAAGGGCGGTGCATACGTTATTTGTCTTACTTTATATGTTTAGTTAGATACTTTTTAGGGTTCTGTACCCAAAGGGTAAAACCGGGACCCTATTACTAAGGCTCCACTGTCCGTTTTTCTGTCTGTCACCAAGCAGGTTGTCTGATCTCATGAACCGTGATAGCGTCTAGCAGTTGAAATTTTCACAGATGGTACGGCACCCTTCGCCCGACTCGCACTGGGCCGGTTTTTAAATAAAATCTACCAGGAACTGCTCATTTGTTTATTTCGTACTTAACAGTCCTCAAAGATGTATAATCTAATTAATATGTAATGTGAATTGTGTCTTTGTCATGCGAATAGTTCATATTTTTAATCACAGTATTATTCCAAACAATACAATAATTCCCGGAATCTCATTTTAAAAATACTTAGCATTATTTAAATCATGAAATGTACCATAGTTCAAATTACAAAGTAACGTAGAGTCAGGTTTTACATACAAATAAGATATATTTTATTTAATTATATCTAAATTAAGCTATTTAGAGAATTAACACGCTAATAATTACACTAAGTCATCATGCAATCACATCTAAACTAAATAAAATATCAATTGATAATTATTTTAAATACAGTTTATGATCAGCAGAAATAGCAATACCGTAGAGCCTCAATAATCCGTGCACAGGCTAATCCGAACGTCGCTGTAATCCGAACCGCCGAGTGACGCCTTTCTTTGAGAGGCAAAGCCTTTGCTTGGTCAATAAATAGAACCCGACAGAATAAATTAGATGAGTTCTTAAAATGATTTCGCATTTCACATCACAATTATGTAGTGTTAAGTAACTTTGTTAATAAGTTTCTTCCTTTTTGTAATTTTGGAGTCTCATTGATTATATTTTTTAATATACTTATGTTGTATATCTGACATACTATAATCCGAACGCTCCGTGAGTCCGAACAGGGAATGTTTTTTGAAGTACGGATTATCGACGCCTTACTGTATATAAGGGAGAGGAACCCCGCCTAAACCAGGTAGGCGCTATTTTATTGCAAAATTAAGTGGAAATGACACAGAATGCATATACCGGAATGATTACTTGAACAATTTGAACACTCCCGAGTTTTAGTAAGTTCCGATTGGCCACAGAGTTACGATATAATGTAACTAGATGAGTTTGTTAGAATAGAACTAGGAAAGAAATGTGTCTTCGAATAATTCAAAAATTAGTACACCTATCTACCATAATGTTGATAATACCATATTGTATTGTTCTTATTAAACCCCAAAAGACGATCCTACCTAAAACATCTTCATGAAAATGTTGCCAAGACGAGACCATATTGCTCGCACTGTCAAAAAGTTATCAGATCACATGTAGAGCCATCAAGCTTCTAAATCTACACGACCTAGTTTGCGATGAGTCTCATTAACTCTTCACCTTAATCCAAATATCGCTGAGCATACGTTTGTGCCATATCCATTTTTGACCAAAATCATTATTTAATGATTTATAAAATAACAAAACATAATTGACACTTATCGGTTTAAAAAAATCAGCCAAGTGCGAGTCGGACTCGCGCACGAAGGGTTCCGTACCATTACGAAAAAAAATGGCAAAAAAATCACGTTTGTTGTATGGGAGCCCCCATAACTATTTATTTTATTCTATTTTTTAGTATTTGTTGTTATAGCGGCAACAGAAATACATCATCTGTGAAATTTTCAACTGCTAGACGCTATCACGGTTCATGAGATCAGACAGCCTGCTTGGTGACAGACGGACAGTGGAGTCTTAGTAATAGGGTCCCGGTTTTACTCTTTGGGTACAGAACCCTAAAAAGTGACACAAGAGAACATCATGTTCTCGTTTGATTGTATTATTTTAGTTTTGGACACTTAGAGACCTTATACACCTCTAAGATTTTATTTTATTTTAAATTTTATTTTATTTTAAATTTCATTTTATTTTAATACCTATTTTAATGATTTGGACACTTAGAGACCTGTACATCTCTAAGTCAATTTAAATTTATAATTTAGTTTTATAGGTAGGCACTCCTTATGAATAATATGTAGTCGCGTTTATGTAGCGCTATGCCGTCTTTAATGTAACTTACAAGCACAAATGTTGTATCTCACATTTTTTTTATTATATTTATATTAATACAACCCGGCAGCTTGAACATGTCATGCTCGCTTAAAAGTCTTTACTTACGGTGGCGTCGTTGATCGGGTCGCCACTTTCCCGAATGAAGGTTGAGGGAGGCGATGGCTGAGATACACGTCATACTCGTGAACGGGTGCTGTTTGTGGAGACCGGTCTGTTTAAGCTTACACGGGGTACAGGTTATGTTAAAGTATGTAACTTTACTTTTGAGTGACATTAACGTGAGACACTTCATTCGGTTCTTGTCTGTTTTAATTTTTTTGTCTTTTAATTATTTATATAAGAATTCAAGCCTTGGCGACCCTCTACATCTCTAAGGATAATTTAATATATATTTTTATATTTTATCTCAGACACGTAGAGACTTATACATCTCTAAAGAATTTTAGTATTTTATGGTTTTATTTTTTTATCATAGTTTTTTTTGTGTAATTTGACATTTAGAGACAGTATACATCTCTAATAAAGTATTTATTATTTCATAGATTCGATATTTGTAATTGTTTTTTTTTTAATTTAATGTTTGTAAAAATGGACATGTAAAAGTGCCCCTGTGGCCTATTTGCTGAATAAATGTTTGATATTTGATCTAACTAAACATATAAAGTAAGACTATTATTATATTTAATATCTATATTAAATATAATAATAAATTGTGTATTTATTATCTTTAATATCTATTAGTCCAGAGGTTGTAAAATAAAAGTGTATCGATTTAGCATTGTTACAGACAGTTCCCAATATCTCGCATTATTTAAAGCGAACAATGTTGTCAAGACTTTTGATTCAAAAATAAAAACGATACATAAAATTTCACGTGAGAACGGAAATCGTCCGTTCTCACGTGAAAAGAGGAATACAAATACAATAATAAACCCAATCAGACCAGCACATCGCAGAAACATTCCAGACACGTAACGGCTGACCAATTTGGTGTGACACCCAAAACAATACCTTAATTATTGCAATCAACCCCTTGTAGCTTCACCAGAGCGCCTGGTTCCACTGACAACACGTTCTGGTACACATTTAGGTATGCATAGCATAATTAGTCGAGTACGCGAATGATATGCGATTTTTATTGTAAGACTATAATGAGTTGGTTAAAACCTGCTAGTTAAAAAAAGTTAGGTAGGTATTTGAAAAAAGTGTTAGCTGTCTTCTTTTTGGCCACGACACTCATGTGTTAAACCAGTGGTGGGCAATCTTTCTACACAGGGGGCCAGAAAGTTTAGGAAATTTAAAAGTAGGGCCAGAATTGCAGCAAAAATGTATTTTGATGTGCGGTTATCGTGGATCAACTCCATAAGTATATTAATTATTTCATAGGAGCGGCGGCGGGCCGAATAAAATCCTTTCGCAGGCCGGAGTTGGCCCGCGGGCCGTACCTACTTTGCCCACCACTGTGTTAAGCGATTATGTACAAAAAAATATACACTCAATAAAAAAATCACTTTGTAAAAAATCCGGGACTTAAGTATAAAAATACTATTATGCAATTACTCCATTTGTAGATAATATGATAGTACTTCTAAGCTAACTCTGCGCCGATTTTTATAAAACAAAGCGTGAAGACTCGTGAAAAACCTCATAGTTTCATAGATATTTTGTCATTTTTAATGACTTGTTACACTTTGTCACTGAAAATGCCATGAAGAGTTTGCTTGAAACGGCTGCTTGTTGTATACAAGGTGTAACATAATAGTAGGGATCCGTTTCAGCGGGCATATCCGGTATCGTGTTCTGATTAGGAAAAGATTGAAGAAATCATTTTTTATGCCAAAATTTTTTTCTCGTCATAAAATTTTATCTTCTACTTTTTACCGAATATACTTTCCATCCACTCCACTATTTTTGTTATACCTCGTAGTATTGTAGATAGGTATGTATTTAACTAGCTTTGTCATAAAAGTTCTTCTATTACTCAATAGCGAATAGCAAACAAAGCCGTAGTGTCGTCTTGATGTGAAGATATTTATAGTACAATAAGTTTGGCGTGTTTTATTACTTTCGTCAGAAACAATAAATCGTGGGATACGAATTTCTGGGTTACGATTACAAGGTCCGTAAAAGTGACAAAAGTGTTACGTAATATTATTTGGATCAGCTTTCTGAATCTTATAGATGTTGGTATTATTTGAGGTGGAATGTAGGCGTTAAACTAATAGCAATAGAAATTCATTCTAAGAGTATGTGGGCTTAAAATTCCATTCCATAAAAATATTTAGGTACTCTTTCCAGTTAAACGAATTAAAGTGTCGAATCTTTCAACATTTTCAAGTCATTATTATTCTTCTCTTTATGTACAGTCAGCGAACGCTTTTGAACTCGAACTGTAGAGATATACAGGCCAAGGCCAGGCCAAGAGAAGGAAAAAATGTTGTATGAGATTATGAAAAAAAATGTATTATTTCTATTTTTTTAAATGTATTTGTATATGAAAAGTTAATGTTATTGGTAAAATTAGCATTTTCAATGAATTTTCACTTTATCATAAAATCTAGTTTTGCTAACTGTTACTTGTCACTATTTGACATCCATCAATAAGGTTATTTAGACTACGCCTCATAATGGCATCGCTATCAAAAAGGCGTTTATCACCATGTAACAGTATGAAGATATTTTTTTATAATAAAAAAAATACTATTTGTTCTTTAAAAGTGATCAGGAATACACTGTTTAAACCTGACGGGTTCCTCGTGTGGCACCGTGTATACCCACATGCACAGTAACGGTAGAAGATACTTTTGGCGCGTTGTTTTATCCGCTCCCTACCTACCTCTGACTGCAACAACGGGAGGAATCCTAATAGTACATTGTGCAACGGGGGGATAAGTGTAATTTTGGAAGCGAGGGAATTAAAAACCCGAGTTTGCAATATTCTTACCCCCGGAGTTACACACAATGTTTTTAACTTAATTTTAAAATTTTAAGTGAAATAATTCTTAAAAACGGTGACATATTATAGATATATAATTTCTTGGCAGGTGAGGCATCGAAGGCACAGACCTATTCGGCATTCAGCTACAATTGAAAATTATGTAAAAATATTTTAAACGGCTGCTAAATTAATCAAATTAAATAATTTTCAACATAAACAAAAATATTAATTTATAAACGTCAGTATTTTAAAAGTAAAACTCATTTATGCTACTTGGTACGTATGAATAAGTGACATAATTTAAAAATAAAAAAAGCTATAACTGCCTAGTGAGCCCTAGGTTTTTTTTTCACAATCCATAACTCCCGCGGGAACAATATAGACCTCTGTCCTTCAGTACACCTACATGAAATAAGATCTTTTTCGAGCAAGTGTGATAAAAAACATATTGTTACACTACTTGGTCGGTAAGTATCAACGATATCCTATTATTTTACAACAAGAATGCTTATATTGGCAGTCCGTTAAGCCAACATTTTAAAACATTATATTTATTATCATATAGGCCTATGCCGTTTATCCTGAATTAAATAGGTAATAACATAATCTATGCCGGATGCCCACATTGACCTTAAAGATCGGAAAAAAACCGCGGACAGACAGACAGATAGACGATCGGCGAAATTAAAGAGTTCCTTGTTCAATACTGAACCCAACAAATGTGCAGTCAGCGAGAAAAAAAATATTTTTTCACGCCAGTGAAATATATATAACTATTGAAATTATTCGAAATACCGCTAATCGGTCTAAGCATACGTATGTAACTACCTACTTCACATTAAGTAGATACTATCATAATAATTTTTCAGTCTATAATGAAAATGTATTGACTAACTAACAACAGCAATAACTAACTGCCTTTTTCATTAACAATAAATTTAGTTTGTGGTCAGACTGGTGGCTACGAGAGCGTTAGATGGGTAATGGGGAAAATAAACCAGACATAATCGTATATTATGTTTTCAGTCAGATTACTCCACTCTGTTTCATTTTAAATTTTATAAATCCGCATAGTTTCGTTTTTAAAAATAGCTAAAAATAAATACGCTCTGTGAACCTTTACTTTAAAGTGTTTGTATTGCATTCAATCTCCATCTGACTGTTTATAATTATAAGCTTCTGGTTCTCCCGTGTAGTTTCAGCGCATTATTTTACTTATTCCTATACTATCTCTACAGATATATTTGCACGCACGTAGAAGTACGTATAACATGTTAGTGCAAGTTACAGGTACAGAACAAGGTACGTCTTACACAAGGCCGCATTCATAATCAAACCCAACGGGGTTTTGACCATTATCATTTTAGATTTCACGGGCCTATAAATCCCGGTCTTTATCTATTATAATAAAACTTATTCCAAATCCTAAATGTTGAATACGCTCTCTAATCTAATTTGTACTGAAATTGTGATTTATTTAATGCTCGCTAAGGCGAAGTTATGTATTAAAGACGAATTTAAGGTAGGTACTTATGAACTGAACTGAACCATTGATAACGGGGTTTGGTAATGATATAACGACACTACACTACTCAATGTATGTATGTCAAATATGCATTCATAAGTGCCTAACTAAAACCTGTAAGCTTGGCCTTAGGCTCATCATCAGCCTGGTAGAAAGTGACGACAGAGCCTAAATGTGAAGCTGGTATGAGGTGAGACCGAGATCAATCGATGGTCAGTTTATAATAAAAACAATTAAGCTATGATGTCCTATAAACGCCATCGGTCGCTACCAGCGTCACGTCCTGCGCTGCGTCACTATGCTTACTACGAACGTAACGCAACTGCCACTTTCGTACTATGAAAGAGTGATAGAGAGACACAAAGCGTTTCGTTGTCGTAGCGATAGCGATTGTCACCTTGGCTAGGCCGGCAGTTTCTTTTTTCGAACTGTCAAAACGTTTAACCACTATGGAATTTATATGAAAACTGCTACAGTGACGTCACGGTCAAGTCACCTACTTTTTTAGGGTTCCATACTCAAAGGGTAAAACGGGACCCTATTACTAAGACTCTGCTGTCTGTTCGTCCGTCTGTCTGTCTGCCCGTCTGTCACCAGGCTGTATCTCGTGAACCGTAATAGCTAGACAGTTTTCACAGATTATGTATTTCTGTTGCCGCTATAACAACAAATACTAAAAAGTACGGAACCCTCGGTGGGCGAGTCCAACTCCCACTTGTCTAGTTTTAGTCCAGTAGGTACAAATTGTTTTACATAAATTACTACCTAGTGTCTCGTTTTTCTAATATTTTCTGGTGCTTTATTTCGTGCATGGTGTGAAATGGAATATAATTTCTATGAAAATTTCGAACACGGCTGGTTTTTTGACCGAGCGAAAGCAAAGGTTTCTGTTTTAGCTTGAGCAAAAATTATTTCGTATGTCCGGATGTTCTCGTCTACAGATTGCCTCTCCAACTGATTATCGTGAAATGTGGTGAATACAATAAGGTTCTATAACCGTGATCTACCTACGCCCTCATAGTTAACTAGTTTATAAATATGGCTATTGAGTTGACTAGTAGTGACCGAGTGATATATTATATGGCCTAGTGGGGTTTAATCTGTTGGTTAATATGGCATGGATCAGGGCGCGCCACGCCGCCGCCGCGCCTCAGACAGCCGATTCACTGCCATTGTCAACTGTTACATGGCTGAGAGCATACACAACAATGCGTATTATTTGTGGCCTTCGATTCAAAGTAATCAGTATTATAGCCAAAGGTATCCTCTAGTCAAGGTTAAACTCAGCTTACATCGGGGTACATCCCCCGTATTATTATTAAAAGTAGGTTGTTCAAAGCTAAATAGACGAGGATCGTATTACATTGGACCTAAAGTCAAACTTTGACTTGTGCCGGATTTTTGTGTTTATAGGTAATCATATCAGCCCGCGTAGCCAACATGCCAATCGTTAACGCTCCGTAGCGAACGAAACTCGGCTGTCACTGTCGCAAGAGTGATAACTCTTTGCTTCTTTGAAGAGTGTTAGCTCAATGCGACAGTGGCAGTTGCGTGTCGTACGGAACATTAACGATTGGCATGTTGGCTACGCAGGCTGGCATGCCTGTAAACTAAAAAATCAAGATGCCTAAAGTACCTACAGTTTTGTAAGGAACACAAGTAAAAAATATAATAAATAACTAAAATCTTATTTAAAAATAAAAAAAATACTACATAACTTCGGTGATATTATGTTATACGAGTATATGGTATCATCAAGCCGGACTGATGATGGAGAACTATGCTAGCCATAGATGGCACTGTATCGATTACTCATTGGGTTTCGTGTTACTGCTACTGACGTGCTACTTGTTACTGACTCTCCCGTAAGTACATTCTCTATATTTTTTTTAATATCAGAAAATGCATAAATATGTAGCTATTATTTGTAAATCATAGTTGAAATGAAGAGAACGGATAATATTACCGGTTTTTATAGATGGATCATGTATCAAGCATAATACATATTCGCATTTATTCCTATTTAAAAATATGATTTTAATTTATTTTTCTTTGCTCCAATCGGTGTTGTGAGGGGAGGGGTGCAATGAAGCTATTAACAAATCAATGTTATATTATTAAAATCGGAAAATACTCTAATTTCATAGGTACGGGGGCCCATTTCTTAACGGTATTAGTCTAATATTATTAGTGTGTTGCCATTGTAACCCATACGACGTGACAGTTCATGGACTAATAATATAGGGCCGATTTAGACGGCACGCGGACTCGCATGCGATTTTAATTACATTGCGGACTATTGAGGTTACAACTAATCCGGCGACCGATCAAATACCGCAATGTAATGAAACTCGCATGCGAGTTCTCGCACCGTGTAAATGAGCCCTAGTCTAATACCGTTCGATAAATGGCTATCACATCATGCTCCTTATAAAACAAAGTCCCTCGCCACGTTTCTCTGTCTGTATGTTCGCAATAAACTCAACAACTACTTAACGAATTTTCATGCGGTTTGCGGGAGTGATTCTCGAGTAAAGTTTAGGTGTATAATTTGTTAGGGTTTTGTCGTTTGAAATATAACAACACAATGTATCATCTCTCTTTCATTGCTCTACAAAAAAATCCGCGATGGCATTATCTTTAAGACATCCTATACCCATTACGTTTTACTCCCCGTGCGAAGCTGGAGCGGGTCGCTAGTTAAGTTAACCAATAAAATGGTGGCTCTGCTCTGACCTGACCGATACAGGTCTCACTCAAAAGTTTCGTTCATTCCATTCGTGCCAGCTTTCGTGAATCAACCTGTACGTTTAACAGTCGGAAATGTTATCCTTCCAGCAATTTCAGCACAATTTAATCCGTGTCTGTGGGATTGTCGGACTGGTTTCCCAGGAATAATTTCGACTGGTCAAAGGGCATTTACCGTTGTACCTACATACGTCTGCAATAGTAGATTATTAACTAATGTATGAATGGCAGCGAATTAAATCGAGTTAGTTAGCCGAAACTGAAACTAACACTCCAATTACTTATTTTTATCTTACCGCGCCAAAACGCTTTTCCATACAAACGTAATCCTCATTTTCCTCTCTGGATATTTACATTATTGACAATATTTTGACACAATTTAACGTAAATATATCAACCGCAGCTATGACTATTCTTTTTTTTTTTATACATTATAAGAGTTAAGAAGCATTTGTGTCGTTTCCAAGCAAAAAGTCCCATTTGTCGTAAAAAGATACAAGCAAATTAAACGAAGGGGCATAGCTACGGTTAATATATCAATATGATTTCCATAATGTCAACATCCAGAGAAGATAATGGGGACTACATTGATATGTATGGAGAAGCGGTAATCCTCTTTCCTCATAAGCGTAATCGTCATTCTAGACCTGTGGTTGTCATGTAACTAAAACGCCATTGAAACTATACACTCGGTATTGAAGCCTGATTACTGGGGGTGTCAAAGGCAGAATGTGGTTTTGGATGCTTGTTTACGTTCTGCAATGTACATATGTGCATTGGCCTATATGGTTCAACGGATTTCCATAGACTTATACAAGCCGGCTGCTGCTCTATTCAACATTAAAGCTCTGCTGAAACCAACGTTAAATGGTGCCGCTGCCGTGACAATTAAAAGGGGTAAACCATGCATCTTTTCTGACATCCATACCATACCTACTGGCTCGGAAGCAGCTGAGATGTAAAAAACAAATGTTTGTTTATTTTATTAATTTTCACTCATTGTAATCAATTGACTTAGTAATGGGACTCATATAATACTCAATAATGTTTAATCCAGTCGCATAATAAAATTGCATACTTAAGACTTTTATTGTTGAAAAAATAGATATGGGCTCGAAAAAAAATTGACAGAAGGTAGACATTGACGGAGCCGCGTTACATTTCATAGTGTACTATACACTATACATATAGTAATTTAAAAAAGAAAATGTATATTTTTCGCTTCGTGTAATTGATATTTCTTGTATTTCAATTGTGTTATTATAGTTTCGTTTGTACACGCCATAAAAAGGTCAAATACGGCTTTCTCTGAACGGATGGTTTCCTATGGCAGCTTTTTGATGCAGATGGGGAAAAAGGGTTTTCAGCCTCGGCGACTTGTGAGGTTTCGTAACTGTCTAAGTTTAGATACCTGGTAAATCAATTTTGGTATAATTTTCAATGAAACCAAAGATGTAGAATTCGATAATGATACAAATATGCCATTAAAAATACAAGAAATTTTAATTTCTATTACTATAAATGGTGTTATGTGGATAATAAGTAATTTTAGGGAGATGCTTTGGTTCAGCGATATAATATAGCTCTTTAATTCTTTATTACTAATATTTTGAGTGACTTAAATCTTGTTTGCCATACGTTTAAATAAATATATGACAACATCTTTTTATAACAAGTGTGTTTATAAAAATTAAAACGGCGTGCGAGTGTACTCGTAATAAAAGCTGTAGGTATGCTATTGACTGCCATGGCATTGCGGATGATCTGAAATTGCAATTGAAAATGTTAACATTTCCGGGCATACCCGGATGCCCTTTATCTACGCCCAAAAGCCGAAATATTACTAAAAGTAAGTTTTTTGACAGTTTTTCAAATGCCGTTTATCTTTGAGTTTTTCAAATGCCGTTTATCAGTTCTTCTTTTTTTATTACTATATTTTTGGAGCATTCTGGCAGTGCTCTGTGTCATATATTTGGTAAACATCTGAGATATACAAGGCAGGTTGAGACACCTTGTTGCAACTCACCTCGTATTTTTAGTTTACGTTTATCAGAAGCTGTTCATATCAGACTGCTGAAATTATATTTTTCTATTTTAGTTTAGAACTTTGATTGTCAATAAAGGTTTAAAAAAATAAGTGTGTTTATAATGCTCCAGTCACCGACAAATACGCTACCACAATCGGTATTTAAATAGTTATTTGTGTCCCAAGGGAGGAAAAGTAGGAAATTGCGTGCCGCGTGTAAAATTGTTACCCGAGCCGAAGGCGAGGGTGGCAAAAACGCGGGATGGAATGTCCTACGTTTCCTCCCGTGGTGCGATACTATTTTTCTGCTCGACGACGGCGGAAAGCGGCAACTTTGTTTAGCGCAGCGTGAGCAAAGTTGACGCTTTCCGCCCGGAGGGCAGAAAAATATATAACCATCTTAAAGACGAAATTAAAAAGTAAAGTTGTTAATTGAGCTGCTGTTAACGATGAAAATGTTTCAATAACACCAGTGTGCTTTTTATTTTTTTAATTCATAAATTACAGGTATGTGTGTCAACTTATCTCAGCACTTGTTTCAAGTTACCTCGGTAGTAGGAGAGTTGAAAAAGACTTGATGCTAAGAAGAGATGTTTACGACAATATGGTATTTATATTCTACTGAAATTTTCCGTTAGATGACACAGATTTTGCAAATACATATAGCTTCTAATACAGAGTTATACAATACAATACAACTCTCTTGCAGTCATGCACATATTATCATAGTTTGACTACCATTTCATATGGATCTCTCTCAGTTGCAAGAGATCCCTTAAGGGGATAAGTTCGCTTTGTACACATTTACTGTATTTTCTCTATGTTATGTACTTGTTTTGTGCAATAAAGTGTTTACTACTTCTACTCTCCTAGGTCTCCCCTACATATGGGGGATTTTCAGAAAATGCTCTGACTAGACGAGAAGTCTAAGCTTCATTTCTGCTGATCGATGAATTTGATAAAACCTTCAACCAATTTGACTACATTCGCAATGTAAACCCAAAAAATAAGCATGTATTTATGCGTAACTGCTATAACTATCTTTCAGGAGGTAATTCCTTACATAACATTTATCTAGCTCAATCGAAACATAAATTGCCTCAATGTTTTCCTCTGTTTGATTTTAAAATATGAACCAAGTTATTTACAGAATTTGTTTAAGTCTTATATCTAACTGCTTGTCTACACGGCATAGTTCCGTCCATAGCCCTGTAACGAGGGCCTACCGCGAACCACGTTCTGCGTGTTGCCTCCCTGTCACACTTACGTACGTATTTACAAGTGCGACAGAGAGGAAACACGTCGAACGTGGTTCGCGGTAGGCCCTCAGGGGTGGATGACTCACGCTAAACCATATCTTCCAACATTTTGGGCTATGCCAACTCTGTAGAAAAGGTACGAAATTCAAAATGTGTATGGGAGATCATGGGCAGCTCGATCCTTGACACCTACATTTTATGAATAAGGTTCTCATTATTAAAAAGGAAATATCTCAATGTATATCTTGTTGTGATGAAAACGTTTAACTCTATGAATGTAAAAAAAATAACTCTAGTTTATAAAGCTTTTAAGTGAATGATTTTGAAAAAAAAAACGGTTTTTGTAATGCAACAGGTCTTTTTTTTATTCCGTAGACTAAAATTACGTTTCATATGTAAGACATGACATTTCTTAGTACCACATGCAATGTCATTTTAGTCTACGGAGTAAAAAAAACAGAATTTACTTTAAAACATAATAACCTACAGGCATTTGGTATGCCACCAAGAATTTAGGGGCCCCCATTCTCCATCTCAAAACCATTGGTAGGTTAGCTGGGTCCCTAGACCGTGGGCCCGTGGGCCTAAGCGGAAATCCGGCCCTTATTACCTATGATAAATTATTAATTATGATATACGAGTATATTCAAGAAAATAAATAATTTTATAGAAAAATATTTTGATATCATCGGCTGTCTCGGCCGTACAGTTTTTCAATCACCCATCTTCAAAACAAGGATGCACCAAAAAGTGCTGCAAAGATACTTTAGCCTTTTCCGTTTTTGTATATATATATATATATATATATATATATATTCTTTTTCAGTTTTTTGATATTGTATTAGGGTACAAAACCGGAACTCGTCATGATGCGCTTTCCGACATCTGGACCGGTTTTTAAACGTGAAAACTTTTTTTAACGTTATCCAGAGCCAGCCCAGGGCCCTTATTCGACATGCTAAAAGTGACGTTTCGTGTTGATTTCCATTTGATGTGAGAAATATTGTGACTTGTCGAATTGCTATTATCACCACCTGTCAGTGAACAATATCCACACTAGAGGCGGGGCGTTGTACCGGAATAGTTTTTGGAACAGGTTATTTGTAATAGACTACTTTTAGCTTGTCGAGTATTTAAAAGTACGGACTTTGATTTCTGAAATAAAACAAATGTGAAACTTTTATCACCTCGTACCTCCATTCTTACCGTTACTTTAGGTAAAATAAAATTTTGTTAACAGATGGTCGTCTGGGTGTCTGTTGTATCTAAAAATAATGTAATAATATATAACAAAAATATGACAATAGATTCATAGCCTTCACTCAAAACGTCACCATATTTCCGACCCTTACCGAAATAATAAGTCGATATTTGTATAAATAATCCTTATTTGTAAGACGCCTAAGCACGGCAAATACGTAAACTGCCTATTGGGGGTCATACTCGTAAAACTGGTATTTTAGACGTACTTTTGGTACGAGTAACAGAGACGTACTTTTGGTACGCAGTCCCAGCTCTAGTCAGGATTCTAGTTGTCAAATATAAGCGTGTCGAATACGTATTAGTTAACTGTCAAATGAAATTAGATCAACGGTAGACTTTTTTGTCGATGGGTATGGCTGCCATGTTTGGATTTATGACATTTAAAAGGGGATCCTAAGGCAGAGAGTAGTTTTACCTGTATGATTTTGATTCTTCTACTGGACGCAAGATGGAGTTAGCTGCCAAATTCCGATCAGGTTGACGCAACTAGGAAGAAAAAAGTTTTGTATCGAATTTGTTTCGCAAATCATTGCCAACGAAGAAAAAGAAAACGTCAGTGCTATTTATTCTGTCAAGTTTACATCAAGTCTACTGTCAGCCTAATTGCTTTGTTTGTTTTGAAGGCTTCAATGTTTTGTTCGGGTATTTCGTGTAATTTCTTTATTATTTAGTGCAAAAATCGAAAATAGTCAACCGTGATCAGAGTAAAGAGCGAGTTTGTTACAATGCCAGCGAGAAAACGGTTTACTAAGTGTGAAATATGTGGTAAGCGAGCCACTCGAGAAAATCACGAAAAAAGGGATTTTATGGCGAAATTTCCCTTGGATGAAGACTGGTAAGTATTGCTTTAGATACTTTTGACCTTATTTTGGGTCAGCAGGCTATAAACACATCGAAAATTAGATATTTTACATTATTTTTCGTTGTGAACTAGGGATGTACTATAACTATCGATAACTGTAGTTTTATTTGTATATCAGTGTACATAATTAAATTAAATATGTGAAATTTCCTTAGAACTAGCATGCAATATGACCATAATTAATTCGTCGAAGATTAATAATGCATAAATTATCTATTACTTATGCATTAATGGTCATTAGTTAACATATTTTTTTTTATCTAGTGATTATTTAATATATTAACCTAAAATGTAAGAAAATTAATCTCCGTTTTTATGATAAATAAAAAAATATTATAGGACATTATTACACAAACTGACTTAGTACTAAAGTATGAATGGCATGTGTTGTGGGTACTTAGACAACGATATATATATATACCCACAACACATGCCATTCATACTTTAGTACTAAGTCAGTTTGTGCAATAATGTATATATATATATGTACATAGACCTAATTTATAAGTATTTATAAATACATAGAAAATACCCATGTCTCAGGAACAAATATTCATGCTCATCACACTAATAAATGCCCGTTCCAGGATTTGAACCTGGGACCATCGGCTTCATAGGCAGGGTCGCTGCCAACAAGGCCAGACCCGTTCTCATGTGTGACATATAAATACATAAAAAGTTAAAGCATTGATAAAGGGTTGTTGATAACTGGATGCCGAAAAACATGATTTATAGATGCATATTAGCGCGAAATAATCAGTTGATCATCTCATTAGCAAACATATGGAATATAAACTGTAGATAAAGTCATGTTTTTCCAAGGCTGTATGTTTTCAGATGCAGGCAGTGGGCCAAATTTGTTGGGAACGAAGACCTGATACATCTTCCCATAGAAAAGTTACATTTATTCAAACATGTATGTGCACATCATTATGAAAATCAAGCATTTAATAAAATAAAAAAACACGACTTAAAAACTGTATTAAAATAATTCGGGTCCACATTAAGCCCGACCAGATAGTAGTCCAATTAAGAACTATCCACTATATAACATACAACTTAAATGTGGACTCGATGCTAACCTGATTTCGAGTACAAAATTTGTAGACAGGAGCCTATGTTTCAACCCTCCCCATTTTATCGATATCGATAAGAATCGTAAGCGTGTAGCGTACTACACTATTTAAATCGCTTATGTTGGTACTATGGTTCTTTGACAGTTCTTTGTCGTACATTTTGGTAATGATTTGCGAGACAAACTGATTCCACTCGCTAGTATGGAAGTCCCGTCTCTTAAAACGTAGTGATTATATGCTCTTTGACAATGACATGCAGTTGCGTCGATGTAGATCTATCATAAAAACGTACATGTGACGCATGTGACAATTGTCCAGGATGAAAGAAATATCTTGACAATTAACATTAAGCAATACAATACCACAAAATGTCAACAAGAAAACAGATTTATTATAAAAATACAAATTATATACAAAGCTTCATTTTAAAACCAATGGTCGTGGGTTCTAACCCCGGCTCTTAACAATGTGCATCTTGTAACATGTACCGATTGCTTTTCAGTAAAGTAAAATATATTATCATGAGGAAGATGGAGTAGCCCCAATAAGGTATATTTTCCCCTCTGGGTTAGAAGGTCAGATAGTAGTGAGACAGGGAGATATAGTGAAGAATGCGGAAAAACAAGCATTTATTGTGTTGTTAGGCTAGTTCTTTTTTTTCAAAATTTGAAAACAAACGCAACAGCATGCTCAAAGCTCCCTGTGAGTCAGAATCTGTTAAATTCAGGCGTAAGACGAAACAGGAGCTGAGCCCGTACACAAATTTGAGATTTTTAGGTAAAAGGTAAAAAATATCGCCGTCGCGCTGACGAGTGTAGCACCCCGTACCTAGCTAGAGACTATCCCTTGTGTGTGTACCAACAAACCAAATTTTAGACAAATATGATACGTCTTCTTCTTCTTTGTCGTTGTACTCTTTGCAGAGCGTCGTGGTCAACTGCTGATATCAGGCGCAGATGTTGCTTGCCGTACGATTTCTCGCCATTTTTCGCGGTTGGGGGCCATTCTGGCAAATGCGTTCAGGGGACCCTTCATGGCAGATTTGATTTGGTCAGTCCATCGCATAGGTGGCCTTTTGCGCGGTCTTTTTCCGTTTGCTCTACCCTGCACCACTAGACGCTGTATGGAGTCGTTGTTCCTCCTCGAGACGTGACCGAAAAAACTGAGTATGCGGGTCTTTACGAGAGTCGAAAGGCGCTGCTTGATACGGAGTTCTTTAAGGATGGAGACATTAGTCCGAAACTCGGTCCAGGATATCCCCAGCATTTTCCTCCAGCACCATATTTCTAGGGCGTCTATCGTCTTCTCCTCTGTCTTTCGGATAGTCCAGGTCTCCGCAGCGTATAAGAATATAGGAAAAACGAGGGCCCGTACAAGCCGAACCTTCGTGGTGTTTGTGACGTTTCGGTGATACGTAGCCTATACGTAAAAACTAGCCAAGACAAATCCTTTATAATTTCAGGATTTTCTACACAGCACAGAACATGGCACCCATATAGATCTCAATTCCGTTGTCGGCGAGTCAACAACGACACATATTCTTAATATTGAACTTAATTGGCTCTCATTTCACATTTATGTTTTAAATTAATTATAGGCATAGACATACCATATCCTATTGTAAGTACAAAGTTTCAGAGCAATCTAGCAAGTCATTTTAAAATGAGAGCGTAACTACATTTGTATGGAGAACCGAATTTGCTGCGGACGTACAATGTAGCATAATCGGATTAGGACCAACCTCGAAATCTCTGTAACAGTCATGAAATGTATTATGTATATAAATTAAAGGCCCCTTTTTCATGCCCAAACCATTTAACATTTGGGGACCTCGAGGAATCCGAGCCATCTTGGAAAATGTGTACCATCAACACAACAGTCAACATTAAAACTTATTAAATTCTACACAAAAAGTCCTCGATATCTTTGCAGAACAATACATCTTGTTATAGAGAATACTTGCTGAATCTAAGTTTAACGCTTATACACTTCCAGGGGACATTCTCTTAAAAGGAAACTCGGAGGAATATGAATTCTATTTTTAACTATACATTTGTTCGTGGTCTACCCCAATATTAACATTTTACTCTACTGTGACTAAACCAGAAAGAAGGGTTATGGGTATAAGTACTGATGATTCAGTACACCCAGTAGCTAGGTATTAGGATACTGGACGGATTTTTTTAAATGACGTATCGTTAGATCCTCTTGCCATTCACAACCTACTTTTACTTGT
The DNA here is from genome assembly GCF_033807575.1 of Cydia pomonella. NCBI lineage: Eukaryota > Metazoa > Arthropoda > Insecta > Lepidoptera > Tortricidae > Cydia > Cydia pomonella. The sequence continues at coordinate 11,067,398 of NC_084703.1, read as the reverse complement.
TCTATTAAAGAAAAATCAATACAGCCGCCTTGAGAGGACTCCGAATATTAAATCATATTTGTTCTTCTAGCGCCTAAACTATTGACCGGAGTACAGTAAAACAGACATCAGTAGATCCACAGTTAGTATACAAGTGCTATGCAATACAAAGTTACTAAAATTAACGGAAGAAAAAGGTTTAGGGCTAAATAATACGTCATTTAAAAAATCCGTCCAGTATCCTAAGCTACAGGGTGTCCTGAATCCTCAGTACTTATACCCATAACCCTACTTTCTGGTTAAGTTGCAGTCAAGTAAAATATTGATATTGGGGTAGATTATGTACAAATGTATAGTTAAAAGTGGAATTTTTATTCTTCCAAGTTTCCTATTAAGAATATCCCATGAAAGGGTATAAGGGCTAAATCTGGGTTTAGCAAGTATTTTTTAAAGCAAGATCATTTTTTTTCGCAAAGATGTCTTAAACTATTTTATGTCGAATTTTATAAGCTTGAATGTTGCCTTACACGAATATTGAATAAAGAACGTAGATTTAGAGTAAAACGCGAATTTCTCCTGGATGGTCCACATTTTCCAAGATGGCTGCGGTTCCTCGAGGTCCCCAAATGTCAAATGGTGTGGGCATGAAAAAGGGGCCTTTAAGGGGCGTATATACATACCAAATTTCATGACTGTTCAGACATTTCGAGTTTGGTCCTAATCCGACTGTGCTAATGCCACTATGTACGTAAACTGTAACTGTACTGCGGACTCAACCTTCACGTTATAATTTTTTAAGTAATAACGTTGACATAGTAACGAAAATAATAAACACGTCAATTGAAGTAAACAATATTATTATATGCAAGAAAATTTTGCAAAATAGGTACATTAATGATTAATATGTAAAACACCATTAATTATTGAATTAAAATTATGATTTTGTGTTAAAAAATATGAGACCAATTATACAGCCCGATTACACGGGCTACATATAAAAAATGATTATCATGGAAACAGTAAATATACACAGGTGAACAAAGTTATAGTAAAATAGGTGCATAATTTCAGAGCTTGCCTGGCCCACCTGTACCACCTACCATAACCACGGCCGTCTCCTACTATTATTTTTTCTAATACCTATGGCCTTACTAGCGAATAGTATTCCATGTTCTTGATCCAGAATTTAAACCCTTAACTACATATTTGTGGCACTTGGGGTTGAATTTGAAACTCTAGGGCACTAGCGTGGCTCTATGAGAGCGCCTTATATAGGCTTCTGGTGACCAGAGGATCAGCATTGTTAACCAGCGCGGAAATGCACCCAGCCTTCTGGGCACCCTACCGAGCGACCAGAATATAGGGCAAATATTTTATGTATACGTTTTTGACTTAAGTGTTTTTATCATGTTTTATATTTAAACTTACAGATGTCGAACTACCAGCAAAGTTTTTGAAGAGGTGTAGTTTTTATATTTCCTGGTACCAAACTGATACAGGAAATTGGAACATCAGTAAATAATCTACACCGAAGACAATGAATTATAGTCACATAATACTTTAATGTTTTATTTTATTAAATAAAAACGGTAATTTTATTTTATTTTATTTGTAGTTGAATAACAAAATATGTATTTAATCTCCTTTTAACATAGGAATTCTCTTTGTGTAGGTACATATAAATAATAGGTACTTAGGTCTTGGTAAGTAATATAGACAGTACAGTAGGTCTTATCTTAATAATTTGAGATCTCATACATGCGTTCCGATATATCTGATGGCGACTGTACATACAATGGGGTCGCGTATACGAGTACAAAGAGCATTAAAATAGTTGTTGATAGACCAAGTGAGCGAGCTGCTATGGTACCTATCTTCATATCAATTTTATGCATTATGTAATAGCGCAATACAGAATTTTTTTTGACAAATGTAGATTTATTTTTATAGTAATAAAGGTTATTCATGAACCATCTCGTAATTTAAAAAAAACGGACTTTATCTCTAAATCATATGCCTTATATTTACAGATGTGTTAGGTTACAACTTGGTTCGTGAATGTGGTTTAGAAGCAACTTGAGACTGGGTGCGGAGTAAATTGCATCAATTTTTTTTACAATTTTGAGCGTTTATAGGAGAATATGTGGAGCGAGCATTATTCGACGTGTAGGTGTGGGTTCAACTAAAAGATCGCATGTCAATAGTTCTTTATTGTCGTTAAAATTCAATTAATAATCGCCTTTATCGACCATCAACTGTGTGGTCACTTTTTAATTGATTGACGTTGTCAGGTACAGTTTCACTACTCGCCGCCGCATTGTTCATAGCGCATTACTTATCCTATCGAATACAAGATGTCGCTGATTCCTGTAAACTTATGTTTAAAAAAAAAAGACGCTTTACTCTATGCCATATATTGTAGGAAAGGAAGGGTATTCCCTGTCGTACGTCAAAAAATCCAAGATGGTGCCCAAGCCCATGGACAATAAAGTCTAGCAATAAAATCAACACTTGTCAAAATTTGACATTAGCAATCCACAGTCAGGTGACAATCAAATCAAACCGAACCACTTCGAGTTCAGAGCCATTTCAAACTATATAGTAGTAATAAACAAAGTTGATTTTTGTTTGATTATTTTTTCTATGAATGAGTTTTGATTGTTCCAAATGATAATATCCACAGTTGATAGAATCAACACTTGATACAATCAACATGCGATAGAATCAAGTGTTGATTTGATGTGGACGCGAAATTTGACAGTTGTGCATCTCGAATAAGGCCCCAGCTTTTATTCAAGTCCATTTTATACAGTGTATTTTTGACACAACCGCAAACTTAAACTAGATGTCGGTTTTAGTGCTATAAAACGATACTGGAATTTATTTTATTTTATTTAGTCTTTTTTTTTGAAGCGGAAACGTATTTTATTTTGTACATCATAATCACTTGTGGTCGCTGTGACGTCACGTCATTCAATGTTAGGTACGTTTTGAGTTAAAAGAAAGTAGTGATACATTGTTTGTTGAATTATTTTACACGGAAAAAAGTCGTCTGTAGCTACGTCTGTAGCGTCGTACTAGCTATCCAAGTGTGTTCATTAAAGCCTAAACTATATAACTACCCTTTGGTTATGCGGTCGTATCAAAACTACTTAAAGGCTGTATACTTTGAATTTCATACTAAATATTTTTTTTTTTTTAAAGGTTTGTTGTGTCAGTTGAAGACACAGGGCCCTCGCTAAGGATACGGGCGACCCTGTGCCCGAGGTGACATTTGTGAATGGCTGTAGTGAATTATGCGATGCCGGGCCCGGCATCACCATCAGACGAAAAGCAATGGTGATGCTCAGTTTAGAGGCCCGGCGTTGTTTTTGTGATTTAGCTGTTGATGGACCCATGGTCCCCGCAATTGAGTACGGGCGGCCATGGGCCCAGGTTGAGATTTGTGAAGTTGATTTGTAAGGTAACTAAATAATATTAGGTAATTTAGGTATCTACGAGTATATAACATTTATTATCAACATTCAAGACATTAATAACGTTGTTTTAGTACTCCTGGGCTTGCGTTATTACTGTAATGTAGGTACCAAACGCACCGTCATTTGCATTAACAGTACAGTATGTAGGTACAGTGTTTCATTCTATTTTAGTCCTGTGGCCTCGTCACGGTCGTTTATAACCGATACGTTCTAATAAGCACGTTTCATTTTCATTTACTTGTAGATATACTTAAAAACATGCTCGGTTACCACGAGTTGGTATTTGACATTTACGTTGTCGACTGGGTGAACTCGATCGCAATTTCCCTCTCTATCGCACCAGTGGATCGGTGCGAGCGAAATGGACTGCGATCAAGTTTAAGCAGTCGCTAATGTAAACGTCAAGTGTCAACTGATGGTACGGCTAAAAAGTAGGTAGATACTGAGGATATTTCACGAGAAACAGCGTAATCCCGAATACAATGCATTAAGAGGAATTCCTAGTTGCGATTTTTCCATACAAACGCTCTCGACTGATTCCTCCCTGGATTTTTAACCTAGAGCAGTGATTTTTTCAAATAAGATCAATATCATCAATATCTGTGCCGCTATGTTTTGCTTTTTTGGATTATTTTATTTTGAAGAAAGATACAGCGCCTCGAAAATCGCAAAAACGGCTCAATTGAATTGGCTGTAAAAAAAAGCACAGTATACAAATATGACAAAAAATATCCAAAAAATCAAAACATAGCGGCATAGATTATTTCTTCCTCTTGCAGTTTCCAAAATTTCATAAAGATTGATTGCGTTTTGGAGGAGGAAACAGTCGAGAGCGAAACCTCGATTTTTGAGTTTTTTGCGTGTGAATTTTAGTCTGAGCTGCAGTTGTCCTTATCGCACGAATTGGAGGCGGAGACAGTTGCTAAATATACGTACACAGAAGGAATAGTGATGGGCATAAAATGTTAATGGTTAAAATGAGAAAAAATACACCAACAACCAACAGTCGATCGCCGTAATATAACCAAAATACCACGTAGTTCTAAGAAACGGGTGCTATGTGTTTTCACTCTTTAATGTAACAACTATTATGTACTATGGTTTCGCAATAAAGATTTATATTCTATTCTATTCTAAAATGTACCCGTAATGGCCTGTCACTTCAAACCGTTTTTTTGTATTTTTTTACATTGCAGGTCATGTAGTGCTTATGTTTAGTAATGTTTACTATTAAAGGCCTGTAAATAAAGCTAAGTAGGATAATAGGTACAACCTGCCTATTTTGATTAAGACATCATAAATACCCATTAACAATTTGATTGTCTTGCATAGCTCACACTTGTGCGTCACAAGTAAACCACTAGATAGCAAATTTACATTACTGCTAGCCGATATCAAAATAAGGGCCATTTTGAAATGCGGCGGTTCAACGATTAAGGTATGTTGGGATAATACCGGATGTGGGTGAAGAACGTAGCAAATTCATTTCTCCCTAATTTGGCTTTATTTTTTAATGTAGGCAACATTGTGTAAGACGCCATTTCAATTTAAATTTATTCAATACTGTATTGTCATGTACATAATAGGTTTTACATTATATAAAGTTAGATCATGACACCCTGTAAGGGCACACAATATTATTATTCTACATATTCTATTCTAGAGTATTAGGTAACATAATAATACCATTTTACTTAATAACAAATTTCATTGCCTCGACTGCCAGTGTCCCCGCGCCGCTCAGGGATGTCGGGCTTGTGCTATGTGCAATCACATAGAGCAAGGTAAATTTCGTGTATCCGATCTTCGCCCTGTAATTTATTTTGTGTATTGTGATGAAAATGTATTTGTTTTTGTAATTGTGTTAATGTATAATTTCATTTTAGATGTTTATTTATAAAACAATCCAATCAAAAACAGACCTAGGATTGCTGTAGACCGATATCCGATTTTGACCCTTCCAGGTAAAGATCGGAAAGAAACAATACGATCTTTACACATTTAAAAAACAGCAGTGATTGTCAAATTTTAAATTTTCTTCAATTAACCTACTTAATTATCCCATTTATTGTTTTCTTGATCACACTTTCGTACCGTTATTATTATCCAGTACCAACGCGACGGTAAATCAAAAGGAAAAGATTTTGGCAGTCTATTTTGTATGTATGTGTATGTACACCTACTTACTGACAATGTAATTTTTTTTAATTTCCGCTACCCAAAGGTTGCCTGGAGATTGCTTTTTAACGATTATAGACCGCATTTTGTTTACCTGTGCTTATGTTTCTGTTTTCTTTTGTATTGTTTTCTTTTATTGAGGTGTGTAACAAAGAGTATTTGTATTGTATAGGGATGATTATACATGTTGAATTTTATAACAAAATCTAGCAAATTAGCAAATTATTCACAATAAAATGAATATTTAAATATATGGAAATGATTAAAAATACAGGACCTAAAAGTTTCAAATTTTTTTTTTTTTTCAACTTTCAAAAAGGAATTAAGTAATAGTAAGTATAGTAACATACGATCAGGGAGGGGGACACTTAGAAATGTAGTTAACATTAGTAAAGATGGCGGCGACTTCTATTAATGGGATCCGATAACATACTTTTGCGTAAAGCTGACTTCCGATTATGCAAACTACATCACCAGATATCACTATAAGATTGATAAAATTTAAAGGCATGAATACAACATTAAGAAGGTTGCATATACCTCGTATGTCAAAAGCAAGACTTATCTTTATTCATAATGTTGTTACCTAGCAACTGTTGTTTACTGTCAAAAAAAATAAACGGATATGATTGATATGAACTTATTATTCCTCTATTAATTTTAAAGTGCAGAACATAGTAAAGTCGGAGCAAGCATTAAACACGAGTCATATTGAAATAGGGTAATTATAATCCCAATAGTTCCAACGTTACAAAACCTGGAAGTTTAAAAATTTTACAGTGTCCAAGACAATGCAGAGAGGTTTAGATATTTTCGAAAATAAGAAGAAAATACCATCATCATCATCAGATGAAAACAAGCGGTGATTATTTTAATTTTGTTTGCGACAAACATGTCCGATGAAACTCTGAAAGGTTTGTGCAATTTGATTCTCGAAGTAAGAAGAGATAGAGTGCAACTATGGAAGTACGTGTGTGGACAAGACATACACTCTATGCCTGACATTAATTAGTACAAGAAGAAACCAAATAACGACATCATTACTCATGTGTTTATTTTAAAGAATATCTGGAGCAAATTGTTTACGGAGCTAGAGAGCGAGACGAAATTACCAGGAATTATCCTAACATACACTATACCTGTCCTTACTTTACCTCCGGAATATCTTGAATTCACGTCCAGTTGGATATTAAGGTCAAAGAAGAAACGCTCAGTTGAGAACTAGGCAAGTCAGTTATGAGCACAAAGAGTTCTAGGTCAGACTGAGACACAAGTCACAGAAGACGAAGCTAATGCAGCTTTGTACACAAAGATGAACATAGATAAAAAAAAGAACAATTCCAAACAAAATCAGAAGTTGAAGTACTTACAACACCTAGTCTATTACTATCTTGTATACCAAATTGAAAGCAATAAACATATTCTTGCATTACTATAAAGTATGTTTTTTTTTATTCCACTCTTTTTAAAACTTTTCTACATAATATTAGGTCTACTTGGGTGGCTTAGAAGTTAGTATTTTGTTTAATATCTTGTAAACAAAAAAACTATGAAAGTTACAAGAAATCAAACAAAAAAATTACATGTACACCGCCGAAGTAGACCTAATATTATGTAGTACGAAAGTACCTACACATACGGATGCATATGAAGATGTGAACGCACACATATATAGTTAGTCTCGGATACAAAATAGAGATAGCACTTCGAAATTAGTTTCCTTAAAATGCTTCAAGAGGGTTCTCTTTTCCTATATATTTACTTTACTCTTTGCATACGTTCCTTACATTTTATCCAAAAAAAGATTGTATATCCACTTTTACCGTCAAAATTGCAATTGTTAGCACATTGTTTACTTATCAAATTGCCTTATGACATAGGTATCAAAGTTTGAGAGCCACAATTTTACCAAATTTTTGTACTAGGGTTAAGATCGGATACAAAAATACGAAAAATAAAACATTCGATGACAACTTTTAAGTTTGTATTGTTGGCTGCAATTTATATACGTAGGAGAAGGGTAAACACCGGACCTATTTCTTTGTGATACTTTATTCTCTTTCCATTAAAAGCAACTTTTATTCACCATCCGATGTTTTGCCCTTGATGGCAAAACACTCGTTATCCTAAAAAAAGTATGTTTCATCTTTACACATGTACAAAACTAAAACCGTTATATATTGAAGATTACCAAAATTCAGGCCGAATATACGGTTATTATTTAACGATGTGCTCCATACTTCCAGAATCTGACACGGTCTAGAAAAAAAAATCGCAAGTCTCTCAATTGGTCCCAAAATTGTCCGGCATTATCCCAACATACCTAGATTGTCATTGCGATACGTTCTTCAATAAGGCGGCCCAAGTTTAGCCCCATCGTACTACTACTACTACTACTACTATTTAGATTGTAGGTTAACCATTTCTACTTACGAAATGTGAAATTTCGTAACACACCACACACCATGACAACACCCAACTTATTGTCACGGATAGGTACGACGACAACCGAAGCAAGGACATAATTCTTTTTTGCAGTCTTTATCTAAATGGTAATTAATAGATACAGTATAATATAAAAATGAAAAACAATATTATGTGATAACATCAAAAACAACTTGCGCAGGATGAATTCCGGCCGGCTCGCCGGCAATGTCAACGGAACGGCGGCGCGCAATGAGCGAGCGGTCGCGTCTCGCATCTGTGTGCGCGCACTCACACTTAGATAGCTCCCGCTCCCGCCCACCGCAGCGCGACAGAAACATAGCTTCAAAAATTCGAGATTTGAAAAGTTGCTCAGCTAGGAATTGCTCTTAACGATGCTCTAAGCGACATTGCTCACATACATACTCGTAACATCATCACATCTAGCAAATCCTGCTGGAACCCGCGCGATTGGAAATAAGATTAACCTTTCATATGTGTGTGGTAGTGGATTCAAATCACGATTATGAAAAAAATATGCAAAAGGATGACTAGAAATTCGATCAGGATCCTTATTCTAATGCACATGATTACATTGCCACAGCGCAGTGGAAGCATGCTGGGCCCATAACCTAATGTCTCTTCTTCTTCTTCCTCGCGTTGTACCGGCATTTTGCCACGGCTCATGGGAGCCTGGGGTCTGCTTGACAACTAATCCCAAGATTTGGCGTAGGGACTAGTTTTTACGAAAGCGACTGCAATCTGACCTTCCAACCCAGAGGGTAAACTAGGCCTTGTTGGGATTAGTTCGGTTTCCTCACGATGTTTTTCTTCACCGAAAAGCGACTGGTAAATATCAAATGATATTTCGAACATAAGTTCCGAAAAACTCATTCGAACGAGCAGGGATTTGAACCCGCGACCTCCGGATTGCAAGTCGCACCCTCTTACCGCTAAGCCACCAGTGCTTCCATAATAACCTAATGTATGAGTTAATTTAAACACATATTTTATATTGTAACAAAATATGTAGCAGAGTTTATTAGCACAAGAAACAACAATCGAAAGTAAAAAACAACGTCAAACACATTGTCATATCATACATCGTCGGCCAAGATTACAGATTTTATACTACTTGACCGAAATTAAACTTCTAACACTTTATCATTACAAATGCCATTCAAAATTAGCCTGGTTCTACTCTATAGAAACGTTATACCTATAGGCAAATTTAAAGCAGTACGATACTAATATATTATTTGACGGTATACATACTTTAAGAATGAATACCAGAAGTCTAGGCTATATCCCGTCGTGCGTGCCTTCCCGAAGGCGAACATACTTCGTGTTAAAGAATTTTTCATTTTCTCAAAAAGAAATTTACATTTCACTTATATGAAAAACATTTTTCTATTTAATATAATGAAAAGGTACATAAACTTCATAATTATTATTTATACAGTGCATAGATAAAGTATTATTATTAATATTAAGCGAATATAAACGCAAAATATACTGGAATGACGGGAGTAAAAAACGCACGCTTCACGCTATGGCGCAATTGGCGCAGCTGGATTTATCCATCGAATTGATTTTTCTTTATACCGAGTATTTGGATATCTGTAAAAATATATCCGTGGCCGGCAAAACGTCCCGTTATTCATATAAAGATACAAGCAAATCTCGTCCTTATGGTATGCGACGAAGTGGGACCTTTGACTGGACTTCGGCGCAAATACTGACTTCTAATCTTCGTCGCTCGTCATCACACCATTCACTTCCTTCCTGGTCAATCTCAAGACTCAGCATTATCGGCATAAACATCAAGAATTGTTAGATATGTCAACTGTATATCTAACAACCACATTTTAAAGTCGGAAAAGCCATTATGGAAGCTAACTACATATTTAGTCAGATATAGTTCGTGTCATCAACTTTTGTCAAATCCAACCTTTAATAGCATGGCAATGATATCGTAGATAGATAGAAGATAGATAGATAGATAGATAGAAGATAGATAGATAGATAGAAGACAGATAGATAGATTTTGGATTTCATACAATGAAAATAATAAGACAGCGTCCTACGCCTAATTATGTAAAAGAAGGTTTGTCACTGCACCCATCTTGACACATTTCAGATTTGCTGGTTGACTGGTAAAATACCCGCATTAGGGTATTCGACTGTGTGTGTGTACAAAAGTGGTCCTTCGAACCGGATATAAGAACTATTTTAGTGTGACAGCGAAATTAACCTCAAATGTTGTTCACGTTTTAACGAATTTAAATGGATTAATGAAGAAATTTAAGTGAAAAAACTGTATAATAAGTGATAAATAGACTTGATAAGTGTATACAAACGTTGGTGTGCGTATATCTTCATTATGGAAGACTATATAAAGGAACAAGAAAACGTGTACGCGTTGTTGGTGAAAGCTATTTCTAATTACAAGAAATCACCGAAACAAAGATTAACTAGTGGTTATGTACAGTTACGGATGGAAATATTGACCGAATATTGGACTCGGTTTCACAGCAATCACATGGAAATGTTGAAATTAGTATCTAAAAAAGATCGCGGACAGTATGAATATTTCACAAAAGATTATTTTATGGAAGTCGAAGAACAATACATCGAGTTACGGTCAGATATGATGGATTTGTTATTGAAGTTAAATTCACGAAGCGGAGAAAGTGCATCGAGTTCACATAACCCTCCAAATGCCACTAGTATGAGTGATGAAGTTCGTCTGCCGAAAATTAATATCCCACAGTACTCTGGCAGTTATCACGAATGGACTTCGTTTCACGATATGTACACATCGCTAATACACAATAAAACCACACTCAATAAAGTGCAAAAAATGCATTATTTAAAAAGTTGTTTATCGGGTGAGGCGGAACAGTTACTTAAGCATATACCTATCAGCGAGAGTAATTACGACATGGCATGGAATGTTTTATTAAAAAGATACAACAATAAACGAATAATTGTTAACACAATTTTGACACGATTAGTAAATCAACGAAAATTAGCTACGGGAACATCGAAAGGGTTACGAGATTTGTTAGACACCACAAGTGAATGTTTGAATAAATTGAAGAATCAAGATATACAAGTTGATACATGGGATACACTGGTAATTCATTTAATTGTAAATAAATTAGACTCGGAGTCACATAAAGAATGGGAACTCGAGCTCGGGTCCCTAGATATCAGTGAATTACCAACACTAAACATGTTAACCAAGTTCCTGGAAAAAAGATTTCGTGTTTTGGAAATGATACAAGCTCCGTCGTCGACTGCACCTGTAAATAAAAGAAGTTTTCATATAAATAAAAGCGAACAAAAATGCATTTTTTGTAACCAAGACCACCTATTATACACTTGTAAGGAATTTACGAAACTTGCAGTAGAAAAGAGAGTGGAATATGTGCAAGGCTGGCGGCTTTCACATGCCTGCCTAGTACCGGGGCATTCAGTTAAGTTCTGCAAACATCGATCTTCTTGCCGCCAATGTGGGAGAAAACACCACTCTCTGCTGCATAGCACGTGGAGCCCTCAGTCTCAGACCTCTGCGCCGGTTCCGGAGTCATCAGCGCCGCTTTTAGAGAATAAAGAAGATATCAAGGAAGAAAAAGAAGATAAAAATAAAAAGATAATTATATCTCACCTCACTACGGGGAGTCACGCGCGGCTGATGCCAACTGCATTAGTGCAAGTATACGCTGAGAACGGAGAAAAACACTTGATGAGAGCGCTGTTGGATCCATGCTCACAAGAGTCTTTTATAACTGAGGCCGCGGCACAAAGGCTTCGTTTACGACGTACCTCAGTCGGTGGGCATGTAACAGGGGTTGAGAAGATGAAGACTACCCTTAAGTATGTAACTGAAATAGAGTTCTCATCAAGAATCGAGCTGAAAATGAAAATGAAAGCAACTACATACGTTGTTCATCACATCACCGACATTATGCCGGAGAATGAAGTGAAGATGGAAAACTGGAAACATGTCGAGAAGTTGTGCCTCGCAGATCCAACTTGTCACACTCCAGGTCACATCGACTTGCTTTTAGGAGTCGAAATTTGGAGCGAAGTTATTAAACCTGGAGTGATCAATGGCCCCTCAGGAACACCTATAGCACAAGACAGTCACCTGGGGTGGATAATTTGCGGGAATGTGAGGACAGAGCACACAGCCACAAAAAACATCGTCAGCATGCATCTTAATGTTGATCTTAATAACATGCTGAAGAAGTTCTGGGAGTTAGAAACCATAGAAGAAGAAAGCCATACACTAACCTCAGACGAAAAGAAGGCAGAAGACATTTATGAGAAGACGCACAAAAGAAGAGAAGATGGTCGTTACGTGGTCAGGCTGCCATTTAGAGAAGATACACCTGTTTTACCACGTGACTCACGAGAGATAGCAGTGAAGAGATGGATGTCGCTAGAAAGAAGATTAGATAAGAATCCAAAATTGAAAGATGATTACAACGACGTCTTAAAAGAGTACCTAGAACTACAACACATGAAGAAAGTAGATGATAAAAAAATAACCGAGAATTGCGTGTATCTCCCCCACCACGCTATTATAAGGGAAGACAAAGAAACTACAAGAGTGAGAATTGTATTTCATGCTTCATGTGCTGGAACTAACGGGGCTACCTTAAACGATGCATTACTCATAGGCCCTACTCTTCAACAAGATTTACGCGATATACTGCTGAGATGGAGAACACACAAAATCGCATATGTCGCAGACATCATTAAAATGTATCGGCAGATTGAAGTTGATGAGGCAGATACAAATTATCAAAGCATCGTTTGGAGAACCGATACTAAAAAACCAATAGAAGATTACAAATTACTTACCGTTACCTTCGGGACCTCTTGCGCTCCCTACTTGGCCATCAAAACCTTACGTCAAGTTGCGATAGATGAGGGTCAAGAGTATCCTGAAGCACAGCGTATCATATTGGAAGATTTCTACATGGACGACGTTCTGTCGGGGCATGAAACAGAAGAGCAAGCTAAAAGAAATCAGAAAGAAATTACAGCAATTCTCAAAAAGGGTGGGTTTGAACTTCAAAAGTGGAGTTCAAATAGTGAAGCATTCATGCAAGAGATTGAACCTGTAAAACGATCTCCAAAGGCCCAAAGAGAAGTAGATGGAAGAGACAGTATTAAGACTTTGGGTATAATTTGGAACACTAAAGAAGACAAATTGCAAATTACGAATAATTTGAAAGACTTACCTGAACAACCAGTCACGAAGCGGAATGTTTTAGCAGATATAGCATCATTATTTGATCCGATGGGTTGGCTGGCGCCTGCAGTAGTCATCGCTAAAACATTCATGCAGAAATTATGGCAATTAGCTGTTGGTTGGGATGAAGAACTCGCAGCTGAAGTGAAGGAAGAGTGGATGAAGTTTAGAAATGAGATTCCTGCACTGACAGAAGTAAAGATAAATCGCTGGGTACATACAAATGCAGACAGAAGTTCGATTGAGGTTCATGGATTTTCTGATGCCTCGATGAGCGCTTACGCAGCAGTAATATACATCCGAGCCATCGACACAGACGGGCAAGTACAAGTATCTCTACTCACGGCTAAAACGAAAACAGCCCCTTTGAAGCAAATATCCATGCCAAGATTAGAGATGTGCGCAGCTGTTCTGCTGTGTAGACTCCTGAAACACGTTGTAAGCATATTAAAAGTTCAAAAACATCAAGTATTTGCCTGGTCGGACTCACAAGTTGTTCTGTCATGGATAAAAGGAGACCCTGGTCGATGGACTCCTTTTGTAAAAAATCGAGTCACTGAAATTAACAAAATGAATGAGATAAACGGGTGGTATTACGTCAATACTAAACACAATCCTGCAGACCCAGCCTCACGAGGAGTTATGCCAAAAAAGCTCTTGGAAAATACACTCTGGTGGGATGGACCGGCGTTTCTCAAAGAGCCAGCCCTTGAACTGCCGGGAACAGTAGTACCTGAAACAGACTTAGAATGCAGAAAAGTTATTAAAACATTGGTTACTACAACTAAAGAAAAGGAAGAGGATTTAATACTTACCTTGATTGCTAAATACTCGTCGCTCGGGAAACTGGTGAGAATAATCGCATACTGTCGAAGATGGATGCTGCATCTGAAAAGAAAGAGAGAAAATAAAGATCACTTACCAACTTACCTGACGACTAAAGAGAGAGATGAAGCACTTACCATTTGCTTAAGACGAACCCAGGAAATCGAATTTCAAGAAGAAATTGATGATTTAAAGAGTAAGAAACAGCTGAAAAGAAAAAGTCGATTGTTGTCACTCGCCCCCTTTTTAGATCCAAAGGGTGTGTTGAGAGTAGGCGGCCGACTTCGCCATGCTGATTTAGAAGCCCAACAGAAGCACCCCATTATAATCACGAAGGACAATGCTCTGTTACCTCTTCTTCTAGCAGAAGCACACAGCAGCACTCTTCATGGCGGTCCACAGTTGATGGTGATGTATCTTCGATCCAAATACTGGCTAATCAACATGACTAATAAAATAAAGAAATATGTACGCAACTGCATCGTTTGTATCCGGCAGAGAGGAGAAACTAGCAATCAGCTAATGGGAGATCTACCTGCTATAAGAGTAAAACCCGCAAAGCCTTTTCTGATCAGCGGAGTAGATTTTGCAGGACCTATAAATGTGCGGATGAGCAAAGGCCGTGGAGCAAAATCCACTAAGGCGTACATATCTCTTTTTGTCTGCATGGTGACCAGAGCGTTTCACATCGAACTCGTGAGTAGTTTAAGTACATAGGCATTTCTAGCGGCTTTAAGGCGATTCGTATCTAGACGAGGACGATGCGCAGAGATGTGGAGCGACCATGGCACAAATTTCATTGGAGCCAAGAAGGACTTGATAGCCATGTGGCGCCAAGGTCAAGCAAGAATCCCAGATGAGTTTGCAGCCCAGTTAGATAATATGAGGATTACATGGAAATATATCCCTCCTGCAGCTCCTAATTTTGGTGGTATATGGGAGGCCGGCGTAAAATCAATCAAATACCATATGAAAAAGGTAATAGGAAACTCAACCCTCACCTTTGAAGAATTGACGACGTTACTCGCCCAGATTGAAGGATGCCTCAATTCTCGGCCTTTATACCCTCTCAATGACGATCCGGAGTCATTACAACCATTAACCCCAGGTCATTTTCTGACCACTGAACAGATTGTTACTATTGTTAGTATCCCTGATGATGACTATACGGACTCTAAGATTCACCAGCTATCTAGATGGCAGCTTACGCAAAAGATGTTGCAAGATTTTTGGAGACAATGGCAGAAGGAGTTCTTAACCCGTCTTCAGCAACGTCCTAAATAAATGGAACCGCGTAACCAAAGATCTGGACATAGGCGATCTGGTATTGGTCAAAGATCAACGACTCCCGCCTGGAAGCTGGCCAATGGGCCGTGTTATAGGGAAGCATCCAGGACCTGATGGCTTAACTCGGACATAGGAAATACGGACAATTTCTGGTGTTATTCAAAGATCTATAACTAAATTATGTGTTTTACCTTGTGTAAAGGACTCCGTCCTTTCCGGGGGAGTATGTTCAAGTTAATTAATGCTTTTAGTTGTTTACGCCATCTACTATGTATTCACTATAATTATAAAGTCCTAATTTTGCATGTGAACCTATCTATCTTATGTATTAAAACTCATTACCGCGAACAGATGGCGTTACGGGTTCTAAATGTCATCGAGTATAGTTGTTTACTTTAATAAATTGTCTTGCACTACCTATCTGCATGAACGCTGCAGTTTTAATTCTCCCACAACTCTCATCGAACGGTACAGACTGTATTTAAAATAAATTATTTCACACCATGCATGAAATAATAATAAAAATGGCTATAAGTTTGCTTAAAAGAGTTGAGAAGTGCCCTCAATTCCTCATGGAATCCATCATCAGAACTCAAGCTTGACTAAAATATGCCTTGAAAACCTAACTGCTTCACAAACATGCGATAAGAACAAATTGCCAAACGTTGCGGCGTTGAAGAGTTCCATTCTGTTCATCATCAACAGTTCCACTTCATCAAATGTCACTTCTACAAATGTAAATGCTCGATTTGATGATGAAAATACTAAGACCACTATATATATGCCGTTAACATTTGAGGAGTTCCCTCGATTCCTCATGGACTCCATCGTCAGAACTCGAACTTGACAAAAAATTGTCTTAAAAATCTAATTTGCTTCACAAACACAGCGAAGAGGACAAATCGCCGTATGTGAATTATGCGTCGTTGAAGAGTTCCATTCTGATCATCATCAGCAGTTCCACTTCATCAAATGTCACTTTTTAAATGTAAATGCTTGATTTGTTGATGAAAATACAAAAACCACTATATGTCTGCTCTTCACATTTGATTCAAAATCATCATTTCAAAAGTGAGTTTTGACAAAAAGGGGACCGATCTGTATATTATAGATTCAATCAGAAAAATAATTTTTAAAATCAGTTCCGAAATGACGGAGTTATGAAGTAACAAACATAAAAAAAACATACCAACCGAATTGATAACCTCCTATTGAAATCTTGAAGTCGGTTAAAAAACGGGCGAAATGATAAATTCCTCCTTTTTTTGAACTCGGTTAAAATTCGTCGGTCTTGTAGTCTCAAAACAAGAATAAAGTAATTATATGTTTTCATGGAAATAATAAGTTCAATTTCTTGTATAATAAGCTCTTAGTCTTCTTACACCGGGATTTTACAGGTACTTCAGCAAGAAATTACTAATTAAGTAACTCTCGACTATTGTAGTTGGCACATCATATATAAATAGCAAAAGACATAGGCATAAAAGGGTATTTAAAGATCATCTTTTGCTTAGAGACTCTCTTTTAGTTGATAGTCTTTTGGTAGGTAGCAGTTTTGTCGCCTTTAATCGAGTCTTAAAAATAAGCTTAAGGTCAGTCAGTAACAATTTATATCTTCGAGTCTTAAGTCTAAAGTCGCGCAAGGGTGAATATTGGCAACTTGAGCTTTTTAGTGGTGTCTAGTTAACTCATTAAGATAGGTTCATATACTAGGCTTGTACTACGCCTTATAAAACAAAGTCGCCCGCCGCGTCTCTCTGTCTCTATGTTCGCGATAAACTCAAAAACCACTAAACGGATTTTCCGGTTTTCACCTATCAATAGAGTGCTTCTTGATATGTTAAGGTTCTACGAAAACGGGGCGGGTCAGTTATATAGTTTCGTTACAGAAAGAGATGAGCTGGGGCCTTATTCGAGATGCACAACTGTCAAATTTCGCGTCCACATCAAATCAACACTTGATTCTATCGCATGTTGATTGTATCAAGTGTTGATTCTATCAACTGTGGATATTATCATTTGGAACAATCAAAACTCATTCATAGAACAAATTATCAAACAAAAATCAACTTTGTTTATTACTACTATATAGTTTGAAATGGCTCTGAACTCGAAGTGGTTCGGTTTGATTTGATTGTCACCTGACTGTGGATTGCTAATGTCAAATTTTGACAAGTGTTGATTTTATTGCTAGACTTTATTGTCCATGGACTTGGGCACCATCTTGGATTTTTTGACGTACGACAGGGAATACCCTTCCTTTCCTACAATATATGGCATAGAGTAAAGCGTCTTTTTTTTTAAACATAAGTTTACAGGAATCAGCGACATCTTGTATTCGATAGGATAAGTAATGCGCTATGAACAATGCGGCGGCGAGTAGTGAAACTGTACCTGACAACGTCAATCAATTAAAAAGTGACCACACAGTTGATGGTCGATAAAGGCGATTATTAATTGAATTTTAACGACAATAAAGAACTATTGACATGCGATCTTTTTGTTGAACCCACACCTACACGTCGAATAATGCTCGCTCCACATATTCTCCTATAAACGCTCAAAATTGTAAAAAAAAATGATGCAATTTACTCCGCACCCAGTCTCAAGTTGCTTCTAAACCACATTCACGAACCAAGTTGTAACCTAACACATCTGTAAATATAAGGCATATGATTTAGAGATAAAGTCCGTTTTTTTTAAATTACGAGATGGTTCATGAATAACCTTTTTAGGGTTCCGTAGCCAAATGGCATGAAACGGAACCCTTATAGTTTCGCCATGTCCGTCTGTCTGTCTGTCTGTCTGTCTGTCTGTCTGTCTGTCTGTCTGTCTGTCTGTCCGAGGCTTTACTCCGTGGTCGTTAGTGCTAGAAAGCTGAAATTTGGCATGGATATATAAATCAATAAAGCCGACAAAGTCGTACAATAAAATCTAAAAATTAAATTTTTTTTAGGGTACCTCCCCTACACGTAAAGTGGGGGTGAATTTTTTTTTTCGCTTCAACCCTAGAGTGTGGGGTATCGTTGGAAAGGTCTTTCAAAACTAATAGGGGTTTTCAAGAAACATTTTTTGATAAAGTGAATATATTCGGAGATAATCGCTCCGAAAGAAAAAAAAAATGTGTCCCCCCCCCCTCTAACTTTTGAACCATAGGTCCAAAAAATATGAAAAAAATCGTGGAAGTAGAGCTTAAGAAAGACATTAAATGAAAACTATAGCGGACATGATCTGTTTAGCTGTTTTTGAGTTATCGTAAAATGTTTTCCCTTCATAGTAAAAAGACTTACTTTAATTAGGTACTGATTATGCAAATTTGCCTATTTGTTTAACTCGGGTGAAAGGTACCATTTATTACACTTTAAGCTCCAGTTTAGCTTATTGTGACGGAAGAGTAACTACGGAACCCTACACTGAGCGTGGCCCGACATGCTCTTGGCCGGTTATTTACTATAAAAATAATACTACATTTGTCAAAAAAAAATTCTGTATTGCGCTATTACATAATGCATAAAATTGATATAAAGATAGGTACCATAGTAGCTCGCTCACTTGGTCTATCAACAACTATTTTAATGCTCTTTGTACTCGTATACGCGACCCCATTGTATGTACAGTCGCCATCAGATATATCGGAACGCATGTATGAGATCTCAAATTATTAAGATAAGACCTACTGTACTGTCTATATTACTTACCAAGACCTAAGTACCTATTATTTATATGTACCTACACAAAGAGAATTCCTATGTTAAAAGGAGATTAAATACATATTTTGTTATTCAACTACAAATAAAATAAAATTTATCTTTTTCAGTTAACACATTTTTTTACCGATTTCTTTAATAAAATAAATCATTAAAGTATTATGTGACTATATTTCATTGTCTTCGGTGTAGATTATTTACTGATGCTCCAATTTCCTGTATCAGTTTGGTACCAGGAAATATAAAAACTACACCTCTTCAAAAACTTTGCTGGTAGTTCGACATCTGTAAGTTTAAATATAAAACATGATAAAAACACTTAAGTCAAAAACGTATACATAAAATATTTGCCCTATATTCTGGTCGCTCGGTAGGGTGCCCAGAAGGCTGGGTGCATTTCCGCGCTGGTTAACAATGCTGATCCTCTGGTCACCAGAAGCCTATATAAGGCGCTCTCATAGAGCCACGCTAGTGCCCTAGAGTTTCAAATTCAACCCCAAGTGCCACAAATATGTAGTTAAGGGTTTAAATTCTGGATCAAGAACATGGAATACTATTCGCTAGTAAGGCCATAGGTATTAGAAAAAAATAATAGTAGGAGACGGCCGTGGTCATGGTAGGTGGTACAGGTGGGCCAGGCAAGCTCTGAAATTATGCACCTATTTTACTATAACTTTGTTCACCTGTGTATATTTACTGTTTCCATGATAATCATTTTTAATATGTAGCCCGTGTAATCGGGCTGTAAAATTGGTCTCATATTTTTTAACACAAAATCATAATTATAATTCAATAATTAATGGTGTTTTACATATTAATCATTAATGTACCTATTTTGCAAAATTTTCTTGCATATAATAATACTGTTTACTTCAATTGACGTGTTTATTATTTTCGTTACTATGTCAACGTTAATACTTAAAAAATTATAACGTGAAGTCCGCAGTACAGTTACAGTTTACGTACATAGTGGCATTAGCACAGTCGGATTAGGACCAAACTCGAAATGTCTGAACAGTCATGAAATTTGGTATGTATATACGCCCCTTAAAGGCCCCTTTTTCATGCCCACACCATTTGACATTTGGGGACCTCGAGGAACCGCAGCCATCTTGGAAAATGTGGACCATCCAGGAGAAATTCGCGTTTTACTCTAAATCTACGTTCTTTATTCAATAATCGTGTAAGGCAACATTCAAGCTTATAAAATTCTACATAAAATAGTTTTAGACATCTTTGCGAAAAAAAATGATCTTGCTTTAAAAAATACTTGCTAAACCCAGATTTAGCCCTTATACCCTTTCATGGGATATTCTCTTAATAGGAAACTTGTAAGAATAAAAATTCCACTTTTAACTATACATTTGTACATAATCTACCCCAATATCAATATTTTACTTGACTGCAACTTAACCAGAAAGTAGGGTTATGGGTATAAGTACTGAGGATTCAGGACACCCTGTAGCTTAGGATACTGGACGGATTTTTTAAATGACGTATTATTTAGCCCTAAACCTTTTTCTTCCGTTAATTTTAGTAACTTTGTATTGCATAGCACTTGTATACTAACTGTAGATCTACTGATGTCTGTTTTACTGTACTCCGCTCAATAGTTTAGGCGCTAGAAGAAAAAATATGATTTAATATTCGGAGTCCTCTCAAGGCGGCTGTATTGATTTTTTTTTAATAGAACAAGTAAAAGTAGGTTGTGAATGGTAAGAGGAATCTAACGATACGTCATTTAAAAAAATCCGTCCAGTATCCTAATACCTAGCTACTGGGTGTACTGAATCATCAGTACTTACACCCATAACCCTTCTTTCTGGTTTAGTCAGAGTAGAGTAAAATGTTAATATTGGGGTAGACCACGTACAAATGTATAGTTAAAAATAGAATTCATATTCCTCCGAGTTTCCTTTTAAGAGAATGTCCCTTGGAAGTGTATAAGCGTTAAACTTAGATTCAGCAAGTATTCTCTATAACAAGATGTATTGTTCTGCAAAGATATCGAGGACTTTTTTGTGTAGAATTTAATAAGTTTTAATGTTGACTGTTGTGTTGATGGTACACATTTTCCAAGATACAAATACAAAATACAAATACAAATAATTTATTAATAACATAACATAGTTACAGGTCAGCTACCATTGTTGGTATTATACATACTTAATTCATGATTTAAACATTATTACGCGTAAGGCAAAGTATACAACACTTACTTATGATTTATATTAGAATAGGTAGGTTAAGGAACTCTTCAAAGCTATAAAATAAGTGAGTCATGAGCCACATTTTTAATTTTTTCTTAAAAGCTGCGGTGGTAGCTGCTATTCGAATAGTGTCGGGCAAGCGATTGTAGACGCATGGTCCCAAAATATGGATCAATTTCGCTGATTTGGCGAGTCGGTGTGATTCGACTACCAGCCTATTTTTATGTTTGTTACTGCGAAGTCTGTACTTGTCGTTAATACCTTTACATTTGAACCTGGCAATATTTTCTCGCGTGAACACCGCTATCTGTTGTATAACCAGACATGGGAGGGGAAGGACCTTTATATCCCGAAAGAGGTCACGTGCAGGGGTATCCGCTGCTTTACCGGCCATAGCGCGGACAGCTCTTTTTTGCATGGCGAACACGCGTTTCCAGTCTGCTGCGCGGCCCCACAGTTCCACACCGTAGGTGAGAAGCGAGTGTACTGTGGCAAAGTAGCACTCTCGCACCGCGGGTCTTCCGGCGGTGTGCGAAAGCCTCCGCAACGCGAAGCACGCGCGCCCAAGCTTGCCGCACAGCTCGTTGATATGCGCTTCCCAAGTTAGAGCATTGTCCAGCTGAAACCCGAGAAGTCGTATGCAGGTCACCTGCTGTATAGGGGCACCGCCCGCACACACTCTCAGGGGTGAGCTGGCGTGGCCGTTCAGTCTGATCGTCATGAAGGACGTTTTTTCTTTATTTAGTGCCAAGCCGTTTGTGCGGAACCACTCGTGCAGCTGATTCATTACGTCATTTAGTGCTCTCTCCAACTCCCGTCCAGAAGTCGTACTTACTACCGCCGTTACGTCGTCGGCGTACATAAAAATTTGAGCGCCTTTTATAGTTTTCGGCAAGTCGTTTAGCAGAATACTGAACAATGTGTTGGAGAGGCACGATCCCTGCGGGACACCCATTAAGTTTTGTAATTCTGAGGATTTGACTTTCCCGCCATCGCCGACTACAATTTGGGCTCTCTCGTTCATAAATGATAATAATAGTCGGGAAGCTGGTCCCCGTACGCCATAATGGGCGAGTTTGTCGGCAACGAGGGCGTGATCCGCCGTATCGAAAGCGCGGGACAGGTCGCAGCAGATCACCGCCACGCTGTGTCCTGTCTCGCGAGCCAGCATAACGCAGCGCACCACTTCACGCACCAGGTCGGTAGTAGATCGACCCTGGCGGTAGGCATATTGACTGTCAGTGAATACATTCCTAGGCGACCAGAAATCAAGAAGTCTTTTATTTAATCCTACTTCGAGACACTTACTTGGACACGGTACTAAAGATATGGGACGGTAAGATTTAATAGCAGATTTCTGGCCTTTACCTTTATACAGTGGACTTATCTTGACTTTTTTCAAGCTCTCCGGGTATACACCTTTTCTCATGCAGCAGTTAAATAGCTGAGCCAAAGCATATGAGATCGCTGGGCTAGCTTGCTTGAGGAGATTGGCGGATAGGCCGTACACGTCAGTGCTGTTTTTGGATGCTATAGATGTTCTAAAGATCTGAACGACTTCGTCTGGTGTGAAAGGTCTGAGCCTTATTGAGCAGTCGGTGGCAATGCGCTCGTGTGATAAGGTGGTGATGGAAATGGTGCGGTCGGCGGCGGGCGCGCCACACGCAGTGGCGGCCGTCACGAACTCACGGTTGAGCGCGTCCACCGCGAGCTGTTTCGTGGCGTACGGGTTGCCGGCGCAGTCCACTAGCAGGTCCGTGTAGTCAACTCGCTCACGGGGGGTACGTCCCAGCTCGGTGTTAATAGCATTCCACATTGCTTTGCTTTTGTTTGGATTATTGCTAATTAAGTTGTTAAAATAATTTGTACGCTTAGTTTTGAGTTTCAGGTTGTATAAATTTAATATTTTATTTGAAGAATCGGTAAAGGAAAGATTAGTGGGGTATTTTTTTGAGAGATTTATAAAATCGAATGCTAATAGTTTCAGATCTATCATTTCGGAATCTATCCACGGACTACTTTTTGCGTGTAGGGTTATGGTTTTAATTGGGATGTATATATCAAGCAAATATCTCATTATATTAATAACTTTTGTTGCGAATGGTTCACACTCGCCGTGATATTTATTAGCCAGCTCATACCAGTCTATTGATTCAAGCGCATTGACAAAAGACGCTCTGTTTTTGTTGCTAAATACTCGTTTCCTTATCGGTACAGGTGGCCGGTGGCGAGGGGGGCGGGGCGCAGCTATGCGCTGTGCCGTGTGGTCGCTTAGATTAGTGTTTACACAGGCCGCGGACACTCGCCCGTCGCGAATGTTTGAATAAGCATGATCTAGCAGAGTCGCACTTTCGCCATCCCGCCTAGTGATGTCCTGGATATATTGAGTGAAACCGTGTGCGGATAAGACGTCTAGCAATTGCCGTTTTATATAAGTGTTATTGCAGAGATCAATATTAATATCTCCCATTATAATTGCTGTCATCTTGTCGTTATTTATTTTGGTCAACAGGTCTTCGAACAGTTTTAAGTATTCTGAATTACTAGTGAGGTTTGAGTGATAGATTCCTACGACAAGGATATCATCATCTACGAGATATATTGCGCAGGTGTCAAATATTTGTTCGCGAGATAGGTCGCAGTAATCCGGTCTGTTTATAGCCCTGATGTTTGACTTTACGTAAATGCAACTACCCCCGCGTTCAATTGTGGGTCTACAATAGTACGACATAAGGTCGTAATTGTTTAGTGTTACGGATTGTATTTCGTTATTGCGAAGAAAGTGCTCGGTGAGAATTAGTATATCACATGTTAGTTCGTCACACAGCAATACTTCTAAATGCCTAGTTTTTCCATTTAAGCCCCAAGATGGTTCGGATTCCTCGAGGTCCCCAAATGTTAAATGGTTTGGGCATGAAAAAGGGGCCTATAATTTACATACATAATAAATTTCATGACTGTTACAGAGATTTCGAGGTTGGTCCTAATCCGATTATGCTACATTGTGCGTCCGCAGCAAATTCGGTTCTCCATACAAATGTAGTTACGCTCTCATTTTAAAATGACTTGCTAGATTGCTCTGAAACTTTGTACTTACAATAGGATATGGTATGTCTATGCCTATAATTAATTTAAAACATAAATGTGAAATGAGAACCAATTAAGTTTAATATTAAGAATATGTGTCGTTGTTGACTCGCCGACAACGGAATTGAGATCTATATGGGTGCCATGTTCTGTGCTGTGTAGAAAATCCTGAAATTATAAAGGATTTGTCTTGGCTAGATTTTACGTATAGGCTACGTATCACCGAAACGTCACAAACACCACGAAGGTTCGGCTTGTACGGGCCCTCGTTTTTCCTATATTCTTATACGCTGCGGAGACCTGGACTATCCGAAAGACAGAGGAGAAGACGATAGTCGCCCTAGAAATATGGTGCTGGAGGAAAATGCTGGGGATATCCTGGACCGAGTTTCGGACTAATGTCTCCATCCTTAAAGAACTCCGTATCAAGCAGCGCCTTTCGACTCTCGTAAAGACCCGCATACTCAGTTTTTTCGGTCACGTCTCGAGGAGGAACAACGACTCCATAGAGCGTCTAGTGGTGCAGGGTAGAGCAAACGGAAAAAGACCGCGCAAAAGGCCACCTATGCGATGGACTGACCAAATCAAATCTGCCATGAAGGGTCCCCTGAACGCATTTGCCAGAATGGCCCCCAACCGCGAAAAATGGCGAGAAATCGTACGGCAAGCAACATCTGCGCCTGATATCAGCAGTTGACCACGACGCTCTGCAAAGAGTACAACGACAAAGAAGAAGAAGACGTATCATATTTGTCTAAAATTTGGTTTGTTGGTACACACACAAGGGATAGTCTCTAGCTAGGTACGGGGTGCCACACTCGTCAGCGCGACGGCGATATTTTTTACCTTTTACCTAAAAATCTCAAATTTGTGTACGGGCTCAGCTCCTGTTTCGTCTTAAGCCTGAATTTAACAGATTCTGACTCACAGGGGGCTTTGAGCATGCTGTTGCGTTCGTTTTCAAATTTTGAAAAAAAGAACTAGCCTAACAACACAATAAATGCTTGTTTTTCCGCATTCTTCACTATATCTCCCTGTCTCACTACTATCTGACCTTCTAACCCAGAGGGGAAAATATACCTTATTGGGGCTACTCCATCTTCCTCATGATAATATATTTTACTTTACTGAAAAGCAATCGGTACATGATACAAGATGCACATTGTTAAGAGCCGGGGATAGAACCCACGACCATTGGTTTTAAAATGAAGCTTTGTATATAATTTGTATTTTTATAATAAATCTGTTTTCTTGTTGACATTTTGTGGTATTGTATTGCTTTATGTTAATTGTCAAGATATTTCTTTCATCCTGGACAATTGTCACATGCGTCACATGTACGTTTTTATGATAGATCTACATCGACGCAACTGCATGTCATTGTCAAAGAGCATATAATCACTACGTTTTAAGAGACGGGACTTCCATACTAGCGAGTGGAATCAGTTTGTTTCGCAAATCATTACCAAAATGTACGACAAAGAACTGTCAAAGAACCATAGTACCAACATAAGCGATTTAAATAGTGTAGTACGCTACACGCTTACGATTCTTATAGATATCGATAAAATGGGGACGGTTGAAACATAGGCTCCTGTCTACAAATTTTGTACTCGAAATCAGGTTAGCATCGAGTCCACATTTAAGTTGTATGTTATAAAGTGGATAGTTCTTAATTGGACTACTATCTGGTCGGGCTTAATGTGGACCCGAATTATTTTAATACAGTTTTTAAGTCGTGTTTTTTTATTTTATTAAATGCTTGATTTTCATAATGATGTGCACATACATGTTTGAATAAATGTAACTTTTCTATGGGAAGATGTATCAGGTCTTCGTTCCCAACAAATTTGGCCCACTGCCTGCATCTGAAAACATACAGCCTTGGAAAAACATGACTTTATCTACAGTTTATATTCCATGTGTTTGCTAATGAGATGATCAACTGATTATTTCGCGCTAATATGCATCTATAAATCATGTTTTTCGGCATCCAGTTATCAACAACCCTTTATCAATGCTTTAACTTTTTATGTATTTATATGTCTGTTAATCATGAGAACGGGTCTGGCCTTGTTGGCAGCGACCCTGCCTATGAAGCCGATGGTCCCAGGTTCAAATCCTGGAACGGGCATTTATTAGTGTGATGAGCATGAATATTTGTTCCTGAGACATGGGTATTTTCTATGTATTTATAAATACTTATAAATTAGGTCTATGTACATTATAATGGTAATATACATTATTGCACAAACTGACTTAGTACTAAAGTATGAATGGCATGTGTTGTGGGTATATATATATATCGTTGTCTAAGTACCCACAACACATGCCATTCATACTTTAGTACTAAGTCAGTTTGTGTAATAATGTCCTATAATATTTCTTTATTTATCATAAAAACAGAGATTAATTTTGTTACATTTTAGGTTAATATATTAAATAATCACTAGATAAAAAAAATATGTTAACTAATGACCATTAATGCATAAGTAATAGATAATTTATGCATTATTAAGCTTCGACGAATTAATTATGGTCATATTGCATGCTAGTTCTAAGGAAATTTCACATATTTAATTTAATTATTTACACTGATATACAAATAAAACTACAGTTATCGATAGTTATAGTACATCCCTAGTTCACAACGAAAAATAATGTAAAATATCTAATTTTCGATGTGTTTATAGCCTGCTGACCCAAAATAAGGTCAAAAGTATCTAAAGCAATACTTACCAGTCTTCATCCAAGGGAAATTTCGCCATAAAATCCCTTTTTTCGTGATTTTCTTGAGTGGCTCGCTTGCCACATATTTCACACTTAGTAAACCGTTTTCTCGCTGGCATTGTAACAAACTCGCTCTTTACTCTGATCACGGTTGACTATTTTCGATATTTGCACTAAATAATGAAGAAATTACACGAAATACCCGAACAAAACATTGAAGCCTTCAAAACAAACAAAGCAATTAGGCTGACAGTAGACTTGATGTAAACTTGACAGAATAAATAGCACTGACGTTTTCTTTTTCTTCGTTGGCAATGATTTGCGAAACAAATTCCATACAAAACTTTTTTCTTCCTAGTTGCGTCAGCCTGATTGGAATTTGGCAGCTAACTCCATCTTGCGTCCAGTAGAAGAATCAAAATCGTACAGGTAAAACTACTCTCTGCCTTAGGATCCCCTTTTAAATGTCATAAATCCAAACATGGCAGCCATACCCATCGACAAAAAAGTCTACCGTTGATCTAATTTCATTTGACAGTTAACTAATACGTATTCGACACGCTTATATTTGACAACTAGAATCCTGACTAGAGCTGGGACTGCGTACCAAAAGTACGTCTCTGTTACTCGTACCAAAAGTACCTACGTCTAAAATACCAGTTTTACGAGTATGACCCCCAATAGGCAGTTTACGTATTTGCCGTGCTTAGGCGTCTTACAAATAAGGATTATTTATACAAATATCGACTTATTATTTCGGTAAGGGTCGGAAATATGGTGACGTTTTGAGTGAAGGCTATGAATCTATTGTCATATTTTTGTTATATATTATTACATTATTTTTAGATACAACAGACACCCAGACGACCATCTGTTAACAAAATTTTATTTTACCTAAAGTAACGGTAAGAATGGAGGTACGAGGTGATAAAAGTTTCATATTTGTTTTATTTCAGAAATCAAAGTCCGTACTTTTAAATACTCGACAAGCTAAAAGTAGTCTATTACAAATAACCTGTTCCAAAAACTATTCCGGTACAACGCCCCGCCTCTAGTGTGGATATTGTTCACTGACAGGTGGTGATAATAGCAATTCGACAAGTCACAATATTTCTCACATCAAATGGAAATCAACACGAAACGTCACTTTTAGCATGTCGAATAAGGGCCCTGTTATGAAACCGTATTTGTTTTTGCTTTATGAAACTAATGCATAGATGGTAAAAAAATAGTCAGTGTATTCAGAAATCAGATTTAGACGATGACGATAGATGAGATCAGATTATGATGACCTGTCTGGCCCAGTGGATACCCTGCTCATGAAGCCGATGGTCTCGGGTTCAAATCCTGATAAGGGTATTCATTCGTGTGATGAGCACGGATATTTGTTCCCGAGTCACGGGTGTTTTCTAATAAATATTTATTATTTTATAAATCGTTGTCTAAGTAAGTAAATATTCTTTATTGCACCAACAATTATACCAAGTTCCCACAATACTGTGCCTTGTTGAGCTTACTGTGTGATTTAGTCAATTTGTGTAATAATGTCCTTTAATATTATCGGACGGTGTCAAGATTAATTTTTAGTTGGTGTTATCTATGCAGTGATAAGAGTGATAAATATCATACGTAACTGTTCCGTCATTATCTCCTGGCCGAGTCCGGCGGCGGGATTTCGTCACCCGTTGTTTATTTTAAGATACCTACTTAGGAAGATTACCACCTACTCCAGTTTTGGGATCAACATTTTTGTACATTAAATGTACAGTGCCGTTTGTACGCAGGCATTATGAAACAATCATTTTACAACCTTTTACTACCTACCTAGAATACTTAAGAGCGCCGGAGACGTGTACCTACCCTTTGTAAAGAAATTCTTCATGCATTTTGATGTACTTTTGGAAATATGTAAATTTGAAATGAGATTTAAATAATTGTCTTAATTCGACTGATAATATTTGGATGTGAAGTTTCACCGATCGATCCGTCTGTTTCTAGTTGCGCTAACATAGTTATTATCAGGGTTTAAGCAGTTTTGTAACAGACTTTGAAAACATGAGGGTTTTCATTTCGCCAAGATCTTTTGTTTTTTATGTTTCCTTTTCCCGAAGACGGCTGGGTAGATTTAGTTTAATTTTTTGTCTGAATACTTTACAGTTAATCCTATCGTCCTCCCTCCTAATAAAATTGTGGAACTCTTCCACGGGACTGTCACTGTATTTAAGTATCGCGTCCCGTATTTTTACCCGTCCCGTTTTTATCCCGTATATCAATACCGCTGTGGAATACGTATATAAATGGTCACAATTATCTTTTCACCACACCAACTGGTAAAGGCCGTGTTGTATTTTTTTATCCACATGTGGGGCAAAGTAATCAGATGGAAATTTTGAGTTGTTTCCTTGTGTTAGCTGGTAGAATTGACTTTTGAAATGATGATTTTGAATAATAAATTCTTTATTACGTTCATTTGGATTTGATTTGGTTTGATATTTTTGGTATTTCATAGTTAGTATTTTCCTCGCTTTGGTGTGGTGAAAAATGTTGTGTTTCACTCCGAAGCAAAGTTTATTTAAACCTCGTGCTTTGAAACCGTCGCAACGCTCAAGTTTCCACTTCTTGAAACACTAGCTACGCTCGTGTTTCAATTTTGGAATCTTTCGCTTGCTCGGGTATCAATACTATACGATAGCAGGAGCGGTTAAAAAACAACTTTGCCCCCTTGTAAAACAAATAACTATTTTCAACCACATTGTTTCTGTGCCTACTGCCATTACTGCCCCATTTTCCCGTATCCGTTTCGAATAATTATGGCAACCCTAGTTATATCTAGGTATATTTAAATTGTAAATTCTGTCTTTTTTCTGGTGACAACCAACCAAAAGAATGATTAAGTAGTAATGGGTAAGATAGGTTAGATAGGGACCAAATTATATGTGAATACTTACACTATTCGAACTATACCTAAGACTAAAAAAATTATGAGTGTCTACTAAAATAGTCGTATTCAAAGTAATTCCTTGGATATTTGCGGTGTTTTAGTGACCTCGGTAGTCGGTACTTAGATAATACCATTAAATTGATAACAAAGGTCTCTAGAGTTAAATATGTAAATAAACCGACTTATAGCTAAATAAGTAAATGTTAAGTTGTGCAAGCAGGTAATAGCTTAGGCACTTACCTATTTCGAGCAAGATTTATGTTAAGTGCCACGTTTCGCGGTAGGGGGCGAGTACCCCTACCGCGAATTGTTCTCCGAATATAAATCTACTCAGATTTATTTATTCATAATCTAACCTATGAAACTACGAGATAGTACTTTATCAGTTCATAATATTAGAAATGCCACAAATTAGATATACCTAAATTGTGGCATTGGTACCTAGGTTGTTAAAATATGCTAATAGAGCTATAGCTCCTATATAGGTACTAGTACTACAACTACGACATAATTATATTTATACCAATACGTTGGGTGGTTTGACTACTAAGAGCCGTAGAGGAAAGTTCGTATAGCAAACTCAAGTTTTAAGATTGATCGGATCGCAAAAAGTTTTTTTTTAAACAGGCATAGTCCGATAAAATCGCTGCGCCCGGCCGTCTTCGCCAGCCGCCGGCAACTTGCGACACCGGCAAACTTGACTCGCCTGCCAAAACTAATTTAATGTAAGCATATTCGCAAACGCAAGCTTCTAGGAATTATTTGGTAGCTATAAAAACATGTTTTCTTAAGATACGTTTCGCAACAAAAACATTGCGACTCGTTCGCGCCGCGCTCTACAATGTAACATCATAAGTACACATATAACCAGGCTAACAACAGGTTATAAATAGAAGGGACCAACGCTGATATAAACACTATACTTACAGAGTATGTATGTCTGATGGAACTTTCGGCACGACAGTCAGCCCCTGGCGCAGACACCGCACCGCGTTTCGGACGCACTCGCATTTTGGCGGGCAAACTTGGCCCGATGTTAAACTTAACTTTAAAAGTAAAAGAAACTTAAAGTAAATTAGAAGTCTCATTGTAATTTTTCGGAACAAAGTTCAGATAAGTTTTTTTCGTTGCGACACCGTGTATGCAATTGGAGGTGCGGGGGCGGTCTCGGAGGCCGAGGAAAGACGACCGGCCGGCCGGCGGACGCGCCAGGAGTGCAGTGGCAGCGCAGCGGCGAGTGCGGGCCGCGCGCGTGCCGAGCCTGTGTCGCGAGAAATCCCGTCCGGCGCCCGCCGCACCGCGCGCTCGCACCTCCAACACCAACCAAACTGATAAATCTTACCCAGGACTTGGGCTTCCGAGGTCAGGAAAATAATAGTTAATTAAACAAGAACATTCTATTACTATTAACACATAAAAAACCCAGATGACCCTTAATTAATAAAAGGAGGAATTAGTAATGGGCTGCGGAAACATTCGCGCTACGGGTAAGTTTCCATTTGGGAATATTACGAGTAAGTTACCAATGTTACCGATAACATTCCCTAAATATGGTAAGATACGAAACTCATGATTTATATGAGATAAAATAAGGTTCAGAAGTTATTTTCTTAGTACAACAAGTTATGTACACAGATTTTAATCATTGAGCCATTTAGGGTTTACTTTACATTGGAGATGCCATAGCGTTAGTATTGACAATTAAATTAGCTTAAACCGTAAGTGAGTCAACAATTAAAGTCTATTTTAAACTGTGCCTACGTTAACGCCTGTTTTCTTATGAATTTCAGGAATCGATAGGTATTTTTTTGATTTTAACAGCCGCATGTCAATACTTCGGTTTGTGGATTGGTCGGGCCGCTTGGCGATGCTCTCTAAATATTTTATATTTCACGTTAAAATTGGAGAATTTGAACATATTACTTACGATTTTTTGCAGTTAGTAGAGTTGCAGTTGCAGTCTGTAGAGCGGTCACCACGATACAGGCCTAGCCTAGTGTGGGACCACTGAGCTAGTTATGTAATTTTATCTTTTTTCTTTTAATAAACGATTTATTATTATTTTTTAGTACTTGCCTGTGCAGTGTTGATGATTGCACAGCTAACTTGCAATGTTCCAAATTAATTCGCTCCATCGAGTAAAATATTTGATTATTAGGGAACAAATATGTAGCATTAGTAGTAATCTGTACACCAATTGTTTTTAAATTGAATATGCCTTATTGAAGCTTAGCTGATTGAGATCTCTTAAAATTAAACTTAGATTTTATTTGTAACTTTTGTAACTTTGTACCGTCTACGCAAATTACAAATATTTCATTGTTCATACGCCTCAAAGAACGGCCATTGGGCCATGCCATAGGTAGATATTTTACTCCGCAATTTTAAAACGTCTATAAAAGTTTCGGTTTTAGCTGAAACTAGAACCAAAACCGAAGGAAAAAACACATTTTTCGGTCGGACACTACTAAATATGTACTTTGATATAATTTGTACTTTGTTTATGATATGATTTGGTACTAAATATGTATTTTTATACAAAAAATGTACAAAGTTTATTTCATTTTGAATAATTTAATTGGTTTTTTTTTATAAAATTATACAAAATATTGATTGTTATATTTTCACAAATTAAAAGAAGAAAATCAAAGGTGTATGTGAAGTCCCCAATCCGCATTGGGCTAGCGTGGGGACTATAGCCCGAGCCCTCTCGCACATGAGAGGACGCCTGTGCCCAGCAGTGGGACGTATATAGGCTGAATTATTATTATTATATTTTCACACTTACTTAATTAAACTGATGTATACACATATTTTATTTTATTTTGTGCAGTTATAAGTTTAAGAATTATTTTAATCATTATTTCCAGATAGTAGTGTTCCCTGTAACTGTGTAAAAATACCTGGCAGTATTGGGAATATTACCGGCAACATTGGGAATTTACTTTCTCAGAGAATCCTTGACTGTTTTATGACTGTAAATAATAGCATTATTATTTAAGTATTTAACACGAAAATAACGTATACAATTCTAATCATTTTTTCAAAATTTCTCAATCGATCGGGGGTAATCTTACTGGTAGCATTACTGGGAATATTTCCACTTTGAGTAATAAGTTACTGGTGAACATAGATCTAAAAAGAATCCATGTTCCAAGAAAAATCCATAATCAGATAAGATCGTTCACGATGTTTCCAGAAAGAAAAAGAAAATACTAGAAAAGCCCTGTGCGATTCAAATACCGATTCGATAAAAACCAAGATAGCCATGCGGTTGTTTATACCCAAAGAGTAGTATGATTATACCTAACTACGAGTACGACAATAATAGAGATTACAGCAAATCAAATTTGGTGATATACCGACAGCAGCGCAACCTACCAGGTTCATTTTTTTTTTAAACCATCCACCAAAACTAGGGATTGCAAACCGGATTGGTTTCCAATCCGGCCGGATCCGGCCGGATCCGGCCGGACTACGGCCAAAATCCGGCCGGATCCGGTTTGGTATAGGGATATAAAAGTTAATTAAATGACATATTTTTCTAGTTTTTTTGCGTAATACGTATTCCTAAATCTATAATTTGAAGTTAATAAATAACTTCTTAACAATAAAATAGAACTTGGTAGTAAAAAGTGTCACAATGTCAATATCACTTTAAAAACAAAATTTTGAAATCGGTAATTTATTATATTTAACCATTCAAAAGTGCTCATATTTTTGTTTACAATTATAAATTTGCTTAGTTTCCAAAGCCTGATGATGGGATGTGGGGTGGGAATTGGAGCTCCTTGAAAGGACAAGTTTTCGTAACTGTTCTTTGATTGAATACTTTGTAGAGTCTGTTCGGAAAGAGAAGAGTCGTGGAATGTATTGGGCCACATACATTCCACGTCTCTTCTCTTTCCTCACAAACTCTAACATTGACATCCATTCTAGCATAGAGAAATAAGAATTACATAGATTGCTCACTCCATACATCAGTTTTGGTACCAAAACGCTTATTATTTTCGTAGTCGACATTTAGCATCGAGTAGCGGAACTCTCAGGACTGTTACTCGACAATAGATATCGCGCGAAACAAAAAGTCTTAATGCTCAATGATTTTCCGCTAATATTATAATCAGAGTAACCGGAACTCTATTTTCAACTCCTACGCTTACTATTATTTATTACTTTTAACGAAGATATTTTACTTTTAACCAATTATAATATTAAATGCGCTCTAGTATTATCTTGATCTAATTTATTTGTCCGAAAAAGTAGTAGACTGTATGACTTAAAAAAATTGTACTTTTTTTTCATTTATGGAAAAGTATATTGGTAAAATTATAAGGAACAACACACGACACGACGATCTCATGCGAAAAATAATAGAATGTAGGATTGAAAACCATCGCGGAAAGGGAAAGTTACATAGATCAAATAAAGAATTGGCTGGACGTAGAGTAGCATGTACCAGGAGATGAAGGAAATTGCATAAGATTGGATGAAATTGTAAAGACAAAAGATTCTCTCTTAAATTTGAATAGAAAATAATCTATATTTTATCATATATACATATATCGGAGAAAACTAAAGATTATCAATATTATCATATATTCTTCATTCACACATATTGATGAGCCCAACTATAGTCGGTTAATCTCCTATCACAACATTATGACACGACATGAACCTTCTCTTTAGCATAAATTACAAATGCCTTCCATGGCATCTCCATCCTTTCATTTTTCCTTCTATTAAAGTATTTAATGTAATCGTCATATCGTGCCACCAACATGAAAAAAGAAGAAATCCTATTCTGTTCCCAGTCATCGTCATAATAAATATATTTTTATCTTACTAAATTTAAACTTTTTCATTCGTTTTTTGTTCTGTTCAACTTCATACCTCGTATCCGTTGCCTTTTCTTCATCTGAAACGCACAGCGCGTGCTGTATTTAGGCGTTTTTTTATTATACCGGATCCGGTCCGGATCCGGTGATTTTTACCGGATCCGGTAGCTCCTGAAAAGTGCCGGATCCGGCCGGATTACCGGATCCGCCGGACCGGATTGCAATCCCTAACCAAAACCTACTCCAGAATTAAGCAAACACTTTTCTGAAAACTGTATAAAAATCGGGTTTGCTAAACGCGAGATAATCGCGAATAAACATACGGCTCAAACTGAGAACCACCTTTTTAGAATGCATTTAAATCATGTCAGTCATTTATTAAGTGGCTGATAAAATGTTACAATAGGACAGTAATAAAATCAGTTTACCTAAATAGTTATTTAAGGCGTCCAAAGATCACAGCCAAATCAATGAAAGCAATTGTTATTTATGCACTCACTCAACAGACGTTAAATCCTGTTGTAAGACTAGGGCCACACATGCCCAACAGACGTTTGTGGGGGGCAATTTGCAATCAATCCAGTCAACAAAGTGGTCAAATACAAGCAGGAAAAAAAACAAAATAACTTAGTTTCATTTCTTTAAAAAATGGAACCGTCTTCAAAAAACCAACCCACTGAAAACCACAAAATATTTTTTTTGTGTTTTTCAGTGGGTTGGTTGGTGTGTGTGGGTTGGTTTATATACCCCACCCCTATCCTAGTCCAATCCCTATCCCGTCGTAAAGCAAATTTCTGCCAAAATGTTATTTATACCTAATAATAAGAAAATTAATGACCATCCGGGTAATTACTTAGTTTTTGAAGTCGGTGCCAAAGCAAAATTTTAGACAACGAAGAACGCAGCGCTTTCTTGCATAAATACGTAGAAAACATCACTCAGGAACAAATATCTGTGCTCATCACAAATACTTGCCCTTAACGGGATTCGAACCCAGGACCATCGGCTTCATAGGCAGGGTCACTAGGCCAGACCGGTCGTCTAGTATGGCATGGCATGGTATGGTATGGTGTATGACATGATAAAACTTTGATATTATATTATGTGATATGAAATACATTTATTTATGACAATCATAAACATTGCGTGATGCCTACGGAGCTGTAAAAATTACTAGAATTTCATTCCACGCTAAGTCGCGGGCAAAAGCTACTAAAGCTATAAAACTATTTCTTCGCAAAAAATCATCCACTTCTTTGTAGTAAATTTACACAAGTTCTGCGAATGTAATCCTTATCTTGTAACAATTTATATAAAAAGATGTAATAGTATTGTATAATTAATTCTACACACTCACTCACTCTCTCAATAGTTCACTCGGTTACCTATCATAATGTCGAAATTCGTTACTCCGAATATTATTAGCCCGAAAACGTTTCCCTTTTTTCCACTTCGCGTAGATAATTATTGTTTGCCCGAAATTACGTTTCCCATATTATTATGTCCCCTATTTTTATTTCGTCGCAATTTCATTTCGCTTATGATTCGAATCGCCACTTATTGAAATCCCGAAGTTTCATTTGCCAACTAATTTATTTGGCGTAAAGTTTTACTTCCGAAATATTACTTTTCCGCTGTGTCAAAACATCGAATCGCATGAGTTTAATGAGCATAATATTGATTTTGCTAATAAAATTTAAAAAATGCACTTATAGATTTATTTACCCATCTACTAGAGTAACAGTTTTTTCCGCAGGGTCGCAGTTCTAACCTAACCTAACCCACTTTTCTAGCGCCAGTTTGTATCCGCGGGGTCGCAGTTCTAACCTAACCTAACCCACTTTTCTAGCGCCAGTTTGTCTCCGCGGGGT
Source organism: Cydia pomonella (assembly GCF_033807575.1). Taxonomy (NCBI): domain Eukaryota; kingdom Metazoa; phylum Arthropoda; class Insecta; order Lepidoptera; family Tortricidae; genus Cydia; species Cydia pomonella. The sequence goes on along the minus strand of NC_084703.1, from coordinate 11,030,573 downwards.
CGCAGTTCTAACCTAACCTAACCCACTTTTCTAGTGCCAGTTTGTTTCCGCGGGGGTCGCAGTTCTAACCTAACCTAACCCACTTTTCTAGCGCCAGTTTGTTTCCGCGGGGTCGTAGTTCTAACCTAACCTAACCCACTTTTCTAGTGCCAGTTTGTTTCCGCGGGGTCGCAGTTCTAACCTAACCTAACCCACTTTTCTAGCACCAGTTTGTTTCCGCGGGGTCGCAGTTCTAACCTAACCTAACCCACTTTTCTAGTGCCAGTTTGTTTCCGCGGGGTCGCAGTTCTAACCTAACCTAACCCACTTTTCTAGCGCCAGTTTGTTTCCGCGGGGTCGCAGTTCTAACCTAACCTAACCCACTTTTCGTGCCAGTTTTTTTCCGCGGAGTCGCAGTTGTAACCTACTTAACCCACTGTTCTAGCACGAGAGTCGCAAAAACCAAATCATAACACAAAAAAGCGACAAGCAACAAATTTCCAAATGCCGGGAATAATTAATAAAATCTGTTGCAATTTTTTTTATGGCATTCGGTGTAATGATATTAGGGGAAATGAAATTTAGGTGTAACGTAGCATCGGAATTATGAAAAGTGGGGTAACAAATCAGTTGTCAACCAATAAAGTTGGCAAACGTTCTTCGGGCTATTGAGTTTCGGGAAAACGTTAATTCGGGGAAACAAACCAGCGGCGTTTCGTAAGTATGGTAAACAAAGCAGATGGATTTTAAAAAATCGGGGAACTGTTTTCGGACAAGTCAGTTTCGGAAGATCGATAGGTTACCGTTCACTCACTAAGTAGTTGAGTTTGTAATAAATTAATAGTTTAAAAAACACTAGAAAAACACGCTTTTATAAATGCACGTAAAAAAAACCTGATCGTGTTCTAAGTCCATTACGTGACCTTTTCTCACAAGTGCAAACACGACTATGATACGATATTCCATCATGGAATGCTAGTGCCTATCTTCCGGCTTCATCATCAGACCTTGAAACCTAATCATGGTCAAAGTTCATTACGACTGTTCTAACAAATCCAAACACAGCTATAATATGATGTTCCATCATGAAGTTCCAGTTCATATCTTCCGACTCCATCATCAGTTCGACAGTACCATATTATTGTATTGTCATCAGAATGACATACAGCTGCCAATTTTCATGACGCTACGATCCTTGGAAGATGGTTAAATTACCTTAGATTCCATTACATAGTTAGTTACATACAGGTCGACCTAATAAAAGCGTGTTAAAAATGAATGCTTTTTATGAAATAAACAGATTATTTCTTTTAAGACTCCCTTTCGCTTGTTATCTACAGACAGTCTCGCTAAACTTTCGTCGAGCCAAGCAAAGTGGCGTCAAATGGCAAATACATCTCTGAGGTCCTCGCATTTATTTTAATTGAAGGCATAACGCCTCGGACTGGAAAGTCACGATAAAGCCACCCACACTCAGGGCACTAGCTCCATTTCATCAAAGAGAAACGACACCAACGCATGGCGTGGGAAAAATGTGAACTGTCATGTCTTGGGACAATATTATAATATCGTCAGACAATTTTGGTAACTGTCAGATAATTAATGCGACCCATACCCGCCAGGACAGCTCCACAGTCATGACAGAGCGAATACGTGCCTATGCCTATAGTGTGACAATAGCTTTACACTATCAACTCTCGCGTCCCATTATACTTAGAGCGGTTATAAATCAAATATAATTTATTTTCAGGCAACTATGACCCATATATACATACCTTACAGACTAACATACATACAATAATAAAAATCTTAAAATATAAATATCATTTTGACGATGCAGTTTTCGGTTGCGCCACCTGTTATGGTGCGGTGCGGGATTCGGCAGATTCCCACGAAACCGCCGAAATATCACACCTTTCGGCCAGAAGTCCGCGCTCGCGATGGTTTCCAGCAGCGGCCGCGGGACGCGCACCACAAACGAGCTGAAGTGCACGTAATGCCGCGATCCCAGCTGGAATGCTTTCAGCTCATAACTAATCTTCTTGCGGACATATTCCACCACATCTTCTGCCGTGGCGGAAACATGCAGGCGCGATACATATAGCGCCGCATATATCTCGCGTCGAATGATGGTCCCTATGGCAGTTCTTTCAAGTCTCATTTGAAAATAATTGAAGAAATAATATGTTTTTACTGTATTTTTATTACCTAATATTTTGCATACTGACTACAATTCGAAAAACAGGGATTTCTCTTTTTGCGTGAAGATTTATATTAGTTTTGTGCTTCTAGTTTCATTATTTTGTTCCTAATAGAATTATTATTAAAGAATAATAATGCCCGATTTTTCGTGGATATATAAGTGTACCCCAATTTCATGTGCACTCTTCCCTATTGATAGTAGTTGTAAAAAAATTCACTCAAAAATGTATTTGTACGATTTATGGTTAAGATAAGGTAATACATAGATATTTCATATATTAAAACCATTATATAATAATGAATGAATTTGTAATCACGAGCCGAAATAGTATAGTATACATATAGAGTACTTACTTTAATAAATAATGATATGTCGATTAGTGTTCCAGTTAACTTTCTTAAAATGATCAAAAATCGGTTTTTATTTGTTCGTTCGTATAATTAATAAGATAAATTTCATCCAAACGTCAATTTCTCTTTTAATACGAGTATTAACCCCCGCTGTCCGTCCGTCTGTCACCAGGCTGTATCTCATGCACCGTGATAGTTAGACAGTTGACATTAGTACACATACTGTGTTTCTATTGCCGCTATAACAACAAATACTATAGTACAGAATAAAATAAATGTACTCCTCCTCCCCTATGTACAAGAAATGTGATTCATTGCCGTTTTTATAAATAATGGTCGCACTTGGCCGAGTTTTTACTTATAATTTCAGCCCGTGCGAAGTGCGCCTTAAAAAGATTTGTGTTATTCCCAATAGTTCCCAGTGGTAACTACTGGGAAAAGGTGGGAATTATTTTTCCTAGTAGTTAGTTACCACCAAAATGTTGTTAGATTTCAACACTAATAATACAGTAGAAATAGTATAAAAATATAGTGCTTTAATAAATAATTACATATCAATAAGTGTTTCAGTAAACTGTCTTAAAAGTGATATGATTAAAGCACTCTATATTTATACTGTTTTTATTAGTATTGAACGCTAGCAAAAATTTTGGTGGTAACTACTGGGAAAACAATCCCAGTAGTAGTTACCACCAAACCAAGTTGGTAGTTATGACTGGTAAAAGGGAATATCCAAAGATATTTAAATGTTTACATCCGCAGTGACATCTACCGCCACTTACTGTAACTAGGTGTCGGAGCTACAAAACGAATCTTAAGTTTTTGAGAAATGTCATGTAGACAACCTAATTGAGCTGACGCGAGATGGCACTCATAGAAAAGTAGGGATAGATAACACTTATGGTGTACGATAGCAGAGAATTTGAAATAGAGGTAGATTGTCAAAGAGTAGAACTGATATGTGTTAAATACCAAAAAGTGGCTTACCGGACATTGGCTGTGGCGCCATCGCTCCAAACAATGCCGCCATATTTTTGGCCTTTGATCTATTAGATGGCGCCACTTTTTGATATTTAACACATATCAGTAAAATAATAAGGATCTAAGTATGGAAGGTGGATCCACACTCCATAGATCTAAGTCTAATGGTGGCGTTCTAAGAGTTTTTATCATGTGTCAAAAGATGGCAGTAAATATACTGTGGCGTGGCTACAAAGTCCTTTGACAATTCACCTCTATTCCAAATTCTTTTTGACGATAGTTATAATAAAATTAAAAATCCTAATGACTGTTCTTAACGGGATAGTCATTGATAAATTTTCCCCGCGATTCCGTATCATATGTACTTACTACGGATACGAACGCAACTGCTCTATTTAAGGTTTCCAACAGATGACATTAACTACAAAGGGAAGCTGCCAGGATGTTATTTAGCGTATAGATCGTGTCATTCACTACGGTAATACATGGAAATCGTACCAAAAAAGAGGTGTTGCCTTACATCAAATGAGGTAGGTCTGTTTTTAGGGTTCCGTAGTCAACTAGGAACCCTTATAGTTTCGCCATGTCCGTCTGCCTGTCTGTCTGTCTGTCTGTCCGAGGCTTTGCTCCGTGGTCGTTAGTGCTAGAAAGCTGAAATTTGGCATGGATATATAAATCAATAAAGCCGACAAAGTCGTACAATAAAATCTAAAAATTAAAATTTTTTTAGGGTACCTCCCCTACACGTAAAGTGGGGGTGAAATTTTTTTTTCGCTTCAACCCTAGAGTGTGGGGTATCGTTGGAAAGGCCTTTCAAAACTAATAGGGGTTTTCAAGAAACATTTTTTGATAAAGTTAATATATTTGGAGATAATCGCTCCGAAAGAAAAATAAAATGTGTCCCCCCCCCCCCCTCTAACTTTTGAACCATAGGTCCCAAAAAATATGAAAAAAATCGTGGAAGTAGAGCTTAAGAAAGACATTAAATGAAAACTATAGCGGACATGATCAGTTTAGCTGTTTTTGAGTTATCGCAAAAAGTTTTCCCTTCATAGTAAAAAGACTTTAATTAGGTACTGATTATGCAAATTTGCCTATTTGTTCAACTTGGGTGAAAGGTACCGTTTCATCCCTTGTTTAACAATTTACTATACTTTAAGCTCCAGTTTAGCTTATTGTGACGGAAGAGTAACTACGGAACCCTACACTGAACGTGGCCCGACATGCTCTTGGCCGGTTTTATTTATATATGTTATTAGTGATTAAATAGTAATGACAAATCCACCTCGAAAGTCCTTCGGATCATTGTGTATAATATACAGTACAGCGAGGGAACTTATTATAACTCGCATCTCTTGTATATCTTTGACGGACCACGCTTGTCCTCTGAATCCACAGCACTACTTTTGCACCCAGCGTTTCTTGCATTTCTTCGTCAACCTGATCAGGCAGGTCGAAATCGTCATCTGATGGTGGATCATCAATGAATGGTTTTTCAATGTCGGCACACATCTCCGGTCTGGTACGTTATCGCAGGATTGACAATTGCTGTAGTTGCAAACAGCTGAGCATTTGAGTCCTGCTTCCCTGCAACCACAACTGCTGGTACAACCTTTTTTGCAGTTACAGTTAGTTCAAAATTTTGCAAACCTTTGAAAAGCCGTAGAAACTATTTGGCTCTCTAAGACTATATTGACAATTAATTGCAAATTTCACCTTCTTGAAAGTGTGCATAGTGACATTAGTGACTTTTGCCGTAACTCCGGTTCTCGGTGGTTTTTTTTTTTACAAAAACCGAAAGTCCTAAAGTTGAATGGATTTTCATGTACTTTACAATGGTCCCAAGGGCTTTCGAGGTCGAAAACTTGGATTTGTTATCACCATTTCATCACTACCAACATATTAAAAAAACAGAACTACGTCATTTGATGTTAGGTAAAATGTACCAATTCCATGGACTACGACGCATGCCTTGACTCGTAATGTCATCTAATTAAAGTTTAGATTTGATAAATCTTCGCGTCATCGTGGAGGACACGAACTATATCGCGAGACGATCAACCGGTCAACGCACTCGCCGCGAGGACGCTGTGGGTCTTATCTTTTTTTTCTACTCCTTTATTAACAATATCTGTTACCCTTCCCCAAGATACACGTATTAATATAAAATTAGCGGGTATGTCTGAGAGAAAATTAGTTTTTTGGTACTGATTATACAAAACATCCTCAAAGAACAGTCCTCAGTTTTTATCTATTACCACCAGACTTCCTTTTAAATGGGCGTAAAGCCAGGAATTAAACAAATGATAAGGCGCGTCGCGCGAAACTTGCGGCAGAAGATATGTCGTGCAAATTTTTACTTTTATCACAATTACTCTGAAATTTTGCGTGTCAGATCCCTCGGCTATATCACAGGCTAATTCATACTAAAATTTTACTGTTGTTATACAAGGGAAAATAAATTAAACTAAAAATAACTATTAAGGTTTTGTCTGGAGTCTGCCCTTGTAAATTATAGTATATTCAATAGATGTAGCAATAAAACAAACCGTTCAGTGCATGTCGACTAGGTCTAGTATTAGTGGTCTAGTCTAGTCGAGGCACCTCACAGTTAGGATTTGGTAGATATATACTTTAATGGCGACAGAATATATAACACTGAAATCCTAATGAGAACATTGTGTCCACTGAAAGCTCAGTTGTGTATGTATTACTTAGTCGGCACATTTATGGCGAACCATTATAAACTAGCTGAATATTACTTAATATTAGAATATTGACACGATAATTGAAAACCACAATTACTAAGTGAATTAAGAATGATTATATGAATTAAAAACAACTATATGAATATTACAACTCATTGTTCAAAATTGTCTGCTACATTCTATAATAATATAAACATACTTGAAAGTCTTATCACTATTGTATGGTAATTATAATTACTTTGTAATAATAGTACTAACTTACAACAACACAAATAAAAGTCAAAGTATGTCATGTTCGATAAAATTATCATTTTATAGGTACCTACCTCGAAATCGACCATAATCTCGCGTTTACAGTTCTCTAGTTCATTCGTAAAGTTGCTTCCTGACACCTAAAACTAGCTAGATATAGGGCAATTCCACTCAAAAGTGATGTTGAGTAAAATCTCTCGTTATATTTAAAATAGACAGCCCGCGCGTGGTCTCGCGACGCGACGCTCACCCCACTAATGTCAGCGGCCCAGCTAGACTCGCCCCATATTGGACGCGCGATGATCTGAGGGTGTGCAGTGATGTGGGCATAAGTTACAGCATCGTGCGTACCTCTTTCCAGTTCTTGTGTCACACTGAAACAGGCTCTACTATTGACTCGTTTAGACAAGCCTCACTAGCTTCTACATTTTTTTATTTTAACTGGTTTGTTATTATTTTTTGATAATTTATTCGGGATGCGTTAGATCAAAAAACTCTTCAAACGAGTATATAGCTTATGAATAACAATCGTTTCCTAAACCATTAAATCTTCTTATATTAATCCTTATATTTATTGTGAGACTAATGGCAGTGATGGTCAGCAGTTGTCGGGAGGGACGTAGTCAACCATTCCCCAAAAATTGTAAAATCAAAATATTACGTCAAATAAAATTTTGACCTTATTGTATACAGAGTTACCTATTATCGAATTCACGAGTGATCCAACGAAGTTTTTCATTTTTCATCAACTCGCTCTTCCCTTCTAATCTACCGTAAACCGTATTTGGTTATGCTTATTTAATAATTATAATCCTATCTTTATCTATAAGTGATATATGTAATATCTTCAGACCTACTACAGACTTACAAGTATCATTTATTATACTAACATGAGTAATGTAGTACTGAGACTACAGAGATTGACAGCAAAAAAATATTCATGCCGAGTGTTATAACATCCTACTACGACTAAAAGCCCACAAGTTCCAACAATTACTATCAGCCCGGTATTATTTTGCAACCAGATGACATGTTTAAAATGTTTCATATCCAAGAACATGCAGGGCGATTAATCGTGCTAGCATGTATTCCACACATGAAGCCGTCATTCTGGAGGCAGTAAGAAACGTGATCATAAGCCTGTTTCAGTGGTTACTACAATAACGAAACCTTGGAAATAAGTACCTAAGTAATGTGCGAAACAAATGGGCCATTTTAGGAGCTGATAGGCAGCATCTCTGTGTCATGCGTCGAAACGAATGCGGTGGAATGTGGTGCAAGAGCCGGCCTCGCGCCCCGTACGCATACCACACGGCCGACTCGTGCGCTTAACAAATTACTCTTATCAAACAAGGGATTCTAATTCGTAAATATTAAAATTTGAGTACAGATTCGTTCTTAACCTTAACAATTAATACAATATCAAAAACTTTATGGACTATGAATTACATAATAACATGAAAAACAGTCTTCCAGGCTTTTTCGTTTATCAAAAATTTGTAAATTGTAAATTTTTATTTGTAAAAACTGATAAAGTACAAGAATCTCAAAACAGTCTAATTATTTACCAGCTCATTTCATTTCTAATCGACGAGCCGAACTTTATAATTTGATAACACTACCCAATTAACTACTAAACATCAGCCAATTTTTGGTATCAATATTTCTAGACTAAACTTTGTAGCTTATTTAAAATATTTGAAATGCATAATGAATTAAATGGAAAGGAAATAGGTGTGTCGATAAGTAGGTGGCTTGAGTATTGTTTGTGCTACAACTAGACGGACACTACGAAACGAGGGCCGGAGCGCGCGGCGCCGGCAAGGGCGACAGATTTCCTCGAAAACCCTATCAAACTTTATTACAGATCAATTACTTGACGGTTTCTTGGATCCTTATAACATTTCATGGAGTATGAGTATTAATATTATTTACGTACGTAACCCTGATTACATAGATAATTTATCTGAATAAAAAGATTATCTAATCCTGTAAGTACCTAAACAATCATATCAATATTACATCTTAGAGCTTACTTTAGCCAATTTCCTATTGGCATAATTATGAAACTAATAGAAATACAATTTAATAATAATTACAAAAGATGTCAGTCACAATAAAAAGAGCGTTTAATATCTTGGACAGGACAGATCATTTATGTTTCAGATTACCTACACGACACGACATCGAGCGAACACATAATGTCAATGAAACATTAAAAGCACACTATATCGATCGGCGCACGGGCGTCCTCGTCAACGAAAAAACGGGAAAGACAAATGGATTTACACGCTTACAATATACAGGATGTATGCTGAGTCTGACTCTAGTGTATATTCAACTGGTGTGGTCGCCATTTATTTATCTTCCGGTTCCTTCTCCTTCTTCTCTTCGGGCTCCTTCTCGAGCTCCTTCTCCTTTTCGTCGCCCTAAAATAATAACATTTTTGTATATCGTTTTCCATATGAACAACCTATTAATAATGGTAGCAGTTACGGTTTTACGGTTAGTTACTTTGTTTTGAACGTAACAGAAGAGTCGCGTGCGCTACGAAATAGCTTCGGATATAGGTGTGTCAAGTATCCCGCGTCATTTGATACTCAATATACGTTCCTAGAATTCAAGATACCTACACTTGTTTAGTAAGGCATACTAATACACCTGTTTCAATAACAATGTAAGCAGAGATTACATTACAATAGTTTTGTGCTTGTTACCATTACATAATAGACGTGTATAAAGTTATAAGGGCAGTCGAAATAAGTCAAAAAATAAGGTAAGAACCTAATAAGTAATAATAATAATCTTAAACAAATCAACTTTACAAAAGTAGAGTATGCTGCCCTGACTGTATACTTAACAGTTTGAATTTGGAATTGATAGCGCTACAATAGGTACGCCAAACAGTTTGAATGCGTTTTTAGAATGTTACTTTACGTCGATAGTAATTGATTTGTAGTTTATGTGACTGCTTCATAATAAAATACAAGTGTGAGTTTATGAAACGGCGTGTGAGGATCACACGAGTATTTTAATGCATAATTATGTAGTTACATACACTGCTTTATCTACACATATATCATAGGCCTTCTATGAAGTATTCAGGGACCGTTATTTTCTGTCCGGCATTGGGGCATCGTTGTTCTCTCGCGTAACTCACGGATATAAGGTGGCGTCTCCAAAATATCTGTATCGCTTTACACATTTCTTCTATAGTTAGTTTATAAACAACACAACAAACTAATTAAAAGATAAACTGAACGTCAAATGGCGGCAAATGAAAACTTTTTCACGCATGTCATGCAGCCGTAGATATTTTTTTAATTCAGGGATAGAGTCGGGGGCTAACTGACGTATCGTTCGATATCAAGTAACATGCGAGATTTGTCAGAACTGTTTGCAATTGACACTTCATTTCGAATAAAACTAATGTTTGAATTTTTCAAAGTAACCAGAGTCGGTATGGAAGTATTCTAATTGTACGGTGAACGCAACAAATAAAAATACGTAAATTTCACTAAGACTGCTGCGAAACAGTTACTTATAATTTACTGAATGCGCAGTGTTGCTCCTGCTTTCGTTTCCTGAATCACCTGTATGCAGGATACTTAATATAGGCGGGCCGTTAGCTTATCATTTCTGAACATATTATAGGGACGTTATGATAAAGCAGTAGATAAAGAGATAAATATATTGTTTATTCTAAAGTAAGATGACTTGAGCATGTCTCTAATTCCTATATCCAGCTTTTCAGAAATTCGAGTGAGATTGAACTTTTAAAATAAGGCCGCCTCAGATCATAGAAAGTACTAGATGGCTGACGGAGGCGTGGCGCGTGTCGCCGCGACATGGCCACATCGTGGCCATACCGGCCCGCCGTAAGACAGTAGCAAATTAGCTGTCATTGAACAATGTGCGCGTCAATTTTATTGAAATGCCGAATTATAGCGTTATTTTGTGTCGAAATAGGAGTGCATCCAAAAACTATAAGGATCATGGAGTTACATACCACATTTTTTTTCACGTATTAGTCAATAAAACCACACATTTTAACAAATAAATCCAGTGAAATATGATTTTTCTGAGTCAGACCATGTTGTCATACAAACGCGTGGCAATTTGTCTATGCATCCTACATTGACGCTTTGGCATGGAAAACTATTTGTAGTGTCCCTAGCAACGGCGCAATGCATTAAACCGCTAACAATATTCACAGGGGCATTATTGTTTCTTGGTACGACCGCCAACCGCTCCCTTCATTGACGCCGCGAAGTAGAGTGGTGCTCGTGCATATAATTGATCTTTGAGCGTTATCGATAAAAATGTTTGGATATAGTGTGTATAAAAGTAATTATTTTTCAAGTAAAATTTTACAATTATTTTATATGCACCTAATGTTTAATTTGATACTTATTAATTTGGATTAAAAATCGAATAGGTAAGCCAAAAAATAAACTGATTTAATTAAGTACAATTTATTTATAACATTATAGTTTATACCTATAAGTATATTTTATTCAGGTTCTTAGCAACGATTCGAATAACTGCACAAGGTATAATCAAATATGTTCATGATTGCAATTTTTTTCAGTTTCCCGAAAAATTCCAATATTAAAGAAAAATGGATAGATGCTACAGGGAGAGGGCCCTAACTGGTTTACAAGCGAGAAAAGTGTTATTTGTTTGGATCATTTTCAAGAAAAATGTTTCCAGTTACACTTCGCCTCATTTATACATATAACGATAGAATATAAATATCGGGTTCAAATCCTGGTAAGGTCATTTATTCGTGTGATGAGCATGGATATTTGTTCCTGAGTCATGGGTGTTTTCTATGTATTTATATATTATATATATCGTTGTCTAAGTACCCTCAACACAAGCCTTATTGAGCTTACTGTGGGACTTAGTCAATTTGTGTGCTAATGTCCTATAATATTTATTTATTTTATTTATTTATATAAATATGTTTAAAATAATAGTATATTGTATACTTAGTCGATCCAGAAGTTCTATCAGAAAGATTTTTACTGATAATTATGATTACTCTTTCCTTATTATTCGTACATATGATTTAAAATCTTATTTAATGGTGCATTATACTTACTTACTTTATTTATAATATGATTAACTATAACTTGCTTTCGCAGTTCTTCATAACTCTATGTAACATGCTGGAATTGCTTTTAATTGGTGACGAAATATGCTATAATAAACTGAAACTATTTTTTTAATGAAGCGCTCACGTCTAACGACAATCCCAAAGTAAACAATTTAAACAAACATTACATCAAATAATGACTAAAATTTAAACCAATTTGATTAGTTAAGCATAAACAAGCTTTCGCATCATGGTACATGTTTTTTTTTTTTTTAAATTAAAAGCTTTGTATTACATTTTATCAGTAAAAACCTTTGTGAGAGAACTTATGGATCAACTAATATACCTTACACGTACCTTAAAATTCTTAGCTCGTAAATAAGGTCAAAAATTTAAAGGAATATAAATTAAGTCAATGCAATTATTACTTAAAACAAAAATGTCAAAACTCTAAGGTCATGTTCAGAACATGTAAAATATCGATAGCTCTATCGAATTGTCCTCACTCTAGTGCCGCCGCTCTAGGCTCCTACACCGCGCGGTTTGGCCAATCACAGCGCGTGATTTGGTTGTCTGGCCACGCCTTCAATGATGTAGTGGGGGGCTGTTGGAGACAGCGAGACTCGTTGAAATTATGCTTCGTTATAAATCTCCTTACTTCTTATATCTATGAAGGCCGCAATTAATCGTCCGTACTAATTAATCTTTGGTAACGGCGCTCTTGTAGTATGTATATGTTTGAAATAAAACTATATCTATTCTTCAACTAGTAAGTACCTGGCCATGTTCGTTTCCCCACCGCGCACTTCGCACAAAGCTAAAAGCTGACCTGTTATGTTCCTTACAACGTACCTTGCCCTTTTCAGGTTCATCTGGGAGCGGCTGTTTCTCGGCAGGTCCGGTGCCCTCCTTGGTCTCCTTAGTGTCCTTGACGGGCTTGGGTAGGTGCGCGTTGAGGTCGAGCGTGGTGCAGATGTCGTCCCAGTCGTGGAACGCGCGCTCCTTGATGCGCGACACGAGCCCCACGAGGTTCGGGAAGCTGTCGTTCATCGCGTCGCGCAGCGGGTGGGCGACCTCTTTGTCGATGAAGTTCAGTTGAGCGAGGTTGGAGAACGCGACGACGTCCAGCTGTAGAGGATAACAATCATAAATCAATCACATGAAGAAGAAGGTATCGTTGCGACGTTGTGCGGACGGGGTGCGTCAGGGTAACCCAACATTCTAATTGGCTGTCAATCAACTAAAAAATGTAAAATTCACGACACGACAAACATATTCAGTAAGCCTATCTATGTACATATTTTCAAAGGGATATTTTAATGATAATGTATTATGTTATCTTATGTTATTGAATAAATAATCTTCTACTCAAAATCAATACCAGAGGTTATATGGCCGCCTACTGATAAGTAAATATCGCCTACGGGTGCCAACAATACAGCCCTAAATTCTAAACTCCAAACCTTACTACCGTGTCCTACTCCCGTAACAAGCCGATTGTTGACCGAATACTAAAGAAGCTCCACGAGTTAATGCTCTATTTAGTCGCTATGAAATGAGTAAATTGCATTTTCTACTTTCACGTGGTCTACTAAAATTAGTAGACATTGTGATTAAGTCACAGATGACGGGACGCTGCGGTAATGATCGCGACGCGATATCATTACAGTGATCAAAGGAACGTGATGTAGGCATTAGTTGACTGAATTACCTCAATTACGTCGCATATGCTGAGGGATGGGGTTTTCTCTACAGATTTTACTAATGTAAAGGTCTGTGCTAACTAAATGCGGCTGATTGCTAATTAAATTTCATGAAATATTCCCACTTGTTTCCATTTATCTTTGTTTGGGGAAATTAAATATATACTTGCTGAAAAATGCATAGCATTTATTTATTGGAAAATTACACCAACAACGAATTACATTACAATTACATTTTCCGCTTTAATGTTAACTCCATATAACGTCGACATTACTTGGCTATAGTTGGTTTACTTTAATATTAATTTCTCTCTCTAGAACGATAGCTCTCTATAGCGTCAAAAAACGTCCAGGCCCTTGAGTGTATAGTGTTTACATTGTAATATTATTCTATAGACTTATTGCAATGGGTTAAAATATGCTATTCATCTTTGTTTAATCAACATTGCAACTTTGCGACTAAATAAATAGTTCTCCGAAGTAATGATATGACTCAACGCTTAGCTCAGGGCGTGTTTATCTTACAAGAACCTATTAAGAAACTATTCAAACAAAGTCTGAATTATATATACATCCGAATTACATACCGGATGTGGCCTGTAACAGGAGCAAAAAATTAAACTGTAGGCTGTAATCCTCAAATGCACCAATATTACAAATTTTAGAACACTTTAAAGTTTATTCTAAGGCACAATGTATTGCAAATTTTGTTATGTTTAAAGCGTGACAATCGTCAATTACACTGATGAGTTGATGACAGCGTACATGGAAGGTAATATTTAATTTCTATGAAAAATAGGAAGTCTAAGGAATTCATAATTTTCATAAATCGCTGAACAAATGTTCGTAAGTTTGAGGAGTACAGGCTACAGTTAAATTTATTGCTCGTGTTACAGGCCACACCCGTTATATCATGACATTTTTCGGGCACAGTCAAGATAAGAGGGATTCAACAAATAACGTTGTTTAATGAGAGGTATAACATTTTACTTGTAAGTTTACCAATGAAGTATTGTTATTAAAAGACAACGGATGTTCTTCCCACTAGTTAGTAACTTAGCACGACGTTGTTACCAGTGGAGAAAACTGAGAAAAAATCTCAGTAGTTACCACCATTTTTTTTTTTGCGTTTAATACTAATATACCTGTGTACTATATATAGTGTTTTACATTTCCTGTCTATTTTTAACTGTATGGTGCACAATAATAGTACATTACGATACAAGTGCGAAAAATAGGAAATTCGAAACGAGTGGCGATAAATTAAAACACGACCGAAGGGAGAGACCGCACATGTATCGTACAACGTTTTACAGTACATATGGCTCTTTAAATGTTCGACACAGTAACGTAATATGGTAAAGTAGCAACATATGTACTGTAAATAATATTTACTTATACCTGTGGTAACCACTTGGTGGTAACTAGTGGGAATACCACCTCATGTTCACAGATCTACACAGCGGTGGGAGCATGGTTGCATATTTATCTCTTGCCACTATGCCTGTCACTTTCACACTTACATACTTGTTAGAACGTGACATGCATGGTGACAGGCGATAAAAATGCGATCGTGCTACAGCAGCAGGTCACCGTTAGCGTTATTATTGCTCGACGACACGGTGTTGTTGAAAGTTTCCTGGGTCAGTAAGTACATATTAATACTTAAACTAGCCTTACTTAGTCCTAATTCCAATTTAATGCTAAGCTACTTGCAATACCACTGCGCAATATTTTACTTCACGGTAGGTCGAAACGGCTGTAGATATCGGTTGAAAGTATAAGTAAGCAGAGTTGTGACGCACCAGGGTGGGTTCGTCGCCGAAGAAGAAGGGCCTGTCGGACAGAAGGTCGGAGAGAACGCGCAGGTCGTTCTTGCCAAACTCGATGATCTCCTCCTGGCTGTGTACGCCGATGCCGTGGGCCTTCGCCTTTTTCATACCCTGGAAATATATTTAACAACTCATAAAACTTAATGTAGGTACCTATATAATATTTTAATGCCGATAATATTCATATTTGTTTATATATAAAATAAGGAATATTTAACTGACACAAATGTACAGGTACAAAAGTAGCTTTCAGTATACAGTTGCATACATTCGAACAGCACATTGTAATGACATTATTAAACAAAATTAAATAAATATGAAATATGACATTATTAAAAATTGTATTGGTATTTCTTATATGTGGAAATGTAAAAATTGATAATAAAGTTACCTTGCGGCCAGACGTGAGTTTGTAGCAGAAGTTAAGGATGGGGTTCGGCAGGCGGGTGTTGAGCGCATTCTGCAGGTTGATCTGGTAGCCCTTGATGACACTGTCGGGGTACTTGGCGCGCCACCACAGCAGCACCCACGACAGGTGGTTCTCGATCATGGAGATCATGGCGTGCGACAGCACCCGCTGCTCCGGCGTCAGCGCTGTGTATAAAGCAAATAGGTCAGGTGCTGCGAGTCTCTTGCACCCACGCTGCGCTCCGAAATGCACATGCGCGTCGTGCCTGATAAATCTAGGATTCTAGGTCGCCCGGGCTCTCGATCCCGATGTTTATATGAAAAAGAACCTTGCACTCGCAAGGTACGATGACCCTAGTAATATATATATAGTAATATAAGCATTTTTTCCTGAACGTGCCTATGTATACATTACTGAGCGACTCATGAATGCAAGGGTTATCAAATAACAGTGTAACAGGAGCCTTGCAACCCTACTGCGACGGCTCTACATGAGCGATATAAATAACTAATGAGGTAATGATAAGGCAGTGCTTACCCGCATCGAGATCCTTGTTGAATTTCTCAGAAAGATCTTTGATGATGAAAGTGCTGTCGGCAATCTCTTCACCATTCAACTCCACGAACGGCAGTTGCCCCTTTTTGGAACGGAATTTCGCCTTGTGATCCACGTTCTGAAACAAACATTCCACATTTATGGTTAATGAATGGTGATATAACATTCCACTCGTCGCAACGCAATTTACAAATAAAGGGCATTTGTTTATAGAGTGCGTACGGTACGATAAGCTTTGTCCGTTTACACCACGACATATTCTCAGAATAGTCAGCTTGATACTCTTCTTGATGAGCTAGTACTCTTCGTATAAACAACATAAGTGTTGTTTGAATATATATGTACATATTATGTCTGGACATATTTATACTATTATAATTTATAATGCAAACTTGTACAAGACTGTTATGTATACATACTACTCGACTGTATTAACAAAATTTAATTCCTACAACTGAGTGTCCTCTACCTAAGACGATCTAGTTCTAGATATACAACCAAAACTTAAGTTTGAATTGAATTAATCAAGATTTTCAGCAAATAGTATTAAACTGTTAAGGCTAATGCCTCTAAAGGTGTCGTCGTATTCAATTTAAGCAATAGGTATTTATACATTTGACATGATCTCAATGAAACTTGTATAAAAATCTCAAAAGTTTATGTCAATTTGTAAAAGTCAAAATTGGTGTTATAAAGGGGAACTGCGGTTTCGATTCTTGCTTGTCAATTCATGGAACGGTGGTCATGCTTATCGCTCGTGATAACGACAAGGTAGAACAATGTTCCGTTTCTGACAAAGCTAATATGTAGTAAGACAACAAACGCTTTTTCTAGTCATTATCACTTGAAATGATGCTTAAAACTTTGTGTCCATAATATGCCTAAAGTAACTAAAAATTTACAATCAATTGTTTTCATCGAGTAACTCAGTTCTGGGGGCCGATTTTTTTATTTTGACCACTCGATTTCGTTTATTTTGTTCAATAATATCTCCATTATTAGGCATTTAAATTCTCCTAATGGAATTCCCAATTTCTATCGCTCGTATTTAAAAAACGTTTAACGTTTTCCACAGATTTTCGAGTGACGAAATCGAGCACTCGAAATTCAACCCTACCCGTGAATAATCAGTTCTTGGATTTTTTTTTGTAGGTCCCTCGGGGGGTCACTGGGAGTGTAAATTCAAAAAGTAGACTGAATCAGGCTCCTGTGTATATTCGAAAAACGGTTTTTCTTGAATAACTCAGCCATTTTCGGCTCATGCAGATCCTGTGCGCACTCCCCGAAATGTGTCCGATAGAACACCGATAGGCTAGCGACTCCACGGCGATGCTCAAGGCTCTGTAAATTTGACTTGATAGATGGGTGTTCATCGCCAAAGAGTCTATGAGCCCGGCGCTCTATCGAATCCAGGGCAGCCAGTTGATATTTGGCGGAACCGCCCCATAGGTGGCAGCAGTATTCCATGCACGAGCGGACCTGTGCTTGGTATAGGGAGAGAAGCTGATTCGGCGTGAAATACCGCTTCACCTTAAATAGGACACCAAGTTATATTTAGTTTTTATATGAGTATAGCCTATAGGCTCTTCTTCCCCAGCTAGCATAGAGGATTGGCATGTCTCTTTGTGATGGTAGGAGGTAGTTATTGGTAGAATATAAAACAGTAATAATTTTAACCTAATTTTATGTCGTATCATAATTAAGTTTCATGAAGTTTCTATAGGTGTGTTAAACAAGTCCCTCAGAGCATAATAAATAGGTGTGGAGTTTCAACTTACGCTTCGCCGGCGTCAAACAAAGCGTCCAAATTACACCCCAATAGCCACCCTATCTCAACAACTGCGACATCCACCCACAGCCACGCTCGCTGTCATTTTTGTCGAATTTTGTCCTCTCTTGTTTTTAAGTTCAACGACGGCTTGGGCCCGTGCAAACGCAAATTGCGACTGAGAATAGCATCCTATGTTTGTGTGGGTTTCCAATGTTATAACTGCCGGCACTTCATTGAGGTGCGGAAACATTTTGTTATAGATGCCGGCTCTAGTACTATACCTCAATGTTATTTATACATTGATTAGTGTTTATTAGTGCTAGTTCATACATTTGCAAAACTACACCATGTGCAAAACTACCGACATAGAAACACATTGTAATGTTGACAGAGGTGATATATTTTTTTTACCACACTACTTGGCCCTCTGTTGGTAAACGCTCTCTTGATTGTTCAAAAACTAGTGAAAAAGTTGCATTTTGTCCACATGTGAGGCAAAGTAATCAGATGCAAAGTTTGAGGGATTCCTTACGGTAGCTGGTACAATTGAGTTTAAATGATGATTTTGAATGATTATGTTTTTATTACGTTCATTTGTATTTGATTTGGTTTGTATTTTTTTTTGGTATTTCATAGTTAGTATATTCTACGCGTCGGTGTGGTGAAAAATATAGTGTTTCACTCGCAGGCAACCCTTTTGTTTAACCCTCGTGCCTTGAAACCCTCACAACACTCAAGAATCTTTTGCTTACTCGGGTATCAATATTAGCACGAGCGGTTAAACAACAACTTTGCCCCCTTGTAAAACAAATAACTATTCCTCAGTCTCCCGTTAACCACGACCGCTGAAAAGGGTTTGAAACGACGGTATGGATTTATCCTCCTGAGACCCCAAAAGCAGCTGTTTTGGTTTTGAATTTGGAACTCTGTTATTCAAGGAAAGTTCAAAATATATTGTGGAATATTTACAAAAAATTGTACCGGGGTCACTGGAGGTTAACTACGCGATATAATCCGATTAAATAGTAGAACAATGTTCATTTAATCCTTAGCTATCATATTAGTGTATCAAATGTACAATACAATTTCTTAGGAAGGTGAATAATAGAAAATACACCTGCACATCGTGCGTAACCTAGTAGTTCATATATAACATTTTTTATGAAATGATTTGAGGCAAGTTCTATTGTCTTTGATATCATCACTCCGTTTTTTGCTATCTGAGCAACGTTCAACCGCTTATAAGTTTACAATAAAGTAGTTTTGTTTTAAAGTTGAACATATTGTTGACTCTTTATGTTATATGAGTCTATAACAATAACAATGTTATCCAAGGGAAGGAATGAGTCGATCAGTCGAATTACGTGGCAACAACAGGTTGTCACAATAAGCGGCTTTCAACACAGCAGTTAAAGTCTAATAAAGGGCTGTAAGTGTAAGAGAACGGTATTCGAGTTCGGACAAAGCGGGCGCCGCGAGGGGGGAGGCGAGAGGCGCGTGGCGTGCGCCCGGCGCCGGGGGGTGCGGCGTTTATCTGCCCGCGTAGCTATGGCAACGGGCTCCAGACGAGCGGGGAGAGCAGCTGTATTGATTTCGACTGGCGAGGTTCAGCGGCCGGCTACCCTCCCGCCCCTCCGAGGCCATCCGCCCTCACTCGTCCCGCTATACTCTGCCGCACAGACCTAGCCCCAATCTGTCAATTCAAGTGACATCCCTATTGACTTGTAATATATATTTACATGCAAAATTCCCGTTTTAATTACGATTACTGAAATTACTTTTATTTTATTCGTGACAGAGTGTAAACATATGTGCCTTCGTTGTACTTGTACTTGTTTTCGGTTGTCAATAAGGCGTTATTTCCATAAAGCGTCAACACACTAACGCGAGGAAAATAATAACTTAGAAATACCAAAAAAAAAATAAACCATATCAAATCCAAATGAACGTAATGAAATATTTATCATCCAAAATCATCATTTAAAAGTCAATTCTACCAACTAACATAAGAAAACGACTCAAAATTTGCATCTGATTACTTTGCCCCACATGTGGATAAAACGCAACTTTCTCATTAGTTTTTGAACAATCAAGAGGGCCTTTACCAGTTGGTGTGGTGAAAATGTAATTGTTGACATTATTGTAATAGGTTTGACGGTTATGCACAGCATTAGTGACTCGCGAGGCTAGAATAACAATAGGGCCACTTATGTCTGGAGTTACCATGGTTACCTGTACACTGGGTCAACGATTTAACCGGTTAACCCCGGATTAGTGAGATGATGCAAGTGGCGTTAATTACCATAACTCACGCGTACTCCCAGGAACTACCGACAACTGACGAGGACTAATGTTCCACTTTTCAAAGTTGCTAAGTTCGTTCCCCTCGCCCTGAACAACTGTGGCTTTAAATCTGTCATGTCTGATTTTAGCAAATGTATTCTTCGGTAGCTATTTATGACTAAATTATCCTTTATTGTAAAATAATTAGTCAATACAAGTAAAATTTGCCTAGGATAAAAGATAATAGATAATTGTATCCTGCATCTCCGTTCACTTTATTGAGTGAGTGGGTAAGTGACCCGCATCTAACTGAATGATTTGTTGCAGCTTGTAGTTTGTCTAAGCTAACAATCAACCCATTAAGTTGAGGATTGAAC
This sequence comes from Cydia pomonella, assembly GCF_033807575.1. NCBI lineage: Eukaryota > Metazoa > Arthropoda > Insecta > Lepidoptera > Tortricidae > Cydia > Cydia pomonella. The sequence continues at coordinate 11,010,069 of NC_084703.1, read as the reverse complement.
AAGCGGGACGAGTATCATTGATAAAAAGCCCGACGCCATACCACCCGAACGTAAGCTACTTATCTACTTGCCGGTTTTATTGATAGGTACACGTTATTAGGCAACGCGAAACCTTAATTGATACACTAAATTTGGATAAAAACGATAAATATAAAAAATAAATTAATGATTTATGAAAAGTTTACCTGTAGTTTGTGTATATGTATAAATTATGCGCTTTTGCGAGCATGCGGTGTGGCGATAATTTGAGTTTCGCCCACGCTTGAACTACCTCACTCTCGAAGTGCGAGTAGCAACAGCTAACGTGACGTCACCCATTGAACTTATGGTGCTAAGGGTGGAAACGGGGGCGGTGGGTGAAATACGTTGTTTTAGTCCAATGGCCAGTAGGCCGTGACAACAGTGAAACTAGATCCAAAACTAGTGATGGGCAGTTCTTTGTAATGTTCCTTTGGGTATTTCTGGAGGAGGATTTTCAGCAGAGATGCCCGAATGGAAATTAAATTTGATAAATTGGTGCAAAGATTTTGCTATCATGGAGTTCTCAATCCAAAGAAAAAAATGGAATAACGATACGAAATTTACCTGTTTCGCTTTCCAGAGTTCACGACGTCAGTGTGCAAACGAGGTCATATACACAGGGTTTTTGGTTCATACGAGTAATGCATCATACTGACTGATATAATGATCAAACGTCAAACATGATTTATACTATTTAAAGCTTTTTTTCTACTACTCTACCGTTGATTTATACTATTTAAAGCTTTTTTTCTACTACTCTACCGTTGATTTATACTATTTAAAGCTTTTTTTCTACTACTCTACCGTTATCTGGCATTTATTCATTCGTGAACACTAATATAAGAGCATAATACATAATAGTTTTGAGAAAAAGTCTACTATATTGTCTATTCTTCATAACAGCACTTGTGCTTTAAAATCGCTAAAACGTTACTGCGATTAATGGCTACCAATCTAACAAAATCAAAATGAATACAGTTTCAAACTAAGTGTATTGCTGCCAACTTACAAAATATTAATTAGGTTATATAGTAGAGACAATTAGGCAAGCAGCAAGGCCCACAAGGCCTCATGAGTTACGAGGTGTCGCTGACCAGACATGTCGGGGCGGGCCGGGCGCGTACGAATGTACAGTTGTGTGCAATAAAATGTAAATTAAGGGAAATCTATAACTTTAGATCAATAATATAGTATCTTTTTATATAATTATTCTGCATTACTTGATATTGTTTCAAAATTAACTGTAACCTTTGCTTAAATGATATTAGAAGTAAAAAAAAAATATGAAAATCGGCTGTTTTTACTAAGTTGCGGAAATTCCTATAAAAATGTAAAACCCTACGAAAAAAATACAATTGTGTATTATAATTGTAATTTAGAATCTTTCCTATTATTTCCAATCAAAGCTTTACATCTAAACCCAAGTCATCCAGAAAAATATAAACTTTTCTATAAGACGATCTTCGTCGCAGAGTGTACTTCTATTATATTGCACACAACTGTATATGATTCTAGTAGTTTAAAGTATTATTTTTGTTGACTCGTAGAAAAAGTTTATTTTCTTCAAGATATTATATAAAGCAGGTATACATTTATTTACAATAACAATATATATAAAAAGTATTGTATGCAACGTTGTATAAGTAGGTCAGAAAATGCTCGTGGCGTATTCTTTTACAATGTTCTCTCGAGAAATAACTTTGAATGTATTTAATGAAATGATCGCCATAATTTATAATTTTAGTAACATTTTTTATTGCATTTGGGCAGTTAGATATTATCATTCACTAGTTCGATCCCATCGTGCCAGGTCTCCTCAAATCCAATACATATTTTTCGCAGTTATAGGGAAATCTTTGGATACATGTTGCGTAGCGTATTGAGTTATGTATTTATGCTTGACACAGGCTCTAGAGACATAAGATCTATCTTTCCGTTAATTCAGATGAATTGTGTATGTTAACTTTACGTATAAGGATAACATCAATTTTGAGTATTGCTTATAATAGTAAAAAAATGTAGTTATTTAAGGAACGAGACACAATTACACAAAATTATGTAGGTGCCTCATATACCTTTATTATAGCTCTGAATAATAGAGGAGGCAAGGGCAGGTACAGGCTGTATCTAAAGAGGAGGATCAGACTAAGACTATGCATTAAAACTATACGCGGTGTTTCATATAAATCCGATTACTTCAGGGTATGGCTAAGTAAGTACATTTAAAGAAACTGGTGTGAATGGCATAGTTAATGATCAACAATTTTTCGTAAAAAATGATTAATAGCGTGGTTCTAAAATGGAGTTTATGATTAAAACTGAAAACTATGACATTTCGGCTATCGATCATCCGAGATAGTACTTGCGTTTAGTAGCAAATGTATAAACTCATACTAAACACTAATCAAAATATATAAACAGGCTAAGGTAAGCGAATACGCTCCTAGGGGCCTTAATAAAATTAAATGAAGTCATTGATTATCTCCAACATAGAGTTAATTAGAATTTAATGCAAAAAAATTAGGAATGCAACTTTGGAAATTTACGGACTTTAATAAAAACGCCGTATAAATCTACCATTCTCTAACAGCTTAACAAAAAAAGATGATCTCTATATGTAGAATAAATTAGACTTATGTACGCAAATAATGTTGAACGATAACTGTAGAGTTTAATTTCTAAATAGAAAAGTATTAGAGGGTGGCAGATACATTTAGCGGGTTGTTTCATCCGCTACTATTGATGCTGACTGTACCTATACTCTCCACAAAAACTTTCTTTCCTTTCTCTAACCCAATAATCGATAGAGACGTATGTATTTGTTCCTATGTAAATAGAAAGTTGTTATTTATATAAACCTTTAGGTGAAATCCGGACAACCTAACGCACATAAAGGCAAGGCCAGGAGGGAATAAGGCTCGTAAAGGGGCAAACAGCAACATGTAAAGCGCAGGCAACAGGACATTCGGCTGGTCTTTATCTAGTCTTAACTGGTGCACATTTATTGCTCGAAGCTCCGATAACGACAGAGATATTTTTATCGCAGTTAGCTCGTAAACTCGAAATATTTATGCATATCGGAATGAGAGTGGTGATAGGCATTTGTGTTTTCTTTGACCTCTGATCGCGAACACTGATTTGAAGGAATGTTTTCCTGTGGTACTGAGAGTCCCAGTTTTTAGATAATTTACCTAATAGTTAATCAATGTTTATATTAGGTAGCTGTAGTAATATAAGTTCAGTTATCAAAAAACTCGATTTGGTCAAAGTCCAGATGGAGCTTTATCTACTTAGATTATACCTCTACCTGTCATCTCTATTTGTTTTTTTTTTTTTTTTTTTGGGAAATAAATAATAGCAAGTACAGTAAGCCCGAAATAATAATACGATTTTTTATACTTTATTTTATTATGAATTCGAATGCCTATATGAAATGAAGTTCATTCAAGTGTACTTATGACGGCATCAGACAATTCATAAGAGTGCGCGCAACGAATCAGGACCAAATTGGAAGCTAACACAATTTTAAGCAGTAAAGGACGCTACTGAGTGTGGGTCGTGCGGGAGCTCGCCGGGACCGGGAGCGGCGGAAACCCGGGCGCGGCGAGGCGCGGGGTTGGTCGATGGCCGGAGCGCCGGGCGCGGTCGCGCAGGCGCTGCCACGGCGCGGGTCGAAGCCCTCGCGGCCGCCGACCCGCGCGTCTAGGCTCCCACTCATAACATAATACACCACCTCCATGTATCGGATCGGCACTCTGCTAAATCCCGAACGATACTTCTCCCTCTACTCGATAATGCAATTTCATTAAATAATTGTGCCTACTCTGAGCCTAAAACAATTAACGTCTCAGTAGGTTTTAGATATTATCTCAGTTACAGGTACTCGCATACTATACGAATAAAATTTTAATATTTTTAACCCTAGTATAATTAATTAAATGCTGATAATTCATTGGTAATATTTAATATTATTACTATTTTTCTTTATCAATACGTAGCGAACATGTCGGATACTCCTCGAAGTAAAAAAATATATTTTATTATAAGTATGCGATTTGCCAGATGCTCAGCACATTTGTGAGATAAGCGCAAACGTCGGCCATCGCACTGCAAAATCTGTAATTAATCATTTCCCATAACAAATAATACTAATAAAACTAATGGTATGTAAATACAATCATGCAAGATATCCACGACCCTGCTATTAACATGCACATTCTAAGTACGAAAAGGCGGTCTGGTAGGTGGAAGAAACAACAACCATCAAATCGAAGTAAATTTTAACAATGTATGTTACTGTTCAGTAGGGTGTTAAATGTACACAATGCCAGAACACAATGTACCGCCGTTACTTAAACAGAAGCATTCGTGGAATCGCTTAGCGTTGTGTGAATATTTTTAGGTGGTAAATTCACATTAGTAAGGCTGCACCCGGCGAGATACCTGTAAAAGTAACTACCTTTTAAATTCGGAGTACCTAAGTATGTCATGTTTTTATTTATCAATCACACGCCATTTATAGACGAGGCGCCCTTGAACTTGTTTATTGATATCACTAAGTAAAAATTTCATGCTTTTACATCAAATACTTTTTTTTAGAATTATGATAAATCATATAAATATTTTCACCTGTTGGGCCATCTTATAATTCATTTAGACTGTTTTCATGTAGGTACTGAGTTATCGCAAATTAGGATATGGCGAAAAAATTTAAAGCTGCCATTAATATTATAAACTGTTCGTCTAATCATTTATTTCATCCTCATTAATTATATGTTTGGCAGTTCAAAGATTATTAAGTATTGGTTTAAATATATATTATTCAGGGTTGGCAAATACTTGCCGAACATAATGTCTGACAAATGTGGTGTACATTTGTCAGACATTATGTTCCGCAAGTAACAGCAGGCAAATGTGAGCCCTTAACATCGCAATTTCCAGCATATTTCTGCATATTTTCTGTCTGATGGTCGGTTTTACTTGTTTACATTTAATCAGCTTGTCAACTGTCTATGTTATTTTAGATAGCCATTTGAGAATAAATTGCTTGCTACTAGAGAGAAGTTATCTTATACAATTGCCAGCCCTGAACTTGGACTAAAAATACTGCGGACGGAGTATCGGTAAAACACAACTAGGATTCCATCATCCACCAATTTCCTAGTATTTACGCGTGACACACAGACATTGACACTATTGACAGTTATCTCTATGCCCTCATCCACCAATTTGCCGTCAGTCGGATCGACATGTCATTTGAGTAAATTGGTGGAAGAAAAATAAAAAATATGCAGACATGCGTGGTCAAGTGTTATGTTATGAGAATTATACAGATCAGACGAAAAAAAGAGATGGGTAACTTTTCATAGGTCAGTTTATCAATTATCATGTTATCGTACGTAAAATCACGATATTTTAATTTCAATTTCTGCGGAACAGGAGTATGACCAGTATGTTGAATAGGGTAATTTCCCGAAAGTAGGGTAATTGATGCCCTTCTTATTAAATATTTATGTACTTATAAGAGATTATTTAGGTAACTGGATAAATTATTGATGGCGTATTTCAAAATAAATCTTTATGGTACTTTCCCGAAAATAATGAGATTAAAGACACTTTTATGAATATTATATGTTTGTTCAAAATCAAATAACTCTAATGTATTTTAACAATTGTATCCATCTAATGTTAAATATTATGATTTTATAAGTGTTTGCACGCGGTGCATGTAATTTAAGTCCGTAGATATGGTGCGCATGTGTTAAGACTTATAAAAGCCTATGCAGATATTTGTAATTTAGTCTATATTTGATTAAAAAATAGTTCAGGATTATTTATACTTTTATATCATAATTTATCATAATTTCCGATCTGCAACATATTTTTTGTTTAAAACTTATGGTTTAAAGATATGTTTCAAGTATAAATTAAAAAAAAAAACGAACTGATATCATCCCGATGCTAAATATTATTATTTTAAATAATGTTTGCACAAAGTAACATTACGCATTTTCAAGACCTATTAAATCAGGCACATATTTATTGTCAAACATTAAACAGTGCATTTTTTATTTTAAAAATAATTATTACATCAGGGAGAATATGTTTTACACGGTATCACTCGTCTACACGCACACTTTAAAACCATCCGCCATTCCAGTGTCACAGTTTGTCATAAGTCAAATTACCTCTGATAATATCTTTACTCTATGGCACTGAATAATATATTTAAAAAAAATTACACTTATAATAGTTAAAAATAAAAACAAACTCTATATCTCTTATTTGCTCACCTGTATTTTCATCCTATTCCTTATAATTGTAAATTTAAGTTCTTGTTTCGAGTAATGTTATCTCGGAAAGAAGAGTCAGCAAAATACGTTTTCACGCCACTGTTCGGAAATGTGGCAATAGATAGATGGTCTAAAACCAAGCTGGAAAGTAGGCAATAGCTGTAGCACCTAAACCACCACTACTACAATGTTTCATTGTTATCATCATCTGTCATTGGTGATGGTAAATAGTACATTGTAGGAGAGGCCGGAAAACCGCTCAAAGATGGACGAGTGAGTTTCAAATAATACGAGTGCATCTTTAGCGTTTCCGGCTATGTACTATTGCTTAACATTGCGTACCTAGTTGGTTACTAAATTCTGTTACTGCAATAACCTTTATCTACATAAAATATACGAACGAAAGTTGAATAAACTATATATTAAAATTAAGTACACAAAATCAGGAATTACATAAGACAATTACATTCAAAATGGCCTCCTCTGGCCTTGACACAGGCCCTCAAACGACGAGGCCAGTCATCAATAGCGGCACGCACGATTGTCATGTCTAATTCCGTCACTGTCTTAACTATGGCCCGCTTGAGGAAGTCAAGATTTGTGTGGGGTTTAGCCCAGGCTTTCTCCTCAATAACCTGCCATATGGCATAATCCAGGGGGTTAAGGACCGGGCTGAAGGACGGCCAGTCTTCGTGGGCAATAAAGTCAATTTTGTTCCTTCGAAACCAGGCTTGAGTTGTTTTTGCCTTATGTGCAGGAGCTGAGTCCTGTTGAAAGACTCATGGCTGGTTTTGAAATAGAGTGTGGTTTAAGGGCAACTATTGGTTCGAGAACGGTTTCCTGGTAAACTTTGGCCCCAGTTTTCACACATGTTTCACAGAAATGAACCTGTGTTAGCCCTGAGTATGACACACCCAGCCAAATCATCACATAAGAGGGATGATGGCCTCGTTACACTCTCGGAACAGCCGCAATCGCCTCTTGACTGTTTTTGGCATACACGGGTGCGTCCTATAATATATACGCACTTTTGGAATAATTTCAGTTTACAAACGTTAAAAATGTATACTAATCTTATGTATAATAAAGTAAACGTATACTTTCAATTAGTATAACATAAAAATAATATAACATACGACATACATATGGCTGTTTGGTATAATATACATATAAGTTAAGCTCATTTCATATAACTGTCATAATATATACATATTAAAATATAAATATCATCTTATATAATTAAGTAGTGAAATTAGTAGGATGACCTAGAATTTCAAACCTCATAAAACACACTACTAGAAAAAAAACTGCTAAAAGTGGGTTAGGTTAGGTTAGAACTGTGACCCTCTAGATAAAGAAATTAGCACCAGAATTACCACAGAAAAAAGCTGCGCTTATTTTTAATGTATGATATTTGTTTTGTATGTTATATTATTTCAACGTTATACCTTTCTAATGTTATCGTAAACAATGATATATGTAGTGTTTATTATACAATTTACAATTATAGAATTCGTTGTTATACATATTGCATGTTATTGCAATTGAATGTTATTCCGATCAAAATTATACAAATTGAATTTATACATTCAGAGTGATATATTATAGGTTTGTATACGTTCTATTACTTACCCGGCATACACTGTCATTCTGGCGGTTACAACATTCTTCAATGGTAATATTTTTTTCATCTGTAAATAGTATTTTTCCGTGGCCATTTTGTGCGTACCCCTTCAATAGCACGCGACTTCTCTCTAGCCTCAGTCTTTAATTGTCCATTAAGCAAATGACCTTTTTGTCTGCGGTAAGCGTGTAGTCCAAGGTCTTCATTGATAACTTTTTTTAGGGAGCTTCTCTTCACAGACATCTGTATTGCCAACAACTTTTGCTTCCGGACGAGGTTTCGTGCAATTCTCGCCTTCACTGCCTATATTAGAGCTGGGGTCCGAACGGTGCGTGGTCTTCCAGACCTCTTGCGGTCATCAAAGCTCTGAGTACTATTGTATCTATTAATTGTGCTATAAACAAATTGTTTGTTGATTTTTAGGTTTTCAAGCAACTTCAAAATCATGTTTGGCGGGTGCCCACATTTGTGCAACGCAATTACTGCGATACGATTCTCTTTTAGGCCCCAATTCATTATAGATACGTCGATATAAGCGTTATGTGTGGTATATAATTATAGCTCACAAATAGGGGTCACAAAACCGGTTTCACCGAAACCGAAAAAACCGGGTTTTTCGTCGATTGAGAAAACCGGCTTTAAAATTTAAAATAACCGGTTTTTCGAGTTTTTCGGTTTTACACTTAAATACTTGATAGTTGTAAGTATTACTTTTATTATCAGTTTATTACTACTTATAACTTCTTCTTCTATTTGTAATTTCTACTTTTTAGTTTATCAGTAAATATAGAATAGAACATATAATTGAATTAAAAAAAAATATCTAATTGCCCTACCCTACGTATAGTTTGTTTTTCAATACAACATCTCTGGTCTTCCGTTAGACATTCTCTCTATCCTAAGATCCCATTATCAATTCGTAAAGAAAAACCAAAAATAATCGCTTGCCTTGATAGTTGATTTAGCCTACCAATTAGTAAAGTTATTAGCAATACGAGTATAGTCTAATACTAGCAGTCGAACTTTTTATTGTACGAACCACAAGGTAAATGCAAACTATGAAAAATTGAAAATTATATGTGTGCAAACAAATGTGAACTTATCCCTGCAACGAATATCTCTATATGTAATGTACAAAAACCGAAAAACCGGTTTTCAAAAATACTAGCGGTTTTGTGACCCCTACTCACAAATCCACCACATTATATAATTTTTTTGCGGTAGCATTTGTTTTAACGGAAATAAAGAGGTTGCAAATCGAGTAACAGAACTTAGTAACCAACTAGGTATACACAGTGTTTTTTTTAAACTGCATTAATTTCGGGATATTATTAAGTACATTTAAGGAGACTGAATTGTAGTTTCATTTTTTTCGTAAAAAGTAATTAGCAGTTTAGTTGTAACACGGACAGTATATTTAAAACAACCAAACTATTCAACAATAGTATGACTATGGCATATCAATGGCATTCCGAATATTGATCGTCCGAGATAGTACTTGAGTTTAGTAGCAAATGTATAAACTCATACAAAACACTAAACAATATGAAAACAGGCCTTATTCAACCATGATTTTATCAACAGTCGATATACTTAAGTCTATCTTTTATTTATTCAATTACCAGTTAAAATATATATTAATTATTAATATTTTATGTTATACGTCAAAGGCTAAAAAAAAACTGTCATGTTTGTTTACATAATTTGCAAGTTATTTCCAAAATGGAGTTAATTAGAATACCGGTTTCTTTGAGAAAGTTACTCAATTTAAGCTCAGGAATGCATAAAAAAACACCGTGTATGTAATACCTATAATATCAATATTTACAAAAGCATAATTTGTGACACCATTGCCAAGAGAATTTTGTAATAATTTTCGTACGTTTACGTACATACATACGAAGCTACTACACGTCCTACTCGATGATGTTACCTTAGTGTATAAACTATGGGAGCAAAACAACCCACTCAGAACATAATAAGTTAGTTTAACTAAGCATAATAAGATAGGCAGGCAGATGGTGTGAATATACAGGGTGGCCCAAAAAAACGTTGACAAAGATTTTTTTAAGTTTTAATATTAAATACTTACATAACTTATTCAATACAACTTAAAATTAAAAATACAGCCTTTTTTATTTAAGAAAAATCAATTGTCTTCAAAATAGCCCCCTTTGGCTTTAATGCACAAACGCAAACGTTTGGTAAAATTTTCAACGATATGCCGCAGCTCCTCCATGGTTATTTTTGCCCACTCCTGGGTAAGTTTCGCTTTTAAAGCGTCTACACTCTTGTGTTTTGTAGCACAGGCCCTTGTTTCTAAGATAGACCACAAACTATAATCCATTGGATTTAGATCAGGTGAGTAGGGCGGCCACTCTTTCGAGCTTATGAACCCTGGAAAATTGTCTTTACACCACTGCTGCACACTTCGGGCCCTGTGAGATGGAGCAGAGTCCTGCTGGAATATCCACGGCTGGTTGCCGAAATGTTGTTGACTCCAAGGAAGAACTACAGCTTCCAGAATATCTCTCCTGTATATTTCTTGGTTTATTTTTACACCCTTTTCAATAAAAATGAGAGGAGTTTTGCCTGTAGAGCAAATACCACCCCAAACCATAACTGAATCCGGTTTTTGACGATGGGGAATGACTGCGACCTCTCCGGGGCGACTAGAAGAGTAAATTCTGTCATTTTGGTGATTGTGGGCCTGTTCTATACAAAAAAGTTTTTCATCAGTAAAAAGGATATTTTTCCATTTTTCAGTAGCGGCACGTCGCGTAATCAAACGGCATCTCTGTAGACGAACTTTTTTATCTTTATCTTCTAGAAGCTGAGCTTTACGTAGCTTATATGCCTTTAATTTTAGATCATTAGCGACAATACGTTGGACCGTTGATCGACTTACACCCAGTTCCCGAGCCATTTTTCGCACTTTGGTCCGTGGATTACGACTAAGCCGTTTTTTTATAACATTTCGAAGCCTCGGAGTCCTAACAGTCCTCTTTCTTCCTCTTCCTGGGCGGTCAGCAAGATGCCCGAGTTCATTATACCGCCCAATAGTCTTGGACACCAGTTGACGACTGACACCGAGCGATCTAACTATCTCACACTGTCGTTTTCCCGCTTCGTGCAAGGAAATTATTGCTTTACGCTGCGTAGACATCATAAAAACCAAAAATATTCATATAATTCAAACAAGCTATTATTCATAAAACGTTGCCAATATGTGTAAGAATGTAACAGAAAATGAACCGAATTCGTTTGGCGTTCCAAATTCAAAAATTTTACTTTTTAATTTTGTCAACGTAATTTTGGGCCACGGTGTAAGTTATAAAAAATTGTTAGACTGACTCACGCATTCCGTAGACAAGATAGGTTTGGTTCTACAGAACCGATTAGGTAAATAAAAAGAATGTCCACATTGCTATTTTATTTGTTAACATAATAATAGACTTTTGGTTAGTTTCGTATAATTGATTGTTATTGTAGGCTACATTAGGTGCATCGACGTGGTGCAGTAGGTTGAGAAAGTGCAGTCGGCATACCGTGTCATGATTTCATAGCTCACTGGCTTACTCGCGGCTGCGGTTTCTAGATCTCATTGCAAAATGCGCGACTGTTCCAAGGCGTGCGTTACTTTTACGGCGACGGGGAAACCTTTTTTTTACAAACAGATCTCCCATTACGTTGATAGGCAGACTAATCTACATAATATACATTAACAAATAATGATCAAGTAAGATTACGCGACTGTGTACCCTAAACGTTAAGTGACGCTTATTTAGAAGTGGAACTTACATCAAGAACTCCATATGTACATCTCATATGAATCACCAAAAACATATAGGTACCAGTTAATTTTGTATTGCAAAATATCTTGGATGTAGCAAGTTCTAATTAGGTGCCACAATATCAAGCAAGAAATACGTATATAGGTGCATTACTTACATATAAGTAGGTGACTATTTCAATCGACTTTGAACAAAATACTGCTTAATTTTTTGTTAACATATATGTTACGATTACTCCGTTGCTTGTTTTCTTATTAAATTGATATTAATAAGTATATTATTAATTGAGAGCTGGATTAATATACGTTAGGTCGCAATAAGTGACATTTTTATAAATTTCTTAAACAGATGTCTTGAATATCAAATAAGTACATATTTGTCCAATACCCACTATTGTACATCCCAATATGCATAAGGTAGAAGTAGAAATACTACGGATACTTCTATAGTACCGTATTAACCGCGTTCAAAACGCTGGATTTACTAAATGTGTTCAACACTTGCCGTTGTGTCGCCGCCAAAGGACATTAAGATTATAAAAATAGATTCCTGTTAGGCCACTTAGTATCCTTCTGTTAAATGAAATGGGATACGGTTGGGTTATTTAAAATATATATTTAATTTACTAACAACAATAAGATGATTACTTGTGAGAAACTTTTACTACTTTTATATACGAGTACTATGTATGTATTTATGTTACTTTACCATTTTCCATACTAGATAACGACCGGTCTGGCCTAGTGGGTAGTGACCCTGCCTACGAAGCTGATGGTCCCGGGTTCAAATCCTGGTAAGGGCATGTATTCGTGTGATGAGCATGGATATTTGTTCCTGAGTCATGGGTGTTTTCTATGTATTTAAGTATTTATAAATATTTATATATTATATATATCGTTGTCTAAGTACCCTCAACACAAGCCTTATTGAGCTTACTGTGGGACTTAGTCAATTTGTGTAATAAAGTCCTATAATATTTATTTATTTATTTATTTTAGATAAGTATAGAAAGCTACTCACAAGTAGGTAGGCGCTGACGTTCCAAATTAGACTAGCAATTCCTTATATTTAGGAGGCTTTAACGGTTCATGAGACTACTATAAGACGGACAGCACTGAATACGAATAAGCGGGATCGATCGTGACAGTTGCATAATGCAACGGTTACTTACTTCCGGTGTAACTGAAATAGGTGGCTTACTAGCGCTCAGGTATTTTTGGGTCGTATTAAATAAAAGGTCAAGAGTGATATGACAAGGTTTCAAATGAATAAATTAATTATTATTTTCATTTGACTTTTGTAAGTTATTAAGATTTTAACCATAGCGTGATTTTTAGATTTCGGTTTAAATTGATCCACCATATACATACAATACATACGAAATTGTTATAACAGCATGTGACAAGAGTATGGCCGGTTGTTTGAAATATTTTTTTATATATGTCACCAGTCCTCGTCTTACGAGGACACGCTCTCCTGTCGCATTCCATAACCAAATACGTCGGACAAAACGCAGCGCCCTTATAGAATAATAAGTGTTGGCGATACCCATTCAAGTCAGCGAAATCGATTACATTCTACTCCTACTGATTGCTATTCGAAAATATTATCATAAATCATCATTACCATTGTGAAACAAACATCAATTGCTTACGAGTACGTGCAACTATTAGCTATCGATATCCAACCCAATATTTTTTTAGGAAAATTGTGAAATTGTAATGTAAACATGTAATAAGCTAAAAATATTTCATATACTTAGGTATAATTCTCATATTAAATTTTTATATTTACCTCATGAGTGGGTTACTTTGATCTCTTTCATTAACAGTTAACTACAATTGGCACGTTTACCCGTATTTGCGGTAGTTGAAGTATTTTAGGTATCAATCAATTGGAGTTTTTACGATATAAAACAAATGTAGGCGCTAACTCTATCTTTAGGTCGCGTGACAAATAGCCAGCTCTACCTGATGGCCTACCTGGGCCAATTAAGTCACTTCCCGGAAAAATTTGTTTCAATATTATTAATCAGGCTAATACAAATGAAAATTATGAACATCTACCAATAGGCAATTGGAAAGCCGAAGCATATATACAGTACTATTACGTCGTATAGGTGCAGCGAATAGTAGCTATGATAAAATTAACCTTGCCAAGATTAACCTATGCAGTTAGGTTAGGTAGTTAGTTCCAAGTAAGTCCCATTTTTGTAAAATCCAGTTGTGATGATCCCATCATCATGATGGGATCCATAAGGAATTGAGGGAAATCCTCAAATGTCATAGGCATACACACAGCGATTTTTGAATTCATCAACAAAACAAGCATTTGAATTTTAAAAAGTGCCAGCTGACGAAGTGGAATTGCTGATGAAGACCAGAAAGGAACTCTTTAACGACACGTATTTCAACTTTGACGATTTGTCTTCTTTATTAAGTTTGCTAAGTAAGTACCTAAGATTTTTTGAGGAACATTTTTGTCAAGGTCCAGTTCTGAATGGTTCCGTGAGGAATTGAGGGGACTCCTCGAATCTTGATGAATTTCGATCTAGATCTTGAAACGTACCTGGAACGCGAAACTGTTAAGTGTGTTATGATTTTTCCCCCAGACAGGAACGAGTCCTGCAGAATGCTACGTCAGCCATAACAAAAACTAAAACTATAAAAATAAGATTAATTAAGTGTAGTGTTCCTGTCGGTGAGTAAGGTTGCCAGAGCTCAACGAGGAGAGGGAGGATTGTTAGAGTCGGCAACTCGCATGTAACTCCTCTGGAGTTGCAGGCGTACGTAGGCTACGGAGACTGCTTACCATCAGGCGGGCCGTATGTTTGTTTGCCACCGACGTAGTATAAAAAAAATATAATAAATTATTATCTATTTTATTTGCGCTAACAACTGATATGTTTGAAGTCGGCGCCAAGCTAAATAGCTACAATACTGTTCAATGGAAACATTGAGATTTTCCCTGGTCAAAGCGATTCTTTGAATCTTTGAAACACGCACTCAGCACCATGGATATGTTAGTAGTTTGAAATGAGTCCTAACAAACAATTTTGTTGTTATGGCATTAACTATTAACTAAGTACTTCAGCAGCACATTATTTGTATTTACAAGTTAAGATATCTATTGATCACGTAAATCACTTAATTGCGAATGGAAATAGTCGTTTTCTATTTGCCGCTCTCGTCGTAAGTGCACTTTCTTCGCGTTCAACTAACTCGGGTACAGGCACTGTAAGAAAGTATGTCAAAGCTAAAGTGAGTAGAGGAAGTCCTAAGCGCTTTTACGAGTGTATTTTCAACGCGAAAAGTTTATAAATCTAAATATTAAAGAAACTAGTTGCTTTTTTCAACGCATGGCCTTTAAGACTAATGTTTTTATGATCCCCGAGACGTGCTCTGCTAGCCTATGTGGAAGCCAATCAGCAGCAGTTATGTTCTTCTTATACGGTAATTGCTACAAAATACGGCAATTCACGTGCAGTCTGAATATTCTGATCAAAAACACGGCATACGGCAGCAGTTCCATTGCTGTATCTCCCATACCTACATTATCCCGCACTTTTTTGTCATACGGTAATATTCTTAAGATTTTCTCTTGTAGCACGGAAATTTAAGCCCCAAAATTCAACAAAAACAACACTGATCGGTAGAGAAATAGAGAAATTTAGAACCCCGTGTTTCCTTGATTGGTTGACTTTGAGGTAATGAAAGCTTTAAGAATTATTTTGGTTATTTTATAGAATCTACCAAAGATATCAATTTAATAATTTTCATCAACAGGGGTTAGGGAAAAAATAGACTTGGTCTCATCTTACATATAGTGGTTTTTGTATTTTCATCAGCAAACATTTAAAAAACGGACAGACAGACGGACATGACGAATCTATAAGTTACAAGTTCGCTGTTTGACTCTTATCCTAACAAAAATTGTTGGCTAACAGCCAAATTGTACTTTTGTAAAACGCGACCTAGATCAGAACCCCTAGTGTAAATTTATTCGATAGCGTTATGAAAACTAAATAAACGTAACGCAAACGCGTACGTCAAGTTTCGCTATCGAATAAATTTACATTAGGGGTACAGATCGCCTAGTTTTAACGAATATAACATACTAAGCCTGTAGGACTAAGTAATATAAGATGTATATTATAGTATTATTTGTTCCTTCCTCCTATTGTCTGTAGTTTACTGTGTACATAACATATTTACGAAAATATGAGTCAGATGTTTGACGCAGGTGTTGACCACATGAGAGTGTATTTATCCCAGTCGCTGCTGCATTTGGTCATCAAGAGGAAATAATAAGTACCTACATAAAATCTCAAGTGCGCAGTTAAAAGAAACGGTTCAAATAACATATGAATCCTCTGAGGCCAGTAAAATTACTCTTTGACTGCTATCTTAGAGATTAATGATTGCGTGCCTCTATTAAGCCGTCGCCCACTGGAATTGGGTCGTTGACCGCTGCGCTGGGCCTTAGGCCAGCAAGGGGACATTTTATCTCTCGAACTCTTCACCTATTTAAATTGTTAGTCATTCGAATGTGATCATAAATTAACATGACAGTAGACATACTTTGTACACGACAGTGTTCCTTTGTAGAATAACAGTTCATTTTTTGCAGCTTCTTCCCTAAATGTTCACTCCATCAAGAGAAAAATAAAAAATATTAATAACCTTTGCAGGTTCCATTCAGCACCATGGAGTTAATGGTTAAACAACAAGTAACTCAGTGGCTTTCCGTTGCAGCTGTTTTTAACCGACTTCAAGATTTCAAAAGGAGGATCTCAACTCGGTTGTATGTTTTTTTTTTTTAATGTTTATACTTCATAACTCCGTCATTTCTGAACCTATTCTGAAAATTGATTAGATTTATATATATGTATATATACAGATTGGACCCTTTTTGTCAAAACTCAGTTCTGTTGATGGGATCCGTGAAAGGAACTCTTGAAATGTGAAAGGCATACATATAGTGGTTTTTGTATTTTCATCAGCAAATCAAGCATTTACATTTAAAAAACGGACAGACTGACGGACATGACGAATCTATATGGGGTCCGTTTTTTGCCATTTGGCTACGGAACCCTAAAAAGGGACATTCGATGAAGTGGAACTGCTGCTGCTGATCAGAATGGAACTCTTCAACGACGCATAGTTCCCGCTTGGCGATTTGTCGTCTTCGTTATGTTTGTTAGGCAGATTAGGTTTTCAAGACAAATTTTTGTCAAGCTCGTGATCTGATAGTAGAATCTATGAGGAGTCGAGGAAACTCCTCAAATGTTAAATATAGTGATTTTTGTATTTTCTTTAACAAATCAAGCATTTACATTAAAAAAAGTGTCATTTGATGAAGTGGAACTGCTGATGATGAACAGAACGGAACTTCAACGAGGCATAGTCCACGTTTCGCAATTTGCTCTCTTCACATGTTTGTCAAGTAGTTAGGTTTTCAAGGCACATTTTTGTCAAGCTTGAGTTCTGATGATGGAGTCCATGACGAATCGAGGGTTTTTATTATTAATTATTATAGTTTATCGAAAGATCAGGTAGTTGTTTTTATCTAAAAACCAGGCATTTGGGTTCTAATTAGTACCATTTCATGACATTCATTTTAAATGTTCTAGACCATACAATGACCAGAGTAACACCATTATAAAACAATGTATTAAGTTATCTGCATCTGGGCTAAGGAACGGCATACTTAATTAATAATTGGTCTAATCCATGTCATAGCCAAATCCACTGAAATAACTTTGTGTCGAAAAACTATTATTGCCTGGTTCAAGATTTTATCGCTGACTGTACTTTTCTTTCCACAGGCAACTAACACTCATAAAGACAATTCTAACAACCCCAAACACAAAGTAATATAATGAGAATTAGGTAAGAGATACATTGAAACGGAACCTCGATTACACAAATCATAAACCTCAAGAATCATCAATTCAATTTGGCGTTAAAGATGGCGCTGTAATAATTAAAAGATAAAAATAAAACTAGTTTATCATTGAATTTAAAAAGTGAGTATTCAAAAATATTTACACTACACTAATTATACACGGAGTGCGGGACAGATTGAGAGAGCGTCAATTTGATAGGGGTACCGCATTCATGTCATTAGTTTTATTGTAGCCGTGTTGATGGCGAACAAGGTTAAATGCAAAAGGGCAACGGCCTGAATACCGTTCGTCCTACACCCTCCCTCTGGAGCGAGCTAAATAAACATATTCAAGTACATTCCTACATATACAGCTATAGGTAATAATAGTAATAATAATGATGGGACATGCTCACTGTCCTCAGGTTTGAAGTTATTGAAAGAGAGGCTTGTTCCATTTCGTGAATTCGGAATGAGATTATAGTACATTACGATACAAGTGCGAAAAATAGGAAATTAGAAACGAGTGGCGATAAATTAAAACACGACCGAAGGGAGTGTTTTAAATCGAAACGAGTTGCGAATTACCTATTCGCACATGTATCGTACAACGTTTTACAGTACATATGGTCCTTTAAATGTTCGACACAGTAACGTAATATGCTAATTTTCGCACTAGTGCTATAAAGTAGCACCATATGTACTGTAAATATATTTTCGAAACATGTTGAATGTTGATATATATTTTACTTATAGGTACCTACCATGTTAAATAAAACTTGTCATGGTTAAATAACTTAAAGAATGATTCCTTGAAATAAACAAGAGCAGTATATTCTTGTAACTGTGTCAGCTTTTTTAATCGGAGTTTTTAGGGTTCCGTACCAAAAAGGTACAAAAGTAACCCTTATAGTGCGACTCTGTCCGGCCGTCTGTCACATTGCTAAATATCTCGAGACGTACTTAAGTTATCGATTTGAAATATAACGATAACGCTAACACAGACATATTGGAATGGTTTATTTATATTGCACTGAAGCTAGTTTTTTGACAGTTAGTAGCCGATACCCCTAGAGTCAATAACGACAAGCTCAATCAATGTATAGTTAGCAGTAAGTAAATTGTTAGTATCAATACGTATATAATGTCACTCCTTTTAACATGTGTAGCTTGACTGTAAGTGTTAATTTAAGGAATAAATAAAATAATAACTAATTAAAAATAATTATATTAATTATGGAATATTTCCAATATAAAGAGGCGGCATAATTTCAAAGTCTAGTTACTATTAGGTCAAGTGGGGTATCATTTGAAAGAGCTCAAATTGATCATTACAAGACAATTTTTTTTCATAGTGAAAAAAAAATTGACTTAGGAAGGAAAATGTGAATAAGATACCATCCCCCCCACCCCTTATCTCTGAAGTTTACGAATGAAAAATTATGATTTTTTTACATAATAATAACATTATATCTACCTTGATAACTTTTTTTTAATAAAAAAATGCATTTTGTAATTTATTCCCGTTTGTGTATTATAGTGTATATTATAGTTGAAATTCCTATGAGATTACGGTAAAGGCACCATCTTTCAAATAAAACAAGAATTATTGAAATGGGTTCACATAGTATACTTCTAGTCAAGCCTTTCGTGATTGTAGTTACATGAAAATTTTTAAATTTTGTACGGAACCCTCGGTGCGCGAGGTAAACAAACTCGCACTTGACCGGTTTTTATTTTAACTAGCTTTGTCAATTCAAAGAACATAAAAAATATTTAATATCATAATAGTTAAATCCAAAATAACTTCACGTCTGTGTAGGTAGGTGCTATCTGCATCCTGCGTTAGGTGTGATAACTTGTTGAGTACACCTACCGATGTAAACGTAATTAGAATAAAATAACCATGAATGATATTAAACAATGTTAAACAATGTTAAACAATATGTCCGGCGCAGGCTGGAGCATTATCAATGCACGCACGCATTCATTAGTCCTTCTAGTAGCCACGACAAACTTAAAAACAAGCATGATAGGAATTCTTTAGCCCCTCCGACGTGCGTTGTGCCATGTTCTGACGCATACAAAGGTATCGTTTCCTACCTACCTAAAGAATGCGCAAACATTGTGACCAATGTTTTATTACAAGTTTAATGTTGAAATATTACAAGTTTAATGTTGAAATGATAACATACTACATCTATGTTAGTTTTAAGTTTTGTAAATATTTACATTAAATGACATGGAATGGACATGGATTTTTTTACCACTCTATAAAGAATAAACTTAAAAAAAAGAATTACCGGGGCTTCAAAAAGGGTAAAATAAAATATTATCCCTTTTATATGCGCTAGCAACTGATATGTTTACAGTGGTGGCGGTCGGTGCTAAGCCAAATTTTAAAAGCGTCAACACATTGTCGAACTAAATGCCGACCCCGGTGCAGTTACTAAAAGTTGTTTGGGGTTATTTTATTATTGACCAGTATTGTAATTATAGGTATATATGGCTTGGCAACTTATCAGTTGTTAGCGCATATAAAAGGGATATTTTATTTATTCCTTTTTCTACCCCCGTACTTCTATTTGTCATTTAAAGGGTCGTGCACACATCTTTAAAACCCTACCTAATAGTTGTCAAGATAAGCCTTTAGTCTATTCCCCAAAAACGCATTTGTGCATACACGCAGTATCTTTTTGGCACTTTTCGATACTTCGTGTAATGAACACTTAAAAAATATTGAATGAAATACATTGTAGCCAACCTTATTTTAAATGTCATCTCATCTCTGACAAATTAGTGAACTATAGACAAGTTTCTTTAATTTTATTCATACATTTTCCCGCCCGTACCCTCCTTTTATTCCTTGCTACTTCTTGAATGTGGTTATTGTGGTTGTCGAATAAAAGCTTCACTTTTGTGTTAAAAAAACAGTGTCTTTCAAGTTAAAATGGATGAAGACGAAAGCTTCGTGTCTACGCCTGAAGAAATATCAGTGATGGACTGATGGCCCAAGAACTAAAAATTTGCTGCCTTCAAATCGCGATAGATGACATGAAATTTTTTTGTTAAATTTACAATTTGATTTCAAAGTGCTTGGTCGTAGAATAACTATTGTATGCAACATTGTTCAACTGAGTCAAAAAATACTCGTAGCGTCTTTGTCAACAATTTTCGGTTTCGCCTCAAATTGTTATTCACGCCACTCGCCTTTTTTGACCTCTCTTAAACAACGGATGCATCAAATACTATTATGAAGTCGGTTTTTTAAAGTTAATTTTATTTTTAGTTGTTAAGACTGTCTAGCCAAACAGTGACGTCGATAAATAGTTTCTCGCTTCGGGTACGTTTCAAGAATAGCGGTCTGGAGGACTGGATCAGAATCCATCAATTTGAGGAGTTCCCTCGATTCCTTATGTAACACACCACCAGAACTGGAGTTTGAGTCAAACGTTCCTTAAAAACCTAATTTCCCAGCGAACGAAAAAAACATAGAAAGACTAGCATCAAACAAAATATCAGCCTAAAAATGACCCCACAATTATTGTAAAATACGCAATACTTAGGTCTGTTTTCTTCAACAAAACTTCGTTTGACCATGATTAGTCAATTTATTTAAACCACCCAAACTATGATTTCTAGGTTAGGGACGGGTTGAACAGTGAAAAAAATATGGAAAGATTGCAAGGAAAATACAAAAATCGATGTCTATCAGATTTGAGAAGTTCCCTCAATTCTTCATCATTGATCCTATCATCAGAACTTGATTTTGACCAAAATGGCACCAACTTGGAACTATATATGTATGTAGTGTCAAACAAAAAAATAATTATCCAAATCTGTTCATGGAGTTTTGAGGAAACACACACAAAAAATACGGGCGATTTGTCTCCTCCTTTTTAGGGTTCCGTAGCCAAATGGCATAAAACGGAACCCTTATAGTTTCGCCATGTCCGTCTGTCTGTCTGTCTGTCTGTCTGTCCGAGGCTTTGCTCCGTGGTCGTTAGTGCTAGAAAGCTGAAATTTGGCATGGATATATAAATCAATAAAGCCGACAAAGTCGTACAATAAAATCTAAAAATTTAATTTTTTTTAGGGTACCTACACGTAAAGTGGAGGTGAATTTTTTTTTTCGCTTCAACCCTAGAGTGTGGGGTATCGTTGGAAAGGTCTTTTAAAACTAATAGGGGTTTTCAAGAAACATTTTTTGATAAAGTGAATATATTCGGAGATAATCACTCTGAAAGAAAAAAAATGTGTCCCCCCCCCCTCTAACTTTAAACCATAGGTCCAAAAAATATGAAAAAAATCGTGGAAGTAGAGCTTAAGAAATACATTAAATGAAAACTATAGCGGACATGATCAGTTTAGCTGTTTTTGAGTTATCGCAAAAAGTTTTCCCTTCATACTAAAAAGACTTATTTTAATTAGGTACTGATTATGCAAATTTGCCTATTTGTTTAACTCAGGTGAAAGGTACCGTTTCATCCCTTGGTTAACAATTTACTATACTTTAAGCTCCAGTTTAGCTTATTGTGACGGAAGAGTAACTACGGAAGCCTACACTGAGCGTGGCCTGACATGCTCTTGGCCGGTTATTTACTACTCATAATACCTACTTAATTCAAATTATTTATTCGTTTCTCTGTCATTTAATTGCGATCGCAATGGGGTTGGCAACAATGGCAACTGCTGGGCAACTGTCAAAGGTTTTTACAGATTGCGCCAGCATACGTTTTAATTCAAACTGGCAGCCCAACCCCATTGAACAAGTACCAAGTTTGAAGACGGTAACCTACGAGTAGGTTGGACTGACTGTAAATTTAAAAATAACTGCAATACAAACTCACAATTATTTCTTATCGGCCGTAAAACAAGTTTAGTCCAAAATTTCCCATCTGTCGTCCAAAACTAACTCGATATCTTAGTTAAGACGCCGTTATTACTTGAACGACGCAGTTCTGAAGTAATACAATTTCATAAATTGGGGAATACCCCTTGATAAAAACAATATTGGTAAATATATTTTAATTACGTATTGAATTTCGTGAGGAAACCTGCATACATCTGCGAAGAAGTTCAAAGGTGTATGTGAAGTTCCCAATCCGCATTGGGCTAGCTTGGGGACTATAGCCCGAGCCCTCTCGCGCATGAGAGGAGGCCTGTGCCCAGCAGTGGGACGTATATAGGCTAAATTATTATTATTTATTATTATTATTATATTGAATTTGTGTAATGTGTGGTGTAGTTTTGGACAATTGGTTTATTTACGGTACACACTTTGCAAAAACAACCAGCTCCTAAGGGAATTGTATACCGTTTTAAGGATGACTCACTACGAAGGATGAGATTCCGGTGCTTCGTTTTCTATGGAAAGCACCACGTGGTCACCGATCAGCCGTTATAGAAAATGACGCCTCGGTCCGGGCCCGGGCCGGTCTAGCGTGAGTCATACTTTAAGCTTGTTACCACCACCTTCACATTATACTAAATACAAAAATCCTGAAATTATAAAGGATTTGTCTTGTCTAGTTTTTACGTATAGGCTACTATTATATTTGTCTATGTCACTTTTCTAAAATTCGGTTTGTTGGTAAAAACCTGCGGTAAAAACTAGCCAAGTCAAACCCTTGATAATTTCAGGATTTGGAACTTGGCTCTTATTTCACATGTAAGTTTTTGTTGGGATTACGTTTAACTTCGACATTTATTTCACACTAATTCCAACATTTATTTTAACAATTATTAGACAAAGTTCTAAATTCAAAAACAAGACGAAATCCGAGAAGCTTTATATTTACCTACGTGATCAAAGACGGTATTTTTCAAACAAGTACCTAGTAGAATTATCGGCCATGTCGCGGCCTTTCCGGTGCATGCGACACTAAACTCAAAATACACCAATCCTCAATTACTACCAATATTATAACAAACTATTCTCATAACGAATGAAACTCAAATGAACTTGTTACCAAAATGAACCGTTCTCGATTTGCACTTTCCTCAATATGGGCCAATTCCAAATGGACTGAAGCTCATAAAAACCGATACACAGAAGGCTCTTTTCCCAAAATACTCTAAATTTCAATCACAGAACACCCGTTTCCCATAATGATTGATTCACAAAACGGCCTTTTCCCAAAATACACTAAATTCTTGATTGTCATATTTTAGGAAAGGAATCGATGTCATCATTTATTGTTTCTTGAGATTCGCCATGGCCAAGAGGAGTTCCAGCATCGAAATTATTTTTATTGAGAACCAAAACGGGCGCCCGCTCTCCTTTATGACGGGCACAGGTACAATTTTAGTCACGAGAACAAAAATTCTAATAATTGGAAATGTGCGAATCGCACTATAGGTTGCTTCGCATCCGCGACATCATTTAACCCACACAATTGGATTGAAGCGAAAAAAAATGTAATTCCCACTTAACGTGTATGTGGCCGAAGATATTAATTTGTATATCTATGTCAACTTTAAGCTTAATAGCACTAACCATCACGGAGCAAAGCTGCGGACGGACAGACAGACAGACGGAAATGGCGAAATTATAAGGGCTCCTAGTTGACTACGGAACCCTAAAAATAGTAAGGATAGGGAGGTTACAAAGAAAGTTTTTTGATTCAGTGTATATGTTTGGAGGAAATCGCCTTCCTCGAAAAATTTTGAGCAGTAGTAGTCATCCGCATTGCCCTATAAAGTTCTATAAGGCAATACTGACATCTTAGAAAACTACTACTATACCGAGCTTACCAAAAATATGAAAAATCTAGGGAATAGTGCATTACAAGTACTTTTAACAAAAATAGTTTTTGCTGAAAATTTCTCTTCCCTAAATATAAGTGGCGTGAATTTGATACGAATTAAAGAGCCCGGAAACGTTTTTTTTTCTAATTTCACTCAATTTATCGATACTATTTTGCAGCAAATTGTAATAAGTATGTATACATATTTCATATGGAACCCTAAAAAGCAACATACCCGTATAAAGTATGACAATCGTGAATTTGGTGTATTTTGGGAACATGACGTTTTGTGAATCAATCATTATGAAAATCGGGTGTTCTGATACTTTCCCGTATTTCAAATTTAGGGTATTTTGGGAAAAGAGCCTTTTGTGTACCGGTTTTTATGAGCTTCAGTTAATTTGGAATTGGCCCATATTGAGGAAAGTGCAAATCGAGAACGGTTCATTTTGGTAACAAGTTTATTTGAGTTTCATTCGTTATGAGAATAGTTTTTTATAATATTGGTAGTAATTGAGCAGTGGTGTATTTTGAGTTTAATGTCGCATGCACCGGAAAGGTCGCGGCTTATACATTAAGAAAGCAGTAGGTATGGTGCCTAATAACTTGCACCTCGTTATAGGTAAGTTATCATTATTCGTAACACGCATTCCTATCTAATACACCCACCACCGCCTGCCTAATACGTGCTCGTCCGGGAAATCGCTTGCTTATTACCGTTTGTACTTTCACGCAATAATTTCTAAACTTCGGTATAAGATCACCGACCTATGCAGCGGTTATGGTGGAAATGTTTGCATACTTAAGTAAACATTTTATTTCCGTGGCCCTTTCGGTCTCGCCTTATCAGTAGAGAGCATCGGACAGGTATACAAATATTGATTGTTGCTCCATGTCAAACCTATTTGCAGCAGGTAAGACGTGACTTGCATAAATTCGTCAGCAGACCTTTACTGATGCAGTGCATACCAGCTTGCCAGCTATGATCAGAATACAATTCATACCTAGTTATTTCATCACCTGTGCAGTCTGTGCTAATTAACAGATACCTACAGAAGTAGAAACTGTGGAACTAAAATTTCCTGGTATATATACAACGTGTCCCAAAACTCAACGATAAGCCGGCACCAGAGGATGGAGCTGCTTATGATTAGTCGAGAAAAAATAAGGAAAAAAATATATCTCAATTATTTTAGAAATTACAGAAAAAAAATGAAATTCATTGAAAATCGACATCCCTAATGGTATTTTTAACGACCATGTCTACAAATATTCAAATATTACTGTTTTTTATTTTGTTTTTGGAAACTTCAGTAGCCCTGCTATCTAACACAGTTCTTAAAAATACCAAAATAAATGTAGTTTTTACACAAAAAATAATCAAAATTCATTTTGTCCCTACAATTTTGAAAGATTGTTTCTTACAGTCCACTTTCAATCATCATGGTGTAAAAAAATAGTATCGACACCACTATGGCAATTATTTTCAAAAGTTGACGCAACTAACCAAGATTCCAAAATGGTATAATACTTTGGGAAACCTAGTCACAACAAAAAACAACGAATTTTTAAACAAGAACCGACATTTTTAAATGTTGATATTAATCACTTTTGAAAAGGGTTGTTGTTGCAAGTTTTAAAATTTCAATGGAAAATGTGGGTAGTTAATACAATTTTCAAGTCAGTACACTCTGATCCTTTGTTCGCTGTGCACCGTTCCGTATTAATTGATGTGGCTCTCATACTAACAACTCTTGGCTTTGCTTTTTGGACTGGTGATCTGCAAACTGTACTGACCTGGCATTATTTTGGACTGTGATTGTGTTTTGTGTATTGGACTTTTTCCGTATTCTGGATTGTTTAGCGTTTATCATGCCGCTACCGTACACACCGTTGGAATACGCTAATATGCATCTCATTTATGGAGAATGCCGATGCAATGCTAACGCTGCTAGCAGATTGTATCGAGAAAGGTACCCAAATGTTCAAAGACATCCGGATTATCGAGTGTTTATTAATGTACATCAAGCCTTTGCGGAAGGTCGTTTACCATTTGACAGGAGACACACTGGAATACCTAGATTGGAACGCGATGAAGAAGTTCTCAATGAAATAGAAAACGATTCAACTACCTCGGTACGTGCCATAGAACTAGCTACGGGAATACCAAAAAGTTCTGCACATCGAATTCTAAAACGTCACAGACTTCACCCATATCACTACAGGCGTGTGCAGACGTTACTACCGCGGGACTATCCACATCGGGTCGCATTTTGCCGTGCGATGCTGCAAAAGCACAGGGAAGATCCCCAATTCTTAGACAAAGTTCTATGGTCGGATGAATCAACCTGCAAGAAAGATGGCTATTCAAATCTACACAACTTACATAGTTGGAGCAATGAAAATCCGCACTTGATGAGAGAAGACAAATCTCAGTATCAATTCAAGGTTAACTTATGGACGGGCATCTTAAATGGAAATGTAATTGGACCCTTTGAGTTACAAGGAAACCTTAATGGTGATGGCTATTTGACCTTTTTACAAAACGACTTGCCTGAATTATTAGAAGACGTGCCTTTACGTGATTTACAAAACATGTGATTTCAAAATGATGGTTGCCCAGCTCACTATGCCCGTGCAGTGCGAGAATACTTAAACCAAGAGTATCCAGGGCGTTGGATCGGGCGACTTGGTCCTATCTTGTGGCCACCCCGTTCGCCCGACCTGAACCCCCTGGACTTCTTCTACTGGGGCTGTCTTAAAGACAAAATCTACTCAAAACCCATAGCAACATTGGACGAGCTTCGCCAAAAAATCACACAAGCTGCGGATCATATCAATGGTAGAAGATATGCACGACGGATAAAACGATCATTTCTAAGGCGATGTCATGTCTGTATTAATGCCGGTGGCAGGCAATTTGAACATTTACTGTAGTATTAATAATGTAGTAAATGAATTTAAAAAAAAGGAAAAAAAATTGTACCATTTCTTTGCATTTATTCAACATTTTTCAACAACAAAAATCCTTTTTTGGGTACAGTAAAAGTGATTACCGCCAACATTAAATAATGTCGATTCTTGTTTAAAAATTCGTTGTTTTTTTTTGTGACTAGGTTTCCTAAAGTATTATACCATTTTGGAATCTTGGTTAGTTGCGTCAACTTTTGAAAATAATTGCCATAGAGGTGTCGATACTATTTTTTTACACCATGATGATTGAAAGTGGACTGTAAGAAAAAATCTTTCAAAATTGTAGGGACAAAATGAATTTTGATTATTTTTTGTGTAAAAACTACATGTATTATGGTATTTTTAAGAACTGTGTTAGATAGCAGGGCTACTTAAGTTTCCAAAAACAAAAAAAAAACAGTAATATTTGAATATTTGTGACATAGTCGTTAAAAATACCATTAGGGATGTCGATTTTCGATGAATTTCATTTTTTTTCTGTAATTTCTAAAATAATTGAGATATATTTTTTTCCTTATTTTTTCTCGACTAATCATAAGCAGCTCCATCCTCTGGTGCCGGCTTATCGTTGAGTTTTGGGACACGTTGTATATATAGTCGTCTTTAATTAAGTATTTACTCAATAATAATTTAAACGCATGGGGCACTTAAATCCAACTACAGCTGGCTTATTTTATTTTCAAGTCTTATTGTTCACGAATAAAAGCTACACTGCTAGATTATTCAGGTTTGAATGACCCTTATGAGTTTCATTGCAAAGAATTCCAGACTTTCGTTTTCCTAACTTTATGGGTTATTTATCTTAGGTATTCCCAATCATTCGTGCAGTAGGCGCAATGATTGGGATAAGGATATCACTTTCGTGTTTTTATTAAAAAACTTAAAACTTTTACTAATTTTTTATGTTTGTAGCTAAATCATTCCAAATCGGTAGCACGGCTGTAAATTAAACTTTGCACAGGCAGATACTTCAGAGCCTGGCACCTAGTAGTAATTTTATCCAGAAATTAATCATCGTAGGAAGGTAAAATGGTGGTTAATGTACGGTAACGAACAGAAGATAGGGATAGGGAAGGGGATCGTTAGTCGTATACAAATACGAAACGCGCAAACGGCATTCCAAGGCTACGTCTATGTACAGTCAAGGTAATAAATATCAACAACGGAAAAAGAGCCAAAAATATGAATACACAACCTTATTGCCCATACAACCAACTTAAACCTGGCGCAGGGTTAGCTAGTCATAGGTATAAAAATATCTTGGTAAATGGACTAGAGGAGTGGATGTTCGAATCATACAATGCAACCAATTTTAACGCAATTCAAAGCAGTATTATATTATACATATAGGTTTTTATACTGTTAGCTTACTTAAGAAACAGTCCTACTAGATAGATAGTCGTACTTAATGATGTTGGCACAGCTTCTATATCTCTTGCCTATTCTCCCCTTCAGAGCTTGACTATGGTCGATTACTTTCTAGAAAGTCAACTCAACGTACGAGCCCATTCTAATACGTGCCGAGTGTAAATAACGTTATCATACTCATCATGAACACAAACCTAGCATTATAATTAATTATCCTATTCATAAACGTCAGTGAAATAGGGGGTAGAATGCGAGATATGGCTGTTTAGTTTAGACTGCCAGGTACCTAGTATATTGATTATGATTTAGGATTTTGCTGGTTGTTTCCATTTAATTCATTACTAGGTAAGTTTTTCCATGAAGGTATCTAACAATTACCGTTAGGTGCATTATGCGGACCGATGTAATTAATACGGCCCAGTAATGTAAGGCGTGGTCTTATTTTAATCATATTGGTACATACAAACCATAACTTTAGGTAGGTACTTACGTAAGGATAATAGTAAAGTAACATAGGACATACAGGATACGGGCAATGCTGCCTAAACTTTTGTCTAATGTTAACCGTTGCAGAATTTTTTCATCACATAAGTAGATCCAAACGCGCAAATGGCATTGGAACGGACATATCCTCAGGAAGCCTGACACCCACCTTTCCAAAGCAAAGTGGCCCTGACCTGGAAGGTGCCTGGCAAAGGGAAATATAGTCTCTTGGTCTCCCTACATATACTAGGCGCCGTTCCGGGAGCAAGAGTTGGGTGTAATAGAGATGGGGTGGGAGGAGGTTACCCAAGCTGCCCAGGACCAGAGTCAGTGGAAGAAAATGGTTCGATTCGAGTCCTTAACCCCAGCAGGGGGTAACAAGATAGAAAGAACAGAAGAGAAATTTTTCATCAATATAAATCATTGAATAACAGTTTTTCAGTGTTAATAAATTTGACTAAAAAGTTTGACACAAAATCTACAGAATCTGACACACCCAACTCAAACTAACTACTCACTAGTCTCACTACATATTGCATTATGGTTAAACTCGGAGAGATTTGTGCCTGAAGGGTGTAAAGCTAATTTTTAAGCGCCTTCAAAAAAGGAGGAGGTTATCATTTCGACGTTTTTTTTTTTTCTATGTTTGTTACCTCAGAAATCTGTCATTTCTGAACTTATTTGAAAAAAAATTTTTTATGTATATAGTCCCTAGTTGGTACCGTTTTTATCAAAACCCAGTTTGGATGATGAGATCCATGAGGAATCTAGGGAGCTCCTCAAATCTTATAGGCATACATGTAGCGGTTTTAGTACTTTCATCAACAAACCAATAATTTACTTATAAATTCATGCATACCTAATTTAACACCTTTACACTTTGATAAGAAGCTAATAAATAAATTCTGTATTAAATGTCATATTCACTTACCAATGTCATTTCTAATATTGTACAAACATATATCTTGCTTAATTCATCAATGTCAAAGTTAATACTAATGTAGTAGTAAGTGGAAAACATTTTCTCCCAAAATGGAATTTCATAAAAAAAATACCATTATTTCGCTAGGATTGCAAAGCCTCTTAAAAGTAAATGCTTGGTTTTTTATTGAAATTACTGTATGTTGCCTATAAGTTTGAGGAGTTCTCTTGATTGCTCATTGATCCCATCATCCAAACTACATTTTGTCAAAAATTGGACCGAACTGCAAGTAGTTTATACTATCAATCATAAAAATAAATTTCACAAATAGGTTGGCAAATGACAGAGTTCCGAGGTAACAATTCCATTAAAAAACAATACAACCAAAAATTTTGAAGTTGGTTAAAAATACCCAGCCACCAGGAGGATAGGCCAGGTAAAAATGAAATCAGCTATCATAGTTTTTCTATGTATCATTTTTATTCTTACAATATGCATAGTTGTCTTGCAATGTTCCCTGTGCTATTGTTTTCTATGGTATAGTCTAGCCATGGATACAGGGTCGTCCCTAGAACTCCTCATCAAACAAATGTGTCCAAATCTCAAAATCATATTTGAGCTCATGAGGTCCTAAGAATTGTATGCGATGAGGTACTGCAGTCAGTAATAAATGCATGTATAAAAAATACAAAATACACTTGTTTAGTTATAACATAAGTAAATTCAGGTTTATAGTGGAATTAGATGGAAGCTATTACTTTGTTTTGAACAGTTTAAATATATTTAATAAAATAGGGTACTTTAAGCTTAATATTTACATTGCTCTTGAATTATCCTACATTATTATTTAGTTTTACAAGATATCTGAAGTAACTAACTGTTCTTTATTTCAACTTATAATTAATACTTAGGGGGGTTAGGGATTATCAGCGTTTTTTAGAAAAAACTAACAACTTGGGTTATTTTGAATCAGAACGAGGATTATTGGTCCCCAGTTTTTCATACAAATTTTTGGGTGGCAGTTTTGTGACCATCCATACAAAATGTATGTGAAGATGCATCAAAAAACGGACAATTGTTTTCGGACACTTGTTTCCATTTTAAATTGATAGATAGTAGTTGAAGGGCAGGAGGAAGAAGAAGATAGTAGTTGATGGTTTTCGAGAAAAGTAAATGGTACACTTTTTTCTGAATATGCTAACTTATATAATTATGTGTATCTCAAGTATATAGATATAAAAGTGGTATTATTTTTAAATCAAAAACTAAGTTAAACAAAAATCTACCATTTTCATGTGATATAGTTATATCAAATGATTCAGTATGACCCCAAGATTAATACATATAAATTAAATTCGATGAATAAAAATATGACATTCGCAGAAGACACAAAATTCGCAGTTGCTATATCGAAGTTAAACGTTTGCAACTACTGTAACAAATGTTGTGATGTGAAGCTTTGCAATATTTAGAAAATCCCTCAATAAAGTCGTAATTTTCACTACAATACTAATTCGTCGATACACGATAATCAGCAACAGCCCTAAAACCGGTCCTGATATTCCAAGTAAGTACCCGACATATCCGACGTTAGAATATCGGATTTTTATCACATGCCAGCCAGTTGCCTGTTCATAAGTTTCTAATAAAAACAAAACACATAAAATGCCATTATGTTTCATTCAGCACTTACCTCGTACTTTACACCAGCCAAACGCAGCCATGTTTCTACCTTCAAGCAGTACGGGGACGTCGACGGCAACACCGGTGTTCGCGAAAACTGATACAAATATACGATATCTTTTTCGAAATTAACTTTGTGCACTGTAGGTTTTGGTGGTGCCGGTTCAGGTTTTTTCTCTTCAGCCTTTTCTTCTACTTTCTCTGCCACAGCCGGCGCCTCTTCTTTAGTTTGACCATTATCTACGGCGGCATCTTCTTTCAGTTCTTTCTCTTTTTCAGTTATAACTGGTGCATTATTCGTTACCTCTGTCGCCATTTTTACAAATAACTAATAGTCTTTTTAAAAACTTTATTATTCACGCACTGAACTCACAAGACAAGCCCGACCCGAGAGACAGCGCCGCTTAAATAAATTTAGTTCACAGCCGCTATGGTAGAGCGCGTTGCAAACGCAGCATTAAGTTAACAAAGGTATCCTGTCCGCTTGCCGCTGGCGATCTGCCGCATATGATAAATCAAATGAACGACTGGTTACTAAGCAACGCTTAAAATGGCAGTTACGTTCCGTCCAATCAGCTATCAACAGAAGCCATTATGAAGCACATTTCATGTCTTTTTTATTCAAAAAAGGTATTATATCTCATTTGGTGTGTAAAAGATTGTGATTAAAAACAGTTAAGTATTATAGAAATAATTATTATTCAGTTTTATTAAAAAAATACCATTAACAAATGATTGTTTGCGGGACCGGAAGATATTGTTTTCGCGCGTAATTCCATTGGAATTGGAAATATATTTAAGTACTAAACGACGATGGATTTCAGGACTGCGGTGAAATTGGCAAATTATGTGGAAAATTAAACACAGTGACATCATAGATGTGTTTCTCAGTATTGAGTCTTATATAGTTGGTATAAGATATTGTATATGCATGCCTGGTTTCCAACGGGTTAAAGGCAATAGTCCGGGAGCCCAAGAGGGGATTTTTGTAATTTTGTAGTTACTCGAGCGTGAATATTTAACTGGTGGCCCATTTTATGGTAAAGTAATAAATCATGATTATTTTTTTCTATTTTCGTTATGAATGTGATGATATTTTCGTAAAATATACTCGCTATTTTGAATTGCGAAAAGTGAAGATTTATGTTTAACGAAACTAAGAAAAAGTATCTACTGAAGTGGTAGTTTTGTTCACTGTAGAAAATTACAAGTGAGGTCTCCTTATACAAACGTGATATGTCGTGTTTTTAGGGTTCCGTAGCCAAATGGCAAAAAACGGAACCCTTATAGATTCGTCATGTCCGTCTGTCTGTCCGATTCTGTCACAGCCACTTTTTTCCGAAACTATAAAAGCTATACTGTTCAAACTTGGTAAGTAGATGTATTCTATGAACCGCATTATGATGTTTACACAAAAATAGAAAAAAAACAATAAATTTTGGGGGTTCCCTATACTTAGAACTGAAACTCAAAAAATCTTTTTTCATCAAACCCATACGTGTGGGGTATCTATGGATAGGTCTTTAAAAATGATATTGAGGTTTCTAATATCATTTTTTTCTAAACTGAATAGTTTGCGCGAGAGACACTTCCAAAGTGGTAAAAAGTGTGTCCCCCCCCCCCGTAACTTCTAAAATAACAGAATGAAAAATCTAATAAAAATATATGATATACATTGCCATGCAAACTTCCACCGAAAATTGGTTCGAACGAGATCTAGTGAGTAGTTTTTTTTTAATACGTCGTAAAAATTAAAAAAAAAATTTTTTTTCATCAAACCCATACGTGTGGGGTATCTAGGGATAGGTCTTCAAAAATGATATTTAGGTTTCTAATATCATTTTTTTCTAAACTGAATAGTTTGCGCGAGAGACACTTCCAAAGTGAAAAAAAGTGTGTCCCCCCCCTGTAACTTCTAAAATAACGGAATGAAAAATCAAAAAAAAATATATGATATACATTACCATGCAAACTTCCAACGAAAATTGGTTTGAACCAGATCTAGTTAGTAGTTTTTTTAATACGTCATAAATGGTACGGAACCCTTCATGGGCGAGTCCGACTCGCACTTGGCCGCTTTTTTCGTTCCTCCTATCGAACGTCGCGTGATTTGTGCACAAGCCCTTAAGGTAACCAAAACCAAACCAAAAGCTGTTCAATTTAATATTAGATCTCAGCACACATCTACTGCCAGCGAATAGCAGAGGATGGTCACTATTATGGTCAGTTATGTATTTTAATTGATGGTCTGGTTACGAGATAGGATAATCAGGTACGTATGGCTAGTGTTGCAATCATTTCGAAATTTTGGAACTACCCCATTTAGGGAAACCCAATACGCTTAAAATAAAATAAAATCGGATTTACAAAATATTACACTTTATTCGTTTATCATCATTAAAGGCATAAAAATAATATACTCATGTATCTTCATATTTACATACTGTATTTATAAGATAGGTACTCAAAAAGTAATCACACGTTCTAGGTATTTAACTGTATTAAATAGCAATCCAGATTGCTGATTGTGTGATCACTTGATTGATACAAGCAGTTACAATAATGATTCCATCGTATACAACTATACACTGAGCAATTGAAAAGGTAATGTGGAAATCTTGAAGTCAGCTGCAGAGATAACTGACCCTCCTTCCTCCTAATAGAAATTTGTTTGCAGGGGGGGGGGGGGGGTCAACTGTCTCGGCATCTGACTCTACATGAACCTACGGTAGGTATATTTTGTTCTTTTCGGAATCACGTCAATTTGAAAATGGTAATTACATTCAAAGATTACAGGCTAACGACCGAAATAAGCTCGTCTAGTATATAAACGTGACCTAGTTTTGATGTTTATTATTTGGACTGTTTAATTTTTTCATCAATTTCCAGCGGTAGTTCACACTGTTCACAGCCGGTAGTTAGTGAATTTCGGCAGTAGTCCGCAGCAGTAGTAGAAAAGGGCCTTTGCCAAAACATATTAATGGCAATTCATTTTTAGGACCCTTAGGACCTTACCTTACCTAAGTAAACTAGAAACATTTGTGACCGCGGCACAGCGTCTCACTTTGTCGCTTGCCATAAGGACGAGATTTGCTTATATCTTTATACGAATAACCTGTTAAGGCGTCCTTATGGCAAGCGACAAAGTGGGACATTTTGCCGGCTGCGGTCACAATTTTGATCTACAGGACGATACAAAAAATACGCGAGTGTCGCGAGTTACATTCATATAAGTAATTAAACGTGTAACATTAGTTATAGTTCGTTAATACTACAACCATTGGCCATAGGGGCCTGTTACATAAGGTATCGTGTATAACAATTCACAATTTGTATTGTGAGTTTTAAACGTAAAATTTACACGGACCGTAAAATAAACTTAATTACGAGTATATTTTATAGGTATCGGTATAAACCTAACAATCTTAATTCTAAGCCTTGTGATGGGTTGTTGCATTGAATGTTGACAATACAGTTGTAAAAAAATAATAAATATGTTAACTTGAATTCATACCAATGAACCTGTCTTTATTAAATTATAAATGGTATTTGATCATTTAACCATAAAACGTTAATATTATACTTTAGATAAGTCTCTAGGACAGTTTAATTAAAAAGTATCTAACCATCGTAACTAAACCATCTTAAAACTTTTTGTTACTACCAATGGATGTAACTATGTGATTATTTTTTACACGAACGATTTTTTTTAGGTAATGAATACTGAATAATGTTCCATAGAATACCTCATGAGTTCGCCTAAAAATCTTTTTACTTGCATATTCGGTACGTGGTTAAGGGGCTGTCAACACCCAATGTCCTTGAAATTGATGTTACTTAAACAGTTTGTTAAGAAAGACTATTTGTTTTAGTCAAGTAAGAAAAATATATGTTCATATTAATTATATTTCAAAGACCGTGGTTGTACTCGATACATGATTGAACGAAATCGGCTCGATAGAAAATAATTGCAAAGATTGGTCTTAAAATCACAATTAAACGGTTCTATGTCTTTATTGTTTTGACTTATGGGTCTGCAATTCAAATCACAATTTCAAAACATTTATATCTAAACCGCTAATAAGTAAAATATTACACTAATAATCCACTTTTTTTTATTTAAATAATTTTCTTATTATTCCCTTGCCCAGGCCCAGTAACATGCGACAGTGCTTTCTCATTTACTCCGATACAAATAGACAGTGTGCGCGCTTTAGGTATTGACAGCCTCTTAATATACCCAAATATTAAACAAAAAACCTCTTTGAAGGATCTTTTGCCATAAAAATGCTTTCAATTAGATATTACTCTTATTAACACTCTGATTGGGTTGTTACATAACTTCTGTAATATTAACCTATAATGATACATATCTATTTACTGTGTTATGTACAATATGTCTATATCAGCGAACAAATCTTGAAAAATAAATTACTTTGATACAAGTCACAACATACAGTACGCCAAGTGCACCAATATTTTTCATTGCATATCAACATTATCAACCATCCAAAAATAACCATTTGACCAACTTGAAAAAAATATAACAATTTATCGTACTTTTCTGAGTCAATTAACAAAAGTGTGATAAAGAGAAAAGTACTTTGTCAGTCCATGTATGTAATTGTTACAACATTACAGCAAAGATAGGAACTCCATGAAAATAGCGGTGAGAGTTGTTATGACTCTCAAACTCTACGCATTTACACCGTGTCGTCCAAATGGTCAACCCTCACGGCTAAAGTCCTATCTCTGCCAGGCAACGATCATAAACTTAATGAAATATGCCTAGATGCAATGCAACACGATAGTCGGCATGCCCAGCATGAAAGTGCATTTTATAATTCAACATTTCGGCCACATGGAACAAGATTAAACACGAATAGAGTACAGTATAAGACACGCAAGTAAAGCCGGTTGCCTACGATAACTGCACTTGTTAGTCGGCATCAAATATATCTATATATATATATATATATATATATATATCTAAACACGCCTCTATTACCAAGGCGTTAAAGTGCGTGTTCACATATTGTGAACACCTTGACCGCTCCGATATATCTGATGGCGACATTGGCGACTGTACAAGCATAATATATAAGTAATAAGAAAACTACCATTCGAATAACTCATATGCCTACGCATTCTTGCAAGTATTATAAATGGTATAATATTTACATACTGGCGTTTTGAAAATGTCTTGGGTTACAATTGTGATAATTAGGTTGTGATGATAGAAATTAACTTATGTTCTAGTCATGCAGTACAGGTCTTTTCATTACCAATATTATTTTTCTCAATTCTTGTTTGAACACGATGCTAACAATATCTGCATATATTTTTAAACTTGTTAGTCAGAATGGGTTAAATAATATCCAACCTACATGCTAAAACTGGCAGAAATTACATGTAATTAATGCAATTATCGTCTTATTACAAAATTAAAAAGTGTCCAATCCCAGAAACTACATTATAAAATTCATAAATACTTACAATTACATAGCTACACCTGCATGCACATATAGAAAAAGCAATTTATATACACGACATGTTTTATCATAAATGTAAACGTTTACCTACTGTATAACGATTACGACACTACCTATTATATTATATAGTGTGATGACTGATGAGAAAATACACTATTTTAAATATTAGTTTACAGGAGATCTGACCAGTCTACCTAACCTGAGAATAGCTAAAACAAAATGTAATTATTAATTATTTCAACGCCACACGTCATTTACAAAAGCGTTACTCCATGCCGTGATCATGGGCTCTAGTGATGTAAACCTTAAAAACATGACGCTTATAAGCGTGCCTTCGGGCGCTCTTGGCGTCCAAAGGATTAAAATCAACTAAGAAAAAAAAAACTACTTTGACCAGTTAAAATACAACCATTGTAAAAAGCATAATTATGTTCAGCAGCAAAAAGTAATATAAGTTAATTACTTTCGCAATAAGAAATCAAGCTTGAACGACACGAGAGTAGTCACGATGCGTAGTTATGATCTAAAATTAATCATTTAAAGTAATAAAAATTAACTATAAAAATGTGTGTGTGTAAAAATACACACGTAAAAAGTGAAAAAAAAAAAACAATGTGCTCATGTTGCACTTTAGATAACAAATACATGGTTTTGATACAAAGTCTCTATACAAGAAAATTCAATAGGTAGGTTTTCAATAAACTCATTGATTGTATACATTTACCATACTACATAAATAATGACTACATATATCATCATTTTGTATGACGTTGACTGTCTTTTTTAAAATTAGACATCATCATTGTCATGTTCTCAATGACTCTTAGGAATTAAAGGACGACGCCCTTTTTTCTCTTGTCCTCGACTACTTATATCACTATCATTTAAATTAAATGAATGAGAGTTATTTTTCATGCCGGTTTACACAAAATCGTATTTAGGGCAAATCCGTTATAGAAAGGACGATAACTAATCTTAAAATAAATAAGTAAATCTTATAAAACTAACTCCCTAATAAATCCCTTTTAACATATCAGAAAGGTTTTGGGTTGGCGTGAGGTTCTTTCAAGTAAATAACGTGCAACTAATTATCTGCCATATTCCCAACTTTTAACATAAAATCACTTTAGTACAACTAAAAGAAGTAAAAAGACTAAAAAGTCTGAGAAATATCACCAAATACTGAAACTATCTGTTATTTAATATAAAACTGTAAAATAGATTTGCCTGTCTCGCCTTTTTTTAAATCATTTCCATTATTTGAATGGTATATTAAGACCCAATGAAGGATTAAAAATTATCCTAGCTCCATTTTACCTCCTCTCGAAGCTCGTCTGTTTGAAGAAGGTTATACTCGTATAGGGCGTTGGACTGCACTAGCAAGCCGTCACCTAGGAGCTAGATAGTCTCGCGTGCAAATGTCCACAGTCTACAGCTCGGCCGTCTATTCCGAGCTGGAGCTCGAGCTAGACGGCGTGTAGCTGTAGTAGTCGCTCTGCTAGGCGGTGTTGATCTGCTCCACGTTGAGGTGCGTGATGAACCGCAGCCGCATCTGCAGGGCGGGCCGGAGCTTGCGGATTACGGTCTCTACTTCGCTTTTGAGTGTGTCGCCGACGAACATGTATTTTATGTGGTAGCTGATTTGTTAGTTAAAGAAATTGTTCACTAAACGTACACGCTTATGCGGATAACAATCCAGACATTGAACCATTATGAAAAGGCAGTCCATAAAATATAATGGACCATAACCACATCAAATTAGAATAAATGTAAACATCTAGTGGACATGCCACGAGCAAAATTGATTAAAACAAAGAACTTTTAGACACAGACAAGATCTTTGGTGCTAAGACATCGTATTGTAAAATCGGACATTGGGAACAAGTACAGTTCGTTACACGAAAGCTGGCACGAACGGAATAAACGAAACATTCATTGTATGAGTGACACATGTGTGTCGCTTAACTTCAAACTCAGATAAATCTATTCGACCCTCTCAGCAAATATCTACCTTATTACCTTTTCATAATACCAAAATAGCATAATCTAACAGTTGGATTTACCTGAGTTTGAAGCTAAACGACTCATGTATCGGTGGTATATATCGGAGCCGCCATTTTATTAGTTAATGTCATAAACACTTACATATTTTCATACACTCATTCGTTCCATTCGTGCTAGCTCTTGTGAATTGACCTGTACCAATTGTAACAACTTAAGTTAAATATGAGATTGTAAAAAGGATACAGTAGATCGCATATAGGATCAATGTATTGTAGATGTGGTTGCGTCTTGTCGATGTGCGCGAGCAGCTCGTACAGCGCGATGGTGATGTCCATGACGGCGCGCGAGACGTCCGCGTTGAACCGCTGCAGGAACGGCCCCACCAGGTGGCATAGGAACACTAGTTGCGTCTCTGTGTGGATCTCGGGTGACAGCTTCTCTTTCACAAACCTGGAATCGCATCGGATAATACTCAAAGCAAGTAAGTAGAGTTGCCACAAGCGTGCGCCCACGACAGACAGAACATAAGCAATGCGATGAAACTTAAAACACGTTTTCCTGACAACATACATAAAACAATCTACGTAATTTAGTCGGGTTCATTGATGCCCACCAAGCTTTGGTGGGGAACAACAGTGCGTGTACTGTTTTGACATGGCACTTAGGACTATTTTGAAGCAGGCAGAAATGATAAGTGAGACTATGACACACAAACAGCGTTTTCTCTGTTACTCCTACTCAAAGCTCTTTAAGACCATCTCGTTGTCGATCGGTAATCTCCCCCTTCCACCTTGCCATCTCTATAGTATTGTTACTGTTAGGCCCTGGTTCGACGGAGACATTTCTATATAACGTAGCTGTATATGTAGTGTACACAGTCAACCGGAGAGCAACACATCTAACAATGCGGTGGGTCTTCCTTTAGGTATCTTGCGGCCTTGAAGTGGCTTCAAATGCACCAACTGCACATCTTTTTTAGGCTTACAATTCATTGGCACCCACATACAAATCTGACGTGGTGAGGCGAGGCTTAAAATAAGAAAAAGATCAGCCTATACGTCCCACTCCTGCGAGTGGGCTTGGGCTATAGTCCCCGCGCTAGCCCAATGCGGGTTGGGGACTGCACATACCTTATCTTACCTCTGAGTTCCTTTGCGGATGTATGCAGGCTTCAGCATTAAACGATATTTCGTACATAAAATCCGAAAAAGTAATTTGTATGAGTCAGGATTTGTACTCGGCCACTGCACCGCTTAATCAGGTTTAAATTGTAAGTGTACAATAGAAAGGAATGAAAGCTACTTACTGAGGAACCTGCATGATTTGCCCGGCTCCGGCGTGGTACCAGACGGCGTGCGCCAACGCCAGCGTGAGGCTGTACTTGTTCTCCAACATGGCGTCGTTGGTCGTGGCCAGGTTGAACAACTGGAATGGCGAGTGTTGGTACGGCCACTCGGTCATATCGCTGTGGGTCATGGCTTCCAGTATCCTGGCGAGAAAAAGGATATGTAGTTTGAACGTTTATTAGAGCATTTAACCCTTTGAACGCCTTTGAAATTTGATTTACGCTGCATGCACGCATAGACCAAGCTTGAAAGCAGGAAAATGCATGAAAACTTGACACTTCTGAGTAGAATCTTTCAGTGTACTTCGAGACACAGCATAACCATAATAAAATATTATAACCTACCTGTCATGAATTACTGTCCAGTACGAATCGGGCAGAGCAGCCATTATGAGCCCTATTGCGTTAATCCAAAGTTGAATTTTGGTCGCCGGTATGACTACGAAGCCCTTAGTGACCACGTCCAGCAAGCTATTCCCGACAGCATCTGGCGCCATAGGCAAGGACATGAGTTCTACGCAGGTTACGTAGAGGGAGTGCGCTGATGGGTTCGGGAACTCGTTGAAACGCCAATCGGTGTTCGGGAAGTGGGATACACCTGTCATTGCTGGTGGATTGTTCAGGAAATTACGAAGCATTTACTTAGGGTAGAATATATATCGGTGTTATGAGACTTATGAGGCGTTTTAAGAATCGTTGAAACTCGTAAAAACTAATAGACTAGTTTTTTTTAAAGAAAGATCAATACGGATAAGTGTGCCTGCGGGGTAAGTGTGATTGCCCTTCATAAATACGCGATAATCACTAATCATTATCAATGTCCCCTCCACAGATGCCTGTGACTGTGGGGAGCCTATCCAAACAATCCCTCACATCGTAGAAAAATGTGTAAGACCCTCACAGCGGATGCAAGGGATTGGCTGCTTAATTTAGATGTAAAATGATTATTATATATATATATATATACGAGTATATTAATTTTTGTGTAAATAATATTGTAAATCTATATCCAGGAAAAGCCATACGATATAATAATGATCAATGTGTAAACAGGCCCCAATGTGAAGGCCGCGCAGCCACACTTACCCGTATGGACAAAGATACATTTATTAAGTAAGCTGCGTAAAATCAAAGCTAATTTCGTGCTTCGGCTTTGACAGGTAAACGAGATGGCGCTGAACAGCTCCATACATTTTGCGATAACTCTGACTGTCAAAAGTTGACGTTTGACAATTCAGTGACCGAAAAACATATGGTGCAGTACAGCGCCATCTGTTTTGGATGTCAAACTAAGGGGCACGTTTTTTTCTTAGATTTTAACTCTCTATTACAATCGGTTATCTTTGGTATGGACCTTCTAAAGCACTAGAGTTCGTGTAATCCATGATGACGCGCAGATTTATCAAATCTAACCTTTAATAACATGACATTAGGAGCCAAGGCACGCGTCATCCTGAATGACACGATTCAAAACGTGATTACTACATTTTCATTGGTTCAAGTCGCCTCTGATGGCCTTTTGGAGCCCACTTATAAATTGGCATTCATAAAAATACGATACGTAATAAATTAGTCATAAGTTAAAAAAATCCTCAAAACTTATTGTCCACCCTACAAAGCTAAAAGGTACCTAAAAAAACGGTACATGTTTGGATTGTATTAAATTTTCATTGAAAATAATGATTTTTAGCTTAGGAGTGTGCTAAGCAGGGGACTATTTTCTGACTTAAAAAGGATACTGTCAACCATCCTATTAACCAGGCTGAGGTAGTAGTTAAGGTCCGGCGTCCACGTCGTGGTGTCCGCGTCCGTCTTGACCAAGTATGCCTGGAACGCCTCCGTGGTGGCCCAGCCCGCGGGCCGCACGTCCTTAAGTGACCCCAGCACTGCGTTCACGAGCTTCCTCTTTAGTGGCGGCTTGTCGCGTAACTTCGTCTCGTAGTAGTGCAGTGTGTTGTATAGGAAGGTTACTGGTCGATCTGGAAGTTATGTTGTACTATAGTGTATTAAGGAGTGGTTCAGTAACACAGTGGCAGTGAATTATCCTGTATATTTTTTTTTATTTTTTTACTAATTATGAAGCAGTTTATTTTTTTCAGTAATCTGTAGATAAAATACTATATAATAACAATAAAATCATATTGAGAAATATCAGATTGTTTGATTTTTCTCATTTTTATTGCAATGTACTTCGTAACTTTTTGTACAACACAATTTGACAATCTTCACCTGCCGTTTTCCATAATGTCACACTTGAATTTAAATTTTCACAACTAGTTATATGGTTTTACGAATATCATCTTACCAGTAAATTATACCAATAAACCGAAGTTCATCTTCGGTAGTCAGGAAGTCTCTCCAATCTAACCTCTGACAGAGGTTTTTCTATGGAAGACAAATTTCTGTACAAATCGCAAATACCCAAGAATGGAAATTCCATGTAACTACCTCAAAGCGAAGTCAAATAAATAAAAAGTGCAATATCGAACATAAGACAATTTAATAATGTATTAAGTAGCTTAGCAAACTTAAAGAAAAATATGTTTATGAGAAACACCTCATAAATCCTCTCAGAAGACGCTGTTCAAAAAGCCTTATAAGACATGTAATATAAAAGGTGAACACTTCAATTCGCCCTTTTATTTTAAATACGATTGTATTTAATTGTATAGAAAATTTAGGAAAATGAATAATCCATATAATGTGCTGCTACTTATTTTATGAACCACTTATTATGTCTCTTAGGCCGTATTTAAAATAATTGCCACTCAAGTAAATCAATCCATAATGACGGGGACCATTAAAAAGGTGGACAGTGAAATAAGAATCATCAATGGACACTGCATCCCTGACTGATGATTGTTGCAATGTTGTGTCAAGAGCGGTTGAGACGGCCAATACATTTTCGCTTATGGCTACACAAGTCTATCGCTGCACGGCACTTCTTGCCGCATAAGTCGAGTGTATGTGTTTGTTGATATGAGATCAGATCAGGCTACCAGCCTGGTAACGCCGGCCTTGCCTTGACGACACTTTATTATTGAAGAGAGGGTCTATTGACTAGTGACCCCGCATTAAAAAACAACGTAGAGTCGGACCTAACAAGCTATGCACGGCATTTGCAATGACACAGTGTGGCAATGTAGTAGTAGTAGTAAACTCTTTATTGTACAAAAACAAATATTAAAAGTAATTTACT
Source organism: Cydia pomonella (assembly GCF_033807575.1). Classification (NCBI taxonomy): domain Eukaryota; kingdom Metazoa; phylum Arthropoda; class Insecta; order Lepidoptera; family Tortricidae; genus Cydia; species Cydia pomonella. The sequence goes on along the minus strand of NC_084703.1, from coordinate 10,966,233 downwards.
ATTAGTAAGAAGTACAAAGGCGAACTTATCCCTCTGAGAGATCTCTTCCAGTTAACCTTTGAGTATATGAGAGAGAGAGTGAAAAGGGGGTGACAAATGCAGCAAAATGTACAATAAGGTGCCAGAGAGACAAAGGTTATAAATACACACTTTATAGGATAAACATGAATTACACAAGGAGGAAAATACACTAAAAATTGGAAATAAGTAGAAACATATAAAGCAACTATACAGAAATATAGGTAAATTAATCTGTCAGATAACCGTAGTTTCTTTAAGCGACGCAATCGATTGTGCCTGTTTGAGCAAATCATTGATAATATGACGTTTATAATGACACTTTCTGACTTTGTTCCATTCAAATCAGTGCAAAGTTTGCTTAGTCGGACTCTAGTAAACCTGTAGTCAATATTCAAGAATCTTACATGTTAATATTTTTATTTCCGTTTTTTACACGGGACGTACAGTGGCCATCAGATATATCGGAGCGACCGAGGTCCTAAAAAAATTCTGAACATGCACTCTAACGCCTAGACAATGGAGGCGTGGATCTATTTGTGAGCATTTTACCGCTCCGATATATCTGATTGCGACTGTACCACATTACATTACAATCTATAAATTGTACATGCATGTTTTTTTTCATTGTGATTGACATCTGCATGTACAATTTATAGATTCAAGAATCTGTTTACCGTGGGATGTGGAAAGCGCACAACCGACCAGTTGTGTAACATGGTCAGCTAAGTCTTGCGTCTGATATACCGACGATAACTCACCATGGAACTTGTACAGGTATCCCAGGTGCTCGAGCAGCTGCTCCAGGTTCTTGCTGACCTGCGGTGTCTCCAGGTGGCGGTGCACCACTATGTCCAGCACGGGGATGAAGCGAAGACACACGTTGCTGAGGTAGACGGGTATGGGCCCGCCGTAGGCGCTGCTCGCCTCTTCGGGGGCGAATTTCTCGGGGTATTTTCTGTGGAATGCCAGGTGCTTGTCGTACCTGACAAGATTTGTGTTATTATACAATTAGTCACTTTAAAATATTCATCTTAGACGGAATTAGATACTGAACCCTAAAGTAGAGTCACTGATACTCTTATAGTGGTTATCGGGACCTCCAATCGAGACAATGAAAGTCAATTCTGTAATAAATAAATATTGTTTTCAAAACAAAACTCTTGCTCTGTAACTAGTCCTGGTGCTGAGCACATTTCTACTCAATTTAAATACATTTAATTATGTGAAGCTTTAAATCAAACGATGTCAGGTTAGGTCGGTAGGGTAAGAGAACCTATGAGACAAGAAAAACTCTCATAGGGAAAATAAATAGTTAGACATGCTTAAAATATTTAAAATTATTAAATGATAATACTAAAAATAAAAAATTAACTTAAAAATACTTTCATAGACGGACTTTCCTCATGCTATTTCTCTTGTCCCGAGCAAACTAAACCATGTATATCTTACCCTACCTCACCTTAAGTACTTAGGGTGGTATTGCTTAGTGAGATCATTGGATTAAGAAATTGGACAGGTGGAGTACGACCCTTTGGTACAAAACATTTTTTTTATACGCCCATAGCACTCGATGACGTGACAATTTGTCACAGGTACAATATTAGTAAAGTATTCTAGTTATTTCTACAAAATGAATTACATGAATGAAAGGAAAACCCAGGTCTTAAAGTGAACGTCACGTTTCATACGTAAGCACTCTCATGTGTTTAGTGACATTACCAGTTGTTCTGCTTCCAGTGTTCGGGCGAGTTCTCCTTGACGAAGTCTTGGGCCCGGTTTCTGAGCTCGGACCCTTTGAGCAGCAGGAGTTGGATGATGTAGAGGCACACTTGGCTCTCGTTGCCATCGGGGTTTGGCCTCAGCACCTAGACATTGAACATATTTTTGTAAAGCTAGCAATAATATCACCATTAATGCCAAATATGAGAATAAATGACTTTTATATTATAATGACATGGCCTCACTTAGTTCTAAGTCAGTGCAAAAGGGTCATCCATAAATTACATTACACGAATTTGAAGATTTTTTGACCCCGCCCCCCTCCTTGTCACACCTGGTCACATTTGGCTAGCCCCCCCTCCACATAAACCTGTGACGTCATTTATGGATGACCCCAAAGTCGAGCCAAAGTGCCTTTAGTCGCGTGGACTTATGGTGACGATGTTGTAGTTCCATATGATGTCGTTGATGGCGTCCACGCCCTTGTTGATGTTCCCGCCCACGGGGTTGGTCTCTTCATAGACGATAGTCACACTTCCTTAGGTCAACATTGTTACTATCCCTACTAAGTGATGCACTTACCAGACACAGCACGAGCCTGTCGATGGTGACGATGTTGTACTTCCATATGATGTCGTTGATGGCGTCCACGCCCTTGTTGATGTTCCCACCCACGGGGTTGGTCTCTTCATAGACGATAGTCACACTTCCTTAGGTCAACATTGTTACTATCCCTACTAAGTGATGCACTTACCAGACACAGCACGAGCCTGTCGATGGTGACGATGTTGTACTTCCATATGATGTCGTTGATGGCGTCCACGCCCTTGTTGATGTTCCCGCCCACGGGGTTGGTCTCTTCATAGACGATAGTCACACTTCCTTAGGTCAACATTGTTACTATCCCTACTAAGTGATGCACTTACCAGACACAGCACGAGCCTGTCGATGGTGACGATGTTGTACTTCCATATGATGTCGTTGATGGCGTCCACGCCCTTGTTGATGTTCCCGCCCTCGGGGTTGGTCTCTTCATAGACGATAGTCACACTTCCTTAGGCCAACATTGTTACTATCCCTACTAAGTGATGGACTTACCAGACACAGCACGAGCCTGTCGATGGTGACGATGTTGTACTTCCATATGATGTCGTTGATGGCGTCCACGCATTTGTTGATGTGCGGCCCGCCCGCCGGGTTGGTCACTTCATACACGAGGTAGTCGCAGAACTTGCGAAGGTGAGCTGAGAGCGCTCGGGCGCCGATGCGTTCCAGGATTCTGTACACACAATAATAACTTTCTAGGGGAAGTTGCATCAACCATAATAGGGTAGTTTCCTACTAGTCAAATCAGTTTCTTTTTTTCGAACTGACAAAACGATTAGCTACTATGGAACTTATATGAAAACTGAACTGTAATGTCACGGTCAACCACTTTTTTTAGTTTTATTTGATTTAATAAATAATAATTGTGTCAAACATTATGTGTTCTTTACGTTTTCCTAATTTTGTGCTTTATTTCGCCGTATGGTGTGAAATAATTTATTTTGAACACAGGAAACAACTCTATTGTCGGACTGATTGAATGAAATTTTCCATAAAGTAAAATTTATCGAGCGCTTTCTTGAACGCGGTGACAGACGGTTTGTTGCAACTAACCATAAGTCCGTACTTATCAAATACTAAAGTAAAGATTTAATACTAATTTGGACATTATTTATTTGATTATATTTTATAATCAATTAAAATAACCAAAAATGGTTTTAAAAATATATTAAATAGAATCGATAAATTACAATTCCCAAATGCTTTCCACATTTTTGGCTAAATATGACCCAGAAATAATAATATATAGGTATATTATGGCGTTCCCAAATATGTCTTAACTGATGATAAGTATTTTATCAACACTTACTAAATTCTGTTGCTAACTTACTATCAACTAAATATACAATAACTCACTTGAAAGCAATAGGATTGATCCTATTCGTATCGAATATCATCTTCCACAGCAGACAGAGAAACAGCGGCGTGCCCGGCACGGAGAAGTGCGATATTATGTCGTTGTCGTTCGCCATTGACGTCCATTTGCGATACTCCTCCTCTACGGATTTCTTTAGCACTTGCTTGTTCTCCTTGGGTGCTGGATTCTGCACAATAATCAATATTAAAACAAGTTCTCGTATTATAGTCAAGTGTAAAGAGATCATATACAGCTGGTGTAGTGCTTCACAAAGTTATGTAACGCTTCAGCGCCTCATTCCACAGGTCAGGACGCACTTTTATACTGCCTTACACACCTACGCCTGTAAAGCAAACTTCTTTTGTTTCTAAACATCAAATTGTGACACGTAATTGTAATAGATACGTAATTTGTTTTTAGCTGTGTAAACCTACGAATGAAACAAATACTTTTTTTTTCAGTGCAAGTTTGAGAAAAGCACTGTACAGATCTCGGTAAGAGACGGGGGTTGCTGGCCACGTATCCCTATCCGATCTTCTACTTGGCTTGCAAACCCGTTTTCCGACCTCTATAGTAATGTACTATTACAAAAATTAAGCTTTATTGGTGTACCTGAGCTATTTTAGTATTAAATGGTGTTGAATACAACTCGGTTTAAATGCTCGAATCGTAGCATTTTCCAAGTAAAATTGCTCGTTTTTGTAAATTATGAAATTCGAATTAATAGTTTTCACAGACCCTATCAATTCTCACGGGCCTAAATAAAGTATGGAGTGCCACAATTCTGGTACGAGAGGAATAGCGAATATTCACCTGTGAGAAAAAGTCGACCAGCACCGGCGGGAAGCACTGCAGCGTGTGCTGAGACCACATGTGCGGTGTGTTCGTCATTATAGTGGTAAGTAACTCTTTTACTGCCGCTCCGTCGTTGGCTGACAATAAATAAAATATTATGATAAATATTTAAAAAAACATAAAACATTGCTGTTTAGTTTGTTTTTGGTTAAAGGTTTTTTTTTATATATCAGGCCAAATAAAATAAAAATATCATTAGTCCGTTTATGGATCCACGATCCGATATACTAAAAAGAAACAAGTAGTCTACTCAAGCAGACAATTTACCAATTTTCTTCAACTGACTTCGAACCTGGGCAGCTTGGGTCACCTCTTCCCACCCAATCCCTAATATACCTACCTCTTGCTCTATCAGTAGACAGTATAAGCACCACAAAATATTCAATGCCGGGTCAGGAAATGTTCAGATGATCCGGGCCACCGGAAGCTTGTAGTAATGAAGTTTATAAACGTGTTTGGTGGTTGTTTCAGAGTGACGACTAACCTGTGCCGCTCATGTAGATGCCCCTCGCCAGCGTGAGCACCAGCACACGGTTCAGTTCCTCGTTGTCCTGTGACACGAGTGACTTCGGCTCGGACACCACTCGCGACATCTGTAGTTGCACGCCTGAACTGCCCAGACTTGTGATCAGTCGTAGCGCGGTGCTTTCGAAACTGAAATCGTAATCGCTCGTCAGTAGAGCTAAGGGAGTATTATACTTTATTTTTGTTATGCTAGTATTATAAATTATAACCCCAAAAGGGATGATTTTTTTATTTTTTCCGAGACCGTGGCGTTACGTGACGTGAATAGTTTTTGACAGCGAGGTATTTTCTCCACTTTACGTTCCCATCACGAACTTTGAAAAAAAAAACACTAGGTAAAAGTAACAACTATATTCAACCCGCAGGTCATACTGAAAGTTCCTAGATTCTTAAAAACGTAGTAGATACGAAACTTTTTTTTTATTGACTGAAGCGTTAGCGAATGTCTCCGTTTTAACTCTACAGGTCGCAACAATGAGTTATATTTTCAACAAATAACCATTTTCATTGCGCGACCTCTAAGTGGCTCATTCCAGAAACTTTCAGTATTACCCACGTACTGCAGTATTTATACATGGATCTGAATCTAAATAGGGCACGACTGAGGTTTGAACACTTTGAACCAGATTTTAGTAGTACATAAACATATTGGGAAGAAAGTGGCATGAAGCGTGAGCCGGGTTTCGAAAGAGCCTTATGCATTAGGTATTTATTATGTTTGTAAATGGCGGAATAGCAAACTTTTCACAAAAAAAAACCATAAAAAACCAGTTCCGAAACTCTCAGGTGTTATGTTTGCTTTAAGCTTAGAACACTAATGGCTTCGCCTCGTAAACCATCGAGTTAATAATATCTAATTTATCTTTGTCATTGCCGTCTTACCAGAGCTGCAGTTGCGTCTGGTTGGCCTGCGGGTACGCGGCCAGCGAGTGTATGTTGGAGAGCAGCGTGACCCTGTAGTGCGGCTGGATGTGGTGGATGCGGTACGAGAACATGTCCAGCAGGTTGTGTAGGATGCCCCACGCTTGCGACTTGAACACGTTCGGGAGCAGTTGGACTGTGAACATTACAAATACTAATTAATTTTGGGAACTCATTTTAGAGCCGCATTCAACATGGTTTATAATTAACTAGCTAGACTTCGGCTGCTATGGATTTGCTCTCTTTTCCACAGGACGCTAATTTAAAGCTATCTTAGCTTAAGCTTCCTACATGCCTAATTTTCTAATCCTCAGTAGTTTAGCTGAGAAAAGGCACTTGATCGAATTAATTTCGCATTTATAATAATCTTAGTACAGAGATAATTATTACATTTATTGATTTACATAGTATATGATGAACACATTGTGTTCATATACTTTAGAAGTGATAAATGTCGTTATTATTAAGTATTAGTGTAAGTATAGTATACGTTTGTTTATTTTGTTCCGATCACAATGCTGTCCTAAAAATACCGTCAGACCTCCTAGTGGGAGCCTTTGAATGTAGGCTATATGTACCATTTTGTAATCATGCCTGTAAATGTTATTGGCCTGTATCTGTTTTTCCCCCAATAAAGAAAATAAAAAATAAAATAATGAAGTAAAGTCTAAGAAAAGTAGTCCTAGGTTGACAGCCGAAACAGATGGCGCTGTACTGCGCAATGTTTTGTGGGTACTTAATTGTCAAACGTCATCTTTTGAGAACCAAAATTACCACATAATGTACGGAGCTGTACAGCGACATCTGGTTGAGCCGCCAAAATAGAAGCGTGTAAATTAGTATCTTAGAATAGAAGTAACTTTTTTTGGTTTTATGTGGACTGACTAGAACTAATTTCACATGAAGACATAAGAGCGTAGTTATTATAAAAAAAATATTAGAAGGCGTTCACAATCCGCAAACGTCATCTATTGCAATCCATATATGACAGTAGTTTTGTAGAAAGCGACCAACTATTTATTTTTGTCAAAGTGAATTACACCATAACTCAGTGGATTTGGTCGCTTTTTGCAGTGATAAAAAAGCGGAGTTGGTTGTTTTCTGCACAACTACGGTCATATTGAAGTGCCTCCATTATAAGGCTACTCTCTAGCAATAATCAATTGACACTCACTAACGAAACCTTTGATTCCAAGCGACTCAATCTCAGTGTAGACCAGCAGGCGGCTGTACGTTTCCACGAGCGCCGGCGCCATCATACTGCTCCCGGGTATACTGGTCTTGTTCTGCGCTAGTTTCGCTACGTGCGTCACTATAGAATGTATCAGAGACATTTTGCAGTGCAACGTCAGACTGTCAAGTATGCACATCGACAGTGGCACTGTAGGCAATGGTGTCCCAGGATTCCCATTGGATAAAGCTTTCTGACTGCCGAAGAGGGTCTCTATAATGATGCCCATGGGCCGTGCGTAGTATTCTTGGTTGGTTGAATACGCGTTACAGAGCAAAGCTATGCGGTAGTCTGAGCCCATGAGGTTCGGCGTGTTGTTCGATGTCATGAAGTGCTGAAGGAAGCTGAAATGAAGTCGTTGTAGTTATATAACCATTTGACTGAGTTGGCCGAAGGGGAAGCTGGTGTTATAGTTAAATTATCGAAAGCATATCGTAATGTAATATTCTGATTCAGATTATCGAAACTAATAATTGTTGAATATTTTGACATTGATTGGGAGACTTGGGAGGAGCTCGCGTCAGATCGCGATGATGGAGGGGTACCATCGCCAAAAGGCACGAAATTCACGACAACGCCTGGTTCCAAGACTACAGATCAGTCACAGAATTCACCAGAAGTTGCTGCCGACACGGCTTCCCTACTTCAGCTGCCACAAATGCGTTCGCAAATGCCTGCCCTGCATTGGATTACTTATACAGCCACGAGAAACATTGTCGCTCGCATACAGACGCTGCTTAAATCATCTGTCAAGATTTTAATGGCCTCATGATAGATATGAAAACTTATAGTTTTACAGCGAGTTTACAAGTACAGTCAGAATGAAATAGATCGTGACGGCCACAGTGGACAAATATAGCGTAACACACCTTTGTTACCATAGTAATCATAACGAATCTCCGTTGCGATAAATTTGTCTACTTTGGGCGTCACTATTTGATGCTGACTATAGTTAAATTTCATTCTGTCAAAGCAACAATGCCCCTTAATTTTTGTAATTTAAAAATAGTACTTACTCATATTGCACTTTTAGGTTTTGTGGCATAGGCATTGTTTTATGTTCCGACTCCGCTTTTTTCAACAAGTGCATCCAAATGCACACAACAGCCATTTGATGTGTGCAGTGGGCTCTCGTACAATCGGGGACTGGCAAGGGCTCCTTCTCCGGATACAACAGTTCATGAAGCTTTATTATGGGTAAAAAGTTTGATAGCGGATTCCTTTGTATACTCCCCGAGATAAACTGAAGCAGCACCCACATTAAATGATCTCTGCCCTTCCTCATATCGTGTCCAATCAATTTGTTGTGAAGACCCATTACTATATTAGGGAATGAGGCAAACTGAAAAAGTATTAAATAAATAACTTGTGATGATAGGTGTAACCAGCACCAGTGTGTTGACGACATTTCGTCGTCTTCGTTTTCCTGTTCACTCTTCTCCATGGCTAGTATCATGAGTTCTACTAGTTGGTCTTCCAGAGCGATGCAACGCTGCTTGTGCTGCTTTTGCAATCCCAGCATGGAACACACCATGTCTCTGGAATATGGCTGCTGCAAAACGTGTCTTAGCAAGCCTATTTGTGGCTTCAATAGTTTGTCATCATATGGCAAACTTCCTTTGAGGGAGAATTTTAATGTAGTTGGATCCAGTCGCCATGGGTTGACTAAGTGGTCAGCGTAGCCAGAGTACTCAACTACTGGCAACATATGAGAGTGCCCAATAATTGACACCATCTGTGCACACGGCTTGAAGCTTTGAACAAAGCTTGTCAGCAGCTTTGCAAGTTGCTAAAAGCAAAAAATATATAATATACCTAGAGTACCATTAACTACAGTAGTTTCGATCAGAATAATATATGTAAAAAAAATCGATATAAAATAACATTGATATTTTTTAATCAGTATTGCAAGTTATTACTCATCATTCTCAACAAGATAATTTTAACAAACCTTAACACAATAAGGTGGCTTGGTTTTGTTACAAAGTAGGTACTTATGTGCAACATCGGTCTCCATCATCAAAGTATCAAACTAGCTTGATGGTAGTTGGTACTAAAACATTAATTAACTATCATTTGTCACCAAAGTTACATAGACATAATTAATTTCAGCTCAATCAAATATTGTGTGTTCAATAAACGCTTGTAAAATTCTCATCAACCATACAGCTTTTAGAAAGCTGAACCATGTTGGTGAGATGGATGGATACCGCAACTATATTTATTTATTTAAACTTTATTGCACAAAATATATACAACAATGTACAAATGGCGCACTGAATGCCGAATGGCATTCTCTACCAGTCAACCATTTAATAGTGTTAATACATACCCAATGTGGCCAATGATTATTGTCAGGGTAATCTTTCTGTATTTCCGTCACAATAAAGTAAGCGGGCAGCAAGGACGCGTTGCGGTCAAATATGTACTCTATTACATTATACAGGGCCTTCATCTGAGGCATTGTTGAAGAATTTAATCGCACAGGTAATGTGTGTGCCTTTTCTCTGCAGCCCTAGAACATAAAGAGAAAAACATAAGGACAAACATAGGTAACATAATGCTAGGACTACAACTGTGGGATCCGCTAAGAACCAAATCGACTCAAATGTGATATCACATGGGCTAATAAACCAATAATCTGCCAACAAATCAAATTCTGGATTGGCAGATTGAAGCTACCTCAACAAGCACTTTAACAACTTGGTGACTTGATAATAAAGTACAGGCTTTGTTTAGATTCCTTCGCCACTTCGATATATCTGATAGCGACTCCCCTTTTCTTGACATAATTCAAAAATATTGTGCTTTCAAGCCTAACTCGCGCCTGATAGAGCGAAAAAATTGCTCTTAGAAAATTATACAAATACAGGGTATAAAATTATGTACCTATCTTGTAAGGTACATTACGAAGAAAACGGGTATGATTTTTGCAAATATGTTTCTTGAATAAATGTGAATGACTTAATTCTAAAACAATGTGAAATCTTGAATATTTTATTATATTCATATAAAAAGCAATATTCATTCCTATTCATAATAAATGACATACCTTCATGATCTCTCTGACGCCTTTGTAATCCACACCACCTATAATTCTTCTGATTAAATTGAAACATTCGATCCAGTAATCTGCATTTTGATAAGAAAGTTTTTCACTGGTCAGTATGCAGTCACAGAGCATCCTGCAACATCAAATGGGTAAATAAGATAAGTTAAAATAAATATATTATGGGTTGGGACTGTACTCATTGTTGTGAGCAACTTTTGTTATGAGAGCAACCCTGAAATCCCAAAAAAAGATCATGTGCTCAATACTCAAGTTTAATTTGACAACTATATGGAGGCCGGGTTATATTTTGTGATTTCAGAGTTAAGCTACTATCGTAAAAGTTGATCATAGCAATGAGTACAATCGCATATATAATATATCTTTTATCACCTAAGAAATAATACAATAATTTTTTTGCAGGATTGCGTAATGCATCGCAACCATAATGTGATTTGTAGTGTCTAGTTTTATATTTTAAAACTGTTATATTTAAAAATTGTTATAATATGTATTTATTTTTGAGCCAATAATTGCCTGAAATAAAGATTTTCGTCTTTCATTCATTCATTACCCAGTATAGTTAGACAAGGTATTTACAGAATGAACTTAATTACATGTAACCAAATATCTTTATCAGTCACTATTATTAAATATGCAAGATCAAGATCTGTTTGTTTATAAACATATTAGTAATTGAGTTTTACAACATTGTTCTAACAATTTGAATGATACTTATTAGTCTTTTTGTTATGAAAGTTATTGTACACAGGTATTGTTACAAAAAGTACTAGTAGTACATTTGTCTGTTCAGGAGCCTGTTTTTTTTTTTAAATAAAATGATAATTGTCAATATGTATAAGAAACTTTACTTGTCTGTAGGTGCAAAGTATTAACCCACACACAAGTAATGTGATCATGATAATTGTTCTGTATTATAAGATTTATAAGAGTTGTATTATTATAAAAATAAATCAATAATGTAATCAGGATAATGCAATTAATATGCTGATCGAGGAAGCTGCCAGCTTTTCGGTCTCCTGTGGCATCTCTGAGTCTGTTTGACAGGTCTTTGAAAAGACTTTGAAAGAAAAAAAAAATTACAAAAAAAAAACTGCAAGATTGATGATAATAAAATAAAAAAATTATAACCTTATAAATACATGTGGATACCATGCCATCACAAGTTACTCACTCAAGTACCTTAATGATTTATGGAAATGGTTCCCTGGTTAGTTCTACTTCTACAATACTCATGCTATTGGATGTCATTCTTACTGTGTAGAGCCTAGGTCACACTGATAGGACATTTGATCATACTAAAATGTGTAAGGCAAAGCCAAGACTATCCATTAATAGAGATTGAATCCCGGCCAGTGCTTAATTTAAGCACTGGTTACTTACTTAGGACTATACCATGACCAACCATGAATTTGTTGTAAATTCAGTGGACAGTTATTCATTCAAATAATTAAATACCAATATAGCATTTTAAAATTCTTTAGAGGCATTTAATACCTTATTTATATAAATAAATATTATAGGATGTTTTTATATAAATTGAATAAGCCCTACAGTATTTATAAATACTTAAATACATAGAAAACACCCATGACCCAGGAACAAATATTCATGCTAACACAAAAGACAGGTAGACGTTTTTTATATCAATTGTACTTACCGGGCCTGTATGATATTTGTGTTAACTAAATTTTCCATGAGTGTCAGAAGTTGCTTCATTTTGTGTCTGTTGGTGAGAACCGCAGTCAGCGTGAGGTACTGCCTGATGGCAGACTCCTGCACGTCTGCACTGATTGTAGTCATGACTGCACATAGTTTCTTCTGATAGGTCGCTAACCTCTCATTCTCCTGGTCGGGCTTATAGACCAAGAAGCAGCTAAAGGCTTCTTCAACTGCCTCGACCCTCTACAAATAATAAACCAAATTTGACATACCGGTCGCAACATTAATATCTCTAAATTACATGATAGACTTATCTAGAAATAAAAATAATGGAAAGAAATTTAATATACTACTTCTATGTTAAACCATGAAGCCTCCATAATGCATGTTATTATTGCTTATAAAAATATGTTGCTCTTTGCTGTTTTCATATGTTCATATTATATTACTTAATTATAGTATACAACAAAACAATAATAATTCTTACCAATATTTCGTTGACTATGTTAGCAACCTGCGATTCCGCCATCGTAAAATACAAGCTAGTGGCGGCTTTCATTAAGACATAATATGTTATTTACAGTTTCACGGTCGAAATTTAGTTCCACTTTATTGCAAACCAAAAGATGTGATGTACTTAATATGTACTTTATGTACTTGACTGATTGACCAGATTGACAAACAGTAGCAAAGAGCATATAATCACTACGTTTTAAGAGACGGGACTTCCATACTAGCGAGTGGACTCGGTTAGTTTCGCAAATCATTACCAAAATCTACGACAAAGAACTGTCAAGGAACATAATACCAACATAACCGATTTAAATAGTGTAGTACGCTACACGCCTGCGATTCTTATCGATATCGATAAAATGGGGAGGGTTGAAACATAGGCTCCAGTCTACAAATTTTGTACTCGAAATCAGGTTAGCATCGAGTCCACATTTAAGTTGTATGTTATATAGTGGATAGTTCTTTGAGTGGACTAATATCTGGTCGGGCTTAATGTGGACCCGAATTATTTTAATACAGTTTTTAAGTCGTGTTTTATTTTTTATTTAAAGCTTTATTTTCAAAATGTTCTGGACATACATGTTTCAATAAATGTTACTTTTCTATGGAAAGATGTATCGTCAGGTCTTCGTTCGCAACAAATTTGACCCACTGCCTGCATCTGAAAACATACAGCCTTGGACAAACATGACTTTATCTACAGTATATATTCCAAGTATTTGCTAATGAGATGATCAACTGATTATTTAGCGCTAATATGCATCTATAAATCATGTTTTTCAGCATCCAGTTATCAACAACCCATATGTCAAGATATGTCAAATAATGACCATTAATGCTTAGATGATAGATAATTTTCCACTGAAAATCTTCGACGAATTAATTTTGTGTCATATTGCATGCAAGTTCTCAGGAAATTTCACATATTTTATTCAATTACTTACACTGATATACAAATAAACATACAATTATCGATAGTTTTAGTACATCCCTAGTTCACAACTAAAAATAATATCAAATTTTCGATGTGTTTAAAGCCTGCTGCACCAAAATATGGTCAAAAGTATCTAAAGCAATACGTACCGGTCTTTATCCAAGGGAAATTTCGCCATAAAATCCCTTTTTTCGTGATTTTCTCGAGTGGCTCGCTTGCCACATATTTCACACTTAGTAAACCATTTTCTCGGTGGCATTATAACAAAGTCGCTCTTTACTCTGATCACGGTTCACTATTTTCGATATTTTCACTAAATAATAAAGAAATTGCACGAAATACCGGAACAAAACATTGAAGCCTTCATAACAAACAAAACAATTAGGCTGACAGTTGACTTGATGTAAACTTGACAGAACAAATAGCACTGACGTTTTATTTTTCTTCGTTGGCAAAGATTTGCGAAACAAGTTCCATACAAAACTGATTTTGTTCCTAGTTGCGTCAGCCTGAACAGTAGTATTGCTATTTTTTTTGTCCGTCCTTCAAGGTAAATTGCCATAGACTATAGACAATATGTTAGTAAAACTAAGTACACACAGAAGTTTTTGCATTGGAAAAAAGTCTTGATGACGGGTGATATTTTTTAATTCTCCGATTTTGGAGAACTGTGAAGTGCCAATTACATCCACACTTTATCAGACCCGATTTTGGGCCTAGAAATAATATTTTTCCATTTCACCAAATATCAACACATCAATATCAAACATTGAACATTTTTGGCAATTAGAGACAAAGTATTTTTTACATTTCAAATATTGTTAACGATGTGGTGGTATTCGTTGAAACGGAAAACGATTATTAGGCTCGAAATCAGGATTGATTTGAGTTTCAGGCCTGATAATCGTCAGGGTTACTCCGGGCCCGATCATGTAGCACATACTTTAATTTATTTTTACTGGAAGCCGATTCCATGAACATGGTTAAAAAAAAGTTGTCTTGTCTTTGGTATGAGCAATGAACATTGGTGGAGTAGAAATTTTAATAAAATTAAAGTAATGAAATGAAACGAGCACAGACTGATAACTGAATTTCGCAATGAGTAAGAAACGGGGAGGAAGGCATCTTCTTTCATTTTGTGTTGTTTAATTTACTATAAGTACAGTTTGATGTCTTTTATTTAATGTATAACACGGCCAATATATGTCCGCGAGAGGTGTAGAAGAGTAATGTTTGGGTGATGGAGTCACCGCCTTCGTTTTCAACACATTCCGAGGTGCCTCCTTTAAGTGAAGACAGTGGTCTACTCATCACCAGCGGATCCTTCTCGAGCGATTCCGCTAGCGGCTGGCATCACGTTACATCCGAGGTCAGTTGTTTCGAAACTTGGCTCTTCACTTCCCGTATATCACTTGCTAAATCTTTAAATTATAATAATGTTGCACGGTAAACTAATCTGTTCTCCAATTTTTACTCTCTGAACATTGATAAATGCCATTTTCATGTAAATTCATAATATCTTAAGTCTGTAATATTTCATAATTAAAATATTGTAATTAGTTGACATATCTTGTGCTATTTATTTTGATGTCAATATAATATGGCATGAATACTGTTGTCTTGAGGAAAATAATTTTACTTTTCACTTGACTCATAATTGAGTTGCTTAACTTCAAACTCAGATAAATCCATCCAGAAACGGCAATAGGGTTGATATTTCCTAAGAGGGTTGAATGAATTTAACTGGATTTGAAGTTAATCAACACAATTGGTGCCTGTGGTTTTACTTCATAGTTTTTTTTAATATGTACATAACAGATTTACTAATTATTCTTCTTATTTCTCGTCTGCGAATGTATATAATGAATGGCATTGCTGCTACTATATAATCTGTCATATTCATTCTCCCACTACTGCTTCTTATCCTTTTATGTTTGTTATTGTAATACTCCCCTGTTGATTTAGCACCTTTTGTGTGTGCTTATTGATGAAATATTCCTTTTTATATTTGTTTCATTATGACCATACACCACACTCAACAAGCATCACATCAGTTAATAATTTTTTGGGGAAAATAAAGATAATGAAAATAATTTTGACAAGTTGTTTCTCTGTTACATCTTCTAGGCTCTGTCAAATGTTCATATAATGAATTGGGCGATGGCTTTGTTCAACTGAAAAGAAACAAAGATATTATATTTTTGGCATTAGCTTCTACATCTGTTTGTGTGTAAAACACTACTGTTTATATGTTTGTATGTACAGTCAGCTGCAGAGATAACTGACCCACCCCTGCATAGAAATTTGTTTGCTATGGGTCAACTGACTGGAGCTGACTGTACATTTGTGTAGGTCATATCATTATGCAACTGCTTCACTTCAAACACTCCCTCAAATAGGATCAAATAGTAGCAAGTGTAGCAACTGAAATATTGTTATTAAGTCATTAAAATGTCAATTCCTATGTTAAATGTAATTCAATAAAGAACATGACATGTAAGACATGTGTGTATGTTAAGATATATATTTGGTAACTTTTGTTGCTACTGACTAATTTGATGCTGTACCTAATTTTTTTGAAGTGAAAACTTCTTTAGCGGTGTTGTGCAATTTTTGTGATGGGGAAAAATATGTTAAACTCGTGACAGGTCACGTGACCGAGAGATTAGACAGATTGAAAATTCATAAGACGGACACGTGTCCTGATTGAAAAACTGTTACAATGTTATTGAAGCCAGTAGGCTATTGATGCGATCTTTATTAGACATTTAAATAGGTTCGAATCAATATTGTTAGTTTCTTATTTCAGCTACCATAAACCTATTGTATCAGTTTTAAAGATTGGCGATGATGGTTCTAGTAATGATGATGGTGTAAGAGTCGTTGAAATTATGGATGGAAGTTGATATTCTGAGAGATGAACTTTTTAATGTTCAATAATTGTAATAGTTCTGAAGTGTAAAATTTTTAATGTAATATAAATTGTCATGTGTGTACGATAGTGCAATAAATGAATATTGTATTTTACCACATAAATAATAGTACTTTTATACTGATAATTAAAGCAATTCGTGCAAAATTATTCCCTAACCATTCCAAAGTATCAAAAATGCACACCATTCATATTCAGGTTTTCACTTCTGCCGGCACTCCCAGAGTGCAACCCGTTGTTTTTTAGGGTTCCGTAGTCAACTAGGAACCCTTATAGTTTCGCCATGTCCGTCTGTCTGTCTGTCTGTCTGTCTGTCTGTCTGTCTGTCTGTCTGTCTGTCTGTCTGTCTGTCCGAAGCTTTGCTCCGTGGTTGTTAGTGCTAGTAAGTTGATATTTGGCATGGATATATAAATCAATAAAGCCGACAAAGTCGTACAATAAAATCTAAAAATTTTTTTAGGGTACCTCCCCTACTCGTAAAGTGGAGGTGAATTTTTTTTTTCGCTTCAACCCTAGTGTGTGGGGTATCATTGGAAAGGTCTTTCAAAACTAATAGGGGTTTTTAGAAAACATTTTTTGATAAAGTGAATATATTCGGAGATAATCGATCCGAAAGAAAAAAAAAAGTGTCCCCCCCCTCTTACTTTTGAACCATAGGTCTAAAAAATATGAAAAAAATCGTAGAAGTAGAGCTTAAGAAAGACATTAAATGAAAACTATAGCGGACATGATCAGTTTAGCTGTTTTTGAGTTATCGCAAAAAGTTTTCCCTTCATAGTAAAAAGACTTACTTTAATTAGGTACTGATTATGCAAATTTGCCTATTTGTTTAACTCGGGTGAAAGGTACCGTTTCATCCATTGGTTAACAATTTACTATAGGTACTTTAAGCTCCAGTTTAGCTTATTGTGACGGAAGAGTATTAACTACGGAACCCTACACTGAGCGTGGCCCGACATGCTCTTGGCCGGTTTTTTTATATTAGTGCGTTTTTTGCTTAGTTAGGAATTTGCAATGGCGACTGAATATTTTAAATGCTTTTTTTTATTGCTTGAATGCATATGATATTTTATTTAGCACCTTATAGTTCGTGTCATCCACGATGACGTGCAGATTTGTCAAATCTAACCCTTAACAACATGACAATAGAAGTCAAGGCAAGACGCGTCGTCGTAAATGTCACGATTTTTAAAATACTAAATTTTACATATGAATTTGCGGTATACAACATACCTAAGATAATGATAGGGGTGAAATGCAAAAATGCTTACATCATATCATCATTATCAACATCATCAAATCATCATACATTGCTGGATTAGCCTGTTTATGTCATAATTGGCCAACCAATTGCTATTTACCAGCCTTGGCAGTAATTATTAATGTAGTACTTACTACTACAATTATGACAACCATACTTTAATGAAATTGGATTTACTTTATATATATAAATATATATCAGCAGACGAGCCCAAGCTTAATATAATTATTTGGCTTACAAGTCCTTGGAATACAAATTTCTAAATATTTAAACTTCGTCATTATAGTTACAGAATAAGTAATAGTACTGTCCTATATATTATACTACTCTTTGAATAGTACATAAGATTCTTCTGCCTATTGTTGATTATTGCTACTGAAGCTATTACGCTTTCATTAGGATTTTCAACATGCCACAGATATTAATGGCGGGTCCACACAGCGCGCGCATACGCGCGCGGCCATTTCCACGCGCGCAAACTGGCCAGTGTAGACTGTAGATGTGCCTCAGTAGAGGAGGCGCGCTCAGGTGAGGAAAACGCGCGTGCCGCCTCGGTCGAGGCGGCGCGCGTCTATACTGGCCTTTTTGAGCGCGAGGGAATTGCCTCGCGCGTATGTTCGCTCCGTGTGGACCCGCCTAATTACGTAAAAATAGCCGTCACTCCTTTACTTTGTTAGGGCAATTAGGCTGACTTTTTATACAGTGTGTCCCAGGGAGAAGTGACCGGCGGAAGTAGGTCGATTATTTGCGCAAAATTATCGATAAAAAACATTACTTAGGGGGGTCTATCGACAGAAGTTTTTTTTTAATCGTCATTTCTTTTTTTTTTTGTAGAAACGGCTGACTTGCTGCACTTTTATTCAAATATTTCGGTTGTTTAAAGTTTATTTGTCATTATTCCCAGTCACCTACACATACACATGCATAAGTGTGTAATATAATAACTTATTATTATTCTGAGAGCTGCGGATTTCCTTATCTTGTATAAATGTTATAAAGTTATGAATAACAAGCCAATTGAGATAAAGCAGTTGGTTAGTGTTAACAGTGGTTATGCCCTAGTTATAAACAACTAAATAACTTAGTGCTAAATATACTTACATTTCTGTTGTGTATGTTTTATGTTGTCATTTTTGTTTTCATAAACCAATTTTGATTGAGTTAGTTTTTTAAGGGGCAAATTAATGTAGCCCTTTCAATATCTCAACTCTTAACAATATTTCTTTAATTACCTGTCTGTTGCTGCAATGTATGTGTATGCAATGTGTGTGTATGTTATAATATAAACATGTATGTTGTTCTTGTGCAGTTACAAGAAAGTGATTTTGATGAAAAATCTCTGTCACTATGCGAGTCGACGGAAACATCGGAGCGAATGTGTGGCGATTTTTTTAACACCGTCAAGAAAGGCCCAGGAAAAGTCTTACTAACGACTATTGACCCACCTCCTGAATTTCAGGTACTAAATGTTCTTACATTCATTAAATCCATACCGTTTGTGCGAATCGATAATGCATTTAAAAATTGCGTAACTCCTAAATGATGGAATAAAGGTGATCACTGCCCGTTTTTTTAGGAATTGATGGTTTTATGCATGTTGATATATTTCATATTTATAATATTTCGATTAATATGGATTATTTTTTCAGGATAATCCAGTGCCCCTCAATATTGTGGAAGTTGCAACTTTATTTGTTCCTCCAACCGTTGTGTATAATAATGACTCTGTAAAGTCAAAATCGTCGGTTCTTGAAATTCCTATGACGAGACATTTGTCTCCATTATACGCGAAAAAATTGAAACCGGAATCATTGTACGAGCGGCGGCAGTGCCTGAACCACCGGTTCGCAAGTCCGCGGCTGCTGCACTTGAGCCCGTGCCGCGGCACGCGCCCCTCCTCGCGGAACTCGCTCACCTCCCGCCTCTCCAGCAGCCACAACTCCCTCATCACACAGTTCCAGGACGACTCCAGTTTCATCACCCAAGCCATCTCCCACGATACGCTCTCCGCCAACACCTCCGACATCACTGATATGTACAATGTGCCCTTTGACAGCGACATCTACGCCGTCCCCGTCGACATGGTTCGTCCCGGTCAGAGCAATATGAGAAAAGGCAAAAAACCACCTAGAACCAATAAGAAACGCGGCAAAAACGCATCACA
This sequence comes from Cydia pomonella, assembly GCF_033807575.1. Lineage (NCBI taxonomy): Eukaryota > Metazoa > Arthropoda > Insecta > Lepidoptera > Tortricidae > Cydia > Cydia pomonella. Next base: position 10,946,462 of record NC_084703.1, on the reverse strand, counting down.
AAATTTGACAACGAATCACGTGCAGACGGACAGAAATCACAAGCCAAAGGAAATAACGAACCGACATAAAGATTCCAAAAATAAAAGGCACAGCTTGCCAAGTTCGTCTTGTAGGAAGAATATATCTGACTCAGAGGCGGACTCGCTCCACCTGACGTTGCGCGAAATGCGAAAATATTTGCATACTCTGTACTCTAGCTCGAGCGACTCCGAGTGCCGGAACACGCTGAACAAGAAGAATAATATAACGAACGTGGAGATACACGTGCGGCCACCGAAAGACGCCAAATCTAATAAGGATAATGAGATATGCAGTGCGTTAGAAACGAATAATAATCATAAAAAGCCTCATAAAAACTCTTTTGGTATGAATATTAAGAATAAGAAACATAAAGAGGTTCCTAAGGACGATACGGCCGATAAGAGTGTTAAGACGCCACGTCAGAGTCAAAAGAAGATGTCGCCGGTGCGGATTTTGTCGTTGAACTTGAAGCAGAGTTTTTGTAATCTGTTTCGTTGGCGGCGGGCGGGCGGGTTGGAGCGGGAGCGGGGGGAGGAGGTGGTCGTGGAGCCGCCGGCGGCGGTGCGTCGTGCGCTGCCGCCGCTACCGTCCGCGCCGCAGTCGTCACGCCGCGAGGGGGACGACGCCGTCATGGACTTCGCTACCTCCATACAGAGGGTCAAAGACGTGAGTGCCTCACTATCGCATTATTACAAGTGACTTGTTGGCAAAGCAAGTGTCAGGATGTGTCACTGGTCCTTTAAGTAGGCGGTTTTATTAATTTCTTCTTCATAATACATCCTGTACCAGTTCTACAAAGCATGTTTCATTGATGGTCGAATATTTCGAGGCAGTCTAATCTGTAAATCAGTGCTGTTCATAATTATTTTTTTTGCATTTCAGTATGGCTGGTATTGGGGTCCTATATCGGTGGAGGCGGCCGAGAAGATCCTTTCGAACGAACCGGACGGCTCGTTCATAGTGCGCGACAGTAGCGACGACCATTACATATTCACATTAACTTTTAAGCTAAACGGAATGAGACATGTAAGGATTGAACATGATCAGGGTAAGTTCTGTTTCAAGTTTATCACTTAAAATTTCAATTTCAAAGCTTGGCTCGTTGCCACAGGGTAAATAACGAATTAATAGTATTTCATACTGATGTTACATGGAAAGTTTACATTATTGCGAAATTTTCACTTTGGAAAATTTCAGAAAGTTATTTTTTTGTATGTAAACTTCTTTTTGTATGACAGCAAAATTAAAGTTTCCTTAATTTTATATGAGACTTTCCTGGAAACCTTTCGTAACTTGCGAACCTGTAGTATTTCATCCCATCAAAAACATAAATGTAAAATTAGAGCCAAGTTCAATGTTAAAAATATGGGTCATTATTGACTTTGCCAGCAAAAAATTGAGATCTATTCATGCATTTATTTATTTATTGCATCCATGGTTGTTATATTAGGTGTTACATATTAATAGTAAGTTTCACATGGACCCTGATAGGGCACAGCAAGTCTTAAATCGAAATTATGCTACGTATTAATAATTTAGATTTAAGACTATATAGGCGCCAAGTTCTAGTTGACTTGGATACTTGGGGTGTAATTAAAGTTCAGGATTTGACATGGTTAGATTTTACGTACAGACTAAATTTTATTTGTCTATGTTACTTCTTACTTTCCTGAAATTTTGTTTAATTTATTTTATTGGTATTCAGGACAACAACAGCCGTAGATATACAACTTACATAAGTATTTTTACATAGTATTGCGCCAAGCCGTTATCCGTTGGTTGTAAAATATTATACAGATGTATTATTAGTAAAACAAAGTAATATTTAAAGTGAAAGTGTGCAAGCCCACAGTAACAGTAATAGTAGGTGATAAATCAGTACATAATCAACATGAAAATTTAAGTTAGACGAGTTAATCTAATATCTAATTTAACAGGTGATGCATATGGCGCTGTACGGCTCCGTACTTTATGACTCTGGTTCTCAAAAGTTGACGTTTGAGACCACAAAACATATGGCGCATCATAGCATCTGTTTCATTTGTCAAATTAGAGGATACGTATACACGTATTTTCCTACCCCCTTTTTAATGTTACATGTCTCAGTTAGTTAATTTATATTGTATCTCATTCTTACAAAAACATAATTCAAAATGACACATGAAGATAAATAAATAAATAAATAAATAAATAAATATTATAGGACATTATTACACAAATTGACTAAGTCCCACAGTAAGCTCAATAAGGCTTGTGTTGAGGGTACTTAGACAACGATATATATAATATATAAATATTTATAAATACTTAAATACATAGAAAACACCCATGACTCAGGAACAAATATCCATGCTCATCACACGAATAAATGCCCTTACCAGGATTTGAACCCGGGACCATCGGCTTCGTAAGCAGGGTCACTACCCACTAGGCCAGACCGGTCGTCAAAGATAAACGATTGTTAGGTAATTGAGGCTTGTAGCGCATTTTTGAATGACGCCGTTAGGCTTTTTACCTCTCTATTACAGCAACAATTAACCCAGTAATGTTTTCAGGTAATTTCTGTTTCGGCGGGTGCACAATGTTCAAAGCGCAGACAATAGTGGAGTTCATAGAGAACGCGGTGGAGACGTCGCGCAGCGGCCGCTACCTGTTCTTCCTGAACCTGCGGCCGGTGCTCGGACCCGTGCGCGTGCAGCTGCTCTACCCCGTATCGCGGTTCAAGCGTGTACAGAGCCTGCAGCACATGTGCAGGTGTGTGGTGTACGATATAAAGCCCAGACAATAGTGGAGTTCATAGAGAACGCGGTGGAGACGTCGCGCAGCGGCCGCTACCTGTTCTTCCTGAACCTGCGGCCGGTGCTCGGGCCCGTGCGCGTGCAGCTGCTCTACCCCGTATCGCGGTTCAAGCGTGTACAGAGCCTGCAGCACATGTGCAGGTGTGTGGTGTACGATATAAAGCCCAGACAATAGTGGAGTTCATAGAGAACGCGGTGGAGACGTCGCGCAGCGGCTGCTACGTGTTCTTCCTGAACCTGCGGTCGGTGCTCGGGCCCGTGCGCGTGCAACTGCTCTACCCTGTCTAGCGGTTCAAATGCGTGCAGAGCCTGCAGCACACATGCAGGTGTGTGGTGTACGATATCAAGCCCAGACAATAGTGGAGTTCGCAGAAAACGCGGTGGAGACGTCGCGCAGCGGCCGCTACCTGTTCTTGCGGCCGGTGCGCGTGCAGGTGCTCTACCAACGTACTTTTTCGCCCTTAATACATAACTTCGCCTTAGTTACTATTAAATCATAATTCCTATATCTTGTATCATGTATCGATAAGTTAACTTGTATCATGACCGCAAATTTCATTATTAAAAAGTATCTGCGAATTTGGGGGCTGGGGCCGAAGCTAGGTTATTTTAGTATTTAGGCTATTTATTGTTAATTCAATGGACATCTATTTGTAGGTAAATTTATTATTCTACTATTTTACTTGGACGAAGCTGGGCACCGGTGGTAAAGATAGGGTTCCCTACGGCAGATAGTTGCCACCCTTTATTTTCAATGAATTGCAATATTGATTGCAAGAGTCGTTTGTCAGTGGAGCAAACACAGAGAGAACCATACTTCCTTTTTCTTATGATAGTTAATACTAGCCTAATACGAGTAGTAACCTCAAAAATGATGAACGAGTTTAGTTTTACTTTTAATTCTACTCTTAACGAAAAAAAAAAAAAAATACCAGACTACGTCTGTGGGGTAGCTTCGGTAGCACTATACAGGGTGCTTGTAAGGAGCCGTGTGTATGTGCGGGTGGCCAATGTACATGGCTTTGTAGCGCCAGGGTACATGTGAATGTGATCATTCAACCGCGAAACTCCAATCTAAGCTTGCTTATTTCTCCATACTATAAGTTCAATTTTTTCTTGCATGGCACTAATGACATGTTATGAAATAATAACATATTTTTATTGCGATTCCAGGTTTGTGATATTAAAATACGTAAGACGGGACCTGATAAGCAACCTGCCGCTGCCGAGGCGTCTCCTGGACTACCTGAACACCACGCACTACTACTCAGAACTCCTTGCCGAAATATAGGACCTGTATGTTGGTTAGTCCTATTTGTAAAACGCGCGCTAGCCCGTCGACATCGATTGACAACCGACAAAAGGAAACATTTGTGATCATTGACTTGTACTTAGATTTAAGATTTTTTAGCGACTGCCACGATGTTATTTATCGATGTTGGGATGTGGTAGGTACAAATGGCGAACGATTTTATTCTTTTGGGAAAGTCACATCCGTATATCCATAGCCAAGCGATGCATATGTAATCGTTTTGCATTCCATTTATTGAGCTTTCTAATTGATAATATTTTTTCACGCAATATATAGACAATCAACACATTCTGTGCATGTACCTGATAATATTGCTATCACTAGTAGACTTGTTTGTTTGTACGGGATGCTGCGTTCAAACAAAGCCTAATGATAGTTATGATAGAGGACCTCAACAGGTACAGATTTGACCTCCATGTTTAGCGCAAATTAATACATTCGGAGATATCATCGAAATTTGATTCCTAACATTGTAATCCATCACAAGTTTTAATTTATATGTGGTTTATATGTAATAGATTCTGGACTTCTGACCATTCATACTTATTGAAATAATCAAGTCCAAGAAATTTAGAGATATAATATCCAATATTACTACTCTTCACAACTTTTCATTTAGTCTAGTTTTTTTCATCACAAAGGACATAAAATTGATAATTTGTTTGAAACCATTAATTTTCGATGAAAATACATGGGGATAAATCGATAGCTATTAAGGTCCTCTAGCATTGGTCTCCGTCGGATCCATACTGAACACGAATCCGTGTATATATTTATCTCTGAAAATTCAAATGTTGGTACTTTATGTACGTTTTGTTATGTTATCCCGGTAGAGTTGTGCTATTCGTGCGAAGTCTGGCCCGTCGTCTTGTCCGTGCAGTTTCCGTGCTCGACTATATTGCGTCCGTATCGTGCGTTTCATTGTGAACGTGCACAATATGTTAATAAGTATTGCTTAATGACGGAAGTTAACGGTTACCGTCTACCGCGCACATTCGCGTAAACAATCTGTTAGATAAGTAGCCTTCTATTCACTGGAAACTACGTGATGCCAACATACGCTTTTACAAGCTCTAGCGACTAAGTTCACGACTGAAGTTTCGCATAATAAAGCAATCTGTTTGTCATGGTACAAACTCAGTACATATTATATACAGAGTAGATACTTAAGTCTTTTATATTTTGTGTGGCGATGTACCTATTATGATATACCATAGATGATTGTTAGCTGCCAAAATGTCCCGGGCGTTTGGGACGCGTATCATGTTCCAGCAATACTTAATGTTAAGTTTTAAAATGAACGACGCAAAATGTAGATGTATTTATTGTTAATCGTAATGATCTGGAAAACGTGTCAATTGGGAAGTTAGTATAACCGTGGTGTTAAGTACGATGGCATGGTTGATAGGTTTTCTAGAGATGTGAAGCTATTTATTTCCCCTCCGGTTAGTAGGGTTACTGCCTTAATCGATAATACAATGTTCTATAGTAACGTCGCCTGTGAACGTATTACTAAGCTAATTTAATTATTAATTATAATGCAATAATATATGTTCTATGAGTCAACTTAAACTTTGTTCTAGTTGTTATTTATACAGTTTCGAGTAATGCGCTTTAAATCTTAAAGTGCACAGCCTCATGTTCAAATTTATTAATGGTTGTATATAGAAATCATTCAATGTAATGTTATTGTATTATTAGATTTTTAATATAAAATGATTTGACTTGTGGATAGTGTGTGGTTTGCTCAGCGAGGTGCTCGCCGGACTGACATCGAAGTATCGAGTAATCGTAATGGAACCAGTTGTGAGAGTCAGTTGTGAACGACTAAAATTATATTTCACGAAGCATTGATCAAAATTTACGCGTCCTACTCAGTGTCATGAATCATGGCCTATTGAAAGTCTCACTTGTATAGTCTTACATTTTGATACAATTGTTGCTATTATTCGCTCATTTTCAAGTCTTTCATTTTAAAAACTGGCACCAAATTGGATATTTGTTAGCTAAATATAAAAAGTTATCGACTATCATTTTCTGACAGTAAAAAGACGTATTGCCATTATTGTCGATTTTGTTATTATTGCCAACATTGTAGGACAGGCATTGACTATATGATTTTTAACAGTGCTTTGTGCGCAAGGGCCGTAAGAAAAGAATAACATCGATGGTCGTTACAAATTTCAGATGCTGAAAGGTTTGTGACAGATGATATTTGGCAAACTGAATGACGAATCTAATTAAAATACACATATTTATTTATTTCGATTATCGATAAATTTTGAAAAGAAAACAAGTTAAGGGCCTACTAAAGCCGTGAATACCGGTTCGTAAGCCACGCCCGATAGCTTCCTCACTCCCCGCTAGCACGCACACATGGAAGCGCTCCGCGGAGTCCGCGGCGCACGTGAAGGTGAAAGCTCCATCTAGCGTTACAAAAGTTAACTACGATTATACGCGGTCGGCCAGAAACTTAATTCTTAGAAAATAAAAAAGATGGCGTTATTACTTGCTACTAGAAAATAAAAAATTATATTGTTGTAAATTGTAATAAATCTGAGACTACAATATAGCCAATTTTTATTGTTGATTTTTGGAAGATGTCAATAGTATAGATAATTGTAGGTATAACACTACCTATCTTTTTAAATTCGGTATCTTACATTGTTAGTTATCATATTTTATTTAGTAATATATTGTTGAGGCAGGAAATACAGGGTGCCGTTTTCCGACGACCAATTTTTCGGATGATAGTGAATCACAGTTGTCACCTACATATAAAAAAGAAAAAAGTAAGTATATGGTAACAACGAAAACTACAAAAAAAGTGAAACTTTTAAACAATTACTCAAACAATCAGGGTGATTCTTAAATTGTGTCCAGAAAAATATTTTTCACATATTGTTACGTATAAAAAGCATTTTTTGATGCATATGGTCAAGCTTAATACCCTCAGGAAAGGTAAATAAAATGAGTACATAATCACGGTTGTCACAAAGTGTCCCTCAGCCGTGACGTTTCGGCATTTTGGCGGCCAACTCCACTATTTTGAATTATACAATATTTTTAATATAGCCTAAGTTACTCCCATGACTACGACACATCGAATGACAGCTCATACGTTGAAATTCGTCAAACTAACGCTGTAGAGCGTGACAAAGAATCGGATACACATCATACATCCACATACACGCGGAAACCATTTTTCTGCTTCGGCAGTTGGGCAATAATAACAAATGAACGTAGCTAATAAAATCCATTTCTAAAAGTGAATATGCCTCTAAATTAATCAAACAAATTGAGAATGTCACGACCACGTATCTATATGACACGAACGTGGATTCAATAGTCCGTGGCGGGGAGAGAATTTTGAGGCCACTGTCGTGACAATTTGAAACATGTTCGGTATTACCTAAAAATTACCTTTGACTTTGCAAATATTAAATAATTAGCTCAATCTCGAATGTATTAGGTATATCTTATGTTACAAACAATAACGTGAAATGAGCACTGACTTTTAAAAACTCAAACATGGCGGTGACGCGTTAAGGTTGACCTTTTTTTTTAAATTAACACAAAAAAATAATTTTCGACAATATTTCTCCCTTCAGCAATTTGCAAATCTGACACCAACACAGTATTGCTGTTCTAAAAAAAAAAGCGTTAAAAAGGCTGCCAGACGTAAAGGTAACTTTCTACCGAGTACTGCATGTTTATGTTACCACGCGCGGCGGTGACACGTAAACTGATAACAAGATGTATGTTATTAAAATTGTTATAAAGTCGTTATATATCCATACAATTTTTAAACCGTATTGTGGAATAGGTGTAAGTGTTAACATTTGATATAAAATTCTTCCAAAAACACTTTCAAAGAAAAATAAAATATCATAAAATCCGAGGAAGTCACACTACACGTTCCGTGACATTTAGAACTTCTTAATATGTTTCTAATAAATGCTCTTAGGATATTAGGTTGACATAAAACTAGAGGTAAATTACTAAGGATATTGATATTTAGTTTACTTATTTTCTTAAAAATATATGCTATTCTTACAGGTAACACAAAATTGACGTATGTATTTATGATTGTTATTTTGACTGTTTTTAATTTAAGTTAATTTGTATTGTATTTTCGTTTGTTTGTGATGTAATTATGGGTATTTCACCTGAAATAAACGATTTCATAATATCGTTCCCGTGGCTTTGGTTCACTGTGATTTTCATTCCCGTGTGTTTTCATATAAAATGTATTCTTCATGGGCATGTACAATGTAAAATCATATGTCAAGTAAATGATTATTTACTTTCATGGATTAAGTAAAAATTATCGTAATCATAACAGTCGATCAAAGACATACTTATTTCTTTTCCCCTGGTTCTCATTCAATGCCTTTGGACTGGGGTTTCAACTAAAATCAACGTTTGGTACTTCGTTCTATAGATCTTAAAAATAACATTAAGTTGTTAAGAGCGTTCTATGATTCAGTGTATTATTTTGGAAGTAATTGTTCCGAAATTCATTGTCATTATGTCATTCCTTGTCATTCCCTTATCGGTTTTTTTCATTCCCTCGTCGCTTTTACATTCTTTTTATCGATTTTATTATTCCACTGATAGGTAAGAAATTTACCAAAATGTATGCCTATTCGATTGATGGGCTTATATTGAAATTATATTTAATAATCTGATTTCAAAGAACGACCCTTCAATGCCCGCCATAAGCTAATTGGTTGGCTAATGGTTTCAAGAGCATGGACAAATAAAGTATTGACTAACATTATCAACACAGAATCGCGTTCCTCTGAAATGAAAAGTTTGATCGGGATATCCAAAATTGCACAACGCCGTCTATTAGGAACTACTTTAATTATCAGACAGTTAGACAAGAGGTTGAAGCACCGAACCAAGTGTAATGAACTGATACTGCTGTTAAATGGTGGTATCTGCTATAGCAGTTGCCTAAACTTACAGGAAAGACATTGTTAGTAAGCGATTTTGCTAAGTATAAAACTTTAATCGTCTTTGCCAAGACTAAGATATATTATTAAGGTAAAAAAGTATAATTTTAAAATCTGAAAAAAAAAAAATTAAAAACAGTGTAAGTTCTAAGATATACATTATCAAAAACCATCCTGTATATGTTAACATTTATAGTATTTTTCAAACTCGATGGGTAGGGTGACAGGTGTTATCTCCATATAATTATTAACCTAAAAACGCCAAATCTCGCAAAATCGTATTGAAACGACAGCTGTCAGCGTACCCATATAAAAAAACTATAGATAGCACCATACACGAGCTGAATTTTCTTTTTTTTATACTACGTCGGTGGCAAACAAGCATACGGCCCGCCTGATGGTAAGCCTGTATATGTTAACATTTATAGTATTTTTCAAACTCGATGGGTAGGGTGACATGTGTTATCTCTATATAATTATTAACCTAAAAACGCCAAATCTCGCAAAATCGTATTGAAACGACAGCTGTCAGCGTACTCATATAAAAAAAAATATAGATAGCACCACACACGAGCTGAATTTTCTTTTTTTTTTATACTACGTCGGTGGCAAACAAGCATACGGCCCGCCTGATGGTAAGCAGTCTCCGTAGCCTATGTACGCCTAGAGGAGTTACATGCGCGTTGCCGACCCTAAACTCGCCCCCCCCCCCCCCCCCCCCGTTGAGCTCTGGCAACCTTACTCACCGGCAGGAACACAACACTATGAGTAGGGTCTAGTGTTATTTGGCTGCGGTTTTCTGTACTGGCTGTGCCCTACCACACAAAGCGTGATGAAATTCACAATGCCCATACCTCTCTTATCACAATGCCCATCTCTCTTTTTGAATGGCAATTTTAAGAAAGGGACGATTCGGTACGTTTTTCTTATTGCTCCTTGTCAAGTAAAATCAAACTGAAAAGCATAGTTACTTTACTCTTTGCTGAAAAGTCATATTAGTCATTGACGTTTTGATAGTATCCTGTTAAATCAATTATGTGAATTGTTCTTAAGGCATGCGGATTACAAATCAGAGGTCGCTGGTTCAAACCCCGGCCCGTGCAAACGAGTTTTTTTTTTCTAATAAACATGTTGATTTTTTTCGTTTATTTTGTTTATATAATAAGTATATTTTTTTTACATAAAGATTACCTAGGATTTTTCTATAGAAAAATTGGTATGAATAAAATAAAATTATTCGTGTCATTAAAATATGTTTTTAATACACATATTTAAAAGAATAACTTTATTTCTGTATAAGACAGACAAGATTAACTTTTACAATGAAATAGAAAATAAGCAATAAAGATATTATATAGTAACAAAAAAAGAAAACAAAAAGTTACGATTAGATTCGATCGGTCTATAGATGTCTCGCATTTTTTCTTTGGTGTCTACACGACCACACAGCTACCGATACATTACAGATGCTGTCGAAACTTCCTTACCCGTTGTAATTGTTCAAAGAGTATTTGACTTTGACGTAGCTAAGCAAACACGCACACATGCGTAACGTATAGGCCTGTAAAGATAGCTCCATTCGTAGTAGACCTCGGATTCCGTTACTAGTTAATAGAGCTACGACTCAACGTTTATTGGATATGTCGATTTTACGTAATTTGAAGCGCTGCGCGATTTGACATAGGTCTTACCTCTTTGAGGCACCACGGCCATCTAACATTACTGGCATAAAGGACGCATATATGACTTTGACGCATGACAAAAAGAGAAGTCGAACTGCGTAAAATGGGCGTTTTCTGTTGAATTCATAAAATCAAAAACGAGAATAAATCCGTTTGTATAAGATAATAAGTTAATATTTAGTTGAATGAGGTTTAAGACGAGATGAAAACCTTTACTTTAAAGTGGATTATGCTGGATGAAGATGTGTTTTCTAGTTGCACTGAGGTAAACACTAAAAATGTAGATGTAACTTTGGAATTATATTCTATCGAGAAAATTTTAAGCCTTTTTGTTTCGACTAGTATCATACCTCTTATCATATAGTCAAGATACATATATCCGAAAATCACGTCTGTTTGTTTCCGGGGCTAGCCCCTGCCACGCTTCAAAGATCCCGTTATTTTTCGATGCAGGGCCTTAATACTTTACTAACTTGTTTTCTTTTATAACCTTATGTTGACGGTTGACTTCACCTATTTTAAACCTTGGTTATCATAAATGAATCTCAATGTACTTATATTGTAGTGTATTTACTTCCTTTTAAAATACGCATATTGAAGAATCGGTAAATACATTCATAGAAGATTATATTTTATGTTATTTTTTTGATGAAGTTATATTTTTATAGGTGACAATAACTTGACTAATGAATATTAGACAACATTAGCGTGAAATTGACCTGTCACAAATCTTTTTACAGTTCAACTTTGGTATAACGACTCCATATTTTTAATCCCTTTATGTTACACACTTGTATATCATACAATTGCAAAGATTTTATAAAACAACTCTGTCAAGTGTACGATATGAAGAGTTATATATTAGGCAATGCCAAGGAAAGTTTTACTGATCTGTAAATCAACAATAAAAAAAATTGTGCCCAGCTAAACTAAAAAACAGTATATTGCATGCAAACATACGTTAATTTTAAGTTCATTTGTTTTTGAGATACCGCCTTTTAGCTTAGGAGGCCACATGACCAGTGACAAATATTACATTCGACTACAATTCCTGATTTGATAGAGCCACACGCAACATATGCTCGATAATGTGTTATTTTAAAGTTGATTTTTATTATAATAATATGAAATGTATCTATTTAAAATTATTTAAGACATTGAAATGTAATCTGTCACCGCATTCAAATGTATTTAAGTTTTATGTTTTACTAATTAAGGAATATTAGTATTGTTCCTTTCACCAAAGACAATCATTCATACGGCAGTAACTTATTTATCAGTTACTAAATCATCACCTTTACATTTATCTACGTAGGCTCTGACTTCATCGCTCATTCCTCATATTTCTTCTATTGTCTATGGTTTTCGAACCCGAAGACAATAAACTATAGGATAAAAGGTAAAGTAAGCAGTGTTGATGGATAAAATACTAGCGTCGAAGCTGCGCTAAAAGGAAAGGTATATATTATGGCAATTTGTAGGGATCGGTAGTCAACGAGTGTTATCGAACGCGTAGTTCAGTTCCCTTTCGCGCTGCTGAAATGCTTCAAACATAGAGATGAAGTTCGCACAAAATGTACAAGTTATAATGAACTTATAGGAGACACATGCAAACCGTCACTTGAAAATGAAAATATGTGATATAGCTGCGTCGCGTCGAACTGTTATCAATTGTAAAATAAAGAGTAATGATGTAATAAAACTTGGACTGACTATTGTTACGTAGAGTAAGATTTACGACGCGAACTCTGCTTATCGTAAGATTCTTGTAAATAGATTAAAGACCAATGAGTTATATTTAATTAGTCGATTCAAGTCGAGGTGATCGGTGCTTATATGTTCAGTTTATTCAAGCACCCACTGCTAATTTCAAGGCCGCATGTAAGACAAGCAATAAATATATTTGAATAAATGTAATGTAATATCTTAATAATGAGATTCAGGCGTTCGCTAATACTCGTTGATAGCTACAATACGCTCGTGGTTTAGCATATTAGCTAGTTTTCACGATCTTTAAGCGAGGTTTAGACTAGCAAGAACTTACATGCGATTTTCATTACATTGCGGTATCTGGTCTAACTTGAATGCAGTTCTTTAAGTTCTCGCTAGTCTACACCTTGCGTAAAGTTTTTCATAATACAGTAGTATAAACAAGATCGGGTCGTATTAAAATATTTGTGAGCAGCTCGCTCCGATACTTTTGAAGACAATTTTATTATACTAAAAATATAAATTGCAAAAGGATTTTGTTCAGTCACCAAATTTTTTTACGTCTCGTCATAAAATAGTACATTACGATACAAGTGCGAAAAATAGGAAATTCGAAACGAGTGGCGATAAATTAAAACACGACCGAAGGGAGTGTTTTCAAATCGACACGAGTTGCGAATTACCTATTCGCACATGTATCGTACAACGTTTTACAGTACATATGGCCCTTTAAATGTTCGACACAGTAACATAATATGCTACTTCTCGCACTAGTGCTATAAAGTAGCCCCATATGTACTGTAAAAGAATATACAATACTAAAGCTAATTTGCTAGACGGCTTGTGTTACGTTTAAAAGGAACTGTACTATTTAGTGGTAATGAAAATAAACAAAGTAGAACCTACCTAAGCTTAAGCGAGGCACAGTTACATTTATCCAATATTAAGAGATTTTTTTAACAAATGCTGTTTACGTTGTTTTTCTTTTACAATAACCCGAAATAAGTGGTCAACTCTTGAATGAGAGAGAACTAGTTATAAAAATATAAATAAAAATCAAAGACAATCTGATGGCCTACCGCAAACACCGAAGTTTTTTTTCTGTCACTTTAAACACATTGACTATAATATTGCCTCTCACAGGCATCCCTATATTTGCTTATTGTTATCTCTTCCCATCACTAAATTTTGAGAAAAAATAGATGAGATGAAACGCATACTGCGATAATCCCATGATTCCGCAGATATTTTCCTAGGTGTTCTATAGCGAATCTCTTATGACTGTGGTACAAATGAATGTGTGCTTTGCAATACCAATAGGCCTACAGTCAAGGAAATTTATGTCGGGCAAAATATTCAATTTACTCATTATTATAAATACTTTGTTCCTTAAGAATATTCAATTAAAAGAAAGTAAAATAAACAATGACCACGTTGATGTATCGTTCATTCGTGCGCAGCTTTGTATCTCGTAGGCAGAACGACCGCGTCACGTGTTTTTTTGTTTTTGTTTGGATGATTTAAAGATCTATGTGGAAATAGACTATAGCTGAAAACATGCTGGAAATTATATTATATGTGACGTACTTTGTAATGAGGGTTTTTTTAGAAACATAGGTGCTTTAACAGGTGCCTGAATTTGATGCTTCAGTGCCGCCACCTATACTGAAATTAAGTTATTTCAATTTCTATCGATCTATGCACAGCTTCAATAATATGAGAGCGAAAGAGATCGTAACTTTAGATCCGTTTAAACGTTGCCTCCTAGTATCTTATAGAATAGAGATAAACCATATTTAAATTGCGTCCCTCAGCCTAGCGCACCTAGACCTATGTATATGTAAAATAATTTTAGTCTTATACTTAAACAGGGCGCCGACCGTCCAGTGGCTTCATTAGGGGGATTGTGTTTTCTAATAAAACAATTCATTACTGTACGGACGGCATGACTGGTTCCTTGGAAGCTGGGACGGCCTTTAGTTTGGGTCGCCACATGTGTGGATACCTTTGCGCCGTATCACCTTCCAGGGATCTCGGCCAAGGCCGAAGCAGCCGAGCGCCTCAAACGGAGCAAATATGCATCCATTGATTCTGGTTGCATGTTTGAGCCGTTTGGGGTGGAGACCCTCGGACCCTGGGGACCCGGAACCCATGTATATTCAGAGAGCTGGCGAAGCGTCTCATTGATGCTACGGGTGACCAGAGGGCTGGTTCTTTCCTTGCCCAGCGAATTGGCATCGCCATACAGCGCGGTAATGCCACCAGCCTTCTGGGCACCCTACCATCGGGCGACCAGCTAGCCCCCATTTTCTATTTGTAAATATATGTATTTAGATATCTTTATTTACTTTAGTTATATTCTTTTATGTATTAATTACTGTATAACTCTAATACTACTTATTTCTCCATTTTCTTTTGACTTCATCACCTATACGGGAAAAAGTGGCCAGTATTTGCCATTTAGATTATGAAATTTATGAAGCATAAAATAAGCATAATAAAGCTATGTGACAAAGACCAAAAGGTGGGGAACCTTTCCTACTAATTCCAGTAGGACTACAACTTAAATGTACTGAATTATACAGAAATGGATTGGTTTATTAGAAAACACGATCCTCCTAATGAGGGCGCCATTAGACGGTAGGCGCCCTCTTAAAGGTAGCCCACACAGACGTCACAAGTGACGACTTTTTGGTATGTTTATTATGTACTATTATTACTTTAGATGTTTACGTACAGTAGAGGCAAATAATCTATCATATTTTTTTCAGATACATTGCATAATTCTTTGGTAATTTCTCAATAACGGCTCTAGCATTTCTGATGAAATTTACAATGTATGAAAACGACAATTCGATCAAACTAGGGTACATGTTTAAAATACTATAGGATATTAAATTACAAAGTAATGATTCGATTTAATTTTCATATTAGAGGCTACCGAAGGCGAAAAATCGATCCATCTAGGTTTTATTGTTGATAAGACTCGCTTTTGTGTTTTGAGTGTATTAATAAGGAAACTCAGAATGTTTGGAATTCAATATTTATAACATATATCAACATTATCAACTGGCAGTGTTGGCCGAAACTTAACTAGAATTGAAAATGAACCATTACAAATTGAACCGTAAACTGTAACTTTCGGCCAACACTGGCAATTGGTGTGTGAAGTCCCCAATCCGCATTGTACTAACGCGGTGTAAGTGTGATGATGATACAATCATTGTTTACATGATAAGTCTAATTTCACAATTTTTCTAATGACCGCCTACAAAAAAAAAACAATATGATAGATTTTTTGCAGCTACAGTAGGTTGAGAGGTGGGGCGCCGTTTAAAAAGGTTTAGGGTCTCCCCAAACCAGTCGACGCGGAGTCGGCTTTCGCCGAGTGTTTTACACCACACTATTCGCATTTAGCCGATCGACCGTCTCCGCGGTTGGACACCTGCGTTTAGCAGTCTCATCCTCCTTGCGGCCGTAGAGACGCCCGATCGCCTGCGACTTGCTATCGCAACAGTTGTAAAGCGACGGTCGGCTCTCCCGTGCTCCGTCCTGCCGTCGAGACGTCAGACAGCACACGTACAGCCGTTGAGTCCGACGAACAGATGTAGGACAGCGGGTGATCGGCAATCGTAAATCTCATTTTTGGAGACTGGTTGTTAGTAACAACCTGAGTTTGAAATTGAACAGACCTGTAAGATTATTTTCCTTGGTAATTGTTACATATTATATAATAACCTGTGATGATGGATATTTTATGTAGACGGGCATGGAAAAAAAGTTTTACCAGCATTTTTATCGTAGCCTACTTGTTGGAAGACCTAGAACAGCAGCAAAAGCGGAGGCGACCGTGGGTTGATTCTTTGTGGCAATATAGATCACCCGGATTTAGGGGAGGGCAACCGGGGCTACTGTAATTCGGTAAATTTACCATTTTATTTGGAAAAAATTTGGGGCCAGGGGGCCTCTACACCTTTATTGTCCGAGGCCTCCAGACCTCTAAATCCGGCATTGATATAGATTAAGTGAAGGTGAAATTAGGTAATTTACGATATCCTCGTTTGAGACTCGATCCAAAAATGTTTTACGATTATTATGGAATGACCGCAACAAAATTTGACTTCTTATTGGATTTGCTAAGACGAACACTTCAAAAACAGAACACAAAATTAATGTGGGTAATAATTCAAATGAACAAATACAAACGCATCAGTAGCTACTTCGGCCGTCATCGGCTCTGTTCGGCCGTCGTCAGCTATGTTCGGCCGTCGAAGACGTTGAACGGCTTCCGCCAGCTCTGACCGGTCCTTATCGTAGGTACTCGGCCGTGATCGGAGCCGTTCAACTCTTTCCGGCACCGTACGGCGGTATAAGGAGATTTATGAATGCGAACGTGTGCGGTAGGCTGCAAACAGCGTCGTACGAATGCGAACAGCTTTATGGCAAAACGCCGTTTTCCCGTCGAAAGACGTCGTTTCGCGTGGGCCGAGCCGATTTTCGACTTATTCGCTCTTATTGCGTTGACATAAAGCTTTTTCCGTACGCGATTTGCCGAAACGGCGTCGACTAGTTTGGGGAGACCCTTACTCCTATTCTGATCATATTTTGTCTGACAAAAATGACCTTGATTATATGTACTTACCGCTACCGTTACACCAATAGAATAAGAAACGACTGACACGGCTGCGGTCTCTGTTCTGTTTGCTTGCATCTCTATCTTCGCTTGAAGCCTTACAGCGACAGTGGCGCTTAGTATATAAGATACGAATAATACCGTAACATATCACCAATTAATAAGTATAAAATGTGAATTTATCTGACTTGCACTATAAATACGGAACTGTAATCATAATACTGTGTACTTTATTATATGGATTTACTAATTCTGGTGTTTTTGTTATCCTTTTTTTAGGTTCCGTACCGAAAAGGTACAAAAGGAATCCCTATGGTGCTACTCAGTCCGCCCGTCTGTATTGTAAGACATGATTTACTGAGTTATTTGAACTTAACAGATTAAACATTAAAGGTACTAAATCGTGGTGTAATAATAGTACATTACGATACAAGTGCGAAAAATAGGAAATTCGAAACGAGTGGCGATAAATTAAAACACGACCGAAGGGAGTGTTTTAAATCGAAACGAGTTGCGAATTACCTATTCGCACATGTATCGTACAACGTTTTACAGTACATATGGCCCTTTAAATGTTCGACACAGTAACGTAATATGCTACTTCTCGCACTAGTGCTATAAAGTAGCCCCATATGTACTGTAAAAATAATTGTACCTTAGCGTTTTTTCTTAAAAATTAAATCGATAACTTGAAAAATTATAACGCCTGCAAAATTGTAATAGCAAGCAAAATATAAAATGAGTAAAACTGGGAAAGCACAAATAAAATGACTCATATTATAATTGAATATGAAGGTACAAAAAAGGTACAAAAATTTGGCTTTTATAGAATTTATCAATAACCACGGGAACATAGCGTAATAAAGTACACCCGCCATTCTGACTGTCAGGATGGCGGGTGACCTGTTTTTTGATGATAACTTTACGTACCGTGAGGTACAATTTTTTTTAAACGAGGTACTAAATAGTACAAATTAGGTACAAAAATATGGTATGGTTTTCATTTAATTTTATTTAGGTACACCCGCGATTCTGACTCTCACAGTATTTTTAATATTATCATTATACAGGGTGTAACATAAATAGTAGCCCTTTAAGTGGACGACCCCGTGCGAAATCGCCTTTTCATACAAACGTAGTCCTCATTTTCCTCTCTGGATATTGACATTGAAAATATTTGTGTATATGAACCACAGCTATGCCCCTTCGTTTGATTTTTTTCGAATTTTTAATTATTATAAAAGTTAGGAGCATTCAAAAATTTGTATGAAAACTGTTTTTCGCTCCTAATTTTCACAATAATCAAAAAATCGAAAAAAAGTCAAACGTAGGGCTATGGTTAATATACATGTAATTATGTAAAAATATTTTTCATAATGTCAATATACAGAGAGGAAAATGGGGAGTGCGTTTGTATGGAGAAGCGGCCGTCCCCTTTCGTCTCATGATCTGATTGGAAAAAGACGCGAAAATATTTTTTATACACCAAATTTTTTTATGGGCAGGTCGTTCTAGTCTGCCAATCATTCATACGAAGTTATTGGCGCCGAATTTTCCCCACTAAGTATATTTATTACACCTGTACGCACACTGTACAAATTATGCTACATAAACAACTAAACCTACCTCAATTTTTTTTTTATCCGTTTGTGTTTATTATTATTTCAGTTTTTTTGAAATTCGACATTTAGAAACCTTATACATCTTTAAGTAATAAATAATAATAATACTTTAGTTTGCACTAATATTTCAGTTAATTGTATTTTATAATTGTTGATGTGCTTGTTTTTGCTTGTACGTAAATTCCATGTTGACGTGTAAAAGTGCCCTTCTGGCCTACTTATTTGCTGAAAAAATGACGAAGTAAAATTTGTTCAATGAATTTGGGTGTCAGTTTTTGACGTCGATTAGAAACCATTTTAACTAAATTACCTTTCCACATTGACGGAAGTTACGGGAAAGTAATGTAGGTATTTAAAATGTTACAAGCAATTATTGTTTACTTTTATCTTTAGTTGTATTTTTATGACACATCATGAATGCATTTTATTGTCATGTTATATGTATACTGAGGTGTATTTTTTTATATTAAGGTCGCAGAACGTTTATTAATGTGAAGAATTATATCCTGTAGTAAATGTGTAATAATGAAAAAAATATATTGATTATTTACATGTATTGATTTTTCTGCCAAACATATGCTTTGCTATGCTGCATATGGTTGCACTGCACTGCACGTTCAGAACGATCACTATGATAAAACAACGCAACCTAATCGTGTTTGGGTTTGTTAGGCTAGTCTCGATGAGTTAATACTCATTTTCGTTGTCTGTTGAAAGAAAAGTTTAGTTAGTTCTTTTAGGAAAGAAAAATATTTCTTAAATACGACGATTGGTCATGGGCGTAGGCAGATACAGGCAGGGGGGCAACTAAAGTAAAAAAAAATACGTCAATTCAAGACGTTAAAAGAACCACAGGTCGTCATAATAACGTCCCATTACGGTTATATCGCAACGTAACAACGTTATTATTGCTGGGTTTCCAAAAGCTAGTCTAGTCACCGAGCATCTCCTGAAAGAAAGTACACAGACAGTACCAGTAGGCAGTGCTTATAATAAACCTGTCGCCTATCGAATCTATTAAATTAAAAAAAAAAATCTAACTTAAAACTTAACTATTCGATGAAAGAGAAACGCTTGCACGATCTATCTCGACGCCAGCGCCATCTAACGAACGGTTTGCATACTAATGTATAATACATGCCATGAAACTGAAATAGGGACCGTGCGCATTGGAGGATCTGCCATCTTGTGGCCTGAATCGGAACAATAAACATGTACATTCACACGTCACGTGTTTTCTTGTGCATAGTAGGTTCTGCCATCTTGTGGGCTACATCGGAACAGTAAACATCACATTTACGCATCGAGCCAAAAATCTGACGGCTCCTGTGCTGCCTCCTACAGTTCATGCACGCTCCCTATACTAAGTCAGACCTAATTATGACTGGTCCTAATATGACGTCAACATGACGGCCATATACGAGACTTAATGACTGACCGTAATATGACGTTAATATGACGCCCATAAAAGAGACGAGAAAATTAAAAAAACCAAGTTTTGAGAACTAAATTGTGTTACATATCGATTAACGGTAGCGTTACCTTAGTTTCCAAAATAAAACCTACACTCGTATTGAATTAAAGCCTGACCAGTAATATATGATCACGCGCCATATTGCGGAATTTCATTGGAACTAATTGTTTCATACTAAACTGAACTGTCACCCTATACATGAGAATAACAGCGCCCTCTTGACAATGATTATATATTTCTGGTCAGGCTTTATCTGTTTTAAGGTTGAACGAAAGTTAGGGCTTATTAGATCCACATAGTCGAAATTTCGTTATCTGCCTTACTCCCTCGTTTCTGCATATTCTAGCGATAGAGAGGCAGATAAAGAATTATAGTTTTTCCCGGTAAGGCCTCAGATATCGGCCTCGATAACACTTGGAAGGGTTGTGGTCCGATGGCCGGGCAAAGTTTTATGTTTTAAGGAATATTACAACATTGTTAATAATACATATTTGAAATGTAAAAAAAAACTTGTCTCGAGTTGACATAAATATTCCATAAATCAGAAAACAGACCGGCCATCGGATCACGACTCTTGCAAGAGTCATCAGGCCGATCCTGTTCGCAAGTGCCCGGCGGCGATCATGCATATGGATGTAATAAGCCCTTAATGCGTACGCGTTTTAACCGTGGTCTCACTGCTTTGATTTTACCCACCAGCCACCTGTATTTTTTTCCCATTGTCCTACCGTTCTTAATAGTATCCGCCAATGATCGGTCTAGGGGTAATTTAGTTTTACCATGGGCCCACCGCACTAAATGCTTTTTTGATGTACTTCTTGCTATCTTACGTAATTACAATCTGTCCCCCTTAACTATTTATTGTTTTCGTGATTACCTATTTGGAAGGCGCCAGCGGGTCACGGTCAAGGATACTGTTTCCTCGTGGTGTGAACTGATCGCGGGTGTCCCTCAAGGCGGGTACTTTTTTCCTTATTCATTGACGGGATCACGAAATCGCCTGTTTCTTCGTACCACCTTTATACAGATGACCTGCAAATTTACTCGGCGGCTGGTATAGATAATTTAGTACCCCTAATAACCCAAATTAATTGTGTCTTGGACTCTATCCGCGACTGGGCATCATCTTTTGGCCTCATGGTTAACGCGAAAAAGTCGCTGGCAATAGCTTATAGATTTTTATTTCAATCGTTTCTTTTACAAAAACATTTCCTTCACCACTTTAACGCGGGGCTCCTATTTCTGGGCGGTATGCCCTTCGGGCATCTGATCTGAAGTTACCTAACGAATCTAACCTGCCTATTTATTGATTTAGCGTGACTACCGTGAAAACATTAATTACACTTGGGGAAGAAAGAGACTTGGATTTACACGTGTAATAAAACGTAGTACCTGCTATGAATGAAATAAGCCAATGCTCGTTACTTAATTTTGCTAATAAATTTAGCACGTAGTAGGGTGGGACCATGGTAAAAAAAAATACCCGTAGATACTGGCGAACACTGTTTAGAACGGTAGGACAACGGGTAAAAAAAAACACCCGTGGACCCACCAGGGGGACATGTTGGTGGGACCGGGGTAATACACCAATTCACCGAGTAAGGGCCGCCCCATGGATATGTACAGTCAGCGTCAAATACTTTGTAGCAACCAAAGTAGCCAAATAGTTCGGTACACCATATATTTAGTATGGTGTACCGAACTATTTGGCCACTTTGACTGCTACAAAGTATTTGACGCTGACTGTACAAGCCGTACTAGGGTCTTTTTCTTGCCTACCTCTAGACAGCGCTATGGAAAACGGCGTTCGTGCTTGGTTTGTGCCAACATTACGTCATGATGTCATATTTCGCGTCTCTACATAACAGGTTAGATGTCTGGCTTAAATAAAAAGGTCCTTGCTACAAATAGCAAAAACATCCGAAAGTAAGTTTCTAGGTATATGTACGAAAATAAAACATAGTCGGATTACAATGCTTTTTTTTTTACATTTTACTTGAAAGAAAGTACAACATTATTAATATGACAAAATTACTTAATTATTAAAGAAGTATTTAATAAAGCATCTTGTAAAATTCAACACTACATTCGCACTCTGATCCAATGTTAAGTCCCTGCCGCTTTGTCATACGCTCAGGGTCGATAGTTTGGTAATATTGCATACCAGGATATGCTGATTGTTGTTGGGGTTTTTGGACGTCACCGCTATCTACAGGTAGTTGAACGCCTGTGTCGATTTGTTGTTTAGCTCCTTTTTTAGATTTGCGTGACACCTTAGCTGTTGTCGCCGTGCCTACTGGGGGCGTTACTCCGGAAGTTACTCCTGGAGTTTCGCCTTTCTGTTTCTTGCCGGCCTTTGGGCCTGAAGTTCCCTTTTCTTGGTATACAGTAACCCCTGCTGTTTTTTCAGGTGCTGATTTTGGCGACTGAGTTGCCGCATCCAAAGGAGAACCTGCTTTTTCTTCTGCAGCTGGTCGTTTGCAACAAATCTTTAATACACAATTTTTAAATTTCATAAAGTTAGTAAGCTCTACTGGGGGTGGAGGTGGATATTTTCGTTCATAGCACTCCTTTGGACTGCACACTTTAGGAGTACAAACACCGGGTTCGCATTCATATGGTTTTAAAGGTCGGGCCTTTTTCATTTCTTTCCCAGTTGCTTTGGTTTCTGTTTTTACTTCTTCTGTAGTATCTTTCTTTTTCTCAGTAACTTTTTTACCCTTTTCTTTCTTTCCTTTTTTTCCAGTTGACGTTTTTGCATCCACTGTAACTGTTTCGCCTTTTCCATCTTTCTCAGTCGATTTTTTGTCTTTTTTTGGAATATTAGTTTTACCTGACTGGCTGGCTGCATTAGAACCGAATGTTTTAGTTTCATCTTTGACGGATATGTCAGTGCCCATAACCCCGGGTTTAAGTTCTATATGCTTATCTTTCTTCCAAAATTGTAATGTTTTACAACATTTTATTAAAGATGTAACAATGCTAGATTTTTCTGGCTTTGGGGGAGGTTTTTCTTCGACACTCTCCTTATATTTTGAAATGCTTGATGAACCTTTTTCTTTAAGTATTTTTCCTTCTTTTTCTTTTTTTTTGCGTGTTTGTGATGCCTGACTGGAAGACACATCACTGTCACTTTGTTTCTTTTTGCTTCCATACTTTTGTTGAAGTCGTTTAAAACATTCACTTGGACTGCATTCGCCTGGTACACATACGCCGGAATCACATGGTCTATTTTTTAGTTTTTTATCATCTGTTGGAAATGATGTGGTACAAAGACATCGATGCAGCGATTTCTTACCTTCTTTACCTCGTTTCTTTTTGCCTGTCTCTGGTTCCGGGCTGGATACAGTACTCTCAGTACCGCTTTTTCCTTTATCAATAAATTCTACACTAAAACTAACACCTGACTCAATTTTGATCGTTCGTCGTTTGGATGATGCACTCGAGCTGTCATTTCCACCACTAACGGATCCGCTGCCAATACCTTGCGATTTCTGTTTAAATTGTTGTGATGTCCCCTTTTCTTTCACTTCGGTAGCCGCTTGCTCCATAACATTATACACGATTTGTATTTGCGCATACGGTCCCAAAACGCCTTTCAGATTGAAAAATGGGGATGGTTTGTGTGTCGAGAATGATGCGAAATTACTGAGGTTTTTATTTTTGGATATCAGATTTTTTGGTCTCTCACTATTTTGTTTAACGGATAAATCAAACCGATCAATAACATTTTTTTTTTTATATGAACGGATAGATGGCTGTGTAAAATTCTGCACCCAAGTGATTATTGAAGAAGGATTAGTTGTTTTTGAATTAGCGGAACTGTTTTGCTGTTCTTTTGATTTAGTTTTTTGTAGTAAACTGGATTGAACTAGATAAGGTCTAAAATAGGTGTTTGAATTTTTGCTTATTTTATTGAACTTTGAATATTCCATTAGAGGTGATAATCCCGTATTTGATATCGTTTTGAAATACATATTCTCTGGCATTGATGAATATGTTGACATGTTCACTAAACATGTTCCGGATGGACATAATTCATTGACAACGCTCCGGCCAGATACTAAAAGAAAGTTCTGGCTTAAGTTTCTTTCTGCTGTTTTAAATAGTAAGTTTGATGTCGAGTGTGCTAATATTTGTAAATATATCAGTAGCATTTTGTCCAATCCTTGTCCGTCCATCTTGTTTTGTGTGCTTTCTGTTTGGAATCTGTTCATGTCTCTTAAGTACATTATGATCCGATCCGATCCGATTAGTTTCATTTCGTACCATTGTTGGTCGTTTCCCTGTATCCAGGCTGTCCGTTTATACTGTACAAGACCTGGGTAGTTGCATTTTTTTGTATTGGTGAAATTTTCAGGAGACCATCTTATATTTCGCATTCCTGCAATGTGTTTAACGGTATTAACTGGAATTAAAGTTCTTAGTTCATTTTCTTTCCGTCTCGTTCCAGGAAACTCGTTGATATTTTTTTCGTAGCACAGTTCCGTATTGCATGTACAAACCCAACATCCGCCAAGGGTATCTCGCGCCGACAACATTTTGTTTGTACTACTCCTTTTAACAGAGACATCACATTTTCTTAAATATGGGAACTTTCTACTTGTACATGTTTAGACAGAAGAAATGTAACGCTACATCTCACGGCAAGGCTCACCTAGAAAAAAATTAACAAAACTAGTGATAGTTATTAAAAAATGCAAATAGTGTGGCTGTCGCAGTTTAGTTCATGCGAGAAACCAAGAATTAGGGATTGTACAGTCAGCTTCAAATACTTTGTAGCAGTCAAAATGGCTAAATAGTTCGGTACACCATACTAAATATATGCTTGCTACAAAGTATTTGACGCTGACTGTACTCCTACAAGAAGAAGCAAATTAATATAAAGAGGCCACCACACATACCTACGTGCTTCATGCTACTAATTTAGTATTACGGCATGATTTCAGTTGATGCAAACATACACAGTGGGCTGGTAAAACCCAACAGATTTTAAAGGTATAGAGACCGCATTTATATACTAAATAACCGGCCAAGAGCATGTCGGGCCACGCTCAGTGTAGGGTTCTGTAGTTACTCTTCCGTCACAATAAGCTAAACTGGAGCTTAAAGTATAGTAAATTGTTAACCAAGGGATGAAACGGTACCTTTCACCTGAGTTAAACAAATAGGCAAATTTGCATAATCAGCACCTAATTAAAATAAGTCTTTTTACTATGAAGGGAAAACTTTTTGCGATAACTCAAAAACAGCTAAACTGATAATGTCCGCTATAGTTTTCATTTAATGTCTTTCTTAAGCTCTACTTTCACGATTTTTTTCATATTTTTTGGACCTATGGTTCAAAAGTTAGAGGGGGGGGGGGGGCACATTTTTTTTTCCTTCGGAGCGATTATCTCCGAATATATTCACTTTATCAAAAAATGTTTCTTGAAAACCCCTATTAGTTTTGAAAGACCTTTCCAACGATACCCCACACTCTAGGGTTGAAGCGAAAAAAAAATTTCACCCCCACTTTACGTGTAGGGGAGGTGCCCTAAAAAAAATTAAATTTTTAGATTTTATTGTACGACTTTGTCGGCTTTATTGATTTATATATCCATGCCAAATTTCAGCTTTCTAGCACTAACGACCACGGAGCAAAGCCTCGGACAGACAGACAGACAGACAGACGGACATGGCGAAACTATAAGGGTTCCGTTTTATGCCATTTGGCTACGGAACCCTAAAAATCATACAAAGTTTTCGGAAATCGGTCTTGTTTTAGAGATAATGACAATTCTTGTGAAAATTTATTTTTGTAATAACTTACATTAACATACCTACTGACAAACGTTAAAGTTTCCAAGAAAACTTGCCATTTTTGCCTCTACTTATAAATAATAAAAACTTTACTTATTAGTTGTAATGTCGTATTTCTTTGCCGTGACCAGAAAATGCAAAAAAATAAAACAAACTCATATCACATTTTTTGCTCCTTATGACATCAGGAATGCGTGGTTAAAATCTGTCGGGTTTTACCAGCCCACGGTGTATATATGTTGACGAGAAAACATTTAAATACAAATTGTTGAGCTCTAGAAGTAGGTACAGTAGAGTCAGAATGAAAAAGATAGTGACCGCCAAAGTGTTTTTATGTTGTATGATATAGGAGGCAAACGAGCAGACAAAACGATTGATGGTAAGCGATTTCCGTCGCCCATAGACACCCGCAACACCAGAGGGGTTGTAAGTGTGTTTCCGGCCTTTGAGATGGGAGTAAGGGAGTACGCTCTTTTCTTGAAGGTTTGAAAGTCGTATGTGTCCCGAAATACCGCAGACGACAGGTAATTCCAGTTTAGCCGTGCGAGGCAAAAAGTGTCTGAAAAACGGCCCAGTTGAGGACTTCCAACTATCCGAGTGACGAAGATGGAAATGCTATCGCGTAGAGCGATGGCGGAAAGAAACTGCAGGGATTAATTCGAACAATTCCTTGGAGCACTCCCCGTTATAGATGCGATAGAAATGCCAAGGAGTCAAGCCGATCCGAATACGCTTGCCGCCGACAACGCGAGTCACTCTTCGTTGGATGTGGTCCAGAGGGAGAAGCTGGTATTGGCCTGCCCCTGGCCACAGATGAATGGTTATATTGAGGCACCATCTATTTGATTTTACTGAACATGAGTTGCTGTAATATAATATAGTGTAGGATACAACTCAGTAGTGCCGCTTTTACAGATAAAATCACGCCTACATTTGGTGACCTCGCACTCTTCTAAAATTCTTCTCAATGCGGCCAAGACGATAGATGATGACCACTTCTTCTTATAAACGTAGTCTCCATTTTCCTCCCTGGATATTTAGATACGGGAAAATATATTTCACAATTTTTCGTTTATGCGTTTAACTTTTTTTTGTTTTTTTATTGTTTAAGAGTAAGGAGCGTTAAATATACATACATACATATATCTTTTTAATAGCCCTCTACTACATATTATAATTAACAAAAACCGAAAGAATCAATCACATTGCGTAAACACATGTTTTATAATTTATAATCTTAATATCAAGAGAGGAAAATATAGAATACGTATTTGATAAAAACAATCTTAATATGTCCTTCTTCGGGCCTTAAACTATCTCCATACCAAATTTCATCTAAATCTGTTCAGCGTTTAAGCGTGAAGTGGTAACATATATTATTACATTGTACAGTCACGTCTGAAAATATCGATACCAAAGATGTGTCAAAAATATGTATACACTACCCTAATATATGGGCAATAAGTCGTGTATACATATTTTTGGCACTTTTTTCGTATCAATAGTTTTAGTCGTGACCTTACTTATGAGTGTATAAAACTACCATCGGTTATAATTCTACCACACAGCCCCGAGAAGATATAGGTGCAAGTAGAACTATTTTTTTCAAAATGTAAGTATACATCAAATCATCCAGTGCCAGTGCGTGCTATGCGCTACGAGCGTAGCCGATAAGATTCGCATTCCCGTATAGTAAAAACAGCGGCTGCGAACAAAGCACCCGACTATCGGATTACTAGCACAGAATGTGCTCAAATAGACGGGATAATGTCAAGATCAGAGTACGAACCTCGCCTTGTAGCTCACTGTAGAATGTCGCGTCAACTCATGCTCGAACACTAGAATGGAAAAACAGTACAATATGTTTCATTACATTACGTAGATCACGCTTCACGATCCATGACTGCTAACTGTTATGCAGCATATTTGTAAATAAGTATGAAATTTGATTTTACTGTAGATATGTAGTTTTCTATGTTTTCAATTACTTTTACTGCACCCTACAAACGGATTGGAGAAGCGGAGGAATAATGTTGTGACAGTAATTTTGAAATTATGAATGAAGTTAGTCAACGACATGTATGATAACTCTTGCTGGCTTTTTATTTATGCTCACAAATCTGTTTTTGTCTATGGCCACAATTAGACTGTAATTGGACTGTAGTCTGTAAAACCATTTCCGTCAGTAGAAAAATAACATAAAAAACCAGCATTTAAAAAAAATTTAGGCGTGAAGGATTATCGTTCCATACAACTATTATACATACAACATTAAAAAAGCGCAACTTTTCTACTGAGTAAGCTGTTTGACAAACTATATAATTTAAACACACCCAACTTGTCAGTAGAAAAAGGCGCGAAATTGAAATTTTCTATGGGACGATAACCTTTCACACCTACCTACATTTTTTTTATTTGTCGCCTTTTCCTACCTTCCTAAGAGCGTTTTCACATTGTCCGATTCGATATCGGATGTAGGACCGATATCCGACATCCGATAAAGTGCTTCCGATAGTGGCGTTTGCAAGTTTGGATTATACCAGATAAATTCTCAGGATTTAATGTCAATAGTAGACTTACTAAGCATAAAAAAATCAATTGCATAGCTCTCATACTTATTCTGCCGGTGAGTAAGGTTGCCAGGTCTCAACGTGGGCGGGGGCGGGTTTAGGGTCGGCAACGCGCATGTAACTCCTCTAGAGTTGCAGGCGTACATAGGCTACGGAGACTGCTTACCATCAGGCGGGCCGTATGCTTGTTTGCCACCGACGTAGTATAAAAAAAAACTTTCGATTTTATTTATATCTATAAAACCCCGATTTCGTCACTAACTCACTCACTCACTCACTGATGATCATCAAAACCCTTAGGGTACTTCTTTTAGTCCTAGGAAACTGAAATTTGATATGTAGGATAGTATTAGTACACAAACAAAAAATAATTTCAAAAACTTGAATTTTTTTGCCCCTAAAGGGGGTGAAAATGAAGATGGAATTTTGTATGGAGAATCAATAACTGCTAAATCGATTTATAGCACAATCGGACTAGGATCAACCTCGAAATCCCTGGAACAGTCATGAAATTTGGTATGTATATAAATTAAAGTCTCCTTTTTTATGACCACACCATTTGACATTTCCCTCGAGGAATCGCAGCCATCTTGGAAAATGTGTACCGTGCAGGAGAAATTCGCGTTTTACTCTAAATCAACATTCTCTATTAAAATATAGTGTAAGGCAACATTAAAGCTTATTAAATTCTACACAAAAAAGTCCTGGGTATCTTTGCAGAAAATATACATCTTGTTATAGAAAATACTTGCTGAATCTAAGTTAACGCTTATACACTTCTAGGGGACATTCTCTTAATAGGAAACTCGGAGGAATATGAATTCCAATTTTAACTATACATTTAGGTATATGTGATCTACCTCAATATTAACATTTTACTCGACTGCGACTTAACCAGAAAGAAGGGTTACGGGTTTAAGTACTGATGATTCAGTACACCCTAGTAGGGTTATGGGGAAAATGGGTTAAACTTTGTATGGGGAATCAGTTAAAAAAGCAGAATGTAGGTATAAAAGATGCCCCCAGATACGTATTTCAGGATTTTTAATAGTAAATCACCCCCAACCCTTTACATTAAAAATTCCATAAAAACATTTACGTGTAAAATGTTGCCAAGACAAAACCTTCGAATAATTTACCTAACTGCGCATGTAAAAGAAGGTAATGTTTGTACACTAAAGTGATTAAATATTTACTGTATTTATTACTTCTACAGCTACTTTTCTTTTATTTTGTTTTCTCTCATATTTCGTAGTTATACACACGCACATATTCATACATACATACTCACATATATACACACATACCCTCACATAAACACTTTCACTTACATACAACTTACTAAGACCTTTTTAACTGTTTTTGTGCTTAGTTTGATAGTTAGTCATATAATAAAAAAATCTTATTTAATTTAGCTTTAACAATAATGTATTCTGTTAAAATGAGAACCGCACCATTTCGATACTTCTCTGAGATTCCCACGTGACAGGCTGAGCCTAGTGTGGGGATCAATGTACTGCTGGTCTTGTAATGCCAAATTCTTGAAATAAATATTATTCTTATTCTTATTATTAATTTTTTGTTTAGGTTTTTTCTCCCTTGAACGTATTAAATATACTGCAAAACCCGTGTTATCGGCCATTAAACTAATGTAACAGATTCTCTTAATGGTAGGCAACATTGCACACACAATATATACAAAAGTTTACACTCTTATCGCTAAGTTATTAACAGGGAATGGTAGGATTGCTTAAAAACTTTTTGTGATTCTTGGGCATCGTCATCATACGAGCTGTATTTGATACCACTGCAGCGGCGGCATCATGGTTCCATTTTTATCACTTGTCACTATGCCCGTCACTTTCGCACTTACATACTTGTTAGAACGGGACAGGTATGGTGACAAATGATAAAGAGCCGACCATCTTAGCCTTACAGAATGGTATATCAAATAATGATGTTTAATCACGTCAAAGTAGGTGTCGAGACTGTCGCGTAAGCGGGTTATTCCCACTAAATAGTTACCACGAAGCTGTTACTTCAGCAAACAGAGTTGGTGGTTGGTACTTTACGACAGTCCATAAACTATTAACTCGGGCTATTTCCACTAGTTACCACCAACTTGTTACCAGTGGTAACAACTGGGATTTTTTTTCCCACCTTTTACCAGTGGTAACAACTGGGGAAAAAATCCTCACAAATAATAAACATTTCTCTAATAACAATACACAACTTTATTTCAAAACAGATCACGGTATACATTTACAATAAACATCATAGATAAATATATAGATATGACATAACATAATTGATACGTTTGAATGCAAAAGTTCCTAAAATTCCTAGAATCACGTATTAGGTATTGATTCCGTCAACGTACGCATTAAGCGGTAACAAGTAGAAATTGAAATGAAGTTTAGAAATTTATGAAATTAGAAAACAGTTTAAGATTTCCCTTTACTGTTCATTATATCTGCTCAGATTAATATAATTATTAATTACCAACTTTTCCTTTTATTACTTTTTTAACTTTACTATGTTTTAGTATTATTGTGCCGTTGAAGCTTTAAAAAAATACTTTATTTACTACATTGTTCAATTTAGTACATATATTTGATTTAATATTGAAGGCATGGAGGTTACGTTTAACAGATTTTGGGGCATGTTGCATTAGTATTATTTTTTATAAAAGTCAAGTCGTTGCATACTTTTCAGTATTTATTGTTGATTTAGAAGATTGTGTTTCATTGTCACTAATGTCACTATTATTTAATTTCTTGTAATCGCAATTGAAGCAGCAGTCTGACGCAATTTGACAAGGTTTACAATCTTCATCTGAAGTACGTGACTTTTGAGATGACGGCAGAATAGAACTGCTGAGGGTATCAATATCTTCTTCATACCATTTAGGAATTATTTTACCTCTTCCTCGCCGTCTTCTTCTTCGTCTTCTAGAATGATCGTTACTCCTAGCTAGCATTTGTGAAATGAAACTGTTAGTTGATTTTTTAACCGGAGGCCTGACGGTCTCTTTCAACTGTTCTCTAAGGTTGGACATGAGATATAAATAACGACTATCCCTTCTTAATTTTCTTAAATTATTGTCGAATTCATTTAAACAGGAGCTTGGTTTTAACAGGAGGTCGGAGAAAAAGTTTTTGGATTCTTCATCTTCTTTCTTAATCTGGCTTATTTGTCTTGCCTGTTTAATGCTATCTAGAATGTAAGTGAACCAAGAGCTGTGTCGTTCTTTTCGTAATCGACATTCAACTGGATCGCATGCAGTTGTTACTAAGGGCTTAATTCGTTTTCTTACTTTTCCTATAATCAATCTGAATAAATTTAGTTTCGTCACGGAACCCGAGAACTCTTCAATTCGAGGAAAACTTTCCTCGTAGGTAATTTTGTCATGTTTAGGCTTAACATTACGCATATTATAATCAAAACTAAAACTCGATTCCACGCGAAACGGCTGATCGGGTTTTTCCACCGGTTCACATTTTCTGTTGCATTTCGCTGGACACACAATCTGAGGAATCTCGATCTTAGGCATCTTTAGCGATCCTGATACTTCTTTTTCTTTTAATTTTTCTCTTTCTGGACTTTGGTCTCCTTTGATTAACCTCAAGAAGTTCTTTTTTGACACTAATTCTAAAAAGCATTCCTTTGCTGTTTTATTATTGTCAAGTTTGGTAAGTATTGGATTTGGAAAGTCGACTCGTTTAGTAACTCGACTCGACGTGTTTAGACTGTCGTAGTTGTTACTATCAGGTACACATTCTGCTGATATTGCCGCATCGCATTTCGTTGTTCGTTCTTGCCTACTTGATTTTATGCAAGGCTCTTGAGCCACCAGGCTCGTAGCCTTAGGGGGAGATATACTTTTGGAAAAATTGAAATCATAACTAACTTTAGATCCAATATGTAACGGTCGACGTTCAGATGCTTTTGGAAGATTTTGACATTGACATTCATCGTCGCAAACATCGGTACAGGTACAAGTATCTCTTTTATCAGGTTTGCCGGCCTTTTGTTCGTTCCCTTGTGATGACCGCCATTGTCCAATTAATTTGGAGTAAAATGGATTTTTATTTTGGTTTCCGTCTATTTTATCACCGCATGGTTTTAACTTATCCGGACTTTCAGTATTTCTATCTTTGGAAATTTCAAAACTAAAGCTACAATCTGAACCAAAACGAATTGCTTTCCGGTCAGAAGCTGGACATTGCACTGGTTGATTAAAAGCATTATAATTTCCTTCCACTTTGTTTTTATTATTCTTCGAAACACACGATGTTTGTGCATCTTTATAAAATGTTTCTCTCCCTGCTCTTAAGTGTCGGCTTCTACACCTGCGTGACTGAGTTGCTGCATTAGTATTATAGAAATTGAAACGTGAGTCAGCCTTTAAAGAAGCCCCAATTTTTGTACCTGTTTGTCTTAGTGGAACCTCATTCCATTGTTCTATTGCCCCTTGTAAATCACATTGAGGTTTTGGCTCACCGTAGGCATGACGATCTTTGTACCAACCTAAACTAATCTTGCAGTTTGTACCAATCCCAACTTCTCTATTAGTATCAGGTTGAATTTCCAAACAGGTAGGTAACTCTTCAATAATTTCCTCATATTCTTCCTTTTCTACATTGGGATGTCTAATCTTAGGAGCTCCGGACGTTCCTCTATTTTTACAAAATATTTCTCTTCCTGCTCTTTGTTGGCGTCCTCCATAACTTCGAGACTGAGTTGTCACTTCGGCACCGATAATACGTGATTTTACTTTATTTTTATAGCCTTTAGGATCTAAGAGCACCTGATAAAGCTTTTTGATAGCACTATCTTCATCACGATCGCCATCTACATTACAAAGTGCACCTCTACTTTTACGACCTGGGGAAGCTGTGTGAGTAATATTTTTTGGTTCTATTAATTCACAAAACTTTTTAATAACGCCACCTTCATTATCATCTACCTGACAAATTGTACCTCTGTTTTTGCAACATTTTTTTGATACAGGGAATAAATTCGTAGGTTGTAACATCATATTACAAAATACTGTAAAAACACTCTTTTCCTTATTTTTGTCATCTAAGTGACAATTGGTAGACGTTTGAGCTAACTTCCGCGTACATTGGGGTACATCTTTTGAACATTTCGTGATTTGTCTACCATTACAACCAATACGTCGGTCTACCGTTACTGGTTTATAGTTATCGTAAAAGGCATCTTCGTTGGGTTCATAATTTACTTCTTCTGTAGGATTTTCTTCTATTTCGGAATACATTTTTTGATTTGGGGTTCCTGATGTGCCTATTTCCCTACAAAATGATTCTCTACCGGCTCTTTGATAGCTCCCTTCATAGCAAGGAGACTGAGTCTTTGCTTCGACACAGGTAACTGAAGTTGTAGGTGCTTTTATTAGTCTGAGAAAAAGGCGTTTCAAAGACTCTTGTTCGTTTTTCATACTATCAGCTTGACAACGAGTTGATGACTTAACACATTTTTGGCCAGTTTGGGCTATATTTTCCTGAGGTTCATTGAAACCGGAAATAATTGTTGTAAAAAACTCCCTTTCTGCACTCTCCGCTTTGGGACATTTGCAAACAGCTGATATTCCTCTATCTCTGTAGAAAGATTCTCGGCCGGCTCTTTGCACTCGCCCTCCATACTTATTACGTCCTTGAGTTTCTGCTTCAGCACATGCACACTGGGGCTTAAGTTCATTTGAGTGAGGAATGAATCTTTTCAGTTTATTTGCAACACATTTGCATTTGCACTGAACGGCACGAGTTTCTGCTTCAGCACATGCACATTGGGGTGTGGGTTCATATGAATGAGGAATTAAGTGTTTTAATTTATTTGCGATACATTTGCACTCAACTGATTCTGTGAACAAATTAACTAGTTGTTTCAAAGCTTTATTTTCATCTTTCAAACCTTTCAAAGGATCAACCTGACAAAGAGCTGTACACTTATATACGCTTTCTTGGGCAATTGGGGTTTCCTTTTGGCGATAAAAAGGTTTATCGAATACGTAATATAATTGAAAATCTTTTATACACATACATTCTTTTCTCTGACATTTATAAGATCCGATATTTTTGATGCAAGGCCGCTTGTATCCATGGATACAATTTTCTCGATCACAGTAAGTGCTCTCCGTCGCAATGTTGGGCTTACATATCTTGTTTTGATTTGAACATAGAGATAAAGTGCTACTAGAAAAGTGTGGCACGAGTACTGATTTGGCATTTTTACGGTATCGTTTCGTTTGATTAAACTGATTCCAACAATTGTTAAATTGTATGGAATTATCATTGACCAAATGTTTACTTTTTGGGGCACTTAAAGATGCACAGTAAATACTCCGGCTTAAGGTGGGTCCATCCTGGGATATATGCATGCTACAAATGCGCTCGGATCAACAGAAAGGTTCGTCACATGATGAGATTTACCTGAAAAAATTTAATATTCTGTTACATAATTTTCATAACATATACCAGTTCAATAAAATAACTAAACTAATAAATAACGATGCCTTTTTTAACTGGCTGGGAACTGAACTAAATATTACGAAAAAAAAGGGAAAATGACCACGGCCTCCAGTGCCCAGGGCTGGAGTCGAACTAGTGTCATTGGGGCTCGCTAGTTCGATTCCTTAAACATTTTTTAAACTTCAATAAAACATTTTGCTTATAAATAATATATTACTCTTATTTAATTGTGTGTTAAGTTAAACGCGATTTTCTCTCTAACAGACCTAATTTAAAACGTGTTTTCTAGGTAACTCCAGAGATATTTTGGTAAAGCAAAAGACGTGAAAAGTGTCAGTCTAAAAGTTAATTCTCCCACCTACCTAAGATAGTCCAAATGATAAATAAAAATATAATAATCTTACCGGGCAATTTTCTTCGGTCATACAACCGGACTAGCGCAAAGCAACCCCAATACTGTACTATATCAATGTTACCAGTCATTTAAATTGGGGATAGCTTAAAATATTATATATAGGTGTAATAAAACTAATCCCTTATAACTTGACTTTGAATACAGGGCATTTTATGTCTATATTTTTAAATATTATGGGTTTCTTAGGTCTAAACACATTTAACAAATATTTTGAATGACTTTAATTTGAAATAATAACATTATGTCAAAGTGAGTTTTGCGATGGTTTTGCGCATGTTTTGCGAAATATAGGATGGTGAAGGTACGCGGGAAAAGTATGTATAGGATGGTAAAAAGAGCTCCACAGACCTCGCAACATGATTTTTATTAGTATTTTTACATATAGTCTAAGTAGTAGTTGACTAAGTAGAAATATGCAACAAATAATGTATAAAAATCGTATGCGATTAGTTGCAAGTGAGTGGAGCTCATAAGCCGCACTATAGCGCGAAATAAAACGCTATAGCGTAGTCATACAAAGAGTAAAGTAAGTATATTGTTATACATTTTGGAATTTTATACAGATCGGCATGCGCCTTCAATAGTACATTACAATACAAGTGCGAAAAGTAGGAAATCGCAACAAGTTGCGAATTCACTTTTCGTACGTGTAATGTACAACGTTTTACAGTACATATGGTCTTTTAATTTTCGCACTACATACGCACGTATAGTGCTAATTACCGCTCCAGGGCGGTGTACCCAACATGCAAATCGCTTGCTCCGTAGCAATCGAAACGCAACTGACACTGTTGAACTAATACGGAAAAGCGATAGAGCAGCGATTATAGGCCTTGGCTAGGCCGGCTGGCTGGAATATAATATAATATGAAATAAAAACCATCCAATCAATAGATTATATCATGACTAGTGCATCTAATAGATCAAAGGCAAAGAGTAAAGTAGGCCAAAGGTATAGCAGCATCGTTTCGAGCGATGGCGCCATATCCTTTAGGTAGTGTCTGGTAAGATGGCGCCACTTTTTGATATTTTGTAAATTGAACACATATCAGTGAAAGAATAAGGATCAATGTCAAATGGCGTTCTTAAAGTTTTAATGATGTGTCGAAAGATGGCAGAAAATTTACGTCGCAAAATTTACTTGGCATTACTTAGATTATTTTTTAACAAGCAGAAACGTCTGCGAACGATGCTAGCTTAGAATAAATTTAAAAATGGAAAAAATACTGTCTTGGGTGAGACTTGGACTCACAATTACTTAGATTTATCGCAAAAGCTGACAATCGCGAATAACTGACAGGCCGATATCGTCCGGCGAAATGGTAATCAGTGGACCCCTTTATGAATCCAGTTATCAATGTTGGAATTCGTTAATCATTAAAAATAAGGGTTGACAAAACTAGACAGTTTTGATAGATATACCTACCTAATAGCTCAGTTTCATTGGTCGATAACTCGGTCGATATAAAGCGTGCGGGAACACCCCGAAGGCGATATAACGACTACCTAGTGAAACCAGTGACAGGCATAAGTTGATAGTTTGGTCGACATACAACAATCGGGTGACTCCCCGCAAGCGGCAAGGACCACCTTAACGACTAGTGAAACTTATAATGGCATGCGTTTTGGAAATCTCCCGAACCCCGCACGCGGGCCCTGTCGACTAATGAAAACGACTCGCCGAATGCGGGCATGTCATGCGTTATGAAAATCTACCGCACCCCGCACGCGGGCCCGATCGAACAATTAAACTAAGCCGTACCGTAGGGAACACTAACTTCTAACTTTTGTTGCCCAATTAAAATTACGGTATACACATTTCTCCCACCCTTTATTTTCAATGAACTGCAACATTGATAACGGGGTTTGTTCAACAAACTTCTTAGCTTAATAAATTTCAACTTGCAATGAGAGGAAAGGGGACGGCCGCTTCTCCTTACAAAAGTAGTTCCTATTTTACTCTCTGGACATTGACGTTATGGTAAATATTTTTAATAATTTTTACATAGTTTGATGTTATGTTAAGCATAGCTATACCCCTACGTTTGACAAAGTTTTAAAATTAGGAGCGAAAAACAGATTTATAATTATTAAAAATTAAAAAAAAAAAACAAACGTAGCTGTGGCATGGAGCTGACGCAACTAGGAACAAAAAAAGTTTTGTATGGAGTTTGTTTCGCAAATCATTGCCAACGAAGAAAAAGAATACGTCAGTGCTATTTATTCTGTCAAGCTTACGTCGAGTCAAATGTCATACTAATTGTTTTGTTTGTTATGAAGGCTTTGATTTTTTGTTCGGGTATTTCGTGTAATTTCTTTATTATTTAGTGAAGAAATCGAAAATAGTCAACCGTGATCAGAGTAAAGAGCGAGTTTGTTACAATGCCAGCGAGAAAACGGTTTACTAAGTGTGAAATATGTGGCAAGCGAGCCACTCGACAAAATCACGAAAAAAGGGATTTTATGGCGAAATTTCCCTTGGATGAAGACCGGTAAGTATTGCTTTAGATACCTTTGACCTTATTTTGGGTCAGCAGGCTATAAACATATCAAAAATTAGATATTATATTTTTTCGTTGTGAACTAGGGATGTACTATAACTATCGATAACTGTATTTATTTGTATATCAGTGTAAATAATAAATAAAATAACTTTATTTAATAATTAAATAAAATATGTGAAATTTCTTGAGAACTTGCATGCAATATGACCATAATTAATTCGTCGAAGATTAATAATACATAAATTATCTATAATTTATGCATTAATGGTCATTAGTTAACATATTTTTTTTATCTAGAACAAATATTCATGTTCATCACACAGATAAATGCCCGTTCCAGGATTTGAATCTGGGACCATCGGCTTCATAGGCAGGGTCACTGCCAACTAGACCAGACCGGTTCTCATGATTAACAGACATATAAATACATAAAGTTACACGCAGCAACTAAAAGGAAAAGTAAATGTCGTGTCTTACAGGGACCTAAAGAACTTGGCCGAGGACCGCGAAAACTGGCGTCTACTCCACCGACAAGAGCCATGCTCTTAAATGATGATGATAAATACATAAAAAGTTAGAGCATTGATAAAGGGTGGTTGATAACTGGATGCCGAAAAACATGATAATAATCAGTTGATCATCTCATTAGCAAATTCTTGGAATATAAACTGTAGATAAAGTCATGTTTGTCCAAGGCTGTATGTTTTCAGATGCAGGCAGTGGGTCAAATTTGTTGGCAACGAAGACCTGATGATACATCTTCCCATAGAAAAGTTACATTTATTGAAAAATGTATCATTTTGAAAATAAAGCTTTTAATAAAAAGCATGACTTAAAAACTGTATTAAAATAATTCGGGTCCACATTAAGCCCGACCAGATACTAGTCTACTCAAAGAACTATCCACTATATAACATACAACTTAAATGTGGACTCGATGCTAACCTGATTTCGAGTACAAAATTTGTAGACAGGAGCCTATGTTTCAACCCTCCCCATTTTATCGATATCGGTAAGAATCGCAAGCGTGTAGCGTACTACACTATTTAAATCGGTTATGTTGGTATTATGGTTCCTTGACATTTCTTTGTAGTAGATTTTGGTAATGATTTGCGAAACAAACTGATTCCACTTGCTAGTATGGAAGTCCCGTCTCTTAAAACGTAGTGATTATATGCTCTTTGGATACTTGACATGCAACAAATTGTGTCAAAATATTTTCAATTATGTTAATATCCTGAGAGGAAAATGAGGACTACGTTTGTATGAAAAGGCGATTTAGCGCGGGTCCTCCACTTTCGTCTTAGCGGAAAGTATCCTTTAATTTTTGAATCCCTCGAGCCCTCGAGTGTCGAAATACATATAGGTTTTTTTTGCGGCATAAACGTTTTTTTACGTTAACTTAAATGTATGTTTTTTTTTTGGGGACCCGAGTATATAGTTTTAATTTATTGCATACTTAAACAAATCAAACAAATCTTGTGAGCTACTTCCCGGTTTCCGATGAAGCTGAAAATTTTGCAATATTATTATTATGACATCTAATGGAGATGATGTGAAGATGAAACTAGAAGATGGACATAGAAACTCTTTGATGAAACTCGTTGAAAACAACGCAAACTCATTGTGTTTGGGTTCGTTAGGATTGTTTTGAGTATTAGTTGCCTGTTGAAAAAATAGTATAGCCAGCAATAAAATAGCTTGTATCAAAAATTTTTTTTGTATGTATCTAAGAATCTAAGAACATAAACCTAAATAGACAAAATAACAAATAAAATACCAAAAATAGATAAAGTTGAATAATGATCGGATTTATTGTACGTAAAACCTTTATAAACACAGATTGGCGGATAGATCTATTATTAATTATCATTATACCTAACTTTTTAGGAGAGGTACAAAGTTCATAGCTTTGTATTAAAGGTGAGGTACACCGAGGGTACGTAACGCCGTACATTTTATCCTTGACAAAACACACTCATATGGCACTCACTCAAATTCAATAAAAGTTTAATGGGCACGATATTACAATATATTCGAAACAAAGAAATGCGAAGTTACTGCTACAATGTCAGCACTTCAGCAGTAGTAGTTGCAGTTAAAGATATACAAAAGCAATAAAATAAAATTAAACATAACCATGTATTCAAAGTCCAAAAAAACGGCACATTACAAGAAACTATGACATTGTAGGTCAGAAAATAAGAACTTCGGTGGTATTACAATAAAGAATCTACACGTTTCATAGGTTAGCGATATAGTTAGCTTAGTGACTTTAACCTTATCAAAGATAATGCAATAAGTTGTTTCCAATAACAACAGTCTATTGCAAATAAATCCCCATAAGTAAGTTAATGTTTCTTATACTTTAGAAGGCTCATTTTTTAGGCTTTTTAAAGAAGTTTACATTAAATCCACAACCGGAACCTATTACGATGGCTTGTTCTCTTATCTGGCATGGCTGGTATCCATTGAAATTGTCTCCGTAGCCCACATTAGGCCCTAATGGCATATAATTACTATATAAAGGCATATTGCGGAAGCCAGTTGTTGCTCTGGAAGGACTAAAATTTCCGCAACATTTGCATAGAGCAGAACTTAAGGATTTTTCATATCTTGCTATTTGTTGCATTAGTGGGTACCTGCGTGATTGAGTAGCGGCGTTGGCGCTGCAACATGGCACGGCACACTTCGGACCCAGTTGGGTACCGATACCCGTATCTACAAGTATCGTTTTTGCTGGGCAATCGTTACGATAACATTTGTCAAAATTACAGAGACCGGGAACGCATTCAAGCCCTGGTTTTGTCTGGCTCCGTCTTGCAATTGTACCCTGGCTGCTAGTTGTAGTTTGTCTAGGAGGTCCTATTAATTTACAGCAACATTTTTTCAATGATGATATAAAACTCTTTCTTTCTTCCTTCACTTCTTTTTCTCTCAAATCTTGTGATGAAATAGTAGCTGACCGTATGGCGTTCATTTCAGAGGGAGTTAGGGGCTTTTCTTTGTAAAGCTGAATATTAAAACTACAGCTTGATCCAATTCGAACTACATTTCTAATATTTTTATTTTGGCCTGGACTTTGGAGTGTCGCAATAGGCTGAATCATATCGATATTATCCTTATTTTTATCAATTGTAATTTTGGATGTACCCTTATTTTTATACACAGGCAGTGTTCTTGCTTGTTTAAGTCGTTCTGCTTCCTCTCCTTTGTCCAAGTTAACGCTCGTCGACTTAGACACACCGCTGCTTGAAGGTGTGGCTTTAAGGTGCTTTGAGGAAGCAGTTAAGGATGCGTCCGTGGTAGTGCCTTCATCTTTGTTCCTCAATCTTTCAAAGCATAAATATGGGTCACACTTATTTGGAATACACACGCCAAGTTCATACTCAAAACCTTTATCACCTTGATCGCTAATACGGCCAATGCTAACTAATTGTCTTATGCGTTTTGTTTTTTCTTTCGAACCCTTTGTTTTTATGTCAGTCCCTGCATCACGTTGGACAGTTGTATCACCTTGGTCTTGTAATATGGGAGATTTTCGTTTTTGTGTAGTCTTTTCTTTAGCTTTTTTAAGCTTTTTTTCAGTTTTCGGCGTAACTTCTGTAATTGTATCACCTTGTTCATTTTGCTTTAGACTATTGATTGTTTTGGGCAAAGCTTTTTTAGTTTGCATAGTTTTTCCTTTCGTTCCCTTCCTTTTTACCGTGGTTTCGTGAGCGGTTGGCGGTGGTGGCAGGTCAAACTGTTTTGAGGATTTTTTTTTCTTTTCTACTTTTGTATCACCTTGGTCATTGTCCTGTTTCTGGGTCCTGTCCTGTCCCTTAGTCCTGTCCTGTCTTTTGGTCCTGTCCTGTCTTTTGGTCCTGTCCTGTCCCTTGGTCTTGTCCTGTTTTTTGGTCCTGTCCTGTCTCTTGATCCTATCCTGTCTCCCGGTCTTGTCTTGTTGGTCCGGTGCTGGAGATTGCCTTCTTTGTTGTACTGTTCCATCACCTTGCTTATATTGTCCTTTAATATATTTTTTCTTTTTTGTCTTGACCTTTTTTCCTGTGTCAGCTATTTGTTGAACAGCACTGACCGACTGATCTCCATCAGTTTCAGTACTTGATGGATAATATTGTTCCGGGTACTGTCTACTTTGAATGTTATCGGCATATGGTTGTTTGAAATGAGGCATGTCTTTTCCGGGCCCTTGGGGCAAGTTTTTATAAAAGTCGATGTTAAAACTACACATGGACCCAATGCGAACCGCTTGACGATTCAACTTATGCATTGGTGTTTTGGAATTTGTCATACTTGATGCACCTCTGTCTCTATAGAAAGTTGCATTACCTGCACTAAGTTCTGGTCTTTTGTTCTTACGCTTTTTTGTGGAGAATTGGCTGCCTCGCGATGTGGCGTATGAACTATCAGTAAAAGAGCCCTCAGTACCGGGCATAATGTTTGTAGTTCTTATTCGTTGATAGCATTCCCTGGAGTCACATTTTCCAGGAATACAGACACCGGGGTGACATTGAAACATGTTTGATGTTCGGCGTTTTCTTTCGATGGCCGCCTTGAACTGTTCAGGTATATCACCCTGGTTATATTGTTCACTGTACTGATAACCCCTTATTTGTTTTTGATTTGGACCTGTGTATAAATTATTCGGTAAGTTTACTACCGGTTCATAACTTTGACCACCACTCATCACAGGGCTCTTATGAGAGTTATGAGGCATGGCTTTGTAAAATTCAATGTTAAAACTACAATTTGAACCAATGCGTACTGCTTGCCTATTTGGTAAATGCAGTGTTTGCTTATGCCGTGGAATACTCGACATACCCTTTTCTTTGAAGATTTTTTCTTTCCCTGCTCTTAGCTGTCGTCCTTTTAATTTGCGTGACTGAGTGGAAACTGGATTGCTACCGATTGAACTGCCAGTATATGATGGGTCAGTAGTAATTTCAGTAGTAGGAGTAGACTTTAATCTTTTGTAGCAATCACGCGGAACACATTTACCAGGAACACAAGTTTTAGGTTTGCATACAAATTTGTTTGGCGATAATTTTAAGCATTCAATTGCATTGCATTTACCGGGTGTACAAATACCGGGTTCGCATTCATCTTTGTTTCTGGATATTATTTTATTTCCAGTGCCTGTCTGATGTGGAGGTGGCGAATAAGTATCACCCTTGTGGTAACTGTTTGGTAAAAAATTGCCAGTCGGACCACGTGTCATAAAATCGTTTTGGGGCATGCTTCTGTAAAATTCAATATTGAAACTGCACTTGGATGCAATGCGAACTGCTTGCCGATGAGGTTTACACGGATGTTTAGGAATAGCCTTACTAGATACACCTTTATCTCTGCAGTAAATTGCTTTTTCAGGCTGTAACTGTCGATTTTTCTTTGTGCGACATTTAGAGGCTGCTTGGCTGCTCTGTGACGTAACATTTGAACTTCCAAGTGAGCTACCAGATAATCTTGTTTTAGCTTTTAATGTTAAAAAACAATCATTTGCATTACATTTCCCAGGAATACATACTCCAGGTTCACATTGCAATCTCGGCTTGTGTATTTGTCCACTGTCACCCTGATTATATTCATTCATCCCAAATCCGTTGTATGGCATGCTCCTGTAAAACTCAATGTTAAAACTGCACTTTGATCCAATCCGAACTGCTTGCCGATTGGGTAGGTGCGGTGTTATGTTAGGTCTTGGCATGCTTGACAATCCCTTGTCTTTGTAGAAAGTTGCTTTCTCTGCTTTAAGCGCTTGTCTTTTTTTTCGTGTGTTAGTGGATGCTTGGCTACCTTGCGACGTACTACCTGTTAGATAACTATCGACACCAGAAGTATTGTGTTTAGCTTTCAATATTTGAAAACAGTCATTTGTATTACATTTACCAGGAATACATGCACCAGGCTCACATTGGAAAATTGGCTTGTGTATTTTTCCACTATCACCCTGATTACATTCATTCATCCCAAATCTGTTATACGGCATGCTCCTGTAAAACTCAATGTTAAAACTGCACT
The DNA here is from genome assembly GCF_033807575.1 of Cydia pomonella. Classification (NCBI taxonomy): domain Eukaryota; kingdom Metazoa; phylum Arthropoda; class Insecta; order Lepidoptera; family Tortricidae; genus Cydia; species Cydia pomonella. The sequence goes on along the minus strand of NC_084703.1, from coordinate 10,902,445 downwards.
TTGATCCAATCCGAACTGCTTGCCGATTGGGTAAGTGCAGTGATGTCCTAGGCCTTGGTATGCTTGACGATCCCTTGTCTTTGTAGAAAGTAGCATTCTCTGCTTTAAGCGCTTGTCTTTTTTTTCGGGTGTTATTGGATGCTTGGCTACCTTGCGACATACTACCTGTTAGAGAACTATCTACACCAGAAGTTTTGTGTTTAGCTTTCAATATCTGGAAACAGTCATTTGTATTACATTTACCAGGAATACATGTACCAGGCTCACATTGAAACCTTGGCTTACGTCTTATTCCACTATCATCCTGGTCATGCCCATTCATCATGTATCTATTTTGCGGCATGCTTCTGTAAAACTCAATGTTAAAACTACACTTCGATCCGATTCGAACTGCTTGCCGATTTGGCATGTGAAGTGACGTCTTCGGCCTTGGCATACATGATGAACCCTTATCTTTATAGAAAGTTGCGTTCTCCATTTCTAGCCTTTTTTTCTTAGTTGAAGCTTGGCTTCCCTGAGATGTCCCTTTTGAACTACAAGTAAGAGAGGTTTGACTGTGTAGAGACTTTAATTGTTGAAAACATGTGTTTGCGTTACATTGACCAGGAACACATACACCGGGTTCACATTGATACTTTTTGATAGACTTGCATTTTTTTTTAGAGCCCGTCTTTTCCTGACCACAAGGTAATACACCTTGGTTATATTCATTCGTCGCAAAATCGTTTCGGGGCATGCTTCTGTAAAACTCAATGTTGAAACTACACTTAGAACCAATACGAACTGCTTGCCGATTAGGCATGTTTAATTGCATTTTAGGCCTAGGCATACATAGTGTGCCCTCCTCCTTATAAAACGTTTCTCTTCCTGCTCTTTGGTGACGTCCTTTAATTTTTCTAGACTGAGTGCCAACTTGGCTGCCGCCGTGTGAACTGCTTAATATACAGGGGTCAGTAATGATACCGATATTTGCGGCTTTAAGACGTTGGTAGCAATCTCCTGTCTTACAATTTGTAGGATCGCAGATACCGGGGGGACATTCAAATGTTTTTAACGCCTTATGCTTTGGCCTTGCTCTTTTACGTTTTTTATTACCACTGTCTCTTTCTGGTGCTCGATTGATAGAACGCGCCCCTAGAGGAGATTCTTTATAGAACTGTATGTTAAAATTAGTTTTTGATCCTATACGAATTTTATGGCGATGAGGCTGTCCCCGAGATGATAGCGATATATGATCATTAACACGTTTCCCATTTGATCTCTTTCTTAAAGTCTTTTGGTTACGAAATTTATGCTTTTTCGCTTGAGATGAAGCATGACTGCCGTAAGGGGTACATTTTTTTAATCGTTTATAGCATTTTTTTGGATTACATTTACTTGCTATGCAGACACCAGGTGGACATTGATATTGGGGCAATGTGAGATCAGCTCCGGTTTTAACGCCGTCTATTTGACCGAGATTAGGCGTTACACCACCATGTGCAGATAAGTCTTGAGTCGTGTTTCTTCCAAAATCAATATTAACGTCCCAGGTTGACCCAATGCCAACTCCTTGACGACATTGTGGGGATAGATCCAATACCTGGTTTATATAACTAATTTCAGCGAAATATGTCTGGTACTTTTTGTTAAAACTCTGTCTGTATGATTTACTTGTAATACGTTTATGATGTCTTTTAAGTGTAACTCGTCGTAATGTACTATTCATTTTATTATCTAGGTTTAAATGACGGATTAAAACGTCATCTGATCTGTACGTATTATAGTTATTATACGTAGGTATATTTCTTACACAAGGTTCATCATTGACAATTGGGATACCAATTCGTATTTGCGCTTGGTGTTGAGTATCTTGTTCACTGAAAAATTCAGTAGAAGAATCGGATGTTAAAATTATTGTTGAACTATCATTCAACTCATAAGAATTTTCCGATTGTTCATCATTTTCTTCTATACTCTCAGATGAACTGCATCGATAAGGAAAAATATAATTGAAAATAACTGGCTGTCGTTCGTAATACATATGATTACATCTTTTTAATTTGTTCGAAATTTGAGATTTCACAATAAAACCGGTAATAAATGACTTAAAGGAAAGCTTTAGTTTTAAAAGCATATCAATGGCTGTACTTTTCCCAGATATATGGCCAGAAATTCTGCTACGATGAAGTCTAACGGAATTCCTTATCGGTGAATGCAAATTTGAATTATTGCTTGTTTTATTTTTCTTGCTTATGAAAAGACATTCCCTTATAGAAACTGGCATTATACTTGATACAGTTTGCTTGTTTATTTCTCTTTGTGTGCATTTTAAGAAACTTATTTTAGCTGCCGTTTTTTTGAGACTTGATGTAAAACGTTTGACTGTCTGTAAATATTTCGTAACAATGTGCTTTGGGGTTTGCTTACTTTGCGGATCTATTTTAAGTTGAGATTTTTCTGGTTGCAATTCGGTTATAAGGCCTAGTGCGACCTTTGAAATGTTCCTGTAATGTTCTGGACTGGGATATAAGTCTCCACGTTGCTGATGAGCTGTATTCCCTGTAGATACTTGTGACGCATTGTAGCCACATTCGTCGGGACGCGGGTAGAGGCCATGTCGATCTATGTCTTGACAAGTGTTATAATCAGTACCATCCCAAATACAGCATTCACTAAGCTTCATGATTGCCTGTACATTCCTGTCAGCTACCTTGACGATACTTGCTATTTTTTGGTCATCGAAATTTATTTGTTGCATTGTTTCTGATTCTTTGGACTTTTACACCTAGAAAAATATTACTTAGATGTAAGTAGAATCTACGATGATTAGTAATATATTGATTTTGCTTTATTACCAATGATGACGTAAAGTGTAATATAGCAACTGACCTCTAAGTAACTCTAATGGTCACGGACTTAAATTGTCGAAGTCATTTGAGGCTCTTAAAAATATCTAAGTACCCCATTATCTTTTCTTAATAACAAAATCCCTAAATCTGACAGTTGGATTTATCCGAGTTTGAAGTTGAGCGACTCATTTAGGGGTCATACTAATTTGGTATAATGTAAACTAGCTCAATAATGAAACTGTGACTGTTTCGTGGTATGCCATACAACAGATTTAAAATTTATTTTTTTATACGATTGAATACGCACTAGGAAGTTATTCAAAGGCAGACAAATATCATATTAGTCGTGCGTCCGGATACTGATAGCATGTGAATCCACATGCCTAAGTTTACCTGTAAAAAAAGAAGAAGTTAAGACTACATAGTTGAAAGGTAGACAAAGGTGGAGCCGCTAAGACTAAACTGTGATTTCATAACATGCCGGATTTCATAGCGTTTACGCGCGACTCGCACATATTCACAAACTGTGTGAGTATCAGAGTAGGTATGCTACGTACGTAGGTAATCATCTAGAGGGCGTAAAGCCAGAAAAATTTAAGGAACTAAGTGACCGGTTTTAAACTTTTATAGATTATATTAGATAAGAAGCGATTATGAAAAATTTTACCCTTAGGGGGGCTAAGGGGGCGACAATGAGGATTGAGGGCTTCCGTTTTTGTGCTCACCAGTTGGTGCCACAGTAGATGGTGGTCCAGAAAAGCAGCTTGAGCTCTCAAAATTTTGCTATGCTTATTTAAACAAAATAATATGTTCTAATATACACAAAAGTATTTTAACGTCTAAATTTGCTGTTTTTTAAACCTGTTTAATTTTGCATATAACTATTTTAGTTGGCATTTTTTTAAACCACTAACATTTACGGTGTATTCCCATCTGTGCCCGCCCCACGTGACCACCGCCATACAAGAGGCGGGTTAGTCCAAGATCCCAGGCCGCGTAGCCAACGTTACAATCGTTAACTCTCCGTAGCGTAGCGTAGTCATCTCTCTTTATCACTCTTCCATATTAGTGCGACTGTGACAGTTGCGTTTCGTACGCCACGGAGCGTGAACGATATTCACGTTGGCTACACGGGCAGAGCCGCCAGACCTTACTTATTTTCTCATGAGTAAAATGTGTGGGATAATATAGTGTTAGTATGTACTTTTAATGTCTGCATACTTGCTATATTGGCCCGATGACCATTTGTCCGGTACAAGGTGCTAAAGGTTGGTAAAAATATTACTAACTTTTCTCAATATTCTCATGGCTGATTTTCGGCATTTATGATAATAAACGGTTTAAAAAGGGGTTGAAAGTTTGTACTGGGTACGAAAACTTTATTGAGTTCGAGACTTGAAATTTCCTTGATTATCATAATATTAGAACAGAAGAATAAAATGTTTTAAGGGAGTTAAAATGGAGTTGAAAATAATTTTTCATTTCTCACGCTCTGAAAAGGGGTCATTGGTGTTATATGAAGTGTGCAGAAAGTAATACGTTTCTATACGTTTTTTTTTATTATTACGATAAGCAATTAAAACTTGGCTATAAATAGGTAGAATTGTTGGACAACTTCCATTCTAATATTTAACTTTCCATTTCATAAATAACGATACTTTTACCTAAATTGTTGTTTGAAAGTACCTTTAAGAAGCGTGTAGTTCGTGCTATCCATGAGGACGCGCAGTTTTGCCAAATATAACCTTTAATGACATGACAATACGAGTCAAGACACGCGTTGTCGTAATTTACATGATATATCCTCGTAAGGCCCAAGGTCCTACCTATAGGACTTATTCAGTTCGATGAAATTTAAATCATATTCAATTAGGACAGAGTTGCATTTGTTTTGTTTCGTGCAATTTTCAAACAAAATAAAATCTACTGTATTCCGTGCACTATAGGTTCAAATTCCAGTGGCAAATTTTGGATTTTTCATTTCTATGGCTGGGCCTTAAGAGGCTATATATGGTTAGAATTGGTAACAATAAAAAAAAAAAACATTGGACTTCCAATCAGTATGTAGTAGGAATTATTAAGAATGTAAGGGGTAATTATTCAAAACACAATAAAAGGTACTATACAGGGTGATTCATGAGACGTGAGCAGGACTAAGCCTACACAATCAGTAAATGTTAATGAACCGTTCATCATCATATTTAAGTAAAACAATCTCGCTTTATTTCTGTTATTTAACTTTTTGGGAAGGACAAATTTGATAATCTACAATCATGGACACCCTACAACACTTAATTAAGAAAGATAAAACCTCTTTAACCGTTATGACAGCAGTTTGATTATGAAGAAAACAAAATGTCACACTTGAGTGAGATACGATTTTTCAAAAGTAACCAGACATTTAATTTGTCAGTTGTTATGGATAAAACAAAGAGGGTGACCATACATGGCGTAAATAAATTAAAATATTTTTTTTCGAACAGTAAAAAATAAAAGAACGTTAATCTCACAAATACTGGTACGAAACAGTTGCTTATAACTTACTGAATGCTCAAGCTTGATCCTGCTCACGTCTCCTGAATCATCCTGTATAAGTCTATTATAACTAGTCGTGTTCTTTTTTTATTTTATACATGTGTTTTCATGTATTTTACGTTCCTCGTAATCGAAATTAAAATTAGAATGTAACTCGGGTTAAAGGCACCATTTCAGTCTCGGACAATAGGGAGCGTGCATGAACTGTAGGAGGCAGCACAGGAGCCGTCAGATTTTTGGCGCGAGGCCTAAATGTGATGTTTATTGTTCCGATGTAGCCCACAAGATGGCAGAACCTACTATGCACAAGAAAATACGTGACGTGTAAATGTGCATGTTTATGGTTCCGATTCAGGCCACAAGATGGCAGACCCTCCAACGCGCACGGTCCCTATTGGCGGTCTCACTGCGTTCGAGCGCTACACTACTTCGACAGGAATAAGTGCCTTTCATCCCTTGGTTAACATACTACTATTTCAAACGAGATACTTCTAACATTTTAATAAGGCATTATATTAATAGAATGCATAAAGAATAAATGAATAAAAGAAAAACAATTATCTATACAGATATGTGTAAAAAAAATATGAGTGTTGAGGGATTACTTCAAGAACATTTTTTTTAATACAGTTGCTCAAAAAGTGCTACTTTACGTTGTTGTTTAGCGTGCGTAAAGTTGGATTTCGCGAACTAGTGCTTTTTACTTTTCCACTTGTTCCAATTCATGACTACTTATTGATGAGTGTTAATGTTAGTTTCCTTTAAAAGTCAAAATCAACATATAAACCTACTGTTAATGTAAAAATAATAAATATAAGCATATTTCATATTTTATTACAGTAGAGTTCATAAATATATATATATACATTTCTTCACCTTAATCCATCGTGATAAGATGAAAAAATGTATACATATTTATGAACTCGACTGTACTTACCTCTTCAGTATTATAACACGTTTATTTTTTAATATTGAATATTGAAAAACCGTTCTTAATAAGTTGTCTGAATGGAACGGAATAGCTGCCGAAACGCCTGTCAAAGCAGATGCGTTTTTTCTTACCAAGAATGTTTTAAGTTTTCAAAGGCAACATTCGATATCGTTTTCATACAATTTAAATATACGATACACAAATAATCGTAAATAACGATACTTAGGTAATAATAGTATAATATTTTATATTTACAATTGTTTCTATCTTATGGAACATGCATAAAAAAGTACTTGTTATTATTCTTATTTTTTTGCAACTGTATTAAAAAACGTCGTTCGCTACACGTGCGGAAATGTCATTCTTCAAGTAATGACATAATTTCCGCATTAGCATCAAAATGTACTATTTTGAGTAATCTGCATAAAACTTAGTACATTGTGTGCACAGATAAATGTCATGCGTTGTAAAATAAAATTATTAACATAATTTGAAGCCTACTGCCGTCTTTTGCTGCACAATATTCTATATAATAAGTTCATGTAAATGTACAACATCCAACCTACAAATCCACGCGTACGAACTCGCGGGCATGACGTGATTTTTTTCTCCAAGCCAACTTTACCCTTTTAAGGTTTAGGTTAGAGTCTGCCCTTGAAAATATAGGCTTACTATCCTGGTGATTATTTCATGACTCTTTCATGAAATCTTTCAATTAATCTTTGACCCCCTTATTCATAAACGTGTACTAAAGTTACGATGCCGCTAATAATCGTTTGTCCCTTTCCATCATACCTATACGTCGGAAAGGGATAAACGATTATTAGCGGCATCGTGACTTTAGTACACGTTTATGAATAAGGGAGTAAATGTCTAAAATAGGTCTTGTGGGTCCGAAATGAATTTATTCTCACCCAGTGGTGGATTTTCAGTCTTGGCCGCCCTAGCTCCCAAACCCTGTAGTAAGTACTAGCTGCCCCTCTCTCAACACCCATCATATAGACAGACTGCCTGCCGCTCTAACGGGCCTAGTGGGCCTTAGGGCTAATCCGCTACTATTATCACCTGATCTTTAAGGTTGATGTGACAAAGACCGTCTTAAGATCCGATAGATAAGTCCTACAAGCTTCTTCTTGAATTCTAACTCTTGCGTTTGTACTCATACCTACTCTACTTACAGAAGGACTACGCTAGAGCAGGAGGAGATAAGCTCTCCCTTTCTGATTATATCTGAGCGATACACGTACCTATATATTAATACAAAATTTATTTCCCTATGACGGTTTTTCCAACGACAAATTCTCTAAGCCGGTCTTTGGCCACATTGAACTTTAAGAGTATTTTCGAAACCTAAATTGAAAGATGCTCCTTTAAATAAATATTATTTATATTGTAAACCGTCGCGTAGGTTTTCATATACATAATCTAAATGTACATAATCTTACCGGACAGCACAAGGAAATCCTATTAAAGATCCATCTTGACGAGAGGCGAAACGATATAAAACTATTAGGTGTAGTAGATTATTAACATGATCGAGGTATGTTATTTTAAACTGATGCGAAGAACGCGGAAAGAATTACATGTTAAATAATGAATACTAGGAAAATTTTGTTATACCCATATTATAACCATTTGATTGATGTTTGAGATTTTAAGGACAGTATCCATAGACAGTATGTTGACGTAAATTTGAAATTAAATTATGTATGTTATAACGAGGTCATAATTATTGGAACAAACCTTACATTAGCGAGTCTATGCCATATCTGTGTCCAAGACATAAGTCTGTCTCTTTTACTATAAGTTAAAGTGTAAAGGACGACAGTTATTTAGATCTTGCTAAATACAAGCTTTCAAGCCTCAAGAGATACTCAAGAGCCATGCATTCAGATTATTGCCAGACGGCGGCAATAACCGAGCAGCAGTGGCAGCATGGTTCCATTTTTATCACTTGTCACTATGTCCATCACTTTCGCGCTTATATACTTGTTAGAACGTGACAGGCATGGTGACAAATGATAAAGATCCGACCATCTTAGGCCTACAGGTATCAATTCCGTTTTGTTCAGCGGCGCTTAGACATCTAAGGCCCTACTGCAAAAAAATAATACTTTATCCGCTTCTTTATCGCTCGAATAGGGAATATTACGCAAAAAAAAAGGGCACCACTAGCACAAACAGTAGGCAAACCGCCTTAATGGCATGGTAACAAATAATCTGTGAAAACTTAGTCAAAAGGCTGTTTAAGACATGATAGTGCTGCACGCACGGCAGAATATTGCAGTAATATAACCTATTATATATGCAAGAGAGTATTACGTATTTTATGTTGGTGGTTTCAGATTCGTCGAGCGTCATCTATAGAACGGAAGTAGAGTTTGTTTGAAGCAGGTCTCAGTTCCACCCATTATGTTCGGAGCCAGAGCCCAAAGAGTATAATAAATTAATTATATATATATCCACAGCCGCTTTGCTACCGCGAACACTTAAGACGAAAGTGGAGAACCCGCATGAAATCACCTTTTCATACAAACGTAGTCCTCATTTTCCTCTCTGGATATTAACATTTTTCTAAATACTTTGACACAATTTGTTGTATATCAACTATAGCTAGGCCCCTACGTTGGACTTTTTTAGAATTTTCTCTTATTGTAGAAATTAGAAGCATTTCAAATTTTGTATGTCTGCTTTTCGTTCCTAATTTATAAAATAATAAAAAAATCGAAAAACTCAAACGCTATGGTTAATATACATCAATTTACTTAAAAATATTTTCCATAATGTAAACGTCCAGAGAGGATAATGGTAACTACGTTTATATGGGGAATTGGTCGTCCTCTTTCCTCTTAAGTTCGCCAGTTTCGGGGATCATTTTCTTTTGACGTCAAACGTAAGGTGAACGTCTTTAAAAACCCATAGAGGGGCTCGGATTAAAAACCAGTGGTAACGAAACGTATATGGCGCGGGGGCTTATATCTTTAATACCTATTTGTATAGTTTTGATATCAGTGTATAGAGAAAGTAGCTATTTACTCGGAAATGCAAGTGCCACACACATAGATGGCGCTGATTCTGTGCTAGAAACGACGCATATGGAGCTAAAATGACCCCTATTCGTAGTGTTTTTTGGTCATTAGTTCATTACTCATCAGTCAAGTAACCTATTTCAATTTAGTTAGTGTCATTTGCTATATCTTATTCCATTTAATTGAATTATTATAAAAATTAAATACGCGTGATTATAAAGTCAAACCAAGACAAGTCTGCAACGAGCACACTGTGCAAGTGTTATTTTAAACGGTAAACTTCTATGAGATTGTGTATATAAATAACACTTGCATTGCAATAACCATTCTATATCCTTCCCTGCAACTATCTCCATGTCAAATTTCATCTAAATCGGTTCAGCGGTTATTCATTCCCCATACAAATTTCCACCCGCATAAGGGGTGAGTTCTTGGATAAAATATATCCTATGTCCTTTCCCGGGATTCAAACTATCTGTATACCAAATTTCAACTAAATCGGTCCAGCAGTGGTTTAAGCGTGAAGAGGTAACAGACAGCCTGACACACACTTTCGGATTTTTCAAACTCAATGAGTAGGGTGACAGCTAGGAGTCATCTCCATACAATTTATATCTAACCTAAAAACGCCAAATTTCGCAAAATTATATGGAGATGACACCTGTCACCCTACCCATTTTATCAACTCTACTTCTGTTCAATATATGGTTGTGAATACTGGACGAACGTGATTTTGTCTTATTCGTCCATGATCGAGCAGAGCGTTTATCATTATCAGTGATCGGATTTTCCGGTGCAACACCGTGGGATACCAAGTAGAAATCGTAATATGGATATGACCAAAATTCCCGGATTTCGTTTGAAAAAAATTATATCGATATGATAGGTATACTTAGATAGGCAGCTTAAGTTATATATACTCGTAAACTAAATCTTTATCAATGCATTGAATATTCTTTACTTTAATTTAATGTAAACCCGTACAGTATTTTATCATACGCGGTTTATCAATACTTCAATACGTTGTATACAATATATCATTCGATATCTTAATGTTACTGGCTACTTATGGTGCAAAGCAAGAAAACAAATAAATATTAGTGAATAGTCAAACTGACTGGATGACTGAAATATGTTTACTTAAGACAGAGTTTTACAACCTATCTTTTGTAATTGTTGAAAGTACATATATCGAAATTTCATAATAATAAACGCCCTGGCGGCATCCTAGGTTAGGTATTTTATAATGTGTTTGTATGCATTTTTTACGTTCTGGTTTTTTATTATTATATGCATGTTATAAAAAACCTATACCTAACAGTTAAGATGAATAAAGAAAATACTAATGCTTATTATATGAAAATATTTATTTTACGCGACAAAATGTTATTAAAATTTACTGAATTTAATATAGCCAGTAACTTATTCTACAATATAAGTTGTGGAATCCCGGGGTATATCCATATTAGTATAATGTTTGAGGTCATTCACCCCGCGTTGCACCGCGAAATCCGATCACTGATCAATTGATCATCATCTTTCTAGCCTTGTCCATGATTTACCTGAGTTATTTACTTATTAGAAAAAATAAAAAAAAGTAAAACGAAAATACCCATATTATAATTTTATTACAAAATAAACAAATAAGTATATTTGAAAACAATGACACCAAGTCACAACAGTAGTCAACAGACGGCACGCTACGATAACTTCTCTCAAACTTTGTTTCTGAAGCTTTTTTAACTCACACGAAGTTTATTTATTACGATTTAATTTTCTTTTTTTTTTTACTTTATACCGGTATTTTTTCTAATTTTATTCCTTAATTTTTTTGCTTTATGCTAACTGAATGTACTCACTCACTCTGTTGTGAAGAATACAAAACTCAACCATAGAAAATAAAATTCAAATATCGACCGGTTATAAACTGCACTAGTTAGACTAAGTACAGACAGCAAAACTAGGTATTAGCTTAGCACCGTTACATACATTTTTATATGCAGAGATACTAAGCTAATAGTTTTTCTGACTGACCTAATATCGAAATAACTAAGGATTTTGAAGTTTGTATTCAGTAGTTGAATTCATTTTGCATTGCAACATTTACGCTGATTAATTCGCTTTAAACATACATAAGGGTCACAATTACGACTATTACCAAGGCCTCCCTTACCTCTCTTGGCTCCGGCGGCCGGTTTACGTACTATAAGTTTACGGTTCGGCTGGAGGGTGTTCGTTCTTTGACAGGTTCTATCATTTAAGTTTATTACTGGTTTTTTGTCCTTCAAAATTAATTGGGCGAAACCCTTTTTGATAAGAGGAACCTTAACGCACTTATTACATTTTTGACAGGTTGTAGTAAACTTACTTCTCAAGCGCTTTTTCTGAGTCAATATTAAGTATGAAAGTGCCTGTTTCATAATGGGTTGCCGAGGTGGGCACGGTGTCTTTGTTGGACAGCAAGTATTGTCCCCCTCTGGAAATGCGCTGTTCGTAGCTGTCTCGCACGGAGCTGACCTTGTTGGGAGGGCTGGAGGGGCTGACCTTGTGGGAGGACAGGTTGGAAGATTCTTTGGTGGGGGCGCACCTTTGTAAAACTCAAGGCAGAAGCTACAACTCGATCCAAGACGCACAGCTCTTCGGTCAGAATCCTGCTGCGAAGCAGGGCAAGCATTTGCAACATTTTCACAGTCTTTCCTTGTTAATGGTTTAGATCTTGGACACTCGACGCCTTGATTTCTACAGATTGTTTCTCTTCCTGCTCTTTCATCAGGTCCGACCCTTCCGATGTGCTGTACACCGGCTTCGCATTGATTCTGAGGATTAAACGCAGTGTAATGCATTCTAGTACAACATTTTTCGGGATTAATTAATTTCGACACAAGTTTTTTCAAAGCGAAGCCATCGCCCTGGCTCCCGTCCTGTACTCGGGCGCGGCGACAAGGCGGGACTTTACGGTAATCGTCTTCGCCGGTTCCAATGCTTCTTGAATTTTGATCGTACGTCACACCTGAACAGCTTATTGGTTTTGGTTGTACAGTATTGTATAATAACAACCTGCCAAACTTTTTTTTCATATTGGAACTTTTGAGGCATTTACATTGTTGCGCTTTAGTCTGCGTTGGTTCGGGAGCCACCAATTGAGAGTTAAAAATCTTTTTCATAGTAGAATCACCACATAAACATCGTTGCGATTTGGCTTGCTCATTCATCTTTATACTGTCTAACACTTTTTTATAATCGAATTCTCCGCTCTGATTGGAACATTTGCAAGTGCTCCCTTTGGCGAGGTTACATCTATTGCAAATTTTCTGTAAAAGCATACTCATTGGTCGAACTATACTTCTACATTTAGTTTTAGAAGTTTTATTGCAACAGCAACTCTTATCGTATGTATTCTTAGCGTCAGAGGTTTTACAGCGACAACAACCACCTTCGTTTTCTTTTTGTAATAACGTACTCACTGCCCGCAGAATCTTAAAAAATGTTGGATCTTTCTTACAACCACATTTTTTTCTTTTAAGAATTTTACATTTACAACAACGTTTTCGACTTTTTTTACTACAACATTTGTTACGTTCTTTATTACAACATTTGCTATTACTTCCTTTACAACAACATTTGCTACATTCATTATTACAACATTTGCAACTTTCTTTACTACAACATTTGCTACATTCCATATTAGATTTGCAGCATTCTGTACTACAACATTCGCAACTTTTTTTACTCCCACATTTGCGACTTTTTTTTCTAAAACATTTGCGACTTTTTTTTATTGATTTTTTGGTCCCAAAGAGATCACATTGACAACAAATTTTCTTTTTTTTAGTGCACGGAGCAAGAATGCCTTCAGGTTCATTAAAACAATTACACCCAGAGTTCTTTACTTTGTTAGGTTTTTGTTCCGTAGATGCAGATTGACTTGATGTGCTTCGAGAACAAATAATTCCTACACTGTTCTGTTGATCGGTACATCCTATTAACTTTGGTTTTTTATCACAACGGCAACGCACGGCTTTATTCTTTTTAGGTTTACAGTATGACATAGGTTGATTATTACAACATATATCATTTCTTTCGAATTGCGATTTTATAAAATCACTCCATGATGATGATGGTGCTTTCTTGTTAGAATTACACTGTGAACAACAGTCATTTTCCCCACCGAGGTCTGTGCTCTGCATGTCGCTAGACTTGGACTCAAGTTTTGGTTCACGACTTCTAAGCAGAATACTGAAAACGGACGCTGACCTGGGTTCACGGTACGAAGGAGCTTCGTTACAACAAAAGCCACAATTATCTATGGATGGTTGCACGCTTTGCATGTAAGGTATTTTCGGATCATAGGCAGGCATATTATTATTATAAGAATAATAATTATTTGGAATTGGGTTACTGTAGGGCGCAGGTAGGTTATCGAGGTAATTGGTAGGGATATTATTATTATAAGAATAATTATTACTGGGATTTGGGTTACTGTAGGGCGCGGGTCGGTTATCGAGACATCTTTTGTAAACACCTACTTGAAAACTAAAGTTTGATCCAATATTAACTGCATCTTTGTCAGGCATTCCTTTTGTTTGGCCATTTGGGACGTTTGCAATGTTCGTATTAGGGTTAGGGTTAGGGTTACTGTTATTATTTTGTACTCCTGGACACTTGGGAACACAACAAGTGATTCCTCTATCTTTACAAAAAATATCTCTATCTGGTCTGTGGTCTCGCCTTTCTTTACACTTGCATTGACATGATACATCGTTTCCGCGAAAATTGTTACTGGCGTTATTATACCTATACTGATAATCCATGTGGGTTGGTGGAATATAGTTAGCACTGCAACTCGCATAAGAACATGGTTTGGGCTTGGAACGCGTTTTACCACATAAACATCTTTTCTGTTCCTTTAGCAATATGCGAAAGTACCTTTTCAAAAATCCACCGCCTCCATAATTACCCATTTGGTAACGTTCATAATCTGGTTGCTGGGGAATATACATACAAATACAACCATCTTCATCACGTCCCATTCTTGCCATATTGGTAGGCGAGTAATTTCTTGGTATAGGCACATAAGGAGCATTATTTCCGTACATTTGTCGTCCGTCACCCATACTACGGTAAAATTTTATATTAAAAGAAGCGTTTGATCCCAAAGTACTTCTTGGCTCTCTCTTAGTGGGCTTTTGGTTAAACACAGTGTATACGGCTACTGTTTTCGCGTAGGGTGTGTTCATGGTTTCTGGAGTATGAGTCTGCGTAACGTTATCATAAGGGCTATCAATTATAAAGCCAGAATTCGAGTTTTGCTTTCGGTGTAAATTCTTTATTTGTATTTTTTTAAGCCTTTGTTGCCCATAGGTGTACTGTCTTTTACTGTCCCTATCATTTATCGAAACTTGGTGAAAACTTTGATCTGAAAATGAGTTACTGATAATCGATTCCTGTGAAACAAGTTCGTAGACTTTATTTGGTTTTTCTGTTTTAATTGTATAATTTTCATGTAAATTAAGTGATCCGGCACAACTTATTAAATAAGGTTTACGACTGTCTGCTAGTGAATAAACTGGCAAAGCGGTGACAGAATAGGAACATGATTTTATAGGAGCAAAATTACCCAACAGATAAGACGAATCAGCTGTAGAGATCCTAGACGTGACTGTGCTGGAAGACATGAATGACTGTCTTAAAATTTCCATCTCGGCTGCTCTGCATCTGATTAGTTTTTGTTTTCTACCTTTTTGGTGTGTTACTGGTTGGCGTTTCTTCGTTGACAAGGTGAATGGTGCCGATTGAATGGATTCAGATTTTAACCTTTTGATGTGGCTGCTCTTCCCTCCGATGGAATAGTGAACTGCTTGAGATGAGCTTTCTCGACCTTGTTTCCATTTCTTATATAAATTTATCTCTTTGGGATGACAAACGCCTAACCCGACAGGTTGTATTTCATTCAAATTGAAAAATAGTTTTCTAGAGTATGATTCATCAATATTCTTGAAAAATGAATGTCCATCTCGAGATTGGGAATATTCTGGCATGATACTGTAAATAAAAAAATAACTACTTAACTACATTTATTACATAATTTGTTGTTTATTGCTTTTTCGAATTTTAAATATTCAAGCCATCGAAATAATTTTCGTAATGAATGTAACGGTAGTATTCGTATGTACAGTTGTGTGCAATATAATAGCAGTACATAAGAAAATGTAAATTAAGTGAAAACTATAACTTTAGATCAATAATATTGTATCTTTTTATATAATTATTCTGCATTACTTGATATTATTTCAAAATTAACTGTAACCTTTACTTAAATGATATTGAAAGTAAAAAAAAATATCATGAAAATCGGCTGTTTTTACTAAGTTGCGGAAATTCCTATAAAAACGTAAAACCCTACGAAAAAAATACAATTGTGTACTATAATTGTAATTTAGAATCTTTCCTATTATTTCCAATCAAAGCTTTACATCTAAACCCAAGTCATCCAGAAAAAAATAAACTTTTCTATAAGACGATCTTCGTCGCAAAGTGTACTGCTATTATATTGCACACAACTGTACATACCAATGGTAGGTAGGTACCTGTACTAGGTATACCTACCTACAAGTAAGTACACCGTAAGTTAATTTATGTCATACACCACTATTTAAATTACCTCGGTTTTGAAATAGTTTTTTTTTTGTCTAATACGTTTACAAGCGTATACACTTGCCTTACGGCCTGATTACATATTGATTAAGTATATAGACAAAAGTGGACGATCGCCGCCCCGAAATCGCCTTTACATACAAACGTTGTCCCAATTTTCCTCTCTGGATATTAACATTATTGAAAATATTTTGACATACTTAATTTAATTTTGATGTACTTATATCAACCACAGCTATGCCTTTTCGTTAGATTTTTTTCGAATTTTTAGTTATTACAATTTTGTATGAAATTTGTTTTTGCTCCTATAGCTATGGTTAATATATTCAGTTAATTGTATAACAATAATTTTCTTAATGTAAATATCCAGGGTGCTAACTCTGGACTACGTTTGTATGGAGAAGCGGCCGTCCCCTTTCCTCTAAAGTACGAGTTCATACATTGCTACTAAACGCAAGTATAGGTAAAAAACTTAAGTAAGTCACCTGTTATATGTAGTTGTAACGTGTTCGAATACACATTTGTTTTGTTTGTGTGTGTGTTTTTAAACAGGTTTTGTCTATTCGAACACGTCACAACTACATACAACAGGTGATTTACTTAAGTTTTTTACCTATACTACACAGGATTGTCGGTGTTTGAAATGACATGGATATGTCATAGTTCTTTTTCAATTTATGCCTGTGTTACAAGTTACAACATCGCTCATTCAACATGCGGCATTTAATAAACTTGTATGAAAAATAAAAACAAAACTACAAATTTGCGAAAATTTACGTTAACGGAATTTACTATGAGGACACTAAATAATAAAATAATAGGAAATAATTTAATGTGTTTTTTATTTCCGTTAATTTTAAGGGTGAATTCCTGAGCTTAAATTAAGTATAACGGTATTCTAATTGACTGCATTTCGGAGATAATCAATCATTGTTTACATATCCAAGCCTTATTGAGCTTACTGTGGGACTTAGTCAATTTGTGTAATAAAGTCCTATAATATTTATTTATTTATTTATTTATATTGATTAGTGTTTAGTACGAGTTTATATATATTTGGTACTAAACGTAAGTACTATCTCGAATGATCGATGTTCGAAAGACATTGATATGTCACAGTTTTCAATTGTTTGGTTGAGTTAAATGTAATGCCTGTGTTACATGAACCATTTAATTACTTTTATAAAAAAAAAAAAAAAAATTAAGTTAGCAATGCTATAGTAAACTATGATGGTTCTGGCACCAGTAATGGGATGGTATAGACAAGTCCCGTAAAACAAGTATTTACCATCAGTTTTTAAACGCTGGCAACATTTTACCATAAATAAGAACCATAAAGGGCTGCTTCAGTTTATTTTTTCATTGATATTTGTTAGTTAGAGAATAATTTGTTAATAATATTAAAACCAATTTCAGTGGCTTCATTAAAGAAAACATAAAGGATGAATAGGAATAGTAGACATTTTACAGGTGTCGGTCAAATATAAAAAATACTCAAAATTTTCTCTTAAATGTCCCATTATTGGTGCCGTTAACATATTTAGTTTCCTTAAACGTTAACTTACACATACCCCGAAGTTAACGGAATTCAATAAAAACACGGTGTATAATATAAATTATAAACTGAAATAAATGTCATAAACGTCGCGTAGTTCGACCCATGCCGCCGTGACCCAAGTGGCCGAGCGGTTTTAATAGGTATCTGCCGCGATTGCAGAGAACGCTGGTACAATTCCAGCCTTGGGTACTTTTTCTTTCGTATATGACATTTATTTATTTTAGATTTAAATAAATCATCCATATAGGGTTATTTAGAGTAACCATCCATATAGAGTATTTTTACTGTGACTTATGAAGCAAAAATAATGTAAAATGTGCCTGCTGTGTTCCAAAAAATTAAATTTATATTAAATTATTAGATTATTATATTGTACATACCTACGTATGTAACACTTAAATCAGTTGGTGGTATAGATATGATATACACGGTGTTTCACGAGGAACCTGAAAGATTTCTATAGTGTATTCCTGATCATATTTAACATTTTGACCGCTTTATGTTATAAACACAAACATCACTCAAACGCCAAGCTCCCGAGCGCAAGGGAGTTCATGTAAATCTTACTTGAAAGTGGGAAGGTTACTTAGACATCGTCCGCCATAACACCTATAGTTGTCCTTCGCGCTGCGGGCACGACAAGTTACGACGCCTTTAGGTGCTCTTGGCGTTCAGCAGGTTAAAGGCCAAAAATTTCCTATACTAAACTTTTCTGATATTCGCCTAGTTTCAGAGTTAATGCCAATAAAAAAAGATATATGTTTGTTGTTACTTAGTGCTAAAAGCCTTTTTGATGGCGATGTTGCTACCATGGCACGTAGTCTATTAAGTATCCTCATTGATAGATTTATAGAAGTGACAAATGAATAATTTAAAAAAAATATTTTATGTGAGACATTTACATTTGATTTTTATGTACAAATACATTTAAAAAAAAGTTTTTTGGCTTAATTGACCTAAACTCACATAACCTTTTTTCCTTCTTTTTGCCTCAGAAATGCGTTGTATAAATCTTCCGGATTCCTCGTGTTACACCGTGTATAAAAACTGTTGGAGCACAATAATCCAGTGGAGAGCAAAGTAGACACATTCTACCTATGGTAAGCAAAATTAGCTGCAGCTTCCCCACAACATTTTTCGACGCGTCACCACCAGATACACAATGATCTCTATAAAATATAGTAACAACCGTACGACAAGGGTCATTTTTAAATACTTTTTACATTTCTAAGCTTAGCCAGAATATTATTTACATACAATTACGATGCAAATAATATTAATTACCAAACGACACTGTATCAAACTTCCTCATCCGAACATCCGAAGTCAAGGAACCGCTCACCAAGAACTAATTATTGAATAATATGACTGCCATGATTCCAACTTTAGAATCAAAATATGGGTTTGTAAGAAAAGTTACATGTTAGTATATTTTTTATAATATTTTAGGAGTGCTGAAGGATATTACGGCATTAATTTCACAATCATAATAATGTGACACAGATTCTGAATGATGTCAATTAGCCACTTGCCTGCCATCAAATTGACAGCACATCGGCCAGCTAAAAATTATCATAGATAGTGAAATATAGAGTTTTAAATGAGTAAAGTAAGTATATAGGGGCCACACACGGAGCACGAATCAGGGGGGCGACACTTAGAAATGTAGTTAACATTAGTAAAGATGGCGGCGATTTATATTAATGGGATCCGATAACATTTGCGTAAAATTGACTACCGATTATGCAAACTACATCACCAGATGTCACTATAAAGTTGGTACAATTTAAAGGCATGAATACAACATTAAGAAGGTTGCATATACCTCGTATGTCAAGACCTATCTTTATTCTTAACGTTGTTACCTAGCAACTGTTGTCTACTGTCAAAAAAATGTAGACAGATATGATGATATGAACTTGTTATTTCTCTATTAATTTTAAAGTGCAGAGCAGAGTAAAATCGAAGCAAGCATTAAACACGAGTCAAATTCAAATAGGGAAATTAAAAAACCTAATCGTTTCAATATTACAAAACCTGGAGGTTTAAAATTTTATCAGTGTTCAAGGCAATGCCGGGAGGTTTAGATATTTTCTAAGGTAAGAAGAAAATACCATCCTCCTTAGCGCTCATGTAACGATGAGGACAAGCGATGATTATTTTAATTTGGTTTACGGCAAACAATGTCCGATGACACTGCCGAGATTTGTGCAATTTGATTCCGCTAAGTTAGACGAGGTAGAGTATCTATGGAGGTACGTGCGTAGACAAGACATACGTCCTATGCCTGAAATTCATTAGTACAAAAAGAACTCGAACCACGATATCATTACTCATGTGTTTATTTGAAAGAATATCTGGAGCGAATTGTTTACGGAGCTAGAGAGCGAGACGAAATTACCAGGAAAAAAGGAAAGTCTAATATTGTACCGGAAATGTTAGTCCCGAAAATCCCGAAAGTACCGGGATTTTAATTTTGAAATCCCGGTTTTGCTTGGCTCTAAATCCCGGGAATTCTCGGTACTTTCGGTTCCGGTATTTCCCGGTAGCAAACCCTAATTCTAAGGAATTGGACTTCTCAGAACGATTCATATTAATGAGGGATGTACTAGTACCTACCGAAAACTTCCAATTTAGATATTCTGGCTCTATCATCACATCAGTTTGATGGTACCCTGGTATCTGTATTAGCTTTAACTCGATTAGAAGTGACGACGATTCTGTTAACGACAAAATAGTATAGTTTCATCTAGCGCTCTATTTGGATATAGTAATATTTTGATTGAATAGATAAATAATCGTAATTAGTTTTACTTAATTCCAATAACTTTATGCTTTCGTGAGACTCTTAATTGCAGCTCATACTTAGTGACTTGTCTGCACTCACTTATTTCCTGTAATAACCGTTTCCTTGAAAGGCACAACGAGGTAAGTAGACTAAATTCTAGATAAAATAGGTAGGTGCTGTTATTAACGGAGCTTGACTTTTATATTTATCTAATGTTAAGCAAGTAGGTAACTTAACTACGCAGTAAGATATTGCACAATCAGTAAAATGTATCTGGACACTTTCTTGTAAACACAAAAAAATAGGTTAAAGTGAAATTTAGTACCACAAAAATAGTTGGTATTCTTGGAACGACAGCTCGATCATGCTTACCTCATACAAAATAGTCGTCACATGTGTGGGGTCGCCAGCGGGTCAGGCAGCGGCGATAAACAAATTGTGGCAAGGTCATGATCAAACATGAAAATAATTGAGACGCATTGTCGTAACACACATAGGTCGAATTGATTGCGTCAATATAATTTCTAAGAAGCCGATGGGCCTAGGTACTTGGTGCGTGTCTAACCCGTTACACCAAATTACACATAAATGGCCGTAATGCCATTTGTATTAGATACAAGATCGCGTATATATTTTTGTTAGATAAACCGTGACTTCGTCCATGTAGAAGTCGTTAACGTGAATAAATAGATTTGGAAACATCCTTCCACAGTTGATCTCTCTCTAGGTACTACATTTGAAGAACAGGTGCTTAAATTTTCAGTCCTAGCTTTAACCACTTAAAATGTGCATTGTCGGTTTCACAGTAGTAACGGAAGTAAAAATCGAAGAGTAGAACAATAAAAAACAAAGGCTCTGTACTATACTTCGTTATGGATATCGGCGGCCGATCGTAAGATCAGGCAGATCGTCACTAAGCACATTGTGAAACGTGAAAATCTTTGTATCGCTACGCGGGACTCGTATTTCTGTACAGTTGGCCTTCGGGCTTCAGAAGAAACTTAATGAACCTATCTAACTATCTATTAGTTTACGAGTAATGTGACTACCGTCAAAACATTACACAGGAACATTACGATCTGCCGTTCGCTCCAGATACTCTTTAAAATTGTCACATGAGTAATGATATCGTGATTCGGGTCTTTCTTGTAGCTGATGAATTAATATATAAAAAATTAGCCCATATATTTGTTTACGACATTTTTTTTAATGGCTATCGCCACGGAGGCATTTGCCAGCATCACGTCAATATAGTATAATTTTTCCCCATAAAACGGGATTGGGAATTTAACACGAAAGTGTTGGTCAGATTAAGGAGCAGGTAATAGTTACAATTTTAAATTGTTAATATTGATAAAATTTGAAAGGATTCGAAATACAGAGGGATTATGAGTTAAAAGTGAGGGCATATATGCGTCGGAAGAGGGATTTTTTGAAAAATGAGACCAGAGTACAAATGAGAATGATTAAGACGGGGGCAATTCAGGAAAATATGGTTCAGGGTTCCATCATCCAGGCCACACTCACATAAGGATGTGTCCCGATAATGCATCTTAGATAGGTGAACTAGGGATAGGCAGTGATTTAATCTCATACGGATAATAGTTGAAGTCGCCCTTTTGCTCAAGAAAAACTTATAAAACCAGGGTTTTTGCCCTACGTCCGGCTGCAACAACCTATAATTTTTAGCCTTAGTCCTATTCGATACATGCCAACGGGCGTTCCAAGATTTATAAAGATTTTTTTAGGAAGAGAGAGCAGGTCGAAAGCACAATTTTTGAAAGGAATTTTGTCCCCACATGCTACGGCCGGTTTAGCTGTATGGTCCGCAATTTCATTTCCCGGAATACCTGAATGACTAGGAATTCAGGCGAGCATGATTTCACAATCCCGACGGTAGGATATCGCAATCTCCTCTTTGATTAAGAATATTAATGGGTTATGTAGTTTTGATGAAAATGGATCCGAAAGAAGACGACATTTATTGTCTGACAGTAAACAACTGTTGCTTTGCTAGGTAACAACTAAGGGGGCGACACTTAGAAATGAAGTTAACATTTGTAAAGATGGCGGCGATTTCTATTAATGGGATCCGATCACCTACTTTTGCGTAAAGTTGACTATCGATTGTGCAAACTATATAACCAGATGTCACTATAAAATTGGTACAATTTAAAGGCATGAATACAAATTTAAGAAGGTTGCATATACCTTCAAGGCCCATCTTTATTCATAACGTTGTTACCTAAGGTCTGTTTTTTTATTACGTAGACTAAAATGACGTTTCATATTGTAAGATATGACATTTCTTTGTACCACATGAAAAGTTATTTTAGTCTACGAAATAAAAAAACAGAATATAGCAACTGTTGTTTACTGACAAAAAAATGTAAACAGAGATATGATTGATATGAACTTACTATTTCTCTATTAATTTTAATGTGCAGAGCAGAGTAAAATCGGAGCAAGCAAAAACAAGAGTCAAATTCAAATAGGGAAATTAGAAATTACAAACCCAATAGATCCAATGTTACAAAACCTGGAGGCTTAAATTTTTGACAGTGTTAAAAGCAATGCCGGGAGGTTTATATATTTTCAAAGGTAAGAAGAAAATACTATCCTACTTAGTGCTCATGCAGCGATGAAAACAAGCGATGAGTTTTTAATTTTGTTTACTACAAACATGCCCGATGACACTGCCAAGATTTTATTCCGCTAAGTTAGACGAGGCAGAGTGCATCTATCGATTATATATTATAGAGAGCAAGACGAAATTACCAGAAATTCTCCTAATGTGCACTTTACCAGTCCTTATTTTACCTCCGGAATATCTTGAATTCAAGTCCAGTTGGATGTTAAGGTCAAAGAAGAAACGCTCAGTTGTGAACTAGGCCAGTCAGTTATACGCTCAAGTCAACAGATCACAGAAGACGAAGCTAATGAAATATGAACAAAGGTAAAAAGAAGAACAATTCCGAACAGAATCAGAAGCAAGTACTTACAACACCTAGTCTATTGCTATCTTGTATACTAAATTGAAAGCAATAAACATTATACTTGCAGTACTATAAAGTATGTATATTTTTAGATTCCATTATTTTAAAACTTTTCTACATAATATTAGGTCTACTTGGGCGGCTTACAAGTTAGTATTTCGTTTGATATCTTGTAAACAAAACAACTATGAAAGTTACAAGAAATCAAACAAATAATAAACTTGTAAACCGCCCAAGTAGACCTAATATTATGTAGTACGAAAGTACCTACACATAAAGTTGCATACGTAGATGTGCACGCACTCATACATAGCTAGTTTCGGACACAAAATAGAGATAGCGCTTCGAAATTAGTTTCCTTAAAATGTTTCAAGACGGCTGTCTTTTCCTATATACTTACTCTTTGGTAACAACCAAAAACATTATAAATAGAGATGGGTTTTGACCAAAGAATACAATACTCAATAGGAGGTTTTGATATACGAGGTATATATAACCTTCTTAATGTTGTATTCATGCCTTAAAATTATATCCTTTTGTAGTGACATCTAGTGATGTATTTTGCATAATCGGGAGTCAACTTTACGCATAATTAGGTTGTCTGGAATACCTGAAACAACAGAAATCTCTACCATCTTTACTAACTTCAACTATATTTCTAGTGTCTCCCTCTTGCGTCATATATCCTTAATGTGTACCAACTTGTCGAGAAAAATTCCGGTGTGTCCTATCTTTCTTCAACATACCTTATAAACGACCTTCATAAAAACTGCGTCGCGTGTACTAACAGCAACACTCTTAATAGATATAATCATTGGTGGACCTTATTTGGTTTCAATTAGGTTTACAAATCGCCAGTTAATACAGTCGCCGATAGTACCAAATCACGAGCATATGTATTTGTTTACACGTTTTAGCGATTGTTTTATCGCGTAGGTACGTTTTAAAATTCGCCAGCGGTACTTGTAATGTCCTTCGCAGATCAGGAGGGCAATATATTTCGTTACATATAATTTCCTATGAAACATACTTAATGAGATAAATCGAGTTAACTATTTCACGTTAATTGACGCGTAATTATAACGGAATGATTTTAAGCACGAACAGACCTAGCTATACAGGGTGATCAATCCAAAACGGTCAGTATGGAGAAGTCAGAAACTATGAGAGATAGCCTCATCTGTTCTTAGGAAACATGGCTTTGATTTTGAATTTAATAATAATGATATTCAATCTTTTTCTATATTTACTTATACTATATACCAACCTACGCGAAAAAATCGAATATGGATCGAGTGAATTTGATGTCATTTTATGGTCTGTTTAATTGATTAGTATAAGTACGAGTAGGAAGGAAAGTTTCATAAAATAGAGCTAACTAGTAGGTTTTGTCCGAGTTTACCATTAGTATAGCTCTCTGATTCTGTTTCCAATTGCTCAAGTCGAGAAGGCCGTCGATAGCTAATTCCAGGGATACTCTTCACAAAAAATGGACCTAGACCTTTTACTTACTTACTCTTTGCACATTTAAGTAATATTAGAGTAATATAGCACATAACATTTTTGTTTGTAAATCATACTTAGGAAACGGCTTTAAGAAGTAGCAAAATTGATTTTCACCTCATCAGCTCGAACAAGCCTACTTTCGTCACTCCAGGGACTGAGACAAAGTAGCTTTTTAATTTAGTGAAGGCCATGAATACAGGAATAAAAACTTTACTTGATGTTGAATTTTTTTAACCTTTAATATGTTCTCACTACTGAAGTGAAAAATTGTAGGTATGTGTCACACGAGAGCAAAGTTATTTTACATCTCGTGTTTTTGAGTCACTCGCTACGCTCAAGATTCTAAATTAGAATCTTTCAACCAACACTCGCAAGAAAAACTAACTTTCCTCTCTTGTTGCACAAATTGTTGTTGTCATCTGAACGTATATGGTATACCACGAGGATGCGTAAAGTAATATTAAATCCGTAGGGCTGAAATTCCCCGAAATCCTAAGAGCGTGTAGGATTCCCCACATTATGTAATTGTGTTTTTGTTTTCTACTTGGCACTTCTACTCGTGACCGCGCCGCGTACGTTTAGCAATAATCACGCACTGGTATTTAAGCGTCGACCCCCGCCGCTCCGGTCGAATCTTACGAGAACCCGCGTACTGTCACATCGCACCCGGACACAAACTTCAATAATACTGATATTACACGTTAAGCAAACATGTACCTGAAAGCTCTAGTGCTCTGTGCTCTCCTTTTGGTTACTGTGACGCCAACACCTGTGGCGAAACCAGGGAATGTAGTCATTTTTGGTAAGTAATTATGTTTCCACTTTAGGAATATATTCAGTGTATATACTTAAAACTTGGCCATGTTATGTGACTGCAATGTATAGGAGGGTGGAAGTTCATTACGAGTAGATGCAAAGTTTCCTCAACATCTGCTGCTCTGCATTACCTTAAAAACACTTAATTCATCAAAATTCATATTTAACGCGTCACTATTTATTTCAACTACGAGTAACGCTAAACGCTAACATACTAATAATTAATAATTAACAATTTGACTCTGTGATAACACATGTTGGGATTGGGATTAATAAATTGTTTTAAGATGCCATAAATTAGGAATAAAACGTGTCCAATATAAGTTATATAAGTAAATGCAAAGTGAATGCGCAAATGCGAATAACCAGATAGAATGCAGAATACAAGAAATATAATGAATAGTATCAAAGTGGTTATTTATACAGCTTTACGTAATAATGACGGTTATGCATTGCACCAATGAATTAAATGTAATAGTAATATCAAATTAGAGACATTAATGACAGGTCTTTTACTTAAAGGCCGGTTTGCACTTTGGCTAAGTGTGAGTACAAGCATTCGATACTTAATGTAAGCAGCAAATGCACTTAACACTATACTCAGTATCTTTAGGTCTTTAAATAAAAGTAAACAAACAATTTGTAAATTTTCGTGCACCTAGTTATAAAATTAACCAACTAACAAACCGCCTGGATCTGTCACTGAACGACCTGACTTTAACCTACATTATTTGATCATGTAATGTTTTCTATCTACTCTCAACTGACGTAAGGAACCATTTGAGAGTAGATTACTTTTATTTAAATACCTACTAAAAATACGTAAAAACAGGCCGTCATAGTGCCAACCACGAAGATGAAAAATAGTCAATTGGGTGAATTGTAAAAAAAACTATAATTAAGCGTAGTTAAGTAGCTGTGATTAGTCTTAAGTTAATTGATTCATTTGTGTTACGAAAATGTACTGTTTAAATTGTATTGTATTGTAATTAATTCATACACTTATTTATAAGTCAATAGCACACTCTTATACACTTTCATGCATACATATAACTTAAATAGAAATGGCTTAAATGTCGTTACACAATGGAATCAATTAACTTTTGACTAATTGTAGCCTTAACTATGTACTTTTTTTTAATTCACTTAATGAGCAGATTTGACTGCTGTAGGCGAAATAACTATAAAAAAAAATTAAAACCCCCAACGCTATACATGTAGCAACAAAACCTACATTATGCCAAAAAGGAACGGAAAAAGAGCTGATACACTTAACAACTGCTGGACCTATTTTTATGAAACATAAGAACCACCACAAGAAAACTCACTTTCACGTAAAAACATCGCATCGAAATTGGAGAGCTACAATGCCATAGATACACAGATAGACATTGGCGTCAAACATATACTTAACACCGCTCTTTTTGCGTTCGGGGGTTAAAAAAAAATATAAAAAAAAATATGTGTAAGTATCTCTGATTTAATCAAAACAAAGTTCGCCAAATAATCTAATTAACAATTATTCGTAACAGATAGTATACTACACAGGCCGCGTACAACATGCAAATCGCTTATAGTCGCTTCCCTTAGAGTCATAAGTATAAGGCCCAAAAGATAATTAAAAAAAAAGCAAAATTAAATGCGCTACAATATTGTTAATGAATTTGATCTTGTAAATACCACAGTTGGTGAGAAATTTTAAGTTTAATTAAAATTTTCCCAAAAAAAAATTGTTTTTTGTTTTTAGCAACTGTCCAACGTGCAAATCGCTTACGCTCCGTAGTGGTCGAAAGTATCGAAACGCAACTGTCGCACTAATATGGAAGAGTGATAGGGAGACAAAGCGATTAGTTGTGGAGGCGATAGCGATTGTCACCTTAGCTAGGCCGGCTGTACTTACTAAAGTTAACATAAACATTTATGAAATTAATTTAATATTTATTTATAAATTTGAGCCATTTTCTATGATTTTAAATTACCTATAATTTGAAGTAGATAGGTTATCGTTACAGACCTGCATAACTTAACTAAATATTTACATTACCTTCTACATACTTCATCTTCTTTTACGTAGTTGGATTGAATTGAATTAATTCAATTAATGTTACCAACTAAACGTAAACTGGGTAGGCAACTCTCCAGTACTCGTAGTACGTATACTCGTTGTAAATAAATTAATTTCACCCAAATAATGAATAAGTAAGTGAATGAATAAGTTCTAGATATATATATAGCGCTGTTGGTTTTCCATATACTAAAATAAAATAAAATAATATTGCATCATAATTTCTATCCCATATAACTATATCATACATGTTACGTATTTTACTGCTGGGTGGGTGAACTTCTTTCTTGCCCTTCTCCCCACTAGTTCATTGCGCACTGGGCCAAATATGACATTTAATTTAACCAACGACAAAGTTTATCAAAACAGAGACTGGTAAATATTCAAGTCAGAACACCGCATGTGTGTTTTTTACTATGTCTCCATTTAAGCTTTGTACGTATAAAATCTAGCTATTGCTATTTATGATCATGTATAAGGAATCCTATCTGACAGTAATCCTACAATTATGATCTGTCCGTCGATTTTGTTAAATAACACCATCATAGGTTTATCATTTTTTAATGACTCCAATATCTGTTAATAATGTAATTGCGGCCATAAGCATAAAAGTACAAATTAAAGCATAAGAATATCATTTTAGGCATATTCTTATTTAATGGCGCCATCTAGTTTTAATATTATAAAACCTTTTCATAGGGTTTATAAAATCATAATGCATTATACTCGTAGCAGATACATCTGCGCGTCATCGTGGATGACACGAATTACATATATTATTCTTGAGATCTACTTTTGTAACTATAACGAGGTCAGTCAAGTCCAGCCGCAGTTTCATACGCAAATAACTAAAATGATGAAAATAATATTAAATTGATTGATTCTCGAGGCATTGTACGGAGGTTAATAGTCGTATTTATTTACAAACTGGTTAAAATAAACATAAGTAAATTAGATATCATGTTCGTTAAACGTTATGGTCTTTCTGCAAAAAAACCAGCCGCATTTGAACTTAAAATTATTAGCTTGATTTGATATTAGTCGTAGAAGGTATATTGCATGCACACCAATTGTCTTAACACCTACGAGACCAGAGCCCCTATTCGTTTGCGTTAAGTCTCATTTTGTATGACTATCCCACACGTATGGGTTTGATGAAAAAAGATTTTTTGAGTTTCAGTTCTAAGTATGGGGAACCCCCAAAATTTATTGGTTTTTTTTCTAGTTTTGTGTGAAAATCTTAATGCGGTTCATAGAATACATTTACTTACCAAGTTTGAACAGTATAACTCTTATAGTTTCGGAAAAAAGTGGCTGTGACATAATCAGACAGACAGACGGACATGACGAATCTATAAGGGTTCCACTTTTTGCCATTTGGCTACGGAACCCTAAAAACCTTGTCTTTGACCTTACGTCGATTTGTTCCATCGAGCATCCACTAATAGACGAGTAACGAAGCACAGTAATCGCGGAGCATTTTTCCTTGCTAGCTCCACTACCTAGTTCTAGAGATGAGCTAGGAGTAGATGCTTACGCTAAATAGGTATGTGGTAAGTATGAAGGATTTTATGGTGTTTTGTAGGTTCATCTTACATGTGGTTGTTGTTTATTCTGTTTATAAATACTATTAAAAACTATCCCTACTTAATGCGAATATAACACTCTCTCTGTTACCTCTTTACGCTTTAAGAGGAAAGGGGACGTCGTCCTCATTTTTCTCTTAAAGCGTAAAGAAATTATGAAAAATATTTATACATAATTATGCCCCTACGTTTGATTTTTTGATTTTTGATTATTGTAAAAATTAGGTGCAAGAAACTGATTTCATACAAATATTTAAATGCTCCTAACTTTTATAAAAATTAAAAATTCGAACTAACAAACCTAGGGGCATCTGTCGTTGATATACAACAAATTGTGTCTAATTTTTTTCAATTATGTTAATATCCAGAGAGAAAAATGAGGACTACGTTTGTATGAAAAGGTGCTTTCGCAAGGGTCCTCCACTTTCGTCTTAAACCGCTGAGCCAATTAAGATAAAATTCGTAATGGGCATAGTTTTAGGAAAGATATAAGATTGATTTTATTAATCATCATCAACATTCTATGAAGCCGAAGATGTGGCCAGAAGCTATAAATAAAATAATATTTTAAACTGTTTATCGACAGAATATCTGGAAGAACCGTGCGCCCGGCAAGGGGGTCTGTGTCGCCCGAGCAACGAATGCGATCCTGACAACTTGTCACAGCTGCCGAATCTGTGTCCAAATCGACAACACCTTGGCTATAAATGCTGTTACTTCATTTGGTAAGATTGGCTGAAATTATTAAATATACAGACACACACTGTAGCAAAATAAATATGTAGGTTAAAATTAGTTTGTAATTTCACTTACACTATTTTATAAGTTAAATGTAAGTGTAACTAACAACTATGGATTGATATCCGAAATAAAATCATTTTATTATTACTTATTATTATGGGTATTAAAACATAAAATAGAAGTACAATTCTAAACAAAAAGTACTTAAAGTCAGACCAAAAGTATGCAACGATTTTGATGGCACACGCAGTCCAAGTGTTATTTATGGGAGTTTTAAGAAAACAAATAGTGTACTCAATTAGCGTGAATTATTAAGAAAAGTTAATCACTGTTAGTTTTGTAACGATAACTAAGAATTAAGTTTCAATAAAAAAAATGATTTCTGTGTTCATTTCATAAACTATAAGCGATATTCCAATGTAAAAAAGCAAAAAGTTGCTTCCCATAAAGATTTCGTTGCAAAACTGATAGTGATTAACTTTTCTTAATAACTTCCGCTAATTGGGTATATTCAGTACCCCTAGTGTAAATAAATTCGATTTCCAAACGTGACGTACGCGTTTGCGTTTAGTCTCATTTTGTATTGAATTTCGAAAGAGCGCGCCAAGCGGGACGTTTTGGAAACTCAAAATCCTATACAAAATGACACTTAACGCAAACGCGTTCGTCACGTTATGATGTCGATCAAAGTTACACTAGGGGTACTGAAAACTCACTCACTCTAAAAAATATAGAAGTTTGACGTTTAAAATAACACTTGCACTGCGTATGCATCGTTAAAGACTTGTCTCGGTCTGACATTACAAAGGTCGTGAAAACGACCAATTTTAACCTTGGCCTTCTTATTCTTTCTTCTTATTAAATAGTAAAATGTAGCCTACTCGTAAGTCACTCATGGTATTGTTGTTTTAATTTGACTTACACTCTTACAGACACATAACTATGTATACATCTTCAGTATGTTAAGGTTCAGCTGTGAAAAAATCCTTTGTTCATAAGTATTTGTATAAAATATTCCATTAACAATGTTCTCAATCTCGTAGATGATAAATTGATAATTTATGAGCTTTTTTATTTGTTCCAGATTCTACAGCTGCTGAGAGTACATTAAGTTTATTATTTAATTTATAGTTTATTATTTAAGATAGTATGTATATCACTCCATTGGTTACGAACCATAGATTGTCTAGGTCACATAATGATCCATTCGTACAAACATCCCATTAGACGTAATGCTCCTGATGCAAGATTATATTTGGCCCTGAGATAGTTTCTCTACAATCAGCTTACAATACGTACCGGATGACTCACGCTAGATCGGCCTGGGCCCGGGCCGAGGCGTCCGACAGGCTTATGACGGCTGATCGGTGATTGATCGGCTCCGGCCCGGCCCCGGCTTGGTTTAGCATGAGTCATCCTTTATATGGCAATAAAGGATGACTCACGGGCCGTGCCCGGGCCGAGGTGTCCGGTGGCTGATCGGTGATCACATCTTGGTGCTTTCCATAGAAAATGATGCGCCGGAAGCTCCGGACCGGCCCCAGCCCGGTCTAGCATGAGTCATCCTTTATGTGCGTACGTCATGTATTATAGTCAAATACAATGTCAGTACCGGTCACGTCAAAGACTAATACATTTTAAAACATTGTTTATTGGAATCGTTCGTCTTTTTATTGTATCCAAAATATTTTTTCTTGCATCTTTGATCTTTTTTTCACAAACATTTTTTTTTTCATTTTTACCTCGGTGGCCGCCTGTTATCAGAGAATCTCCTTGTCAGTATAATAAAATAGTACCACTAAATAAAGTAATTATTATGATAATATGTTGTAAAATCCGTAACATGGCAAATGCCTAATAGAATCTGGTCAGGATATATTTGAATCTATTAGTTTATATTTTTTTAAACAAAATGGGTGTTTTGTAAAAACGACACATAGCAAAACTACTGACACGCTGTTTTTAAATAAAGCGTCACCTACAAATGCTACATGCAGCTTCATACGTAACACCCCGGTCTCGGTATAGTTTTACAAACGCGTTAACTTAATTTATTCAAATAAGCTTCTAAGCACGTTTAAGAGGTAAGGGGACGGCCGCTTCTACATACAAACGTAGTTCCCATTTTCCTTCGTGGGTACTGACGTTATGGAACATATTTTTACATATTTTGATATATTATAACCATATCTATGGTGGACTTTTTTCGATTTTGTGATTACTGTAAAAATAAGGAGCGTAAAACAGATTTCATACAAATTTTTAAATGCTCAGTCCTATATCTTATAATAATCAAAAATTTGAAAAAACAAAACATAGAGGCATAACTATAAAAAAAAAGTGTAAATACATATTCAAAGAGTGGAAAAAGAAGACTACCTTTATATGAAAAAGCCAATTCGCAAGGGTCCTCCATTTTCGTCTTAAATAACCGAGTCTGAAATTAGATATATTTATACTTCCATTTTAGAAATAAAACCAAGAGTGAGTTACCGGCCGCCTATTGCTGTTATTAGAAAGGCATTCTGAACTGTGAGTGTACTGTAAATAAAGTAATTATTATGATAATATGTTGTAAAAGAGTTAAAAAAAACATTAGAAATATTTTCATTTTATTTCGTTTGTGTTCCTAACCACTATCATTAGAGTGCTCACTTCATACATCAGTTTCCTTACTTATTAAATAATAAGATATATGGGAGGTACGAGTACGTAAAACGTATTATTAATAAGTTTTAAATTCGCTTAAATCTGAATACAAGCTTACATTTTATTACAAATTAATTTTCGAGAAACTCGCTTCTAACTTATTAAATATCGATGTATGGAGTGAGCACTCTAAGCTTACTTATTCCTCTTTCTATATATTATCGTGTTATTCACGACGACGCGCGCCTTGACTCGTATTGTCATGGTATTAAAGGCTAGATTTGACAAATCTGCGCGTCATCCTGGATGACACGAACTATATGCCACTGTGAAGACAGCTCTACACTGAACCTTGTTTACCGGGTGTTTCCTGTAACAAGAGAAAATAATTAAAACATATATTGTACTCTTTGAACGAAAACACATTTGTTCAATAACTTTAAAAAATTATGAAGTCTTTAGATTTCTTATTTATCATACAAAATAAATATTGTCTTCAATTAACACCATCATCGTTGTAATTGACGTTACTTGTCACATAATAAAATTCACAATACATTGCGTCGTGGAATAAACTTTAAAGTGTAATAAAAATCTAAACATAAGCAATCGCTGTACAAATGTTGGTTAGTTTGAGGAGTACAGCCTACAGTTTAATTTATTGCTCCTGTTGTAGGAAAGTGACATTTGCCTTATATTTTCCAACCATAGATGGTAGGATCCTACAGATGAGCTATACACGTGCGCCCATGAGGAACAGAACACTAATGCGACAAAATTAAAAACACGTTTTAACATTCCTGACAACACCAAAAACAACCTACGTAATTTGGTCAGGTTATTTGTTACCCTTACCCACCATTTGCCCATCATACTAAATTCACGATGGGGAATAAAAAAAATGTGAGACTGTGACAAGGACAAACAATATTAGCGCTTTCCCTGCTACTCTCGGCTTTCATCTCTATACTATTTAATTGTATCTTTATGTTTCCATCCAATCTGCCATTTTATTACAGAACTAGCTTCTAAACGCAACTTCGTATGCTTGGGATGATGATGATGATTGATAAAAACTTTACTCTGCCCTTCCTCGGGCCTATAACCATCTCCATACCAAATTTCATCCAAATCGGTTCAGTGGTTTAACCTTTTCACAGTCGAGATTAAAAGAAATCCTCAGTTTAACCCTGATGACCACCTTAAAGTCAATGCCTTAAGTCATAAACATCGGGGTTTTCAGTACGGGAATGTTTTACACTAGTCAAAAAATAGAGAAAAACTGTAAAAACCGATACTATTTTAACATTTTTAAGCACTTTAGGAGCTTACTATTACTACCTATGTTTAATTCATAGTTTCATAATTATTTTACAATAAACAAAGTTATAAATACACGAAATAATTCCCGCACCAAACCGCAGAAAAAAATATAGAAAGATGTCGTTGTACGAGTATCAGGGTGCTCACTTTTTCCTTATTGTACCCTATAAAGGGCTAAGCGTGACGAGGTAATAAATTCTATCGCATTTATAATATTAGTCCCCACTTGGAAATGGAACAAAAGCAGTAGGGTAGTATATGAACTAAATACTGAACTTAATTAATCCATTTAAATATGATGAAATTATCTGTCTACAGGCATGCCTATTTTTACACGATTTTATTTAGTTTCACCTGTCCTGTATGTTAATCTTGCAACTCTTGCAAGTTAAATTTGACCCATTTCTCGGTTTCCTATAAAGCTGAAAATGTGCATACATATATAAGTAATGGAGACAGGAGGTGGCCATAGGAACTCTGTGATAAAACAATGCAATCTTATTGTGGTTGAGATTGTTAGAATTATCTCGATGAGTATTAGTTGACTGTGGAAAGAAAAGTACCTATAGCCAGCGACAAAACCTTGTATCAGAAATGAAATTATTTATTTATTTACTATAAAGTACTTACGCAGCTTTCACACGTAATTATATATTGTTAGCGATTTTGGACCGAGCAGATAAATCAAAGGTTGAATATAAATTGAAGCTGCGACCGATGAACGATAATCTGTAACGGTTTGTCATACAATACAAACGATCGATAAATCTGTGCAAGTCAGTTTGCACAGATTAATCGCTGCGATGTATAGTTGCGTGTGTAGCCGGCATTATATTTACCTACACTATTTGTCTGTGATCAGTGATCACGGAACATAACCTGTTATCCATAAATGGATAATTTGATAAAACAAATCAGTAATAACTTTGATTATGAATGTTTTGATATTTACGTGACAATTACATAATGACAACTGCGCTAAGTTATTTAAGCGCGTGCATTAAGTTAGTCTGTGCAGAAAGAGCTTAGAAGAGACGTGGAATGTATGGGGCCCAATACATTTCACGACTCCTCTCTTTCTGAACAGACTCTATTTGAGCTTTGCTTGTTTACATAAATGTCACGGACGCATCAACTTAATTTAATTATTTTTGGAGTTTTTTTAATGAATGGAACACAGCATGTGATGTGACGTCACAGGGCTGATGCTAGAAGCCGGTTATTACGTTACGCCCTTTGGATCAAAGTAGAATTTTAAACAGATTTTTTTAAAATTAAATGTAGTAGTTTATTGAAAAGAGAAGGATATCTTTTACCTTTGAGTTCTTTTGACTCAGATAGGAAAAAGTAAGTAGCACTCCAAAATAATGAAATGTTTGTAAAATACGTATAGTGCCTCCATCTAACAAATTGTATTGTAATAAGCAACACACAAGAACTCTTGAATAGTTTTAGTAAATATGCCTAGATGGCACTGGCTATGAAGTTTCCAGTAATATAAACATTGTCGCTTTTTTACACCATGTCGGTACCGGTACGGACTTTTTTACACCGGTACGGTCCAAATAAGAGACGGCCCGTATGAATATATTACACAACTTGTAGTCCAACGTTCTAGAAACGCTTTTAACTCTAGAGCTGTAACGTGTGTATTGCCGACCTGAAAAAGGCGTAGGGACACTCACTTCCTTCTTAAAGGCTTAATTTGAATATGATAATCGATAATACTATTGTTCTGTAATTTGGAACAATATCGCAAAGCAAAATTAGTATCTAGGTGCCCAGAGTACTAATTTTACTACAATACTTTTTGATATTATTTGATATGCTATGTAATAATAACTAATAAGCGTTGTATTTTTTTAAATGATGGCTAGTGAGTTTTTTTTTCTAAAGATGTGCAAGTGGTGGAACCTATCCGAAAACTTGGATACCTAAGATCTCGGAAACCGGAAATTTTCACAGGGAACAAAAGACAGTTTGGAAATGGAAAATTTCAATTCACATACAAAAATAAGATCTATAAAACGTTTAAAACCACCTACTCAATAATCCGGTCCTGAACTTTAACAGTAGATTATACAACGAGGGCGTAATGCGACCGATAATTGATAAGTCATTGAGGGTCTATTTTATTATTCGCTATGTGCACGACTGTCACGCAACCTAGCGTCCGCAAGTCTAGGGGAAAACGTCAATTCACTACATCTTATAAAACTACTCTAAAACTAAAAATTACTGAACGGATTTTCATACAACTTTCATCTATCAATAGAGTGATTCTTGAGGACCTAAGCCTTTAGGTATATAACCTGTTAAGGTTTTGTGTAAATTGGTTGAAATATGTATAACGATGTTGTCGGAAAAAATCATGCTGGCTAGGAGCTTTAATCGAAAACGCTGCCTAATCCTTTTGAGCTATAACAACACAATGTATGGTGGAGTTGTCTTTCATTCATAGGTCTACAAGAAAGTCCGCGATGTTAAATTATTAATAATTATTAAATTAAATACGTTCGTTAAATTAAGAATTTCATACAGATTACAATGGTCCCTTACACCATGCAATTTAAATGAATATTTTAGGAGAAATCGTAAATTAAAGTTTCATTCCGAGCCATATAACTTGTACGAAATGTTAAAGATGCTATCCGCAGTTAGTTTTAATTTTTACCACCTTATGCGTTGGGATCGCTTTACTTACCCCCACCATGCCTAATTGAATGAGTGTAATTTTTATTGTAACATTATTTTTATATTATATAGCCTTAGTACGCAACTGAAAAAACGATAATCATTACGGAAACTATAGCGTCCGCGTTGGCAACACCATAGAAAAGCTCGGAAGGGGTTGGCGCGAACGAAGTCGTGAAGGTCCCGAGTTAGTACATTCGCCAGCTCCGTGCCGTGTGGTCGCGCGATTGCCGTGCCGGTTGTACTGCCGTCGTGCGTTTTGCCGGACTTGAAAGAACCGTCACAAACAAGGTAACCGGCTTACTATATTATTATTTTAACTTGTTTTATCCTTAAGTTTATTTTATTTTTAAAATAATTAATTGAGGCAGCTTATTATCGAGATAAAATTTAATTATGTAGATAGAGTTCAAAAGTACAAACATCTTATTGAGCAAATCTTAAAGGCGTTTTGTATTTATATATCCAATTTTAGACGACTCTGTTGAAAATACTTTTTTTGCTACAGTTTTAATTTTAAAGTTAGTATTTAGTCAGAAGTATTCAAACTAACCTCTAGACAGCCACCGATCGTAATTTAAGTACAATAATATTAATTAGGTATATAAAGCAAATTATTCGTAGCGGCGACAAATACATTTGTAACTTGTAATTTTAACAATTTGCTAATGCATATAATTCTGTGCGACTGTACTTATTTGTCATTTATTTATATCTCCCTTAATGCAGGATGTCGTAATGTTTACATTTGAATAATGTTTTCATTCAAACATGTAGGATGGCAATTGGAAAGTACGTTTGATGTTATTAGGTGGGTGGGTACAGTCAGC
This sequence comes from Cydia pomonella, assembly GCF_033807575.1. Taxonomy (NCBI): domain Eukaryota; kingdom Metazoa; phylum Arthropoda; class Insecta; order Lepidoptera; family Tortricidae; genus Cydia; species Cydia pomonella. The sequence continues at coordinate 10,864,913 of NC_084703.1, read as the reverse complement.
ATCAAAAGTAACGGATCAGAATACGCGTTAAAAGTATCTAAAATTCTCTTATAGCTTATCAAAAAATATATGTCTCTATATGTAGGATAATTTAGACTGTATGAGATACTTTTGATCGCAATCTGACAATATCCCATACACACCGAGTGTTTCTGTTAATATGCTACTTCTCAAATAAACTAAGTGTACACGTGCAAATAACTTAAATTACATCTGCCTCGCCTCATATATTTTACTCGTGACATGTATTTTGAAGTCCTCAGTCAGAGCCCTCAGTGTACACAATATCTAGTATCTAATCTAAACAAATACCATAGGACCTTATAGATATATCTACTGTGCCAAACTTAAATTGACGACAGAGTATTTGTTATTCCGTTTATGTAGATCTCGCAATCTGACTTCCTAGAGACCTCAAAATCGGTGAGCGAAGAATGATTGCCCCGAAGAGCACATTTGAACTTGAAAGGAATTGTAGATTAGGTATTTTTGTGTAATGTTTTGTCATTAAATATTTAGGGCCGATTGCATGAACGTAACTCAGATAAGTACAAATAACATATTAGCGCACGAAATATGATTACAGACCACGGTGTTCGGTAAAGCTTAATTAGTTCAGGGGGTTTTTACATTTAGAAGAAGTTGCATGAAAGGGGCAGACTAATAAAAACTTTTTACAATTTCCCGAAGTAAGTAGTTAAACTATTATTGCATCTAAATAAATTAGTTTCTTAAAATTACATCTAGTATTTCATTATATTGAGGATACTTTATGTCCCAATAGCGTTCCTAATATTATTGAGTACCGTAAATTTTCAAATTTTTTTTTTATCTAAATCAGAGTTCAACCTGCTGTACAAACGAAAATACCGAATGAACATAAGTTGTTACATATCACATATACATTATACATATCTACTAACGAGTACCGATATAATAGTAGTAAATGCGGAACCTCTTTAGATATAATGTATGTCTGTGTGGTGAGCAGACAACTGTGATGCAACTAGAAGCTGATGTCATAAAAACACATAAATACTAGTTTACTGTTCAATTTCACAAGGGAAATTATGAAACGACTTGGTTCAACATAGTCATAGTTTTCTCGGTACACATAGGATTAAATTCGAATGAAAATTGGGTACCTATATTATGGCGGCCAAATCATTAAGTTCGTGAGCATTTGAGCTGCGGTAAAGAGCTGTCAAAATACTACCCGGTTTACCTGACTTCTTAAGAAGGAAGGATACTGTATGTGTTTGATTATACAATCAGAAGCTGCTAAGCAAACGTTCTGTTACAATAATCTAAACACCAACTTTCTTGTTAAAAATTACTTCGTGTAGAGATATTTATGGACACCTGACCCGTTTGGCCACTTCTGTTGCTATTAGATTACTTTGTTTATTAGGCACGCCCCTCAAACTTTGTGACAAAATCGTATCAGACGTCATAAGAAATTCAATGATTTATTAAAATCTCTTAACTTAGGTAAGTTACTTGAGGAAGCAAGCGTGAGAAGATCGAATGCTTTCTCGGATTTCTCCGATAAACACCTTCGTAATATCGTGGCAACGGAATAATGATAAGCAGCGGCGTAAAGTTTTAGGTGAAGCTACCTGCCTAAGGGGATAACAAATATTTTTCGAAATGATTGTTCTGTAGATGAGAGCCCGGTGGGGTAGCCCGAGGTAGCGAGCGTTAGGTGTGCCATAATATCGTCGGCGCGCGCCCGCGGCGGCGCCGCGCTGCGGGCTACGCCGCCCGCGCCCAGTTGCGTACCTACCTAGCGAAACTCCCTGACTCTTGGCGAAGCCGCGAATATTTTAACTACACCAGAAACCCTTATTCTTAAGACGTTAACAGGGGAAACATTTACCTAAAAACGATTTTCGATCTCACACTCTTAAATAATTAAAAAAAGCATAGGTATGTTGGAATATAAATGAGGTAAAATATGAAAAATGTAGCATTAGGTACGATACCTAGGCAATTCCTTAAAGGAAATTGATTAAAGGTGTTACTATCGTATCCCAACTCGTTCGTTATACCATCACGTTCAGTACCCCTAGTGTAAATATTTTCGACAGCGAAACGTGACGTACGCGTTTGCGTTAAGTGTCATTTTGTATGAGATTTTTGACTTTCCAAAACGTCCCGCTTGGCGCGCTGTTCAAAAACCCATACAAAATGAGACTAAACGCAAACGCGAACGTCACGTTTCAAAATCGAATTTATTTACACTAGGGGTACTGATCGTGTTACACCGAACCATACCGAATATCGAACTGATTTCGATTTTAAACGAAGGGTATATCGATATTGAATCAAGACTCTTATAATAATTATGTACTTATCGTATTTGCATGTATACAACGTGCTCACGAGGAACCCGAAATATTTTAACAGTGTATTCCTGATCATATTTAAAATGTTCTGTAAACTTTTCTGGAATTCGCCTAGTTTCAGAGTTAATACTAATTTAAGTAAAAACATATTTTTATTGTTATTTAATGCATAACGCCTTTTTGATAATGACGTTGTTGCCACTATGGGGCTTAGTCACATACTTACTTTACTCTGTGGTGTAAATATCTTTATTGACCGATGACAAAAAGCGACAAGTAATACTTTCCAAAAACTAGGTTTTACGAAAAAAAAGTACCAATTAATTTTAGGTGACAACTTGTTAAGTGTACAAGAGCTTAAAAACTATTTTGGCGTAATTGACCTAAGCTGATATTCATTTTTGTCCTTTATTTTAGCCTCAGAAAAGCGCGGTTAAAATCTTTCGGGTTCCTCGTGAGCACCTTGTATCGTGTAAGCAGCTAAATAATAATTTATGACCTCCCAACGTTCGGATGTATTTACATAAGGTACTGTTGACGTCACAGATTATGTTGAGACGTTTGTTGCTTACTCCATTGTTATAAGAATGAAATTTGTATACATATATTTGACTTCGGTTGTACATCCGTGCAGTATCCGTAGAGGCCCACGGCGATGGTAAGATCGTGATGTAGCACATGGCCCATGGTCTTCGCTTCATTTATTGCGTTAAAGTATTAAGCAGGAATTTTTTCGAAATCTTATAACGGAATGTATGTAAAAAAACTGTAGAATGATTCTATAGCTTAAGTTTTACAGTAATAATTTAAATTCTTATCATCAGTACCTTTGCTTTTGGAAACTGTCTTTATTCATTTAGAAACCTTCAAGAATGATAGAATTGTTATAGTAGATTGTTAACCATGGGATAATGTAATTTACTCGTAATTACCTATATTTGTGCTCGTTCCGCCAAAGATACCGTCACCGCTTCCCTAATGCTATTCCTGCAAAAAAGGCGTGGTTTTTTATTGGCCAAAAATGTAACGGTGTCAGATCAGCACGAGTTAGCATTTGACATCAGTGTGAGCGAGATGGGTTGCGATCGAGTTTACGCAGGTGCTAATGTTAACGTCAAGTGTCAACTTGTGGTACGGCTACGAATAAAGTATTGCGTACATTTTCAGAAATAGAGTAGCTGTGTTTGAGTTGACCACTCGCTTGCTTCATTATTTTGTTGAACTCTACTGCCTAAGTAATAAGGATCTCGAAACTAAAACTAAAACCGAGTCGGTTCTCGGCCTTGATTCTGCCACAGACAACAAAAGAAGTTGTAGTTTGACGTCGTAAAGAAATCAAAAGGAAAGACGGGTTTTCCCAGAGAGGTGACGCGGTTGGCAAACAATATATCTGTATAGACTTCACCATGTATAATTAAAATAGCAAGCACTAATAATTTCTTCAACTATAAACGGACATTCTATAAGAGTTCAGGTTTGAATAAATGTAGTACGGAACCCAATCTAGATTTTTGCATCCAAACATATGATGTAAGTACCCACACAGTTATTCTGTTAGTACCAAGCTTCCTCAATTTTGAACGTTCAATTCTAACCATTTCTGTGAATGACATAAATCAATCCAAAAACTTGGCTCGGCTTAGCATTGTGAAATTTTATTGCCAGCGCGATTTTGTGCCATTGTACAGTTGCCATAAATATATCTGTAGGTATGACTATGACGCAGGTTGGTCTAAAATAATTATCAGAATATTCACCTTAACGCTCTGTAATAAAGTCTAATTCTGTCTACTTCCTTTGTGACGGGTTATCGGAAATAAGGTAAAATTATCATTATATGCATCAAGCATCACTCAAATTGAAAAAGTCATAAACCTTCTTTATTTATTTTTTAAAGTTAAAGATACAACTCATATGCCATTCAATACCATTCAATATTCGTTTATTAAATATAATTATGCAATATAAGCGCCTGAGATCCTTAAAAAAATATAGAAATTTGGAAGTCTCTAATTTCTTTTAAGCAAAGTTCGAACGATATGATCGACGATCACGACAGGGCGACAGTTTTGTAAGAACGAAATACACAAAGGGAACATAAGGTCGTTTCCATTCCTTTCTCACTCTATCCTATAGCTTAAAATCACAGCTAACCGGGTTGTGTAGACGCGGCTTAAATAATTGGCTGTTTGCACTTTGATGTTTTTAAAATGTAAAAAAAAAACGAACAATACAGTAATGAACTTCCCGTCCACTAAAACAGTATAACAATGATTTTGTTTTTTTTTTATTTGAGTTTGACCATAATAAAAAAAATTCTCTGTCTGTCTGTCAAGCCATTTCCTTCAGTAGCAAAAATTGCGAATGTAAAAAAATGGCGCGAAGGGTTATGGTAGACAATTTGAATTTCGCGCCTTTTTCTACTGACAAACTTGTTTGACCTGCTATATTCTTGCTACAATACGAGTAAGATTAATATTTCCGAGCATAATAGAGCAAATTAATTATTGGCTCTCTGGTTCATAGATACTAGTACGCATTTACATATCGTTAAAATACTAAAACACTGAAAGGTGCAGCTGATAGTTAAAAAAAAAAACAGTTTGATGACTAATAAATTCATTCCAAAGCCCTTGCAGCGCTAAGCGCTACAAAATCAAATTGAGAATACATCTATCAGCAGTGTTAAAAACGTATTGCATTTATACATAAGTTCATATAGACGATCGCTAGAGGAGATACGTTGGTACATGGAACAAAAACTAAAGTCGGGTGAGCCGGCTCCAACAGCCGCGCTCGAGGCGCCGCCGCGGGCGCGACCCTTCCAGGCATCCATTCAAATTTGTAATTACTGGCTCCGGGCGCCAAGCGCACCCAGATACACTCCACTCTAAAAATATATACACAATTTTGAAGTTTATTCCACAGCTACAAGTTCCAAAACAAAGTTACATACTTATATAGGTATGTGTTTGCATATTTAATAGTCGCCTTTGAGACACATATAAAAGTGTACGATTCTTTTTTCGAAAAATTTACAACTCTTGGGTTGTTGCAACTCAGAATCACGAGGACACGAGAAAAAAAAAAGAAAAAAATGACCACAGTTTTTCATATTCATTTTGGGAGTCAGTTTTGTAACGGTCCATACAAAAAGTATGATGGTCACAAAACTGAAAACTAAGCGGAAAGCTTGTAAAAAGCCCATTGAATTCCTTAATATTCAGAACAACTTCAAAACTCTAATAGGTCGAATTTCATTTTCTATGGAATAAAATAAAGCTTGCAAAATGTATTTATTTCATAGTGTAACTAGCATTTATATGGGTCACTTTAGTTACACAATTAAACTGTTGGAGAGTTAATGTCCTCAACAATGTATTTTTTTAGGGTTCCCTAGCCAAAGTGTCGAAGACGGAATCCTTATTTATGTACTTACAGCTTCATCACGTCCGTCCGCCTGTCTGTATGTCACAGCCATCTTACGCATTAACTATGAGGCTAATTTTAACAATTTCATCTGAAGGTGTGCCCATAGAAGAGAATTTAGCGTAGGGGATTAAAAAAAACATTTTAATTCTAGAGGAAAACGCAAATAAAACAACACGTCATAAATTATATGTTTAAAAACTCTCAAAGTATTATAGTTACAATAATTGTAAACTTAAGACAACCACCCACAAGATTAATCTGAATTTACGAGTACACAAAAAAGTGACTAACTAGTTAATTAACTTTATCTTTTTGAAAACAATATATTTATATTGAATTAATGTAACAAATTCCTTAGTAGGTAGTAAAATTGTAGACGAATAAGAACCCATGTAAAAACTGGTGGTATCACCATAATGTGCTTTATTCTAGAAATTTGGCATTTAGATTTTTTGAATATGAAACGTTCGCGGTCGTAGAAGGCTAGTATTACGGCGGGCACAATAGACGGTGCCCAACACAATGTGCGGCCGACGGCACGGCCCGCGGCGCTGAGCGCCCTTTCCGTTTTATCAATAGTTTATGAACGGGCCTGAGGCCACAGCGTCCCAGGGACCTTTACACTACATGTATGTATAATTACTACATATATCTATAAAGTAACAGAATATATGTCTTGCAATTCAAGAAAAAAAAATCGAAGACCTAGCATAGAAATTGCGACATCAATTTCAGTGTAAGCTTATCTGTGGATTAGTATAGTCGACATATTACCACTTTATCAGGCATTAGTTAAATAAATGTTCCAATGATGTTAAAACATTATTCCGTTTTTTATTGACTATAAAAACTCGGCAGTTTATATTTTTATATTTATTATGAACCTGAGTCTGTTATATATTATTGTGAGTTATATCTTTATTTTTATGTATGTGTGCTAAACATTAAAAAAAAACATTACAGTTGCAACTGATATGTTTAATAGTATTTATAACAGTATGTATTAGACGAACTGTAAATACCTACACCCTATGACTAGAGCCCGTACATTTCATGCCGTTGACGCAAAATTGACGTAATTTCACTAACAGGCAGTTTTTTTTCAAACATTATAAATTTTGATAACTAACCTATTGACACGTAAAAAATAATTGTTACGTTAAAGACACTGTTAAAAATCTAAAAATATCTATTATATAATAACATTATGCATGCCCTTGATTAGTTAATACAGAACAAATACAGAAGTACATTACCATTGTACCATAGTACATTATTAAATAAACGGTTATAACTAAAATATAAGAAAAGTTATTATATAAACTGTAATGCACCCCCGTGTAACCTAAGTCTACGTACGCATTTTCAGGCAAAAACGCCTCGCAAATGTTTTCTCGCGGGAAGTTCGTCCTCAATGTCACTAGGTAGTGCATCCCATCGTTGCAGGTGCTCTCAAAAAGCCCCTTAAAGATAGTTTTGTACTTTATATCGAGGGAATAAGCCACAGTTCTCCCTTGTTTATCGTTGGGGACTGCACTTACAAGCCTCTAGCCCCGAGGGCCTTTGCCGGACGAAGTCCAACTTCAATAATTTTTTATCTCTCGAATGCATCTCCCGCGCAGCCGCCTGGCGGCGGGCTATCTCCCTAGATTCACACCTGAGGTCTTTTCACGTGTAGATTTATGCATTTTTAAGGCGAACAGGCACTTCTATATGCTGTTTGTCAACTAAGAATATGTAATGTCATATTTAGTAGCGTATGGTCTTACAAATTATTCTCTCATAACTTCAACTCTCTAGAGCAGATCATGATAGGATATCATTAATATTCTACCTTAGAGCAGGTGATAACTACTGCAAATTGCATTCAAAACATAGATACAGATGGTGTCAATATTTTCATATATATCAGCGCCAGCTCCTGCCTGGGGTACTTGAAGTTGGGTACTGATTATTATTGTTTATCAAATGAATTAAGTTATTACAAAATATTGTTCGTTTTAAATCGTCATTTAAATGTATTGGTTTTGCAAAAACTGACAAGAGCGTCGTTACATAAATAGTTAATCAAGGACCATTAATTAATAATCTCCTTAATTCGCTTTGCAATGCACCCACCTAGATCGTTATAGACAGCTTTATTGTTTTTTTTTATTTGCGACATTCATATCGCTTTTTCAGAGGGAGGGAGAGATTAACTAGTGTTGGTATGCCATTTGAAATATTAGTAGAAAACTATTTTATTTTACAGTCACTATCCGAATAGGAATCGCAAATTCATGAAATCGCATGTGACTAATTACTTAATGATGACGCCTTACCTATTTATTGAATGTTTGTCTTTGGTTAGCGCGTACACGCACAGTTAAAAAGACCTTGAAAAATTATGTTTTTTTAAATCATCATTCGTTCAATTTATCAGTGTCACGATATCAAGTTCATGATTTAAATAATTTTTTTTATTCTTCTTCTTTCGTGTTGAGGTTCTCCTAAACAGTGGATGCCCAGAAAGCAGCAGTGCTGACGGCTTTGACCGTCGCGTCCCTCAGGTCAGATTCCGAGCAGGAGTACGGGCACGCGGGGCATGCCAAGAGGTGCGCCATGGTTTGCGGTGCTGTGTTGCAGGCGCATTGAGTAGAGTGGCCGCGAAGCAGTCCCCATCCGGCCATGTTTTGTTTACAACGGCCGACCTGAGACCTGAGCCTGTTCAGCGCCTTCCATATGGGCCATGGTTCTTTGTGGCCGGGTGGTAATTGTTCCGACGCTGGAACATATGTGTCAGGTGGTGGGCATCGGCTCCGCCAAAGTGAGCATCGACCATCGGAGTGTTCGCATAGCAGGGGTCTGGTACACCTAGCAAAACTTTTTTTTTATGAACATATATCTTTATTTACAATAACAATATACAGAATGGACATATCCAGATGATTACTATAACTAGCTTATATCTAAAATAGGCCCTTGAGGCATTGTACCAAGGTTGCTGGCGGCATTTCCTCGCTGTATCGCAATACTGGTACGTTGTGCGAGGAAGCCGCCAGCTCTTCAGTCGCCAGTTACGTCAAACAGACGTTTCGCGATTTCTCCAAAAAAATTGTGCGCGCTGGGACCCCGTGGACCTAGAGTTTCAACGCCAAATGGTACAAAATGGTTCTCTCTCTATAAAATTTAATAATGCTAATGGTATTTGACTGTTTTGGATAGTAATGCATCGAATAGCACTTAATAATTTTACGAATACGTTTAGTGCCTGACTTAACAGTTGTCGCCATATACCTTTATCAAAGAAGTGTACAAAATGTACAGTATTCGGCTTTCGTTTGCGCTATTAGACACTAGCCACCCGCCCCGGCTTCGCACGGGAAGTAAAGCGTAATATTTTATAATATATGCCTAATTTTTTCATCTTATACCTTTTAACGAGCAATTATAATATATGTATATTGGATCTCAAAGGTGGGTGGGTGGTTGTTTACAAAAACGCTTCCAACCAAAATGTAGGTAGATACTTCCACAGCAGTGCACGGGCTACGAACAAAATGACGCCACCAATGCTAACGTAGTCTGTTCTAGGTGCGTAGCCAACATGACAATCGTTTACGCTCCGTTGCGAACGAAACGCAACTGTAACTTTCGCACTAATATGGAAGAGTGATAGAGATGCATACGCTATGGAACGTTAACGATTGGCATGTTGGCTAAGCACCCTGAAATGCCGGCCATGCCCACGCTAGCGTGCGTGGCAAGCGAAGCCCCACTGCGGCACACGCGGCCCTGGCCTGGACGGATGCCACATATGGTAATATTTTTCTCACTGCACCTGCGTTTGAGAATTTCTGTTTTGCCCTATGATTAACTGGTAGAGAATACCTTAAGGCATTAAGTTCGCCATTTGTACTGCTTATCATCAGGCGGGCCGTATGCTTGGTTACCACCGACGTGTTATTAAGAAAACATAGGCTACGGTGACTGTTTACCACCAGGCAGGCCGTATGCATGTTTGTAACCGAAGTGGTGTAAAAAATAATGGCTATGGTGACTTCTTACCACCAGGCAGCTGTATGCTTGTTTGCCACCGACGTGGTATAAAAAAACCATAGGCTACAGGCCGTGGCAGTACTAATACGCAAACGTATTACGTACATCTTTTTTCCACGCTAGCTGGTAGATTGGAGTTTTTCATTCTGATTATGAATGACAGAATACTTAAAACCTTAATTTGGATTACATTTCGTAATGTTTTTCTACACTATACTTCTATACTTTCTATACTTACTATTATTATCCGTGTAAAACTTAAATTTTACGAATACATAATACGACTACATACCTAATACCTTTTTATACGAATATTCGTAAAAGCGCTGATTTTCGGTCAGTACAAATATTCGTATTTGTTGCATGGCACCTCTAATTTTGATAATTTTAGTGATCCTCCAGGGCAGGATTGGGCGGCTTTAAGTTTATTGTCTCTTAAGCAGCTTATTAAAGCGTTAACAGTGACGTGTGGCATATCTGGCACGATCTGCTAGTTGCGTGTGGTTGTCGCGGCTGAGTCGGCATTCCTGGTGGGTATTTAGTCGACGTCGCTAGGCACACAGCCTGCGGCGTGTTTATAATGAAACCAGACGGGTGCGTCCTCCCGCTACCGACTTCAACGCGTATTTAAACCTGCATGCGACTTGCTGCTGGGTTCCGCTGTAAACGGTTTCTTAAAGACAGCCTTTATATAGTTGATAATGTTGATTTGGACAAATTTAAAAGGATAGTTAGTGTAGACCCTAATGAATATTCCTACGTTAGGTAAATAATAGAGGAATACCTAAGTCAAACAAGTAACCGTATTCCTCTACGGTTAAATGTATGACATCTTTTCTAAAATAATTAAGTACCCACATCGTGTGCGTGTATCAATGTCTTCTTTTTCCTCGCGTTGCCCTGGCATTTTGCCGAGGCTCATGAGAGCCTGGGGTCCGCTTGACAACGAATCCCAAGATTTGGCGTAGCCACTACTAATAAGGCATTTTAACGAAAGCGACTGCCATCTCACCTACCAACCCAGAGGGTAAACTAGGCCTTGTTGGCATTAGTCCGGTTTCCTCACGATGTTTTCCTTCACCGAAAAGCGACTGGTAAATATCAAATGATATTTCGCACATAAGTTCCGAAAAACTCATTGGTATGACCTGGGGTTTGAACCCGCGACCTCCAGATTGCAAGTCGCCCGCTCTTACCGCTATTATCAGTATCAGTGTGTTTGTATTTATTAAAAATATCCCTTTACTGAAAGTTCGCCATAGCTTTTCGATAGTTAAATAAAACAACGCACTAATAGTCAGACCAAGATAAGTTGGCAGCGATTATAATAGCGGAGACAGTGCAAGCATTATTTGAAACGTGAAACGTCTATGAAATTATGACTTGCACAGGCTGGGCTATCAAACTCAGCCTGGTCTGACTCTAGTAGTAATAGTTAACACCAAATAGTTTCACAACACATTAAAATTTACGATGATTTCAAAAATAGAAACACACCTATTATATTTATTACCTATTATTATAGGTGTGTTTTACCTGCACATAAAAGTACTATAAAAATGAAACTCCTAAGTATCGAAGATTCCATATCTCGCTTTTTTAGCATTCATATGCAAGTTGATCATTTCCCTATATTTTTTTAAGTTTTTAATGTTTTCCACAAATTTCAATATAATATTATAATACACTTCATTTCAAGATAGTCAATAATTTATCTTTATCTTACAAGAGTGTTAAGGGCCTTTCGAGCGTGTATACTTGCCTTAGGACAAGTTAACAAATTGATTACTGTTCATAGATTTTTAGTAAACGCAAGTACTATCTCGGACTTTTGATGTTTGCAATGGCATTGATATGTCATAGTTTTCAATTGTTTGATTGAGTAAAATATATATTTTTTTAATTATTATTTTTTATATAAAAAGTAATAAAATGTTGGATATAGACTTGTTGTAACACGGTCATTACATTTAATTCAACCAAACAATGACATATCAATGTCATTTCGAACATCAATCGTCCGAGTTAGTATTTACGGTTAGTAGCAAATGTACACACTCGTACTAAACACTAATCAATATGTAAACAGGTCCTAAGGCAAGTGTATTCGTTCGTGAGGGCCTTATTATATAAAAATAAATTATTGATTATCTCCGAAATGGAGTAAATTAGAATACCGGTGTCTTTGAGAAAGTTACTTCATTTAAGCTCAAGAATGTACCTTTAAAATTAACGGAAATTAAAAAACACTGTGTATAGTTAACTTAAATGTACTTAGCCGTTGTGTATAAACGATTCTTAGAAAACCTCTTATTTATTCAATAATAGAGAAACGAAACACGACAACCTATTTGCTTTATAAAAAATACAGAAGTCAAGTTTTATTCCTAAGATTTTCTTCTCATTTAATTACGACTGTTAGTTGTAGATGAGTACTGCGAATAACCATTATTCGCCTAGAAAGTCCCAGAAGTGTGTCGACGCAGCCATACTACAGGTTCCAGTGTTTTCCCCAAGTCCGCTGTATCTATTTGAAGTGTTTACGTGTATTTAACGTACCTACTTGAATGCAACTCTAAACAAACGAATTAATACCTAAGTGGGTTCGATCTGATCGCAATATATACATAAATATATGTACTTATACCACATGATAACAGTAATCAATAGTCATGAAAATTCTAAATAAGTGAGGACCTATATTATTCTACATCTTTTAGACGACCTGCAGTCGAAACGCCATTCATTCTTGTTTTGCAAAATTTGTGTTTTGTTCTCCAGTCGAGGATGCTACCCGTGAAGCCAGGCAGCCCCGCGCCGGACGGCAGCTCCATGGACAAGAAGCCGATCGCTGGCATCCCGCGGGTGGCGCCCACCACCAAGTTCAACGCGCCCGTGCATATCGACGTGGGCGGCACCATCTACACCTCGTCGTTGGAGACGCTCACCGCGTACGTGCTCCACTTACCGCCCCCACTGCTATTTCACTTTTTTAGTGATACTTCGTCACCTTTGGCAGATTTAGTCAAGCTTTAAGGTACAATATCTGTCTGGCCTAGTGGGTAGTGACCCTGCCTATGAAGCCGATGGTCCCGGGTTTGAACCCCGGTAAGGGCATTTATTTGTGTGATGAGCACGGATACACAAACAAACAAATTCCTGAGTCATGGGTGTTTCTATGTATATGAGTATGTATTATCTTTATATGTAAGTATGTATATTTTCGCCTAGTATCCATATTACAAGCTTTGATTAGTTTGGGGCTAGGTCGATCTGGGTAGAAATTGTCCCCAAATATTTATTATTTTTGAATATATTATTTAATAAAAAAGTACAGATTGTGGTTTTTAAGACTCATTCACCTCATATCAGTGAGATTGCAAGAACTTTTGTAGCAATCCGTATCGCGACATTAACCATAAGTAGGTAACTAAGTTCAATGGCTTCGAGCTAGCCATGACACGAGCTGTCAAAAAAGAAGTCAAATTAGCTATGCAGCTCCACATAATCATGGCCTTCGATTTTGATTACCTAATTGTTTACTTTTCGCTTTTGCGCTCTCTTGGCAGACGCATTTGATCGTAATTTCCTTTCGATTGCTGTGAGATTCAAGTGAAGTCCCGTTGTATATTTGCTATATAGAGGTATGTGTGTGGGTAGGTCTGGTAGTAAATAAGCACGTTTTATCTGCGGGGAGTGTTGTTTCTGCGAGCGAGCGAGCGAGGAGCCAGCGGCGCTGCCGCGGGCGCTGGGCTCCGCTCCGGCGTGCCGCCGCCCACAGCCCGCCGCCCGTTCGGTTCTTTTAATCAACTCACTTGAGGGCACAAAAATAAATATCCTGCCAATTGTATACCTGTGAAAGACCGTTACCCATGTTTTCACTTCGACGAAATCAATCGAACAATAAATTTACAATCCAAACGGCCAAATCACCTCTCCCTTGCAGTAATGAAGCATCAGTTAGGTAATGATTAGATAAATTACACAATACACAATACGTATGCTATATCTAAAGGGTAGTCAAGAGATTTATTAAATATTTTTTATGTCAATATAATCTTTTTTATGAGCTCAAAACAGGGACGTAATACTTTTACTTAATGGTTGATGAGGTGTTATTCAATGATAGTCGTGCTAATAAGTTATTAGATTAAAACTTGTGAATTTGATTAAAACAGTTTACTTGTGCTTATCAACTGCCTGTAACCTACATTATTGCTTTTCAGTTTTGCTATCTATTGATGCCAATAGTTCGAACAGGTTCGTTGAGTCGAATCGATGCAATGCTATCTCTGTTATTAATACTTTACTTATAACTAATAAGTAAAATATTATACAGATGCAACATATCTTGATGTGTACTTAGTACTTATATAAACTTTTACATACACCTGAATAACACGTGTTAATATGTCTCGCTTCGAAAGGAATGCAAAAACAGATAGACTCCAAACGAAAGCAGTTTGATGAAAAAATAGCGACAGGTATTTTGGCCAATGTACATACGACTCGCTTGTAAACAAACGATCTAGCTCATTAACACAGGATCAACATTCGGTTTAAAGAATCTTTATTGTTGTCTAAGAAATTACAGAAATTTCACTTAAAGACAACTTATAAATAGCTAACTTAAAAAAAACAATACAAGTTACGCAATAAACAAGCACTTATTATGACAATGTTTAACAATAATACAGTTGCATTGAGAAACTTGTATAAAGAAATAAACAAAAATGTATAAAAAAATAGAAGAGTGGTTTTTACGAGTACGTCAATTAAATTGTCCATAAAATTAATGCTATGTGATGTGCGTAATGCTATGTGATGTGTGTATGTGGGGGTTTAGAGCAAAAAAACCATTTGCTTTTTTTTTCGAAATCTACAACTCTTGGGTTATTTCAACTCAGAATCACGATTACTATTGATTAAAACAAAGAAAAAAGTGTTTCAATCTTTTCATAAATTTTGGGTGTCAGTTTTGTGACATTCTAGACAAAATGTATGTGAAAATGCGTCACAAACCTGTAATTTTTTTACGGAAACTTGTTTACTTTTTAAATCGAGTCATCATGATTCTGAATAAAATTAACCCAAAAGTTAATGGTTTTTGAAAAAAAAAAAAAACGCAAGTGGGCCACTTTTCACTGAACACCAGTTCGGACGATTGCATCACCTAGAAATACTAGTAACTAGGGATGATAAACATGATTTCATTTTTGGAATACCGTTGTCTAATTGAAATTTGCTTTATAACTATTTAATTCAAAGCTTAAAATATTTACATATTTCTTTATGAATTAATTACAGATACCCCGAATCGAGGCTCGGGAAGATGTTCAACGGAACCATCCCCATAGTCCTAGACACATTGAAGCAGCACTACTTCATTGACCGCGACGGCGGCATGTTCCGGCACATCCTCAACTTCCTGCGTAACAAGAAGCTGTTGCTGCCTGATGACTTCTCCAACTTAGATTTGCTGCTACACGAAGCACTATATTTCGAGCTAGACCGTAAGTTCTCGTCCACATGGAGGGCATCAGGGCAAGTCCTAGTATTGCTATGGTGCAAAAGAAAAAAAAATCTTTCGAATTTTACTTTTTGCTCGTGTGAAAATCGATACAATCAAATATAAACCAGGTTTCTGTGATGTAAGCGTTAAATTAGACAAAAACTTTTTTCATCACACTGACACATTGAGGGTGGCTCATTATGTATATAAAAGAAATGCTTACTACAGTTTGAATATTTCATTCTTGTTCCTTTTTATTTTCCACCTGTATTATTGGAATTTTACCTCGTTAAGATAATTATTGCTTACTTGTTCTATTTACATATATAGGTACATTTACCATGCTAATTAGGCCTGCAGGCAGCAGTCCTAATTAACGGTCTAATGTAGTGTTTACAAACATTTGTCTTTGTAGTTTTCACCTTTAAAAATTTACTTATTTTGTTTAAACTCTTGCAGGTAAAATTCAAAATCATGCTTTATTTTCACATGCATTTTATTTCCACAGCGGTGATTATCTTAATTTTAAGTATTTAGATACCTACTTTAGATTTTCATATCATATGACTTATTCATGTGTTCTATTCACTACGGTTAGGCTAATACAGTACGTAATAATATACGTACGCGGTACATTACGCACTTCGATTAAAAATGCGCGCCTCGTTTCACCTATCTTTGCCCAGATTTAGGCGAAAATAAAAATTTTGCTAAATGGAACGATTGTCTGGCAGGTGCTCCGGTTAAAAACTTTCGAAATAATTTATTTAACAAATGAATAAGCTTACTATATTAAACGGTTGATGAGATATGTACCTTTTGAATAACTTAATATTATGTCTTTGGTGGTCAACTATATTGTAACACCTGCAAAAGAGTCTTTAAGACCAACTTCGGCCTGGCCAGCCACATTAGGGCCCATAATTGGCGTAATCCGTAATTGCTGAGGTCACCGTCATCGAAATCGATGAGGAGGACTATATGTGGTTATAAGTCTAAAGGTTGCATGAGTTAATTTTTATTGTAACCAATAAAATTGCCAAATGCCGTTAATAAATTATAATTAATCGTCAATTGACGAACGTCTAGCTTTCCCAAAGTTGCCAGCATCGTTACCTTACCTGGTTAGTAAAGCTTAATTAAGACATATAGCATTCCGAATGTACGTTATAAATATATATATTTCAGTAAGATATATTAAATATGCACCTGCAACGCGAGTGAGCAGGTAAATTTGCATAGCGATTTGTAAAATTAGCCCAGCGAAAGTCAGCTCCTGCGATACGCGTGTCTCGCTTACTTATTCATTTATACCCACAGATAGTACTCACCAGATCCCCCAATATTGGGCATTTTATTCATTCAATTCTTGTGACTGCGTTTTAGGTACTGTGCGAGCAAGATGATAATCGTACAATCGACAAACACCAAACGAAAACAAAAAAATAACCAGGATGGCAGATGCTAAGAAAAGTCAAATGACTCTTTCCATACATTATTTAACCTATATCAAAATATTTCATCTTTAAATCGACATAAAACACGGAAGGTCGTGAGTTCAAACCTCCTCGGCGCTCTATATTAGCAATGGTTATGTTTAAGAAATAAAATAAAGAGTGTCAAAGGTTATGTTCAGTACAAAGAGCATATAAACACTACGTTGTTCAGTAGTTTGAAGGTTGCCGAATTAAGGGTTAACTTTTATTGGCGTTTTCAATCGACGAATGTCACCCTGCTGCTCGCCGACACTGACGGCCAGAACAACTAGGTTGAATAGGGAATTTTGTACCTACATTGTATAAAATAGTGTGGGACGCAACGACACGGCTCGCGGCGTGTGGTATTCTGTCGTTTATGAGTAGGAAACAAGAAAAAGGCAATAACATAGTATATATGCTTCATCTAACTGGAAAGTACGAGTACAGACCTGTGTTCATACCGCTGCCAGCGAAGAGAAACTTGTAACATATTTAGGTGGTTTGGTCCTTCTAGTATCCAAGTAACTTATCAGATTATGCTAAACCAGTGCTAAACATTATTTTGAATGGCATTTTGCAACGTAGGGAAGCTGAAATATGATCCGACTTTGCGAAATGGCGGTTCCTATTATTGGACGCAAACTTTATTATTGCTTTTGCTATTGCTTAGAATATTTGCTCATTTAAGTATATAAAATAAAATCCTTCACACGAATTGGAAAACTATCTGAGAAAATCATATCTATGTAGTTATAGTAGTCAAGAACCATAAAATAGTAGCCAATATTTAAAACATGGTAAAAAGCGCTATGAGGGTCCTATGTAGTTATGTGGAAATTCATGATTCCTAACTGATAATTGTATTGCTACTCTGATAACATATATGTATACTTGTATCTTTATCGCACAATTTCTACCACATCATGTTAGAAGCAAGTTAAATAGAACTAAGCTGCTAGAAACTGAAAAATGTTTTGATTCGTGGAAAGAAGAAAATATATATAGGTAGTGAAACACATCCAACTTGTCAGAAGAAAAAGGCGCGAAAATCAATTGTATGGGAAGTCAGCTCTTTGCCCCTATAATTTTATTATTTGTCACCTCTTTCTACTGACAAGGTTGCTGTGCCAGAGTAAATATATGACATTAAACCAATTTTAGATATGGTGTTCGTCCTGACGAAGATGAAGAACAACAAAGAGGGCGTGAAGCAAGACCGCGTGTGGCTGAGCGAGGCCACCGAGCGGCTCAAGCAGGAGTCGGAGCTGCTCACGCAGGAGCGCGAGCGCTTGCAGCAGCGGTGGTCGTGAACGGAGGTAACTGTTGTTTCTTTAAGAACAACAAAGAGGGCGTCAAGCAGGACCGCGTGTGGCTGAGCGAGACCACCGAGCGGCTCAAGCAGGAGTCGGAGCTGCTCATGCAGGAGCTTAACGGCTTGCAGCAGCGATGGCTGTGAACTGAGGTAACTGCTGCGTGAAACTTGAAGGTGCGGCTAACAGTCGCTAAGTCCTTAATTGAATAGGGACTCGTTCACTTTCTAGCTTAGGACACACTTTTCTCAAAACAACCAGTGTTTCGCTCTTACTTTTTATGAATTTACCTTGCGCATATAAAAGGGATAGGTAATATCTTATTTTATCCTTATTTAACGCCGGTTTTTTTCAAAAGGCTAATTTTATTTTCTAATTTTTAGGTTCAAGATTTTGTTGTGAGTAACGCAGCTTTCTGCAAGATACGTTCCTCTGTGGGCGTTCACAATTCCTCATAGAATTCCTATCAAGACGCGACCTAGATACAACTGTACCTTAAGAACCTTACCTCGGTGCGTAGCCAACGTGCCAATGCATGCAAACGCTCCGTAACGAACGAAATGCAACTGTCACCGTCGTACTAATGTGGAAGAGTGATAGATAGGATGACTATGCTACGCTACGAGCGTTAACGATTGACACGTTGGCTAAGCACCCTGTTTAACAAACTTAATGAAAAAGATAAATCACCAAACGTCTAATATGTAGAGTTCCGCGCCCGAAAAGATGAAAATGCTTGGTTTTTTGAGGATAAAAAACGC
This sequence comes from Cydia pomonella, assembly GCF_033807575.1. Classification (NCBI taxonomy): domain Eukaryota; kingdom Metazoa; phylum Arthropoda; class Insecta; order Lepidoptera; family Tortricidae; genus Cydia; species Cydia pomonella. The sequence continues at coordinate 10,846,034 of NC_084703.1, read as the reverse complement.
AATATGTGTACCAAATATATTGTATATAAAATATATTGTTCATAACGTTAATTTAAGCATATAATATTTGAGAAATACCTTCAATTCCTCATGGATCTCATTGGATTTTGACAAGAATGCGAGCTATGTGGAACTAGGTATATACTTTTGAATGAAGGAGTTCTAAGTATGCATGCATGGTCACTTTATGGGTCAACCGGTGTAATGCAACTATGGGGTTGTTGCGTCTATTTGGTTATGTCTCGAATAGGTACGTAGTACTATTATTATTTATTCTGTGGAATAGGTACGATTGGTCTAATTGCCCTCTATTGTTACGTTTTATTCTCCAAGTAGTTTAGGCTTTTATCATTAATATAATGAACCCATAAAATAATAAACATATTTTTATTAAATCCTTCTCAATCTTAGTTCTTAATGTTAAACATGTTTTCGATTTTAATAAACTCTTTTTCTACTTTTTCAGGTTAGCTGTACAGATGCTGAAATAAAAAGGCGACGCACTACGTAACCGTTATTTGTTTAAAAAAAGTCATTGTTTTTTATTTCAATTTTTAGTAGGTTATGAATAAGTTAACTATAGTATATAAGCTATTTTTATTTAGCATAGAATCTGTTATTAGTAGATTAGGTAGAAGGATTTAAGTCTTCGGCAAGCTCGGCTGAATTTCACCTTCCCATAGAAACGGAGTTTTGTTCTCAGTTTAAAACTACGTGTTGGATTGTAATGAAACTTTGCAAATACAATGAATCAAGGGCTGAAATTAGTTTATATTGTTCCACCTAATATAATAAACGAAATAGAGCAAAAATAAGTTTTGTAAGAAAAACCTAAATTCACTGTGTTTTTTTAACTGCATATGGTATCTGAGGCTACATAAACGAATTATCTTATTGTAAGTACAATTTTTCACAATGCCGGATTTAGAGGTCTGGAGGCCTCGGGCAATAAAGGAGTGGAGGCCCCCTGGCCCCAAATTTTTTTCCAAATAAAATGGTAAATTTACCGAATTCTCTATTGTGGGGGCCCCTTTTTTGTGGAGGCCCGGGGCAGTAGCCCCGGTTGCCCTCCCCTAAATCCGGCCCTGAATTTTTTCAGAGCGATCTAGCTATTCGTTTTAGAATGAGAGCGTAACTAAGTACCTATGTAAGGAGAACCGAGCTTGCTGGGGACCCATAAGATAACATCCCAGGCCATAAACCCAATTACCTACTAAAGGTTCATTATTTACTAACTCGGGACTTAATTGCATAAAATTATGAGGATACGGGAGCTGAGATTTACATATTTTAGATGAATTTATTTGTCTCACTAATAGAAGCGGCTCTATCGGAACTAGTGTGATAAGGAGAACGCCAGGTTGGGCAAAAAATCCTACATAAAAATCTCAAAAAACGATGTTTCCAAAACTTAACCAAATGTAGCGAAATTTTGTGATCTAAATGAGAATGAAATTATCTGTGTCGGACTGTTTTGCTTTCTAGGCTAATTTATGTCAGTTTTGAATATGATGCTTCTCTTTGAGCCTAGTAAATTAGGCCGTTTTGCGAATATTTGAAGTGCAGTAGCGCCTTAATAAACAAAAATATCAAAAAAAGCAAAACAGTCTGACACAGATATAAATGATAATAATCTGTGTTGAAAACATCATTGCTCTAGCTTCATAAATCTTGGAGGAAACCCTCCCTCCTGTTGCCTCTTAAGTTTTAAATTTAAATCCGACGGTTCGAGGACGGCGTTGTGTCCATGGTCTCTAAAAGACTGCCTAAAGTTGACAACAACATCTTCTTGCCGCGCGAGTTTTTCTACTACCCGCACTTATTCTGTTTATCGCTATATTTGTTTTCGCTTACAGTATCGCAAGTTGAAAAACCGAACATTGTGAGTGCTGTGTGTCGACTCGGTGACGTCCCTAGTGCTCATAACGTTCAAATTGATAAACAAAACCAAGTGCCGCTAGTTCGAAAATCTCGCGCGGCTAGATGTTGATGTCAACTTTATGCACATGACTGTAACCGAGTAAGTGAAGTGCAAGTAGATCGTGAAACATTTGATTGCCGTAATTACACTTACAAGGATATAGTCTGGCAAACACATCTTGTCATTCACTAAGAAGCACGAAAATTATACTCGTCCCTTTCTTTTGGGTGCTAGTACAGTCAGCATCAAAAGTAGCGGATAAAACAACGCGCCAAAAATATCTGATATTCCGTATAACTTTTCCAAATGTAGATAATTTTCTAAAATTCGCGTTCAAAAATATATCTTTTATAGTCTTAGTTCTTCTACATTAAAGACATCACTTTTTGTTAAGCTGTTACAGAATGGTAGATACTTATGAAGCGTTATTTGATCCACTACTTTTGATGCTGACTGTACTAGCGTAAGACAAATACAGTATGATTCTCTCTGCCTATAAGTATGTTTGAAATGAGATAGTCCTGGGTCAATCTATAGATACATATTACATAACCTAACTAATTAACAAGTATTTAGAACTAGGAAGAATAAAATCAGGGATAAAATTGAAAAAAAAAAAGGTTCAGGCATCAAAAATAATATGATAATAGCGATAATCGCATGAAATACACGTTTACAAAAATCTCGGATTACCAACTTTTCCTAGTTCTGAATACAAAAATAAGAGATTTGTAGTTAGGTATTAAGAAGCTAGCTTTGGTAATTAAAGAGGTAGATGTTACAGGTATTCGTATAATAATCATAACAGTTGTTAATATGATTCACGTAAGTAATACATGTGTTATTCAAAATATGTAATAAATTTACTGAATTTTTATGCCTAAATTCTCAATTGTTTAGTTTTATAGTTAGACTTTCACTTAATTAGTCAACATGTACAACTTTAAATAATCCTGTGGTGGCAGCATGGTTCCATTTTTACCGCCTGTCGCTATGCTTGTCACTTTCGCGCGTACATACTTGTTAGAACGTGACAGGCATGGTGACAAATGATAAAGTGCCGACCACCTTAGTCCTACTGTAGTGCTTAAGTATACAAAATTGTTTGGAATGAAAAATGGACAGTGAAAGAGATGGTGGAAAGGTTCTCAAGATTTGGCGAAACGGACTATGCGTTAAAATGGTCCAAAAACCAACAGAGTTGAGAATTAGGTTATTAGATAGGAATTTCTATGTACTTCATTTCATTCTGTGGCCACCAAGGGCAATTCCATTGCAGAATTAAGTTATTTGTATTTTTGACAATATGTCATCACCCCTATTACGCAATACAGTCCACCGCTGGGCAAGCGCGGCGAATGGTTTGCCGCGCTCGCAGCAGTGCGCGAACATCTATCCTGTAGCAATTAATTAATTATTCTCTATTACCTGGGTAATAAGGGTAACATTTTGACTAAAATACAAATATTTCAGCTATGCAATGGAATTCCACTTGATGCCCATAGAGCGTAGAAGACATAGAAATTACACAAGTACATAGAAATTACTCTCTAATGACCTAACTCTCATTTCTGTTGGTCTTTGGACCAGGCTCCATACATAAAGTTGCCCATTGTACTAATTAGTCAACTTATTCATAGCTGATAATTTTTTATTCAAGCTTTATCAAGCTTTATCGCCAACTATACTTTTTTTTTTAACAATCGACTATACTCATCAATACAATTCTAACAAACCCTTCACATGACACCTCAATAAGATTGCTTTACTTTATCATAGAGTTCCTATGTCCACCTCCGCTGTCCATCATCATCATCGTCCGCTCGATTGTACCATAATATTGCATGTCACACAACTTACATATGTCATACAACTTAATATGTAGGTATGTGAAGTTTCCGCTCAATCGAATAATGGGAAGTGGGTCTAATTTAGCTTGCAAGATTTGACCAGAGTCCCGAACAGACATATTACAAACAAACATTGCTCGTTAAATAAAAGCTTGTAATTTACACGTACCTGTGTGTGGCGTCAGATGTTGCAAGTCGATCTTTGTTGATGTAACACGCAGTAGCTATAAGCCGAGCCGTGGGAGCGATTTCAGAATTATTCTGCACGTATACTTACAGTTGTATAAGTAAATAGGCAGCCGATAACACGTCTTAAGAATCTACGGAAGTCTCGTACGGTTACATCTGAAAATATAAATTCGGACGACAATGTGCCAAAAACATGTATATTTACACCTTAATATTATGGGCAATAAGGTCGTGTATATATATTTTTGGGACTTTGTTCATCTCGATGTTTTCAGACGTAACTGAGCCAGCGTTGTCCCAAAGGAAAATGAAATTGCTCTAGTCGCGCTACGCATGTGACAACGAAGAGCGGAGTTCAATACAAATGGGCATTTCTATTTTAAGTTGTACTCCCAACGTTTGGTTTATTTCAAAGATTTGAAAGGTACGAGTATACGTCAATGGTTTGTGTACCAGGTACCGCTGGTGTGATATCGTGGAGGCGGACCTGCGTCGGCTGAATGCCAATTCATGGCAGGAAACCGCGCTGGATCGGGACAGGTGGCGTTCTCTCGTTTCGGAGGCCAAGATTCTTTTTGGATCGCTGAGCCAAAGCAGTTAGTTAGTTAGTTTAGTTACCTGGGTAATAAGGGTAACATTTTGACTAAAATACAAATATTTCAGCTATGCAATGGAATTCCACTTGATGCCCATAGAGCGTAGAAGACATAGAAATTACACAAGTACATAGAAATTACTCTCTAATGACCTAACTCTCATTTCTGTTGGTCTTTGGACCAGGCTCCATAAATAAAGTTGCCCATTGTACTAATTAGTCAACTTATTCATAGCTGATAATTTTTTATTCAAGCTTTATCAAGCTTTATCGCCAACTATACTTTTTTTTTTAACAATCGACTATACTCATCAATACAATTTTAACAAACCCTTCACATGACACCTCAATAAGATTGCTTTACTTTATCATAGAGTTCCTATGTCCACCTCCGCTGTCCATCATTATCATCGTCCGCTCGATTGTACCATAATATTGCATGTCACACAACTTACATATGTCATACAACTTAATATGTAGGTATGTGAAGTTTCCGCTCAATCGAATAATGGGAAGTGGGTCTAATTTAGCTTGCAAGATTTGACCAGAGTCCCGAACAGACATATTACAAACAAACATTGCTCGTTAAATAAAAGCTTGTAATTTACACGTACCTGTGTGTGGCGTCAGATGTTGCAAGTCGATCTTTGTTGATGTAACACGCAGTAGCTATAAGCCGAGCCGTGGGAGCGATTTCAGAATTATTCTGCACGTATACTTACAGTTGTATAAGTAAATAGGCAGCCGATAACACGTCTTAAGAATCTACGGAAGTCTCGTACGGTTACATCTGAAAATATAAATTCGGACGACAATGTGCCAAAAACATGTATATTTACACCTTAATATTATGGGCAATAAGGTCGTGTATATATATTTTTGGGACTTTGTTCATCTCGATGTTTTCAGACGTAACTGAGCCAGCGTTGTCCCAAAGGAAAATGAAATTGCTCTAGTCGCGCTACGCATGTGACAACGAAGAGCGGAGTTCAATACAAATGGGCATTTCTATTTTAAGTTGTACTCCCAACGTTTGGTTTATTTCAAAGATTTGAAAGGTACGAGTATACGTCAATGGTTTGTGTACATTATTTGCAATTTCTATTGAACTCCACTTTCAGAATAGTGAGCAAGGCGAGAGAGAAGCCGGTAATAGTTGCAAAGACCAACTGAGTAAAGTTAGTTGGAACAGTAGCAGGAAGTAGCAGTTATCATTATAATCAAGGTGCTCAAAAATAATATTAACTATCAAATTCCTACATTTAAGGGGTTTATAGTAAAATTAGAAATGTGGACTTACTAGTCGGAAATAAGCACGATATTTTGATGTGTTGTCAGGTAATCATTTAAAAATAAAACTTATTTGTTATTTATTTCTTTCTTTTATTACATCAATGAAAATTATAACACCTGTAAACATTTATTACATGGTTGAGATGTAGGTCACTAAATGAGATTTGAGAAGTCGAATAAATATGATAGCACATCTTTAAGCTACAAGAACAAGAACCAACAAAGTCAGCTAAGATATTAACTCTTTTTCAAACATTGACTGTTTTGTAGTTAATTGAACATACTTATATATTGTGTAGGTATTATGCGAAACCATTTTTACCTCCTCTGATTACTTGATCAGTCAGTAAGTAGATTTGGTCCTGTATTATAATCTGTACAAATGTTAAAGACAGCTACATATATTTATCGGAACCAACTTTGCAGTGGATCTGATACTATTTCTGTACAGCGTACTAAGAGTATAGCAATAGTGTTTTCAGAGTCAGCTAAGTTTAGACTAAGACCTTTATAATTTAGTGCGTGCCTTGCCGTCATTCAACGCCTTCGGGAGCTGAATTCAACTGGTTGGAAAGATCTAGTTCTTGTAGACATTTATGGGATAATCAGTGTATTAATGTCATTTTAATATTCTGAGGCTGTTTTTGCATATTACCTCAAAACTTATTTAGAGATCCACGTATTGTTTGATAAGTTTTTGCATGGGTTCTAAATTTAATAATATCCGAAACCTATGATTGAAATAGACCAGTCCATTTAGTTAACGCAGTTGTTACATTAGATGCGAATCCGAATCCCGCTCCCGTATGGGATCGAGACATCGCTATGTACGTGAATAGTGCACTCGTTGACACCACCAGGCCTGGTTCACTAGGGGGCCTCGCTAGGATGACAATAGATTGCAGAAAACAAAACGAAACGATATCATTTCTAAACATTACGCTTACGTCTCGTTTCGTTCTGTGCAAACGATTGTCATATTGGTTAGGCCCTCAAAGAGGCGCGCGGATAACTGCGTAAACCCACACCTTCCGTTTACGCGACCTTAAGGGCCTCCGCTAGCTGACGCAGATTATCCGGAACGGACGCCCCGTCTAATAAGAAATCGTATGAACAGCGCGCTAACTGGCGCGGGCGCGTGCGACGGATTTGGCCTGGGAGCAGAGGGCCTACCGCGAACCACGTTCGACGTGTTGCCTCTTTGTCGTACTTGTAAATTCGTAAGTAAGTGTAACAGGGAGGCAACACGTCGAACGTGGTTCGCGGTAGGCCTTCAGGACCCGCGAGCGTGCCCACGCGGCGGGGCGTCCGCGTCAGCTAGCGGAGGCGCTTAAAAGGCTATTCCTAGCTAGACACTTAACTGTAATAGATAGGCTTGTTGATTTTCATCTACTAATGATGTATATACCTATTATGCATAATTAGTTGTAGTATACACCTAATTACAGAGAAAGTGATAGTAGGACCGGCCCAACCTCCTCAAATGGTCAAGTATTTACGTCTATTTTAAATGACCTGACTGGGATTGCGACGCTTGTATTTTTATGCTATTAGAGAAACTAGAATCTTAATACACATACACATAGTAATCTACCCACAAATTAGAACTAAAAACAAGTATATACACGTAAATGGCAAGATCGACTACGAAACAGTTCCGCACCTACTTGTACATCACTAAATATTACGAGTATATATCTTTTCAACTGGTTTAACGTGCTTCAAACTGTCAATAAGGCGATCAAATACGTAATTATTATGAGCATAACATGTCTCAAGACAGTTTCTAGACAACATAATGAGTAAAAAATTCTATGCAGGGTGGAAAAAATTTATGGGCCCTGGGGGGAACAGTGCCTTAAAACCTTAAGTTAGCTCATTTTACTAAGAGGAAACTTTCTTTTATTAAAAAAAAAACCAAACTGCATTCATTTTTTAAAGTTCACTTGTATCGCCCGGGAATTGAACCAATTAAGAATTTCAATAAATAAACACTCACTATAATATTATTACTATTTTATTCATACAATTAATGTTAATGTAAAAAATGTTAAAATTTCTCCCAGAAATATTAGGACTTACTCGGCTGTCGTAGAAACTATCCATAAAATCGAATATTTATTACATAATTCCTGGACAAGCAAATTGTAAGATAATCTTGAAAGCAGTTTTGTTTGTTTTAAAAAAATAAGAAAATTTTCTTTAAGTAAAATGAGCTAGCTTTAACTTTTCAGGCACTTTCCCTGCAGGACCCATTAATTTTTCCACTCTGTATACATATAATATGACGACATACACTACCTCTCAGGTATTTGACCATTTGAGGTATTTGTAATATAAATCTAACTAATAGATCCTTATAACTAAATGGCACACTGTTAGTAAAGTCCCATTTAATATAGAAGCTTTAGAAGTTTAATAAAACAGAATGGGCAAATACTCATGAGTGGTCGTGTAAGTAGGTAAAGGTATGTAAATATCATAAAAAAACGATAATTTGCAGTCCATAAATACATGTTGTTTACAGAGATACATACTTTTTTCTACATTTATTCAGTAAAAAATATAAAACTACATAACTAAAGGGTTGAGGAAGACTCACGTAACTTTAAGACAACTCAAAACCATGCCGGCACGAGTGTTGTGGTACTTATTTCAGTGGGTATAATTATTTCACATCGGCTTGACCTTACCGCGTCCGAGTGCAATCAAGAAAATGGTGCGACGCTTCAAAATCACGGAATAGACACAACATAAAAACATAATCTGCGATGTGTTTCACTTGGACTACCGGCAATTTTAGGATTTATATTAGGCTATATCTTATGAAATTGGCAAAATGTGAAAGAATTGTAACGTGAATCAACCTATACATTTAGGTATCTACATAAAAAAACTCATTCAAGACTTACTAGTACCTAAAGAATAACTTTAGTTACGGCCTCACCTAGAGAGTATAAAATGTAAAAGTCTTTAATTACTTAATTTTAATAATAATTTTCAAGGATTAAATAACAGCCCCAGAGGGAATTCTAGCTGCTAAACTTATAAAACACTAAAATACTCAGTCTCACGATATGCATATTTTATTTTTCATGCACGTCATCTACTAAAGTAAATCTGTGATTGGACTGATACCAAACGTTTTCCGTTCTACCATACATTCGGTATTGTAAAAATGTACATTCGGATAAATATAAAACCATTGCGTATTATTTTTAGGTATATATTATAATAATTGTAACGCATTAGCAACAATGCTTAGTGCATTGTTAGTATATATTTTTTTATCTCTATGACTATATTTTACCGTCTGACGTGCATGAAGTATTTGGCACCGTTTTAATATAGATCCAAAACATTAATGTCAACATAATATACAGGTGATTCAGGAGACGTGAGCAGAATCAACCCTACAGATTCAGTAAATTATAAGCTACTAATTCGTTCCAGTGTCAGTGACATTAACGTTTATTATTTAGTGCTCCGTACAAATTTTTGTTTACAAAGCAGTATGAGATCACTCCGGTATAGCAAATCTGTTAAATGCGTGTTGAAAACAAAATGTTTTAAATGTTTCACGGCACGCATGGTTATATAGTAATTGGTCTGGTTACTTTTGAAATATCGTTTGACAATTTACTTTCATTTTAAAGATTGTCATATGAATTAAAGAGGTTTTATCTTTATTAATTTAGAATTAAACTTATCTTTGTAATAAACTTAAAGCAAAAAAGGGTGGTTGTGTAACCTAAGTCCTATGAAGGATCGTCCGATCCATTAACTCGTTGGTCTTGCTCATCTCTCCCGAATTCCCTTGTAGAACGTAACTACTTATTTATTATGCTTGTATAGTTCCGTTTGGGAAGTCTGTCCGACTCCTGTACGCAGCCAGAAATAAGAAAGCACAGATTCTTAATCTCATCTTCTTATTTTAGGCACAACCAGTTTTTGGGCGAATTTGCAACCCCTAAGATTAGCGGTTTCTATTAAAAAAAATGCTTTTAATAAGCCGCCGGACTCGGCCTGACTACCCATTCGGAATTATACCCGTCAATATGGCAAACGACATAAAGTTCAAGTCCCTACAAAAAAGGGCAGTCAAAAAACATTACCAAATAATCTTTAAAGTGATCCGAACGAACTTATTTTCTGCTCTTATGAATTTGGGGTAGTATCGGTGGAAAAAACAGTAAGGTAGTATTTATAGCATATTTTTCTGAATAGTTTTGGTACAACTCATCAACACAATGGCACCATGTAAATAGAGATTTAATTAATGTGTGGAATAGTACACAACCCTTGTATTCGTACTGCATGTTCATTTACTGTATAAAAGAGGTAAGCCTATGTATTTAGAGAAAGGTTTTAAAACTAGATGGCACTTTTGTCAAACTTCTTGCTCGGACTGGGTGTATAGAAGTGGAAAATTGACATGTCAATAAACATTTATTACAACACCTTTTTTTTTCTTCCTCGCGTTGTCCCGGCATTTGCCACGGCTCATGGGAGCCTGGGGTCCGCTTGACAACTAATCCCAAGTTTTGGCGTAGGCACTAGTTTTTACGGAAGCGACTGCCATCTGACCTTCCAACCCAGAGGGTAAACTAGGCCTGGTTGGGATTAGTCCGGTTTCCTCACGATGTTTTCCTTCACCGAAAAGCGACTGGTAAATATCAAATGATATTTCGTACGTAAGTTCCGAAAAACTCATTGATACGAGCCGGGTTTGAACCCGCAACTTCTGGATTGCAAGTCGCACGCTCTTACCGCTAGGCCACCAGCGCTCTATTTATTAAAACACCTATTTATAGAAAACCAGTTCAAAACAATATGACATCCTTAATCTATTGTTTTTATAAGTTAACCACTTACACTAATGGCAAAATGGATGATGAAAAAGTGCGCACAAAAATAATTGTTCAGAATTAATTTTCTCAATATTAACACCTAACTAAATACAACTTTACTTTTCGAGTTACCTGTATGGTAAGTATACAAATGTCGTAGTTCTCTACTCAATCAAAATAAATTGCAAAACTAATCATAAACCTGTGCCTATATTTGTGCCGTTATCGAGAACGTTCTCTGTTTTATATGGAGAGCGTTCTCGTTCGAGAATATTCTACATAGTAAAAGGAGAACGTTCTCGAGAACGTGATAACTCTGCCTGTACCTAATGCATACCAACCTAATTTATATGCGCAAGTGGTACAACGCTGAATTATAATTATAAATTACATCGTTAGGCAATTGATAAACGTATTCGCAAGTAAATTGACTCATACGAATATTTGAAACGTTTATTATTAGGTTATATTACCATACCTAAGTATTTGATTTATAATATACTGTTAACTTCAGGGTGTGTAGCCTACATGCCAATCGTTAAGAAGATAGGGGACGATCGATTCTCCATACAAACGTAGCCCTCATTTTCCTCCCTGGATATTGACATTATCCAATACAATCATAGCTATGCCCGACTGTTCATTTTTTTCGATTTTTACTTTAGGAGCGTTTAAGAATGTGTAAAAACCTGTTTTTTGTTCTTCACTCTTATAATCATTATAAAATCGAAAAAAATCATACGGCCGGGAATAGCTATGATTAAAATACATCAAATTGTGTAAAAATATTTTGCGTATAGCAAAGAGGAAAATGGGGAATACGCTTGTATGGAAAACCGGTTTCGAGGCGGTCGTCCCCTTTCGTTTTAACGTTCCGTCCCGTTCCGTAGCGAACGACACGCAACTGTCACTGTCGCACTAACATGGGAGAGTGATAGATAGATGACTACGCTAAGTTACGGAGCGCTAACGATTGGCACGTCGGCTAAGCACCCTGTAGTAGCAGATAAAACAACGCGCCAACTGTCACCTTATAAGGGCCTACGCTAGCTGACGCGGACGCCCGACGCGTGCGCACGCACGCGGGTGCTATTTGTAGGTGAAATCCGCCGCAGTTCAGTTAGCGTCGCTCAACTCGCTCATACTATTTTTCGTTAACCCGCTCGTCCGCTCCGTGCACCCGCGCCAGCTAGCGTAGGCCCTAATACTTTAACATATAGGTAGAGATGTAAGTATCTCTTCAGTTCGAGTTCAAAAGTATCTGCTGTACTTCAATTGCTGTGTAAAAATCATTAGAGAATATGCTATAATTGCTGCTGACGATACCTACATTACATAGATAAAAAAAACATTATAAATGAAGAAACCCTTATATGCGTAAATACCCTATACCTATTACTAAGTTTTATATTTTAAGATAGATGGGGAAAATTTGAATGTAGTGTTATTAACCTTTTCACCACCATGTAAATGTGGCAATTAAATGTCATCAACGACAAGGTACAAATTGCAAGTAAACAATCCGTATAACATATCAAGTCGTGGGGTGTTGGGCACGAAATGTACTGACTTTATATCGAGTCAATGGAGACGAATAGGTTAAAAACGCTGTAGTACCTTAGTTCGCATTGGTGCTCCTATTGAACATTGTTATTATGACTAAAAATCATATTTTTATCAAATTACAGAAAATGAGTGGTTAAATAGCTCTCTAAATATCTCTACTAGCTTTGTTTGCATCACTCCACCTGTTATGGCGTTGCATCCAACATGCAGTATTTAAAAATTCCACGTCACTGTTAGAATTTTACCCGCGGCTGATTTGTCGTGATTTTCAGGTGCAGTATTAAATTTGTATACAGAATAAGAAAAAATAAACTGATAACTACTGGCGATTATTTCACGAGGTTATCGCGTTATCTATCTTTTTTAAACTTGAAGTTACATCATCATCTTCGTCGCGTTATCCCGGCTTTTTGCCACGGATCATTATAGCCTGGGGTCAGCTTGGCAACTAATCCCAAAAATTCACATAGGCACTAGTTTTTACGAAAGCTCCTGCCTTCTGACCTTCCAACCCCGAGTAACTAGACCTTATTAGGATTAGTCTGGTTTCCTCACGACGTTTTCCTTCACCGACTGCGACCGCTGGACTGAAAGCGCATGCTCTTACCGCTAGGCCACTAACGCTTACCAACCCAGCCAACAGTTAACTTGAAGTTACATACTTATTTATATTTAAGTAGCATACCTTCTCTATCACACTGTTAGATCTGATCTTATTTTAAAATTTGCTGTGAGTTTACTGTTTCTATTTCCTAATAACGGTTATAATAAATATGCACCTATAAAGGTAAAGTTCGTATACGTATAGGATCTTATGTCATGAAAGTCTATGTAGAGTCATGTGGGGTAACTGTGCGTAGCGGGCAGTGTGCGCAACCCCTTTATTTACTAATAGAGAGAGGGAAGTTTGTGATATGTGTAAAAAAATTAAAAATATGTTGGTGAAGAATTAGTTTATGCAAAAAATCCAGATGAAATCATTCGCTTACTCAAAAAAAAAGAATATTTAAAATTTGGTGCTGTTAAGGTAAAATTTGTCATCAAGATAAAAGTTGTCACAAGTAATTTTTTTTTTCCTAATGTAATGTTTTTAAGCCTTTTATTCAGTATAACATTTGAAGCTATGTTATGTCGCAATAAAGTTCGTTAAATGTTATCAAAATTAGACTGCTTACAATAATAAAAAATCTATAAATATAATTTAGCTGCGCACACTTACCCGCAGTATGGGGGTAAGTGTGCGCATTTTGAGCTGATTGAATTAGAGTGATTTTTCTCCGGAGTGTCAAGATTTTATTGGTTATTTCTTGATTTATTTATTACCTTAATAAATGCTTTACCTGATACATATATTCATTTCCCTTCCATACTAATTGTTTAATTTGAATACTAGTTTGAAACAAAATGTGGGCACGCTTGCCTCACATGACTCTACTTCATAATATGGCATTTAAAAATGTTCCCCATCTAATAAAATAAATGATTAGTTGTACACTGGAAGGTTTGAGATCATGGACATACTAAATAGTAACCTACCTACGTTCAGCTACACTTCACCTTTACCCACCAGATTCGTATTACCTACATGCTTGTGTAAATAAAAAGTATTAAGGTAAGATGGGATAAGATGAACATAGTTTTTGTGGTCGGAGCAAGACAAAAGTATGAGGATTCTATACAAGTGTTTATATTGCCCCGGTGATAATCTTATCCTACCTTACTTACTTTTTTTAAGTTGGATAAGACTCGCACGTTATTTATACTTTCTAAAATAATTTCGTTGCTTTATTTGAACACAGTCCTGAGTGGAAGCTTACTTGTTTTGGCGCAACTTTAAAGCTCCCTTTTTCGGCCATGAATTCATTTCGTTTCTTTATTGAGTAAAAAGCTTTGATATTATTATTACGTACCTATGAAAGACCAAGTTGAAACTGACGTCATTCCAGATGTACAAATAATAAAAGGTCAAAAGTTTTCTCATGCTCCAAAAGTGGATCTATGAAGCGGCTTGAAAATGGACGTTTTACTCTCCAAGTTAGTTTATATAATTTCTAACGACAGGCAAAGAAAATTCGGTTCTAAATGGATTTGTTGTGTAATTTTCATTCTGATATTTAACTTGCGATTCCATAAATAACGTTCCTAAACCTAAATTGTTAATTGAAAGTACTCTCAAGTACGACACATAGTATTTTGCTTTCGTCGTATTCAGAACGAACAGTAGAGTTTAATTTGGGTGAAAGGCACCACTTCTGACTCGAGCTATTAAAATATCTCATCAGCAATGGGTGCTTTTCATTCCTTGATTATGGTTAAAAATCTACATTTGCGCATAGCGCATGTAACCCGCTCAAGTAATAAGTATATAGGTTATTTTATTAACAAAGGTAAAATAATAATATAAACTATGTAAAGCATTGAGTAATGCGAGCTACCCCCGCAAATAATCCACGTCATTAGCGTGGCTGAAGTAAAAGTGGGGGTGAATACAAACAGCGTGCGCGTACTGTTTGTGCAAGTAACTTGCGCCAGTTATACGAGTATGCATGATAAAGGTACGGGCGAGTGCATGGAGCATGCTGTTTGCGTATGTGGCCCGGGCCTCAACTTGCGCGGAGTACATGCTATTTTGCAAGATCCATAGGGAAAAACGCAATGCACAGCGTACGAGTGGTATTAGGTAGCACTGGTATTGAGAATTTGATTTACACCACAATGCAAGGAAAATAAATGTTTTACATTTTCATATAAGTAAGCAAAAGTAATGAAATAACATAAACAGCACTTTCTTTCATGACTATGAACTCATTCATCAAAATCCAGAAGATACCTACACAAAATTATAAAGTTGCTGTGTACATGCCAAAAAAATGGAATGAGGATCCATACTACGCGAAAATTTAACAGAAACATACGTTAAGCTACGATTACAATTATAATAACAAGTACTTTACCTCGGTATATTTAATATATGTGTCATGATACAGTCGTCCATATCCTATATATCTATGTACAAAGTTCACTCATAGCTTGCCGAAATACCTAGTGCTAGCCTTATGGCAAAGTATACCCGTTCACAAAGTTATACTACTAACGGATTCTACGGAACTACGTTGCTACTACACATTCGCTATCAAAAACTACCTATCGTTTAGATTAAAAATATACTCTTTGACATTCAAATTCATACTTACATATCTATACATAAGTTCAGTAGAAAATATGAGTTCCATACATTATCTACACCTAGACTACTTACACTTCCACTACGTACTTATATTATACACATTCAGTTATTGTTTCTTTGTATTACACCGCCTCGTCAGGTTTACGTCCTTCCAAAGAGTTTGATATCATGAGGGTGCCGTATATTCAATATCCAAGCTCCACTCATTACTTGGTTTCTGAAAGGAGGTAAATACATTTAACTCCCCATTTAAAATATTACTTCGGCATAAAGTTTACAGATATATTTAATGAAGAAGCAGATATTTACACATATAAACTAAACACTATTGTTATCTTCCTCAAACTCTCTCGGAAACACTCGCTTAAGTTACAAAAAATTCAATTTTTCTTTACGAATAACTTCTAAAAATTTATGATGTAAATAGAACAGATAAGACAATGGAATAACTTGTATAGCCATGCGCATCACAACAATAAACAATTCACTATATTTTTACAAGTAGGTGCCTTCAAAAATAAATTCACTCTTCCAGAACATAGATGTCTACGTTAATATAATATTTGTTTCTACCCAAGCAACTGGGGCTCACGAGACCACCTAACTACCTACTCTTGAAATTATCTACACTTATACTAACTACTAAAATTTACTATTCGAATTGAACATAATATAAATCGTATATACAACCTCATCGAATAAACATACTGATCTTACTCAATAAACACAACGAAGAAGATCATAGTTTAAATTCTAGAGATCTTTGACTTAAAACTACGTAAAACAAATACACCAATTCGCTTAGAATATTTTCTAGCTTTTGCAGAAAGAATTCGCATAAAAGCACATAATTTATACAAAGCTCAAAAAGCCCACTTATAGTTACTTATATATAAAGCATATACATTATATATTATATATGTCGCAATGCTTAGTTGTGTTTATCCGTAATTTTTAGGCCATTCCTAAATAAACAAGAAACGTAAAATGTGTGTAAGTATTTACATGTTTATTAAAGAGTGATTTTTAGTTCGATTTATCGTGTCTGTAGGATTCCACGGGGCTGTCAATGTATGTGTCTCCGCTATAGTCAGTGATCGTTTTTCTGACCTCGTTTAAGTTTCTTGTCATTGATACAATTCGTTCACCTACAGTTTCCAGAAAAATCTTGTTAATACGGGACATTTCCGTGGAATGGTCCTTGTGCAGCACATTCGCTGTAAAATATAATTCACTCATGGAATGTAAGTACGGCCAGTAACTGAGAAATGTATACTTTTTTTAGAAACTGTTAGAGGGAGGTTACTTTTTCCTGTAGCAAACTGTACATTAAACACCCAAAAATGGCATACTGCCCGCCTTCCACTAAAATAAGTATGTTAAATCTTAACAGAGCATAGTTACGAATATACTAAACTAACCAAAAAGTATGTTACAAAACTCAGAAGCTATGTAATCGCAGGTAGGTATTAATTTATAAAACCTCAGGTCTTTACAAGGGTCCCGGTACTTTATGTATAAGATACAGAATATATCTGAGAAAAGATCCCATGCTTTTGATCAGAATATTATTGCAGTATAAAACATTATTTAGGTATTTAAATTGCACAACTATTATTAGGGGTCCATTAATTACGCGAGGGGTTTTGAGGATTTTTGAAAACATGGTGAGATGTAAGATTTATCTCGTCCCCCTCGCTCCCCCCTAATCTGACATGAGATACTGTAAATGTGTTTGATTTATGAATCAAAACACAATTTGCGTTATTATTTTTATCACGAGTCGTAAAAACGACGGGGATTGAATCCTTAATATATCAATACTAAATAATCGTATTGATATATAAATTTATTCATGGATTCAATTGTATAGAAGAATAGTGTCAAATATTAGCAAATTTTATCCAGTCTAAAACATGTTTTACTTTAAATTAAACCGATTCTCTGAAAATTTTTTTGTTGCCTGAAATGTATTATGTGATATTTGCTTAAGCCCCTCCTCTCCCCCACGTGAGATTTAGTGAAATTCGGTCCCTCTGAAGCCCTCGCGTCATTAATGGACGCCCCTTAAATATGAAGGTTTATCATATTTTACATGTACAATACTTAGTACAACGAATATCGAGTGCGTGGCAGCGAACTACATAATGTAGATATTACCTTAATGGCTTTCTCTAGAGTCAAAATTTATAAATTTTGCATTACCTTTCACGGAAAATATGATTTCACGTGTAACGGGCGTCATATTTACAGGAGATCCGGTTGTTGTCGCAGCTTTGCTGAACCATTTATTTTTAATTTGGCTCCGGCTGCTCGTCCGGGTCTAAGCCACCCAATATATCTTGAACGTCCTGGGATATCTGCAAATCACAACATTTAATTTTATAGTTACTTAGTCCTCTCTCTCTATCACTCTTCTTTATTAGCGCGACCTGCGCGACTGTGACAGCTGCGTTTCGTTCGCCACGGAGCGTGAACGATAAACACGTTGGCTACGCGGGCTGATTGTTAAAACAAAATGGGCCTCAATGCTACTTGATGGTACTAAGGAAGGTAGCTGACATGTCATATATTTCTTGATTGCTATATTTTTTTGTTTTAAAATTAAACTTAAAGTTACAAAGCGTCTGCCCGCAACTTCGTCTGCGTAGAATGATGATTGAAAAAAATCCCATTTCCTTCCCCGGGCCTCAAACTATTTAAATCCAGACCAAATTTCATCTAAATCGATTCAGCGGCTTAAGAGGGAACTATACCGCGTACTCGTCTATTCAAAAAGAGAAAATGTTTTTCCACTTTTAAATATTTTCCATTCTCCATGATTTTTAGTATGTTATTCATACAATGAAAAACTAGGTTTGATTTTCTGTTTCCCAAAATTTGCAAAACAAAATATATATATATATATAAAAGTGAAACCTCTAAACCCAGAATATATTGTCTGTTAAAGTGATTTGTTAAGATTTAGTTAGTGGAAACCGTTTCGTTAGGATCGCAAAGTTATTCTTCCTTCTTAAGCGTGAAGAAGTAACAGACAGAAAGACAGACTGAGTTCACATTTACCTTTAATATTACGAGTAGTAGGTATTATTACAAAAACTTTAAATTATCTAAACTTTCAAATATTAATTATCACACAATTTATATATAAAATTATATCGTCGGGGATAGTGCAATACCGCGTCACTAACAAAGTCGAAAGAGTTCGAAATTCAAACAATGTACAAGGTAATTGGACCTTACTGCATTTGTTATTTACGCGGTATTGGACTATCCCCGACGATATATATATAGGTTTAGTGTGTGTAGCCCATTTTCCCTAGGGAGTAATGTTTTTGTTTTAAACCGGAGTTCATTCTTTGTCAGAGATTATATTAGTAAGAAGTTAACAGAAACTCACCAAAAGATCTGGGAATGGATCTATTGTATCTTCCAAAGATATAAGGGCATCATCAAGCTGGGAAATCTGTGTGTTTAGAACTAAAACAGAAAAAGTTTTGCGTTGTTATTATGTCAGGGTACTCGTAACTACAAATACAATTTGAACAAATGTATTGTAAATTGTAATTGGTTATACAAGGCTGGTGCAGTAAGCTCAGAAAACAGAGATTTTGAAAAGTCTTTTTAGATCACAATACGGTTGCCAAAAATATTATAAGTAATCTTGAGGCCATTCTCTAGCTAGGGACTTTAGCGATTCGAATCCTGAGTTTTTGACTTCTACTCAATAGAAAAAATCACGAAAATGGGTCTAAAATGCACTTTAAAGAATAATAATTGGTTTTTGCACAGACTAAAAAAAAAAAAATATTTATAAAAATGAGCAATATTATGCTTGATCAGCCATTACTTTGAATTTTTTTTTATATTAAAAAATAAAATTAAAAACATGATATCCGCGGTGCCGAGCACGCATATCCATCTCGCTCACGCTGACGCTCAGTGAGAGTGAGCGAAGAACACGAACCTAGTGTGCCCTAATCAAAATTTTGTGCAATATACCACTTATCTGCTAAAATGGGAAAACAATTGAATTCATAGGCTAAACAAAAACATTTTTCATCTAATCTTAAATCCTTATCTTGTTTTCGAAGCTTTTCGCACTCAGTACCCCTAGTGTAAATTTTGTCGATAGCGAAACGTGACGTACGCGTTTGCGTTAAGTCTCATTTTGTATGGGTTTTTGAACAGCGCGCCAAGCGGGACGTTTTGGAAAGTCAAAAATCTCATACAAAATGACACTTAACGCAAACGCGTACGTTACGTTTCGCTGTCGAAAATATTTACACTAGGGGTACTGGATTAGAACAAAAAAATGGTATTCTGAGTATGAATTATACTTACTGGCGTCATTGAAGAAACTCTCTAAAGTTGGAGAGCTGCGCCCGTTTACTGCTTCCTCAGATTCGTTTTGAGCAGACTTCTTTTTCGAATAATCGTCTTCAGCTGATACATCTATAGAGCGCTTCGTTCCAATGACGCTAAAACTAGAACCGGGCTCTTCCAGGATTACACTTTCGCATGCTTTTTCAGTTTTCGTGAAATTAAATTTAGTCTGTTTGTTAGGTTGTTTAGCTATATACTCAGCGAAGGAGGCTGGTGTTTTTACTTCACAAGTTTCATCTATATTTGGTAGAGCAGGCTTAAGGTTCTGAAATATTTCTCCAAAGTCCTCCAAGTTTGTATGTATGCGATAATGTTTATTGGTGATAGTCGCTATTGTAGGAAGCGTCTTGGTGTTTTCTGGAGGTGCATCCTCAAAATGGGAAGTGTTATGAGAAGGCGTGGTTGCCTCTACACTAGAACCTCTAATACGCTTAACGTCAACATGTTCGTCGATGTAGGGATTGTTGAAATTTTTAATGACGGTATATATTTTCTCTATACCCATTACAATACGCTCTTTGCGGGGGGGTATTATGGCCAAATGTACGTGGGGGCCGTCTCTCTCGGGTGACAAGCTGTGGTCCTTCTCGTCGGGCTGGGGCGAAGGCAAGTTGGTCACCAGATGGAGGATCACTTTCTCGAGCTGTTTCGGATCTTCAACCGGTATTGAATCGTCGTTGGTCTGCAATAGTATAGTAGAGTTGTCAACTTATGCCAGTTTTTAGGGTTCCGTAGCCAAATGGCAAAAAACGGAACCCTTATAGATTCGTCATGTCCGTCTGTCTGTCCGATTATGTCACAGCCACTTTTTATTAAATTGTTGAACATGAAATAGTATTGCATCTTTTAAATTAGAGAAAGTTGTTTCGAATTATACCTATGTATAGACAGAAATTAAATATACAAGCCGAAAATAAATATGGGTAAGGTCTGTTCGGTAAGGTATTAATCATAATTGCATCAGTATTACTTTTATAGTTCATTTTCAAAATCACACGTAATTTTATCTATAATATTCAGAATATGCCGGATACGTATATAATCCTGTCGACTATGAAATTTCGCGATTTTTGGTAGTACGTACGTAAATATAAATGACTAATATTATGACTAGTTAAACGGACAGTTTGAGTTAATCATAAATAATGCTTTTTGGCAGTTTTAAAACCCCTAAAGTCACCCCATTTTACGCTACCCCCTTTTCAAATCGAAGTTATATTGTAAAAAAAAGTATTGGCTTCATCCTTACGATACTTATAGTCTTAATAATGTTGGAACTCACATCAGTGACCTCAGGCTCCTGCGGCGGCTCCTGGTTGTTGTTGACAAGCATGGTGAACTTCTTCTTCATCATCTTGATGAGGTGCTGACCCTCGTCCGGGTTCATCATGGTGTTCGTGCATACAAAGCTGGTCACCGCCTTGGTGCCGGTCTCCACCTAGAAATTATTTAAAAAATCTGTTAAAACTTGGTAACAAATTATTTAAAATTAGTTATATATAGTTTTTTTTCTTGAAGATGCTGGTTTCATTCCAGTCCTAGCCACCGTGTATGTCGTATAGTATAAGTTTAAAAATCTGTTCTCATTCATGAAGAGTTGTGAGAGAGCAGCGACGAGTAAGTGAGTAGCCATCGGCTATTTTTTCGGGCAAGAAATAACGTAGGTGTAGATTTTATTCTACGTGAATACGACAAATTCATGCATTAATAATTGAATTGTACCGGTGATCATATTTATTGGTATTTTTAAGAGAAAACTCTCGCCCGAACGTCGATTAGTCGATTCTCGCTATAGGCCATCGGTCGCTGTTCGAACAGTCACAAAACACAAGTCACAATTAAACTGCCAAGTTAAGTCTTCTTTGTTTACACTTATTAACCCTTTCACCACCGAAGACTTCAGTTGACGCGCGCCGCTAACAGTCAAATATCACCCTTCTTGCTTTCTGACAAGGTTCACGAAGACGCGCGCATGCGAGATTATATTTTTACCTCAAGAGCGCCCCTGGTTCTCATGTAGATGAACTGGCCGTTCTTCATCATGAGACGGTAACACGACTCGCCGTAGAGGCGGTGCTGGTCGTACACTGAAATCAAAAGATTAAACCTACATTAAGGCTCAATATGTGTAACCCCATACTGTGTAGTGACTCTGATATTGCGGTTTCAAATATAAAATATAAGGATCGTGTTTGTTAAATGATAACTAAACAATGAAAAACTTATATCAGTTAAAAAAACCGATCCTAGATTTTGATTGGTACGAAGAAAATACCATCATTTGCGCTAATGCAGCGAAACAAAGAAGCGATGATTATTTTAATTTTGTTTATGACAAACATGTCCCATGAATCCGATGATACTCTGCCAAGATTTGTGCAATTTGATTCCGCTAAGTAAGACGAGATAGAGTTCATCTATGGAGGTACGTGCGTAGACAAGATATATGTCCTATGCCTGAAATTCATCAGTTACAAGAAAGACCCGTGACTTGCCTAGTTCTCAACTGAGCGTTTCTTCTTTGAGCTTAACATCCAACTGAACTTGAATTCAAAATATTCAAGTTCAGTTGGATGTTAAGCTCAAAGAAGAAACGCTCAGTTGAGAACTAGGCAAGTCAATTATTCGCACCTGAAAGAGTTCTAGGTCAGACTGAGACACAAGTCACAGAAGACGAATCTAATGCAGCTTTGTACACAAATAAGAACAAAGGTAAAAAAGCGGCCAAGTGCGAGTCGGACTCGCCCATGAAGGGTTCCGTACCATTTATGACATATTAAAAAAACTACTTACTAGATCTGGTTCAAACCAATTTTCGTTGGAAGTTTTCATGGTAATATATATCATATATTTTTTTTAGATTTTCATTCCGTTATTTTAGAAGTTACAGGGGGGGGGGGGGGACACACTTTTTTTCACTTTGGAAGTGTCTCTCGCGCAAACTATTCAGTTTAGAAAAAAATGATATTAGAAACCTAAATATCATTTTTGAAGACCTATCCATAGATACCCCACACGTATGGGTCTGATGAAAAAATTTTTTTTTTTAAATTTTATGACGCATTAAAAAAAACTACTTACTAGATCTCGCTCAAACCAATTTTCGGTGGAAGTTTGCATGGAAATGTATATCATATATTTTTTTTAGATTTTTCATTCTGTTATTTTAGAAGTTACGGGGGGGGGGGGGGGACACACATTTTTCCACTTTGGAAGTGTCTCTCGCGCAAACTATTCAGTTTAGAAAAAAATGATATTAGAAACCTCAATATCATTTTTAAAGACCTATTCATAGATACCCCACACGTATGGGTTTGAAGAAAAAAGATTTTTTGAGTTTCAGTTCTAAGTATGGGGAACCCCCAAAATTTATTATTTTTTTTCTATTTTTGTGTAAACATCTTAATGCGGTTCATAGAATACATCTACTTACCAAGTTTGAACAGTATAGCTCTTATAGTTTCGGAAAAAAGTGGCTGTGACATAATCGGACAGACAGACGGACATGACGAATCTATAAGGGTTCCGTTTTTTGCCATTTGGCTACGGAACCCTAAAAAAGAACAATTCCAAAGAGAATCAGAAGCTGCAAGTACTTATTTTATTATTATTTCATTTTATTTCAATAATATTAAACACAACGTGCCACAAAACTGTTTGCACAGTTTGACTGTGGGATCCGTGGGTCTATACTAGATTAGGTATGTACATGATAATTATAAAGTCTTAAATCTAATTAATTGTTGAGGCAAAAATTGGATAGGTATGTGTTAAATGCTATCAAGGTAATGTTGGAACAAAGCTCTTTTAAATTGTTTGGTAGCTGCAGGCAAGGCGTTGAGTAAGTATGGTAAAATTTTTAGTTTTTCAATCTTTTCTATATTAGTTTTAAAAGTAAGTCGGTAACAATCCAGAGAGTAACCTATAATCGATTCTACAAGTGAAATATAAATACATTTAAGGGTGCTTATTGGGACTCTATATCTTAGATGGTAAAATCTACCAAGTAGGACTCTTAATTTACTGCAGATGTATTCTGTATGAGATGACCAAGAAAAGTTTTCATCTATTTTCATGCCAAGATAAGTTTTGCATTTAACACGCTCAATTGGCTTACATTGAATTAGACTATTATGGAAACAGGAGAAGTCATGTGTCACTATTGTTGGCGAACAGGAAGGATTTAAATAAGGTGAGTGTAAAATTAGTAGCTTGGTTTTATCTGAGTTTGACACTATGCCATTGTGGTGCGATCACTTGACTACGGAGTCGAAGTCCTGCTGCACCGCGCGAGGTCGGCGGCGGCGCCGGCGCGCAGCACGCACAGGTCGTCGGCGAACATGTGCGAGAGCAGTGCCGCAGCACGCCGCACAGGCTGTTCACGTGCAGCAGGTAGCACACCGGGCCGCATCCCGAGCCTTGCGGTACCCCACACCGCACCCCCGCTCGTCTCCCAGGGTCGACCCCACCTTCACACGGTAGGAGCGCGCGGTGAGATAGTCATTGAACCACTGGCTCAGTGGCTCGCCCACGCCGCACTCCTTCATGGCATTGATAAGCGCATTTGTCTCCAGAGTGTCAAATGCCTTCCGAAAGTCAAAAAATACAGCTACAACTACTTTTCTACTAGCGAATTTTTTAAGAGCGAAATCATTAATTTCATTTGTAAAATTAGACAGTAATGTGCCTGTACTTTTACCCCTTTGGAAACCATGTTGACACTTGTTTAATATATTATTATTTTGTAAGAATAATACTAATTGGTTAACAATGCACTTCTCGATTACTTTGTCTACAGTAGAAAGTATCGCAATGGGCCTATAGTTGGAATATGATTTACGGTTTTACGAATTGGACGAATTATTGCCGTTTTAAGATCTTCTGGAAAACATGACTTACTGATATATTAACTAACTTAGCTAAGATAGGACTTCTCTCAGATACCGTTTTTAAGTCGCGCATGAAAGATCCCCGCAATTTGCACATTTCGGTTTTCGCGGTAGGCCCCCTGAATTAGGGTACATGCTCTTGTAAAAAAATCCAACTTGAAATTATTGCGGCCAAAATAATTGAATAGGTAGGTACAATTTTATGTCAAATACAATTATTGACATGTAACTAAAACTGACATAAAAAGGGTTTAAACTGTAAAATGCCCTTATTTTATGGTATTCGTCAGTGATCCCACTTCACCTAAGTGATTACGAGTATGATATTCTGAGGGCAAATGCACGAGTTACTGCAAATCTATGACGAGGTGCCTTTAATATCTGAAGTTCTACCTTGGACATAAAAAATAATAATTCTCAAAATTGATCCAGCTGTCTTCGAGAAATCGGGAAACATGCATAAAAAAAACATCCGCAAATTCCGCAACTCCTAACTTTTGGATTCGGTTATAAAAGAAATTGTTTTTTTACATTTTGCATGTTATAAAGAACCAAAAGGATCACTCAAAATCGGATGTGAGGCTTTTAGCATTTAAAAAACCAAATTTGAACTCACGTATTTATTGATATTACTTAGGTTCTCGACTAAACCAGAGTACCTAGTTGTGATATCCGCGTAGGCGGCCACGCGTGATACCACAAAAGGATTTTTCTAGACATTACTGGAAAGTATTATTAACACGTAGAAATAAGTAATAATAGATTTCTGGCTTCTTTATTTAGGTCGGTTTATTGAAGGTACATATATGATATACCTATATGTTACTGGCAAAGTGCATAATCCAGCCATTGTAATCATATAATACTAATATAAGGCGTTGCATAGAATAAGAATAAATAAATTCGACAAAGCATACAAACAGTTCTGCTGATGGAATCCATGAGAAATAACTACCGATTTTTTTTTATATGTTGCAGTCAGTAAAGGTTGGTGTCATTATAGGTACCTAAACGGAATATTTATTTTGCAGAAGATTGAAAGAACACCGGATTTATATGTATATAAATTAATTAAATATTGGAATTTATTTCAAAGAGTAAGTATTATAAGAAAGCTATGTAGATTGTAGACCATTGTATGTTAGACCAAGCTAAGTAGGCATCGATTTTGATAGCACAGATTGTGAACATGTTATTTTAAACGAATTCATTTTTTTTAGTTTCACGTTTTACGTAACACTTGTACAGTCTATGCTATCAAAATTGCTGCCAGTTTAGCTTGGTCTAACTCTATCCATTTTGATTTTGCTTTAATTAATGGTCAGCTGTCAACCCAGAAGCGTCCGTCCCGGAGAACCCAAGACTCCAGCGAGCATGGGATGATGTAGGCGGGTGTATGGCCACGTTGGACGGTCTGGTTGGCAACGCTTCTGGCTATGTCTCGGCTATTATCAGGGGCTTGGCTGCAGGCGTTGCCTTGACACGTTACTCGACGATGACTCGTGGCGGGTATCCGTCGCTCTCCGCCTGCGATATGATGTATGCCAACCACACGTATGCATCTGCGGTTCTAGCCAGCAGAGTCGCCAGCCATGTGCTGGGAGGTATCCTCGCCACCATGCCCTGAACGACATGGGCCAAAGGGTGCTCAGGTCAGCGAGTATTCCATCCGTGCTTGAGCCTCCGGGTCTAAGTCGTACGGACGGCAAGCGGCTTGATGGCCTAACTTTAGTGCTGTGGGAAAGAGGGCGGTGCTTGGTCTGGGTCTGGGAAGCTACGTGCGTAAGCACCTTCGCCACGAAACTAATATGAATTAGTCGCACGACATGCGCGGCCGGAGCGGCAGCCGAGTCTCAGGCGGCGTTGAAACGCCAAAAGAATGCTTCTTTGGGCTCTGGATATATTTTCGTCCTTTTTACGGTGGAAACAGTGGGGTGCTGGGGTGCTGATGCGAATCAGTTTGTGAGTGACATCTAGACCGTTGACTTAGGTGAAAGGGAGAAGATCCGCGTCTCGAGTCGTTTCTAATGCAAAATGCTATCCATACCGTGGTAATAACGCGAGCATTACTCATACTCATACTTTATCAATAATATAAATTACAGGTCAGGCTTACATATAAAATAAATGGATTCAATAGACAAATTAACAAATCAATTATTATTACTAACATTAATTATTATTAATAACATTATTTGTTTTATTACATTACTTGTTTTAGCGATAAGACCGCCTGGTTCTATTTTCCTTTAAAAATTATTTTTTGTTTTAGATGTAAGTAAAATGTATAATTAATGGTGCAATAAAGAATATTTATTCAATTACTTACTTAATTACTTATTTATACATATTTTGAGGTCAAATATTTGTCGACACTATAAAACGGCCGCTCAATAGGCCAATTTTTGAGCTTGGGCTTGAAACCCGCCAGACTAGGCGCATCAGATATGGATGCTGGTAAGTTATTGGTAGTAGGGCATTATGCATAGGGCATTATGAGTACTTTGGCACCGGAAGCGACAAGGAATGAAGGAACTAGTTTATATAATTATTTTTAAGATTAGATGTAGGTATTGAATTATATTTTATTGAAATAGGTATTATCTATTCAGTAGCAAATAAATCGGGATTTACTCCCTGCACCCTGTTTTACGCCCTCGTGAAATAACACCCGTTACGAGTACTACGATGAAAAATGTTGACTCCTCTTAGGTTAAATAAATGTTTACGTAACGTAACGTCGACGATTTCACCTTTACCCAGGGTCTATGTATATTTAATTATTTAGTATTTATATGTATGAGATGTAATAACTAATGATCTAGATTCTAGTCCTTATGATATGTTAGGGGTTAGACATGGACATGATAAAGTGAATTGTAGGTATGCACCTAAGTACCTACTTATAATTTGTCGTTATGCAAACCAATGGAAATGTAAGAAAATGTTTATCAAAAGTAATTACTATGAAGTGATAACATGCCAGATGCACAGACAGTAAACAAGTGGTATCTATGAATAGATACTTGTTAGTTGTGTTGATGATAACTGTTGTATATAATAACTTTTTTACATATGTACTTATGTACCATTGCCATCTAACGGTGCCCGTTGTGTTTGTGGAAACAATAAACATATAAAGTTTTTGCAAATAATATGTATTGTCAAAAAAAAAACCGACTTGATAACCTCCTACTGTCATTGAAGTCGGTTAGAAACTGTACATATAGATGGATTCAAAGGAGCTGGCACGAATGGATTGAACGTAAGTAATGTTAAAAATTTACAAACTTTTAAAATACAGTAAAAACTATTTTTTTATTAAATATAACTATCATCTTGAGTATATAATTTTTTTTTAAACTACAACTTTGATTGAACTCAAGAGATTAGAAAGGGTTTGATAAAGTAGGTACGTAGGTACTTATAAGTCATAATTAATTTCAACCCATCATAATAATCGATAAGTAACTTAACCTATATAACACCAGGTCAATGTAGCATCTGTTGAGGACGAATCAATACAAGTTTAGTGTACTTGTTTATTAAAATTATAATTTGCCAAAGGGCTATGGAGCGGGGCATGGTGAACCTAAAACTTAGAGACAAACAACACGTTACGGTTACAAGGGAAATAACTAAAGTTATCGACGCACTATCACATTGCAAGAAAGTAAAATGGAAGTGGGCTGACCACGTGGCCTGAATGAACAACGAAAAATGGACAAAGAGAGTCACAACCTCCCGGTTAAAAAAGGCAGGCCCACTGGAAAGATGGACAGAAGAACTAAAAAACGTTTGCCAGCAACGACTGGGTAACAATAGCCCAAGACAAGGAAATGTGGAGTAAAATGGAGGAGGCTCTTACTTGTCAAGAGGTCCTTAATAATAAAAATAATTATCTACACTTGGCTCATGAGATAACCACCATGTGGGATGTTGGTTCCACGATCATTGTCCCGATAGTCGTTTCAGCGAACGGTCTGATAGCGAAAAGTCTCGATCAACATCTTGAGAAACTCTCGCTAGGTGGTTGGATCAAGGGTCAAATGCAGAAGGCGGTGGTCTTGGATACAGCGCGGACAGTCCGGCGTTTCCTCTCTCTGCGGTCTTGACCATCGGCAGATTAGGCCCTGCCCCGCTGCTGGCGGCTCCCTAGATTAGGTTTTTTACAATGTGTTTATACGTGTTATGTATTGTTTTTTTACTGTGTTTTTATATTTTATATATCATTTATAAGAAAGATGCATAAAAAAAATTAAATTTATTGTTTAAAATTATTACCGATTTGAATATGCATGTAAAATTGTTTGATAATATTTAATTATTTAAATTAAAAAGGAAATGTATTATTAAGGCACTAAATGGCTTAAATAAATAAATTTATTCAAATAAAACTATCCTATAGGTAACTACTAAATAAGGTAAGGGTTGAGGATCCAGAGAGAGGAGTTTTGAAAAATTTACCCGCTTTTTTTAGATCACAGTACGTTTGTCAAAAGTGTATTACAAAATCTTGAGGATTTTCTCTCGTGACTTCATCGGTTCGAATACAGGTTTTTTTACTTTCGCTCTCTAGAAAAAAATAATCACGAACTAGGTCTAAAACGCACTTAAAGCACAAAAGCTAAAAATATGGAAATTGCTTCTAAAATGCGCAATTTTATTTTTGGTGGAACTCATCGATTACTTTTTTGTTAAAACTTACAACAAATTAAAATTCAAAACATGATATCCGCGGTCCCGAGGCCACACATCCATCTCGCTCACGCTTACGCTCAGTGAGCGTGAGAGAGGAACACGCACTTATCCGCCGCCATTCAATCGAAGATAAATTAGCGCGATATGATTCGTCGGGAGTCCATTTCAACAAAAAGAAAAAACAAAACATAAACGGTTTTCACTTACTTTCCCGCAGAGCTATGATGACCCAGCGCACGTCATCACGGTGCATGAAGTTCATAGCATTGACGCCCTGGACCTCGTCCGTCATGTACCCGGTCACCAGGCCGATGCGTTGCTCGCACTGTATGATCTGCCCGTCGATGGAGTGACGAGTGCGGTACTCCATACGGAACAGCTCCAGTTGCTGCTCCTTCTTGAACGTCTCCACTGTAGGACGCACGATGCCGATGAATACCTGGAGGTTGATTTGTAATATAAATGTCTGGGAACTGTACAAAAAAAAACTAATTATGAGATAAGTAAACAGTTAATTCGTCAATCCAAAATTGGCATCGGCTAAATAAGGACAATCCGTTTGGTTAGTCCAATGGATATCGTTTTAAATTTTAATGGTTAATGCTCACTACATTCTCTTGGTTATTAGTTAAAGGTCCATATTGAATCAAGTAGATACACAAAATTTTATCTATATTATTCATCTGCACCATCAACTGCTGATCCACGCCACTACGAGTACGTCGGAAATGTGACAATGACAATCGTCTTTCCTATTGCCGCTGTCACTGTTATGTGTTTTCATATTCTTCGGTTATCAGTTAGGACTACGGTTTCATTTGGTTAGGACATAGGTTATTAAACCGAGATATTCACAGCGTACTTTAAACCGTAAAAGTGCATGGCGACTTTATCAATTAATTCATTCATATTTTCTCTATGCAAGTTCACAGCTCACTGTACATGGTCCGATCGAAAAATAAATAAGAAACCCAATGGCGGGGGATATAAATTGACTTTTGAACCCGTAATAATATAACAATCGCGACAGTCTTCTCGTCTGTAAATTATATACAGGTTAGGACTAATGGAGAAAACGTGGGTAAACAAGTATTTCTTCACATTATTCTGATATAAATAGATGATGTGTAACTTAGCGTGTTTGTCTGAGTAGATATAGCATTGATGGGCTTTAAAATACGTGACGTGGGGGA
This sequence comes from Cydia pomonella, assembly GCF_033807575.1. NCBI lineage: Eukaryota > Metazoa > Arthropoda > Insecta > Lepidoptera > Tortricidae > Cydia > Cydia pomonella. The sequence continues at coordinate 10,815,414 of NC_084703.1, read as the reverse complement.
ACTATGGACTATGATTGACTCAACTGTTAGTCAATCTTTGAAGTAATTTCACCGAGCGTGTAAATTTAAATATGTACCTATTATTAGATTATTACCTATTAAACAAAATGTGAGCTTATTTTTAACGTCCCATTGAGTCCCATAAACCTTTGAAATAGAATTAAACTCTATTTCGGGCACATATCTTTTCGATTTGTTCAATTATACGAGTAATATACTATTTTAGGAAAGTATTGTGTTGGGACAGTACGTTCATTGGACCTAAAAAGTAGAAAAGCGTGGAATTGAATATTTTAAATTCATTTACTTTGTAATCTCTAAATTATTAAGTTCAAATACGACAACGAAATTCCCTAAAGATGTCCTAAGTACTCACGTATCTCAGCAAAGATGTCAGAAAAACTTTTCTCTCGACTTTCACGTAAGTCGGTATTTTGATGAAACGCTTAGTAGTTCGTAAACGCTAGTTCGATGTAAACTACGATGTACTTTGACTTGCGCGCCTGCGAGCTTGAGTGCATTTGATGTAGTTTACGTTTAGAATGCGGCAGTTAAATGGTCATTGCCGCCAGTACACGCGGACACGGCGCACCACCTGGTAGCAGATTTTGCCACATCAGGTTCGAACACGGAACTAACTTCAATAAGGAACACTCACGACGTCATTGCCGCTGGAGCACGGGTTGTCGCCCCTAGCGCGCGCGCGGCGCACCATCTGGCAGCAGCGGTTGTTCCCGCGGCAGGCACCGTCCGACTTGCGCAAGGAGCCCTCCACCACGCACGCGACGTACTGAGTTGGCTCTGAACGCTGCGTGTGCTTCTTAAACCTGTGTCATGTGAAGTTTTAATAATTTAATGTCGTTATTTGCGTGTTGTCATAATAAGTACTAAGTTCAAAAAGTCTTGTCTTTATTTCAAAATAAATTCGATATTGTAGAATATGTGACCGCGACATTGGTAGCACAATCATCAGTTTCTGTACCTAGGTAACTAGTAGGTATATGTATCGTAAAACCGCGATATGTAACATAAAATGTAATTTGTTGCCTAGTTTAATATTTAATTGCGCGCATTATTTACCAACTTACTTATACATCCGAAGAATGTCAAGCCAAATTCAAGAAAAAAGAACGGGTGGCGATAATTTTTTGACATTTTCAGCATAACCCTAAATCGAATGAATAAATAAATCACTTTTTTAATTTTAACTTATAAACTAGCAGAACACAAATCACACCTTTGTTCCAAATTTTATTTAAATATAGCTTAAAATGGTTTTCGAGTAAAAAGACTAAAAAGGCTATGACATACGGAAAGACGGACATGACGGAACTATAAGAGTTGAGTTTTTGCTATTTTTTGGTAACAGTGTAGAGTATAAATAGACTACTGTATACGTATCATAAAAACTCTAATTTTAGAGATGTACTGTACGTTTTTAAATATGACAACATGAATGAAAATCTTAAAAATTCTCTATTCACCCCGCGATTTCTGGTGACCCCGTCTTAGGGCATATGAGTGTCACGTTCGAGTTTAAGACGTTACAAAGATTAATCAGTCATTGTTGAATCATTTGTGTTGTCTAAGTCCAACGTCGTATCGAACAGTAATTATAAAAGTTCAGTTTACAACTGGCCAATCTGCTTCACAGTGTAACCGGTATACTCGTATGAGTGGAATTACGTTTTGTTTGTCTGAAAACTTTTATAGTAAAAGTTGATTTATTACCGAACAACAATTTTCATGTTTTACAAACAAACTACGCTGTAGAGCCATGAAATGGTCCACGTGTCATTGCAAAACAATTTACTAAAGCATTTGGTTATAATCGTCAGGTATGCCGCGTATAGGTAAAATAAGGTACCTATCTACTTTATAAATGGTTTGTATGGATTGTAAGCAATAGAACCTGTATTGAAGTCATCGGTTAATATACCTATACAATAAAATGGCTGGCCATAACCTTCGAGCAACACCGGCTTCCGACACGTCGGAAGGGAGGAGCCTAAGCGATATCTTACCGTACAAATCTTTCTGCCATTTTTTGCGGGGGGAAACGTGTACAAAGTCGCACTTCTCACTCACTACATACAAAATCCAATCTGTAATGAAGACACAAATACATAGAAAATGACACACGTCAAAGACAAATCTTGCACACCTCGTTCTCTTTTTGTGTACGGACGAGTCACAACATGCACCGCCATAGGCACAGTTGTGCCAATGCTTTGGCAGAGGGGAAATAGTATGAATGCCGTCTCCCTTCCCTGTGTTGCTCGGAAGCCATAACTGTCCAACTGACCCAATATAGTATTATGTTTAACCTCTATTCTAATATCAGTCGAGATGCCTTTTTGTTCGACATGAAATGTAAATTGCATACCTACAATTTTGACAAATCTCACATGTTAGTTTGTATCGAATTATGGAAGGTAGAGGCAAGGAATAGAATCTCCATAGGCAGAACTATTGCAAAAGTGTCCAGCTGTCAGCTATAAATAATAGTTCCAAATCTCTCCAGAGCACTGCTAGAGTAGCTAAGAACCTAGGCGTTATTGACGGAGTGAAGTGAGCTGTCTATGATTAGATTTTTTTCTCAAGCATTCTAGGTTTATGGTTTTTGGCCACCTATTTATGGTTTTTTGTCTTACACTTTTTGGTATATGGAGATTCTGTTCCTTAAATATACCTTCCATATATCGAACGATAAGGAAATAGGCTCCGACTCTAGTTTGTCTCTGATTAAAAAAAACTATGAATGCGTGACATGCGTGAAAAAAGTTTTCATTTACCGCCATTTGACGCAGTTTATAGTTTATTTATATTATAAGTATAAAATGAGTTTATTTTGTTGTTTTTAAAGTAACTATAGCAAAAGTTTCGTTTAAAATAAGCAATAAAGATATTTCGGCGACGCCGCCACATATCCGCGAGATCCGCCAGGAGAGCAACGATGCCCCAATGTTGGCTGTAATCTTAGTTAGTAAATATATCATAAAAAGTTTTTAATATGTGTGTAGATTAGATAAATACTGTAGATACTCACTTCGTTCGTTTCTTAACCCCACACTTTTGTTTTAATGCCGTTCATTATATAGCAGTCATAAACTACTATTAATTTGTATATTGTATAATAGGCAATAAACCGGTTCTCAAATGCAATAAAGTACGGTAAATATAACAGTAAACTCAAAATAAAAATTATAGTAATAAAATAATGATTTTACGTTGTTTTTTGCTACTGAATATACTTAAAATACGCTACAGTTATTTATTTTCAATTTTAACAACTGGAGACGCCTTGTAATTAATTCTCTGTACAAAACAGTCTGCCGGTTTTTGCGGCGGAGGGGCACGTCAAATGTATGCCTATTTGTACGTAATGTACGAATTAAGAGCCCCTTCGCCGTTCCGATCTATCTGATGGCAACTGTACCCAAATATCTATAGGTATCTTAAAATGAAAAGGTGATAAATTTGAAAATAAAAACTTTTTCTAACGTAGGTATTGCCTAAAAGTAACCTTTATAACAACAACAGTTTACTATTCATAAGATGACTGCGAAGTAGTTGTCTATACACTCCAGCTGCAGTCGGTTTAGATATCACTGTCAGTTATATAATCGACAGATTTAAGTGCTGAAGTAGAAAAAGGATTAAAGACTGATGTCGAGGTAAAATAAGCATTAGTGTTTTTTTATTATTACATCTTATAAAAATTCCCCCGCCGTGTCTGTCTGTACCTATATGTTCGCGATAAACTCAAAAACTATTGGACGGATTTTCATACGGTTTTTACCTATCGATAGACTGATTTTTGAGGAAAGTTTAGGTGTATAATTTGTTGAAGCCGGGGCGGGTCGCTAGTATTTATTTTTATAATGTCCCCATATTTCCCACTTGATGGTACATTAAAATATCAAATATATGTATATTCCGGTAAATAATATACCTATGATTAAATAGATACATAAAAGGATCACTCATATTTTAAAAGTGGAGAATAACAAACCATATCTAGAGCCGTTCGCGATGGTTGTCTTCTTCCATCATCAGGGCTTAACTGGAGGTGGTTGTGCGTACCTTACAACGAATCGCCTTTTCTCGTCAGCCAGTGCTTTAGCCACCAGTGACTTCCCGTCTGGCCGATCAGGGATCAGAAGTTCTCCGTTGGGACCCAAGATTTGGCTCCTGGGCTTTAATTGGTACAGAAGTGTCTTGTGGTCGTCCTTGTGAGTAATGGTGAATAAGTTCTGGCCGAGGAGTTCCAACTGTGGGCAAAATATTGCACAATGAGCCTGGATTTTTTTTAGCGTTTTAAAATTATGTTACTCGTACTTAAACCGCAGGGCCTCATCATGTTTTAGATACGCCTTTAAGCTGCCACACACTTGTATTTAAGAGTCCTTATTCCTACAGACGAGCGTATTTTGTAAAATGCTTCCTTTTTCATTCAAGATTACGACGTAACTATTAGTATTTATTCAAAAACTGATAACGTACTTAAATAATCGTTTCCTAAACTAGGGGCTCCAACAGTTCAAATTTTCATTTTCTCTTTTAAACCTCTTTTTTAATGAGGTTTTTTGGGAGTCTTTTCCAAATTTTGCAGTGAGATGTGGCGTTTCGGTTCTCAATTTTGCTATAAACAAGAATCATTTGGTACATAAATGACTACAATTTGATTCAACATATCTCGTACGAGGGGCTGGAATGATTAACAATCGAAGATTCATTTGAAAAAACTGATAAAATACCTTCCGAGTTTTCTTCATTTTTTTGGCGAAAACAGGGTTTTATTATATTTTATTTCCGCAAATTGTACGCATATTTTGCTTTAAAAATAATATTATAGCAAACTGTAACTTTATGTTAACCTATAAAAAAAAATCGTAACTATGGGACCTACATTGCCGTAAATTTATATTTTTTTAAAACACGTATAAATCACGCAGCAGCGACGCCCCGCTCGCAGTCCGCGCGGAGCGCGCTTAGAGGACGGACCTGTGCTCGATTGTCAGGCATTCGTTGCGATCGTAATCAGCTACGGAGTTCCGAGAAGTGCTATATACTGCGATTAGAAAATCTTAATAAAAGTTCATTTTTTACAGTATGCCTAACAGACTCGCTTATTGATGGATTTTCAGTGTTACTTTTTTTTAATACTAAGTCGGTGGCAAACAAGCATACGGCCCGCATATGTACGCCTGCAACTCCAGAGGAGTTACATGCGCGTTGCCGACCCTAACCCCCTCCCGCCCCTCGTTGAGCTCTGGCAACCTTACTCACCGGCAGGAACACAACACTATGAGTAAGGTCTAGTGTTATTTGGCTGCGATTTTCTGAAAAACGCATTTTCACTTGAAATTACGTTAGGGTTTGCATTATTATTTTTGACCCGGATGAAGTCCAAGTTCTCATGATGGAGTCAGGAGTTGGTCACCAGAACTCCTAATCTACTAATTATAATCCCATCGCGTTTGGGCTCAAAAGATTTGCCCTGACGAACACCATCGATCTAGATGAGGTCCAGGGTCTCATGATGGAGTCAGGAGTTGGTCACTAGAACTCCTAATCTACTCATTATAATTCCATCGTGTTTGGGCTCAACAGAGTTGCCCTGATGAGCACCTTCAATCTAGATGAGGTCCAGGGTCTCATGATGGAGTCAGGAGCTGGTCACCAGAACTCCTAATCTACTCATCATAACTCCATCGTGTTTGGGTTCAATAGAGTTGCCCTGACGAGCACCATCAATCTAGATGAGGTCCAGGGTCTCATGATGGAGTCAGGAGCTGGTCACCAGAACTCCTAATCTACTCATCATAACTCCATCGTGTTTGGGCTCAATAGATTTGCCCTGATGAACACCATCGATCTAGATGAGGCCCAGGGTCTCATGATGGAGTCAGGAGTTGGTCACCAGAACTCCTAAACTACTCATCATAACCTCATCGTGTTCGGGCTCAATAGATTTGCCCTGACGAGCATCATCAATCTAGATAAAGTCCAGGGTCTCATGATGGAGTCAGGAGTTGGTCACTAGAACTCCTAATCTACTCATTATAATTCCAACGTGTTTGGGCTCAAAAGATTTGCCCTGATGAGCACCATCGATCTAGATGAGGTCCAGGGTCTCATGATGGAGTCAGGAGTTGGTCACCAGAACTCCTACTCTACTCATCATAACTCCATCGTGTTTGGGCTCAATAGAGTTGCCCTGACGAGCACCTTCAATCTAGATGAGGTCCAGGGTCTCATGATGGAGTCAGGAGCTGGTCACCAGAACTCCTAATCTACTCATCATAACTCCATCGTGTTTGAGTTCAATAGAGTTGCCCTGACGAGCACCATCAATCTAGATGAGGTCCAGGGTCTCATGATGGAGTCAGGAGCTGGTTACCAGAACTCCTAATCTACTCATCATAACTCCATCGTGTTTGGGCTCAATAGATTTGCCCTGATGAACACCATCGATCTAGATGAGGCCCAGGGTCTCATGATGGAGTCAGGAGTTGGTCACTAGAACTCCTAATCTACTCATTATAATTCCATCGTGTTTGGGCTCAACAGAGTTGCCCTGATGAGCACCTTCAATCTAGATGAGGTCCAGGGTCTCATGATGGAGTCAGGAGCTGGTCACCAGAACTCCTAATCTACTCATCATAACTCCATCGTGTTTGGGTTCAATAGAGTTGCCCTGACGAGCACCATCAATCTAGATGAGGTCCAGGGTCTCATGATGGAGTCAGGAGCTGGTCACCAGAACTCCTAATCTACTCATCATAACTCCATCGTGTTTGGGCTCAATAGATTTGCCCTGATGAACACCATCGATCTAGATGAGGTCCAGGGTCTCATGATGGAGTCAGGAGTTGGTCACCAGAACTCCTAAACTACTCATCATAACCTCATCGTGTTTGGGCTCAATAGATTTGCCCTGACGAGCATCATCAATCTAGATAAAGTCCAGGGTCTCATGATGGAGTCAGGAGTTGGTCACTAGAACTCCTAATCTACTCATTATAATTCCAACGTGTTTGGGCTCAAAAGATTTGCCCTGACGAGCACCATCGATCTAGATGAGGTCCAGGGTCTCATGATGGAGTCAGGAGTTGGTCACCAGAACTCCTAATCTACTCATCATAACTCCATCGTGTACGGGCTCAATAGAGTTGCCCTGACGAGCACCATCAATCTAGATCAGGTCCAGGGTCTCATGATGGACTCAGGAGTTGATCACCAGAACTCCTAGTCTATTCATCATAACTCCATCGTGTTTGGGCTCAAAAGATTTGCCCTGACGAGTACCATCGATCTAGATTAAGTCGAGGGTCTCATGATGGACTCAGTAGTTGGTCACCAGAACTCCTAATCTATTCATCATAATGGTAATTTGATGGTGCTTGTCGGAGTAAATCTATTGAGCCCAAACACGATGGAGTTATGATAAATAGATTACGAGTTCTGGTGACCAACTCCTGACTCCATCATGAGACCCTGGACTTCATCTAGATCGATGGTACTCGTCAGGGCAAATCTTTTGAGCCCAAACACGATGGAATTATAATGAGTAGATTAGGAGTTCTAGTGACCAACTCCTGACTCCATCATGAGACCCTGAACATCATCTAGATTGATGGTGCTCGTGAGGGCAAATCTATTGAGCAAAAACACGATGGAGTTATGATGAGTAGATTAGGAATTATGGTGACCAACTCCTGACTCCATCATGAGACCCTGGACTTCATCTAGATCGATGGTACTCGTCAGGGCAAATCTTTTGAGCCCAAACACGATGGAATTATAATGAGTAGATTAAGAGTTCTAGTGACCAACTCCTGACTCCATCATGAGACCCTGAACATCATCTAGATTGATGGTGCTCGTGAGGGCAAATCTATTGAGCCCAAACACGATGGAGTTATGATGAGTAGATTAGGAATTATGGTGACCAACTCCTGACTCCATCATGAGACCCTGGACTTCATCTAGATCGATGGTACTCGTCAGGGCAAATCTTTTGAGCCCAAACACGATGGAATTATAATGAGTAGATTAGGAGTTCTGGTGACCAACTCCTGACTCCATCATGAGACCCTGGACTTCATCTAGATCGATGGTACTCGTCAGGGCAAATCTTTTGAGCCCAAACACGATGGAATTATAATGAGTAGATTAAGAGTTCTAGTGACCAACTCCTGACTCCATCATGAGACCCTGAACATCATCTAGATTGATGGTGCTCGTGAGGGCAAATCTATTGAGCCCAAACACGATGGAGTTATGATGAGTAGATTAGGAATTATGGTGACCAACTCCTGACTCCATCATGAGACCCTGGACTTCATCTAGATCGATGGTACTCGTCAGGGCAAATCTTTTGAGCCCAAACACGATGGAATTATAATGAGTAGATTAGGAGTTCTAGTGACCAACTCCTGACTCCATCATGAGACCCTGAACATCATCTAGATTGATGGTGCTCGTGAGGGCAAATCTATTGAGCCCAAACACGATGGAGTTATGATGAGTAGATTAGGAATTATGGTGACCAACTCCTGACTCCATCATGAGACCCTGGACTTCATCTAGATCGATGGTGCTCGTGAGGGCAAATCTATTGAGCCCAAACACGATGGAGTTATGATGAGTAGATTAGGAATTATGGTGACCAACTCCTGACTCCATCATAAGAACCTGGATGGACTTCATTCGGGTCAAAAATAATAATACAAACCCTAACGTGATTTCAAATAACACTGAAACTCTACTCATTGATGGTGCTCATCAGGGTAAATCTATTGAGCCCAAACTCGATGGAGTTATGATGAGTAGATTAGGAGTACTGGGGAGTTCTGGACTCTGGTGACCAACTCCTGACTCCGTCATGAGACCCTGGACCTCATCTAGATCGATGGTGTTCGTCAGGGCATATCTTTTGAGCCCAAGCACGATGGAATTATAATGAGTAGATTAGGAGTTCTGGTGACCAACTCCTGACTCCATCATAAGAACCTGGATGGACTTCATTCGGGTCAAAAATAATAATACAAACCCTAACGTGATTTCAAATAACACTGAAACTCTATAGCACTAATGTGCGCAAACGATTGGCATCTTGACTACGCAGCATGGGTGCGTAGCCACCATGCCAATCGATACGACAACGAAACACTATCTGTCTCTCTCTCGTACTAATATGCACAAACGATTGGCATCTTGGGTGCGTAGCCAACATGCCAAACGTTTACGATGCGACAAGGAAACACTATCTGTCTCTCTATCGCACTAATATGCGCAATCGATTGGCTTCTTGGCTAGGTATCATGGGTGCGTAGCTAACATGCCAATCGTTTACGATACGACAACGAAACACTACTCTCTCTCTATCGCACTAATATACGCAAACGATTGGTATTTTGGCTAGGCACTAAGCAAGTGTGTGGCCAACATGCCAATCGTTTACGATACGACAACGAAACACTATCTGTCTCTCTATCGCACTAATATACTTTATTTATACCTGCAGTCATTTAGTAACTTCTTCATTTTCCATTGGTGTGAAAGAGACAGAATAAAGAGCAAGGGTTATAGTACACTCTGTAGTCTGTACACTTAGTAGTAGTGTACATAAAAAAAAAAACTACTGTGCATATACAATAAAATAAAGAGTGCCCATATGATATCATATGACACTAAAATTAATGTTGCTTGAAATTATATTGAAAACTATCAAGATTATTCTAGTCTGCATTGATACGCGCGTCGCGTTGCCGGCGCTCGCGTACCGAGCGCCAACGCCATCTATCGAGCGTTATTTCGTGAAATCGGAGAACGCTCCAAGGATTAAGGGCTCTTAACGGCGCGCCGCGACGTTATCTTGCCCTCGTAGACATAATATTATAATATCCGTCCCACTCCAATTGATATCTTAGTTAGAATAAGACGGGTACCAGCCAAACTGGCGCGCGAGATACTGTCGCAGCGCTCCTGTACTAAGCTTACTGTATGCACTCCCGATTATTCTCGTAGTTTTTATATTGGTTACAATACGTATAAAATATGAAACAGTTACAAAAACTGACAAATGTATAACATTTTTTTGTGCGTAAGCAGTGACTGAAAATAAGTTCTTAACATGAATTTACTAACGTTAAACCTGCCTCACTAATACTCATAACAACCGTAAGTGACAATGCAAAATCAGTTGAACGTTGCGGAAGTAACAGGGTTATAAATAGTTATAATTGTATGAGTTTTCGAATGGATTGTTATGCGTTATGCGTGGCGAGGTAAAGATGAAACACTATGTCAGACGACGAGTTAGTGAAGTTTATTTAGGGTGTAAAACATGCTTTTATATATTTTATTGTTACATACCTCAGTATATCCAAGATATTGCTGCACATTCTGGGAGACCACTACTACGATTCCCTTGTACGTGGTAGTCAGTAAGAATCCGTTGAAAAACTGCAACAGCGCTTGAGCAGATGTGCTGTTGATCTCGGTGGGTTCACGACCAATCGTCTCACCGAATACTGTAAATGAACAGATAGCATTCAGTAAGGCTACGTCCGCACAGTTGAACGTAGCTGCGTAGGTGGCGCTACAGTGAAACGATCCAAATTTTTCAAATTCCAGTGCCAGGTTTTGAATAATACACAATCGTCTGTCAGCGTTCTAATAAAGTAACAAAGTGCGTATGACTTGCAAGTAAGTGAAGGTGTAAGTGACGCATGACACAACAAGCGATAACAATTAACAACGCGAATTTTTGAGAATTCTTTAAACTCTTTTTGAAATAAGAGGGGGAACCAGAACATATTTGCGAGGGCAGATTTTATACAAAACCGTAAAAGGTTAAAATTGGCTCCATAGAAAAAAATCATGATAACAAGTCTTATTATCATTTATTTTCATTTTTATATCGTTACCCTACATACAATAGTAGTATAATTTTAGCAAGAGAATTTGAATAGCGAAATTATAATCAAAAGTATACTTTCAGAGTTGTTGAGGCTCTCACTACAGGTCTCAAAAGCCACGCAATCACCAAATCGTCCGTCGTAAGTTGGGGCGCCCGCGTATGGGGATGGGGCGCCGCCGCTCTCTCCTCGTCACGTTTTAATAGTCGGCCAGAGCCTTTACGATTTCAGTTACTTAGCTTTTTTCAAATGTAAATACGGCGATTTTACCTTTTATAAGTGGTCCAAAGTTTAAGCTATATTTATATATAATTATAATATTGTCCTATTGTCAACTCATAGTCAACTGCAGTAAAATGTCAACCATTGTCAACTCATTTTGACAGTTGTCACATCATCTATTAAAAGGTGCACATCTGAGAATACAAATTCTAGTATATATTTACACAGGTATTTTGTAATTATTTACTGGTCATAAATTGGCTCAAATGGCGGATTTAAGTCAACTATATTGGTCCATAAAAGATGTTCGCTCTGTTGTGTGATGTGACTGACTATGTCCCGCTCGCACAGTGTCATTGACAGCCGGCATCATGGACGGAACAGCATACGATAAAGATAAGAACAGGTGGGTGAATGTACGAAGTTCCTGGTGGTGAGCGTCCTTTCTTTACGGTGTGTCAACAACACAGCCTGCGTAGCCAATAAGCCAATCGTTAACGCTCCGAAGTGTAGCGCAGTCTTCTCTCTCTATCATTAGTCACAAAAACCCACCAGAAAACCAGTGATCTACCTACCTCGGAAAGTGTTTCAGTAAAGTCGATGAAAGGATGTACAACGTAAATACAACGCCTACGGCTATAATTACTGAGTCGTTCCATCCATTCGCGCCAGTTATTGTATTTTTTTTTATTGCCTACTTTTAATGTTCGATACAAAAACAGACTGAAAAATCAGGTAGGTGATTGATCGAAATCAACCAGGTTAACATTACCTACTTAGATATCTCAAATTGTATGCAGTGGGCGCTTAAATATGGTACCTAGTGTGTCTACTTAATATTTGTATGGTATGACATCTTCCTTAAATTATCTGTTTGTGTCGGTGCTTTCGTCTATTTTTCGAGAAACCTCAATTTTGCTTGCATCAATTGTACTTTACACCATATTTCCCGTCAGTTCCTCATTGTTTATAGTGCTTTTAGAAAACTTATAATCATCATCTCCTCCCAGCCGTTTTCGGCCACAGCGACTGCGTTCTACCGCCGAGAGCGTCGCTGGTGTGCTATCATGTGACTGATAGTCAATTTTGCAGCGAATGTGCGGCCAAATCAACAGAATGACAAAGAGGACGTGGTTATCTCTCTTTAACTGCTGTTTGGTAGCTACTTCACATTTTCGTGTGATACGTTGAATTTCCCCTACTTTGGTGCTATGAGTATCATCTATTAAAAGCGACAGGTACGAGTATAATTAACACAACTTATTACTAAATATCGATTTTATACATTTGCACATTACTTACAAATATTTTTTTATTTCTTCAGGTACCAAAGATACTCGCAGCCCGGTTCGAACTTAAAGATACGTCAAACATTTGCTAAATATACGATATGGATTAGTTATGTCAGTGTCAAAAGTGAAGTTTCTTCAAACAGTTTTGACACTGACATATCCAACCCATAGCGTATCTTTAGGAAATTTTTGACATATCTTAAAGTTCGAATCGGGCTGTAGGTTTATGCCACACATAGATGTGCCGTTCTCGAGAACATTCTCAATTTATTATGGTGAATATTCTCGAGCGAGGACATTCCCCATATAATCAAGGAATGATTACAATGATTACGACTATCTCACCCGTATAAGACATAAAGTGCTCACGTGTATAACAAAATGAGAAATGTTTGACAAAGCTTTTTCACGCAACTGTCATAAGTAGTTATTCAAAGTATTATTCATGCGTAGGGAGGTCCTTCTTATTGGTGGATAAAGTACGCAATAGCTTTGGAATCATTAATTTGCAATTTGCACGTAATTTGAATACACCTATTACTAATATGCATGCACAACCTTACTGTGAGAACAGTGGTAAACAATACGTACATACATAACCTATCTACAATATGACATTACAAAGTAGCATTGGATAAGGTTAGGTCGGCGCCACATGATTTACTAAAAGCGCGGCTGCCGTTTCGCCTATGAGCATGACGCATCTTTCGTTTGAATATAATTGGCGAAGGCAATACAATATATATTAGGATGCCGGCGTGCCGCTCGATGCATGTGTTGACACCCTAAATGCTAAAAGCATGTCTGCCCACGTGCTTGATGTTCATAATCACGTTACGGTACACGATAGGATTTTAATATTTTATGTCGATGAGACACTAATGCGATACGGCGCTGCCGTCGTAGATTGCAGACCGATTGTTACAATTCGTACGAACCCGATGCCGACAGTCACGTGTTGCAAGCTGCTAAAAATTGGATTCGAATTACATTGACCTTATATTTATGGAAAACTCACCCTCAACATTTTTGAACTTTTCCTATAAAGTATGCTTAAAAATACTACACTTATACTTACTCGTAATTTACAGTACAGTAAGAAGAGTACATAAACTAACGATAAAATATAACGATGACTATATGATGATTAACTGAAAACACTACAACCAAATCGAGAACTTTTATTTATAGTCGAGAGATTTATATAGTTGTCTTACAATTTATTTTTCAATTAAATGTAAGGAATCGAATGGTACTATTTTTTTTTCTATTTTTGAAAGACAAAAAAATATCTTTTTTTAAGACTTTGGAGTCTTGTATTTTTAATATAATCTCCATATAATTTTTTAAATTCCAAATGACATATGTTGAATATTATAAATTTAGTTAAATGGATAGAAAATGAGCCATCCATTATAAAAAAGTGGATTTTTTTTATTGCGATTATAAAAATATACAAGGCTCCAAAATTAAAAAAAAAAAATTTTTTGTCTTTCAAGAATATAAAAGTAAATGGTACCATTCGATTGCTTACATTTTATTGAAAAATAAATTTTATGACAACTATACACATAAACGCAATATTTCAGGGTCAAAATGGCAATTTCCTTGATCTTCCATACATTTAGGACAGACTTATATGATGTGACGTCACATAACCTTATCATTTTGTTAGAGGCGTTTCAATCGACGACTGCGAGCGTCACTTTAAATCTCATTTCCGACCTTTGTGTTGCTTAAATGCCATGAGTCCTATATAGACATTTGATCCTCAGGAAAATCAAGATCGTTTGACATTATTTACAAAAAACAGTCAAGTAGCCAATTGCACTCCTTAAAGTAAATATCGAACTCTACTTAATTACTTAAAAAGAAACAGGAAACTGTACCCCTAGTGTAACTTTGATCGACATTATAACGTGACGAACGCGTTTGCGTTAAGTCTCATTTTGTATAGGATTTTGAGTTTCCAAAACGTCCCGCTTGGCGCGCTCTTTCGAAATCCAATACAAAATGAGACTAAACGCAAACGCGTACGTCACGTTTGGAAATCGAATTTAATTACACTAGGTGTACAGTACCCCTAGTGTAAATAAATTCGATTTCGAAACGTGACGTATACGTTTGCGTTTAGTCTCATTTTGTATGGGTTTTTGAACAGCGCGCCAAGCGGGACGTTTTGGAAAGTCAAAAATCTCATACAAAATGACACTTAACGCAAACGCGTACGTCACGTTTCGCTGTCGAAAATATTTACACTAGGGGTACTGAAACCTTTAACTAAAACATTAAATATTTCGTTTATTAGTTAATTGTCAGTAATTAGTAATAAGTAAGAAAAGTAATTGATGCAATAAATATAAATTGCGTCTTGCCATATACAATTAAACGATGGATCGCATCACACCTGTGGCGCGACGGCGGTGCAGAGCACTCTGCCGCGGATGATGTCCCTCGGCCCATGGCGGCCACAGGACTCGCGACACCTTCTCTACTCGGTCGGATACTCGGGTAATTGCTATGGGTGTAATATTCCGCGGCATATACAATTAATACAATTATACAATGGAATGTGGTGAAACTACAAGATTTGCAAATGAATATAGTGGAACTAGATCACTCTAGCCACTACTGCGTATATACCTACGTCCAAAAACGTATCAGATATAAATAGTGTGCGACAACTAAAGAATTATCGACATACAGGTACTTTTATAATTCATAAAATAATGTTAAGTACTCAGGCGAGTGTATTCGGGTAAATTTGTATGTCGGATAACTCCGACAATCAGATGAACATTACCCAAAATTCCTACGGACCTTTTCGGAATTATCCAAAGGATTTGGACATTTTGAATTACCCGAATAAAATTATTCCAATTCATAACTAAGACTATATAGAGGACTTTCATTCTAGCTGCGCCTCTTCATTCGCTAGCCCTTCTTACTATATTATTATTCAGAGTTACCTAATTGCATGGTTAAGAACAGAAAAAACCCTACTGTTGGTATTGTGTGGATTAGGTTCTTTCTCACGATGTTGATTCGATAAATTTTGTTACGATGTTGTCCTTAACCACATTAACTTAGGTTTGGTAATACGTACCCCTAGTCATTTTATGTTTGTTATGCAACTTGCGAGTATGATAATGTAATAGTTTAGTAAACGATATTCAAGCGTTGCAAACAGTGTTAAAATAGTTTATAAGTTGTCGGCGTTGGATCGTTGATTTAATGCCACAGAAAAACAAGCAGCTCGATTGCGAAATCCATTGCATTTTCCTGAGTAACGAATGAAAGAAAACTTGAATCCTGTGTGGAATAATAACGCAGTTTACCGTTACAACAATACGGACAGTTTGTGAGCAAACAGCGAAAACTTGCCCGTTTACCAAATTTTGAAGTTAATAAGCAACATTTTTTGGGAAATCGTACATAATAATAATTATTCATTATAACAAGTACATAATTATTATTTTCGTGAAAATGTTCACATCTTACAAAACGGTTAAAAATGTAGCCTCCTTTGCCTAAGTGAACATATATACATATGTCGACGGTCGATCGTAAGATCAGGCAGATCGTGAAATTCCTAGGGGTATCATGAAACGTGAAATCTTTGTCTTGTTCCCTGGGTCGACGGGCTCCTATTTTTGGACAGTTAGGCCTTCGGGGATCTGAAGCAACCTAACGGAACCTATCTTACCTATCTATTAGTTTAATGTGGCTGCCGTTAAAACATTACACAGGAACATTACGACCGACATATATAATATACATATACGTACTAACACAGACTGCTAAAATCGTAGTAAGTTACTTAATTCTGAAAATAATTGTATTAATATTTTACCTATATCGCAGAATAAGTAATCCTATTCGTAAAGCATGAAATTGCGTTTGTTGTGGTGTAATGTTGGTATCAATATTAACATAAAGTAAAGATTATATTTATTTGGTTTATATAATTCGATATAAATATTGTTTTCGTTTGTTTCTTTCACTTGAAATTATATGCCAAAAATGTATAATAAAAGTATTGACAATAATCTTTAAACATTTAACGATTAACTCGACACCGTAAAGCACGTAGCCTCACATTTGTTCAAAAATATGTCCCATAGCTCTTATGTCGGTGAATTAAGAGCTATGGGGCACATTTTTAAATAAGTTCCTTGGACCCATATTTTTACACTTAATTGTACCACGATTATCTGATATTGGAGACCGAAGGAGATCATAAGAATTACTACTTATACTGTTACAGAAGGTAATTAAGATTATTTTTATGCTTATTTACTACTGTCTGAAGAAATGTAAATAAAGATGTATCAATAATACATTTTCGCAAGTCAAAGAGCGAATTCGGAATATCTGTTTATGTATGAACTTTTCTTTGGCATGTAATTCACTCTAAAGTAGATAACGGAATTGTGGGGGGTCGTTAGATCCGACGCAATTGTGACCTACAATGTATTCATTAGTGGAGTTTTTAATAAATGAATTGTCACTTAACCGAAAGTCCACCTACGTAAGTAAATAGTTGATCTCGTGATTTTTTAACCTAAGTACTTATATATTGCAACTAAATGAAATGCTGAAAAAGAGTGCTGTGTCACTTAACCAAAAGCACACTTACGTAAGTAAATATTTGATCTCGTGATTTTTTAACCAACCTATACGTACCTACCTAATTGCAACTAATGAAATGCTGAAAATGAGTACTGGCAGGAAAGTAAGTAGGTAAGTTGCCACAGCGTCCATATCTCGCCAACTATAGACGCT
Source organism: Cydia pomonella (assembly GCF_033807575.1). Taxonomy (NCBI): domain Eukaryota; kingdom Metazoa; phylum Arthropoda; class Insecta; order Lepidoptera; family Tortricidae; genus Cydia; species Cydia pomonella. Next base: position 10,798,184 of record NC_084703.1, on the reverse strand, counting down.
ACAAGTATGAGCCCTAAGAAAAAATAGTTCATTTTCCATTGTAACCAACTTCATCATATTTGGCTTAAGGCTCAGATGAACAGTTGAAGTTTTACAGTAGCTAGAGCCAAAACATTGCTAATAGTAACTTTCTCGTAATTTTTTGGGCCATTACTTTATAAGTTTTGTCGTTTTTTAAATACTTGTTTGGAGCGTACGCAGTGCTTGTTATCATATATTTGGACTTATCAACGTTTTAAAGGAAAGTCTATGTTTTGTAAAATAAAAGCAACAAAGAAATGTAAATATCTGAAAAATACAAGGATTTGGTAGGTTGAAACACCTTGTTCCTACTTACCTCGTAATTATATTTTTTTTAAGTTTTTAGAGGCTGTTTATATCAGACTATTAAATCGTTAAATTTTATTTCATAAATCAATCATAAATGAAATCTAACTTTAATTTCTTTTATGTATGTATGAGTATTCAAAATATTTTTTTTTTGTAATCAATTGACTATGATGATAAATCTAGTTTTGTAATACAACAAAGTTATAAGCGAAATTGTAAAATTTGTTTCAACTCTCCTTAGTCTCCCCTAAGTAATAAGCATATAAAAAAGTTGAGCGGCATCAAACTCGACTTCCGTTTACTTCCGTACTTGACTTCAACCGACTTCAATTTCATAGAAGGAGGAGGTTCTGTATTCGGTTGTGGCAAAATTTTTTTATGTTCGTTTACCGATTGATTACTCCGACACCCGTGGTCCGATTGGAGTGTTTTTTTTTGTTTGAAGGAGTTACTTCCAAGTTGGTCGCATTTTAATTTGGTTCTGCCTTAAAACCATCAATTTGATAAAGTGGATCTGATGATGATGATTGTTTGATGATAATGATGATGATTCTTTTTAATGTAGTATGTTCACCGATTACTCCGACACCCGTGGTCCGATTAAAGTATTTTTTTTTGTTTGAAAGAAGTTACCTCCATCCATCCTACAATATTTTTTAATTCTGATTTGAGGATGGAATCCACGAGGAATTGAGGGAACTCCTCAATTTTTAAAGGCGACACGTATGGTGATTCGGCTGTATTCTTAAGCAACTCAAGCATTTCCTCTCGAACACTATCAATATGATGTTGTGCAACTGTAGCCTTACCACGAGTTTGACTCTACATATTAGCTGACGTGTCCGTAACTTACTTTCTATATATCTCGCTCGCACTAATATGATGCCAGTAGGAGCGAGATGCATAGAAAGTAAGTTATGCTAGCGAATATGTCAGTGTCAAACTCGTGGTAAGGCTACTTATCGTTTATGAAGACCACGGGCGATATGTAGAACTTCCCTCTTATAACTGGGTGTATTATGATTTTTGATACAGGTAGTGTTGGAAATAAGAGGTGAGGGTTAGGTGTGAAAGGTCGTGTGGTAGACGGTGGTGGTGAAAGTAGACGGGGATCTGAAGTTGGGGGTTGAGGGGTTGGGGCTTGAGTCAGGGTTTGAGAGGTTAGGGGGTTGATGGGGCGGTGAGTTGATCGGTCGAGGACTAGGAGGTTGGAAGTTGAGGAATTGGCGGTTAGGATTACGAGTTAAATGGTCTGGGGTTGAGGGGTCGGGGAATGGTAGTTGAAGGTTTGGTGGTTCAGGGTCAAGGGTTTCAGTGATCAGGGGTTGATGTGCTGTGTAGTTGAGTGATCGGAGGGTTGAGGGATTGGGTCAGTGGCGGGGCGGAAGATATATTTAGAGTAAGTAGTGGCGTCCCAGACGGACTTGAGGAAAATTCTGATTATTTATTACAGTTAACGAACTAAGTGTAAAACATGATTGTGATTTTTATTTATGCGTCACGCGTCACTCATAAGCTCGTAACAATGCCTTATAACTAAAAACGGTAAAATAAAAACTTTTTACAAAAAAAGTAAACCGACTTCAAAAAGGATAAAATAAAATATATGCGTATGTTTTAAGTATATGCGTTACCAACTCATATGTTTTAAGTCGGTGCTAAGCCAAATAATAACAATACCGGTCAAAAATAATCAGCTTTATGTCTATTAATCATATTACAACTGTAGTAACAAGATATAAACATGGAATTAATTCTGTCTTTCTCTTTGTTGCCTTTTGGCTCAACATCTAAATCGATTTAGGTAAAATTTGACATGAAGGTAAAAAGTTTAAGCCCTGAAGACGGTCTTTGAATTGTTTTATATATTGAAATGAAGTTCCCTGGATAAGGGACTGGAAATAACTCACTCTCAATTCCAGACTTGCGTGCTATGGACAGTTCGAATATTTGTAAAAATAGCTCTTTAAAAATTACGACGGCAAATAAACGCATTGGATTTAGGCTAATATACTGACAAACATGGTACGGACTGCGCTAAGAAGGTTCGACCGTGTGTTCTTAGGTACCTACCTACAAAAAGTTTGTTCATTGCTGTCGTGGAAGGCTATCCAACGTTTTGTACATACTTATATAGTCACATCGTTATCGAATCGCACCAAAATCATGGCATCCTTTAAAATTTGGCTTGGCACCGACTTAACATATCAGTTGGTAACGCATATACTTAAAAAGGATAATATTTTATTTTATCCTTTTTGAAGTCGGTTTACTTTTTTTTTGTAAAAAGTTTATATAGAAAATTTGCCATAATAATCGAGATACATTTTTCAGCCATTCAGGAAGGTTGTTCGAACATCGAAGCACGTTAGGAGTACAAAGCAACGGGAGCGACGTGCAAAATAAAACAGTATTTACCGTTGTTGAATACTAGGAGTTTCAGAGCTTTTTTTTTCTGTTTATAAGTGCTCATCTACAGGTTTTCTTGGAAACTTTGATTTCTTTTATACTAGTTAATAAACTCGTGCGTAGGTAAATATAGTATGTTTTATGAGAGTCTGTATGAAACCGCTAGCTGCTATGAAGTTCAGAAAACTTGCATTCAAACCATTGTCCTTTTTCATAAAGGAAATTTATAGTATAGTCAGTTTGGGTTACCATATATCATATGTATTTCAAATGATTAAAAGTTCAGATGTATGACTGTGAGAGGAACAGCAAAAAGCTACAACCGCAGTATCACACAAAGTACCTATGTACTTTTTCTGGGTACCTCAGAAAGCGCGCACTTGCACAGCGCTGTGTTCATGTTTTGCGTATAAATAATTTCGAGGGCTTTATAAAATAAGGACAGTCAGTACCGTACCGAAGTGACCTCAAGAAGAGCGCAGTGAGATGCAGCACGTCTATCTTTTAACAGCGTACTTAACCCTGTTGCGGATCTCTTGCGGGATTTACGAGTATGAAAAAGAGAGATAGTCCGTACCGTACTGATGTGATCTCAGGAAGTGCGCAGTGAGGCGCAGCACGCCGGTCTTGTCAATCTTGCGGCTTGAGGCCACTACGGGCGGCACCATCGAGGCGAGCTCGTAGATGCTCTGGTTGAGTTTGTCACGGCGCTGCTTCTCAGCCCTGTTGCGGATCTCTCGCGGGTTTTCCCTGTTAAAAAATAACCTCTCAGTATACCATTTATATTTTACATTCCTAATTTTAAAAGTTGACTTTTTTAGTCAAGACGCTGAGTAGGCATAGTAGATTTAATATGTTTAATACCTAAAGTTATCGGTTAACGTTACCTATTTATAATGAGTACTCGTACATTTACATTTTGTTTATGTAAATACTATTTATCAATGCAAGATAAATAAGTAAATAATAAACATTGGACAATCTTACACAAATCGATCTATTCCCACAGTAAGCTGAATGCAATAAAGCTTGTGTTACGCTAGGAAAATTAAATACTCTATCTACAGTTCATAATAACTAGCCATTTGACCGGATTTCGGGACACATCATTTGACGAACCTACTATACTAGCCGTGCTGATGTATCAACAAGTTTTTTGGCAAATAAATCATTTTTGTTACAAACTTTTGTCGCTGACTGTACTTTTCTTACCATGGGCAACTAGTAGGTACTCATCGAGACAATTCTAATAACCCCAAACACAATTAGGTAGGTTGCGTTGTTTCATCACAGAATTCCTATGGCCACCTCCTGTCCCCATCATTAGATCAGCTCGATGGTACAGTTACGCTTGAAAATATCGATACGAAAAAAGTGCCAAAAATATGTATGCACTACCTTAATAGATGGGCAATAAAGTCGTGTATACATATTTTTGGCCCTTTTTTCGTACCGATATTTTCAGACATGACCGTACCATAATATTGCATTGGAAGTGGCTCAAATGTAACTTGTAAGATTTCAAAAATGTTAGTTACATACAATCATGTCAAGTTAAATAAAAGCTTTAGTAAGTAGATAGGCGACAATAGATATTTTTATGAATGACACTTTTTCTACCAAATATTTTAAAATCAATGTGTTTCATATGTGTGAATTAAAAACACAGATAGCATAAATTGACAGGTACACGACACTCATGACATAAATTATTATGCCCGGTATATATCCGTTTATTGCAAGGTAATAGTTTATTTTATGAAAGTAGCCAACTATTAAAGAGACATTCAGTAGACAACGCGAGGTACAAATAAGCAAGTAACCTCTATTCCAGCCCAGTTACTTATGTGAACACTTAAAAGTTATTATTTTTACATAGAATACATAATTTCATTTCACTGAAAGTAATATTTCACTCATTTAACAGTTTTCGGAGAAAACTAACATATCTTAAACCATTATAATTTAATTTAAAATAATAAAATAAAACTAACTTAAACTAGCAGATCATGTTTTTTTATAGCCTAAGTTGTGTCCCACTTCTAGGTAAAGGCCTCCCCTTTCGCCACTTGTCACGTCACGTCTCTGTGCAGGCATCCACCGGTACCCCTAGTGTAAATAAATTCGATTTTGAAACGTGACGTACGCGTTTGCGTTTAGTCTCATTTTGTATTGGATTTAGAAAGAGCGCGCCAAGCGGGACGTTTTGGAAACTCAAAATCCTATACAAAATGAGACTTAACGCAAACGCGTTCGTCACGTAATGATGTCGATAAAATGTACACTAGGGGTACTGAACTGTTGGCCTATCGTACTATAATTGCCGCAAAACTAACTATTTTGCCCTGTTACGCCAAAACAGCGTATCTAGACACGAAATAGGTATGTACTTAATAATTAAGTTACGGTGTATTGCCATAACAGGGCAGTATTACTCTTGCTATTTCCTTTACCCTTATTAAGACCACACACCCATTCTCGGCGCCGTTCGGTTCAGCATTGTTCCGAGCAATTTGACGTCCCTTTGCGTGTACGACCACAGATAAGATAATTACTTAAATTTTGACAACCCTAAATAGCCGAAAGGGATAATACATAAGAAAGGGACAGCATGATTCGTCCCTGAATCGCTGTTAAACTTCGGTTTTGTAGAAAGTTTATTTTCTGTACGGTAGTACTAATACTTATTCTGTGCTGTGTTATTATAGCTCGTCCTAAACACCCCAAGAAACAGTACTAAACCTCATATTTGTGCTTGTAGAGCCGTAGGTAAGTTTTCATATTATGTTATGAAAAACAATTATGGCATTGAAGCAACGCTTGGAATCTATTTCTGACGTTCCTTTTGTGCAGTTCATGCACCTATCTGCAATTAAACATCCTGTTTAATAATAACTACAATGTTCTGAACTCAATTTCTCACGAATAAAACTAACTACTGAATACCTTGCTATTGGTATTAGCATTCTAGATTGTATCCGTTGCGTGCAAAAATCCTCAAATTACCCTGTCCCGAAATCAGGCAGTAGTGTGTGTTATACTTATTTTGCTATGGGTGCCAAGTTGTTAACCTTTAAAGGGTAGTCACTTCTCAAATTTCAATTGTGTTAGGTACTTCTTCGTTGGTTCAAAGTCTTCAAGTAGCATTTTTTAAGTGGTATATTTTTTCTAGACTTACTGGTTATTTTTGTCAGAAAAGAAGTGTACAATGTTATTTGCACCTCCTCCTCCACCTTCATAAATTTTTAATCATTCGTTTGTTGCCCTATTTAATTTTCGTATGAATCTCAATCATTTACTTTAAGGCGGCCGGTACACTTGTAAGTTTTACTTGCGTAAGTAAGGACAAAGCTATTTGTTAGAATGATATAATGATATTCATCTCTCACTCTATAGTATAGCTGTGTCCCTACTTACGTAAGTAAAACTTACAAGTGTACCAGCCGCCTTACACTGACATATTCGCTAGTGTATGCGTAACTTACTTTCTATGCATCTCGCTCGTATTCACATATTAGTGCGAGCGAGATGTATAGAAAGTAAGTAACGCAGACGTTAGCGAATACGTGTACGTCAGTTTGACACTATAAGGCACACCAAATTCGTTACTGAAATGTATTTTAGTCTAAGCATTTCGGGTTTAATTAGATGTCATGTTCCCAAACCCACTTTGCGTTTCAGCATTTTTTAGGTTTGGCTTTATAGTGCACAATAGATACTTAACGTGTAGCTACTTAAAAAAATGTAGCTTCTTAGTTTTAGAATACAAACCAAATGAAATTGTGGTGTACAGCATTATCTCCAGCAATATTTTCAATTCGAGTAATACCTAAATGCCCTTTTTGATAAACATGTCCAATATCAGCAACAAGTCCAATATCAAACATAAGTCGATCATGCTCTCATTCTTCGCGTTTAATACGCGATACATGAGATGCGCTAAAACGGCCGCCCCTTTATCGTCTGGCACTGCTGTCACGTTCTAACACGTATACAACGAGAGTGACGCATGACGCGATAGGTAATAAAAACATTAAAAACACGTATATCCTATTCGCAGGTTCGAGTACCGACGGTGGAAAGATTCCAGCGCGTGCGAAACCGGAGCAGAGATTGTACGAAACTAGTTACTTAACTACTATGCGCATATAGACCAGCGGTTGAACAAAAATGGGTTTCGATAATATTAAAGTTTTTTCTTTTTTGATATGTCATTGGGAGTATGTTAAATAATACTTTGGTAAAAAGTTAGAAATTTTAAGGTTGAGCTTTCGGTTATATATAAATATTTTAATTTTTGCTAATAACTAAGTAAATATAGAATTAAAGTTACAGAAAACTTTAGCATATCGAATAACACTTCAATTTATGTACAATTTTCAGTTTTTAGAAATCTGGAACAGCTGCTTTCTGGTAAACGTAAAAACACGAGTTATTTTGTAAATATAGAATTAGAGTTGCTGATATTGCAAAATTACGATATTATCGATCAACTTAGTATTCTAGTAAAAAGTTAGACATGTAGACAATGTGCTTGTCTAGATATTGATTTCAGGTTAAGCAGTATAGCTAATATTGAATTAAAGTTTGTAGAGTTAATAATAATCGATCATCAACAATGATCTCAGTTACTAAACAAAAATTTAGAAATATAAAATCACGGCGACACTCATTACTGATATGTATGCATTCCTTGCTTATATAAATACGTTACGTTTCAAACGCGCGGCAAAATTGCGCGCGCCGCGCGCTGTGGCAGGAGGCAGCGAACAACGGTAGTGGGGAGCGGGGTGCCCTTGACTGCGTCTACGGTCCATCAAAAAAAATCCTAAAGCGTGTTTTAAATTAATAGCAATAGAAAATTGTTATTTTGTTGTTACTATAATAGGTATTGCCCGCGGTTTCGTTCACGTAGAATTCGTTATCGCGTTACATGAATATTATTTATTTATTTAAACTTTATTGCACAAACAAAAAAAACACAAATGGCGGACTTAATGCCAAAAGGCATTCTCTACCAGTCAACCATTGGGTCAAATAGAGACAAAAAAAACACATTCTCATACAGATGACCACCCTTCCTTGTACCATTTTAAAAGCCAGTTGCAGCTTTTCTTTCCCGATTTTTTTCAGATGTTTGGACTTGGTATTTTCCTCGCGATAGTTATTTGTTTTAAGGGGAATGTTGTTGTTAACCGCTAATGCTAATATTGATAACCGATAGTTATATAGAGATACGTTATAAGGTATATGCACCCTCATGTTATTTATTTCTGATAAGAAATAAATGTAAGACAAAATTCACAGTGATACATTTCAAGTAGGTTGCCTTGTAAGATTGCGTACGGATAGTTTTTTTGTTTGTTATTTCATCGTATGATATATCAAATGAAAGCTTATTTGAAAGTTGCCGTATTAAAAAAGTTGGTCCAGTTAATGGTCGCCTAGATTAACCGATTTTTATATAAAATGTAGGCAACCATGGGCTGGACCAACTTGTTAAAAAGGCAACCTAGTACAGTTAGTAATATAGTACCTGGGCGACCGAGCTTTGCTCGGTTATAACTATTTATTGTAATATGGTGGTGATAATGTACATAAACTTAAAAAGTAAAATGTGAACTGACAATTATTATTATTTACAATCGATTTTAACCTTACAGCACTTGTCACAAAGTAACGCCATCTATTGTCGATTTCTCTTATTACATAGGTCTTTTTTTTTTACTAAATTAAACTTGTGTAAAACAATAAAAATTAAAAAATTATATATAAACTTGAACATATAAAAAAACATAAGTTAGTCACCGGGCGAGATTCGAACCCGTAACACTCGTTTAGCAGTCCGCGTCTTAACCCGCTGGACCAGACGGACAGTGGCCGGCAACACGAAATTAGTGACCATATTCTGCGTCGAAAGAAAAACGCATGAAAACTCGAAAACACGCGTTTTCCCAAACATAAGACTAATCTAGATAGATTGTATACCCCCCAAAACCCCTATATACCAAATTTCAGCGAAATCGTTAGAGCCGTTTCCGAGATCACAGAAATATAATTATATATATATACAAGAATTGCTCGTTTAAAGGTATAAGATAAAATAACTTTTCTTTTGATATATCATGTGACGTTTTCGTTTACACACTAAAAGCACAGTGTAAAAAGTAACAGTGGGCCGACGCCTTTGATGTTTGCGTAAATGCCGACACCGCTCAAGGTCTCCGTACCTACCTAGGGTTATCACAGACTTACACAACTGCCCAAAAGAGGATGGAAATGTTTTTAGTTTTCATGTTGTATGATGTATGTGTACTAATTTTACAAATGACGTCCATTTTGGAAATAAAGATGGCGGACGTCACTTTTTTGAAAAAGTCGTCATGGGTGTTGTTTTCTGGGATTTTAGGGGTGTGGATTTCAAAAATGGCATCTATTTTGAAAATAAATATGGCGGACGCTACTTTTTGAAATGGGTGTCGATGTGTGTAGCCGTGATATCAACCACCTTTAATTCTAAAATGGTCTCTATTTTTGAAATCTGCACCAACAAGAACCGCCAAAATTGACGTCATTTTTGTAATTGGAACCCCGAGGAACCTCGGAGATGACACCCATATCGATTTTTAAGAAAAAATAATGTCCGCCATCTTGGATTTCAAAATAGACGTCATTTTCGTAATCGGAATCCTGAGGAACCTCGGATATGACACCCATATCGACTTTTAAGAAAAAATAATTTCCGCCATCTTGGATTTCAAAATGAACGTCATTTTCGTAATCGGATCCCCGAGGAACCTCGGAGATGACACCCATATCGATTTTTAAGAAAAATTAATGTCCGCCATCTTGGATTTCAAAATGAACGTCATTTTCGTAATCGGAACCCCGAGGAACCTCGGAGATGACACCCATATCGATTTTTAAGAAAAATTAATGTCCGCCATCTTGGATTTCAAAATAGACGTCATTTTCGTAATCGGAATCCCGAGGAACCTCGGATATGACACCCATATCGACTTAAGAAAAAACAATTTCCGCCATCTTGGATTTCAAAATGAACGTCATTTTCGTAATCGGATCCCCGAGGAACCTCGGAGATGACACCCATATCGATTTTTAAGAAAAAATAATGTTCGCCATCTTGGATTGCAAAATGGACGTCATTTTCGTAATCGGAATCTCGAAGAACCTCGGAGATGACACCCATACCGATTTTTAAGAAAAATGAATGTCCGCCATCTTGGGTTCCATAATGGATGTCATTTTCGTAATCGGCACCCTGAGGACTTTCAAAAATAATGAAAACATCAAATACTACATGATACATATACAAACAGAAGCAAGAAACAATTTCTTGCTTTTTAAAGTCTTAAACTACTCATAATTTCTTAAAATAAGTTATAAAACATGTCCGCCATTTTAAATTTGAAAATTGATATCATAATTATGATATATTTTTGTTTACACTGAGACAAATAATTAGCACATGTCGTATGAAATATTTTAATTGTGTGTTTTTTTTAAATTATTTTTATACTACGTCGGTGGCAAACAAGCATACGGCCTGCCTGATGGGAAGCAGTATCCGTAGCCTATGTACGCCTGCAACTCCAGAGGAGTTACATGCGCGTTGCCGACCCTAACACCCTCCCACCCCTCGTTGAGCTCTGGCAACCTTACTTACCGGCAGGAACACAACACTATGAGTAGGGTCTAGTGTTATTTGGCTGCGATTTTCTGTAAGGTGGAGGTACTTCCCCAGTTGGGTTCTGCTCTAGATCTGGAATGACATCCGCTGTGCTGTGCCCTACCACACAGAGCCAGATGACATTTACAATGCCCATACCTCTCTTATAATGCCTGTGCTAAAAATGTGATTGCGAACTACCTGCAATAACTATACAGTACCTGGGCGACCGAGCTTTGCTCGGTTATAACTAACTATTTATTGTAATATGGTGGTGTATAGGTGATAATCTTAACTACATTCTTTTACTAAATTAAACTTGTCTAACACAATAAAAATTAAAAAATTATATATAAAATTGAACATATAAAAAAAAACAAAAGTTAGTCACCAGGCGAGATTCGAACCCGTAACACTCGTTTAGCAGTCCGCGTCTTAACCCGCTGGACCAGACGGACAGTGGCCGGCAACACGAAATTAGCGACCATATTCTGCGTCGAAAGAAAAACGCATGAAAACTCGAAAACACGCGTTTTCCCAAACATAAGACTAATCTAGATCGATTGTTTACCCCCAAAACCCCCATATACCTAATTTCAGCAAAATCGTTAGAGCCGTTTCCGAGATCCCGGAAATATATATATACAAGAATTGCTCGTTTAAAGGTATAAGATAATTAGGCATTAAAACACTCGTGTGATCTTTTTAAGAAACTCACTTCGTTCGTTTCCTAAGCCCACACTCGTGTATTTTAATGCATTTTATTATGTAGCAGTAACATAAACTACTAATATATGTTGAAAGTAAGTACAGGCGGCTAACACAATGGTAACAAAAGACAAAAGTTTTGAAAATGTAATCATCATCGTCACTTGGCTGTACATTTGAGGGCCTATCGCGAACCACGTTCGACGTGTTACCTCTCTGTCGCACTTGTAAATTCGTACGTAAGTATGACAGGGAGGCAACACGTCGAACGTGGTTCGCGGTAAGCCCTCTGATGCCACCTCCATTAGTCTTTTGTACGCCGGTATAGCCTTCGACTCAATGTATAATCTACACTTTTTATGGAAACCTAGTTCCTCCTTCCCGTAGAAATATTTAACTTTCCCATCACCAAGAAAGATTATTTGCTCGCAGTTATTAACTGCTCAATTCTTCGTTTTTTCTCTGTTACTAAGTCAGTACAGTACAGTACACATATCAAACATTTTTCACTCATTTTGAAGTCATAATAACTTTTATTCTATAATTAAATTCATGTAATGTCCGCATCTAATTTATGTGCACGATAAACAAACAAATGAATGATTTGAAAGAAAAGACAAACAGCGCTTGCGAAGCTGAGCGGGGGGCGCGGGCGGGGCGAGGTATCTATCGCTCACTAGGTCGGCTACGATAGGCTCCCGCGCGCCGAGCCGACATGTTGACGGACCAGCGCGGCGTGGTTATGAATTTCGCGCCTTTTTAAGTTGATTTTACTATTACAATGCAAGCTACACACAGATATTTCTACCTTCCCATAAAATGGCCGCATATATTATTTTATAGTAATAGACTTATCTCTACGGACTTTAATTCAATATTAGATCTTACAGGACAAAAAACGCATATTAATTGTAAAGCACATATCCTATTCTTCTAATTTTTTGCCTTGCCTATTAACTTAAGAATTTAGATATGATATTGTGGATTTTTCAAACTTTAATTCAATATTGACAAAATAATAAGCTGATTTGAGTTTGACAAAGTAGCACGTTGATTTTTTTTCTAAAAATTTGATAGCATAAAGCCTCATACATATTATAAAAGACGATGCTTAAATTTTGTACTTTAATTCAATATTCAAAATTCATCAATAAAAATACATAAATACCTTATTTATATCTAACGCTCGTTCTAAATTTTCTTCATATATTACAAATATGCTTAAAAATATGTCCCATACCAGATAAACATCACTTTTCACTCTTTAGAATTATCGAAACTTATAGGGCAAAAATCCGGTCCCACTATTGGTCTAATAGTAGACAGCGAGCTTGTTTGTAGACTTTGCGAGCGTTCGATTAGCTTACAAGTATGCATTTTCCCTCTCTTTCTAGCAACCATATTTGTTATTTGAGTCTCATAAATGAATTTTAGTTAACAAAAGGAGGCACTAAAGAGTATTTATAATCTAAGCAATGTGATGAGGCAGTGATGCGGTCTTTGCAGCTAACAGTGCAATTTTATTTTATCGATAGCTATAATCGGCGTATAATTTTACAATGTAAATGAGTTAATTTAACTCCACTTTTATCAATCTACTTATACTATCACATCGCAACTATACATTGCACAAAGTTATTACGAAGGCATTTTAAAGTTAGATTATTTGTTATTTCTGCTTAACTAGAAGTTTTATAATAACAGAAACCCCAAGTGAATTAACTCCATGCACTGTTACATCGACTAACGCAATGTACATGAATAAGCAAATTTGTATATAGTGTGTGATATTATTATAATATAATTAGATTTGCAACTGAGGGGTCAAAAAATGGGAGCGGCCTTGAGTTGCATAGAGGCTCCAAATTTGAATTGATTAGATAAATATTTCAATTTCAATTTATTTATTCAATGGACAACAATGGTCCATAGTGGTTAGAAACATTTAAGATTTAAAAATAAGTGTTAGTAGAAAAAAAATTAACAGGACAGCAAAAAACAATCACCTGGTAGTGGTCATGACATGACACATTTACAATGTCGCACAATAGGTGAGTTGTATCGGCCCGCTACAGTAACCAGGATGGGGTTGGAGCTGGCCCGCACTCTGCAGAGCAACGAGGCAATTCACTGTCGTATTATGACATAGTAGTCATCTGTATGACAATACGGATAAGTTTGGCTGCGGGATAAGTGTCTGGCCTTCACATTGGCCCCTTTACGTGTTTAAAGCAAGCAAACTGAACTTGTAAAAACTCTAATCAATGTGTAAACAGGCCCCAATACTAAGGTCAGCTACACATATCCCGCAGCCTCACTATCCATTATTAACTTTAGGTAGGCCCTTCTCGCACCAACATTGATGCTAGACTTGCCAGAGGGACGAAATCAATTTTTTTTTTTAGGGATCCGTACCTCAAAAGGAATAAACCCGAAAGTCCGTATGTCACAGCCTATTTGCTCCGATATTGCTGGACCAATTAAGTTGAAATTTGGAACACTTATGTAAGTCTGTGATCCAAAGACGGACATGTAATGTAAACAAATGAATTTTAAACATAGGGGGCACTTTTGGGGGTAAAGGGCTAGAAGCGTCCCGAAGAGGAGCGGCTACACGCTACCTACATGCGAGGCCGAAGGCCGAGCTGCGGGAGATTAGTGCTTAAACACAGAATAATGGTCTGAGTATCTTAATTGCGAAGGCCAAAGGCCGAGCACCGAGGGCTGAAGTCCCAAACGCCTTTAAGTGTAGCTTGGACACACACGGCTGCAATGATACTTGTACTATTGTTGTGATTGAGCACTACATTCAATATTAATGCAGCTCTGTCTTCGGCCTTCGCTTTTAGGCACTTGTACTATTGTTCCGTATTTTATCCTGCTATCCCAGTTACTTTGCATCAGTTTTGTACGTTAATTTTCGCACACAGTAGCCTCAAACAAGAAAAATCGTAAAATATCTCTGAAAAATCCCAAATTTCTAATTTTTGACAGCTTTTTATAATGCCACGTATTTTATTGTTATAGTAATCAAGTAAGATATCAAATGACACCACTTTTCTCTAAATACGTTCATGGATTGATGCGATCACTAAGTAAACACCGCCCATAAGCCTTACTTTAGCTCCGAATGTGCGGTTTCTAGGGCAAAATCAGCGCCATCTCAGCGGTTCAATTCCAAGTAAGTTTCTTTCTTAAACATCGATTCTATAGGTATGTATAAAGCTATTATGTGGTGATTAAGATATAAGCCACCACGCCTTAACACTTTCTCTAACATCTGGTATTTGATCCGACTACGACCCTTTCGGGTTTTCAAGGCTCACTTATCACACGACTACTACGGACCTCTTGGAATTCGAGTTCGACGCGCACTTGACTCACGCTTAGCTGGTTTATTGTAATGCATTAAGTAGGTATATTTTTCTTTCTAATCGCTGAATGTGTCTACAATATTCTCCATTTTAAAACAAAAGTTTGCAAAAAATAAGTTTTCTATAGATACTCGTAAAATTATATATTGAACTAAACAGACCGAATAAATAAACATTTAGCGCGCATCACATTGACACACTTTTTATCGGGACAAGAAAATCGTCACAAAAACTATTATTATTCAAACAATATGCAGCAGACAAACTCATGGTCGCTGGGCAACATGTTATTGATCAGATTGATGAATGTATGAAAACATAATCCAGATCAAATCCCATTTCAGAATTGTATTACATTTGTAAATGTATTTATTTCATGTGTGTGCATGTCCTGTCATTGCTTTTCAATGTTCTACTATTCAATCATGCCGCCACCTTACCTTTTCGAAAGATTTAGTTTCTAAGCTGCTGGTAGTGGTCATCACCTTCGATCAAGCGTCAATCTTTGACTCGCAATTTCTTCCAATATGACGCGCACATACAAAAAATCCTTCACTGTCCACGCCGTTAAGATATGGAACGAGATACCGGCGTCCGTGTGGCAATCCCAATCTAGCATCACTCAAGGAGAGGCTTAAAAAATTGTGGCTTTCCGATACTTAGGTAAAGACTTACTACTGCGATTGAGTACTTTTTTAATTTCCTTTACTTTTCTGGTTAGAATTCATATCTATTTAATTATATTATATATTGAGTATATATTTGTTATATATATATACATATATACATATGTATGCATTCTTATATTAATATTAGGAATGTGTATTCAAAACATGCATTTCATTAATTTTAGTGATTGTACACTTTTGGTTGTTATTCATTATCAAATATCAAATATCAAACATTTATTCAGCAAATAGGCCACAGGGGCACTTTTACATATCCATTTTTACAAACAATAAATTAAAAAAAAAAACAATTACAAATATCGAATCTATGAAATAATAAATACTTTATTAGAGATGTATACTGTCTCTAAATGTCAAATTACACAAAAAAAAACTATGATAAAAAAATAAAACCATAAAATACTAAAATTCTTTAGAGATGTATAAGTCTCTAAGTGTCAGAGATAAAATATAAAAAATATATTAAACATTCATCGTTTTACTTCTGTTCTACTCATTTCCTCAAAGGTTAACTGGAAGAGATTCCAAACAGGAATAAGTTCGCCTTTGTTGTATTTAATTTACTCTGTGTGTGTTGTATTATAATTAACTGTGTTTCTCGTGTTTTTATTTCTATGTACAATAAAGTGTGTACATACATACATACATACATGCATGCATACATACATACATACACATTTGGTTTTAATTAATTCATTATTCATAGAAAGTGAAATATTAATGATGTTTATGTCCCAAAATGCCTATATATATATATATATCACGTCGGTGGCAAACTCCAGAGATGTTACATGCGCGTTGCTGACCCTTTAAAAACTTGTACACCCCTTTTATGAATAACCCCATACTGTAGACCCTCGGGAAAACCTCTGAAAGGAACTCATTTCTATACTGTACAGCTCTGTTAAACCATGATTCTATAGAATTAAAATTCAAAAAACATATCTTTTAGTGGCAGTAATAAGCACATCCTATTTTACGTCTAAGACTGCGACTTAAGTATAAAACTCTTTTATCATCAATTTTACAGCCCGGCCGGGTGACTTACGCTGTGTGTATTTCAATTTTACACCCGGCCGGGTGACTTACGCTGTGTGTATTTCAATTTTACACCCCGGCCGGGTGACTTACGCTGTGTGTATTTCAATTTTACACCCCGGCCGGGTGACTTACGCTGTGTGTATTTCAATTTTACACCCCGGCCGGGTGACTTACGCTGTGTATTTCAATTTTACACCCCGGCCGGGTGACTTACGCTGTGTGTATTTCAATTTTACACTCCGGCCGGGTGACTTACGCTGTATGTCTTTCAATTTTGTTTTTCAGATTTTGTTATATTTCTTAGTTTTATAAGCTGGAGCTATATAAACTTATCATAGGCATAGATATACCTCATGTCATTGTATGTGCGAATTTTCATTACAATTCAACACGTAGTTTTAAAATGAGAACCAAACTCCGTTTGTATATGGGAAGGTGAAATTTAGCCAAGCTTATTGCGGACTTTTAAGGCATGAAATGTTTTACAATAACATTGTGCTCAGTTTCCTAAGTTTATAAATTCATTTAAATTAGTCAATATCTGCACTGCAATTAAGATTACGTAACTTACATAACTTACAAGTAGATTTACAATATTTACCGTTGCCATGCTGTTGACTGTTGATGTAATTATTTCATCTCTAGTTTCGAATTTATTAACGTTAATTAACTTCCAATATAATTGGTAACTTTTAACAAGAGTCCAGCTGTTTCTTCAATTAAAAGAATTGCTAGCGATATCAGGTACTTATTTTCAAGTTTTTCACATTCTGTAATTAGAGTTAAGAGTAGGTAGGTAATTTCTATTTCATGTTATGTTAACAGAAAAACTAAGTCAGGTCTCATAATTATTTTTACAATTGGCTAGAAGGAATTTCATAAATGCTTTTCTGAGAATTGTAAACAGGAATTAGTTTCATGTTCTTTAAATTGATACGGCTATATATTTATAGGCACAACCCGAAGTGAGTGCAGCTAAATTAGTACCCGGCGCCTCCGCCGGCCGTTTTATCGGACCGAAATAGTCAGATGCATTAACATTGACCTACGTTGACTACCGGCTTTAAAGGCCCGAATAAACCTAGTTGTCTGTTTGGGTAAATTATAGGAAAATGCATAATGGCGGGCCAGTCCCCTACAAAAACATATTTTTCGTCCACTAGCGTTTTTATTATATTAGTTTTATAGTTTTTATAGCGTTTAGATTAATTGATTATACCGAAATTAGAATAAGACGTGTCATAACTAGGACTAATAGATTATGGGAGTGACTTTAGTAAAAACAATTTCCTCCTCTCCAACTTGTATTGACGGTAACTAAAGCTTCTCAATTCTGTTACCAGGGGTAACAACACGGAGGTAACAGCTGGAAATAACCCAAATAACTCGATTCGTAATAGCATGGTTTGCGCTTTGGTGTAGGTACATTTTGTCATTTAGTTCTGGTAATATGTACATGATTATTTCGTCAGTTCCCATTTCGTTCAAGAGGCTGTTTAATACTAGTTGGCCTGTGAGCTGTAGACCTCACGTTAAGATTCAGCTTAATAAATAAAGAATCTCAAAATATTTCTTTGAGTCATTATCACAACGTACTCACAATGGCCTTAAGTGAAGAAGTTTTTTATTTAAATTTAAATACTGAACATGGTCACACAATTTCACGAGAATCGGTTGAGAATTGCGACCTGTTGAGGACACAATATCCGGATATATATACGAAAGCAGTTTGCACAAGTCAAATCAGAGACCTTGGCTGAAGCTACGGTCAATTACGCGATTATTCAAAGTTATTCGCTATGACTGTTTTTTATAATAGATAGTATTTTAAGATTCACACCCGGCGTATATATTCAACTCACATTGTTGTCAGCAGGTGCGTTGTTGACGTCACCTGTATTTGAAATCCAACTTCTATAAATTATGGTGCATAGCAGACCATTGTGGGGTCTTTTGTTTGGAATAATATCGCATATATGAAATAAACTAGTTGTATGTTGAGTGAGGTCGTGTATAACGTGAATACGTGTGTAAAGTATATTGAATTGAGGATTTATTTCGTCACCAATTTAATTGGTTTCATGGGTGGCACTCATTGGTTCCAAAATCCAAAAAGGCGGAAAAAGATATTTTTTACGCACATCACGCTTCTGTAGTTTTATTTATTTACAGACAAACTAGTGTCGGGCCGACTGCCTTTTCGTTCGATTCCAAAACTACGAGTAACATGCGATATTTTGACAAATTTATTTGCAACTGTCACTTGATTTTGAATAAAATGTCATCTCGGCTGACTTTAGAATAAAGGTCAAATCAAATTGCATTTTTTTCACAGAGATGTTCTAAGTTGTATTTCATAATAAAATTGATTTCGATGTTATTATTAAGCAATTATAAAATTTACGAAATTCGTTGTAACAAAACAGTATATCTTAATGCTGACTGTTATGACCGTAAATGAAATGTAATTATAAAAATAAATAAAATAAAATAAAATAAAAAAGCCTTTATTTCTTACAGAGTTAAATTTACACTAATATTATATTTAATTACAAAAAGTAGTTGTTGTTAGTAGGTAAGAATCGTGAAAAAAGTTTGTTAGAATTTTAAGAATTATAAAAATATGATAGCATTATTATTATTTGTTTCGTTTTCCTGTGAGTTATTCTGCAAGAACCCCTCTGCAGGTAAAGGCCTCCTCCAAGGTGAACCAATCTCTGGATTTGGTGATTCTCTGGATTTTGCAGTTTGCATCCAGTTTGGACCCGCTGTACGTTTGATTTCGTCCTCCCACCGATTTCGGGGTCTCCCTTGCTTTCTTTTGCCTGGTGGTCCCCTCCACGCGGTGACAATTTTTGTCCATCTCTGGTCTTGAAGGCGCGCGACGTGTCCAGCCCACTTCCATTTCAGTGCTAGAGCATATGTCAAGCCATCTGTTGCTTTGGTGATGTTTCTGATTTTAGTGTGGCGTATTCTGTCTATTCTTTTTATATTTAACATACTGCGCTCCATTCCGCGCTGGCACGTAGTAATTTTATTTTGTAAATCCTTGTTAAACTTCCATGTCTGACAAGCATAGGTCAGGCATGGTATGAGGCAAGTATTCATTACCTTGGTCTTTAGATTGATTGGCAGATTGCTCTTAAATATTTCTTTTAAGCTCCAGTACTTATTCCAAGTTAGCTGTGCTCTGCGTTCCACCTCTTGGTAATTGCTTGAGATATCGAAGCTAATTTGTTTGCCGAGATAAATATATTTTTCAGTATATTCAAGTGGTTCGTCGTCGACATATATTGGTAACTTGGTGCTGTTGGACATTAACATAGTTTTGGAGAGGTTCATTTCCAAACCAGCGACTTTGCTAGCACAATTTAGAGACTCTACCATATACTGTAGTTCATTTGCTTTTTCTGATATAAGGACCAGATCGTCGGCGAAGCGTAGGTGGCTTAGGTACTTATTTTTGACTCTTATACCGTGTTTTTTCCAGTCAAGTTTGTTTATTATTGACTCTAGTACAGCTATAAAAAGTGTAGGAGATAGAGGGTCCCCCTGTCTTACACCTCTTTTGATAGGGAACCAGGGACCGGCTGTTTCTAGTTTAACTCTACTCTTGCTATTTTTGTATATGCTCTTGATGACTCGTATATAGTAATTTTCCACATTCTGCGTTGTTAGTGTTTCCCAAATGTAATTATGTGACACTGAATCGAAAGCTTTCTTATAATCGATATATTATGCTAAGTAGAGCGGCCTTCTTTTCTCCTGGTATTTCTCTATAAGAAGCTCCAGTGTGTGGATATGATCGATTGTAGAGAAGCCCCTTCTAAATCCTGCCTGCTCTATGGGTTGTTTTTTCTCTAATGTAGAGCTGATTTTTTTGGTAAGGATTGTGGAAAATAGCTTGTAGATACTTGGGAGTAAACTTATTGGTCTATAGTTCCCGATATCGTTTGGGTCGCCTTTTTTGTATAACAAAATGATATTTGATTCAGACCACTGAGCTGGTGTCTCTCCAGTTTCAAGGACATAATTGAAAAAAATTGTTAAGGGTGCTGCTAGTATGGGGGCGGCTATTTTCAAAGCTTCGTTTGCTATGTTGTCTGAGCCCGGGCTTTTGTCTGATTTAAATTTTTTCAATGCCTCTAGGATTTCGCTTTCTTCTATTTCAGGTCTATTTAATTCTCTGCCTTTGCTGGTAGTACATTTGTTTATGTTATTGAGGTCTATCGGTCCTTTAGCACTGTATAATTCTTCATAAAACTGAGTAGCTATAGAGATGATGTCGCTACGGTTGTTTTTGGTTATTTGGCCTTGTTTTAGTCCGTCAATCCAATTTTTATTTGTTTTTAGCTCCCTGTATGCTTTTTTCGTACTTCCAGTGTGGCTCAGATGTTTTTCGATTGTATTGTATCTGTAATTTGTGTAATCTTTTTTTATGTATTTATTAACAAGCTTGTAGAGAGCCGAAATTTCGTTTTTTATTGCTCTAGTTTTATTCTTGCTTTTTTGCAGCTCTTGTCTTCTCTTTAAAAGCTTTAGTGTACTATTGGACAATATTTTATGATTTTTCTCGGAATTATGTGCTGCACGGGTGTTCTGTAAGCTTTTGGTGATGATATTGATTAGATTATCGTAATATTTTTGAACTGAGGTAATTTTGTGCATTACCGTTTGATCTTTCAATATATAGGAACTTAAACATTCTTTGAACTTTGAAATGTCTTCTTCGCTTTTTAATGTATTATTTTGACAGTTGGTAAATTTTGTTCTACTTTGTTTTGGTCGTAAGTATGTTAATGTAGCTCTCACTGGCCTGTGGTCTGAAGGGTAGTTTATGTTTAGTACCTCTATGTTTTGGAATATTAGAGGTCGGTTTGATAGCACGAAGTCGATTTCGTTTTTATGAGAGTGAGAGAAATGTAATTAGTTAAAAATAAAAGTTTTTTTTTTGTTCACCACGTTGGTGGCAAACAAGTATATGGTCGCCTAATAGAAAGCGTTCGCTCTAAAAACTCAACAAGATCAATTAAGTACCTGAATGATATTTTTTAATACTCAACAATGACATTATTTTAATAGTAATTCTCTGACAGCATCAAACAGTATCACACGATACAAAGGCGGCCAATTTGAAAGACGAAGGGTTGATCTCACATAGAAAATTTGAATTCCTTTTTCTACTATCAAGTTTGATTTGACAAAGTATAAATAACTTTTTTAGTTTCTTCAATTTTAGATCAGGCAGCATATAACATGCCATTTTAGAACTATGAATTTATAAAAAGGGTTACGATTACGACTCGCATGCATCGTAACTATGCCAGCCTTAACGTACGGAACCAGTGTTTATTGGATATTAAGAGGCCGTAACTGTACAACTACACTTACTACCTATCTACAACCAGGCAAAGACTGGAACTGGGGTTATTTTTTCGTCTTTAAAAACGTTTATTTTTAAAAGTATTCACTAAATCAAAAAGCTTATTGAGAAACTTTAAAGTTGTTTTAGAAGACCTATCGAATGATGTGACACACGTTTATACACATTTTTTTTTCACTTCAAGTTAAAAGTATGGAGTGCTCCCATAGCTATCTAAAAAAATATTGTTTGCAACGGTACATAGTTAATTAGGTCTTGAAATTCTCGGCCCTGTCCTCGTATTATCTAAGTATAGTAAGGTTTATTTGCTTCTGTCTCACTCAGTATATAATCACTGTAACCTTGGTTTTTGAACAGATTAAAAATAGCTTTCACCATTATTGACCAATTAAGAACGGTTACCACCCCACGTAGCATTAGTGCTAGTAACGTCAGAACTACAATCTACATACATTGTATACACTAGGAACAATAAAACGAGTCACTTTATATTCACTTTTGTGTGTACCTATAGTCAATTTGTACTTGTTGTTGTCTATGTCTTTAAAAAATTCTTTTGAATTTGTTGTACTTTTGACACATGTTTTTATTACATATTGTTATGTACATTGTAGTGTTACTGGAATTATAGCATCACATTTTAATTAAGTTTGTATTTTAGAAAAAAAATGTAGTACCTACAGACAAAGAGAATTTGAAATAGAGGTGGATTGTCAAAGAAAGCTATGTAGCCACAGTAAATTTACTGCCCTCTTTCGACAGATGATTTAAACTTTTAGAACGCCATTTGACTTTGATCCTTATTCTTTCACTGATATGTGTTAAATTTGATAAATATCAAAAAGTGGCGCCATCTAATAGATCATAGTCCAAAGGTATGGCGGCATCGTTTCGAGTGATAGCGCGATAACCCGGCAGTGTGCAGCAGCAATTTACTGTGGCTTCAAACTTTTCTTTAACAATTTACCTCTATTTCAAATTGTCTTTAGTACATGTTCACTATTACGACTTCTATTGCACACAAACAGCAACATGAAATTCAGGGCAAGGTACAACGGATACTTATATATAATAGTATTCATAATATTATGACAGTTTTCATAAATGCATCTATTAATTAGTTTGGTATGCAACTGGAACGCTGAGGATCTGATGTTGCCTTTTGTTGAGTTTTGGAGTCCTAGTGCCCAATTCTGATTTAATAACTTGTTACGGGTTTGTTCTTATTTTGATACGACCTTGAAGATCGTTCACGCTAATTAGTGCATGCGAAATTAAGTGAAAATCGTACGTGAGATGCACCCCAATTACCAAGACGATCATCAAAGTCGTGTTCATCAAACCAGTTCCCAACCGTAACAAGTTGTCAAATCGGAATCGGGTTCGTATTTGAATTTAGAACATCATTTGTATTTGTTATTGATTACATGGTACGAATGTGAAACGATTTGAAGTAGTTACATCTCGGACTTGAAGTGCATCGCGCACCAATAAGCGCGAGCGAGATTTCTCTATACGTCGTACTAAGACATATAGAGATAGATTGTGATTTTAAAATTCGAATAGGTCTCCTGACCAGTTGGCTTTAAGTGAGTTTCTGTAAAGAAAAGAGTGCATACGCTGCCCGGTCTGCGTTTACGCAGAGTGCATCTCATTGCCATCACTGCCAAGATTAAATATAGCACGCCACTCGCTATCGCCGTTTACGATCGCCGATCGCCAAGTCACATGGAAAAAATAGGTTTTCTGCAACTTTGTAGTACATTTCATATCCCATTATTGGTTGTTGGGAAATTACCTAAATTCATGCCCCCACTATAGAATGTGGATAAATTAGGCTGACTTTAGATTAAAGTAGATGTTTTTTAATTAAGCACAATCAATTAATATTTATTGTTTCGTCATTACGGGTAATATACCTATGAGAAATACTCGTACTAAAACGTGTTAATGAGAAATAACTAATATGTACAGTCAAGGTATTAAAAATCGATACGGACAAAGTGACAAAAATATGTACACACGGCCTTAATATATAGGCAATAAGGGCGTGTATACATATTTTTGACACTTTGTCCGTATCGATATTTAATATCTTGACTGTACCTATGATCTATGTGTTTATCATTCTGTGTCTGATGTTAATCCGGATAAGTGTGGCTGCAGGTTAAGTATAACTGGCCTTTATACCGGGCCTGTTTACACATTATTTGTGTTTAGTGCCCAAGCAAGCAGCCACATGTATGAACTCGTAATAAGCACTAATCAATGTGTAACAAGGGCCCCAATGTGAAGGAAAGCCTCACTTAACTCGCAGCCACACTAACCGGTATTAACCTTACGTCTATGTCTCTTCGTGGACAGGGAAAATAATTATTTTAAAGGACCCTATTAGTTACAAGTTGACAGTAAAATCACAGTTTCCAAGTACTGGAAACGTCATCTTTTTATCAATCTAAATACTCATCAGAGCATTGTATATTTGCATAAGAATTCCATATTTATTAACGTTAGTAGTATACCAAGTGCATATGTAATACGTATGAACAATATATTTTTATGAGTTACGAGACCATAAGTAACTTATACATATCTTTAATGCAATCTAAATCATTGGCATTGTTTGGAGGGTGTTACGCCAACCATATTGTAATATCATTATATTGTGAATTTCTCGCATTGTACACTATTTTTTGCTTGAAAAAGACCCCTCTCTCCCCCAGGTGATATTTAGCTTGATCCCCTCCCCCTGAACACCTCACGTAATTAATGGACGCCCCCTACCGAAAGTGACGAAGCAAGTGGAGTGTGCGCTACGGCCGGACACCTGACGCTGGAAGGGTGGGTTAACAACTGGTAATTTCACTTTTTCGATATTCGTGAGAGAACTAGGTATGATAACATTGTTTACCTAAACATCTCAACAAAAATCATTAAGATGCCGTAATCGATTTTAGTCGCAAAAATGTAAAACTGATAGATTTAGTCGATGAATTGTACACCTGTTGTTAACTATTACTGTAGTTAGCAATAACAAGTACTGGTTTCTATTAGCACGTCTTGTTATTTTTCATTTCTATAAATATATTTTTTAAACCAACTCACTTAATTAGTAATTATTATTTTTTCTGATGGACGTTTAGGTAAACGCGCGTTAAGCACTGAT
This sequence comes from Cydia pomonella, assembly GCF_033807575.1. Classification (NCBI taxonomy): domain Eukaryota; kingdom Metazoa; phylum Arthropoda; class Insecta; order Lepidoptera; family Tortricidae; genus Cydia; species Cydia pomonella. The sequence goes on along the minus strand of NC_084703.1, from coordinate 10,773,394 downwards.
ATTGTCGATCTTATTTGTAGATTTCGTATAGTATGGACTGCTAAAAATGGTGATTTTGTATTACACATATCCTGTACTTCAACTTTAATACACTACATTTTTGTTATTATACATTCTAAGTAGTGTAAAGAGAAGTTAGACGAAATCAATTTTCTCCAGAAATTACTTCACAATAAGTGACAATTTCCCTGAAAATTTACGTAATTCCAATGTTACTTTGATACTTAAACAAAAGACATGATACTAAAAAGAGTCTACAAGATTCATAAATCCCTTGTTAAAACTCCGACGCAGAACACCCACTGACTGCGTTGTTGCGCTTTACGGCTCGAAGTATTCAAGCATTTCATCTGTCACCCCGTCTCTCCTAAAGGCGCATGTCGCCCTTCATCTTACAATCTCTCACAAATAAATGATAAGCCATTGCAGGTAGGACCTTGAAATTTGTAACATATAAATAAATAACTAAATATGTGGGGACAATCTTACACATCACCCTATGTAGACCTACACTAAGCAAAGCTTGTACTATGAGTACTAGGCGACGATACATACATATAATACATATAAAATACCTATTACTCAGGAACAAATATCTGTGTTAATCATACAAATAAATGCCCTTACCAGGATTAGAACCCAGGACCATCAGTTTCATAGGCAAGGTTACTACCCACCTAACCGCTCGTCATATACCTAATTTATTTGATTCTCGTAGAGTTGCATAGAAAAAGGATTATTGGCTATGCAAGCCCTAAGAAACCCCATGAGGTTGATTTTTTTTCGAGTTTTACGAGTATGTATGCAGTGTGTGTACTTGCAAATATATTGCCGCTGTTCAGTAAAGGGTTAACACGCTGCAGGCGGAATTACTGGCTATCTATACTATCGGGGGAATTTCAGATTTACATTTTATTATTTTCATAGCGGAAACGAACAGCGCATTCACTCGATTATTGAGAATGAAGGCTAAAAGATAATTAAGAATTTTGTGATACTGTTCACATATTTAGTACTAAAGCCGAGAAGCTTTCTATATACATTTTGGTACATTACCCGCCTGTTGACATAGATATTGCTGCCCCGCCCATAATGCGGGCTGTCATTCGGCCCGATCCGAAGAATGATTAAGACACGTTTAAGATCTTGGAATGATCTTTAAGATCGATAACTAAACGACATGGCAAAATTTACGTTTATTTCGAGTCCACTGTTTTTTTTTATACTACGTCGGTGGCAAACAAGCATACGGCCCGCCTGATGGCAAGCAGTCTCCACATACAAACGATATGTAAATGAGAACTAACCTAAACAAGAATTTATCGTTATCGTATCTCATTCTTCGAATCGGGCCGATTGTCACTGCGAGCTTATGAGCAATATAATAATGCGAGTGCAATAGAGAAATCAACAGGCGGGTCAATGAACGAAAATCCATATGGAAAGCGTCTCTTCTTTACAATAGAATAGAGAAATAAGTAAGCTTAGAGTGCTTATTCCATACATAGATATTATAGATTAAAACTCATTATTAATAAGTTTTTAACAAGCTTTGCGAAAAACTATAAGTATTCAGTTTTAAGCAAGTTTAAAAATGAATAATACATTTTACCATACTTCTCCTACAACTTATTATAGTATGAAAACTGATGTATTTAGTGAGTACCCTAAGCTTACTTATTTCTCTATAGTACTACGTATAGTATGTAGGTTGTTGCAGTACTATGGGACCCAGGTGACGTAACTAAGGCAATCCCTCGCGAATTACGATCTCAATATACACAATAGTAATTATAAAGATAAAGACCTTTTTCTCCCGGGTTTAATATTTAGGTACTGCAGCTAGTGTAACCTTGACCTAATGTTCGCTATCAACCCGCCGTCATCACCATCGCGATCTGTCGAATGCTAATTGGTCATCAATTACGCGCATAGCGATGATGGAAGATGATAATTAAAGATGTCTTACAAGCGTGTTAATTTAATGCTCATTGAATCTTCGCTTCACTCGTAAAATTTGAGACGTCACTCGCGGCGATGGCAGCGCCCCGTCATTCCAGGGGGCCTAGCCAAGATGACAATCGTACATCGACAAACGCCAAACGAAAAGAAAAATGTATACGGATGATAGGGTGCGTAGATAAAATGCCAATCGTTAACGCTCCGAAAGAACTGTGTCGCGCTAATATGGAACAGTGATAGAGAGAGATAGCTACGCTACGTAGCGTGAATGATTGGCATCTTTTCTGCGCACCCAGATGCTACGTCACGTCATTATTTTACTTTCGACAGTTTCAATTTTAAGCGCGTGGTTGTTCTTTGCGATAACGCAGCCCGATGCGTTAGCCGCACACCCATTTTAAATCAGATTAACTAATGACCGTATATTGTTTTGCGCGGTAAACGCAGCGGTAACCGCATTGTCATTTTCCCTACATTTCGTGGTCGCACGTGCGTTCAAGTTCAAATTCAAAGCTGCGTCTATCGCACAAGATAACCGCGCGCTTCAATATTTAAGGGCATACGAGTATATTCGACTAATGTTTAGTCGTAACCCTTCATTAATCCATTATTAACACCTGGAAAGCGACAAATAAAAGCTAAGTAGGATTTAAACTGTTTAATAAAATAAAATAAACATGGATAAGTAAAGCGCTTAAATTACATCTTCCGCCGCACTTTAAGTAGTGAGGCCGACCATGTAGATGTAATAAGCGCTTATCCTGCTAACAAAAGTTAAGTGTTATAATCCTGAAATCAATAATATTTTGAGGTTTTAAAACCTTTAGATATTTTACTGTTTTGCAGTCTTAGCAACCTTAGCTCGTACGCTGTAGGTAATAGACGGTCAAGGAATTTAATTTCAATATCATTTCGTACCTTCTCACAGTGACAAAAGTAAATTATTTGAAGAAAAAGTTTATCTGACGACAATAAATAATATTGGAATGATCAAAAACGCTAAGAATGTCTTAGTTATTAGCACAGAATGCGCTTGTTAACTATAATTTTTACCTAGAGGCTTAATTGGTCCTTATGATTCAAAAGAGTAGGAACAATTGTTTCATAATAAGAAAATTGATGTTAATTGATCAATCTAAGCAGGTAATTTATAAACGCATAGAAATGATGGTCTATGCGTTGAAGACGAGTTGTAAACAAACATAGATTGATTGGTTGGGGAACGGGGTTTTACTGGTGGCCAGGCGGCCAGCGTCCAGGAGACGATGAAGAGTGCACATCCATGTCCTGTAACGTTATATATGCAAACATGCCAGGTACTATCTTCATATACTCGTATTGTCACAAAGGGCTTTTTTAAACCCCTACATGAACTAATTAAAAAAAAACCAGCAAAAATAAATAAAATAAAAAAATTATAAAATTCTTAAAATTGTTTTAAAAAAAATTATGAGTCCGTAATATATTCGGATTTAATATTTAATTTTTATGAGTTCAGAAGTTTACGTCACCGGTGTCGCGGTATAGTTCACCCATTAGCAGTTAGCTGTATCAAACGGTACAGTCAGCATCAAAAGTAGCGAATCAAATAAGGCTTCAAAAGTATCTACCGTTCTGTAACAGCTTAACAAAAAGTAGTAATGGTTTTATATATAGAACACTTAAGACTGTAAAAGAGGTAATTTTGAATGCGAATTTTGGAGAATTTGGAAAAGTTATCCGGAATGGCAGATACTTTTGTCGCGTTGTTTTATTGGGTACTATTGATGCTGACTGTACCACTTTATGTATGAAAATATACATTATTGTTTAAGCTTCAAATTACTTAAAATGACAGCTGGAACAGAATACCAGAAAATTTGAAAATTCCAAGACGTAATAAGACCATTCAATGGGTTGAAAGAATTAATTAAAAAAAAACAGTTAATATAAGTATTTGAATGGGCCAGTTTTTTAGTTCCAATGTAAATCCAATTCAAACAACAAAGTAGTACCTAGTGTTTGTACGGAAACTTGTTGTTAGACTTGTAAGTTACACTTATTTTAGAATGAAAATAGAGGATAGCTACGAGATCATTAAATCTGATGTTATTTACAAAGTTAAGAGAAGTAGGTACCTAATTAATATAACTGCGAGTAACATTAATTAATTGAAACAGAGCAGGAGCATAATGGTATTTATATATTTAGCGACGCAGCAAAAGCACGGACCTTGCATAAATATTTTACCAGCCAAAACAAAGCTAATCGCGAACATACTATGGTGATTTGAACAGAGAAGAAAATAGAGTCGTTATTATCTAATAAACTTTTTATAACTGAATGAATACATTCAAACTTCATATAGCATTATTTATAAAATCAAATGCTATATGCGTTTATCGGAAACGTTATGTTACTTATGCAATTTTATTTCTTTTACTATTATCATACGTGATCGATATGCCTTTGACTTAATTAAATTGAGAAATAATATGAAAAATACTTGAAGAAAAAGTGTATGTTTTAGAGAAACAAAACATTTAATCTTTATTTTTTAACTATAAAATATACCTAGGCGACCCCATTGCCCTCTCTGTCCAGAATGCCAATACCTGTCTGCACGCTACTAATTGCTTAAACAAAAAAGAAACTGTAGGTACCTACGGTAAATACCTACAGGTAAAACTGTATCCTATGAAACGAAACCTATAAAAAACTTAAATATTTAGACATAAAGATGGGTCTAAAGCTACAAAACGCACACAATAAAAATTCTAACACGCACTCACATGCAGACTGCTAAAATTGTAACCCCCGTAGTCGAATAAAAATCAATTTGGATTTTCCAAAACGGAAAAAAACATATGTTGCGGTTATGTGTATAAATATGCTGCTCAATAGAAAAGGGCTACTGGGTGTTTTGAATTTTGAACGTTACGTGAAAAGAACAACGCGAAAACAGAGTATTTTTGGTGCCTCGTTATTCAAATGTAAATTTCATATTTGTTAGATTGGTTTGCTATCTTCCAAGAAATCTTCTCCTCCTCTAAACCATCTTGTGTGCGTGGATTATTATTTTATGGATTATTTAAAATTTATTTTGATAATTCCTGAATATTCTCAACTTTAATTAAAAAAGTGGAAGTGGTAAGGCCTATATTTTTATTGTAATGTGTAAATCAGTAAATCATTAGGACTTTTCAACATTAATTTAAAAAATCCGAGGGCACTAGATTTTTTGGTGGCCGGATAAGATATCAAATTCCCAACCTATCTTAAGGGGCCTACTGATTAAGAGTCCGCCGGACGGTATCGGCCTGTCAGTTAGAAGAAAAATTTGACAGTTCCGAACAACTGACAGGCCGATACCGTCCGGCGGACTGTTAATCAGTGGGCCTTTACATTTTACACAACCTATGTTTTAAATAAGCATAAGTATAATTAAATAGGTTCACAGGAAAGGAAACAGGAAAATAATATTAAATTTGTATGAAAAAAATTAAAATCTAAAGATTTCATAATTTTGAAAAGTTGTTAATCAAAAGTTATATCATTTTAGAAGTACAATACAGGGTGTGGCCATTAACACGAGCAATAAATTTAACTGTAGGCTGTCTCCTCAAACTTATCAACTGTTCAGCGATTTTTGATAATTATGAAACTGCGTTTGGGAAACTCATCTAACAAATCATTTAGACTTCCTATTTTTCATACAAATTAAATATCTCCTTCAATGTACGCTGTCATCAGTGTAATTGACGTTGATTGTCACGCTTTAAACATAGCGAATTTAAAATGTTCTAAAAATCATTAATAGTTATTTTTAAATGTTGCCGAACAAATGTTAGTCAGTCTGAGGAGTAAAGCCTACAGATAAAGGCATTTTAATTTATTGCTCCTGTTACAGGAAACACCCGGTATAAGTAGGTAAACTAAGCAATAAATGTTGAGTTCCATGCCCAAAGGGCATGCTCCATGTGCATAAGGACCCTTCTCTGATGGAAGGCCACAAATAGTTTAAACATATTATTCTTATCCAGCGAGAGTAGAAATACGGAACATTAAAGGCGAGGCTTCGTCTCGCGCTTGACAGTTTTATTAATCAAACTGATTGTTTACCACCTGCATTTGCTGCTGTTTTATTCAACGCAATTCCATCAAACGGTTTATGTCCCCGAGAAATCTACGTGCATTTCCGGAGTATTTATCTATTCCTGTTTTTTGGTAAATAAATATACATACCTATAAAAAATATAATGGGATAATCTTACACAAATCGACCTTAGCTTTATAAGGCTTGTGTTATAATAGGGAGATAAAGATAAATACATTAGATAACATCCATAACTTAAAAAGAAGTATGTGTGATAAGCATACAAATAAATGCCCTTACCAGTATTCGAACCCGGGACCTCCTGTTGCTCATAGCCATCATTTCATGCTAATCAATATAATAAAATAATAAATAAATATAAAAGGACATTACTACACAAATAGACTAAGACAAATAGACAACGATATATCTAATATATACGTATTTATAAATATACTTAAAATACAAAGAAAAGACCCATGACTCAGGAACAAATATCCGTTCTCATCACACGAATAAGTAAATGCCCTTACCAGGATTAGAACCCGTGACCATCGGCTTCATAGGCAGGGTCACTACATAATATTAAAAACCGTACAAGTATTTCAAACGATATTGGCGGTACTTAATAGGGTGTTTCATTTTTCTGAATTTTCGATTTTCATCTGACCTCGCACGAATTCTTGTTCTCACTGGTAGAAAAAAATATGCCTAAGAAAAATAAAAATTGATTAATTTTTAGATGTAGCATAATATCAACAAAGATTTTCTCAAATAACCAACGACTCTACATCGGAAGATAGAAAATGGTTTAAGCGGCTACCATCAAAGCAGAGAGTAGTTTGATACTGAACCTTCTACATATAAAGATATTATATTTAGTAGTAAACTTGGGATTTTGGTTACTCTATAAATGTTCTAATTAAGATTTTTCCGTTTTTCCACCTGTTTCCAAAGGAAAAGTGCTTTTATCGTATTTAGACATAAAATTCAGTTATTTCATTCGATTTTAGTATCAGTTCATTACATTTTGTTATTTTAGAACATAGAATGTATGTATTATTATTTCCTTATTTTTATTTTGGGTCTTAGTTTAGGTTTTTTACAATATGAATATATAAGTAAAATATAAAAACACAAAACAATATAAAAACATATAAGCACATTATAAAAAACCTAACCTAGCTGCCGGTGGTCAGGGCCGCAAATAGAGGAACCGACGTACTATACGCGCCGTGTCCAGGATTACCGCCTTTTGCATCTGACCCTTGATCCAGCCACCCAGCCAGAGGCTCTCTAGGTGTTGGTCGAGACTCTTCGCTATGAGCCCGTTCGCTGTTATTATTATGTGTCTGTCTTACCATATCTCGGGGTCCCGGACCTTTGGGAGGCATGCGTCAGCTCGCCACAAGTTGCCCTCGCGGGTTTATTATTATTATTAAATTTTCGTATTTGTATAAGCCTTTTTTCTAAATTTTCTTATGTTTTGGACGCCTAATATAAAAGGTATAGGCTGACTTACTTTACTTTGGATTTTCAAAACAAGCGAAAGCTATGCTTGTAGCTCTGCATCATAGCCTGGAGCAAAGTGTTTTCATATACAATAGGAATGTAGCAAAAAAAATCAAAGAGTCATAACTACAAAGAAAGGGGTACGTAATAAAAAATAAAATTTAGAAATCTTAGTAATTTTAAAAAATATACTTATATATAGCAAAGCAGTACATAAGGTTTACGTGTTCTAAAAAAAGTTTTGTTACATGAATTAAGCCTTTAAGAATCACTTCTTTTTGTCCGAGTAAAATTGTGAGACATTAAAATCTTCGAGTGTTATAATTATGTGTTTGAAAATAGGTATATATATTTTTAATTTAAAATGAGCTTCTAATAATTGTAATTAATTTAATTGATGACTCTAACAGATCAACTCATCTTTAAAAATAGATTATCTTTAAAAAATGCTTAAACTGCAGATTTGAAATTCCTAACCCATTTAGCCTTTATCTTGTTAGCTGTTAAGCCCTTGAATAAATTTCATTATTGCTTTTGCAGCAGTTTTGTTTCAAGTTGAATGCACCTAATTATATTGACAAGGCATGAAATGCAATTATGGCGTAGCACCAACAGAGATGTAGTATAAATCCAAAACTAAATGTATGCGGATTACTGGTATCAAGAACTGGTAACATTTTTTTAATTTACAATAAAGACGAAAGTTCGAGAAAAAAATGTTGTTTAATAAATGCCTAACATGTTGAGAAAATGACTTTATGATAAAGTTCTAACAGTATTACATTCTTTGACATTGTAAAATACACTAATAAAAAGTATAACTAATAAAAAAAATCGACTAAAATTTTTGTGGGCTAATAAACACTTCGAATACATTTTTCCATACATCATTCCAAATGCAATGAGGTACAAGACGTATATTTAGGAGTAGTATTATTTCGCGGTAGTATTTTTCGCCGTTTTGAACTTGTCGAGTAGACTAGTAGCACAATTAGTAATAAAAGCGTGTATCACAAACATATTTTTTGGAAAACACCAATTGGTGAAGTGGAACTCCTGATGATGACCATAAAATGACAACATTCGAGTTGGGCAGTTAAGTTGGCGCTTTTTGTTGGACTAAAAGTGCATTTCCAGAAAATGAGAGCTTATCAATTTGAAATCAAATTATTATTCGACTCCTACAATACTCTTATATTCATATATTTTCCTTTGAAGTTATATTGTTGCGATAACAGTGGAAGGTATGAAAATGCATTTACTCTAATTACATCTTTTGATCTTTTTATTCAGATATTGGGTCCATAACAAAGTCACGATATTTTTTAAGTTCTCACCGGCTTCCGGGTTCTGCGTTTAAATTTTGCACTACAGACTTTACTATACTTTTTAAACCACTTCAAAAATAGGACGAGGTTATCATTTTACCCGTATTGTTTTGTATATTTGTTATCTCAGAGAATTTGTAATCCGATTTTTTGTTCTAAAGTATATTGTATTGCATTTCACATGTACATTACAGGTATTTCAAGTACTTAAAAGTATAGGTAGGTGTAGATACACAAATGACACATGAAACCCTGATGGGCTCACCAATGAAGGTAGGTAGGTAGTTGGTCCTATTTTTGTCAAATCCAATGCTGATGATGGAATCCATTCAGGAATTGAGGGAACTCGTCAAATCTGGATGCAGGATGCAGATCCAAACCTTGAAACTTGAAAGCACTCGAAGCGCAAGACTTTTAGTGAAACTACTCTTTGGTCAGACAGGAACGAGAGTCATGCGAGGACTGTGTTACTCAAACTTAAACCTAAAAATGTAAACTAAATTAACCTTACAAAAAGATATGTTAACTTAAAAAAGATAGAATAAAATATTATCCCTTTTTTATGCGCTAGAAATTGATATGTTTGAATTTGGTGCCAAGCCAAATAGTTACAATACTGGCTAGTAATACTTACCCCCAGAAAACGAATGAATAACTTGTTTCTTTCTTATCGAACCGCACCATAGAGCCTACAGCGAAAAACAAAAATCGTAATTTAGAAATCGTAATTTTCAAATATTTAAGAGGGTTAGAATATCTGATATTAGTTACTCCTATTGGGACCGTGCGAAGTGCATGGTGGGGGTAAGTAAAACGATCCCAGCGCATGAGATGGTAAAAATTAGAACTAACTGCGGATAGCGTATTTAACATTTCGTACAAGTTATATGGCTCGAAATGAAACTTTAATTTACGATTACTCCTCAAATATTCATTTAAATTGTAGGTATGGTATAAGGGACCTTTGTAATCTGTATAAAATGCTTAATATAACTAACGTATTTAATTTGATAATTTTAAATACTGTATCAGTGTAAATAGCTTTGCATATGCCACATATGTACTATGTGATCTTTTTCTAGAAGTTAAGAATGGGTATAGTAAATTATCCTTAAAAGATAGACATTCAACATCGCGGACTTTTTTGTAGACCCATAAAAGAGAGACAACCCCACCATACATTGTGTTGTTATAACTCCAACGGATTAGGCAGCGTTTTCGATTAAAGCTCCTAGCCAGCGTGATTTTTTCGACAACATCGTTATATTTAAACAAATTTACACAAAACCTTAACAAGTTAAATACCTAAGCCTTCCTCAAGAATCAGTCTATTGATAGATGAAAAACGTATGAAAATCTGTTCAGTAGTTTTTAGTTTTGGAGTAGTTTTATAAGATGTAGTGCATTGAAATTTTCCCCTAGACATGCCGACGCTAGGTTGCGTGACAGTCGTGCACAATTGCACATAGCGAATACCGATACGTATAAGAACGCGATATGCATGTATAAGAACTAAATATGTACCATGGTTTGCAAGAAACAAATACCCAGTACTGAATACAGTATTTACTTTTATGACTTGGCTTGGGACCGACTTTAAACATAGGTATCAGTTGCTAAAGCATATTAACAGGATAACATTTATTTTTCTAATTTTTTGAAGTCAGTTTTGCTTTTTTTGTAATGTTAATTTTATTATTGACCTTCGATATGGGTATATTAGTTTATTGCAGTTAATTTTGCCCGAATACCACTGCCCAGTCAATTGTAGGGCTGTGATACGCAGAACAAGACTGTTGCTAGATGCCGGGATTAGCCTGGGTCGATAAATTTTATCACATTTCTAGGTTACAAAGTAATACTAACTTTCTAGAATTCGTAACGCAGCACTCGAGCCAATTCAATTAAGTGAGTAAACAAATTGTATAGAATAGACAAATGTGTAGAAGCTTTTAACAAGGTATAGTCGAGATTTTGCGGTGAATTTACAGCAACAGTTTTATTGAATCCGATCTATCATTTCACTAAACTTGAAATAGATAGCATGTAGGTGTATCCAAGTATCTTCATTCCTCTTGTAACTATGTAACTCCATAATTCCATATGTCAAAAGCAAAACTGCATTTGTAGTAAACGATATCCGACACCGAGTCGTTTCCTACCGAGCGACATTTCTGTTACAAAAGCTATTTCTTTTGTGTCATTTGTGTCAACTACTATTTACTGATCTTTATACAGCGTGTATTTTTGATAACCACCACATAATGAAAGGGCAGTTTAGGCTGTAATCAACACACTTTCATAGGTTTAATAAAAAATTGACGACTGTTAGTTTTTCATACAAAATAATTCAGTAAACAATGTATCACTACTCAAAACGTCTCATTAATGACGCAACGTCACAACTGTCACAAGTGATCATGATGTACGAAATACATTGCCGCTCGAAAAAACATCAACAATTAATTATGCTCTGGTAGTGAAGACTAAACTAAAAAATCTTTCAGAATTATTTTATAGCACTAAGACCTACATCTAGTTTAAGTTTGAGGTTATATCAAAAATACACACTGTAGAGTTTTACGACTGTACCATAGTCGCCTTCAGATATATTGGAGCGGCCAAGGTGCTCATAAATATCTAAACACGCCTCTATTGTCTTTTAAGGGCTTATATTCTAAAATAACGTTAACGTCCGCTGGATTTCAGGCTCTCTCTCAGGCATGGGAAAAACTAGTTAAAACGTTTATAGTAAGTATTTACATTGCTTCGAAAATAACGCCAAATCACGAAACTAATCTCAATAATTTACGCTATCCCGCGATGAATAGTTAATTAACTTGGTAAAACATGATCTGCATTGTCGTCATATTACAATTTGTTCAATACGTCTCTAAACACCCCTAAGGGTGGCTTGTATTCCATTCATGCATCGGCAATCTCCTCCTTGCGAATTCGCACGTTGCTCCGTTGTATGAGCGTAACAGCGCTATGTGCGAATCCACATCCAATGTGAAAACCGCCTTAATATAGGTAATTTTAGTTAATGAGACGTATCATTTAATAGAAATAACTTGCTACTTTGTCATAATAAAAAAGTGTAATAAACAGTTGGTAGACTTATTATATGTTTTTTTGTTTAGATATAAGTACATTTGTTGGACTAAAAACTAACTAAACTTGCTTTAGACTAGGTCTCTCAAATACCTACGTTCATGCGTTGTTGTGTCACAAGCGAAACATTCAAATATACAAACTTTTATAGTTATAGTAGGTAATACCTATTAGTAGGATTAGTATTATTGCACATTGCAATTTCAACAAACCGGAACTTGTACGGCAATCACTATGTAGGGGTAGATTGAAGCGTTACTCAGAATTCATTAATTTGGCCTACCCACGCCTGTTGTTTGTTCACGCGAAGGCCTGCGCTGTGCACCTAGAGGCATATTCGGATTCGAAATACGAGTATGTTACTTCTCATCCCCCTCGCCCCCTCACACTTTACTTTTTGATAGCTAGGGACTGTATGAGGTAAGTGATAAAATCGAGTATAAATGACCAATTATAAACTTATCGCGCAGTTAGAAGATGCAGATGTCAACTTTGTGCCGTAAAGTAAATAATAATGTGTAAAAATCGTGAAAGTCCGACAAATTGGTTAATAAATTAAATTACAGTACACAATAATCATAAAAAACCGGACAATCCGAGTCGACCCTCGCCCACCAAGTAGATATTGTAGATAGTACAGCAATTTATGATTTAACTACAAATGTATAGTTTTCAGATTTTTCCCTATACCTGTAGTATAAGACGGTATTACTTGCCAAATTTCACAGTTCTAGGTCAACGGAAAGGGAATAATACTAATCCTATAATTTTGATTCACTTGAGGGTTTAGAAATATAGGAATCAGGGAGACAATAGACCTGAGTTTCAACTCCATATTACCAAACAGATGGACCGGTGATTTTTTAGGTAGATATTTTCAAATTTGTAATTATTATAAAAGTTAAGATAATTTAATATTTTTATATGAAATTTGTGTTTCGCTCAAGAAAAAGGGGCATAGCTATGGAAAAAATACAGCAAACAACATAAAAATATTTTCGATATTGTTAATATTCAGGGATGAAAATGGGGACTACGTTTGTATGGAGAAGCGGCCGTCCCCTTTCCTCTTAAACGTTTCATGATTGTTGCCGTTACCGTAAAATGTGCCTACTTTGCTGCACACTGGGTAATTGTGCTTCAACAGTGTATATACATGAAAACTATATCACAAGCTTATTTCAGTGTTAGACCATGATAGTAGTGATGGTCTACTTTAAATCGGTGTATATATATCAATATACCTACCACAATATAGTAAATTTAAATGTTAACTTAAATTTCGTATTTTAGAGCAAAGTAGGCACATTTTACAGCACTATATTTTAGGTTCACAATTATGAATATTTTGAAAATGTATGGTTTTTAAATACGTATACTAGCGACCCGCCCGGTTTTTCACGTGGGTTAACAAATTATGCAATTAAACCTTCGTCAAAAATCACTCAATTTTGAAAATCGGTTCATTACTTTTTGAGTTTATCGCGAACACACATACATACAGACGAACAACTCGGCAGGGGACTTTGTTTTATAAGGTGTTAGTAATATTTGTAGTATTTTTAAATTATCAAAATAATTGAATACAAGTTTGTACAAAATTAAGCTCTCGTTAAGGTGACAAATATGCAAATTGACCAATGTATGTAAAAATTAAAACTTGTCACAAGTAACCCACATTATATGTCTATGAAAATCTACAACCACCTCCCAAACTCTATCAAAGATCTGGACAATGTAGGTCAATTTAAAAAACACCTAAAGCTGTTTTTAATTAACGGATGTTTTTATAATCTTAATGAATATTTTGATAAAGTCAGTAAATGAAAATATTACCGTGCTTCGTTTATGTAAGGAAATAATGTTATAATACAATCAAATGATCATGCGTGAATGTATGTGTAATATTATTTTAATGATGTGCGAAATAATTGTAATTTAATCACCTACTGTAGCCCTCTTATATTGCTGTGCCCTTACAGGGTGTCACATGTATATACCTATATGTTCCATTCCATCCATGCTTGTAATGTGATATGCAATAAACTATTCTATTCTATTCTATTCTAAATAATTTCATAATAAAAGAAAAGTATACTCGTTTAAATTTGAATTAATCATCATTTTAGCCTTTTATCACCCACTGCTGAGCATAGGCATCTCTCCGTGTACGCCACTTATCCCTGTAGTGGGCTAGTCTCATCCAGACGTGTTCCGCGATTTTTCGGATGTTATCCACCCAACGAGCCAATGGACGCTAAGCGCTTCTTTTATCAGTATGTGGCCACCAATCCGTCAACATTTTGATCCACCTGCCATCACTACCTAGCAACCTGTCCCGCCCAATTCCATTTAAGCTTGGTAATGACGTTGGTGCGAGGTTGGATCTCGACATCCTTCACTCGGTCTTGAAGATTAATGCCGGGCATGGTGCGCTCCATGGCTCTCTGAGCTAGTTGTGGGTTATGCAAAGCCTGCTTGATGAGCCATGTCTCGGCACCCCATGTCATGGTGGGCAGGACACATTTTTTTTTATACTACGTCAGTGACAAACAAGCATACGGCCCGCCTGATGGTGAAGAGTCTCCGTAGTCTATTGGACGCCTCCAATTCCACAGGTGTTACTTGCGCGTTACTAACACCCCGCATCCTCATTGAGCTCTGAGCACACATTGATTAAAGAGGCGAGTTTTCAGGCATTCTGGTACGGTATCAGATTTAAGAGTTTCCGCTAGTAATTATAAATAAATATCTTCAGTGTGTTATTCATTAATCATTTGAAGAAATTGTAGGTAGCGAAACAGGAAAATATAATGAAAATATGACTAATTGAAAAATTAAAATTTCATGAATTGCCTTATTGGGTACATCTTTTTTAAATGTTCAACAAACGGGTAAAAAGAGTAGGTACATTTTCTAATAATTATAATATATGAATAAGCGAAATGATACTGTACCTAGTTGTCCTGGTAGGTAAAACTAGGTAGAAATAGAGAGTAGGCAGGTCAGTGTTTCCCCTGCCCGTCGTCTCTTTGAGGGGTAAGCAGTGTTGGCCCCTCAACCGTTTTTTACCCAAGGAAAAAAGTGCAAGGTTATTAACCATTACCGACCCGTCAATATTTGTACATGTAAAGAAATGACTCGTTACAAACGCTTTTTTTTACAATATTTAACACAGATCTACAATGTACAAGATTGCCTGTCAAACATCAAAAGTGCGACCAAAGTCGGAATGATGACTAATCTCATTGGAAGTATTTAATTCAGAGGTAATATCTAATTGGCTAAATTATTTGCTTTTGTAACAGTATATTATGGTTCCTTAGACAAATAGCAAAAAACGGAACCCTTATAGATTCGTCATGTCCGTCTGTCTGTCCGTTTATTCCATGATATAATCACCCACCGTATCTCATTTAGCTTTTCATATTTTCCAGTCCACTAACCTAATGTCTTGATATATTCATGCGGCCACTAGCGGCCACTAGTGGCCGCTATGACGCTCGAAAGTGGTCACGTGTTTTCATTTATAGCCTGCCTGTTTTGCACTCGTGAAATGTTCATATTCTTTAAGCGTAAGCGTCATTCTGGACCTGTGGTATTTTGTTTATATTCTAAACTGCTAAACAAGCAATACACATTTGTAATTAGATAATAGTTATTTGTTTAACATGGGGGCAAAATAGTTGTTTAACCGTTCGTGCTAATATTGATACCCGAGCAAACAAAAGATTCCAAAAGTGAACCACGAGCGTAGCGAGTTTCAAGACACGAGGGTTAAAGAAATATTGCCACCGAGTGAAACACAAAATTAAAAACGTATAAAATATCAAACAAAATAAAACCAAACTAAATTCAAACGAACATTAAAATAAGTACTTACTTATCAAAATCATCATTTAACTCAAATTTACATCAGATTACTTTGCCTCAGATGTGGCTAAAATGCAACTTTTTCGTGAGTTTTTGAACAAGCAAGAGAGCTTTTACCAACTAGTGTAGTGAAAATGATTATTTCAATCAGTATAAAAATGGCTCTAACGACGTGTATTTCTCGAGAAACTTCTGTTTTACTCGCTTGTAAAAAGAGAACTGGGACCCCTACACAAAAGCCGCTACCAGAAAAGTAGGTTAGGTTAGGTTAGGATTGCGAGCATTACACAAAACAAACCACTACCAGAATACTAGGTTAGGTTAGAACTGCGACCCCTACATAAAATAAAAGAAAAGCAGGGATCGTTACCGGTATTCTGACTACCGGTTTTAAATTAGGTATAACCGGTTACAGTAGCCACAGCAAATTTACTGCCATCTTTCGACACATAATTAAAACTTTTAGAACGCCATCCGACCGGTTATAGTTCTATTTCGCTATTTATATCACTAAAGCTTTGATTACCGGTATAATCAATAACGGTATTCATGTATATTAGCGATTTTTCCATTAGACAACAATTCCTGTGTTTGAGATGTTACCCTTAAAAACCATTACCTGTAATACATGTCAATATCAATACACTTCTTTATTTGTTTCTTCGAATATGTTGTGGTTTGCCGTAATGCTAAATTGTCATAATACTTCAGACTTACAGAAAACTGAAATATTATACGTCGTAAATTAATTTTCTTATTCAGTACCTAATAATAGTAATTTCTTATTCAGTGCCTAGTAATAATACCTCTGCCAGCTATATGTTATCGCGTGACGTTACAATATTACACCTATTTGTTGTGTTTTAGTAGTAGTATCTGATTGACATCTTTACTTTCAAGTGCAATGAATAGCGGTATTGAATAAAGGTATTTAATATTGTAGATAGTCTATATATATCGGTAAAAACAAAAGCGAAATGAAACCACTATCTCTAATAGGATTATAGGTATACTTTTTATAGCGGAAATAGTTTGAACATTTATTTACATGTATTAAATAAAGCCGGTTGTACAATCTCTGAAGAAAAGTAGTTTAGATTAGGTATAAAAAACGCAACTTGCAAACAATAATTGATGTATTTTTAAATGAAGTATTAGATGATTTTTGAGATTTAAAGTTGATGGCAACGCACACTTTTAATTTTATTTATTTTATACCGTATAATACTTATATAATAAAACTAGTATAGTTAAATATCCTTATATCACATGATCGTTGCGTTGCAACAAATACGTGGTATACCAAAAGATAATTATATAAAATAATATGAAACGTTTTAATAATATACCACATGTATATTATATCAAATGAGTGGTTATATTTCCTGAAATTCTATTAGATGTTGATATACTTATCGACAGAAAATATATTTGATATTTTTATATCGATCATTACACGCTCCTTTTCTTTCCACAGGCAACTAATACTCATCGAAACATTCTAAAAAGCCCAAACATAATTAGGTTGCGTTATTTTATCACATAAATAGTTCCTATGCCATATGCCACCTCTTGCCTCCATCATTAGATCAGCTCGATGGTACCATAATATTGCACTGTGACCCGACTTCAATAAATAAATAAAATGTTAAAAGTCAAATAACCCTTACACAACAATTAGGAGCCTAATACAGTTACTAACAAGCCTTATCTACAACCATCAAGCTACATGTCGTTAACTTATCAACCAAATGAAGCCTCATTAAATACTAAAGTTATATATTAGTTGGGAATTAAGCATGACAACAGATAATTGCATGATTCTATACTTAATGACTCTATTGCTTACTTTGTAATGTTTCCGTTTCATATTAATTGTTTTTTTTTATAATACTAAAATTTCATATCATGCAGTAAACGTGTATATGATATTCACATCATAAACGTGTATATTATGATGTTCACATCGTATACACGTTAAAAATAATATGAAAGATATATAAATTCACTATATGGTTATGCCTACTCGACTCTTATGGGTTACACGCATAAATGCGTGCATCTCTATGAGTGTACGTATACGTACCTTAATTTCTTAACTAGGTGGTTTGTATTACTACATATAACGAAAAGTCGATAAAGTTTAGTTATTTATCCCCGTAGTGTTAATGTATTTGATAACTGTTTCTAAATGGTGTGTGAGAAAACATACATAATAGCGGGAGTTGGCAACAAGCACTGGCCAGTTTCACCTAGACGCCGCGTTAATGTTCATAATGGTCTTCCTGTTTTATAGTGACTCCGATTTCTCACCGTGATCATATTAACTCTGCTGTATGATATTTCCAATACGACCGGGAAATTATATGTAATTTAGAGCAGCCTATAATTTCCCTCCAGTCTTTTATATTTATAAGATAGTGGCTCTGTGATCTCGAAAACCTCCAGGACCCCAAAAGCACCATTTGGAAAGAAATAAAAATAATAACATTATATATAATTTTAAATATGGAACCCGCTCACAAAACTTCACGAACATCGGTTGAGAAATGCGATTTGTAGGGGAACATCCAGACACACGAAACCATTTTTGTCCAAGTCGAAACGGAGACCTCCGCTCCGCTTGCTCAATAAAAAACAACATTCCTACACAACATTGGTAATGAGACACTCCAGTTAAACATTCAAAACAATATTAGACGATTCTTGTTACTTGTTAGTAACCGTTAAATTATAAACACCTAAACTAAAACCTAAAGCCACACCGTAGCGACTACTTATCGAGCTATATTTAGAGCTGATAATTTATGGGACATGTCGTTATTAATCTATTATATTTTTATGACTGAAGTGAAAGTAATTATGAGCAAATAAAGAATACAAAATACCTACATACATAAAATTGAAAAACCTTGTTTATTAAAGTTTACGCTCGGTCAAACAATTGTAGAAATAATAATTACACGTCAAGGCCGTAAGACAATTAATTATTAACAATTGAATGACATGTAAGAGCCTTCTAAAGAGTCTTTTTTGCATACAGCAAAAAAATTATATCTTTACAAACTTACCTTTTTTACGACGGCTTCGGTAAAATCCTAATGTCGAATGAAACCGCCACCGGGAAGCTTATGTAGAACTTACCCTCTGGGCTGGACCGGCAGCATGCCGGGCGCGATGAAGCCCGGGAGCTGGCCGGAGTTCTGCATCGGGGCGAACGCCTGCGCTTGCGACTCGAACGGCAGCGGCGGGAGCTGCTGGAAGTAGTCGTAGCGCTGGAACTGAGGCTGGCAGGTCCGATCGGGCCACTCGCGACTGAGAGCCCACTCGGCCATGGTGTGCCCCTCGTGGTGCAAGGAATACTACGCAGCGGCGGGCGGCACGCGTGCATCGCGGGCAACTCGCGCGCGCACTGCCGGCTCCCCGCCCGCCTCGTCTCCCCAACGCATAAACATACTGCAAATCCTTTATCTGGCCACGATGCACTCCTACGTACACTATGTATTTACGTAGTTAGCCGGCGACTGATAAACGGCTGTCATACACTGTTCACACTTCTTTTAGTTATTATATTAAGATGTCAACCCCGACTTTTCGCTTGACCGTAGCGACACGCGATGCACTTCGACTAATTAAATCGGAACGAACCGTATATTCGATAGGGCAACGTTAAAGCACTTTAAAGTAGGTATATCTCACTCCTATGAAATTGCAGTGACCACTAAGAAGCGTGAAATAAAAAGTCCCTAGTCGAGCATGATCAATATTTTTAGTGAGACTTGGCTGCTAATTGGCAACTCGCTAAGTCGCTACTAACAAGTATAATAAGTAAGTTGGTAGTTATTGTGTACTATTTGACTCGAGTGCCTAGAGTTGCAATATTGTTGCACATCAAGTCGTATTTTAATGCCTGCCTACGTTATTATACACTCAAGAGCAATGATTGCAGGTTTTCACAGTTCTTGAATTTATTTAGTGCTTACCTACCACGTCGTAAATAGTTATAATTTTAGTTCAGTTTAGGGATATATACTCGTTTCGAAACGTACAGTCAGCATCAAAAGTAGCGGATCAAATAACGCTTCATAAGTACCTACCATTCTGTAACGGCTTAACAAAAAGTGGTGTCTTTAATATATAACAACTAAGACCGTAAAATATATAATTTTGAACGTGAATTTTAGAAATTTATCTATATTTGGAAAAGTTATCCGGGATGTCAGATACTTTTGGCGCGTTGTTTCATGCGCTACTATTGATGCTGACTGTACACTGATATCGTTTATTAAATATATTGACTTTTACCTAACAAGAGATAATATTGTTGAGCAGTTAGGATGGGGGGTTGCTCGCCTTAGGAATAAATAACTTTTTTAGGGAAAATGCGGACGTTCGTGTGGTAAGTCCGAATTCTGGCCAAAAATTAATCCTGTTCACTTTAGACGTATGATAAATAAATAAATATTATGGAAACTTATTACACAAATTGACTACGTTCCACAGTAAGTTAAATAAGGCTTGTTTTGTGGGTACTTAGATAACGATATATATAATAATATAAATACTATATAAAGGGATATTTGTTCCTGAGTCATGGGTGTTTTTATGTGTTTATAGTATTTATAAATACTAAAATACATAGGAAACATCCATGACTCAGGTATAAATATCTGTACTCATCACACTAATAAATGCCCTTACCAGGATTTAAGCCCGGGACCACCGGGTTCATAGGCAGGGTCTACTACCAGACAGGTCGTCATAATTAATTAATATGATTTAAGTACAGACAGGAATTGGAATCTGCCCATGATCTCTTAACTGAAGACGTCAGTATTTTTTCCGAAACTCAAAGAAATGAACTGGAAAAAATCAATTTCCTTCTTAAAAAGTTCTAGTAAGTTCACACTTTGTCGTGCCAAGGTAAAGCAATTAACGTGTTTCTCAAACTTTTCTTAGAAAAATATCAAGATATCGGAGATTGTTTGGAAGTCAATCTTTAAGTTCTTCGGTCTTTTAGGCATAATACTTAAATGTAGGTAATTTTTTAGCGGCTGGTGTTCTAATTTTGAATTAATTTGCACTTTTCACTCATCTTTCATTTTCACTTTTTAGCAACAATAAAAAAAAATTCTAGTCATGAAACATTAACCGTACTTATAATTTACACTCGCTCTTTGAGTTTCCAAAACGTCCCGCTTGGCGCACTGTTCAAAATCCCATTAAAATGAGACTTAAACGCGTACGTTACGATACGCTATCGAATGAAATTTACACTAGAGGTACAGATCTACTAACATTTTATATAACCGATATTTAGGATCTCATTTCCTATTCTTAGTTCAAATATTTTCCCATTTAAGGGCACACACATATTTTTTTTGCAAGTGGTCCCGGGTTCAATTGGTAAAGGCATTTATTCGTGTCGTGTGATGAGCATTGATATTTGTACCTGAGTCATGGGTGTTTTTATGTGTTTAAAGTATTTATTAATATTTATATATTATATACTTATATCGTTGTCTAAGTACCCACAACACATGCCTTATTGTGCTTACTGTGGGACTTAGTCAATTTGTGTAATAATGTCCTAATATTTATGTATTTATTTCTCGCGACGATCAGAATTTACTCATAAAGACCGTGCAAATGTTCTTTTTGGTTTACAACTTTGCAGCTTTCAATTACTTACAAATCGAAAGATTTTTTATTCTTCTTCATTGATGTAGTTTCAGTCAAATTTTACGCGCATAAGTTCAGTTTAGATGATGGGTCTGGCCTTGTAGTAATGTGACCTCTATATGAAGCCGATGGTCCTGGGTTCGAATTCCAACCCCGGTCAGGGCATTTATTTGTGTGACGAGCACAGATATTTGTTTTGAATCATGAGTGTCTTCCCACATATTTAAGTCTTTGTATATTATATATATTGTTGTCTGAGTAACCACAATAGTAGCGTTCTTTAGCTTTACTTTGTGTAAGATGTCCTATGATTTTTTTTATTCGTATATCTCTCATCACAGAACAATGAGGTTTCAGTCATTTGGTGGAGTGTATGAAGCCAAAGCCAACACTTAGAGACCATTTTGACAATTTAATGAAATGTAAGGGGTACACTGAGCGGATGCTGCACTTGTCCGTGTCATGGGACGCACGCAGAGGCAGCACCCGCCAGGGTGTAAGGCCTATTTAGAGTTGATGAAATCTAAAATGAACTAGGCTATTGGGTAAAATCGATGGACTAAATACTAATTTATAACCGGACGGACTCCTGTCTAATAAAATGGCTCCCCCCCAGGATGTAGAAAGGTGTCACTGGACTTTAAACACATAGCCAACTCGTCACTTATGTTTCCACATCTACCCTCGAGAACGCAGCTATCGCAACTCGCCTCTGAACGGTTGGCTAAGGAAAGCCAGAGAATCCTGTCCTACCCAACCTTTGCGCACTCGTACGTACTTTGTACGTTGGTTCGCTACTCCCCGACAGCTTGCCACAAGGGGCACTGGTAAAACCAGCGCAGCGGGCGATGGGGTCGTCACATCCCAATGCCTCATTATTTATTTATTATTATTACTTTCTCCGTTAGTATGGCAAAGCAAACTCGTGTCTTAACTACTTCTTTTTTACACGACTTAAAAAACTCAATTCGTGTAATACAAATACAATAGATTCGTCATTAGATATAGTAGATTACACTTACACATTAGGTGCTCCAAAACATTTTAACAGAATTTAGTATGTTCCCATTATGTTAAAAAACACGATGTCGACAGTTATTTCTAGTATTTAAAATATATTAAGTTACGTAGTTTTTGAATTAGAAATTATGAGTGAAAGTTATAAGTAATCTTTATACGAACTCCGCCTGCTAGGCTTACCGTGCTATCAAAAACCCGAAGCGTTTAGGATTCAGGGGGCCTACCGCAAAAATCGAATTTCCAAATTGCGGGATCTTTCTCTTTTACTCTCACTAAGACGTAATTAGAGTGACAGAGAAAAATGCCCGCAATTGACGAACTTTGATTTTCGCGGTTATAGGCCAGATTTCATTACAAACCGAATCGAAATTAACGATTTTTACCTGTCCATATTTATTCCCATTCAAAATGCGTGGTGAATTTCTCTAGACCTGTCACGCTAGCGTGCATAAACTATCCAAAGAGTGCGAGTGAGTGATGTTAGCATACAATACATTCTTTTCAATAACAATTTCATGAGTGAAGTTTTGTTTACTGAGCTGTTTATTTGATGAACTATTTTAATTTAGCTTAAAGAACATAATGCATATGTAGTAGCATAGTCCATATAATACTAGTAGTAGTAGTGCCTCCGCTGTCTTGCGCGGAGCGGGTGCCCGCCCGCGGGCTAATATTCCGTCAAAAATCCGTCGCATGCGACCACTCCCCCGCTCCGTTCACCCGGCCAAGACAGCGGAGGTAGGTAGTTAAAGCACTGTAGGCAATCGCAAAGACAAAACATTTAGAGTTTCGTCATGTCCGTTGAAATTTGGAACAAACACATACATATGTTTGTAAGCCTATACCTCGTTTATGTTAAAATGAAAGGGAGTGTTCCATACACGTAACGTGTATGTAGCTAAAAGTTAATAAAACGTATCATTTCATCAAAAAGGCATAAGTGCTGTGAAGACGCGCCCTTTTGTTTGAAATATGCTTGGTCCACGCGCATAAGGCCGGTTTCTAATCAATAAATATGTCTTAGTTTAAAATGTACCTTAATAACAAAGACATTAAAAGGTTTTATTTATGGCTGCTTGTTGGTTACACCTTTATTAAACAATTATAAATATTTATTTTCCCGTTTCGCCACAACACAAGGAACCTTAGCGGCTCACTTGGCAGGATTTAATAAAAAGTCTTAAAGTACTGTCTGTAGTAGACGGCTTGATAAGCTACGAAGGAAGTAAAGTTTTAAAGGACCGAAATGTATTTTTCACCCAGCAGCTCAGACACGCATACCTCAATACTTGAATGCAGTTAGCAAAAGTGACTTCAAACATATCAGCTGCTAGAGCGTATAAAACAAATAATATTTTATTTTATCCCTTTTGAGCTCTCTTGACTGTTCAAAAACTAATGGGAAAGTTGCATTTTATCCACAATAGTGGGAAAGGCACTCGCTTGCCTTTCCCTTGCTTGGGTATCAATATTAGCAGGAGCGGTTACACAACAACTTTGCCCCCTGAAACAAATAACTATTTTCCATTTTTACGTTTTAAGTTTTTGTTATGAGTGACTCATAATTCTGATCTGCAGGGCTCGTTCCTGTCTGGCCAAACAGTAATGTCACTGGTTCGCGCTTTGTAGTACGTTTTAAGTTTCAAGGTCTGGATCTGTATCTATCTGGATCTGTATCTATGAGTTTTGATACTTAATGATACTCATTAAGTATCAAAACTCGACTGATTACGAAATAATGAAGGTGAATTGGTTTGTTTACAGTATTGGCAATTTCCAATGAATTTTATTTATTACTTTTGTATAGGTCTCTACAACCAACCAAAATTTTGTCAATTTGCTTACTTCGGCGGTCAGCACACTGGATGCGATTCGCTCGTGGCTCATAGCGTTGTCTCGCTCAAACTTCAAAGCGAACGTGCGATTAACATCCCGTGTAATAACCGCCTTAAGACGGCGTGACAGATAAGCCTTAGTGCCTGTTTGCGTCGAGGCGTGTCAGTGAGAGTTTAGACGTCGGAGGGTAAACATCTCAAAGAAAATAAGTTTTTGGGAAAAAAATATATTGTTAGCTTTTATCGCTTACTGTACTTTCCTTTTCACTGGCAACAGTAGTTGCCAGTGAAAAGGAAGTAGTGCTCATCGAGGCAATTCTAACAACCCCAAACACAATTATTTTGCGTTGTTTTATGACAGAGTTCCCATGGCCACCTCCTGTCTTCCTTATCAGATCAACTACAAGATATCATATGATTTATCATCCGATTTGTATGCATTATTTCACCTCGATCGGAAAGCGGAAAGTGGGTCAAATTTAGCTGCCAAGATTTGACCCACACTAACTAACATACATACTTGCAGGGCAAGTTAAATAAAAGCTTGTAATAAAAACGATAATAATGGCTCATTGGTCATTTGGTGACGCTATCAAAGCAAGTAAACAATAAACAATATCATCATAAAATTAGCTAATTACAAAATTTCTATAGACAAGCGCAATAGTAAAGTGCTCTAGTTATCATGTACTTGGCGCAAAACCTTCTAATTTCGGTTTCTCTCGAAAATCCGTTATTTTTAAACCGGTTTCTTCCTATGTCGATGTCTATGTTTACGTGGCACACCACTAGGCCGACCAGCCTTTACGTCACTCTTTAAATAAACCGTTTTTTTTTATTTAAGTTACAATAAAGTTCCTCATACGTTCGCGTACTTATAAAAGTTCAGAGGAAAACCGAAGTAAACCGGTATTTACCGGTATTTTTAAAACCGATTTCGAGCCTTGGGAATCCTATTTGGTGCTTTAGGTTGCATTTCCACCAGAGATATGCGGCGCGCTTCCTAGCATTTCTCATAGTGAACACGCAGCCTTTTCGATATTGAATATTTGCCTTCGTTAATGCTATGAAAATTTATTGATGAGATGTTTTGGTAATAGGTAAATTTACTATAGTTCGCGCACGAATACGAACTGCTAAGCCCACCTTGCGGCGTCAGGTGCCCGGCTGCAGCGCACATTCCTCGCGCGAAGTAGATCTAGGTTAAATATCTGTTAAATCCATTTTTGAAATTTATTTATTTTTAACATATAGACATAAAAATCTATAAAACAGGTACACATTTCTCTGTTAAAAAAATGGATTAGGTAGATTTACACTCTTAGTCCACGTGTTACCGTCAGAAGCCGATTTTGGCGAAATCGCTTTTTCCCTAGTTAAAATTAGTTTCCCGCATCGCCTAACTGAAATCGCCCTTTCACTAAAAACTAGTTTTCCGTAAGGCCTCGGTGAAAATTAGTTTTAAATGGGATTTTTCTGTCAAAAATTGACTTTGGATTGTGCCTTGGTGTATACTATTATAGTTTTGACTAGGTATTTAATTGTTCGAAACATACACATATTTCAGTAAAAACTAGTTTTTACTAGACGATGCACGGAATATAAAACAAAGTTTTGTTTTCCTTTGTTAACATTATAAAATATATATAATTGGTTGTGGCGTTGGCCAAAATCTCATACCTAGGATCTACTGGATGACTCCTGGGAGATGGGAGACAATTACCGGCTGGAATGGTCTTATGAACTTTCAGTAGGAGTAGCAGAGAAAGCGCTATTATTGTTTGTCCTTGTCATAGTCTCACTTTTCATTTCTGCCTACTTCTAAAAAGTCTTAAGTGACGAAGACGTATTGTTGTTGTTCAGCACCTGTTCGCTGTTGGGTACTAACGAACCTGACCAAATTACGTACTAAGTACCTACGTTGTTTTTGGTATGATGTCGGAGATGTTAAAACGTATTTTTAATTTCGTCATAACATTGCGTATTTTCTGTTCCTCGCGGGCGCACGCATATAGCCCATTAACACCACACCACATATAAAATCCAATATCTATAGTCTGGCAAACCCTGTCAGTAGCTAAAGGCGTGAAATTCAAACTTTGTAAGACTGGCCTTGCGCGCCTACTTTTTTCAAATTTCCCGCCTTTTTCTACTGGCGGAAATGGCTTGCCAAACTATATGGGTTGACTCCTATACTCATAAAAACCGTAACAACGCTGCGTATATTTGTAAGTTTATTACCCCAAAGAAATATGTGCTAAATCGCGTTTTTAAATGGTGCCCAAACACGTCACAGCATACGAACTGCTTTTTAAGGGGCACAAAATAAATTCATGTAATTTTTTATCTCCAAAGAGCACGGTCGCATTTTTCTCGCTGTCACGTTCTAACAAGTAGATTTAGTGACCTAATTATTAAAGTTTCAGTCTTTCCCTCACTGTTCCATTTGGATTTGACACCTTGCATGGGTCGCTTCGATTTCGGCGTATAGCGAGGACAACGGACCAGTATCGTTACTCTGTAAGCTGAGTATGATGAAGGCGTGATATCATTGCACGCACATGTTTCTTTTTTTATATGATGTATTTTCAATGTTAAACTTGGAAAATTTATTGATTATAAAATCTATTACATTTTCCACTGGTGACGAGCAATCTCTTGACCTCACATCAGTCCACTGAGCCTCGAAGAAATAGGTTAACAAAACGTCCAACTCACTACTAAGTTGCGCGTGATGTTCATAAATTCTCAGCAAAATAGATAAAATGTATGTTTAGGGTTAGAAACAGAGAGCATACTGATACGATAGCAGGCCCATTAAATTTTATGAAGGTAGACACCTAACTTCATGTCTATTTATAGGACATAAATTTGTAAGCATGTTCTGTACTTGAAATGACTTTCATTTGAAAGTAGTAAATCATATCTAAGAATATGTGTATTATAGGATTGCTTTCTCCAACCACGAGATAGACAAGAATACGTGATAATAAATTATGACATCTGTTCCAAGTACCTACTAATGTTTTGTATATGTATTATCATTCCTCTCCTCATACGTTTTTAATGATTCTTACTTGAAGTTCAGGAATATTATGGAATTGAAGTTAAGGAAAATTGAAGTTGAGGAAGTAGAGGGCGAGTTTAAGATATAAATAAATAGGGCGAGGTGGAGTGAAAATGGGCAACAAGATTTTGCCTGCTTTGGCTCACCCCGGTCCTCCCTTGATTGTCGTCTTCAATCATGAGAGCCATCTAGGTTTTGAGTTATGTAAGTTGCAACAGCATAGAGAGACGTCATCTCCGTGAGGCGGCGTTGCTGTTGTCCACGCTTTCGTTAAACCCTGCCTGTTGACCCCGACTCTTGGCGCCCAATAGGGCGCCTTATACACCGAAGGCTCGAATAACCAGACAGATTTTAAACGTGTGTTCTTGACCGCATTTATAGACTAAAATGCCATACAAAGTTTACTGAAATTAATCTTGTCTTAGAGACAATGACAATCCTTGTAAAGTTTCTGTAATAACTCAGGGAAAAACGCCTATTTGACTGCGACGCTACCACCATGTGACTAGGTTTAGTTCAGTCATACTCGTACCTACTGACAGAAATTAAAGTTTTAAGGGAAATTACTTGGAAAATATATCTGGTAAAAAAAACTTTGCTGGTTGTAATATTTATATTTTGCCAAGACATTGTAGGAGAAGCCGGAAAACTGCTGAAAGATGGACGATTGAGTTTGCGGGCCGACACGTTTTCTTCTTCTTTACCATCACCAATGATGATGATAGCAATGATCACCAATGACAGTTGATGATAACAATGAAACATTGTAGTAGTGGTGGTTCAACAGCTATCGCCTATTTTCCAGCTTGGTTTTAGACCATCATTGCCACATTTCCGAACAGTAGCGTGAAAAAGAAATAACGAGTCGTGTGCAGAAAACACACACAATTTTTTTTATTTTAGCCGAATTTTACCAAAAGTCGTATAATTTTTTGCTCTTTATATGCCCTCTGAAATGCGTGGTTAACCTTTTCGACGCTGTATCAAACAAAAAATCTGTCACTCGGTCGCCACGTCATCGAAGTGTCAAAACCGAAATTGAACTTTACGAGTATGCATAATTATGCACTATGTTTCTCTGTGGTCTGTAACGGTTTAATCCGTCATTTGCGTCTAAAAGGTTAAAATCTGTCGGGTCGCTCGAGCTCACATATATACGGTTGAATGTTACCTGTTATTAGAAGCGGTGGGAGAGTCGTCATCTCCGGACAGAGTAGATATGGGCGAAGTGGCCGGCGACGCCTCGATGAACTCCTGCGTACTCCGGATCACGCCGGGCCTGCGCGCCTCCGTCATGGTTGCCGGCTCTGTGGACAACCGCTCGAGTCAATTCCAGTATACTCGGCAAAACTATCAGAATTAATAAGAGTCAGATGTACATACACGCCGTTACCAGGATTTCAAACTGTGATTGCTAGCTTCGTCGCAAAAATTGCTATTTCATCACACTTGCGCACCAAGCGTGCTATTTCACGCAAGTCCAGCGGGAGCTAAACTCCATTTTACTCCCACGGGAGCATAGCTTTACTTTTAATTATGTCACTAACTCATGCCAACCAAATAGGTAAAATACTTATACTTCAACCTGCGGCTGTCGTGAGTCTATACATTCTAGATCGTTTCCAATATTTCACTTACCCCCCTCGTTGCACTATGCACTAATTGTGCTAGACCCCGAAGACTCAAGACGAGATAGGTCGAAGCTTGAATTTTTTTTTTAATTTATATGAGATTTGAGTCTTTTAGATATATTCGAGTAATTTCTAAAGATGTCAACAACAAACAATACAAAGTCTTTAAATAACAATCCTTTTTAAAAACCTTTCAAAATTGATGACAATGTTTATGGACCCGAGTCCTTATAAATCACGACCCCAATAGTTACTTACAGCTCAAAGACTTCTAATAGGTACAGCTAATCGTACTCTTTGAAAACTTTGTCAACTTCTTTAAATTAAGACATTTGTTCGATTTCTTACCAACTCTAGGTTACATGTTTCACATTAATCTCCATGAAATCACAGTCTTTAAACTAAGTTCCATACCCGCCTATCAAACTTGCTCCGCGTTTGTCCCACACAAAACTGTATGTAGCGTCAGTTACATGTAACCAGGTTTGCTACAGATGAAAGCTGAAGCATGTTGCATCAAACGCCATGTTCTCAAAGGCCCTATTAAACGTCAAAGGCTTATAACAGGACCCAATGCAAAACGCTTCAGTGACACGGTGTAAGTGATGTTATGCAGGTACTTGATTCACAAATATTTGGTAGGGCTCTGAGCTTATTATTAGTGTAATTTGAACTTTTGATTCATAACAGCTATATGTATTCGGAGATCACGCGATCATGGTTTCATTTAGCGGATACGGTCGAAATGACTTGTAAATATCAATCGAGTTAGAGGTGTAATTAGTATATCGATCAAGAGCTTTTAACTCCACAATGTCTATAATCCAAGTGACACGATCCTAGTTTGGATGAAGTCTGCTAGAAACGTTTACCCACATTCGTAAGGGACAGCAACCGCTTTCTGTGCAATGGTTGAGTCTATCACTTAGGTAAACCCGGCAACCGCGTGACTGGGATATATTAGACAAAATGTTTAGGTATTATTTAGGGGGGTATGCTATTCCCTACAATGACTTGACAATTTGCATTGTTATTTTTCTTAAGAGTATTTGTAGTGTTGGTTAAGACTTGAGTCCTTTGAGTCCTCTGCTTTGAAACTCGTCTCATTTTTTTTTTCAACTTGTTAGAGACTCGAGTCTTTTGTAGGGACTTGAGTCCTTTTCAGAGAACTCTCAATTTTTTGTTTGCAAAATTTCGAAATGCTTTGTCTTAAAGTAAGTAATAAGTTCGTTATAGCACACAAATAATACAATAACGCAAAATTTATTTACTTTTACTTAGGTTAAACCTATGAAACTGTTGACGGAGTCTTTATTCGGAGGCTCGAGTCCTTATGAGCTCTCGTAAAAAATACTCAATAAATGACTCCCCTCGGGACTTGAAAGACTCGGAAGTTTTTTAAGCACCGAGTTTCGTAAAAACGAGTCGAGTTCTTCAAATTCAGACTCAAAAAACACGAATTCCTACCAACACTCAGAAGGGGGTTGTGTCAGATTTCGCCATATTTTAGTAGTAACATATTTTAATAAATTTAATAAGAGTCCAGGTGTTTGACATCAATATTGGTTCTCGTCCGATACAAAGCTGCTCGAAATCTAGTTTTTTTTCCTGAGAACAAAGTGATTATGTTCAAACTGCGAACTGGCAATTTAACATTTTAGGAGGTAATTTTTTTTACAAACATCTTTAAGGTGAAGGACGAGGAGGAGGAAAGGAGTCTTTATTAATTAACTTAACCTAATTTAAAAGAACTAGGTGTCGTAAAAAAAACTAATAATGCATATTGCTAAGTTTGACTAATCAAGCGACTCTAATATACTGAGTGTGAAATTCCGATTAGACTTCATTTGTTTCAACCACATCAGTTAATTTCAAGACTTATAGGTCAAAAATACAATCATATTGAATACATAGTATCTACAGATTACTATAAAAAGTGCACTGCAAAAAAAATTGCACAAAAATAGCCCCTATGGTTCGGGTTTCAATAGTGGCTATCCTCCAAGGCATCCCTCCATTTCTCTCGAGAAAATACGATAGTAAAGAATTATTCACTATATCTGTACTTAAGTATAGGCTAGTTATACGTAGTTCAATCCAGTTTGCTATGAAACCGTCCGGCGTCCGTGGCCTAGAAGCTTAAAAGTAAATAAAATAGCGGCTGTAGCTAGTGAACCTAACAATAAAGCAACCGACTGGGAAGGGAAGACTTGGTAGCATATTCAGTTCTGTGCTTATAAAACTATTGTTTTTTGAGTTTAAGATGTTTGTAAAAAAAAAAACAGGAAATAATCGTTTGAAGGGTCGTGCGTAGTTCTCAATTCTAAAGCGCTTCCATTATGGTAAAATTGACCTGAAATTTTTCAGATATACTTATCCACTTAAAATAAGTTAGAACAATGTGTGTGGCACGTTTAATAACCCAAGCCAGAAAATATTTACAAATAATAGAAATACTGTTGTTATACCTACCAGCTAAAATGGTGCACCAATTCTAATAAGAGTTGGGTCGTGTAATTAGTACGCTAAGTGAATTCAGCAAAACTACCAATTATCAGGTTTTTCAATGGTCCAATAAAATGCAAAAGTAGGTTATGCTAAAAAAAGGTTCCTAAGTAGCACATTTCTTAGGTGTGCATTTGCAAATAGGCATAATACCGCCCCTTCAAAGTTGTATTTATAATTAAAAAAAGTCTTAATCTCAAATATCGCCAAGTGACAACCAAAACTCAGTAATAACTAAAAAAATATTGAACAGAAATCACCCATATTTCAGTAGTTATATGGTTAATTATGGCTATGAACTTAGTGATACTTTGGTGGTACTTTGCTTGTCACCTGACGATATATATTTAGTAGTATTTTTGAAAAGAAATTAAACGCCTTTAAATTGGTAACAATATTAATTAAGCAGTTCAATTACACTAAGAGCTATAATCACTTAAGTTTAATTTGTGAAGAAGGCGTAATGTTTTCGATGGCATTTGCCATTTTGTATGAGAATTGTAAGGGAGAAATTGAAGGGGGCGGGGGGGTAAAGACACCACTTTTCAGTCTGGCAAGATCAGTTTCTTGTAGCCTAGGAATACCTCTACAAGGATCACATCAGAAGTCAAACTGCGGTCTAATAATTATGCATACGACACAGTTCGAGATGGGTAGGGGTGACTAAATACTGAGTATTTACTCAAAGCACCCGATACTTACTCGTATTTACTCATTTGGGTGGGTAAAAACGATTGCTAAGAAAAAATAAAAAAGTGAGATTTAAGAACTAGATTGTTTTTATTGAAGAGTTTTAAGTTAACGTGTGTTAACAATATTTACATATTAAAAAAGGACGCTTAATTTTTGATAAAAAAAAAATTAGTAAATATAATTTTAAATAAGAAGTTAAAAAAATATGGGACTTATATTCTATCGATGCTAACAGATTTCAGACTAGAAAACACCACTTCATGCAAAATTGCGTATTTACGCTGCACTTACGACCTTTTATTAAGAGTTTTTCAAAGAAAATTCAAATATGGCTGTAATATTTTATTACTACTTTATTCTACAGCTAATCTGCCGATATTATTTCATATTTTTTTAAACTCTCTCATTGATTTTTCAACATGGCTCGTAAGTCAAAGAGGGACAAATATTATTTAGGCCGTGTGAAATGGTTTTATACCAAAAGTATTCAATTTATCCAAAAAAGTTTTTAGAAACGTTCAAGTTATTTTTAATGGCCCATATAACGATGTGCAAAACGTTTGAGGTTTCTAATTTAAACTATATTTCTTTAAATTTTGAGTACTTAATCCAGCAGCGGCTATCAAAATACACCTATATTTCAAATTTATATGCCCCTATCAGCACTCTAAACAGTGTATAGCCACCAATTTGGGTATAAACGAGTAAATACAGGTATATTGAATAAATGTCTATTGAGTATTTACTCACTACCCATCTATAGACATACATAGTTCTAGAGATCCTGGTCAACAGTTTCATTATGTTGACTCTATGAGTAATGCTGTTTTGACTTTAACTCAAAAACGGCTTAAAACCGATCTTCGATTCTTCTTAAAGTATTTTTAATCTTTTCTTTCACAATTTTTTGATCATATGTTTTGGACCCATGGTTCAATCATGGGACACACACATACTTTTTCTTCCGGAGCGATTATTTCAGAAAACATTATTTTTATCAAATAAACCGACCAAGTGCAATACAAAAAGCGGCATAGACAAGCAACTCGCGGCACTTAAGTCGTTTTAGTAAGCAGAATGTTTAATGGCTCAACATAATTTTCGCAGAAAGTATTTATTAAGATTTGTTATCTAGCAATGTTTAATTTTTTTTACTTTTGGGGGGGGGGGGACGGAGACAATATTTTTGAGTTTCTGTGCGATTATTTCCAAAATTATTCACTTAATCAAAAAACAATCATTTTTAGGGTTCCGTAGCCAAATGGCAAAAAACGGAACCCTTATAGATTCGTCATGTCCGTCTGTCTGTCCGATTCTGTCACAGCCACTTTTTTCCGAAACTATAAGAGCTATACTGTTCAAACTTAGTAAGTGGATGTATTCTATGAACCGCATTAAGATGTTCACACAAAAATAGAAAAAAAACAATAAATTTTGGGGGTTCCCCATACTTAGAACTGAAACTCAAAAAATCTTTTTTCGTCAAACCCATACGTGTGGGGTATCTATGGATAGGTCTTCAAAAATGATATTGAGGTTTCTAATATCATTTTTTTCTACAGTGAATAGTTTGCGCGAGAGACACTTCCAAAGTGAAAAAATGCGTGTCCCCCCCCCCCCCCCCCCGTAACTTCTAAAATAACAGAATGAAAAATCTAAAAAAAATATATGATATACATTACCATGCAAACTTCCAACGAAAATTGGTTTGAACGAGATCTAGTGAGTAGTTTTTTTTTTAAACGTCATATAATTAAAAAAAAATTTTTTTCATCAAACCCATACGTGTGGGGTATCTATGGATAGGTCTTCAAAAATGATATTTAGGTTTCTAATATCATTTTTTTCTAAACTGAATAGTTTGCGCGAGAGACACTTCCAAAGTGAAAAAATGCGTGTCCCCCCCCCCCCCCGTAACTTCTAAAATAACAGAATGAAAAATCTAAAAAAAATATATGATATACATTACCATGCAAACTTCCAACGAAAATTGGTTTGAACGAGATCTAGTGAGTAGTTTTTTTTTTAAACGTCATATAATTAAAAAAAAATTTTTTTCATCAAACCCATACGTGTGGGGTATCTATGGATAGGTCTTCAAAAATGATATTTAGGTTCTTAATAGAATTTTTTTCTAAACTGAATAGTTTGCGCGAGAGACACTTCCAAAGTGTTGAAATGTTGAACAAAATCTAGTAAGTAGATTTTTTTTTAATACGTCTTAAATGGTACGGAACCCTTCATGCGCGAGTCCGACTCGCACTTGGCCGCTTTTTATTTACATGTGGCATCAGTCGCCCCTTGAAAATATATATTTTTTTAATTTTTATATCTAACGGGGTACAAATTACACCTACCTACGTTTCAAATTTAATCTTATAGTTTCCGAGTAAAATGGCTGTGATTAACAGGGCTAAAATGAAAAAAATATATATTTTGTTGGGGAGGTGTACTAATTATTTTTATTATTAAGCCACGGACGGGCAGACAGACGGATATGGCGCAATTATAAGGGTTTCAGTTGACCACGGAACCCTAAATAGGCGAGTTTTCCATCCTTAGCCAAATTTTGCAAGGTCATACTGTTACTGAGCGCTTTTTACCGTGGGACTAAGCCCTAAATCGCGAAATTTTTGGCTCTACCATAGAAAAAAATTAACGTCTGATAAGCCAAATCAGTACTTATACATTTGTTCAGTTAACTTTACTACTACTTATTTTAAGTTTAATCTGCGAATGTACTAGTATTTAAGTATTTTACCATTGTCAAAATCAATAAGCATAAGTTTTAAATGAATAAATATTATCTTATCTCTTATATAGGTACAAGGGTCAATTCATAAACTGACATTTTTTTACAATTCTATGATGGAACGTAGGTAGTACTTAATCATTCTTAACAATGTTTACAAAACTACTTGTTCGATTGAATTTCTATAAAAATCCCCAAAGCATGGGCCCGGCACGTAGACGGGAGAACGCGAGCCGCGCGAGGCCACGGCCACGGGTAGGCCGCGGTAACCATGACAACCGCTGCACCGTGCGCCCCCTACTCTAACACCAAAACATCTATAATCATACGCAGAGGTCATTCACCTCGCACTGCATTTAAACTACACAACGCTTCTATTTCTTTCATTTAAATATTAAGTAGGTTTAAAATATAATGTTTTATTTTAAATAACGTTGCATAGTCAAATGTTTTATCTTGATAAATTTATATACTTCTACTTACCCTGTAGCGGCATGGTTTTATAATCACATATTTATTTTTCTATACGGTCCACAATTTGTTTTTATAAATGCATATGCTGTATCACCCATTGTCAAAACACTTGTCGCAAACGCGATATTTTATGTGCATTTAATATAGCACTATCCTTTTTGATGCTACACAACTATCACAAGTAAAGCTAAGCTATTTTTTGGGGAAACATAGTAAGACTCAAAACATTGTATAGCTATATAAACACCTACACTAGCGCCACTTAGCGGAGGAGTCATATTTCTTTATATTTATGCCCCACCTAAAGACGGTCGTAGTTTCTATCAACTCCGATAGATGCCAGTAAAATTAACATTCGTTC
Organism: Cydia pomonella; assembly: GCF_033807575.1. Lineage (NCBI taxonomy): Eukaryota > Metazoa > Arthropoda > Insecta > Lepidoptera > Tortricidae > Cydia > Cydia pomonella. Next base: position 10,737,510 of record NC_084703.1, on the reverse strand, counting down.
AATAGTTCATGAAGTCATGATTCATAGTTCTACTTTATTATTTAAAAACGTCAATGTCATAAACATCCTTACTAAAATGTAAAATATACAAGTTACATATGATAATGCAATAACACAGAACGAAACCAATCCAACTAACAACTTCAAACCGACTCTTCTAGTGATCTAAGAATGTAAACAGTTCTCAACTTTAATGTTAGATGGCGTAAGTAATGCCCCTTAACAAAATAACAATACCATAACAATACATATTTAAATTTTAGCTCTAAAAATATTTAATACTGGTCACCATCATAGTATACTTAGTTGGGTCATTAAGTTCTGTCAAAATGGGTTTTGACTGATAAAAAAGCTATAGATTACGATCCCTTATTATTCACATATTTATTTATTTAATCTTTATTGCACGAAAGAAAACCTTATAGTACAAAAGGCGGACTTAATGCCATGAGGCGTTCGAACTATAAAAATCCCCAATGTCCCCAAAGCATGAGCCCGCCACGTCGACGGGAGAACACGAGCTCGTCGTGATATATGGGTTGAAAGCTTATTTAATACTTACATTATAATTATACTTATTTTGCTGTCTCAGTTTTGCACAATTCTATGTAATATTCAGATATTTTTTTTTATAAAAAAAAAATGCAATGCAAATTGAGCCCTAGTTAGTGCGTAATCACTGAAAAATACCCTAAGTTTGAAGGGTATTAGCTGAAGTACAGATTTGTCGTAAAACTAATTGCAGGTGATAAAATAACGTTCTAATAAAGTAGGTTCATACAAATAAACACTGATTTTCACTCCCTTTGGTAAAGTATAATTTTTTACAATCCAGCCGCATATTTGCGTCTAACGTCAATCCCAAAGTAAACAAGTAGGTAGCAAACAAGTAAGACGCGATCTAAATTTTAAACTAATTATACCTATTACGTTGTGATCAGTATTTATAAAACAAGCTTTCAATTAATGGCAAACTTTTTTTATTAAAAGCTTTGTACTACATTTTATCAGTCAAAACCTTTGTGACAGAACTTATGACCCAACTAAGTATCATACCAATACAAATATACCAAATAACTTGCAATTAAGCAACTATCTACTTTTTGAAATATTTATATAGCACGTGTACCGACTGTCTCCTATTCAATACCTATACTCTATACGAGGGGACACCGAATGGCGGGCCGGATCCGGCCCGCCGACTCGTTTTATTTTTTGATGATTTAATAAACTCAAGTAAAAACGGACTGCGATGGTCATTTTATTTTAAGAACCGGACCCCTGGAGAAACTAATTGGTGACCCCTGGGCTATAACCGCAAAAATCGAAGTTCGTCAATTGCAGGCATTTTTCTCTGTCACTCTTATTACGTCTTAGTGAGAGTAAAAGAGAAAGACCCCCACAATTTGCGATTTTCGGTTTTCGCGGTAGGCCCCCTTCTTTATGCTGTCTCCTGCATTAATATGTTACACAAAGAAGCGCGCAAAATATCTGACACTATCTTATCTGTATACTCGTAGTAGCCATAAGATAGGTATTGTAATATTAATAATGATGGCTTATTCAACTTGACCTTTTGACAAATGGTAATAGGTAGGTAAAGATTATAATACTGCGAGTACCTACAAAAATTAAAGGGCAGTGATGCGATATTATAGTTATGTTAGCCTTAAATAAATAAATAAAAAAGTTTAATTCAGGCCAAGAGCCCATAAAATTGTTACATGCAATTAAAATAAAATCAATTAAAACTAAATTACACAATGAACATTACAATAAAAATAGTTAAAATTAAATAACAATAAAAATAATTAAAATTAGAATTAAATTACACAATTTAATGTTAAGTATATTAAATTAAAACCTGGAATTAATTATAATTTCTACCTATTTTGTAATATGCCGTACGTAGTAAGCATACTAGTGGCCGAAAATTCCGAAATAGGTAATTATGATGAATGTGACATCGAATCCCGGAACGCACTTTACCCCTCGGTCCTTTCTGCAGGCGTGAGTGGGATGACGATATTCAAGTGATAAATAAATCGTCACTGATTAACACAGCGCGATTGAAAGAGACAAACAATGTAATTATCAAGCTGTCATTTGGATCTGCGACCATAATATTCGTACTTAACTTGGAATATTTCCGATTCTGATTATGGTTACCCAATTTACCTATCACTGCTAATGTTTTTCCTTCGCACGGACTTAAGAGATAGCAACTTAAGGTATTGTCAGCTTGAATCGCAAATCCCTTTTCTTTTTAATCAAAGAGGTTGGCGCATTTAGCCGTTGATTTGAAATCTGGGAAAGGATTCAATATGTTATGTCAAAAACTTGCAATAACCTCACTTTCTACGCAAAATATGACTCAAATTATCAAAATAGGCCTTTAAATTAAATTGACTCATCTATCAGTGATGTCTTGTTTGTCAGTATATCAAAAGATCCCTAATAGCACTGGTTTTATTTGTGAGCAGGGGGCCAACCGCGAAAACCGAAATTCGCAAACTGCCGGAATCTTCCTCTTTTACTCTCACTAAGACGTAATTAGAGTGACAGAGAAAAATGCCCGCAATTGACGAACTTCGATTTTCGCGGTTATGGCCCAGGAACGAAGTGGAAGTGGCGTAAACAATTTGTACATATGTACCACTTTAGAGAATGGTAGCTAACTGTCATAGAAAACTATCTGGGATTGAGCAAAGATCTAACTGCCTAATCTCAACTTGCAAGGTCACGGGCGGAAGGTAAATTAGATCTGAATCTTGCCGGTTCATTGTTTATGGATCACGGTGTAATTTAAAGGGGAAATGTCGCCAGCATTTTTTTGCCTGTTTTTGTTGTCTGTTGACGCACCAAAGCACGTGAGAGCACTCTTTGGAACTTTGGAAGAATTTTGTTACACAGAATGGAAAATTTCAGAGTATCTTTTTGATACACACCAAAATCCGACCCGAAAATATAGAGGGGTTATATATATATTTTATTTCTACTCTTACAAACATTGCATCTTAGTTCTGAAGACGTCGATCAGAAATGAATAAAACGATTTTCAATTTCTTTGCACGCAGCAGCAGGCAGTTAGAGTTCGCACTTCCGCAGCAAGCTCGGCCGAATTTCACCTTCCCATACAAACGGAGTTTCGTTCTTATTTTAAAACTACGTGTTGGATTGTAATGTATAGGCGATAAATCTATTCCTGTAGTTAGTTTATATAGCTCCAGCTTACAAAATAAACAAAATCCCATTAAAAACATTTTCATGTAAAATGTTTACAAGACAAAACCATAAAGCTCGCACTGTCAAAAAGTTATCAGGGGGCCGATTTTTGAATTTCCAGTGCTCGATTTCAATTTGTCTCCACTACTAGGTATTTAAATTCTACTAATATAATTGAAAACGAGTCAATACCTCTAGATCCCAATTTCTATTGCTCGTATTTCTAGAACATCATTTCGCTGTTTACCACAGATTTCCGAGTGACGAATTCGAGCGCTCGAAATTCAAAAATCAGCCTCCTGATCTCTTGTCGAGCCAAGCTTCTAAACCTACAAGCCCTTACTTCACAAACTCTACACATTAGTCAAAATACATATATGGCTTGGACGTTTCGATAAGTAAGGTAAGTTTCATAAGGTGATAAATTCATTCACTTCTTTATTATACAATACTTGTTGTAGTAACGAAACGGCCAAGCCACATATTTTGACTGAAGAGTTTTAGGGCTTCTAGAGTTAGAAGCTTGGCTCTACGAGAGATCTGATAACTTTTTGACTATGCCAGCCTTATGGTTTCGTCTTGGAACCATTTTACATGAAAATGTTTTAGATGGGATTTCATTTTTTTTAGGGTTCCGTAGTCAACTAGGAACCCTTATAGTTTCGCCATGTCCGTCTGTCTGTCTGTCTGTCCGAGGTTTTGCTCCGTGGTCGTTAGTGCTAGAAAGCTGAAATTTGGCATGGATATATAAATCAATAAAGCCGACTAAGTCGTAGAATAGAATCTAAAATTTTTTTTTTAGGGTACCTCCCCTACGCGTAAAGTGTAGGTGTTTTTTTTTTTGCTTAAACTCTACAGTGTGGGATATCGTTTGAAAGGTCTTTCAAAACTAATAGGGGTCTTCAACAAACATTTTTTGATAAAGTGAATATAGATAATCGCTCCGAAAGAAAAACAAATGTGCCCCCCCCCCCCTCTAACTTTTGAACCATACGTCAAAAAATATGAAAAAAATCGTGGAAGTAGAGCGTAAGAAAGACATTAAACGAAAACTATAGCGGACATGATCAGTTTAGCTGTTTTCGAGTTATCGCAAAAAGTTTCCCCTTCATAGTAAAAAGACGTACAGTTCATACACAGTTCATCCCTTGGTTAATAATCCACTATACTTTAAGCTCCAGTTTAGCTTATTGTGACGGAAGAGTAACTACGGAACCCTACTCTGAGCATGGTCCGATATGCTCTTGGCCGATTTATTTGTAAGTTGCTTATGACAGTTCCATTCCCAAATTTGAAAAGTTGGGGGTGAGTTATTATTAGAAATCCTGAAATACGTATCTGGGGGCATATTTTATACAATCTGCTTGCTTTATTTCCCCATACAAACTTCAACGCCTTCCCCCCCCCCCCCCTCCCCCCACAAAATTCTTGAGGAATGGAAGGGAGGAATTTTGTCCAAACACAAGTTATGAGGGTTCAAAAAAACGAGGAAGCGCTTCGAGAAAAGGTAGGTAATGCCCTTGCGCCTCGCTTTGCTCGTCTTGGTGGGACCACTACCGTGCCCCTAGATAGAGTAAAATAAGTTTTGTATGAAAAACTTAAATTCGCTGATTTTATTAACTATGGTATCTGAACCTATATAAACTTACAGGCATAGATATAGCTTATCCTGTTGTAAGTACAAAGTTCAATCTAGCTAGTCGTTTTAAAATGAGAGCGTGACTACGTTTGTATGAAGAACGGAGCTTGCTGCGGACTCTTAAGATGACTTGCGCATTCTTTGGTTGACTGGTTTGAGCAGTAAGTAGGGTAAACTGGGTCTATAACTGGCAACCTTACACTAAAATGGCTAAAAAATGAATTCTATTTATTTATTCACACAATTCGATAAACCAAATATTATTTATTCTTCCTTTATTGCACCATGGTAATTACAAGATGGTATTTACATGCGAAAGAGATGGACCATGGGACCATCTCATGGACCCAGAATGGGTATGGAAATGTTATCCTTAAAATTAACTTAAGTGCTTATACATACATACATAGGTATTTACATTTATCAATTAAAATATCAACATAATTATTAAAATAGTAGGGGAGATAGGGGAGCATCGGGCACTTTTTTACTTAAGTCTTAATAAAAATGCAATTTTTTAACAAAATCAACTTTTTACTCCTTGTATTAGTAGCACATATATTTGGCTTCAATTATAACGACGAACACTTATACAATTATAAACAGTTTCAAAATTGCAAGAGTTTTTCTGAACACTGTCAAAAGTGCCCAAACCTCCCAATGGTCGGGTGGTTTGGACACCTCTATGGGAGGTTTGGGCACTGTATTAAATACTCCACTTAATGGCAAATTACTTGAATATTAATTAATATAATCATAAAACTTGCAATAAAATCAACAAACGAACAACTGTTTTAAACTATAAGTAGTCAAAACCCTCTTATCCAATGTTCTGACGCTATTTTATTTTTAGTACAATTTTCTGGTATTTGTTTTTATTTATTGCACTTTACTATGCATCATAAGCCAACTGACGCGTTTGCGCTAATGACAGTCCATAATTCAATTTAGAAGATGTTATGAGATACTCTGACAGTTTGGCTTCTTCATCTTCAGCAAATATTTGGCAAGATATGAATTTAGAAGAAACATTTTTTACAGTGCCTTGTTTTAAATATCTTTGGAGATTTGATCTAGATACGTCGTATTTATTTGCAGTCGCTTAAATTTTTGCTCCCTTTGTAATTTCTTCTATGGCACGTAATATTATATCTTTAAGGATTTCGCGGGGCTTATTTTTCTTTTTAAATTCAAATGGCTTTTTTCTAGAAAAAATAATATAATAAAAAGTAACACAAATAATAATAAAACATCAAAAGTATTTAGTAGGTATTGAAATTCAATATATACACGCAATTTAAACCCGATGAAATAATTTTCTTTTAACAGACCTTACTTTTAACAGCGATTGCCGAAACAAACAATAGTGTCGGGAGCATTGGGCATGCCTAAACCTCCCTTTAAAAATAGTGCTCAAAGCTCCCCACCCTCTCATTTGACAAATAAATTCAAATATGTTTTTTGTAGTCTAATGTTTTACTTTAATTTATACGTTAATATTAGCTTTCGTAAACACATGACTAGATGACAATGCAGAAACTTACGGCTTTTCGCAGATCACGTTGTTATTTCCTTCGAAATCACATCAAAATATTTACTTTTGCACGCACAAAACAGTCGACGGCATGTGACACTGACAACTAATCAAAATGGCAGATGACATTAGCCTGAGCGGTATTGCCAGTTAGTAAGCTAAACTACCACAGTATACAAAATTAAGTAGCTTCCATACGACCCGACTTACAAGGTAGTGCCCGAACCTCCCGACTGCCCAATGCTCCCCTATCTCCCCTACCAAAAGTATTTGAATAGGAACATAATTATTAAAATAGTAATATAATTAACACTGATTAATTTACATGTCATTATCATTTATGAAATCTTCAACGGTATAATAGTTTTTATCGATAAGAAAAATAACATTCGTTCCGAAAATTTACTTGGATTGTGTTAAGGTGGTTCGATTTTCATACAAAAAATAATCGCTATTTATTAATTAATTACACAATATTATTACATAAATAGTTGCGCATCTATCTACTTTCGAATATTCATTTGCGCTAAATTAATAGAAAAACTTTGTTTCATACAGAAATCATGCAATAATCAACGTTATATTTTTATAAATTTTACTCATGTGTGTGTGACAAATGTCGTGTACAAATACATTGCGGCGTTGCCACCCCGCCTCGGACGGCCATTGGCGCGACGTTGCGATGTTTGACGCGTTTTTAGCTGACTCTGTCGACACTGACACTCAGTGTGACCAGGCGTACGATAATTGTCGTACATGTACGATAATTTGGGCCCCGGTATGACGTAATGTTCCAAAGAGCATTATCGTACACTAAAGTACTATAATTTCAGCCCTTGGATGATGCCACCTTAAAAGTCTAGTAATTTGAAGCAAAATATGACACTTTCTCTCAGAAATAGGCTAAAATTAGTATCTTTTGGGTGTTCGGCTCCTTGGTGTAAGTTTAAAGTTTAAAATGTCACAATTTCCTGTATACCGTTTGAGTCTATCCCAAAAATACACAAACATAAACAGATTTTTTGCGCAATTTAGATGAAAATTGTCTTTTTTTTATTATTAATTGGAAATTTAAGCTTATTTTGCTAGACATTTTTAGGGGCTGCCTTTTTGATTGGCGTACGATATTTTTTTCAACGGTACAATAATATTGACACTCAAGAACGATAATTCTCTTCCGCTCACCTGGCAACACTGCTGAAACTTGACAGGACCTGGAGGCCTACCGCGAAAACCTAAATTCGCAAATTGCGGGGATCTTTCTCTTTTACTCTCACTAAGACGTAATTAGAGTGACAGAGAAAAATGCCCGAAATTGACGAATTTCGATTTTCCCGGTAGCCGCCCTGGTGCTTCAGGTACTTGATAGAAAACAACGCTGCCGCATGTTCTGAATTGTGATTTTATGTGTTTTTGGATTGAAAATGATAGCAACGTCTAAATCAAGTTACAAAAATCATCGATATTCTGGTCCGCGAAAAACCAGGAAAAGTGTAACTGTAATTGGAGTCTACAAATATGACCAATTCATAGAAAATATGACCTAGAAACTAGTTCACTTTTATAAAACTCAATTTTGCCCGATATTGTACTTAGGCGAATACCTAAGTGAGCTAAGTGTATTGATCTTGAATAATTAGTTGGCTAATACATATATGACTCCATTCTGGACATTTACATCATAACTATTATACCTAGTTGGTTACTAAATTCTGTTACTCGATTTCTTTCTTTCTTCCTAGCGTTGTCCCAGCATATTGCCACGGCTCAATGGAGCTTGGGGTCCGCTTTGACAACTAATCCCAAGATTTGGCGTAGGCACTAGTTTTTATGAAAGCCACTGCCATCTGACCTTCCAACCCAGAGGGTAAAACTAACCTTGTTGGGATTAGTCCAGTTTCCTCACGATGTTTTCCTTCACCGAAAAGCGACTGGTAAATATCAAATGATATCTGTTCTGAAGTTCGGGTACTCGATTTGCAACCTCTTTATTTCCGTTAAAACAAATGCTACCGAAAAAATAAAAAATGACATAATGTGGTGGATTTGTGAGCTATAATTATATACCACACATAACGCTTATCTCGTCGTATCTATAATGAATTGGGGCCTAAAAGAGAATCGTATTCCAATTTTTTGAAACGCTTGTATTACTTTCTGTATTAACTAAAAGTTGCCTTAAAATTCAGCTTTTATACTAAAAACGGCTTTAAATATGTTAAATTAACAAAATATATTTTGACATATGCTTTCGCGCCCAAAACGCTCTTTGAAAATTGTGTGACGTCACAGTTTATGGTTTGACACATAACTACATACACACGTAGAAGATACGAACTGTCAACTGATATTTGTCATTTGTTGTTAATCGCCTAACTGTCAACATTGTCAATCCGAGAGTTGTGACGTCATCAGAATCTTCAATGACGTTTCGGGTTTGGTCACGTGACGTGTGCCAAAAGATATTTTAAATTCAATATTTACAAAAATATGGTCATTACAGGTCCCCTAAAAGTAGTTTAACATGTTCTTATAATCCAAAAGAATTTTTTGGTATACAATTATGCTCTAAGATTTGTAGATGGAAACAACCCTATTGCGTTGCACAAATGTGGGCACCCGCCAAACATGATTTTGGGTGTGTCATACTCAGGGCTAACACAGATTCATTTCTGTGAAAAAGGTGTGAAAACCGGAAACTGGAAACCGTTCTCGAACCAATAGTGAAGCCCTTAAGCCACACCCTATTTCAAAACCAGCCATGGATCTTTGAACAGGACTCAGCTCCTGCACATAAGGCAAAAACAACTCAAGCCTGGTTTCGAAGGAACAAAATTGACTTTATTGCCCACGAAGACTGGCCGTCCTCCAGCCCGGACCTTAACCCCCTGGATTATGCCATATAGCAGGTTATTGAGGAGAAAGCCTGTGCTAAACCCCACACAAATCTTAACTCCCTCAAGCGGGCCATAGTTAAGACAGTGACGGAATTAGACATGACAATCGTGCGTGCCGCTATTGATGACTGGCCTCGTCGTTTGAGGGCCTGTGTCAAAGCCAGAGAAGGCGATTTTGAATGATATTGTCATATGTAATTCCTGATTTTGTGTACTTCATTTTAATATATACTTTATTAAACTTTCGTTGGTATATTTTATGTAGATAAAGATTATTGCAGTAACAGAATTTAATAACCAACTAGGTAGAAAACAATGAAATACATAAACACATAAATTGGATATGATGTGATCCGTTGAATGAAATTGACAATAAATAAAATAAATAAATAATTTTCTATCTCTAGGCATTGTGTGAAACTTCTAGTTGTGTCAAAATATCGGGAAATCAATAATATAAACAAACATGGTAAATATCTCATTTCTTTTTATAATGGTTATAAATAGAAGGCCATCCAATTTTGTAACTCACTGTAATTTAATTAAATGTATCGTAAAAAAAAATGTTTTAATTCTACTGTAAAATATTACCTACTTTTTTAAAGGCTGGGCAGTAAGGGATTGCTTTAATTTTAGAACAAAACAGCGTTTTTTTTTTGAAAAAAATACCGGAAAATCTTACTTACAAATTTGGACTTTCTTAGGTTCATTCTACTTAGAATCTTCTCCACCCTAGCATTAAAAAAAGATATCCTAAAATATCCATACCATTACGTCACATTTTAGTGTGAAAGAAATTTCAATGTAAAACTAAAATTTCAATACAAATTTTCGGGTTTTTTTAGCACGAGGATTGATTATGCTAGTGATTCTGAGTTGGAAGAACCCAAAAATATCATGATGTGTGAGAATCAGATTTTTAATATTTTTATGGAAAACGCTCATATTTCTCATAAAATAATTTATTAATAATAGGTACTTGATAATACTGATAACAAAAAAATTTTAATGAGTCTCGAACCCACATCCTCTTGCATGTATTTCCACGTACATACCGCAACGCTATTGAAGCCTACTCACGCTGTGCCAAATTGTCTACTACAAGGATCCCAGTAAGACTGTTTGAATGTGTGAGTGATACTTAGAAATAGAGTCAAGAAACATTCTGTCGACATTAAGGGCTAGTTTTTGTACAATGAAGTGTTCAATGTTTGTTGTAATAGTTCAATATTTATTTAAAGAGTGCGCTAAACATAATTTACAGTATAGAAATACCAAGACTACTCCACAAAAAAATTCAAACTTAAAATTTGCAATTGTGGCGCCATCTAGTGAGGTTTAAGCTTTGGGTAACCTAGTCGAACCACCTTAATATTAATCAGATTTTCTTTATTATACCTAAGGTGGCAAGTTATTAGATGGTGGCCAGTAATATACGGTTTACCCTACATAGAAACTTTTTGAAATGTATATTCTAGGACACTTTTTTGTCTGATTGCTAATTTTAAACAAAGCCCAGAGATTTATGGCGTTATTTATAAACGCGTTACTGGCCTGAATTAACTATGAATCGTTTGTCTTTATCTGTCATTTTGCGTATGTATTTGTAAGAACGCCTGGCAACACTGAATTAAAGTATGTGACCGTACCTTTATTTAACTACGTATTCGCGGTTGGATGTCAAACTACAAATATGTTGCACCGCTCATTAGCCTGAGAGCCGTCCGATATTTTGGCAAATAACTCAAAATTTGTCTAATTATTGGTATACGGGTTTTATGTAACGCAATTTTAAGAACCTATAATTTTGAATCCACCGGTTCCGAAAGGTAGCATAAAAAACTTTCAAGTATCCAAAAACAGGTGTTTTTTGGCGAAAATATTATTAGTAATTATGCGATGAAGCAATGTTTGTAAAAATCAGTTTTGAGACTTGCAGCCTGACCCAACAAATATATGTAACAGGAAATAGTATTGTAGAGAGTAATAGAGCAGTTTGAGGTTAAATACAATTCTTATTTCCTTTATGTTCTTGGTATGGACTGGTATTAAAATGATGGTATGGGCAGGCACATACAATAATAATATGAAGACCATAAATGTGATGATACCCTTGACGCCATTTTTTGACATTTATACTGCATTTTTATGTTACGTTAACTAATATAAGTACATGCACATACATTTACGTGCACTGTAAAAAATAAATAAATGGAATAAAACGTAAAATAAATAATGTTTACAACATTTTCGCCTGAAATTTAAGGCATCCATATTAATTATTTTTGACTATATTTAACCGTAGCGGACATTAACAAACTTTTTATACTACTTAACTCATTTTGCAGTAAAAAAATGCTGATTTTAATTAATGTCATACGACTATCTCTTAGGCTTCATCGTTTCAGTTTTTATCCACTATCAGAATGAACGATCGCTCTGTTATGGTAGTGTAAGTACTCGTATTAATCCGCGCTGACAAGTTTTTTTTTTATAATGACCCAGGTTCTTGCGATTTTTATTTAGTCTGCCAATCGCATGCTGGACTATAGGGAGCGTGCATGAACTGTAGGCGGCAGCACAGGAGCCGTCAGATTTTTGGCGCGAGGCGTAAATGTGATGTTTATTGTTCCGATGTAGCCCACAAGATGGTAGAATCTACTATGCACAAGAAAAGACGTGACGTGTAAATGTACATGTTTATTGTTCCGATTCCGATTCAGGCCACAAGATGGCAGACCCTCCAACGCACACGGTCCCTATGGGATAATAGGGTTGTTTCCAATTTTTTGAAACGCTTGTATTACGTTCTATATTAACTAAAATTTGCCCTAAAATTCGACTTTTATACTAAAAACGGCTTTAAATATGTTAAATTAACAAAATATATTTTGACGGATGCTTTCGCGCCTAAAACGCTCTTTGAAAATTGTGTGACATCACAGTTTACGGTTTGACACATAACAACATACACACGTAGAAGATACGAGCTGTCAACTGACATTTGTCATTTGTTGTTTATCGCCTAACTGTCAACAGTATCAATCCGAGAGTTGTGACGTCATCAGAATCTTCAAAGACGTTTCGAGTTTGGTCACGTGACGTGTGATAAAAGATATTTTAAAATCAATATTTACAAAAATATGGTCATTACAGCTCCCCTAAAAGTAGTTTAACATGTTCTTATAATTCAAAAGAATTTATTGGGATACAATTCTGCCCTAAGATTTGTAGATGGAAACAACCCTATTACTCTTATGGGATAACTTCTGACAGCATAAAGCATGTTGAGGAGGAAATATGGCCAATTTCGTAATTATAATGGGCATCACGGCCGTGTAACAATATCTGCAATGTTCAGTTTCCATTTTAATGCCATTGTTCTTTTTATATCGTAAACATCAACTTAGGATATCAAGTCAATTATAAGATTCATAACTAAGTAAATAACGACGCAAATTTAGTATTTGAACAATGTCATAAAATATCAGTTATAATCCAATGATAATAATAGTTAATAACCGTATGTGTAGAGCCTTGAGATTGCATTGTTACTACCGGTTAAGTGTAATAAAGTACCTAATAGTAAATACTGGTATTTAGTTCAGACTTAAGGTTCCGTACGGTTCCTACATTGGGTAGATGTATTAAATTCTGGTAAAATAATAGTTTTTGTACTATCGCCTATCTTATTAATAAGGGCGAAACTATTTCATCTTAAAATAATATATAAATTTTGTATGAGATTTTCAAAATAAGCTCCTTCATTCGATATAAATTGAGAAACAAGTAGACCTAACATGTTTTATGTTATTAGTTGATAATTAAGACGTCTACACTGCTTCCATATTAACCATTTGAGCGCCATTTATTAATGCAAAGCGTCACTCATTTTGACATCATCTTGTCTATATCAAAGCACGAGGGACAAATGACAAACATAGTCTTTCTTGACGGTGTGAAACACAATCGCTCATGACCACTTTAGAAGTCCTTGGACCTTGACGTTATACAGGTTAATATAGATTTAACAAGTCGAGATTTTTTTGATCTTGTTAAAGTTTATAACATATTTAATTAACCAGTTTGAAGGACTCCATGTTAATAAGTAAGGTAACATTACTGATTTTTTAATCAATATTTTTTTGCAGTCAAGCGCAAAGTGTTTTAATCACGTCAAGCTCTGATAGGAGTGGTCGTAAAAAGTGTGCTTAATACCTACTTAATTAATCTTATTCTTGTCACAAAAACGAACCAATTTAGATTGCGTAACCTGACAACATTAAAGGCATCCGTTATATTTAGATAGGTGGCTTAACATAAAGACACGAGCTTATGTATGTTGTATGTCTCAAATTAAAACATGACAAATTAAAACATGACTTAGTTACCTTGCCAACAAATATACATTAAAGATAATCGATTGATCATCGATATTATCATGGCATAATTAATGCTTGATTAAATTCACTGTCTGAATGTAGGCTAGTTCATGTCCACAAAAAAAAATTCCAAGTTAACTTTAGCCTTGATAGCTATTCTCATCTTTTGAAGGTGCCAAGATTACATTATATTATGTACTTACTTCCCTTACTTTTAAATGCCTTCCGCCCAATCTACAAGAACTGCACAGAGCCCGTAAGGATATAAATTAACTCAGAATCAATCAAAATTAATCAATTGCTCAAAATATTGTAACCATAAAACAAAACACATACGCATCAATAAAAATCATATCATTATATTTTCAGTTTTTCAGACCAGACTGACTAAGAGTACATAAGGTCAGGTCAGGTAAGTTATTGGCTTGAAGGTATGTTTAGTAAAAGTAGTTATTTATTTATTTCTTATTATTACAATCAGTGCGGCTACGACTGTTTATTAATGTACTAAGGCTTCTGGTTCAGAACTAGGATCGGAAGAAGTTTGTTTACGTAAATACACAGTGTCTCTTCGAATTACTTTAACTACGAACTTGACCGGGCACACTGCCGGGCGTCTAGATGAATCAACCCATAATGTTATATTTCTCAGAATTAAAAAAAAAGTCAACAGCTACCTCCAGTGTTTGAGTATACAAATGGGGATTTCATTAACTATGAAGTCAAATGTACGGTTTGGTTTAGTTTATCTAAGAGTAAAAATATCTAAGAGTATAATATATATACAATTTACTCAAAAATATGTCACATAGTTCTTAATTCGCCGACATAAGCTCTTATGTCGGCGAATATATATGGGACATATTTTGGGTAAGATATGTGCACCCATATTTTATGCTTGACTGTACATATGTATATCTGAAAATGTAAAATGACATACGGTTTGCAAACTCCATATAATATATCTATGCGTTTCCTTACTAATTGTCCATCCTCCAGTAGGTAAATGTATGTATGTAGGTACGGTAGGAAGCTTTAAGTCAATGAAATGTGGTCGGCAGCTTTCTGGTAGCCGAATGTTAGCAATTATTTATTATGTAAAATTTCTATCAGGCAACAATGTCTATATTACAAATATCTTACCTACACATTGACATACTTATATATAACTCGTTCATAACATACCTATGCATTTTTTAAACTTAAAACTAAACATTATTTAGGCGACAACACGGCGTAGCTCCATTGCATTGTCTGGTCTTGTGTCGGATGCGACAGTTTATCCCGAATCCTCCGAAACACGACACCCTTCGGCCAAAAATCGGCGTACTCGATGGTCCCCTGCAGCGGTCGCTATTACGCGTATGCATTGCATGCATGCATTTTATGCGACGATCTGGTTAAAGTCGCGGGAAAACGTTAGTTGAGGGCAGCGATTAAACCATTCGATGTGGAGATCCTTGGGAGAGGCCTTTGTTCAGCGGTGGACGTCTTTCGCCTGAGATTGTTTTTTTGCGCTATAAATAGTAGCCCTCCTCTCATGCACGGAGGGCTTGAACTATGTCCCCGCGCTGGCCCAATTGGCGGATTGGGGACTTCAGATACACCTTTGAATTTCTTCGCGAATGTATGCAGGTTTCCTCACAATGTTTTCCTTCACCGAAAAGCTAGTGGTGAATATCAAATGTTATTCCGTACATGAGTTCCGAAAAACTCATTGGTCGAGCCCGGACTTGAAACAGCGATCTGTAACTCTACTAAGTAGTATTTAAAGAAACATTTCGTTTTAATCGTTTCCTGTAAAATCATATCTGGTGTCGTTATATTGTTTTTGTAAACATCCCTTATTTTAATAAAAAGTGCGTAGGTATTGATAACTTTTTATTGGGATCATTGGGATATTGTGTAATAAAAATCATTACCCATTAAATTAAAATGCATTACTAATAGGTATATTAAAATGTCATGATTGCATATAAGGTGCATAGAACCATGACCAACTATGAACCATGAGATCACTAGAACTGCTCTTGGATAGAGGCAGGTACACGGCAGCACAGAAGCCACCTAGTCATCGCCGCGAAGCATTATGTCATGTTTTAATATTTAGATTTAAACCACTAGATGGCAGCACCTACTATGCGAAATAGAGTCAGCGTATAGTGTAGGGGGCAGCACATGCTTATAAGCGCGAATTGTTTGTGTTTTCGAATTAGGTCACGAGATGGCAGACCCTCCAACACACACGGTCTCTATACGGGTCTCAGCGAACATAAGTGTCGCCGTAAAGCTAAAATTCCAATTGAAACAACATTACAATGCAGCGTTGCTCCAGACTGCAGTAATGCAAGAAATAACAATCGAGGGTTGAGCGGTCAATCCCGATGTCTCGAGATTTTTTCATTTAAATGTGACTCCACACACGTCCAATAGATTTCCAATTTCGAAAACCCATTTGCTCGACTTTTCGGTATTGACCGCTCATGCTCACCCCTCGCAATTGTCTAGGACATCACAATACAGACTGCAGCAACGCCGATGCAATTTAAATGTTAGCTTTATACGTTGGCACGCAGCATGAGCTCCCGCAGCAGTTGTAGTATACCGTCCTAATGTATATGGTTATTGGTTACCAAACTGAGGGCCTGCCAAGAAAATCGGAACTCACAGATTGCGAGGATCTTTCTCTTTTACTCCAAGATCGCTTTTTAGCGATAAGACCGCCTGTTGTCTGCCTCTACATTTAATCAATTGTTTATTTTTCTTGTATATTTTTACTGAGGTGTGCCAATAAAGAGTATTCTATCTATCTATTTATCTATGAAGGCGTAATTAGAGTGCCAAAGAAATATGCTCGGTGCCCGCAATTTGCGGACTTCGATTTTTGCGGTTATAGCCCTGGGTTGCGACGACGGTACCGCCTTGCAACACATTACACAGAAAAAAACTTTTTATTTTATAAAAAAACATATATTTCTCAATTGATATGTCTTTTCTTACGTATTTTATAGATAGTAGTACTCTTTGGCAACAACCTAAAATTTGGTGACTGTGTGGCTAGAAGATTGTGTGGTAAAAACTGTTTGTACCTAACTGGCTGGTTTTGAGTCCATTAAAAAGAAAAAGATAACTTACTTAAATAGTACATTGTGCGACGAGGGGGTAAGTGATATAACTGATATATTAGAAATTAGGGTGATAATTCCCCTTGTTTTTCGGTCATTACACACTTCTTCTTTCACCTCAATTTCTTCGTACACCTTACCTTCGTACCGGGTAATGTACCAAGAAACCTTCGTTCCATGCACATTACTTCCCGACAGCCAAAGGCTATTATTATAATTACTATTGTAATACAATAAAATAAAATACTTAGTTTCCTAAGATTTAGAAAATAGAAAGAATAGTTGCAAATGCTTTAGTATAAGCTAAGTTTCCTACCGATTTTAGAATATAACACAATGTGGCGTGGTATATCATGTAGTGTGTTAGTTTTTAAGAGGGTAGTATTAAACGTAACGTCGAACATATCGGTTGTTTAACTTGATCCGACTCCGCCGCTACTCCCCTCCTCAGATGGCGACCCTTGCCAGCGCGTTTCGCTAACGAAGGACTTTTTTGCATACACGGGAATCATGACGCTATCGTGACTCGACACTCGTACGACGGTGTTTCGTTCACTCAGAGAAAACTTTATTATGGCAATATTAATTATCAAAAATGGGCAAAGAGTGCTCAAAGTGTGTGTGCGACAATAAGGAGGTCATCGTGAATCAGCACGGCGACTTGAACGATGCCGGAGCCGAAATAAGGGCCCACACAAGTGTTAATAATATCTTTTCTTCACTCCAAACTTCAAAATTTAAAGGATATTCAAGTTGCATTAAGAAAATTAGGTCAAAAAAGGCACTTGTACCCATTAAATGTGTGTAACAAAATAAAAAATGCCACGAATCTATATGAAAAATATAAACTGATCCTTGTTAACTTACGATAGAGTATGCTGAATATACACTAGAAAATGTAATAGATAACATAGAGTGCGTTTATAAAAAGATTTTATCATATCAGTGTAACATAACGCAACCTGCTTGTTCTAAAAATAGCTATACAAACACCACTACCATGGACAAGTTCGAATTAAAAACGGCGGCGACTTTGTTGCCTGTAATGGACAGTTCTGAAGATGTAACAAATAATTTGATTGATGCAATCTGTATGTATGAAGGATGTCTGAAAGAACTTCCGTTCGGGCTAAAGAGTTGTTATCGTTATTGAAACTTGACCACTCGCAACATAATGAGCGTGGAAACATTGAAGCTATTTGTTCTAAGTATGCTGACATATTTCATCTACCAGGAGATAAACTTACAAGTACTTCTGTGTGCGAACATACGATTAAGGTTAAAGAGAATTGTAGTCCGGTGTATTTAAAACCTTATAGGGTGCCTAAGAGTCAACAGCAGGAAATACAAAAGCAAATTAAAGCAGTGGCTATGTCTGGGTTACATTTTGAAAAATGTTTCGTGTACCTTGACGACCTTGTAATTTTTGGACGAAATTTAGAGATTCATAACAAAAACCTTTTAGATGTTTTTGAAAGGCTAAGACAAGTAAATTTAAAATTAAATCCAACTAAGTGTAAATTCTTAAAAACTGAACTTCTTTACTTGGGTCACGTGGTTTCAGCAAACAGACGCGTCAGGTACAGCGGTAGGATCGGTTTTATGTAATTACGATATGAGACCGGTGGCGTACGCCAGTCGACCATTAAATAAAGCTGAGAAAAATTACCCGACGATACAAAAAGAGTTACTAGCCGTAGTATGGGGTATAAAATATTTCAGACCATATTTATTCGGAAGGAAATTCACAATCATGACAGACCATAAACCACTTATTTACCTTTTCGGGATGAAAAACCCCTCAAGTAGGTTATTAAAATTTCGACTACTGTTAGAAGAGTATGATTTTAATGTCTGTTATGTGAAAGGTAAAGATAATGTCGTTGCGGACGCATTATCACGTATAGTAATTACTTCTAACGAATTAAAACAGATGAGTAATCAAATTATGACAGTGGTAACGAGAGCGCAAGCTAGGAGATTACAATCGGAAAGCGTGCAAAATGATATTCCTAATGTCGACACAAGCAAGCGGCCTGATCAACCGCGTGTTGCGAATAGATATTAAGAATACCAGAAAATGCAGTAGAAATGATGTTAGTAAAAGGCGAGAAAGTAAGCAACTTAGAAAAGAAAGGACAATTAATAATAAAAAAGAAGGAATGTTTCAGTTATGATAAAAATAAAAATATAATATATGTAAATCTCGATTTTAGATTACACTTTACGCGAGTCGAATTTGTAACTAAATTGAGTGAGTACTGTAAAGAAATTGACGTCAAACAAATATGTATTATTAAAAATGATGAAAACGAACTTTTTATCAAACGAATAATACAAGAAATAAATAATCGTAAACAGTGGTCCGGCCCACACGTATGTGTATTAAGAGGAGTAAAAAGAATATACGATGATGACGAAAAAAAAATCATAATTAGTGACTACATCGTCAATCATAAGAAGTACAATTGAACCACTGTATAACCCTAGTAATTATAGTTTAGAATTAAGGTATCGATTACAGACGGCACACAAAGACGCGCGCGAAAACTTGATAAAGTGTAAACAGCTTAGGAAGTGTACTTACGATACAAAAGTGAACACAGTGAGTTATAAAAAGGACGATCTCGTCTTAGTGAAAAGTGAAACTGGTAACAAACTCGATACGCTATACAAAGGACCATATAAAGTGATTAGATTAGAAAATCCTAATGTTGTAATTCCTCTCAACGGAAAAGAGGATACTGTTCATATTAATAGAACTAAGTTGTTCGTTCCAGACAATTAACGTGTCTTAACTGTCATACCTATATTTTTATTATGTAAAACTATTACAATGTGTAAAGTTCTTAAGTAATATTTTGTTAAAATAAAAACAACAACTGTATTGTGTGACATGTTTGTACCACATTGTTTATATATGCGAAAAAAGAAAAAAATGTATAATATTTTTCTTTTTTTTGTCAACCCCGGTGGTGTGGCGTGGTATATCATGTAGTGTGTTAGTTTTAAGAGGGTAGTATTAAACGTAACGTCGAACATATCGGTTGTTTAACTTGATCCGACTCCGCCGCTACTCCCCTCCTCAGAACAATATGACATTGCCGTCGTATCTGCGAAATTCAGGGCACCTTTTGTTAAAATCGGAATCATGTGAGTGGGTAAATAACACCAAAAATCGGCCAAGAGCATGTCGGGCCATGCTCAGTGTTCCGTGGTTACCATTCTGTCAGAATAAGCTTTTTTGTGTGTTTTTTAGTGGCTAATTGACACTAGATCTAAATCATAAAACATCCAGGCATAAGATATTTTTAGTTATCTGGGTTAACTAGAATTTAGTTAAAGGAACTCCTCAAATCCACAGTAATATTAAAACTATTTACAAAAAAAAACCTACTTCAAAAAGAATAAAATCAAATATTATCCAATTTAAGTATAAGCGTTACGTACCACAAGTTTGACACTAACATATTCGCTAGCGTAACTTACTTTTTATGCATTTCGATCGTACTGGCATCCTATTAATGCGAGTGAGATGTACAGAAAGTTAGTTATGAACACGCCAGCGAATATGTAGAGTCAAACTTGTAGTAAGGCTACAGTTGCACTACATCAAATTGGTAGTTTTTGAGAGGAAATGCTTGAGTTGCTTAAGAATACAGACCTCGAACGCGCCCGGCTCCTCTTTTGATGAAAATTCCTTTCTCACGGTCTTGACCTTAGCTCACTTACTTCTCCTCTGAGCTGTTTAATTTCTGAACTCATCAATTAAGTCTGCATTTAGCGATGCGGTTGCTTGGGCTGCCGGGGCTGCTACAGCCGCGACCACCCCTGAGCCCATGGATTCAACAACTTTGTCCGCCTTGGCTACCAAGTCCTCTAGTTTGGTTTCTTCGCCCACTGCTGTAAGGATCGCCCTCGTCGCCGTTGACATTGCTGTAACCAAAGCCTCTTTACTGGCCATTCTCCTGTATAGCTGTGTAGGCTTTTGCTCTCCAAGCTTCTTTGACCAACCTGTTAAACTGGCGGTCCGCACTCTCTGAGATGAGCTGGGTTTTCAAGGTGTCGTAACTCCTTTCCGTAACGTTGTCCAGTAAATCGCCCACGGTGCTCAGCTCTTCTTTGCCCAATTTCCTAAGTACCAAGTCGAATTTTGCCTCTTGGCCTATTTATGTGGCGCTAATATTGCCTCAAACTGCGTTAACCAAAGCTTAGGCATATCTCTCCAGAATGGTGTTATATTGACGATACGGTCATAGGTCATAGCTGCTAGATTGCTTTTCATCATTACAGGTGGCTTCTGTTCTGTGGTACTGGCGGTTCTGGGTTCCGAGGGCCCAGTGCAGTTTCCTGGCACGACTCCTAACGCGAAATTGCCATGCATCTCCGTTTATAGCTGCCCACTGGAACGTACGGCTAATACTACTATTTCACTGTCCACTTGACGCCGCAGATGCAAAAAAATTGTCTGTTTATTTATTCGTTTCTTACGGACTATAATTCACGAAACTATAATTGTCACATACATGAACTTGTCTCTGCGCGGCGCTTCGGGGCCCGCCTGGTCTCCCCGATTAATAATGTCCCAAAACAAAATACGACAATGTCCAAAAACGAACCAGGGGTCACCACTCTAGGTATGGTTATCAGAAGGTTGCGTGTTCAGATCACGTCGGGGTCACCACTTTAGGTATGCTGAGCCTATTGGGAGAGGATGGTAAACAAAGTTCACTTTATAACACCTATTTAAGCGCTCATCACCGCCATCCAGATCCACTTTATCAGATTGATGGTTATTTGAGATAAAATGCTTGAATTGCTGAAGAAAACACTCAAATCACCATACACTTTAAAAATAAGGAGTCTCAATTCCACGTGGATCCCATCATCAGATCAGAACCAAATTAATATGGGACCACCTTGGAAGCAACTCCTTGCAAACAAAAACAAAAAATGATTACTCAAATCGGACCACGGGTGTCGTGTCGGAGTAACCGGTGAATTTACATTAAAAAAACATATTCATACCGGATACAGATCCTCTTCCTCCTATGAAATTGAAGTCTGTTAAAAAATGAACCTTCATTATACAGGTCCTTTAAAAACCATTATGTAATTTTGTACTTTATTTTACAACAATCTACTACAAAATTGTTATAAAAGTGGTAATTGCTATGCAATGCATAATTGATCATCTCGAAGTGATTTGTTTGCATAGTGCAATTAACCTCTTTTGCAACAGAATACAGAAGTAAATTATATAGCATTTCTGCATTACGTTATGTACCCGATTGTTCTTTTGCATAAATAGGTTATCTTACACATCTTAGTTATGTAATCGTAATAAGTGTCGGCTCTAGGATAAATATGTATACCAATACCTACCATGAATATCTACTATAAATATACCTACTTCACCAATTGTTATATATTTGATAAGTCATTAAAAAAGTAACCAGTAACTAGTAACCGCAAAACTATTTTAAATTCAAAAATATTACGAGTTTCTTACTTTTATGGCAATATCCATCGATCTTAAACATTACAACACCATACGGTCTCCCTGTAAAACAATTATTAGCTAATTAAAATAATAATTTGCATTACGTAGTCAATTATATTCTATCACGTGACAATTAGATCATTCGAGATAACGTACCAGTCTGCACGGAGCCAGTTAAACAACTTTAGCAAACTCCGCTCCACAGTTTTCTCCCGTCACAATAAGGCTCATTTTTCTTAGATTGAAGCACTTCAAACCTATTGCGCTTCCTTTGGCTACGCCACAAAAACGAGGTACACCTAATAGTTTTAAGTACTCGGACTGAAGGCAGTATTTTGCTTGAATGAGACGCCGCGGCTCCTCCGTTGACCGCGGGGGCGCGAGGCCTTAGCCTAAATGTGCACGAACTAGAATGCTCACTACGTGCATGACTTGATTTTTTTAATGTAAAAACAAAGCTCTGTTTACTTTATGGGATTAAGAATGCGAAAAATTCGTTGACAGACGGCAACAATGCTTAATATATTGTCTGCGCCAATCGTCATGCATTCGAATATTATTGTAAGTGAATGTATTGGTCATGCAAGGAGCGGAATTTTCATAGCAAAAACTCAAAGGTCAAAGGTAAATACCAAATTGATAACTGACACAGCACGACAATGCTATGAATATTTTAAACTTTTAATAGTACGTATAGGCATACATATTTTTAGGCACAACCTACGTATTAAAAAAAAGATTTTGTATCAGAAAAAGTTCATAAAATTAAACAACTAATTTTTTTAATGAAATATATAAGTATTGTATAATCAGCATATAAATATATTTGAAACGTGTTTGGCATGTGGGAGAAACCAAAATCGTACTGAGTACACGATGAAAAATAGGTATAGTAAACACCCCTATAATGGAACAGGCACCAGTAATGGGATGGTATAGACAAATCCTGTAAAATAAGTATTTATCATCAGTTTTTAAACACTGGCAACATTTTACCATAAACAAAAGCCTTAGAGCTGCTTAAGTTTGACGTTTCATTGGTTTTTCTTTATTTTAAAATTAATCGCGCCATACATCCCATCACTGGAGCATAAAAAAATTGTTTTTATTTGTTAATAATATTAAAACCAAGTGCAGTATCTTTCATTAAATACATTGAAAATATAAACGACGAAAAGAATATTCAACTTTTAACGCATAAAGTGGTAGAAGTTTTACAGGTGCCGAGAAAATATCAAAATACTCTAAATTTTCTCTTAAATGTCCCATGACTGGTGCCGTTAACATAATCGGAAAAATCGATAAAAAATAATGTTTTTTTATTCGTACGCACTTGTTAAAATTATTTGACGCGCTGCGTTAATTATCGATAATCGATAAAAAATTGTTATCTCCTGTTGACGTTAGAATTCTTGCTATGAAAATTCCACCACTCTCATCATCCTAAATACTTTTATCCTCGCATCTAGAAGATCTAGAACGTGCCCCGTATGTATGCTTTTAAGCCCTATTTTCATAATAATGCAATATGCACAGTTCATTGCAATTTATCAATACATCACTGAGAACATTTAACCAACCGGAGAAGCCTTGTCTGTAATTTTCTGTACAAAACAGTCTGCCGATTTTTGCGGGGGATGGCACGTCAAATGTATGAACGTCAATCTCAATAATGAGTACGACGTGAGTGGGACCATTGGCCGAGATTTTCGTCAGAGGGGTAAGCTCTTAAAGGCGGCTCTGGTTGGTTAAATACTCTAAGCATACATACATGTATTTCAATACATAGGTACCTATTTTGGTAGCATAGTAATTAATTACTAATTATGTACCTATGCCTAATTTCTTATAGTTGGCGGAACGTAAGGACCAATATTTGAAAGTTATGATTTGACCTTTATAAAATCAAGTTAAGAGGGGAGAATAGCTTTTCGAATCTAACGAAATAAGGGTAATTTTTCTATGAAATTCCATTTCGAGAGAAAACGTTTTCTACTAACTAAATCTTAACAAATCACTTTGATTTTGATGTCGATCGCTTCAGCATAATGTATTCTAGGTTTATAGGTTTCGCTTTGCAGACAAAAAAATTATTGCTAATTTTGAAAAAAAAAAGGAAAACCTATAAACCTATTGTGTCAATAACATACTAAAAATCACGGGGAATGGAAAATATTTAGAAGTGGAAAAACGTTTTCTTTTTTGTATGGACGATCACGTGGTATACTTCCCTCTTATTTAAAGGGTAACAGTTAAACCGTAGGTCTTAGCTCCATATACCTAATATATAAGGGCCAATTCATAACTTTCAAATAAAAGATTAATAATAATTCAATTATTGTACTTATTTTCCTATTTATATTTATTAGATATTGAAAGTACAGTATGCATTGTTCTAATAGAGCAAGATCCCAGAGTCGCCAGACCTTACTTATTTTATAATGACTAAAATGTATGGGATAATATAGTGTTATTATGTACTTTTAATGTCTGCATACTTGTTATATTGCCCCGACGGCCATTTGTCCGGTACAAAAGCTAAAGGTAGGTCAAAATATTACAAACTTTTCTTATATCCTCATGGCTTATTTTATGTATGTTTTAGAAAACATTGTTCAAAATTTATAATCAACATTTGTGACGGTTTTTGGGAAAACGTCCCACTTCGTCGATATGGAGTTAAGAGTAGTTCCTAATACTACAGATCATACGCTATCTTTTAGTGAAAGATTCATGTCTCTAGGTGCTTAGTTATTTTTTAAAAATTCTGCGAAGTTGCAGAAGTGAAAAAGCGACAATTGAGAAAACGTTGGTTAAAGTTTGGGATGGCAGAAAACACACTTCTACTTTGAAGTTATGGAGTGGTTGGTATTAAATGAATGGGCATACTTTAGGAATTTTAAACTAGTTAAAATCATGTATGTAACCTTAGTATTTTGAATGTTATGGAGGCTTGAACATAAAAACAGGACGAAAATATGTAAATCCTGAATATTATGGGTTTATTTCTATATTCTATTATACGGCACGCAGATTTATCATTAAAGTTGTATTTATAAATGGTTTCCCATGCTAAAAAAGACAGAAATAATTCTGTGGATCCTTTTATTTAGTTATTATGTCAAAAAGTTAATAACAAATGATTTGAAGAGTGCCATGCATAAAAATTAAAATACATGTGTCTCTTAATATATAACATGAGATTACTTAAAAAACATACTTATCAAGCATAGAAAGTATGTAAAATATCAAATTATAAGTACTTTTTGTGTGTATAAAGTTTAGTGATTTTATATAGGGAGCGTCCCACTTGGTCGGTTTACTAAACTTTAGTGCTTCTTCATTGAAAGTGTTTGTGTTTGGTATATTTTTCAGTTTTATGTATGAGATAATGGTTTGTTCTTGTTAATCTAAGAGTCTTGGATACTAACGTCGTTTGTTTAAACTTTTTTAACGTAATTGAACGAAATTTCTTTTCGACTCAAGTTTAGTGACCCACTTTGACGGTTTGGTGGATTATGCGCTAAAAAATTACTACAAGTATAAAATCATAATTTATAAACATAGGTGTAATTTGCTGAACCAAAAACAGTATAATTACAAACCAAAAATGGTGTACGTATTGAACCTATGTTTTATTTTCAAAGCTTTCACGTCAAAATGAACTTCTTTGGCAGATAATTAAGGTTGTTTTAGACTTATGTTGCCTTAATTAACAATAAAATTGCAATTTTGCTGGGTTGCAAGCTAAACATCTTGGTAAGAAAAAAGGAAACTTAAAATGTGGACGTTTTAGCGACTTAACTTTTATATAAACTGTTTTAAAAATGCTCTTACAACTTTCTTTCACATTTAAATGACACCGAAAATCATAGAAATCATTGAGCGAAACTTTTCTCGTGTTTAATTCATGCTGACGTGACAAAGCCAATTTTCAATTTTAAAAATATACTCAGTTATAATAGGAGAGTTATATTTGCAAAATTGAACTTACTTTTTATTAAATCATTTACAAATGGCCAGTTCCAAAAACTTTCAGTGCCACCCTCGTATGGCAAATAATTTTATACCAACCCCTCCATAACTGCATACACAAAATGTGTTTTTTGCGGCCCCAAATTGTAATCAACGTCTTCTCAATTGTCGCTTTTCACTATTGCAAGTTTAAAGAATTTTCAATAAATAACTATAGCTTAAGAGACTGTGTTATATGTGGTAATCCAAAACGAAAGGAACCTTTAGCAGCTTCGGCAGGTGCTTACGAAGTTAATGCCTTATCTTTAATGCAGAAATCTAATGAAATTGCGAAATTGTTCTCTAATAATAGGTATAAATATGATATCGACGATTTTTTCTGTATGCGACAAAGTGGGTCGCTGGGCACTAAACTTTGAGGCCCTAAAAAGGTGCTTAAAATGGAGATTTATGCGTCGTCATCAAAATCATAGGTATATTACAGTATGTTCTATCAGTTTTCATCGAAAGTTGATTTTCGGTAAGTTTTGCCATATTTCACTAAACTGCCCGTAACTCCGTAACTAGAATCGACAAATTGGGACGTTTTACTAAAAAACGTCACATTTATAGCTCATTTCCGCCGGCGGTAACTATTACCACACGCTTTAAAGCTGTCAAAAAAATATTGTATTTTACTTATATTCTCACTCTTGATTCTTATAGTATAATATGATACTCAGGGAAGTATTACTATTACATTTTGTTAGTAGCCAGTAAAGTTTCAATATTTTTTGACGTTTTAAAGCGTCTCGTAAAAGTTACCGCCGGCGGAAATGGTCTGGCAATGTTGATTATCATGTTTTAACAATATTTTGTAAAACATACATAAAAATCAGCCATTACAATATTAAGAAAAGTTAGTACATTTTTACCAACTTTTAGCGCCTTGTACCGGACAAATGGCTGTCGGGCCAATATAGCAAGTATGCAGATATTAACCCCCTTATTCATAAGCGTATACTAAAGTTACGATGCAGCTAATAATCGACGATTATTAGCGGCATCGTAACTTTAGTATACGTTTATGAATAAGGGGGTAAAAGTACATACTAACACTATATTATGGGACATTTTATGCATGAGAAAATAAGTAAGTTCTGGCAGCTCTAGGATCCTGGACTATAACGAAAAATGTATGTTCATAATTAATTAAGGGTAAATAGAAGTTCATATAATAGTGAAAGCTAGGTAGATATTAAAAAAGAAATTAATCATTCTTGCCCCTCAACAGTTGACAACAAATATCCCTTTCTGACAATTCTGACCCGATAACGCATGATAAAACTAACATTACTTTAGTCTGAAGGCTGCCTTTACGTTATTTACATTAATAACACGCAATTATTTAAGAGTAAAAGCGTATATTAAGGCGATAATCTTCTAAGCATAGGGATTACTTGAGATCACCTTGTTCTGCGTTTAGTTCAATTGGAACAAGGTTGAAAATTTTCAGTCTATGCAACAGTACTTGTATCATAGCCTGACTGTTTAGTTGCACGGCTTGGCAATTATCCTCTGTCGCTGAGAATTAACAAAGAAGTTAATTGCCGCATCTACATTTTTACTTAGGCTTAGCGAGAAATATGAGCCAATCATAGTGAAGGCAACAAAGTATTTATGTATTGATTGTGTATTTAACTATATTTTTATATGATTGTACAGGTTGACATATGTCTATTAAATACCGCGTCAGGAACAATTTCTTTAACTTAGTCATAACTTCCCGGGAAATTACTCGTATTTGTAAGGCCTAACCAAAAAGACTGGAAGATGAAGGGCGACGCCCGTCTATATAGAATTATATTATAACAAACAAAATGCCTGTTGCGTCGAGCTGTAAAGCGCAACGATTCTGTCAGTGGGTATACTGCGTGAAATTTAGGATGACGGGTATTTTTATGAAATGAAAACGAACATTTCAGTACATAGTTTTTCTTAGAAGAAATTCTTTGACATGGCGCCTGGCCTTTGTAAGACATAATTTTCTTAGTTATTTGAACTTATTAGATTAAATCTGAAAGGTACTAATTCCAGACCAAATAAAAATAATTGTACTGAAGCGTTTTTTCTTAAAAAAATAATCGAAACGATGAAAAAATTATAGCTCCTGCAAAAGTGTAATAGCAAGCAAAGCGTAAAATGATTTAAACTTGAATACCACAAATAAAATGGCTCATATTATAAATAATAATAATAAATTGTTTTTTATAGAATTTATCAATAATCGTGGGGTCATAGCGTAATAAAGTACACCCGCCATTCTGACAGTCAGTACTTTATTACTGTCTGTACTGTGTGTTGTGTCGGTGTACTTTATTACTGTTTTTTGATGATAACTTTTAAGTACCGTGAGGTAAAAATTTTTTAAGGAGGTAATAAATAGTACAAATTAGGTACAAAAACATGCTAAGCTTTTTTTCGTTTTTATTTAGGTACACCCGCCATCCTGACCCTCTCTATAGTACGGTCGTAGAGTAAATATAAAAAAATAACAACGACCAACTGTCCGTTTATTTGATGTACATTACTTATTAGACGAAATAAACTAAAGACAATTAATTTAGCTCAATACCTCTACATTAATACCTATAGGTGAGAGTGAGAGTAATAGTGAGCTTACACGTTATTTGGCGATATACCGTTATTGAAGGCTATGATGAGTTTCAGTTTGCATTTGCTTAAGTACCTTTTTCTTAGTATATTTTAAGCAGTTTAGTTAATAATAAAAAAAGGTAATAAACGATCATCAAGCTGGCCTTTAATAATAAAATTATCATGATTTTCACTAAACTACAGTTGGTTATTAACTCGGTACGTCGCCTACACATACCCACCGATGACATCCACCCACTGTTCTTTTTTTTTTGGTATTTCATTATTTTTCTCTTCAATTGGAGGAAGATTTGTTTCCATATCCCAGGTCTTTTGGCCAGATGAATATAGAAATATCTTTTTGTCTTTATTGTTCGAGAGCTAGAAATTTTCGGAAAATACTACATGTGTTCATAATCGCAGCTTTTAATAGGAAGATATACGTGAGTGGGTGATTATCAAGAGTATCATATTCATTTATTGCACTCATGTACTATGTCTAGGACTTATTACCTACTATACTTTACTTGTTCATAGTTTAATGAACAAAATCATTTCAAAATGACTGCAGTTTCCTAAAAATATGTGTATTTTAATCTTTATAGCAATCTAAATGTTTTTCGCTAGGGTATATTTTTATCTTTAGAGATGCAAAGTCTACGATTGCAAGTAAGTCTTAAGGAAAAATCATACCATACCATACGCCATACCCATACGTTTAAATATTACTTTAATTAGGTACCTACTGGCTAAGCAAATTTGCCTACTCGTATTTGTTTAACTCGGGTGAAAGGTACTATTTTAATCCCTTGGTACCTTTCACCCGATACTACATTAGCTCCAGGGGTTACTATACTAATAGCTCCAGGTAAGCCTCTTGTGACGGAAGGGTAACTACAGAACTCTACACTGAGCATGGCCCGAACGCACTTGGCTGGTTATATTTTTTAATATTGATTCCCCTTTTCACCCATTAGACGATGATTTCTGGGATAAAGACTATCCTATGTCCTTCTACGGGACTCAAACTCAATAACAAATTTCAGCTTAATGGGCTTAGCGGTTTAAGCGTGAAGAGGTAACAGACAGACAGACAGGCACAATTTCACATTTATAATATGTATATTATTACTATGGATTAATTGCCATTAGTGTTAGTACGCCAAATTTGCACCGACCGTAGCATTTGATGTGCTAATTTAGTGTAGACGATCTCTATTTCAATTACAAGGCCTTTGTCAATCCTGAAGGGCTAAGATTGTCGACTCTTTGTCATTTGTCACAATACCTGTCACGTTTTAACAAGTATGTAAACGCGAAAGTGACAGGCATAGTGACAAGTAATAAATATGGAACCATGTTGCCACTGCTCGATTGTTCATTAAACCTAAGTTTCAATATACCTATGTATATTCCGTACAAGTATTTTCATCACACTTGCTCGTAAACGGTGTTATTGTATACCAGCATACTGAAATTTAATGATAATAACCTATATTATGCCCACGGGCGTGAAAGTTTATTTTTCATATTTTTAAATTATTTCACTAATTTTTACGAACCAAGTAGATATAAATTACTTTAACTTTTTTTTTAATACTGGCGTTTATAATATGTTTAAGAGCCCTTAATCCTTGGAGCGTTCTCCGATTTCACGAAATAACGCTCGACAGATGGCGTTGGCGCTCGGTACGCGAGCGCCGGCAACGCGACGCGCGTTTCAATGCAGACTAGAATAATCTTGATAGTTTTCAATATAATTTCAAGCAACATTAATTTTAGTGTCATATGATATCATTTGGGCACTCTTTATTTTATTGTATATGCACAGTAGTTTTTTTTTTTATGTACACTACTACTAAGTGTACAGACTACAGAGTGTACTATAACCCTTGCTCTTTATTCTGTCTCTTTCACACCAATGGAAAATGAAGAAGTTACTAAATGACTGCAGGTATAAATAAAGTATATTAGTGCGATAGAGAGACAGATAGTGTTTCGTTGTCGTATCGTAAACGATTGGCACGTTGGCCACACACTTGCTTAGTGCCTAGCCAAAATACCAATCGTTTGCGTATATTAGTGCGATAGAGAGAGAGTAGTGTTTCGTTGTCGTATCGTAAACGATTGGCATGTTGGCTACGCACCCATGATACCTAGCCAAGAAGCCAATCGATTGCGCATATTAGTGCGATAGAGAGACAGATAGTGTTTCCTTGTCGTATCGTAAACGTTTGGCATGTTGGCTACGCACCCATGCTGCCCAGCCAAGATGCCAATCGTTTGTGCATATTAGTACGAGAGAGAGACAGATAGTGTTTCGTTGTCGTATCGATTGGCATGGTGGCTACGCACCCATGCTGCGTAGTCAAGATGCCAATCGTTTGCGCACATTAGTGCTATAGAGTTTCAGTGTTATTTGAAATCACGTTAGGGTTTGTATTATTATTTTTGACCCGAATGAAGTCCATCCAGGTTCTTATGATGGAGTCAGGAGTTGGTCACCAGAACTCCTAATCTACTCATTATAATTCCATCGTGCTTGGGCTCAAAAGATTTGCCCTGACGAACACCATCGATCTAGATGAGGTCCAGGGTCTCATGACGGAGTCAGGAGTTGGTCACCAGAACTCCCCAGAACTCCTAATCTACTCATCATAACTCCATCGAGTTTGGGCTCAATAGATTTACCCTGATGAGCACCATCAATCTAGATGAAGTCCAGGGTCTCATGATGGAGTCAGGAGTAGGTCACTAGAACTCCTAATCTACTCATTATAATTCCATCGTATTCGAGCTCAATAGATTTGCCCTGACGAGTACCATCGATCTAAATGAAGTCCAGGGTCTCATGATGGAGTCAGGAGTTGGTCACCATAATTCCTAATCTACTCATCATAACTCCATCGTGTTTGGGCTCAATAGATTTGCCCTCACGAGCACCATCAATCTAGATGATGTTCAGGGTCTCATGATGGAGTCAGGAGTTGGTCACTAGAACTCCTAATCTACTCATTATAATTCCAACGTGTTTGGGCTCAAAAGATTTGCCCTGACGAGTACCATCGATCTAGATGAAGTCCAGAGTCTCATGATGGAGTCAGGAGTTGGTCACCAGAACTCGTAATCTATTTATCATAACTCCATCGTGTTTGGGCTCAATAGATTTACTCCGACAAGCACCATCAAATTACCATTATGATGAATAGATTAGGAGTTCTGGTGACCAACTACTGAGTCCATCATGAGACCCTCGACTTAATCTAGATCGATGGTACTCGTCAGGGCAAATCTTTTGAGCCCAAACACGATGGAGTTATGATGAATAGACTAGGAGTTCTGGTGATCAACTCCTGAGTCCATCATGAGACCCTGGACCTGATCTAGATTGATGGTGCTCGTCAGGGCAACTCTATTGAGCCCATACACGATGGAGTTATGATGAGTAGATTAGGAGTTCTGGTGACCAACTCCTGACTCCATCATGAGACCCTGGACCTTATCTAGATCGATGGTGCTCGTCAGGGCAAATCTTTTGAGCCCAAACACGTTGGAATTATAATGAGTAGATTAGGAGTTCTAGTGACCAACTCCTGACTCCATCATGAGACCCTGGACTTTATCTAGATTGATGATGCTCGTCAGGGCAAATCTATTGAGCCCAAACACGATGAGGTTATGATGAGTAGTTTAGGAGTTCTGGTGACCAACTCCTGACTCCATCATGAGACCCTGGACCTCATCTAGATCGATGGTGTTCATCAGGGCAAATCTATTGAGCCCAAACACGATGGAGTTATGATGAGTAGATTAGGAGTTCTGGTGACCAACTCCTGACTCCATCATGAGACCCTGGACCTCATCTAGATCGATGGTGCTCATCAGGGCAAATCTTTTGAGCCCAAACACGTTGGAATTATAATGAGTAGATTAGGAGTTCTAGTGACCAACTCCTGACTCCATCATGAGACCCTGGACTTTATCTAGATTGATGATGCTCGTCAGGGCAAATCTATTGAGCCCGAACACGATGAGGTTATGATGAGTAGATTAGGAGTTCTGGTGACCAACTCCTGACTCCATCATTAGACCCTGGGCCTCATCTAGATCGATGGTGTTCATCAGGGCAAATCTATTGAGCCCAAACACGATGGAGTTATGATTAGTAGATTAGGAGTTCTGGTAACCAGCTCCTGACTCCATCATGAGACCCTGGACCTCATCTAGATTGATGGTGCTCGTCAGGGCAACTCTATTGAAGCCAAACACGATGGAGTTATGATGAGTAGATTAGGAGTTCTGGTGACCAGCTCCTGACTCCATCATGAGACCCTGGACCTCATCTAGATTGAAGGTGCTCGTCAGGGCAACTCTATTGAGCCCAAACACGATGGAGTTATGATGAGTAGAGTAGGAGTTCTGGTGACCAACTCCTGACTCCATCATGAGACCCTGGACCTCATCTAGATCGATGGTGCTCATCAGGGCAAATCTTTTGAGCCCAAACACGTTAGAATTATAATGAGTAGATTAGGAGTTCTAGTGACCAACTCCTGACTCCATCATGAGATCCTGGACTTTATCTAGATTGATGATGCTCGTCAGGGCAAATCTATTGAGCCCGAACACGATGAGGTTATGATGAGTAGTTTAGGAGTTCTGGTGACCAACTCCTGACTCCATCATGAGACCCTGGGCCTCATCTAGATCGATGGTGTTCATCAGGGCAAATCTATTGAGCCCAAACACGATGGAGTTATGATGAGTTGATTAGGAGTTCTGGTGACCAGCTCCTGACTCCATCATGAGACCCTGGACCTCATCTAGATTGATGGTGCTCGTCAGGGCAGCTCTATTGAACCCAAACACGATGGAGTTATGATGAGTAGATTAGGAGTTCTGGTGACCAGCTCCTGACTCCATCATGAGACCCTGGACCTCATCTAGATCGATGGTGTTCGTCAGGGCAAATCTTTTGAGCCCAAACACGATGGGATTATAATTAGTAGATTAGGAGTTCTGGTGACCAACTCCTGACTCCATCATGAGAACTAGAACTTCATCCGGGTCAAAAATAATAATGCAAACCCTAACGTAATTTCAAGTG
Organism: Cydia pomonella; assembly: GCF_033807575.1. Classification (NCBI taxonomy): domain Eukaryota; kingdom Metazoa; phylum Arthropoda; class Insecta; order Lepidoptera; family Tortricidae; genus Cydia; species Cydia pomonella. The sequence continues at coordinate 10,703,489 of NC_084703.1, read as the reverse complement.
AAAATGCGTTTTTCAGAAAATCACAGCCAAATAACACTAGACCTTACTCATAGTGTTGTGTTCCTGCCGGTGAGTAAGGTTGCCAGAGCTCAACGAGGGGCGGGAGGGGGTTAGGGTCGGCAACGCGCATGTAACTCCCCTGGAGTTGCAGGCGTACATATGCGGGCCGTATGCTTGTTTGCCACCGACTTAGTATTAAAAAAAAGTAACACTGAAAATCCATCAATAAGCGAGTCTGTTAGGCATACTGTAAAAAATGAACTTTTATTAAGATTTTCTAATCGCAGTATATAGCACTTCTCGGAACTCCGTAGCTGATTACGATCGCAACGAATGCCTGACAATCGAGCACAGGTCCGTCCTCTAAGCGCGCTCCGCGCGGACTGAGAGCGGGGCGTCGCTGCTGCGTGATTTATACGTGTTTTAAAAAAATATAAATTTACGGCAATGTAGGTCCCATAGTTACGATTTTTTTTTTATAGGTTAACATAAAGTTACAGTTTGCTATAATATTATTTTTAAAGCAAAATATGCGTACAATTTGCGGAAATAAAATATAATAAAACCCTGTATTCGCCAAAAAAATGAAGAAAACTCGGAAGGTATTTTATCAGTTTTTTCAAATGAATCTTCGATTGTTAATCATTCCAGCCCCTCGTACGAGATATGTTGAATCAAATTGTAGTCATTCATGTTCCAAATGATTCTTGTTTATAGCAAAATTGAGAACCGAAACGCCACATCTCACTGCAAAATTTGGAAAAGACTCCCAAAAAACCTCATTAAAAAAGAGGTTTAAAACAGAAAATGAAAATTTGAACTGTTGGAGCCCCTAGTTTAGGAAACGATTATTTAAGTACGTTATCAGTTTTTGAATAAATACTAATAGTTACGTCGTAATCTTGAATAAAAAAGGAAGCATTTTACAAAATACGCTCGTCTGTAGGAATAAGGACTCTTAAATACTTTTTTACACGTTTTTCAATCGTGGTTGAATGCCGAATAGATCTTATCTTCGATGCCTAACCCGTCAAAAATGACAATATGGCGCACGAATGTTTGAGACGTCGCCGTATTCAAGAATTACGGCCCGATTTGAAGAATGAGATACGATAGCGATAAGTACTGCAGTGGCAGCATTGTTCAATTTTTATCACTTGTCACTATGCCCGTCACTTTCGCACTTACATACTTGTCAGAACGTGACAGACATGGTGACAAATGATAAAGAGCCGACCATCTTAGCCCTACTGGTTTAGATAAGTTCTCATTTAGATATCGTTTGATTGTCGTATAATTGACAAAGCAGCTCGAATCGGGCAACCAATGTCACTTTGACGTTAGAAACATCGTAAATAGATCTTATTGGGATCACAGCGGAATCGAAATAAACGTCAATTTTGACATGTCGTTTAGTTATCGATATTTTAAAGATCTTTCCTAGATCTTAAACGTGTCTTAATCATTCTTCGAATCGGGCCGTTATTTTGCTTTAAAGTAAGTATTTTCCTCACAAGTGTGATGAAAAACATTGTGTGTGCTACGGGCGGGGCGGTACAAGAATTACGAACTCGTGTTAATTATTGTACTTAATACACAATGTACTATTTCCTGTCGATTGAAGCTTACTTATGACTTGACAATTTGTTTCTCATGACACTCATAATGTTTATGATGATGACCATATGATGACTTTCGTTTGTAGTCTGTATGAACGTCGTTTGTATTGTCGTTGTTGGTATTTACAGAACGTTAAGGTGACATTCGGATGGCAGCTGCATGCAGTTGCATTTCTGCGGCGGCCTTACTACTACGGCATACATGCGGCCGCTATAAATTGCCAATGATAGTGACAGCGTCCGCGTCAAGGCCGCAGTTGTAATGGAGCTGCAATTGCCATCCGAACTTTACCTTTAATGTTATTTTAGACCGGTAACTCGGGGTTGTCGTTGAGATTCAAGATGGCGAAGACGTCTCGAGAATATTTTTTTGTGTTTTGCTCATTCATGTAGTTTAAAGTGTAATACTGATAGCTTATTATGCAGTGAACTATCGTGGAAGTGTGAAGCTAACGAAAAACTAATCTTGAAACGCGTTTAGCCATGTGTTAATCACCGGCAATCCATCGTCGCTTTTAGTAAAGTCCAGCTATCTCTTTACTAAAAGCAACTACCGAACAACGTCATGCTCTACGGGCACACTTAAAACTTACAACAAAACTTGACTTTGGCAAAATCATCGTAGATTTGATGGAAGCCATATTTTAAAAGAAGAAGAAGAAGACCGGTAACTCGAAGTACTTATCTATTGAGCTTTACTTATAGAGATACAGTTGCGTTCTAATTAAATGCATAGTCTACTACGACAACTACCAAAATACACTCGCGAACATTTTTGTAGAATAATTTGCGTTCCACATTCTGTAATGAATATCAAAAAACTCTAACACGCATGCAAACTTTGCTACAATGTAACTAAACTTGGACGAGACTATAGTTCGTGCCATCCACGATGGCGCGTAGATTTGTCGAATCTAAACTTTAATAATTTTAAGTTCACATCTAAATGTGACAATAACATAGTGGTGGTTATGTGGTTAAGGTTTGTAACCTGTATCAAGAACCGAACCATTTGTTTATTTCTATACAAAGATAATTACAGGTGCCATATAGGCATAATATCAGATCGTGTAGACCGAGAGGTGAACTGTTGCAATCATGAACTGTTTCCGGATTTGCAACCTACCCTTGAAAGGGTCACACAAACACATTCTACGAGCCTGTGTGCAAATATAGCTTGTATGAATATGTCTTCATAGAAACAAATAACGATTTATCAGTTAATGTTTCTTAATAAGTAAATTCTGTTATTTCGCAAATTACTATAGGACATGCCCCTCTATCTCTGTTCTAGTATTACAGATATGTTATTACACTTGATTTCTGATGATAGGCATTCTGATTATAAATATGTTCGTATAGATCACAATGTTAGAAAATTTATTTTATGCACTATAAATCTATGACTGAAAGAAAACACATAAATAAGAACAAGTATCATCATTAGAGAACAAAAAAGAATCTTTTAAACTATCTGTTGCCTACGACTTCGTTTGATTTTAATATTATCGATAACACGTAACATTGTCGTATCATAATGTCTTTCTGCGATGTTTCAAGTCCCTCACTTAAATAAAATAAGTAATTGTTGTCGATTCAAACTTCCAAGCTCCCCTAAACCCGCTTAAAGCCCGCCTTTTCAAAAAGGCTAATTTTTTTTTTGCGTTCTAATATTGTAATGGAGCGCTGATGGCCTAGCGGTAAGGGCGTGCGACTTTCAATGCGGAGGTCGCGAGTTCAAACCCCGGCTCGTACCAATAAGTTTTTCGGAGCTTATGTACGAAATATCATTTGATATGTACCAGTCGCTTTTCGGTGAAGGAAAACATCATGAGGAAACTGGACTAATCCCAATAAGGCATAGTTCACCCTGTGGGTTGGAAAGTCAGATGGCATGGCAGTCGCTTTCGTGAAAACTAGTGTCTACCCCAATTCTGGGGATTAGTTGTCAAGCGGACCCCAGGCTCCCATGAGCCGTTGTAATAACGCCGGGACAACGCGAGGAAGAAGAAGTAATATTCTCTCTTCCTACGAAATTTCAAATCTCTCACAAAAAAATCGTTTCCCATACAAACTTTCAACCCATTTTTCACCACTGAGGGATGTTTTAGGTGATGAATTTTCGAAAACGCTCAAATCACTTTTATAGTATTTTATTCAAATATATTTTTCTGAAGATTAAAATAAAACTTGAACCCCATACGAATTTTGATCCCCTTTTTACCCATAGGAGTTTGATTTTCTCAAAATCGCCTCCTATTTCGTGTACACAGTATAAATGGAGCCTTCAGTACAAATTTATTTTTTCTAGATTTTGTAGTTTCGGCTCTGCTAAGATTAGGCAGATCATAATGTTCCTGTGTTTTGACGGTAGTTACACTAAACCAATAGCTACTTAGGTAAGATAGCTTCGTTAGGTTGCTTCAGATGCCCGAGGGCAAACTGTCCAGAATCAGCGGGTAGTTAAGTTACGTGGGGCTCCGTCGATTCAGGAAACGAGAAAAAGCTTTTCACGTTTCACGATATGTCTAGCAAATTCACGATCTGCTTGATCTTACGATTGGCCGCCGACATATATTGTATAGATAGATGGCGTAGACAATTGCACAACTAAACACGACATTTCTTGTGTGTTGTGGATGTAACCGTTGTTTACGATTTTATACCTGCTTGTACTATTCTATATATGTATATGGGTCAACCAAGACAGGTCATAACACGTTTATATGATACATACAGAACCGTACGTTACTACTGGTATAGGAGGACCGTCAAACAAACACCATGAGTCAACGAACTATAAAAGTGCACTGGAATATGTGCACATGGTATACCTAAGTACTCTTGTCATATATAACTGCTTATATTATATTAAAAAACTATAAATCAATTCAGAAATTAGTCATGTCTACACTAAGGCACGAGAACCTCGTATCACCTTAAGAGGGAAGTAATACCACATGATTGTTCATACAAAAGGAGAAAACGTTTTTTCACTCCTAAATATTTTCCATTCTCCATTGTTTGACACTACAAAAAACTAGGTATATAGGTTTTTCTTTTTTGTTCCAAATTTGCAATTTTTTTTAAAGCGAAACCTGTGAACCAAGAAGATAATATTATGCTGAAGCAATCGACATCAAAATCAAAGTGATTTGTTAAGATTTAGTGGAAAACCTTTTCTCTCGAAATGGAATTTCATAGAAAAAGTACCGTTATTTCGATAGGATCGCAAAGCTATTCTTCCCTCTTAGCTAAAATTACTTAATCAATGAAGTGCGCCATAATATCTGCACATAGCGAATTGTAACATTTAAAGGCTGTTACACTACACGAATCAGCGTTCAGCGATCGACACTGGCCCAATAGTTTTCACTAAATGCGAATAAATACAGATTAGTATTCGCCGAATATCAAATAGGTATCTACTTATACGTATATTTTTCGGGCATATTTCAAGAGTGTAATCGTGTAAGCATGGAAAACTGCCTCTAACGAGAAAATGGTTTTCCTTTTGCTGGAATAATTGTTTTGTTCGTTGTAATTTTACGTTTTAAATGGTTGTTGTTTTTCAGACGACAAAAAAAGAATTTGAAACAAGGTGGTGTAGGTACAGATTTTCTTGTAATGTTTTTATGTCTTTTGTAAGTCATTTAAATTCGATATTTAAATGTTGCACCAGCACTAAAAGCAAAATTACTATTGCACATTTAATTGCTATTGAATATGCTACCTATAAAATAACTAATTGTGCTAGAATGTCTAGACTTGGCGTACCTATAGGTAATAGGTAACATTTACTTATACCTACTCATGCTTAGTAACGCAGTAAACAATTAACCACGTGCGATGCATTATTACATAATGTATCTTGGTGTAACTTCTAAAGCTGCTCTACCGCCTGCCCAACAACACATTGTAACACCATAGAATAATTCAATTAGCCAAGAGCGTTATGTTTCATTATATAATGCATGGTGGTTAGCTCAGCGTAAACGTTACGTTGCGACCTTGACTTTCACCTTAAACATTGCCGGTGCCCGTGGCCAACGCCTTCTGCACTACCGTATTGCAAAACTGTACACGCTTACTTGAACTTTAGGAAGTATACTTTTATTTATAACATTGCATCATAATTGGTGCATTATCAGCCTAGTATTCACTTACAAAAAGCTTTTAATTTTATTGACTTTGACAACGCATTTTGCTTTGCTTCTCGTACATCATTTTTAATCCACTGTATAAAATTAATATTGTTAAGCATATTTCATGAAAGAGTTTTTACGTATGTAAATATTTTGAAATGTATGGTCTTTAACGAAGTGACTACGACATACTATACTTAATCACGTTTTTATTATTATTAAAGATTTCATAAATTGGACATTATTAAGATAAACTGTGGCGTTGCCAGCTCAGTAAGAATAAATACTATGCATTAAATATAGGTACACTACACATTATTAACACTAAGCGTAAAGCCAGTTTTGAAAATACAGGTGAGTGGTATGTAGGCCGAGTTCTGTGAGGCCGAGTTTCGTTAGTTTTTTTTTTTCGTTGAAATCAAATACACGCGTATACGAATACCGCCTTAAGTACACGGACCTGTGTTCACAGCAGTGGCATCGAAGATGAATATGAACTCACTCATAACTGTTACCGAAACCTTACGTAGAGCGCTCCATAATGCCTCTTAAAGCGCAAGTTTGGCGTGTAACATTTAGACCGTGAGAGTGGTAATGCCCCGGGCGATCATTACGATTACGGTCAGAGGCCATATTTACGTACGCTTTACATTTAATCGCATTTACATACATCAAACACAGAGGTAATATGTACCTTGAAGGTTATCTTTCAGCGAGCAACGCATTCTATCTGCAAGTTTGACAATAAACTGTGTCAGTAAGATTTTGTTATATTACTATTACGTATTATATACACAGCGATACTACTTCGAATATTTTCAGCGTAAAAAATCACTTAAGTACATGCTGTTTTTTATGTATAAAAATATCATATGATTGAAATAGTGTCTGTTAAGGTGGCTTTATATGTAGAGATACAGTGAGTTATAATTAAATAGATATATTTATAACCGGTCACCCACGCAATTTAGGTAGAACAAGTTACATGAGTGACTCGTTATAAACGGGGTCGAACTTTTAGTGCCGATGACGTCAAATCACACGTGATTTTTTCAAATAGTCTTTTCGTAAACAATTACCAGTGGTTACCTCCTAGCAACCTCTTAATTAAAAGGTTCGCCACTTAACGTTAACGTCTTTGACTGACACTGCCATTCAGAAACACAATAAATTCATGTTGAGATTATTTAGTTCTATTAAAATATCTGGGAGACCGAGCTTTGCTCGGAAAACATGCATATAATAACTTAAAAATGTGCGTTTTTTCAGAGATAAGATCTAGCTAGATCGATTTGTCGCCCCCGAAAACCCCTATATAGCTAATTCCCTTGTGTAAAGGTATTAGATATATTGTATTATACACCGTATTTTTTTAAGGTTATATTCTTGAGTTGAAATTAGGCTAATTTCTCAATGACACCGGCATTCTAACTCCATTTTGTAGAAAATCAAGAATTTATTTTTATTTATTAAGGCCCTTACACTTACCTTTGCGCATGTTAACGTATTGATTTGTGTTTAGTACGAGTTCATACATTTGCTACTAAATATCGGGCTAATGATGTCCGAAATGACATTGATATGTCAAAGTTTTCTATTGTTTGGTTGATTTAAATATAATGCCAGTGTTGAAACAAAGCTATAGGTATTCAGCATTAAAATATTTAAAAAAATACGAATATTAACTACTTATGTCATTTCGTTTCCTTAAATGTACTTAGACATACGCCGAACTTCATAGCGTTTTATAGGTTAAAAAACCGTGCATTAAAGATGACCCACGCTAGCCCGGGCTGGGGCCGGGCCGGAGCTTCCGGCGCTTCGTTTTCTATGAGAAGCACCACGTAATCATCAATCAGCCGTCATAGAAAATGACGTGTCGGATGCCTCGGCCCGGGTACGGACCGGTCTAGCGTGAGTCATCCGTAATACATACATGTATTATTATGGTTACAAAGACAGTGTGTAATTTTATAGTTAGGAATGGTGGTCAATGGTGGTGTGATTACAATGAATTATTGTAGTAGTGTTGTTTTAAATTGTGTCTAGATACCCGGTCACATATATGGTTTCCGCGGATTAGGACCTTTTAACATTTGGGTTTTAATGTTCAATAAAATTGCAATCTAAGGTCCTTTTTTGTAAATCGTTGTAGATTACAGAATCTACATACAATCATTTAATAAAGCCCATTGCTACCATTTTAAATAAGTATTTAAGTTTAGCGACTACACCACTATATATACAGATATAACCTGTCATGTTGTCACTCAAATCATTGATGTTTTAAGTTTAAAACAAGGTACATTGAGTTTGTTCTGACTCATTAAGTCGTGAAAAGTAATCCAGCTCATGACCGATTGTGTAACAATTTAACACACACAAACGTACGCTGTCCTTTATCTTAATTTTGGTAAGGTGTGTTAAAAGTCGTAGCGATTTATATTTAATTACTAATGTATCTTGTCAATATGAAGTTTGTATTATTTAAGTCGGTTTTAAGGTCGTTTTGGGTAGTGCAAGAAGGCCTTGTCCATTGACATCCAAACCTATTGAAAATGTTTTGGTTTAAGCTCCATACCAAGCAACCACGACTTGGGGCTGTACAAGAAAAAAATACCCACACCTCCGCACAGGATATGAAACACGGTCGTACGCTTGTTTTTCACCATTGTTGCTATACCTACATAAAACAGTGTAGAGCAACGATTAGGCACTCTTGCCTGTAGTATGGGTCAAGGAAACCTCCTTTATTAAATTGCTTTAATTTATCTTGTTTTTTGAATAGCATTAGGTAGGTATGGCTAATGGTAATTGTTTTTGCAATTACATTAGTGCTTGGCAGTTGTTGGTATGATTTTATTTGTTTTGAAACAGTACAAAACGCCTTAAAACTGTATTTACTGTAAACACTTTAGTGACAATTGCCACTTAAGTGTTTAGATTAAATAAAAAATATAATATGTGTACTTAAAAATATATGTATATGTGGAGACCTGCAGGCAAACTGAAAATAGAGTTTTGCAGGGATTTGCCTAGATTTAAACTCTGTGTATTATCAAATAAATTAAACATAAAATTATATACGAAGTTAGTAGGACTAGTAAAGGCGTCAAGCACTCGTTGTAAAACAGTATACACACGTGGGCCGATGATTGATTGTTAGGAAACTACACTATGCCCATAAATCTAGCTACATGTAGTCTTTACCGGAGGCATTAATAGACTCGGAATTGGACTATAAATTGGCTACTGATATTCCATAAATCGCCTTGTATCGGCGGCGACGGAAATTGAAAATATGCTTTCGTGACCGGAAAGGTCCTTGTAGCTACAACCACCATTGTTTCCGACCAATAAATAGTTATGCAGATGTTATTTCTCACTAAGAACTTTTTTGTCCTCAGCGTTGTTGGAAAACGCCTTTTTGTAATTGATGTGATGTGCTTAATTATGTCGCAAATAAACTCAGTCATTTAAAATTTTAAAAGGGTAATTTGATCAGTTGTTCTTTTTTTCAGGTTTTCGTCGTAGTTTTTCATATAAATCTATCAATTCGTTTATGAAAGTAAGTAATAACAATGAATTAATAATTTATAACAGTTTTTTTGCCATCGAATTTGTAGAGTTTATTAATATCAGTCATAATGATTGCTCGCACCTCACACGTTAATAATTCGCAGATCAAAGTCGTACTCTACGACGTTGGAAACTGAAAAGACTGAAATAATCAGGCATAAAATTTAGTTAAACAATGATAGAGGCCTTTCATAATAATAATTGCAATAATCCAGTCTCATTGTCCACTCAAACTTCAGTCCATAGACCGTAATGCTGTGCACTTTTTCTACAATGGTCCCAATGCCTGCTGCGACCGGTTCATGGGTGTATATTCTTGCGCCTGTGAACAGGTTCCAGCAGGCGTTCTACATGATATTAAAGCTCTCCAAGGGGCATCTACGTGTTGGATCTATATCCCCACGCAAGCCTATCAAAAGACCGGTCCCGGAAGATAGGTCCGTGAAATCCAAGGAGATACAAATAATTGTAATAATATATATATTAATATATTGCAATAAAAATAATACCGAATTCTCCTTTATTTATAGGGCCACAAAACCCTACAAAGTATAATCTCGGCATTCTCTTGGATGGCTTATAATGGACGTTACAAGCAACTCACTGGTAATAAAAAAGTACGTTTTTGTATATTATATAATCAGCGTTTTAATTTAAATACAGCTGGTAATACGATCGAAGCATATGCCGGTTCATTTACATAGTCATGTTTTTCTGTTAATTATGATAATAATAGATTGCTAGATTGTAACATACTTGGTCTGTCCTGTGAGTTTGTCTATAATTTACGGGATATTTCTTTGGTTATTTCATTATTTGTGTGTATTTTGCTAATGCAGCTTTAGATAGGGCTTATGCACTATCGCTATCTAGTGACTTCTGAGGGTATTAAAAAAGTGTATAAGTAATTGTAATTGTGCATTTTAACCTCTCTTCTGTGTATAATAAAGATCCTGAGCAAATGTTTAGTCAGCTTTTGGATTTTTCTCGCGCTCTCGCTCCCACTCTCGCTCCCGCTCCCGCTCCCACTCCCACTCTCACTCCTAGTTGAAGTTGATTACATGATTTAAAACCTAAATCAATGTCTAGTCTATTAAATTAGGTCGTTCAAGATGTTTGCAGAAAGAAAAGTATACCGACATCAGCGCCATTTACCGGGTCCAATGGTATATCCAAACCATCTAGGAACCCGTTGAAATATACACACAAAATTTCATCTAAATCGGTTTCAGCAAATCAAATTTTACGATATACCGATAGCAGCGCCACCTATCGGGACCAATTGTTTTTTCAAACCATCCATATATACTAAAACCTTCTCTAGAATATAATAAACACTTTTCTGAAAACCGCATCAAAATTGGTTCAGCCAATCGCGAGCTCATCGCGGACAAACATACATACATACAAACATACGGGTCAAACTGAGAACCTTCTTTTTTTTGAAGGCGGTTAAAAATAAGCGCCACTATCAACAATAGAAATGAAAATAAAACCAAAATGTAGAAAAAAATATACAGCCTCTAAATCAAACTTAATTTCAGGTAAAGAGCAAACAGAATACTGCAGATTATTGGAAAGTAAATTAAAAAAATACACTAAGAACAACATGGTAACGCAGTATGCTTACAATGCCTTAGAGAAAGCCATCACAGAGAGTTTAATAGAAACAAAAATACTATACAAAAAAGAAAAGTTTATACTATCTCCAAGTACCATGGCTTTAATAGCAAAAAGACATATACTCAAGGTAAAAGTAAACAAAACAAGCCAAGAAAAAAGGGACTTAAATTTACTATACAAAACAGTCAAAACACAAATTAAACAAGAATATACAACTTATAAGCTAAGAAAATTTGAAAACTGCATTGAAGCAACCGGAGGAATAAAAAGAGTCCCGTCAGACAACAAAAAGTGGATACCAAAACTCATAAGCTCCAGTCAAAGAGTCACTGAAAATAGGCAGGATCTGGTTCTAGTCGCTACTGACTTCTATAAAAAATTATATGCTAAAAGAGAGCCAAATGAAAGCCATCACGTACAGCCGCACATAATAGATAGGACGGAGAGCTTTCCAGAGCTATTTACAACAAGAGAAGTGGACACTGCAATAAAAAATCTCAGTAAAAACAAAAGCCCAGGACCAGATTCCATCATAAACGAAGCTTTACAGGTGGGCAAAGACATACTAATCAGGCACCTAACACAACTATTTAATGACATACTAAGAGAAGAGATCGTGCCTTCACAGTGGATTGAGTCAGAAATAACTCTATTATACAAGAAAGGAGATCCATGCGACGTATCTAACTATAGACCGATAAGTCTCATGTCAAGCCTGTACAAACTGTTTTCCCAATGCTTACTGACAAGAATAGGCCCAAAAATAGATAAAAAACAACCAGTTGAGCAAGCAGGATTTAGACCTGGTTACTCCACAATGGACCACATACAAGTACTGAGCCAGCTAATTGAGAAGTACAAAGAATTTAACTCCCCGCTGTACCTGGCATTTGTTGACTACCAGAAGGCATTTGACTCTATCTCTCATGATTCAATTAGAAAGGCTTTAGAATATCATAATATAGAGGAAAAATACATAAAACTAGTAACTAATATATATAAAAAGTGTAAAAGCCGAGTAAAGCTGGATAAATTAGGGCCATACTTTCAAATAGGGAGAGGCGTCCGCCAAGGAGATCCATTATCACCAAAAATATTTATTGCAGTTTTAGAACTTATACTACACATCATTGGGTGGAAAAATAAAGGCATTAGAATAGGGTCTAAATATTTAAATCACTTAAGATTCGCTGATGATATCGTATTATTTTCCAATAATGCAGAGGAACTTGCAAACATGCTTCAGTGCCTTAATCAGAATAGCAAATCAGTGGGATTGGAAATTAACTATGATAAAACCAAGCTTATGACTAACTACAAGAAAAAGAATATTGAAATAAAAGGAAGGAGCATTGAATATGTAAATGAATACATATACTTAGGCAAACTAATATCATTCTTAGATACAGACACAGCAGAAATAGAGAGACGCATAACATCAAGCTGGAAACGCTACTGGTCACTTAAACATTTGTTTAAATCAAAAATGCCCGTACCACTTAAAAAGAAACTTATGGACTCCTGCATCCTACCAACACTGACATACGCCTGCCAGACGTGGAGCTTAACAGAAAAAAATGCCCAAAAGATTTCGGTTTGTCAGAGAGCAATGGAGAGGAGCCTACTCAATGTCAAGATAAAAGACAAGATTAGAAACAAAGACATTCGGGAAACAACCAAAGTAATTGATGCATTACAATATGTCAAGAAAATGAAGTGGAGATGGGCAGGACATATTGCACGTTACGATAGCTCAAGATGGGCGAAAAGAGTGACGGAATGGAGAGGACCAGGGAGTGGTGACAGACATTCAGGACGCCCACTCAAGCGTTGGGCTGATGATATAAAGAAAACTGCCGGCATGGGGTGGCATTATCTAGCCCAAGATCGAGAGGCATGGCAAAAACTGGAGGAGGCCTATACCCACAGGGGGATCCCGAAATAAATAAAAAATGAATAAAATAAAAAAATCTCATGCACAATAATATTTTATTAACTGTTTTTATAACTGAAAATTCCTTGTAAGTGTTTAGCATGCAACACAGAAAAAAGGGGTCGCAAATAAAGGCTATTTTATTTATTTTATTTTTATTTTATCAACAATGCCTGAAGCTGAATGAGTTTAATATATTTTTTCATTTACTTTAACTAGTAACCAAAACTTAATTATCGCCAAAAATATTATAATATGTAGGTATACATGACAATACGATATCTGGGACAGCGAATGTGATTGGGGTGAAAGTGTGGAGAGGTACATTTTGATTTTCATTGTTATTCGTACCTGTTACATACGTGTTATATACGACATACGAATAAAATTAACCCGAAGAAAACGGTACAGAAAATAAAATTCATATTCTTACCTACTCATAAAATGCATGTTTATGAGTAACTGGGCTTGGGTAATTTAAAATATGAATTGTGCTTTTTTAAAATGTTAATTTAAAGTTTCTAGTAAGTATACAGAGCTATTTTAATACCATGACGTTGACCATACTATGAGGCCTGAATGTGTAGGTCATACTGAACAATTTTTACTATGGGGCTGACCCCGAAAACCCACAAAAATCGCTGTCTCATGTTTTCTATGGAACATACCTTTTTTTCACGATTGCGGGGATTTCAACCCCGCTGAGTATGGTCAAACATAACAAAATCAACCTCGTATTTACCAGACTTTGTCACTATGCTGGAAGATATAAAGAGGCAATTCGAGACACAACCATGAAACAGAGTCGGGTTATTTTTATTTTTCATATAAATTAATCTACAAACAAATAAACATACAATTTATGTTATAGAAATACCATAGCAACTGGTAGTACTAATTAGGGCGTGACCGATATAAACAAGTTGCTGTATTAATTACTGTAACAAATGCATCCCGCCATTAATCACGCAGTGATATCGGCATGATACTTACGATGTAAATCCAACACTCAGCTCAGTTCCGTATCCTACTGAATTATAGCACAGATCGTTTTTTATACCACTTCGGTAGCAAACGAGCATATCGGCCGCCTGATAATAAGCAGTGATCGTACCCTAATGGATGCCTGCAATTACAGGGGTGTTAGATACGCGTTGCCAAACCTGCAATATAGTAATCTCTAATAACTAGCTACATTTATTGTTTTTATTTCAGCTCCCACTAGTAGTTGGAGCCACAGATCTGTGTTCTACTAGATACATTAAAGAAGTCTTGCGGTTACTTCTGGCTCTCCCATAATAATTTAATGCAATTAAAACTCAACATCTCATTTCAGTTGCATCCAAATTAACGACCTGTTAGAGATTATAAATGACTGCTGGCTGCTTCAATAAAGCAGCTACATAAGTATCTGCAAAAAATATAGTCAAGGATTTTGTTTTCATACTTTAATGGAAACAAAACACGCTTTTAATGGAGGAAAAAATACGAAGAAAAAAAAGGGGAAGATGAAACTAAACGCATAACCCATACATTTATATACCTAAATAAGGGTTGGTACTTTAATTAATATTACGAGTATGTTTGTTCAATCTGATCTGCAAATGTGCAATTTGTTAATATTTGAACAAATTTAATTGTTACGTTAGAAATATATATTTTTTATATTAAAACTGTAGAGAATACTTAAAAATATGAAAGATCATATTTGATTTGATTTTTTACTTAACCTCCTTAGTTATCCAACATCAAATTACTGTTTCAAATCCTCTCGAGTCTCGACCCCAAGTTTCGATTTACCTCTTGCGTAGGCGTTTTTTTGTCGGTGTCGTATAATAAAAGAAGAAGAAATGGGTTATCGATAAGTAAATGCTATACAATTTCAGCCAACAGATTTAACAGTACACTTGCCTCACCGGTGCGGAGCTTTGGTAGATATCCTACGCCACCACAGCCTCTCATGCAGCCGGAGTGCTGGGCGGATCCCTACGCACGCCAGCATAAACGACGTCATCCGAAGGGTCCTTGTCAATGCCAAGGTACCGGCAGTACTCGAGCCCAACAGTCAGGCCATGGTCGACGGCAAGAGGCCTTGGAGTATGGCCCGGCCTTTTGTCTGGGATGTTAAATGGGTAGACACCCTGACGCCGTCCCATGTTCTAAGGACCAAAGTTGGCGCTGGTGCGGCCTCGTTCTTAGGTTTCGGATGACCAGGCTAGACCTATATGTCGCTCAGCGGATCAGCATTGTTCAAGCCTTATATACAACCTACCAAGCGATCAGGACTTAGGACAATATTTTTATTTATAAGTATTTATTATACCTAAATATTATATTATGTTTTTACTCACCTGCATTTTTTGATACACATAATGTCAAAATTGTTTCGATTCTCCTCGGTCTCCCCTATAGTAAATCATGGTGTAATCACTTACAATCACTTTACACTCACTCACAATCACTTTGTTAAAAACGGTTCAGAATGTGGCGTCTATAGAAGGTAGTCTATGCCAGGGCGCAGACACTAACAAAGTGCCCGCCCCTAATTCCGCGAAGTGATTCAATTAGGTACCTACTTATCAGTTTTTTTATGCGATTGACGTTTTGGTGACTGAGGTTATTATTTCTTTGACGTGGAATACTGGTAATTAACGATCGGGATACATACATCTAGGCACGACAGTGTGTAAAACAAGTATATACAATGCAAACATACCACATTTAGGGTCATATGTTACAGAGTGTTGCAACGCAACCAAGAAACATTTAAATTTACAGTCAATCAATTCATTTGATTCAGTAGTTTCGGAGCAAAAAGGGTGTGAGACGGACAGACAGACAGATGCACGAGTGATCCTATAAGGATTCCGTCTTTTCCTTTTCAGGTACGGAACCCTAAAAATTTTATTTTAGTGTCTTACTATGAAGAAGTGAAATTGTCTTATTATCAATAACTAATATTATAATGGGTAAATACCCTTTTGATAAAAGATGTAGGTGTCTTACTTAGTGTTAAAATTTCCTGGTTTCAAATTGTCAAAAAGTGTTTGGAAAATCCAAAACACATCGTAGGCGAAGAAACCACACCCTGAAATCTCTTAAAAACCAGATTTAAACAATGTTTTAAACCGTACGAAATGTTTTTCAGTATCCATGTTTTTGCTGAATAATATTTGCCTTTTCTACTGGTCCACATATTTGCTATAACTCACGAGATAGGAGATTTTTTGTAGGCGCATAGCACACTGCATCCGATTCGCACGTCGCTCCGATGTTTGAGCGAGACATCCCTAAGCGAGTATTATAGCGACATCCCGCTCGCACGTCGGAGCGGCATGCGAATAGGATGCAATGTGATAAGCGCCATAGATATCTAAAGTATAGAATATACTATATTATGGGATAATACTATCTTGAGAACATGCTGGGCCTACGTGACTAGAATCACGAAGAACATTTGCGGATATGATTTATATGTACTTCCTGAATAATATTAAACAAAAGATGTTAGTCCTTGATTGTACATATCAGTTATTGGCAATGTCAAGTTTAATGCTAATTATGTTAAGTTTTTTTTCCATATTTTCCATGCGGTACGACTGTCTTACCGTAGGTGACAAATTCGCATATGTTTTCTTCTAACTCATAATTTAACTAATAATAATTTAGAGTGCATTAGGGTAACTTCGAAAGCGGGATAATTCTGAAAATGTCAAATATCTCTAAAACCAGAAGCACTCATACAATACTAATTTTCATCACACCTGCTCGTATAAGTGTTATTACACGTAGGCGATGCGGTCCGTAAATACTAAATTTCGGCTGTAGCCTATAATGTACGTACGAAATTATGCAGAAGTTTTTTTCCCTTTTCTTTTCCCAACCAGTGTGATGAAAAACTTGTGTGTGCCACGTCCGGTACAGGCATTACGCAATATTCTTGTTTACCGCCCTTAATACATAATGTACTATTATTTCGATATAAACGATCGCCGCTTGCCTAAAGCTATATTCTACTAAAAATTAGCAGAGGGTCAACACCTTCAATGTATGGACGTGATCAAGGATCACCTAATCTCGTGTGCCATCGATCCCGCACGTTGGGAAGAGCTTACTGAGAAACGGTCATCTTGGCGGTCTATCATCTTTGATCCATCAAATCGTTTGGAAAAAACCGCCTTACGACATTAGACGTACGAGTCAAACGTCAATTACGCAAGGGAAGACCTTAGCCTTCCTACGTTTATGCGTACAACACGGCCGATCAACTTTATTATTAGCCTGAATGTAGGAGTTTTTAAGAGAAAGTTTGGCCTGGCCAGCCATATAAGCTGCTAGCTATTGGTGAAGTCACCGTTATCAAAATCGATGTGGAGTAGGACTATATACTATTACTTACAATTCTATCGAGCCTGGAAAGTAAGCAACCCATTACGTTTCTTTTGTTTGTTTCTAATTTGAAACTAAGTAGCAACAGCAACAACTAACACACCGTCGTGGAAATCAAGGTCAATAATCTGGAACAAAAAAACCGTCTTCACATAATGTTTTAATGCATCGTTGTATGGCCTTCATCAACAGTTCCTCTCCAATAAATGTCGAACAATTGCATGTCTTGCTACTCATAGTCATTGGGTGACTATGATAGGTATATGGTCCAGCCATTTTGGAGAATCGAGAATCATACATAAAAATAACAAAGGTCCTTCTATCCAACATTTTAAAATAATACGTTAGTATATCGTTCTAACACGTGTATCTTTTTTCTGATGGGTGATTCTTAAATCGTGCCCAGTACAATCTTTTTTCATAAAAGTAATTTTTTTTTACATATTGTTACGTATATCAAATGTACATACAAAAAGCAAATTTTTGATGCATATGGTCAAGTTAAATACCCTCAGGGAAGATACATAAAATGTTGACTTTGGATACATGCTAGTTATCTATTCTGTAGCATTAGTTTATGAGACTGCTAGCTTAACAGTTTGACGCGATTAATTTATTTAGTATAAATTTCATTTTGACACTTGACTTTACACCCTCCAAATCTTATTAGTATTAGTACTCTGATATTGGGGACCTCTTACATCCCCAGATTTATCCTCATGAGACCCAGAAGCAATTGATTTGTTTTTGAATTTGGAACCCTTAGTTACATAATAAAAGTTCAAAAAAGATTTTGGAATAAGGAGGTTCAGGGTCTTAGGACGTTAATGTATTTTTAACCATAGATACTATACATCTCTGTTGTATTGTAGTAATTATTTATTTAAAGATTATTATAAGTAATGTAATGTTTACCCAGGTATTGGCTGTTGTATTTATAAATGTTTTTATGTATTTTTCATGTCACTGTATGATGTTACTATAAATGTTTTGTTGACTTGTAAAAGAGCCCTTGAGGCCTATTTGCAGAATATTTTTTAAAATTTTGAGTACTCACATAATTACGGTTGTGACAAAGTGTCCCTGAGTTGTGAGATTTCGGCATTTTGGCGGCCAACTCCACTATCTTGATTTATATGATATTTTTAACATAGCTTAAGTCACTCCCATGACTACGACATATCTAATGATAGCTCATACGTTGAAATCCGTCAAACTATAAAGGCTGCAGAGCGTGACAAAGAATTGGATACAAAATATAATATACATCAATTTCTAAAGAGTGCATATGCCTCTACATTAATTAAACGAATTAAGAATGTCGCGACCACGTGTCTATATGTCACAAACGTGCACTCAAAAGTCCGTGGCGGTGAAGAAATTTTGAGGCCACGGTCGTTACAAATTGGAACATGTTCGGTATTACCTATAAAATACCTTTGACTTTGCAAATGTTAAATAATTAGCTTAATCTCGAATATATGAGGTATATCTTATATTACAAACAATAACGTGAAACTAGTAATAACTTTTAAAACTCCAACACGGAGGTTACGCATTAAGGTTGACCATTTTTTCAAATGAAGATAAGTAATAATTTTCAACAAACTTCAGCCATTTGCAAATCTGACAACAACACATTGTTGCTGTTCTAAAAACTTTTAAAGGACTACCAGTCTTAAAAATAATTTTCTACCGAGTACCGCATATTTATATTACCACGCGCGGCGATGACACGAAAACTGATCACAAAATGTATGTTGTTTGAAATTATATAAAGTCTTTATATATCCATATAATTTATAAACAGTGTTGTAGAACAGCAAGTGTAGAGTGAATTAGTATTTTATATTTTTAATCAATTCTTGCGAAGTCACACTTTTCCACGGATTTATAAGATTAACCGGATAGGATACATTGGCCAAAAAGTGTGTCCACATGAGAAGTCAAGATGGGCCATTGCATCTCTTTCTAATTAGGGTGACCATGAGTTATATGTATCTGGGATATTAGGATAACGTGGAATATATAGTTTGGCTAAGATCTTTTCTCATTTGTGCATAGTCAGAGAGAATCTTACTGTCTTTTTGCTGTGCTAGTATTATGGCCCCTGAAAAGGGATGGATATAGTATATTCTCTTCTGTAAAACGCTTCACAAAATCTTACTTAATTTAGTCGTCCTAAAAGCTGCTACTGATAGCTGATAGGCGTACCGGAGCGCCACCATGATCGATCGTGAGGAAGGTGGTCCGCCGTAACTTCGGTCGATATTCGTTCTCGCTTACACATACTAATAACTGGGGGCCTACCGCAAAAACCGAAATTTATAAATTGCGGGGATCTTTCTCTTTTACTCTCACTAATACGTAATAAGAGTGACAGACAAAAACGCCCGCAATTGATGAACTTCGATTTTCGCGGTTATAGCCCTGGATTCCATGTGGATGAGATTAATATTTTGTAATTAAAATACTTAAGGTGTTACGATACCGGACATGTGTTTGAAAATTAATAACGGCCGTTAGCCGCCACTGTCGAACTCAAAAATGGTCACGATTTTTCATTTGTAATCTGCCTCTTTCGCACTCATGGTATGATCATATGCGTGATGGCTTACGTGTTGCACACTTTAACTATCTTTAATTCTTTAAGCGTCATCTACTCATCGTATATCTGTGATTGTAACTAGTTTTCGAATTTGCCGCCTTTTTCTACTGCCGGAAATGTATGTCCAACCTATATCGAATCGATTACGTATATATAAATAGTTAGTAAAACCGTTTGGGACTTTGGATTTTAATTTGGCAATGAATTATTCTGTAATAGCTATCACTTCACCAATTTAATCATGCCGAAATATAGACATACCTAATTAGATAAACTTACTTAAGTACTTAATAAGAATTGTGTAAAACTGATAAAGGGTGAATCAACTTTTTTTGTTTTGTTATCCTGTCCCGTTGTCCAAGGGACAACAGTGGCATAGTTTGTTTGAAGAGACGTTGTATGCCGTTCTATTAACATGCTTAGTAGAGGGCCCATTATGGACATTGGCTATAACGACCACAAAAACGCAAGTTTAATACATTTAAGTACCATAAAATCAGTATTTCAATTAACTTTTGTCCCCTGGACAACTAATCGTAACCATGGCAACGAGTGACGCTAAAAAGTTGATTCTCCCTAAAACATCGTGCCGACATCATGGTCACCCTAATGAGTTTGACAATTATCGTCTTGTATTTTTATCGTAAAATTTAATGATTGTGGTTCAACCTGTGAAAATATATACCACAATCAGCAAAACTTTCACTTCTACAACCTGTCACACAAGATTATTTTACCCATTTTGTAAATATTTCGCAATTAAATGCTGAGCTCCACCATTCATTATTTTGGAAATATCTCGGAAATATGTTATCAAGTTGGGGATACCAGTTAATATTCAAAGTTTCTACAATGTCTACCATATTAAAATTATGACTTTTTTAATAATAATAATAGACATCATAATTATTTACAAATTACTTAAAAGATTTGAGAACTCTGTATATAGCACTAAAATAGTATAAGAAAGTATTTAATTTCAGTAGTATATTGACATAAATACTACCACAATGGTATGTTTTTAACATTGGCAACATGTGCGAGTGAGACACCGCGCCCCACTTTTGCTATCTCAAGTGGACCCTTTTCTCTAGTCTGGTAAGAACACCTTTCTGCCTCAGTGATAAGGTTCAATTTACTATAACAAAAAAAGTTAGAGTGTGCTCCATTTTATATTTACATGCACTTTTCATTTTACACGTTCCGTGACATTTCCAACTTCAAACTTTTTTAAATATATTTCTAATAATCTTAGGACAATTAGGCTGACATAAAAGGGGTAATTTGCGAAGTATTGTGAAGGTTGAAACCTTCGCAGTCTTTTGGTAGGTAACTGGCAACGATTATGTATTTTAATTCAGAACTATCGTCCTGCTAGGTGATTAAATATTTGCAGGCGGGCATTCCAAAGGTGGCAACCATTAAGAGTAGTCGTTGTTTGTGATCTTGCTTGATTGTTGAAATAAATATATGGAATCAGAAATCTACGTCTGCGTTTTTTCTCCACCACAATCTAGGCGACACACACTTTACAGTACATTAATAAAGAGTTTACTTATTTTCTTAAAAATATATGCGATTATTACAGGTAACGCAAAAAAAACATAAGAATTACCCTGATCAAAGTTGTGATGTGATGGGATAAGGTTGGAAATTCGCTCAGTGATGACTATAATATCATCAGTGATAAATTTGCTCGTAATAGCATACAATTTCGTATTTTAAGTGGAGATTAACTACTGAGCGACAGGGGCACAACTAAATGGCGGTTAGAATAATGTGACCAGCACTACGAAACATTACACGTGATTCGGAATTGTCTTATTTATTTATTTACGGACGACTTGTCTTATTTATTTATTTAAACTTTATTGCACAAAAGGTACAAATGGCGGACTTAATGCATCATGGCATGCTCTACCATTCAGCCAAAGGGCCAAACAGATAATGACAAGGAGGGTGCAGTAAGAAGCGTTTAGAAGCAAAGTAAAGTAACATTTTATAAAAAAAATTAACAGATACATTAACATACATTTTGTGGGTCACACTAGGCTAACCCTGTCCCGTGACTCCACGTTTGCGCATTCTGTTAGAATCTATTTTTACATATATTTTACCTAAAGAACAACTTTATCTTATACCTTTAAACGAGCAATTCTTGTATAGATATATATATATATTTCTGTGATCTCGGAAACGGCTCTAACGATTTCGCAGAAATTTGGTATATGGGGGTTTTTGGGGGTATACAATCGATCTAGATTAGTCTTATGTTTGGGAAAACGCGTGTTTTCGAGTTTTCATGCGTTTTTCTTTCGACGCAGAATATGGTCGCTAATTTCGTGTTACCGGCCACTGTCCGTCTGGCCCAGCGGGATAAGACGCAGACTGTTAAACGAGTGTTACGGGTTCGAATCTCGCCCGGTGACTAACTTTTTTCTTTTATATGTTCAAGTTTATATATAATTTTTAAATTTTTATTGTTTTAGACAAGTTTAATTTAGTAAAAAAATATAGTTAAGATTATCACCTATAGACCACAATATTACAATAAATAGTTATAACCGAGCAAAGCTCGGTCGCCCAGGTACTATATAGTAATACATTAAACACAAACTTAATATTGAGTACAATTAATCAACAAATTCGCTTATAAATATGAAAATAAGATGTCAGACTTTCGTAATATCACGAGTTCCAATTGTATGGTCAAGGAATTTAATTTCCTACCCATTTCGTACCTTGTCACAGTGACAAACAACATGAAACTCGCTGGAGACCTCATACTATTGTCACTGTGACAAGGTACGAAATGGGTAGGAAATTAAATTCTTTGACTGTACCTACAGTCTACAACGTAGGTACTTAAGTTATTCTCATGGTTTAGCCGCAACTACACGCTGCCAGCTTCAATTAACGGTAAAGCTCTTGATTTTAGTCACTAGACCCATTTGCCCTATTACACACATTGCCGGCCTTGCTGGCGGCACGTCTCAACCTGCCGGGGTCGCGCACGCCTCGGTCAAGGCGGCGGTTACCGACGTAATCCTTACGTTCTTCCGATCTACACTAACCTGCTACGTCAGGCGACACTCTTAGATGATGCCTCCAACCTTTTAGTCTACAGGACTTGTAGTACTTAGAGATAGCAATAATGACCTAGCTTTGAAAACTTACTACAATAATAAATAATCACATAATTATAGGTAATATATGCCATCCATTATTCAATTTATTCACACATTCCATCAGAATTATTCACGGTTACGTGTTGAAATATAGATCAATATAAGCAAAAATTGGCCAAGCCGCAGTCTCGACCGCGATGAAGTGTTCCGTCCTTGCCTGGCTAGAGGTAGCCGCCCGTAAATCAAAAATTGCAAAGACAAATGCAAAGACAATGGAATGGAAGGCCCTATTACAGACCTCCGGTCTATATGTAGAAGCTACAAGTATACGAGTAAAGTTTTTTTCAATGCTGAAAAGTATTTCGAACAGGTTTAAGACGATCACTTCTCCATACAAATGTAGTCCCAATTTTCCTCCCTGGATATTGACTGTAGTTAATATACTTTCAATTACTGAAAAATATTTTCTATAATGTTAATATCCTAATAGGAAAATGGAACCTACGTTTAAATGCAGAAGAAAATATGTGTCCTCATCCCCTTTACTCTTAAGAAAAGCAGGCTAATGTACGGTACAAAACAATGCAAAGTCTATTGGTAATCCAGTAACTTTAAACATTAGCGTTTGAATCGCCCAAATCTAAGAAAACGCTAAATTTTCGCGTTTTTCTCGATTTTTCACAAAGTTGCGTTCGGCACACGAGGTCTCAAACTTGTATTATTGATTGGGCCAACATTATAAACAAGCCTGCAAAAATCATAACTACAAGATTTGACGCAAACGAACCCCAAAATTACAAAAGTCGACATAGCTACTGGATTATGGGGTTAATATACTATAACCGGGACCCGGACCCGGGTACGTCCTTAAACTACGTCCAAAAGAGAGGAATGGGCATTGTGAATGTCATCTGGCTTTGTGTGGTAGGGCACAGCCAGTGGATGTCATTCCAGATCTAGAGCAGAGCCCAACTGGGGAAGTACCTCCACCTTACAGAAAACAGCAGCCAAATAACACTAGACCCTACTCATAGTGTTGTGTTCCTGCCGGTGAGTAAGGTTGTCAGAGCTCATCGAGGGGGGGCGGGTTTAGGGTCGGCAACGCGCATGTAACTCCTCTGGAGTTGCAGGCGTACATAGGCTACGGAGACTGCTTACCATCAGGCGGGCCGTATGCTTGTTTGCCACCGACGTAGTATAAAATAATAATAATAATAATAGGTGGTTGGATCAAGGGTCAGATGCAGAAGGCGGTGATCTTGGACACGGCGCGGATAGTGCGGCGGTTCCTCTCTCTGCAGCCCTGACCACCGGCAGCTTGGGCCCTGCCCCGCTGCTGGCGGCACACTAGGTTAAGTTTTTTACAATGTGTTTATATGTGTTTTGTATAGTATTTTTTGATGTATTTTTATATTTTACTTTTATATCCATATTGTAAAAAACATAACCTAAGAAGAAAGAGAAATAAAGATAATAATAATATTAAAAATACTTCAAATCAAGGGATACCAATACAAAACAGCATTATTCTAGGCACCTATGATTATGACTTCTCACTGCTGTTCACTCCTACAATCCCCCTAGGCACCTTGGATACTAGATTTAAGTTCGTTTGTTAGCATCCCGTGTTGCGTTGGGCTTTGTAGACTAGTTGCCCTCACATTCTTCATCTTTATTCAAACCACCAACTCACATTGATAAAGATTCGGCATTTTGGTTTATGCAAGCATAAGGATCATCATCATCATCATCATCATCTCAGCCATAAGACGTCCACTGTTGAACATAGGCCTCCCCCTTGGACCTCCACATGTACCGGTTGGAAGCGACCCACATCCAGCGTCTTTCGGCGACCTTAATAAGGTCGTCTGTCCATCTTGTGGGTGGTCGTCCTACGCTGCGCTTGCTAGTCCGTGGTCTCCACTCGAGCACTTTTCGACCCCATCGGCCATCTTCTCTGCGTGCAATGTGGCCTGCCCATTGCCACTTCAGCTTGCTAATCCGGTGGGCTATGTCGGCATAAGGATACTTATACGAAACTCCCTCTTTATTGATTTGTTAAGAATACCGAAATAACAACAATGTAATATACCTCAAAGTTGACAACCAACATGACAACTTCGTACGTGAAAAACTAAATCTATCAAAAACAGTAGTATAAAACCTTATGACAATTATTTACATCGTCACAATGTAGTGATTATATGCTCTTTGGTCACAATTGTTGCATTTGAAACTTTAACTGTCGCCTGCGGTATTTCCGGACCGATACGACCTTCAAATCAAACCTTCAAGAAAAGAGCGTACTCCCATCTTAAAGGCCGGCAACGTACTTACAACCCCTCTGGTGTTGCAGGTGTCCATGGGCGGCGGTAATCGCTTACCATCAGGTGATCCGTCTACTCGTTTGCCTCCTCTACCATAAAAAAAAAATTGTAGACAAGACACGACTCAAAATGTAAAATCGATAGTTGTCAGATAACTTAACTAAACGATTAGATAAACTGTTTTAACATAAAGTTTAAACAATTCTTTTACCGAAGTTCTTAATAAGAAAAAAGAATGTGGCAAAGAGGAAAAATAAATTTATAGTTCGAGACATGCCAAATCGCAAATTTCAATGAATGAATGAATTGATCTGGAGGCTGATTCGCACTAACTAAGTATGTCTAATTGATCTAATTTTGACGCCACTTGCTCGTGCATCTCACTCGTAAGCTTGTGAGACGCGCTGTAAGTAATACTCGTAACATATCAATAACAGATTTTAAATGTTCGAATTCCTGAAAATCGCCCCTCGCCTTCCATTCAACTCAGATTAGAGCACCTTAAAATTGAGAAAATATTTTTAAGGAATTTTTAAAATAAGCTTTAGGATCGATTTAGGGTACGTGAGAACACCAATTCACATCAACTGGTTAAGCAGGCTAGCCATAACGGTGTATTCTCGAGTGAAGTTGAACTAGAGATTATTCACTCGGTAACAGATTTTTACTTATACCTTCCTCGTCACTCTCATCAGAGAATATCTGAGTTCCTTGTCAGCTAATGTATATTTAACAGGAGTACCCTTATTGTTGCCAGATTAAATGTATCCTGCGAGATACGTGACTTTTTTGTAATTAAATGTAGGCATGTAGGTCAATTGATGTGAGCGGGTTGAGGAAGTGCACGCTATTTCAACACCGAAAGCGTGGGTACGAGACATAAATACAATGGCAAATAATGTGTGTAATATATTGCATTCACTTTCGTGCTCTCATATTTGCGCCTCATGCAATTTTACTATGTATACAAACAAGATTATATCACCCGACGACATTCGATTCGGACCTTGGCGTGGCGGTTTTCTGGAAAGCGAGCGAGATAGATTGGATAATCTTATATACATTTCCCATGTGTATGAGAAAGGACTGATTACACTCAGTGGCTGTGGTTACCTACAGTCGAAACTACTCAAAGCTGTAATTTAGTAAATACAGCTGCTAAACGCTCATTTCGACGGTGCGGAATCTCCATTCCAATTTTTTTATTGAATTTTTTGTTACGTGATGCGCAATTTGACAAAATTACAAAAGTGGAAACATTACTCTTAAAAATCATTAAGTATAGTTTTTGTTTTGTCGGCGAACTCAATGCGCAATATACGAGGAGGTACATAAGAAGTAGATACTCGTATGTTTCTATACGATCTTTATACGTTTACGAATTAGTTAATACCTATTTAAATAAAATTATACTTACCAAACATTAAATAAAAAAAGAAGACCTCTATTGCTACTCATTTTATTTTAATATTTTTAGAGATAACACTTTTAGTTTGTTGAAACTATGACTTTGCTTGGGCCAGGCCTACTGCTATCTATCGACTCATGTCTACTCTGTGGATCACCCAGGTGATTGTATCAAGATAACTACTGATAGAGAGGATCATCTAAAATGGAAATGTATGTAGAGAAGACCGGGAGACGCGACTTGTTACGTAGCAGCTTGTACTGCTTGTAGTGAGAGCAACTGCTGTTTTATAAACGCCGTGGAGGTTATTAAAGATAAAGATAGTTTATTATCCAAGTAGGCATATTACAATACGTTCATAAGCATGAACGACCCAAGAAGATTTAAATCCCTCCTAAATTGTAGGTGGAAATCCTAATATGGGACCGGCAAGAAACTCGGCGGGACACATCTTTTCAACACATTACATCTTAAAACTAACATGCATTAAATAAAAAAATACGATATACCTAAATTAACATTGAACAAAAAAAAACATAATAACATACAGTAGGTACTTACTCCTAGAAATTTGATGCACTTAGATTGGTAATGCAGGACGTCATCATTGCCAAACATCCCATCCATGATATCGCTTATTTTATACTTAGTATGCTCGTGAAATGCGTAACAACAGTTTTGAATTTAGAATCTGTAAGCTCGGTAACATTTTTCGGTATCTTGTTATAGTACTTACAACCCCTCTGTTGTTGCAATCAAATAAATAATTAGCTAAATTGGTTCAAAAATGACGGAGTTATGAAGTAACAAACATTTAAAAAACATACAACCGAATTGTAAACCTCCTTCTTTTGAAATCTTGAAGTCGGTTAAAAAAGTGCCGATCACCACCATACCGTACCATTTATTAACTAACCTGTAACATCTTAGACAGAAATGTGCCCTAGTTAATCAGTTATGACAATTTATTTTACACATTTGTGACCGATAATCGGACAGGTATGATTAATTTACCAAGTGCATCCGTGTTTGGTGCCATTAAACTTAAGGAGTGCAATTATAAAATGGTATATAAAAATCGGATGATTTGTCCATAAAATCCATCGTACTATATGTGGTTAACGATTCCATTACAGCTGTACAACTACATTGTATTGTACACCGTAAGCACGTTTAAAAACTCATTTACATAGTTTGGTGCCATTAATGTACACAATCGATATGTACGAGGTCTACCACGAACTTCCAAGTTTATGTTTCTCCGTCTCCATCATTCTTGCGTAACTGGTGTGACACGGATGGAATAAATTATGGAACTTTCGGGATAGGCCTTAGAACCGCTCAGACATTCACAGATTCTGAGGCCGCCTGCGCTTTGTCCCGTGTCTAATTTCAGATTGGCGTGTCAGCGTGCAATCGGCATTAGTCACAATTCGCTAATTTTTTCTTTGTTTTTGCTAATCTGTGGATTCCGAAACTATCCGACCAGATCATTTACTCTGAGTCAAGGTTACCGTATTTGTTTAAGCGCAATAATAATCAAAGATGTATTAAGTATAGTTCATTGTATTAGTAAGGATCTTTATAAGCCCCCAATTTCCGACTAGAATAAAATCACTATAAACTTAGAGGTAATTATAACACTACTATGTAAGGGATTCATTAAAATCGTTATATCGGCTATCCAATTATACAAATAGTTATATCGGCTAAGTGCGATTCGTACTCTCGCCCCAAGGCATCGGTACATCACAATTTTTTTGACATTTTTGACAAAATTTCTCATAATTAACAAGCTCTTTTATTTGATATGTCGCACGATATAATCTGCAAAACTTATTTTTTCATTATATGTGGTAGCCTCGCCATATAGTAATAAGTAAGTATAGAGTGTCTACGTCATACATCATTCTTCTTACCAAAACGCTTATTATTTTCGTAGTCGACATCTAGCGTCAAGTAGCGGATTTATCAGTACTCTATTTCTCTATACCCTCGCGTAAATTATAACGGTATAATAATTTCGGAGTAACAATGTAGTCTTTGATAGACGAACGGACAGACAGTAAGATCACTATAAACTATACTTTAGAATCTGTATCTCTGTATGTAGGCATCACAAATAGTTATCAGAATATTACAATAAACTTTAACTTTTGGTTAATGATAATGATTAATGAATTTCATTTCACAACTAAATGTATCGAATAACCAATACATAGATAGTGGAGGTAACAGCATTAATAATGACAATATTATGCATAAAATTACCTGCTTATGAACGATCGACAGGCCGTCAACAAGCTACTGAAGGGTGATAATGATAAGTATGATAACCCTCGTTATTCATATTCATAGAGCAACCCCTATTTAGCACTCGAAAAAATAAAAATGAGATCGGGCGATTGGTTCCAGTAATTTGGATTGAATGTGGTTATAAATTATTTGAAAACATTAATAATAAATAACATTTCACGATCATTAAATTATTCTAATATTAATCAAAGTTATATCTAAAACTGCCGAATGTAAAATTATATCACGTCTTCTGTATCACGGAAACTCGTCGAAAAGATTTTAGTGTAGATCAAAACACCAAACGTGAGCTCCCTTCATGATTGTAATATAGTTTACGTTTGCAACAAAGATTCATCAAACTGTTGTTTTAATAATCTTGTACACATATTACCTGCTACTATGTTCTACTTTTCTTTGGCATCATACCAAATTGACAGAACAGGTACAGAAACAACCTACAGTTTTATAATATTATTATAAATACTATGCTTACTAATTTTGAGCAATCGCGTAGATAATTTGTAGATACATATATCTGCTAAATAACTATTTTTCATAGTAAGTAACTATCAGTATTAATAAAATCCGATACAAGAAATGTAAGTCTCCGCTCTATAAATAGATAGTGTTGTTAGCTTGAGACAAATAAAAACACTGAGGTGACAAAAACTGTTTTAGGATACAGGGGCGAAGGTCACCGGGAAATGTTTTGCCAGATGAATCAGTTAAAATTTTTAGGATTCAGTACCTCAAAAGGAAAAAAATTGAACCCTTATAGAATCATTTGTTGCCCGTCCATCCATCTGTCTGTCTGCCAAGACCACCTCGGGAAAGAATGCGTGGAAGTATCGAGTTGAATTTAATACCATATACTCAGGTCTACATTCCCTTGAAACTGTGAAATCTAACTTCTAAATTAACATAAAAAGGTACGGCTGTTTGTGCCGCAAAGGAACGTATATTTCGACACTCAAAGGAAATAAAATTGAATAAGATTCTTCCCATTTACATAAAACTATTTCAATGGGAAGAACCATGTCATAAATTTGTCAAGTAATAGCGTCTTACTCACTACAAGTACATTGAAAATCTGAAAACTATAAATTAGTAAAAAAAAAATTGTACGTAACCCTCGGTGGGCGAGTCCGACTCGCACTTGTACGGTTTTTTTACAGTACGTACTATCTGTTACCGATTGACACAACAGAGTTGCGGTCTGAACTTAATTATTTCCTTTAATATATATGTACGTTGTTAATTGTTGCCTTGTGTCAATGATAAAATTGATAAATATTAAATTCTTGAAAGCCCATTAACGATGTGGGTTACACAGGTAGAACAGACGTCACATTTGAAACATTTTAATATAAGCGATTACTATAATTAATTTAACTTGACGTAAGTGAAATTAATATAACTGAGATTCTCTCAGCACATTGTTTTGTAAAAAATCATTTTTTATAGCAGTTGTCTACTTTCATCGGTTATCTAATCCAGACGAATGCTAACAAAGTCAATGAGTTTCCGTTCTATTACCAAATATCTCCGGTTTTCATGAGAACAGCTCGATGTCTAGGAATATATTTTAAATGACTTTATTTTTTCATTGCAGATCGTTTTCATCATATATCCAACTTATAAAGATGATTCTAAATAGGCTGTGACAGACGGACAGACGCACGAGTGATCCTATAAGGGTTCCGTTTTTGCTTTTAAGGTACGGAACCCTAACAAGGAGCCCAAACTCGATGATAAATCATCATATGGCCACTTTCTATCTCAAATATACTCGTAACTATCAGATCAACTCTAATAAATATGAAATATATATAGTCCGCATTATCTATTGTCCTAAAAATGTACGTCGAGTTCAATAAGTATACATTTGTTCACCTTAATCCATTGCAATAAGGTGAAAAAGTGGATACATATTTATGAACTCAGCTGTATGCATAACTATGTTCACTGTTCAGCTTAATCGAACAACGAGAAAGGGTTAAATACTTGTACTTAATGTTTCATACGTTCCTATCTTGTATAGAAATGCAACTCTACATTTTACATTCAGAATTTTTACCTCCATACTATTCGTGTGTCATTCCTTTCATTTATCATTCGTTCAATTATCCGTCTGTGTCTAAATTGCCAGACGTATTTAATAGGCATGCCCTTTTGTATTCGTGTCATCCACGATGACGTGCAGATTTGTCAAATCTAACCTTTAATAACATGACATTACGAGTTAAGGCACGCGTCTACGTGAATGACACGATCTATAGGTGCACTGCAGCTGTGCAGCAGTTTGCACTGTTTCAGTGCAGGCCGGACAGCATCTGAGCAGTCGCGAAATAAGTTCTTAGCAAAAATTTCATTTTTGGTATAAGCTTTTATTGCTGACTGTACCTTTTTCCACAGGCAACTAATACTCATCGAGACAATTCTAAAAACACAATTAGGTTGCGTTGTTTTATCACAGAGTTCCTATGACTACCTCTTGTCTCCATCATCAGATCAGCATGATGGTACCATAATATTGCATTGTCACCCGATTTACATATGTATGCAAATTTTCAGTTTCATCGGAAACCGGGAAGTGGGTCAAATTTAACTTGCAAGATTGGTCCCATACATACTAACAGGGCAAGTTAAATAAAAGCTTATAAAAAAGTGTAGGTTGAGCACTTGAGGAAAGTGTCAGTAATATTTTTACTTTAACTTTAAATATAAACATTACAATTGAAAGTATATTGATTGGAATTAAGTGGAATAATATAAAATGGTACAATTTAATAATTGTCATTTTGACTGAGAGTGTCTGGCCCGCATATGAATAATAATAATAATAAGGCGTAGGGATGTGACGATCCCATCGCCCGCTGGTTTTATCAGTGCAATCAGTCAACGCAGGGCAGCTCGTGGCGAGCTGTTGGGGAGTAGCGACCTCACGTACCCGAGTGCTCCTGGGGAGTTCTGTTACCCGCAAGGATGGTGGGTGGGACAGGATTCTCTGCCTCTGGCTTGCCTTAGCCGGCCGGCCAGAGTGGAGTCGTTAGAGCTTTAAACTGCAGGGGTAGAAGTGAATAATTGCATAAGATGCGAGTTGGCACAGTGGCTGCTCGCAGCCACTGTAGAAAGCGGCGTACACCTCTCAACACTCCTGAGCCGCTCACATAGGTGTTGCCCTTGAGCCATCCTAGATGTCGCTTTTTGTGGGGGCCCATCTTGTGAGGGCGAGTCACCGTCTGCCGGAAATAAAATTGAATACCGTTTTATTAGGCAGGCGTCCGGTTTTTTATCCCATAGCCCAGTATTTAATCCATCGCTTTCACCCAATAGCCCAGTCCATGTTAGAGTCATCAACTCGCAAATAGTCCTTACACCCTGGCGGGTGCTACCTCTGCGTGCGTCCCATGACACGGGCAAGGGCAGCATCCGCTCGGTGTACCGCTTACATTTCATTAAAGTGTCAAACCTCTACGCGTTGGCTTCGGCTCCGCGCACGCCTCCCAAAGGTCCGGAACACCATTGTACCGTGATGGGAAAGACATAATAATAAATAAATAGATAATAGCCGGCACTATACATTATACAGCGTGTATTTTAGATACGACCGCATAATCAAAGGGTAGTTAGCTTAGACTTTAATTAACACACATTTATAGGTTTTATAAAAAATGGACGACTTTTATTTAACCATATAAAATAATTCAGCAATCAATTTATCACTACTTTGTTTTAACTCGAAACGACGCATTTAATTGAATGACGCGACGTCTCAACTGTCACAAGTGACCATGATGTACGAAAAACAGTGCCACTCAAAAAAAAATGATACTCTTAACTAATAAGTTAAGACTAAAATAAAATAAGAAACTTTCATAATAGTTATATGTATAACTAAAACCTACATCTAATTTAAGCATGCGGTTATGTCAAAAGTATATACTGTATTCTTCATACAAGTAACCTACATAATGTAATGACTTACCAATTTACTCGTTTAACAAGGAAAAGCAACAAAGTTCGTATCTACTCATTTGGTGCATTGCACTGATGTTTTTGTGCCTACGTGACCTTGTTATTATGTAACACTATGAATAAATGTTTAAAGCTGATCTTCCAGTATAATAGTATTAAAGTAATAAACACCTTGTTAAGTAATATTAATAGCCTTATTATAATTTCAGATGTGTAGGTTGCGTTTCCTGTGATGAGCATTACGACAAGACAATTGCTGTGTTTCCGAGCCAGTCTTTACGTTAACACAAAAGCATTTTTTTTACTGCAAGGTTAGAAATAAGTGGCATTAATATGATTTTTGATATAATAATACATTATAGTGGCAGGGCAGGGAAGTGGCCAATTGCTCGCTAAGTATTTATTGGTAACAGACGAGCTTGTTTTTTTATGATAGAGGAGGCAAACGAGTAGACGGATCACCTGATAGTAAGCGATTACCGCCGCCCATGGACACGTGCAACACCAGAGGGGTTGTGTTGCGGAGTGTAGGTATTTTAAGATCATTAAAACATTTGTAATGGCCAATAGGTTTTAAATATGAATTACTGTGGAATTGAAATAATAAAATTGTCAATATGCAACATTTTTACGGGTGTGAAGTTAGCAGCCTAAAGTTATCTGCCTAAAGTAACCCGACCAAATTAAGAAGTCAAGATTTATATATTTTATAACATAGTTATATATAGGATTTCAAGGTCAAAAACGTATGATGATGGGATAATAATGAATTTCTGATGTCCTACCTACATATAGGAGCGATAGTATAAACGATATTAGAACAAATACACAGGCAGCTAACTTCACAAAATGGCAGCCTTCCGAATGATCACAAAATTCTATATGAATCCGTCTAGATTACAATTTGTGTTAGGTACCATTCGAACCGCCTTAACAGCAGTTGTAAACAACGAAAGTTTAATTAGAATAGAAAGAACATGACTAGTCCAAAATGACTGAAAATACCCAGCTGCCTAAATAAAAATGTGAACTTTGTAGAATTTTCACATGAAGCCGTCTAGATTACACTTTTTGTTAGGTATTGTTAGAACCGACTTAACGCAAGTACTAAATAAAGTAAGTGTCATTAGGATTGAAAGAAAATGACTAGACCAAATTGACTGAAAATACCCAGCTGACTAAATAAAAATGTGAACTTTGTAGAATTTTCACATGAAGCCGTCTAGATTACACTTTGTGTTAGGTATTGTTAGAACCGTCTTGACACGAGTAATAAACAAGGTAAGTTTCATTAGGATTGAAAGAAAAAGACTAGACCAAATTGATTGAAAATACCCAGCTGACTAAATAAAAATGTGAACTTTGTAGAATTTTCACATGAAGCCGTCTAGATTACACTTTGTGTTAGGTATTGTTAGAACCGTCTTGACGCAAGTAATAAACCAGGTACGTTTCATTAGGATTGAAAGAAAATAACTAGTCCAAAATGACTGAAAATACCAAGCTGCCTAAGTAAAAATATGAATTTTGTAGAATTTTCACATGAAGCCGTCTAGATTACACTTTGTGTTAGGTATTGTTAGAACCGTCTTGACACGAGTAATAAACAAGGTAAGTTTCATTAGGATTGAAAGAAAAAGACTAGACCAAATTGATTGAAAATACCCAGCTGACTAAATAAAAATGTGAACTTTGTAGAATTTTCACATGAAGCCGTCTAGATTACACTTTGTGTTAGGTATTGTTAGAACCGTCTTGACGCAAGTAATAAACCAGGTACGTTTCATTAGGATTGAAAGAAAATAACTAGTCCAAAATGACTGAAAATACCCAGCTGCCTAAGTAAAAATATGAACTTTGTAGAATTTTCACATGAAGCCGTCTAGATTACACTTTGTGTTAGGTATTGTTAGAACCGTCTTGACACGAGTAATAAACAAGGTAAGTTTCATAAGAATTGAAAGAAAAAGACTAGACCAAATTGACTGAAAATACCCAGCTGACTAAATAAAAATGTGAACTTTGTAGAATTTTCACATGAAGCCGTCTAGATTACACTTTATGTTAGGTATTGTTAGAACCACCTTGAAGCGAGTTTTAAACAAGGTAAGTTTCATTAGGATTGAAAGAACATGACTAAACAACAGTGACTGAAAATACCCAGCTGCCTAAATAAATGTGTGATCTTTCTAGAATTTTCACATGAAGCCGTCTAGATTACACTTTATGTTGGGTATTGTTAGAACCACCTTGATGCGAGTTTTAAACAAGGTAAGTTTCATTAGGATTGAAAGAACATGACTAGTCCAAAATGACTGAAAGTACCCAGCTGCCTAAATAAAAATGTGAACTTTGTAGAATTTTCACATGAAGCCGGCTAGATTACACTTTGTATTAGGTATTGTTAGAACCGTCTTCACGCAAGTAATAAACCAGGTAAGTTTCATTAGGATTGAAAGAAAATGGCAAGACCAAATTGACTGAAAATACCCAGCTGCCTAAATAAAAACGTGAACTTTGTAGAATTTTCACATGACGCCGTCTAGATTACACTTTGTGTTAGGTATTGT
The DNA here is from genome assembly GCF_033807575.1 of Cydia pomonella. Lineage (NCBI taxonomy): Eukaryota > Metazoa > Arthropoda > Insecta > Lepidoptera > Tortricidae > Cydia > Cydia pomonella. Next base: position 10,667,884 of record NC_084703.1, on the reverse strand, counting down.
TAGAATTGTCTTGACGCGAGTATTGAACAAGATAAGTTTCATTAGGATTGAAAGAAAATGACTGGACCAATATGACTGATAATACCCAGCTGACTAAATAAATAAGTAAACTTTCTAGTAATTTCACATGAAGCCGTCTAGATTACACTTTGTGTTAGGTATTGTTAGAACCGTCTTGACGCGAGTTTTAAACAAGGTAAGTTTCATTAGGATTGAAAGAACATGACTAAACAAAAGTGACTGAAAATACCCAGCTGCCTAAATAAATGTGTGATCTTTCTAGAATTTTCACATGAAGCCGTCCAGATTACACTTTATGTTGGGTATTATTAGAACCACCTTGATGCGAGTTTTAAACAAGGTAAGTTTCATTAGGATTGAAAGAACATACTAAACAAAAGTGACTGAAAATACCCAGCTGCCTAAATAAATTTGTGACCTTTCTAGAATTTTCATATGAAGCCGTCTAGATTACACTTTGTATTAGGTATTGTTAGAACCGCCTTGACGCAAGTAATAAACCAGGTAAGTTTCATTAGGATTGAAAGAAAATGAAAAGACCAAATTGACTGAAAATACCCAGCTGCCTAAGTAAAAATATGAACTTTGTAGAATTTTCACATGAAGCCGTCTAGATTACACTTTGTGTTAGGTATTGTTAGAACTGTCTTGACACGAGTAATAAACAAGGTAAGTTTCATTAGGATAGAAAGAAAAAGACTAGACCAAATTGATTGAAAATACCCAGCTGACTAAATAAAAATGTGAACTTTGTAGAATTTTCACATGAAGCCGTCTAGATTACACTTTGTGTTAGGTATTGTTAGAACCGTCTTGACGCAAGTAATAAACCAGGTACGTTTCATTAGGATTGAAAGAAAATAACTAGTCCAAAATGACTGAAAATACCCAGCTGCCTAAGTAAAAATATGAACTTTGTAGAATTTTCACATGAAGCCGTCTAGATTACACTTTGTGTTAGGTATTGTTAGAACCGTCTTGACGCAAGTAATAAACCAGGTAAGTTTCATTAGGATTGAAAGAAAATGACAAGACCAAATTGACTGAAAATACCCAGCTGCCTAAATAAAAATGTGAACTTTGTAGAATTTTCACATGACGCCGTCTAGATTACACTTTGTGTTAGGTATTGTTAGAATTGTCTTGACGCGAGTATTGAACAAGATAAGTTTCATTAGGATTGAAAGAAAATGACTGGACCAATATGACTGATAATACCCAGCTGACTAAATAAATAAGTAAACTTTCTAGTAATTTCACATGAAGCCGTCTAGATTACACTTTGTGTTAGGTATTGTTAGAACCGTCTTGACGCGAGTTTTAAACAAGGTAAGTTTCATTTGGATTGAAAGAACATGACTAAACAAAAGTGACTGAAAATACCCAGCTGCCTAAATAAATGTGTGATCTTTCTAGAATTTTCACATGAAGCCGTCCAGATTACACTTTATGTTGGGTATTGTTAGAACCACCTTGATGCGAGTTTTAAACAAGGTAAGTTTCATTACGATTGAAAGAACATGACTAAACAAAAGTGACTGAAAATACCCAGCTGCCTAAATAAATTTGTGACCTTTCTAGAATTTTCATATGAAACCGTCTAGATTACACTTTGTATTAGGTATTGTTAGAACCGCCTTGACGCAAGTAATAAACCAGGTAAGTTTCATTAGGATTGAAAGAAAATGACAAGACCAAATTGACTGAAAATACCCAGCTGCCTAAGTAAAAATATGAACTTTGTAGAATTTTCACATGAAGCCGTCTAGATTACACTTTGTGTTAGGTATTGTTAGAACCGTCATGACGCAATTAATAAACCATGTAAGTTTCATTAGGATTGAAAGAAAATGACAAGACCAAAGTGACTGAAAATACCCAGCTGACTAAATAAAAATGGGAACATTGTAGAATATTCACATGTAGCCGTCTAGATTACACTTTGTGTTAGGTATTGTTAGAACCGTCTTGATACGTGTAATCAACAAGGTAAGTTTCATTAGGATTGAAAGAACATGACTAGACAAAAATGACTGAAAATACCCAGCTGCCTAAATAAAAATGTGAACTTTGTAGAATTTTCACATGAAGCCGTCTAGATTACACTTTATGTTTGGTATTGTTAGAACCGCCTTGATGCGAGTTTTAAACAAGGGAAGTTTCATTAGGATTGAAAGAACATGACTAGTCCAAAATGACTGAAAATACCCAGCTGCCTAAATAAAAATGTAAACTTTGTAGAATTTTCACATGAAGCCGTCTAGATTACACTTTGTGTTAGGTATTGTTAGAACCGTCTTGATGCGAGTTTCAAACAAGGTAAGTTTCATTAGGATTGAAAGAACATGACTAAACAAAATTGACTGAAAATACCCAGCTGACTTAATAAAAATTTGAACTTTGTAGAATTTTCACAAGAAGCCATCTAGATTACACTTTGTGTTAGGTATTGTTAGAACCGTCTTGACGCGAGTTTTAAACCAGGTAAGTTTTATTAGGATTGAAAGAACATGACTAAACAAAATTGACTGAAAATACCCAGCTGCCTAAATAAAAATGTGAACTTTGTAGAATTTTCACATGAAGCCGTCTAGATTACACTTTGTGTTAGGTATTTTTAGAACCGTCTTGACGCGAGTAATAAACCAGGTAAGTTTCATTAGGATTGAAAGAAAATGACAAGACCAAATTGACTGAAAATACCCAGCTGCCTAAATAAAAATGTGAACTTTGTAGAATTTTCACATGACGCCGTCTAGATTACACTTTGTGTTAGGTATTGTTAGAACCGTCTTGACGCAAGTAATAAACCAGGTAAGCTTCATTAGTATTGAAAGAAAATGACAAGACCAAATTGACTGAAAATACCCAGCTGCCTAAATAAAAATGTGAACTTTGTAGAAATTTCACATGAAGCCGTCTCGATTACACTTTGTGTTAGGTATTGTTAGAACCGTCTTGACGCAAGTAATAAACCAGGTAAGTTTCATTAGGATTGAAAGAAAATGACAAGACCAAATTGACTGAAAATACCCAGCTGCCTTAATAAAAATGTGAACTTTTTAGAATTTTCACATGACGCCGCCTAGATTACACTTTGTGTTAGGTATTGTTAGAATTATCTTGACGCGAGTATTGAACAAGATAAGTTTCATTAGGATTAAAAGAAAATGACTGGACCAATATGACTGATAATACCCAGCTGACTAAATAAATAAGTAAACTTTCTAGTAATTTCACATGAAGCCGTCTAGATTACACTTTGTGTTAGGTATTGTTAGAACCGTCTTGACGCAAGTTTTAAACAAGGTAAGTTTCATTAGGATTGAAAGAACATGACTAAACAAAAGTGACTGAAAATACCCAGCTGCCTAAATAAATGTGTGATCTTTCTAGAATTTTCACATGAAGCCGTCCAGATTACACTTTATGTTGGGTATTGTTAGAACCACCTTGATGCGAGTTTTAAACAAGGTAAGTTTCATTAGGATTGAAAGAACATGACTAAACAAAAGTGACTGAAAATACCCAGCTGCCTAAATAAATTTGTGATCTTTCTAGAATTTTCATATGAAGCCGTCTAGATTACACTTTGTATTAGTTATTGTTAGAACCGTCTTGACGCAAGTAATAAACCAGGTAAGTTTCATTAGGATTGAAAGAAAATGACAAGACCAAATTGACTGAAAATACCCAGCTGACTGAATAAATAAGTAAACTTTCTAGTAATTTCACATGAAGCCGTCTAGATTACACTTTGTGTTAGGTATTGTTAGAACCGTCTTGACGCGAGTTTTAAACAAGGTAAGTTTCATTAGGATTGAAAGAACATGACTAAACAACAGTGACTGAAAATACCCAGCTGACTAAATAAAAATTTGAACTTTGTAGAATTTTCACATGAAGCCGTCTAGATTACACTTTGTGTTAGGTATTGTTAGAACCGTCTTGACGCAAGTAATAAACCAGGTAAGTTTCATTAGGATTGAAAGAAAATGACAAGACCAAATTGACTGAAAATACCCAGCTGACTAAATAAGAATGTGAACTTTGTAGAATTTTCACATGAAGCCGTCTAGATTACACTTTGTGTTAGGTATTGTTAGAACCGTCATGACGCAATTAATAAATCATGTAAGTTTCATTAGGATTGAAAGAAAATGACAAGACCAAAGTGACTGAAAATACCCAGCTGACTAAATAAAAATGGGAACATTGTAGAATATTCACATGAAGCCGTCTAGATTACACTTTGTGTTAGGTATTGTTAGAACCGTCTTGATACGAGTAATCAACAAGGTAAGTTTCATTAGGATTGAAAGAACATGACTAGACAAAAATGACTGAAAATACCCAGCTGCCTAAATAAAAATGTGAACTTTGTAGAATTTTCACATGAAGCCGTCTAGATTACACTTTGTGTTAGGTATTGTTAGAACCGTCTTGACGCAAGTAATAAACCAGGTAAGTTTCATTAGGATTGAAAGAACATGACTAGACAAAATTGACTGAAAATACCCAGCTGCCTAAATAAAAATGTGAACTTTGTAGAATTTTCACATGAAGCCGTCTAGATTACACTTTGTGTTAGGTATTGTTAGAACCGTCTTGACGCAAGTAATAAACCAGGTAAGTTTCATTAGGATTGAAAGAAAATGACAAGACCAAATTGACTGAAAATACCCAGCTGCCTAAATAAAAATGTGAACTTTGTAGAATTTTCACATGACGCCGTCTAGATTACACTTTGTGTTAGGTATTGTTAGAATTGTCTTGACGCGAGTATTGAACAAGATAAGTTTCATTAGGATTGAAAGAAAATGACTGGACCAATATGACTGATAATACCCAGCTGACTAAATAAATAAGTAAACTTTCTAGTAATTTCACATGAAGCCGTCTAGATTACACTTTGTGTTAGGTATTGTTAGAACCGTCTTGACGCGAGTTTTAAACAAGGTAAGTTTCATTAGGATTGAAAGAACATGACTAAACAAAAGTGACTGAAAATACCCAGCTGCCTAAATAAATGTGTGATCTTTCTAGAATTTTCACATGAAGCCGTCCAGATTACACTTTATGTTGGGTATTGTTAGAACCACCTTGATGCGAGTTTTAAACAAGGTAAGTTTCATTACGATTGAAAGAACATGACTAAACAAAAGTGACTGAAAATACCCAGCTGCCTAAATAAATTTGTGACCTTTCTAGAATTTTCATATGAAGCCGTCTATATTACACTTTGTATTAGGTATTGTTAGAACCGCCTTGACGCAAGTATTAAACCAGGTAAGTTTCATTAGGATTGAAAGAAAATGACAAGACCAAATTGACTGAAAATACCCAGCTGCCTAAGTAAAAATATGAACTTTGTAGAATTTTCACATGAAGCCGTCTAGATTACACTTTGTGTTAGGTATTGTTAGAACCATCATGACGCAATTAATAAACCATGTAAGTTTCATTAGGATTGAAAGAAAATGACAAGACCAAAGTGACTGAAAATACCCAGCTGACTAAATAAAAATGGGAACATTGTAGAATATTCACATGAAGCCGTCTAGATTACACTTTGTGTTAGGTATTGTTAGAACCGTCTTGATACGAGTAATCAACAAGGTAAGTTTCATTAGGATTGAAAGAACATGACTAGACAAAAATGACTGAACATACCCAGCTGCCTAAATAAAAATGTGAACTTTGTAGAATTTTCACATGAAGCCGTCTAGATTACACTTTATGTTTGGTATTGTTAGAACCGCCTTGATGCGAGTTTTAAACAAGGGAAGTTTCATTAGGATTGAAAGAACATGACTAGTCCAAAATGACTGAAAATACCCAGCTGCCTAAATAAAAATGTAAACTTTGTAGAATTTTCACATGAAGCCGTCTAGATTACACTTTGTGTTAGGTATTGTTAGAACCGTCTTGATGCGAGTTTCAATCAAGGTAAGTTTCATTATGATTGAAAGAACATGACTAAACAAAATTGACTGAAAATACCCAGCTGACTTAATAAAAATTTGAACTTTGTAGAATTTTCACATGAAGCCATCTAGATTACACTTTGTGTTAGGTATTGTTAGAACCGTCTTGACGCGAGTTTTAAACAAGGTAAGTTTTATTAGGATTGAAAGAGCATGACTAAACAAAATTGACTGAAAATACTCAGCTGCCTAAATAAAAATGTGAACTTTGTAGAATTTTCACATGAAGCCGTCTAGATTACACTTTGTGTTAGGTATTGTTAGAACCGTCTTGACGCGAGTAATAAACCAGGTAAGTTTCATTAGGATTGAAAGAAAATGACAAGACCAAATTGACTGAAAATACCCAGCTGCCTAAATAAAAATGTGAATTTTGTAGAATTTTCACATGACGCCGTCTAGATTACACTTTGTGTTAGGTATTGTTAGAACCGTCTTGACGCAAGTAATAAACCAGGTAAGTTTCATTAGGATTGAAAGAAAATGACAAGACCAAATTGACTGAAAATACCCAGCTGCCTAAATAAAAATGTGAACTTTGTAGAAATTTCACATGAAGCCGTCTCGATTACACTTTGTGTTAGGTATTGTTAGAACCGTCTTGACGCAAGTAATAAACCAGGTAAGTTTCATTAGGATTGAAAGAAAATGACAAGACCAAATTGACTGAAAATACCCAGCTGCCTTAATAAAAATGTGAACTTTTTAGAATTTTCACATGACGCCGTCTAGATTACACTTTGTGTTAGGTATTGTTAGAATTGTCTTGACGCGAGTATTGAACAAGATAAGTTTCATTAGGATTAAAAGAAAATGACTGGACCAATATGACTGATAATACCCAGCTGACTAAATAAATAAGTAAACTTTCTAGTAATTTCACATGAAGCCGTCTAGATTACACTTTGTGTTAGGTATTGTTAGAACCGTCTTGACGCGAGTTTTAAACAAGGTAAGTTTCATTAGGATTGAAAGAACATGACTAAACAAAAGTGACTGAAAATACCCAGCTGCCTAAATAAATGTGTGATCTTTCTAGAATTTTCACATGAAGCCGTCCAGATTACACTTTATGTTGGGTATTGTTAGAACCACCTTGATGCGAGTTTTAAACAAGGTAAGTTTCATTAGGATTGAAAGAACATGACTAAACAAAAGTGACTGAAAATACCCAGCTGCCTAAATAAATTTGTGATCTTTCTAGAATTTTCATATGAAGCCGTCTAGATTACACTTTGTATTAGTTATTGTTAGAACCGTCTTGACGCAAGTAATAAACCAGGTAAGTTTCATTAGGATTGAAAGAAAATGACAAGACCAAATTGACTGAAAATACCCAGCTGACTAAATAAATAAGTAAACTTTCTAGTAATTTCACATGAAGCCGTCTAGATTACACTTTGTGTTAGGTATTGTTAGAACCGTCTTGACGCGAGTTTTAAACAAGGTAAGTTTCATTAGGATTGAAAGAACATGACTAAACAACAGTGACTGAAAATACCCAGCTGACTAAATAAAAATTTGAACTTTGTAGAATTTTCACATGAAGCCGTCTAGATTACACTTTGTGTTAGGTATTGTTAGAACCGTCTTGACGCAAGTAATAAACCAGGTAAGTTTCATTAGGATTGAAAGAAAATGACAAGACCAAATTGACTGAAAATACCCAGCTGACTAAATAAGAATGTGAACTTTGTAGAATTTTCACATGAAGCCGTCTAGATTACACTTTGTGTTAGGTATTGTTAGAACCGTCATGACGCAATTAATAAACCATGTAAGTTTCATTAGGATTGAAAGAAAATGACAAGACCAAAGTGACTGAAAATACCCAGCTGACTAAATAAAAATGGGAACATTGTAGAATATTCACATGAAGCCGTCTAGATTACACTTTGTGTTAGGTATTGTTAGAACCGTCTTGATACGAGTAATCAACAAGGTAAGTTTCATTAGGATTGAAAGAACATGACTAGACAAAAATGACTGAAAATACCCAGCTGCCTAAATAAAAATGTGAACTTTGTAGAATTTTCACATGAAGCCGTCTAGATTACACTTTGTGTTAGGTATTGTTAGAACCGTCTTGACGCAAGTAATAAACCAGGTAAGTTTCATTAGGATTGAAAGAACATGACTAGACAAAATTGACTGAAAATACCCAGCTGCCTAAATAAAAATGTGAACTTTGTAGAATTTTCACATGAAGCCGTCTAGATTACACTTTGTGTTAGGTATTGTTAGAACCGTCTTGACGCAAGTAATAAACCAGGTAAGTTTCATTAGGATTGAAAGAACATGACTAGACAAAATTGACTGAAAATACCCAGCTGCCTAAATAAAAATGTGAACTTTGTAGAATTTTCACATGACGCCGTCTAGATTACACTTTGTGTTAGGTATTGTTAGAATTGTCTTGACGCGAGTATTGAACAAGATAAGTTTCATTAGGATTGAAAGAAAATGACTGGACCAATATGACTGATAATACCCAGCTGACTAAATAAATAAGTAAACTTTCTAGTAATTTCACATGAAGCCGTATAGATTACACTTTGTGTTAGGTATTGTTAGAACCGTCATGACGCAATTAATAAACCGTGTAAGTTTCATTAGGATTGAAAGAAAATGACAAGACCAAAGTGACTGAAAATACCCAGCTGACTAAATAAAAATGGGAACATTGTAGAATATTCACATGAAGCCGTCTAGATTACACTTTGTGTTAGGTATTGTTAGAACCGTCTTGATACGAGTAATCAACAAGGTAAGTTTCATTAGGATTGAAAGAACATGACTAGACAAAAATGACTGAAAATACCCAGCTGCCTAAATAAAAATGTGAACTTTGTAGAATTTTCACATGAAGCCGTCTAGATTACACTTTATGTTTGGTATTGTTAGAACCGCCTTGATGCGAGTTTTAAACAATGGAAGTTTCATTAGGATTGAAAGAACATGACTAGTCCAAATTGACTGAAAATACCCAGCTGCCTAAATAAAAATGTAAACTTTGGAGAATTTTCACATGAAGCCGTCTAGATTACACTTTGTGTTAGGTATTGTTAGAACCGTCTTGATGCAAGTTTCAAACAAGGTAAGTTTCATTAGGATTGAAAGAACATGACTAAACAAAATTGACTGAAAATACCCAGCTGACTTAATAAAAATTTGAACTTTGTAGAATTTTCACATGAAGCCATCTAGATTACACTTTGTGTTAGGTATTGTTAGAACCGTCTTGACGCGAGTTTTAAACAAGGTAAGTTTTATTAGGATTGAAAGAACATGACTAAACAAAATTGACTGAAAATACCCAGCTGCCTAAATAAAAATGTGAACTTTGTAGAATTTTCACATGAAGCCGTCTAGATTACACTTTGTGTTAGGTATTGTTAGAACCGTCTTGACGCAAGTAATAAACCAGGTAAGTTTCATTAGGATTGAAAGAAAATGACAAGACCAAATTGACTGAAAATACCCAGCTGCCTAAATAAAAATGTGAACTTTGTAGAATTTTCACATGACGCCGTCTAGATTACACTTTGTGTTAGGTATTGTTAGAACCGTCTTGACGCAAGTAATAAACCAGGTAAGTTTCATTAGGATTGAAAGAAAATGACAAGACCAAATTGACTGAAAATACCCAGCTGCCTAAATAAAAATGTGAACTTTGTAGAAATTTCACATGAAGCCGTCTCGATTACACTTTGTGTTAGGTATTGTTAGAACCGTCTTGACGCAAGTAATAAACCAGGTAAGTTTCATTAGGATTGAAAGAAAATGACAAGACCAAATTGACTGAAAATACCCAGCTGCCTTAATAAAAATGTGAACTTTTTAGAATTTTCACATGACGCCGTCTAGATTACACTTTGTGTTAGGTATTGTTAGAATAGTCTTGACGCGAGTATTGAACAAGATAAGTTTCATTAGGATTGAAAGAAAATGACTGGACCAATATGACTGATAATACCCAGCTGACTAAATAAATAAGTAAACTTTCTAGTAATTTCACATGAAGCCGTCTAGATTACACTTTGTGTTAGGTATTGTTAGAACCGTCTTGACGCGAGTTTTAAACAAGGTAAGTTTCATTAGGATTGAAAGTACATGACTAAACAAAAGTGACTGAAAATACCCAGCTGCCTAAATAAATGTGTGATCTTTCTAGAATTTTCACATGAAGCCGTCCAGATTACACTTTATGTTGGGTATTGTTAGAACCACCTTGATGCGAGTTTTAAACAAGGTAAGTTTCATTAGGATTGAAAGAACATGACTAAACAAAAGTGACTGAAAATACCCAGCTGCCTAAATAAATTTGTGATCTTTCTAGAATTTTCATATGAAGCCGTCTAGATTACACTTTGTATTAGTTATTGTTAGAACCGTCTTGACGCAAGTAATAAACCAGGTAAGTTTCATTAGGATTGAAAGAAAATGACAAGACCAAATTGACTGAAAATACCCAGCTGACTAAATAAATAAGTAAACTTTCTAGTAATTTCACATGAAGCCGTCTAGATTACACTTTGTGTTAGGTATTGTTAGAACCGTCTTGACGCGAGTTTTAAACAAGGTAAGTTTCATTAGGATTGAAAGAACATGACTAAACAACAGTGACTGAAAATACCCAGCTGACTAAATAAAAATTTGAACTTTGTAGAATTTTCACATGAAGCCGTCTAGATTACACTTTGTGTTAGGTATTGTTAGAACCGTCTTGACGCAAGTAATAAACCAGGTAAGTTTCATTAGGATTGAAAGAAAATGACAAGACCAAATTGACTGAAAATACCCAGCTGACTAAATAAGAATGTGAACTTTGTAGAATTTTCACATGAAGCCGTCTAGATTACACTTTGTGTTAGGTATTGATAGAACCGTCATGACGCAATTAATAAACCATGTAAGTTTCATTAGGATTGAAAGAAAATGACAAGACCAAAGTGACTGAAAATACCCAGCTGACTAAATAAAAATGGGAACATTGTAGAATATTCACATGAAGCCGTCTAGATTACACTTTGTGTTAGGTATTGTTAGAACCGTCTTGATACGAGTAATCAACAAGGTAAGTTTCATTAGGATTGAAAGAACATGACTAGACAAAAATGACTGAAAATACCCAGCTGCCTAAATAAAAATGTGAACTTTGTAGAATTTTCACATGAAGCCGTCTAGATTACACTTTGTGTTAGGTATTGTTAGAACCGTCTTGACGCAAGTAATAAACCAGGTAAGTTTCATTAGGATTGAAAGAACATGACTAGACAAAATTGACTGAAAATACCCAGCTGCCTAAATAAAAATGTGAACTTTGTAGAATTTTCACATGAAGCCGTCTAGATTACACTTTGTGTTAGGTATTGTTAGAACCGTCTTGACGCAAGTAATAAACCAGGTAAGTTTCATTAGGATTGAAAGAAAATGACAAGACCAAATTGACTGAAAATACCCAGCTGCCTAAATAAAAATGTGAACTTTGTAGAATTTTCACATGACGCCGTCTAGATTACACTTTGTGTTAGGTATTGTTAGAATTGTCTTGACGCGAGTATTGAACAAGATAAGTTTCATTAGGATTGAAAGAAAATGACTGGACCAATATGACTGATAATACCCAGCTGACTAAATAAATAAGTAAACTTTCTAGTAATTTCACATGAAGCCGTCTAGATTACACTTTGTGTTAGGTATTGTTAGAACCGTCATGACGCAATTAATAAACCATGTAAGTTTCATTAGGATTGAAAGAAAATGACAAGACCAAAGTGACTGAAAATACCCAGCTGACTAAATAAAAATGGGAACATTGTAGAATATTCACATGAAGCCGTCTAGATTACACTTTGTGTTAGGTATTGTTAGAACCGTCTTGATACGAGTAATCAACAAGGTAAGTTTCATTAGGATTGAAAGAACATGACTAGACAAAAATGACTGAAAATACCCAGCTGCCTAAATAAAAATGTGAACTTTGTAGAATTTTCACATGAAGCCGTCTAGATTACACTTTATGTTTGGTATTGTTAGAACCGCCTTGATGCGAGTTTTAAACAATGGAAGTTTCATTAGGATTGAAAGTACATGACTAGTCCAAAATGATTGAAAATACCCAGCTGCCTAAATAAAAATGTAAACTTTGTAGAATTTTCACATGAAGCCGTCTAGATTACACTTTGTGTTAGGTATTGTTAGAACCGTCTTGATGCGAGTTTCAAACAAGGTAAGTTTCATTAGGATTGAAAGAACATGACTAAACAAAATTGACTGAAAATACCCAGCTGACTTAATAAAAATTTGAACTTTGTAGAATTTTCACATGAAGCCATCTAGATTACACTTTGTGTTAGGTATTGTTAGAACCGTCTTGACGCGAGTTTTAAACAAGGTAAGTTTTATTAGGATTGAAAGAACATGACTAGACAAAATTGACTGAAAATACCCAGCTGCCTAAATAAAAATGTGAACTTTGTAGAATTTTCACATGAAGCCGTCTAGATTACACTTTGTGTTAGGTATTGTTAGAACCGTTTTGACGCAAGTAATAAACAAGGTAAGTTTCATTAGGATTGAAAGAAAATGACAAGACCAAATTGACTGAAAATACCCAGCTGCCTAAATAAAAATGTGAACTTTGTAGAATTTTCACATGACGCCGTCTAGATTACACTTTGTGTTAGGTATTGTTAGAACCGTCTTGACGCAAGTAATAAACCAGGTAAGTTTCATTAGGATTGAAAGAAAATGACAAGACCAAATTGACTGAAAATACCCAGCTGCCTAAATAAAAATGTGAACTTTGTAGAAATTTCACATGAAGCCGTCTAGATTACACTTTGTGTTAGGTATTGTTAGAACCGTCTTGACGCAAGTAATAAACCAGGTAAGTTTCATTAGGATTGAAAGAAAATGACAAGACCAAATTGACTGAAAATACCCAGCTGCCTAAATAAAAATGTGAACTTTGTAGAATTTTCACATGACGCCGTCTAGATTACACTTTGTGTTAGGTATTGTTAGAATTGTCTTGACGCGAGTATTGAACAAGATAAGTTTCATTAGGATTGAAAGAAAATGACTGGACCAATATGACAGATAATACCCAGCTGACTAAATAAATAAGTAAACTTTCTAGTAATTTCACATGAAGCCGTCTAGATTACACTTTGTGTTAGGTATTGTTAGAACCGTCTTGACGCGAGTTTTAAACAAGGTAAGTTTCATTAGGATTGAAAGAACATGACTAAACAAAAGTGACTGAAAATACCCAGCTGCCTAAATAAATGTGTGATCTTTCTAGAATTTTCACATGAAGCCGTCCAGATTACACTTTATGTTGGGTATTGTTAGAACCACCTTGATGCGAGTTTTAAACAAGGTAAGTTTCATTAGGATTGAAAGAACATGACTAAACAAAAGTGACTGAAAATACCCAGCTGCCTAAATAAATTTGTGATCTTTCTAGAATTTTCATATGAAGCCGTCTAGATTACACTTTGTATTAGGTATTGTTAGAACCGTCTTGACGCAAGTAATAAACCAGGTAAGTTTCATTAGGATTGAAAGAAAATGACAAGACCAAATTGACTGAAAATACCCAGCTGACTAAATAAAAATGTGAACTTTGTAGAATTTTCACATGAAGCCGTCTAGATTACAGTTTGTGTTAGGTATTCTTAGAACCGTCTTGACGCAAGTAATAAACCAGGTAAGTTTCATTAGGATTGAAAGAAAATGAAAAGACCAAATTGACTGAAAATACCCAGCTGACTAAATAAAAATGGGAACATTGTAGAATATTCACATGAAGCCGTCTAGATTACACTTTGTGTTAAGTATTGTTAGAATTGTCTTGACGCGAGTATTAAAAAAGGTAAGTTTCATTAGGATTGAAAGAACATGACTAAGTAGTCCAAAATGACTGAAAATACCCAGCTGCCTAAATAAAAATGTGAACTTTGTAGAATTTTCACATGAAGCCGTCTAGATTACACTTTGTGTTAGGTATTGTTAGAACTGTCTTGACGCGAGTTTTAAACAAGGTAAGTTTCATTAGGATTGAAGGAACATGACTAAACAAAATTGACTGAAAATACCCAGCTGACTAAATAAAAATTTGAACTTTGTAGAATTTTCACATGAAGCCGTCTAGATTACACTTTGTTAGAACCACCTTGATGCGACTTTTAAACAAGGTAAGTTTCATTAGGATTGAAAGAAAATATCTAGTCCAAATTGACTGAAAATACCCAGCTGCCTAAATACAAATGTGAACTTTGTAGAATTTTCACATGAAGCCGTCTAGATTACACTTTGTGTTGGGTATTGTTAGAACCACCTTGATGCGAGTTTTAAACAAGGTAAGTTTCATTAGGATTTAAAGAAAATAACTCGTCCAAAATGACTGAAAATACCCAGCTCCCTAAATAAAAATGTGAACTTTGTAGAATTTTCACATGAAGCCGTCTAGATTACACTTTGTGTTGGGTATTGTTAGAACCGTCTTGACGCAAGTAATAAACAAGGTAAGTTTTATTAGGATTGAAAGAAAATGACAAGACCAAATTGACTGAAAATACCCAGCTGACTAAATAAAAATGTGAACTTTGTAGAATTTTCACATGAAGCCGTCTAGATTAAACTTTGTGTTAGGTAGATATTGTTAGAACCGTCTTGACGCTAGTTTGAAACAAGGTTTGTTTTATTAGGATTAAAAGAACATGACAGGACAAAGTGACTGTAAATAACTATCTAACTAAATAATAATGTTAATTTTCTGGCATTTGCACGAGAAGCCCTCTAGATTACACTTTGTGTTAGATAACATTAGAACCGCCTTGATGGCAGTGTTAAACAATGAAAGTTCCATTAGGACGTAGGATCGAAAGAAGAGTCATATTTCACTTTGTGTGTAATATGATTGGAGTCGTTAAGACACTACTCCTAATTTCAAAATTTAATTTTTAATTTTTGTGGTAGGTAATTAGTCAAAAATTAGCTAGACATAAGTCACACTTGCCCAGATTTTTTTGTTTTTTTACAGTCGCCACCAGACCGATTTTAATCTCATCCGTAGACACGAAACAATGCTTATGAAACATTCGGCAGCAAAAATTGCACTTTATAGCATCGCGGGGCTTTACTTTTACCGAACAAAATAAACAGCGTTGATGCATTGCGTCACTGTTTCTTAGCAGTTCGTGTTTTAAATTATTTCTGTACCTGTCATAATTTTGCTTAAAAGTTTGTCTTTTATTGGTCACGATGCTTTGAAAAATATTTAATAATATTGGACCACAATTATAACCGTCCTTTTGAATGTAGTGGTCGAGAGTTTTGTGTGTATCGAACTGAATAGTAATATTTTTTTTATTTAAAAGACTATTTATTGTCTTTATATAAAGCTCAGAGTAGAAATCTTCATTTCCAAGGGGGTCGATAATCGTCAGTGATTTGCTTTTAAGAGATAAAATGATCATGGTGTAGTGATCATCGCGACAAATTGGAAAAACAGTGTCCTTTTCTAAATCTATATTTATGAAACTGTAAAACGAATCCTGCAACTTATTATTTTCGAATATGTGATGGCATCGTTCCACTGATATTAGATAGTATTTATTTTTGTTAAAGATATGGAGAATATGGTCTACTACAGTGCTTATTAAATGGGTTTGGCCTTCAAGGGAAATAAATTCGTCTATCAATATACTTTTAGCGTTAGTCTGCTGAATTTTATCCATGTAGTTAACGACGTAACCTCTACCAATTTCTTTATAGAAATGGATGTCGTCAACTAAACCGTTTTTAAGTATTTTAAGCTTGGGCATGGCTAATGATTCGGTCACGTTGTCAACATACTCGGATAGGTCATTACGAGTGCAGTGTGAACAAACGAAATCTTTGTTACGTAATTCCGGTGATACACATCCATCCACGTCTTTGGCACATTGTTGATGTACCCACATATTGCAAGTATCGCACTGAACCCAGTTAGTCAAACCTGTTGTCCACGATCCGCGCCCACAATACAAACAGTTAACTATTACTTCGCTGTCTGGTGCGGGTACGTCTATTGCTGGACACAATTTTTTTAAAAATCTCCCCTCAAAGTGGCTGAATGCCCGTTTACGTTTTTTTCTCCAATTTTCTTGTTCTGTTGGCTGTGGGTGTTGTTGGCATAAACCTCTCTTTTTACCAATAATAGTATGTTCTTTATGAAGTGCCAGTACCTCGGAGCGCAAAATCCGAATTAGTTGCGTACACTTGAGCTTCGTGCGCCCCTCAAGAGTGTGCTGCTTCAGCTGGCCGAAGTAGTTCTCCACTGAAGCATTACTAAGTCTATCATTTTTCAATAAATTAGTCCACATTGGGAGGTATGGGATATACTTTTTTAAAATTATTTCGGTTAACTCCACACAAAAGAAATCATTTTCTGATTGGTCGCCATCTTCTAAATTATTATCGATATTTTCTAAAACATCCTTGAAATAGGCGTAAAATAAATTTTTCTCATAATTGCTACTTGCACCAACAGGGATTCCAATTTTAACAGGATTTTCGTCGGCTTTAAGCAGTTCCCCTATGTCCTTTTTATCTTTATTTGAATAATTTGCAAGATATTTTTTTGCATCCAATACTGCTCTGTTAACGTACTTATTATTGAGTAATGTAAACATACTTTGAATGTGCCTACAAATCTTTTCATAGTCAGTTAAAAGAAAAATTTTGGCTAACATTTCTTTAACGATACATTTGCTCGTATTAGTTTTTATTGTACGATCTACGTCAGAACACATACATTTAATAAGATGCGCAACGCATAAATATAGCGGTGTAATTTCAAAAGATTCGTCACCCCCATCGGTTAAATGTAGGTAGCAATAATTTAAATAATCAATTAGAGCTCGCTGGTTAAACGACAGGCAAGTGGCATTAATAAGAGCGAAGCTAAAGTCTGTCACGACACCAGTAAACGCAGGCCAGCAGTTTTCAGACATGCAAAATATTTTGAAATCATGCAACATTTTAAAAATAGTGTTGGTGTCATGAGCGGATGATATCATGTGGAAAATGGGAAATAACCTCTGCGTTGCTTTTATTTGTACAATACCGGAATACAGTAACATTCTTTTCGTTGCCTTCTTGTCACCTTTTACATCTCTAGCAATGCTCCCTGTGGCGTCAAAATACAACATCGTAGGACCTTCTTGTTTAAGAGTCTGTATTTGCTCCGAGCTATATATTTTGATATTTAAAGGAAACGAAACTTCTTTCACAAAATTAAAATGGTCCTCCTGATATTGGATCAAATCTAAAATATCATTACTGTGCCTATCGTTCTTGGCCATGGCCTCCGATCTTATTTTACGTAACGTGCAGTCTGATTTAACACTTTGAAGGTTATGTGTTTCTTCCAGTACTTTTTTATTTAATTTTATAATTTCGGTTTTCTTGTAGCTGAGAGGTTTTTCTTTAAGCATTTTTCTTTTAACCAATGTCCTCTGTACACCTCTCACGTGCATAGTTAAATTTTCTGCGTGACAAAAGTTTATGCTTTCACTAAAAACAGTTAAAATACTTCCACTTTCGATGTAGATTTTAAAAATTTTACAATTTTTGTGGTTGCAATGCGCTTTTACCATAATTTTTTTATTTTTTAAATATTTTACATACTTAAATATTATTTGGCAAGCATTATTAATTTTGCCTTCTATTATTTTCCTTAATACGTAAGGATAAGCAGTAGTTACCAGCTTGCCATTTAGAAAGATTTCTCCCCATAAATCTTTGCTTATTGTTGCCGCGCCTTCCTTTATTAAACATGTTTTGGATTTTTCCAATTTAGTCACATTTTTTGTACCGATCGGGAAGAATTGCACATTAGAGCTATTTGCACTTGAGGCCGATATGTCCATGTTTAAAATACTTCTCGGTAATTTTTCTATAGGCGGTGATACATCACGTTTATTGTTAATACTGTTAAGAGACATATCGTATATCCCGCCCGCTTCTGGAGAATCCGACACTAGGCAACACATGTCCTCGTAGCAATACCAATCGTATGACGTATGATCTCGCACCTCGTCATTATTTTGACCACCTGGCGATTTTTTTAGTTCGGGACTACTCACAAAATTGTTCTCATGGGCCGGACTGTGCATGGGAACTTCTTCCGCCAGTAATTCCTTACAGGGGCTGTACACCGGGGAAGACGTACGCGTATAACACCTATCAAAAGTTTCCATTGGATTATCATCGAGACTCTGTTCGAGCAAGACTGCGTTCGATGACCAGTCAGGATGGAGTAGGATCAGCTTTTTCCATAAATTGTATAACTTGATTCGATTTTTAAAGTTATTTGTAATCTTAAAGTAATTACATAACAGTTTATATTTTTCAGCAGTCTCGTTCCGAGGTGAACAAGGTTTTTCATTTATGTTTAATGCTTGAAGAGCATGTTTTAAATTTCTTATCAATATTTTTCCACGATGCTTCATTTTCCGCCTTAGAATTTAACAATGCAAACTAACTAAAAAAATGCTCAAAAATTTGGTATAACCTACCAAATCGAATGTTATCAATTATCTAAAACCATTAATTTATAGTTCGCGGTTACCTATTTTACGTATAGGTACCTAAAAAAGAGCACCTAATCTTACCTAACGAGAAGAGATTAAACCCAACCAGAAAGTTAAACTAAATGTAGTTAATTCTAATAATAACACAGCGATCTATAGCTATAACACCCAACGTAATTTCAACGATTCTATGAATTCTAAAAAACTTATAATCGAGACAGTTAATTATGTAATAGGTACCTAATACCCTATATAAATCTAAACAAAATTATTAGTAGGCACCTAATCTGACATAACGTAAACTAAACCACTATAAACTAGATAATAACAGATTAAATTTTAATTACGAATTAAAATATATTAAACAGTTAAGGAAATGAAACCCAACTACCTAATAACTTAAAGTATTAATCTTATTAAACTATCCAGTACAACATCTAAAATGCAACAATGGAATTTCAAAAATGTTTGATCTAAAAAATACTACGACGAAATACAAAAAATCAACACAACGAATATATTATCAAATATGTTACGAAAACCTTAACAAATTTTGAAGTACCTTCTCTAATAAAACGCAACCTAAACTAATATAAAATATACAATTACAATTTAACCTTAAAGTACAAATCAACGAACACTACCTACTTAGTTAATAAAATGAAACCCAACAACCTAATAATTATAATGACCTAGTCTAACTTAATCCAAACCAATCTTATGAAAATAGTAAGCAATCTATAGATAACACTCTAAATACAACAATATAATAACAAAAAGTCTCTGGGCTTTAAAAACCACCAACTTCTAAATGAAAGTAAATAATCGTGACTAATTTACGCGTACCTATTCGAATGTAACTTTACCTAAATCAATACGAACTACTCAATTATAATTAACTTTAAATATAAATTCACCTGGTTTATTACTTGCGTCAAGACGGTTCTAACAATACCTAACACAAAGTGTAATCTAGACGGCTTCATGTGAAAATTCTACAAAGTTCACATTTTTATTTAGTCAGCTGGGTATTTTCAATCAATTTGGTCTAGTCTTTTTCTTTCTATCCTAATGAAACTTACCTTGTTTATTACTCGTGTCAAGACAGTTCTAACAATACCTAACACAAAGTGTAATCTAGACGGCTTCATGTGAAAATTCTACAAAGTTCATATTTTTACTTAGGCAGCTGGGTATTTTCAGTCAATTTGGTCTTTTCATTTTCTTTCAATCCTAATGAAACTTACCTGGTTTATTACTTGCGTCAAGGCGGTTCTAACAATACCTAATACAAAGTGTAATCTAGACGGCTTCATATGAAAATTCTAGAAAGGTCACAAATTTATTTAGGCAGCTGGGTATTTTCAGTCACTTTTGTTTAGTCATGTTCTTTCAATCCTAATGAAACTTACCTTGTTTAAAACTCGCATCAAGGTGGTTCTAATAATACCCAACATAAAGTGTAATCTGGACGGCTTCATGTGAAAATTCTAGAAAGATCACACATTTATTTAGGCAGCTGGGTATTTTCAGTCACTTTTGTTTAGTCATGTTCTTTCAATCCTAATGAAACTTACCTTGTTTAAAACTCGCGTCAAGACGGTTCTAACAATACCTAACACAAAGTGTAATCTAGACGGCTTCATGTGAAATTACTAGAAAGTTTACTTATTTATTTAGTCAGCTGGGTATTATCAGTCATATTGGTCCAGTCATTTTCTTTCAATCCTAATGAAACTTATCTTGTTCAATACTCGCGTCAAGACAATTCTAACAATACCTAACACAAAGTGTAATCTAGACGGCGTCATGTGAAAATTCTACAAAGTTCACGTTTTTATTTAGGCAGCTGGGTATTTTCAGTCAATTTGGTCTTGCCATTTTCTTTCAATCCTAATGAAACTTACCTGGTTTATTACTTGCGTGAAGACGGTTCTAACAATACCTAATACAAAGTGTAATCTAGCCGGCTTCATGTGAAAATTCTACAAAGTTCACATTTTTATTTAGGCAGCTGGGTACTTTCAGTCATTTTGGACTAGTCATGTTCTTTCAATCCTAATAAAACTTACCTTGTTTAAAACTCGCATCAAGGTGGTTCTAACAATACCCAACATAAAGTGTAATCTAGACGGCTTCATGTGAAAATTCTAGAAAGATCACACATTTATTTAGGCAGCTGGGTATTTTCAGTCACTGTTGTTTAGTCATGTTCTTTCAATCCTAATGAAACTTACCTTGTTTAAAACTCGCTTCAAGGTGGTTCTAACAATACCTAACATAAAGTGTAATCTAGACGGCTTCATGTGAAAATTCTACAAAGTTCACATTTTTATTTAGTCAGCTGGGTATTTTCAGTCAATTTGGTCTAGTCTTTTTCTTTCAATTCTTATAAAACTTACCTTGTTTATTACTCGTGTCAAGACGGTTCTAACAATACCTAACACAAAGTGTAATCTAGACGGCTTCATGTGAAAATTCTACAAAGTTCATATTTTTACTTAGGCAGCTGGGTATTTTCAGTCATTTTGGACTAGTTATTTTCTTTCAATCCTAATGAAACGTACCTGGTTTATTACTTGCGTCAAGACGGTTCTAACAATACCTAACACAAAGTGTAATCTAGACGGCTTCATGTGAAAATTCTACAAAGTTCACATTTTTATTTAGTCAGCTGGGTATTTTCAATCAATTTGGTCTAGTCTTTTTCTTTCAATCCTAATGAAACTTACCTTGTTTATTACTCGTGTCAAGACGGTTCTAACAATACCTAACACAAAGTGTAATCTAGACGGCTTCATGTGAAAATTCTACAAAATTCATATTTTTACTTAGGCAGCTGGGTATTTTCAGTCATTTTGGACTAGTTATTTTCTTTCAATCCTAATGAAACGTACCTGGTTTATTACTTGCGTCAAGACGGTTCTAACAATACCTAACACAAAGTGTAATCTAGACGGCTTCATGTGAAAATTCTACAAAGTTCACATTTTTATTTAGTCAGCTGGGTATTTTCAATCAATTTGGTCTAGTCTTTTTCTTTCAATCCTAATGAAACTTACCTTGTTTATTACTCGTTTCAAGACGGTTCTAACAATACCTAACACAAAGTGTAATCTAGACGGCTTCATGTGAAAATTCTACAAAGTTTACATTTTTATTTAGGCAGCTGGGTATTTTCAGTCATTTTGGACTAGTCATGTTCTTTCAATCCTAATGAAACTTCCATTGTTTAAAACTCGCATCAAGGCGGTTCTAACAATACCAAACATAAAGTGTAATCTAGACGGCTTCATGTGAAAATTCTACAAAGTTCACATTTTTATTTAGGCAGCTGGGTATTTTCAGTCATTTTTGTCTAGTCATGTTCTTTCAATCCTAATGAAACTTACCTTGTTGATTACTCGTATCAAGACGGTTCTAACAATACCTAACACAAAGTGTAATCTAGACGGCTTCATGTGAATATTCTACAATGTTCCCATTTTTATTTAGTCAGCTGGGTATTTTCAGTCACTTTGGTCTTGTCATTTTCTTTCAATCCTAATGAAACTTACACGGTTTATTAATTGCGTCATGACGGTTCTAACAATACCTAACACAAAGTGTAATCTATACGGCTTCATGTGAAATTACTAGAAAGTTTACTTATTTATTTAGTCAGCTGGGTATTATCAGTCATATTGGTCCAGTCATTTTCTTTCAATCCTAATGAAACTTATCTTGTTCAATACTCGCGTCAAGACAATTCTAACAATACCTAACACAAAGTGTAATCTAGACGGCGTCATGTGAAAATTCTACAAAGTTCACATTTTTATTTAGGCAGCTGGGTATTTTCAGTCAATTTGGTCTTGTCATTTTCTTTCAATCCTAATGAAACTTACCTGGTTTATTACTTGCGTCAAGACGGTTCTAACAATACCTAACACAAAGTGTAATCTAGACGGCTTCATGTGAAAATTCTACAAAGTTCACATTTTTATTTAGGCAGCTGGGTATTTTCAGTCAATTTTGTCTAGTCATGTTCTTTCAATCCTAATGAAACTTACCTGGTTTATTACTTGCGTCAAGACGGTTCTAACAATACCTAACACAAAGTGTAATCTAGACGGCTTCATGTGAAAATTCTACAAAGTTCACATTTTTATTTAGGCAGCTGGGTATTTTCAGTCATTTTTGTCTAGTCATGTTCTTTCAATCCTAATGAAACTTACCTTGTTGATTACTCGTATCAAGACGGTTCTAACAATACCTAACACAAAGTGTAATCTAGACGGCTTCATGTGAATATTCTACAATGTTCCCATTTTTATTTAGTCAGCTGGGTATTTTCAGTCACTTTGGTCTTGTCATTTTCTTTCAATCCTAATGAAACTTACATGGTTTATTAATTGCGTCATGACGGTTCTAACAATACCTAACACAAAGTGTAATCTAGACGGCTTCATGTGAAAATTCTACAAAGTTCACATTCTTATTTAGTCAGCTGGGTATTTTCAGTCAATTTGGTCTTGTCATTTTCTTTCAATCCTAATGAAACTTACCTGGTTTATTACTTGCGTCAAGACGGTTCTAACAATACCTAACACAAAGTGTAATCTAGACGGCTTCATGTGAAAATTCTACAAAGTTCAAATTTTTATTTAGTCAGCTGGGTATTTTCAGTCACTGTTGTTTAGTCATGTTCTTTCAATCCTAATGAAACTTACCTTGTTTAAAACTCGCGTCAAGACGGTTCTAACAATACCTAACACAAAGTGTAATCTAGACGGCTTCATGTGAAATTACTAGAAAGTTTACTTATTTATTTAGTCAGCTGGGTATTTTCAGTCAATTTGGTCTTGTCATTTTCTTTCAATCCTAATGAAACTTACCTGGTTTATTACTTGCGTCAAGACGGTTCTAACAATAACTAATACAAAGTGTAATCTAGACGGCTTCATATGAAATATCTAGAAAGATCACAAATTTATTTAGGCAGCTGGGTATTTTCAGTCATTTTGTTTAGTCATGTTCTTTCAATCCTAATGAAACTTACCTTGTTTAAAACTCGCATCAAGGTGGTTCTAACAATACCCAACATAAAGTGTAATCTGGACGGCTTCATGTGAAAATTCTAGAACGATCACACATTTATTTAGGCAGCTGGGTATTTTCAGTCACTTTTGTTTAGTCATGTTCTTTCAATCCTAATGAAACTTACCTTGTTTAAAACTCGCGTCAAGACGGTTCTAACAATACCTAACACAAAGTGTAATCTAGACGGCTTCATGTGAAATTACTAGAAAGTTTACTTATTTATTTAGTCAGCTGGGTATTATCAGTCATATTGGTCCAGTCATTTTCTTTTAATCCTAATGAAACTTATCTTGTTCAATACTCGCGTCAAGACAATTCTAACAATACCTAACACAAAGTGTAATCTAGACGGCGTCATGTGAAAATTCTAAAAAGTTCACATTTTTATTAAGGCAGCTGGGTATTTTCAGTCAATTTGGTCTTGTCATTTTCTTTCAATCCTAACGAAACTTACCTGGTTTATTACTTGCGTCAAGACGGTTCTAACAATACCTAACACAAAGTGTAATCGAGACGGCTTCATGTGAAATTTCTACAAAGTTCACATTTTTATTTAGGCAGCTGGGTATTTTCAGTCAATTTGGTCTTGTCATTTTCTTTCAATCCTAATGAAACTTACCTGGTTTATTACTTGCGTCAAGACGGTTCTAACAATACCTAACACAAAGTGTAATCTAGACGGCGTCATGTGAAAATTCTACAAAGTTCACATTTTTATTTAGGCAGCTGGGTATTTTCAGTCAATTTGGTCTTGTCATTTTCTTTCAATCCTAATGAAACTTACCTGGTTTATTACTCGCGTCAAGACGGTTCTAACAATACCTAACACAAAGTGTAATCTAGACGGCTTCATGTGAAAATTCTACAAAGTTCACATTTTTATTTAGGCAGCTGGGTATTTTCAGTCAATTTTGTTTAGTCATGTTCTTTCAATCCTAATAAAACTTACCTTGTTTAAAACTCGCGTCAAGACGGTTCTAACAATACCTAACACAAAGTGTAATCTAGATGGCTTCATGTGAAAATTCTACAAAGTTCAAATTTTTATTAAGTCAGCTGGGTATTTTCAGTCAATTTTGTTTAGTCATGTTCTTTCAATCCTAATGAAACTTACCTTGTTTGAAACTCGCATCAAGACGGTTCTAACAATACCTAACACAAAGTGTAATCTAGACGGCTTCATGTGAAAATTCTACAAAGTTTACATTTTTATTTAGGCAGCTGGGTATTTTCAGTCATTTTGGACTAGTCATGTTCTTTCAATCCTAATGAAACTTCCCTTGTTTAAAACTCGCATCAAGGCGGTTCTAACAATACCAAACATAAAGTGTAATCTAGACGGCTTCATGTGAAAATTCTACAAAGTTCACATTTTTATTTAGGCAGCTGGGTATGTTCAGTCATTTTTGTCTAGTCATGTTCTTTCAATCCTAATGAAACTTACCTTGTTGATTACTCGTATCAAGACGGTTCTAACAATACCTAACACAAAGTGTAATCTAGACGGCTACATGTGAATATTCTACAATGTTCCCATTTTTATTTAGTCAGCTGGGTATTTTCAGTCACTTTGGTCTTGTCATTTTCTTTCAATCCTAATGAAACTTACATGGTTTATTAATTGCGTCATGACGGTTCTAACAATACCTAACACAAAGTGTAATCTAGACGGCTTCATGTGAAAATTCTACAAAGTTCATATTTTTACTTAGGCAGCTGGGTATTTTCAGTCAATTTGGTCTTGTCATTTTCTTTCAATCCTAATGAAACTTACCTGGTTTAATACTTGCGTCAAGGCGGTTCTAACAATACCTAATACAAAGTGTAATCTAGACGGCTTCATATGAAAATTCTAGAAAGGTCACAAATTTATTTAGGCAGCTGGGTATTTTCAGTCACTTTTGGTTAGTCATGTTCTTTCAATCGTAATGAAACTTACCTTGTTTAAAACTCGCATCAAGGTGGTTCTAACAATACCCAACATAAAGTGTAATCTGGACGGCTTCATGTGAAAATTCTAGAAAGATCACACATTTATTTAGGCAGCTGGGTATTTTCAGTCACTTTTGTTTAGTCATGTTCTTTCAATCCTAATGAAACTTACCTTGTTTAAAACTCGCGTCAAGACGGTTCTAACAATACCTAACACAAAGTGTAATTGATCTGTATGCTATAGTTTTGTGATCTACCTACAAGACGAGTAATAAAACAGACGTCAAAGCAAACGGTCGTTTTACTTGCTATCGCTCCCGGTTCCATATTTATCATCTGGCTAACGAGGATAATTCGTGCGTTTTAATTATGTCGCAATCGTATTTAGGAAATTTGCCTATTTTTGATCATAAGACTACCGAGTGGGCGATATTCAAGAGCCGGTTAACAAAGTTTTTTCTAGTGAACGGTATATCGGAAGTAGAAAAAAAAAGTGCCATCACGATTACACATTTATCGGATGAAAGTTATCGGTTAGTGCGCAATTTAGCTTATCCAAAGGAGATAGATTCCTTAAGTTATGACGCGCTGGTTTTATTACTCGACGAACATTTCAAACAAAAGCAGTGTACTTTTGCGGATAAGGCGAAGTTTTTCGGGGCGATGAAGAGTGCAGACGAAACGTTGAGCGAATGGGCGGCAAGATTAAGAGGTCTGGCAAGTTATTGCGATTTTGATTCTGCCCTGGAGACGAACCTCAGGGATCGTTTCGTGCTCGGTCTGGGCTCAGGTTCCGTGCGCGATAAACTATTCGAGCAAAAGCCATCGTCACTAAACTTTGCCAAGGCTTTAGAGTTGGCAGAACAGACGGAGAGTGCCCGAGAAGCGAAATTAATTACCATTAAGGAGGAGCCAGTTTTTCGAGCGCAAACGGAGGGTGGATATCGCGGTGGCGCGAGAGGCGCGCGCGGTCGCGCTAGCGCGAGCGGCAGCGGTCAGCGGGATCCACGTTCGACTCTCGAGCAGTGTACGGTTTGCGGAATGAAAAATCATACGGAAATCAATTGTCGTTATAAATCGTATAAGTGTCAAAAGTGCGGCAAAAAGGGTCACTTAAAGAAAGTTTGTGGTGAAAGTGCGCGAGTGCATAACGTTTCCGTTGGCGAATCGTCGTCGTTGAATCGCAGCGAGGTAGACGATTGTGAGGAATGTCAAATGTTTAACTTAAGGTATGTAATTACTAAGCCGATAGAATTAAATGTATTAATTGGCAATCAAAAATTACAAATGGAACTAGATTGCGGGTCTGCTACCTGTGTTATGTCAGAAAAGTTATATAATGACATGTTTTGCGAGTATAAATTGTTAGATAGTGATATTAGGATGTGTTTGTATGACGGACATAAAATTCAACCCCTGGGATTTTTTTTATGTCACTTGACCTATAATGGACAAACTAAGGAATTAAGAGTTTTTGTAGTCAAAAACGGAGGCCCGCCTCTATTGGGAAGAGATTTTATGTCCGCATTTAACTTGACCTTAACGCAAAATGTAAACAATAAAAACTTATCTGCGGACGGCGATGTGGCTACATTATTGGAACAATATCCCGAATTGTGGCAAGACGAGTTAGGGACGTTTAATAAATTAAAAGTACATTTACAATTAAAACCTAACAGTGTCCCGAAATTTTTTAAGCCTCGCGCAGTTCCATTTGCATTGAAAGGGCAAGTTGAACGTGAGTTAGACAGATTAGTTAGTTTAGGTATTTTAGTACCGGTTAGCTATTCACAATATGCCACCCCTATCGTACCGGTATTAAAAGAAAACGGAAAAGTTAGGATTGCTGGCGATTTCTCGGTGACTCTTAACAAAGACCTGATTATCGATAAATATCCCCTACCGAAAATAGAGGAAGTATTTGCAAAACTAGGAGGGGGTGAGCATTATAGCAAAATAGATTTAAAAAACGCTTATAATCAATTTGTATTAAGTGACGAGTCACAAGAGCTCACGACCATCAATACACAGAAAGGTTTGTATAAATACACTCGTCTTGTGTATGGATTAGCCAATGCGCCTGCTATATTTCAGAAGTCTATGGAGATGTTACTTTCAGGTATCGACGGAGTAAGTTGTTGGCTGGACGACATCTGTGTTACCGGCCCCGATAAAATAACACATCTGGATCGGTTAAAAAAAGTATTGCATAGGTTAAATGAAGCAGGGCTTAGATTGCAAAAAGAAAAGTTGGGTAAAAGGAAAAGTGCTAAATTCAATTGGCCGTAGAATGTACAAAGTATTTGTAGCTGATTATAATACCGAATGTATTCGTCATGTCGACCAAATATTTAAGCGTCAGGAAACAGAACAAAATTCTGATTTAATTAGTGAAACCATTATGTCACAGTCACAATCATTTTCACCCCCACCTGCTCCACCTTCGGCTACCATTGAACCTGGACCGAGCACAGAGCTCCCAGAAATTCTGTTAAGTGAGAATAACGAATCAACAGAGGGCAGGGAGGAGTGGAATGACTGTGAGGACGCTGACACAGAGGGTGAACGAGAAATGCCTCATGTACCGCCAGCGGAGGCACCGTCTCTGCCGCAGGCAGCCGCCGGTTTTGATAACACGGCTGATCAAAGTGAGGATTTGCCGTCCGCCCAACGACGCTTGCGTCCCAGAGTCAACGTAGATTTTAAGAAGTATTTTTAAGTTAAGCACCTGTTAATTAGCGTGTTTGTTTGTTTAACAGGTTCCAAAATTAATGGTGGAGGATATGATCTGTATGCTATAGTTTTGTGATCTACCTACAAGACGAGTAATAAAACAGACGTCAAAGCAAACGGTCGTTTTACTTGCTATCGCTCCCGGTTCCATATTTATCAGTAATCTAGACAGCTTCATGTGAAATTACTAGAAAGTTTACTTATTTATTTAGTCAGCTGGGTATTATCAGTCATATTGGTCCAGTCATTTTCTTTCAATCCTAATGAAACTTATCTTGTTCAATACTCGCGTCAAGACAATTCTAACAATACCTAACACAAAGTGTAATCTAGACGGCGTCATGTGAAAATTCTACAAAGTTCACATTTTTATTTAGGCAGCTGGGTATTTTCAGTCAATTTGGTCTTGTCATTTTCTTTCAATCCTAATGAAACTTACCTGGTTTATTACTTGCGTCAAGACGGTTCTAACAATACCTAACACAAAGTGTAATCTAGACGGCTTCATGTGAAATTTCTACAAAGTTCACATTTTTATTTAGTCAGCTGGGTATTTTCAATCAATTTGGTCTAGTCTTTTTCTTTCTATCCTAATGAAACTTACCTTGTTTATTACTCGTGTCAAGACAGTTCTAACAATACCTAACACAAAGTGTAATCTAGACGGCTTCATGTGAAAATTCTACAAAGTTCATATTTTTATTTAGTCAGCTGGGTATTTTCAATCAATTTGGTCTAGTCTTTTTCTTTCTATCCTAATGAAACTTACCTTGTTTATTACTCGTGTCAAGACAGTTCTAACAATACCTAACACAAAGTGTAATCTAGACGGCTTCATGTGAAAATTCTACAAAGTTCACATTTTTATTTAGGCAGCTGGGTATTTTCAGTCAATTTGGTCTAGTCTTTTTCTTTCTATCCTAATGAAACGTACCTGGTTTATTACTTGCGTCAAGACGGTTCTAACAATACCTAACACAAAGTGTAATCTAGACGGCTTCATGTGAAAATTCTACAAAGTTCACATTTTTATTTAGTCAGCTGGGTATTTTCAATCAATTTGGTCTAGTCTTTTTCTTTCTATCCTAATGAAACTTACCTTGTTTATTACTCGTGTCAAGACAGTTCTAACAATACCTAACACAAAGTGTAATCTAGACGGCTTCATGTGAAAATTCTACAAAGTTCATATTTTTACTTAGGCAGCTGGGTATTTTCAGTCAATTTGGTCTTGACATTTTCTTTCAATCCTAATGAAACTTACCTGGTTTATTACTTGCGTCAAGGCGGTTCTAACAATACCTAATACAAAGTGTAATCTAGACGGCTTCATATGAAAATTCTAGAAAGGTCACAAATTTATTTAGGCAGCTGGGTATTTTCAGTCACTTTTGTTTAGTCATGTTCTTTCAATCCTAATGAAACTTACCTTGTTTAAAACTCGCATCAAGGTGGTTCTAACAATACCCAACATAAAGTGTAATCTGGACGGCTTCATGTGAAAATTCTAGAAAGATCACACATTTATTTAGGCAGCTGGGTATTTTCAGTCACTTTTGTTTAGTCATGTTCTTTCAATCCTAATGAAACTTACCTTGTTTAAAACTCGCGTCAAGACGGTTCTAACAATACCTAACACAAAGTGTAATCTAGACGGCTTCATGTGAAATTACTAGAAAGTTTACTTATTTATTTAGTCAGCTGGGTATTATCAGTCATATTGGTCCAGTCATTTTCTTTGAATCCTAATGAAACTTATCTTGTTCAATACTCGCGTCAAGACAATTCTAACAATACCTAACACATAGTGTAATCTAGACGGCGTCATGTGAAAATTCTACAAAGTTCACATTTTTATTTAGGCAGCTGGGTATTTTCAGTCAATTTGGTCTTGTCATTTTCTTTCAATCCTAATGAAACTTACCTGGTTTATTACTTGCGTCAAGACGGTTCTAACAATACCTAACACAAAGTGTAATCTAGACGGCTTCATGTGAAATTTCTACAAAGTTCACATTTTTATTTAGGCAGCTGGGTATTTTCAGTCAATTTGGTCTTGTCATTTTCTTTCAATCCTAATGAAACTTACCTGGTTTATTACTTGCGTCAGGACGGTTCTAACAATACCTAACACAAAGTGTAATCTAGACGGCGTCATGTGAAAATTCTACAAAGTTCACATTTTTATTTAGGCAGCCGGGTATTTTCAGTCAATTTGGTCTTGTCATTTTCTTTCAATCCTAATGAAACTTACCTGGTTTATTACTTGCGTCAAGACGGTTCTAACAATATCTAACACAAAGTGTAATCTAGACGGCTTCATGTGAAAATTCTACAAAGTTCACATTTTTATTTAGGCAGCTGGGTATTTTCAGTCAATTTTGTCTAGTCATGTTCTTTCAATCCTAATGAAACTTACCTGGTTTATTACTTGCGTCAAGACGGTTCTAACAATACCTAACACAAAGTGTAATCTAGACGGCTTCATGTGAAAATTCTACAAAGTTCACATTTTTATTTAGGCAGCTGGGTATTTTCAGTCATTTTTGTCTAGTCATGTTTTTTCAATCCTAATGAAACTTACCTTGTTGATTACTCGTATCAAGACGGTTCTAACAATACCTAACACAAAGTGTAATCTAGACGGCTTCATGTGAATATTCTACAATGTTCCCATTTTTATTTAGTCAGCTGGGTATTTTCAGTCACTTTGGTCTTGTCATTTTCTTTCAATCCTAATGAAACTTACATGGTTTATTAATTGCGTCATGACGGTTATAACAATACCTAACACAAAGTGTAATCTAGACGGCTTCATGTGAAAATTCTACAAAGTTCACATTCTTATTTAGTCAGCTGGGTATTTTCAGTCAATTTGGTCTTGTCATTTTCTTTCAATCCTAATGAAACTTACCTGGTTTATTACTTGCGTCAAGACGGTTCTAACAATACCTAACACAAAGTGTAATCTAGACGGCTTCATGTGAAAATTCTACAAAGTTCAAATTTTTATTTAGTCAGCTGGGTATTTTCAGTCACTGTTGTTTAGTCATGTTCTTTCAATCCTAATGAAACTTACCTTGTTTAAAACTCGCGTCAAGACGGTTCTAACAATACCTAACACAAAGTGTAATCTAGACGGCTTCATGTGAAATTACTAGAAAGTTTACTTATTTATTTAGTCAGCTGGGTATTTTCAGTCAATTTGGTCTTGTCATTTTCTTTCAATCCTAATGAAACTTACCTGGTTTATTACTTGCGTCAAGACGGTTCTAACAATAACTAATACAAAGTGTAATCTAGACGGCTTCATATGAAAATTCTAGAAAGATCACAAATTTATTTAGGCAGCTGGATATTTTCAGTCACTTTTGTTTAGTCATGTTCTTTCAATCCTAATGAAACTTACCTTGTTTAAAACTCGCATCAAGGTGGTTCTAACAATACCCAACATAAAGTGTAATCTGGACGGCTTCATGTGAAAATTCTAGAAAGATCACACATTTATTTAGGCAGCTGGGTATTTTCAGTCACTTTTGTTTAGTCATGTTCTTTCAATCCTAATGAAACTTACCTTGTTTAAAACTCGCGTCAAGACGGTTCTAACAATACCTAACACAAAGTGTAATCTAGACGGCTTCATGTGAAATTACTAGAAAGTTTACTTATTTATTTAGTCAGCTGGGTATTATCAGTCATATTGGTCCAGTCATTTTCTTTGAATCCTAATGAAACTTATCTTGTTCAATACTCGCGTCAAGACAATTCTAACAATACCTAACACAAAGTGTAATCTAGACGGCGTCATGTGAAAATTCTAAAAAGTTCACATTTTTATTAAGGCAGCTGGGTATTTTCAGTCAATTTGGTCTTGTCATTTTCTTTCAATCCTAATGAAACTTACCTGGTTTATTACTTGCGTCAAGACGGTTCTAACAATACCTAACACAAAGTGTAATCGAGACGGCTTCATGTGAAATTTCTACAAAGTTCACATTTTTATTTAGGCAGCTGGGTATTTTCAGTCAATTTGGTCTTGTCATTTTCTTTCAATCCTAATGAAACTAACCTGGTTTATTACTTGCGTCAAGACGGTTCTAACAATACCTAACACAAAGTGTAATCTAGACGGCGTCATGTGAAAATTCTACAAAGTTCACATTTTTATTTAGGCAGCTGGGTATTTTCAGTCAATTTGGTCTTGTCATTTTCTTTCAATCCTAATGAAACTTACCTGGTTTATTACTTGCGTCAAGACGGTTCTAACAATACCTAACACAAAGTGTAATCTAGACGGCGTCATGTGAAAATTCTACAAAGTTCACATTTTTATTTAGGCAGCTGGGTATTTTCAGTCAATTTGGTCTTGTCATTTTCTTTCAATCCTAATGAAACTTACCTGGTTTATTACTCGCGTCAAGACGGTTCTAACAATACCTAACACAAAGTGTAATCTAGACGGCTTCATGTGAAAATTCTACAAAGTTCACATTTTTATTTAGGCAGCTGGGTATTTTCAGTCAATTTTGTTTAGTCATGTTCTTTCAATCCTAATAAAACTTACCTTGTTTAAAACTCGCGTCAAGACGGTTCTAACAATACCTAACACAAAGTGTAATCTAGATGGCTTCATGTGAAAATTCTATAAAGTTCAAATTTTTATTAAGTCAGCTGGGTATTTTCAGTCAATTTTGTTTAGTCATGTTCTTTCAATCCTAATGAAACTTACCTTGTTTGAAACTCGCATCAAGACGGTTCTAACAATACCTAACACAAAGTGTAATCTAGACGGCTTCATGTGAAAATTCTACAAAGTTTACATTTTTATTTAGGCAGCTGGGTATTTTCAGTCATTTTGGACTAGTCATGTTCTTTCAATCCTAATGACACTTCCGTTGTTTAAAACTCGCATCAAGGCGGTTCTAACAATACCAAACATAAAGTGTAATCTAGACGGCTTCATGTGAAAATTCTACAAAGTTCACATTTTTATTTAGGCAGCTGGGTATTTTCAGTCATTTTTGTCTAGTCATGTTCTTTCAATCCTAATGAAACTTACCTTGTTGATTACTCGTATCAAGACGGTTCTAACAATACCTAACACAAAGTGTAATCTAGACGGCTTCATGTGAATATTCTACAATGTTCCCATTTTTATTTAGGCAGCTGGGTATTTTCAGTCAATTTGGTCTTGTCATTTTCTTTCAATCCTAATGAAACTTACCTGGTTTATTACTTGCGTCAAGACGGTTCTAACAATACCTAACACAAAGTGTAATCTAGACGGCTTCATGTGAAATTTCTACAAAGTTCACATTTTTATTTAGGCAGCTGGGTATTTTCAGTCATTTTTGTCTTGTCATGTTCTTTCAATCCTAATGAAACTTACCTTGTTTATTACTCGTATCAAGACAATTCTTACAGTACCTAACACAAAGTGTAATCTAGACGGCGTCATGTGAAAATTCTACAAAGTTCACATTTTTATTTAGGCAGCTGGGTATTTTCAGTCAATTTGGTCTTGTCATTTTCTTTCAATCCTAATGAAACTTACCTTGTTTAAAACTCGCATCAAGGTGGTTCTAACAATACCCAACATAAAGTGTAATCTGGACGGCTTCATGTGAAAATTCTAGAAAGATCACACATTTATTTAGGCAGCTGGGTATTTTCAGTCACTTTTGTTTAGTCATGTTCTTTCAATCCTAATGAAACTTACCTTGTTTAAAACTCGCGTCAAGACGGTTCTAACAATACCTAACACAAAGTGTAATCTAGACGGTTTCATGTGAAATTACTAGAAAGTTTACTTATTTATTTAGTCAGCTGGGTATTATCAGTCATATTGGTCCAGTCATTTTCTTTCAATCCTAATGAAACTTATCTTGTTCAATACTCGCGTCAAGACAATTCTAACAATACCTAACACAAAGTGTAATCTAGACGGCGTCATGTGAAAATTCTACAAAGTTCACATTTTTATTTAGGCAGCTGGGTATTTTCAGTCAATTTGGTCTTGTCATTTTCTTTCAATCCTAATGAAACTTACCTGGTTTATTACTTGCGTCAAGACGGTTCTAACAATACCTAACACAAAGTGTAATCTAGACGGCTTCATGTGAAAATTCTACAAAGTTCACATTTTTATTTAGTCAGCTGGGTATTATCAGTCATATTGGTCCAGTCATTTTCTTTGAATCCTAATGAAACTTATCTTGTTCAATACTCGCGTCAAGACAATTCTAACAATACCTAACACAAAGTGTAATCTAGACGGCTTCATGTGAAAATTCTACAAAGTTCACATTTTTATTTAGGCAGCTGGGTATTTTCAGTCAATTTGGTCTTGTCATTTTCTTTCAATCCTAATGAAACTTACCTGGTTTATTACTTGCGTCAAGACGGTTCTAACAATACCTAACACAAAGTGTAATCTAGACGGCTTCATGTGAAAATTCTACAAAGTTCACATTTTTATTTAGGCAGCTGGGTATTTTCAGTCAATTTGGTCTTGTCATTTTCTTTCAATCCTAATGAAACTTACCTGGTTTATTACTTGCGTCAAGACGGTTCTAACAATACCTAACACAAAGTGTAATCTAGACGGCGTCATGTGAAAATTCTACAAAGTTCACATTTTTATTTAGGCAGCTGGGTATTTTCAGTCAATTTGGTCTTGTCATTTTCTTTCAATCCTAATGAAACTTACCTGGTTTATTACTTGCGTCAAGACGGTTCTAACAATACCTAACACAAAGTGTAATCTAGACGGCTTCATGTGAAAATTCTACAAAGTTCATATTTTTACTTAGGCAGCTGGGTATTTTCAGTCATTTTGGACTAGTTATTTTCTTTCAATCCTAATGAAACGTACCTGGTTTATTACTTGCGTCAAGACGGTTCTAACAATACCTAACACAAAGTGTAATCTATACGGCGTCATGTGAAAATTCTACAAAGCTCACATTTTTATTTAGGCAGCTGGGTATTTTCAGTCAATTTGGTCTTGTCATTTTCTTTCAATCCTAATGAAACTTACCTGGTTTATTACTTGCGTCAAGACGGTTCTAACAATACCTAACACAAAGTGTAATCTAGACGGCTTCATGTGAAAATTCTACAAAGTTCACATTTTTATTTAGGCAGCTGGGTATTTTCAGTCATTTTTGTCTAGTCATGTTCTTTCAATCCTAATGAAACTTACCTTGTTTATTACTCGTATCAAGACAGTTCTAACAATACCTAACACAAAGTGTAATCTAGACGGCTTCAAGTGAAAATTCTACAAAATTCACATTTTTATTTAGGTAGCTGGGTATTTTCAGTCATTTTGGACTAGGTATTTTCCTTCAATCCTAATGAAACTTACCTTTTTTAATACTCGCATCAAGATAATTCTAACAATACCTAATACAAAGTGTAATCTAGACGGTTTCATGTGAAAATTCTACAAAGTTCACATTTTTATTTCGGCAGCTGGGTTTTTTCAGTCATTTTGGACTAGGTATTTTCTTTCAATCCTAATGAAACTTATCTTTTTTATTACTCGCGTCAAGACAATCCTAACAATACCTAACACAAAGTGTAATCTAGACGGCTTCATGTGAATATTCTACAAAGTTCACCTTTTTATTTAGCCAGCTGGGTATTTTCAGTCAATTTGGTCTTGCCATTTTCTTTCAATCCTAATGAAACTTACCTGGTTTATTACTTGCGTGAAGACGGTTCTAACAATACCTAATACAAAGTGTAATCTAGCCGGCTTCATGTGAAAATTCTACAAAGTTCACATTTTTATTTAGGCAGCTGGGTATTTTCAGTCATTTTGGACTAGTCATGTTCTTTCAATCCTAATGAAACTTACCTTGTTTAAAACTCGCATGAAGGTGGTTCTAACAATACCCAACATAAAGTGTAATCTAGACGGCTTCATGTGAAAATTCTACAAAGTTCACATTTTTATTTAGTCAGCTGGGTATTTTCAGTCAATTTGGTCTTGTAATTTTCTTTCAATCCTAATGAAACTTACGTGGTTTATTACTTGCGTCACGACGGTTCTAACAATACCTAACACAAAGTGTAATCTAGACGGATTCATGTGAAAATTCTAGAAAGTTCACATTTTTATTTAGTCAGCTGGGTATTTTCAGTCAATTTGGTCTAGTCTTTTTCTTTCAATCCTAATGAAACTTACTTTGTTTAAAACTCGCATGAAGGTGGTTCTAACAATACCCAACATAAAGTGTAATCTAGACGGCTTCATGTGATAATTCTACAAAGTTCACATTTTTATTTAGTCAGCTGGGTATTTTCAGTCAATTTGGTCTTGTAATTTTCTTTCAATCCTAATGAAACTTACCTGGTTTATTACTTGCGTCAAGACGGTTCTAACAATACCTAACACAAAGTGTAATCTAGACGGCGTCATGTGAAAATTCTACAAAGTTCATATTTTTACTTAGGCAGCTGGGTATTTTCAGTCATTTTGGACTAGTTATTTTCTTTCAATCCTAATGAAACTTACCTGGTTTATTACTTGCGTCAAGACGGTTCTAACAATACCTAACACAAAGTGTAATCTAGACGGCTTCATGTGAAAATTCTACAAAGTTCA
The DNA here is from genome assembly GCF_033807575.1 of Cydia pomonella. Lineage (NCBI taxonomy): Eukaryota > Metazoa > Arthropoda > Insecta > Lepidoptera > Tortricidae > Cydia > Cydia pomonella. Next base: position 10,630,928 of record NC_084703.1, on the reverse strand, counting down.
CATTTTTATTTAGGCAGCTGGGTATTTTCAGTCATTTTGGACTAGTTATTTTCTTTCAATCCTAATGAAACTTACCTGGTTTATTACTTGCGTCAAGACGGTTCTAACAATACCTAACACAAAGTGTAATCTAGACGGCTTCATGTGAAAATTCTACAAAGTTCACATTTTTATTTAGGCAGCTGGGTATTTTCAGTCATTTTTGTCTAGTCATGTTCTTTCAATCCTAATGAAACTTCCCTTGTTTAAAACTCGCATCAAGCTGGTTCTAACAATACCTAACACAAAGTGTAATCTAGACGGCTTCATGTGAAAATTCTACTAAGTTCACATTTTTATTAAGGTAGCTGGGTATTTTCAGTCATTTTGGACTAGGTATTTTCCTTCAATCCTAATGAAACTTACCTTTTTTAATACTCGCATCAAGATAATTCTAACAATACCTAATACAAAGTGTAATCTAGACGGTTTCATGTGAAAATTCTACAAAGTTCACATTTTTATTTCGGCAGCTGGGTTTTTTCAGTCATTTTGGACTAGGTATTTTCTTTCAATCCTAATGAAACTTATCTTTTTTAATACTCGCGTCAAGACAATTCTAACAATACCTAACACAAAGTGTAATCTAGACGGCTTCATGTGAAAATTCTACAAAGTTCACCTTTTTATTTAGTCAGCTGGGTATTTTCAGTCAATTTGGTCTTGCCATTTTCTTTCAATCCTAATGAAACTTACCTTTTTTAATACTTGCGTCAAGATAATTCTAACAATACCTAACACAAAGTGTAATCTAGACGGCTTCATGTGAAAATTCTACAAAGTTCACATTTTTATTTAGTCAGCTGGGTATTTTCAGTCAATTTGGTCTTGTCATTTTCTTTTAATCCTAATGAAACTTACCTGGTTTATTACTTGCGTCAAGACGGTTCTAACAATACCCAATACAAAGTGTAATCTAGACGGCTTCATGTGAAAATTCTACAAAGTTTAAATTTTTATTTAGTCAGCTGGGTATTTTCAGTCACTGTTGTTTAGTCATGTTCTTTCAATCCTAATGAAACTTACCTGGTTTATTACTTGCGTCAAGACGGTTCTAACAATACCTAATACAAAGTGTAATCTAGACGGCTTCATGTGAACATTCTAGAATGATCACAAATTTATTTAGGCAGCTGGGTGTTTTCAGTCACTTTTGTTTAGTCATGTTCTTTCACTCCTAATGAAACTTACCTTGTTTAAAACTCGCATCAAGGTGGTTCTAACAATACCCAACATAAAGTGTAATCTAGACGGCTTCATGTGAAAATTCTAGAAAGATCACACATTTATTTAGGCAGCTGGGTATTTTCAGTCACTTTTGTTTAGTCATGTTCTTTCAATCCTAATGAAACTTACCTTGTTTAAAACTCGCGTCAAGACGGTTCTAACAATACCTAACACAAAGTGTAATCTAGACGGCTTCATGTGAAATTACTAGAAAGTTTACTTATTTATTTAGTCAGCTGGGTATTATCAGTCATATTGGTCCAGTCATTTTCTTTCAATCCTAATGAAACTTATCTTGTTCAATACTCGCGTCAAGACAATTCTAACAATACCTAACACAAAGTGTAATCTAGACGGCTTCATGTGAAAATTCTACAAAGTTCACATTTTTATTTAGGCAGCTGGGTATTTTCAGTCAATTTGGTCTTGTCATTTTCTTTCAATCCTAATGAAACTTACTTGGGTTATTACTTGCGTCAAGACGGTTCTAACAATACCTAACACAAAGTGTAATCTAGACGGCTTCATGTGAAAATTCTACAAAGTTCACATTTTTATTTAGGCAGCTGGGTATTTTCAGTCATTTTTGTCTAGTCATGTTCTTTCAATCCTAATGAAACTTATATTGTTTATTACTCGTATCAAGACGGTTCTAACAATACCTAACACAAAGTGTAATCTATACGGCGTCATGTGAAAATTCTACAAAGTTCACATTTTTATTTAGGCAGCTGGGTATTTTCAGTCAATTTGGTCTTGTCATTTTCTTTCAATCCTAATGAAACTTACCTGGTTTATTACTTGCGTCAAGACGGTTCTAACAATACCTAACACAAAGTGTAATCTAGACGGCTTCATGTGAAAATTCTACAAAGTTCACATTTTTATTTAGGCAGCTGGGTATTTTCAGTCATTTTTGTCTAGTCATGTTCTTTCAATCCTAATGAAACTTACTTTGTTTATTACTCGTATCAAGACGGTTCTAACAATACCTAACACAAAGTATAATCTAGACGGCTTCAAGTGAAAATTCTACAAAGTTCACATTTTTATTTAGGTAGCTGGGTATTTTCAGTCATTTTGGACTAGGTATTTTCCTTCAATCCTAATGAAACTTACCTTTTTTAATACTCGCATCAAGATAATTCTAACAATTCCTAATACAAAGTGTAATCTAGACGGTTTCATGTGAAAATTCTACAAAGTTCACATTTTTATTTCGGCAGCTGGGTTTTTTCAGTCATTTTGGACTAGGTATTTTCTTTCAATCCTAATGAAACTTATCTTTTTTAATACTCGCGTCAAGACAATCCTAACAATACCTAACACAAAGTGTAATCTAGACGGCTTCATGTGAAAATTCTACAAAGTTCACCTTTTTATTTAGTCAGCTGGGTATTTTCAGTCAATTTGGTCTAGTCATTTTCTTTCAATCCTAATGACACTTACTTTATTTAGTACTTGCGTTAAGCCGGTTCTAACAATACCTAACAAAAAGTGTAATCTAGACGGCTTCATGTGAAAATTCTTGAAAGATTACATATTTATTTAGGCAGTGGGTATTTTCGGTCACTTTGGCCTAGTCATGTTCTTTCTATTCTAATTAAACTTTCCTTGTTTACAACTGCTGTTAAGGCGGTTCGAATGGTACCTAACACAAATTGTAATCTAGACGGATTCATATAGAATTTTGTGATCATTCGGAAGGCTGCCATTTTGTGAAGTTAGCTGCCTGTGTATTTGTTCTAATATCGTTTATACTATCGCTCCTATATGTAGGTAGGACATCAGAAATTCATTATTATCCCATCATCATACGTTTTTGACCTTGAAATCCTATATATAACTATGTTATAAAATATATAAATCTTGACTTCTTAATTTGGTCAGGTTACTTTAGGCAGATAACTTTAGGCTGCTAACTTCACTCCGGTAACATTTTTGAAGGAATATGATATTTTTAGGAAACCATAATAATTTCCAAAAAGTTAGCTTTAAGCTCTGGCAGTCCAGCATATGCCGTGGGGCTTCCAGTAGATAGGTCTAGTGTACCTATATAATTTTAGGATACAACCGGCAAACACGCTAAGAAGAGAAGGAATGTAATAGGTACTTAAAAAAAGATTAATTTCGTCTTTTACTAGAGCATCCTTGACCGAGTGAAGTATCCAAGTACCTAATAATTAGTATACGTTGACGCATATCTGTCACATAAAATAGTTTTTTTATGCTTCCGGGTTGCAAGAGTACATGTGTAATTATTCAAATAAATGAGATAATCAAGATCACGAATTAAACAGGTTGTTCGATCTTGTTCCATTAAGGCCGTCAGCATATTTGACACTTTGAATTGTTAGGAGTTTCATCTATTTTTTGTAATTACGAGTATAGTACTAATAGTATTGGTTGCATTATGTCAGCAAATTCCTAACCACTTGACTTTTTTACATTCATATAAAGTTTTACCTTACCAACATACAGAATGCAGAGCAAGAAAGAAGTAGATCATCATCTCCGTTATGTTCCCAGAATTGACCTGGCTTTTTGCCACGGCTCAAAGGAGCCTGGGCTCCTCTCCGCAGCTTAAAACATGATAAATGTAGAACGAGTAACACGGTTGTTTGTGGTCTACTTATATAAAAAGAGACAGTGATTCAGGTGTATGGTATTTTACGGTGACACTTTATACGCAAATCCCTAACTCTGCACCAACTTTTAAATTACACAAAATATCAGTGCCACTTCTTCCAATCTGACGCTGTCAAAGACTGTATGTACAGAGCTTGGTCCAACTCTACTTGCCTGCTTTTCAGTTGTTATACGCCTGTGACAAATGGGATATATCAAAAATAAACCTTGATTTTTTTGAAACAGTCAAAACATGTTCAGAATACTCGTTTGTGGTTTTATCTTTTGGTATTACTGCAATATAATGTTAAAGTTTTGACATTTTATTGTGGACCCAAATATAAGAATTTAATATTATACGTTTATCGAACGAGCGAGCGAAGCGAAGTGAAGTTCTTACATCCAACTTGGAACACACGGCTGGCTAGATGCACGTCCTGGCATTCTGTTTTTAAGATGAACTATCAGAGGATAGTTTGATGGACAATAACTTAAGTAAATTTGTTCTAATTTAAATGAAATTAGGTAAGGTAGTTGAGGGCATCATATTTTAGTCATTAAATTACGAGCAGGCTCGATCAAGGTGTCTTAGAGCTACAATACCCTAGAAGGCCAAAAAGCTATATGTGAGGGGTCTTGCTGTTCTGGTCATCTTAATTGCTCGAAAGTATGGTTTGGTATCAAACGAAAGTGCTCGGATTACAACATTTATAATATTGTTATTTACTTACGATTTTAAAACAATTAGTAAGATAGAAACGAAAACGAAATAAAATAAATATATATAGGTATTTGCCATTTGACAAGAAAGATTACGGCTTACCACAGATACAGTTTATTTTAATCTCTATGGTGACTTAAATCTATCAGTTAAGGGCTCCACAGACGTTGCAATAAATCGCACGCGGTTTTCATACCATGAATTCCTCTTAAGCTACAGGAGCAGGCATCAGAAAGTATGCCTCAGTGAAACAGTCTAAAATAATGGCACGACTCTTACACCTGCGTGACAAGTTGACAACTCATCAGTCCTACCACAACATGGGATTCCCTGTCACCACTTACGTGTACTAAATGGTCAATTATACATAACATTCATTGCAATTACAAACGTTTCTTCAGTTCGAAACTGATTCTTAGTTTTCCATGAGTTTATCATCTAATTTTGCAATCATTTGATTCCTAGAAAACGCAAATGGTTCTCTTGGTTGTGGCTACTTCAGTCAAGGTATCATGGAATTTTACTAAAAAACACTCCTTCGAACCATCATTATTAGAAAGTGAAGGTGGAGGTACTGAAACGACATAGTTTTCATGGAAGTTAATTTAAGGTACACTGTGATATACTAATATAAATGTAAACCATTTTCATATAATTTGCTGACGATTAGATAGACGAATAACGCTGTTGCTGCAAACGTGCTTACCCACTTTATAAATGGAATTCATTCATGAAACGGATATGCACTTTTGCACCTGTGTGTACAGTCAGCAAAACTATTAGATTTTTATATGCAGGGGTGCTAAGCTTTAACTTACACCGTTGCGAGTAAGTTGTGCTGACCGTGGGCACATAGTATCTATGTACAGTCAGCATCAAAAGTAACGGATCAAACAAGGTGTCAAAAGTTTCTACCATTCTGTAACAGCTTAACAAAATGTGATGGTTCTATGTGTAGAACAATTAAGACGGTAAAAGATATACTTTTGAACATAAATTTTAGAGATTTATTTATATTTGGAAAAGTTATCCGGAATATCAAATTCTTTTGGCGCGTTGTTTCATCAGCTACTATTGATGCTGACTGTACTACTTATCAATGTCATATGATAGGGTTATTTATGCTGTTTTACTTACTAAATTTTCTTTTCTTTGATTTTGGTGGAGAAGGTTAACGCACTTATATACCTACGATTGGTCGATGACATTATTAATGATAATGATAAATAGTTATGTAAAGTGTGAAAATCTAGGTAGCCTACTTTTGAAATATAAATTCGATAACAAATTATCTGCTAATACAAGGCTTAGCCAATTTATTTCACGGAGATTTATAAAGGTTTTTCAAACTTTTGAATGACGATGAATATCATCTCAAATTGTGCGTACAATCGCAAAGTCACCGGAAACCACTATAAAAGTACATACTCATAAATTTATTTGTAACCTTCTCACTTTTTCAAAATTTTTATTCATATTTGCAATAGTAGGTAATTGGAGCGGAGTGCCTTTTGATGTTATGGAAAAAGACAGTAAGTCTCAAATGCAATGCGTAACAATTATAATACTTGGTGAATGGATGTAGAGTTAGTAATGGAACTACGGTACATTCAGATTATTTTGCTATGGTTTTAAATAAGGTGGTAAAATTATGTTATTTTCGAGTTCCGTTTCTGCTCGTACAACAGCTGCGCTGGCGCTGCGGCGGATATAAATCAAAGCCACTAAGGTTGTCTAACTACATAGAAGCTTTTCTTTTTGTGGTAGGTATATTCCTTTTACCGCAAGGTGCACATCTCGACCATCTCGAACCAATTTATTATTATTTGTATGTCTTTCCCATCAAGAAAAAATGGTTATCTGGACCTTTGAGAGGCGTGTGCGAAGCCGAAGCCAACACGTAGAGCCTCTTTTGACACTTTAATGAAATGTAGAAATGTAAGGGGTACACCAAGCGGATGCTAACCGTGCTTGTGTCATGTCGCGCACGCAGAGATAGCACACCCTCCTGGGTGTGAGAACTATTTAATTTATGAAATCTAATATGGACGGGCTATTGCGTGAAAGCGATGAACTGAATACTGGGCTATGGGATATAAAACCGGACGCCTAATTAAATGGTATACAATTTTATTTCAGCCAGACAGTGACTCGCCCCAGCAAGATGCGCGCCCACAAAAAGCGACATCTAAGATGGCTTAAGGGCAACACCGGTGTGAATGCTGAGGGTAGAACTGGACTTTAAACATATAGCCAACTCGCCACTTATGTTTCCACATCTACCCCGGAGAATACAGTTCTTGCGACTCCACACTGAACGGCCGGCTGAGGCAAGCCAGAATCCTGTAACACCCACCCTCCTTTGGGTGACAGAAATCCCCAGGAGCACACGGGTACTTGGGGTCACTACTCCTCAACAGCTCACCACAAGCTGCTCTGCACAAAATGGCATTTAAAATAAGGGTGGATTTGTGCACTAATAAATCGTGCCTTTAATGCCTAGTGTTGTGAAAAAAAAGATCCAGTAGTGGTAACCCTAAAAAGATAACGATGATCTTGTCTGTTATATCGAAACCGACAACTAGTTTAGTATTAACCCTGAGGGTGTTAGGCCTTGGTGTTGTAGAGCGATCGATCGATATCAATTGGCGATACGAGGCAAGTCTGCATAAGTACCTTAATCAGAAATCAAAATTCAATTCAAAACAAATATTATGCGTCGCGCTCTTACATAATTATAAAGATTAGCAATATGTATTGTAACTAAAACCCGATATCTATAATATTTGGGAAACTTTGAGCTACAATGTCTTATGTTGCTTTGAAGATGATCTTCTGTAAAACAATACATTTTATAAGCTCAACTACTAGGTACTAGAACTACTATTATTTAAAAATATGTCACGCTTGCTGCCAAACTATAAAATAAACATATGAGACAAGGTTCAATTTGACTAATCATTATGTGGTTTATCATAAGAATAAAGGTTAGGTTACATAATTAATTAAACGGGTTCATACGGGCCGAATTGCGACTGGAACAAGGTCAGTCAACGGTGACCTCCGTGCAAAGTCGACTGAAATGATTTACAGTAACCGTTCATTATAATTATTTTAACAATGAATATTGCAGATTGTTTAGTCTATAGGAAGTCGGTCAACAGAGTAACATTTGTATTAACTCGTACCTACTATAACTTGTGCATTCCTTACTCGAATCGTTTGCTGATTTCTTGGATTTATGAAGAGTTACACTTAAGAAAAATGAAATTATATGTAATATATCTCTATAAGAAAGTACCTGCTGCATGTTATTTTAGTTTTTTTTTTAATTCCATATTAATTTAAATTGTATTTTTTTATTTAATGCGTGTTATTTATAAGATGTACTGTTTTGAAAAACATGTGTCACACGGAGTTTCTTGCCGGTCCCATATTGGGATACCCTCCTACAATTTAGAAGGGATTTAAATCTTCTCGGGTCAGTGTAGAATTAGAGCCGGCGTAGGTTTATTTGACATTCATAAGCGCATTCTAATATGCCTACTTGAAAAATAAAATCTTTATCTACCTTGCTTATTAGGTATATGCTTATCAAGGGGCTTTAAATAGTTATACTCATCTTTAAGTCTTTTCAATTAATATATATTATTTTCAATGCTTTCAGTATTTCACGCTATAAACTACTTACCACTGTGATTGCTAAACAATATTGATGTCTTTTAGTAATTCGCTTGGAAATTTTATGCAAAAAGAATCGAATAACATATTTTTACCAGTAAGGTAAAAGTCCTCGTGTGTAGGGCTAAGGCTAGTTTCAGACGGCATTAATATTTCCCATATACCGTATACGGGATTTTATCGAATACCGTAGTGACAGCAAAATTAGTATGATAACTTTGAAATCGTTCACAGCGGGAAATCCGTCTAGCCGTGTGAACTATTTTGACCCATAATAATGCCCCATAGATGTCACAATGCTGTCACCAGTGACCAGCAATCGGACGTGTGTACCTTAATAGATTGTCTGACGACTGGTTGGATCATACAAGCCGCGGTAAACCAAATGACGTTTTCATTCGCTCTTAGAACACGGATAAAGAGCTTTTTCTGCGTTGACACTAAACACTTAGTCTTAGGTAATTTACCAGAGATTGCTTTTTCGCATTTCCTCATTGCTTACAGACGTATTTTGATTTTATTTATATGATCATCATATCTTATATCCTATAATTAAAATTAGAATACGCCTGTTAGTCAGACTGCTTTTCACCGGCTAGCTCTACATTGTGCCCGCACCTAATGTTCTAATATGGTTATAATAATGAATGAAATTAGTAGGATAATTATAATTATATTTATAAACTGGTAATCGTCGCTACACCATTAAAACACAATTATCCACCAACTTTAGGTAAGTACCCCTTACCCACGTTAAAAATATTAGACAGAAGTAATCATAGTCATTAGGGCCATTACCGACTTTATTGGTTTGCAGAAGTCGGTATTTTATGTCGTAAGTTCAGGGTCGTTTGACTGTTTAGTTTAGGGTTTTCCGTTATATTATAAAAACCTGTTCATCTAAGGACCAAAACATAATTAAAAAACCCGCGACATGCAACCGAAGCACGTGCGGTGACATAAACCTGCCCGGCGCCATTTGAATTTAACAGCTAAAAGATATGACGTATGAATTAAATTATAGAAAATAAAAAAAGTACTTGTGTACTGTTAGATCTACATTTAATTTACTCTAATTACTTATATATAATATGCCTATAATTAACAATAAATTCTCGATTCTTTGTTTTGCTATACACGATGTCGAGGAACCCGACAAATTTGTAATTTTAGGGTAGGGTAAAATGCTGGTGAGAAGGAATAATTAAAGATCCAAATTGTCTTTTTAGATATCTTGTATACACCCCCTAAGGCCCAACCATACAAGAAAAAAAAACAATAGTTGCCAGTGTAATTGAAATTGAACGAAACCAAACAAATGCAAAACTGCTCCAATTGAAAATTATTTAATCGTCAAAATAAGTACTTACGAGAGTCGGACCAATCTACGAGTAACTCTGCAAGGGTATTTGAAATGCCAAATTGTGGCAATATCATCATCAGTGTAATTTTTATGAAAATATGACGTTTACAAGTAATGAGATGGACACTATGCTAAAGGTAGAACCGTGAGCCTTTACTTACGGTGGCGTCGTTGTTCGGGTCGCCACTTTCCCGAATGAAGGTGAGGGAGGCGATGGCTGAGATACGCGTCATACTCGAGAACGCTGCTATTTGTGAAGACTGGTCTGTTTAAGCTTACATGGGCTACATATTTTGTTATAAAAATGTAATTTTACTTTTGAGTGGCATTAACGTGAGAGACTTCAATCGGTTTGTTAATTTCATGTCTTTTAATTATTTATATACTTAAGAATTCAATCCTTGGAGACCCTTTACATCTTTAAGTGTATTTTACTGATATTTTTTTTAATTATATTTTATCTCTGACACTTAGAGACTTTTACATCTTTAAAGAATTTTAGTATTTGTTGTTTGTATTTGTTGTTAGCATAGTTTTTTTTTGTGTAATTCGACATTTAGAGATTGTCTACATCTCTAATAATGTATCGTATACATATTTAATTGATTCCATATTTGTAATTGTATTTTGTTATTTTTATGATTGTAAAATTTGACATGTAAAAGTGCCCCTGTGGCCCATTTGCTGAATAAATGTTTGTTTGTTTGTTTGTTTGCATTTTAAAACATTTTCACATTGTCCTAATGTCCGATCCAATACTGGATGTCGTATGGTTTTCGGAGAAAAAGAGCTGCTAGAATGCCATATGGCATCAAGTTTTTTTTATTTTCCATTGGCGCTTTCATTTGAACAACAAACAATAATTCAATGTATAGAAAAAATTGACTTTGCAAGGCACATTTTTTACTTATTTGCTCCTTTGTAGTTTTATATCCGATATCGGATCGGACTATGTGAAAACGCTCTTAGGAGGATAAAAGTCATCAAAAATTAAATTTTCCGTACTTAAAATTATCCACATTTGGAATAACCACACATTACAAGGAAAACCACGTAAATAGAAAATATATTCACTTTAAATCCGAACGTCGACAAATTTATTATCATTACGAAATTTTACGTCAGCGGGTCAGCGCTCGTTAGAAATTAGGCCGTTCCGAATGTGACGATGGCTGGTGACGTCACGAGACGTCAGACCCCGACCAGTCCGACATATGCATGTTACGGCCTCCTATGACGCAGCCAAACAAGCCAGCCAGGTCAATACCTCAAGCAATTTCTATTAAGCTGGGTCTACACGGGAAAAGTCAGCCATAAAGGCTGTTTTTAAGGCTTAACTTCTTTTAAATAAGTTACGATACTATGGAATTTCTTCGTGCATACTTCAACAAAAAATAATAAATAATACATTGGTATAAATTGTTTACCTAAATCCGATTTTTAAAAATTATTGTTGCTAAAATATCTTGTCCTCTCCAATACCAGCTTCGCATTAAGTAATACCTGCTTCCTAGTTCTTTACTTACTGGTGCGTCTCTAGACTTACGGTCTTTAAGTACGGTATGTGATACAGGAAAACTGACAACCTAAGTAATCTAAGTATGAACACTCGGGGAAAACGCATCGGGACTTTCAATATATACTTATTTTCGCCATGAACCAGTTCTACGAGTAATAAATATTTAAGTGTGTTGAGTGTTATATAATATATATATAACTTATAATAGAGGTAATATTTTTAAAACTTAGGTCATCGTCCCTTGGTGTGACGTAACTTGAAAAACTACTTAATTAACTTAGTGTGCCGGCTTGATGACTCAAAGTGCAATGCAATTACGCGTATCTAAAGTTCGAGCCACGGTATTACGTGATTTTCGTCGGGATAGATTGGAAACAAAAATGACACGAGATAATTGCTTTTTTACCACTCCACCTAATGAGAAAAAACTAATGAAAAAGTTGCATTTTATCCACATGTGGGGCAAAGTAATCAGATGCAAATTTTGAGTTGTTTCCTTATGTTAGCTAGTAGAATTGCCTTTTAAATGATGATTTTGAATGATATTTTTTTATTACGTTCATTTGGATTTGATTGTTTTTTATTTTGATACTTCATAATTAGTAGTTTCCTCGCGATGATGTGGTGTAAATTTTTGTGTTTCACTCAGAGGCAAAGTTTGTTTAACCCTCGTGGCCTGAAACCCTCGCAACGCTCAAGATTCCACATATCGAATCACTCGCTACGCTCGTGGTTCAATTTTGGAGTCTTTCGCTTGCTCGGGTCGGTTAAACAACAACTTTGCCCCCTTGTAAAACAAATAACTATTTCGCGTATTTTATTCACCCTACAGTTTTAAAATATACTCGTACCTGTAGTTATACAGAACAAAGCAATATTCGTTAACTTTTATACTTAATAATATTTATTCATTCACGACACAAATGTACTCCCGAAAGAAAATAATTGCCTTAAGTCGTAAAAACAAATCTATTAAACGTATCATACACAAAATTGTTTGTACATTGTTTAATTTATAAATTTATTAGGTACATAATTGCTTAGGTAAAGATTTGTGAAGAGGGAAAAATAGCGATTCTAGCGCAATAAAGGTAATTTTTAATATAAAATTCAATTTCTGGAGAAAACGTTTTCCACTAACTGAATCGTAACAAATAATTTTAATTTTAATGCCGTTCGTTTCAGCATAATATATTCTAGGTTAATAGATTACGCTTTAAAAAATAAAGGTATTGCCTATTTTGAAAAAAAAGAAAACCTATAAACTTTTTTTTTATTTGTGTCAATAGCACACTAAAAATCATGTAGAATGAAAAATATTTAGAAGTGGAAAAATGTTTTCTTTTTTTGTATGGACGATCACGTGGTATACTTCCCTTTTAATGACTTAAAATTAGTTGATATGTTCATGATAATCTTGGGATTAGTTGTCAAGCGGACCCCAGGCTCCCGTGAGCCGTGGCAAAATGCCGGGACAACGCGAGGAAGAAGAAGGGATGTTCATAATAATGTGTATTGAAAAAAGGAATACTTTTGATAATGACGGGTAATTCCCAAGATGGACTCTAATGTTAATATTATGGGTGATTTTCAACATCAACCGAAATTCTGCAGTATTCGGATTTACTCCATTAAGGAGAGATAGAATAGGTACTAAACAGTGGCATTGACATAGAATGAGACTACTTGTATGCCTTAAAATGAAATGAAAATCTTTATTTCAGGCATCTAGTAGACATATTATAACAATATATTTTAAAACTAAACAATACAAACCACATTATCCCACTTGTTACTGGACATACCAAATACCTCCGATTCGAATGAATTTTACTTGATGTATTATAAAAATAAACACTACACGGGAAAAATATTGGAAAAAATGTATGTTTCATGGAAAACTGGGAAATAGGTGTTCTTTTAAAAGGACGATAGCAACATGCACTACCATGAGCGTAAAGGACGCCTCTCTATAACAAATGTTGATTCAAATTTAAGCCCAAGTATATTATTAAACAGTTTTATTTAGAAGTATGAAAATTTTCAAAACAAAACTGCAAAGTTACGTCACATTTTGGGCATATGAAATTTGCTTTTTTATGGCATTCGATACACCGAAGCTAACTATCTCTGTAACGTATTATTATATGATCTTTCCCGTCAAAGCGTGAACAATCACGGAACATTTGGGAAGTTCGTGTATCTTTCCGTTTTATTTTTTTTATAACTTTCAAGTTGTTGCTACATATGTATCTTCGAAAATTCAGAAAGTCGTATGCGTAGCCATGACTAGTGCGTGACAAATTTAGGAGAAATATCATTTTTTACCTCTAATCGTTGTTCTATACAACGCTATATCGGACTGACTGATCTAATTGGACCTATGGACGCCTTCCATATTCTCATTATACTTACTTCTTTATTACAGTCGGCTGATCTACTAGTATGTACTTTTTTGTTGCTGTGAAAATCTCTTTATTTTTGCCAGAGGTTCTATTGTTACTGCATTAGATGCAACTGTAACAACGCTGTTACCATGTCACTTGCAAACTACTATTTGTGTATTTGGTTGACTGATATTGGAAATATTGGAATGTTCCCCGAGGGGACTTCTGTAGTGCCTTGTTTGTAGGCAAGGGGCATTTTGCCACACGATTTTCACGAACAGTTCCAGTGGCTTGAAACCCTCGAACTCGTAGTTCATCAATCTTCAACCACAAATCTTTTGAATTCACACGTCTTCGTTTTGAAAGTTGGATTAGTGGTACATCCTCGTAATCACTGGAGTTCCTTTCCGATCCAAAACAAACTTCTCCCTGCTGGGACTGAGATCCAGGTAAATTGTTCAGATTCACTTGGTTTTCATCCCCAGAGTCTTCATCTGTGATATCTGCATTGCAGTTTTCGGGAGGCAAAATAAGGATTAAATTAAACTAAGAAACTATTATCTCACTTAACGTTAAAGGTCGTGACCAAGTCGTCTTCCGCGCCCTAAAATGCAATACAAGTGATAGTAGCACATAACCCTATTGGTCGTTTAAAAGGGCGGCTCATAAAATCGCAATAAAATACGACTTTTAATATGTTTTTAATGCAAAATGATTATAACTCGAAAGTAAATACTTGTTTTTGCTATATTCTTACTTATATAAAAATATTGATTTAAATTTTATTTAGAAATACATACCTCGAAGTTTCCATTGTTAATCAGCGTAATTAAAGACGTATAATAACATATAACACTGTTTTTAATACACACAGTCAACTAGGTGTTCACTTACAATACTCGAAACGATTCGATTGAGTATAAACAAAAGCTTGATAAGTACCCTCATTGTTCGTGAGAATTTTAAATTGTTGACGTCCTTTTAAAAGAACTGTAGTAACAAGTGGGTTATGGTTACGATGCATTACGCAACCTCGCAGCGTCAGGGAGCCGGCCTCGGAACCGCCAAAACTTGACACCCTTCGGCCAAAACTCCTCCTTGTTGAAGGTCGCTCGACGTTCAATCGGAACGCATACCACAAACAAATTAAAATTCGCGACCCTCAGGACGAGTCCGGACTTTACTCTCACATACTTTACAATGTCATTGACCTTCGTAAGGTAATGTAGACGGGACACAGACAGCAGCGTCGACGGTGTTGCAGGACGCAGCAAATGTTTGGGTCCAGTCGGTGCGGTACCGCACTGATTCTGACGAGCCGGTTTACTTCTCTTTTCCACCTTCTTGAAACCATCCTCGTCGCCACGCGACTTCCTTAGAGTCGGCTGTGATTGGTCCTTGTGAACAGGTTCACGAAGGCTCTGCACCCCTTTCTTCGGCTGCTGCTTAGGCTTATATACAGCAGGCGGCTTAGCGGCAGAACCGGCGTAAGAACATTGCGGCCTAAGTGGCGTGTTGTGGATTGGGTACATCACTGCCCTGCTGTTTCATCACCCTCGTCTCCTTCCGTTTAATACTATTCGGTAGGTACTTACGGCGGTAAAGCGGCCTACTCAACCTCCAATTGGGAGTATGTTAATGATGATGATGATGTGAGGAAAAACACTCGATACCAGGCAACAAAATATAACTATTTCATTACACTTGCTCATAAAGGGTGGTATTTCACACAGGTTTAGCGGGAGTAATAGTAACAACATTATTATTATTCAAACACCTTTTTTTAGGGTTCCTTAGTCAAGTATAGGCACCCTTATAGTTTTGCTATGTCCGTCTGTCTGTCTGTCCGAGGCTTTGCTCCGTGGTCGTTAGTGCTAGAAAGTGCAATTTGGCATGGATATATAAATCAATAAGGCCGACAAAGTCGTAGAATAAAATAAATAAATAAAAAAAATTCAGGGTACCTCCCCTACACGTATAAAGTGGGGATGAACATTTGTTTTTTTGCTTCAACCCTACAGTGTGGGGTATTGTTGGAAAGGTCTTTCAAAACTAAAAGGGGGCTTTAACAAATATTTTACGATACGACGTCCTATCGTGGGTGTGGATGTGTGTTGGCGCTAAGTCAAAAAATAATTTAAAATCAAGCACTAAGTAACTGAGTTTTATATTTCTAATTTTATAATGTAATTTATTTTTTGGAGCGTGATGTGATGAACAACGTTGTGTGTAACACGAGTCATAGAAATCATTTTAATGAATTTGTTGACTGTATGGATTTCTGTTGACTCTCGTTAACTATTTTGCCTATATCTTCTTTATTACATAATGTGCTATTGGTATATATTACAGATATCAATTTATTAAAAAAATAACTTCAGTGATTGCTTTGTACGTAATAATACAAAACAACTCCGCTAGAAGAAAAAACTTAATGAATATGAATTAATGTTACCTTACATAATGTGATATATACTTATATTATTAATTAAGTCTTTGTTAAAGAACTAAAGACGAGGTGAGGAACATGCAAGAAGGACGATCTAAGTATACGTAGGCATACGAGGTTAGCCCTATTTATGAGGTGTGATTAAGATCAATAGATATCAAGGAAAATAAGTTAAACATAGAAGTAGCAAACTGCTCCTTAAACAATACTTCTCAAAATTTGCGAGCTTATTTATTTATTTATTTAAACTTTATTGCACAATACATGAAGAGTACAAATGGCGGACTTAATGCCAGAAGGCAAGCTTAGTAGGTATTAAAGTATTTTGGACCTGTTAACTGTTCACTTTAAGTATAATTAATACTTTACCGTAGTTATAATTTCAGGGCGATTTATAACAATACTAAGGAAAACTTTTAAATGCACTTCCTGGGGGTTGCCTGTAATACAGTCGTACAATTGACAGTCATTGCCATCTCTTAACAATGATTTCTCACGATCCAGATTCAATGGAAGTTAATTAATCATATTCATGCTGTTGTAATATCGAACGATATTGTAAAATAGTTCTTGGATCGGAAACTTACCCGTTTATACCTATTACTTACTGTTTGTTTTCACGCCACGCCATGTCAACGTTGGCATCGTTTCTCTGACCGCCGTGAATATTTTTACGAGCGTGCCCGTGACGTAATGTTAGGTATGTTTGTATGTTAAGTAGGTATGTTTTACAGAAACGAGTATTGTGTCTCTAACTGGCTAAATATAATGTATTACTACTATATTATAATCGCTACAAAATAACTTTAGAAAGTGTAGAGCAAGTACAATGAAAGGTGTTTATTTTATTTAGTCACCTTCAATAATTTACGGGCTGGATATATAAGGTCATATTGAGCAACTTTTACAATGGGACTAATCCCAAAATCGTACTAAAAATTAATCTCCCATAGAAAATGTCAAGGTCAGACAACCATGAAACGGACAATTTTGGCATGACATGGTAAAAGTTGCTTATTAGTTAATGACCCAAGTCCCATAGTAAATGACCTATATATTCACCCCGTAAATTATTGCAAGTGACTAAATAGACACCTGTACATACAATCACGATTAAGAAAGTGAAAATATTATTATAAACTAAATAAGAACGATACATGTATGGACTTTCGTTTGCCTTTTTTTATTTATTGATTATCATAGATAAAATTTAACATATTTTTAATTACTGAACTAACAATAAGTAGCGGCTCACAAATTTAGTTAAAATATAGCTTTTAAATTTCGAGTATTTCGCCTGCGATTTACGGATAGCCAGACGGACGTACAAACGGACATGACGAAACTATAAAAAGTTTACCATTTTGGCTACGGAACAATAATGAATAAGTCACAGATATTTATTTATGATGAAAAAAGGATACATTTTGAATAAAATTAAATTATGACTACTTATAAAATAAAACTACTAAAACTAAACCTACCTAGAAATAATAAAGATACCTAAAACAGACCCTAAAATAAGTCACTGTCATGAAAAAGTAGATTGTTAAACGAGGGTTGAAAGTGACACATGAGCAAGGAGGAATGGGCAATTTTAGCCAAGTAACTACATTTCGTGTACTAAAGTTACGATGCCGCTAATCATCGTTTGTCCCTTTCCGACATCCGATGAAAAGGAACAAACGACGATTAGCGACATCGTAACTTTAGTACACGTTTATGAATAAGGGGGTTATTAATGAATAAACCGTGTTGTAGCGCGTCCGGAATCCGGATGCTTTCCACGCGACGCTCCGCGAGCTCTCCGCCCGGCGCTCCACAGGGTGCGCGACAGCCGCCAGCCTCCGCCGGTCCGTCGTAGGAAGGAGATGGATCAGTGGTGCACTGATCCTCCTAACATTTAGGTTATAGTACTCATTTAATTGACATAATATAATTTTAGTTGTATAACCTTTAGTCAAAGGTACTAACAATCTGTGGATTCTAAATTGTCCATCACAAAAGCATTTTTTTAAAGAATCACCTTCAAGGAAGGAGTTAAGTATCATTATTGTAAATTGTCGAAAAAGCTGTTTTAAAATACTTGTGGCCTTGGCTCGTTTACAATATCCTTAACGTTTTGGAACAGAGCTACTTGTTTATGCGTGCGTAAATTCTTTTGTCTGATCCACTTAGCATTTAGACATTTTTTGTTACATCATTATAAAAGACTAAATAAGAACGATTGGTAGCTAAATATTATTGCTTGCATTTTGCATGCATATCTACAATAATTAAGTAATTGGAACTGAAAGCAACATATAGTTATGTTGCTTTTAGTTTACTGAAACACCTATTTTAAATATTCATGAAAACTCTGTAAATCAAATCAGTTAGGTAGTAATGGTTGAACTTACGAGTAACGCCTTATTTCTAGATTTCTAGATTTATGTTTACTTTTAATTTTGAATACAGTACCACTACCACGCTACAGTGACTAATTTTAGAAATAGATTTTTATAAAAAAATTCAATTAGCTTGTTTTTGTTTTAAGGTTATAAATTGTATGGAGATAACATTTGTCATCGTACCTAAGCGATGTGATTTTTCACTACATCGTACTTTTTTCAAACTCCTTTGATTACAAGGGTGCATTTCAGGGCTTAAAGTAAGTAACTTTCTCAAAGAGACCGGTATTCTAATCAACTCCATTTTGCAGATAAAAAATAATTCATTTTATATGATAAGGCCCTTACCAGTGTGTACACTTTCCTTAGGGCCTATTTACATATTGATTTTAGTTTAGTTTAGTCTACATATTGTTTAGTGTGAGTTAATACATTTGCTACTAAATGCAAGTTCTATGGCTATAAAAGATTTTAACACCAAATACACCTAATCAAAGCAAAGATATTACGAAATATCAGAAAGCGATTTATCACGACCTACGTCTGGAGTATAGCGTTATATGAAAGCGAGACATGGACATTAGTGTGATAGAGACAGAATGAGCGCTTTTGAAATGTGGACATGAAGAAGAATGGAAGGTATAAGCTGGAAAGAGAGGAAAACAAATACGGAAGTATTAGATTTAGTAGGTGAGAAGAGACCTCTGTTGAGAACGACTGAAAACAGAACCAGCACCTGATACGGCACGATACTTATATAAAATCTATAGTTGAAGAAGGAATAGAGAAAAAAGAGGCAAGGGAAGACCGAGACGTGCGTTCTTGGACCATGCCAAAGAAAAAATCAACGCAACGAAGAACAGAATGGCGGTTACTTAGCCAAGCTCTTAAGCATTATGATGATGATGATCTCGGACGATCAATGTTCGAAATTATATTGATATGTCAGTTTTTTTAATTGACTGTGCCATGTAGTTTGCTTACATGTAGTTAGCCACACCCCAAAGTTAACAGAGTTTTAAGAAAACACGGTGTATAGTTTTATACTATTTCAAGTAAATATTGACTTAACATAATTTGAAGTAATTAAATAATGTTAGTACGTATGTTAGTTTCAATATATTCCACTTTATTTTTAACTTTAGATTATAATATATTAGTTTATATGAATAACGCAGCTAGGGATGGCCACTTTTATTAGTTTTATTTTGTGCGTGAATATTTAATTTTTCGATTTAAGTTTCTTAGATTTAATTTTAAGAGTTCCCTATTTCATATTTGAAGAGTTCCCTCGATTCCTCATGGATCCCATCATTAGAACTGAGTTTTGACAAAAACGGGACCAATCGGTATATATATATAAATTGAAACAAAAAAATAATTTTCAAAATCGTATCTCACGCAAGTGTGACCATTTCTGCATAATCAAATTGTTATAACTGTTAAAAAGTTTTATTATATTTATTCATTAGATGTGACCATTACCTATTGTAGATAATTTGTCCTGACAAACGCAGGCCAAAACGGGAAAGTAGTATAAATAAATAAATATTAGATAGATATAAAGAGTACTCTTTATTGGTACACCTCAGAAAAAGACCAGCTTAATGAAAAACGATTGATTATCATTCATCATTGTTTTTATTTCATTAATCAACTGTTTTTCTTTCTCAAGAGGCAGACAAAAGGCGGTCTTATCGCTAAAGAGCGATCTCTTCCAGGCAACCTTTGGAAATACAATAACACTTTAGACAATAATAAAGGAAATTATTACACAAATTTCACTTAAATACGATGGTGGATGGTGGTAGGGACTGTAGGGTTGGTCCTGCTCTCGTCTCAAGAATCGTGCTGTATAACCACTGCTTGCCAAGTAACCAGGTCTAGGAGATCACGCCATGTGATTATAATCCATGTAGGCTACATAATGAGTAAAAAATGCGTTTATGTCATGTATGTGTATTGTTTCAAACCGGATTTGTAAGTAAGTGACCTGGCGACCAATCAATCATGTCATTGAAATAAGCCCCTTATTAACTAGACTGGACTTAAGCATTGTAAACTTAGTTTTACTTGACAACCTGCACTTTTATATGAGTGTTACCGTAATCATTTAGAAGAGAAACTGAGATTAATATTAAGATAAAATAAGCGATCACAGTGAGAAATTTTATAATAAGCTACCAATCAGAAGGGGGGACAGTCAAATCTGAATTGCAATAAAATACAATTGGCCGCAGTAATCATTAAATTTATTTGGGGATGGGGAACTTTTACGTGAAGGATTAAAGATTCCATTTATATTCAATAATTCAGTAGAATTAGGTGCCTACAAGATATTTAATTAATTGGAAACATTCATGAATCCTAACTTAGTCGTTGAAATTAACTACATTTTCAATGCATTATGGTCGAAAATCCGACATGTCATAGCAACGTCATGCTAGCTCTTATGGTGACAGTTTGCTGTACGATATTGAACCTTAGATGAGTTGGAAATTCCTTGACTGTACGGTCACGTCTGAAAATATCGAAACGAAAAAAGTGCCGAAAATATGTAAACACTACCCTAACATATGAGCCATAACATAACGTCGTATATACATATTTTTGGCACTTCGATCGTGTCGATGTTTTCAGATGTGAATGTACCTACACTTCACCTACACCTTTACAGTAGTAGCACATATTATACGATTTGTAATATGTACGTTATACCAGTAATAAAGTCCTGTTCTAAAAAGTAATTAAATGTAGATATTTTATAATAAACTTGAAATTGACGACCGGTCTGGCCTAGTGGGTAGTGAGTGTAGTGACCAGTGTTGTCACATTTACCAACTTTTTGGTAGATCTACCTATTTTTCCTGCGTTCTACCTATCTACCTCCCTCCCCTGAAATCTATCTATTTCTAAAAATGGTACAATTGTAAGCAATTCTCAATACATGTGACGGAACATTACTTAATTTCTACCTAATTTAGATTCGATGTAGTGAAAAGTTGCCAAAGAAACAAATTATACAAGAAGGTTCATTACCTACAAACAATGGAAAACACGTGTACTAACATTACAATATTAAAAAATAATAAATAATTTGAAACATTTGATACACATTTTTAGTCATAAAAATGTACTTGCTATTGATTGATACATCTACCTTTTTCATTTTAAAACCACCCATTCCTACCTATTTTTGCGCCCTTTGGCAAAATTGTATGTGACAACACTGGTAGTGACTCTGCCTATGAAGCTGAGGGACCCAGGTTCTAATCCCGGTAAGGGCATTTATTTGTGTGATGAACACAGATATTTGTTCCCGAGTCATAGGTGTGTTATATAAGTATATATTTATCTATATACTCGTACGTATATGTATCGACGCTTAGTAACCAACTACCCATAGTACAAGCTTTGCTTAGTTTGGACTTAGATCGATTTGTGTAAGATTGTCCCCAAATATTTAAAAAAAAGTCGAGTTTCCTCTCAAGTCTCACAGGAATGGAATATTAAAATTAATAAAGATTGGAATTATTTTATACGCGTGATTCCATATTAACCTCCTAAATAATATTTATATTATTCATCTACTGTAGAATTATCATCGTTGCAAATAAGCCTAGCTGAGTTACCTACAATATTACGTTGCATATACGGGCTCACGCGTTACGGGAGTTTACCATTTTAATGTTTTGAGGAAAAAACGAGTTATATTAGAAACGTTAAAGCTGTTTAACTAAAAAAAATGAACGTAACTTTTATGTCTACTTACTTCCTTATAAATCATACCTAACTATTTTATGTTATAGGTATATAATATCCCACCACTTTCAATGAGGTAATAATAATCCCCTGAAATAATGTATATGTATGTATGAAATTTATTCCAGAAAATTATTTCCATATACATTATACATTTACACATTACAAAAAGAATTAAATTAAATTAAAATAAAATTAAATAACATCCTAAAATTTAAATAACAATATATTATATTACATTACAGATGAAGTCGCAGGCAAAGGTTAGTCATCAAAAATCTTCTGGACGACTATTTTTTAGGAAATCAACATGTATATTAGGAATACATTACAACAAATTATGTGAAACTTATAAAATATAACGATGTGAATACCTACCTTAGCATGTACCTATATATTATAAGCTTAGCCTAATATCACATGTAGTACTACAATGTTAATAATGTGCTCGCTGTATATTCACTTTTCCCCTTTTATTTTGCGAGATGTGTCAGCTTACCTATATGTATCGGATTACCTATACAAATTACTTAACTTATATTAAGGTTTCTTTTGATTTTCAGGAGTTGATTAATTAAATTCTACAAAAACGACCAACATATAAAATTGTGGTATTATTGATAATACTTACCTATTTGCCTGTAAATATTAGTGGTACATATATCTTGTAAGTAAGTATTAGTTGTACGCTTTTAGTATCATTGCACCTATCTCTTGAAAGACAAATATACTTCATTTAAATTTTGTATTTAACCATATTGTTTCCAAATTAATAATCGACTATAAAACAAAAGCGGTAATCATAATAGTTAAACGACAAAGAAACCCACAAAGAGTACTTTCAAACGATCGGAGTTTTTCGGCAGAAGACGTCAACGCGACAATACATTAGCGTTGCGAGTGAGTCATTAACCCGTACCAACAGTTTACCGGAATACATTGACAGCAATCGTCTGTGTTGTGTCTTACGGTGGTTCCGTGCAGGTTGGCCTTTTCCGTTGCCGCTGACGTAGGTTGGCAGGGAAATCCCTGTACTCACTTGTAGGGTTAACGGAATTTAAATTCCCCTGAGTATGTCGCTGCCCGTTTACCTGCATATTATTGCAACATTTTTTATTAAACTGGATTTGCTAAAGATATGCTATGCAGCAGAAAGTAACAAATGAAAGAGAGCTGGATATCGTTTTTGTTTTTGACCTAAGGTGAAATTGGACGACTGAGCGAAAGAGAAAAGAGGAAAATGAGAATTCCTCTCTTGATAATTATGGAAAATATTTTGACTCCCTTCGTTTGCTTTATTGCGATTTTTTAATTATTAAAACAGATAGAAACATCTAAAAAATTGTATCGAATTATCCAGGGAGGAAAATGGGGACTACGTTTGTATGGAGAAGCGGTCGTCCCTCTCCTCTAAAACGCACGTAAAAATATATCATCTTTAAAAACTATTATTCGGTTTACGCTCTTTGTTCATAAAAAGCTCGTACTTAATAGACAAGGTCATAATCGTATGACAACGTTACAATAAAATTGCGACCGGTCTTTATAAATATACAGGACATGTCTGTCCATCGTATTCAGATCTGACGCATTCAGTGCATTGCTCCGGCCTTCGGGCAGTTTTATCAACTAAAATTATGAAAAACTTGATGGATACGGGCCATTTGGGATTCAAGCTAATTTGGTTATAATACTAACGGTATGATGTCCAATATAAAGTAAACCTTAAATGGCTCAACAATTAAAGTTCGTGTCTGTACCGTAAAATTAGGAACTATACTCCAGTTTTAAATATATGGTCCACAACGGTACCCTTAAAGGATCACACGTGCGTCTGTCTATCTAATAACAGATTAAATTGAAATTTGGTACACATATGTAAGTCTGTGACCCAAAGATGGGCCTTTAACGTAAACTAGTTTAAAGATACTTTTACCATTATTCTGTATTTCCGAAGTTCATTTACTCGTACTTCCCAAAAGCGGTCCCTAAGTTTAATATTTATTTGTTGACGTTACATGTCCGTCTTTGTGGCACAGATTTACATATGTGTATCGAATTACGAGTGATCTTTTAAGGATTCCGTTTTTTTACTTTTGAGGTATGGAACCCTAAAAGCGAACAAATTACACTCTTGGACAGCAAACTTATCGTAAGAGAAATTTTGTACGTTTGAAATGATGTAAACACATATATAGTATACTGGTTTTTACCCATCTTTAATCGTATTGAGTTAAGGGGTTTTTGAGGCAACAGGTAAATGCTTTGTTTAATTTTTAACGCGGTCACCATCTTAACAACCAGGAAGGAAAATTGATAATAAAATACTTGTATACTGATAAGTTCAAAATACCATGAGACCGATTCGAACTTACAAATTGATATCATTTTGATCTCATTTTGACATTAGACCCATGTGCATCTTTAAGTATTTAAAAGAATGTAAACAAACTACAATTAGTTATTTTATTGTGCAAGAAATTTATTTTTATAGTCGCGCAGCCATTACCTAGGGGTGATTAAAATGTCATATATTTTGATTATAGCTTCAAATACGTACATCATTTGGAGGATAAAAGAGAGCCCTTTGAATTTTTCCATGCACATAATTATTCCATGAACAGCGGTGATTCTACTCATCTACGAGATGTGAATGGTTGTGGACAATCATATTTGTGGTTTGTGTGAATTACCGTCTCCCATTCAACATGAGACATTGGTTGGAAGGAACTCATTGAGATATTTACATGACTGTGGTTAAACCTATATGGTATGGTTTTCTTCTAATATAATTCTACCTCGTCATAGTTTTATTTTTTAAATAAATAATTTATGACAAGTAAGTTTAAAATGTCTAAACTCTTCGCCATAATATATTAAACGAGAACGGGTAAGTTGGTCGATTCATAGGAGATGGCACAAGAAATGACTATTCTCAAACATGCAATGAAATATTGATGTTATATTCCCTATAATAGGCTGCGAAATATGACGTTTCAGGTGCGGCTAGGACAAGAGGTCGTTAATGGAATTTAATACAAATCTTGCAGGCCTAGACGGCAAAGTCCTCTATATTTTATTTTTTTAATAGTAATAATAAATAACCCAAAAAAGAAAATAAGGAAAAAGAACGTAATGGCGTGCGTCGTAGCGCCAAAATAATCAAATTTTTGTTCCCCTTCAATACCCCACGCACTGAATAACCTATCACATTAGGACCTGAAATAATCATCACCATCATCCCATTTTTTTATTATTTCATTGCATGTTTGAGAAAAGCACTATTATACATGTTATATCGTTCGCTCGGCCGTCTATATGACTTCGGCCGGCAACCCCTTTCGTCCCGGCCTCTGTAGTAATGTACTAAGTAATGTATTAAGGGTCCCCAGCAAGTTCGGATCTTTATACAAACATGGTTACGCTCTTATTTTAAAACAACTAGCTAGTTTGCTCTGAAACTTTGTATTTACAATAGGATTCGGTATATCTAGTCCTGTAATTAGTTTATGTAGCTTCAGATACCATAAAGTAAAAAACCGGCCATGAGCATGTCCGTAGTTACTCTTCTGTCACAATAAGCTAAACTGGAGCTTAAAGTACGGTAGATTGTTAACCAAGGGATGAACTGTGGGTGTACGTCTTTTTAGGGCTCCCTACTTCAAAAGGAATAAAAGGTACCCATATAGAATCACTCGTGCGTCTGTCTGTCTGTCCGTCTGTCACAGTCTAATTACTCCGAAACTACTGGACCTATTGTGGAAATTTGTTACAAATATGTAAGTCTGTGACTCAAAGACGGTCATGTAACGTAAACAAATGAAATTTTAACAAAGGGGGAACTTTTAGGGGGAAAATGAGAAAATCAAAAAACAAAGTTTTGCTAACTAAAACGAGTTACATATCGAATGAAAGGGCTCATTGTGGAGTTATTCAAGAATATAAGCAAAAAATGACCATCCCCTCCCCCCTTATCTCCGAAAGTAATGGGCCTAAAATTTTGAAAAAATACATAAAATGGTTCTTTATCCAAAATATAACAGGAAACCCTATCAGAAATCTACAGTCAAGCGTGAGTCAAATTTAAGAACAAAAATGGTGTTAGGGACACAGCCGCAATGATATACTTGAAACGTGGTAAGGACAGCGATTACCAAGGCCGAAGGCCGAACTATTATAGAATGTAAAGATACCTATAAGCCATCGCAACACAATACTTTCTGTTACATCCGGTTTTTGATCCAAATCCGACCCTTTCAGGTTTTCAAGGATTCACTCACTATTCATTTCCAAAAAAAACATTGATAATTGCGCGATGTACGGAACCCTTGGAACGCCAGTACGACTCGAACTTGTCCGTTTTTTTTTAAACTAAGTTTTTAGTCCAAAACATATGAAAAATATTATGAACCAATTTTGAGAACATATACGTACATTTGGTATTTACAGGTCGATTGAAAAGAAATAATTCTGCAATACAAAAATTTATGAAATGAACTTTGCCGAAGAAACATTCTTACCTACAGGCGTTTTAATGGTTTTATTGCATTTTTTCTCAAAAATGGACGGCAAAGTCGACTTTGCCGGTTAAAATATAGGTCGCGAAATGCGTAGCAATGTTGCATACAAATTCCATTATTTGTCGAGTTCCAAAGTTTTAAAAAGGTTTTAACGGCCATAGTTCAAAAGCCATCTGCATTCAAATACTATAACATTGTCGCGTTTATAAATTAAGAACGTTATATGTTAGGAAATATACCAAAGAAATACTTGCAAATCCTTTAATTGGTTCCGCAGTACTCGTACAAGATCATAACGACAAGGTAAGAACAAGTTATGTTACTATAATATTATTAGTTTTCACTAGATAAGAGTCACACGGAGGCAAAATTATTAAGGTATACATAATCGTAGATCGTGTTATTCACGACGACGCGTGACTTGAGTCGTATTGTCATAATATTAAAGGTTAGATTTGACAAATCTGCGCGTCATCGTGGATGACACGAACTATAATTACACAAGTGTGATAATTTTCAATCTCTTATCGTTAGTCGATGCCGGAGTAAAATATGAGGTCCCTAACCCGCTTTGGGGCAGCTTGGGGACTAAGTATAGCCCAATCTCGGTCTTTAGAAGAGGTCTATGCCCAGAAGTGGCCCGTATGGATGACTGGTAGTAAATGCCATTAAGTCCGTCATATGTACTTTTTTTGACGTGCAGTGAAGTTTATATAGGCGAAACAAATGATTTTTTCAAGGCGGTTGATTCTTGTTACTCTGAGTAAATTCAACTGTAGGTATAGTTAGGGTTTTTAAAGAATAGCTTATATGTAACATTCGGATACTTATTTATATAATTCACTTAATATATGTGTACCCAAACTATATAGTAACGGCACCAATCATGAAACATTCAATATCAGTATTTTTGAGATTTCACTGATACCTGTAAATTTTCTATCGTATTGCTTAAAAGTTCAATTAACTATTCGTGTGTCATGTTTCCGACGTGTTTAATGAAAGTTACTGCAATTGGTCTTAATAGGTATATTTAACAAATAACATATGTTTATTTTCTCCATTCGTACACAGTGACACCGTTCCTTTTAAAACAGACAGGAATTAATGAATCGTCTAACTTAAGCAGCTGTTTATGGTAAATTGTTATCAGTGTCAAAAACTGATGTTAATACTTATTTTGCACGATTTGTCGTTTACATATGCGTTTCCTTTATTATAAAATATACGTCACGGCTAATTTATTTAAGTATCTAAGAAAGTTATAAAAATCGCTTGTCTATTTGTCTGTTCATCCTAAAAACACACATTGGCCACTAAACATCAAGCAAGTACTATGTAGGGTTAACCCTTTTTCCACGACATCCCAAAATAAATCGATACTATAAGAACTACAACGGCTGGCTTTAAAACACTTACAACAGTCTGAGATTGTCCTTTTGTATAAATTCCAAATGGATCTCCATTAGAAAATTCATTGGATTTTGCCTTTTCGCCAGATATCTTACAAGTCGGTATGTACTAAATATTTGCCGACATTGCTATACGACAATATTGAAAACGGATTTGTATATTAAAGTGTATGTCTCACTATGTCGCATGTTCTATGCGGTCATCCAGTAGCTCTGAGGTAGGCCGGAACCATAGGTTTATTTTACATCAATAAATAAATTCAATGAAACTGTGACAGGTCTGTTCCGCGTATTAACCGCATGACATTACTTTACAGTTTTGTTAAAATGGAGCAGTTCACTTCCGAGTGGCAAGGCCAGATCCGGACAAGGATTTTTAAAAGGATGTAGATACAAATGTCCCGATTTTAACTAACATAAACATGTCAACAAGTCGTGACGCCCACGATTCTGGCTACGACGTCAAATTATTAGAATTCAACTGCCCATACATTAATGTCACCTACGTAAAGCGCTTGTACCTACCTAATCTTTAAAAACCTTATCGGTTTGTGCATTAAGAATGATTCGATAGAAATAAACTGAGGTTATAATTATTATATATGAATTATAATTAGTCACATGATTGTCCATACTTGCATATACTCGTAATTACATTTCATTGCAAATATTAAATATATCAATGCTCCTCTAACAACAATACACAAATCCAAATAAAATTTGAGTCCAGGTTGTGAAGTCGCGTTTTTCATTTTGTGTACATTATGCCGATACAATTATGTATCAGTATCACAAACTCTTTCAAACTGATTCATATATGAACGGTTCTGGGCCGTCCAATGCAAGAACAATGAAGTTTACATGTCTGCAGCCCGCCAGTGGATGTAATGTGTTGTACTTACATAATTAAATATTTATTTGAGTTTTTCGACCAATATTATTTTATGATATGAAAATAAATTGTAAGGGTAGATGCGGGTGCGGGTGGTGGCGACGGGCGCTGCAGGCGCTGGCGGCGCGGGGCGCGGGCTGACGCACGCGCGTCGAAAGGCACCGCGGGGTGGGAGGCGAGCGCCTAACACTATTTAAACTGTCCAAGCGAACAGTCATCATGCATTGGTCTATTTGCAATCGCAAAGTTTAGTTAGCTATCGTAATACGACAGCTCGAGTCGTAGACAGACAGGCAAAAGCCCGTGGTCGAGACCTAAAGCTCTCGCAGACGCTCAGCTAGCTAAGCGCGCAGTGAACCCCGCGTTCAGGCATCATCCAGGAAACCAGTAACCCAGTGGAGTGTATCGAAATGGCTGTCGCTGCTGCCCAGAAGAACCGCGAGATGTTCGCCATCAAGAAGTCTTACAGTATCGAGGTGAGGGCTATCCCCTGTCACCCTTGATTCCCGACTCATCGCTTCTCCTTCGTTACCTATTCGAAACTTGGACTCTTTCAGTTAATCATTGATAATTAATTATACCACTTTTGATGATCATCAATGATTGTTAAAAAAATATAAACTTGCCAGCTAATTTGTTTTTAGCAATAATAAAAAGTAAACTTACTAGCTTTAAAAGTGGCCAAAAGGATGAACACGAGAATGCTTAAGTACTCAAATAAAGACAATAATTTATATTTCAGTACTTGGTGCTTACTAAATATCAGTGAACTAAATAGAAAAAACAATATTATTATTCTACATACATAATTTAAAAATCATCTATAGAATTATCGATTGATACCTCTTATACAGTTTTTTATTAACTTATCTTTACTCTGTGGATAGCAAGTTACCGTTTTTTCTCTATGATTTAGTTATATTTCATATCGTATCTATATATATATTTATGTTTGTTTATTTGGAGACCTATTTATGTTTTTATATCCTATGTATATATTTATTTACTGTATTATGTCTATTGAAAGCATAGGACATAGACAATTCTTCGACATCTCCACTCTTTTTGATTAATATTCTCAAATTCCGCAACCCAAAGGCACATATCGCTTTTTCGCGATAAGACCACCTGTTATTTGTTGTTTAGTCAATTGTGTTTTACTGAAACTCTCTTTTCCGAGGTGAGCAATAAAGTGTGGTTACCTATTCTCTTCTCTTTACCTATCAATAATACAATATTGGGTTGTCACTAGAGAGTAATTAATTAAGGCCTTAATTGAGACTTAATTTGTCCACATTTAATTGATTCCATTGTATTATAAGATTACAGCTTAAGCCCAAATACTTAATTCAATGTAATAACTCAAATAATAACTAATTATTTAATGAAACACAATGGAATCAATTAACTAGAGACTAATTACAGTTCTTAACTAAGATTTTTTTTGCTATTCACCCAATTTTGTCTATTATAAATACCGTTTGTATCATAATTATATTATCTAAACGTATCCATCCTTAGCCAGAATGTGTTAGGCATATAAGTTATGGAGTACCTACTTAATACGATCATTGAAATAATAGGTATTCATTTAAAAAAACTAGTGTTTTCGATATTCATTGATATGACATGACTGCCAATAATTTCAATTTTGGAAGGTTTTTTCTGATGATAAATAATATTTGTAGAACTTAAACAAACCCGAAAACCGTATAAGCAAAGTGTACAAGTTAATTTTTACCCACTTCGATAGTGAGTGACATAGCACTTGAAATTTTAAGTAAGTACGGTCAGATAATATCGGAGCAGCTAAGGTGTACACAAATATCTGAACAGTCTCTATTATCTCAAAGTTAAAGTACAGTCGCCATCAGAGATATCGGAGCGACCGAGGTGGTCATAAATATTTGCCTTGACAATAGAGGCGTGTTCAAATATTTACATTTATAAACAGAAGCAGTGGCCTTGACTTTGGTTTGACCTAAATGGGTTTTACATCTGTCAAGATTATCTACCGCAAACCATACCGATTGTCCAGGCAATAAGATACATATAACACATTTCGAGACAAAATAAATACTAAGGTTTTTTTTTTTGTTTCGTGCTCATTGTCACCTAGCGACCTCCGCAATGCACGCACGTCGCCTAGACACAATAATCATCGTAGCCTAGCTGCAATCACAAAATAACCGGCCTTGTCAAATATGTAAGATAGCTTGTGCTTTTATTTAAAATACGTACCTTTAATACAACCTTTAAATGAACTTTAGTTCATAAATTCGCACCCAAGATGAAGAGGTTGCGTGAAAGCGTAAACAGCGTAAACAGATTATTCTCGATGCGTAATTATAATAAAGGCGTACGCATGTAGCATTTTTCCCCTGAATTACATAAAGAAATCACGGGGCCTTCTGTTAAAGTGCTTCTGCCGCGATATTGAGAGCATATTACAGCACCGGCGGCAGGGCTCGTTTAACAAAATTATCCCAACGGACATTTACCTCGCTGTTACGCGACACACCTTCATACACTTTCTCGGCATATTCACAATATCGTGTGACACGTTGCATAATCAGCAAAACAATGCCTAATAGGTATTAATGTTAAAATTAAAGAGTTCTAGATTTAATTTTCCAGAAGATGAATAACCGCGAGTAAGCTTGTTTTGTTTACGATTTCCAACTTTTTTAAGACACTTTGTGTATATATTGTGAACCCAACGTACGGAACATTATTAGTAATAACTAATGTCGGAAGTCGCTTGCACTGTGATGGATACGTAGTTTACTACTTTGTTCCGGTAAAACTGTATTTATCCTTTATAATGTAGTATGTCTACTGCAGAAAAAAATACTCAATAGCCTCATCATTGTTAGCAGGAAGATTAATTACTATTGTGAATATTCAAGACGTTGAGTCTTGAGTCGTGATTATATCACGATTGTGATAATGATTTCGTTGTGTCAATGCAATTACTAGTGAACCACAATCATTTTTGCGTTAGGCTGTTTACGAGGTCTGGTAGGTCACGATAGCCTGTGCGAAATTATATTTTATATCTACCTATATAAACATTCGAGATCAGGATACCTGTTTGAAATGCAGACTCTGTTTTGCCATTAACTTCTGCGATGCGATGCGATGTTGTTAAACTGTTGAATTGTATTAACCTCATGTGCTGTGCGATAATCAACACTTAGTAATTTGTTACAAATAGGCTTGAATGATTGTATTTCCTTGACCGACGAAGGTCGGAATGCAAGGCAGGTGTGACGCTCACCCACTTTACCACAAACAGCAAAGATCGTTAAAATTCTAAATATCACACTGCAAAACGACAAACACTACTAGCCAACAAAGAACGTATTCATTTTTAGCCGGCAGTCTGACAGCTTCCAAAGACTTAATATGATACCGTCACGCAATGCACAAAGTGTTAACTACCGTGAAGTATAAGATCAATGTTTACAACGAATTCGAGGTCGTCGAATAAGCCCTTGACCAATTAGAGGTTCCGCACCGCGGTCAAAATCATCCTCAAGGAAAAACTAGAATAGGTAATTGGCGCGTAATTGCAGGAAATACGTAATGTTTAACAATCATATCACCTAAAATAAAAGAATGAGTGCGATATGTACGTAAAGTCGATTGAATTTGGGGATTGCTATAGTGAAGGAGTCTGATGGATTGATGGGTTTGTAGGTGCGCCTGTGGGGCGGTACTCGTGTAGGGACGTAGGTCCGGGTGCTCTCTAGTTCCGCTTAATTACCCGTCGGTCGATTGGAACGGTGAAGTGGCCACTCGGACACACCAAGGCTATCTACCGGATTCCGAATCCAACCCGCTCCATTTAGGCGGACTCGGGCCTTACTGTTCGACAGTATTGTTTCCGCAGTTTTATTCAGACACTCAATTTGTGTTAAAATCGGCATTTTAAATTGCATGAGAGTAAGAATAAAACTATGCACCAGTCTTTGACTTCTCGTACCTATAAGTAGATAGACAATTAGTTAAAACTGTAGTACTCATTTGTGCTCTCGTGTCATTATAGACCTTTTACATAAGTCTGGGTAAAAATATGGGTATATAATATATCTCTAGCTTTGTTAGGTAGGTATTTGTTTAACACTTAGTGAGTTTTAGTCGTCAACCGACGTCAACCTTTTGCATTTAGTTTTTTATCTACATCCAAGAATACATCATTTCAGTGCTGCTTGTAACAATCGCGAATGATTACCTTAAAGCGCAACCCTTGACATAGTTAGTCGCGCGGCCACTCTAGTGGAAAATGCTAGGTCTTGTGCGGCCGTAGCCAGCTAAGAACGCGTCATCGAGCTCAGGAAATTTGTCGAATCCCTTTTTTAATTAACATTATTTAAATTCATTCTCATCGATTGCATAGCGTCATAGGAACATTTGATTAAGTGTGTTTAAAAACGTGTGTATATCATATTGTTAATATATAACTAAAAACTATGCCTGTATCGATATCAGGTACACCCAATATTAAACGTATCTAGAACATTTATTGCTTTTAAAAATGCACACAACTTTTGAAAATGAAATTATACTCTAGGAATTCCTATCCTAACTGACACTTTTAATTGGCCCAACTTGTATTGAGAGTCAGTGGTCCAGAAAGTCGCGTTCCTTTGAAAGACTCCCTCCGCGAGATGGCGTTTCCGTAGTGGTAATGGCAGCACTTTACACCCGCCCGCACTCAGGAAATAAGCTTAGGAACTTCGTAAAAGCAATTTCTGCTCGCACATGAAATATAATGCGATGTGACCGCTTTATATTTATAAGGATTTAGGAGATCAACTTATTTTTAGAGAGCTTTTTGTGTGCGGGTTCCTTGATATAGTAACATTAAAAGGTTTCGGAATGATTGTTACTTTTTTTATATATATGTAGCAGAAAGTTACTTAAAACAATCTTGGACTGCCATTTACCATATCGGTCAGTCACATAATAGTACCTATAGTTAGGTTATATATATATATATTAATATCCACATATTGTTTTGTAGTAGTTACGTATATAAGATATCTAGATTTTCGAAATGTATTAAATGTAGTGTCACGTTTAATTGTACTAATTCACCTACATAGTTAACCGGGGACAGGTGCGCATGAAACTATGTTTCTTAAAATATATATCATAAGTACTTTAATTGATTGAGTTGATTGAAGTTTGATTTCGCATTGTTTCAGAACGGCTACCCATCACGCCGTCGCTCGCTGGTAGACGACGCCAGGTTTGAAACGCTGGTTGTCAAACAGACCAAGCAAAGTGTACTTGAAGAAGCTCGTGCCCGCGCCAATGGTAAATATAACACTAACCACAAAACCTTTATCTCCTCGGATTTATTAATTTATTTATTTGATTTATGTAGTTCTTTTCCCTTTTTTATTTTATTTTATTTTTTATTTTTATTAAGACTCTGGCTTGGACTCCGATTTCATCCAAGATGATGTTCTACTTGGCACTAACGATAAATCCCCAACTGTGGAGGACGGCACTCAGCAGGATGACACGAAGAACGGCCACCTTGGTAATTCCTTTTGTTTTATTGGTTTTATTTATCATTTTTATTTTTATTTTTTCTTTATTTTTACGTTGGTTTATATTTTTTTGTAGCTGATGCTGACATCGGAGACGACGCTAATAAAGAAGGTGACGGTACGTTTCAACAAACACATTTTCTTGCTCATATTTGTAACTGTCAGAAAGCCTTTCAGCGATCTTTCAGATTTATTTTAGTAAATATAAAATGTGTTGGCTAATCTATTTTTTTTATTTCTTAGATTATACTCTGACCGAGGAGGAAGTGATTCTGCAAAACGCAGCTAGTGAATCCCCGGAAGCAGAGCAAGTCATCCAACAAGCCGCCTTGTTGCTGCGCATGCGCGACGGCATGGGCTCCTTGGCGCGCATCCTCAAGACCATCGACAACTACAAGGGCACCGTCGTGCACCTCGAGACTCGCCCGTCGCAAGTCACCGGCGTCCAGTTTGACGCGCTCGTCAAAGTCAGCATGACCCGCGTCAACCTCCTACAGCTCATCAGATCCCTTCGACAGTCTACCGCCTTTGCCGGCGTCAACCTCGTCTCCGAGAACAACGTCTCTTCTAAAACTCCCTGGTTCCCGCGTCACGCTTCCGATCTCGACAACTGCAACCATCTTATGACCAAATACGAGCCCGAGCTCGACATGAATCACCCCGGCTTCGCTGACAAGGAATACAGAGAGCGCAGGAAGCAGATCGCCGAGATCGCGTTCGCCTACAAGTACAACGACCCCATCCCGTTTATTACCTACACCGAGGCGGAGAATGCTACCTGGATGCGAGTATTCAACACCGTGTTGGACCTGATGCCTAAGCACGCATGCGCCGAGTACAAGGCCGCCTTCGGCAAGCTGCAAGCTGCGGACATCTTCGTGCCGCACCGCATCCCGCAGCTGGACCATGTGAGCAACTTCCTGCGCACGCACACCGGGTTCACGCTGCGCCCGGCCGCCGGCCTGCTCACCGCGCGCGACTTCCTCGCTTCCCTCGCCTTCCGGGTCTTCCAGTCCACGCAGTACGTGCGCCACGCCAACTCGCCCTTCCACACCCCTGAACCGTAAGTATGACTACCTACCCACTAGATATACGCATGAATCTTTAATTTGTTTACTTTTTAGGGTTCCGTACCCAAAGGGTAAAACGGGATCCTATTACTAAGACTCCGCTGTCCGTCCGTCCTTCCATCCGTCTGTCACGAGGCTGTATCTCATGAACCGTGATAGCTAGACAGTTGAAATTTTCACAGATGATGTTCTGTTGCCGCTATAACAACAAATACTAAAAAGTACGGAACCCTCGGTTGGTAAGTCCGACTCGCACTTGTCCGGTTTTTTCCATCAAGGATGCTGTTTTATGAATTAGTTCATTCAAGCGACACTATAATGCCTACTTCATTATTTAAATTACTTAAATTGAATCAGTTGGGTTGTATTCCGGGTTATAAAATTTAAATATACGCTAATAAAACAGCGTAAGTTTATAATGAACCAAACATATACATTTAATTAATATTTAAAATTTAAATAGCTAAAATAACTCGTGATTTTTTCCATAGTTATACTTATGCCTTAAAATTAAACGGTAATAATCGTGTTAAATTTGCAATTTCATGGTCAAATAAAATATAATTTAGCCATGAAATTTGAAATTTAACATGTCAAACAAATCGTGCATGTATGCTTCATTTTCATTACGGATAAATCGGGTAATATAATTTGATTATGGTTAAATAAGGTAGGACCTGTCTTTTTTGCGGAAATATTACACAAAACGTCCTTGTAGATGTAATGTTAATTGAACCAAATCGCACCTAAGAGGCCGACTAATTACATGAATAACTGTGAGGGTTCTTTGTCCTGATCGTTATTCTCTTTTAGACATCTATGCACGCAGTTTCGAGTTCATCGATATACCTATAGTTAGGTCAGGATTTTTACTACATATATAATTGAACAGTTTGAACACTGCGTGGAAAATTAACGATTTAAATTGATTTAATATATAGAAATAGTCATGTGGCTTTTGCAGCATCTGTCACTACGATTTCTTTTCGTCTGGAGTTTGTCGATATAAAAAGTGTCATCTTGGCTAGGCCCCCGGGCATAGATCAGTTATATTTTTTACTTGATTGTCGTAGGAGGGTAACGAATGCCATATTTTATTTTATTATAAACGTTTTTATTACTCTGGGCTTGGCAAGTTTTAACGCATATGATTGTCTCTAGATTTGCCTCAGTTGCTGGAGTGAGACAGCCTATAAATTTATGTTGGTTGTGATTAATTGCATGAGTATACGCTATATATATTTGAAAGCTTGTTTGAACTATTATTGTTACGAGTTAATAGTTAATTTAATACAACCTATTTGCTTTAAGCGTCGAGCTTAGGCATCGTGATGAAAATGTAACCTCGTTAAGTGAAGTGCCTGCGATGTTGCTCGTCGCACTTTGACCATGATGCTAGGTTATTCCCAGCGTGAAAGGGGACTTTATTGAATCACAGGCCACTCAAAATATTGAGTTGAGGTAGTAAAATTAACCATTTAAAAGATAGGAGCTAGAAAATGGAAAAATCAAATCAATTTTTCTTTGTTGCAGTGATTGCATCCATGAACTCCTTGGACACATTCCGCTTTTGGCTGATCCTAGTTTTGCTCAATTCTCACAAGAAATTGGTCTGGCTTCCCTTGGCGCTTCAGACGCTGAAATCGAAAAATTATCCACCGTAAGTACCATTAAAGAGATATGTTATTTCCTATTACCTAGTTATACCTATGCTATGTAACGCCAATGCGAATTGCGCTTATCATTGTAGGTATTTATTATGTGAATGCAATAGCGAACATTTCTTTTTGAAAATATCGTGAATGGAGAAAAGCATCGAGATTTATGAAGAATTTTTTTGCACAGGTATACTGGTTCACTGTCGAGTTCGGTCTCTGCAAAGAGAACCAGCAGCTGAAGGCGTACGGCGCGGCCCTCCTTTCATCCATCGGCGAGCTCCTACATGCCCTCAGCGACAAGCCGGAACTGCGACCCTTCGAGCCTGCCTCTACCTCTATTCAACCCTATCAAGATCAGGAGTACCAGCCGATTTACTACGTCGCTGAAAGCTTCGAAGACGCCAAAGAAAAATTCAGGTAACTACTATAACGAATACAACTAGCACCGTTGTTTATATAGATATTGCAGGCAGACGTAACGAATATGTTTAAAAGATAAAAAAAAGAAAAAATTGATTAGTGAGTTTATATGTAATTCCTTCCGTTAAATATATTATTTGTATGGTACAGACGCTGGGTGTCAGGCATGTCCCGGCCGTTCGAGGTACGCTTCAACCCGCACACGGAGCGAGTGGAGGTACTGGACTCCGTCGACAAGCTGGAGACCCTGATCTGGCAGCTTAACACCGAGATGCTACACCTCACCAACGCCGTCAAGAAGCTGAAAAGCTCGCAGTTCGAGTGAACCCACAGCCGAATCCAATGATCAGTGCACGCGGCTGCGCCGTGTTCTGTATAGCTAGTGATATTATAGGTGTAAGACTGCCCTCCAGTGTGGAGTGTGTGTGCGCGTGTGATAACCATCGGATGGTATTTCGTTGACTTCCTTTTTGTATGTACCTTATTTTATTATTTATTTTGCCGAGCTCATTGCCCGGGCCTCGGAAAGTGCATAGAGCTCCCGATTGCCCATTTACGGAGGCTGTGCGCGTTTCCCGAGTCCTAAACTATTATTAGAATTAAGGCGTAATTTAAAGAAAGACACAAAGAAATAAAAAAAAATGGAGCACCCAAACTGAAAACAAACAGAAAATAAACGTGTTTGAGCACAATACCGTATTTCATTCTAAACCCCTGTAGAATATTAAAATACAATCGTTACATATCTACGAACAAAGAAACCCCCGTAACCACTAAGAGAATTCAATATGTGTTATAATTTCATATCAAAAAGATTATTCGTTCTTATTATACTCAGGTTAAATATCGATATTAGTCAATTACGAGTAAATCGTCTTCGTGAGATTCAAACTACACAGCATGATTACATTGCTATTCGCTGATTTTATCACATAGAAGAACGAAATAAAAATCTAAAATATAATTGAAATTTAAACAAATATCAATCGAATAGTGATATAAAATGAGCAAAAGGAAAAGCAATAAGCCGATGAACCGAGCCCGGCGCCGCCGCCGACGACCCCACGCGCACTTGTAATAAGATTTATTGAGGTCTTCGGGGAATATGATCGCTCCAATCCTAATCAGATTTAAATGTGTTATACCTGTAATACAATCAAAATTCAATTTTATTATATCGATTCCGCCACCTAATTTTTAATACTCAAAAGGACATTTTTATTTAAAACGTTAATAATAAATCTCAATCAAGTGGGCTTTGATCTTAACTTCAAGGTATTTCCTGAAATAAAATTATGGCGATTCGAACACACTTAGTACCTTCACGTAGTATTGGAATAATTGGAGTAAAAAAGCAATTGTTAACCGCAGTTAATGAGAGAACCGGTTACGCTGGATCAAGAGCAAAGTCAACTGAAAAGGGAAAAAATAGCGGTGAGTAAGGTATGTGCACAGACAGATATCTAAATAGAGGTTCATAAAATGTAGAGTGAGTTGTCGCAAAGTCAAGAGTACCCATGCCTCAGCGACGTCTATTCCAATAATTCTATTAACGATTAATTATGCATATGGTGGGCATATATTATTAACCTGTTAACTTCATAACCTTGATCGACTTCTATAAATATTTAATGAAAATGAAATCTAAATATATAAAAAAACAGTCAAGTGTGTGAGTTCGTTTAACTCGCACACATAACATTCATGCAACTATAAACACGAAAGATTTTTGACCAGAGGTAATACCAAGTATACTTGTGTACAGCGCCATCTATGTTGGTTTGTCAGTTACAATTTACAATTCCTTATTAAGTAACCGATTTTGCCTTTTTTTTACCTGAAACAATGTTTTTAGAGTAAAATCATAGTGGTTAAATTGCGAACTAAAGTCGGATAAATTATTTGTTATTTAAATAAATAATTATCAACTTAGATGTGTGATGATTATATTTTTCCTGTACCACCTGTGCCTAATATTTATGATAATGTTAATGTTATGTGAGAATTTCAAATTTTTCTTTGGTAACCTTCGGAGATACGGATGAGAAAAGGTGTTTTTTGTACATTTTTAATCATAATAAATTATTTTATTATTTTCATTGTAAAAATAACTATTTTAGAATGTGAAACTCAAGCTTTTTTATTGCTACCATATTTCATAACAAAAGCGTATGTAAAGCCCGACCAGGAATATATGATCATTGTCAAGAGGGCGCTGTTATTCTTATGTATAGGGTGATAGTTTAGTTTAGTATGAAAAAAATTGTTCCAGTGAAATTCCGCAATATGGCGCGTGATCATATATTACTGGTCAGGCTTTAGTTCTCAACATATTTAGCGATGAGAATGAATGTGACAGATATAAAGAGACAACATCATAATGGTTCTTTTTTTAGCTTTTTGGTACGAAATTCCAAAAGTACACTAAAATAAAACATTATCAATCAATCTAAAATAAATAGAACTAAAATAATTCTAATAATGGTCCTTGCGGCGAACTACCTAACAAACATATTATTTTTTGTTTTTATAAATGAAACCAATTTTATTGCTATTTTTCACTCGCCATTTGAAATTCGGTCTTAAACGACAAATGTGTATACTTTTTTAGATAAACTCGTAAATCACTTCAATCGCCAGAAAAACTTACACGACACGTAATAAACGAATTCATAACGCCTAGTTAGAAATATATCTGTAGACATGTGTATGAGAATAAAAGTCGGTGTTCTGCGTGGACGTTAAGGGCGAGTTGAGAGGCAGTCACTGGTAAAACAAGGACTTAACTGCGAAGGGGGGTTCGCGGGGGCCAGGCCAGCCAATTAATGTAGCCAAACACCGATCCACATGATGCATTGCATACCTACTTATGGACAAGCTTAAGAGTGTTTTGTATGACGTGAAAAGCTTTGCTAGGCACCGAGATTGATATACATTTCTAAAAATTGCTAATAATATTTTATACACCTATGCGTTTTTAATTTCCGTGTCATACCAGAAAAATCTTAAATTTTGCCTAGAACAAACTTACTTTAAAAAGTGTCCTTTTGAAGTTTTTTACTTCCCTTCTTTAATAATATTTATGAACAAAATGTCCAAATATTTTTTAATGTTTTTGAAGTTTGTACACTTGTTTACGCCTGACTTTGCCTACTTATTACACTCAACGAGGCAATGGGAAGGCATACATGTTCGCATGGTTTTTGTAGCGTCAAAGGCGTCGCCAGCCAATGGCCTATGGACACAGAATTTATATCAAACTTTTTTTTTTGGTTGCAAGCATATGATTTTATTTTCTCCTAGCACTACGAACAGGGCGTAGACGTGTGTACGGAATACGTCCATCCCTAACCGTGAAGAACGCTCAAAGCCGTCATCAAATCACCTACAGCGCCAACAAAGCCGTTTACAAAAAGTGGTACAGCGTACGCTGTAAATGGAGCCTTTATGCTTTCATGCAAGGCGTAATAGGGAGCGTGCATGAACTGTAGGAGGCAGCACAGGAACTGTCAGATTTTTGGCGCGAGGCGTAAATGTGATGTTTATTGTTCTGATGTAGCCCACAAGATGGCAGAATCTACTATGCACAAGAAAACACGTGACGTGTAAATGTAAATGTTTATTGTTCCGATTCAGACCACAAGATGGCAGACCCTCCAACGCGCACGGTCCTTATAAAAGTTACAACTACAAGTTGTTTCACGGGCGTGAAACAACTTGGGGGATAGGGTGCTAACAAACAAAACATTATTGATAACATTTCACATTTATTTTTTTACTAACAGGATAAATCATTATCAATACATCGTTATTATACGATTTAAAAAATAAGTAGGTACAAGAAAACAAAACAATAAGTAGATTTGTACGAAAACATCACGTGATTGATGACAAATCACTATTTATGCCCTTATAAAATTCGGTACCAGTGAATTAGGGCTAAACATCAAGATTACTCATTAGCATTAGGTACATTATAATAACTAGCCACTTTGTAGATTTAAGTAATTCTGCAAAAAAATATTTGACAAAATATCTTGATACTTATAAATATTCTTAGCGCAGCATACAATATTTGTAACTGAAATGGCTAGTTATAGGCGATTTAGCCTTTTGCGATAGGCACTATCATTATTTTTTGAAATAGTAAATAGACTTAATCCAAAAGGCTATGGCAGTAAAACGGTAGCAATGCTAAGATTCAACTAAGCTGGTGGTGAGATCTTCACTATCATCCGTCAGAATATACGAGT
This sequence comes from Cydia pomonella, assembly GCF_033807575.1. Classification (NCBI taxonomy): domain Eukaryota; kingdom Metazoa; phylum Arthropoda; class Insecta; order Lepidoptera; family Tortricidae; genus Cydia; species Cydia pomonella. The sequence goes on along the minus strand of NC_084703.1, from coordinate 10,588,973 downwards.
ATGAGTTCTTGAGGGAGCCGACCTGGTTTTGAAGGCCTCTCAAGCGTATCTCCACCAGTTCGAAGTTTTCTTGCAAACTGCTTATCTGCATTTGCATCCTTTGGCGGATCTGTTAAACACATTCAGGTAATTAGGTAGGTACTGTTAATGATTACTATTATATAATTATGTAACGAACAGGCGATAGCAACATAGAACAAAGCAAGAATCTATATTACAAGGATTTTAATGCTTTCATTGTCAAGCCCCTAATTCCTACAAGTACCTATATAGGTAACGAATACGGTTAGCCTAGCGAGTTTGTTCTTGGTTGCGAAAGTGTTAAAGTTCATTTGACTAATTTCTCGTACGATTAATCTGAAAGTTGGCATATTTATGTAATTTGGCAATTAATATGATAAAATAATGTTATTGGCGTTCGTAAGGAAAGGAAGGAAGGAAGAATTTGAAATAAAACAACGCAAGATTCATCCAGCTTCTTTAAAAACGTCTTGATGACGCACGCGATCACTATCAACATAACCTAAATACAATCACTTACACTTTCAATGGCTAGCGGTTTTACCCAAATGGAGTTATAAAGGTACGTAACTCCGAGTACTTAAGGCGATATCCTGCATTAACGCAAAATTAATTTGAAACTTTGCTGGTTTAGCATGATTTTTAGAATATACCTATAGCACAGTTCCCCATAACGTCGAGTTTACATTTACTCCAAGATTACTCTGCCAGTTACGTGTTAGGGTTCCGTAATCAACTAGGAACCCTTATAGTTTCGCCATGTCCGTCTGTCTGTCTGTCCGAGGCTTTGCTCCGTGGTCGTTAGTGCTAGAAAACTGAAATTTGGAATGGATATATAAATCAATAAAGCCGACAAAGTCGTAGAATAAAATCTAATTTTTTTTTAGGGTACCTCCCCTACACGTAAAATGGGGGTGTTTTTTTTTTTTTGCTTCAACCCTACAGTGTGGGATATCGTTTGAAAGGTCTTTCAAAACTAATAGCGGTCTTCAACAAACATTTTTTGATAAAGTGAATATAATCGGAGATAATCGCTCCGAGAGAAAAAAAATGTGTTCCCCCCGCCCACTTCTAACTCTTGAACCATAGGTCAAAAAAATTTAAGGAAGTAGGGCTTAAGAAAGACATTAAATGAAAACTATAGCGGACATGATCCGTTTAGCTGTTTTTAAGTTATCGCAAAGAGTTTCCCCTTCATAGTAAAAAGACGTACTATCCACAGTTCATCCCTTGGTTAATAATCTACTATACTTTAAGGTCCATTTTAGCTTATTGTGACGGAAGAGTAACTACGGAACCCTACTCTGAGCATGGCCCGATATGCTCTGGGCCGATTTTTTGCAAATTAAAACTTTCTCACATTTTTTAAATATTGCCTATATTTAACCTCTGGCAAAAGCCAAACAACTTTACGCGTTATATACTTACCCATTTATTCATAAAACTTAGCAAACCTTCAGGTTATAATTATAACATGTATTTTATCTCTTTCTAACATATACATACATACTAACTATTCCTACTACCAGCTCACCCCGCATGTTATACATATTGTGTTCAGTTTGTGTCGCATTACTACTATTTTAGTTCTTCTTTGTTATTTTGATACTGATACGCAATTTTATTATTTGTGTTGTGTCATCGATACTTTCATTATTATAATAGGTATTTAATGACAACATTTAATTTGTTTTATTTTGGTATCGGCATAAGAAGGTCAATGTTAAAAACTGGTTTTATGTAGCTTTTTTTGTATTTTCAAATGACATTGATACGTTTTAGACTGAACTAGTTTATTATCATATGCATACACACAAGACAAGGCGCTAGAAAATCTGTTTCCGATATTACGATTTTCATATACACGGTGATATTTCATTGGTGATCACTGATCAGGAACCAGTTATTCTGATTCAGTAATTAATGGCGGATTGAAAGCATTGACACAACTAAGTTCTTTTTTATTATACGTACATTTTAAGTAATGTAATTACATTTTTATTGAAATGTATTAACACCTACCAATGGTTTAGTCTAGAGTTTAAAACCTCTTTCCTTACTTGACGTTGGCTTTGGCAACACCGCCCGCAAGTCCGTATAAAGAAAAAAAAACCCAATCATTCATTCGGAACAGCCATAAAAACTAGACTTATGAGCAATAAGCTGTCAATTTGTCATTGTCAAATTCATAAAGCTTTATCAATTAAAAGTGTCAAAATTAATGTCAACAGTCAGGTTACTTTTGAAAAATCGTATCTCCCTCAAGTGTGACTTTTTTTTTTCTTAATATTCAAAGTGCCGTCATGGCAGTAAGAGAGGTTTTATCTTTATTACTTAATTAGGTGTTGTAGGGTGGCCATGATTGTAAATAATTAAATGTGTCCTATCAAAAGAGTTAAAAATGCAGATTAATTAATTCGCAAAATGCAGATTAATTAATTCAATTAACATAATTTCCTGCTAAGTATTCTTTTGGAGTTTGTTAAATTTTAATTTTAATTTTAGTTAAATTTTATTTATTAATTTATTAATAGCTTAAGTCTAAATGTCTTACTGTACTTATATTGTTCATCCTAAGATACTGGAATAAGCTGTGGTTACCTATAATTGGACAAACATCTACCCTTAATGTTATGTAAGCTACAGATTATTTTTTCTCTGATGTATTGTCTGTTGGTGATCCTAAATAATAAAAAAAAAAAAAAAAAAAAAAAAAAAAAAAAAAAAAAAAAAAACAGGAAAAGGGTGTGTTTGTTAATACTTAAATACGATGGTGATCCATTGATATTTACTGAGTGTTAGTGCTACGGTTTGTGCTGCTCACATCTCTTGAATCACCCTGTATCCTATATACACACATAAGAACCTGTACAGCTATTCAAGTATGCATGAGATACAATAGTCACATACACAAACATGAATTTAGTTAAGAGCAGATCCGCCAGGGGCAGCACGTTACGTGAAAATATTAAGAGGATATCTAGTGGATGTCTGCTTCTCCTCAGGCACAAATGTAATCCCCATTTTCCTCTCTGGCTATTGACATTATGATAATAGTTATTTAATATAGTTAGTTAACAATTTGATGTACATTAACCATAGCTGTGCCCGTTGTTTTGATTGTTTTAAAGCTTTTTAATTATATTGTAAACGTTATGTATGAGTTCAAAATGTAATAAAGGGTGTAAGCCGTGTAAGAATAGTGACGATTTTCTCGCCTAAGGTAGTATTAGTCGAGAAAATGGCTTGCCTTTTGATGGATTATTTGTTTGCTATTGTTTAGATAATTAAAATAAAGGGAAATCATTTTTATTGTATATTTTACCAAACTAGAGAAACTTTTTTCTTGCAATTTTGATTTTTATGTGCATATAATTAAGGTTGCTTTTCAATAAATAAAAAAACCTTTTTAACTTTTTGTAAGTAGTTAAAATTCACTTCACTATTTGTCTCAGACGACGTCTGTACTAAGCTGGCCCCTGGCTACCTCCCACAAACCGGCCAAGTGTGAGTCGGACTACGCATCATAGAGGGTTAAGTACATCGTTTTCATGAGAAGATAAGTTTTTCGGATAACTCACAAATGGCTCAAACGATTCAAAATAATTTACATAGAAAATCTCTGACTTTACCCATTATTTTGCACGCCCGGTTTTAAATTATATACGTGCGTATGGTATTTTTCTATTATGTGGCAGCATGTAGTAAAATGCATCTCTACGGTCTATGATTATGAAAATAAAGGTTAATATTGATGATGCGCCGGAATACTCTCCCGAGATATTGTGTGTTATGAAAAACGTGTAGACTTAGTGTAGCGTAGGAAATTATGAATGGTTCTCTCAGCTGTGATACAATGATCGATAATAAATAAGCAAAAAATCCTTTCATTACGGTTACGTAATACCTCAAGCGCACTTGCACGCCACGCCATGCGTATAATTATCTATTAGACGTGGGTAACTATTAATAATTTGTAAAACTAAATTCCAGTTAAAATTTTATTATCGACCCTACCAACTCTTTAATCTTAAGGTTTCCAGTAGTTGGCTTATAAGTAAGTAGTGGTTATAAGGAGACTTGCGATTGCATTACAAGTCTTTATAACACTGGTTCTGATGTTCATCTTCCATGTTTTATTTCAACACATTTCAAAATAAGGTCAATGCAATCCCTCCGGTCGACTTTGGCCACTTCCTAATTTGTCTCTTTCCAAACTTGTCCACTTCCTAACTTGTCTCTTTCTTAACATGACAACTTCCAAACTTGACTTTTTCCTAACTTGTCCACTTCCTAACTAGTCTCTTTCCTAACTTGTCCACTGTATAATCGTTCCTAACTTGTCCACTGCCTAACTTGTCCACTTCCTAATTCGCCTATCAAATTTTATATTTTCCGAGTGCAATGACTGTCACTTACAGAAAGACAGACAGACGGTTATGACGATAATATAAGATTCTACGAGTATTTTAACCATTTCGGCTCCTAAAAATCGTGTAACTTACATTGGGACTTGAAACTAAGTCCTGGATGGATTTCAGTGTGTTGTCAGAAATATATTTATGAATTAGAAATTATTTATTTCTTTAAAAGTTATAGTTTCAATATCAAAGCCATAAACATTTTTTTCGTTAATATGCGGATAATGTTAATATCATCTAATTAACAGCTATTCAAGCGATGGGTGACCAATACTGGTACAGCGTCGAGCACTAGGACGTTTACCTTATCGTCTTATCTTTATCTATTAGAAATATGAGTAAATGAGGTCTTATACATATTTTAATACGATTAAAGGCCACTTGTAATTGAAGTGGGTATGAGGCATTCTATTTCCAAATGTGACAAAAGATGTCACTATCATTTTACAAGGCCTCTAAACAGTCCCCGTACCCTCAGGGCGGTGACAAATAAGCATACAGTCCTTCTGTTGGCAGGCAGTCACTGTACACTATAGGGAGCTGACTATCTATATAAAAGAATGTTGTAGGAATGAACAAATTGGGAAGTTGGCGATTCTGGAAATGGACATGTTAGGAAATTACGAATAGGGAAGTGATAATTTAGGAAGTAGTCAACTTCGGAATCTATAAAGTGACAACTTAGGAAAAGGACGATGTTGGAGTGGACGAATTAGGAAGTGGACAAGTTTGGAAAGAGAAAAATTTGGAAATGGCCAAAGTCGACCGGAGAGAATGCAATTTAACAGTCATCAGTTGAACCTCGCATAGTAAAGGAACATTGCAGTAATAGCAGGACAACAACAGTTGTTATTTATTTAATTTTAATGTACTCACATCATCCCGTTCTTTCTGCGAAGCCCTACACTGAGCCCGGCTCTGCACGAGTTGCTTCTCCAGCTCAGTTATCTGAACCTGCATGTATCTCCTGTTGGACTCGGAGCGCTCCTTGAGCCTGGTGAGCGAACGCGAGCTCTCGGCGCGAAGCTCGTCGAGGTCTTTCAGTATTTGCGCACATTCCGCCGCCTTCTCTTTATATCTGACCTCTTGTTGTGTCAGTTTCTCTTCGAAACGAAATGCTTTGGACCTGTTTAAAAGCCAACGTTTATTAGCAGCATTTAAAATTGTTCCATATGATGTTCAGTGCTAGCCAATCAACGACAAAGTAATGTATAGGGTAGGTACAGAAATTTTTGAGGGTGCATATCTTAATGTAAAAGTTATCCCCATTTCGTACTTACTTATAGTCATCTAGCTCTTTAGATAATCCATCAATATCGTGATCCTTTTCAAGAAGTGCGATTTTAATAATTTTATTTTCCTCCAACAACTTGTCTTTTTCAACTTTCTCTTGATTTAAACTATTTACAGCGTGGACTAACTAAAAATAAGAAAGTAGAAATGAATTCCATATTTATCTATTTATTGTGGGTAGGTATTTCAAACACTGATATCATAGCGGCAGGGCCAAAAATATAGACCCGTCTCATCCAAAAAAAATTAAAGGTTTCTATAAGAAAGTAAGATCTTCCTCGCAGAGAGTGTACTAATTGTCCATGATTAGGAATGTGTTGTTGATTTTTGTCCGACTATTTAGTTTGTTTGCTTGCTTGACGCTCCGATAACTACTGCTTATGAAAAACCATGACCTATCCAAAATCCTGTGTCTATAACCTATTTTAGAAATTATTTATACTCTCAAGTTACACTAGTATAAATAAATTACGTTGCAAACTACTATATAGTGTATATGCTCGTGATTCATCGTGTTGCATGTTTACACTTTGACTTTATAGAGAATAAAACAGAAGTGCTACCTTTTCCCTGACGAGCTGCAGCTCGTTGGAAATCTGCATCGTATTCTCCTCGGCCAGCTTCTGCAGCTGTTTAGACTCCTGCAACTGGATCTGGGCACCCTTCAGGAGGTCAGGCAGCTGCGCTAGCTCCTGCAGCTTCTCTTGGAATTGCAACTGTAATTAACTTACGGTAAGTTTGTAATAAAAGCAGGAATCGCACTGATGTTTTTCTTATAGCAAATGTATACAATTATGTTATTGCATAAACTCGCGTAATGTGCTACCAGTCGAGTTATAATATTGTAAAATGTATCCTTTTTATTTTATTATTATTACACTGTTATGGCCTAAATATTTATAACAGATAACTCCTTAGACTAGAATGAATCTTGGATTTTTCACAATAGCTTGATAAAGATCACGCGATTTTTTTCTCCAGGATGCGCCAAATAATGTTAAACTTAGTGGCTTAACACACTGAAATAATCCAAAAAGGTATCCAACTATGGGTCAAATGTTCATTATTGTCTATAGCGTTATATTATATTATTATACTTGTAACATTAGGTATTAAAAACAAGTACATATATTTGCATATATTTTATGCGCATTTAAATTTATGATTCAAATTTATATGCGCGTCAAATTTGTGTAGCTTGAGTAATGTGTACTATTTTATTATTTTAGTTTACTATAGGTACAGTATACGTAGATATATATATAGACATACGTTTACGTTTTTCGCCTTATTACAACGGAGAAAGGTGCAAAAGTGTAAACGTATATTTGACGTCGACTGTACCTCATCATCATCTAGTATATTCAACATATTGTTTTTTATGTACGTGATATTGTTTTATATTATTTACTTAACTTTGACTTCATCGCCTAAACGGAAAAAAGTAGCCACCATTTGACGTTTAGATGATGAAGCAAAATAAAAGTATGTGACAAGGACTAAAATCGGCGAATCAGTAAGGACTAGAACTATAATACTAGGTTATACACAAATAGATTGGTTTATTCGAAAACCCAATCCCCACAAAGAGGGCGCCACTGGACGGTCGGCACCCTCTTAACCTCGTATTTTATTACTATAATAACAGACTATTTCTTTAATTTATACATATATATATATAATTATATCGTCGTATTATTGATACTTGTACAATTACGTCGGGACTTACGAGGTGTGTCATTCATTGTTTTTACGCAAGTTACAGAGCATCATACCCTGTTTGTTTACTTATTGCGAAAACAAATAATTTTTCTGTTCTTACATGATGCCCCAGGATTTCTCATACCTTCATCTTTTGAATTTCTATATGTATCTGATCCGTGACTTGCTTGTTATCGAACTCGATTAGTTCGCGCTGTCGCTTCGCCTCTTCCACCTGTTGCTGGGCTTGTAGGTACTGCGGTAACAATAAGACATTAAAAGATATTGATGGTGTCATTAAATGTTATTATTTATTAAAGCTTAGACTTTCTTTATCGTGAATGACACGAACTATAAACTGCACTTATAGCTATAGTTTTCACTTAATTAATTACTAGCGATAAAATACGGGCGTTTCGAACTCTTTCGGCTCTATTTGAAGAATGAGATACGATAACGATTAGTTCTGGTTTAGATAAGTTCTCATTTAGATATCGTTTGTATGTCGTATAATTGACAGAAGCTATGGAATGTAGAGGCAAGGAACAGAATCTCCACATACCAAAAAGTGTCCGACATAAACCCATAAGTAAATAGCTGAGGCTACAATACCTAGAATACTTGAGAAAAAAATCTAATCATAAACAGCGCACTTCACTCCGTCAATAACGGCTAGGTTCTTAGCTACTCTAGCGCTACTCTGGAGTGGAACTATTATTTATAGCTGATAGCTGGACACTTTTGCAACAGTTCTGCCTAAGGAGATTCTGTTCCTTGCCTCTACCTTCCATAACAGAAGCAGCGCGATTCGGGCAACCAATATCACTTTGACGTTAGAAATATCGTAGATAGATCTTAATGGAATCACAGCGGAATAGAAATAAACGTCAATTTTGGCATGTCGTTTAGTTATCGATCTTTTCAAGTCCTTTCCAAGATCTTAAACGTGTCTTAATCATTCTTCGAATCGGGTCGATTATTATTGTGACCGTGATTGCACTTATTTAGATATTACAAGAAAGCGGGTAATAATAATAAGCCATGAGTGAGTGGCAACTGGAAAAAGTAGTGATACCATTTTAAATAACAGAGTCATTCTGATATTTTATACCTACATTGAAGTATCACTCGTTCAATTTATTATGGGACGATTTTTTTATTTTAATAAGTTTTTTCTCGTTATATTTCAATCAATCAATATTTTATTTCTTATAACAGGTACGGTTACAAGATCTTAATCTAATGAGTAGTAGGTATCATCCGTTAGTATCGAACGTTAGTTGCAATTGACCATTAAACATTACAAATTGAACCGTAAACCGTAATGGACGGTTACAGTTTACCGTTCAATTTGTAATGGTTACTGGTCAAATGCATTAACGTTTCGGCCAAGACTAGTAGGTATATGCATATTCAATCTGAATTTGTATAAATCTGGTGTACGAAATTTAGTGGATAGATAATACATAATAACAGCAATTTGAACGTAAGTACAGTCACGTCTGAAAATATCGATACGGAAGAAATGCCAAAAATATGAATACACGACCTTATTGCCCATATGTTAAGGTAGTGTACACATATTTTTGGCCCTTTGTCCGTTACAATATTTTCAGACGTGACTGGACATCCTAAAAAAATTCATTCATTTTTTTCTGTCCCAATTGGGATTTCGTATTTAATTACTACTCCCATAATGAAGAACTCTTCCAACCAGCCAAATATCCAAATTCAACAAATACATTCGACTACCTACAAAATAAAGATCGGCCCACACTTCTAAACAAATCGTCGTTACGAAACTACGGTTCTAAAATTGAAAATGAAAATGTTTATTTAGGCAACAATCAAATTACAAAAACAATATATGGCTGGAATTTCCTAGTAGATGAATAGCATATCTACATCTGTGTCAGGAAACCCCGCTCTTCCGTTTGAGGTTTTAATAGCTGTTTCCGAAATAAACTTTGCAAATTTTCTTAAAATAGTGGTACAAGTATGTATATAAAGACGATTTCAACATTACATGCAGAAATTAAATAAATCAGTGCGTGCGTGTGTGTATGGATGGATAAATAGTCTTTGAGAACAGTTACCTATTGCGCTGCATCATTCTGTTACAAAACGGAAAAACCCGAATAACAAGAAACGTTAGAAACGCTCGAAAGTTAAACAGATACCCCTATTTAACTGACCAATAGCAAATATATATAGTAAGTAAGTAAGTAAATATTCTTTACAGTACATATGGGGCTACTTTATAGCACTAGTGCGAGAAGTAGCATATTATGTTACTGTGTCGAACATTTAAAGGGCCATATGTACTGTAAAACGTTGTACGATACATGTGCGAATAGGTAATTCGCAACTCGTGTCGATTTAAAACACTCCCTTCGGTCGTGTTTTAATTTATCGCCACTCGTTTCGAATTTCCTATTTTTCGCACTTGTATCGTAATGTACTATTATTGTGCACCATACAGTTAAAAATAGACAGAAAACGAAAAAACAGTAAAAGTTAGGTAACAACAGGCGGTCTTATCGCTAAGAAGCGATCTCTTCCAGACAACCTTTGGGTAGCAGGAAACTATGAACTTACAACATTGAACGGGTAGTGCCGATATACATATAATTCAACAAAATGAAGACGCAAACAATATAATACATACCTACATACTATATATATATGTATATCATGAAATTCATAAAACTGCATGTCAGTTTTGCGATAAAAGGTGCTACTGTTAAATTAAATTTTATAGCATCTGGATTTGGACCCTATCTAAACACGTTGTTTTTCGAGAGGAAAATAATTCGAAAATTATCTTAGATGAATAACAAATTTCCTAATAATAAAAATAATAAAGCTAGTAACAAATAAATTAACTGACAGATAAAACTACTTTAAGCTATTATTATTATTAGTTGTATAGCTATTTATTTAGCAGTTAAGCTTATTTGAAGACTGTGGAACGCAACGATGACTTCGTCAGATAAGTAGCAAATAGCTTATTCTGGACTTTACTTGGACATTGTGTAACATGTCCTTAGTTGAAATTAGACATTGTTTCAGATTTCAATGCATTGGTCATCGATAGACTGAGCTCTTTACAAATCTGTTTTCCGGGTACTGCCTGTTGTATCCCAGTTACTCTACATACAGCGTGGGCGACATATGGATAATTTGCTGCAATGTCTTTGGGATGAAGCGAGACACCAATAATTTGATAAGACACTTCAGCTTCATTGATCGGCAACCTTTGGTTTACTCGAAGATAAAATAATAATTCATGTTGGCACGAGTAAATTTTATTGTACAATAAAACTAGCATTATAATGCCTGACAAGGATAATCGCCATCAATTAATGACTGTATTTACTCTTTAGTATACTTAGTTATATTTTTATTCTGCGAGGTTATAGTAGGGTCGTCATTAAAATTCTCAAAAATGTAAAAATTTAGTTTTCCAAAAATTACATTATTGATGCCTTTCAACATTATAATGCAACTTACTTATGTCGAAATCAATATTATTTTTAAAATAAAACTGCGTAAACAGAGAAAGTTCGAAAATATTGCAGTTTTTGCAACGTACGCAGGTTTTTTTTTACTTCCAAAACATAATTTCACATTACTCCAAGGAGCCAAATAATATTTTACCACGCACGAGAATTATTGTCCTGCTTATCGCAAATGCAGTACTTACATGAAAAAAATCTGCCGCGCTCGAGTAAAACCCTAAATCCCCGCATATATGCGCTATTATTCGGTGATCTTTGAAATAAATAATTTTAGAACATCCAATAGGTTGGATACTCCTACTCGTGGATACTCCTCCTCAATGATGCCGGTAACCCCTTGCCTGATAACACCCGCACAATTCTTGTTACAATAAAATAAATTGAAGTTTATTTAATTCTCAGGATGTAAATAATGACTATCCGCAACCATCATTATTACTAATCATTGAACAGCATACAGAGGGCGAAATTTTATACTTTTGTCAGAACAGAATGGAGTAAGTGCCTAAATAATACAGACTAAACCTAACGAGTAGTCTTTAGAGTCAAAAGTAATACCTAGTGAATAAAGTCCTAAAATTAAGATAAGATTGTTCGTTCAAAACTGGCCAAGACAAATGTAATTTCGATTTGTCAATAAAGATTCGAATTATCTGAAAGATCTGACCGGCTAGGGGATAAATCAATCATTTTTTTATTAGGTGACTGCATTACTACTTTTCCCTGCATGAATACTGCCTTTAAATAATCGCTGGGATAGCTCATTAACCCTTTGAACGCCAAAAACCCCTGAAGGAGTACTGACGAGTAGTGCCCACAGCGCCAAGAACAACTATAGGTGTCATGACGTACGCTCTCAAAGTACTTAAAACCTTCACACTTTCGAGTAAGGTTTACATTAGCTCGCTTGCACCCGGCAGCTGGCGTTTGAGTAACTTTTGTGTTTATAATTATAACTTTAGCGTTCAAAGGGTAAAATCGATGGTAAAAATCTAAGTAATAAATAAGTATGTAGTAGTCAAAATTACCCTCATTCTGTACTCCTGCAATTGTTCCGATTTCTCATTGACGGTAAATCTCAATTCCTCAATTTCCTCTCTCATGTCCCGGATTTGAGTTTTCATCACTGCCACGTCTTGATTGGTATAATCCCGGGAGCCCTTGGGAATAATTTATGAACCAGTTAACGAATAAAGTAGATAACAAAAGTCTGAAGAGGGTTAAAAATGATACCTTTTCAACTAACTCGGCGGAGCAGATATCATTTAGTTTCCGCTCTAAGTCTTTGAGTTTCTCTTCGTATTTCTCTCGCTGTGTTCTTTCCTCGTCGGCAGCGTTTTTTGCCCGGATCAGGTCTTCACGCATCTTCAAAATCTAACGAGAAATTTTACTTAAGTAATCTATAAGCATATTAGCAAATGTACATAAATTCCCCAATCGCCGCACAAATAGGGAAACCTGTTGGCAGCTCGGCAGTGGATCAGTGTTATATATGAATTTGGTAATGATAGAGGCTAATGAATATTTTAAAGTAAGGTTAAGACTTCGGAATCGCTACAGATTTTGCCAATCAGTGCCTATTCGCCGTTCAAAAGAACACTCTCGGCGAGCAAATGGCAATGATGGAATGAGCACTCATTTACTTTGCCATTTGCTTTTAGAATCCATATCATGAGTTATGACTGTTTAATTAAAGACAAGTTAATTCTCGCTTCCATTCGTAACAATTGAGTAATAAGTAAAATATCCTTAATAAATGACACACATGATATTATGTCGTTTCAAGGACTTAGGATCAAGCGTTTCTGATCCCCCTCCATTGCCAGGGCCAGGGCTGCCAGGAGGAGTTTAATGGGTTTAGTGGGTAGGGTCATGTTCTGCATCCCCTCTCGCCAGGAGAGAGCGAGCGGCGCCTCCCCCTCTCCCCCATCATGGCCTTGGGTGCATATGCATTCGCCCACTCCGTGAACAAAAAAAAAAACAAAAAAAGGACATATTAACACATTATTGATCTTCTCACCTCTGGATACTTAGCCACGGGATTTCCGTGGTCTCGAACGACTTCTTCTGCGTCGGTCAGCTAGCGAAAAATAATATTGATTTAGGCGCATGGCACACTGCATTGCATCCGATTCGCATGTCGCTCCGACGATTGTGACGTGCGAATCAGATGCAATATGCGATGCACCTAAAAACTTTCACGATTTTTACACATATAAATATGTACGGATGCGAAAAAGATCAGCGTTAATGGCAGCACCGTAGTGCCCCTGCCAAGACGAGCCATGCGAAGCGCAAAGGCACTATACCTACCTTTTCTCGAAGCGCTTCGTTTTTTTTAACCCTCATAATCATAACTTGGGTTTAGATTATTCCAGATAAACAAAATTCTCGGGATATAATCTGTATGGTGGACCTATTAAACATAAAAAAATTCAATCGCATACCTCTTATACTGACTCTTAGGGTAGTTCCTGAAGTCCTAGAAAGCCGAAATTTGATATGTTAGCTAGTTTTAGTACACAAAGAACACAAAAAATCCCTCCCCCCCAACCTACTAGAGGATAACCAACTACAGGATGACATTTTGTATGTGGGTTTCGCAAACTTTGATGCTAACAAGGTCCATATATCACTTTACAGGGACTCCTTGTTATAAAATTATAAAAAATATATTTCAGGATTTTTAGTAAATCATCCCCAACCCTTAAAATTAGGGTATGGAAGATTGTTATAAACAACTTACAAAAAGAAGTGAAAACCCACCAAAAACATGTTCATGTAAAATGTCGCCAAGACCGTAAGGCTCGCACTATCAAAAAGTTACCAGGGCGCCTACCGCGAAAACCGAAATTCGCAATTTGCGGGGATCTTTCTCTTTTACTCTCACTAACACGTAATTAGAGTGACAGAGAATAATGCCCGCAATTGACGAATTTCGATTTTCCCGGTAGCCGCCCAGATCTCATGTAGAACCAAGCTTATTACAAGCCCTAACTTACAAACACTAGACCTATTTCAAAATATGTGACGGCCGTTTCGCTACCATCACATGGGCGTACCGTGAAAAATGTATCCACTGGTCATTACTTTTCTGTTATAAAATACTTAGTTCTTGTAGGTGTAACGAAACGGCCAAGCCACATATTTTGACTTGACTAAGGTGTAGTTTGTGAAGTTAGGTCTTGTAGAGCTAGAAGCTTGGCTCTACATGAGATCTGATAACTTTTTGACAGTGCGAGCCTTAATTACGGTTTCGTCTTGGCAACATTTTACATGAAAATGTTTATGGTGGGATAATAATGATAAATATATTTTTAAAAGCTTTTGTTCGCAACTTCGCATTGGATTATGAAATAATGGCTGTGCCTCGATACTTTTGAGTATATTTGCAGTTTGCAGCAGTCTATTCACAGTGATCTCACTCAATTAGTTGTATGTACAGATATCTCTAATTACAAGTACATAGACTTTTAATGTTCGCTGAACAAACATAGGGTCAAATAGCTGAATCTGTACTGAGCTTTTTTGGTGTACTTTGTTCAAATCAAACGAAAATCCGAAAACATGGCGTGGGAGCTGACGTTCACCATCCTTATGGCCTCCCCAAACGTCGCCGATAATCGTATGTGATTTCCAATACGTTGCGGCTTTTGAACGATTAACTGAATTCGTTACTCCTACTTAGCCAGCATTATCTAAAATCGCATGCCCCATTTGTTGCAACGTTTGTAGAAGTCTTTACGAGTTATCGCCTGGGAGGAACTTTGTCATAGACATCCGGTGCTACGCTGGTAGAAATATTGTTGAAACAGTTCGTCATATAATTTCACCGTTTGTCGACCTGCCACGGTACACATGCCTTTCTCAGTCCACATAGGTACAAAGACATGATCTGAAAAAACATACCGATCCGTAAATGACATTTCTATATTTTCGATTCGACATGTCGAGTCGTTCGTTTCGTATGGCTGCTAACTCCATTTGGATTTCTTTGACTTCGCCTTCCATGTCGCCCAACTGTTTTTGCTAATAAAAAATAAAAATAAAAATTCCGCTTTTGTATTTTATTAAATTTGTATTTGTAAGTTATAACTACATACTACTTATACAATCACCTACACACAACATTACGCGTTTATAACTTCCGTGCCTACATTTAAATAAACTACAATCAGTCAACGGAGTCGGTCGGTACGTAATAAAAAGCTACGCAGATATAGGTACGTAGGTAAGGTACCACTTAACAACAAAAACGGGACGTATGAAAACCTCGAATCGACAATTCATCTCAGTAATAGAGTTAATTATTCTAATACCAATAATCATGTAGGAGTAGGTAAGTATATCATTGTTAAATACTTACTAAAACAGAGGACTCTTCTTTGAAGTTAGGCTCATCGACTTTCTTGTAGTTACCAAACGGCCAATATTCAGTTTGAGGCATTAATAATAAAATTTAGACTCTATTGTTACGAACCAATGTAAAGTATTAACCATATGTTCTTTATATAATAAAATAACTACAAACGTTAAGCAATATAATAAAAAGTATCACCACAACAATCTATACGGCTTTGACAGATATAATTTTACCAAAGACCTTTTTTTCAAGCCAGTTACTGAACATTTCATGCAATATTTGCTATATCAGAACGTATAAAGATAAAATCTAATACTTTTCAAATAATTTATGGGACTTTACAGTAAAAACTTCAGAAATGTTCGATGTAAAAATGAATAAAATATTAAATATTCATAACCGTTATATTTTCCCGGGCTCTTTTTATCAAGTTTTGTATAGGTTTCCTTCGGTTTCTTCACTACTAGCGACATCTAGTTTCATTTTAAAAAAATACATCACATCTAGTGATCTAGTCGATGATTCCCAATGGATTATTAGGATTTTAGTTAAAAAAAGAATTTCTGTTCAGATAAACAAAAATATTGAAGAGTTCAATTAACAAAATATTTTATTTTTAATGGTGTAAAAATGTGACATGGCAGAATGATACTCATCTCCATTGCCAAAGATCCTTTAAAAAAAAATTACTTGACAGTTGTGCCGTGCCGCAGGTACGGCTGAAAAATCAAAAAAATGTATTAGAAAATGGCAATGGTGCCGGCTTTGCAGACGTGGAACATCCACGTAGCGAGTCCTTAATTTTTCTGATTCAGGACATGGGTTAGAATTTAAATTATTCACAGATCTTCGTGCTATTGCAGCGCAAAGTAGTTATCCCCTTGACATATTAACTCACCTTTTCCAGCATATCTTAAAATGAAAATTTTGTAAAATTTAATTCATAATGAGGAGTCCTGGACCTGACACACAAATTGAAGTGACTGAGGGCGATCAGCCAACAGACGTTAAAAAATGGAATCCCACAATAGACACATCTATTTATATAAATGATCAGAGTCAGTCAATATCTCATAGAAAAATTATAAGGGTAAGAAGAAAATACTTATTTTTGCATATATGTGTACATTACCACCATTAGGAAAGAGAACAAATGATTTTTATTCTTATTTTTTTTATTTCTATTCATTTGGTGTATAAAATAAAGTGATCATGTACTGTAATAGATGGTGCTTGCCAGTCTATCCTCAATGAAGATCAAAGCAATCTGTTATAAACAAAAACAAAATCAATACTCATTGGCACTGTCCTCGGTGTAAACACTTGCCTTGAAACAACTGTGTTTCTAACATTTAATTGGTGACTTAATTGGTGTAATTTAAGTTCAATCTTACTCTTAGTATTTTAAACATAGCTAAAACAAAAGATAATATGCTGCATCCATTTGAAGACAGGCATTCAAGAACAGCAGTAGTGTTGTGTTTATCTTTTAAAGTTTATTTGTCATGTGTTGGAAAACAGTTAACAGAATTTTTATAACAGAGGCAAGTAGCAAGAAATTGTCAAAAAACTGAATGAACTAAATACATTAAATCTTACTACATAAATGTGACAAAATCTTGGTGTATTCCCATTTGTACCTGCTCCATGTGACTACTGCCATACATGAGGTGGGGATAAATGGGAATGATTTATATGAATGCACCTATTCCCATCTGTGCCAGGCAGGGCATCATTATTCTTTTCTGTTTTTGTATACAAAAGTAGAATACTGATGTCAAAGGTTTTCACTGTCTTTCAAAGACTTTGTGATACACAACTCCTAATTTGGTTACAGAGATGGAACCGCTTGTCTCGTCTACAGAGATCCATTGTGTATGCAGTAATAGTTATAGCTGCAACAGTGGGGGTTCTCTTCTATACTGCTAGGGAAACCAAACCTGAGGAAAAATCTAATATTAACCAGCTTCCTGTGGTAAGTCCATGTTAACTATCACATCACCTGAAGAAACCTTTGTGAACACAGCTAGACCCCTACATCTCTACAATAATGTCAGCTTTTTGACATTCTAATCTGTAACATGATTCTTCTTTGTGTGAAGGGATCTAATTCATAAAACTAAATTTTTGTCTGCCAATGCTTTATAACTTGCATGTAGCACATTGTTGAGCACAAGGAACACCGTCTCAAGTGTATTGTTGTTTGGGGGAGTGGACTCGCAGAATGTATCTCAGAAGATACATGATTCTATTAGAAACCATGTTATATGGTTTAAGAATCAAAGTGCATCTGCCATCAAGTTACAAATATCCCAAGTATATTAAAATTAATTCATTACCATGTTAAAATTTCTGATTAAGAAAGTCTGAGTGCCGAAAATTGCCTATCAATTGAAAACACCAAAACGCCACCACACAAAGCACATAAAGCAGTTTCTGTTTAACACAACGGTTGGTAGAGAATGCAGGCATTAAGTCCACAATTTATACATTTTTATAATATGTAATAAAGTTATTTCACATCTACTTATATAAGTTTGGATGGACAGTATACCAAGCTCAGTTAAACCTTTTTTCTGAAATGAAAACATTTGGCATATTTATTTTATGTAGTTGTATGTAAGTATACTTAAAAAATAGGCAATTCATTTACATGTTTCATACTGGAAACAGAAATTTTTTCAAGTGTTTTCATTGGAAAAGTTAAAAATGTTGGTCTTAGAATGTTAAAACCCGGGATGAGACCTGTGACCACCCTTTCCTCCTTTCCCTTGCAAAGGGCTTTCAACAGATGTCCATTCCCAGTAAAAGACAAACTGGTTTAACTGATAACCTAATTGATTAACTATTGGCACTGTGAACTGTAGACCTTGTAAACCCCCAATGCTTTTAACAAATTTCCATATTTTTTGCACCTTATAAAAATAATAATTTATTCAACTTTTTAGTTTAATTTTAAGGGGACCCAAAATTTAATTCTGTATCTCTGTGACTGCTCCCATGATTTATAAATATCAATCGATGAGTGCATAGTTTAATGATAATGATCCATTTAGGAGTCAGTTATCACATAGTACCAGTTAGTATTGGAATATGACCTTATCATGCAGTAGCATCATAAATATTATATTTCAGTTTAACATGTGTTCCTACTTCAATATTTACTCTTATCTCTTCACGGAAAACCGATCATTATTTAAAAATAAATTTATTTTTGTCTTGAGGAAAACTGATCTGCCTGCAGCATCGCGCGCGCGTATATTGTATCCCTCTTCCTAGAGAGTAGAATTCGAAATATATAGTGTATGTAGAAAGTGCATGGCTTTTTATTAATTTACTTTTTTTTAATAATATGAATTTTAATTATGGATAGATGCTTATTGGGTGGAATAAGCTTTAGCACTTTTCCACCAATCAAGGAATATCCTTAGTATTATACAGACATAGAAGTTTTTGTGGCAAAATAAAGTGATTGACAAAATCAAATATCGACATGCCTATTATCCATGTTATCTTAGCGTTATAGATATTTATAACATTATATATAGAGATAGCTACCGAGAAATACACAACATGTTCGATATCTTCTTTGACATACGCATTGGTAGTTTTCTTATTTATGACACTGTATTCTAGAGTTAACATTTTTATTCATATAAGTAAGTACTAAATATATGTAATCATGAAATTATGGTCCAGTTTGGAATTGATTTGCATTCTTGAAATTTCTTGGTAATTACATACATTACAGCAAGTATAAGTTACATCTTTTAATTATTAATCTATGACTGACTTATTGATATTATCAAATATGTTAAACATATTTGTCAATGTTTCATTTTCTCTAACACTCGTTATTGACACAAAAACTTCTATGTCTGATTATTAATAAAACAAAACAATTGTTTTTATTTATTTATACCTACAGAAGGCCCTAGTGTATTTATGTAGTAACTATGGCATTATGATTATTATGAATGAATTGTGAAAAATGTATAGGGTCAGACCAAACTAATTCTGCATGGCATTTGTAATGACAACGTGTGGTAATGTCATCAAAGTTGGTGCAGAGTTAACTAAGACAGACTCTGCATGTTTTTGATGTCTCCTTGGCAATATTATGCGCCTAATGATACACCTACTACAGAAAATACAACTGGAAAATTGTGTCATATCCTAAAATAGACCACTCATAGTCCCATTCTGCAGTTAAGCAACATCGTATCCATGTTCTAATATTAGCTTAACTGTCTGTGTTACTTTAGGAACCAGTGAAGAATTTGTCTCTAGTCAACGAGCCAGTCGCGGAACCAGTATTATCCAACAACAAACCTGCCTTTGAAATCGAACAGAATGAGAGACCAGTGTTTACTGGTGAGTCATTTGTATGTTTAATGTTTGAAATGGCGTTCGAATAAAATAAAAATAAAACTTTTCATACGACGGTGGCAAACAAGCGTACGGCCCCGCTGATGGTTAGCAGACACCGCATCCTATAGACGCTTGTAACTACAGTACTGTCACAAGAGATTTGCACTATTAACAGATCCTTTTTAAAATTATAATTATTCTTGAATTTTCTGTATATATAACAGTTTAAAAAATCAAATGTACAGATGGAGCTTATACCTTTGAACAATGTAAATTCAACTTTATTATAAAGGTGTTTGGTATAAAAGCGAATGCACTTATTTTTTATTAATCAGTCTCAATCCCGTGCTTCATTTCTTACTATTCCAGGTCCCACAAACGCGAAACAGTATGCAGTGGTGGAGAGCTTCAGGCACGCGTGGAAGGGTTACAAGACACACGCCTGGGGCCACGACAACTTGAAGCCGTTGTCCGGGATGCCTTCCGATTGGTTCTCGCTGGGGCTGACCATCGTAGACGCTTTGGACACTGCATTTATTATGGGACTGACCGAAGGTAGGCATTTCACGCTGTATATTAAGGGGCAAAAGATTCAATGATTGTATGAGATATGCAAAGTAATAAGACTTGTCATATTCAAAGCATTTTTTCTTAGACCTTTACACATTTAATACAATTAATGAGTCTTTGGTAATACTGATATCAAGTCCTTGCTACACATTATATCACATGTTTTCATAAGTTTTATAACTGATACGTGGGAGCAACATTAGAGGCTTGCATTTACCATGTTGTAATATTTAAAACTTAACTTGATTTTGTTAAGTAAAATAGATTTCACTTTTTGCATTCTAACACTACTGTCAAAGTAAAAGAGAGAGTAAAATGGCCCTTTCCTGGAAAAGATCATAACACACGAGCTGATTCTTTTTAGAGATTCTGGATCTCTGTGGTTACTTATACATGCAGACATTGTCTATTGCATCTGTCTTTTTGCATTGAAAAATATCTATGTTCACGGAGTATATGAATTTATTCCGTGAAGTTCTGGTAAAATATCAGCTCGTGTGTGGTCTGCCCAATGCTGCTCTTCAAATATTTCACTGCGCTGTGCTCTAACCATTCCTTTTTAGATACAATATTTGTAATTTCTACTTCATGTATTGTAAAAAAATCTGCTATTGCGAATTCCTACTGGTCACGTGCGAAATTCGTGGTGGTGGGAAGCTAAAAGCGATGAAATTTTTCGCATTAAGTATTGTGTAAGTACCTATCGTAACTGTGAAGTAACTAATGCATACCCAGGAGTTTTGGTGCGTAAACGATTTGAAAAAGACTAGAGCAGTATCTAAGGTTGGTATTCCATCTGTCCAATATCAAGATATTCTTACACATTTTGCTTAGTGAGAAAGTGAGACACAATGCACATAGGACAAAGAAATTGGACAGCTGGAATAGAGACGTGAAAATATATTTTTAGAACGTTGGTTTGTAAAGATGTTTGTGAACTCTCCGTCTCTCATACACATGTAACGTTATAACGCTTTGTAAAATATGGATAATTAAATTCATAAAAAATATAAACCGACTACAAAATATAAACCCATTACGAACATTTTTCTGTTAAGAGTATTTCCGCAATTATTTCGTAGATAAGCAAAATTGGTTTATGCCCAATAGCTGCCTGGCTAGTTATCAAATCAAGGTTTTTATGGTATGTTGTATGAATGTTATTTGCCAGTAGGTAATATGTACTTGTATTTTATATAAACATTGTTAAAATTAAGTGTTTGAGATAACAGATGATACGAATTACTTTGAATGTTTGCCTGTGTAGTAGGTACCAATGATTGATATTTAATCATTTTTAGGGTTCCGTAGCCAAATGGCATAAAACGGAACCCTTATAGTTTCGCCATGTCCGTCTGTCTGTCTGTCTGTCTGTCTGTCTGTCTGTCTGTCTGTCTGTCTGTCTGTCTGTCTGTCTGTCTGTCTGTCTGTCTGTCTGTCTGTCTGTCTGTCTGTCTGTCTGTCTGTCTGTCTGTCTGTCTGTCTGTCTGTCTGTCTGTCTGTCTGTCTGTCTGTCTGTCTGTCTGTCTGTCTGTCTGTCTGTCTGTCTGTCTGTCTGTCTGTCTGTCTGTCTGTCTGTCTGTCTGTCTGTCTGTCTGTCTGTCTGTCTGTCTGTCTGTCTGTCTGTCTGTCTGTCTGTCTGTCTGTCTGTCTGTCTGTCTGTCTGTCTGTCTGTCTGTCTGTCTGTCTGTCTGTCTGTCTGTCTGTCTGTCTGTCTGTCTGTCTGTCTGTCTGTCTGTCTGTCTGTCTGTCTGTCTGTCTGTCTGTCTGTCTGTCTGTCTGTCTGTCTGTCTGTCTGTCTGTCTGTCTGTCTGTCTGTCTGTCTGTCTGTCTGTCTGTCTGTCTGTCTGTCTGTCTGTCTGTCTGTCTGTCTGTCTGTCTGTCTGTCTGTCTGTCTGTCTGTCTGTCTGTCTGTCTGTCTGTCTGTCTGTCTGTCTGTCTGTCTGTCTGTCTGTCTGTCTGTCTGTCTGTCTGTCTGTCTGTCTGTCTGTCTGTCTGTCTGTCTGTCTGTCTGTCTGTCTGTCTGTCTGTCTGTCTGTCTGTCTGTCTGTCTGTCTGTCTGTCTGTCTGTCTGTCTGTCTGTCTGTCTGTCTGTCTGTCTGTCTGTCTGTCTGTCTGTCTGTCTGTCTGTCTGTCTGTCTGTCTGTCTGTCTGTCTGTCTGTCTGTCTGTCTGTCTGTCTGTCTGTCTGTCTGTCTGTCTGTCTGTCTGTCTGTCCGAGGCTTTGCTCCGTGGTCGTTAGTGCTAGAAAGCTAAAATTTGGCATGGATATATAAATCAATAAAGCCGACAAAGTCGTACAATAAAATCTAATTTTTTTTTTAGGGTACCTCCCCTACACGTAAAGTGGGGGTGAATTTTTTTTTTCGCTTCAACCCTAGAGTGTGGGGTATCGTTGAAAAGGTCTTTCAAAACTAACAGGGGTTCTCAAGAAACATTTTTTGATAAAGTGAATATATTCGGAGATAATCGCTCCGAAAAAAAAAAATGTGTCCCCCCCCCTCTAACTTTTGAACCATAGGTCCAAAAAATATGAAAAAAATCGTGGAAGTAGGGCTTAAGAAAGACATTAAACGAAAACTATAGCGGACATGATCAGTTTAGCTGTTTTTGAGTTATCGCAAAAAGTTTTCCCTTCATAGTAAAAAGACTTACTTTAATTACGTACTGATTATGCAAATTTGCCTATTTGTTATATTAACTATTAACTCGGGTGAAAGGTACCATTTACTACACTTTAAGCTCCAGTTTAGCTTATTGTGACGGAAGAGTAACTACGGAACCCTACACTGAGCGTGGCCCGACATGCTCTTGGCCGGTTATTAATTATCCTTTATATGGCTAAATAAATGAAAACTTTGTCAATTAGTATTTTATTACGCTTTAATGAATATTAGATCATATGCGACGGTCTATAAACATATTTGCTTAATTATAAACAAACAACACAACAAAATTTTAACATATACTCGAAAAAAAAATGGGAGATTTATCCGAACCTTCATTGTTATCAACAAATATATGGATATTTATATATACATTAAAAATTACACGTGACATGATCAACCAAGAAGATTACCGTTCCGGGATGGTTTACAGACTCAGATAATAAAGGCCAAGGGGGTCAAGAAGTTGCAAGAATATTAGCAGAGGCATTTCACAGAACTTGATAACAAAAAGTGTTGATAAACAAGGAAAAAGTAGACATACATCGTAATAACTTAACCTTTTGAACGCCAAGAACACCTAAAGGCGTCTTTACTAGTCGTGCCCATAGCGCCAAGGACAACTATATGTATTGTGACGGACGCTATCAAAGTAACCTTCACAGTTTCAAGTAAGGTTAAGTACTTTACAAGCGAAAAAGTCTATCACCCACTTTACATTAGCTCGTTTGCGCCCGGGCGCTTAACTTTTGAGTGATGTTTGAGTTTATGACATAAAGCGTAAAAATCAGATTGATTTTTAAGTCGTGAACAGTAACTGTCATAATAATTTTACTTTTTATATCAATGTGATGCCAATGACGTAGTAAATGTGAAAAGGTTTCACAGTGGGTATGGCATTAAGTTGTTCGCTAATGCAACTGGTCATTGACTGCTCATTCACCCGTGTACGTTTTGTTCAGAATTCGACGAGGGCCGCGAATGGATCAGCAAAGAGCTCGTGTTCACGAGGAACAAAGACGTGAACTTCTTCGAGGTGACGATCAGGGTCCTGGGCGGGCTGCTCACCAACTACCACTACACGCAGGACGAGATGTTCTTGAAGAAAGCGGTAAGTGCAGTCGGCATTTAAAGTAGCTGATCACCCGCGTAGTTAACGTGCCAATCGTTAACGCACGGAGCGTAGCGTAGTCATATCTCTATATATAACTCTTCCATATTAGAGGGTCTGTGACAGTTGACTTTCGTTTGCTACGGAGTTTTAACGATTGCCATGTTGGATACGCGGGCTGACTATCCGTCAAAAGCGTCTGCCGTTTTCTAATAGCTGAACAAAAAAGAGATATTTTTCCATATGTACAATAATGGCATGTTGAAATGTTGTTTTACGTTTTACTATCATGCCTTAGTTAGAAGGCCCATAGTGGAAATGATATTCCTACCACAAAAATGCATGTTGCGTAAATTTAAATAAGTACCATACAATTAGGATTTCAAGAGTTGTTTTTTTCCCTGGACGACTAACCGTAATCGTGGCAACGAGTGACAGTCAAAAGTTGATTCACCCATAAACAAATACAAAAAAATACCATAAGCATAATTTGTAACAAATAGCAACCCAAGCAACATTCCAAAATAAATAACAGGCTAAAAGTCTCTGCTTGATTTATAAATTGTAAATTAATAGGTGTATTGAAAAAGGTAGGAATCAAAACGAGCGTTTAAAAAGGGGAATCGGAACGAGATCCGTGATGAGCAATGTGTCAGTCATTTATTTTTCAGGAGGACCTAGGCGACCGTCTGATGGCAGCGTTCAACTCGCCTTCGGGCATCCCGTACTCAGACGTGAATCTGGGGACGCGCACCGCGCACGCGCCCGAGTGGTCCCACTACAGCACCACGGCCGAGGTCACCACCGTGCAGCTCGAGTTCCGCGAGCTGTCGCGCGCCTCCAACAACCCGGCGTTCGAGGCGAGTGCCACGCGATATCAGTATAGAGCCGCGATCGTCTAATGGCGCGCAAGTTGTCTCTCTACACCTGCCACGCTTGAGATATGCAAAGACAGTTTTTTTCTTTCATTAACAATAACAACAATCGACAGACTTATACCATCAAATTGAAATTGATGTATTGCTTTTAGTGCTCAAATCGTAAACTATGTGTTTTTTTTTAATGTACCTATTTCAAATGCATAGATAAAATAATTCATATTTTAGGGAAATATAAATTTTGGCCGGGGGAAACACGAAATCGGGAGTCGTGGAAATTAAGGGGAGGGACCTTTGCCCGGCAGTGGGACACTCAAATCGGCTAAGGAAAAAAATGTTTGCCCGCGCGGCGACAACATTATAAACGAGTTGCTATTAATTCCTACCTGGTCATATGTAATTTTATTAATGCACTCGCTAGTTAAGTTTAAGTACAATTTTATCACTGCGTTCACTAGTTAAGTAGATATATACTTAAATTTGTATTATATGTATAAGTGCACATTTCTCGTGCAAGCGAATTACTGCTAGCGTTTTTGAGAAATAAATATCTTTAAACCGTAATTTAATGTAACAAAATGTAATATTATCGTAACATCTCCAGGACGCAGCGGCAGCGGTGTCGGAGAAGATCCACCAGCTGCCTAAGAAACACGGTCTGGTGCCCATCTTCATCAACCCCAACACGGGCCAGTTCCTGCCCCACGCCACGATCACGCTCGGAGCGCGCGGCGACAGCTACTACGAGTACCTGCTCAAGCAGTGGCTGCACACCGGCAAGACCATCAATTAGTAAGTCCTAGGCACATGGCATACTGCATTCGATTCGCACGTGCGTGCAGGATGTCGCTATAATACGCGCATAGCGTTGTCTCGCTCAAACTTAGGAGCGACGTGCGAAGTAGGAGGCCTACCGCGAAAACCGAAATTCGCTAATTGCGGGGATTTTTCTCTTTTACTCTCTCTAAGACGTCATTAGAGTGACAGAGAAAAATGCCCGCAATTGACGAACTTCGAATTCCGCGGTAGGCCCCCAGATGTAACGTGCCATGCGCCTTACATACCCGGAACTCACTGACTTCTACTTGCGACCGAGTTGACTGATCTACTAAAATCTGCTTGACGTTAGGCAACTGCGCTCTCGGATCAAATTATGGTTAGTTGTAACACAATATGGACAATAAAAAAATGTTTAGGGTACACGAAAATTAAAATGGTCTGGTACATAATACCATTACAATTTGTTTTATATATGAAGAGAAAGGACAATCATAGCATTTATTGTGTTTTTAGGTTTAAAGGCCACCTCCTTAAAACACTTACAACGAACAATCTTTTTTTAGGATTAAGTCGTTGCTTTGGAATTTAAGCTGGTTGAAAACCTTATTCATTCCAATTAAGATCTAGAGATCTAAAGGTCAATTGGGTCCTTGATGAGATGACTCAGTCTAATGTGCTCGTAACGATCAATTTCGTTTTTCCTTCGTTTTACTTTATTATGATCAAATATTACCAGCTTAAGGCAGTAGTGTATAAAAATATGCATCCACCAAAGATAAATATTGATAGTGCTCTGGTTCGCATTGGTGGTTATTTTTCGGGCACCATCTTCGCTAACTACGTCATCTTTTATGGTCGTTCACCGTACGATTAATAACAAAATGCATTTCCAACTCAATAAAAAAAAGTCTGCGAATTATGCTCCACAACACTCCTTTCAGATTGTTGCCTACATTTATTGTGGCTGAATCCGATTAATATGTATAAGCCGTATTAGTATTACAAACCAATAAAGTCGACGCAGAGACACCACAAGCTCTTTCGTCGCTTCTAACTCTGGCGTGTGTACACATGGAGTATGTGAAGTACACATGGTGTATGGAGTTACAGAAGTATGGTAGAGCAGGCAGAAGGAGCGAAGCTATTCTTTTATATGTCATAGACAAGTCTTCTTCTTCCTCGCATTGTCCCGGCATTTTTGCCACGGCCCATGGGAGCCTGGGGTCCGCTTGACAACTAATCCCAAGATTTGGCGTAGGCACTAGTTTTTACGAAAGCGACTGCCATCTGACCTTCCAACTCAGAGGGTAAACTAGGCCTTGTTGGGATTAGTCCGGTTTCCTCACGATGCTTTCCTTCACCGAAAAGCGACTGGTAAATATCAAATGATATTTCGTACACAAGTTCCGAAAAACTCATTGGCACGAGCCGGGGTTTGAACCCGCGACCTCCGGATTGCAAGTCGCACGCTCTTACCGCTAGGCCACCAGCGCTTCCTATGTCAGAGACAGCAGACTATGTCATAGACAAGTACGTTTACAAATACGAGTCCTTGCCCTATGACTGTCTTTTGCACCAAACATTTTATATTCCGGTCTTTTCAACTTTGATCTCGCAGTTTTTTGTTTATGTTTTTAGATAGAGTAAAAATCTATTTGTGTTTTCAGTTTGCTGGACGACTATCTGACCGCGATTGAGGGTGTACGAGAATTTCTAGCGAGGCGATCGATGCCTAACAAGTACTTATTCATTGGGGAGTTACTGGCCGGTTCCGAGGTGAGGTGTTCGTTATTATCTAATATAAAATAAAGTTTTGAACAAAATAACCCTAATATATATTAAAATACTTAGAGAGCCAACATTTTACCATTTCATTGTCATTTTTACTTATGTTAATTTTAGACTTGGCGAAATTTTGCATGAAGATTATTTAACTAGCGACCCGCCCCGGCTTCGCGCGGGTAGAACCTTAACAAATTATACACCTAAACCTTCCTCAAGAATCTCTGTATTGATAGGTGGAAACCACATGAAAATCCGTTCAGTAATTTTTTTGTTTCTCGCGAACATACAGGCGCGGCAGGGGACTTTCGTTTTAAAAGGTGGAGTGATTATAAACATGTAGTTCATTTATTATTACATTAACACACTTGCATTAACATTAATTAGGTTTTTTTTTTTTAAATCCATCGTATTTAAGATACGAAATATTTAAGACATCACTAATCGCTCGTCACGGAAGATTCTTTGAAGTATTGGTGAAAATCATAATTTATCCGATCCGGTGTTGATCCATGACTGAACGTTCCAGGCCTTCAACCCCAAGATGGACCATCTGACCTGCTTCCTGCCGGGCACGCTGGCGCTGGGCCACGCCAACGGGCTGCCCGACTGGCACATGACCATGGCCGAGGAGCTCATGACCACGTGCTACCTCACGTACAAGGCGCACCCCACGTTCCTCGCGCCGGAGATCACGCATTTCAACTTGGTGAGTACATGGTCTCATACAACTTGCTTGCATTAAGACGGTAGTGGACGACTGTCTATACTGACATAGTCCCCATTTTCGTCCCTGGATACTAACTTTATGAAAAATATTTTTATGCAATTTATTGTATAGTTAGCTAAATGAAGGGGTCGTTTGACTTTTTTGAGTTTCTGATTATTTTAAGAGTTACGAGCGAAAAACAAGTCCCATGCAAATTTTTAGGCTTGTATAAATATATTCTATAATTTTTATATCCAGAGAAGAAAGTAAATAACACCTGTGTCGTTTACCTCTATCTTCATGTATTATATGTGTTTCCATGTACATTTTTTCAGAGGTTGTGCAATAAAGAGGATTTGTATTGTATTTTATTGTAAATAACATATTGTCAATTGTCGTTACGCATATTGTTGTCTAAATAAATAGATAAACTTGTAGAAGTTTACACAATCAGTACCCCTAGTGTAAATAAATTCGATTTCGAAACGTGACGTACGCGTTTGCGTTTAGTCTCATTTTGTATTGGATTTAGAAAGAGCACGC
Source organism: Cydia pomonella (assembly GCF_033807575.1). NCBI lineage: Eukaryota > Metazoa > Arthropoda > Insecta > Lepidoptera > Tortricidae > Cydia > Cydia pomonella. The sequence continues at coordinate 10,560,244 of NC_084703.1, read as the reverse complement.
CAAGCGGGACGTTTTGGAAACTCAAAATCCTATACAAAATGAGACTTAACGCAAACGCGTTCGTCACGTTATGATGTCGATCAAATTTACACTAGGGGTACTGAACAATATATGGATAAAAACGATAAGGCGAAGGCCTGTTGGCTTTATTATTAGAAGCAGTACTATAGGTACTAGTAATGCAGAAACAAAAACAGTAACTATTCCATGTTTTAAAATAAAACAAGGCAATAGGTCTAAGGTCAAATTCTGATTATATAACAGCGCGCAAGGCAAGCGAGCAAAGCGAGCACGGCCCGGTGTCTGCCGGCGAAACACACAGCAAAAATATAATCTAAATTGTTTTTTTTTTTCTTATTTAATGCATGTTAATTATAAGATGTAATGTTTTGAAAAGATGTGTCCGAGTTTCTTGCCGGTCCATATTGGGATACCCTCCTCCAATTGAGGTGGGATTCAAATCTTTTCGGGTCAGAGTGTGTAGAGAGTGTTCGGGTGTAGAGTGAGAGCCGGTGTAGCTTTATTTGACGAATAATAAACTATCTTTATCTTTATACTTTTATAAAATTAGATAGGTCTTATCTCTGGGAAAACGCGCATTTTTGACTTTTCAAATATTTTCAGAGCAAAGCTCGTTCTTCCAGATATTAGTTATAAAATGTATATATTGTGCAGGCGAGCGCCACGTCAGACATGTACACGAAGACAGCGGACGCGCACAGCCTGCTGCGGCCCGAGTTCATAGAGAGCCTGTTCTACATGTACCAGATCACCGGCAACACTACCTACCAGGACTGGGGCTGGCAGATTTACCAGGCAAGTCTACACGATACGAGTAACACGGGTGTGTTATCGTGTGCTGCATGATCGGGTTTAGGCCAGTGGCACTTTACAGATGTTTTCATGTGAATTTAGTTCCTGAGAATACGGACACGCAAGTACGTACCTATGGGAGAGTGCTCACTGAGTACGAATAGTTGTTGGTATTATTAAAGGCCTTCGTACAGTTGTAGCAGCTAAATAGTTCTCCCGTCTGTAAACAAACTTGATTGTGGGGGGGGGGGGGGGAGGTATGGATTGTTCACCATTAACTGCGAGTCGAACGCATAGACAAAACTAGATCGCCACTAACCGTTCGTCAATCCGTTAAAATAATTCCTATTTTGTACGTCCATAGCAAATTTTTAAGATGAGATTAAAATTATTTAATTGATCTTCAAACTTCCAACACGTGAGCTGACATACTGCGCTATATGTTATTATTATCATATACTTTTTTTGTTATTAAGTTAGCTTCATGTTTACAAACACATATCTACTAAAATAAGAAAATTAACCTATAATAGGTTAGCTTTCATTTCACACCAAATAAACTATTTAAATTTTTTGTTAACTAGCCAGAAATGACGGTACGTTACTAACGCATTTTTCCTTTTTCCAGGGCTTGGAAAAGTATGCTAAGGTGCCCAACGGTTACACGTCTCTAGCCAACGTGAAGACTGAGAAGCCGGTGCAACGCGACATGATGGAGTCGTTCTTCCTCTCCGAAACGCTCAAGTACCTCTACCTCTTGTTTAGCGACGACAGATACCTTATAGACTTGACCAAATACGTTTTCAACTCCGAAGCTCATCCCCTACCTATACACAAGTCATAGAATGACTTACATACTGATTTATCTTTCACGGAAATTATGTGACCACTCTTAGGGTCAGTTGCATCAACCAATGTTAAAACGGACTGATCAACGTCACGCATCAGAGATCGATGAATCTTCCCATATAATACAATTAAACGGATGCTTACGGTGATAGACGGTTTGATGCAACCGACCCTTAAACCCTTATGGACAATTAGCACAGACTACACTAAGCCACATTATGTGTACAAAGAGCACGAGGTCACTACACATCGGTGCATTTTTACTTGTAAAGTGCTACGATTCGAGCATGGGCCCATTTTCTCGAACGTATTAGTCCACGAACTATCAAATCGTATGGGTTACTATGGCAACACTAATAATATTAGTCTAATACCATTTGACAAATAGGCCCAGCACAACTGACTTGTATTCTACACCATTTTATAGTATAACAACACAGTTACACCTCTAAAGCTTATGTTTTATACATTTTTTTTCACGAGTAGTGATCGTAATTGTGCATCTGAAATAAGCGGCGCCTTATGTATAGTAACCTCGATTGTCTCATGTGTTCTGTCTAGACTTGTGGTTGAGGTAGTCTGCGACATTTAGCAAGTAAGCGCGGTAAAGCACTATCGCATGGAGATCTATATCGAAGAGGAGAGTACTTCTTCGTTGTTGACTAACCTGACTGTATTCCCACGTGTAAGCGACGCGGTCCTTAATACCATTCAAATGCTGCCATTTATAGAAGCCTTCATGTACAGTCAAGTGCAAAAATATAAATCGAAAGAATCGTCTCATAAATATGGTACTGTGCTCTTATTACACTGGAATAAGATCCTATGGGACATATTTTTGAGTAAGATGTGTACACCCCTATTTTTACACTTGACAGTACAGCTGATCGCCTAGTGTCCTGCCTAATCTTTAGTGTTGATAGCCGAGCTTTTTTTTTTCCATGAAGTCTGTTCGTACAATTCTATCGAACATGTCTATGGCAAAACGTGGCAGACTATTCCGTGATCGTTGCAAATTTGCCATACCATATGATAAAAATATTAGTGCTATTAATGTCGTTATTACTCTATATGTACATCTAGTGAATTTAAAATTTGCCAATTGTCCTTTTACCAGCGACTTCAAAACTGTCGCAGGACATGTGAAACTAAGTGTTCGACATTTACTCCATCCCTATAATACTACTGAATTAGGGTACTTACATGGTTATAAATGTATTATATACATTTGTGTACTTGTAAACAGGACTAGGATAATTTTTATAATAAGTACATTTAATGCACGTAAAACAATATCTTAGGTAAGCTCGCCAGTGAGATAACTCTTTATTATAATATAATCTTACAGGTTTTAAATTAGCTTTGTTTTTAAACACGTTTGTTATGTTCAAAATATTTGTAAGGTAACACCTTTTTGCGCGCTTAATAATTTAATATTTTCAAGTACTGTTCTAAATTGTATGGTTGTCTTTTGGTACACCGAAATACAGCATTGTAAGAATAGACCACGTACGTTTTGTATACATATAAAACTGACGCACCCTTAAATTTTTAGAATCGGGTACATATTTGAACCATACTTTTTCACCTGTTTATATAGTTTGTAACAATTGCCTTCTTTCTTGATATGCAAGTGAGATTAAGTTGAATGAAAGTACGTTGAAACGTATGGTTTGACGTATCACCATGTAAACATTTTTTTTTCGATTGCGGGACCAATCGTTTCATATGGCAACGTAATTTTTTCATGTAATCTAAAATGGACTCAGAGAAAATTACACAATACGATCGAATTTGTACAATTAGACCTTGTTTATGAGATGTTATTATTATTATTTTAGTTAGTTTAATTGGTTTTCTGTTGTAACATATTTTTATGAAATTTTATAATGAGTTGTAATAGTTATTAAAATTGTAGACATTTGTAATTTTTATATGTAATTACCCATATTAACGGTACACGCTGATAGCCCGGAGTTCGATAATCGAAGAATAACGCTCTGCACGTAACTTAATGATAATAGAATAATACTTTTTTCTAATAATTTAATTTTATATTTTCCGTTCATTTATGCGGATGATAACTATCGTTTAATATATTTGTATCATATTTTTTACCAAAAAGCAAGGCATAACACTTAATTTACTCTTAAGTTGTTTTTTATTTTATTTAAATCTGCCACTGTCCATGGCGTGTAAAGATGTATTTCTATGTGTATAGTCTTTCAGTAAATTGAATGTAAATATTATTTTTACTATGCATTCCTGTTTTATAAATATTTAGTTACCAAAAAACTAGTTAGGCAAAACATACTGATATAATGGATAAGATAAATGTAATAAATGACGTATCTACGTTTTTCAACAGTTTATTTCTGTTAGTACTTACGAGTTACTATATTAGCTATTATTTTATTTACAGTAATTGAACGTATACTGTTCGCTATTCTTCCTGGCGTCACCATGAATACCTATTACCTATTGCCGAGGAATTATTTTTAGATCGCACGTTCCTCAGTTAGTCTCATTCGGTATTCAGGCAGTCAAATTTCGTGAGGAATAAGTCCTATGTTCCCCTCTGGTATAGATGCGTTTTTTAACAAATGTGTTCTAATAAGAAATTGAGGAAACACGAAAATGAAGAAACTTGTATTTTCCATAAGGCTTATTACATTAGTTAAACTACAAAAATGCTAATATACCACTACGAATCGCACACTACATAAATGAAATTAATGTACGTATGTATTATATGCACTAGAAATTAATTACAGACATATTTCGCATGTAGGGATTCCAGACTTATTAATTTATTCATTCCCTTGTGAATACCTATCCTTTGGTTTAAAGTGACTCGCATATATAATAACACTTTTTTTAATCCTAGAGGAACTTATATACTTACGTATAACCAATGCCTCGAGCTTTGGGTGCCAATAAGGCCAATCATAGATAATTTGCTTTAAAAGTACTGATGACGATTGACTTTATCCCCTTTAAGATAAATTACTATTTAATAACTACATAGAAATGTAATCTAAGTACTGTAGATGCAGAAAATTGTACGAAAAATACTGGTACAAAAACAGTACAATACTTGCCTATCTTGGTATTTTGAAAGTATTTCTTCATTACAGTTTCAGAATACTTGTGAGTAACATATACATATATTATCTTCTTTTATGTATATGACAATAATTGTTTAAACGATTGTTTTTAAATACTGGGATGCTGCAATATGGATAGCAAATTAAATGCAGGTTCGTCGCATTCGCGCGCGTCGTAGGTGTTTTATAGCAATGTCTTGTATACAGTAAAGTAAGAATAATACTTAGAATGTATTTATGACTAGCCATTACATATTGCTATTGTTATACATCAAGGCCCCCAGACGGGCTAGCACATGATTAGTGCCACAGTATCTCGCGGCGAGGTAGACTACCCGTCCCACTTTAATTAACACAGAAAAAGAAAGTCTATCTCGCCGCGAGATACTGTCGCGCCAATCATGTGCTAGGCCCACAGGAGCGATATTTGACTTTGCTTTTTGACAGCTTGTGACATCGCGGCCGTAGATATTCGTCAAAATAAATCCATGACCTGATGTAATACAATAGAAAACCTTGTCAGTGCGCTGTTGATTTGCTACATTTAAGGCGGGATTGCAGTAGTGTGCGGCACAAGCATTTGTGTACTGAATGTGCTTGTGCCTAGTGATGTGCCTTGGGAATTTTCCCGCAACAAAGAATATTCCCATGGGAAATTCCCCGTTCCCGGGAGTAGTATTTCTCAAACAGGAGAACATTGAAACGTAGATTAAGTGAATTATAATTGTAATGTTAGCTAACTATAACGACAAATAACTGCGTTTAGTAAAATAGAGTGGTCAAAAATATCGATATCTTGATAATGCAATGCAAAAGATTTCACAAGAACCCGTCCTAAATACTAAGTTTCTTGGTAAAAAGCTTACGGATCTTTACTGTTCTAATTAGTAGGTACATACGTACTGTACCTAACTTATTTTGACCCAGATTAAACTGTGATGATTTGTATAGTTTTTAAAGACGTATTATTGAAAAAATATTTTAGTTTTGGCCGGGGAATAATTCCCTTTTACTACGGGAAAATACCCAGGAAGAATGGGAATTTTCCCGGTAGGTAGTACAGGGAATTCACTTTAGCAAATGGGATACGGTTTTTAAAAAAGTTCAAGATGCTAAGTGTTGACTAAATTTCAGATAATAAAATAGTATATCTACTTATGCACAATTTCAAAATTCCCCTAAATGGGTAAAACTCCTGGGAATACACTTACATAGGGAAAATTTTCGGGAATGGCATATCACTACTCGTGCCGCAAACTGGCGGAATTTCGCCTTTAGAAATTTAGCAATTTTTTTTCTATGTACAGTCACGTCTTAAAATATCGGTACGAAAAATGAAGTGAAGTAAAATATACATATTTTACTTCATCGTGACGATGTTTTCATACGTGACTCAAAGAGCATAATTATAATCATTACGTTTTACGTGACTGTATATAACAGCCACCTGCAAAATGTCACGTTTAACGTCGAATACCGCTGCCGCTGCAATTATGTACGTTTGAAAAATTTGTCAGACTCATTTCCCTAACTAATTTCTAAGGTATAGTCCCAATCCGAAAAAAGCATTAAACTTGGCAAGCATGTAGGTAGCTTAAATTGCTTGTGCTGTTTTTTTTTCTTGCCTACAGAATCTAGTCATGCATGTTAAGTTGTATGCCTTCTTCAGGCGGGGAATACACTTTGCAACAACCTTTTTATTACCTTGTGTATGCACGATGAACCAGATCCGATGTAATCTGTAGGTCTAAATGTCGATAGACCCATAAACAATTTTTGTTACTGGCTGTTTTAACTAAGTAATAAAGAGTAAAACCACTATCGCATATTTTTATTTATTTATACTAAAATATTTTTTACACTTCATCAGGTAAACAGTTTATTTACTGGCAGTACAAAAGGGTGTACATACTTACTCAAAACATATATCAACTACAATTCATCCTTTTTTTGTACAAAAGAAGACTACTAATCTTATGCACATTCACATTAGGCTCATAGTTTGTGACTCGCAGCAAATATTCATTGATGTTGTGTTTGATGTCTAAAGGCGGGACTCCACCACTGAGCTGCACAAGCATATTCAGCACAAAAATGCTTGTGCAAATTTGTGGTGGTTCAATTTGACAGCTACAACTAGGGTTACCTATACGATTTTTTTAGACCAGGGATCGGCAAACGTTTGAAGGGAAGACCACAGCAGAAATTAGAGTTTTAGGATCGTACAGTCATAAATCTTGATTTTAGTGGTCTAAGCTTACTAATAATATTTTGGGTGTTGGATAGATCTGAAGTTGCAACTAAGAGCTGGATGCAGCTCGCGAGCCTCGGGTTGCCGACCCCAGATTACACATGTAATACAATCGATGAATCTTTGCTTATAGCAAGCGACAATCAGTCAACATGAAACTATGTACAGTCAGCATCAAAAGTAGCAGATCAAACAACGCTTCAAAAGTATCTACCATTCAGTAACAGCTAAACAAAAAGTGATGGTTATATATGTAGAACAATTAAAACTGTAAAATATATACTTTTGAACGTGAATGTTAGAGGTTTATCTACATTTAATAAAATTATCCGGAATATCAGATACTTTTTTTTGGTGTGTTGTTTCATCTGCTATTTTTGATGCTAACTGTACACCGCCACAGTTAGCACTTATCTGACTGTGCTTCTAATGTAAGCCTTATGTAAATGTGCTTGACGGGAGTCTTCTGTATCAAATGGTCCACATTTAAACTAACAATTATTGTATAAACTATATAAAGCTCACAGAGGCGTTTACAGTCTGGTAAACTCATGATAGAAGCATCTAATCAAGTAATAGATTTACACCATTGTACCCTGTGAATCCAATACACTAACTATGATACAGTACAGTGTATTGGATTCATATAGCACCATTACCCATTAGGACCCAAAAATAGCTCCATACAATAGTGTCCACAGGTAATTCCATCTTGTTTACTTAATAACCTTAAGTATAATATAAAGATCTCATGAGAAGTCAAAACATGAATTTATAAAAAGTAGATCTCTGATTAGTTATTATCACAAGTGTTTAGGAATATTGTTTCTTGAATGGCTTATTTTAAACTAATATATTTATGCATGAACTAAAACTAAGAGCAGCCTTACAAATTGTGCAAGCAAATATACCATTACATTCAATATTCAATGACAATTGCAAACACTGGCATTCCTATTGACTCCAGGCCTTTACAAATATACCTACCTCTAAAATGTATAGCAGCTTACATAAGAACACAATCACAGCATTGCAGAGTATAATATAGACACTTAATGCCACAGCTGTCTTCTTCACGTGTGGAGGTAGTTGAGCGAGCTTTGTGCGGAGGTGGAGGCCGGAGGTACACACTGTCCGGTTCAGAGGTGTCTGGCAATTTATGTCTTACGGGTTCCTCATTGCTTAAATAGTCTTTATCACCATCAGTGTCTTCATTGTCCTTTGTATCACCAGCTGCCTCCTGTAAAACAAAGTTTCATTAATGAACATTCCATAACATCAGCAGCTAAAGTTGCCCTTTGCTTGTTGTCAATGCTTCCTGCCATTCCATTTTATCCAGATGTTATTTAAAAAAACTGCTTTCTGATATATCGTTTTTTTACATTGAAATGACGGGTCTCAAAATGATGGCTTAGAAGTGGGCAAATCTCCATAACAGGGCACTGTCAATCCATTAACCCTCACTAAAATTACGTCATGTGAATCCCATGATGTTAGGTCTCTCAATAATCTGCCCTGTTTAAGTCAGCCTATTGTGACAGACGTGCGAATACGGAACCCTACACTGAGCGAAGCCTGGCACACACTTGATCGGGTTTTTATTTCTGACCCGTTTATTTCGAAAACCCAAACTAAGAATTCTTATAAGTAGATTGCTATTGCAAGTATCACAACAATACAAGAAATGCAATTTTAATTATGTGCTAGCCCAGCTATGCAAATCGCTCAAGCAAAACTGGGACTAGAACCCACAACAACCAGGTGGAAAGATGTAAGACATAACCACATCACTTCCCAATGTCAGGTAATTTCGAAATAAACTGATTTTCAGAATTATCCAAACTACAGAAGGGATATCTGACGCCCGAATACACCAGTACAGTACAGTACTTAATAATCACATGTATAGTCATTAAGTGAGTTGATTACTGAATGAATAGAACATTACAGACATTACAGTTGAATAGTGGATGACAAGGACAAAATTACTCACTTTAGTTTCATCATTGTCTTGTCTTATTAGATGCTGTTTCTCATCTAAGTTGGGAGTTGTAATATTCGCTGCCACCGCCGTTTCTGTAGCAGCTATTGCGGCTGTAGGTAACTTGCGATCCGGGCTAACTAATAGGCCCGACTCATCATCAGTCTTCTTGTGAGTTGTGTCATGAGAATCACCAGACATGCTATAAAAAACGAAAACTGTATTTGACAGAGGCCAATACGACACGAATATACAGTGCTGCCGAAGTTTCTTGTTGCATTCAGTGCGATCGTATTACATACTGATGACACGCGTACCGTTTCTAAGAAAAATGTAAACAAACTTGTATGCACTAGCTTGTTGGTTTTATGAAATACCTTACTAATGCAGATTCAATTCGTTCCCCAGACAATCGACGCCATGTGTTTATGATTGTTTCAAAATTGCTACTTTCTTGTTCTTGCATTGTCGTAAAATTCAAACCAAAAAGTTTGCAAGCTGTTTTGTAAACAAAGTAGTCAGCAATTTTTAATCTTACAGAGCGAGGTGAACTATTTAAAACAATATTATTTTCGATTATTTATATCACTTTTCATTACATAAAATTTAGTTTTATTTCAGAGTCGAAAAACAAAAATACGACACAATACAAATGCACTCTTACTATGCAATTTCATTATACTGTTACGACCAAGACTGTTACTGAGTTTACTCACACTGTTGTATTTTTATGATGGCAGTGTTGGCACTCCCGTTCCGGGAGAGTTCGAATCAAAGAGTAAAGTAAGTATAGTGAGATCAAGCACACTCGGCAACGATTTTGACAACACCGACTGTGCAAATGTTATTTTAAACGTCAAACTTCTATATAACATTTAAAATAACACTTGCATAGTCTGTCCTGTTTAAATCGCTGGCGAGTTAGCTTGGTCTGACTCCATTCCAGCTTCATCTCTATTTTTTGGGTGCTAGTATTAACGTAAAGGGCCCTCCACACTCGTGCGCGAAGTGAGGCGCGAAGCCGCGAACGCGAGTGTAGAGGGCCCTCGCGTCGATTTCGCAGATTGTTCACGCCTTCGCGCCTTATTCCCCGTTTTTTGTTGGTATTAGGCCCGCGTCAAAGGAGACGCGAAGCGCGAACTTGCAAGACTCCACACTCGCGATCGCTTCGCGCCGCGATTCACTCACGAGTCGGTTAATCTGTAAACTGTCATAACCTTCTATGGCGGCTACTTGGTTATTGGGTGCGAACTTGATCAACCAAAAATCAATTTGATAGTTCCCAGTTTGAATCAGTGCCTTGCCGCAAACTAAATCCGATCAACTGACGCTTCGGCGCCATCTTGCCGCGAACCAAACTGCGAAATCGCCGTGAAGTTGTGCGAGTGTAGAGTCTACGTCAACGTCGCGGTATGTTCGCTCCATGAAGTCGCGCCGCGATTAACGCGCATAGTCTGTAGGGCTATGATGGTCGGCTCTTTATCATTTGTCACCATGCCTGTCACATTCTAACAAGTATGTAAGCGCGGAAGTGACGGGCATAGCAACAAGTGATAAAAATGGAACCATGCTGCCAACGCTGGAGGGGGCTTAAGCTTAAGACAAAGATATGTTTGAAATAAGACAGTCCCTCAAAGAGTAAAGTAGGTGTCCAGTGTAAGGATGTAAGTGTCCAGCTGTCAGGCTGTCAGCTCTAAATAATAGTTCAAAATCTCTCCGGTCGCGCTAGGATGGCACTAGGACATGACATAAACTTAGAGATGGAATGGGGGGGGGAGGGGCAACAAATAACGCGACCAAATTATATAGGATGTTTTTAGTATGTTGTCAGGAATGTTAAAACGTGTTTTTAATTTTATCGCATTGCGTATGTCCTTTCCCTGTCACGCACGCGTATAGCATATCTATATAAAATACTAGGTCTATGACATCAGCATATTCTGTCTCGCTCTTACTGAAGAGGGAAGTATCCCACGTGATTGTCCATACAAAACATATACAAAAGGGGAAAATCAAAGTGATTTAGATAATGGAAAACGTTTTCTCCCGGAAAATGGGGTTTCATAGAAAAAAAATTACCGTTACTTCATTAGATTCAAAAAGCTATTCTTCCCTCTTAAACCTGCGTCCGTAGTTCCGTACTTACCGGACGTACGACGGACAACCTTCTACACGATCGATCAGGCCTCGGACCAGACCTCGGTCGGGATCCGGTAGGTCGGTCTGATATAGTCTATCAAGCCATTTCCGTCAGCAAAAAAAACCGGCAAAATAAAAAAATGTTGGCGCAAAGGATAATTGTCCCATAAAAATTTTTTAAATTTCGCGCCTTTTGCTATCGACAAAGTGGCTTTATCGGCTATATATATTGCAAGCATAAGCTTTCATACCCTGGCAAACCAACTTTATCAGTAGAAAAAGTCACAAAAAAAAGGGTGTTTAATCTTACATTTTTCAAATGGGCCACCCTTTTCTTCAAAGCTGGCTTTTCAGAGTATGTATATATATTATGTAGTTCCTTGGAATAGTTCATGTGTATGTTTAATTTTAACTTTAATGGAACTATACCGGTAATATTCGGCTAATTTAAAAAATTTAGGCGCGAAAGGGTATCGTCCCATATAAATTTGAATTTGTCGCCTTTATCTGCTGACATACTTGTGTGACTGAAGATTTCGACTTTGTAACCATAGTTATGCAACAGTCGCCCATGGCAGTGGCTTGGCATGGCTCATCGTTAGCCACTGTGTACTGGGGTCTTAAGCATTCAGGCAATTGGTAAAATTTGTGATGGATGTATGCCCGCTGGGCTTGAGTCTACATGGAAGTGCACATTGTAGTCTATCACGAGAGAAGGGCGCGAAATTTAAAATAAGCTTAAATAAGGGCAAAGAAATTGGACAGGTGTAATGCCATCTTAAAGTTCAATTTTCACTCATAAAATAAGTAAAAGATTGGACTCATAAGATTGGACAGGGAGTTCCGGTGACTTTTTGTAAAAATAAAACAATAGGTATATTAATATATAGGTATGAAGTTAGTGTGATGCCCGAATCAGTATCGTTAAATGATATTGGAGTGCTGATAATTTAATTATGTAGATTATGGCACTTTTATTTAAATTACATACTTCCAGTCCTCAGCCCGGGCAGTCTGCCGAACTCCCCCCTATAAACGTTATGGAATTTCTTTACTTATGTAGATAGGTACTAGTTTTATCAGTTCAGTTCATTAGAACCCAGAACCCAGTTAGATCCTGTAAATAAATTATCTAGTTTATAATCTGTGCCTGTATCTACTCACAGTTTGTAAAAAGAGGGCGATCTCTCGCGTCGTCGATCGTCATTATTGTAGTTGAGCACAATGTCCTTCTTCTTGTTGCGTTTGCCGGTTGGAATCCAGATAATGCCAAAGGTCGTAGATTTTCCACTTTTAGGTGTTCCGTATACGTTATACGAAGAAGAAGACGGGTAGCTTTTTGGTGACGACGGGATGAGAGGCTTTGATTTACTCGGTGAGAAATCGAATGATTTCGATGTTTTAGGGCTAGCGCTTTTCGATATCGATGTTCCACTGCTCTTACTTATAGGACTTAAGGAGCTTTTAGTAGTAGAACTAAGACTTTTAGCGGTGGAACTTCCAGTTTTACTTGAAGAGCCCATTACATTTCCCTTGCTTGACGTGACTCCGCTCTTCCCACCACCAAGCCCACTTTTGCCGATGGAACCTAGCCCGCTCTTGCTGGAGCCGGCACCCGGCTTCTTCATTATTGGCGCCAGATTGATACTGGAATAAAAAATAATACTACTAATCTTTACGTGGATAGGTACTTTGTTCATTTGCTGCGTAGCTACGTTTCTAGCGCTACGTTGTAGCCTCTGTAGCATAGTTTTCCCGGTATTAACGAAAATACTTCTTAGAAGTAGGTATGACAAAGTGTTCTGTTTAAAAACAAGATGAGAGGTAAAAAAAATCAATATGATTAGCTATTTCATCCATTAGTTATATAACACGAGGAATCAAATATTTTCTTGCTATTCAAATATTATTAGATGATATGATATGGCTAACTTTCAAAGAAAAAAGGCTGAAATTAAATAAGTATTACAAATAGTTACGAATTAATTGATAAACTGCGTATTGAAAATAACCCTTTGATTCGCATGATGGATATTTGTAGTAAGTACAGGTAGGTACCTAACTAGGTATATATAAAGAAGCCTCTCTAACCCAACCTATATGTTACTCGTATCATAGTATGCAGGTGTTCATTAAAAGTTAACGTTGTAATTGTTCTTAATTATTTGATATCACTCTACAGAACCATTAAATTATGTAGGCAAGTGTTTATTATCAAATCTAATTTAAGAAATGCAATATACTTTGTTTCAAAGTTGACGTCATGGACATAGGCATTTAAGTGCATACAGACTGCAGGTAGGCACTCAAGCAAAGGCATAACCGGTTGAGCTGTTGTTATATATTCTTTTAGATATTACATTCGCCAGGCAAGATTTCGTCATCAATGTTTTAGAGGCCTCACGTAATTTTATAACTGTACATCTTAATCGCTTCTAATTTTGGCCAAAGACAGAGAGCCAACTATTGTCCAAAAGTAGAGACCAATGCATTATAAATTTTAGCTATTTTATTTATTTAATTAGTAAAATTCGGTGTATATTATTGATGAGACATTTAGGCAATGCTTAAGGTAGAGGTCAGTTAACGGCTTAACGGTTACAGAGCGAAGAATTAGTTTATTAACTCGTATGGATGTATAACATTTATCCGTTAACTGACAAGGTTACTCAAGATATATTTACATGTGCAATTGCTCTCCTTAAGATATGAGATAATTTGCAACAGTTAAGTAAAGGATGTAAACAGTATGACCCCTTTATCCTCAGAAATTTAAACTTACTAATTTATACATTACTTACTTTATGTGACCTCGAGATTTTAATCCGTGTTAGTCCAAATCACATGTGTCACATTGTACAAGTTTTAAAACGGCGTTTTCTCCTCTGCTAGTCCTCGACACGTAGCGTGCGTGCGTGTATTCGACCGCCTGTATACTGGGGCCTACGCCGTCTACACACATCGGAGAGCACGAATAAAACACAACACTACTCCGACGCAGCCCAACAACTTTCGCCACAACATTAAGTGGAGGTGCCGTCGTTTTCGTTTATAGGTACACTGGTCACCGTTTGATGCAGGATTTTTTCATTTCACACCTACTTAATTTCTTTTGTTTCGTATCCAACAAGAAAAACACCTGTTCAAGCAGATGGATGTAGATGTAATACTCTAAAACTTGCATTCTTACTTCGATCTTTCATAACCTTATAATTTTCCATTATTTCCTGACTTCCCAGGACTCTCGAAAAAAAATCTAGGTACACAAATCCAGTTTTGGAGAGCTTCACTACTCTAAAATGCGTAGAGCTAATTGTTCACTCATATAATGACGTTGAACAATAATGATTAATTAATTAAACTGTAATTAAAAAAAGTAGTTTCATTAGGGACACTTATATTTACGCCCGACGAGCAAACCACCGAAGAGCAGAGATCTTAAGAGAACAGTAGTATCAAGATTGTTTGTATTCTTCATTGTAGGTAGATACAAAATATGCTATGTTATGTAGCGCTCAATTGAATAGAATTTAGCATCCACTTCACTGGCAGCCACTTAAAAGGCCAATTTGCGTTAACTACCTGGGTACCATTCGTTAAATTAACGCTAACATACAAAACACAAACAACTTTAGCGAATTACGTTGAGTATCCTATACGCCGTAGCGCCAATGGAGAATTACTAGTTGAAACATTGACGATGTTTTTTCTACATCTGAATAGGTATAAAATCAAATAGAAACATGGTAGAAACCTAACTTACTACATATGTATATTCGAGGTTTTCCCGAGGGGTACAGTATGGGGTTCTTCCAAAAAGGAGTGTACAGGTTTTTAAAGGGTCGGCAACGCGCATGTAATATCTCTGGTGTTGCAGGCATCCGCTACGGTGACTGCTTACCATCAGGCGGGCCGTATACTAGTTTACCACCTAGTTTATCAAAGTGACGTAAGTAAAATCGCAAGGAAAATATACTCAAGTGTCTTATCTCATAATATAATTATTTACGCTACTCGATTCGATTTGCACGTCCTTTGGTCTCTTAGCAGCTTGGACATATAATTATAGACCCAGTGGTAATTCTTCAGGCACGACAGACCGTCTTGATAGTTTAATTGTTTCCACCATCATCTGGGACAATTCCGCGAATTTAACAATTAACGTCGAGTTAGTTTGTGATAACACTATACAGTGTGTATTTTTGATAAAATCGCAAACTTAAGATAGACGTATAGTGCTATAAAACGATTCAGTTTTTTTAAAATTAGTCTTAACTACAAGAGCATACCTAATTTTTGATTTTTTTTTTCGATCGGCAATGTATTTTTAACCGACTTCAAGATTTCAAAAGAGGAGGTTATCAATTCGGTTATGTTTTTTTTTCTTTTTTTTTTGTTACTGGATAACTGCGTCATTTCTGAACCGATTTTGAAAATCTTTGTTTTGTACATCATAGTCACTTAATTGTGACAGTTGTGACGTCGCGTCATCAAATGCGATGTGTCGTATGTTTTTTATAAAACGTACGAAAGTGTGTTTATTAAAGCCAAAACCAACTACCCTTTGGTTATCGAAAATACACGATGTATTGTACAGTCAGCGTCAAATACTTTGTAGCAACCAAAGTAGCCAAATAGTTCGGTACACCCTATATTTAGTATGGTGTACCGAACTATTTGGCCACTGTGACTGCTACAAAGTATTTGACGCTGACTGTACATAGATGGCGGTCGTATCGAAAATATACCTAATTCCTTGCTAATACATACCTATGTGTCTTGTACATACATACGGTAAAGTAAGAATTTCGGCCCGATTCGAAGAACGCATAAACGGCCATATCTTTTTTAATTACGTTAACATAGAAGCTTAATTTTTACACAGCTTCAAGGGACTGTAGACTTGAGTAGGTATATAGTTTTAATTTCAACTCGATAGCTCCACGCATTCTCGATATAAAGGGTCTTAACAGACAGATACTTAGATATACGTACGGACATGTAGGTTCCGTTTTTTTCCTTTTGAGCACATCCTACCATACCATTCCTATTTACAAGTCCTCGGACCTTCTGCTCTAACAGCCATCAGAGAGTCCCGCAGAAAACGGATTGGGGAGGTTTAGAATGGGGTTACGTATGACACCGAAACACGAAAGTATATTCATTCCAGAGACATTCTATCGTTATTGTGACCACTCAGTAATACTTGGTCAATGAATTGACCTGGTCAACCTTGGTGAAGTCATCATGATTGCTATTCTCATCGCTTACTGGACTTGCGCCTCAGACAAACCGGTATTATTGTAACCTAGTTTAAGGTTGAAATCAGACCCATATTCGGTATTATCAATATGATAATATGTGCGTATA
Source organism: Cydia pomonella (assembly GCF_033807575.1). Lineage (NCBI taxonomy): Eukaryota > Metazoa > Arthropoda > Insecta > Lepidoptera > Tortricidae > Cydia > Cydia pomonella. The sequence continues at coordinate 10,543,734 of NC_084703.1, read as the reverse complement.
TAGGAAGTTCATTGAAATGACTAAGTCGGTACCTACTTATACGATTATCTAGGTAGATAGACATCAAATGGAAAATACCACATATCGGCCTTTGCAAACCCTAATATTATTATATTATCATTATCTTAAGTAGAGATCAGAGATCACACTTCATTGGTTCTTTGAACTTCAGCAAGCTCAGTTAGCAAATGGAAATAATAACCAGTCCGGATCGAAACTTGTTTCTTTATGCGATTCGACGTACATCACGGTATACGAACGCATTCGATATTGTTATGCTCATGTTGTCGAACACGAAGTATATCCCGTTCGCGCCAGAAATAAATAGCTACAGTCGACGTCAAAGATATGTTTATTCTTTTGCATCTTACTCCTTTGTAATAAGGCGATAAATGTACGCATATTTTTGAGGTCGACCTTACCTATCTTTTTTATAGCCGGAACAAACTTTGTGCAAATATGGGTGTGAACACAAATAATTAATATTTAAATAGAGCGTGTCGAGAGTTTGCAAATGCATTGAGTCTGTGCGGAAAGAGAAGAGTCGTGGAATGTATGGGGCCCAATACATTCCACGACTCTCCTCTTTCCGCACAGACTCTAATGTGATTAATGTCGAACTTGTCATAAAGTAAATTTTCTATCAAAATATAAAGTTTATTGTTATGGAAGGTAGAGGCAAGGAATAGAATCTCCTTAGGCAGAACTGTTGCAAAAGTGTCCAGCTGTCAGCTATAAATAATAGTTCCAAATCTCTCCAGAGTAGCGCTAGAGTAGCTAAGAACCTAGGCGTTATTGACAGAGTGAAGTGCGCTGTCTATGATTAGATTTTTTTCTCAAGTATTATAGGTATTGTAGCGCCAGCTATTTATGGTTTTTTGTCCGATACTTTTCGGTATATGGAGATTCTGTTTCTTGCCTCTACCTTCCATCGTTTATTGTGATACTCCAAAGAGCATATAATCACTACGTGTGATACTCCACACGTTGCCACGTCTAAGTCAGTGCAGTGTTAAGGGTCAATTACTTCCACACTCGCAATCAGGCCTGATGTCAGGCGCGACGTCGGGCCCATGCAAGAGTATTTTTCCATCCACACTCGCCATCAGGCTGATAGCGAGTGTGGATGTAATTGGGTCCTTTAGCTTGGTTCGACTCTATCTACATTACATATATATTCTAGTTTGCGAATCGGCTTTGGCTCACCTTAAAACATTTACTTTATGTGATTCCATTGAGTTATTTTAAATTCGGCGCTTTTCCGTTCGCTTAATGGCTCAGTTTCATTGATCGATAGAGCCCGCGTGCGGTGTGTGGGAGATTTCCATAAAGCATGCCATAGGGCCCGGTTTCGGGGAACTGTTCTCAGTGGTCGATAGGGCCCGTGCGGGATATTTCCAAAACGCATGCAAGTATGAGTTTCGACCATATCGATCGAACTATTGTCTTATGAGTTTCACTAGTAGTTATACCGCCTGCGGGGAGTCGCCTCGCTTTTTATCGACCGAGTTATCGACCAATGAAACTGAGCCTTAAAGGGAATGAGAATGAAGGTATGCATCCACTATTCATTTTACCACATATGCGGGCAGTTCTTTAAAAGCTATACCAACGGAATGAGTAATACTTAACACCAATCACCACATAAATATTTTAGCACGTAATACAAGTTGCGTTATTGTGAGTCAAGTCTTGAAATAATAACAAATTCAGTATAATACGAGTATGTAGCATTGTCTATTACCAGGTAGCACACGTGCCGGGCATATGCCGCGAAGGGCCACGGGCGATCCGTGCCAAGGCTGCCAAATACACGATCATCAATCTTTATTGACGCAGATATGTGGAAAAGCAAACTAGCACATTGCTGTTTGTTTTCTACGTGGAATGCTGGCCAAGCAGGTATCTTCTTTTTGGGGCTTTTTATTTAAAGTTATACAATATATACTTTTGAATTTGGGATAATGTTTTATGTTATTTCTGCTCTGAATACTCTTTTGATCCAAAAATCTATCCTATTTTCGTTCCTTTTACCAGCTACGACAAAGTCAAAAGAAACAAATATTTTAGCAGTTTATGTGCTTGCATGTGTGTATTATTTATAAGTACAGACTAATTCAAGAGGCATTCGGTAAATTATAAGCTATTGTTTCGTACCAGCAAAGATACATTAATTGGGTACGATGTGTTTAGTCTTAATCCTTTTAACGCCAAGAGCCACTAAAGTGGTCGTGTGCTGTCGTGCCTACCACGCCGATGACCACTAAAGGGGTCATGGCAGACGCTTTCAAAGCAATTTTACTATTGACAGATAAGGTTTAAAATCGTTTCTCATTAGTTGAAATATTGGCGTATATGCCACATTTTGATGCGAGAGTGAAAGCGTTCATAAGGCGGGATATCAAAAGTATGTGGCACTGTGTGACATAAGCATATTCAGTACAAAAATCGCATAGTGCCGCATACTGGTAGAATCCCGCCTTAAGACATTTTCGTGCTTCGAATTTGACAGTTAGACGAGATGGCGCTGTACCGCTCCATACATTACGAGGTAACCTTGATTCTCAAAAGTTGACGTTTGACAATTCAGTTACCATCTATGTATGGAATGTGGAATTAAAAGGAGTGAAATCTCTTATGGTAGAACTGTTGCAAAAGTGTCCAGCTGTCAGCTATAAAGAATAGTTCCAAATCTCTCCAGAGTAGCGCTAGAGTAGCTAAGAACCTAGGCGTTATTGACGGAGTGAAGTACGCTGTCTATGATTTGATTATTTTGTAAAGTATTTTAGGTATTGTACCTATTTAAGGTTTTTTAATGACACTTTTTGGTACATGGAGATTTCATTTCTTACCTCCACCTTCCATACATCTATGGTTATCTACCACAAAACAGCGCAGTACAACGCCATCTGTTTCGGCTGTCAAACTTTTATTTCTAACGCCCTTATCCATAAAACTTAGCAACCTCTTTTAAATATTGTCCCTATCTAACAAACAGAAATGTCAAAACGACCGACAGGGACAAACTGCGAGCAACACCGGCTTCCGATACGTCTGAATCCGATAAGTATGTCACCCATACCAAGGGATACGAGTATCTTACCGTGCAAATCGTTCTGCCATTTTTTTTGCAGGGGGAAGAGTGCCCACAGTCCCACGTCTCACTCATTACATACAAAATCCAATTTGTAATCTTCTACTTGATTATCTCTTTGGTGTCAGTATTCGTGAGATTAACGTTAATTTTTATAAAAATAATAGTTAAAATAATTACGGCATGCATGGTCACCCTACATTTAGAATACTTCCGTCAAATACGTCATTTTATTATTATTATTATAAATACCCATTCGTGAGAAGATTAAAATTGAATTTCACGAGTCTAGTTTCTTTTGAGTTATCGTATTTCATACAGGTTAACGAGGTTTTTATCTTTATAATTAATTTTATTGGGTGTTGTAGGGTGACCAAGATTGAAGAGAATAAATCTTTTTCTTAACAGAAAGTAAAAAAAAAAGGAATAACGTATGTTTGTTTCAATTAAATACAATAGTGAACGAATCCTGCTCACATCACCTTGTATTAACTTCAAGTATGTTGCACCATGGCCTACATACTTTGAATATTTCGATTATTTTCTATGCACAGGACACGGGTGATATAATCGTTACATATGATACACATCGTTTCCTACCGTTTCTAAAACTTGACTATTTCTAACTTCTAGTGAAACCAACTCCGATTATACTTTTTAATAACTACTTAAAATCCTAAATCTTTATTCGTACTTAACCCTTTTCCAGGCCGCACCAATCTACAAGGTTTTTCCAAAAAATCCAAATAATTTCCAATTAGTCAAGCTTTAATGATTCATTTGAAGAAAAGTCACATTTCCCGAAATTGCAATCTAATTTAAACCTTAAATCGGAATGCTACAGTTTAAATTCTGTTGGAGCATATGTGGTCGATAAATCGTATTATGCCTGAAAAAGGGTTAACTGTATTTGTGTTACCAATAATTGTATCGTCCTCCGAGTTATACTTTTTGTGATTCTATTGACCACCCAGACTGATTAAACTGCCAGACAGTTTTAATTAGTCTTCAACTCCGTGTCAAATTACATAAAAAAAAATGGTGGGACCCATTTCTTGAACGGTATAGGTAAGTCTAATATATTAGTCTGTAGCCATGTTAACCCATACGACTGGACAGTTCGTGAACTAATAATATTACGATAAATAATATGTCTGGTTGACGTAACGGGCGACCGAAGAGCTGGCGGCTTCCTCGCACAACGTATCAGTATTGAGATACAACGAGGACATGCCGCCAGCATCCTTGGTACAATGTCTCAAGGGCCTATTTTAGATATAATCTAGTTATAGTAATCATCTGTGTATATATCCATTTTGTATATTGTTATTGTAACTAAAGAATAATATTAGTATAATACCGTTCGAGAAATGGGCCCCAGAGGGCCGAGCGCAAATCAAACGCAAACGATATATCGGGATGACAGATGTTACGAATAGTCACGTGACGCCATAATATATATTATTTAAATTTCTATCAACGATTATAATCTTGGCTAGGCCCTCTGGTATCGAGATATATCCATGTATAGTCAAACTTATCAAAAGCAAACACGTACCATTTTGTGAGTGTTGTACCTATAGGAGTAGCGGTGATGTACAGTCGCCATCAGATATATCGGAGCGGGGCGGAGCTCACAAATATCTGAACACGCCTCTATTGTCAAGGCGTTAGTGTGTGTTCAGATATTTTTGAGTACCTCGGCCGCTCCGATATATCTGATGGCGACTGTACGACGTTTTTTCGCAGAATTAGGAGAAAATGTTATATTCTATACCTAAAACACATGTTAACATGACGATGAATCACGCAAGACGTTAAGAATTCCTATTATCTATCCATATGTCTTACTTACTTTCAATACTTGCTACAGGTCACAGCTTCGATCCTATTGTGTTGCAATGGCAACAAGCATACTTGTCGAATACTAAATATGTATCCTGAATAGATAGATTGATCACTCTCAGTAGGATGAAAGTATCTCTGCTGAGGCGTTGACCTTTCTCAGAGGGAAGAAGTGCCACTTAAATAATATATGGCAATGTTCACGTGAGGTTCCTTTCTCATTTGTCATCCCGATATAATTATATATATTTTACAGTACATATGGTGCTACTTTCCCGCACGGGTGCGGCAATGAGCACTTTCCGTCCATATGTCATAACTTTGAAAAGCCATATGTACTGTAAAATGTTGTATGATACACGTGCGAATAGGTAATTCGCAACTCGTGTCGATTTAAAACACTCCCATCGGTCGTGTTTTTTGATTTATCACCACTCGTTGCGAATTTCCTATTTTCTGCACTTGTATCGTAAATAACTATTTTACCACACCAACTGGTAATGGCCCTCTTGATTGTTCAAACACTAATGAGAAAGTTGCATTTTATCCAAAGTAATCCGATGCAAATTTTGAGTTGTTTCCTTATGTTAGCCGGTAGAATTGAGTTTTAAATGCTGAAATTGATTCGGCGTTTCTCGTTATACTTAGTCACGGCCCTTGACCAGGAACTGTTATAACTTATAACCTCTTAAACTGTTGTAACTAGAGGTTAACTGTGATTAGTGTTACAAGTATTTTTTAAATACTATTTATAGTCCAAAAATGCTCATTTGAAGCTGTACTTTATTTCATACTAAAATCAGTATGGAAAGAGAAGTCATGAAATGTAAGGGAACCCATACATTGTGAGAGGACTATTCTTCCCTTTCCGCACAGACTAGTCATTTTATTGCCAGGTAAGGTTTTGTTTTTCATTTACCACATTTTTTGCGACTAGCTGTCCTCAGAGTCTTTTCGTAAACAGGCCGCGTAGCCAAAATACCAATCAATTACGCTTCGTATCTTTGTCACCTTGGCTAGGCCGGCTGGGTGGCTACGCTGGTTCGGTAATGGATTGTAACAAAGAGAAGTATAATAAATCTAGGATTGCAATAACACATGAATCTAATTTTAGTAGGTATAATCAACTGGTGTGACACAGCGAGACGTAGGTAAAGGATTTGTTTTAGGTACGGAGTTTGTTCGTCTGCATATAGGAGTTACGAGTTTCATTATATAGACGCAAGTGATCGTGAATTATTTTTAGCTCGTGTGGTGCTCATATTAAGGTCAGAAGCCAATTGTTCATGCCACTATCTTCCTTATTATTATTAGGTATAAATCGATTTATATCAAGGGTTAGTTGTTACATCTTCCTTTCTTCAGGACACTTGGTTACTCTGCAATAGAGACAGCTGCTGCTAAGAGGGAAATAACTCTACCTTTCTCTCTCCCTCTGAACAGAGTGTCCGACGAAAAGGTAGATGTTATTAACTCTAGCTCTATACAGTATGTTTATTACCTAGAGCAAATTAGGAAAAGAAAATTGGATCTCTCATAGAAAATTTCAACGTCAGACCAGCCAAAATGTACGAAACAAGCAAATTTTATTTCGTGATTTTGGGGTTGGTCCCACAGTAAAAGTTACTCAGTACAGTTTGAATAAACGGTTTTAGTACATAAACATACTGTATATAAATTAATGAATGGGAATAATATTTATGAATGCGCTTCAAATGGCACAGTATAGGTACAATAGGTACATTATGTATGGATTAAACTCGCCTAATATTTAATTGATTCCATTGTGTAACCACACAGTTAACCAAAACTTGTATGACAAAAGCAATTAGTATGTTAGCGAATTATGGTTCAATTATCTATTGTACCTACTACAAACATTGTTGAAGTCACCAAAGGAAAACTTAATGTAAAAAAAAACAAGTGTAATAATGCATGTAGTAATTTTATTCTATCTTAACAAAACAATATCAAAAGAACACGTAAATATATCAATTAATCAGTCAGTTCACATATCTTTTTACCTAACATTACAGTACCTACAAGTACACGAATTTACTTTACCTACCTAGATGATGTGCACCAATTGGCACCTTGCCAGACCATGATAACTCGGCAGCAATTTTGTCAGCCCTGACAGTGCAAGTGTTATTTTAAACGTCAAACTCCTATGAAATAATGACGTTTATTTAACACTTGCACAGGCTGGGCTATGATAATCGCTGCCAACTTGGCTTGGTCTGACTCTATAACTTTATGATAGACGTTATTTAATAATTTTCTTCTGATATCATCGTCTGATAAACCGAATAGTACCTACCTACCAATTGTGAACCAAGTTTTATTTGGTTATGTCGCAAAAAGGGCCTTAACCCTTTATATGGCCCCAGTTATACAGATATGCTACGTGAAAGTTAACACTACCATGTTTGTAATGCACTGGGGAACACATCTACGGCAAAAAAAAACGAAATCATTAAGAAAAACGTGTGATCAATATATGCACTCAGCCTGTTAGTGCACTTGAGTTTTCAGATGATTTGTTTCCAACACACCTATTCCTTGACTTTGACATAACAAACATAAGGTGCTCTGTACAGACTGGCGTGTAATTGACTACATACGGTAAATCGAACATTATTGCGTATTTTGTAGTGGGAAGGATTAATATACGAATATCACCGAAAAAATTATAACGTAGTACAGTTATTGCAATTCACGATGGAGAGTGGATTTATCAAAATTAGACCTTGTCATCATCCCAATAAGAGTCTTGCCACTCGCCATCGTGAATTGCAAGAGCTATCATTCAAATTATTAGATACAGCGACGTGTATATTTTTAATAGCATGATGGAAACAATGACGATAGCTTGCTTCCCTTGACAGGCATAGTGCATAAATTGACCACATACTATAGATTAATTAATTACACTGACCGAAAAAGTATGAATGAGGAAAGAAGGCCTGATGTATTTGCTATATAATAAATACCATTGTAGTTAAATAAAAAAGAGGATCTTCTCCGTAAATGTTTATTAATTAAGTGGTTTCCAAACCGTCTCTGCCTTATAAAGGGTTAACACGCACAGCCCGTTTCCAGCACAAAATGAACACAAATACGTGTTTTTGGCAGTGAATATGTTAACGTAAGTACAAACTGTATTATTTTCCAATATCTCAACATAGATTTGAATGACCTAACAAATATAAGTAATTATAATATTAGGCTCTAGAGTCTAGTCTTTGAAGTGCTCAGCGAATGTCAATGAATACGACCTGTCAACATCAGAACTTTTGTGAACATCATACATACAGCATAAGCCTTCTTCTCTTGTAGCTTGTTACAAAATAACGAATTAATCGACATTCATGCCAATATCATTTCTTCCTATTCGCAATTCTACACAGTCTAAATTCCTCACAGTAAGTATTTAACCACATTCGCTATTGTGCACAGTCATTATTTGTGTACAGTAGCGATTCAGCCTTTTCGCAATTCTGCACAATCTGAATTCTACACAACGGCATTTCACCAGCGTCGCTACTGTGCACAGTCATTATTTGTGCACATTAGCGATTCAGCCTTTTCGCAATTCTGCACAATCTGAATTCTACACAACGGCATTTCACCAGCGTCGCTACTGTGCACAGTCATTATTTGTGCACATTAGCGATTCTCCCTGTTCGCAATCTCGCACAATCTTAATTCTACGCAATATCATTTTCTCAAGCATGCAATGAAATATTGTCATTCTGTTCGGTATTTTAGGCCTCAAACATTTCGTTTCGGGCGGAGCACATCTAAGAAGCCGGCAATTAAATTAAAGGCCTCGGCCGACTAAGTACTATTTTTTAATTTTCATTTCACAGATATAGGAACACAGCATCATGACATTCAGAATTGAAAAAAATAATTGAAAACAATATTTCTTATTTAATAGTTGTTTTTAATTTCATTGCTAGTTTGAGAGAAGCACTATACATACCTAGGCGTGAAAAAAGGTTGCCTGCCTCATAACTATATGCATTCGGCCGGCAACCCCTTTCATCCCGGCCTCTGTAATAATGTTCTATTAATAGAATTTATAGTATATTTTTTAGCTTTTAGTCGTCTTTTCATTATCCTAACAAATAAATAATGATATTATTATCACATGATATTGCGTAGAATTAAGATTGTGCGAGATTGCGAACAGGGAGAATCGCTAATGTGCACAAATAATGACTGTGCACAGTAGCGACTGTGGTGAAATGCCGTTGTGTAGAATTCAGATTGTGCAGAATTGCGAAAAGGCTGAATCGCTACTGTACACAAATAATGACTGTGCACAATAGCGAATGTGGTTAAATACTTACTGTGAGGAATTTAGACTGTGTAGAATTGCGAATAGGAAGAAATGATATTGGCATGAATGTCGATTAATTCAAAATAACTATAGTATTTAGCAAAATAAACATATAGTTACATAAATTCAAGCCTATCTATTATGTAGGTACTAATCAACTAGGTATACCAATACGTAGCATCGCTCCCTTAATATGTTTTTTAGTATAATTATGGCACGTGTATATGTAGTTAGTGTGGATATATGTTAATATTTTTCAGAAAACGATCAAAAGGAATCTACGACTCGTATTTAATATTTTTCATGAAATTACCCTAGCTAAGTATTACTTTTTCTATATTGCATGAACACATCACTGTTATCAAATGTAACAAATACTACCACCAGCAAATAGTACCTCCAACAGTTAAGTATTTGGTCGCTGTATGCAATACGAACTAAATTAGCTATAGTTACCTACCTACTTCTTTACCTACTTATGTATTTACCTACCTATGAATTATAATTTAAAATGCATCATAATAAGTCCATAAGTAAGTCTAAACTGCCAATAAAATTAATAAAGTCGATATTGTTCTTAATGAAATAAAAACAATTACATAGTTTTTACTTGTATTACTCATAAAGCTATATTAATTATTGCCTATTTAGCTTGTGCCCTAAGTCATTAATAGTTAGATCTGACAGATCTGAAGACATGTTGTCAGCCAAGTTCCCGGTAAGTAATCCCGGTCCATAGAATCCCAAATACAATCCTAAAATTTAGTAAAGTCCAGACCGAATTGTTTGTATTTTAACCTCGGAGATTTAACCTTTTGGTTCGAACCAAGTCTTGTATGAGCATTTTGCATATTTATTATTAATATATACATAATTTGGCATTAGGGCTTAACCTGGATTTTTAATGTCGTTGATTGGTGTGTTAGGTTAGGTTAATCCGTATCTACACATTATACCTTTGCAGGATTTGGCGTTAGCTAGGTTTTGGTTTCGGTTAAGCGATTATGTATGGGGTTAACTTCAAAAACGAAATTCGTGGATCTCCATTTTTTGTCACTCCAGCATAGCAAGAGTTATGCATGTGGACACAAACACAAATAAAATATTCGCATTTCAGTAGCTTCCTAGGGTACCGCCGCGAACTGGATCTGGTTAATAGCTACGGATTGTCCCCTTTTGCAAGAAATAGGCTTCAACACATTTCCCATTTGTTTCGGCTGGACGACGATGCATAAGTATCCCGCGTGTCTTATAAGTTATAAGTATTATACGAGTATATCGCTACAAACAAATCTTTGTGACATTGCTTACTTACTTGTTAGGTGCATTAGGTACAGACAGAAAATTTCTACTTGATACTGACGCATAAAATACTTATAGGTAGCCTTTAGATAATCCAGTAACTTTGTCCCCTTTTTGTAATGGGGTTAGTTTGCGTCAAATCTGGTAGTTCTGATTTTTTGCAGACTTGTTTATTATGTTGGTTCAATTAATAATCTAAGTTGGTGAGTTCAAGCGCCGAACGTAACTTTGTCAGAAAACGAAAAAACTTATAAATCTCGGAAACTATTAGGTCTACAGAGACAATTCTAGTCTCGTATTGTAGCAAATTTAGACTAATTTAAAAACGCCCTGAAAAGGTACTATCAAAAACTAGTCCTTTAGGGTTATAATCTGCTAAATCTAAAAAAACACGAAATTTTTGCGGATTTCTGGATTTTTCACAAAGTTGCAAAACATTAAAACTTCCGGATTTGACGCAAACGTTAATGTATAAAGTTACTGTATTAAGACTGTGTCGTTAAAGATCAGAGACAATTATTTTTGGTAGGTAGCACAAACGTCCTTAAAGATTACCATGTAGTACCTAAGTAGGTTATACGAGTCAGCTAGTTGTATTTTTACTTTATACATGTTACGAATATTTAAAAAAATGGATATATAAATATGTATCAAGAGACAATAACTTAGTAATGTTTAAATTAATAAATAATAATTATTATTACAAGTCAAATAATTTATTGTGTGCGTAAATTACCTACCTATGTTTTAAATCTTAACTCGGGGTTTCACGGTGAGGATGATAGATGCTTTTCAAATGACGTTCAAATGCATCAAACATAGCTTTTGTCGCCAAATAAGCCCCTTAAAATGACACTATATAATGCCTTCATGTATATAAAACATCTAATTACAAAACTTAAATTGATAAAATACTGCACAGTAGAGCATCATTACATTACATGATCACGTCCGTTGAAAATTAATAAAGTTAATTACTTAGACTTACAAACCATTCTCTACTACATATATATAATATTGATTTAATACGTTTAGTACCTCCTGACCATAAATAGGTACCTAAGGTATAGGGTACTACCGGTGTACCGTTAGTTATCACAATTACTATAACATTAGTTACGCGTTAGTATTCTAAAATCATTATACTTTTAGTTAATACAAATTACAGTCAATATATAAGTAATATTACTTATGAAAAGTAAGTTATGTAGGTACGTATTTAAACTTTTTGTGACAGCCTAAAACCGCCCGGGTTTTGTTTAAATGTCAGGATCAAAAGTACGTTTTATTGTACTTACGTTTAAACCAAATTGTAAAAAACCGCATTATAATACATTACCATAGAAATGGTAGAAGTAGGTCTGTCTATCGCCAATAAGTTCAGTAAACACGGGGTGGAAATGAGGTAATTCTGTTGTTTTTACATTGCATCAAACTTTTGTAATTTAAAAGATACCTACAGATTGTATACCTTATCTTTTAAAATAGCTACTGTTTAGTCTGAATAAAATTTGAAGTCACAAATTTTTCAAAAAAACTATATTTACTAAAAATATTCATGACATTACACGAGTTAAGTATGAAAGAGTGTATGAAATAAGTTTCAAAAGAAGGAGTGAGATTAATGATAATAATATTTAATACTTTTATGGCGTGTAATGCATTATAACGTACATACCTAAGTACGTGTAGGCACAACTAACTAGGAAACTAGGTACCTACGATCTTTTTTGTCTCCTCATATAGCGTCGATTCATAGAGCCTACCAGACACGAGTAGAGTACTTACCCGATCAAAACTTATTTATTTACTGGAATACCTACTTCTCCTAGAATGAACCGAGATCACACTCCTATCGATAATCTTGTGTTCTTTGTCGTCCCATTACAATAGTACATTACGATACATCAAGTGCTAAAAGTACGCAACGAATTAAAACACCACCGAAGGGAGTGTTTTAAATCGACATGAGTTGCGAATTACCTTTTTGCACGTGTAATGTACAACGTTTTACAGTACATATGGCCCTTTAAAATTTTCTACATACGCACGTATAGTGCTAGTTACCGCACTAGGGCGGTAAAGTAACTAGTCATCAAATCAAATTCCAGACAGCTTTTAGTAAAGTCGTAGTTCCTTCGTGGCCTTTATATTTTAATTGTCACCGTGACCACGTAGTGGCCTCAAAACTTGGCCTGGAATTTAACGAGAATGACCATACCGTTCTAATTTTGGACTCGAATATCACACACTACATTGCTTTGTGCGATTTACTATAGTAAAAAAAAGAAGATTGAAATGATTTGATTTTAAGCACCCCACATTGAATTGCATGCATGTCTAATAAGATATCACTTAATAGTGGTTTTATACATTAACCTATTATAAGAGAGTATGTTTGTTAACTAGGATTTTTCTTCTAGTAAAGCGTAAAGGGAATCGTCGTTTCTTCTTGGCGCCTAGCTGCAAGAGGAGGTTCCTGGCCTCGGCGAGGGTAGCCGGCTCCACGTCGTCCACGCCCGACACGAAGCCGCTCTCAGGCCGGGAGAGCGCCGGCGTGGACGGCAGCAGCGAGAACCAACGATCTATCTTTGCACTCGAAGACAACTGTTTCAATTTAAAAAAAAGGTACTTATTGTTAATTAGCATGTTTAAATAATTAAGCAAGTTCAATGCGCTATCGTAATCTATACACTTGTTTCACAGGCATCTGGAATGTTGGTTTGATGTGATTATACCTACACTTCTCTTATACAGGTGATTTTGTTATGTCAGATCATATTCTAAGGGGCGAATATGTAGACCATACTCAACATTTACTAAGGACAGCAGTTCCAAAAGAAAACGGCGACGTATGATTCTATAAAATATAAGACACCTAAGTATTTTATTAGGCGTTTGAATTTAGGGTTGGACTGTTAGTAAAACTTGACTATGTCCCGTATTACTTTACATCGAAGAGAATTTGAAATGTCAAAGTAAACTTTGTAAACCACAGTAACTTGACTGCCATCTTTCGACACATGATTAAAACTTTTAGAACGCCATTTGACTTTGTCCTTACTCTTTCAATGATACTTATGTGTTCATTTTTTTTAATTCATGTGTCGAAATATGGCAGTAAATTTGTGGCTACAAAATTTACTTTGACAATCCCCCTCTATTTCAAATTCTCTTTGCTTTACATCCAATATGTTTAGTCAGACATAACAAAATCAACCTGTATATTTTTCTTGTCCATAAGGCTGTTACATGGTTTAGGATATGGGTATCATGTATTGAGACAATTTTATTGTTACCTGAGACGTAGGGCTAAGATGGTCGGCTCTTTATCATTTGTCACCATGCCTGTCACGTTCTAACAAGTATGTAAGCGCGAAAGTGACCGGCATAGTGACAAGTGATAAAAAATTTACCATGATGCTAACGCTGACATATGTACATACATGCAAATAATTACAATTGAATAAATAAATAGTCATATCAAATACACGTACTTACTTATTTTTATGGTAATAGGGGTGAGTAACATAATGGCCACTATGGCCGCCATTACCTATCCATTAAGTGCTGACTGTACGATCGACTAATAACAAATATTGAATCTACTGATATGATATGCTACTTTTCGACTAATATAATATTTATTTAATGGTTTAAAACTAGTGAATTATAGTTAGATTGGATAAGATAAATATTGGGACAAGAAAACCACTTATGGAATGTCCCAAGCAAAATGAACTATCTCCCTCTAAAATCAAAATTAACTATGAACTATGTACGCAGAATTACGGAATACCTTAGATTTCATAGGTGTACCCTAAATAATGGACAAATAGATACCATCAAATTCAAGATAATTTTATCCACCTTTAATATTTTCATGAGAACTCTATTCACCTTAGAGGAAATGAAGATTAGCCGTTCTATTTATTTAAACGTATTTTTTTTGTTTACATGGTTTACTTTCAACAGCAATGGATAATGTTGTGAGCAATAGGAAGTGACGCTGAGATAGATATCGAATATTACAGTGAAATAATAAAACTTCAGCAAGTAGTTTATTCTTTATTTCCAGGTTTGCATCCAAAGCTTCACATTTAAAATATTTAGAATTTGGTATACATTGATAAAGTTTTAACATTAGGTATATTTAAAGATTATTGATATATTTCGTTCAGAGGAGCACTTCCACCGTTCTAATCGTATCTTCTACAAATTCAAACAACTGTTCTATAAACTATAAACATGATAGTTACTAACTTAATTTACAAAAAACCATCCATGGATCCAAGACATCTATGTAATTTTTATGGATATGGATAATTCAGAAATGGTAAGCTTCTAGAACAATTATTGATTGATATGGCCTTTTATCTATGTAAGTATCGTATTTTACTACTATCTGCATATTGGTATAACTTTTTATTTGTATTTCATTTCGTTATTTAGATACTTATCTACTTGCAAGCATACAAAATCTGTCAAAAAAGGAACAACTTGCTTTAACAACAATTAATTACAAAGATTTATATTTAGTAAAGTAAGGCTTATCGTAAACACAAGAAATTTTCATTTAAAGCTAACATTGGCCGTAAACCAAACTCTGCTAAAATACTACAATTCTATAAACCTGTCTCAGGACTATTCGTTTTAATTTTCGGTAGGTAACCTGCTCCATGATATTCTTGACTATTTCCTTTCACTTAAAATAAGTTATGATTACGTGTCTAACAATACAATAAAGACATCAACTATTTAGGTGGTATAAGATAAGGCCGATTTCAATCAGTTCGTTATAGCAATCCAGAGATCTTCCAAAATCACTCTTCTGATGTGTATAAAACTTGTCAACAGACCCAGGCCGAGTGGAATACTGTCCTAGAAGAACGTATATTGACATCGATATTGATTACGTATAACATTTACCAATTTTATTATTCCTATAACGCCTATAACGGTGTCGGTGTTCCCCTCTCAACTCGACTGCGTCATGAACACATCGCTGCTCGGTAGGTACTTAGTGCCTTATACCTCACTGAATACAAGTTAAAGCATTAAGGCGAGTCGCCTCTGGGTAACTCCAGTCTTCATTGTTTACGCATATAAAAACTTACTTAAAAGTTCTCTACGTCAAACACATCAGAAAGAGAAACAATACTAAACCTATGTTGTTAGCACATAGTCAGTCCAGTGTCAGCAATGCAGTCGAGTATTCATTGTGTCTTTTGTTTTTGATATGCATAGTTGCATATCGGTATTAACCAGCAACTTTAAAAAGTTTTTGTACCGTAGCAAAGATAATTTGAAATCGAGGTGGATTATCAAAGAAAATTTTGTAGCCACAGTAAATTTACTGCCAGCTTTCAAGACATGATTAAAACTTTTAGAACGCCATTTGACCTTGATCCTTATTCTTTCACCTTATTTAACACATATAAATTTGTTAAATATCACAAAGTGGCGCCATCTTACCGGGCATCGGCTAAAGGTTGTGGCGGATCGCTCGAATCGATGGCCTTTGGATCGAAGTCAAATGGCGTTCTAAAAGTTTTAATCGCGTGTCGAAAAATGGCATTAAATTAACTGTAGCTACAAAGTTTTCTTTGACAATCCACTTCTATTTCTTCAAATTCTCTTTTTCCGTAGTAATGTCACAAAGCTGCTGTCTACATCAGCTAAATATGTATCTATCGTTCAGTCAACGGTCTTAAAGACGAGTTAAAACCATTTGCAAATTCGGAGCGTCAAGCATAAATTAATAGATATGACTTTTCTTAAGCTTAAGCTGTTGAACAAGTTGATGGGTTGGTAATGTAACATTACTTATTCATAATACCGTCAAGAATACATGGTTAAATTTAAATTATCTCGGGTTATTAGGGTTTACGATGTAATGGGCGATCTTTGGCACCATTTTTTTGTATATAAATATTTTAAATTTCTTTATAAATATAACTAACACTCGTTTCAGTTCGTAAATACGTTTTATGATATTACTCATAGACCGAGTAGGTATAAATAATATTTAGTATATTTATATAGGTACCACTATAGAAAAGGGACGCTATTTTTTTTACTAAAATATCCTTTAAAATTTATAGAGTTACTTTCTGATAATTATGCTGATATAATTGTATTTATTCAGCCTCATACTCACTACAAGTAGGTAATCCAATATGGATTCAAGGACAATAAGCTATTATTCACAGTATACCTAAACATGACTTCGTGTACGTTTAATAAATAATACAAGTAACTATTTCAAAACGATATGCCAACGAGTACATAATTCTGCTCTCAGTCACTACAATCCACAGTAACGCTCCAAAGAAAGATATTAGAGTTAGTTTTTGATTTACTGATAATTAGAATGATTTATGTATGTTTGCTTATAAACTATAGGTCAAATTCTGTTAATCTTAGTTGACGGTGGATCTTAGTTAATCGAGACGTAATTTGGACATGGAAATGATATGTAGTTAGGTAAATAAACTCTTCAGAATACTAGCTTAATGGTTTGATACCACTTAATATAATCGATGTGATATACTAATAATTTGGCACCTTCAATAAAGTCTCAATCTCCAAAGAGAACCTTGTTCACTTAACAATGAATATACATATTAATGCAATAATATTATAAAATATTACAACATTTGTAATTACATACCTATATTGATAATTTTCATTAATAGTGATGCTATATCGAACATAAACGAGAGAGTAAATAGGTAAATGCATGATGAAACATTAGGGAAGATAAAACTAATAATAAGTCTTTCCTTTTTAGAGTTAAATTGTAACAATTCGATCAGTATCTTTACTATACTAATTAAATAACTTGGCACAGATGTTTTTAATAAACACACACAGACGCAATGAAAAATGGTCACTTGTATAAAACATTCCACAGTTTCCCGTTTTTAAGTCTAGGTACCTACTTATGTGAATTTTAAACAACATGGTCTTATAGACAGTTGTGTTAAAAAAAAAAGTGTATTTTAGAACTGAATAAATATGTTTGGACTTGTCCCATCTTGTTTGTCTACTGCAGCAATTCGAATTTATACGACCTAATTATCAATAATCACAGCTTATTAAAATTATATTTTTGGTTATTACATCATCGATAATTTGACTAGAATGAGTTTAGACGCAATTGCGCATCTTACAAAACTACCTACGTCATTTGTTGTTCGTAGGCTTTTATTTAATTTACTTAGTTGTGTGCCTGGTCCATTGTTGTCGGAGAGCCGTCATCATATGGCTGTGATTCGGTACTTTTTCGCTGGTTGAGCGAGTGATGGGAGCAGCATATGCTACCGACGCTCCGGGTACTGTCAGGGTGTTTCCCTGGGGATTCGTCTCGGCCTGCATCTCTGGCACGTCCGAAGTGCTACCCGACGGGCTCACGGGCACGATCAGCCTCACGCGTCCGTCTTCTCCTGTGGCGGTCAGCGTCCCGTTGTGCGATAAGGGCATGATAAACGGAACGCCGTCATCTGAACTACAAGCATCAGGCGTCGAATCTTTGGATGTCGTGGCTTGGCTAGCGCTGCATAGTGACACTTCTGACTGCCCTACGCTCATTGCTTGCTCCAGGTTATTTTCACCAATGTGTATGGAGTATGGCTCTATGTTGAGTAAATCCGTGATGTCACCATTATTGAAGTTATCGATGACGGGTGGGACATTGGGAAAAGCGTTACGGTTCTGGTAGAACGGGCTGTGTTTGAGAGTTCCATTGTTATTATCGACTGGGGATTCAGCAATGCCGTCGGTGTTGACGTTTTGGAATTTAGCTATGAGATAGTTTTGTATTTGCTCGTTGGTCATGTTTCCGAAGCTCGGGGGTGATCCCGGACTGCTGAAGGCAGAGACGACGGTATCATTGTTGTTCTCAACATTTTGAGTAATCTTGGTGTGGCTGATTAAATCGATGAGCGAGTCGACGCTGGCTTGGCTGTTGTTCGCGTTGCCGTTGCAAACGCGCGTTGTTATCTTCTTAGCACCACCCTTCTGATCCAGCAGCGTTAACAAAGGAATTTAATAGAAACATATGATTTATACAATTTTATAAATATTGCTTAGTAGGTATTTCGAACAAGACATCAAAACACGTAGCAAACACATACCTACACTATTACTGCCAATCAATGTGACTGATCATAATAACCACACTACGACATCAATAGCAATCATGCAAAGCAATGTGGCACTACTCGTACTTTGTTAACATAGGTAATGTGTATGTGGCAAAATAAGATTTGTAACTGCCTAAGGATGGGTCATTATCATTAGAAATAAGTCCCACTTAACATCTAAGCCTTGATGTAACTAAGTATTTTATCAAATCAAACTTACTTAACGTAGAAATTAACAAGAACTTAGAAAAAGGCGAATGAAAGTAAACCATGCTATTGTTATTGTGGTTTTTGTCGAACCGACTTTCCAAATACAACAGTATCTTTTTATAAAATAGTGTTATAATGACTCTAAAGCACACAAGTAACAGCCCTACAGAAAAGAAGTGAATGAACTTAAAATGTCTTAGATTATTGGGTGATAAAAAATACGAAATACACACGTCGTTATAACATTCCAAACATCTGTCTTGCATTGCCAACAATTTAAAGAAGCAATAAAACTGTTGCATTTTGTTATCAAAGCAGTATTAGATATCTATGACGAGTTATTACAATAAGTAATTAAAACAAAAGTGGGAGTAGTGTATAAATAAAGTGTTAATGAATGTGGACCACATTTGTATCGTTGCAGAGATCAGACAAGGGTGTAAATAACGCTCTTTCATGTATAAATCTTATAAAATAAAACAAAATAATCCGGGTATCAGAAAAACAAACCGTGCTCTTGTTTTTGATAGAAATATTTATGTAGGTGAGGGATACAGAACTGTATAAGTAATATTACTGATAGGAAGATACTGAGGCCTCACAGGGCTCCAGAAAGCGACAGAAGATGACGCTGTTACTTCTGGTGATAAAAAGATGGCGGTGTCATAATAGAAAATGTCAATTTTGTAAAGTGATCAACTACAACAAGGCAAAGGCAACAGTTGGATTATGATGCATATGATATCGCCAGTTAAATATCCCAAAGCATGTAGGGATAACCAATCTTAAAATGAATGTCGCTCCGGTAATGTGTATTTGTATTCCACAACCTACTAATTATGTATTATCCGGATCGGAAACCAGATCCAATTTATTTTCCGCACAGTTTGGTAAAGGAAAAAAATGGTATAGGCGTGTGCATATTGAGAATGGTTTTAAATACTCTAGTATTCAAAAAACTAAAGTCAGTAAGGTTTCATGTATTATATGTGTTTCCATGTACATTTATTTTGAGGTTGTGCAATAAAGAGGATGTGTATTGTATTGTTAAGGTGTTATGGATACACGTTTTATTTTTCTGTATGACCCAACTAGGTACTTGCTAAAGTATCCTACCATTTATAAAATTAGATGTCGCGTCACAAAAAGGGATGAGGGAAAATTCAAAGGGATGTAAGCAATAGAATAAGTGATGTAAATTTATCTAAAAATGCGACTTCAAATAAAAATAGTGAAGAAAATACGGTTTAGCATGTATGTAGAATTTTCTATGTCGAGATGAATGCCGAACTCTTTTGCTGATCCTATAAGTACGAGTATCTAACCAAAAAAAGTACAGTTGTTAACGTTAACATCACGCAAGAAACATTATTTTACGGGCTCAGTTTATGAAAATGTGGACTATACTCCACAAACGTTTGTGCATGAATTAGTTTAATACTTTTAAATAAAATAAAGAAAATAATCGTGAAGTTAGCGGCTTATTTTGACGCACGGCAGCAAATATATGGTGACACTGCGTAGGATACAAAATCATTTAGATCAAATGAGCTAGAGACGAATCAAGCTAAAGCATTGTTAGCTACTTTATATGCACCTCGTACAGACAACAGCAAAAGTTACAGGTAACTCAACATTATATTTAAGAACGACTGTACTCAAGACATAAGCAGGTCGGGCATGTAATTTAAAGAGAACATAAGGGGCCCACTGATTAAAAGTCCGCCGGACGGTATCGGCCTGTCGCTTGTTCGGAACTGTCAACTTTTTTTCTGACAGGCCGATACCGTCCGGCGGACTTTTAATCAGTGGGCCCCTTTAGACCTAGGCAGCGTGTTATTCATATTGCGTCCCGATTGCAGGCGAGAGGAAACGATGTATTATATGCATATATTCTATAGGGAGTATTACTGCAATGTTCTGCCGCCAGAGTGCAGCCCTAGCACCTATCGTAAACCATAGACTGACTTATACATACTGTGCCTTAAACTGTTTTTTTGACAAGTTTTCACATAATAAAATATGACATTGATGCATCAGGGCGGTTTGTTTACAAAGGGCATACTGGGAAACGCGAAAGTGGAAATTTAGTTATCTGCCTGTTTATCGCTCGAATATGTAAGAGTAGAGCGATTAGGTTAGATAAAGAAATTTTGATTTTCTTGTTTCGCGTTAGGCCCTCAGATTGTGATGGATTGTGGTAGTGGCGCCTCCTAGGCAGAGTTTCACGTTATATTCCCTATTGCGCGTAGGTAGTTATTATAGATCGCAACGTCATATACTCGTAGGTACATGGGTATATCGCCTGCGTTCGGTAAGAATGGAGGGTCAATATTTAGCAAACTAAGTTGAGGTAGACCAAGGCCGATATTATGTGACGTTGTGGTAAATTTTAGTCCAAGTTTTGGTATAATATACCACTATTAAGGAACCATCGATCTCGGCCTACTCCATATTAAGCTTTATACTACTTTCAATTTCAATATCGGCCAAATAAAAAAAATCCAAGTCTGGAGTAGGTCTAGAGGCACTACGCGTTACTTATAATTCAGAATCTAGGATAAGGTTTATTCAATATATCCTCAACTAAAAAGCTTCGGTAACTCAGAGTAACTCGGTACAGTACAGTTAGGAACAGAGGGTCTTTTTCTTGCATATTCGTGTGATAAACAGGCAGATAAAGAGATTACGAATTAAGTTTTTGCGGTAGTGCCTCATGACCTATTCTGATTGGCCGAAAGGGAGAGAATGATACGTTCCCCTTATTTGTATTATGCTTGAATGTAGTAATTAAGTGATTACAGACCTGGCTACGCGCCATTCGCGAACCATTTGCAATGTCAATCATGCAAAAGCATCGCTATATGCTTGCTTTCATTACGCGCGAGCGATTTGTAAATGGCGCGCGAGCGCCGCATACGCCTGATCTTGACGCACCTTCATCTGAATGCAGTACAACAAAACGAAGTTTATAGTACCTGCGGCAACAGAGTGAGTTGCTGTGCGTTGATAGGCTTGGAGGAGCCGCGCTCGCGCTCCTGCAGGTGCGCGACGAGCGCCGCGATGTGCTCCAGCAGCTCCTTGTTGTGGGCCAGCAGCTGGTGTGTGCGCGCCTGCAATCAATTAACGAAAACGATGTAGTATTTAAGTTTGTGTATAACAGCGTTGCGGTACCGCTATATTTTACTGGGAAAAAAATCCTATATGTGGTGAGCGACAGTCTTTGTAAAAATTGCATTAACTGGTAAAGAAGACGACGTCTCCGACATCTGAAGAGCTCACCTAATCCTTATGTTGTGAATGAATACTCACTTGTGCTTCGCATCGCGCAGATTGTTCGGCGGCGAGTTGATCACGCAGAAGGAAAAGCTGGGCGACGGCCGCGCGAGTTTGCTGAGTCTGATTCTCGAGCCGCTCCTCCAGCAGCTGCACTCGGTGCTGCGCGCTGAGCGGTGCGGCCGGCGGCGTGCTCGCGTTGACCTGCGCCGGGTCCGCTGGCGGTGGCTCCGCAGACTCTGGCCATGGCAGGTTCACCACAGCGACCGGTGTCGGCGCCGGCGGTCGCTGCAATTCCGCAAAACGAATCTCACATATAATCCTCTCCGCTTGAAGCACTCTCGTTTGCCCACGATTTACGAGCTTAGAACGGTAACATTGGAGGTCTGAATATCTTTTGAACTGCACGATTCGGCGCCCTGGTGGCAATATGGGCGGAGGTCTCACCGGGGCTGGCCCTCTCATTGATGTAGTTAGCTTCCTAATGCAACTACTAGATATATGAATTATACTATCAGCCGTATTTTTATCACGCTGCCAATATTATTCTTGCTTCACGGTCGTTATTAACGTCAAAGTTAGAAAAAATGCGTTTTGCAAAGTTACTTCCTTAAAAAACTGAGAGTATCATAATAATAAGACCAAAACAAACAGATTTGATAATTTTCCAGAAGGACTACTGCGCAACTGTTGAAAACAGATCAATAAATCAGAAAGTTTTCAGGGATGCCATGTCCTGTTTTTATCTTAAAATAAAAATTGCCAGAGAGATTTCTTACCATACTCGTAACTTAATATTTATACATCAATTAACGGAAAAACATTTGGTAAGACAAACTTTCTTTACGAAAATGTAAGTGGAGCGACAATTTTTAATCAGAGAAGAGAGAATCAGACAAATTATGAATCAGAGATGGCAGCGCTGCTGACTACTATTTACCATTTTGATGGCTGGCTGTGTTGGACTGATTCCGCTTTCAGAGAGAGCTCTGCAGTCCACAAACTCACTGATAGATGGCTCTTATTTCACAACCGTTTTTCTAGTTTGGAAACAATCTCACTCATGCCCACACACTTCTTGTATGACATGCAAGATATGTGACAAATTAGTTTTTAAGACTTGATATACTTATTTTTACTTGAGAGTCTTTAATTTATCTGTCATTGAATATTCTTAATTAAGTATTAAGTGTAGTAGTTCATTTATATTTGTACATATTTTCAAGAGCAACTAATGATTTTATGGCAGTTCATCCTCGTATATAGGTTATGTCTTAACGAAACTAAAATTGAAATGTAAAAATGTACTTCATGTAATATTTGCAACCAATATGTCCAAACATAAAACAAAAAATGCCGAAGTGCAACCAGGTAACATTTAGCTTGGGTTAGGGGTTATCTAGGGGGTTGTGAAAAGGTGGTATATTCCTAAATTACCTATTAGCTATTATATTTAAGTTACTCTTAAAAAAGGAGCGAATTATTATTATTGATAAACTTTAACATGTCTAACATCAATAACATCAAGTCAGCGTATAATTTAGATGAGTAAGTAGTAGGAAACGGTAAGATGAGTATCAATGGGCACGACAAGGCACTTCTATAAAGCATTGCCTTGTCGTGGCACCTACTCACCGTTGACGGTAAACAGAAATCCGTTTTGTTTGTGTAATATGTAAAGAAATACCGCAGAGTATCGAGGTGGTTGCAGAATTGCGATTTAGTATTGGGGAGCTGCCGGCAGGCGTGACCGGGGTCCCAAGGAGTGCGCCAGCGGAATGCCTCGTCCCTCACAACCTAATAGTATCCTTACAGTGATACCCACTTTGCGGAAACTAAGTACAGGTAAAATATTTAAAAAAACATACCCCTCGTCTATGCACAGTGACGACCTATAATAATAGATACCTACCTTGGATTTGTCTTTTGGGAACATTTTCTAACAATTCCCTGCCAACGTTTTCGTAGCGCTACGCTCGTAGCCGATCCCAGCGTTTTCCCGCGTTGTAGAGAAAAGCTACTACGAACAGAGAACCCGCGGAGCGGTTTCCCGGCACTCAATGTGTTAATATTAAAACAGCATAAGAGTTAAACCCACTGGACTCGTATTAGTGATCGATATTTCACTTTGTAGCTGCCAGTAACAATTCGTTATATCCACTCATTCCCAACTATGTGTTCATTTTATGATTTATGTTGATACCTATTATGTTTTGCTCATTCAGCGTATATAAAACAGTGACGTTACACAAGTTGAACCAATAAATGATCATAATGTAAATTCCCTACCAAGACAACTACCTACACAGTTTTTTCTACGATAGGTACCTATTTATTAGAACGGCGGCAATGTAGGACGCCACTAATGCTAGCAAAACTACTGCAGACATTTCAAGAACGTTACTTGAAGCCACTGTGGGATGTGCCGCGATTTTAAACTTGGTGTACGCGAGGTCTCCGCATAATGACTTCTGAGAAAATTCGAAACTCTCCTTTCAAGTAAAGTTTAAATTTACAACTCGTGCGAAAAAGGACTTCAATTCTCTAAAGATTAGTAACGGTGCGAAATTTTTAATCGACTTTAAATTTTATGAGCTAGCTCTGAAAAAACCGGACAAGTGCGAGTTGGACTCGCGTTCCAAGAGTTCCGTCCACCGCGCAATTTCCAATGTTTGCTTTTGGAAATGAAACGTGAGTGAAACATCTTGAAATCCTGAAAGGGTCGGAATCGGCTCATAAACCAGATGTAACAGAAAGTATTATGTGTTGCGGTGGCTTATAGGTATCTTTAAGTACATCTATAATAGCTAATATATAGATATTATATCGGTGTTTAGGAAAGAAGATATTACTTGGGATTTAATGTACCTACCTACCGCTGTCAGATTTTGCGCATCATAGAAGCCACGCATTCGGAGCTAAAAAAAACCTTATGTGCGATGTTTACTTAGTGATTGCATCAGTCTATGGCCGTATTTAGAAAAAAGTAGTGTCATTTGGTAGCTTATTTAGGTAAAGAACTATTTTGTGTTTTTTTTTTAGACCCAGTAGTAGACTCGGAATGGTAATTTTATGACTATTTTCTTGAATAACTTCAACATTGTTTATTTAAAAATAATGAAAAAATATATTTAAGATCCTCACAATGAGTCCTTTCATTTGACATGTAACTCGATTTAGTTTGCAAAACTTTGTTTTTAATTTTATCATTTACCCTCCCATAAGTTCCCCCTATGTCAAAAATTCATTTGTTTATGTCAGGGATCGGAAACCGGTATTTTTTGTATGGGAACGAAAACGGTATTTTTTCGTTCTTTGTTAATTACTTCATTTCTAATTAGGCAATCTAATAATACGAAGTCGTTATCTGAAAACACAACTGAGTCCTACATTTAGAGTATAAAATAAACCGAAATATATGGTTATTTCGATGTTTTTGCAAAAAACCGGTTTCGATCCCTGGTTTATGTACGTTATATGCCCGTCTTTGGGTCACTGACTTACATATATGTGTAGGTACCAAATTTTAATTTAATTGGTCTAGTAGTTCCGGAGTAAATCTGTGACAGACGGACAAACATACACGCACGAGTGATCCTATAAGGGTTCCGTTTGTTCCTTGTGAGGTACAGAACCCTAAAAATTAAAGTCTAATGAAGCTTCGTTTACATAGACTAGCAATGTTCAATGAGCCGATACTATCATCATACCAGGTGGGCCCTATAACACGAGTAAATAATTTAAACATACATTGTACTCCTCAAACGATAGAACTTTTTTTTCGTTTGACGTTTCACAACTCTTAAAAATAATTTATCATACAAATTAATTATAATTATTATCTTCAATGTATTATATTGATGTTGTATGTTATTGATGTTGCTTGTCATGCTTTAACCCTTTACCAGGCCCCGAAGAACCAGCGTGTCTTAATACGTACTTTATATGCTGTTGCAACCGTATTGAACGCCTTGTAAAAAATGTATTTATGAAAGTCGGAGATCTTCCTTTAAACCAGAAATAAAAATGTGGGTTACGGTTATCCCATCGCCTGTCTAAGTAATGAACTGTCATACTAGATTTTGTCTTATTATATTCTTGATCAGGCCAAGGGATATATTCCACCCACATCTTATATCGGTTATAATAGTCAAGGTTTAACTCCAAATCTCCTACGAAACATTATATCAATCACTACTTACTTACGTGAGTTTTTATGACATGACAAGACAATTTACCGGGCCATGGGAAAAATAGCTCCCACACAGTTAAACTCTAATAAGGTCATGGGATAATGTCAACCCACATCCTAATTCTGGTCATACACAATAATGCATGAATATTTAGCAATGTTTACGATTACATTAGCTTTCAACACTCAAAATCTACAAAATATCAAAAAATTGTTCGACCTATGTACTTCTGTTTCATAGAAATTATGGAAAGTGTTCGAATTTCTCCGTAGTTTACTGAAATTAGCGTTCAAGTGAATTTAAACGGCTGCCGAAGATATATTACGCAATTTAGAAGCGTGTTCTGAATGAAGATCATAAAATAATATTTTCAGGGATTGACTAAATATTTTGTAGGTGGTTTGGAGTTAAAACCTGACTACGGTAACCGATATAAGATGTGGGTGGAATATATCCCTTGGCCTGGTAAAGGGTTAAGATGCAGTAGGTTTAGAAAACGGATTTTATAAAGTCGTAGGGCTTTTTGGATCCCAATATGGGCTGCCATAAATGTAATTAGCAATTTCAAGGTCTTTCTCTAGGGACTTCAGCGATTCAAACCTTGGGTTAATACTTTCGCTCGATAGAATAAAAACATGAACATAGGTCTAAAATGCACATAATAAATTATGCACAAAACCACTAAACATATGATAATCATTTCTACTATGACTACTATTAATGAGCAATATTATGCTTGAGGGAACTCAGCGATTACTTTTTTATTTTTAAAACACAAAAAAATTAAATTATAAAACATGATATCGGTGCTTCCCGGGTAGGGCACGCACTTCGCTCAGTGAGAGTGAGAAAAGAACAGGAACTTACTGCATCTTAAATAAAACAACATTCGCAAAAATACATATAAAAATTGAAACATAAGTTATATACTCGTACCTACATAAACAAACAGTTTGTAGAGTACAGCCTACAGTTTATTTTATTGCTCCTGTTTCAGGGCCCACCCGGTATATTCAATTGTGTCGTCTAAGCAGGACCTGCGCGGCCAGTGTGTAACTAGATTAGTTTTATAACTAAATTAATTTATTCTTAACGAAGCGTACTTACAACTATGAAATAAAATTAGCTGTGCTATGTTAAAATTTAATAGCTGTTCGCTTTTTTGCGGCATACTTACCAATGGTGGATTACACGTTTATTTTCTATATATTAAAATCCATGATTAGATATAAAGTTATTTAATATTGATAGATTAAAGATTCGGTCCCCGGCATCTTTATTACTCGTAATAAAAATAATAAATCCAATGAAACGCGTTTATACTCAAAATACAAAATTTGAAAAATCTTACGTGAGTATAGGCGGGGCGGGGCGGGAGAGTTACTCGATACAAATTTCACGACATTTCACCAGAGAGGAAGGGGGAGGAGGTCAAAATCCTAAAAAACCCCACGTAATTAATGGACGCCCCCTTACATTTGTTTCGGATACTGCGCATACGACTAGTTATGTATTTCATCCAATCAGCATGTGTGCATTATCAATGAAATAAATCTAAACATGTGTGTATATTTCGAATAAAGCCCGAGGTGTGAATGGAATAGATTCCGTTCTAAGTAACACATACCGATGATATTACGAACATCGACTAGTGCTGCTGCGCTTCCAATCGACTTGTTGTGTATTAACGGATCACAAAGAATTTAATAATAGGGTTGTTT
Organism: Cydia pomonella; assembly: GCF_033807575.1. NCBI lineage: Eukaryota > Metazoa > Arthropoda > Insecta > Lepidoptera > Tortricidae > Cydia > Cydia pomonella. The sequence goes on along the minus strand of NC_084703.1, from coordinate 10,515,598 downwards.
CCAATTTTCTGAAACGCCTGTATTACGTTCTGATATTAACCGACCGTAGCCTTAAAATTCAACTTTTACTCTAAAAACGACTTTAAATGTTGTATGTTTAATTAACAAAATGCTCGCGCGCCCAAATAGCTGTTTGTTATCAAATTGTGTGACGTCACAGTTTACGGTTTAACAAATAATACATACGTATCGTCGACTGACATTTGTCATTTGCTGTTGATCGCCTAACGGCCTAACTGTCAACAGTGTCAAACCGAGAATTGTGACGTCGTCAGAATCTTCAAAAAAAGATACTCATTTGAGGTCCACTAGAGGTAGTTTAACATTTCTTATAAGTTATAATCCAAAAGAATTTATTGGGACACAATTCTGCCCTAAGATTTGTAGACGAAAACAACAATATTGTAATTGTATAACCTAACTGATAGGGTAGGGTAGGGTATAGGTGTAAGACTGAATGCAATAGTTAGAAGATTTTAAGTTATGTACAGTCAGCATCAAAAGTAGCGGATCAAACAAGGTTTCAAAAGTATCTACCATTCTGTAACAGTTTAACAAAAAGTGATGGTTCTATATGTAGAATAATTAAGACGGTAAAAGATATACATACTTTTGAACGTAAGTTTTAGAGATTTATCTATATTTGGAAAAGTTATCCGGAATGTCAGATTCTTTTGGCGCGTTGTTTCATCCGCTACTATTGATACTGACTGTACTGCCCCAGTACGCATAACGGCCGCAACAGCCATTAGCCAATGCGGGATGCGATGACCGACGAAATTTGCGCGTGGCCCGTGATGTCACGGATTTTTAACGTCAGTTACGGTTGTTATACAAAGATAACCCAAAACTCCTACGGATATTTTTTTCAGAAATCTTTACTTTTTTAGAAGTTGATAAAATATGATAGGTAGTCTAGAGAGCGCTGGTGGCCTCTAGAGCGCTGGTGGCCTAGCGGTAAGAGCGTGCGACTTGCAATCCGGAGGTCGCGGGTTCAAACCTCGGCTCGTACAAATGAGTCCTTCAGAACTAATGTACTTATACCAGTCGCTTTCCGGTGAAGGAAAATATCGTGAGGAAACCGGACTAATCCCAATGAGACCTAGTTTCAGAAGGTCAGATGGCAGTCGCTTTAGTAAAAAATAGCGTCTACGCCAATTCTAGGGATTAGTTGCCAAGTGGACCCCAGGCTCCCATGAGCCGTGGCAAAAATGCCAGGACAACGCGAGGAAGATAGAATATTAGACCTGAGCAATAAAAAAAGCGGCCAAGTGCGAGTCGGACTCGCGCATGAAGGGTTCCGTACAATTTAAGACGTATTAAAAAAAAATCTTCTTACTAGATCTTGTTCAACATTTTACCACTTTGGACACACATTTTACCACTTTGGAAGTGTCTCTCGCGCAAACTATTCAGTTTAGAAAAAAATGATATTAGGAACCTAACTATCATTTTTGAAGACCTATCCATACATACCTTACACGTATATGTTTGATGAAAAAATTTTTTTTTAAATTTTATGACGTATTAAAAAAAAACTACTCACTAGATCTCGTTCAAAACAATTTTCGGTGGAAGTTTGCATGGTAATGTATATCATATATTTTTTTTAGATTTTTCATTCTGTTATTTTAGAAGTTACAGGGGGGGGGGACACACTTTTTTTCACTTTGGAAGGTTCTCTCGCACAAACTATTCAGTTTAGAAAAAAATGATATTAGAAACATTAATATCATTTTTGAAGACCTATCCATAGATACCCCACACGTATGGGTATGATGAAAAAAAATTTTTTTTTTTAATTTCATGACGTATTAAAAAAAAACTACTTACTAGATCTCGTTCAAACCAATTTTCGGTGGAAGTTTACATGGCAATGTATATCATATATTTTTTTTAGATTTTTCATTCTGTTATTTTAGAAGTTACGGGGGGGGGGGGACACACTTTTTTTCACTTTGGAAGGTTCTCTCGCGCAAACTATTCAGTTTAGAAAAAAATGATATTAGAAACATTAATATCATTTTTGAAGACCTATCCATAGATACCCCACACGTATGGGTATGATGAAAAAATTTTTTTTTTTTTAATTTCATAACGTATTAAAAAAAAACTACTTACTAGATCTCGTTCAAACCAATTTTCGGTGGAAGTTTACATGGCAATGTATATCATATATTTTTTTTAGATTTTTCATTCTGTTATTTTAGAAGTTACGGCTCGCACTGATGTACATCAGTGCGAGCGAGATAGACTGTAGTATTATTTGACAGATATATAAATATAGCATTTAGTCAAACCTGCGGTGTTGTCCGACGTTCAGTCTTCCTGGGAGGAGGTGGGAGCAGCTCTAAGTGCGCCGGCCTGGTGTTTTCCTTGTCTTCGGGCACCACTTCGACCACCACCTTCGATGTGGAGGCCACACTAGCCTCTGAAGCACCGCAATCGGAAACCGCTTCTGTTGATGCATATCTTATCGTCAAAATGCTGAAAAGAGCCTAAATATGGACACAACATGTATAGCAACTTGTACATAAACGACAATAAATGTGGACTAATATTGCGTACATTTGAACCAGGAACAACGGCAACGCTTTAACTTTCAATAGTTTCAATTAACCGTGCTGCAAAGATTAGAATTTTAAGTATACTCGTAAGTAGTTCGTGTATCATCTTATTGTATATTGGTGCAGGCAGATGAAAAACTGCTTTTAGAAGTTAGAACGATCTTTACATTTAAACATATTTATTTAATACAGGTGATTCGAAAAAAAAACCAATATGTTTTTGATACGCATACCAATCGGAATTATATCATTTGCTGAACTTTAGGTAGAAACGTATAACGTCAACAGCATTAAACACCTATAACTTCCGGCAGTTTCTTATATGAAATCGCTTGAAATTCAGTACAAAGACTCGAGGCAGTTTAGGGATTGTTTTAGTCTATAAAAGCGGGAGAAGTTTACTGTTGCTTACGCTGGCGGTGGCGACGGAAAATATTATGGTTCCGTAGTGGCCAAACAAACGCTCCACACGCGACAGTTCCGAGGCCACTCTGCCGCTTAATTCACAAAACATTCTGTGTGGACTACTATTGTCTCTAGGATATCTTGAACTCGAGATCCTAACAACAATACGTAACAAGTATAAGTTTATACTGGTTAACTTGCTGCGGTTGGCCTCGTGAAAGTCCTGAGTAGCCGAGTTACCTACCCTCATGTCATGTAGGTATCCGACGACTAGCTTTCCGCTCCTCGACGTCATACGATGCCCTTTACATTACCGGATATCGATCGACCCATCACAAATAACTACCGCTGACGTCTATACCAGTCTTAGTATACCTACTATTATTCTAGGAACTGGAATATGTTCTCAATACTAAATGTTAACACAATGAAGCAATGTCTACCTATATATTATTAAAATAAAAGCAAATATCACGTTTAAATACATTTTCATACTATGACTTGAATACAGTCAGTTAATTTATCAAAGTAAGGCGTGAGTTACTCGCAATATTAAGCAATAAACAGTACAGCTAATAATAATATTGATTAGTTAGTATATTTCAGCATACTTGCCATTTTTTTAAATATTATTTTCAACAGTTACAGCTATTTGAGTTTTGCATGTTTTAATATTAATGTTAATTTCTGAGCAACATAATTGTTATTATTCATTAGTGGAAACTGTTTGGCTTGTGAATGTGTAATCTGATTTACTATGTGTGTTGTTTTTGCATGTTTGTTTCCCAAAGGTTTAAATAAATAAATATTAGGAGCAGCTGTCTCTTAGGAAGAACTCACAATTCACAGAACACACCAAAAATGTATTAATTTACTCTTTAATTAATGTATGAAAAAATATTACATAAACTATATTGTTTTCTGTATTAACTAATAATTGTGCTCACATTAACTACTCGTAGTCGATGTCAAATACGATATCGGTAACTATACGAAGTTGAACGTCTCCCTATCATAAAATCGGCATAGATCATAAAATTATGACGTTCGTCGAAACAGCTGTTACTCGTTACGTCGGATATCATAAAACGATACATAAAAACTAATTATAAGTCGCCCAAATTAAACCGGAGAAAATAAAAAGTCGGCCGTTGCCGGTTGAAAAGGTAGATGTAAAATAGTGTTCTAACAAATTAACGACCTTCAATTGAATTTAATTCGGCACGTGCACAGTTGGCACAGAACACCTGTAAGTTTATGTCGCTGCGCTCAATATAATGAGTCGGTGGTTATGGTCGTCCGGTGTGAAATAACGTCGAGACGGCTTCATCCGAGCGAGAGTCCACAACGCAGGCACCGCATCGTTAGTTACCTCCCGCGTCACTGCCCGGCCCCGTCGCAATCCGTCGCACTAACGACGCACCGTTTATTATAGGAAATTGATATTGCAGTCGCCATTACTCAGCAAGTCCTTGTTCCGGGTTCAAATGCAGAATATTCTTATGGAATCTTCAGTGACGATTGCGGTATTGTTTGATCCACAAGAGCTAGCGCTAAAATATTTCTTGATTGTTTCTGCTAGCTCTTATGAAACGTCTTGCAGGTTATGAATGGTTATAAATGCATGCAGTAATGTGAAATATAAATTTCGCAGGGCAATTAAGCTGTACATTCGCTTTGGACGCGTTGGCTGTCGTCAGCAGAACACAGTGATAAGAAGATTAGCAATCAGCGGGCGCGTGCGGCGCGGCCGGCAGCGTCTGACAACACTGTAATTGGATTGTCCACTCAGTGCCTTCGTCTGGTTTACTTTAATCTCGCATTGCAGTTAGATTATAACACGAAAAATTACGTGATAATATTGATAATCTGTTTAAATTATGGTATATTTACGCCATATATTGCAAAATTCTTATATTTTTTAGACTGGTCGGTCCCAAGCTATAAATAAGCAATTACTAACTCCTCTGCTGGCAGAATCAAGCCCTTCTAGGGCATGAGATGACGAAAATCGTAGTACACGCTTCTAAAGGGAAAAAGACTGCTTCAAGTATATGGATAAAACTCTTCTGCGACATTCTTTACTTTACCGCTTTTGGTACGTATATATAAAGTACTTTAACTTTGGTGTACCAATGTATAACATGGCGTACATGAGGATTGAATTGCTTACGATGTGAGAACTCTTATGTGAGTAAATAACTGAATGCGCAACAATCCGTTACTGAAAGTGAAGGACTGACACTTTGTTGTTATGAAATGTAGCAAGGCTCTGTTCAGAGCTCCTTTGCTCTCCACTTTTATTTGCTTTGTACGACCATAGGTAAGTACCTTTAGTAGGCGGTTGGTCGCTGGCGCGGTCGGAGTAGGCGAGATCGTCCGCGGCGGAGGACGTGGAGGCGGCCGCCTGCTCGGGGGTGTTGATCTGCATCTTGTGGCACACCTCGAACGCCTGCCCCACGGTGCGCACGATCCGCATGGCTTGGCTCTGAAATACACACATTAAAATTTTTACTTCTTTTAGTTTCGTTAGTGATTTATCGCTTTATCAAACAATACTTTAATATTGCTTAAGCAAGCAATGGAAACTGTACCACGGAAAATGACATTTGCTTCTTATGCACAATACAATTAATAAATTTGACAGGTGATGCTATGTCTATACTTTCTAATACAATCGGATTAGGGTCCTAATCCGATTGTATTATAAACCTCGAAATCTATAGAACAGTCATGAAATTTGGTATGTATATAAATTAAAGGCCCCTTTTTCATGCCCACACCATTTGTATTTTTTCCGCAAATATATCGAGGACTTTTTTGTGTAGAATTGAATAAGCTTTAATGTTGCCTTACACTAAATTTTCATAAAAAACTTAGATTTAGAGTAAAACGCGAATTTCACCTAGATGGTACACATTTCCTTGAGGTCCCCAAATGTTAAATGGTGTTGGCATGAAAAAGGGGCCTTTAATTTATATAAGTACATACCAAATTTTATGACTGTTTTAGAGATTTCGAGGTTGGTCCTAATCCGATTGTGCTATTACCGCTATGTATATATATAGGTATATATAATATAACTGTGCTGACACTGACAATTTTGTGTACATGTCGACCAGAACCCCTAGTGTAAATTTATTCGATAGCATGACGTGACGTACGCGTTTGCGTTCAGTCTCATTTTGTACGGGATTTAGAAACAGCGCGCTAAGCGGGACGTTTTGGAAACGAGACTAAACGTCTGGCTATCGAATAAATTTACACTAGGGGTACTGATTTCGGTTGATAAGTAGCGACCCAACTACGGTAATATCGACTTGTTAGATCGGTCTATTGCCGGCAATGTATGGAGGACTTTCCCCTTGCCATTGTCCGTTAACAATAATTGTCACCGTGGGGAAGCAGCCTGATATTACTTTGATAGACAAATTTACCTGAACTCTTATCACTTCTTATCACTGTCGTCCACCGATAAGCCTCTCCTCATTTGAGTTCCCACACCGTCACAGTGACTTTTATAAAAAGTCGCCTCTTACATACGCCAAGTCATTCGATACATTAGCAGCAGAAAATGGCTGAAAGTGTGGGTATACTTACTTATTCTTGCTATAGTAACAAGACACGTCTCGTACCGGATGAGCTTACAATAGAATAAAAGGGGTAGGAATGCGTAGGTTATGTTACGATATATACTGCAAAGGGGAAATAAATGATATTCCACGGTAGACGTGGGAGATGACATGTGTTTAAATATGTTCCTCTCATTCATTCGGGTTAACAGATGGAAAGAGATTATCGTGGTTGAATACTTTTATATAAGCTCAAAGAGTTTTATAATTACGTATTTGGATATCCGACATTTGAAACGAGTTTCATACAGAGAATCGTTTTACGTTATTAACGCGAAAAATACATAAAAATTACCCATCGCAGATTGGTGAGAATTCCTCTTAATGGTTACGAGGGTTGGTCCAATAGTTGTTAACTTTTAAAATACTGGTAAAACTGATTCTAATAATTATGCTTATTTTTTACATGCGTCTTTTCAAAACAGCATTGAATTAAAACAAAAAATAAGTCAAATATGAACACGATTCTTTACTTTTTCGATTAAACTAGAGTAGACCTATCTCATTTCAGTTTCTTACGTTGAATAATTCCCTCCTAAATAAATAGGTACATTTAATGTTTCTTATCAATATTTTGATGTATACTCGTATTATGTACACTTTTATGTTATTCTAATACAATGAAGCGTTAATTTTTTATACTGCTAGCAGTGTTTCTTCATATTTTGTCTCAACGACTTGCTTATGTAGAATTATCATTATTCATATTTATGCTACGTAGCTACCTACCCAACAATAATAAGGAAAGTAGTATAATAATAGGTTACTATTTATGTTTACCTTGTTTTTAGATAATATTTGGTATTCATTCAAAGTAAATATTATAGGATATTATTATTATATGTCTTTCCCATCACGGAACAATGGTGCTCCGGACCTTTGGGAGGCGTGCGCGGAGCCGAAGCCAACACGTAGAGGCCCTTTTGACACTTTAATGAAATGTAAGGAGTACACCTAGCGGATGCTGCCCTTGCCCGTGTCATGGGACGCACGCAGAGGCAGCACCCGCCAGGGTGTAAGGACTATTTGAGGGTTGATGGAATCTAAAATGAACTGGGCTATTGGGTGAAAGCGATGGACTAAATACTGGGCTATGGGATAAAAAACCGGACGCCTGCCTAATAAAAGGGTATTCAATTTTATTTCCGGCAGACGGTGACTCGCCCCCACAAGATGGGCCCCCACAAAAAGCGACATCTAGGATGGCTCAAGGGCAACACCGGTGTGAGGGCTCAGGGGTGTTGAGAGGTGTATATACGCCGCTTTCTACCCAGTGGCTGCGAGCAGCCACTGTGCCAACTCGCGTCTTATGCAATTTTTCACTTCCACCCCTGGAGCTTATAGCTCTAACGACTCCACTTTGGCCGGCCGGCTAAGGCAAGCCAGAGGCAGAGAATCCTGTCCCACCCACCCTCCTTGCGGCTAACAGAACTCCCCAGGAGCACTCGGGTACGTGAGGTCGCTACTCCCCAACAGCTCGCCACAAGCTGCCCTGCGTTGACTGATTGCACTGGTAAAACCAGCGGGCGATGGGGTCGTCACATCCCTACGCCTTTTTATTATTATTATTATATATTTGTTACAATCTTATACAAATCGAAATAGTCCCACAGTAACCTCAATACGACGTGTGTTGTACGTACGGACGTTATATATAAAAATAATGTACCTACTAGGTAGGAACTTATCTCTATAGTTTAAAAGAAATCTCGTCTACTGATTAACCAGGTGGCTATTATTCTTTGCCGTCTATGTATTTTACAAAATATCTAACAGATGAGGGCGGAGGCTAAAGAGACCAAAAAATTGCACGAAAAGTCGTATTTCTTCTATTCGAACCGCAATTTTATGAGCATAATTGAAATGGAGATAATCGCTCCGAAATTTTCCATTTCATTTTCTCAAAGCTTTACTGGCGCGGATGGAACTATGGGGTTCTTCTAACAAATAAATGGAGCATTTTTAATGAAAAATTTACTAAGGTACTCTTCTATATATTGTCCTTCCCTGGGACGCAAGCTCTCTCCATATCAAACTAGGTACCGTTTTAAGCATAAAGAGGTAACAGCATGTACGTTAGTAGAGATTGGACATGAATACATTCTGAATAAGAAACATCTTTGTTTGAAATAAATATATATTATGTTAACATTGTAATAAATATCATTAAACATAACATAACACTAGACCCTACTCATAGTGTTGTGTTCCTGCCGGTGAGTAAGGTTGTCAGTGCTCAACGAGGGTGCGGAGTGTTAGGGTCGGCACCGCGCATGTATCACCTCTGGAGTTCCAGGCGTCCATAGGCTACGGAGACCGCCTACCACCAGGCGGGCCGTATGCTTGTTTGCCACTGACGTAGTATAAAAAAAATATAATTTTAAAATTTACAAGTCAAACATCTAGTTCATACAATATAAATGTAAATGCTGTCCTGCCCAGCAAACCCGCACACATGTTCCGAACAAGATCTACGGGACGCAACAGACAGGGCGTTAAGCGTCGCTACCTTCTGGTCCCGCTTAATATAAAACCATTATATATATGACGATAAATACGAAACCATCGATACGAGAAGAAGAATATAAATAAAGTTGGGATGACTTCAACGACATTAGCAGTATTTAGTAATGAAAGATTCGAATGCTTTAATGATAATTAATGCGATCAATTTATTGCGGTCATATCCTTGACCTGTTTCCCCACAATTATTTGGTATTGGTTCATTGCTTATTTCAATGTTTTAGTAGCAAATAATATATGTATGAAAGCTCATATATTAATAATAGATCCGACGTGGCTGAATGGTATCCACCTGCTTTATTGAAACTGCGCTTATGATAGAAAATATTGTGTAGCCTAAAACTAATCCTTTTCAAACAATCAGAGGCGTTTAAAACAGTATTATAATGAACCCCTTATATGTAGAAAAGTAGTATTTAGCGTCATCTCTCACATGAAGATGTGTTATATACCTACCACTGTCATTTAGAAAAACATCAATCTATTTAATACTTGAAACAGACCATAACTCTCTTTAAGTATATAATTATCTACATGAAATATCTACTGAAGACACATACGCATGTAGCTTGTATTGTACGCGGCGTTTTTGAACTAATTTATTATGCATTTTTTACTTCTTACATAACAACACAAGAAGAACCAACATGAACTGATTACAAATTTGGCTATAGGTACGTATTAATTACCTTTTCATACCTATCCACGAGAAAAGAGTTCATAAAATATTTATTTAAAGCTTCTATAGTTACAAAATTAATTCTACCTAAAGCGATTCTGCTTAAACACAAATAGAAATAATACGCCCGAATACTGATTTAATCCGCTCTGATTGGGAATCTTGTAAGCCGCTTACTCTCCTAAGAAACATAATGGATACAATCAGAGTTGTTAACTAATAGGTAAGTTACGTCTCGGACGTTAATTAGTCGGAACGTAAATAAATAGGCAAGGAGTTGTTGATAGGAGATTCATGAAGGTCGTCAAACTGTGTATCTACCTGGTCGTTTGTATATTCCCGTCAGCTGCCGGCTCAAGCTAGTGAAGCGCCCTGGGCTCGTGTAAACGATTAGTAGAGCCCGGTTTCGATATCCATTACAACTATTCGTAACCGTAATTTATACCAGATTATACATATATAGCCCGAGCTTGGCAAGTGGCAGGAAGAAAACCACTGAAGTCGCGAGGTCGTGAGCAACACCTATTAAACCGCACCTAAACCAAAGAGAGAGAGAGAGAGAGAGAGAGAGAGAGAGCTCTTCACTTTTGCTTTATAATTTAATAACTACATGTGTTATCTCCAAAATGATTACTAGGCGACGAGAAAATACGTATGCCGATTCAGAAATTTGTTCATCCATTCTTATAACTGGAACGTGATTCAATGTCTAAAAACAAAACCACTTATAAAATGGCATGGCAATATCTTTTTTCCACGTTATACACATCATTTAAAAAGCGGCCAAGTGCGAGTCGGACTCGCCCATGAAGGGTTCCGTAGCATTTATGACGTATTAAAAAAACTACTTATACTAGATCTCGTTCAAACCAATTTTCGGTGGAAGTTTGCATAGCAATGTATATCATATATTTTTTTTAGATTTTTCGTTCTGTTATTTTAGAAGTTACAGGGGGGGGGGGACACATTTTTTCACTTTGGAAGTGTCTCTCGCGCAAACTATTCAGTTTAGAAAAAAATGATATTAGGAACCTAAATATCATTTTTGACGACCTATCCATAGATACCCCACACGTATGGGTTTGATGAAAAAAGTTTTTTGAGTTTCAGTTCTAAGTATGGGGAACCCCCAAAATTTATTGTTTTTTTTTCTAGTTTTGTGTAAAAATCCTAATGCGGTTCATAGAATACATCTACTTACCAAGTTTGAACAGTATAGCTCTTATAGTTTCGGAAAAAACTGGCGGTGACATAATCGGACAGACAGACGGACATGACGAATCTATAAGGGTCCGTTTTTTGCCATTTGGCTACGAAACCCTAAAAATGGTAAGCAATAATAAAAAAGTTTTATTGGAGAAACTGACAATGATGAGTTGATGACATTAGTCGTGTCTCATTACTAATGAGACACGACTCATTAGTCGTGATTATGGATTTTACCATTCTGCAATCAATTCGGCTCGTTTGCAGTAAGAATAGTTCCATAAATAATATTAAATGTAAATCTAGTATTGACCACTGCTCAGCATAACTACCCGACACTATCTCTGTGGACCGCACCATCGCGCGCTCATTTGGTATCTACGAAAGTGTGTATATAATAGAAGCCGGTATTGTAAAGGGAACAGGAGCCCGGCCCGGGATCGCTAGCCGCGGGCCACGTCCTTGGCTGGCGGCCAGAGATCAGCGAGATACGCTGCCTCCTCGCGCATGCATTTCTACAAAACGGCACTTATCGCGAAGCACGACTTCGGAAAGACCCTACACGTAGTACATATGAGACAGAAATAAACTTCTTTGATCTACTTATTCGTTTTTTCTGTTGAATAAAGCTCAATGATTTACTTTTGTTGGTATAGAACCGCACGTCATGAAATTTATTTTACATGCAAGTAGTTTTTACCTACTGACAAGAATGAATAAATGAGAAGGATAATAAATCAGTCGTAAAGAGAATTTAAACCTGCTCGCTTCTGTTGTGCCCCAGTTTGACATTTTTTAATGGTACAATAACGTCAATAACACTTGCCCGTGAATAATAAAATATGTACATTAAATGCACTCCAATAGACATTTTTTCAACTAAAGGTTTGAAAGGTTCGATTGTTTGGTTATTGGTTGCTTGGTTATTTAGCAGTTGTTTTCCTCCATAACGAAAAAATGGCTGAACGCTGAACCTGAAAAAGGAGCTTTAACGCTAGGTACTAATGGCCTGGACCCATTGTACTTACTACTGTATTTTTTTAACTATTAGTAACTAAGAAATATTAATATTATTTAGTAACACATATTGAGTTTTACTTTAACAAATATTTATGTTGTGTGTAATTTCGTTGGTTTTGTGTGTATTTAGAGATAGATTTCTTTCATTGGATTTGCAACCGGATCCCTTTGTTTGACATTATTATTTAAAGTTAATGTAATGATAGTCATATTATCATTAGTCATAACTCTGAAACCGTTAACTTTTCATGAATTTCCTTAAGTTATTCTATAGATAGGTTAGGTTAGGTTTGGTTTGTTTTATGGCAATCCTGGAAAGTTACGCGTTTCTGAGAAAAACCAAATTATAAACAATAGAGACCCATTTGCAACACCTACTAACATTGTGTAAATTTATCGATTTCCACTACCTAAAGGTTTTATCGAAGGGATCGCTATTAACGATAAGACCGCCTATTGTTCATCTCTAATTCTGATGCTGTTTTCTCTCTGTATTGTTATTAGGGTTCCGTACCCAATGGGTAATTACTAAGACTCCGCTGTCCATACGTCTGTCACCAGCCTGTAGCTCAAGAACCGTGATAGCTAGACCGTTGAAATTTTCACAGATGATGTATTGCTGTTGCCGCTATAACAAAAAAATACATAAAACGTATGGTGGGCGAGTCCGACTCGCACTTGTCCGGTTTTATTTATTTATTGAGGTGTGCAATAAATAGTATTTGTATTGTATTGTAATTAACACAAGTACCTAATTTATTCTAGAGTGGGATCAATAAAATATTGGATTGGCCCAGCAGTGGGACACTCAAACAGGCAAGAAAAAAGCTGCTTACCTTTTGTTTTTAGGAAAATTTGGATAAAGATTAAACCGTATCAATCCAATCATTTTGAACTGCTAATTTAATCTTAAATTAACTGTTTCGTACCCGTTAATTCAGTGAAAACACGTCTGAAGTGCAATTCTCTCATTCAGAGAGAGCAGTCACGCTCACAACAATATGCCATATATTAGCTTTAAGTATAATTCTGCCTCCACTCTCTAAATGGCCAGACGAGAATATAATCCAGATAAAAAACATAAATTAAAAATTAATTAACTACGAGTATGTTAATTTGTTTCAAACATTTTTTTATTAAGATACTGTGTGACTTATGTCAAGTGAAGTAAGAACAAGAACGAGGAACGTTCGATCGAACTTTCTAATAGGAATCGACGTTAGTTTGGCGGTAGATGAGGGATGTCCCGACTAAAGTTTAGCTTTCATCAAGTTGTTAGTAAACAGGATCCGGCCTTGCCTAAGTTTTAATTATTTAGGGCCCGCATGTAGGCGGAGAAGGAAGCTACCTAGAATTACAATATAAATTACAAAACTGTTTTAATATCCGTCTATTAGTAACTACCTAAGATTGGCCATTATACAGAAAAGTCACAAATCTACATATAAACGTCTTACTAAGTAACTACGGATTATTTGAATATGTAAGTACACTCAAGGCCAAAAGTATGGAAACAAGGTTATTTTCTTTAATATATGTTTCTTTTTTTGTAATTGTAACCTAAAATTTACATGAAGTAACCACAAAAGATTAAAAGTACTCGCAAAATATCAAAACATCCTGAAATATTGTCAAAAACATAAAAAAAATTAGGAAAAAGTAACATAATTATAACCTTTTAATTGCTTTGAAAAATGTTGAACTGGCAAATATCATAGCTACAACTTATATTTACCATTTTGTTTCTATTGAGTAGTATATATTACATCGCTTAAAAAATCAAACTTTTCTATTAAAATAAAAGTTTGTTTCTATACTTTTGGCCGGGAGTGTACATATTAAAATAATCAGGTAACCGAATTAGATATTTGTTACGAAATCCGGTAGTTGAGATTGCAATGGATTCATTTAAAATTAGGTTTACATAGTTAGATCTTTCAAATAGTTAATAGTAATTTTTATCCACAGTCAAACCGTATAAACCACAGTCAAGCCGTGTAAACTGTTTTGTTGGACTCCGTATCTGTATAAGATGTATCTTTTTATGTTAATAATAAATAAATAAATAATACATGTAATCGCATCTAACCACCAGTCTAAACAAATATATTACGTTCTGTTTATCAAATACTACTAATACTAGATTAAGATATTTGCTTACTTGTGTATTATATATGTATTCTCACACAGATTACCTACCGGTGAAACTCGATCTCTCACCTCTCAAGACGTTTGTTTAATATAATATCATCAAAATAATTTTGAACTATATGACTTAAACTAACATTCTAAACCTAGTACAGAACAGACAAGACCACAAAGATTCGTTATATTAAAAAGTATATAAATGTACTACATTTCTTATTTTTTCCTTGAAGGGGTCAAAAAAGATTTGAAAGTTTTATAATTGAAACAATTTAGATAATAAAACGCGGAGGTATTATATCGTCTTTGCGAAGCTATTAGAAATTAGTACACATTTTGTTAGTGTTAGATATGTAGACAGCTTCTTCTGATGCGGACTGTTATAACTGTTACACACGCTACCGTCACATGGGCGTAAGGTGAAAAATGTATCCACTAATTATGTTTTAATATATACGCAATACTTCTTGTTACGAAACGGCCAAGCCACATATATTGACTAAGGTGTAGAGTTTGTGAAGATAGGGCTTGTAGAGTTAGAAGCTTGGCTCTACAAGAGATCTGATAACTTTTTGACAGTGCGAGCCATATGGCTTAGTCTTTGGAAAATTTTACATGAAAATGTTTTTTGATAGGTTTTCACTTCTTTTTGTAAGTCACTTATGACAATCTTCGATCCCCTAATTTAAAAGGTTGGTGGTGATTTACTATTAAAAATCTTGAAATACGGATCTGAGGGCACATTTTATACAATCTGCTTTTTTTTACTGATTACTCATACAAACTTTAATCACTTTTTCGCCTATCGACGACGAAATATTCTGTATCCTTCCCCATAAACAAAACTACCTACAAACCTTTTTAGATATGAATAAAATCTAAAGCATGAGAGCTATACAATTGAATTTTTTTATGCTTAACAAGTCTACTATTGACATTACACGAATATCCTCGTATCCCGTGAATTCTGTTTATCTGGTATAATGCGAACCCAAGATATGAGGGTTCAAAAAAAAGGACGAAGCGCTTCGAGAAAAGGTAGGTAGTGCTCTTCGCTTTGCTCGTTTTGGCGGGGGCACTATCATGCTCCCAGAAAGGAAAAATTATGAAAAGTGCATGTCTTCATATGTGGTAAAATAAATCAACATGAGCATAATTAACAAAAAGTAAAAAAATATACGTTTACATGCATTATCTAACGGATGCGTTGCCGCTATCAATAACAAATATCAGTATCATAATCCTTCCGTAAACAAATATTATTATCAATATTATCAGCTTGAATAATGACCTCTGCGTCAATCATAGTTGGCTCCTCTCGACGCACACGACATCATTCTATTTCTGTAGCCGTCATAGTGGGGTCAAAGAAATGCCGATGCCGTGGTGGAGGAGAGCTTCCGTACGTGCTGCGGCGCGACGCGCCCGTCGTAAAGGCGCACGCGCGGGTTTACGAGTGCTCCGATAATAAAATGTTTTTGTAAAAAGTATAGCTAATGCTAGACCCTCTTTAACCCCAATGTGGATGGAACACGGTAAACCCGAAAACGTGTTTTCAAAACTATCCTAGAAAACGTGTTTCAAAAGCAGTCTCTTTACAAAAGAAGCATAAAATAATGTTTTTTGGCCATACATGCAGCGCTGCAAAACCAGGATTTACAAAGTAACCCATAGATTGAAACGCGTATATAATTATCACTATCAGTAATACGAGTAAAATATGTAACAAAATGACGGCATTAATAATTTATTCTTTCTTTAGCTGATTTCTCCACGACGATTCTGCAGATATTGCATGCCCAATTGAATGCTTACAACACAAATGATTATTTATATCTGTTGCTCAAGCAAAAACTGTGCCGTTACGTAGATTTTTACAAGGTAATCTTTATTATGTATCCAATAATAGAAATTACCCACAATAAAGCAAATTTTAATAAGATAGATAGAAGATAGGTATGAGAACACGTTTAAATGCTTCTCTAAATAGACTTGTCTTTTTGCAAATTCAACACAAGGGAAGCATCTAATTGAAAAATAAAGAGAAACTTCCTCTTGAATGATCTTGACACAGCAGTTTATTCACTCAGAAGCTCATCAGCCAGTCCAATAGACCCCGGCTTTGTACCCAAAAAAACGTACTAATTAAAGGAAACTTTCCTACTTTACGCAGAATCGAAATCTGTATTGAACCGCGACAAAAGTAAATATGAGAAATGATTTGTACTTGACGTGTTTAAAGCACTCAATGGCTGACAGATTTAATGAGACATTTGGCGCGAATGTCATCCTGCATCTCGCTGTACGTCGGTATAATGTATAGTACGAGACTAGTTAGTGCGCTCATCGTGTGCAATGTAAGACTGGCCTTATATTTTGTTGCTGATCACCTATGTGTATACCTTCTACATAATAGCGGACGTTTACCTAATAACTAGGTATTGTTTTCTCCAATGTGCTCGGAAATGTTCACGTTATTGTTTGATGTTCAACGACCGGTTTGGCCTTGTGGGACCCTGCCTACGAAGCCGATGGTCCCAGGTTCAAATCCTGGTAAGGGCATTTATTCGTGTGATGAGCATGAATATTTGTTCCTGAGTCATGGGTGTTTTCTATGTATTTAAGTATTTATAAATATTTATATATTATACATATCGTTGTCTAATAAGTACCCTCAACACAAGCCTTATTGAGCTTACTGTGGGACTTAGTCAATTTGTGTAATAATGTCCTATAATATTTATTTATTTATTGTAGCATAATAGTACGGGTAATTCTTCTTTATTATTAAATTCAAATAATAATAAAATACCAAATCATTAATTTCTTGTTTTAGCGGACGGGGAGTTCATCACTGTATTGTTTTCTACTCTTAAAAACATATATCTACTAAGAAAAACAAATGCAAACATTCAATTAGTCAATAGCCGCGAACCGCGTCTACACGACGCGGTCAGTTAACATTACAAGCTATAGGATAGATTGAGATAGCAAAATAAACGACCTTACATGTCTCGTTCTCACAAAACCGCGTGAAAGATTGTGCGAATACAAAGTGCTTAATAAAATCCAAGACATACATAACAATTTTTTTTAAGGATCTAAGGGGTGAACATACTCCTTTTAATGCATATTTTTATGTTTTATTGCACAATTATATTGAATTAACCAATATTAAATGGTACTGAATAGTACTATGGTTGTGCCTTTAACTTAAAAAAAATTTAAAGAGGGATATTGTTTTTGACGTTTTTTGATACGAAGGTTCGACTTTAGTGATGCTTAATGCTTTACTAATGTTTATTTTACCTTATTTCCCTGGAAAAAAACATTATATAGGAATAGCAATTCGTGGAATCGTTCACTTTGTCCGATAAAATCGAAACCCATCACGAATTGCTGTTTCCCGGTCTCTGCAATAATCTACTATTCTTATTAGTGTCACAAAAAAAGGAATTAAGTACAAGTCATTACTTTAATAAACAGTCACTTGCTATTGAGTAATTAATGTGATACAACATACTCGTAATATTTGAATTTTATTAATTTTGTTCGAAATTTATTATAAATTTATAATTTTTATTCAAATCCGAATAAGAAAGAAATTAATTGTTGTAACACTGAACTCATTCACTGCTAAACTAGCGCTACGTCGTAGCCTGTAGATTGCTCACGCTGTAGAGCATTGGCCAATGGCTCTTAAGACGTAACTACAATTTGTCGGGATTAGCGGCAAACGGGTTAGTTAAGTATACTAATATACTAGTAGTACTCGTACTAACTCTACTTTTGTGGCTTTAGTGGCCAATCAAGAAAGTAAATATTTTTTATCAATTTTATCATTAAGCTAAACATAACATCAATGCAAAGTTAATTGCTCTCCAAAAGTCAAATTTAATTCAACTATTGCGATATTTAAACAAATTGTTGGAGGATACCACTACTATTGATATAAATAATTCCAAATGATATTGAGAGTGGATAGGAACAAAGCGCAAGCTATTGATAGGCAGACATCGGAGTCGGGTCTGAAAACGTCCATCTTCAATGGTCGACTTGGCAAACCCATTTCGATCTCACTACATTAGCACTTGTGTTGATTTTTTTGTGTTCAACGTAAACAAAACGCACCGACAGAATTAATGATGCCGAGACGCGGTTTTAGTAACGACTCTAAAGCGCAATTTCACACGTTGGCGGCAGTTCCAAAATATCTCTCATAACACATAGTTAACTAAAGATTTCCAGATAATAAATGGGACCGACGACGGAAATGTTGCTTTTGACGTAAGATCGAGTGGAATAAATGCGTAAAAAGTTACTAGAGACATTTATAAAAAATTGTCGTTTCCGCAAAGCGTAATAATCCTTGGATGCGGACAAGGCGAGTCAAAATAAACGTGAGGCAATGCTCTGGCGTGACACCGACGTGACCGAGTGTCGATGTCTTTGGCTCGCTAAATGTCAGAGCTTCATTCACACATCCTCGCTAGTGGTACCTCAGACGGATTCAATTTCATTTTATGTGCAGCAGGTCAATTATCCCATGGAGTTAAACTGGAGACGCGACCTTGCTCGTGCAAGGGCAAAACTAGAAAATGTTCATCATTATAAAGTGTCGTTGAAAATCTAGCTGTTACCGACCACGTGTTTTGCAACAGAATCATCGAGGAAAAGGGTTTAAATTTATTGGGATTTTTTAAACAGAGTTCATTATTCGGAATATTAATAAAAATAAAAATTTGGTCACAATTTTACACGAGGAAGATTTTTTGATATGTATATGCTTTTTGGTCATGGAAAACATCGCGTGGAAACTGGTCTAGTCCCAAGCTTATCCCTCTGCGTTGGTTGATCAGATGGATTAGGTTGCAGACCGGCAACAGAACAATCCTTAAATATTATATACCTGATTACCGTTAAGTTTAAATTACTGGCCGTAAATGTTGTATTGGTTATTTTGTTGTAGTAATATCCGTACCAATAAAGCAAAAATATGATAGAAACGAAAAAATATAACAAAAATGAATTAAGTAGTAGTATAATATAGTTTTTAGGGTTCCGGACCCAAAGGGTCCCTATTACTAAGACTCCGCTTTCCGTCCATCTGCCTGTCTGTCACTAGGCTGTATTTTTTGAACCGTGATACCTAAACAGTTGAAATTTTCAGAGATGATCTATTTCTGTTGCTGCTATAACAACAAATACTAAAAAGTACGGAACCCTCGGTGGGTGAGTCCAACTCGCATTTGTCCGGTTTTTATTTTTAGGGGTCTACTATACATTTGGTATTTGGGGGCCGGTTTTTAAAATTCGAGTGCTCAATTTTGTCACTGAAAATCTGTGGAATACGGCTAATTGATATTATTGAAATATGAGCAATAGAAATTGGGAATCTAGTGGTATTGACCATTCGTTTTCAATTCTATTAGTAGAATTTAAATGTCTAGTAGTGGAGATATATTGAAGGGAGCCACACGAAACAGAGCGGTCGAAATTCAAAGATCGGCCTCCTGCCTCACAATTAATATGAAAAAAATTCAAAAGAATGGGTGTTGTCTGGACACTTTTTCCATTAAATTAATTTAAATGAAAATTCACTTACCTAAATAAGGTATAATTCTCACCTCTAAATCAGAATCAAGGCCATTTAAGCTTGAAGAATGCACTTCAGCGCGCAAAGATAATCTGTTGGGTTTGCGTGTTAGACTATTGACACCCATATGTTTGTTTGATCTACCTAATGTAAGAATACCACTGGGAACTATTTCCGGTTCACGAAATGAGAGTTTTTTTCGGGGTCTTTCACTAATGTCTTGTATCTCTTGACTACCGAATCTATCAATTACTGGTATCACAAGTCGGGACTGAACACAAACGTCTTCCGTGGAATCGAACTGCCTTAACCGCGATGGCGTTTCTTTATGTTCACTTATACCTTGGAATTCCTCTTCATTGTCATATAATTTCATGGGTCCTACTGATTTTGGTCTCGGCCTCGCACCTGCATAATCTTTAGGACCACCACCGTCGGCGCGGCTCCTTCGTCTATTGGAGTGTAACTCTCTAAATTCTGGTTCTGATCGACTATTTTTCAAGTTTTGGTTCTTTTTGTTCTTTGACTCGTGTTTCAACGTCGTTGTGTTGTGGTCTTGTTTAGATTTTAGTGCACCACTCAGCGAAAACAGTGTACTTCTTGCTTTCAGTAGTACCTCTGTAGGTAAATTTTTTAGCAAGTGGTCATTTCGTCTTTGTTTACCATGTTCAGGGTGATGCGCCATGTCGCGATTGACTACTGCTGCTAAACTAGCACGAGATGTGTCCGGGTGAATAGATTGCGTGGTTGCGCGCGTAAGCGACGCGCGTTTCGTTCGGCTCCTCGCGGGCCTACTGAAGTAGCGGCAACGTGGTTGCGCTCGCGCCTGTAGTTGCACCGCAAATAAACACGTCCGCGTAATGCCGCGGTACACTTCTGTCATAGTTATTGATAAACTGATTAAGTTAACCCACTTTTTTAACCTAAACTTGTCAAAAGTGATTGATCGAGTCTCATTATTTTCTCACCCCTTTCAAATAACTCTCCCCAAATAATGGCATTAAAAGATTACGGGTTTTGATTAAAGTTTCTTAAGTCGAAAGATGAAAAACCTTTTTGTGATTTACTTTCGCGCTCTTAAACTTTGGAGAACTCTTAGCGACTATTGTAATAATGTTTAGAAACAAATTCTCAAGGTACCTATCGCGAAATTATATGGCACTTTGTCTTTGATGTTGAAAATAACTTAATCTACACAAATTGACTAAGTCCCATAGTAAGCCAAGAAGGCTTGTGTTGTGGGTACTCACACAACGATATATATAAATGTAATATACAAATACTTAAATATATGGAGACATCCATGATTCAGGAACAAATATCTGTGCTCATCACACAATTAAAAACCCTTACCGGGATTCGAACCCAGGACCATCGGCTTCATAGGCAGAGTCACTACCCACTAGGTCAGACCGGTCGTCAAATACATCGTCAAAAACATATTATAAATAATTTATTAGATTCTTTAGAAGAAAAATAGGCGTACCTACTAATTTTTAAGGATTGAAAGGTTATATTACCTTTACCTTAGCTAAATAGCTCATGATAACTAAGCTAAGAAAATAGACTCATTGAATATTTATAACTGAACGCAAACAATTGTAAGCCAAAGAAAACCCATTACAATTTTCAACATCACATTTAATTTGTGTGTTTAAACTACAGACTATTGGCAGACGTGAAGACATTTTGCGTTTCACTCAGCCAAACAAACATAGGAGCTGTAACTTTGAGTATTGGTATCAGATATATTAATTATGTTTATACATAGATGCTCGTCGGTCCCATTCAGTGTTGTGGCTCGTAACATTATTATATTATAACCCTTATAAATATTAACTATGTTTTGATTTTATTGGTCATAGTGACTGTATGCATTTTATGTTATTACAATAAAATAATCGATTTCAAACATGTAACCCTCATCAGGTAGTTTCAGGCCAATTCGAACGTGTATAACAGCTAACTGATATGATTCGAATATCATTCTAATATCGGTTTGATGTCACTGCATGTTCTAAATGGCCTGTTTGTTTCGTAATGAGATTCAAACAGAATCAAACGCAACTTCTTATATTTATTTTGTCTTCTGAAGTTATTGATCTGTCTTCACGTGCTTGAACTTTCACTTATTTACACTTGAATCCTGAGACTAGCTTGATAAGGTCAATACGTGCAACTACCTCTTACCAGACCGTGTGTTGCCATTGGTTGCGCGAGCTTAGGCAATTTTATCACTGTGTTGGTTTCGCTGAAACTCCGAGTCGCTTTTATTTGGTATTCGTGTTTTATTGGAATAGCACAAATAAACATTAGGTCTGTGGTTCGGATTGTTTACCGAACTCAACGCCTCAAAGAAATAATGTATTTGCGTAAATGAATTGTATCCCTAGTTGGGTATAACGTCCTGCATTAAGCTATACTTAGTGCATCAAATTTGTATAAATGAAAGTACCTCTACCTACTCTATGTTAGTTTAAATTGTATTTTTTTATTTTTATGCATGTTAATTATAAGATGTAATATTTTGAAAATGTCGCGCAGAGTTTTTCGCCGGTTCCATATCGTGATACCCTCCTATAATTTAGGAAGGATTTAAATCTTTTCGGTCAGAAGTGGTAGAGTTAGGATAGGTTTGGAGGCCGGGCCGGCGTAGCTTTATTTGATGTTCATAAGCACATTGTAATATTTGTAATATTCCTACTTGAAAAATTAACTATATTTCCTTATCTTGAGTATAGGGTCCATTTGTCTATACTTAATTAGGTATGGATCTAATAAGATCAGGTATGTAACTTTAAATACAAAATTTATTGGAGGCAATGGGCATTGGAAATAACAGGGAAAACTGAACACCGATTCAATTCAATTATTTTCATGAAGCAAGAATAATTAACACGTGTATTGAGTATTTTACGCGAAACGGATCAGGACCCATGAAACCTTGATCCGTGTTGATATTAAAATTTGCTTTCATAGGTAGTTACAACGTTCGTAGCATTCGCATTCATGCGTAGTCGACTCCGTAATCGGTTTCCGCCATAATATATCGGTAAAAAAGCCACGGTACTATTTACTTTTCTTCCTTCTGGTCCAGTTGCAACCGAGTGTACACATATACAAAATATTCGTATCTACCTACCCCAGATCCAACAACAGAATCTCTGAGTAACATGTAGTGTAAACTATTACCTATTTAAACAGAATTCAAGATTCTAAAAAGTGTAGCTAGAATATTTATGGCATTCAAGAACGATGATCGAGACCGGTAATTGATTATAAAAGTCGAGTTCGAAGAGGAATCGGTGATTTATTATTGTCTATAAACAATGGCGTCGCGAACTAATGAAACTCACTAAGAACTCACTAAAGTTACGTTTTCGAGTAAGATCTCTTGAGCAATATTAGCGCTGCATATCTCTATGTTTAGGTACTTTATAAAAAGAAAAAAAGAATAATCACCTTTTGTGCGAGAAAAATGATATGGTCCTAAGATTAAGGAGTGTTAAATTAACAAGAACATTACATTTTAAATGATGTAATGGTTTTCAATGTCAGTTTCCAGGATTTGATTGTTCTTCTACCCTTGGAAGTTAACCGTTTAACTCGAGTCTTTGTTTACGCCAAAGGCTTTGCGATAAACCTGAGATTAAAAACTGGAGTGCGCTTGCAAAAAGATGAATCCTAAAGTGAAGCACCTAGTTATTGTTCAGTGCTTTTTATTATTCAACAGTTAGTAATTTAAATATTAAAGATTTTACACAGATGTTTATTCTGCTCTTTTTTTTAAGTATAAGTGCACCAGTTACCGATCAATTATCTGCTACTAAATTATACAGAATTATATAAAATTTAATTAGTGTAAGAGAGCTCGTCCCTAATTACTGTATTTTAAGTATTATCATTTAAATAAATAAGAACCGTTACATACGAACATACAGACAACAAGACCATCTATTATTAATTATAAAATTAAGTTTTGAAATTTACCTCACTTACCTTAATATTCCAATTCCAATCAGGACTAGGGTGTTAGGGTCCCATGAGTACCATCCACATGGAATCCAGTTATTAGTAAATGTAAGCGGAAAGGAATATCGACGGTTGAAAAATCGAATATTGTTAGTGTTGCGTGTCGAGCGATTGACATCCCTCTAGTGTTCATAAAGTTCAAGTTCATAAACAAGGCCAAGTGCGGGTAGTTCGAAAAAAATTTGCGCAACTAGAACATGTTGATGTCAATTTTAGCCAGTCTTTTTCAGACCGCGCACGGGGACAACGATGTCATCGGAACTTCGGAAGTAAAATCCAACTTAAGTATACGCGATTGTCCCTTTCTATAATTAATAATATAATTTAATCAAAAACATACATGAAAACTGATCAATCTAACTACGAGTTTTAGGGAGTATTTATTGTAACAAGCGATTTCCAGGCAGCAAATTGACAAGCGCGCGGAGTAGTGTTCGCACTCTGATTTAAGAGTTTACCTATAAACAAACCGGCTAGCCGACGACGGCTGGCCATTAACTACTCGGGAACACTCCGTCGACGCCACTCTGTAGACACTTGCACTTCATTAATTACACTAGCGGTGGTGTACTCGTATCGTTTTCAGTAAAGCAATATATTCACTACGAGTATATGGGCACAACTATTACGCGACACAATACAGAGGTCCTACAGAGAAAAACGAAAATCGAAATATATTTATCTGCCTCGCTATCGCTCTTGATATTCGAGGAATAGACAGGCAGATAAAGAAATCTCAGCAGGGCCTAAGAACGTCAGTTCAGTCGCACGGCGCTTGACACCGGCTCGTCGCTACAGAATTCTAACGCACACTTGCTAGCTATCAAAATGATAACTGAATGATTTTAGTTAGTTATCATTCGCCCGTGCGTCTCGCTCGTACTAATACATGTACGGACAAGCCCGGGTGAAATGAACGCGCGGATGCACGATAACTGACATTATTTAGATATCGTGTTTATGTCAAGTGTACGCTCGAATTGGCCTCCGATCCTTGTCGTGCAATGTTCCCGGATACAACTAGGCAAATTCCGTGAAATCCTTCGATCGCACCGGATATTGCTGCCAAATTTAGAGACATCAACACTACCCGCGAGATTCGTTGACTAGTTAATCCCTTGAAATCTCCTGACTTAAAGAGTACACAACATAGTTATTGAAGAATATCGTCTTAAATTGACCCACCGTTAAACAATAAAATCGGAACATTCGGCGCTTGCTTGCTTTCCGAAACTCGCGCTCATCCCGATACCTCGCGTGTAGTGAATTTGCTTTTGAGCTAACATATTCTATAATGTCGTATTACCGTTTAAAATAAAAAACTAAGAATCAATCGAAAAATCGCAAAATGGAAAATGTAGAGGCTTGAATCGGCCCAACGAACAATGAAAATGTTTATTTAAATAGAGACATCTTTGATACGATTTTTACTGCTATAAAAGTTTACCAATCGTGTAACGGCAACTACAGAAATTAAGTCGATGCCATGAATAACCAGTTCACCAAACAATACTTTCATGAGTTTCGTAATTGCCGAGATAAATCACGATACCTGACGCCATGTTGTTTTAAGTAATCGCAAATTTAATTATTAACTGCATATTATATTGGTACCGCAGCCGCCGGTAATAATCTTAGGGGATCTTCCGTGCTTTTAATTAGTTTGTGGTGATTAACGGAGTTTTCTGAAACATATTTCCTACTGTTTTAACGCAATCAGTTAAGTTTATATTATACCATACAGGTACATTAATCTAAGAGGTCATGAAACGGAACTGATAGGTCTGCATGAATAAACATGTATTAATGGTAAACTGAAATAATAA
Organism: Cydia pomonella; assembly: GCF_033807575.1. NCBI lineage: Eukaryota > Metazoa > Arthropoda > Insecta > Lepidoptera > Tortricidae > Cydia > Cydia pomonella. The sequence goes on along the minus strand of NC_084703.1, from coordinate 10,489,967 downwards.
TAATGTTTTTTTTCTTAGTATATGACATTTATTTCAGTTTATAATTTATACAATAGTGTTTCTACTTGAAATAAAAACAAATTAAAATATTTTCTAAAAATAATTTAATTTGTTCTAATACTTCTAATAGTATGTATTAATGGTGTCAGAAAATAGTATGACAGACTTTAATGAAAGACTGTTAAAAACTATGATCCTCCTTTTTAGTTTCGCGTATTCGAGTCAAAAATATCGTGTCTGTATTATGGGATCCTTATTTAATCGAGACGTTATATTTACGAGTAGGCACAGGGATATATAATAGAAACTGGCCTTCTTTGATCTCAACTTTATTATCTTTCATATGACAAGACATGATCATAAATAATTGGAAATTATTATTGTGACATCAGCACGAACCGAAATAAACATTTTATTTATAAACTACCAAGATTTCGCTTCGTTTCCATAGAGCGGCCATCAACACTATAATTATAGGTAGTCTGTGCGAAAACAGAAGAGTCGTAGAATGTATTCGATGGGATGTAATGTATGGGACATTTCACGACTATTTTCTTTCCGCACTGATAAGTATATTAACAGGATTGACACGTGCTGGGAGACACAACAGATACATTCATAATTATCTATGGTAATGTTTATGTAGGATCACTTTGTGGCCATATTATTAAATTTTGTATTATCAGGACGTAAAATATAAAAGTCTAATGGTTACTAGTTGCTAGGTCAAGTGTAGTAACATATGAAACTGCATGTTTTTTTCTACCTTCATAATAAAATCTTGAATTCAATTTAGTTGACCAATGTAAGGTTAGATGGCGGGACGACTTGGACGCATTCTACCCAAAATGGCGAGAAAATGCCGATGACAGGGTTGAATGGAGAAAACGAGGGGAGGCCGTTGACCAGCAGTGGGACACTAAAGTATAAACAAATAAAAAGTTTTTACGTAGCGCAAATTAGTGACCCAGATTACCGTTGTGATGGCGCTGTACCCACGGATGCCTTGTTAAGATTTTTCCTAAATGAATGAGGTCGAGTCTCGAGGAGAAGGGTTCGAGTCTGGTCAAAAAGTTTCTTGATTGAGTTGGCTTCGGGTATTTGTCCAATAATCGTTCTAATGAACTGCAGGAAATTGGGGTTAATAAAAAGTTAGTTCGGAACCCTCGGTGCACGAGTCAGACTTGCGAATCAGAGTAATCGAGCGGTAGGCTTCGGTAGCCTACCGCTTGTCTGGTCATTATTTACTTAATAGCTTACGAGTAACACCTATAGTCCAAGATCCCAGAGCCGCCAGACCTTACTTATTTTCTCTTGAATAAAATGTATGGGATAATATAAATGTATAGTGTTAGTATGTACTTTTAATGTCAGCATAGTTGCTATATTGGTCCGACGGCCATTTGTCCGGTACAAAGTGCTAAAGGTTGGTAAAAATAATACTAACTTAATGTTCTCATAGCTGATTTCTATTATGTTTTAGAAAATGTTGTTAAAAATGGATAATCAACAATTTACAAAACGTAATAGTAATAGTTCCCTGAGTATCATATATAAAAATCAAGAATGAGAATGTAAAAAAAGTTACAATATTTTTTAGACAGCTTTAAAGCGTCTGGTAAAAGTTACCGCCGGCGGAAATGGTCTGGCAATGTTGATTATCAATTTTTAACAATATTTTCTTAAACATACTTAAAAATCAGCCATGAGAATATTAAGAAAAGTTGGTATTATTTTAATTAACCTATACCTGGTAACACTATATTATTCCACACATTTTAGTCATGAGAAAATAAGTAAGGTCTGGCGGGTCTGGGATCTTGCTCTACTACGCCTTTAAAAGTTTACACGCTACTTGCTACGGCGTAGTAAGTAGATATGTAGGTCTACGATTGCTGCTTGTCATAGCTGACAGAACTATTTGAACGTGCACTGACGTCATACCGATATTTGAATGATATTGGTCTGTCCGAGCGAAATGAACGCAGGAGTGACAGCTAACTAATATGATTCCAATTTCATTAAAATATCAGTTTGATGTCAGTGCACGTTCGAATTGGCCTGTGAGTCACTTATTTTATACCGCATCATTGAAATCATCCAGTATAGAGCCAATATTAAATCTGTTAAAATACTAAACAAAAACAATTAGGGCCCGAGCAGCTAAGATAATAATTATACCAGAGCTTAGAACACTGTTCCTGTTTACACTTAGTTAATCTCCAGGCAAATGTGTTATGTACAGGATGTTTATGTTAATTACGTTCAAGGATGGTGGAAATTTCTAATTCTCACTCCCTTTATTGTGTAATGGTCCAAATTCGTGTCTCGTACTACTAGCGAATGGCACTTTGTCTCTCGCAAATTGTGTACACTGCCGACTACACATTAAGTACCTAGATTTATGTAGTATTTTTTATTGCTTTGTTAAATAGACTGTTCCGTGTGTTGGTAAACTATTACACAATAGTGGTATATTACTTAAAGTCCTAAGGTACCTGACAATTAAATATGCTACGACTATAACTAAACTATAAATAACTCACAAGGAAAGGTAACCAACTGTCCGCTTCCGATTTGATTTATATTTATATATGTTATAGAGTGGTCTAAAATAACGGACACGTATTTTTTTTTAGCTGCCCAAACTCAGCTTATTGGGAGAAATTGTCCTCCAAAGTATTAAAAAAATATTAAATCTAGCTCCTAGAGAAAGTGATGCTCAAGCAACTTGCTAGTTAATGGCTGGTTTGAGTATATGTTTGAAATTGTGCTCATTATTTTTTGAAATAAAAAAATAATGAGCACGTGTTTTGTTATATCAGCTTAAACTCAAGTTTTTCTAAAGAAACACCCGTCTTCATGTGTATCTTTAGCGATAAGAAATTATAAAACTCGATTTTTTTTAGGTAAAAATATCTCTGTTATGTGAGCCCTGAGAAAAAACAAACCCTGATTTAGTGGGTAAAGTTCCCTAATAATATATAATTATTTTTTATAATCGTTTGCTGATAGAACTTCAAATAAAAAAAAACTGCATTAAGTGGAAATACCAGCCGTGCCCCTTCTTAGATTTGAGAATTTAAGGTAAATTTTAGGTGAGTCGCGCGGGCCGCTGTGTGCAGTGCAGTGTGCGCCGCACGCGACCCGTTCTCAGCGTTTACTCGCATCTAACAGGCGAAATACCGACAAGAGCTCAATTTAATCGTGTCTCTTCTCCGAGATCCTGTTTTATCTCACAAAATACACAGCTCAATAAATTTGTTTGAATATTTCTTACCACAAAAATGTTTATTTAGCAATATATTATTAGTATTTTACTCGTTTTGTAAACGTATAGTTTAATTAGACGCGTTTATAAATATCAGATTTACAGGTTGATTAGGAACAGTTCCAAGCCGCATAACACTTGCAAGAGAGAACCCGTGTGTTATCGGTCCGACTTATTATGAGCGATGCGATATTGCGATGATCTATAGAACTAAGAGGCCAATTCGAACGTACACTGACATTAGAATAAAATTTAGCTATATCGCGTGTCGCCCTCGCTAATACGTGTAAAGACAAGTAGAGCAAAATTCACGATAAGTGAATGAGATCAGTTAGATGTCATTCTGATATCAGTATATGTCCGAATCGGCCTGTTAGAATAGAAACATCTGACACAATAGGTATCAAAGCTCCGATTGAGAAAGTTTTTACTGGAAAACCCATTATATTCAATAAGTAATTTGACCTATAATTATTCATTGATATTGTTATTTATTCGTTTCTATCATAAAAATTTTGATCAACTATCTATTTTAGGTGTACACTTACAAACATTGCTACTTATTTATCATAATATAGTACTTATTACTTAAATTGGCATGAATGTAATATCATATGAATTGTATGTTGAGTAATACTAGTACCTAAATAAATCTAAAGCCCTAAAATTTAATTTTCACCACACCAGCTAGTAAAGGCTCTCTTGGTACTTCAAAAACAGATGAGGAAGTTGCATTTTATCCGCATGTGTGGCAAAGGAATAAAATGCAAATGTCGAGTTTGCGATTGTCAGCTTTTGCGAATAACTGACAGGCCGATATCATCCGGCGAACTGGTAATTAGAGCCCCCTTATGTTGGCTGGTAGAATTGACTTTTAAATGATGACTTGAGTGATAAATATTTAATAAATTAATTTGGAATTAATTTAGTTTGTTATTTTAACCCTTGTGCCTTGAAACCCTCGCAACGCTCAAGATTCCATTTTCGAACTAATTAAATTTTGGAATCTGTCGCTTGCTCGGGTATCAATATTAGAACGAGGGGTTTAACAACAACTTTCTCCTTTGTAAAACAAATAACTAATAATTATTTATCGAATTTCAGGACAGCTGACGAAATAATTCACCAACCATTCGAACGACTTGTATAGCGAATCATTTTAAACTGGTCCTGGCTAGCTGCTTAGGTCTAGTAAAATTTTCATGGGTTTCGAGATGATCGAACTTTTATTTATTTTTTAATAGTTAGCACCATACTTAATATATACTTACTTATTTCTTCCTGAGTCGGGTGTTTTCTTTATAAACATTTCGTTATAAATATTTATATATTACAGTCATCTTTGTCTAAGTACCCACAATACAAGCCTTATTGAGCTTACTGTGGGACTATTTATTTATTTAATCGCAATCTAAGCAATATCTTTATTTGTAAAGATGTAAATAGCAATGTGTTATACGATTTAAAAATTAGTATTAGATAAACTATTTTTTTAAAGTTGACTACACTGGTTTGCATTCATTTTTTATTTACCACTTTTCTTGGTGCTTTCTATCACTTTAACTACCAACTACTGGCCACACAATTTAAGAGATTTCGCGTCCTGGTCTTTGCTCAATATTGATTTTGATGTACGTGTTTTAGAGCGTAATGGTGGCTAAACCGATTCTTTCAATCATTTTTTTCTTTAAAAAAATCATCGCTAATGGTAAACAAAAAAACCATGGTGATTCTAAAATGGTACAAACACATGCTATTGACATCTTTAAAAATAAAGATATGGCTTAGATGGTGATTAAAGAAAGAAAAGTTCGATTATCTCGAAGACCATGAAACTTTACTAGACTTAAAATCCATTATCTGGACCAGGTCGGTGGTTAGAAGGTTATCCATTAATTACCGGACATCCAGTATAACAAACTTAATGCTGTCTGGAGTTATAGGAGTTTTCTCCTTAAGAATAGATTTTCATACACTATAAGCCGGGGTATTAACATTTATAAAGAGTAAAATTAAACGTTACGTTATGTATCGTGCGCAACTTAAGCTGCGCATCCCCTAGCAACGGCTGCACGGAAACTTTATTCAATGTCAACAAATAACAACTGTCAATACGCGGAGTTTTGACCTTAAGACTGTGTTGATGGACCAGTGGCACCTCATTAGGGAATTGTGTTTTCTAATAAAGTAATTATTTTATGTTTAAAAATGTGGTCACCATTTGCCGTTATAGCAAAATAAAACTATGTGACAAAAACCTTGGTTTATTAGAAAACACATTTTCCCTAATGAGGGGCAATGAACCGTAACGCAGTTTTAAATTTTATAATGTATTTTATAATCTTTCGTAAGGAATAAACTCCAGTTGTGCCTCGGAGTTGACACGCACACTTTTATAACGGACGCTTATTTTGAAGCTAAGGACTCGTAGGTACTAATGTAATTATTTAATTCCTTTGTATCGTTCACATTTAGTATTCCATATACTCTAAAAGGTCTCTAAGGACACCTTCATGAAGAAGCAATTACATGCGGCTAACCTTTCCCGTGGCTCGGCTAATATTGACTCTTCTCTCATAGACTTTTACACTTGAGAAGTAAATTACCTTGCATTGGATTCCATTTAGCCACTCAAACTTTTCTTTGCGAATTCTTACTTGTTCTTAGCTACTTAATTATAAAATCGGATCGCGTATTATTGAATCTCGTTTCTTATTTATGAATTTTGTTTTCCCAAGTTGAATGGAAACGTCTCGGACACAAAAGTTTACGAGATCTGCAAAATATATTACTCGTAATGTGAATGAAGGTTGAAACATTAAGTCATCGTAGACTACGTAATAACACAGAAGGCTCTCGTTTGATGTTGATTAAAGCCGCCTATTTATTTATACGCCTACATAATTACTACAACAACCTTGTACCATACGAGCTAAGGAAAAATTAAAAACGTACAATATCTACACATATAAAATTAAATATATTTAATACCACTTTGATTATGATTTACAGCAATCAGCCTAGTATTGAAACATGAAATAAAAATTTTGCTTCTAGGTCAAATTTTTCAATCATTAGATAAAGTTTATCTGTCAGATAAATATGACACTCTCTTTTTCTTCTTGTATGTGATAGAAAGGGAGCGTGCAATATATACCTGACAGATAACTTTATCTGATGATTGAATAATCAGACCCTAAAATAATAAAATACTCTTACTCATCCGTGTAAAGGCTTGATATCACCGGATTCTCAAAGCCGGACACATCATTGGCCACATCATCTGGCCTGAGGAAAGCCCCAATCAATACCGTCAGAAATAAAAACTTTCCGGGGTGGATTCCCAAAGATTAATTCGCGCTAGATAGATCATGGAATAATAACTAGACTTATCGACGCCCTTTATTACTCGTACTTATTGTAATTTACTCCGCGAGCAGCACCTTTAATTTGTGTCCTGTGGCGTTTTATGTAACGATGAATTTTTTTGAGCACAAAATTTGTGAGCTTTTAAACAACAGTATGATCTATAACTATTAGGATTATTAGAATAAGCTAAATTATTTTTTTAATATTTTAATTTGGTTTATTTCGGTTTATAACTTCATCTGGTATTTATTTTAGGGTGCCGCCACACATATTCTCTATCCAAGGGAAACGAAAGATACACCATCACGAATATTTGCCGAATCCCGATATGTGTGGCCGCACCCTTATAATGTAAGGTCTACACATATTAAACCGCAAATCAATGTACAATTTAGCCGTTTGGGATACGCATACTAGAGATCAAAACAAAAATTTTGACGCACAGTTTAGATTAAAAAATCCCCTAGGAATGCGGAGTCATTTTTTTTATAGTATGAAAAAAAAAAGATTTTTCAGCAGAAACCTAGCGTGTTGGTTATCATATGAAAGGGCTTTCTTGTCTTTCGTGACGTGCGATATCGGAGCGGCATGTGCATTCTATGGAATATACAGAATGTAAAATGTAAACCAGGGAAAAAGGGTCGGTGAATAGCCGTTGTGCCGCATTGAGAGAAAAAAAGCTGTGCAAAGTAGAATGATAGCTGATGGCGAAGAATGAACCCGAATTGTGCATCTGGATGAATTAATAAGATATATTTTCTAGCAAATAAGTGATGGATCACCACCCACACCTAATTTATGTTATTTTTTATACTACATCGGAGGCAAACACATGCGCGTTGCCGGGCCTAACACTCTCCCCGGTTTTCTGTAAGGTGGAGTTACTTCCCCATTTGGGCTCTGGTCTAGATATGGATAACATAGAATAAGTATGATAGAGTTCGCTACGCACAAAACCAGTGACAACCACCAAGTTCTACTAAGGCTAGTTTTAGTTGTGAAATAAAGCTCCCGGACCTATTCTTGGTGTTGCGCGTGTCTATGGGCGACGGTAATCGTATACCATCAGGCCAGGCGATTCGCGTCTGCTCGTTTGCCTCCACTCAATAAAATTTACAGAGTAAAAACAATAATTCAAGACTAACGTATTACGCTACCGTACCGCAAAGCCGAGCCTTAGGCCTTGATGTCACGTTCTGTAGAAGTATAGTTCCATCCAATATGACGCTGTAAATAACGTACAGTCAAAGAATTTAATTTCCTACCCATTTCGTACCTTGTCACAGTGACAATAGTATGAGGTCTCTAGCGAGTTTCATGTTGTTTGTCACTGTGACAAGGTACGAAATGGGTAGGAAATTAAATTCCTTGACCGTACTATGGCGTCAAACTAAAAGCAACGCAGAGCAGAAACAAACACAAGGGCCTCCATGCGCCACACGAGAAACACCAAATAACCTAAGAGGCCGGACGTGACGGCCTAACCTGATACAACCCGGGATCCACCCGCGTCCATTTTCATCGACATTGTTTTCGCAGCGCAACACGTCTGAGTAATGTCTTCGAGCGATGGGTTACTTTACCCTTTTACTGCGTCCATTCAGTTCGTAAGTGCGCAGGGGTTTGTTGAAAAAGTGGTGATTCCCACATATTGTTTGTGATACGACAGCTGCGGTTTATCGCCGGGCCGCATTTTTACGAGGCTCTGCGATCTTCATAAACAGCACACGCGAAAGGGCTGCTCTTACGTGGCCCTTACTCTAAAATGCATTATGCGATTGCCTTGTTTGTATTTTATATTTTGGACGTGATAAATTGTTGTATAAAAAACTAAGTAAGTACAGTAAATAGTAACTTTAGAGACACGTTATCTCACAGGGTATTAAATACGACCGCATTTTAACAAAACCTCGCTCAGTTACTGTTATTAGTTGTTAGTATAATAATAATAAAGTAGTATATTTTAAATATTTTCTATTAGTATATCTTAAATCTCATTGGTTGTTGTTATCGCTGTACTTCTTTCCCTTTCCGGAACACCATTGTTCCGTGATGGGAAAGAAGTACAGCAATAACAACAACCAATGAGATTTAAAATATACTAATAGAACGCCAATGTGATAAATTTACAGAAAAATATCTACCACCGAGGCACGTTGTAAATCTGATCTCGTCGGCAATACAGAGATAGGAACTGCTGACCTTTCTGTTGCTTTTGAAGACATTGCACTTGAAGAGGTTGGTGGCTCCGTCCCTCGCGATGTAAGAGAAGATCTTGAGATCGGAGCTGTCGTGTGAGACGTAGAAGATGCGGTAGATGGGGTGGTGCATGATGTCGATGCTCTCGATGCTCGCGTCACTGCTCTTGCTGCCGCGGCTGAACAGTTTTGAACTTTTCTGCACAACAAAATATAATTAATATTAGTTCAGAAGCGGATTTACATAAAATAGTTTATCAAAGTCTATGCGACTGGTTTGGGTCTGGACATTCAATTGAATTTCTTTCTCATTTTTTATCGAATTACCTAAATAACGATTTTTTTTTCAAAAATGAAATATTGATTAATTAATGATTTAACGTCAAAACCTAAACTGAATCTTTTATTATTCGTCATTTCCCTTATCTGTCACTTTTTGAGTTTTATGGAGATCCACTTCCATTGGCAATGTTATAACAAGTAACAATGTACGAAACTCAGTTTAACTTTTCCAGTTGCGAAATAGTGTGGCTTCTTAGTCTCAACTATGGTCCAATCCGGCAGAAAGCACGATACTTGACATGCACATAGATTTTAAGCTTATAAGAATAAATAGAAGTAGAAACACGCCGAGAAGCTATTGTATTAAATACTTTTCAAGAAAACTGTGAAAGCTAGAATAAAATTGTTTGGGAGAAGTATATACTCTATATTTTTTCTGCAATAGTGTCTTAGGAAGTATATTCTTAAGACTCAAATTATGCCTAATACTACATAGTCAGATTTATAAAAAAAATTTAAGATACTGAGTAATTTTGTCTAAAGGTAACCATTTTTAAGAAAAAGTACGTGTAAATTGGAAAAGAAAAATATTTACTTATATTCAGGGCCCGTACATTTCATGCCGTTAACGGAAAAATGACGTCACGCTACATAGAGTATGATTCTAATTAGTATTTTTGTAATAATAAATCTTTTGTCAACCTCTATAGTTGACTGATGTAGTAGATACTAGACAACCAGTCCAGAAACGTCTAGCTGACTTTCATTTAATGTCACTCAACTAAATAATGGATTAATTAGTTTATTAAATAATACATAGTTTTAATTTTTAACAGTGTATTTTACTTTCAAGTATTTATATTTCAACGCGTCAATAGGTAAGTTATCTAAATTTGTAGTGGCGTAAGAAGACTCCCTGTATGTCAAATTACATCATTTTTGCGTCAACGGCATGAAAAATACGGGCCCTGCTCATTTTTAAACAAAATATATATTCAGAAACAGTCTGGTTAGCGTAGATGATCCAAATCAGAGTATAAACATTTTAATTTTCTGCAAGTACGCCTAAATGCCATAAATGTATAAGACAGTACGTAAGTATAGTATTAAAATGTAGATTTAGCCTAGTTTATAAGAAAAAAAAGCTAAAATTATGAAAACATTTTCTTGTCTGTGATGTATGATATTACTACTCATACTCTAGACTGACTAAGCGACAGACTCATTTAAAAAGTGACATATAATTACATTTTGTGAAACTGATCCTAAATTAATAAACTTTTCTTCAAAGGTTTTCAAGTTTTACTTTACGTGTACAAAGCGTTCAAAGAATAGATAATAAAATTACTTTGTTTAATTGACCTAATGTAAAAAAACCTTTTAGCTACTTACAAAAAATAGTAAAAATACGTTGTTAAGCTTTCTGTTTTTTCGTGGTTTTCAAGTACCTACTTATATATTATCAGACGATACTGGGACTTTATGTAGGTATAACCTAATAACGCAAAAAAATCATATAATTAATTTTATTCACGTGGATATTAAAATCTGTAAATTACTTCCGTGTTTACCATTAGTTTTATAAAATCGCAACAAAAAGTAACGCAAAGCAACAAACCACTGCATAAAGTGAAAGTGATGTCACCGAGAGGTTTGAACAACTCAGCTTTCAGCTCCAGACAATTTTGATTCAGACTTTTGCCTCGTTTAATAAGTCGTTTCGTTTAGAATTCTTGCTTATAAAAACACAGTTTTTACTTTATTTTCGTAACAAGACAAGTCAAGCGCTTTGTCCGTTTTATATGAGGTGAAATCGTTTGTTTGCTCGACAAGTATAAAGTTGTACCTTGTTTATTATGTTCAATTTAAACTTCTTGCCTGCGAACATGATCCTTTTTGTTTGTGATTTTATGATTTTATTTCTGTTGCTATTAGATAATACCGTGAGTTCTTACATTAGGAATACATATATAGGAAAGATCTTACAAAAGTTAAACTTTAGGTATGTTGCTCTATTGCCTCTCTAAGAGGCCTGCCTGACGTACACCCACGGACTTTAATGGTTGAGTAATTTAGGGCTTTACATTGATGAGACATTTCATACCGTTAGCAACACCACAACCAAATTAGCTTGAACCTTAAATGGCTCAACAAAAGTCCGTGACTGTACGCAGACAAACATAAAAATATGACAACTATAGGTACGAATATTGCTACAATACTGTGAAATTATCAGTAAGTACCTGGATCGTTAGTAATTGAATTGAGCGTTAGTCACCAACCTGTAGAGCTAAGATGGTCGACTCTTTATCATTTGTCACCATGTCTGTAACGTTCTTACAAGTATGTACGCGCGAAAGTGACGGGCGTAGTGATAAGTGATAATAATGAAACCATGCTGCCACCGCTGTAGTGTACGTAAGTCCTCTATAAGGCGTACACAAATTTGTCTGTTTACGGCTGAAGCAAATTTCGGGTTGGTCCCATTGGTAGGTAGGTGTTTGGGTAGATTTTATTGGACAAACCTACCCAATCACCTCGGACAACATGGCTAAGGATAATAAAACATCACGTATAGTATTTACTACCAAAATTTCGAGTATGTCTTAGTACAGAATAAAAATTAAACGCTGCTATGAACTTCAATAATTTGTAAAGATATTATGTACAGAGAAAACAACATTGTATGGCTATTTTCAGTGTTTATTTACTGAAAATAGTAAGTAATTACATTTTGTAGTTTAAGCATAAATGTGCTTTATTTTTACTTTGCAAAATATATTTAAACTAATGCTTTAATTAAAACTACGAGGGAATAAGTCTAGTATTCATGAGAAAGACTCCTATTTTAATCGTTTTTGTTGGGACAGTAACATTAATATAATTCTAAAACCGGCCAAATGCGTGCCAAAAAACTTATTAGAAACTAATAAATATTTTCAAATATATAATTCTCGAATGATGTGTTACATATTGATGATTTGTTTATAAAAAAAAACAGATTTAGCAACATGTTATACAGAATTGCTTCTCTTAAAACATTTTTATTCTTAATAGTCATTAAAATTAATCTTAATAATGTCGAGTAAAATGGCTTATACCTACTTGTTGAAATATACAGGCTTGTTTTTAATCATTGAGCCTTGTTATGTTAAGATCAAATCTCAGATTACATCCTGTATAAGCGTTAGTCGTTACTCCGTTTAGTCTCGTCTCATCTTTAGTGAAGCAATATTGAGTAATTATTCATAGAACTTAATCAACAAAGGACAAAGGAACGAACTAAATTAGTGCAGAAATAACTAGACATCGACATTAAGTACTTTAACTTCAGAGGTGCTATTTAACTCGGAAAGTAACACGGGTAAACATATCGCTCCTTTAATACAAGATGTGAATGTTGGATAAATTAAAGAACAGCCGAAACAAATAATATGCAAAATAAAATGTAATCTCCTGATAAATGAATGTATAAATACTAAAAAGTATCAATTACAGGCAATGTTAGGGGAGAATAAATTGAGATGATCGGATCTGGTGACAACTTTACCTATTCTTCAGTCGATAACGATAAAGCAATACTGTATTAGCAAAATCATAAAGCTTAAGCAAAAATAACCTGCTAGGCGTCGCAACAATGGATCTATATTTGAATTTAAATCTTTCAGGAAATAAAAGAAGTGTCCCACCAACCATATAGTCTGCTCAATTTTAATATTTAACCTACAAAATGATATTGACTTCTGAGTTTTTTGTATGAATTTAGCAGCAGACTACTTGACCAACAAAAAAAACAATACAAAGACGCTAATTTTACTCACATTAGCAGTGGATATTAACTATTCCATGAATTCTTTGCTCATAAGAGCAGCCTCGCCTGCGTTTCCTCTCTTTAAATTGTTTTATGCATGATAGGTACACTTGGATTCAATATCTGAGCTTTGGAAGGCCCATCCAGGGCACGACGAGGAAACGACTTCAGAACTAAACTGCCCTGACGACGTCAACAACCTAATAAGAGCAATCAATTTGTCTTGTGGAATATTTTTATAGGTATAGGTATACTTATGCAACACATACAGTTTTTTTTAACGTCAGCCATTTTTTTTTTTCAATTTATGATATTTAAGATTTTGTTCTATATATTAAGTAAATATTATTCCATAAAAATATACTTATTTTACAATAGCAACACTATAAATTGATGATTGTTCTTTTGAACTTCTTTAAAACAATTTTAAAAACGTCAGTAGTAGAGTTTGTGCGAGTCGTGGAATGTAACGGATCCCGTGCATTCTACGACTCTTCTCTTTTCGCACAGACTCTAAGAATGAAATTTTGCCAGAATTTTGCAAACACGAAGTGCAGTGTGACACGACCTGTCAAATTATGGTTTTCCGTCCATTGAGCTGCCGTACGGTCACGGTCATATACCAAATTCATATACTTACTTACGTCACCATTTGACGCTTTGTTGAATCGAATTATATCTCAAATTGGAACGTGATCTAAGTAATCTAAGAATACCTACAAGAGGTCATTCTATGTAAAACACGAGACCAATTGAACAAAATTAATTAACAGTCCATTGTTAGACCGAGTCCGTAAAGGACAAAGGGTACATTTTGTGGGTTAAATTAAAATTGATCGCCCTGATATTTAGGTAAAATGGTGATATATTTAGATATACATAAAATTATTTTTAATTTTGTCATTGTTACTACTAAAAACAGATGGTTTTAATTATTGTTATTTTGTGATCAAAACATAATTCAAACACAGGTATAATTATTATTTAACACAACTATTATAAAATGAAACATATTAAGACCAAGCTAAATCAAGCTAGATTAGAAGTACCTAACCGAATTCTAATGAGTTATGTAGATTTTAAAGTGTTTTTTTTATTTGTTATCTCAATTCAATGTGTCCAAATCTATCTATGAGACATTATGTACACGAAAATACTATTTTTTACTTACTATTATTGAGTTAAAATGCAGTATTCACATGCAAGCCCGTTCTTTGCTCGCACATGGGCGCATGTCATCATATTAAAATTGAATATTATAGGAATTAGTTTGGGTGCCTCTTGCTCAATGTAAATCAAGGAATGAGTCATTGATTGGTGATGCAGACTTGACGACGCAAGAAATAGCTCGCAATTAGTCGCGGCCCCGCTCAGGACGTAATTACAGGCCATCGCCAGGGGATCCTGATAAGATAACTACACGGGATGATTAAAGCCCTGTTCCTGGGACCGGTAGCTTACTCTCAATATTATGTATAATTTTACAGGCAAAACTCAATTTCAGGATCAACTACTTTCCCTGGGGCGAACCGGTTTTTTTCAGGTGCGTTATTAAACTGTCCAGGCCAGCCAACCTTAACAAGCCGAGGTCAAATAGCTTTCAAATTATTCTTGCAACAAATGTGTTTTAATAAATCAACAATAAAAATATGGGTTGTTTCAAATGCCAGCACGCTTTGTTCGCTTGGCTTCGCACTACGAGTACATGTCACTACTAAGCTAATCTAATTGAATGATAGACACCTAATTATAACAACAAACAACTAAAATAATACAACACTCGTCGAAGTAAACTAATCTGCACCCCTAAATGAGTACATTTTTTAAGTGACGCATTGTTAATCTCAATCAATTTGTTGCTACATTTTAACCAGTTTGGGTTAACCTATTTTAGACAAAAATTGATTGTCCTTGACTCAGCGCACCTGATAATATTTTACATTCAACTGGCTTAAAATCGGGTTTAACACGTAATATTTGACACGTTGTACATTTACTTTAGCTTGTATACATCGTCAAATGTATTTCATCACATCGACTTTACATATACCTAACGTGGCGCGGCGTCAGACAAAATGAAAACCCCAAATGTGCTAGATTTTCCGAATATTCGGTCGAAAATACCTTATCCGTCCTTTTATTAATGCAACTACCATCTACAACATCTTTTAGGAAACATGTTTAGCATACAAATCGTTCTTCTTCACGTTTACAAAATACAAAGAAAAGTCGGGCGAAGAAACTGCCACGCTTATGCGTAAGCAAAATCAGCAAGTGCGTAAGTAAAGGTATGCATTGAAATCTGAAATTCTAATATGTGCACAGACTAGTTGTATAGGTTATAGCTACACACATTTTATCCCTTAATTTTCTCCATATTAAAGAAACAGGAATTATATTTGATTTGCAAACTAGCGGTATTAGCGTTATGGCGTTGACTTGTTCGAATGAAGAAAAATTTTGGTACCCGGTACTGCACTATGATATTTGTACACTTGGTATGTATCTACCGTTAGAAAATAATTAATTGACACGTCAGTGTGGCGTTATGAAAATTAGTTAACAATTTAGGCAGCATGCAAATAATTTTGCTAGCAGTTAATTTTAACAAACTGCGGGAACAAAAACTTGTTCTCAATAATTAAACTATTATGTGGCTGAGAAATTAACTTAGACTGGTTGAGAATGTAATTTGGCATTGAGTCCGCCATTTGTACATTGTTGTATAAATATGTTGTGTAGTAAAGTATAAATAAACAAATATAAAATTACTCAGTCAGATCTCATAAACAAAAACTATGCCAGAGTTACAGTTACCATGGTTACCAGGTACTTCGAAAACCGCGGCGGGGTAAGAGTGTGGGGGAAAACTCAACTTGCTATTACTCGTAAATATTAATCAAGAAGAATATTAAGGTTTGCTAATTATTCAAAGTGATTACTGAAACGCAGCTATACGTAGCTCAACGGAACTTATTATTTAATTAGCTCTACAGAAAAAAAAAGTCATCACACATGATTTTTTAATTAATTATGGATTTAGTTGTTGGAAGTTGATGACCAAAGCCGTGTAAGAATATTTTACTTAATCGCGTTTTTTTCAGTTTGAATACATTCAAATATTTTTTTATGTACCCGGTACTCTATGATATATGTACATATGTACACTTGGTATGTATCTACCGTTACAAAACAATTAATTGACACATAAATATACATATACACGGTGTTACATGAGGAACCCGAGAGATTTTTAACCACGTACTTCTGAGGCCAACAGAAGGAAAAATAAGTTTCAGTAAATTACGCCAATAAAATTTTTTTTTTGTTTTTTTTTTTCAAATTTTGAACGTATTTGTACATAAAAAGTTAATGTTATGGTAAAAGTGGCAATGAAAATAAAATTTTACGATTTTTTTTTGTAAAAACTAGTTCTTGCAAAGGTTACTTGTCACTTTTTGACATCTATCAATTCAATTCAATTCAATTCAAATATACTTTATTCATGTAGGCCTAGCAACAAGCACTTATGAATAGTAAGACAGTATTACATATAATTATCTTAATCTAATTATCAGAGCAATTTATTGATGTTGTAAATATTATTCCATATATAATACTAATGAATATAATTCATAGATCAAATTTAATACTAAAACTTTCACAAAATATAGTCATACAAAAAAAAAATATGTATAAAAAATAGTAGTCTAGATTGTTTCTAGAATAAATTCTAAATGTCAAACAAATATAAT
Organism: Cydia pomonella; assembly: GCF_033807575.1. Taxonomy (NCBI): domain Eukaryota; kingdom Metazoa; phylum Arthropoda; class Insecta; order Lepidoptera; family Tortricidae; genus Cydia; species Cydia pomonella. The sequence continues at coordinate 10,473,281 of NC_084703.1, read as the reverse complement.
AAAAACTACAAAGGAAATACATGCATTGGAATATCCATTTCATCATCATTATTCAAATATAATAAATAATTAATCATTTCGAATCACAATTAATCCCACGTTGTTTTATCATTCATGTAGTCTTGTGTAGTATAAGGTATCAATAAGGATATTTAGACTACGCCCCATATTAGCATCATCGCGATCAAAAAGGCGTTTTGCACTAAGTTACGATAAGAGACAGTTACGTTACGTACCAATCTAAAAAAAGTTACGATAAAAATTTTTTTTAGATTGGTATTAACTCTGAAACTAGGCGAAATCCAGAAAAGTTTATATGACATTTTAGTCTCTAATTGTGATCAGTAATATACTGTCAAAATCTTTCAGTTTCCTCATGTAGCACCGTGTATATTTATGCATGTTCTGGATCAAATTAAGTGAAAATTATTTAAAATACCTGGGTTTATTTTAGGACTGTTGGGGTATGTTACAATAGATGGAAAAGTCGATATATAAATCTATCTATCGTGGCTCGTTACGTAGAAGTTTAGGGATTTCATAACAGCGAATGAAAAAAAAATGGAAGACTAAGCAAACACGGACCAATTGCAACTCGTCAAAGTTAAGGTTTGTTTTCTTCGACGAAACTTCGTTTGATCATGATTAGTCAATATAAAGCACCTGCGATGTTAAGTTCGGTGATACAGAAATGTGTCAGATAGAAATTAATGTAAAGGACCTTGGGTAAAATTGGGCCAAAAACGAACAGAGTTGAGAATTAGGTCATTAGATAGGTATTTCTACATATGTATTTCATTTCGTTCTATAGGGACCAAGCGGAATTCCATTGGAACTGAAATATTTGTAGGCTTTATGAAGAATTGAAAACCGCATTAGGCGTGAATATGAGACATTCTAAAGCCGACTTCGAATTTGCTGCGATAAATGTTGTATCATACGTTTTTCCCTCGGCGAAGATAACAGGATGATGCTTTCATTTTAGGAAAGCCGTTTGAATGAAATCAAAGGAAAGTAATATTGAAAATTAAAAAGATGGGAACAATTTAGCAAAATTATTAACAAACTTGCCTTTGCTGCCAAACGAATACATAACCGTAATTTGGTGGTTAAGCTTATTAGAAAAATCATCGTATACATATAAATAACATCTAATAATGGAAAAAGATACTTCGAAAGACATTGGATGGGTGTGAATACACCAAATATTTTTGGATGATCCGAGGAAACATATCGCACCACCAACCACTTGGAAGGGTGGCATAAAAGACTGAACAAAAAAAAACCTGCCAAGTGTGAGTCGGACTCGCACAGGAAGGGTATAATTTTTGAATCAGATAGAAAAATAAGTGATATCTGTACTTATGTACTAAAACAACTTAAGTTTAACTATATTTTTAGACTATTAGTGTTATTGGATTTCTCGTTGAAATAAGCTAGAAATAACTGTGGTTGACTGTGTATCCGCATGACGTACCATGAAATTGACTTACACTAGAAATTCCAAATCGAGAGTAACGTAATCAAAATCTAACCAAGTAAATTAGAAATATACTATCAATGAATTAAACGTAAGCAAAATCTGACCTGATATTATTGAATTTGACGCAGTTATAATTTGCTTTCGTTATAATTCAAGTTTATTAGAATCAGATTTTCTCAGAATTTAATATTTAACGGATTAGACTTACTCAGTATTAAACTTATTACCTATAAATATGACCATGTGAGTTGGACAATTTTAGTAGCTGACTAAATAATGAATTGGAAAAGTCAGGATTGAACCTATTCCGAATTTAGTAACCTCCGCCCAAACCATTGAAAGGTTTAATAAAAAAAAATGCTGTTATAATTCAATGCGTTGCGTAACAGTATCTTTACTGGGCTAAGAGAAAGTATATGTAGATATATTTGTTAAAATGAGAAACATTTAGTTGTGTTGGAATTAACAGTCACAAACTCTGATCATGAACGTTAAATCTAGTTCTGAGTCATTGCCACATCAAAAAATCCCACAGCCCTAACCCGCAATAGAAACGCCGCCGGTCAGAGGCCGCAGCGTCCGCACCGTAGCGCTTTGCCTTGTTTACTATAGTAGGGGATGCCAAGATGCTAAATTTGAAGTTAGTCGAGCGTCGTAGACCTATTGGATTAAATTATTTATTGGAAGAATAAAAGGTTCTTATAATGTTTTCTTTTCCAATGGTGGCGCTTTTACCCATAAAAGATTTGTTATGTTGCACATTGACAAGTGTTGTTTTTGTTTAAAAAATAAACGGATTGTCTATGCTGTCATGGCGTTGTTTCAGAAATCACTACATTGGCGATTCGAGAAAATTTAATTAGTTGTTATTAGTGAAATGGCGTTAAATACGAATTTCTTGCTGCCCGGGGCTTTCGATCAAGAAAAGGACGATTGGAAAGTGTATAAAGAACAAATGTTATTTGCGCTACAAGCACTGGACGTGGAAAATAACCTAGAAAGTGCCCGCGCCATTTTCCTTTCACAATGTGGAAAAGATACTTTTGCATTCGTAAGTTCATTAGCGGCGCCGAAAAAACTCGTGAAAGTGAACTTTGATGATATCTTGGCCGTATTAGGCAAGTTTTTCGCGCCCGAGAAAAGCGAAATACTCGAAGCCGGGAAATTCCATCTTCGATGTCAAGAGAAAAGTGAAAAAATGCAATCTTTTATTTCGGCCATTAAAGCGATAGCAGTGCATTGTAACTTCAGTGATTTAGAAAGACAATTGCGTGACAGACTGGTGTTGGGAGTTAGAGATGTGCGTTTGCGGCGAGAATTACTCAAAACGGACAATTTAACGTCCGCACAAGCCGTAAGCCGAAGTGTTCAATTTGAGCAAACTGTGAGCGACCTTTACCCGCAAACAACAAGTACCTCAACACTTCTGGAGACCAAACCAACAACGAGCACAAGTACATCTGAACCGATGGACACCAACCTAGTTAACGTCGGCTCGCAAAAGCGCGAGACTGCCTGTCGTCACTGCGGGGCGAATCATAACCCTAGAGGCTGTAAATTTGCTAGGGCGAACTGTAACTACTGCAAGAAGGTGGGCCATACGGTTGCCGTATGTTAGAATCGTAATAAAAAGAAAATTAACCTGGTTGAAGTTGAAGAACTGGACGACAGCAAGGAGGACTTCGCCTACATGAATTGCAAGTGCATGTCAAGTGAAGTGCTGAACAAACTAGTAGCAAGATCTTCATTATAATCAAGTTGCATGATAAAGAACCGATTACCTTTTGGGGTCAGTTCAGCACCAGGCATATTTCAACGAGTGATGTCAAGTCAATTTGCAGACATGGATGGTGTCGCTGTTCTATTAGATGATATTGTGGTGACAGGTACTGATGAGACTGAACATGCTGCAAGGCTAGCTAAGGTACTTCAGCGTATTCAAGAGCTGGGATTCACCATAAACATTAACAAGCCCTTCAGATCTGAAACAGCTCTGTGCATTCTTAGGCCTAATCAATTTCTATGAAAGGTTCTACAGAGCTAAGTCTGACATCTTAGAGCCTCTGCATCAGCTTTTGAAGAAAAATATGACTTGGAAGTGGGGAAAGCTAGAGGAAGACGCGTTTAAGAAGGCTAAACAGCTGTTAACTTCTGACTTGACACTAGTGCAATTTGACAAGAATAAAGAGGTAATACTCACTTGTGATGCCTCGGAATATGGCGTGGGAGCTGTGATAAGTCATGTTTTTGAAGATGGCCAAGAGAAACCGATTGCAATGGCTTCACGAATTATGCAGCTGCATGAAAGGAATTACAGCCAACTGGATAAGGAGGTCCTAGCTATTATTTATGCACTAAGGAAGTTCCGAGAGTACCTGGTGGGAGTCAAATTTACCATAGTTACAGACCATAAGCCGCTAATTGGGCTCTTGAACCCAAGAAAGCCAATTCCAGACCAAATCTCTCCACGTTTGCTACGCTGGTCACTGATTTTAGCTAGTTACAATTATGACATTTTGTACAAGCCAGGCCAGGTAATTCAGAATGCTGATGGATTAAGCAGATAGTGCAGTCCAGAACCTGTGCAGGAGGAAGCTCCTTTGCTAGTGTTACTGCTAGAACAAACACCAAGGTGGACAGTTTCTGTAGGCGATATTCCCCGTGAAACTAAGAAGGATGAGGTGTTTAAAAAAGTTGTGTTTTTTTCTTTACATGGGTGGCCATCAGAGAGCAATGACCGCATGTTGCTACCCTATATACAAAGGAAAGATGCAATTTCAGTCAGCAAAGATTGCTTATTGTTTTCAAATAGGGTCATAATACCAGAGAAATTGCAGGGTCAAGTATTAAAGATTATACATGCACCGCATGCTGGCATGGTACAATGTTTTATTTTTCAGCGTCTACAGATTTAAAAAAAAGTAAAAAAGACACCATCTGGATGCGTCAGATATTAATAGTTTGTCACGCAACATGTCTTTGATAACAAGGGTAAGTTAATCTGCCGGTTTGTTGGAGTTAGCCATACGGGAGGGGTAGAAAATGAGGAAAAAGAAAATACTCGAGGGTGTCAGAAATTTAAATAACCCTACAAATGCTCTCATTCAAAGCACAGACGATCCGGGAGTGACGCAAGCTTGTAGGGAATTTTTTTAAATGCTCAAAAACTATGGAAGGTAGATTTAAGGAACGCAATCTCCATAGGCCGAACTTATGCAAAAGTGTCCAGTGGTCAGCTATAAATAATAGTTCCAAATCTCTCCAGAGTAGCGCTAGAGTAGTTAAGAACCTAGGCGTTATTGACGGAGTGAAGTGCGCTGTCTATGATTTGATTTTTTTTTCAAGTATTCTAGGTATTGTAGCGCCACCTATTTAAGGTTTTTTGATGACACTTTTTGGTATATGGAGATTCCATTCCTTATCTCCATCTTCCGTATAAAACACACCATCTTGACTCGTGCATGTCAAATTATTACATCAGTAGTATGAAGTGTGGAATAAAAGGAGGAAAATCTCTATGTATGAAAAGTGTCCATCCAAATAGGCGGCGCTATAATCCACCGAAATAAAATGTTATAGACCTAGTATTTATATAGATGTGCCATACGCGTGCGCCCGTGAGAAACAGAACATACGCAAAGCGACAAAATTCAAAACACGTTTTAACATTCCTGACAACATACCACAAACAACCTACGTAATTTGGTCGGATTATTTGTTGTTCTCCCCCCATTTCATCTCTATATTATTATACCTCTATGGTTCATGTAATCCATGAGCCTACCTAGCGCCACCGGAGAGATTAGGAACTATTATTTAAAGCTGAAAGTTGGGCACTTTTGCAATTGTTCTGCCATAGGCGATTTTAATTCCACACTCCATAATCAGTAGGTTCAGATTGATGTCTCAGTTGTGATAAACCTAAATCTGACTATAATGTGGATGAATCTATATTCTGACGGTTTGATTTTTTTCCATTTTTTAAGATAAATTCCCAAATTCTTGTCGAATCAATTCTTTATTTAGATTATTTTTTGTGCGTAAACAACTGCGTCAAATGTCGTTAAGCAAACCAAAATAAAATGACACTGACATTTTAAACATTACTTAAAAAATTTCAACCTATCGTTTTTTGACCCTCTATAATATTTCTCAAAATTGAAAAACCGCCTTAAATTCCGCTCAGGAGACCAAAATTGAATGACGCGTTAAAAAGTTATCGTAATTTTTTTATATTATTCTGAAATAAGTATCAAATATTTGAGCTACAAGAGCTAAATAAGAATGAAAAGCAATTTTTTAAGCTCGTAGAGCCCACAGTTTACGAATGCTTTCAGCTCAATAATAACGGGAAATTTCGGAAATGGCCTGCAGAGTCAACCATATTCTATTATTGCCCTTTTCTGTTCATATTTTTTAAGCAGTCGGGTTTTTCTTTTGTATATTTTTTTATTATTATAATTGCCATCCGAGGAAGTATCATTGTATTGCACATCAATATTAGATTCAAACTACATATCAGTTTTATATAAATTCATATACTTAGATTAGCTTAATAGTACATTACGATACAAGTGCGAAAAATAGGAAATTCGAAACGAGTGGCGATAAATTAAAACACGACCGAAGGGAGTGTTTTAAATCGACACGAGTTGCGAATTACCTATTCGCACATGTATCGTACAACGTTTTACAGTACATATGGCCCTTTAAATGTTCGACACAGTAACGTAATATGCTACTTCTCGCACTAGTGCTATAAAGTAGCCCCATATGTACTGTAAAATAATTTTTAACACACTTGCTCAAAACGGCATTTTTATTCCACCGATTTTTGGCGCATAATAGATATTAAACAAGCGTTCTTTTTCATTATATTATCCAACTGAGTTAAGAAGGTAACTGATTGCTAATAATATGTATGGAAACGGAGCTTTCTTAAATTGGTTGAGTAGATTTTACAACGTGCATTGGCGAGAGCCGGCATTCCGCCACCCGCAGGGGCCTGTCGGCCGCCGGCGGCGGAGCGCGGGGCGGCAGGCAGTATGACAGATGAAGACTTTTACTAACCGATTTAACAATTAAAATTTAATTACTATGAAAGTTTCTTTTTCCTCGCAAGTGTGTTGAAAAACGTCGTATGAAACGCGTGTGTATTGGTCATTTGATATGGAGGAGGCCTTTGCCCAAAACTGGGCGTCCAAACGAACATAGCATGGATTAACGAAACAAATACCTATTAAAAATGTCTATAGATAGTATAAATTAATGAAGGTAGAAACTGTAAAACGTTTGGAATAAAGAGCTTAATAATAAATTGGTCATTACACACAAAGCCGATGCTTTCTTATTGCGCGCTCGCTTGCAGCTTGCGCACACAATATCGCCTCGAGCGTAATAACGAACTTAGCACACTTGTATCACAATGTACTATTTTATTATAATTTAATATTATGAAAGAAATAAATCAAAATCTATTCTTATGACAGTTACATCAGTATAACAGTTACTTATATCATTATCATACCTAATAATATTTAAATTATTTCGTTTAAAGCGTTTTATTAAAATTATAGTAACGGATAGCGAAGTGCGGATGGTGTGAGAGAGCCAGAGATTGCGAAAACGAGAAAGGGAAAGAGAGGCGCGAAGTGGGGAATATTATATCATATATATGCCTTCTTCCGTCTGCACGCACTTAGTTCATAAACAACTTTTGCTATTTTAGCTTGTGCAGATCAGCAGATTAAATTGTTTCGTTAGTTTTGCATACTCCTTTAAAAATATAATAAAAATTGACTGCCGTCGAGTAAGTCAAGGGAAGGATGGTAGGTTTTTTGTACAATTTTGTGACCCTGCCACTTGCCATGGTTCGCTGAAATCGTCATATCTTTGGAATGGACACTTTTTAACAAGTTATTAATCTACTACATATATCTTAATGACGCGCTTGAGATTTTTTTTACTCTTGCCTTGAAGAGACCCAGATTGTACTCGTGCGGAAACACAGACTCGGGCAGGGCATTCCACTCCTTGGCAGTTCGCATAGGGAATGTTGAAGCAAAACGCTTCGTGCGTATTTGTGGAATACTTACCATAAAGCGAAGGCGGAGTGCAGCCATTAATGACAACACGAATCGATCGATCCCTCAGAAAGTCAAAAATCCAGTCACCCAGTCACAAAAACTAGGGGGTAGACCGAAGGACGGTAACTTGCTAATAAGGCCCTCGTGCCTCAAAAGCCTTCGATATATCTAGAGAGACAGCTAAAGCCTCTCCATTCTTTTCGATGGCCTAACTCCAGATGTGGGTGGCATACGCTAAAAGATTTCCAGTAGACCGGCCTCGGCGGAACCCGTACTGCTGGTCACTGAGCAGGTCGTTCGCTTCTAAGTATGCCAGGAGGCCCAGGAATCGGTTATTCAGTACACTTTCCATACTCTTACAGATTATGGAAGTGTCCATACTCTTACAGAGTATGGAAGTGACCGAAATCTGTCTATAGTTGGCAAAGTCAGCATTTTTTTACTATTCTAATGGGCTGTCCTGGACGCACGACTGTGTCAACTGGGATTATATTAACTTATGGTAATCTGCCGCGCTCAAGTAACTCTCTAAATCTCCTCTTGGGCTTCCCGAATAATTATTCTCGAATTGTATCTGGTCTAGGACTGGAGAACTGTCTCAGATAAGATTGGTTGTTGAATCACTAAAGTAATACTCGTACTACACATTATACAGGCAAAATATCTAGAGGATTTCTATTTTACCGAATGCATGGCATGTTCCAGCAGTCCATGACTGCGATGTGATTGAACGTTTCCCCTCAAATCCTAAGTAAGCATAGCGCTGTTGAATTCTGATGGCCGCCTTAGATTTGCAATAAGTTTATGAACGGCGATACCTACTGTGTTTATTTAGTGGTAGAGCATCCGAAATTTACAACAATATCGGTATTAACCTAATATCTTAATATAATAAAGGCCTGGGAGAAAAACTACATACCAACCAAACACCAATAAGAGCCTTAATGACTGATACGAGTATTCTAGTACGACGGGACGTTGCAATTTTTTATTTGTGCGAAGTTGTATATCCAGAAGGCCTGTGAAACGTCTCACTGCGGCCACTGCCGGCGGTGAGTTTCCCAATGCGCTGACCTGAATTTTCATTTTGTATGCTTCAACGCCCGCATTCAGGCAGCGTATTCATCTAACGGTGTGTTTAGTCGCTCGTTGGTGAAGGCTATGCTTTATTATTAACTTATTTTATTTTGCCTTAGTTAATTTAATTTGGAAAATCATATCAGAGAAGAGTTTATATGTAACACACGCTAGATATTCCACGATTTGCGCTCAAGGAATAACAATACATGCATTTATTACTTAGCCGTCAGATTTTAAAAGAGTCATAGCCACTCTTGCCCTGTCCTCGGATTTATCTCAATTGTATTCTAAGCCAGAATATTTTTGTATCTGATGGAATCCACCTGCGCATAAGTATTAATTTGAAAATATGCGATTGATAAAATAGCTTTGCTGCGTTTGTAAGAAATTTTTTTCTTCATAAATTCCGAGTTTCACGCAACCGAATAGATTTAGTTTAACAAAATTTGCGGGCACGTCTCCCGTACACAGGAGTTGACGGCTCGCCATTAGATACCCAGTGATTAATGACGACAGAAAAAAATCTAGGCGCTCACTCACTCTGCCCGTGAACAAATCACATCTCGGTCGCCGCCAGAATCCCAACTTGCACCTATACGACAAAACCGATTTATCGTGTTTGTACGCAAATGATTATTTGCTTAACGCATTTGAAATAAAGTTGGATTCATATTTTAGACGGGGACACTAGTGTAGAAAGGAATGCGGTCTATGGTAGAGAACTTAAACGCGGACGTAGATTTCTGATATTATATATTTTTTTCTTCAATCAGGAAAATTACAAATATAGACTACTCTTTATGGTTGCCACCTTTCGAATGCTCGTCTGCAGATCTTTATTCATTTGGTAGGGCGGTAGTTCTGAATACGAATCTATAACTGTAGATAATAGATATATGTAGATAATAAGAACAATAATAAGATGTATATTTATTCATTTATTAAATTTTCAGGGTTAGATACTTATTTACTTCAAGTTTGATAATAACCGCTTTGTTGGTTGGTTGCTGCTTAGCTTAGGCAGATCAAAACAACTTAGAAAAAGAAGCCTGTATTCGTTGTTATATGATAAAATTTATAATACTATTAATATTTCCGATACCGTTTAGCAAGGTACGCTCAATGCTGCTGGCACGCACAGGGAAACTACACACAGAACACTGGCTGAACCATACTGGATGCAGACAGGCAAAAGAAGCCATGCCTGGCATCAACGGAAAGCTCACAAGGGCGCTCCTGCAACTAGGGAAGGTCCGACTGAGTATGGTAACCAGTGTCATAACAGGTCATGGACTATTTAACAAACATCTTTTCACAACAGGTGTCACAGACAGTCCCCTATGCCGCGGATGCATGGAGACAGAAGAAACAGCCTCTCACGTGGTGCTGGAATGCAGCCGAGTGACTCCATACAGGGCTAAACATCTCGGATCCCCGAGAGACCTCCCCGAGGTCCTACTCAACATTAAAGGTTTGATAGGATTCCTCGAGGAGCTGGGCTGGCAGGACTAGCCCACCTCCACGTGTCACGCAAAATAGGCGCCAGTCGTCGAGTTGCGGAAAATCGCCCGTATACAATGCAATACTACGAGTATTAATATTAAATAAAAATATATTATAAATGTGTTTTTAGGGCAACCTTCCACTCTCCTGCCTATCTTTACCTACGGCACCCTAACATGGCCCCAGATGAAACTGAAAAATGCAGACTCATGGTTTGCCAGAGAGCAATGAAAAGCAGCATACTGGGTGTTCGTAGAACCGACTGTATTAGAAACACCGAACTGCGTTTCAAAACTGGCATTGTGAATGTGAGCATGAAGGCCGCTAAGCTGAAATTGGACTGGGCAGGGGCTAGACACATCTGCCGAATGCACCCCGAACGCTAGGCCAAATGAGCCACGGACTGGATCCCGCAGGATGTATCTCGGGGCAGAGGAAGACCCAAACGGAGAAGGCGGGATGACTTCGATGCATTCTGTATAGAGTGGCGGGAATATGCATTGGACAGGACCAAATAGCGGGAAAGAGGGGAGGCCTTTACCCAGCAGTTAGCACTCTAGGCACTTAAAGGTCTTTTTTTTCTAGCCTTTTAGGCTAGAAAAAAAAGACCTTTAAGTGCAGATGTATAAGGGATATTAATAATCATAATTCTTTTATATAGGAGTTTCCCAAACTTTAAAATCTGATTGATTAAAAAATTCAAGAACCGAATGAGGTTTCTCACATCATTTATACTAAAGTATGTTATGCGAGCATGGTACGTGACTCAGCCATTGCTTTACTCAACAAACAGCCTCTGATAATAAAATTATAAGCATAATAATGTACCTACAATCAAACATCTTTTAGAATTTTTAATTAAATAAAAAAACTAACCTTTTTAGGCTTGGGCTTTTTCCGCGTCGATACCCTTACTCCATCCGTCGATACTTCAATGGTCACTTTTCGCTTCTTTACACCCTTCGCTTTGAACTCGTACTGAAACAAAAAAAAAACAATGATTAATCACAATCTACAAGCACTTTAACTAGAAAAGAATTTCATACAGACATAAATATGTTTAATTTATGTTATAGTACTTATCTATATGTAGATCGTGTCATACACGAAGACGCGTGCCTTGGATCGTAATATCATGTCATTAAAGGTGATATTTGATAAACCGACGCGTTATCGTGGATGACACGAATATGTACTATGACTTCGACTTATTACCTATAATACATGCCATGCATGTATGTTAAAAAGGATTGTACCCCAAATATTTACGAACCACAAACTATGATCACAGTACTTTAATAAAGTAGGACTACTACTTGTAAGCTATCAGCAAAATTAGATTTTATTACATCACTCTCATCTCTTTTTTTAATATCCTGTCAAAGATTATCTAGTACTCCATTTTAGTAATAGGTTTTGTATGAAGCTATTTCAGTCTTTTACAATGAATAAATAAACGATAAAAGGGATGAGAAACGAATTTCGGGTAATTTGTTTGTTTAAAACATTGAACAGGGGCGCGGGCGTAGCTATAGCTAAAAAAAAAGATTTTTAAAATGGGCCTGTCCAAGTGGGCCGCCAAAATAATTGATGTTTCACGCTTAAATGTAGAGTGTGCCTAAAAGTCATATCGATGCCATTTTCACTTCAATTATAATTTATAATCAAGCTTCATGTGACTGCCTAATACACCAAATACACAAAAATATCAAAGAACACGGACAAGTGCGAGTTGCACTCGCGTTCCAAGGGTTCCCGTACATCGCGCAATTATTAATGTTTTCTTTTGGAAAAGAAACATGAGTGAAGCGTCTTGAAAACCCGAAGGGGTCGGCACAAAAATCAGATGAAATGCTCAAATACGGAACAATAGTACAAGTATCTAATCAATTACTAGTACAGTACAGGTATCATTGCAGCTGTGTGCCAAATAAAGCCTCGCCGCGTTTTTTTTTGTTAAGTCCGAGCCTCTCTCGGACACTTTGGGACTTCGGCCCTTGGTGTTCGGCTTTCGGCCTTCGCAATTAAGATAATTAGACCATTATTATTTGTTTAAGCACTAATCTCCCGCAGTTCGGACTTCGGCCTCGAATGTAGGCGTGCCTCTCCCGAACGTTTCGATCTTTCAGCCCTACGCAGAGCTCGGCTTTTAGTCTTCGCGTTTTAGATACTTGTGATATTTGCAGGAAGTATACACATGGCCAATTGTACTATTGTTCTGTGTTCAAACACAGAAACAAGGCTTTCAGTCGCGTATAGCCACGTCTCTTCGAGACGTTTCGGGCCTGCGTCCGTAAACGAACCGCGGCCGTCGGCTTTCGAAATAGCTGTCCTTACCACGTTTCACATAAACCATTGAGTCTGTGTCCCTAAAACAGCCTAATAACATTTTTTTTCTTAAGTCCGACTCACGTTTAACTGTAGATTTCTAATCTGTTTTCCTGTCATGTTTAGGTAAAGAACTATTTTGGGTATTCTTTTATTTTTAACCCAGTAGTTTGGGAGAGTAAGAGGGGTGGGGAATGGTAATTTTATGGCTTTTTTCGGGAATAACTTATGGGATGTTTATTTTAAAACTATAAACAAAATTTATTTGAGATCCTCACAATAAGTATGTAACATGATTAAGTTTGCAAAACTTTGTTATTTTTAATTTTCTCATTTACCCCCAAAGGTGCCCCATAAGTTCGAAATTCATTTACTAACTTAACTTTATAATACTAAATAACTTTTTTTATTTTTATTAAAAACTGACCGGCGATTGGCTCTAGTCACACCTGATGGAAAGTGAAGACAGGGCCTAAGATGGAGCTCACCGGTTCAGTAGTAGCCTATTCACTCTTACATATGTGTACCAAATTTCAACTTAATTGGTCCAGAAGTTTCGGAGCAAATTGGTTGTGACAGACGGGCAGACAGACAGACGCACGAGTAATCCTATAAGGGTTCCGTTTTTTCCTTTTGAGGTACGGAACCCTAAAAAGTGTAAAAAAAATCTGCAATGAAAATAGAGGTTAATCTCACTTATATTCAATAATCTCTCAGATTTTAAACCTACACGCAAAGCTAATAAGGAAACCTTACTTAAAAACAATAAATATATTGTTCAGTTTGATGCGTGTTCAAAGGTATATTCGTGTCCATAACTATATGGAACGACCATTTCCTTTAATAAACTTTTCTCGTAAGAAAATTTCTAAATACATAACCCTAAACCCTTTATCGTTGTTTTCATAAATTTGGAAAAATCATCTCAATTGCAACAATATATGTTCGTATCACCATCTCATGCGCCATGTAGGTACAACGTTATACTCTTACCCAACGAATAGCTAATACTATAATTTTAATATGTCTGTTGTCTTACTGATTCTAAACCACTACTACCATGTTTTGTCAATTTAAAGACGCTTAAAAACTCATATAATATAATATCTGCGCGATCAATTTTATTTAATAAAGAGCTATGTACTTCATTTTGTCAATATAATATTGTTAGCATTTAATTTGCATCATTGCTATAATTTGAAATCGGACCAGTCCCTGCTCTCGGTAAAATTCATACTACGTTAAGCCCGTAATTGAGATCGTTCCCATTTCATTTTTCACGTTTATAAATCAAATTAAGAGGTTCTTACATATTTTATTTAGCGTTTAGATATAATTATTTGTTTCATATGTCTATTGTCTTTTATGTAAAAAATAAGTAAGCGAGCATTGCTATTTAAAATAAGTGTTTCGTGAACAAAGTTTTGTACGGAAGACTATTAATTATTCTTGTAATACATGATTGCAAGCATTTTTGGATTTCTTGGTGACTTGCATAGGGTAGAAAATTTTGTATCAAAAATGTGGTATCACCAGCTTTAGTATTTTTATAAATGTGATCAATTTAAAGCCTTGTCATTTAAGAACTTGCTAGTTGCAGGCTATCCAATATAGTAACCAAGACGTATCACCCCACTCAATCGTATATTTATCACATGTCACATTTCTGCACACGCACCCTAATAGATGCACGTTGCACATTAAAACCGAATCGAAACCTAGGGAACCTAACTTAGCCCTTAGGGCCACTTGCGCCATCCAGGGTTAGCCACTAACTTTGGGTTAACCGGCTAAACCCGGAGTTACCAGTACAATGTGACCCGTTAACAAACAATTTTTCTGCTGCATATTGTTGATAATTTTCGCGAACGTGTGCGTATGTGTATCAAACCTAAAGGAGGGTATTTTGAAGATAATTTATTTTTTTAGTTAAATGATTAAATGATTGTATTTTTATTAATTGCAGTTTTGTAAAAGACGTTTAACGTAACGTAAGAAAAATAATCCTAAAATTTCTTTGTCAAGTTTGTCAAAGTATTTTTGGGGTAAACTGTATATTACGAGAAGTACGGTTTTTTTTTTTTTTTTATACTACGTCGGTGGCAAACAAGCATACGGCCTGCCTGATGGTAAGCAGTCTCCGTACCCTATGTACACCTGCAACTCCAGAGGAGTTACATGCGCGTTGCCGACCCTGACCCCACCCCCCTCGGTGAGCTCTGGCAACCTTACTCACCGGCAGGAACACAACACTATGAGTAGGGTCAAGTGTTATTTGGCTGCGGTTTTCTGTAAGGTGGAGGTACTTCCCCAGTTGGGCTCTGCTCTAGATCTGGAATGACATCTGCTGTGCTGTGCCCTACCACACAAGGCGAGATGACATTCACATTGCCCATACCTCTCTTTTGGACGTAGTTTAAGGACATACCCGGGGACATACGGTATTTGGTCAATATTTTTACGAAAATACTATATTTGCTTTGACATAGCAATTTGAGCACAGTTTGTAGACGTTACCTTAACAGTAAACCCGAAGATGTAAATTAACGCTGGTTAATGCAATACGCTAAAATATTCGGGGGAATAATACATACAAAGCTTATAATATTATATATAAGTAAATGTGAATTATATTCGCCAAGGTAGCATTAATTTGAAAAGCAACAGCGTCGCTCTGAAGTGGCCGGTGTGTTTAATGATTGGCTACAAAATAACACTACGTATCTGAAGCTCAAATTGTTATATTCTCCACCTGCGCGTCATTTTCCTCGATTACTGCGATCCACTGGGGCGATTTAAATGATTTATGATGTTTTCCGAGCTTATACGGTACTCCTATCAATCTTGCTTAGATTCGGCTGTTGTATACAACAAAAGAAAAACAAAAATCATATCTAATAAAGTCAAAATACTTTTTTGATTTTTACTAATGGTTCCGCATTCAGTGAACGTTAAAGAAGTAAATCGTCGCTTTTACAAGTATAGACAAGGAAATTACTTTAGAAAATTCCAGTATTCAATAGTATAAGAAATTATTAAGAAAACGTCACATAACCGGTCTGTTAAATAAAATACGTATAAGGGTCACTATTATTTTGAATAATAAAACATACGATTGAATTGACGATATAACAAAAAATAAAGTGGCTTTCAAATTTAATTCAATCAAAAATATCCATGCCCTAATGAACAATGAATGTACCATTTTCTACTATTTCATCACACTTGCTCCCGAGGGAGTTATGATTAGTTACTTATACTCGTCGACTTTAACGGTCGAATTAAGACTTCGTATACCAAACCATAATAGAATGCTTTTTCACGATGGGCTCCCGACTCAACTACAATATTCATTAAAGGTCAGAAACGCCCATGTGACACCCTTAAAATTGCAATATCCATAGACTACGAAGGCCGCTTAGCGTTGCTTTGTTAGTCTCCATAGGCTACATTTCTTTTAAAGCTGTTTAAGGTCATCCATTAATGACATGACATTTCGAGGTTTTTGACCCCTCCCCCTCCTTGTCACAATTGGTCAAATTTGGCATGTACATAGACGAAACTCTTAGCCCATTTTTGACTCCGGGAATTGGTCCACATGACTGATACTTATCTGACACATATCCTGACAATTATCCTTTTCCATAAAATACACCCCGCCTGCAGCTTTTAACCCTTAGCTAGGCCTGACATGTTTTTTTACTTTTGAATATTGATTACGGTAGATAATGTTGTACATATGTAGATACATCGTTTAAATTAACGGTTACAAAACAAATCACATTTTAAATAAGTACCTATATGAAACTGAAATTCAAACATATACAGGCCGTACGTTCAGAGAGCGGACTTTATTTTTTTTACCGCTTTTCAAAAATACGTGCCTGTCAAAAAATTTATTAGAAATCTTGAAGATATTTTCTAGGGACTCCAGGGATTCCAATCCTGAGTTTCTGACTTTCACTCGATAGAAAAATCAGGAACATAGGTCTTAAACGCATTTTGAAAATGTGTTACAATTTGTGCACAAAAGCTAAAAATATGAAAATTGCTTCTAAAAATGCGCAATTAAATATTTAGGAAACTCAGCGATTACTTTTTTTTTCAAAACTTCCAACAAATTAAAATTCAAAACCATGATAACCGCGATCCCGAGGACGCATATCTCACTCCTACGCTTAGTGAGAGTGATAAAAGAACACGAATCTGCGGAGCCTTAAATAAAATGTAAGGAAACAAATGCTACTATTTAAAACTTAAAAACGTCGGGGTGGTATTTTTTATCATAATATCCATATATTTTTAGTGCCCAATTTGTTGCGATAAACATGCTCATTATCTATATTAATAAAGTAGATATTTTTCGTGTTTGTGTGATGTATATGTGTCAAAATCTGTACAAGTACATGCTTCAATATTATTTTTGCTTCGTTCAAATGCCGTCTAAAAGGGCATCAAATTGACACCATCCATTTATTTTCACAATACTGACTTTATATTAAGATTTACTTAGATACTCGTCCTTCTCGAGCTTCTCCTTGGCCTATTTGATACGTTAAGACTGAGAACTGAGAAGGTGCTATTCGCGTCGTTATCTGCACGTTTATGTCTAAATATTGCCATGGTGACATCCTACATTTCATCAGACTGCACTAAAACCTTTAAGATATCGTTAATATGGTAGATTGAATCGCTTTTTAGTTACAAGCTTTAAGATAAGATATCATTTATTGCATAATTATAGGTAAAGGTCACATAATAGATATTTGGATAGAATAGCTCTAATTTGCCTGTCAGGTGTACAAGATTAACTATTTACAATGTTGTTATTCCCATATTTTTCCTTTTTAGCTACGTTTTACATAGAAACAAAAGATACAAATGCTAAAGCTGTAGAGAAATCTATATTGAAAAAGTCATTTATAGGTACTGCGATTAGGCAACTACTACTCGTTCACATTTATTTGTAGTACCACTATTCAAGAATGTCATGAACTCATGATAATAACAGCCGAAAACATTTATCATTGTAGTCAATTCAACTGTCGATAACGGTTTTCACTCCAGTCTCGTGAGCCAAATGATCAAGTAAGGATAGGAGTGGTCTTTCTCGGTGTACTCGTATTTACGAGCACACGACAACAAAATAAAATACATATAACATCCAATACTTCCTTTTAGATCTGCTCGTAAGTTTAACAATATTACATCTATCACATTGGCTAAATAACCGGAAAATTTATAAGTAAGTCTCCGGAATGGCGCGGTCATCAAATATTGACCGAACTGTCTTATGGCTCAATATCCGTAAGATATATTCGTTGAGATCAAGTATTGGAGCATTCTGCGGAATTGTATTTTATGATGATTACAAGTGTCTATAAGATGTTTTTTGGTGACAAAGAAACTTAATACAGCAAGCCACCCGCGAAATGTAGTTATTAGAAATCGTTCTATATGATTTATTATCTAGTTTTCTTTAGTTAGGTGCATATAAAATTCATCCAACCACGACCACGTAGTTATTTATTATTATCAAGGTGATATATTAGGAATATGAATATGCACGTAGTTGTCATTAAGTAACCTAATTGTTGGTAACAATATTTAATCGGTATCAACAAAGGTTACCGGTTAGAGGATATAAGGTCAATACGGGTAAGTGTGGCAATTGGTTATGTGTGGCTGGCCTAGCCGTCACATTGGGCCTGTTTACACATTGATTACTGTTTATTGCGACTTCATACATTTGCCAATAAACGCAAGTGGCAAGTGATCAAAGAGAACATGAAATAGAGGTAGATTGTCAAAGAAAACTTTGTAGCCGCAGTAAATTTACTCCCATTTTTCGACAACCTACTAAATTTTTAACCCCCGCCACGCTCAAGATTTCACTTTTCGAACCACGAGCATAGCGAGTTCAATTTCGGGAATCTTTCGCTTAAACAACACCTTTGCCCCCTTGTAAAACAAATATTATAAAACTGATGATTTTCCGATAACGATTCCGAACGTAATAAACCAATATAATATTGAGACTATTACTACTTACTCATTTCTGCGGATTGTACAGAGTGACGGTTGACGGTAATTACCTATATGGTATAAGTAGACTGTTTCATTCACGAACGCGTGCTCTGGTTCGTAATTAAATATTAAAGGTTAGATTTGACAAATCTGCGCGTCATGGTGAATGACACGCTCTATTAACAGTAAACGTCCCTATAATGTACGGTCACAGACTTGATCCATCTACGGCTCAAGCTTTGGTTCTCAATACCAACGGTATGAAATGTCTGATGTAAACTCTAAATGGCTCAATAATTAAGGTCCGTGACTATACGTTGCACCAACAATGAATAATAAACCACAAATCCCGTAAAATACGTATTTAACATCAGTTTATAAACACTCGTCATATTTTTAAATACTCGTACCACAAGCAAGCATAATAGAGCTGCTTAGGTTTGACTTTTTTCGGTCTATTCTAAAAGAAATCATATTTATAATACTGTCCATTACGGGAGAAAAATAAAACAAAGTTTAAATTTGTTAATTACGTTAAAACTTTTTGCAGTATCTTTTATTAAGCACGTCGAAAATATAAGATTCGAATTAGGACATTCAACTTAACTCTTTCTAACACACAAAGCGGTAGAAAAGTTACAGGTACCTATCAGTGAAAAATCAAAAATATTTTAAGTTTTTTCTAAAAGTTTCCATAATTGTTGCCGTTACCATAAGTATTTACTATATAAAAAATAAAAATTATTTAAGAGAAGCTTATGCTTGCCTTTTTCTAATGAATGATTATGTATATGATGAATATGTTGTCTTTCTGGAGCTGTTTTCTTTAAGTGCAGGAACTTTTTAAAAGTTAAGGAACATTTTAAATTCAATATTGCTGTTTCTTTGCTGCATTGTGAATATATTCATAGCTTTTATATTCCTGTATACATAGAGTAAATCTTATACCTTTAAACGAGCAATTCTTGTATATATATATTTCGGGGATCTCGGAAACGGCTCTAACGATTTCGATGAAATTTGCTATATAGGGGTTTTCGGGGGCGAAAAATCGATCTAGCTAGGTCTTATCTCTGGAAAAACGCGCATTTTTGAATTTCAATATGTTTTCCGTTTCCCAGATATTTTATTATTAAAATGCTAATAATGAAATACTTACGCGTACACGACGCATGGCTGCAACGATTTCAACGCGACTTGACGGCCGGGGCACATCCATGGTCCCAATGTACTGAAACAAAAGGAAAACTATAAGTATTATATTAAGGGTTAGAGTAGAGTCAAAGGCACATTAATTAACGGTGTGTTAAAGGTGTGTAATCTTGTAAATTTTACAGCTGATGTAAATGGCATTGTACGTTAGAAAACTTTAGTCAGACGTACAACATCTATACGACGGAGAAAGTTTGGTTATACCTAGTTAGTTTATCTTTATAACACTCTTAGGTAGGTATATTTTTTTTTGTAGGTATTTCTTAGCCAGTTTTTGTAGCGGAGAGACGATAATGAATGCACTCTTAAAATATGTTATCCGTGGTTGCCACTTTGACAGCTCCCTCTTGCCAAACCCACGACTAAACAGACGGGTGTGTTTTACAACAATACGATAATTCATTAAGAAGTTTCTTCCTACTCAAATAAATACCAAGTCTATTAGTGTTTTATTCAAGACACTACAGTTTTAGATGAAAAAAATATGTCATAGTCAGCGAACGAGCACAGCGTCATCGAGCGGTCATCGTTGCCCATGCGCATAAGCAACATCGAAGAACTCACTTATGCGTTGTAAAACCTTGAGTACCCTGAATACGTTCTTCTTGAAGAATCCCATATCGTAGCGCAATGGAAATATCTCATAAGGTAACTCATTCCAGATTCTGCACGTTCTGGAAAGAAGCGAGCGAGATGCCCGCTTATTTGGTGTGCCATGCATTTACGGCGAGAGATGCGGTGGTAAAAACAAGACGATGGCGCCAATTCAAAAATTTACTCAGTACATTCTCGACGATTATGAGGTTCCAAGCAGTCAGTTAGTTCGGGGTCGCCAACAATATGAACTTCTCAACGTTGGATAGAGTCAAGAGAGAGAAGCTGGTATTGCGGAGCACCAGATCAGAGATGAGAACAGTACTCCATAGGTCAAACCTGCGCTTTATATTAAAAAAACCTGCCGGTGATCTGTAATGAACTTTTGTTTGGTTCTGTTTTGCGAGTGAGCCTGTGAGCTGTTTTGGTTCCTACAGGCATGGCAAGGAGACCCTGAAGAACTTCCCTTGAACAACTTTAAGGAGGAACCAGAGAGTTCGGGAACCAGAGGACTGAATAACTAGTCTCTCGGCAATTCTCTATGTTGCACTTACACTATTTAAGATAAGAGTACTTAGAAAATAAATAAAGAACCATTATAATAAAATCAAAATACATCGACACGTGTGTCAGTTACATATTGACAAATATCATTCGTTTCGTTCATTCCATTCGTGCCAGCTTTCGTAAATCGACTTTATACACTTCAACTTATAAGCTTTAGCGCAATCCCGACCAAACGACTGCCGACACGGACTAGAATATCCACTGAAGTATAAGAAATCAACTTATTAGACTCAGTATTGCACCCTTGAAATAAACATATGTAGTTAAAAAAATATGTTGTATAACGATTAATCAATCTATTTGCATTGCTACGTGCCTCTACATAGTACATACACACGCATTCGTTAGAAGCACCTGTGAGCCACAATTACTTATGACATTGGTAACAATTTAGTTTCTAACTTTAGTTACAAGTGTTGGCTTGTAACCAAATATTAGTTTCAATAGTAATTGTTAGTGTTAGTAATATTTAGGTATTATTAATACACGCTGAGAACAAATCTATTTGTGCTGTGATAGATAACAAAGAGCTTTTACCGGCGGGCAAACGAAGCACGTAACAAAAAAAAGCAAATATGTATGTCATGTACAATATGTACATACGTGTCTCGTGTACCTAAGAATCTTTCACTACCAGACTGTGCTTGAGGGTCTGAACTTTTACATGAAATCACCTTCAGTAAAAACATCGGTAGTAAATATTTAAGGTCATGAATGTATTATAAAACCAAGGTCTGATGTGAAAAGTAGTTAAATAAAATGAAATAGTAGGTACCTTTACACTTAAGTAAGTTATTAACAAGATTCCAGCAAAGATTTATTGAAATTGTACAATTTGTACATTACTATAAAGGTCGGGCAACGATTGGTTGCAGGCCAAATAGATATACACGGTACTCGTAGGTTTAAACAGCTGAAAACTAATTACGAATCTACTATTTGTTATTATATCCCACAGGTAAAGGTACCTTACGGCGGTTGGTGCTTACGACGCGTATTCGTATAGGAGCGACGTGAATAACAGCGCGAGGGCCAGGCGCCAAAAGGTACCTTTTTCCGTGGAACGTCACATTTTATGGTTGAATGTCAAGACGTTGTGTCACAATTTGACGTTTAAAAGCAAAAGAAGGTAGCTTTACAGGCCTCGGTATGTAAGGCTGTATGAATTTTTTTTCTATATAACTAATTTGAACCTGCATTTTGAACATGAATTTGAAAATGGCTTTATTGACGTTTATATCTCCTACTAATTAGTGTATAGGGCATAAAGACAAGCGTGGTTTGGTGGATATCTGATGGAGACCAGAGGACCTATCGCAAAAATCTAAATTCGCAAATTGCGGGGATTTTTCTCTGTTAGTCTAATAAAGGCGTAATAAGAGTGGTAGAGAAAGATGCCCGTAAATTTGCGAACTTCGATTTTCTCGATTATAGCCCAGCGGCTGTAGAACGGTCGCATTTTTATCACTTGTCACTACGCCTGACACTTTCGCACTTAGATACGTGTTAGAACGTGACAGTGTAACAAATGTATACTTAATTCGAATATTGGCGTTTTAACGTAAAAATATGAATTGTATAATATATGTGTATCAGTAAGGTTTAATTATTTTATCGATTAGACAGAGCCAGGTAGTATAAACCGCGCGCGAGATACCGTCTCATTACTCTCGTGCCAAGTCTACTGATGCCTGGAAAATAGTCCATGATGAGTTAAACATAGGGGAACGTATAATTATTAAACTTATTATTGGACTTTACTTGAAGTTTCTTGTAACCATTAGCGTCTATTTATTTCGACTTTCGCTTAATTTCGATCCTTTTACACACTTTCAGCGGGCTACACAAGACAACAAAGCGCAGAAATACTGCTTGATTAAGGTTTCTGCTCTTAAGTTTAATCATATCTCTCTACTCGATTATTAAAAGTATATTAAATATATTCCATTTCAGATAGGATTAGACCGTCAGTTCATCCGAAGCATGAAATAACCTTCTTGAAAAAAACTGAAAAATGAAATCACGCCGACGAATTGATGAAGTATAAGATTAGTCAGCAGAAAAAATAGTTGTTTATAGACCAATATTTACGTCACATGACAAACAATAAGCCGTATATTTCTGAATTGTACATTTGAGTTCATAAATATGTACATTTCTTCACCTTAATCAATTGCAATATGGTACAATGCCTCAGGGGCCTGTTTTAGATTTAAGCTAGTTGTAGTAAACCTCTGTATATCCATGATGTATATTGTTATTGTAAATAAAAATAATAACATTGTAATAGCAAATAAAACCAACCATTGCAATAAGATGAAAGAAAAAATATAGAGCCGTTTCCGTAAAAATCAGTTTTAAGTGAAAACGCAATTTCCTAGTTAAAACTAGTTTTCCGTAACGCTCTGGTGAAAATTACAAGAGTTCCTTGTCCAATTCCTAAAACACACAATCAAGATATGACTCCGTTCCTTTTTAAAGACGGCCATGACAGCCGTACCTGCACAAACCATAAAAAGGTCAAATACGGCGTTTTCTGAACAAAATATACCAAGTACTTTTACTTATATATATATGTTGTATGCAGTTCATTTTCTGATACATTCGATCTATAAGTACGTTAGATATACTCGTACCTATAAGTACTTTTTTCAGTTAGCGTTGTTTATAACTATGAACTTCCAGGTCTATTGTTGCTTTTTGCTTTTTTTGCAGTACATCTTTTGTATTGCGACAAATTTATAAGAGTTTAATCTGTTTATAAGATTGTTTAGTTTATGAATAAACTAAAAAAAAAAAGATTTCCTTTAGGAGAATTAATCTTTGTGTTCCTATGATGTATTTATAAAGTGGCACTTCATAAATCCATCTTTGGGTCTTAAGGACCAATTCTGCCACAGGAAATCTTTTGTTCCCAACGATTCACGAAATTTTAACGAGCTACAAGTAGGAATACGAATAATTATTTTTTGCTAATGAATGCCGCGCCAGTACCTATGCGGTTTACTATAACACAAATCGCAAAGGCCTTAAAGTGATTTAAAACAATTTAGTCAACGCTTCCTTATGGGGGACTTATTGGGCGTTCGAAGGGGACATCAGGAAACATGGAGCTGTGCGAATCTAATAAAAGGGCAGTCACGCGCCACGAGTAATGTCCCCGCAATCGCACAATCAACCCGCCAATTTGGTGTAGGTCCAATGAAATGAAACAATCTTACTTGTTTCTCATAACACGGTCATGTAGGTATCCCAAATTATAACTCTCACGTCAGATGGGGACCATCCCTGTGACAGTTAATTTTTATATGCAGTAGCTGTGACGTGAAAATTGTAAAATATTTGTAGACATTTTTTAGAACTTTAGCAATTATTACCACAAACTTATTAAACGAGAAGTAGGTTTTAGTGGTATGAAATGATTCTGAAAGAAAATTTTAATGAACTCTTAACAACAGTTTAATTAATTTTTGATATTTTTCCAGCGGCAATATATTTTGTACATCGTGATCACTTGTGACAGTTCTGACGTCGCGTTATTAATACGCCTTGTTCCAGTTAGAACAAAAACCGACTTCAAAAATTACCAAAAGCGCCATACATGTACCTATAACATTTGAAGAGTTCCCTCGATTTCTCCAAGATCCCATCATCAGACCCCGACTTGGTGCCAACGGGACCATCTCGGGACTATACCCATTCGATTAAAAAAATATTTGAAAATCGGTTCACGATTCTCGGAGATATTGAGTAACATACATACAAAAAAAAAAACAGTCGAAATAAGAACCTCCTCCATTTTTGAAGTCGGTTAAAAATTGTGATACTGATTGCTTGTTGAATTAATTTATATGTAAAAATAAAAGTCGTCCATTTTTTATAAAACCTATAAATGTGTGTTCATTAAAACCTAAACTAACATCCTTTGGTTATATGGTCGTATCGAAAATACACGCTGTATTGTGCCACTCTCAACCAACTTCGATTGGAAATCAACCTTATCGACAACCTACAAAGTGGTAGCTTTTGATTGACAATGTCAAATATTTAGAAACGTATGTATTAAAAAAAACCATACTAGTTTTTTTCTATTAAGGCTTGATAGAAAAAAAAACTACTATGGTTTTTTTTGTCGTTGAGCTCAAAGAAACGAGACTTAAGGGAACTGTCATAGCAGCCATCATTCGACGCAAAAGGTTTATTACATGAATTTCATATTTATTTTACAATACTTATTATACTTTTATTTATTCGTATTCGTGGTTTTCACTTTTCAAATTAAGCGAACACTTTTGACAAATGACGCCGTCGTCATCGGTCAAGCAGATACTTGGTTTAATTTAGCCTACGCAGGAATTCTTGGAAAACATATATCTTAATTCTTAGATACCCATTTGTTTTATGTACTTTCATTGTTCTAGTTTGGGGTTTCGCTTGGCGTAGGAATTTACAATAAAGCCCTGTTCGGGCTATATCGTTTACAGTGTAATCCATATGCTCAGAAAATAAATTTACTTTACTAAGAGTTTTCTTATATTTTATTTGATAGCTATTTGAGTACGGATGGAATTCCATTATATTTACTAGTAAATTTTTACCGCAGTCAGGCTTCGGGTTAAGGAGGGTCACAAATCATCAGATGACGTTAGTGTTGTGTGTAGGAAAAGTAATGACCCTAGCGTAAAAGTGAATAATCAAGACAAAGTGTGGATAGTTTGCATTCCAAGCAGCTACAAGATGTTGATGCCTACAATAAGGCTATGATAACACATGTTGAATTTTATAAGAAAATCTAGTAAAATAGCATATGAGCAATTCATCATAATAATGTGGAATTGTGGATATTAAAATAAAAAAGGTATGAAAATGATAAAAAAATCAGGACTTGAAATTATCAAAATGTGAGTTTTTTAACTTTCTAAAAGATAAAAAATAATGATACCATTCTATTGCTTGCATTCTATTTAAAAAAAAAATTGTACATCATCTAAATACATAAACGCAATAATTTCACCGACAAAATTGCAATTTTCTTGTTCTTTATACTAAAATGGCTTTTCAGATGGACCGTGACGTCACGTTCACTAATCGTTTTGTTAGGAGCGTTTCGCGAGTGAAGTACGACTGTCGGACTTTGACCTATGGCTTCTGACTGTTGTATTACTTTAATACAATAAGTCCCATATAGATAGACATTTGAACCTAAGAATAAAACTTGATTGACTGATACTTTTAATAAAAAATTGTCATCAAGCGTATTCCTAATTTCAAAGACTAGCTATAAATCAAGTTATGATCGTATTGTAACGGCAATTTTCCAGCGCCGATGTCAGCGGTCTCTAACAGGTTCCCATGGGGCCAATTCAGCGGTTCGCGCTCGCTTCGACCCGGCCGCTCGTCAGTGGTCTCGTTATTTCAGCCTTGTTTAAATGACTTAAATCACAAAGAGGACTGGTTTAGTTGTTTACACATATATATCTTTTTAGGAAAACTGTTATTATGTGACGGATTTCATTTAAATTTGGCACACATATACGTGCCATAAACGCGCTACGATCCTCAAATGTATTTTAATCTGTCATTTTGGCTAGAAAAGTCTAAAATAAATAATTAACAAAATGAGGCATGTAAATAAAGTTTTATGAATAAGGAGGACAGTTATTATCCTGGAAAAGGACATTTTGTCTCTAAGAGTATACGGGCAGGTTAACGATTTGTACGCGAATGAAGTATCTAGCAACAGTTTACAACATCACGTTTAATAACCACTAAATCTCCAATCTAATACATAAATGATTACTGATCCCAAACGGTTACTTATGAAATACGTGCGATAAAAATAACTAGTAGAATGTATTCTACCTCAATAAACAACAAATCTATGGTTACTTCTCACCAATGCCCGAGTCCTTTACGAGCTAAATATATCACAAAACCTTCCTTAACGATGTTATTGCTATCAAACAACTTGCAGGCGCTACTTCAAACCTATCAAATGAGGATATTCAGCTTAGACGACTAAATATGATTGAACGTGTAAAACGAAGATGAAAGGTGATCATGATTACGAGACATGGAGGTATGTGGAAACTGTTGAAAGAAAATAGATTTTCTCCTGAGACTGCATACCGTGAGCAATTTCAGACGATTTCCGCCGAAAGGAAATGGGGTCCTATAATGTAATGTCGATTCGAGTTCGTGAAGATTGCTCTCCTTGAATGTGACAGGTCGACAAATACAAGTATACAGAATGGGTATTTTACTTGACTGTGTACATTGACAATGCTGGTCTAAATTTATAATTTTGTAACTTGAAGGTTATGTGGCCCACATATGGCCGTAGGCAGGTACAGGTAGGTGGGCTGGAGCTCAAATTTTACATACAACTTCACTGAAAAAAATAGATAGCCGAACTGGTTTTGTAACTTTACTAAATAACTAAACTACGGTTATAAGAAAATAAACTTTGCATAAATTTACAAACTTATTTTGTAGTGTATACCCAGTACCTGAACACTGATAGCCAAACACGGTTTTGTAACATATAACACATAGTTCGCAAGTCCCAATTTTTGTGTAAACAGTAACCAAAATTTTTGTTACAGTTATGCAAACATTTCTTTCAGTGTTCTTCCCCCCTAAAAATGTGCAATTTTATTTTTGAAGGAACTCGGCTATTACTTTTTTAAACTTACAACAAATTAAAATTCAAAAATCATCATATCCGCGGTCTCGAGCACGCACAATGCACATCAATCTCGCTTGCCCTCAGTGAGAATTAGAAAGTAGCCATCGTACACCCCTAAGGTTGCACGGGTCACTATGGCCGTCACCGTATGGGGTCACCGTAGCATAGGCTATGGTGACCTCTGACCATCAGGAGGGCCGTATTCTTATTTGCCACCGACATGGCAAATGATCCTCTCGGAACGTTGGCCATGTCATAAATAAAGGGTGGCTCAAAGTAAATAAGCCGAAACCATAGCCAGCGGATCGTATTATATACTTTATGCTCTTTGACAAAATTTGGTGAAGGTTTTATGAAGTCAGTTTAGCACGATTGATTGATTGGCGTAGTGGAAACCCTTTGAGTTTATGTTTCGCGTGCTTTTATTTCGGAATAAGTACATTACTAGGTATATAGATAAAAGACATAATACTTATCGAACCTTCTCTTATATTGGAGCAAGCTGACGGTTCCTTGGCAACGCTTGCAATCGGAAAGATGGAAAAGTAATTTTTCAACACACTTGCTCGTAACATAGAACTTATTGAACTGTTTTTAGTCTCAGAAGCCTAGATATTACACACGTGTGCTTTTTAGGATTTTTATAATATTATCCCACTTGTGCGGTACTGTTCGTAATCCGATCGAGTTAAGATTTGTCATGAATCGCTAATAATATGTATGGATTATGGATATACATCGGCTGGGTCGAGGCGCCAGCAGGCAGTATAACATATTTTACAGTACATATGGTGCTACTTTACCGCACTAGTGCAAAAATTAGCATATTACGTTACTGTGTCGAACATTTAAGGGGCCATATGTACTGTAACACGTTGTACGATACATGTGTGAATAGGTAATTCGCAACTCGTGTCGATTTAAAACACTCCCTTCGGTCGTGTTTTAATTTATCGCCACTCATTTCGAATTTCCTATTTCTCGCACTTGTATCGTAATGTACTATTAGACTTTTCCAAACTGTTTTAACAATTGAGATTTGATTAATATGAAAGTTTCTTTTTTTTCCTTGCAAGTGTGTTGAAAAACGTCGTATGAAACGCGTGTGCATTGCTCATAACACACATCAGCAGCACCATATCGCCTAAGTAGTGTGTGACGATCAACGTAGCACACTTGTATCACAATATACTATTACAGTAAGTACCTACTCACTAGTGCGGTAATGAGCGCTTACCGTGCTTATGTCGAATGTTTAAAGGGCCATACCTATAATATATGTACTATGTACTGTAAAACGTTCCGCACTTGTACCCTAAATAACTATATTAACACTGTGTGTATTATAAATGTTCTTTTTCTCGAAACAAACTTCCACTAGTATAAAAAAAAATCTTCATTATTTTAAAAGATTTTGTATGTGGTATATAACACAACGTATGCTTTGTGTAACCTACTTAATCTTGTTTACAAAATAACACTTCCAAACAAAGCTGGGACCAATCATTAGTATGTGAGAAAAGCATCGATAACTAACTACTTGATTGTGTCGATATAGGAAAGGAACTTCCCATTTGTCATTTAATTTCGACTCCAAAATTCCGATGTCTAATCATCACTATCCGATTTTTTGCAAAGACTAATGTCTTAGTCTCGAGAAAGAAAAATAATAACCATGTCTTATGCATTACATTTTTTTCATTTTCTGTAGCTGCTTATAAGGGTTCTGTGAATGCTGTGAATACGCTACTCGATATGCTAAAAATGTTTATAATTTACCTAAAAAAAGCTTTTCTTTTCTTTCTTTGATACCTATACTCTGGCAACTGGGACAAGCCAGCCTTGCCAGTAGAAAAAGGCGCCAAAATTGAAAAATGTAGGCGCAAAGGATCGATCTCCCGTAGAAATTTTAAATTTCGTGCCTTTTTCTCCATACAAAGTTCTCTTGCCATCAGAGTATGTTTTTATTGGATGCTCAAGTTTTTTACTTATTTTTGATTCGGTCCTTACTGAGATGACAACTGTTACAGAACTTGTATCCTAGATACTTTACCTAGGTATGCTAGATAAATAAGCTGCTTAAATTTAACCATTTTTGTCATTTAACTGAACTTAATCCTCTATCAATATTTGATATGTAACCCAATAAGGTATCGAGCACAAGCACGACTGATGACGAAAATCCATGGCTCCGAACACTCTTATCGCGACCGACACTCGCCTTACAAGCCTGTGAGAAATGATATTATACTCATAACCTTTAATATGAACGATCATAATATTATGAGACGAGAAGCAACGTGTGTATACTCCATTTTACCTTCTTCGG
Source organism: Cydia pomonella (assembly GCF_033807575.1). Classification (NCBI taxonomy): domain Eukaryota; kingdom Metazoa; phylum Arthropoda; class Insecta; order Lepidoptera; family Tortricidae; genus Cydia; species Cydia pomonella. The sequence goes on along the minus strand of NC_084703.1, from coordinate 10,443,384 downwards.
TAATAAAAAGGAACTGCGGAAGTTGTTAAAAGTAGGTACGGAATTGTATTCGAACCGGTTGTTACATATATCGTTTCCTTCTTACGAGACAATTTGTAGAATAAAAACTCAAGTCATTATAGTAGAAAAATATGAGGTAAGGTGGGGTAAGACGAACATACTTTATTTTGCTCAGGGCAAGACAAACAGTATCAGGATTCCATACACGTGTTTGTCTTGCCGCGGTGATAGTCTTACCCCGCCTTGCCTTACTAAATTCCATTTTATAAAACACATTTTAAATAAATCAGGGCAACATGTTTCTAACATATTTGATGTTCTGGAACATGACCTAAACATGTTTAACGGACTTGAAATCGTTTTTGGTCTCCGAAGCGTCCATTCAGATCATTTATTTTATAATAATGTAATGGATCATAAGCTAAAATGTATGTTTTACATAATTTTCGCTGTTTATAACGATTTTTCAATACAAGAAACTGGTAACGATTGAGATACTTATTGTTTGTTGTTTCCGCGACAACTAATTCTTGGTGCTCAATGAATTGATGTGGTCATACTGTAAATGATACTATCAGTAAGTAATTCTTTTCATTGCTGCTTAATTATACATCACCAATAATTTAACATTTTGTGATGAAACGTAGAGACCAAACGCCGATAAACAAATGCCGAAACTAGCTAGGGCAGGTTAAAGATAAGTTAGTTAGTTTTATTATTACGATTAATAAAAAAAGGCAAGTAAAAAATATTCATTATACTAATGTATTCTTTAATTAGTATTTTTTATATATTAAAGTACCTATTAATTTTACAAGCCTTGCGCAATAAATAAACATAATTACTAATAATATTTATTGTAATATCACATGCAGATGCAGTAATGACTACTCTGGTTGTTATGGTTACATTAACTGGTAACTTTTAGACAGAACAAAATGTCGTTTATATAATTAGCCGGGCCTTACGCTAACTCGGGGCTCGTTCGTCTTCATTTGTCGGGGTCTTTCGGGCCAAGGGAGCTGATGCTGCAAAAATGTTCGCAGTGAATAACACTTTACTCGGGATAACGCCTGTTTATTACCGGCCTAACATTCTTGAACTAATAACGTGAGGCTTTTTGTCGTGACTGTGCTCACATGAACAAAATTTTACATTATGCTTATCAAAAAAATTGACATCATTTTTTTTACTCCAGGTCTCTTCTATCATCGTGTCACTTTTTAACAAGTACGAGTATGTAAGTGTAGATAAAGTGAAATAACCGTGACCGACCTTACTGCTGGCGTAGTTTTGGTTTTGACACGACTTACTTATCTCGGTGGATTTCTTTGTTGGCACATCAGACGAAATCTTTATTTTTTATCCTTTAAGACTGTCGTTCACCGAAATAAGCGAAAATTACACACGAATGATTAAATAATTGATTAACTACCTATTCAAGTAGCTGTATGTTTGCAAATACATGTGTATCTGATTTTTTTTTAAAGTTTGAAGTATTTTGTAAATAAGGGAAATAAAAACCTTATTTAATTTGCCTTGATTTGCTTTGCATTGTCAAATTCTCATATTTTTAATTTAGTTGTTTTGTTCATTTTACAGTAAAACCAAGGCACTGTAAAACTACAAAATAAATTATAATACAAAGAATCAATACCTATAGGTATACATGAAAACAAAATAGGTACAAGTTAAACATTGTATTCGGGTGACGACGTTAACAGCGTGGATCCGTTGCGTCGTCTGAGTGCAACAATAAGCTTGAGAAGCGTGATTAAAGCTTTAATGAATATATTACAGCTTAAATTTATTGAAACTTATTAATATTATTGACGTTATTTCTTTGAACAGAGCCCCTAGTGTAAATTTATTCGATTTCGTAACGTAACGTACGCGTTTGCGTTAAGTCTCATTTAGTATGGAATTTAGAAACAGCGCGCCAAGCGGAACGTTTTGGAAACTCAAAATCCCATACAAAATGAAACTTTACGCAAACGCGTACGTCACGTTACGCTATCGAATAAATTTACACTAGGGGTACAGATAGTAACACAATGTCGCCCTGCAACTTTGAAAATTTAAACAGCTACTTTTACTTTACTTATTTTAAACTTCGTTCCAAGCCGCCCAGGACCGGAGTCAGTGGAAGAAAATGGTTCGAGCCCTACACCCCAGCAGGGGGTAACAGGATGAAAAGAAGAAGAAACTTCGTTCGACACTTACTTCCGTCGAAGTACAGAAAATGTAGACTTAAATCGACTGGGATATAAACCGTGGTTACCATTTTCATTGTTTATGAGCTCCCGATATTTCGACTTTATTGTGTAATGATTTATGTAATGATTCAGTACGAACCTTTTTCTATTATTTTCATTTATACAAATACATACATTTGTATACACCTACGACCGTAAGTTTTTATTAGGCTAGGATAAACGTAAGGGGTAAAGAAATATGAGAAAATGTAACTTCACAAATCACACTGTCTTGAAGTGGTCTTGACACATAAGTAGAAGCGTTACTTATTTGACAAAATGAAATGACTAGAAGCGTAGCTGAATGCCCAGGTATTTCATTTGGTTGTGATATCCAATTGCGCAAAGGTCTCTGTGGTAGGTATAACGATACAGTGACAAACCTAACTTCAGGTCAAGGGCGTGTATCCGCACCAACGAAATTGACAATCCAGTTAAAATGGTCAGTCTATCATTCGCTTGTGACTCTGCGAGCTAACGAAGCCAAACAATCGATTGAATTACACCGCTCAGAGTATAATTTTAATTAAAAAAATTAAAAACCCTTATGATATGGAAAAAAGCTAATACTGATATTCAAACTGCTGGATTGATTTCTATAAACATAGACAAGAACCGACGTTGGAGAGCTACGATGCCATAAACAGATAGACAGGCGTTGGCGTCAAACAAATAACACTCCTCTTTTTGCGTCGGGGGCTAAACATATATTATAAAGGATAGGCACAATGTTACATTACCATGAATTTGTTTTAACGAAACAACAAATAATTTGAAAATACTAGAGAGAAAATTTAATTAATCAGACCCTGATCAGACCTAGTCCAAATTAAACAAAACTTGTACAGCATCTAATGCTGTGGTATTCTTATTATTGCGTTTTATTTGGCTTCTTCAGACATCACATCACTATCTGTTAAATTAGATGCTCACTGTACTTACTATATGTACTAGTGACGCTTTCCTTGATGAGGACAAATGAAGTTGCTCATAACGGTCAATTGAACCCCTTTCTATTTACATTTCGTATAAGGTCCATTGAGTGATTCAAAAACATTTAATTATGATTTTAGTATTTTTCTAAATGTGGTTCATTTTATTTAAAGATATTTATGTAGGTTACACTTTTTGTGTTTTACTATCCTAATGGGAGTAAAATGAGTTCTAAAATTTTTTTAATTGCGTTACTCTGTATCACATTATAAATTAATGCCTTCGAAAAAGTTTACCATATCTACATGCATTCACCTCTTAAGTACAATAAGTATTATAACATTTATTTAAAATGTTACTTTTTGAAGTAGAGATAGTTAATTAATTTATAGCTGACATATCCTGTTTCTTTGGACCCGAAAACTTTTTTCCGTAAAACATTATCAATATAATTATAAAGTTAGAAAAATGTAATTGCTCAGAGTTCTCATAAGCATTTAAATAACTGCCCTGGGCTTTACGAGAATTTGTTCAAAAATTTTAGCGCCCGTGAGGATTTTGCAATTTCTTTACTTTTTTAAGCAAATAGAATTCATAAAAAGGAAGAAACTTCTAAAATTTGTTGAACATTGTTTCTAAGATGAAAAAAGAGAGTTTAGAAAACTAACTTTATGGAGTTGACCTGTATTAATTTTTGTCTGTAATTTGTTCTCCTTTTGGAACTAAGCGTTTTGAGTAGGTATAGAACATTCAGCGTATCATTAGCTAGGGTAAATTATCGTAATTCACCATGAAAATGGTGAGAGAGGTATTCGTATTCACTGAAAAGGCGGGATTCCTCCAGTATATGGTACGTTGCGGCACAAGCATGCAAGTACTTACAAAAATGCTTGTGCCGCTCAGTGTCGCACACTGGTGGAATCCCGCCTTAAGAAACGCGAACTGGCATGTTCACGCGTCGCTCGCTACGCATTGTGTGCAAACATGATTCCTCACCCACTCCCCGGGCAAACAAACTATGAAGCGAAAGAAATGCCTCCATTAATCTAAGTATGTTTTTGTAAACAGCACTTGAAAGCTACAGCTCATGTTCCCGGGTCTAACATTTTTGATAAATCTCAAAAATGGGATGTTTCATATACTATATATTATTCAGACTACATTAAGGCGTGGCTCTTGAATACTGTGGCAGTTACCTTCTACTGAAATCACTAAAATATTTTCCCTGCCCTAGTATAGAATCGATGTCGAGGATCCAAAACAGCTACGTGTATTAGCGAATCACAGGGTACCAGTAAGGTCCTGAAAGGCCCATAATGCAAACATAACTCAAGCCTCAAGGCATTAAGTCCGCCTATTGTACATTATACTTGTATTTGTGCAATAATGTTTAAAATAATAATAATAATATGTGACGACCCCATCGCCCGCTGGTTTTACCAGTGCAATCAGTCAACGCAGGGCAGCTTGTGGCGAGCTGTTGGGGAGTAGCGACCTCACGTACCCGAGTGCTCCTGGGGAGTTCTGTTAGCCGCAAGGAGGGTGGGTGGGACAGGATTCTCTGCCTCTGGCTTGCCTTAGCCGGCCGGCCAAAGTGGAGTCGTTAGAGCTATAAGCTCCAGGGGTGGAAGTGAAAAATTGCATAAGACGCGAGTTGGCACAGTGGCTGCTCGCAGCCACTGGGTAGAAAGCGGCGTACACCTCTCAACACCCCTGAGCCCTCACACCGGTGTTGCCCTTGAGCCATCCTAGATGTCGCTTTTTGTGGGGGCCCATCTTGTGGGGGCGAGTCACCGTCTGCCGGAAATAAAATTGAATACCCTTTTATTAGGCAGGCGTCCGGTTTTTTATCCCATAGCCCAGTATTTAGTCCATCGCTTTCACCCAATAGCCCAGTTCATTTTAGATTCCATCAACCCTCAAATAGTCCTTACACCCTGGCGGGTGCTGCCTCTGCGTGCGTCCCATGACACGGGCAAGGGCAGCATCCGCTAGGTGTACTCCTTACATTTCATTAAAGTGTCAAAAGGGCCTCTACGTGTTGGCTTCGGCTCCGCGCACGCCTCCCAAAGGTCCGGAGCACCATTGTTCCGTGATGGGAAAGACATACAATAATAATATTTTTTATAATGTGTTTATATCTTTTGTATTGTTTCGTAAGTGTTTTTATATTTTACTTTTATATACATATTGTAAAAAACCTAACGAAAGAAAATGAAATAAAGGAAAAATAATAATAATAACTCATGAGAGCCAATAAATAGCACAAAATCAACAAGAATATTTAAAATACCAATACCGTATACCTATGTAATTATTTTATTTTGTGTCAAATTCCATACTGTCGAATTAGGATATCCTGTAACGATGGTTGTGTGTATGTAATAAATATAAAAAAAAAAAATCTAAATAAGGGTCAGAAGAGATTGCAGCTTTATTTCGGCATACTTTTTTTATTCTAAATGTTTGTCTAAAGGAACTACCGCCAAAATAAGGTATACTTCTGTTGCTGCAGGTAAGTTAAATAATGCAACTAAAATGAAATATTTCTATACAAATATATAATTAGTAGTAGATTCAAAGAAAATAATTTTTAAAAAATCGTACCGCTTTTCTAGATCACAAACGGTTCTTAATACAATTTAATTAGTCATCTTGAGGGTTTTTTCTAGTGACTTCTTAGATTCTGAATTTCTGATGTTTTGACTTCCGTTCGATAGTAAGAAGTCACGAACATAGGTCTAAAACGCACGTTAAAAATTATAACAATACAAGGTGCCCATTGAGCATTGCGAGAGATTTTAACGGTGCATTCCTGATGGCAACAGAAGCAAAAAGTGTTATATTTTTTGCTTCTGTAGCTTTTTGTGAAATTCGCAAAAAAAAAATCCCCTTTTTTTGAACATTTCACATAAAACGTAATTTTTATTGATAAACACATAATCTAAAATTAACTAAAAAGTTTTTTTTTTATTTGGGGGTAGCCTCTCGGATACATGTTTTTAATTTTTCGATGTCCATCAATAGGTATGTCCAGACTAGACCTCAAAGTGGCAATACCGCAGTCAAAAATGTGTTTTGTACCGACTTATAGCGAAAGAATTATTTCGAAAAACATTTAATTATCTCTGAAACTAGGCCTAATACAGAAAATTTTATATGACATTTTAGTTTCTAAATATTACCAGGAATGCTTAGTTAAAATGTCTCGCAATGCTCACGGGCACCTTGTATATGCACACAAGCTTAAAATATAAATTTGCTTTATTAACGCGCAAGAGACTGTCAATACCAAAAGCGCGCACACTGTCTATTTATATCGGAGTAAATGAGACGTTATCACTGTTACTTTGCCTGGGAATTCATAAAAAAAACTATTGAAATGAAAAATGTGGATTATTTGTGTAATATTTATACCTAGAGATTTTTCTAGCGCGAACGTCATGTTGTTAGTGCTTGACAAAATAAAAACATCGACAATCCTATTATCGATAAGTATAACCCTTCAACCTTAATCATTTTCCATATTCCCGCTTATTTATTTATTTATTCGTATGGCATCCGGTATACTCTCATTACATCAGTGGAAGTTGAAAAATCTTTTAATCAATAAATGTGGATTTTTTCAAAGACTCAAAGCAGTTTGACGTCCGATAATATGTAAAAAAAATGGATAGATTACTTCGAGAATCGTGTAAAAAACCTGTATGGTGGTTTTATTGTGCGATAGCCATTTGGAGGGCAATCTCAGTATATTTGTGTGTCATGGATTTTCTTTTAAATATAAAGTATGTAGGTAAATTATTAATAAATTGATAGTTTCGTAATTCTTGTTCATTTATTTCCAAACATGCCACATTTGTTTAAGACATTATTATGACAGTTATAAGATATCGATAATACAATATATCGATAAACTAAATATCGGAAGGAAGTCTCTTGCGTTGCCTTGTCCGTGCTAGAAAAATGTCTAGGTATAGAATATTACCGTTAGCGGTTTAGGTACAAATGTTCTGAAATTGTGATATTTATTGCAGATCCATAAGTCAAAAAAATAAAGACATAGAACCGTTTAACGGTGACTTCAAGATCAATCTTTGCAATTATTTTCTATCGAGCCGATTTCGTCCAATCAGTTATCGACTACGGCCACGGTTTTTCTAAATATATTTAATATTATCATTTTTTTTTGCTTTACTAAAACTAATAGCTTTCTTTAAAAAACCGCTTAAGTAACATTAATTTCAACGAATTGGGCGTTGACAGCCCCTTAAACGTATTTATACATATTTAGTTGTCATTTGTTTTTCGACATATGCTTAATTGCTAAATGTTTCGCTTTATCTTTTGACTTCAAGTACATAATATAACGTAAACCTCACAATGCCTCCATTACCCTTTACGGCACAAAGCAAAAGGAATAAATTTATGAAAGCCGTTCTATTTCTATTCTACATAGAAACGTAGGTAAATAGAACATTCATTCACTGTGCAGTCTGGAGACGACCTGTTGATGCTCCGTCCCTCCTGAGATTTAACTATTCACCTGTAACCTGCACTAAAAAATACATTTTGCATTAAAACTATTTATCTTGTCTCTGTCTACAACTTATTTTACTTCAAAAAATGCCGTCCTAATAAAATTGTCCACATTTTCATCTCCGCTAAAATGTATTATGATGTAATTTTACCGACACAAAACAAATTAATTACCGAAATATCGCAAAGACATGTCTCCTTGGAGTTCGTAAGATGTCACACCTCAAATAATTTGTGTCGCGTCGCCGGCGTCAGCTTTTCGAGCCGCTTAATTAAACTGTGATACTAAGAGCACTGAGGTCGTGAAAATTACAGAGTTCATGAGACAACGTGGTGTATTATTACATTTTAAACGGCCCATGGGGGCTTAAGGGTCGGCAGTGTTGAAAGCCTGAACACCATGTTAGAGTTACCACAATGTCGGCTTGGTGTCGTTTGGGTAATTTAGTCCGGTTCCGGGTGGTATAGCCAAAATTTACGACTGTATTAAAGTAATTACATAGTATTCTACTGCAAAAATTCTAACTTTTCATTCCTACTTATATTTATGAAGTCTATTACAACACAGCAGCTTTGTTCTTGCTACAGTTACAGTAAATTAAAAATATGAGAAATATACTGATGAATTGATGATGTTACAAACAAACCAGGACGATTGGGCAGGATTGAGCAGCTAATAACCCATTTTTATTATTTTTGAGTATCAAAATGATTTTTTTCAATGACGTGTCGTATTCTTAATGTAAATAAAGTATGAGTTCTCCAGAGAGTCCTGTGGAGCACGAAGACAAAATGTAGTAAATGTTTCTGTAAAAGTTAACCTCATTCATACTTACCTACTCTAACGATAATTTTCTTGATTTATTACATTTTACCTCCTTCAACCTCTTTTGCCTTTAGTGCCCTCGTTATATTTATAGTGTTAGTGTATACTACGGCCGAATTATCAATCACATTCGTTCAAACCAATGCGAATTTAATTCATTATAAACAGCTCGTGCCATGTTTCAAATTGATTGCGTTGCAAGTGGGTGGTTCTCATAAGCAGTTTACATTGTAGACTTTAGGATAAAACATTTAAATCTTTCGCGATTTGTACACATATTTATTGATCATTATTTTGAGCGGGTCTAGCGCGAATTTATTTTATTTCTGACTTTTAACGACGAAAAGTGTTATGAAAGCGTTTGGGGTAGACATAGCAAATACTACCTATTCACTGATATTAAGTAATTATCATCACACTTGCTCGAAAAAGATCTTATTATATGCAGGTGTACTGAAGGACAAATGCCTATATTGTTCCCGTGCGAGTTATGGATTGTGAAAAAAATATCTCGGTAGGGAGTTATACCTTTTTTTTATTATGTCACTAAATCATACCAACCAAGTAGCAAAAACTAGTATTACTTTTAAAATACTGACGTTTATAGTTTAATATTTCTGTTTATGTTTAAAATTATTTAATTTGATTAATTTAACAGCTGTTAAAAATAGTTTTACATAATTTTCAATCGTGACTGAATGCCGAATGTGCGTGGAGGCCTTCGATGCCTCACCTGTCAAGAAATTACAAAATGGTGGACGAAAGTTTGATATGTCACCGTATTTAAGAATATAGTTTTTTTCTTCGCAAGCGTGATGGTAAACATTGTGTGTAAATATTAGATAGTGACTGACTACATTTACCCCGCCAAGGTTACCTAAAGTGTCGCAAAGGTTGGGTCATTTCGTTGTAAGGTGACCCGATGCTATTATATCTCGAGTGTTTATCTATGTAGCGAAGTGGAAACCTGTTGGTCCGGGCATTGTAATAGTAAAAATAACTTCAAAATAAATAAAACGTATATGTTGATTTATAAGACTAGCAGGGTTAATATGGTCGGTTTTTTATCGTGCCTAGCTAGTAAGTTAGTGCGAAAGTGACGCATGACATGACAAGTGATAAAAATGCGACCATGATACCGCAGCTGATGCGAGATTCGTACTAAACATTCTAAGTCATTCTATACTGTGGCGTGGATTATTTGGAATCACAGATACTTATATCAATACCGGCCTATCTCTAACTATTGGCCCCCTACCTACATTAAAATAGTTTAAGAACTACAATCGTGAAAAGTAGTTTACTATGAATATACACCGAAAATACATTACTCATAGCAACACGTGTAAACTGTTAAATACCTACCTAACGATAAGATGGATGAAACGTTAAATATAATATTTAAATACCTCTCATTATCTAAGTCTGTATTCATTACCTCTTTTATGTCAAGTAAAATATTTAATGTTACATCTGAATAAATTTCGTGTCAGCAAAACTTAGGTATAAAGTGTATTTACATTTAAATATTAGCATAAATTGGCGCACTTGCGCGATCTCAAAGAAATACTGTTTGAGTGATTAAATACACGAAAAATACGGCGTTAATACGTAATTTAAATCTAACAACGTAACATTTTAACTATATAAAAAAAAATTTTTCCTCAAGTATCCGTATTGGAATTCATATTGACACGGTTTTCATGTCAATGAAACACCTGATGAAGGGAGACCTACCTCTGTCACTCAAACGTATAGGCTCATAGATATGTGCGTGCCTACTTTCAGTTCTCCTTACGGTGCTCAGACATGGTCATTGATGGAAGCTCAGAAGTCCAAACTCGGGGTTTGCCAGAGAGCTATGGAGCGCAGCATATTAGGTATAAAATTAAGGGAACAAGTCTAACCACCGCCCTGAGCTCTAAGACTCAAATAAGAGACGTAGCTCGAAAAGCGGCTAAGTTGAAATGGCACTGTACGTACGTATGGGCTGCACTGTCATGTATGTCGATTGCCGGACGACTTGTGGGCCAAGAAAACCACGGAGTGGGAGCCCCACGAGTCTAACCGAGGAGCCAGCAGACCTCGTCAACGAAGGCGGGATAACTCGGACTCCTTTTTCAGGGGCTGGCCATATATATCACTATACAATGGAAAACATACGAGTGGAAAAAGAGAGGGGTAGCCTTTGCCCAGTAGTCGGAATATTCCGTATAAAATGTAATACTTATAGGAAAAAGTAGTGCCAATTGGAAGCATCATCATTTTTACGTGCCAAATTAAGATGTAGCCAAGCGTTACAAGTCAAGTCGTGTAAAGGTTTACGGCAACACGTAATATAATCACTTAACTCCGCATGGTAGGATCTCCATTATTCACGACACGTACACCTCTACTCGGCGGAAATTAAACTATACGCGTCAACTGAACTTATGATTAGGTATATTAACAAGTGGGATGTCGCTAAAGATTCTTCTTAACGAGTTATCGAGCGAAACATTATATATAATAATAAAGTTTATTAGTGATGCATTAAAAATATGTATAAATAAAATACGGTCAACTTATAAAACTTAAAAAAAAGGTCCAACAATGTCAGATTTTGATTTTACTCTGATTTTTTTTATCAAATAGAATGTTCACTTTATAAAGTATTATCTTGGAATCAGATATCGATTGTCAAGATCAAGAAACAGTTTAAAACGTTCGACTTTATTTATCTAGGTACGTAGGTATGAAACTGAACCACCGCAAACAACAGCAGTAATTAATCACTGCCTGTCTTCACACACATCGCGCCAATATGAACCATTATGGACGTCATTAGTTAACTGTAACTACCTACAATTTTGCTATTCCTAACACACCGAACCATAGAATTTTTAAAGTGAATATTTTCTTCATAATCTTTTTTTGCTTACAGTACGGCTCGCTAATGAAGTCCCTAGGATTTGGTCGGGCACCGTAATTCCAAGAACCTAACACAGCACCATTTTTTACCAAAAAACGGCTGCCATCTTACCATTCAACTTAGGGAGAATCTAGGTTCTACCAATGTCTCCTTTCACTGATACTTATTTTGTATTTAGGGTCCCAGAAATAAGGGTTGCTCGGTTTACTGGATAAAATATGGCAAATTTCTTGATATGGTGGCCAATATTTCCATATTGCAGGCTGCCAAAACATAATATACTTATTGCTTCATTCTGGGCCCCGTGTTCGACACATATAACTTTATAGTTAAATAACGATCAAAGTCATAAATTCACGTTACAATATGTACACAATAGTTGTAACATACGTAAGCTTGTACAACATTTTGATTTCTTTGTTAGCCAAGTAATGATAATATAACTCTCCCGCCGACTTCTACATATATGTATAAGCGGTCTAATGCCCAAGAGTCACGAAGCTGTACGAGTACCTACATAAGAAATTGTTTAAAACAAAATGGAGATTGCGATTTAAAATGTTTGACACGACATTCGCCCACGACACATGCCAACCCAACTCCCACAGTCGCTGAAAATTGATATCGTGAATTGTAAGGACCCGTCCTCATCCATCAAACTATAGAAAAATACTTTTCACGAAATGCAGCTTTTTTATTTCCTATCTGAAAGTAGACCTGCCAACTTTCATCAGGCGTGTGATGTAAGACGATAAGTAGGTGGGGGGTGAGGTAAAGGGAGTTTAGTGTATTTGAATAGTGGCAAGAGTACCATGCCATTAAGAGGAGTAGTGCCTGTAGATATGCTGGGCATCGGCAGATACGTATTTATGTCGAAACACCTAAAAAATATTTTATAAAGTACTTGTTTATTTTAAATAATAATTTATTTGAAATATACTTATACAAAACTATAATTATTTAACTAAAAAAATAATCATATAATTATTATAGATATAAAGTTATACAAACACAAAAATCTTAACCTAAACCGAACTAAATCCTAAATCTAACCAACACACAAAAACTATCCGCACAACTCGCCCCGCGCCCCTCCAGACGCAAAGGAGCCCATCACGCTCGCCGCGTTGCCCCGTTGAACGGCGATGGACAACCTCTGCATCAAAAACGACCCGGAGCGAGGGTCATGACCGCATGCATCTGCCCACTTCCCCAATAAATGTCTTGGCCTCATCACACCAACAGCCAGTGGTTTCTACGGCAAGAGGGACAAATATGTAGTTCGCCAGCGCCGCGTACTTCGCCCGCTTTCGAACCGACGCCAGCTCAGCTGCTGCCCCCGCCGAACGCACGGTTCGGTTAATATGAGAAGCAGCAAAAGTATTAACGCACGTAGCGTCCCACAGCAGAAATCTGCCCCTCTCCCACGGGACCAAGGTCAACCTGTCTAGCCTCTTCCCATCAGACCTACTAAGACCCGGCGGCTCCAGCACACAAAGTACATTGGCCGAGACCAACGCCGTCCGGATGATATCATTTAAGGCGTGGTGGCGTGGATACCATCCTGCACACCGACAACAACTTAAGGCGTGATGGCCGTCCCTCTCCACCATAGAGTCGCAAATGCATAAATGAGGTTCACACACCTCACAGCCCAGGCAAAGAGCCACGGCCACCCGCATCGAGTTATTATCAAGGAGGGTACCTACATGCGGAGAAGGAAGCGCCTGAAGCCAAGCCCCAGACTCTGGCCTCGACACGGCGTTGAGCCTCGCCCTATCCACTCCCGTCGCATTCTCCATCAAGTCATCGAACGTACGCTTCACCCCTATATCATCCCATGAGCGCTGGCAGTCCAGTCTGTCTGGCACGGGCATACCCGGATTGAGAGCCGACCATAACGTCCAAGCATTCGCAGCATAAGGTATAGCTACCTCGTCACCATTCGAAGATAAAATTTGAGTGACAAGGCTGCCAACCCCAGCCGCCGATGCCAAGAAGGCCGGCAGGCTCACATCCCGCGCGCGCCGAACTCCCAGACCAGCGGTCCGAACGGGAAGTGAGGCCAGATCCCATTGATTTGAATTAAGGGAGACATTCAGCAATAATTCAACAGACTCCTTTAACACACCGTCAAAGGAGTCAATATGCGCGGGGTAAAGCCAAGTTGGTACGGTGCGCAAAAAGTACATTAATTTTAAATTACATTAATAGGTACTATTAACAAATATTAAGAATAAAATCATTTACAGAATTAACGATTTGGTTGCAGTCCAACTGGACTTTTAATGTGATATTTTTCAATATGTACCTAAAACAGTGTTGACCCAAACGTTAATACAATTGACCATTAAGTATTACAAATTGAACCATAAACTATAACCGACCGTTACGGTTTACGGTTCAATTTGTAATGGTTAAGGTAAATTGCAATTGACGTTCGGCCAGCACTGCCTACAAATATTTAACAAAATAGATTATTTTTTGATCGCCAGAAATTATCCAATATGAGCATTAGGTAAATTTCATATGAAAAAACCTAACGATTTTTTTGTTATATTTTTTTGGGATTAATTGCACTTCCGAGTATTAGGAAGCAGCTATACAGCATACCCATGCACTTTTAAACTAGCTTTTATTGAAACGTTCATAAATATGCATGTTGGCGGTCGATGACCGACATAACGCATCGCTTACATGACCAAGTTCAAGGTTCTATGATGAAGGGTACTATTAGAGGTGGCTATACTGTAACATGATACCTGGAAAATCATTTAGTCTAGTGTGTTAGGGTTATTTTATATCTAAGTAGGTACCAGTGTTTGGCGTAATCAATTACTTGTGTAATTTTAACTACAAATTGGATTACACGTAGTTGAACTATTTGTAGTCTATTACATGTAGTTACAACTACTTGCAATTGAGATTACTTAGTAATTTGTAATCGAAATTACCTTAATATAATCAAAATTACTCATTACTTCTTGATAGGCAAAGATGGGATAATTTAGTACTTTATTACTCTCTCAGTACACAAAAGTAATAACCACCTGCGGCCCACTATACAAAAAAATTGCTATTTGAATTTGAAATCAATAGTGTAGGGAATAAGGTTGAGTTTCTTTTGTTTTAAAATTAAATGAAACAAAAGAAATGCAACTCTGTTCCAATTGTAAAACGTTTAAATTGCATTGAACTAATTAGTCCAATGGTCCTTAGGAGGATAATTTTTTTTTTTCATACATTTACTTAATCTCATGCCGTATAAATTTAAAATAAAATGCTCGGGTCGGGCCGCTTCATGAAACTGACCACCTGAGAAAAACTCATTTTTGCCCTAAAATGTTCATATCTTATACCTTTAAACGAGCACTTCTTGTATATTTATACATATTTTTTTTTTACGGGGATCTCGGAAACGGCTCTAACGATTTCGATCAAATTTTCTATATGAAGGTTTTCGGGGGCGAAAAATCGATCTAGCTAGATCTTATCTCAGGGAAAACGGGCATTTCTGAGTTTTTATATGTTTTCCGAGCAAAGCTCGGTTTCCCAGATATTATTTTTTAAAAGTTTTGTAAGTCCCTTTGTACAAAATCTTTTAAAACCAACAGCCATTTTTATATGAAAATTCAAATTTGATACATTAAGATTAACCTAAAACTCATTCATTTTTGAACCTGATTTCGGAAACAAAGATGATAGAAAACATTTTTTTGAGAAAAATAAATTTGTAATCGCATAAACAAATTTATTACAAATTAAAATTACAAAATGTAGTTATTAATTCGATTACTAACTACAAAATGTAGTTAGTAATCGTCAATCAAAGGCTCAACTACTTTTTACTAGTATTGTAATTTGTAGTTGCAACTACACTTTGGCCCGACACTGCTAGGTACATGACGCTATACTTAAGCATTTTGCTCGTAGCGATTGCCCAAGACCTAGTAGCGACATCTGAAGAGGGAAATATAAGTAGGTTATTTTTATTTCTATCTTCTAGCATATTCAGCCAAACGAGTAAAACAGGAAAACGGAATTGGAGGATTACATTTTAACGGATAGTTAAGTCGGAATTTTGGATAAGGATCAGGTAAAGGTAAAACATAATAAATTTATTTTAGAGGCACAATTTAACCGATAACTTTTCATTTTTTTCAGGTACAGAGAACCCGAAATAAAGAATCACGGTTTGACAAGCCGCACATTGAGTAGCGTATTTTTATTAAGTATGTGATAAAATGACGGAAGCCGATCGGTAATCTCAATGAATAATTTAACAATTTATATAAGCAATAGCAACCTATCTTCCGCGGTCTGTTTTGACGCCACGAGTTGAATATAAATCAGCCATTTGGGGACTTCGGAAGGTGAAAATGGAAGCCGCTCCCGTCGAATATATGCACCTTATTCGATAATTGGCAGTTTCAAACTGTGTAGGATTTCTACTTCTATTTATGGATTGTATTTATCGCTCTTAGGAATTAACTGTTGATCTTAGGGTGTTTAATTTAGTTTAGGTACCTATCCTATAATTTAAACTAGGTACTTAATTTGGAATATGTGTAAGCCACTTTCAGAAGTCTAAACTCCTAATTATTTTTACAAAAAGCGAGATATAAATCGATTGTTTTTAAATCTAATCACCGTAAATTTAAATGACAATTTTTTTGACGTCCAAACGTCTGCAGCGGATTCAACTTTAACCTATGCAACTAACTCGGTGACTGAATTAATGTAGGTTTGAAAAAGATATGAACTTTGTATATACATATATGTGCATGCAAATGGATGACGTAAGTTAGATTCTGATGGACGTTTGATTTTTGATTTTTGATTTGATGCACCTGGATATTTATGAAAAAATCTATCTTCTAGAATAAAGTGTTAAAATGTTCAAATACTTTGAAAAGTTTTTTTTTTTTTTTTTTTTTTTTTTTTTTAAATTATGCCCCTTTTTAATATTCACTAGGTTCACGCTTGACCGGTTTGTATTTTATACAATGAAGAGCGTTATCCGTGTTTTTCAAGTAGGCAGGGCCGTAATCGCTTTGCCTGCATAACGAATATAATGTTCGGTCCCTTTTATATTGCTCCACTCACTATCAATATAATGCCATTATGTTGTCATTACTTCAAATAAAGCAAGCTACTTTAATACCTTCCATCATTATTTCTGTCATTCTTAATTTCATCATTCTAATTATTAACACTGTCAACTAAAATGATATTTCCAATTTAATTACATTGACATAACTCCAATACTGAAGCAAGATATTTTAGCTAACTTCATTAGGTACAGTCACGTCTAATAATATCGATACGAACAAGGTGCCAAAAATATGTATACACGTCCTTATTGCCCATATATTAAGGTAGTGTATAGATATTTTTTGGTACTTGGTTCACTAGTAATGTCGTTTCTTGAAAGTAATGTCATTACTCATGACTCATGATAGTGTATGACCCATACATAAACCGCGTATTGAAACTTTTTGCGGTGATATTATACCTACTGTAAGTGCTAAAATTACAACTATGTAGATGATTATGCCATCTTGAGGAGTTAATCTGTCACTGTGACCGCCAAGGGTGAACAGCTGCCAGAAGCCTGGATCCGATAATAAGGGTAGTATAGCAAAATAAATGTCTGTTTTCAGGAGTTAGCTAGGTTTACTATAATTACAGTTTTTATTACAAGTTACCGAATTGGATTAAGTACATAAATATCTACATGGCACATTATTTACGACTTTTTTTTGTAATTTTGTGGTGACGTAACAGTGAATTTACTTTTACTAGCAATACGGGTATTTAGAAATAATGCATACCTTTAAATACATAATCTGCAAGTATTTAAGTATTGTAAGGAAAATATGAATAAATATTTAATTCTTTACGGCGATACATACAGCACATCTCGCATAAATTTGTTCCATAAAAAAATATACGTATCCCCTTTTCTATAGAAAAAAATACTGTCAGTATATTTCATATATGATCATAAATTTCAACCATATTCAAAGTTGAACAGATCAGTACCCTGAATGAATTTCACACCAAACGGGTCGGGGCAAAAAGCAGCGGCTCCGGTCAGAGTCCATATTTAATTGCTTTTATGCGCAATCTCATCTGCTTTTATTCATTGTTCTATTGTTTTTGATACCGTTTAAATCCAAATCAAAACTCAGTACCTGTCATATTGTTATACAACAAAGTTCACAAAAATATCTGACTATCAGTAATATTTGCGGCCTTCGAAGAGTAATATATTATTGCACTTAATATTCGTTAACTGGTGAACAAGGAGCTCTGATTATAATTTTGACCGATTACGTATTGAAAATAGCTTGTTTGTGCGAACGACGTACGAACAAAATACACACATCCTTTAATTGAATATATGCTTCGAGACGTAATTTTAGTTTAACAGGTAGCCTTTTGATCAAACTGATCCATGAATCTTTTTGTATTCACCAACTTTGAAATCAAATCGAATTGCATTGTTTAGAATCAGAAATCCGTCCTACGTCATAAGCGGAACTATGGAATAAATAAGATTTCCAAATCGTCCTAATTTATTGTACCCCATGCTTATTTATGTATTACATAATACTATACACCGTGTTTTTATTGAATTCCGTTAACTTCGGGATATCTGTAAATACGTATAAAGAAACTAAATGGCATAGTAAATAATTAAAAAAAAAAAAAAAAAACATTTTTAGTAGATGTTTTTTGTTATTTTATTTTTTATAATAGTAATTAAATGTTGCATATATTATAGTGTTTTTATAATACGGGCATTACATTAACGCAACCAAACCATTCAAAACTGTGACACATCAATGTCATTTTGAACATCGATCGTACGAGATAGTACTTACGTTTAGTAGCAAATGTATACACTCGAACTAAACACTAAACAATATGTAAACGGGCCCTAAGGCACGTGTACACGCACGTAAGGGCCTTATAGGATAAAAATTAATTAATTAATTATTATCTCCGAAATGGAGTTAATTAGAACACCGGTTTCTTTGAGAAAGTTACATAATTTGAGCTCAGGAATGCACCCTTGAAATTAACGGAAATAAAAAAAAACACGGTTTATAGCGTTTTCTTATGAAACGAGCACGTGGTAGCCTCGTGGTAGTTTCGAAGTTTGGCGCACGTATTATTATTTTACGGGTTATTTATTCTCACTAATTTCCACCAAGTTGTAGTAGTACCTAACAAAAAAATTTAAACTTTATTAATTTTTCTGTGAATTTTATTCACACCTTTTACCAAATCGACAGATCTTTCAGTTCTGAAAATAAACTAAGCTTTGATGAGGCTAGTCCGATTTTGTCACTATGTTAATGATCAGTATGATCCAGTTGGGAAATACAGGCCGAAGTTCAAACCTACGGCCTCCTTATGCTTTAACGCTAAGCTACAAAGGGCTTCATTATTATCCATGTCTATTGTCTACCCCCGTAAAGTGTTTATTTTTATTTCGTTGATCTCGAGCCAACTGAAATAATCACGAAAACCGACATAAGTTGTTCACATAATTCAGAACGAGTCACCCGAGAGTGACAATCGACGCGAACTCGGCACGAAAGAAACTCGTTTAGATAAAGGTTGGTTAACCGAGCACCGCCTAGGGCTTGGTGTTCCCCTAGGATGTTTTACGGAGTAATTTAATATTGTTTCCATTTTGGAGGAATCCCCTGAACTGCTACCGCTGAAATAAATTCAGTGAGTGGTTTATTTTGTAACCAAACTATATTTATAAATTATATACCAAACATATGTCATGTGCATTAGTACTAGTTGGGCTTGACGATTTTCAAAATATTATTTAGTTGAAAAAGACGGTTAAAACTGGCCATACATACTAGGGTATATGCCTGCTAACTGCACAGGTAAAAATCTTCCAAGTGCGAGTCGGACTCGCACAGGAAGGGTTCCGTACCATTATCTATAAAAACGGTCACCCATCCAAGTACTGACCTCGACCTCGAGATTGGAAAGAAATATTTATTTTATTCTGTTTTTAGTATTTGTTGTTATAGCGGCAACAGAAATACATAATCTGTAGAAATTTCAACAGGCTAACTATGACAGTTCATGAGATACAGCCTGGTGACAGACGGACGGATGGACGGACGGACAGCGGAGTCTCAGTAATAGGGTCCCGTTTGACCCTTTGGGTATGTATGCAACCCTAAAAACGTGCGTATGTGGCATGACTGCAGCTTTCTAACCAGCTTTATGTACCTGTGCAGTTGAACTGTAATATATAGGTAGGCAAAACCCCTAGGGTGTATGGCCAGCTTAATACGTTACATTTGCGTCGAAGTGTTAATTACAGATATCTATTTTTTTGAGTTAAGTTTTTACTATGTATTTAAGTATTCATCTATATCTATCGTCGTATTGTATACACCATGGGCCAATTAAATCCGACAGAGCAAAAAAAGTTATACAAGTGTTGGCCTAAATCACCAAAAAAACATTTTTTTGACGAAAAAAAAAATAGTTTTTGCGGTTTCTGCACACGTCACGTTATTTATTTTTACACCTTGGTGAAAAAAAAATTTATAACGAATGAGTAAAGTTTTTTTTTTTTATATACATATTAAATTGCGAGTTTACTTTAAAACTTTGTCTATCAGTAGGTATGTTTAAACCAAGTCATATATTGGCAGCGTCACAGCTAAAAAGGCGTTTTTCGTTAAGTTATAACAGAAATAAATTTTCACAAATATTGACATTATCTTTAAAACAACACCGATTTAAAGAAACTTTGTATGACATTTTATTCTCTAAATGTGGTCAATAAATCTTTAAAATTTTTAAAGGGTTTAATTGGCCCACGCTGTATATCGTTGTAGAGTACCCACAACACAAGTCTTATTGAGCTTACTGTGGGGCTAGATTGATTTGTGTAAGATTCCATTTTTGTCGAAACTATTTATTTATTTACTTTATCGCTTTAATAAATTGACGAATACTCATCAATTATAATAAATACCTCACTTTACCGTTTCCCTTTGATGTCTTCAAATTTATTAATACTAACCTAACACGATATTTATATAATGCGAAACAGTAAAAAGTAGCATAAACCAAGAACATATTTACAACCTAAACTGTCCAAATATAGTAAGATCACATCACAATCCATTTTATATTGAGAGGAAAACAAAGTGCAAACATTTATCACAAATATCACACAAAGCGAGAATGTTCTCTCCTGTCGTTCGCTAAGCAAAACACACTGTTTCAGCGACACTACAAAGAAGTAATGACACAAAACGGATGTACAAAAAATAGAAACAAATATACATTAGATAACGAAACGTGATATTCGCACGGCAGCAACAAATTTAACTAGATGAACACTAAAAGTAGGTAGCTAATAAAACAAAATGCTCAATGTAACCTGCATGCAAAACTGTTGTTATGACCATACTACAATAAGGTTCATGTGCATAAAAATAATTAGAGCATTTTATTAGACATCTTACATCTGCTGTGTTTAAGTTTTCGTTAATTTAATTACCTTTTATGAAAAACATCAGCGTTTTAATAGCAAATGCAACATGAAGGTGCTTACCTGAAAAGAAACAAAAAATAATTATTAAATGTTGATAGATAACATTTATTATATTCCAAATGAAAAAACCTAATGCTAAAAGATGAAGAAATACCCTCATATGTGGTCATGACATAATAAACGATATACCGTTATTTACCAGTCAAGTTGTATAGAAATATTTTATTGACTTTTTTAAGTTAATTTCGTAAATACAACATCCATCCATCCATAATCATGAATAAGTCAGTTACAAAAGAAAAATGGGCAAAGTAACGTGGAAAAATTGATCCCAAGTTATTCTGTTTGCCTAAACTAGTTAGTGGTATCCAAGTTCCGGCTACAGATAGTGAAAAACATTTATTATCCACGCGTCCGAAGTGTACAATAAAGTTTCACCATATTTGTTTAGTACACTGATAAGATGAAATATAATAATGGCCCAGTATATGAATCCCTGCGAAAAACTGTAATTCAAGAGTTGTGATGCGTTTTGGTAGCTTCCTGTCTTGACTATTTAACACCCAATAGTACGAATAAAAGGGCCTACTGATTACCAGTTCGCCGGACGATATCGGCCTGTTAGTTATTCGCGATTATCAGCGAATAACTGGCAGGCTGATATTATCCGGCGAACTGGTAATCAGTGGGCCCCTTAAGATACGATTCAACCAGTATAAGCTGATTAGACAAAAGTATAAGAAAATATTTATTGATGCGAAAAAAAGACTATGGGGCAGGTCGTCCAAGTCGGTCAATTATCCATACAAAGGTATTTTTGCGTAAAACTACTTTTTTCTAATCAGAATACGATACCGAATATGCCCTTAAACGGATCCCCACTATTTATGTTACACCTTGTATAACGGAACAATGGTGCTGCGGACGAGTGCACTACGTTTTTTTTTAATTTTATTTCATATATTATAGTTTAATAATACCTTAATAAAAGCATATTACTATACCACCTACTCGTAATAAACGACATGCATAATGTTATTCTTGGTATAATGGTTATTAGTCATATTTACACTTCGTCTAATATACACTGCCATTATTATTACTATTACATACTCTAAAACATTATTGTTTTAACTAGTGAGATTATATAATTATATCTAGGTCTCAAAAGAAATAAAAGGCTCCCAGAAAAGTGGGTTAGGTTAGAACTGCAACCCGGAATAAAAAATAATGTTTTTGATTGTATAAAGTATTACGTTATACTAAAATGTAATATAGGGAACAAAAGCCATTGTAAAATTATCTATATACTAATAAAAAAATAGGTATTGTATCAATTAAGGTTTAGCTTAAATCATAATATAACAACAAAATCAACGTATACACCGTAACCGTACATAGCGTAATTACATTATAACAAGTAATATAATAATATATCAGTTTTTTTAATAATTATGTTAAACATTACACACCCGCTCCGGACATTTAGGAAGCATTCGCGGAGCCTAAGCCAACAAGTAGAGGCCCTTTTGACACTTTTATGAGATATAAGTATACCCAGCGGGTGTGCTATTGCTTGTGACATGGGACGCATACAGAGGCAGCACCCGCCAGGGTGTAAGGACTATTGAGAGTTGATGGAATCTAAAATGAACTAGGATATTGGATGAAAGTGATGGATTAAATACTGGGGCTACGTGATACGTCAACTTTTGACTAGTTTTGAGTCGTTACTCCTACATTTGCACTATAGATAGAATTATAAGACAAACGGCTATTCGTTCTTCAATCTTTTATCTCTAGTCTAGTCTGCCGGATATTGAAAGAAATGAACCCTTATTTAAACATTGTCTAAAAAAACACTATTTTCGTTACTAGATTGCTGTGTAGATGGTTTTACATGTACGAAAACATTTGGGTTCGTCTTTGACGTCTTTAAAAACTGGTCAGAGATTTTAATTTTAAACTAATTAACACTAAAGTTATGGCAATAAACCACTTTTTTGGCTAAAAATTGTTCAACTCTGATGCCAAATATCTCGAAGACAGCGAACTTTGAAGTAAATATACTATATTGCTTACAGCCGTTGCTGTTAATATGATAAAACATTTGAAAACTAAGGGATTCAGATCGAAGGTCTTCTTTCATTCTCCATACAAACGTAGTCCTCATTTTCTTCCCTGGATATTGATATTATAAAGAATATTTTTACATTTTTTTGTAAGTCCCTTGGTTCTATAGAACCGGCCGCTATAACTGTGATTATTTTTCTTCAGCAGCTAAACATAGTCTCCCTCCGTTGGATAAAAGAAGAGCATATCTATATGTTTTATTTTTATTTAAAATTATTAGAAATCACATAGATTCTAACATTTTATTAGATGGCGTTTCCTTCAAAATTTCTCGGTTCCACTCACGTTCTAAACCTACATTTTCTATTTCCTCCTGCAGCACACAGTATGCTAAAAATTCATTCTTTAGGCGCACTTGTAATTTGTATAATGAATCTCTTAACAATATAGAACAAACTTCGGCAAATTTAGTTTTCTAGAAATTGATCAATTGGTTACAGTCATATTTTTCAAGTTTTTTGTATATTTTGTTACTTTACTTGCGTGCAGTACACAACTAAACCGGTAATTTATAATTGCGTAGTTTACATTTCTATATAATTTGTCTTAGTAATGTAGGAAGCTTTAGGTCTATTCTTAGCTCATTTATTTTAGACATATGTATTTGTAAAAGGCTGTTTGTTTTCTAAATTAATTAAAAAAAAAAATTGAATGTATTTTAGTCATGCTCGTTTGATATTCTTCGTTTTTTTAATTATATATGTAATAAAATAATATACTCCTTTTTTGGGCAGTCGTGTAAAAAGTTAGGACTGTTAGGAGCGAAAAATAGGTTTCATACAAATTTGTAAATGCTATCATATTCAAAAAATCAAAAAAAAAACAATGTCGGGCCGGTATGATTAAAATACATCAAATTGTGTAAAAATCATTTCAATAATGTTCATATTCAAGAGGCGGTTTCGGGGCGGTCGTCCCCTTTCGTGTTAACGTGTATTTTAATTAAAATTAAAATTAACTGCTAGATAAAACTTCCTACAAAACATAGAACTTTATCTACCAGTTAAGCTTATTTGAAGATTGTGAAACGATGATTCTATTCGTCAGTTAAGTGGCAATTTAAGTAGCATCAGGACTTTACTTGGACATTGTAAAACAGGCCGTAAGCAAAATAAAGTTAAAAGTGGAACTGAGACAATATCTTCTAACAAACTGTGCCACTATGGTCCCCTGGACGACGGGAAAGAATATCAACAAGAAATTATTGATCCACCCAGAAATATATAACTGTTTGTTTAATTGTAATTGTTTTAAGTAAGTAAGTAAGTATTCTTTATTGCTTCAACAATTATACATTATTTGTTTTAGTTTTCTTTCTTTGTGTAAGTAACTAATTTTAATTATAGTCCAATCCTCTATTGTGTTTTCACATAGAGCACTGGCATTGTTAATTGCAAAACGCGACTACAATGAGCAAATGCTCAAATAAATTCCACGCGAGGGAGTCGGCTCCAGCGCCCACAGCGACCGTTGCGATCCCCGGACCTCAGCCTTGCCTTGCTACTTCCCTTGTACAGTCGCCATCAGATATATCGGAGCGGCCAAGGTGGTCATAAATATTTGAACACGCCTTTATTGTCAGTGAGTGTTTTGATATTTTTTAGTACCGCGGCCACTCTGATATACTCGTATCTAATGGCGACTGTATTGCTACAAGCAAAGGAAATACATATACTCGTAGCTGTACACGAGCAGTACCAATAGGCTGTTGTATTCTCTTTCGTTATATCAGCAGAATAAGCAGTTATAATGGTGATATTTATTTATGTACTGACTAGCACTGAGTAGGCAATTTTCTTGAAACACCTTACTTACCTTACCTTACACCTTAGTTTTTTTATGACAAAACATGAATAAGATCTGGATCAGTACGGCATTCATTTCTGGGTAGCATACTTATTATCCTGTTAATAATGCAGTTCTAGGACTTCTAGGTAGACGAGTGTGTTCATATTTTACCATGAATACATCAGCGCTTCCAGAAATGTCATTTCGCACCGTTATAGTACAAAAGATAAATATTTAGATAAGTCGGAAGCTAACGTAGGTACTTACGTCTGACAAAACGTCGCCTCTTGGGCCACAAGGGCCTCTTGCGACGCGTAAACGGATTATGAGGGTACGCCCCTTGTTAAAATCAAAGTCTTGGCTGCCTAATGGCTGTCAAAATCAACCCACGAACGGCGTCATCAAAGCAACGTCATGTGCATGAAAACTTTGACTTGTTTTGGATGGTGAAATAACTAAAATGGGTGTTTTTAAATAATAAAATTTATATATTATGGATATATCGTTGTCTACGTACCCACAACATAAGCTTTATTGAGCTTACTGATGTGGAACTTAGTCAATTTGTGTAAGAATGTCCTTTTATATAATATTTATTTATTTAATATATTATCTTGAGGGTACTTTCAATTAACAATTTAGGTAAAAGTACCGTTATTTATGGAATGGAGAGTTAAATATAAGAATGGAAATTGTACCACAAATCCACTTTAAATGATATCTACTAATAAATGTTGTTTTTTGTAAGTTATTTATGTAATAATATTAATGATACTAAAGTTAAATTAGGTAAGACAAGCTATTTGTATAGTGCTATTTATATTAATCGGTCTATCACAACGCGCGGCTGCTCCCTATTTATCGCAGGGAGCGTCCTTTCACTTAACCTTAAAGCCCGTACGGCAAACTCCGGTCCCTTTATCGTTACCTTTAGGAAATAATGTTAGCATAAATCGCGTATATCGTCATCATTCGCAATAACAAAAGCGTTCTAGACATAACTTCTCCTCTTTATTCTGCTCATGTCAATAGCAGAGAAGCTTAGCGTTGAGGGAGTCAATAAGTTTCAGTTGCTCAAACCGGCGAAACAGATTCGGGAAGTTGGCAATAAAGTTATCGAATTGTAAGGCATAGCTTTTTCAGATTTTGTTTAACTTTATGGAGAATGAGAAGAGAATTGTTATATAGGTAATCAATAACATGCTATTTTACACGTCACCAAACGTTCGTCAGGATTGTCAGGGCTTGCTCAGTAGTTATACATATTATTGCATAAAGACAGTATGACAGACAGTAAATATTAAATACACCAATGTAAAAGAATGAAAACGACAAGCGATAATATGATAGTTAGTTAGCGTGGCCGGCCAATAATTGATGATGTACCCTATCACATTAGGCTTCTTGGCCCATTGTCACAGTCTGTTTTAATTTATCCTAACGTATGCCAAAATGTTGTTCTCCATTGTAGCGCTATTAATGCCATTAGTGAGGGTCCATAGCGAGAGTGAAACAATTTTCCTTTTAATTAGACGCGTAACGTGCGAAACGGGACCGTTGTTAAAGTACGCATACTTTAATAATTAAGAATATTCTTCATTCGAGACACCCGGATCCTAAATTTAAAATATAGACTTTATTTGTCGTATTATTTCAATTGCCAAGTATTTATCAAAAAAGTAATAATGCTATTTTAACCGCCATAAAAAAAAGGAGATTGTCAATTTGACCCGTATGTTTGTATGTTTGTCCGCTATTATCTCGCGTGTGGCTGAATCGATTTTGATGCGGTTCTCAGAAAAATGTTTGTTACATTCTGTACACATTGAGTTTACATGGATGGTTTGAAAAACCAATTGGACCCGGTCGGTGGGTGCAGTTCTATGTCCTTTTTTATCCAAGTGCAGCGTTATTCGTTGTCTAAAATTGTGTTCTCTAAAATGTTGGTTTGGCATTGGCACCGACTTCAAAACCGAATTACCCGGATGGTTATTAATTTTCTTATTATTAGGTATTAATTACTTTTTGGCAGAAATTTGCTTTACGATGGGTTTAATTTGCTGGACAAGAATAGGGTTAGGGTACATAAAAGGCGGTTCCCTTTTTAAACAAAAATGAAATTAAGTTCTTTTGGTGTTGTTGTTTTTCAGTTTTTTATGATTTTTTTAAATTTATTTATTACGTACCTAGTTCCAGAGAATTTCTCTGAGTTATTTCCATCTTTTCGAAACACAATTATAGTAAGTAATTTCTTTATCACACTTCTTAGTTTCTGACCAAAAATAAAACTCTTGATACATATTTAATACTGAGGCCAGTATACAATCAAGGGCTTTCACTCTAGTAGCTACCGAAAAAATTTCACTATCCTCACTCTGAATGTATATATTTTTAATCTGCTCGGTAGTGCCAAAGTACCCTCCTACTGTAAGTATAAGTAATCTATATCATATAAGTAATTGCAAAGTTTCAAATCGATACCTAGAATTCTGTTTGTTAAGTGTTCCTATCAAAAAATATGCTTATACACCGTATTTTTTTCCGTTAATTTCAAGGGTACATCCCTAAGCTTAATTTAAGTAACTTTCTCAAAGACACCGGTATTATAAGTAACTTCATTTCGGAGATAATCAATATTTAATTTTTACCTTATAAGGCCCTTACGAGCGTGTACACTTGCCTTAGGGCCTGTTTACATTTTGGTTAGTGTTTAGTATGAGATAATACATTTGCTACTAAACGTAAGTACTATCTCGAAAGATCGGTGTGACATAGTGACAAAATCGGACCAGCCTCATCAAAGCTTAGTTTATTTTCAGAATTGAAAGATCTGTCGATTTGTTAAAAGGTGGGAATAAAATTCACCATAAAATTAATAAAGTTTAATTTTTTTTGTTAGGTACTACTACAACTTGGTGGAAACTAGTGAGAATAAATAACCCGTAAAATAATAATACGTGCGCCAAACTTCGAAACTATTAGGTCACGAGGCTACCACGTGCTCGTTTCATAAGAAAACGCGATAAACCGTGTTTTTTTTTCGTTCATTTCAAGGGTGCATTCCTGAGCTTAAATTATGTAACTTTCTCAAAGAAACCGGTGTTCTAATTAACTCCATTTCGGAGATAATAATTAATTAATTAATTAATTTTTATCCTATAAGGCCCTTACGTGCGTGCCTTAGGGCCCGTTTACATATTGTTTAGTGTTAGTTCGAGTGTATACATTTGCTACTAAACGTAAGTACTATCTCGTACGATCGATGTTCTAAATGACATTGATATGGTCACAGTTTTCAATTGTTTGGTTGAATTAAATCTAATACCCGTGTTACAACAACGCATTATGCAACATTTAATTACATTTTATAAAAATAATAAAAATAAACTATTTTTTTGTTTGTTAACTATACCATTTATTTTCCCTTAACGTACTTACCGATACCCAGAAGTTAACGGAATTCAATAAAAACACGGTGTATAAAGAAATATAACTAGCTTTTGCGCGCGAATTCGTTCGCGTGGATTTAATGTTGGTTTTTATTATTCTTCATGTATTCAAATAGGTAATAATAAATAAATATTATACGACATTATTTCACAAATTGACGGTACTTAGAAAACGATATATATAATATATAAATATTTATAAATACATAGAAAACACCCATAACTCAGGAACAAATATCCATGCTCATCACACGAATAAATGCCCTTACTAGGATTTGAACCCGGGACCATTGGCTTCATAGGCAGGGTCACTACCCACTGGGCCAGACCGGTCGGCAATAAGGTTGACTATGGACTGTTAAAATAGCAATCGGTAGGTACAAAGTTTCAACAACCTTTTTACCTTCTTTGGGGTAACCTTTTAAAAATGCTGTAATTAATTTTCTTGTATTTTTAGTAATAATGTAATCAACCCATACGGACTGTTTTTTTATTCAAAACCCCTTATTTATTCACATTGTAAATGTAACTTGATGTGCAAATTTCAACTTATTAGCCTTTGTAGTTTTGGCTCTGAGTTGATGAGTCAGTTAGTCACGATATTCGCATTT
Organism: Cydia pomonella; assembly: GCF_033807575.1. Taxonomy (NCBI): domain Eukaryota; kingdom Metazoa; phylum Arthropoda; class Insecta; order Lepidoptera; family Tortricidae; genus Cydia; species Cydia pomonella. The sequence goes on along the minus strand of NC_084703.1, from coordinate 10,414,386 downwards.
ATACATTATTTTTATATATACAGATATATTTCTGTGTGGGTCGTATAAGGTTTAACGATTCTGAATTACAAACAGCCAGTTCTGATATATGTACCTAAAAAGCTTGTTGTAGTTAATTTAAAAAAAATCCTCATGTGGCTGTAAGCAAAAAACTGATAAGGACTGATCTGACAACAATGACATTTCGATTTAGATTATAGTAAGAAAAATATTGTTTTTATTATTAGAATATATTTGTAAATAATGCAGCGGCGCTTTCCAGAATCATACAGACATAAGTCCTAAGTTTCTCTAAGATGCCAGATTCGACCAAATTTTTCATAAAAAAGTTGTTACGTACTTTTTTGCAATCTCACTTTCTAACAGTCAAAGTTTAAGCGAAGATTGAACATAATAGTTGTCACAAATTGCTTTCGCGAAGCTTTGATCAAGTCAATTTTGAGTTTGACGGTCTCAATAAATTCTGACACTCCAACTTTCAAATTAAGAAGTGAGTTGTTAAAATGTATTTAATAATCGACAGTCGCTAAATTGAGAGGCAATGACGTAATTTTAAATTTTGTTGTTAAGATCCTTCATGGTGGCTATTTCTCATTCGTCACCCGAACATAAAATCCTGTGATTTAGTGTTGTGACTTCAACTCCTATTTCAAAGTAGCAGGAAAGTAACTGCAGTAGTTTTATTTAAACAATTTATATTTATTTATTACCGTATACCGCCAATTCGTCTTAGATTAACTAAAGACATTAGACTAAAGTAAGCAGTAACTAAACTGATTGCCAGGAAAGTAGATCAATCTTTTCCGGAGCTCAGTCAATTATGTTGCTAACTAAATGGATTGGAAACCTCCGCCGCTTAAAAGGAGTTCTTAATTAGTACGGATTCTTTCCGGAGTGCTGAGTACGCGTCCTTTGATTTACCTTTGTGTGATTTAAGTGTGTTTTCAGGGTTCCGTTGTCAACTAGGAACCCTAATTAGTTTCGCCATGTCCGTCTGTCAGTCCACGGATTTGCTCAGTGATCGTTAGTGCTAGAAATAAGCAATTTGGCATTTATACATAAATCATACAACATATATATATTTTAATTGAACCCAATGGATGACAATAAAGATTTCCAAAGACATTTTTAAGTAAATATTTTTTTTTAAAGTAAGGATTTAAAAAAAAAACAAAAGCTGGCAGAATGGTAACTACGGCACTTTTGCAAGTAGGTGATTGTGTGTAAGCTAATTGCTCTAATTAGTACAAATAAGGAGTTCATTTATCAACTAGGCATATAACAATGGACTTATGAACGTCAAATAAAGCTACGGCCGGCCTACACAACTGGGTGGGAGGGTATCACAATATGGGACCGACAAGAAACTCTCCGGGATATATATTTTCAAAACATTACATCTAATAATTAACATGCGTTTAAAAAAATATATTTAAATTACTAAAGAAGAAATAATAATAACATTATTCTTTATAAAAATATATAATTTATGATATTTAACGCATTCCCTGCCAACGTTTTCGTAGCTCTACACGCGTAGCCGATTCTAGCGTTTTCCCGCTTTGTAAAGTAACTACAAACAGCGCGCCCGCCGAGCGGGTTCCCGGAACTCAATGTTTAACATATTAACATACCTAAATGTTATTTGTAAGTCGCTATTTAGTACAATCATAATCGATTGGGCAATTAATGTGTTTTCACCAAAACTTTCTATCATTAAAAAGAAGTAAGCACGTCGATGTTATGCCGTTTTGCTTGTAAGCTTTTTTGTATAGTATGAAAGTACAAAACCTCTATTACTCTTGGTCCGACATGTTCTTGGCCGTTTTTATTTTAATTTTATACCTTATTTATTTATAGCAGAGCATTACAAATTGAACCGTAAATTAATCATCATCATTGTCGTCGTCGTGTAAAAAAACGTGACCTCTTTTGAGCTTTATTTTGAATGTACAAGCAAATACCAACCGAGGTGAATGTCGAGATTGGGGTGAATAGGGATAAAACTTAAAATGTTATTCATCTTGTAATTTCTTAATAACTACCCACACCCAAATAATAGTCGAATTTGTATAGGTAAGTAATTAAGAAATTGTCAGGTCTTTATTCACCCCGGTTGACGGTACCTCATTTATGCAATCACATTATTTCTGAATTTAATACTTTCCATGACACTTGACATCATTCCAATTTTCGCCGCACTGTTGATATTTGACAGGCAATCTTGTACATTCTAGATCTGGGGATTAATCGTAGTCGGCTGACAAAAGTACTCAGCGACAACTCAATCAAATTCAGTTTTAAATAATTTAAAATCAGAGCAAGCAACGCAGAGAGTAAAGACTTGTTTTAAAATCGTCCTCTTTCGACTATCCCATTCGAAAGTAATAAATGAGTCGAGGCGTTAGATAGGCTCGCAGGATTAGATTTTGAATTGAAGTGACAGAATGATGAAGGGAAGGGTTTCATACAATCTACCAGGTTTTATGGAAGCACCAATGATAGAAGATCTACCAGAATTAAATACTTAATCACTTTTCTCTGACTGATTATGATTCATTAATGAAGAAATAGTCGCCAATAGACTGTACGATGTAATAAAATATGATTTGTCACAATTTCTAGTTATTAATTACATGCAACTTTCTATATATTTATATATTCAAGTTTATTTATTTGATATTTATTTGTAATTGTTTGTTTTCGCTGCGATTTATTCACCATATAAATATTTTCAAGTATAAACCCAACAATTTTATCACCTATTTTATATCTTCGTAACTACTGAAATCTATGAAGATTTCCATAAATAGTGTACTGCTTTATCACATTTTTACGAGTCTCCTTCCTGCCACGAGGCGCTTTACGGCTTTTCTATTTTATATTAGCGTTAAGTACATACTTAAATAAGCTTTCATGTCACTTTTATCAATATATGTTACCTAAAAAAAAAATTACCATGTCTCTTGGTAGGTATCTTAGCTGAAATATCAAACTATAAAAATATATACTTATATTTATTACACACCCAATGATAAATTACACACTCTACGCATCGACATGAGAATACTCATGAAAGGAGGGTACTCATCAAAAACTTTCTTTCAGTAAAAATGCCTGTAAGTAAATAGTAGTATATTTTACAATTGCAACGAAATTACATGATATAAAGTTTGACTAAAACCATAGATTAAGAATATATTATTCATGTATCTCCTTGGATTTCACGGGCCTATAAATCCCGGTCTTTTGATAGGCTTGCGTGGGGATATAGATCCGACACGTAGAGGCCCCTTGGAGAGCTTTAAAGTCATATAGAACGCCTGCTGGAACCCGTTCACAGGCGCAACAATAGACACCCATGAACCGGTCGCAGCAGGCATTGGGACTATTGTAGTAAATGTTATTTATGTTATTATTACTGGCCTGAAACATGTTTTTTTCGCACGAATGTATATTAATAATGCATATACTAATTTGAACTTACATAATCACATTTCGATAATGGTATTTATTTGGTGACATTGCGCATTGTTGTTTAAATATTAAGTACCTACTTATAACACACATCATTATATTTGTATCATATCTGCGTCGTCTCTTGCACAACGACTATAAGTAAATCAGGAGGCCGATTCGAACTTGTATTTCAAAATCAGAATGATGTCATTTTGTTATCCTTCGCGCCTGCTAATAATTAGCCCGTACTTGTTCGTAGATGTCAACTCGTGCCAATGTACGAGCGAGATGCACGGTTTAATCAACATAATGACATCATTTCGACTTCAAAATATATGATCGAATTGGCCTCCTTTTCTTGCCCCACTATATGCCGAGAATTGTATTTTCCATTCTTTATCCCATTGCCGGCATCATTAAAACGCATATAAGGGTAAAAAAGCGGCCAAGTGCGAGTCGGACTCGCGCATAAAGGGTTCCGTACCATTTATGACGTATTAAAAAAAATCTACTTACTAGATCTTGTTCAACATTTTACCACTTTGGACACACATTTTACCACTTTGGAAGTGTCTCTCGCGCAAACTATTCAGTTTAGAAAAAAATGATATTAGAAACCTCAATATCATTTTTGAAGACCTATCCGTAGATACCCCACACGCATGGGTTTGATGAAAAAAAAATATATTTTTATTTTATGACGTATTTAAAAAAACTACTTACTAGATCTCGTTCAAACCAATTTTCGGTGGAAGTTTGCATGACAATGTATATCATATATTTTTTTTAGATTTTTCATTCTGTTATTTTAGAAGTTACAGGGGGGGGGACACACATTTTACCACTTTGGAAGTGTCTCTCGCGCAAACTATTCAGCTTAGAAAAAAATGATATTAGAAACCTCAATATCATTTTTAAAGACCTATCCATAGATACCCCACACGTATGGGTTTGATGAAAAAAGATTTTTTGAGTTTCAGTTCTAAGTATGGGGAACCCCCAAAATTTATTGTTTTTTTTTTCTATTTTTGTGTAAACATCCTAATGCGGTTCATAGAATACATCTACTTAACAAGTTTGAACAGTATAGCTCTTATAGTTTCGGAAAAAAGTGGCGGTGACATAATCGGACAGACAGACGGACATGACGAATCTATAAGGGTTCCGTTTTTTGCCATTTGGCTACGGAACCCTAAAAAGCGTTCAAGATAAGTTTACATTAATTAAATTTCATACACATGAGCGGCTTCGTGAGCTCCGACCCAGAGAGCAGGACTACTGAGGCGATGGTAATGTTTACTTTCGTAATTGTAATTAAAAAGCTGCAGTATACCACGGACGAGCAATATCTGGGCAAGCGTCGGTGAGAATATATTTGCCAAGCGAAAACATTATTTTCATTTTAATTTGTTACACAATTTAAATCAGTTGTTCAGTCTATAGCGAAACGCAACGTAAACCCACATTGCATAAGCAGACAATTTGAATGTTAACTTACCACTTTTATATATATAAGCTTATTTTTGGACTAACAACTTTAATATGAAATACAGGTTCACCTCACGATCACTATCAGGTTTACCGGGTACCTACTTGATGACTCAAGTGTGTATGTATTTCGTATAATGTGTATTATGTAACTCCCCATTCGCTTCCAAAATATTCGTTGGTAGGTACTACTGATCCAGCCTCTAAATAGAAACTCTAACTGCTTGACTGCATTTTAAACTTTAAAAAACAAGTCATAATTTTCAAGTTCACCTTTCATAGGCTGATAGTCGGGTGGAAAGTTTTTTTTTATTTGTACTTCGAGCTACGGCTAACAGCTATATATGCCATATTATTCAGTTAAAAGCTCTCATATTAGCTTTCGCATTTTCAGACCAAGTATTATCGAAATTAAATGTTAATTGCATTGCATACATTATACTACTATTATTTAATATTTAAATGTATGAAATAAACATAAATATTTGTTATAAATCAATATAAATGACACCGCAGCGATGAATGTTTAAAATATTATCATTACATTACATTCATTCAGTTTCACTTTCTTTAAGGCGCGTATACATTGAGGCCGTTTTACATATATCCTAATTAAAGATCGGATTGTCTTTGGTTTTAATTTTTTCCGATCAAATGTAAATGGCGCCAATTCCAGTCATAACCTAAATTTCTTGTGTTTGACTTTCCTCATAGTCGAAAAGAAAAGTAGACTGTTTGACTCGGGTAAAAGTAACCATCTCACCCTCGAACTATTGGCGCTCTCACTTCGTCCGAGCGCCAAAATACGAGTATCTCGGGTGATATGGTTCACTTTCCACCCTTGATTAACAATCTACTTTTGCTATTTATAATTCTAACGCCAGTTTTGCTCATGTGGGTGTGTCTGTATGCTCATTTTTCCGCTTCGTGCAGGTTTTACAGGCTACGGCCTCTACGGGCTACGTCGTAGCGAAGCTGTGCTCTGAAAGAGAGATCGCCATTTTATCTGAATATTTAGTGTGATTAAATACATAGTCATGACTACGAGTACAAGAGTCTTGGGTACTAATAAGTGTGGTGACGCTCATAGCGTATTTTTGTAGTATGTAACCTACCTACAAAACCTACAATCGAAAAAGATGTAGGTACATTTCACGTTGACCGCTAAATGGTTATCAATTTTAATGTTCCGTGTTATATTTAATAGTCTACATAGTCTAGTTCCCAACTGTTGACATTAGAGACTTCAGGGCGACTGCGTTCGAACACTGTCAATATGGTTATGCATGCAAAATGAACAAAGCACACCGTCCTCTGGCCTGAAGGACCCAATTTAACTCGTATAATCGGAAATGTGGCCACAATATCGCTTAAGGTACTATTACTTATTGAAATAAAAATCAACCATAAGAATATTGAGAAAAGTTAGTAATATTTTACCAACGTTTAGCGCCTTGTACCGGACAAATGGCCGTCGGGCCAATGTAGCAAGTATGCAAACATTAAAAGTACATCCGAACTGTATATTATCCCATACATTTAATTCGTGAGAAAATAAGGTCTGGCGGCTCTGGGATCTTGGACTATAAGAACAACCTTGCTTTCGACTTACAACGCGGGAAGTACCAGTCTGATTATAATTTTAGTATACGTCAAAACTTCGATCTGACTTAACACTGATCTGACATTTATAAAATTAGAATCAGGCCGTATTTCGGCGTAAAAACAATTTATTTCAGGTTTTATTTACTGAGAGGACTCGCGAATTTTTCAACTGTCATTTCCATTTGTTACGAGTTTTTGATATACCTACAGACTGCTGTATTTGTATAAAATGTGTACGCACGGAGTATAACTTTTCGGAACGTATCTATCGAATGGAACAAAGTACTAGTAGCAATATCAAAATATAATTTGGTACAAGTATATGCATATTTATTTTATTTTGCAGGGTTAGTATCCTGATTTTCACAGTACTGCTTAACAATAATATTCCACTCAACGTTTTTGTACGCTGACATGCATTACCTACAAAGTTAATCCGTAGAAATGTAATAAATAGCATTTAATTATTTAGTTTCTACCGTAAAAAAAGTAAGTACTTACTAAGCTTTCTGAACAGAAGAATAAATATTGAAATTGAACTCTTCGTTGCTTCCTTGTTAGAAATTCCCAGACTATGTCTATATAAACTGAACTTCCGCTGCATAGCACAAGTTGTGATACTCGTGGGTACAATTCAAACTTATTTCATTTTTTTTTTTTTTTTTAGTAATTCTTTTTACGTGAAATTCATTGTATGTTATTCTCTTATGTCTTTGTAACATTGTAATATAAACGAGATCCCTTCTTTTCGGAAATCAAATTGAATGTAAACGAGAATAATTGTAGGTAAATCAATAATGTTACATTATTTATCTATGTGTAACGTTTATGTGGGCGTTAATACTCAAAATTACTGTTGTTCACACCAGCCTCTTTATTCGCACATGCCTGAAACGAACTTCAATTAAGTATAATTTGTACGGGCACTGGTATGGTAATGACGCTCTGGGGAGTAAGACAGGAGGATTACCTAATGTAAGAGAACATGACACACTTTTTTAAAGTTGCGAACATGTACTTATAAGCTTATATTAGGTAGTTGGATATGACCTAAATATATCATTTAACGCAGGATAGAATTCTAGAGAGACCTTATCTGACTTAAATTAGTGACAAAAGATACGTAGTTCAATAAGGTATGATCATACGGTAATCGGCTACTTTATACCGTTACTTTTCTTATAAGTGATTATGTAGTGACCAAACTATCGAATAGTGCTATTCGCGATACCTACTGTAAGTCATGTCATTGCCATAAATAGAAAAGTTACAAGAACTTTAATTTTTTTTACGTCGTGCATTATCATTGCTTGTATTTCGTACCACACATTTGCCACATAGCCAGCAGTAATAGCAGTAATTGTTTGCCATATTGAGTAAGTATCGGAAGCTATACAGTATTTTCTCACGGTGATTTTAATACGTTGGTGTCAACCCTCCCATTTGAATAAGTTCAAAGACAAAGCAGCATACCAATATCCTGCCTATGTCGTACTGGTCACATTCCAACAAGTAAGCAGCCAATACTTGTGTTGCTCGATCTCCGTTATTGGTTACTAAACGGTTTACTGTTTGGCAAATAAAACAAAAAATATTAGTATAATGTAACATACCTAATATACTGCGTATAATTTTTAATAAATGGACTCAAGGTGTGTATGTATCAGTGCCGTGAAACCGTTTTATTTGTGCAGTGCCAAACGCTTTATCTATTTTAATGAAATTAGGTATGTTTGTGGAAAGTATGAATAATACGTTAAAAAGTGCACTGTCTATATTATTAGTACACGTACTAAATTAAGCTCACTTTTACCTCGAAGCCCTTTTAGACTAGTTTATGGACTTCAACGAAATAACATAAAAAATACACATTTTCAACAGTGAGCTGAGCTTGAGGAATATAACAGGGTAATAATATTTAATAAGACGTTTGCTTAACATACAATGAAAAAGAAATATCAGCTTACATTCTATAGCGTATATGTTAGTACATTCAATATATACGCTCCAGAATGTCATATACTTTACTACATTTTTATGAACTCGCTGTACTTTCGTCTCTTAAATACATGATCACTCATGCCCCTAATACGCTAACACACTCCTTTGTTTCCATTAGAGCTGTTGACAAATTAAGTATAAACAACTTTGCGCCTAGCTATACGCCACTCGTACGTGTACAAAACACCTATAGATACAAATAGAACCTTAGTAAGTATAAAAATGTATAAATATTTATCATGTTGACGTATATATATTAACAGCAAGTCACTTCACCGACCTTTCGTAGACCTTATGTTGTAGCAATAAGGAGTACGAAAGGCCGAGTTAAGTGTACCAATGATGGTACTTACACTGCATATTATGCAGGTCGTGTCCTGGGTACTCGTAATCATATATTGAACGGATACCTTTGTTGTTTTATATACCTACTTAGATATGGCGCTAAGGCTCATTAAAAAAAGAAATCCAAAAATAGCTATCACCTTGTGCTTTGCATGCGGAAATCAGTGAGCAAGATGTGAGTGAACTTCTTTATTTATTTGTAGTTATTTTATACCAATGAAATTTACGATAATATTAGTTTATGTGACTGCTACCATAGAGAGATAAGTAAACTAGAGAGCTTATAAATAATAAGTTACATGGGAGGTATAATAAAAAGTATGATTAATAAGTTTAAACTCGCTTTAATGTTTAACTTAAATATTTTTACAAATAAGTTTTCGCAAAACTTTCTTAAAACTTATTATAAATTGGTTTTTAAATAGGTATGGAGTGATCACTCTAAGCTTACTAATTTCTGTATGCTGCCATATAACATAATGAAAGCCATTAAAATACGAGTGTGGGTTTATAATAGGGCCTCACGAGTTTTTTAATGCCTAATTATTTGTGTATTTATGTACAGATAAAATTGTCTTAACAAAACATTTCAAATTTATGCTGGTCAGAATTTGCGGTTTTTGAACACAAATAGGGTCTATTACATATGTATAGGTATGTAAGTTTAAGTGTTTTTTAAGAAATAATTATTTACCCGGTTAAGCGTTAACGTCAGACTTTATGGCATTCTCTCATTAATGTTTCATTATTGTGTGTATTGAATCCATACTATCATAAATATTCGATTCTATAGGCACTATAAGCAACGAATTAATGTATTTTGTTCCCTAGCATTGAGAAATAAAGGCATAATTCCTAGCGGAAATATGGTGGCATGTCTACTCGATGGCGTCATTAATCAAACTTGTATGCGTTACCTTACATTAATTTCCTTTGCATTCAATCGACATTAACTTTTTATTGCCTACAAATGTGGAAACGGAAACTGTGTGAGTGTAAATGCCTTGACCAATTACAAAAAGTTAGTCACAATATATACGTATGAGGTCTGAGACTCAGTGCATTTTTGCATTAAATAGGTATAAAGATGTGCATGCATCTGGATAAATTATGAATCAACCGGAAACTTAAGTGGAGGCATTGAACTATTATTAGATTATTACTACGTATAGAGATGGCACAGAGAACCAATATTTTGCGCCACGAGTTGTTGTTGTTTTGACAACAAACAATAGAAGCGGAGCGTGAGTCTTGCGACCTAAACGCGTAAGCGCCATGAATTTTACGGCGCTTATCATGTTTTGGTCGCGTGGTACAGTGCAGGTTGCGATTGCGACAATTTCATTGTTTGGTATTGCTCCTCTATAGTTATAATTACTCCATAAGTTGAGGACATTATTGACATATACTTACTTAATAAGCTGTGTTCAGTGTGATATTTTTATACACTCTAAATACATGTAAGTTTCTTCGAAACTTTACAGTTTTACATTTCCCGATCGATGAGATCTTGAGATGAAAATAAAGCAATAGCATTGAGTTTACTTTCATTAGAATTCCCTTAATTAGAAGTATATGTCGGTTTCATAAATACTGTCTACAATAAAAGCATTGTATAGAAAATAATTTGTCAAAAACTCATTTTGTAAGCATGCGACAGTTTTATTATAATAATAACATACAATATTGCAGTAGCATTATTCACAGACATATCTAAAATGGCCTTGAAATTCGTAAGACTTAAACAATGAATGTATTATTGAATATCCTAAATAAAGGTGTTTTAAGTAAACTGAATGATACTAAACAAAAATATCGTGACAGATTTTATAAATGGACTTGTTGGTAAGCGCTGCGTTATTGTCTATCGATTCGGGTTTTATGGATAATAGGTAGATATGCTAGAAAATCTAATATTTTGCTGCAAAGGTATTAATTAGATACTAAAGTAAAAAGTAAACAAGGAACACGTTTAATCTGCAAGTCTAATCGAGGAATAAGATTTACGATAATAACCTATTAAAACTGTTTCAAAAGGAGGGTGAGTGAAGGGTCATCCCTGAAATACCTTTGTTAGTCGTAAATAGGCCTAACGAATGCAATAAACCCTTGCAAGGGGAAATGAGGCTAGCAATAAATTTAAGCGATCGAAATCTGAACAAAAACTGAGATGTTTTAATTTTGTACTGTTTATACGAAGAAATAACGTTTTGGTGTACGAATAGTACTCGTATATACAACCAAAAACCTGCCGCTCAATCCAAAACGATGACAAGCAAGTTCAAAATATTAGCAAATATAATGTGAATTATAAAAAGAACAATCTCTATAAAAGATAAAAGTACAATATTGTCTGCAAAGCAAACTGACGATTGAAGTAGTCGGCGCTATCTAATTCGCATGACTTTTTTTATGATACTTAGTTGCTAGTTTAGTTCGCAGACACTACGGAAACACGTAAAAGAATAGTTAACATTTAATCTCACTGCACTGAACAACGCGGAGAGGGAATTCTCCGACTAAACGCAGATCTTATCGGATAACAAAGAGTTGTCCCGAGCGAAACTAGTCGCAAATTATAGTACACAAAAGGAAAATATGGACGCCCAAAGGATATGTTCTTACCACCATAGGAGATATTGTATATCAAGATAATAAGACAACGTCCCTTTATTATCATCAAGACCACATTACAATCTCAAACTTAAATGTGAGTATGCACTTTCACGAATAAAATATGTTCAGGGTAGGGGAGAACAAAAATCTTACTATATAAATTTTAAAATTTAATCTAATAATGTCTAATACCAGTATTTTAACTGGAGTATTAAAACCTTTGGTATTCGGAGTGGTACAATTTAGCAAAATAAGTTAAACCTACCACCAAAATAAGATAAAAACTAAACGAATTTTCAAAGTTTCAGTGGGTTCCAATTAATTGTTTGCTCGCTCAATGCATGCGTAGATTAATACAAATTTTATAATTACAATACACAAATAGGTAGAACTGGTGTGAAGAAGTAATCTGTTTCATTTACATGTAGCGATGAATACAAACAGTAAACATGCATATCCCCGCAGGCCACTTTTCAAATGCAAAATCGTCGTAGTTATTAATAGCAATTTACTCGTGCAACGTTTTTATTCGCACCCGAAATTTCCCACAGGATGCTTTTCATGAAATCGTAGAGTAAAATTTCAAAGCGTCGTGTTATTTGAATGTCCCTATAGTTGTTTCCCATTGATCACGTGACTATAGTCACGATTAAAAGACCGGCTCTATGGATTGTCCATAGAGTTAGCAAAATTATTTGCATGGTTTGATACCATTATTTTGGTTAACACTTCCAATTTCTACAATACCAATTCCATATTAAGACCCTTACCTTAAATGAATTCTAGTTCCATTTGTTTCCAATATAATTATTATTATTTATTTACTTATTTTGGTAAACACGCGTGATCTGTCGTCATCTATAAGTGGCTAAGAATCGGTTTATGTACTGTATTTCTTTGTTCCTATGTATAAGTAATTGTGTATATGTGTTATCCGTTGGTGATCCCAATTTAATTCATTAAATAGTTATTTGTACAACAAGAGAGCTAAGTTTGATATTTCTTCGAGTGCTTATTTTGAGTCCCGTGCAAGCGAAAGATTCTATAATAGATTCCCGGGCGTAGCGATTTAATCTAATTTAGAATCTTAAGCGTAGTAAGGGGCTCAAAAGCGTACGAGATTTAAATAACTTTGATCTCGTGTTGGACACAAAACTTTTCACATCAGCAGTAAAAATATATTAGGAAGGTAAAATACAACCTGAAAAATTGTAATCCTGCTTCATCATCGTCACTATTTCACTCATGTTTTCTTAAGGTATTCTAACAATTAAGTTTGATTACCGCAACAAAACATAATGAAAGAAATTACAATAAAATAATACAGAATTAACGAACACCAATTGACAGTTCAATCGACAACTTATTTTGTAAAAAAAACTTTGTAAGATACGGTCTGAATTGCGAATACTTAGTACTATTTGTCAACTGTAAGTAGAGATTTTTAAGAAGTAGAATTAATTATTATGCGTAATAATCTTTGTATTTTTTAAGTTCTTTGTTATGATTGTACAATAAAATACTTTAATTATGTTTTTTATCGAATATTAAATTTTATTAACTAATTATTACCAATGGATACTCTTAGGGTGATTTGGAACGATGCGGTCTGACTTATTTCGGGGGTCTATTATAAACCGTTGAATTACGTTTGAACTTTTTCGTCTCTTTCATTTTGCTAATGACGTAAAAGGGACAGAGATAATATGATCCAAATATTTCGAACTTGTAGTAGGCCTCGCACGTACAAATGACATTAGAATATAAAGGTCACTTGAATGTCATTTTGTCTCACTCAGTGAGCAAAATACCATTTTGCTCACTATTTTCAAGCAGAAAATACCCTTGTTCGAGCTGCTGAGGTGAAAATAAAATAAGTCAATATTAGGTCCTTAAGCAGGAAAGCTCAGATTTTGTAGCGTTTTATGCATGATCTACAATATTTTTCGAGTAGGTCGGTAAGTAACTAATTTATTTAAGGAAACATTGGCTATTATTATAGATGCGTACATCAAGAAACTTAGATAAGTACGTTATAGATTTAAAATTCATGGCATTGTCAATTCTAAGTTATATGGTTTTTATTAGTCCATGAATACGATCAGTTTCGAAACCGTTTTCATTCGTTCGCATGGTCCTTTTATTTGCAGACTAATCTCCGTAGTATTTGTTCACTTTATGATAGGTACATTCCACTGCGCAATACGAATTTGTAGATATCCAAATCTATTACTCAACTAGAGTTAAAAGAGAAAAAGTTATAGGCATACAACTTGAGGTATTTGTAGTTATTTTATTAGGGGAAACACCATTTTTAACGTGTGAGTGCCTCAGGGGTGTCGAGAGGTGTGCGGCTTTTTCTGTGTGGCTGTTAACAGCCACTGTGCCAACTCGCGTCTTGTGCATCTTTAACTTCCACCCCTGGAGTATATAACTCTAATGACTCCTCTCTGGACGGCCAATGAAGGCAAGCCAGAGCTGAGAGTCCTAGAGACGAAGATCCTAGCCGACTATCAGGAGCACTCGGATCCATGGGGTCGTTACTCCCCAACAGCTCGCCAGAAGCTGCCCTGCGGGTTGATCAATAATATTACTAATCCTAGTCAGCTATCTCGAAGCTCTGGATAAAGTTGTTATTGTTCTGATTTGAAAAACTTGTTATGTTCGTAATCGGGATCACAAATCTTTATGTCATGTATGTTTGTATATGCATGGTCAATATAAGTCTCTGGTACGTTTACAAGCTGCCAAAAAATATACACACGGACTCAATGGTTATAGCTTTACAAGCTCTAGGAAGACACATCTAAGCGGGTAATATCGTGCTATTTCCAATCAAGCGCTGACGCAAAGCTCTGCGGAAACCCGGTGAATGAAATTGAAATGAATTCCACGTTCATTTAATATGCATTGCGAATTGGTTAGAGTTACTTCGAACATTCCACTAACGTTGCCATTGCCGGAGTACTTACATGTATGGTTTAAATGGGTGAATTTGTGAGTTTATGCTGAAATTTATATGAGCGGGATACCGAACTGTTGTGCTAAGATAAATCCACTAATATATATCTACGAATCCCCTAAACTTTGCAAACTTGATTATCTTTGGTGGGTGATAATTATATATTAAGTACTACTTAACTCAGTCGTTAATTATTTCATAGCATTTTTCCATTAGCGGTATAAAGCGTCATCACTTCATCCGGCCCGACTTGAAGTAAGCACCATTTCAGCCTACCAAGCAAAAAATGGTATTATCCATTCAACTGAGGAAGGATTGGACACAGAAATAATTAAATAACCGTAAACATTGCGGGAGTGCTCAAGTCCATAAAATATTAGGGTGAGATGAGAGAAAAATTAAGGACAAAAAAGAATTTCTTAGTCTAAAGCTTTTATCATCCGCTACAAATTGGAGTCCAAAGGGGCCTAGTCCACTGAACACTGATTATGAGATAAGTACCTCTTTTAGGTAAGGTATTTATATACCATTACGAAATATTTGTTCTTTCCTTGTAGCTATATTGAGCAACCACGAATTAGGCCTTTTTACTTAATTAAGAGGATAGTGGATTACCCCTATTATTTTTCCCATTTTCCTCTCTTGATTGACATTATGGAAAATATTTTATATATTGAGAAAAATGTGGACTACGTTTGTATAAAAAGGCGGTTTCACGAATTCGCCCACTTTTGTTTGAAGCCCATTGCTACGTATATTTAAAACTAATCCAAATGAAACCATACATTATGTAGTTAGAAACCAAATTAGTTAAAAAAGATAATAATTAAGAAACGGACAATTTAGACCGTCGTTTCCCAAACTATATACGCATTTTATATGCCAAATGATCAAAATGTTCTCCAGGTGGGTTGCAGCCCTTTAAGCTTTAGGAACCACTGATTTAAAGCATTAATATACATAGTTGGATGTCTATAACATTGTTCAAAAACCCCTTATTATAAATTTACAAAATAATTTTATCTAGCGACAGACATCTCGATAAGACTAGTCGTTACAAAATTGGGCAGTAGAGTGTGTAATGTTCTGGTGATGTATTCCTGATGCTCACCGAGAGCAGGTGAGGCAGAATTTTAACAAACCAGAGCAACTGTCTACCCAATCTGTTACAACAGAGCGCAATGACAGTGCACTTTTGTAAGTCCGCTTCGCTTGAGTGGTCTACTTCCCAGCGCTCGGTGACTTCGGCAAGCGATAGGAAGAACTCTTCTGGAGTGGCAATAGAGTATTAACAATCTGATCTTGATTTGACATTATAGATTATACGAATTGTTGATCGTCATTTTAAATCTTCTACATTTCGTTTACTTTAGTTGTAGGTATGGCAATAAGTATAATTTAAAAAAGTATTGTAAAAATTATTTCGTATTATTTACTTACTTTTATGTTGGCAGTTCTGCACATAAAATAGCTTGATGGATAAACTTGAAAGATCTTATTACATTATTAGAATCCGTGGGAGTGAGAGATTAGGATACCTAATGAGAGAAGTGAAATAAAAATAATTTGCGTTTTACAAATCTAAATAAGATTTTAAAAGTTGGGATACGCGCTCCTGTTCCGGAGGCAGCGGTAAGGAAAGCTTCACGGCTGGGCGGTGGTGAACGATATCGACCTCTTAAAAACCCTCACCCAACCACTACCTGGATCTCATTTTAAATACATGTTCAAAATGGTTCATTCATTCAGCTACTAGTAGTATTAACGACAATGTAATAAAGTCAATAAATACAGTACAGAATAAAGCGACCTGAATAATTTCATTTTGTTATGCTTTCTGTGAAATAAATAAGTAATAAATAATACCTTCCTACAAAATTATAACTCAAAGCAAATTTGTGACCGAAATTAATTTCTAGAGATAAATTCACTTTGGGCGAACATTCAGTGATTTCAGTGACATATCCATTATAATTTAATTGAAATTTAATCCGATTATCAGTACGTATACACTTAGTTAGGTTAGGGTAATTATTCCTCAATAGCGCATATGAAAATAGAGACTTGGTGATAAATGTAAATTAAATCAATTACTAACATCCTGTTTATATGCTCTGACGTAATAATGATCCAAACCGGCAACTATTTCTGCCGGGTTAAAGTTTGCCTTTCATCGTAACTAGATTCAACAGCGATTCGGGAAAAACTGTGGCAATAGCGGCGAACAACTTTCCTCGTCATACAAAGTTTTGGTAAAGAAGGCTTAAGTGAAAAACTAGTGAAGAATATTCGTCGTCACCAAGTGATAAAAGGCGGCTAGTGGCTAAAGGCTTACCAGTCAATGCCCAGTAAAATAAATAATGGTAAGTATAATATATTATTTTTTTCAACTGGGAAAAGGTAAGCATTTGACCACAATCTCACCTGATGGTAAGTGCCAATGCAGTCTAGGATGGAACATGCTTACCTATAAGATGTCTATTCACTCTCGACTTAAACAGATCCCAGTAGTGGACTGGGAATAGATTTGGAGGAAGCGAATTACATTTCTTAGCGTGTTTGTCTATAGAATCAAAGTCGGCTATCTGATACTTGGCGGATCCAACCCAAAGGTTGCTGCTGTACTCCATACACGACCGGATTTGAGTTACATATTCTGATTATGAGTCGACTAGATCCGCTGATATAATAGATATTTACCTATACACAGACCACCCCAAGTTCCTAGTCTGTGGATAGATATGGTTCCTGAATATAACTTGTAGACAAAGTGGTTCCCTTCCACTGAACAAAGATCTTCTGGAAGTTTGAGAGACATGCCTGGAGCCAAGCGGATGCTGCCCGCTTCATACGGTGCACACAAAGGAACCACTTCCTTGCTGCATGCCAGTAAAATATACTAGGATATTCAGTTAAACGTATGTATAGGTATTAAATAATAGGCTATTTGCTGAATGTTAGGTATATAATATACTGCAGCTATGTTACAGATTTGAGGTAGGTTCAATCCAGAAATTACCCTTTTTAACCGACTTCCTTCCGGAGGGGGTTCTGTATACGGTTTTGGCTATTTTTTAATGTATTTTTTCATTAAGGAATGATTTTATGCGATGTTCAAATAAGAAACCTACTATATGTAGCAATTTTACACCAACCTCCACTTTTCCGAGAATTGATAAAAATCTAGGTTATATCATTTGAGCCATAAAGAAGAAAAAGAAACGACCTTACATTCATTAAAATCTGATAAGTAATATTGAAGTCACACGGAGGAATAAACTTAATAGTACCAAATAAATAGTCTAAAAAACCTAATATTTTGTTTATATTATTTTACTGACGAATAACCAAGTATTCCATTAATATATTTTCAATAAATTGAAGCTCTTCGATAGAATTTTGTGTTGTAACGATGCCTTACTACTGGAATTTCGTTTCCGGTGCGACGCAGACGACGATTTTTTCTGTACAAACTTTCAGAAAATACGTGTTAATATTACTGCTATTTATTCATAAAATATACATAAATAATATGAGTCTTCTTACAACTATGATTGTCCGCCATCTTGAATATCTCACTTCCGGTCAAGATCTCGATCGGGCAAACGGCAAATTCGGATTCAGCGGGGTCAAATTATGTTAAAAAATCGGGTTGCCAAAATGTACTATGATTTGCTTTGTAAAGGAATTTCATGCAGCCTTACACACCTAAGCCTGTAAAGCAATCTTCTTTTGTTTTCAAACGTCAAATAGTGATACAACGTCTTGGCATTGAACCATGAAATAGTAGATCCGTTATTTGTTTTTAGCTGAGCAAGGACCTGTTTTCACAATATGCAGGTAAAGTATTGGATAGCTAATTAACAAATAAATTAACTGCCAGATAAATCTTCCTGCCAATCAACGCCAATGTTGACTTTATTCGTCAGATAAGTGGCAAGTAGCTTATTCACGACTATACTTGGAAATTGTGGACCAGGCCCCAAACCTACGATTGTTTTATTCGTCGGTTTACACAGCTAAAACAATTTGTCTACCATTTGTTTCCATTGCAAGTTTGACAAAAGCCCTATCTCCCTATATCTAATACCTACTTAGCCTGCAACCCTTCGTTCGCCGGCCTCTATATTAATGAACTTTTACATGAAGCAGCTTGCAAAATTGTTTCCAAGAAGTTTACTACTTCATTTTACAATATGTCATAAAAAACACATCATAATTGAACAACTTCTAGTTAGTCATGTCATGGGTACCGGCTACTATTTCGTTATCATCGAAAAATTATAACGACTAAACCACTTAGCGACTAAACAAAGGCTCGTTTTGTGGGCAATTGACTGATGATAAAAATATGTTGTTATCATTTGTTTAAACGATAAAACAATGCACAAGTGTGTAAATCCAATAGGCGAATATTTAAACGGTGGGCAGCACCGGACCTAAGAAGTATATTGAGATAAATTTCATTTCAACAAAATAATTCGGCCCGCAGTGTAAAACTACACAAGTTACGAGATACGAGCTTTTTAAACTAACTGTCAACGCTTGTCAGCAGTAACCATAAAAAAGCTCGTATCTCGTAATGTCATGTCATGTTAAGGTCTGGTAACAGTTGCAGTACATTGCTGCTTGGTAAATTTTCAAAAAATAATTACGGGGTCATACATAACACAGTTTAGAGTTTCGTTGTCAAAATGACAAACACACACCCTAAAGGTGACACGCAACAGTAGCTGCATTACTGCAGCAGCCTAAACGCGGTTGCTGTCACAGTCAAGGTCACCTTGTAGGTGGCCGTAACCGTAACCCTGCGCATAAGCGTGGTTATTTACGCACTAACCGGTAATTCAAATACTTGGTTATAGTAATAGTACATTACTACAGAGGCCGAGAAGTAAGGGGTCGCCGGCCGGGTTAGGTATGAGGCCGACAACCTCTATTTTTTTTTTAAGTAATTTAGTCATGCAGAAATCCTTATAGAGCTGTATTTCCTACACCGTGCGTCGTAGCGCAAAAATAATCAAATTTTCGTTCCCCTTTAGTACTTCGAAATAATAAAAAAGCACAAAAAAGAAAAATAAGCGTAATGACAGAATTTCATAAGTGTCATAATAAACCAAAAATATTGCTTATATTTTTACACTGGCTGAATGTAATAATGCTGTGTCACAAACATATGTGAAATGGAAATTAAAAAAGGGCCACTTCCCGGCCTAGGCCCGCAACTATGTATGAAATTTCATTAAAAACCTCTCGTCTAGCTGCGCCCGAGGCGTGATACTTCCCAGCCTAATATGAAGAACATAATATCAATATTTCACTGCATGTTTGAGAAAATATTAGGTGGGGAGGTATACAGGCATTCAAATTCCGCAGTTTTACTCGAAGCTGACAATCCAGCAGACCTCCTGGCAGCAACCTGACGTCGATGTCAGTCTTACCCGTTGAATACAGGGACCAGAAGAAACATATGTAAACATGAAATAGAAGCGGTGTCTGACTTTCTTCACTCACAGCTCGTGACGGCGCAAAATTTCATCGCATCCTTATCACGACACGGGGGCCTTACGCTCGTGAAGGAATAACAAGGCTGGCTCGAGCATAGGTACAAATTGATGTCAATATAATGATCACATTTTGTTATCATTCGCCCGTGCATCTCGCTCATTTATTATTACTGAGTATATTGATACGTACATTCGTACGTAAGTAATAGGATGAAATACAATTCTAAATCAGGTTTTCTAGATTCCAACGCCGCTTTGGTATGTTTGTCATCGTATTAATATAATACCTAATCCATGAAATCACCATATTTTGTAAACCGATATTACGTACCACCAATCTCGAAACTATTTTGGGCTGGGACCTCTTTAGATTGCGACCCCTGGCTCGTGTGGTCCCAGTTCTCATCAGCTTTTTAAAGCTTTAACAAATACAGTGGCTCCACTGACAGAAACGCTAGCAGCTTCCTGATGCAGTCCATTAGAATTGCAACGCTTGCGACATACGAGACGTTATCGAGACACTGCACTGTTTTTCTGGCAAAATTTAATTAATCTCATATAAAATTTTCTCCTTCTTTAGGCCTCAGAAATGAGTGGTTGTAATCTTTCCTGTTCTTTGTGAGCACCGTGTATATGAATTAGATATGACTTTTAGTAGTTTTCTGTAGGTAGGTAAATATATTTCAATACAGCCGGCACGTTTTGTGGTTACGTTTACGGCAGTCGTAAAGCGAAAATGCAGAATCCAACTGTTTTTTATTTTATTTAGGTATTTCTAGATTTAACTATTTCCTAAATTCCAGAATTATTTTTCTCTACTACGAATTAATGGTTTTTCAATCAAGTCGAAATAGCCAAATAGCTGAGCTAGTATTTTAAACTTTTAGATTCGTTGTGGGGTAAATAAAAACACAAAAATAAATCTTTACAAGTAAGCTTAAAGTCGCGTGCTGAAAGTCACAAATAAGACAAAATATTTAAAATATTTTAGCAATCATACCTAATTAATTTATTAAAATATATAAAAATTGCAACATCATCTTCTCGCTATATTAAATTTCTTGCCGTTTTGGCATCGTAAGCCACTTCTTTCGGCTAAAAAGCGAGACTTTTAATCTAGATGCAAAGTTCATCGTGTATTCCCGGCAGGGCGTCACAGGAGTAAACAGATTAAGGTCTTGGCTATTATCGTAGTGAACGTGTTAACTCGCAATCCGCTTTGGGCAACGCTCGCTAAAACGATTTTTTCACGTTAATAGCTAATTTTATTTTTAGATGGGCATCACGCGATACGGTGCAGTCAAAATGGTATTTTTACCATGTTACTTTTCAATAATGACAAAAGCAAAAGAAATGTATTCACAATAAATAGTATAAAAAATATATACATACAAAAAAAAACTGGCACAAATGTATGAACGCTACGCGAAAAGAGGCCGATGTGACTAGTACAAACTATCCAAATTATTTTTTTATAAGTAATAGAATTGAAATAGTGGCAGTGATACTCGTCCTTGATATTGTGGCCAACATTAATAACTAACTCAAAACAATGTATCCCTTAAATTGGGCCATCTGTTGCAAAGCCGTGATGACACAGACAGACCCGTAGCTTGGAGGTGCCCCAGTAAAAACAAGTGGGACGGCAATAAGTTAGCTTCTGCGGTGCGTGTCCCGTCCTGAAACCAACCTAAATTCCTCTGACGTAATTACGGCACCAATGCGGTCACGCTCAAATATTTGACAATTCATTAAGATCCCAATGCTGGAGACTTGGGGTTAGTAACTGTAATAACCATGAACCCTTTCGATACATGTTAAAATACATCAGTTAAATAACTTGAATTTTCCGATGTTAGATATTTCAGTAAAAACAAGTTAGGTACGTACACATAATTATATAGTTATGGCTATCTTTGCGAAGAATTAACATACCTAATTGAAAAAAAAAAACTTGTGCCTTCACGTTACAAGTTCAATTAGTAGGTATTTATTTCATGTACATATGTCACTAGATATGTCTTGCAATAGACACATAAGAAACAAAGAGGTGGCCTATCACAAAAAAAATTAAAACTATATTTCCATGTACAATGATTGGCCGGAAAACGTTTTTTTTTTTTTAAATTTACTCATTAAAAAATCTTAACTTTGTATGACATGAAAATGTTGTATAAAATATGCGTAAATCGTCCTTAGCTCACGCCGACGTTTTCAAAATTAAAATCTATTTTTTAATGAGTAAATTTAAAAATAAAATACATGTTTTATTGAAATATTATGTTAATGTGATATTTGTAGAATCTGGTTACGCCTATTTTATGGGGCCACAGTACTGGCAGTAGAATGAACCCTGTCAAATTTGTATTTGTGTAGCAACGGTTCTATGAATTGTTTGTTTACTTTTATGTATGTCAGTCGGTCAATAACAGTTCTCATGTAAACACTGAATAAATTTCTAGTATACACTTTCTTAGTTTAACTGTGCTATAGATCTCTGCTAAATAGTGATAGGTTTTTTCCCCATATGTTTTCCGGCCAAACTAGTGGACGGCGTCGTTTGACGACCAGTTTGGCCAAGTGGATAGTGACCCTGCCTACGAAGCCGATGGTCCCGGGTTCAAATCCTGGTAGGGGCATTTATTCGTGTGATGGATGAGCATGGATATTTGATCCTGAGTCATGGGTGTTTTCTATGTATTTAAGTATTCATATATATATTTATATATAATATATATCGTCTAAGTACCCTCCACACAAGCCTTATTGAGGTTACTGTGGGACTTAGTCAATTTGTGTAATAATGTCCTATGATATTTATTTATTTAAACATTGTCTATAGAAATATATATAAGTTACATGCATGCCCCATAAATAGTACCGAATCGTCGACGATCCCAAAGTCACAAGCGGCATTGAACCTTTAAGTCTAAGGAGAGACTGCCTCCTTATGTGTGTTCTACCGCTTGTACAATGGGCTGTGCTCTGAAGAATTGTTTGAAATGATGCCAACGGCCACTTTCTATCACCGCACCGCTCGCCGTCGGCAGGGTGTTCGTCCTCATACCCTAGAGCCTAAATGGTCGCGCACTGTGCGGTTTAAGAGGCATTTCGTCCGGCGGACGCTCCGGCTGCGGAATGAGCTCCCTGCCGAGGTGTTTCCCGAGGGTATGCAGTATGGGGTTCTTCAAACGCGCATATAACACCTCTGGAGTTGCAGGCGTCTATAGGCTACGGTGACTGCTTACCAAAAAAAAAGTACGGACCGCACAATGTCTAGCTGCATGTTGTAGATGAGGGGATCCGTGATTTAAAAAGCTTAGAAAACTCAAGATAGGTTTATGCGTTAATTTTTACTATTGCTTTAAACTTTTTATAATGAAAGATTAGATACCCTCTCTCGAAATCCATGAAAAAAAACTACTGAATGCAACCCTCACTGGTCTAGTATCGATAGATTCGTCTTGGCATTTAGTTGATGACCGGCAGCAAATATAAATTTCATTTTTTATATAAACTACTTATACGTTTATGAACGTCCTTTGAGTAGCGTATAAGGTAAATTGTATTGGGGCAGATAATGTTATCCTTCATGAAAAAATAGCAGGTGGGAGGATTATCCGAGAGAAAATAAATTCGTCCCCTAGAGAGTGATTGAACGGTCGGCCGAGAAGGCTTCTCGAAATAAGAGGCCGTGAAAATTTTTGGCACCTTCGGAAAGGGAACCGGCTACAATACAGATTACAATACAATCTATTCCCGCGAACTCTTTACAAATAATATTCAGACCTTAGCTTATGAACCGCAAGATCGAACCATATCATGTCTGCTTGATTTCACTGGCTAAGTCACCATCAGATATTAGAGGCGTGTTAAGATATTTGTGAGCACATTGGACGCTCAGATCTAATGGCGACTGTACATACATAACTTATAAGATAAATGACCACAATATCAGTAAAGCTAGCTATTTAACTATCGCAAGTAAGATAGGGCACGAAAGGGAGAAACTACCTAGTTCTCAATTTTCTCGTTCTAATTTTTAATTAAAATAATAATGTATCTTTAAGTGGGCTCCAGATTCGGCCGTGGCAAAATACCGGGACAAAGCTAGAAAGATGATGATGAACAATATATATTTTTATTTTATTTTATCTCTACAAAGTCGGTAGGTATGTGGTTGTTTAAAATAAACCCATATCATCTAAATAATTTGTTTAATTCCGAAATAAATGCAGAATGCTCTTTTAAGGCCTTTTTATACCTCTATTTTATTGCTGATGTACCTAACGTTGTATTTATTAGTAGTGCTTGTAAAATGTAAATACGACGCCGGTAAAGCAAAAAATTTTGCTTATTTGAATAAAAACGTGCGGTTTCAGTATAATTTTGTAATCACAAGAAATTAGAGCGTTCTCAAAGAGTAGTAATAAGCCAATCAACCACTTCCTTTTAACATAAAAATAATTTTAAATTCAATAATCTGCTGAGAAAGTCAGATTTAATAAAGCGCGTAATAAAGGACTAATGTATAATGTCGTTTAAAAATGATATTTTTACTTTTTTTATAAATATTCATTGGACGAGTTTTATTTTCCTCTAACAAAATTTAAAACTGAAGAAAATGTGTATGATGAAAATATGAACCATATAAATGTATATTTATAAAAACAAAGACGCTAGAAATATTTTTTGTAAAGACCATTCTCATTTCATAAAAAAAACAAGCATTGGAAAGGGCAATCTTGACAAGCTCTTATTCTTATTCGATTGTTGATCAGAATAAATTGATAATAAACAAACCGGCGTCCCAAAAAAGCTTCTGACATTTGCCATGATGGCTGATGTCCTTTCAGGAGGCGATGTTCGCACTTTATATCTAAAATTTCCCCCATTTTGTCCTTTTTTTACTCGTCGTAATACAAGTGAGCGCAAAAACGATCCACCATCGATAATTGACATTGCCCCAAGTTGTTGGATAGCTCTCGAAGCGGGACGTCAGACTAAACAAACATCCCTAAACTTTGGATTGATTGCAAATACTGGTGGCAATATTGGCGACTCTCAATGTAGCGTGCTAGAGGTTCGCTTGCAATATACCTGTCGTAATTAAAGTAGTTTAAGAGCTCCAGAGTGCGCCTATTGCCAATATCATTTTTACAGAAGCCTCTGGAAAATTTCATTACGTAAAATCTGGAACATAAAGTAGATAAATAAATTGAAGAGAAATATGACCTGTAATAAATAAATAAAAAATAAAAAAACGAATTTCTCATACTTCGTTATGCAACTCAATGAAAAATTTGGATCAAAATATTTTTCCAGAAGCCGTCCTGCTTGCATTCCTTTTTATAACAACTAGTGGTGAATTTTTTGGACTTTCAATGAATTATTTTCAGAGGTACTTATTCACAAAAAAAAAATTAGATACCTATAAGTTGTTTTAATATCAGTCTCCTAGCCTAGTAAGTAGTGACCCTGCTTACGAGCAGGAGATCCAGGGTTCGAATCCTGGCAAGGGCATTTATTCGTGTATTTATCAAAAAAATTGTTTCTAAGTTATGGATGTTTTCAATTTATACGAGTATACATATATACCAAGCTCACTTATTAGCTTTGTGACGTATTGGCAACTAAATTGACAATTGTGTAATGGCTCTCTTGAAAAGTTGACTTTTTTCAAATCCTACCTTATGATTAAGATCCTATGTATATCTTATATATATCCTCTTATAGCACCCAAAACACAAGCCTTATTGAGCTTACTGTGGGACTAGGTCAATTTGTGTAAGATTATCCTATATTATTTATTAATAATAATTACTCTTCACAAAATATTATGGTCGTCATACCACTCAAGAGTAATTCATTCAATAAATGTCGAACAGTTAAATAGTATACACTTTTGTGAATATATACAATAAGTAAGAAAATAATAAATAATTTATGTTTTCGCCACTTAATAAAATCCTTATTGCGTTGGCCCAGAGAGCGAATCAAAAGAAATGGAAGGAGCGAATTCACGCTGGTCCTTGTTGTTGTAAAAACGAAATTCAATGGACGGGTCCCTACGCGACCGCGTCATTGTGCCATGTTGAATGGACCTTTCTCGCCCCTTTTTATACGTAGGCTTCTCTTGTAAAGGTTCTGTAGATAATTCTTCGTCATCTTGATGTGTCTTAGGTAAAATGGATTATCTGCTACTAAAAACAATTTTAATGTAATTTTAAAAGATTTAAGGCGATGTCCTACTATACTGTACTGTAGTAAGTAACTAGGTGGGGCGCGGGCAAAAGGGAGCAGCGTCGCCAGAGCCAGTAATCCCTAGCTTAGAAGCCTCTTCGGTCGGTCGGGGCGATTGGTTACTTCTTTGCATACATTTATTGGGTTCTGGCGAGGCTCTGGCGAGGGATCTATGAATTCATTAAGCCCCTTCAGAACTCTCTAGGAAACTTTACACAGTATAAATACATATAGGAGCATAATTTTGTAAATGTCCAAATTAGGGCCGATAAGTGCCCGGTAATATGGCGCCACTTTTTTGATATTTAACAAATTCAACATATATCGGTGAAAAAATAAGGATTAAAGTCAAATGGCGTTCTAAAAGCTTTAAATATGTGTCGAAAGATGGCAGTAAATTGACGTCGCTACAAAGTTTTGACAATATACCTCTATTTCAAATTCTCTTTGGTGGGATCAGGTGAAATAACATAAAAATTTTGGCAAAATACCTATTTCTATCTTAAACCCTTAGTGGCACACATCAGTTTAGAGTTGTTGGATTTTACGTTCTATCAATCAAGTATTAATATTTTTTTAAATGCTTACCCCCTTATTCATAAACGTGTGCTAAAGTTGACAAGCCGCTAATAATCGTTTGTCCCTTTCCGACGTATTGGTATAATGGAAAGAGACAAACGATTATTACCGGCTTCTCAACTTTAGCACACGTTTATGAATAAAGGGGTTAGACTTTCAAATAGATACCGTAAAACTACACAACTATAGTCCAATACTGCAACTATGGTCCACAAGTTCGAAAGGAAATTAAGTATCTATACCACTGTTCCTTTTGGTTTACTCCTAGTTTTACCTTCCATTTATAAACATACTTTGCCTTAGAACTACAAAAATATAGTAAAATACACACCTGAACGAGAAAAATTGAGTTTATTTGTGGACCATAGTTGGGAGCTTTGGATTATAGTTGGGGGGTTTTACGGTACTCCGCTGCGGGAGTTTGTCACGCAAAATATTTAAAAAATATATAATATTACTTAGAGATAATTTCAGTGACAATATGTTTAAGATGAACTTATTTATATATATAATTTATATTCAATTCAGTCAAAGAATAACATTATGTACTTAAATTTTAAGCTTTGTTTCATTTCTAAAGAAGCATGTTTCGATTGAGATTGTACTAGGGTACCGACAGTGAAATAAATAGTATGCGACATTTTCTTTTTCTGATAGTAACTGTTTCGAAAAGATTTTACTTATTCTCTTTGTGTGATTTACTTCAGGCTTTACTACATGTAATAGTGGTGTTGAGTGTGAGTGATATTGAAAAACGAAGTACTCGGCGGCAGTTCGACTGTGATTCCATTTGGATACGAATATTTCCAATGGAAATATAACCAGCGCAACGATTTTCACACCGAAAATAATTTAATAAAACACAGACACCGAAACATAGCAAAACGCAACTTACCAAAATATTACAACATATTAAATAATTACAATAGAGAGTTCACTAACAAAGGATGTCAAATTTTGCTAGAGAATTTAATTTATTGTAAGAGCTAGAAGCAAAATAAGTTACAGACATATTTTTTCGAAATTCCCTAACCCTTATAATAATTAAAAAAATAATAAACCAAACGAAGCGGTATAGCTGTGGTTAATATAAATCAAATAATGTAAAAATATTTTCTTGATGTTAATATCCAGAGAGGAAAATGGATAAGAACTACGTTTGTATTTAAAGGGGAAAGGAACGTGAACGACTTCTTACTTTACTCAAAATTTTTAATCATGCCATTTTAAATGTTTATCAAACCTAACATGCCGTGGACAATTGTTTGCCCCTTTCCTTCATATTGACATTTGTTTTTGTTAAAAAGAGACTAAATTTGACAGTCTGCTAAAGTTAATGAATAATAGGGCGTTCATAATTATATTTTTAGGTACTTCTACAGATATCAAGTCAGTAAACATCAATATAATTAATTCTAAGAAACAGTAATAAACTTCGTTTTAAGAACAGTACATATTTATAATTAAACGTTAACCTCATATTCAGCTAGGGATTAGATAATGTTTTTTTAAAACAGACTATGATATCGTATTGTATTGTTTAGTATAGGTACAACTTAATATTTATGTAAGCAAAGTAAAATCTCGTCGTTAAACATCCAAACACATAAGTACTTGTTTGTGTTGAACATTAATTTTGTCCTTAGGGAAAATTTAAAGAAACACGTGCTTGTTTGCGTGTCCAGAAATGGGTTGATGTGATGATTAAAGAAGTATCATCTTTTTTATATATAAAATCTATTTTCTGGTTGAAAGTTAAGGTCCAAATTTCCGTAATTAGAGCTGTCTCCATAAGAGTCAGAGGCACAAGACGACACATTAAAGCTTTTGAGTGCGAAGATGGTGCAGGAATAATACTGAAAGTCCCCCAAGACCCCTCTCTAATACTACGTCTTAACATCACTTTTATTGCATATTTTATTTATGCATATTGTATCTTACTATATTCTGAAATTACACTACTTTTTATGGATACAAAGTATAATGTCACAAAATAAAGAACTCAAAAGAGGAACATAATATGATTTGTATCACTTCAAAAAGTATAGTTAATTCAGGTTGGATTGGCTATTCGGCTAATACTAAAAATAGGCCCGATACCATTGAATGACTGCCAGAATATTGTCACCTAAAAATACCTGACATGAGTGTACTCTTCTGAAATACTTATAAGGGCCTATTTTCGGACTGTTTGGTATCCAAAGTCACTTGAGTTGGTTGTATAAACGTCAATTATATACCGACCTTAAAATGTTCAATTATAAGGTGCGTTATCAATAAATATGAATGTGATAATAATACTAATGATAAGTGGGTAATATCCATTCCCGTTAATGTATTACAGTTTTGATTATTGTCATTTAACGAATTAAGCAGCGATTCTTAAATTTTTATTCATATTAAGAGTCCTTTCCTCGCCAGCCGTTAGATAAACGCTGTGAAGGCATTCCACTGAATTAATATTTATCGTCTTTGAAATTGCGCGATCGGCAGAGTGGAAATATTACTAATTGAATTCTGAATTGTTCTTCTAAGATGTGATAGTCGGATTACTTTATACTCGTACATTGATTACTTATTATAAGGAAAGCTAGTTTATTTTTTGTGTAAATTGACTTGTACGATACTGTAAGACAAAATGGGGCAACAAATATTACGTACGACTGTTTAAACTATACTTCATCTTAACCGAATTTTGACAGCAATAGTGATTTACTAACAAATGATATATATACATAAATTTAAACCTGACTACGGTTTGAAATTATAATATAACACTTTCTAAAGTCAGTTAAAAAAATCGTTCATCAAAATTGTCGCAGATATTATGACGCCACAATTGAACACACGACACGTACAATGTACAATCAACTGGCAGAGAAAAAGTATCATAGTACTCATTGGTAGAAGCCGAGGTTTGAACCCGCGACCTCCCGATTGCAAGACGCACGCTCATACCGCTAGGCCATCAGCGCTTAATAAGTTTGAATATTGATAATAATTTAGAAATGCTCGCCTGTTCTCTGTTACAAATAAATAATTAAATTGATAAATATTATGGGACATTATTACACAAATTGACTAGGTCCCAGTAAGCTCAATAAGGCTTGTGTTGTAGGTACTTAGCCAGCGATATATATACTATATAAATACATAGAAAAACACCCATGGCTCAGGAACAAATATCCGTGCTCATTACACTAATAAATGCCCTTACCAGGATTTGAACCCGGGTCCATCGGCTTAATAGGCAGGGTCACTACCGACTAGGCCTGACCGGTCGGTCACAAAATCTCTTCAATCCAAATACTTTAGTAAAATAAAACCCAAAGCTGTCATGCCCTCATAAAACCAGTACAGGATTCCGGGATCTACATTTACTATTCCCATTACTCGGCAATTTATATTTGAATAGCGCTTTAAATCGCTCGGGTACTCGTAGTGACAATTAAGCAGAATCGACAGTTCATTCCGAACCATTGGGAGTTAATGTACGTCAGCCTGATGAGAGCTTTTATGAAAATAGTACTGAATACTTGGATTACAGTACAGGCCCATGTAATGCGTACATTATATTCCTGTGGTTTTAAGGGCTTTTATACTTACTTCAATTTAATATAAGATGTGGTGTTAAGTATTGTGAATGACGACAACAATCAGGAAAAAAATATAATCGAACACTTTTTAATGGTAAGTACATTGTTACAGTCAGTTCTAATAGCATCTGGCACACTTGATTACTTCCCCAAAATAGAGATATATCTGGACAGTCGCGTTCAATTAATACACATAATTGCAATTGTTTAATTTATCTATACACGGTGAAATTTAATCAGTGATCGGGAGTTAAAAATGTTAATTATAATTACCAACCTTAATAGAATTCAATACGCGAGATCTCGTTCAATTTACTTTACCATCTAATTAATTACAGTTAACGATATCGTTAAAATTAATTATCATTAGATTCATTAGATACATGGACAACTGTGTCCACTTTTATTGAAAAGAAATAGGTGTACGTCAAGGGCGCTTAGGCGGGGAATTTAATATTTTGATAATGACAATACATTGACAGCTGATTACTCATAAGTATTTAGTTTTTTATGGATGTTACTTTAAAAAGAGGTTTAAAACTCTTTAGACTAAACCGTTGGTATCACTATACCAACAAGATACCAACTAAAAAGTTTCGTATGATTTTATTTTATTTAATCGTATGGCTTCAAACTGGTCGCTTATATAATATTGGTTGAAATGTAATAATTAATTAATTGCTTTTTGAGTAGGTACTATAATTTAAGATGTAGTTTCTTCACCCATCGGGCTGCGTTCACATCAGGGCAGAGCAGGTCCAGGGAAACTCCGGTAAATTTTCTCTTGGGGCAGTCATAGATGATGTGTTTAATAGACTGCACTGGAGCTCCGCAATCACACGCCGATGAATTTCTCCAGCCACACTTAAACATGTAGTCCCCGCAGAGTCCATGTTCGGTTCTGAGTCTATTCAGCTGGCACCAATCCCGTCTAGAGTCCGAGAAGCCAAATGGCTTTTGCGTGGGGTCATAGGTTGAAACATTAGCCCTAGGTGGATTTGCTTTCCATTCGTCTTTCCATATTGTTTTTATGTTGAACGGCTTTTCCATCAGGTACTGTGCTGTCTGGTAGGGCGGATGTCGGGATTTCAGACGATGGCGAGGGGGATGATGTTACTCACGTCCGCAGGAATTGCCACTAACACCCTGCACGTGTCCCCTGGGTGGCGCTAATCGAGTAACAACCTTTCGGCTGCTGTACCTGTTGTCACTTATCAACCTCACAGCAAGTTCACCGAGTCGCTGATGCTATTTCGTATGATAAAATAATAACTTAGTTGTGTTAAATGTCATCGCCATCGATAACTGAATTAGAAAAATTGGTTCCTAATCACCGATTATATTTCACCATGTACGAGTAGGTATATCAATAAAGACATTTCTTTTTGTTAAGGGGGGATAGATTGGCGTGGTAACCCCCTAAGCTATCGAGAATGATGGACCAGATACACGATGACCCAGCGCTGGACCAGTAAAATTTAAATTGACGTATATTCATATAAGCACCTACGAAAGAAAAAGTGGCTACGTATAAGCGACACTACTATGGCCTGCTATAGTGAGTAATTGTTATTTTACTTCAGCCGTAAGCAAATAAGCGCCCTTTGAATAGTTTTTTCTAAACTTGTGCCATAAGTGACATAATTTCATAAGTTTGAACTAGTCCCTTTGCGTTTATCCCTGTTTGGCACCATGAGTCACTTTGACAGATGGCATAGAATACCCTATCGACTATAGTTTTAGTCCGACTCATATCAAAGTATAACTCCTACCGGTTTTCCCACTTTGTGTCCCATTTTGCAGCTTTTCATTGGTATTAGAAAAACGGTTGAAGTTACAAAAAACTGCAAATGAACTGATTGAATAAATTATCTACAAGATTTATTATAAATACTAAATAACTAATACTTACATATTAACTATTAGTAACTAGTGCAATAGTGACCCACCTGGCTTCCTGAAAAAACATTCTATTGATAGGTGAAACCTCTTGAAAATCCTTCCAGTTGTTTTGAAGTTTATCGCAAACATACAGACGCAGCGGAGGACTTTGTGTCATATGGTGTAGTGATTAATAAAAATACTTCTTCATATCAGTAGATAATGACAAAGAGCCTTTCATGGGTATCTTAAATAATCGGATGTTAATAATATTCAGGGAAATATGTGCATTATTAATGAGATTCCTTTATGCGAGGTGTGCGGTGTCCCACAAGGCAGCTATATCTATGCAATTTCCGTATACCTACACCTACACTGCTAATTAGTTTACAGTAAGGCCCGATTTCACCAAAGTGGAGTAAAGACTTAATCCAAGATCAAACATCAGGATAATGCGCGCTAATTTTGGTAGGTAAAAAGACGTAAATATGGCCGTTAAAAAGGTGGTTAAGCTTAAGGTGGGTAAGGTTGCAAAAGCTTGAGGAGCATATATAAAATATAGAAAAAAATATGTCGTTTAGCGTACAACATATTTATAGAATATATAGAGAATAAAGTGAACATCACAAAAGCAACTTGTTAAGAGACCAAATAGTCACAAACTATAGCGGTTCATGAGATCATTGGCATTGATTCCCAAGAGACTTGTCATACCTGATCACGACCAGCTCATGGGTGTAAGAATTAAGAGTAAATATTGCTAAAATCTATGGCGTAACACAACAGACAGTTAAATCTGAGCACGTGGAAGTAACATACCTTGGCTTGGAACTTGATGCCGTAGGTGAAAGCCTCGTCCGGGTGCAGCGGGATGCGGGTATCGTATTCGTCATTCGGCACCGGGTTGTACTGTTTGGTGGACGGCATCTTGCGGCCCCACTTGAGCAGCTTCATGGGCATGCGCTTCCAGCCGCGGGCCTTGATCACTAGCACGCACCGACCTTTGCTACTTTTCTTAAACATCGAGGCGCATTGTCGTCTGATCCCAGAGAAATTAACTTTCGGCCTCTTGATTAAGGGACCTGCAACAAAAACAGAAGAGTCACGCAAATGAGCTAGTCATGCGAACGCTATACAGTAAGTAGATAAAAGGGTCTTGTCAGCGGCACTATATTTTTTTTCTCTTTTGGGCTCACTTACTGTCTTAAGTTGGTAAATAATTTACTGTAGGTCCTAATCATTTATAAAATCTGCCATTGTTGGAATTTAAACTTAGTAGGCAGAAACAATACTAACAGATCGGCGTCGTCTCAATCGATTAATCTTAAGTAGGTACATTTAAGTGACACCGCTTAAATTCCTATTTACTGCTGAATCGCGAACCGGACAGAGTGAAAACTAAGATGTCATCAAATAAAATAATATCAAGATATGAAAGTTACTAGCGCCGTTATGAGTAATTATTTTATGCACTAACATCCGTGACATTACGCCGAAAACCATCCATTCTGTGTCTAAGTTTAAGGATAATATTTTTACACCAATACGTCAAACTTCATTATGATTACTAGGTATACAGATTGTACTAATGATCTACAAGTACGTAGATTCCGCTTTTTAGATAACAATACGGTTGCCAAAATTTTAATTTGCAATCATGAGGATTTTTCTAGGGCCTTCAGCGATTTGAATCCTAATATTTGACAGTCGCTCGATAGAAAAAAATTAGAAACATAGGTTTAAAAACGCATTTAAATTTTTTTTTACAATATGTGCACAAAAGCTATATGTATTATGAAAATTGCTTCTGAAAATGCCCAATTTTATTTTTGAGGGAACTTTAAAAAAAAACTTACAACAAATTAAAAATCAAAAACATGATGTCCGCGGTCCCGAGCACGGACATCTATCTCGCTCAGGCTTACGCTCAGTGAGAGTGAGAGAAGGACATGAACCTACGGGGCTTTATTAAAAAAATAACACAGAAACTGACGAGTTCACAAAACAGTATAACATAATTTTATGGTCCTTGTGTCGTAGTTTAAGTTCACCAAATGTCGCTTACAGAGAAAATGTACTATAATAAATATATAAATCACTATAGGTGTGCTCCTTAATAGTTAAGAGCTCCCTCGATTTCTCCAGGATCCCATCAACAGATCCTAACTTGATATATAATATGAACATAGACAAAAAGAACATAGATCTCGACGAATCGAAATCCTCCTTCAAAATAATATATCCCGGTAAAAAAAAAAAGCAAAAGGCAAATATATGCTTAGTTCGAAGAAGAATATGTCGTAAGAAACAATTGTTATTTTTTTCCGATTCCACTCTGTATAAAGTCACGATTAATTTGATAACAAATTAGGATAAACAAGCCGGGGAGGAGCCGATCATGATTAATGTTCTAAGAGACGGTTCTCAGTAAATTGAAACTTAAGTATCAAGACGGTAGTTTAAGACGAGAGCTTTTAGCGATCGTCGCGGGCGCTGAATTTAATTACTCTCCTGCACCAGACATTGACAACGTTTGACATATAAAGGGTCGTCTGGGCTTAAAAAATAATATTTAACAAGACTTTCAGTGCCAAGCTCCACATTTCTTCGTTTCTTGGCACCGAAATTGTTAACAAAATACATATTATTGTCATATTTGTCACACTTAAGATTTAATTCCTGTGAGACTTTGACATAAGAATGACGAACGATGGCCTGCTTGTAAGTTCCCAAAGTGTAACTTACACTTAAATTTCATGTAAGTTTTTCTTGGCTTTTGAGTTTTTCGAGTTTTTGTTGCAATATGTTTAGATATAGAATTCGTGCTTTCTTGTGTCAGAACTGTTCACGATTTTCTTACCTTATATCGGATTTAACAACATGCCAAATACAATGAAACGTCTAGCGGAGTCTATAATGCTACATTACGACTATTATGGTGTATTACGATGACGAATAAGAGAGAGTAAAATGAAATTTCATGGATGAAGGATTAAAATGAAATAGGTTTAATATACACATCCAAAGGAAAACAACTAGCAGATATATTTAAAAAACATGAAAAGAAAGGAAAAAGAGCGTAGCGTAACACGGTCTTGAACTTCTTTCCATTGTATAACAACCGAGTACGATTACCCCTTATCCAATCACAATCCGATCACAATCTGTTCTACTGTACTAACGGTCAGAAGTAGCGGAAAGGTTACTTGAAATTTATACGGTAACATTTCTATCAGAAACATTTCCTGTCAATTACATAATTTACAACAGTTGAAATATGTCACCGTTAAGGAAATATGTGAAATGTTTCAGAAATTGCCCATCGCTAAGAATTACACGCTAGACCGTACCGGGGCCAGCCCGGAGCTTCCGGCGCTTCGTTTTCTATGGAAAGCACCACGTGATCACGATCAGCCATCATAGAAAATGACGTGTCGGACGGGGGTCGGGCACGGGCTGGTCTAGCGTAAGTCATCCTATACTCGTTCCCTACTCACATATTTATGTTTCGATTTAACTCGACATGTTTGGATGCAATTAGAGGTGAGCTGATAATCTAAATTAGTAGTATTCATGCGATAAATAGTTTAAATAAAATAGTTATCTACAATATCCCCCTCGTGTACGGTTATGATGGTCGTATTTGTCTACGTGACAGCGTGATAAAGAGAGTGTTTGTCTCTTTCTATCGCGTGGTGTTAAAAGTGATATTTATTACGTGGATAAAGCCACCCATAGTTCACCTGCTGGTATAACAAATATACAACAAATACATACCTAATTATGTTTATTATACTTACAAGAAAAAACGCCTAAACGTTTTGAAATAAATTTCAAACACAGATCGCTTATTACCTGGATAACAAGTAATACATTAAACACGTGTTATCCCTGGTACTCATCCCTGCAGACGACATATAAGACACCGACGACGAGCTATTTTCGCGGGTGGAATGTTGTATCGGAGAGCGAATAATTAATTGCAACAAGACTTACTCGCGAACTAAAGCTAGTTCAAAAGAACAGATGATAAATTGAGATCTACCTTTTTTTTTTTTAAAGAGGATAAAAACATATTTTTCCGCTGTTTAAGACGACAGTGGAGAACCCGCGTGAAATCACCTGTTGTATATCAACCAACCATAGCTATGCCCCTACGTTTGATTTTTTTCTTACGAATTTTTAATTATTATAGGAGTTAGAAGCCTTTAAAAAATTGTATGAAGTCTGTTTTCGCTCCTAATTTCTATAATAATACAAAAATCGAAAAAAGTCAAACGTAGGGGCATAGCTGTGGTTAATATACATCAAATTATCTAAATATATTTTCCAAAGTATGGGTATGGAGAATCGGCCGTCCTCTTTCCTCTTAATTAATAAAATCATCTTATAAATGCAATACGCTAACATTAAAATATGTATGACGTGCAAAGGTTGATGATAGGGCATCGGTTTTAGGGCGCGTATTAGTGTCAACGAGTTCTAGAATGCACGGGGCTTCACAATCCCTGGCAAAGAGTAAACTAAAACGCGGCCACGTTTGAATTTCTCGGACAGATGATTCGGAGAATGGCCTGCCCGTTCATCTACAGCTTTTCAATAGGCTGCATAGTGCATAATCCATAACAGTATCGGGGTCCGTCCATATCCTTTGTTACATGTTGCCATTTTATCTATCTCGTCTATTTAAAAATAGACCTAACTTATATTTATTCCAATATGTGTTAGGGTGATGATTTTAACACTTTATGTATCAAATGGTAAATGAGGTGTCAATCGATTTGTTTTTATGATGCGGGTTACTAAGGCTACATTTTTAACAAACTTTGAATGGAGAGAATATTTTTCTTACGAAAAACCTAGTTAGAATATCATGAGTCTCTTTTTAAACAAATAATAGTTTATTTAATGAATTATCCTTTTTTATGCATAAATCAGGGTAAATTGCAGCACAAACGTTTATTGCACAAGAATATTTTTCCTTTACTTATTACATTCTGCTATAAAACTAAACATACAAATAAATAAATCTGGCCAGGTCGCTTTCATGAGCTAAATTATATCTGGCCTTTATAGATAAATAT
Source organism: Cydia pomonella (assembly GCF_033807575.1). Lineage (NCBI taxonomy): Eukaryota > Metazoa > Arthropoda > Insecta > Lepidoptera > Tortricidae > Cydia > Cydia pomonella. The sequence goes on along the minus strand of NC_084703.1, from coordinate 10,377,020 downwards.
CAAAAATAATTTATTTTATGTAGATACTTAGTGTCTTGTTGGCTTGTGATAATGATGATAGTAACAATGCGTTAGATAACCCTAGTGTTAAGGTAATAATTAGCTATTAAGGTTTTACCTACGTATTTATTATACACAGTTTTTTTTTCTGTTTATTTCAAGGGTGCATTTCTGATCTTAAATTAAGTAACTTTCTCAAAGACACCTGTATTCTAATTAACTACATTTCAGAGATAACCAATTATTTATTTTATATATATACTTCTATCTTATAAGGCCCCTACGAGCGTGTACACTTGCCTTAGGGCCTGTTTACATATTGATTAGTGTTTAGTACGAGTTAATACATTTGCTACTATCTCGGACGATCGATGTTCGAAATGACATTGATATGTCACAGTTATCAATTGTTTGGTTGAGTTAAATATAATGCCCGTGTTACAGTAACGCTATATGTAACATTTAATTACTTTGTATAAGAAACCCAAATATAAAAATTAAATATAAAAAAACACATTATTTTTTAATTACCTATGCCATTTAGTTTACATCAACGTACTTAATCAAGCCCCGAAATTAATGGAATTCAATAAAACCACGGTGTAGAACAGTCGCCTGTATTTACTCGTAAGGATGCATTGGCTCCTAGCTGATTCTGATGACGGCCCGAAACAAACACAGACTTCAGAGCGGAGCAATCAACCTCATCTTAGTTACACATTGTGTTATTATGATTCGTTAATTACTCATATTTATTCTCATTATTCATCAAGTAAGTATCATTATCGGTAAAGTATTGATATATACATATATATATATATATATATATATATATATATAATGAATTTAATTTATATATATTATACGAGTATACATTAGCTAACCGCTTATTCTGCTTAAAGCGGATTGCATTTTACATTCGCTTTGAGGCAGACTGATGTATTTCCGGTGCCGGTTGTGCATAAATAACTTAGTCAGGCTTTTACGTTGTCCGTCATAGACACTGGTAGATGGTAGATATATCTATTTATTTATTTAAGCTTTGTTGCACGATATAAAATTGTACAAATGGCGGACTTAATGCCTTAAGGCATTCTCTTCCAGTCAACCATTGGGTCAAACAGAAACTTGTAGTAAGTGCAGGATTGTATATATCGTTATGAAAAAAAAAAGAATCACAAATCCAGTTACCATTCAATATTTTAGATAACACTTAAACATAAAAAAATTGCATTTACACTGGTATAAGGCTCGTACCGACAAAAAACTAAATTTCAAACGGCTGTAATATTGTTACTAAGCAAGATGACTACGGTTTTCTTACCGCGGTAATAAAACCTCTAAGCACAGTGAGTGGGCTCAGCCATCAGACAGATTGTTAATAGAATGCCCCTCATGCGAGCATGCCCCTCATAATTATCGTGAAAAATTGGAATACATATGCGGCTAAAGTGCAACGAAGTATAAAATTAACATGGTATATAAATTCGTACAAAAGTTAGGATAACTAAAGTAACCGTAAATCTAGACCAAGTCGAAAATCATACAATTTCCTTCGTACAAAAAGTCGCATTTTGTAATTGACGAAGGGCAAAGTAAGAGCACCGATCATCCTGCATGGCCGTTTCCTCGACTATTATTGGGCTCCAATCAAGAGTGTTTAAAAGGTAAGGGTAAAACATGCAAAAAACATTAACAACTCCAGCAGGTGTGGGGCGGATGGTGCAGACAAAAAACAGTTCCGTAAAAAGCTGCCAAGTCGTACAGAAAAATTAATAATTAAAAAACTTACACAAATATATTTTTAAATTAAAAGAAGCTTTTTGTTGTAGTTATCCTAAAATACATGGTTTCTTATCAATTGCATCAGTTTTTTTTCATTTGGAGTTTTATAGTTTTTTATTACTGTCTTTATAAAGGGAAAACTAATAAAAACATAAAATGAATTTAGTAGTTACTCAAAGTTCTTGAGTATTTTATAGATATAGTTTGTGACTTGGGTTCCGTACCAGAATTCGAGTACCTTCATACAAGTATATAAACATAATCAAACCTCAGAGTTTTCATAGTGCGGCAATAAAATATTTATAATTTTATTATAAATAACTAATAATATTTATAATTATTATTTTATTTACTACTTAGAAGAATAATAAGTTGTTTAAAACAGTTTCAGAGCGAAATTATTGCTCGAGGTTATGTATGAGTATGACTTAAATTTTAATGTTAGCATCGATTCCACTTCACCTGCCATGCCATGCCTCACTTTCGACATGCCATGCTATGAAAACTCCAAGGCCTGAGCATCTATTGATATTGAGCATGTATCTGATGATATACATAGGTATAGGCGCTTTAAACTATAACGACAACGCCGAGGATTTGCGGCTACACGTTTTGAAAACAAGACCTCCGCGGTCCGGCTATCGACAGAGGCATCTACTTAAATGAGAAGTTCAAGGCCAACTGGTCTAGACCTGTGTATGTATGTCTAATAATAGTCATAATTCCGCATGGAGCGGCCTATACTTACAAATTTAGCATGACAACAAGTAAAACCATCTTGTTTGATGATTAGTTTGCTGCCTAACTTCAAAAGAGATATTAAAAAAAAAACAGACTCCATATGTCATTTTCAAAATCTTGTTACAATTAAAATTTACACTATAATGGAACAGGCACCAGTAATGGGATGGAATAGACAAATCCTGTAAAACAAGTATTTACCGTCAGATTTAATCGCTGGCAACATTTTATCATAAACAAGGGCCAAAGAGTTGCTTAAGTTTAATTTTTCATTGATATTTGTTAGTTTGAAAATGATTTGCGCCATACATCCCATGACTGGAGCGAAAAACCAGTTTTAATTGGTTAATAATATTGAAAACCAATCGAAGTATCTTCCATTAAATACATAGAAATACACATTAAATACATACAAGGACGAATTGGACATTCAGCTTTTAAGCATAAAGCGGTAAAAAATTTACATATGTCGGTGTCGATAACATAGACAGCAAATAGCCGATATAACAAAACACGTGCTCATTATTTTTTCCTGCTCTCAAACATATACTCAAACCTGCCATGAACTAGCAAGTTGCTTGAGCATCACTTTCTAAAGGAGTTAGAAGATTTAGTACTTTGGAGGACAATTTCTCCCAATAGGTTGAGCTTGGGCAGCTAAAAAAAATCGGCCGAGTGCGAGTCGGACTCGCACAGGTAGGGTTCCGTACCATTATCTATAAAAACGGTCACCCATCCAAGTACTAACCCCGCCCGACGTTGCTTAATTTGATTGCTTGAGATTGGATAGAAATATTTATTTTATTCTGTTTTTAGTATTTGTTGTTATAGCGGCAACAGAAATACATAATCTGTAGAAATTTCAACTGGCTAACTACGAGTATCACAGTTCATGAGATACAGCCTGGTGACAGACGGCCAGACGGACGGACGGACAGCGGAGTCTCAGTAATAGGGTCCCGTTTGACCCTTTGGGTACGGAACCCTAAAAAATACGTGTCCATTATTTTAGACTACTCTACAACATATATAAACATAAATCAAATCGGAACCGGACAGTTAGGTACCTTTCCTTGTTAGAAAAAGGTTACGTGCATATCTACAATTTAAAATATAACCAACGTTTCTACTCTATCAGTAATATGAAAGTTTTATTTTTATATCCTCAAGCGAGTAGTAGTGTTAAAAATACACACGGCTGATAGAAACAGAGCATTGTTCGCAGTTGTTTTATTTAATGAAGCGAATTATGCCTTACATAGCCGCTAGTCTCGTTAAAAGTTTGTTCAAATCCCGTCTCTGTAACGAGTCAGACGCTCTTGTGACGCAACAGCATTTTACACGAGCAAACTGCATCTGCCAGTATCTTGACTTTATTTACAGTTTACGTACTAGTGCTAGGTACTCAATAGCAAATATAAACTTTCAAGAAACAAAGCTCTGTTATGGATTGGTTGATGTCACAATAAAATCGAATTTTATGTATTTACCATCACGGAACAATGGTGTTCCGGACATTTGAGAGGCGTGGCATTTTAGAGAAATGTAAGGAGTACACCGAATCATGCCACCCGCCAGGGTGTAAGGGACTATTAAAAGTTGATGGAATCTAAAATTAACTAGGTGATTGGTTGAAAGCGATGGACTAAGTTCTGGGATATGGGACATAAAACCGGACGCCTGCCCAATAAAACGGTATGCAATTTTATTTCCGGCAGACAGTGTGAGGGCTGAGAGTAGAAGGGTGTCACTGGACTTTAAACATGGAGTAGCCAACTCGCCTTTTATGTTTCGACATCTACCATCGAGAACGCAGCTCTGGCGACTCATCACTGGACGGCCGGCCACAAGCTAGAGGCAGAGATTTCAGTATTGGGTGACAGTGCTCCTGACGGGCACCCGGGTACGTGGAGTTGTTACTCCCCAACAGCTTGTCACAAGCTGCCCTGCGTTCACTGCACTGGTAAAACCAGTGGAATACGTCTGAATTTGACGTTATTATTACGTAATAATAACATTTTCTGGAATAAGAATATGTTCTAATCTCTCTTCTTCCTCGCGTTGTCCCGGCATTTTGCCACGGCTACTAGGAGGCTGGGGTCCGCTTGACAACGAATCCCCAGAATTGGCATAGGCACTAGTTTTTAGGAAAGCGACTGCCATCTGACCTTCCAATCCAGAGGGTAAACTAGGCCTTATTGGGATTAGTCCGGTTTCGTCACGATGTTTTCCTTCACCGAAAAGCGACTGGTAAATATCAAATGGTATTTCGTACAGTCACGTCTGAAAATATCGATACGAAAAATATGCCAAAAATATGTACACTACCTTAATTTCCTCCCGCGAACGCTTCGGCTGTGGAATGAGCTTCCTGTCGAGGTTTTCCCGAGGGGCTACAGTATGGGGTTCTACAGGTTTTTAAAGGGTCGGCAACGCGCATGTAATGCCTCTGGTGATGCAGGCGTCCATAGGCTACGGTGACTGCTTACCATCAGGCGGGCCGTGTGCTTGTTTGCCACCGTCGTGATATTAATTTAAAAAAAAAAAACCTAATATATGGGCAATAAAGTCGTGTATACATACATATTTTTGGCACTTTTTTCTTATCGTTATTTTCAGACGTGACCGTACATAAGTTCCGAAAAACTCGTCGGTACGAGCCGGGATTTAAAACCGCGACCTCCGGAAAGTCGCATGCTCTTACCGCTAGGTCACCAGCGACAAGAATATGTTCTAATAAAACAGTGTATACTTTGTAAGGCCGCAATTTGCGGTTTTTGATGTGTTTGAGTAGGTTTATATATAAGTATAGACAGGTAAAAAATAATGTATGATTAAAATTAATATACACGGGCTTGCAGCGTCGGTACTTTCTTAGACATCCGTGTTCTTGAAATGTACCAATCGCGTGAAATGAATATCTGTTCTTGTCAAATTCAGCTTTGTGAGAGCGCAAGCAAACAAACTAAGAATATAAAACAAATTTGTAAAAAACAATAACTTATTTCATTTTTTTGGACACGGTGGCCCATTTTCCTTCCATGTTTGAATTCAATCAAGGTACTGATAGTAATATCTATGGTGCGGTTCACATTATTTAACGAAGGCTCTTTGAAACGGATCTGGCGGCAATTTAACAAAATGTAGCCTGTATGAGGGTTGGTCACTGAAAACAGATACTGTGAAAGATTCGCAACAGATATCCGAGCATGTACCTACCGTATTTTATTAAGTGAAACTTCTTAAAATACAACTCAACTGCCTATAATGAGTGCCAGTTATTTAGGATAGATAAATAGTTTACTTATTCTTTGATTATCTATATAACGACATAATATAAGTATTTACGTATTTTAACTTGCTTTCCAGACTTTGTTCAGTAATTCCCTGTTGAAAAAATAACAAAAGAACTCTCCGTATTTCTTAAAGTAAATAATCCGGCTAAGACCGCTCCAATGTTATTGTTTCTACTCTAGCACTTCAATTTCTCAATTAAAAAACTGACAATAATACCTTAATCAACTTCAATGAGTAGTGGCGCCGGTGGTGAAGCCTATTTAACTATAGGATCATGATTCATGAGACAATTGTTTAGCAGTCATCTTATGAATATAGTACTACTGTTGTATTTTTTAAAGGCCCAAATTCTAGGTAATATATTAGTTTTTGTTTTCAAAATTAATCACCTTTTCAAACTGAGATATATATTTAGGTACATTTAGTAAAAATTTAATCAAATACGTATTTAAATTAAATTATTATATTAGTTTTTGTTTTCAAAATTAATCACCTTTTCAAACTGAGATATATATTTAGGTACATTTAGTAAAAATTTAATCAAATACGTATTTAAATTAAATTAATATTTAAAGTAAAGGTAAAACCAATATTTTATTTTTTTATTTTTATTACGACATTTAGGTTACCTTGAATTCAGCCGTACTTATTTTTAATTAAGAACCGGCTAATTGCCTATTGTCTGTGCAATTTAAAAAGTTTATATTTAAAAACGTTAAAAAAAATGCGGTGCTGTATTGTGTATAAATTCAAAAAAATAATTATTTAAATCAAAAACTTTACATTAATATTTAATATCAATGACATAACTTAATACTTCCGAAGCTTTTGAGCCACAAAAATATACAAAAAGATTATAGAGGTACATTGTGACCACAAAAATCTACAATTTTTGTATTAACTCTTGTATCTTTTTATATAATTATATATCATATTGGGTGTTAGCTTCTTTCTTGGAAAAAAATGGTGTGCACCGGGTATATAACTAGGTCTTAAAATCAATCAGGCCTCAACTGGACTGGAATATGTGTTCAGTTGCACAAAATACTATTAATCAATGGTTTTCGTATTCCACTTACAGTTTTTATGCGTGGTGGGTTAGTTTTAAGATCACACTTGTCAGTTGCAACCGCTATATACGAGTTTCGAACTGCCCAAGTTGAGAAGCACAAATGAGAAAAGTTAGGATCGCACAAAGGATGATTTACTCAAAAGTTATTACGTTTTTGTAGGTGTAAAAAGTTATTAAGTACCTCATACATTTTGAAAATAACAAAACTGTACCTACCTACGTTTCGGTTCACGGCATAATAACCTGATATGTTACGTTAATATAAAATATTACACACCCGCATATTTTGAAGAAAATTGAATTTGATTTTATAAACTTTGCAGGAGACACGGGTAGTGTTACACAGCGCAGGTAGGGCACATCAAAATTTCACCACGCGCGATAATAGAACAGTTTTATCTATTTATACACATATAATTATAGTCATAGTTAATTGTACTATGATGACGTTCGGACGACGACTGTCGCAGCATTACTGTTGCAATTTTACTGCTGCAGCAGACGAGGCCGATATCACTGTCAATTTCCATGAAAATTTGCGTTGATGTCTTTGCGGAATTAACACTGTTGGAGTTGCGGCATACACTACTACTGTATCACTACACCATCAAACAAATGGTAAGTATCAATCAATCAATCGTTTATTGCACCATGGTAAAAATACAAATGTTGTTACAAAATAGTACAGTCTCTCATGGACCCGAGAAGGGCATAGCAAATATTTCCTTAAACTAAGTATTATTAAAATAACTTTGTACGGAATATACTTATTAACTATAATTCTATCTGATCAATACTAAGTTATTTAACAAATTTATCATTTAGAAAATCTGTAACTGAATAATAAGCTTTTTCTGCAAGGAATGATTTATTATTATAGGTATTCTTGAGTGAATTTTGTCGTGGTAATAAAATAAAGCGTAACTCAAATTAACTAAAGCTTATAGAATATTCATGCTCATCTAATAAGTTCCTTTTAATAAAACATATTCAATACATTTCGCTATATCGTATATCAATACGAGATATCAGGCAGATAAGTAAATCACCTTTGTGGTCACAAAGTGATAACCCACAGAATTAAAGTAGGGAAAGTTTTGAGCGCCGTGGCGGGAGCTTTCAGGTGCAGAAGAAGTTTGCGACAATACCAGCTTCAAGCCTGACTAGCTTACTAAGATTCAATGCAACCATTAACTATCTAAATTAGACTCTGCACTAAGAAGCTCAATGAAGACTCGAGGTCATTACTGACAAATCACTAAGTTGCATTACACACTATTTTACTAAAACAGCCGGTGTACAGTCATCAAAGTTCCCATCAAATCTCAGTATGCAGGGCGGGGTGCTAAGCTAATGGTTTTGCTAACTGCACATGATAATAAATTGGTAGTTTACATGCGTACAGGTCGCAACAAGACTAGTCCCAATAAAGCCTAATTTCGTCTCTAGGTTGGAAGGTCGTATGATATTGGCATTCATAAAAACTAGTGTGCTTATGTCAAATCCTGGTTATATATAGGTATATTCCCATCTGTGCCCGCCCCACGTGACCACCGCCATAGAAGAGGCGGGCACAGATGGGAATGATTTGTACGTAGGCCGTTCTCGAAAACGTTCTCCGTTTTGCATTGGGAATGCTCTCGCATGAGAACAATTTAGTAGGTAAATGATCTGTGAACGCAAGTAACGCAACCATTTGCTTACTGCTTTGAAAATATAATCTCTGGAACGAAGTGGTCCGAAGCATTCTAACTTTACCGTTTATAGCGAATGCATGGTTTGTAGTCTGTTTCGTTTTACTTACGTTTTTCATAATATATTATGAATATTTACTAAAAATATGACTTTAGTTCTAAAGCCAAATAAAACTCACCTATTTTTTGGGCGGTAACTAATTACCGCCCAAAAAATAGGTGAGTTTTATTTGGCTTTAGAACTAAAGTCATATTTTTAGTAAATATTCATAATATATTATGAAAAATAATATCGAGAAAATGTTTAAGGGATGTAGACAATTTCTATAATTCTTTGAATAAATATATCGAGTCAATTAAAATAGGTAATTTGTAGCGGAACTGAATTCAAAAGCGACATCATTCAGTTTCCGGGTACTTCTTTGAACAACTGTTTACAACATTAACACAAAAGGGGTTTGAAATTTTGCAGCTTAACGACGGAGACCGGCCCTTTCTTCATTGAAAACATCTTAGTCTCACTTATTGATAACTAGCTTCTACCCCCGACTTCGTAGGGTGATGATGATGATTTTATATCCTTTGCTTATGTCGTTTTTTGAGCCTCAAACTAAATACCTATATACCAAATTTCATCTAAATCCGTTCAGCGGTTTAAGTGCGAAGAGGTAACAGATAGACAGAGTATTAGTGCATTTATAGTATTAGTATATTGGGCGAGTAGTCATTATGAATAATAATTACTTATTTAACTATTATTGCCTTGTTTACGATAGAAACATTAATTATGAATAAGTAGTATTTATTACATTGATTAGGTACAGTCAGCATCAAAAGTAGCGGATGAAATAACGCGCCAAAAGTATCTGATATTCCGGATAACTTAAATACAGATAAATTTCTAGAATTCGCGTTCAAAAGTATATCTTTTACAATCTTTGTTGTTCTATATTAAACACATCACTTTTTGTTAAGCTGTTACAGAATGGTAGATACTTATGAAGCGTTATTTGATCCGCTACTTTTGATGCTGACTATACTATTATTTCATTATGATTATTTATGGGAGCGTACTGCACAAGCGCTCCTTAAGGCGGGCCGCTACCATTACTGAGTACTATTAGTCGATTTTTGTTAGTCATGCGAACTACGGAGACGCCTCAGGCTCGACTCGTATTTATGCAAAATGTATATATTTATTGTGCATTTGAAATAGTTATTACTCATTCCTTTCCAATTAGCATAGTTTGAAATAGAGAAAAGTAATCATTTTTATGCAGTTCTTGACGTAATATTAAAATAAAACCGGCCAAGTGCGAGTCGGACTCGAGCATGAAGGGTTCCGTACCATTATCTAAAATCACTTTTTTGTATGTGAGCCCCTTAAATATTTATTTTATTATGTGTTTAGTATTTGTTGTTATAGCGGCAACAGAGATACCTAATCCGTAGAAATTTCAACCGGCTAACTATCACGGCTCATGAGATGCAGCCTGGTGACAGACGGACGGACGGACGGACGGACAGCGGAGTCTCAGTAATAGGGTCCCGTTTGGTCTAAATGGAGTAATAACTAAGTGGTCGTGACAATTAATAAAAAATCATTATTCACGGCCGATTGTTGGTAATAGTTTTAATACTAATAATTTTAATCGTGGCTTTATGACAAGTAGATCTAGCCCATCAAAGTTACATAATAGTAACTAACAATAACTAACAAACCAAATTTTCATGGTAATTAACAATAGCTTTGTCAACTCAAGTCATTGAAATAGCCGGAGGGCACCTACCTTTTATCAAATTTATTTATGAACGTTTTCAGAAAAATAATGTTTTTCGAAAACTATCAAGAAAAACAAATTCCTTATCCGAAAAAAAATCTAAAATGCGTCAATTTTCACACGTCACGTACATTTCGTGTGAACCGTCACAAAACTGACTCCCAAATTTAGTATGAAGAACTGGAGACCTTTTCTTTCTTTTAATCAATAGTCATCATGATTCTGATAGTTGTGTTTCTAGACGACATAAAAAGGCCAAATACGGCTTTCTCTAAACCAAAGGTTTCCTTTGGCTTCCAGATTTGTGTTCCAGTTTGGGGGAAGAGGGTTTACAGCGTCGGCGATGTCTGAGGTTAATCGCTGTTTAAGTTTATGTTCTAAGTCAAGTTTGGTATCATTATCAACTAAATCAAAGATGTAGACGTAGATTTAATCTAAATCGGTTCAGTGGTTATTGATTAACCTACAAACTTCCATCTCCCTTTTCACATTCTTAAGGGACGATTTTTGGAATAAAAACTATCATATGATCTTTCCCGGGACCTAAATTATCTCTGTAGCAAATTTCATCAAAATCGGTTCTTTTTTTCCCACTCACTTTTCACACTCACACCGGCAGGGATCTGAAACTGGTATTTTTTGCATGGGAACGAAAACGGTATTTTTTCGTTCTTTGTTAATTATCTCATTTCTAATTGTGCAATCTAAAAATACGAAGCAATTGGAGTATAAAATAATCCGAAATATATGATTATTTCGAAGTTTTTGCAAAAAAACCTGTTCCAGGCCCTGCCCTTAAGGGATGATTTTTGAAATAAAAACTACTACGGAATAAAAACGATTCAGCGGTTTAAGCGTGAATAAGAATTTATAAAAAAAAAAGTTTTCTTTAATATTTTTTATGTTTTTACTTCGGAATAGCGTCTTCAGCGCGGCTTGTATTCGCCACGGACACACTAAACCTGCCTGGCTTGTGGTCGTGCCGCTCCCGTATTGTCTTACACAGCCATGAAAAACGCTGCCGCTACCTAACACTGTTCAAATAGTCTATAATAGACTCAAAGACCAATGATCAAATTCGGGATCTCTGATTTATACAAAAACTATACCAAACTTTGCCTAGTAGCTTCAATGATATTGATATCAAGATAAAGTTGAGAGCCCCCTGGTTTTATGAAAAAAAGCAAAGTATACATTTCAATGTGAAATATGTATGTAACTGCTGCACCAAAAGCATCAAATTTCTTTGACGTAATATATATAGCTTGTTGTGCCTGTGACCTGCGGCCCAGGTTGGGGACTATGGGATGGAATAGCATAAATTATTAAGTAGGTTTTAATGAACAGGCGGAATCAATAATCGAACACGTTGTGATGTACCTAGTTTGATGAAAATAAATAGGCTTGAGATATTATACCTTTCCTAATTTCAGAAGTATAATATGTGACTATGTACAAAGGTAACATTCGGATTGCTATCAGTTATTGCTGCAGCGCAACACTAAGAAATGAGCGATATCACTTTCACGTTCCTTGATAAAACGAGTGTTTGTTTAATATAATATCCTAATCGCAACAATAATGACAGAGCAATCCAATTTATCAAAGAAATATTCATCCCGAAAATAATGTATATTTCTTTAGATGGTGACATATGAACGAGAGAGCAGTTTTGCTTCGTTTTTAGTTGCTTAGTATTATGACAGAGTTTCTAAGACCCATTAAGTTGAAATTTGAGCTGATCTGACGAGTAAAACCGTACTACTCATCAGATCAGCTCAAATATCAACTTATTGGAATCCGGGATCTTATTCTTATTAAGGACTTTATTTTAGATTTATTTACCACTTAATAACTATGCCCCAAAAGTTGCTTTTACCAGGAAAGAAAATATTTAGGTAACTCTTGCTACATTCCGGAAACTCTCTCAGTTTTGTGTAACCGTATGCTTTAGTCACCATAGTCAGGTGCTTTGTTCGGTTACCAGAAACACACATCGCCTTTATGTAGTGTAATTTACAAGTACAAAGCGGCAAAAGTGTTGCGTCAAGCATTTTCTAGGCGAAGATCGCCACAAAATTACACTTACTTTCACCGTACAACCTAGCATCCTAGGCAAATCTCTATGCCTCGTGTGTGTGACACAAGCAGGCTAATACTTCACGGTGTGTGGTGGGGTGGATAAGTATAGTTTCGAGTACCAACCACAAGGTTTAGGAAGCATGAGTTTTTAAGCTTTCTTAGGTTTAATCTTTGTATTTATTCAAATTCAATGTTAAATACTTACCTTCCATACACAAGACACGAAAAAATAAGAAGAATAAACTCATTACTGAATTGGTTTGCTTTTAACCTTCATTATAACTAACCGTAACCTAACTTTTAATTTAAAATTCGTAACAAAACATATCGTTACTATTACGTAAAAACCTAACGTAACAATACTTAAACACGTAGGTTAATATCAAGATTGAAGTGCAGTGTCAGCAGATGTGGCCACACTAGGGTCACTGGCCTCTCGAAGGTCAGGGAGAGGGAGGTAGCGACATTAAAGAAATAAAACCACAAAGAAAAGCGATTAACAATCACGAGCTGCACCGCCGCCGGTTTGCCGCTTCATTTGACCATTGAAAATGTAGAAAGTCAAGATAATGAGATACTGAGGGCGATGATCATCGCGTTTTTTGTCATTAGGCATCCCATTGTCCGACATACGACGATAAAAACGTATGTATTTATGTCCTACCTTACTATTATCCTACTAGCCCTATGGATTTACGTGACATTTTCCGCTAAGCGTGTTTCGGACAGCTGTCTTTGATATCAGCCAGCTGTCACTATCACCCTCTTCGCTCAGACATAACGAGGAAGTGCTTTATCAAATTCACAATTTGATGCGCCGAATGCACAAGCGGTACGCAATAAAAATCCGGCATTAGTTAGTAAATGAAAATACACTTTGTAAACAATATCTACAACATACTTACCTGGAACTATGTAAAATACAGCGCAACTTTTTAAGCAATCAAGAGATTCAAGAGTCGGCGTGCCAAGCCACAAAGCCAAATTGCGCGCACAGCGGCAAAATTGCTAGTAAACACCGCGTCGGATCCCGCTTGCCTTTAATTGCAGTGTTGAAAAGCGAACGCGGACTGATGAATTGGCCCGCAAGGACTTATATAGCTATTCGCTGATTCGAAATGCTTTTAGACTAAAGTCAACAAAAATAATGTACAGTCAGATGCAGAGAGAGGTGACTCACCCTGCATATACTGAAAGTTTTTACTTTAACCTCCTGAGAGGTACTTATGTTAGTTGTTTATAGTTTTTGATTTTCGAAACTTCAGTGAACAATAAGAATTTAAAAATAGATTCTACAATAGTTATTTATGATACAAGTGCAGAAAATATTTATTTAGGAAATTCGCAACGAGTGGTGATGAATTAAAACACGACCGCAGAGAGTGTTTTAAATCGACATGAGTTGCGAATTACCTATTCGCACGTTTATCGTTTAAAACCCTTTAAAGTTTTGACATATGCACGGAAAGTGCTCATTCCCATACACGTGCGGGAATGTTGGGCCATATGTACTGTAAAAAAAATTGTACCACGGGTATCGGGATGTTAATACTTATAGTACATTGTGCAACCGGGGATAAATGAAATGTTGGAAACAGGGTCTTTAGATTAACGACAGCCGTAGGCTTAAGTGAATTATGGACTCAAATTTCCAATTTTCTTACCCCTAACCGAAGAAAAAACTTAATTTAAAAAAATTCTTAAATACCGCCATATTGCCATTTTTGACAGGTTAGGCTTAAAGGCACAGACCCCCCCCCCCCCCCCCCTCCTTCCCTCCCTCTAAGCTCACTCGAGAGTTATAACTTTTTTCTCAATCCAGAACTACTACTAGGCCTTTGTCTTTCAGTACACCTGCATGAAATAAGACCTTTTTCTACTCTACTATTACTAAAGAAATAATAAGCATTAAAATTAATAAAGTGAAACGTAGTTTACATAAATAAAAGTGTTATAAAGGCTAAATTTCAAGGTGTCAGGTAGTGATCAGATTTAAAGATGTTAATCAACGATCTACTGAATCCCAGGTAAGTATACTTTATACTGATAAATCAAGGCATCAATGTTGTAAATATTGGTTAAATACAACCCCTTATTCATAAAACTTAGCTAACATTAGCTAACGCCAATACTTTGATCTAATTTATCAAGTTGTTAATTCAAATTGTCAACCGTCAAACATCAAATATACAATCACACTTATACGGCAGAATGAGATGGATATATACGGATGTTTACATCATTAGTTGCTTGTTTAAGCTCAGTGACGCCCTCAAAAAATTTCTGCAATATCTTGTAAACTCTATATGGTATTAATTTATGAAAAAAAAAATCAATTATGTATAATTATAATGAATCCGTTTACAAGGATCGACTACAGCCGACCGTATGGGAGCCGTAATGCGACGAGGATGATCTCAGGAATAGAGGAGATAAAAAAGTCAGTTCGTCAGAATCAGTGCGTTCTACATATTTGCTGCGTTCAACACTGACGACACGACGCGCGACGCTTCAGTATGTGTGTCCCGTCTACATTACCTTACGAAGGTCGAAAACATCGTAAAGTACCTATGTACGAGTTAAGTCTGGATTCGCCCCGAGGATCGCCGTGAAGTTGGAATCTCGACACAATGTGAATTTTAATTCTTTTGTGGTTGAGCGTTGCAACTGAACGTCTGGCGACCTTCAACATGGAGGAGTTTTGGCCGAAGGGTGTCAAGTTCTGGCGGTTCAGGTTCGAAGTTCATCTCCATGTACTGTAGGATTGAACAATTATAACTGTTGAATTTCAAATTGTTTAAACAACTGTATACCCCTCTCGTTTAAAATGGTAATTCTTTCTCATTTCTTGTAATTATTCAATATTTGATTGATCGCATGATAACAGATTTAAATGACTTTTAGCCAGCGTTTCAATATCGTTCCATTAGCTTAAAATGCAAATCTAAACTTTGCGAATTCATCAAAGTAAATTTGATTAAGCGTGACTGTGGTGATAAGCGGGTTGGACGCTAAAGTTGATATCTGGCTGCGTAACCAACATGCCACTGTTTAACGCTCCGTAGCGACCGAAACGCAACTGTCACTTTCGCACTAATATGGAAAAGTGCTAGAGAGAGGGCTACACTACGCCATGGCTACACGATAACGATTTGCACGTTGGCTATTAAGCACCCTGGTTTGATTAGGCGCAGATCACAAGGAGTCGTGCTGTACCACTCATTTTTCACGAACACGTCGCGCTTTCCGACGATTCAAATGTAAGCGCATGCAAAAGTCGGGTTACTTTTATTCGGAATCATTTTGAGTATCGAAACGCACAGTTAATACCTGGAGGGATGCGTTGCTCCGTACGTTTTGCGCCTTAGCAGCAAGGACAGAAATTGCCTTCACTCGCTTTGCATTGTAAAAAGCGGAGATTTAGGTAACTAGTGTATCAAGTGATTTATATGACAATTCCTTGAACTCACACTACCCATAGATTAGCATAGCCATATAGGAATAAGTAAGCATAGTGTTCACTCCATACACCAGTTTTCTTACCAACACGCTTATTATTTTCGTAATCGACATCTAATGCTCAACAATTTTTAGCTAATATTGTAATCGTATTAACCGGAACTCTATTTTTAACTCCTTTTGCTTGTAATATTAGTTGTAAATTGTTGATCAATACACTTTTCGCCAGTCGCGATACTCGTGACATCTAGTGTCAAGTAACGGTACTGATATATCCTGTACTTGACGCTAGATGTCGACTACAGTTTTGGTAAGATAACTGATGTACGGAGTGCTTTATGTTTATGCTGAACGATTGGTGGCTTGGTCGGTTCTGACATCTTTCATTAACTACGTACGTATTTAGTTAAGTAGGTATTAGTTTGTTAGCCTTATAATAAGTTTTTTTTATTAACATTCTTTATTTTATAAGTCTAAATTTGATTGGCTAAATACTTTATTGGCGACCATCAATAACTCATTCATATTTAGGTACGTGGCGCTCTATTAAATCTTTAGCTAGGTTACAAGAATGAAATAACTTTTGAAAAGTATTTAAATGATAATGATGAATTATGTGACGTGATATTCATATCCATCGACATGATTTTCCGTATTATTTAAAGCGTGTTATCAAACGGACCTAAGTAAGTTCTCATAGTACTGTCACGGCAAAAAGCAGGTACAAAATTGTGAACATCACATTAGCAATCTAATTCCAAAAATGTAAAATTTAAGTATATTACTCAAATGAACCTTATTAATGAAGTCGCTCACTGTACGTATAGGGTGTTGTAAAGCTCAACATTTGACTTAGATTTATTGGATCGCTCCCGATCGACAAATCAATCACAGCCACTTAGCACCTGCCCGTATATTATAACCTGGCGTAGACTACGAATTATACCTAAGCATATACGGACACATGCGGGCACTACAATATGTATGTGATTTTATATTCGCTATTATAAGTTGCAGTGGAGCACATAACTTATTTGCATTAAGCGAAAATATTTAAACATATAAACTTTTTCCTAATATAAATATTCCCACTTGTAAAAGTTACAACTCTTTAGAGTTTAATTGAGTGGGATGTCTTGGCGGGAACTGTTGTTGTTGTTTCACTATTTGCCTGAACTACACACACACACACACACACTACTACACAGTACACACATGTTAGTAAATGTAGATTAAACTTAAATTACTTGTCGAACTCTCATACTAGATGTGCTCCATCTTGTAACTTTTAATAACACAGTAAGTGTAAGTATCTACACGGATATATCTGCTTAATACGAAATCACATTTTCTTATTTAACATTCTTGTGTTTTAAATGGTGAGTTTTCTTCTCAGCTCGTCCTAAAACTAGCTAATTACTTTAAAGATTTGAATAAGGCTACACAACCTCCACGCTGCTTAAGTCGCCGAACATAAAAAAAGACGTATATTGTATCATTCCATGTCATGTGCGATAGCATTAGTGATTGATAGACATCCCGTTGGAACTCTTCAGGTGTGGAACCCTAATAAACGAAGAGAAGATCAATGAAACTAAGCACGTTGGCCAATGAAATTGAACCAAATTCACGGAAATGAAACGTTCAAAAGGACACGGATCTAATAGTGATGCGTGGTTAGCGGGTTACACTAAGCGTAGACCCTCCATTTATTTTAACATCCCACTTCCAAAAAATCTGCGGCCGACATTATTTTTGTAAAAGTAATTTGTCTTGCGTGAGCCCCTGCCGCGAGCAACATGGCGGCTAGACACAAGTGAATATTTACGAGTATAGACTGTCAATTGCCATGCGAATTTGGAGATAAATATTTTACAAGAGTAAATATAACAGTGCCATCTATTTTGACTAACTTAAATAGCTTCGGTGTTATTTTGGAGCCTCTCTACATGAAGCCATCTACAGCATTGATCAGACACATGACTTTGAATGGTGGATGAAGACGGCCTTCACGATGTCTACCAAAAAACCCCTGTTTTACCGTACACTATTTCGACCTGAATTTAATCAATTCCAGCCACCTAATCTTTATAATTATAATATCTGTATAAATACGTATGGCCTGACTAATTTTTTGAAAAAAATATAATACGCACCCTATTGTATGGGGTGCAAAAGTCAAGTGCAAAAATATATATCGAGAAAAATCGTCTCATAAATATGGTACTACGCTCTTATTACTCTGGAATAAGACGCTATGGGACATACTTTTAAGTACCTAAGTCAGGATCTTGAAACTTCTTAAAAATATATTTTATTAAAATACAAGCAAAGTAATTTCATAACATAATAATTAAGGATGGCCTTCGTCCAGTAGTGGACGTCTTTTGTCTGATGATGATGATTAAAAATGTGTCCGCCTAAGGTATTTAGATTGCCTATCGGCAACATTATTTTTTCTAAGTAAGGATTTGAATCTTCGTAAAGACTCAATATTAGAAAACAAGAAAAGTAATTTCAGCGGTTGTGAAAATACATTCCCCAAGGAGGTTAAAAGGGGGTTAAACATCTTAATTTTTGAGTAAGCGACTTGAAACTTCGTAGGATGGATAACATTCGAGAACAGAATGTTGTCACGACATTTTGAAAAAGTCTTCTTACAAGGGCATTAAAAAGGGGTGGAAAATAATTTTCAAATGTGTGACTTGGCACTTCGTAAAAAGGCAATTCTTTCTCTAAGCTTGTTGAGGTCGTAAAAACTTGTACAGTCAGCGTCAAATACTTTGTAGCAACCAAAGTGGCCAAATAGTTCGGTACACCTTAAATTTAGTATGGTGTACCGAACTATTTGGCCACTTTGACTGCTACAAAGTATTTGACGCTGACTGTATCTGAAACATATATTTTTTGAACGATGGTGGGAATTTTCGCTGCACAATGTTTAAGAAGTAGAGTCAAGACCACCAATATAGAAATTCTCGGGGACGAAGTCGTGGGAAACAGTTCGTCCATTATTTTCTATGACAGTTCCTTCAAGTATCTTTTGGGTATGCTATATTAAATTAATAAATATGTCAAGTATTACCATATTTTCAGTACTTAAATGTCAAATATCTCTAGTAGGTACATTACGACACAAGTGCGAACACAAGAAAATTTGCAACGCGTGGCAATAAATTAAAACACGACCGAAGGAAGTGTTTTAAATCGACACGAGTTGTGAATTACCTATTCGCAAGTGCGGTAAAGTAGCACCAAACGTACCTACTGTAAAATTAATTAATGTTCTAAACTTTCAAAACACGTCTACAAACATTTTACGTGATACCCAACCCATATAAATAATAAACTGTCATAATAGGAACCATCATTCCACTCGAGAGGTATAAATTCCGTACTAAGTACGGTCTTAGGGACAAAATAGACCGGTATTTACAATTAATTTGAAACAACATAAACTTAATATAGTTAGGTACAAATCTGGTATAGGTACCCACTGATCTTAGCGTTTCCGATGGGCATTCAATAGTCCCACTTCCCCACAGTTCCCTACATATAAACATATATCGTGTCAAACTCACGTAGGTACTCAAATAACCGTAGCAAGCACCTTGGGGACGGGAAGGTAGTGTAAAATTTGAATTATAAATGTCTTTGAATGAAAGTTGACAGTCTTGATTATTTCCTTCTCGCTGATAGCGGGAAGAATCGGATATCTTGGGAGTGACAATTTCCAATCGCACTGTCAATTACTCCTGTGCGTCACATACTACGTAGGTAGGGTTTTTAGGGTTCCGTAGTCACATAGGAAACCTTATAGTTTCGCCAAGTCTGTCTGTCGGTCCGCGGCTTTGCTCCGTGATCGTTAGTGCTAGAAAGCTGCAATTCGGCATGGATGCACAAAAGGCCAAAAGGGATACATGCAATTTTACTGTTGGCGCATATATCCGACCAGCCCTTCACATCAATTCTTAATTCTAAAGAGTGTGCATTGTCACAGTTGACCGTAGTAAGTCATAGTTAGTTGGGTAGATACATTTTAAACAAATAATTTAATCTAGTGTAGTAATGCGACTGCTTCAAAGTCACATTTACTACAAATGCGGATCAGGTTTGCATGTACTTACAGGAAAGTTATGTTCCCGGGTCATTTAAACTTACATTCCAGCAGGAACGCGTGGCAATTTATAGTCCATAAAACTAGAGACTTAGCCTTTGTTTTGAGGAAACATTGTTTCTTCCGTGTGGCAACGAACTTAGGCACATATTACGCATACTTCCCGGCAGTGTACTAGCATACAGTAGTAACACAATAAGTAGGAAACACAATAAGATTGTTACTATAAGTAGGTATATAATATTTTTCGACCTTAGAAGTCACTTTTTGAAAATGTTATCTACTCGTAAATCAGTAGGTGTTACGGTTTGTTGCATTGTATCTCTCAACATATACTATTACTACTTACTACAATCATGATAGCCATTTTTAGAAATACACTATATATTTGGGACTCATAATGTCGTACATCATCTTCCTTGCGTTGTCCCGGCATTTTGCTACGACTCACGGGAGCCTGGGGTCCGCTTGGCAACTAATCCCAAGAATTGGCATAGACACTAGTTTTTACGAAAGCGACTGCCATCTGACCTTGCAACCCAGAGAGTAAACTAGGCCTTTTTGGGATTAGACTTGCATCGTCGTACATTAAAAATAATACTCAAGCTAACAAGTGTTTTCAATCCCTACCTCGACACTATTGTCGGATTGTACCCATTTAATTTATATAAATCGCAGGTAGCACATTCAACTCAATCATGTAGTAATCCAATAAAATGTTGATAGTAAAAATACTTTATCCAGGATTGGCCCGTGGGAGAATTGGCAACGTAACATCTCTGACCACGACGTGTGTCCAACTTGGGCATTACAATATATTGGAGCTGACTCGGTCGAGCAATGCTTCGTAAATCCGATGCCAAACTGAAATGGTTTAATACACGGATCTATAAAGATTCCGGACTGAACACTTCGATAAAAAAATGTTTCCGAATTAAAATTAAAACTAGGAGATCGATTTCATTTTTATTAAGGGAGCACTGATGTCCTCAACATAACAATAAGTAAATGTCAATTTCTGACAGTAACTAGTGAGACTGAGACACAGTCTTCTAGTTCTATCCTCTTTTCCGGAGCGCT
Organism: Cydia pomonella; assembly: GCF_033807575.1. NCBI lineage: Eukaryota > Metazoa > Arthropoda > Insecta > Lepidoptera > Tortricidae > Cydia > Cydia pomonella. Next base: position 10,355,912 of record NC_084703.1, on the reverse strand, counting down.
TTCTCTAGTCTGCTATGATCAACTTTGCCAATTTTGATTAGGAAAAAATTGACAGTACTATCCGGTTCTATGTACATCCGGCCGCAAAATGGCCAGTTTATGCATTAAATCCATTCATAACGTATGTATCGTTGCAATGTTGCAGCTCGTTGTACATCCGTGGTTTAATATAATAAGTGTCTCATGTCCGCTGCAGTCCGTTTGTAGGTCGCGCTGCCTGTCAAGGCCAGGTCACAAATCGCAAACGCTTCCGACAGTAAATCGTTGGAGATTGCTATTTTCAGCTTTTAATAAACTTAAATAGAATAGCCGACGGGCAAGCGGATTTTGTCATAAACAGTTTCTATTTTTAAATAAATAAAATCTCTGTATATAACTAGGCAATTATGCTCCTTGGTGTATCTTCCGCAACTTTTTATTTTAGTTGGAACTAATACATGCAATTTGTTCGTTGCCGTACTATATTTGTAACACACGAAGCCAAATATGCGTTTGTGTTAGTTACAATAAAACTGATATAGGTATATGTACATTATAAATGAATATGATAGTACGGGTTCAGATTTTAAATTAATTTAATGTACGTGTATCTACAACACCCACGGAGGCGTATTCTGATTTTAATAACAGGTTATTCATTTGATATGTATTTATTATGTCGAACTGTCACTTTTAACATCACATACATAACCTGTTACTACAATCAGAATGAGATCCACGGTAACTGCATTAAATGTATATTATAATCAATCTAGGGAAGAGTAATATAATGTTTCATATATTTCCGTCTTCAAACATCGTGAAGAAACCGGATTCATCCCAACAAGGCCTTCTTTTAACCTCTGTGTTGGAAGGTCAGATGGCAATCGCTTTCGTAAAAACTTGTGCCTACACCAAATCTTGAGATTCGTTGTCAAGCGTACCCCAGGCTCTCACGAGCCGTGGCAATATGCTGGGACAACACTAGGCAGAAGAAGAAGATATTTCCGTCTTTTGATTGTTCCTGTTTGTTGTGTATACACACGTAGTCGCTAAGATGGTAATACAAAAAGATTATATATAAAAAGCATTGAAAACCGAACCCCTATTGTTGCACCGATGACGTCATTCCCTAATTGAGCTCGTTAACACGCTTCGCGTGGCGTGCAACCACTGTGAGGTTTAAGGTTATTGACCCTGACACAAATGGGTCACGGGCAAGTGTAGAGATGCTTATGAGCTGACAGATGTGGATATCCTGGTTATTAACTCAATTCGAAATTGAAATACATATATAATCCAGAGGAACGCGATGTCAGTCTATTATGAAGTGTATGACAATAAAGGATACTTCACTGTTGATATTAAAAATATAAGAATGAGTTTAAATTTAAAATCTGTTTGGAACAATAAAAACCGTAAGAATAAAATAAAAACTGAATTAAAAAAAAACTGTATAAATGTTTCATTTAACTTTACTCACAATATGTTAAAGAGTAAAGAAACTAAAGAAAGGACGCTTAGCACAAGGTATTTTATACATTTCATGCCTGTTCCTATGTCTATCCCTCGCGCGTAATTATATTGCTATCCCGTCTATGATGACCGCTGTCAATGACACTATGCGAGCGGGAAAACAATATAATTATGCGCGTGCGATAGAGATAGGAACAGGCGGATTAATGTACGAAATTCCTGGTGCTGAGCGTTCTTTCTTTACAAAAACAGATTCACAATACATCAATATGAAATGTGTGCATATTTGGCCCTGATTAAAAAAAGATTTGAAAAAAAAGTAAATAATGAAATGAAATTATAAGTCGCACAGTGACATGAGGTCAGTGCTCCAGGAGCTAGAATCTGGCAATGCCTTCGAACGCGTCCATTACTAACCCAACGAATGCGTTTAGCGAAGTAAGTTAATCTGCAGACCCGAATTCCTAAAAAAATAAAATGTCCCCACTTACACAGACATTCGAAATCAAAAAGCTATCGCTCATGTCGCTCAGCGAAAGTAGCATTAAACATTTTATTCTAACAAGTTCAATTTGCGTTAATCCCATTCGGAATTAATATTTCACGTAAGAAACCGTCAAGCTTGCCCTTTCTGTTCCTAAGTAAAACACAACAGACGACTAACAAACAATGCCCCGGCTCTCTGTTTCCACTTTTGACATATTTTATATAATGTATTGAGATTAATGTTTAGACTTCAACCCCAACATTTCTATAACGTCTATATAATCCACAAAATGAAAGTTTTTAAACTTACAAACTTAAGTAGTTTTTCATAACTTGATATATGAAAAAAGTGCACAAATTAACGGATACATTAGACCGTTTGCATCGAACAACGAAAGTGACGTGATTCATGCAAAGTGGTCAACATGGCCACGATGTTTGTTGCACTGATAGAATAAAGCTATGCGCGTAGAAATTAGCAGAAAGGATTTTTTTAACGTCACATGGTACCCACGCAAAGGCGACCTTTTAAGCAATAGCGACCGTACTAACGACCGCTGTCACTGTAACGTTTCATTGATCTCCCTTGTGCCTCTGTTTTCGTTTTACTGTAAGTTTCTTTGAATTTCCTAACGTAAAATTAAAATGGCGCTACTTTACTCCAATATTTGCACCAAAACAGAATCGGAGCATAATTACAGATAAGAAAGCAAAGAAAGCCCATTTACAGGGTTTGTTTCATAGGGATATATTACTTGTATGTCGCTCGAAACTGTACACGCAACTCGTAATAGATGTTTGTCAAAAACAATCAATAAGAAAAGTGGGCATCTATCTAGTTACTTGTCTTGCTTATAATTTGAGCACCTCTAAACTAGGTATGAAATTTGCTACCAAGTAATTATACCATCAGAGTATGCAATAAAAGTGTCATATTGAGAGCAGGCAGAACGTCTGAGCCTATAAAGCAGAGAATCTATGACAGACCATTTTTTATTCCGGCTTTATCGTAACATTCTGAATATTAACTTGGTAACGGCCGATAAAACGATCATCGTAGGCGCACTGAAGATGAATGTTTATGACAAAACGAGCACGCGTATCATCATTTCTATGTTACAGACGCGTCGTTGCTAACTTATTAACAGATAGAGCTACGGCTAACCTGATAGTCACTAAGGAGCCATTGTAAATAAACAATTAATTAGTAATTGTTAATAAATAATTTCGCACTTCTTTACGCACCTTTAAAGTTCACTTAAGCATGTTGACCCTTGTAGGTCTTAACTAGAAGGGCTCGCTGTGTTTACAGATTACGGGTAAGGGATATACGAGGCGTCATTTAGGAGCTTTAGCAAATTTGTGCCTACGTCGGCCATTTTTTAAATTAAATGTCAGTGGAATCACCACCACCTCTTTTGCCTAAGTACATTTTTTGTCGTAGTATATGAGAATTGTCTTCTACGTATATTATCTCCAAGTCGTTTAGTAATAACAGTGTCAGGAGTGCAGCTTTTAACTTCGAATTACAAATCAACGATGAATCATTGTGCGACAAATCGCTATTGTGATAAACTGTGAGTCGACAGAAAAACGGCTCTACGACGAACATTTGGTCGAAAGATCGAAATTCGATAGATTGTTACTCGACAGAACGCTTTTGCGACGTTTGTTCGAAGGTACGGAATTGCGTGAATTGCTTGCCGACAAATCTGTTTCGCGATTCACGTTTGTTCGAAAGATCGGTATCGCGATAAACTGTTGCTCGGCAGGACGCTTGTACAATAGAACTCCAGTGCGACGATTATCGATCTACTAATCGATTTTGCGACAAACGCCTGTCCAACACTACTGAAGGGCGAAAAACTATACTCAAATAATACTGATCGATTTTGCAATAAACGCTTTTACAAACTTCTTTTATGCGGCACATTGACATATCTTGGCCCTATCAAACATAACTAAAACATTCGTGCGCATTAAAAGTAAATCAGTAGGTACTATATACAGTCAGCTGCAGACATAACTGACCCCCTGCATAGAATTGTTTGCGCGTTTGACAACGAATAACTCGACTGTAGGGCAACTGCTATATGCTATGGTAAAATAGTTCGTCGCAATAGCGCTCTGTCGCACAACCGTTCACCGCACGTTTGTAATTCGAATTTCACAGACGGTCTATACTTAGGCCGCTATTATAATATCATAGAAATGTGATCATTAGATATAAGAGTCATTGAAAAATGACAAACTTATAATGGTGTAATTTAACAAATTCAACGTATATCATCATGATTGAAGGATCCCCTGTATGTGATCATTTCTATGATAGTCTAATTGTGGCCTTAGTGCCGGAATCAATCTAGTAACGTCAAGTCCAAAATTACACAAAATTCAAGTAAGCATAATATTTTTAATTATAATATTTTTTGTCAATAGGTACTTCGCGGTGATATGTAAGTGCAGGAATTTCCTCAACAGTCTGAACTAAATATCTTCAGACGGACAGACTTTTCCTGTATTCCATTGCCTCACTTATTTGTTTTGCCTTAGAAAATAATACAGAGAAATAAATATCGAATTTCTACTTAACGGCTTTCCGAATTGCACGACTAATTCCCGATTTTATGACCACTTCGGTTTGCTTCTTAATGAAGAAGCGGGCTCGCCTCGAATTCCCTCTAATTAAAAGAGCTCGGATGACTGTAGATAAAATATGTACATATATATGTAGGTATTCTCTATTAATTAAACTATCTCTCTAGTTAATCTCTCAGACTTTCAATTGTTATTTTTTGCGTTCGTTTTCTTTCCGGTAAGAGAAGGGTCATATAATCTATTGGTTCCCTTACATTCCAAGATTCTTCTCTTTCTGCACAGAAACTTACAGTTTTTTCGAAGTGTTACACGTATTTATTCTCGCGTCAAATATTATACATAGGTACATAGGTAATCAAATCATAATTTAGGTACATAGTTCCTGGAGCCGCTGTTTCATACTACTAAGGAGTTATTACTGGTGAACCGGACGTCATTAATGCTCGAGCTCTCAAGAGCCTTAAACAGGTCGGATTTCAGTACGTGGAGCTAAAGTGCTCCCATAAGTTACTTTTAAGTAGTTATAAGCCTAAATATATTATTACTTAGAAAGCAGAGCAGACGGTAGAAGCCTATGATTTAAAATAACCTTTTAAAAATTAGGGCAATACTTTAGGTATATGATAGTAAATAACTTAACGAGTAAATAACTTAGTAAATCTAATACCATATGACTACATTTTAACGCCTTTTTTAATGAGACAACAGTAAGTATGCAGAATCTCTGCTCCATTGGCAATCGGAAAGTGAGTCGATTTTACCTTGCATGATTGTATTAGCGGCGCTTAGACACATACTGCTTAATTAATTTTTAACAAGCAGAAACGTCCAAGCTTAGAATAAATTTAAAAGTGGAAAAACTACTGTCTTGGGTGACGTGACTTGAACTCCACGTCCAGATCCAGAGGTCGTGAGTTCAAGTCTCACCCAAGACAAACATCCTGTTTAGTCGGGAGTGACCCTGCCTACAACGCAGGAGGGATTTTATCACGGGATTCAAATCCTGGTAAGGGCATTCACAGATATTTGTTGCTGAATCATGGATGTTTCCTAAATTTTCAATTATTTATCTATCTATTACCCACAACACAAGCCTTATTAACTGTTAGGTTCGGTTGTTTTTTTTTTTGTAAGATTGTCTCATAATATTTATTATTATTATTTATTTGCGCAAATAGACACCGGAACAGGCAACTAAATCAAAGCTGCATGTCACTCAGAACACTGCCAAAGTTACCATGTACGCAGATATTGATAGACGTAACTTACAAAATACTATTACGGCGGTTTGAAGCAACTAGCTCTAAAATTGGCCTAAATTTTGTTAATAGCGGCAAGAACAGCAAACTAACGGATATTGACAGCAAACTCTATAAAGTAGATTTCGTTGTTTCGACGTCGTCGTCTTAATTTGAATAGCAAGCAGTTGCGGCGTGGGTCGAAGAAGGCAACCAAGTTCTGCAGTATTTTGTGTCTAATGTAACCTAGGTTATAATACCTACCTGTTTTATAAAAGCAATATCGTAGAAACAGAAAATTATTATTATCATGTAGTCGCGAATAAGCATAGTAGCTTTATAATTAATATTTATTTGATATATTTGAGTTTTGTTACTAGCTATCTGAATTGCGAACAAATTTATAAGCAAATTTTTAGAAATTAAACAAGTTCTTCTCCAAAATTTCGTTTTTGATACAAGCATTTATTGCTGACTGTACTTTTCTTTCCACAGACAACTAATACTCATCGAAACAATTCTAACAACCCCAAACACAATTAGGTTGCGTTGATTTATAACAGAGTTCCAATGATCACCTCCTGCCTCCATCATCATATCAGCTCGATGGTACCATAATATTGCATTGTCACCCAACTGACATATGTATAACACTGGGAAGTGATTCAAATTTAACATGAAAGAGTTGCCCCGTACAAACAGTTGCATACCGAGAGTCTGTCCAGTAATTTAGAGTGTGTGTTTAGTGTGCCTGTCTTTCCGAACAGACTCTACATACGTTGCGAGTTAAATAAAAACTTGTAAAAATATGTTCTTTTTTTCAACACTAAATTTTAATTTTCAGCCCAAATAACCTCGCGTTTTTAAACAGAAAGAGAAAAAGTGAAGGGCTGTTATTATTCACTTCATTTCGACAAGCATCCATCACTCGTTTAACGAACGGAAGGATTATTTACAACCTCTATATTTTAGGAAATTGGTTAAATATGTACATTGTATTGAAATATTAATCATCAAAATCGGTTAGTTAACTATTGAAATAACACTTACATAATAACGTACATACCTAAACGGCTCAAATTGTAAGCCTTTCCTCTATCGGGTAAGACGATATTGAAATGATGTAAAATTTTGAAATCCCTTTTACGAGTTTTCGGTACACTTGTATTGTTTCCGAAATACACAATATTTCAGTACTCATGAGTTTTAACATAAATATGTAATTGCTCTTTTATAGCTACTTTAAACCTCGCGCGAAAACGCTCGTTAGTGTCATGGCGTCCGTTTGTGACGTCCGTATGGATTACAATCAATGAGGTGGTTGGTGTATGCTGCTCAAAGATAATGATATAATATGTCATGGAGCGATGACGTCATTGGTTGGTTCGCGATTGGAGAATTTTACACTTTTATTTTATTAAAACATAATTAAATTTGGATTTTTTTAAATTATATCAGCATATCGGCAGGTGACAAGCAAAACTTACAAATTACCGTAAAGTGGGGCTATCCGGTACAATTTTTGGAGTAAATCATCAATAACTCCATATTTTATATCAGTAATAAATGTTTTATACTTTGAATGGATAAAACGCGTCTTTTTCATCATTATATGTACTGCACGTTTGAATTGTTAACACAGAACTAGTAATAATTTTCAAAAGAGGTGTGGTGTTCTCAAAGACCTCATGATTGGGGCTTTATGGAAATCGATGGGTCTCGCACTGGTTTTGGCTGAATTTTGAAGTTTTGTGTTGTTTTAAACGTTACTAGGCCTATTTGAGACGCTTCAGAAACGACTGCATAAGGAATTAAAAACAGGGTAACCATAATTTTTACATAAAAAAAATCACATAGTTATGCACAAAAGATTTCCGAAAATCTTTTTTTAGCTGTAAAATACCTTTAATTTAACTATAATCACATGTATATGTACCCAAAATGTGCACTTTTATAATTACATAATTTACAGCAGGAAATCAATTTAAACAAAGAAATAAAAATGAGAAAATCTTAATAAATACATTTTAGTCAAATCAAGAAAGAATATTTTTCTTTTCCTGTCTCTAAACTCTGTATAATAAATTACTAAAGTGTATGTGGTAAATCTAATATGGTTCTTAAATTATAGCAGGCATGAACAGGCGTCTCAATAACAGTCCTATCGTTCGCAAATTAACTTTTTTCTAAAGTCCTCTTAAAACATATGAAACCTAACTAATGCTTCTTAAATACATAACATATTGGATAGATTTTTGTCCCTAGGCGTCCCTAAATAAAGCATGGACAACCTACTTCCATAGAAATATTTACAAGGTGGGTATTTGTTACTTGAAACCAATCAACCCCAAAAATCGTCTTAAAAAGCCCCACTTTATAAAATCGTCAAAATCAAATGAAAAATAAAGGCCTAAAATTAGCATATAGCTTAAAAAAATCCAAAGAATATGTACTATTAGGTATGTACACTTAAAAAAGCCTTAACCTACCACGAACCAAAATCTGAATAGAAGTAAGACGAGGTTCAATTACACTGATTTTCCGACAATGCACTCAAAATGTTTTTTAAGACATTCACTACCAACGTTTTCGTAGCGCTAAGCTCGTAACCGATCCCAGCGTTTTCCCGCTTTGTAGAGGAAAGTCACTAAGAACAGAGAACCTGCCGAGCGGGTTTCCGGTACATTTTACATTAAATTGACAATTGTCAGACGAAGATCTACGTGTCTACTACTGCCATAATAGGAAGTATATGGGTTCAATTCTTATAATTTTTAGTTTACAAATAGCCCCGTGGTTCTCGATTAGCCCCATTGTACGGTACTAAAAAATATTCGAAGCAAAACTCAACCTTATTATCGTGTCAATATAACCATTATGGCTATGAATATGCCAGCTTTTTTACCCTGATTGTGATTACTTAATTTCCGTTCATTTCGTACATATATAAGTAGTGAACCTGAAATACAACTCTTTTCCCCCTCATTTCCCATCACATATTACACGTAGTGTAGTTGGCCCCCCTGCCTCGCAATTTAGCGAATAAAGCGAACATGTAGCATTTCCACGAAAATTTACGATCCTTATGGGTATTGCTGACACATTGCAGAGCATTCATTGTGTAGAAATTTCTTATTATAACCATTCAACTCTGAAATACTCATGCAGCTTCGTGGGCAATAGGGAATTGAGTAAAATTACTAGTAAGTGTATCTTTTATACGTTATTATGAAGAGTACAAATGTTATTAGGTATGGTTGCGAAGAATGTGTTGGGTGTAGCGTTTTCAAATATAAAATTGTGTCACGTCCGATATAAGCTAGGAACATAGTCTCGATCAACGAGGCTCGTCCGCGAACGCGCCCGAACATGATTGGCACGATCTAGACGAGATCACGTCCGACCGACCAACCCGTGTGAACCGTGTCTTGTACGATTCGCAATGCAACTCAGAAACAGTGATATATTAGCCGATCCTTTTATTGAATACCTTGGTGCTTCCTTTAGATATATATGTAGGTACATTGATAATTTTCTCAGACACACATACAGCTACACTTCTTAGTTTAATACTTTCCCACGGGAACATAGATATTTATCTACTTATTAAGCGAAGTGCCGATTATTACTACTACCTACTAATACTAGAATTGCGCGAAGTTATTAAGAGGAAAAAGGACGGCCGCTTCTCCATACAAACGTAGTGCTTATTTTCCTCTCTGGATACATACATTATGGAAAATATTTTTGCATTGTATGATTTATATTAACCATAGCTATGCCCCTACGTTTAACTTTTTTTAGTTTCTTTTTATTATTGTAAACATTAGGAGCGAAAAAAGGATTTCATACAATTTTTTTAATTCCTCTAACTCTTATAATAATAAAAAAATTGAAAAAATCAAACATACGGTCATAGCTGTGGTTGAAATACAACAAATAGTGTCAAAATATTTTCACTAATGTTGATATCCAGAGAGGAAAATGAGGACTACGTTTGTATGAAAAGGCGATTACGCGCGGGTCCTCCACTTTCGTCTTAAGTAGATGGGAATCTTTTGTTTAACCAAAACTTTGCTAAACATTGTGATGAATGAGAAATAAATAATGAAGATCGTATAAAAGGGCGGAACAAAAGGGAACTATCTTTTGTCTCCGCGGGACGCTGAGGATCAAAGTTATGATTTACGTTGCAGTCAAGTCCACGCTTGTCGTCTTCTATTTTGAATTATTATTTACCATTTTTTTGTATCGTTGACGCGGCTGTATCTTGAAAAAGCCCGGGTTATTTACCTCAAAAGTACATACCTAATGTTATTAAGTATTTAAATAATCTCAGTCTTAATAAGAATTAATTTATATATTTTTTTATATCATAAATATATGTTTTTGTAACAGACACTATAAATACTATAATACTTTTTGCGTCGATAGATAGCCCATATCTGTTCATTTTTATATGGAGTAGCTGCCACGTAAAATGCTTGTAAACGTTTCAGAAGTTTAGCACACTAATATGTTTAGAAATGTAACATTTATGTAAAAAACACTGTAATAATATATTTTTAAAGCCCAACCAAAGAGACTTGAAGGAACTGTCGTAGGAATATCATTCGACGTGACGGGTATAGTTGTTATGTAAACAACTATATAATATAGCACAAGACTATTGAGATTAGTATATACCTAGAACATTTTGTAGCAAAAACGAGGGATTGACCAAATGAAATATCGACATAACTGTTATCGATATGTAGATACTGTGAAGGTTTCCAACAAATATCCATGCTCATCACACGAATAAATGCCCTTACCAGGATTTGAACCCGGGACCATCAGCTTCGTAGGCAGGGTCAACCCACTAGGCCAAACCGGTCGCCGTTTTTATCTTTTGTATTCCTTTGTAAGTGTTTAAAAGCCTAACGTAAGAAAATAAATTTAATAAACGGAGAAGGTATGCTTATCAATAACAGGTTAGCCAATATTTCATGTTGTCAATCCCTCGTTTTACCTAAAAAAAGCGGCCAAGTGCGAGTCGGACTCGCCCATGAAGGGTTCAACAGTATAGTTCTTACACCTATAGTTTCGGAAAAAAGTGGCTGTGACTTACGGACGGACAGATAGACAGACATGACGAACCCATACGGGTTCCGTTTTTTGCCATTTGGCTACGGAACCCTTAAAAGTTCTAGATACAGAAATAGACTCATTCTTCTCAGTACATTAAACCCAGAGACTGGACAAAGAAAAAATAAGAGTATAACCATACCCAATAAACGTCTTTTTCCTGATCTACGGAATTACGTCAAAATCTCATTAATATTTATTACTTATTTCCGAGTGTGATTAGTCTCTTTAATTAATTTGTGCGCGGGCGAATGTTATTCATCCGATTACAAATATACATAGCAGTATTCACATGTGTACTATTTACTCACAAATGCTCTTAAGAGTTCAAAATAACAGGTTTTAAAAGCTTTTATTTAATGTGCCCTATTATGTATATTATTTTGTTAGCGTCAAATCTTGGAAGCTAAATTTTACCCACTTCCCGATTTCCGATTGAGCCGGAAATTTGCATACATATGCAATATTATGGTACCATCGAGCTGATCTGATGATGGAGACAGGAGGTGGCCATAGGAACTCTGTGATGAAACAACGTACTTAGCATAATTGTTTTTGGGGTTTTAATTGTCGCGAAGAGTATTATTTGCCCGTGATAACAAAAGTACAGTCAGCGACAAAATCTTGTGCCAAAAATGTTTTTTTTTTTTGCCAAAAACTTATGTATTGTAGTCTTCTTTATTTAGCTTTTTATCTGAGATTATATTTTGTCAAATGTGCTTTGGTACTGGAATTTCTCCGAGTTCCTGTAATTGGCTATGTATACCGTAGGTACAATATGTTTCTTATAAATTCAGCAGATGGAATTCCTCGAATTAATAATAATAATATCATACGTGTTTATATATAATCGCCATCCGAATCTCATCTTAAACTGTATCCTCTCCGTCGTACATCATAAATTTCGTATGGGAGAATTGTTCGTAGGTATGTATACGTGAATTAAACACTTGTAATAATCATTATCGCGTAAATTACTCGTGAACGTAATCCCTATATACACCCCTGCGAAACAGAGACGTTTGTATGCACATGCTAACGAATGATCCCATTTATCTCCAACACTGCTTGACCAACTTGGTATTAGTTCTAATTAGTAATCATTGAACTAAGCCACGAATGGACAAACGGACATGAGAAAACTATCAGAGTCTAGTCTAGTCTTAAGAAGCCTAAAAAGGTAAGTTCTGGCTTCTACTTGTTTCGTTGGTTTCAGTTTTGCCAATGAAACCAATATCAATTTCTTTTATTTGTCCGCTTGTTTAAGTATATAAAATTTGTTTTTTTTTTAAATGTTAAATAGCCCTAATATTTCATGTTGTAAAATATTTTTTTGGCAAAAGTTTCGTTTTTGGTACGAGCTTTTATCGCTGACTATACTTTTCTTTCCACAGGCAACTAATACTCATCGAGATATTTTTTAATACTTTACTACAACTAAACACATTAAGGTTGCGTTATTTTATCACAGGGTTCCAATGGCCACCTCCTGTCTCCATCATCAGATCAGCTCGATGGTACCATAATATTCCATTGTCACCCGACTTACATAATGTTTGCAAATTTCAACTTCATCCGAAACCGGGAAGTAAGTCAAATTTAACTTGCAAGATCTGAACCGTATATACATAGGTACATTGCAAATTAAATAAAAGCTTCTAATAAAAGCATTTTGAAGCAGCCAGAGCATTATTTCGGTAGTTTCGGAATGAATTTTGGATTTTTATTACTGAGATCACTAATTTCCCGCCACCTTCAAAAATTTTAACTCATCCAAAATTCGCTTCATGCAACTACTGAAAGATAAACTACACTTACAAAAAATGTTATCTACGTTTGTAACGAATTGTTTTTTATTTCAACCTATAACACATTTTATTGGAATTCGCGGCTATAAAGGAAAAAAATATCTGGGTGTGGGCTTGTGAAGTAATGAATATCTTCCGTTACAACCAGTACGAGGGGTAGAACTGCTCGGACCAAGGTCGTTGGTTCGACGCTTGGGCCCAACTTAAAGGCTTCTGGAAAACATGAGTACATACCGAATATGGAAAGAGCACCTACCCACTACCCACCTACACTTTTTGGCTCGTCTTTAATATATTAAATAGGTTTTTATTAAACTTTATAAATCGGTCGGCAACGCGCATGCGTCCATAGGCTACGGTGACTGCTTACCAGGCAGGCCGTATGCTTGTTTGCCACCGTCGTGGTATAAAAAAAAAATCGTTAGTTGCCGCCAGTTTTATGTTGATGTCTCATGTGTTTTAAAAGGTAATAAAGAATGAATCTTTAATCATAGATATAAAATTAAATACTGGTTATTATAAACATTATTAAAAGTATTCCCTTATGATTAAGAGACAAATTCATTATTGCGTCTTCCAACTTTCATTGTTATTGTACATTTTTTGAAAAATCTGCTTGTATGGTATAGGCGTTGATTACGCTTGCTACAATCCGTCTACTGCACTTTTTATTTAAAGGGCTCCCTAACGTCAATGACCTTCGATCTGAATCCCTCAGTTTTCTAGTGTTTTTGTAGCTTATCATATTAACAGCAACGGCTTTAAGCAATATAGTATCCCATTTTTACTTCAAAGTTCACTGTCTTCGAGATATTTGGCATCAAAGTTGAACAATTTTGGGTCAAAAAACTGGTTTTCTGGTCATAACTTTTGTGTTAATTAGTTTAAAATTAAAACCTCTGACCAGTAGGGGTAAGACGGTCGGTTTTCTATCATCTATCATCATGCCTGTCACGTTCTTGCACGTATGTAATTGCGAAAGTGACGCATGATATGACAAAGTGATAAAAATACGACCATAATGCCGCCGCAGTTTGTAGAGACGTCAAAGACGAACCCAAATGTTTAGATTTCGTACATGTAAAATCCTTCACAGCAATCGAGTAACGAAGAAAGTGTTTTTAGACAATGTTTAAAAAAAATGTGTTAATTTCTTTCAAAATCCGGCAGACCAGAATGGAGATAAAAGATTGAAGAACTGATAGCCGTTTGTCTTATAATTCTATCTATAGTGCAAATATAGGAGTAAAAGTCGATGAAAACCGCGGGGAGCCCCTTAAAGGGGCCGAATCGATGCCATATGCAGTATTTTATTTAATTGGAGCGGAGCGCAACCATGGCCTAGTGGGTAGTGACCCTGCCTACGACGCTGATGGTCCCGGGTTCAAATCCTGGTAAGAGCATTTCTTCGTGTGATGAGCATGGATATTTGTTCCTGAGTCATGGGTGTTTTCTATGTATTTAAGTATTTATAAATATTTATATATTATATATATCGTTGTCTAAGTACCTTCAACACAAGCCTTATTGAGCTTACTATGGGACTTAGTCAATTTGTGTAATAACGTCCTATGATATTTATTTTATTTTTATTTTTATCTAGCAAATGTAGGTACTCACAACAACAGCTATGTCAGTCAGATATATAGATAACTAATATATGAATTTTATCTCACGTCTGTTGAAATACACTAAGAAATACAGCGACTACAGAAATACCTAATATCCCTCACATTAGCGGTTCGCTGCCTCCTGCATCTTACTCATGACGCACGTGCATTTAAACCGGTTTCTAAGAGCGGGGGCGCTTGGAATTCTGGAACTGCCGACTGAGCCGTTGCGTGTTGCACCTAACCATCATAAATTGAGCCTTTCACCATGCACGCTATTACAGCATAGAGTCCTAGCTTAACTGGCCAAGTAATAGCCAGGCCCAACCATAGTGACTCAGCGAGTTCAGCTCGAGTGCTCCTGAGTTTGAAATAATAGGAACTTATTTCAAAGTTTCGGTCCATATACTTAAAAAAAAATACTGGCAAGGTTAAACATATTAAAATAAAGCAATGATCTCTCGAATTTTCGAGTATAAATTATAATAGGTATATTCAGTCTAGATAATTCCAAATGCATCCGACTTTTACCTACACCCACTACATTAGCTATTTTGTTTACCAAGAGGGCAAAGTTGTTGTTTAACCCTTCGTGCTAATATTGACATCCGAGCAAGCGAAAAATTCCAAGATTGAACTACAAGCATTAAACCGAGTAAATCACAAAGTTTTCCACCACACCAATGCAACGAAAAAATGTAAAACATTACAACTCAATCCAAATGAACGCTCTATTAAATATAGGTACTTATATATCATTCAAAATCATCACTTAAAAGTCAATTCCGTATTTGCATTACATTACTTTGCCACCCTTGTGGATAAAATGCAACTTACTCATTAGTTTTTGAAGAATAAAAATAGCCTTTACGATTCGGCGTTCTGAAAAAGATATTTTTCAGGTATCATAGTTTGTCATGAATTCCAAACCTCATTGTGAGCCGAATGTTACCACCTGCCTACTTTTTTAAAATGTAAAATGCGATAAAGTTACATCCAATTCAGGTCCTTATATCCCCATAGCTACATTCGTAACACCTGCATATGTGTTGTGGCCGTTATTCGCGGTACACGCCGTCCGTTACAAATAACTAACGAATTATAGGTAGGTATGTATTCATAGTAACAGACATAGTGCGTTCTCAACTCATATCTAATAATCTCCTTAGCAGGGTCCCCTGTGGTTGCCATAGAATGAGACAGCAAGCGTGGTGGCAAAAGTGTAGGTTTTATAAAAGAGCCGACGACTGTATTGTAAGGATTAGGCAAAGTGGGAGCTAAAGGAAATGAATGGAAAGAAAAGACGGCTTATCCTAGCAACAAGCAAAGTACCTCGTCAATACGAAACGACCGCAATGAGTATAAAAAATCACATGGATAAAAACAAATGGATTCTGAAATAGTACATTGTAGGAGAGGCCGGAAAACCGCATAAGGATGGACGAGTGAGTATAAGGGCCGATGCGTTAGTGGAGGCCCTCAAATAATACGAGTCCATCTTTAGCGTTTCCGGCAGAGGAATTACATAGTGCTTTTCACGGCTACTGTGAGGAAATAAAAAAGCGGCCAAGTGCGAGTCGGACTGGCCCATGAAGGGTTCCCTACCATTTATGACGTATTAAAAAAACTTACTAAATCTCGTTCAAACCAATTTTCGGTGGAAGTTTACATGGTAATGTACATCGTATATTTTTTTTAGTTTTATCATTCTCTTATTTTAGAAGTTACAGGGGGGGGGACACATTTTACCACTTTGGAAGTGTCTCTCGTGCAAACTATTTTAGTTTAGAAAAAAATTATATTAAAAACCTCCATATCATTTTTGAAGATCTATCCATAGGATAAACAACACGTATGGGTTTGATGAAAAAAAAAATAGTTTCAGTTCAAACTATGGGAACCCCCAACTTTTTTTTCTATTTTTGTGTGAAAATCTTAATGCGGTTCACGTTTTTACATCTACATCTTCTTACCAAGTTTCAACAGTATAGTACTTATAGTTTCGGAAAAAAGTGGCTATGACATACGGACGGACAGACCGACAGACAGACATGACGAATCCATACGGGTTCCGTTTTTTGCCATTTTCCTACGGAACCCTAAATCATTTGCATAACTAGAAGTACTTTAATAGAAATTAATATTTAAATTGGCGTGAGGACAATTGTTTAAAGAACCCAATGTATTTTTGCCAGAAACATTTATATTTTCTTCACTAGAAGAACCCATTTTTATAGCGTAGATACGTGTTTCTTGTATTTTTTAGTCAAACAGAAGTTACACAATCCAAATCAGTAAGTATTTTCCGATCCCACCTTTTTTACTTTTTTTATCACTTTTATGAGGCGTTTTTCTGTTGTATGCTTCAAACCGACTCTAAATTTAGAAGCGTATTTGCTAAAAAAACCTCAAATAGCTATAAAAATAAAAACGCCTAAAGCGTGAACTGAATGTCCAAGCCATAATTGTAAAAAAAATAACTTAATGTTTTTGACGTAAAGTAATTGGTCCTATAAATAACCTAATTTTATTTTTGAAGGAAAGAGTTGCGCCATAATAAGACCTTCTACCATCACCAATGACAGATGATGATAACAATGATCACCAATGACAGATGATGATAACAATGAAACATTGTAGTAGTGGTGGTTCAGGTGCTACAGCTATTGCCTACTTTCCAGCTTGGTTTTACACCATCTATTGCCACATTTCCGAACAGTGGCGTGAAAAAGTAATTATCTTGCTAGAATTTAACAATAAATAAACATTGTCGATAAAACAGTCCGAATCAAATGGGAATCAAATTAATCCTAATTAATTCGGACCAGCATAATGGTGAAGGTTTATATGAATCCACAAATCAGACCAAATGATTAGTAGCGAACATTAGATCTTTCAGAACTGAATTCCATTGTATTGTCCAATACTAAGATGTCGAGAAACGACGGAATGAGAACGCGGTTGTATTTGTATATATGCTGAGAGGGATCCTATTTTAGCGTCCAAATTTTTTTTTTATACCTGCATGCCTTATTTTTTTATGTACTATGTTGTGGCGTTAAATAAATATATTTTCTTTCTTCCTTATTGCCACCTATAACTCGATTTTGACATTTTAGGCCAAACAAATCATTGTTTTTGAAGATATTAATTTCCAGCAATCTGAAATCGTTTTAATACCTTCATTTTGCCCTAAATGCGTGTAAGCCGAGTTTGAGCAATCCCAGGAGGTGTGCATAAATTATATACATTACAAATTCGACGAAGTATAGAAATAGATAAACTCGTATGTATTTAATAACATTAGCAATGCGTCTCTTCTCTCTCACAATTTGACAGTGACTGAAACTAGTTTAACTACAGAACTAAATTATTCGATAGAATCACAGGCCAATTCGAACGTGCATTGACATCAAACCGATATTCAATGATATTGGAATCATGTCAGTTAGCTGTCATTCGCACAGGCGTCTCGTTCGCACTAATACCTGTGCAGACAAATATCAAAGAAATGAACGCGCGAATGACAGTTAGCTGATATGATTCCAATTAATTGGCCTGTGTACAGTCGCCATAAGATATATCGAAGCGGCCAAGGTACTCACAAATATCTGAACACGCCTCTATTCGTCAAGTCAAGGCGTTAGACTGCGTGTTCAGATCAAGGTTTGGGCCGGTTTTATAAATTGCGGTAAATACCGGTTTACTTCGAACTTTAAAAACTATATTGTAACATAATTTAACCGGTTCATTCGATGAGCGATGAAATGGCCGGCCGGCTTGGTGGTGTGCCGCGTAAGCAGAGACACTGACATAGAAAGAAACCGGTTTTTATTGTTCTAAATCGGTTAATCTGACAAGTACTTTATGGAAATGTTCTCCTAAACCCGGTTTAATTGTAACGGTTTAACGAACGATACCGAAATAAAAAGGTTTGACGCTAAGTACATGATAACGGTTTGGAAATTTAAACGGAGCCTTGGTTCAGTTCAGATATTTATGAGCACCTCGGCCGCTCCGATATATCTGATGGTGTCTGTAGTCTGTCAAGCAAAGTATGTCAGTAGCAATGTACAGCAAAGTGATGTAGGGCAACAAAAAGCAATATTGCGATGGTATTGCGTTAAGAAAAGCAGCAATGTACATCGAACCCAAACATGTAATTATCATAACCTCAAATTTTACAAATATTTACGCACAACGAGCGTGATTGTGTGTGTATTGTATAGGTACTATATTTACGTATATTTAAAGAATTTCATATTAGTTCAGTAAAGTTTATCAAGTGATTTGGTTAAGGGACAGTTTCAGTTATGGATATATATAAATCAAGTCTAAATCGCTGCTAACATTTTATTAAGTAGGTACCCCTACTACCCCCTATATGTATAGTTTAAGGTTTTAAAAAACTACATCAGAGTTTAACTATCAATACAAAACGGAAGCGGTCAACCTTAGATAATTAGTCCTGAGCCTGAGTCCCACTTCCATTAATTAAGGGAACAAGTTCAAAAGGAATGGAAAACAAATTACTTATTTTTAATCTGAGATATTTTCTACAGACTTCTCACAATTGTACTTAAAGTGAGACATGAGGGTTATTTTTCTTACAATTTTTTTTAACGTGCATAATATATTACCAATTTATAAATTGAAGCGAAAACTACTTGTAATAAAATGGGTACTTAATCATATTTATTGAGGTTTATACCTCATTAAAATAAAAAATTCATGTCTTTATGCATTCTTGAGTGTACAAAGGTTATATTTTATAATTGTAGGTACATTCATTTGTAGGCGTTTTCGTATTATTATTTTTTACTTTCAGGTACCTACTAGTACTTATTTCTTTGTGCATTTTGTTGTCTTCACATTACTTTTTATAAATATAAAGAAAGACACCAAGTGCTCTTTAGCAACATTTGTTAAAATATAATTTCATGAATTCCGATATTATGTTTTGCAAAAGAACCTGACGTATGTAAGGGTTTTTATTTATTCTGTGAAGCCTCAAACATCAATAAATATTGATGTTCGTTTTAGGTGTGGTAGAGGTACGTCAATTTAGGGTTTGTATTATTAAGTCGGAACGTATTGCTTGGATAATTTCCGGGAGAGTTCGTTTTAGCACATTAATTCAGGCATTCTGTATTAATTATTAGTCTTATGTTAAAAAAGATTAATGAATGCAGGTGGCTAGTATAAGGGGGGTGGCTGGAGATAGGAAAGTTTACCCTAGTTACTTAATTTATCCCTGTAATCATTCTTAACGGTTGTGTTAGGTACATTTGATCTATATGTCGGAAAGTCGTCACAGATAAATTAAAATGTGCAACTTAGTTTCCCAAATTGCGAAATATATACATGAATTAATTTATTTTTTTGTGCGGGTATTTCTTTATTATTGGGAATCTTCCTGGGATTACCGAGAATTTTCCCAACGTTTTGGAAACTTTTTGCAACTTGCATGTGATACAGTATAAGAAGGGTCCAAAAAGACGAGTGGCGTGGGTTCAAATGTGAGCGGGATCCGCAGGCGTAAGCGAACATTGTAAGAGAATACGCCATGAACATTTTTCGACTTATACATATAATACGTATTGGATTCACAGGATACTGTTGCAAATACATACATATTGGTCTGTTGCCGGCAACTCCGATCGCGTGGATTTTTATATGGGTTCTTGTAATTCTTCATAAACATTGTGCAGCGAATATAAGTTGGGTTAATAGTTTAACACAAGTTTCATGACGCTCGCACAAATAAAAAAATGTTAAAAGCTTTTATTTCACTTGACATGTCCGTATGTAACGAACCTTTTTTTTTTCAAATCTTGCAAACTATTTTTCCGATAGTGCTAAAAAATTGCATACATATGTAATTCGGGTGACAATGCAATATTATGGTACCATCGAGCTGATCTGATGATGGAGACAGGAGGTGGCCATAGGAACGCTGTAATGAAACAACGCAACCTAATTGTGTTTTTAGAATTGTGTCGATGACTATTAGTTGCCCGTGAGAAGAAAAGTACAGTAAGCGACAAAAGCTTGTACCAAATAGGAACTTTTTGCCAAAAACTTATTTTCAATACTAACTTTCAACATCCCCTCAGGTACTGTCAACCCTCTTAGAGAAAGTTTTTTATACACAATGTGTCTGTGTATTGTTTCATTCCCTATTAATGAAGTTTCAAGTCTCTAATTTGAAAAAATATTTCAACGAATAATTTTTAAAAACGCTGCAATTACTTGTTTTTTGATAAAATATATTTGTACGAAGTTTCAGGTCCAAGCTTAAAATAAAACTTGTACCAATTACAAATTTTCATCCCATATTTAACATAGGGTTGATTTTTTTAAATCGCTTTTTATTTGTCTTGATAAATAAATATAACTAGATTTGCAAATGTCAGCTTTCTATATTTAGTAGTTTCGGCTCAACGTTGACGAGTCAGTCAGGACATACACTTTTATATATACAAATATATATAAGTAAGGAAGACAACAAGGTACTGTAAAATGTGTAAGTCATAATAAAATAAAGGTTATACAGGCAAAGTGCGGACCTTCTTCATTATCATCCCTTGGGTCATTTAATTTCTCATGTTGGCATGTCATTGTCACTAGCAAGCCCCGACTAATAAATCTTAGAGTGGCTTAGCTTTAGCAATTAATTTATCGTGTAACTCAACCACAGACAAAGCTTTAATAGATGTCGTACGCACAGCGATTAGTTTGATAAAATACTCGCGTCGTTTTTTTAACAGGAGTAAAATACATTTTATTTTGATTAAGTTAAAAAAAATCTCTTTCTCCAACTTCTAACTCAATACAAGTACAGTCGGCTTCAAAGATATGTTAATAAATTTCGCATTATTACATTACTATAGTACTATATTAGTTTAAAACATTTAGCCCGTGGGGCTTTAATTAATTTTAACTTTTTTCACCAACTGCAAAAAATAATAACTAGCAAATAATAACTTGCATATAATACATACAGTCGCCGTAAACCATTTAAATAAAATCTCTTCTTCTTTGCTGTGTAGTAAATCGTTACTTACATTTCCAGAAAAATGTAGCTCATGATTATTGACATGCAAAGTAGATGCTTACATATATGCCGGTGGCAAATCGATTTTATAATTATAGTGATAAGCAACATCATAAATGACTTTTTGGAGGGCCTAATACAAGTTCGAAATATATGGATTCTATTCTCCCTGTACCTTTCACGCCATTAACAAAAAGAAAGAGACAAAAAAGTTCAAACGTAATTCAACATTATATTGACGGTTTATAATAGACCCCCAAAAAGTCAGACCGCATCGTTCCAAAACACCCTACGAGTATTCATTCGTAATAATTAATTACCTAATTTAAAAACTGTTTAAAATTTGGTAAATATGTACCATATTTTAAGTGTTTTATTGTACAAACAAAACAATTAACTTAAAAAATACAAAGATAACTACGTAAAATAAATTCTACTTTTAACGATCGACGTTCGATTTTTTCAGTTATACCTTCCAAATATGTTTTCACTGGTGATGTGAAAAGTTTTGTGTAATTCACGAGACCAAAGTTATTTAATCTATATTATAGAATCTTTCGTTTGCACGGGTCTCAAAATAAGCTTTCGAAGAAATATCAAACTTTGCTCTCTTGTTGTACAAATAATTAAACACAAGTAATAATTTTAGATAAAGGGTCACTTGATATATTTGTAATGCAATTGAATCACCCTTGGCTACTACGAGACGAACATCGGACTCGTTTTAACAAGGAAACGGGGCCAATGTTTAATTTTAACACAGTAGATTAAAATGAAATATTTTCTTTATATGACTATATGACATTGGATCTTTCATTGACTTCTGATAAAAAAATTGTCTAGCGTGTTTTTCAACATTTAGCTATACTCCGCCGTATTAAAACATCGATAGACCATCCTGAAACTGCGCTGCCTAAACGCCTACGGCCAAAATCCGCTAGTGTGGGGTGGCTCTTATATATCTAGCATAAATGCAACGCGTTATGGGCCACCCCACGCTAGCGTCTCCCGAGCGTCAGCGTCTACTCAACTCTATGGCTGCTGCTACGCAACGTTGGCGCAACTGCGCAGCGACGCCTTTTTCCATAGCGCTGATTCCGACGCTCAAAATACGATATTGTCTCTAAGTATGGCCAGATATTGGATATAGGTGCAACATGTTTATTTTTAATCATTTATTTTGATTTTAAGGCATGTATGGTATTAAAATACTCAAAAGCTTAATAGTCTCGTAATTCAATACAGTCCAATGGGTTCTATAGGTAAGATCTAAACAAATAAACAGTCCCACGGGCAAAACGTCCTTATTTACCTCGTTGTTTCTTCGGAAGGAACCATTGTCGAGTAACGGCATCGTTAAGGTCTTATTCGTCGAATTTTGTGTGACAAATTGTATTTTCATTCGCCCAGAATTCGTTAACTTTTATTTTATTTCCACGTCTATGGACAATTAGCTAGTTGGTACAAGTAAATTTCTTTGATAACGGGTTTCGCCTAGTCGTTGACACTGCTTACGACTACAAAGCTCATGGGTTCGATTCAGAGGTACCCTTGCGGTTTTTAGACTAATTGATTAAATCGTGTACTTATCGTCTACTAAAGGAATGTAAATATGTAGATATCTTCATTTAAATATCATAAAAAGAGCAAACAATCTCATTTTTAGTAGTTTTACTTTTTTTTTAATTTTTTTTGCACCCTTACCTTACTCTGAAACTACTTTTACATTTAAATTGGGTTATGTATGGCTAACGTATAAACCCGAACCGTTTCGTTGTCTTTAATGTGTAAAAATATTACTTATATGTATTTCTTTTCTCGTTGACCTGCATGACATACTCGTATTAATGTATATCTGGTCTCCCGCACAACAGGCCTAGCCGAGTGCTGGCTCTCTACTTTATCTTGAATCTTTACCATTTAAGCTACTAGGCCAAGTTTGGTCTCGTTTCCGTATAAATCGGGGATGTCGAATTCATTTATGGTATCATATTGACACCATTCCAAAGTAAAAACATATGAAATGTACTTTTTTAATTCGTCTTTACGCTTAAACCGATGAACCATTAGTTAAAATTTGGTATAGACATAGATTGAGTTCCGGGAAAGAACATAGCCTAGTTTTTATCCCAAAAATATATCTTAAAAGTGAAGTGAGGTGCGAGTTGTATGGGAAATCAATATCCGCTGAACCGATTTAGATGAAAACTACATCTTTCATTTAGATGAAAATTATACCTGTAATGTTGACTTAGAACCTAATATTAAACAATTATTGACCGCAGACGTCGCTGACGCTAAAACCTATAAACGTTTTTCAAAATATCAATTTCTAATTAGCTTTAAGGAAAATTGTTTTTCAACTTCCTCTAGAAACCTGCATCAAAAATCCAATCTGCATCCAAGAGATTTTTATAAGCCTACCTACAGCCATTTGGACTTATTGTAATAAATGAAATCGGTAAGACAATGATCTACTATTCTTGTCACATAAATGCCATCAAAATATAATTTGTTTGCGTTTTCTTTGAAAACTCGACCGTAAATAACATCCCTTTCGATTTTCGAAGATTCGTATTGCTAAGCTCCACGGGGATTTCTCAAAGAAGACTTTCTAGACTCGATACTCAAAATTTAATTATAAGCCTTTGTTTTTGAAGCCTAAAGTAGTTTTTTATTTATGCCTCTTCAGCCAAATTTATTTGAGAGGCTCAATATAAATGTCTCTCGAGCTTTAAAAATGTTGGTGGTGTTAAATAAAGCCAACCTAGTAGTGTAGAAATATTTAATTTATTGCAGTAATCAATACATTCTAAACCAGAATATTCTGAAGGGTGAAAATATGATTCACACTTTATTCTTATTTGTAACCTAAACTAGGTCCGCCAATAGCAATACATCAAGTTTAAGTATTCTTATGGTAAAATGCACTGTCAATTATCGTCGTTCCTATGGAATCTTCAATTAAACATAAGAATGATTCTGTTTATTGACTTTAATGCATTTAATATTCGGTAAGTCATCATCATCATCAAAAATAATCACAACGCGTAGCGTGGTAAAAATGTTAACTTTTGTTGATTATAATTTCCATATTATATAGGTACGGGGTGAAATCGTTAAGTGTGGCCAGGCGATTATTCCGTAAATATAACAAATATAAGAAAACTTCAAACTGATATCGAAAGTGCGTTACCCAATAAGTAAAATTATATTTATAACTTTTTTTTTTTAGAATTAAGTATGCGTTACTTATGTGTCTACCTACCTGCCTACCTCTACCTACAGTATGCATCTTCACAAGATACCAAGCTAAACATGCACGTATGAAAAGTTTTAAGATAAGAGATGCAAAGTTAACGGTTCTACAGTTATAGCTTACTCGTAAGAATATGAGTCTTCTAATTAGAAAAGTCATGTGGAACCTAATAAGTACCCACAGGTTACGATTAAGTGTCCATGCTTTGTGATCAGGGGCCCATTTTTCGAACGGTATTTGGCTAATAATAGTAGTCCACGAACTGTCAAATCGTATGGGTTGCCATGGCAACACACTAATAATATTATACTAATACCGTTCCAGAAATGGGCCCCAGTGGTGGTTAGATCTAATTAAAAAGAATTCGCTAAGCATTACAGCTATACATTAAACATTTAAGTACAATGGTTCCAGCGGAAAAGCTGGGTTTAAGTCAACAACAACAACAACTAACCGCTCCTAAACTTG
This sequence comes from Cydia pomonella, assembly GCF_033807575.1. Taxonomy (NCBI): domain Eukaryota; kingdom Metazoa; phylum Arthropoda; class Insecta; order Lepidoptera; family Tortricidae; genus Cydia; species Cydia pomonella. The sequence continues at coordinate 10,330,806 of NC_084703.1, read as the reverse complement.
TTCAACTCGCCCCCGTACCAACTGCTCGTGATGAAATGGCTACTAATTTGTTCTCATCAGCGTCGATAGACCTAAGCGAACGACAAACTGAAATTTATTTACACTTCACAGTTCTTGAAATTGAAGTGCAAACGCATGCATTCAAGGAGGTTCCTGTTGCACAACACGAGACAATCAAAGTAATGCGATAGGCAGTTGATAACACGCGGTGACAATAGCTTTGTGAGTGTCCGGCGGGCAGGTTCTGAGAATCAACTTATTAAATAAGTTCTTTGTTAAACCTGCGATCGCCGCCCGCGCACCGGGAATGCAACTCGACCGCTCCGCGCTCGGTCCATAAAATATACATAGACCACACACCAAGGAATGGACATTGATTAGTCATCAACTGATTACCATGTAACTATTTACATCGCACGCTTCGTAGAAGTCTCTGCTTGACCGGAACACGAAATTAAACGTTTATTTCACACTGCACATGTTAAAAAAAACTAAAAATAGACACAATTCAAGAAAAGTCCGTTTAACTTACCCGTTTAACGCGAGCTTCGTTCAGTCATGCCTGCGAGCTTACACAACAACACCAATAGTTGTTAACTTTGTTAAAGTTTGTCGAAGTTATCACTGAAACATGACGTTAACTCTCTTAAAAAGTACATTAATGGTCATTAAGAAGTAAATCGAGTCCTGCAGTTAAGTTATAATCGAGATATTTTTTGTTCGAAACAGGTTTTGAGCGGCAGAAAGCGAGTTTAAGTTTGTGGCGGCGCGCGGAAACGGGACACGGCCGCCCGAAGGAAGGTGGCGCGCGATATGACGGGTGACGGCGCGGCTCGGCCCGTGGCCCGCGGTGGCGCTCCACACAGCCAGCCGGCGCCGGAGCGGCAACGTCGCGCGCAAAGCCTCTTCCATAACACCATGGCGTCATTGTTTCATCATAGATAAACGGCTCCCGTAGGAAGACGTTTAGAAACACCGCGCTGCTCTAAACGCACGGCCGGCACCACTTCCAACTTTCAAAGCTCCGGCTTGGGACACCTTCATTTCATACCTATCCAACAGACGCTAACAAATGGGTAGTAACCTAGCTAAAGTAAAATTTGCCTGCTTTCTAGGTCAAAATATATTTTATTTAGAAGGATGTCAAGGTCCGGAATAGATGTACTAAAGGACAAAGGGCCTATATTGTTCCCGTGGGAGTTCTAGATTGCGAAAAAAAGCTATAACTCCCTAAGGAGATATAGATTTTTTTAAATCTCTAACTAATTCTTACGGACCACGTAGGTTTACTTTTAAAATACTGACGTTTCTTATTTAATATTTTAAAAATATTTAAATTCATTAATACATATAAGTACACAATTTTTAATCGTGCTTGAATAGGTCGGACTTCGATGTTTAACCTATCAGACTATGACAATATGGCGGACGAATGTTTGAAATGTTAACGTACCTATTTAAGATTCATTTTGTTTAAAATTTAGTTTTTTTCTTCGCAAGAGCGATGAAAAACATTGTGTGTAAGCCTGCGGCTGTCGGGAATTATCACCCTAGTGTCCAATATTTCACTTATGTGCTAATGATCGATTATAGAAGTTGCATCCTTACGTCCGTTTAGTTTCCCTAGTTCGCACACCTATACTATAAAGCACAACAAAGGAAATTATCTCTTTGTGGGATTAGTCAGCCAGCGGGTTCCGGTGCGTCACGCGGTCGGCTGACCAAGAAGTAGCACAGCTCCACAAAACATTTATTTATACAATTTATATTTGAAACTATAATACTAGGGCAAAATCGGTTTATTTTTGAGACGGTGCCGTAGACAGACAAAAAGATAAATTTATACACACTTTACACTTATAAGTCTAATAACACCTCTTATTGCGCCTGGAGTTAAAATGATTTAAAATCGGCTAACCAGCTGGGTGACACGTGACGTGACACTGCACCTATCGGGCGCCCTTGGCTCAGCATTGCAATTATTAGGGTTGGCAAAACCTGATGTTCCTTTCACGTGCACAACCACACATGAACTATTATATAATCTGTGCCACATATAAGATAATGGCTTGAATTTTGACAACTCTAAATAGCCGCAAGAGATAGTGCCATACATTAGAAAGAGACCACATGATTCGTCCCTGAATCACTGTCAAACTTCGGTATACATACGTATACTGGGGTAAAACAAATTTCAGCCAAAAAGTAATTATAACTAATAATAAGTAAAGTAACATAGTGAAGCTTTACTTCTTGTTTTACAATAGAATTAGTCTTCTAAAGCCACACTCGCATTGCATATATCAACTGTGTTATTATTATTTATTTATTCGCATAACAATACAACGATTGTGTTCGAATATTAACATTAATATACAATCAGTTTCAATAGTATTAAATATTAAATTAAATTAAATAATATTTATTAATTACAAATTAACAATTATACAACAGTCAATAACATTAAATTTATAAATACCTATTACGTGTTAAATCAATTAAAAACTATACAATTTTTTTATAACTAAGTCCTTATAGTCAAAACTTCGCACCCTTCATAAATTCTTCCACTGCATATAGGCACTGATTAGCAGGATTTCGTTAAGCTTAGTTCCAAATAAGTTTGAATTAAAAACAGACTTTATAGGTAGGATATGGATTGTTTCTCCGTACTATACTACTAAATAATATACTCGTAATTTGATTTAATCTTAAAATGATGTTAAAAACATCAGTAATTATAGAATTGCGGCTCAGTAATATCATCGTTTATCTTAAATCGTTTCATGAAAAAAGATAGAAAATCAAAATAATCATTTTCGCATGTGTTCAAAATGGGGCTTGTGGTAGGGTATCTTACATTACATAACAAAGACGTAGCGGTTATATTCTCTTGGCTAAGTGCGACGTGCAAGTGCAAGGTGGGGGTATGTAAAACGATAGCAGCGCATGCGGTGGTGAAAATTTGAACTAACCAAGGATAACGTTTTTAACATTTCGTACAAGTTATATGGGTCAAAATGGAACTTTAATCCACGATTACTCCTGAAATATTTATTTAAATTGTATGGTGTAAGGGACCACCGTAATCTGTATGAAATGCTTAATATAACTAACGTATTTAAGTAATTTGATAATATTAATACTGTATCCGTGTATATAACTTTGCAAATACCACATATTATATGATCGTTTTCTAGAAGTTAGGAATGGGTATAGTAAGCTATCTTTGAAAGATAGACATTCACCATCGCGGACTGTTTTTGTAGAGCATGAAAAAAAAAAAACCCCGCCATGCATTATGATGGTATAATAGCTCAAACGGATAAGGCAGCGTTTCCGATTTAAGCTCCATTGAGCGTGATTTTTTTCGACAACAGCGTCATATTTCAATCAATTTACACAATTGACCTTCCTCAAAAGTCACTATTGATAGATTAAAGTCGTATGAAAATCCGTTCAGTAGTTTTTAGTTTTGGGAGTAGTTTTATAAGATGTAGTGAATTGACGTTTTCCCCTAGATTTGCGGACCGCGCGTACTGGCCGGTGGTAAAAAAACTAAGCCTTTCCGTGCATCTTTTCTTTTTCCCCATAATTTTTCTCTCTGAGTGATTGCAAATCTGAAGATAAACTTTGATTGTATTTATTTAATGTTATTGGATTCTCATGATTTATTTGTGATAAAAGTTCATATGTGGGCTGCTAAAATTTGTATAATTGTAGGTATACAGGTCATCCCAATACTATGGGACATAAAGGGAAAGTACCTTAACTATCGTAGAGTTTGCTGAAAGAAGACTTTATGCATTTAAATATTTTCTAAAAATTACTTGCTTCGTCTGGGAGTCAAACAGACTTAAATGTGAAAAATGATCACCCCTATTTTTATGATACCAATCGAAGAAAGGGACAAAAAATAATAATTCTTCTTGAGTAACATAGTATTCTAAAAGAAAGGAACAACGTAAAATGTTTGAGTCAAATTTCAAGAAAATTATTTATTTATTGCCGACGACGACGTTCGAAAAATACCGAACGTGGGCGAGTTACAAACAGAATTGAGCCATATCATATCGAGTATTCACCATAATATGATAAGAAAATCGACAGGCAGCGGCAAGTAATTCTTAAAAAATCTTTAAATGCAGAATTACTGACTTTTAAAAATAACATAGTCTTCTTTCAGCAAAATATCCTATCTACGATATTTAAGGTAATTTTCCTTGATGTCCCTTAGTCTTGGGGCGCCCTTTATATAGGTAGTATTATTTACATTTTACATTTATACATCACTGGTTTTTTCTCACAAAATGACGCTTCGAACAGAAATTTAAGCACGCACAATTCTTGCAGCCTCTTATGTCGAGACGTACGACGGCGTACTTATTTACCCGATTTTTGCTGCTGAAGTTTTTATCTGAAGGTGCCTTGGTGAGCGCACTTCGTCGGACATACAAAGACATCCGAAGTCATATTTGTTCGGTTCCGAGTTAACTCAAAAATCTACGGACTTTAAGGCCAGAGACTACCTTTTACTTATACCCCGTGTTTTTTTTCCGTTAATTTCAAGGGTGCATTCCTGAGCTTAAATTAAGTAACTTTCTCAGAGAGACCGGTACCCCTAGTGTAAATAAATTCGATTTCCAAACGTGACGTACGCGTTTGCGTTTAGTCTCATTTTGTATTGAATTTCAAAAGAGCGCGCCAAGCGGGACGTTTTGGAAACTCAAAATCCTATACAAAATGACACTTAACGCAAACGCGTTCGTCACGTTATGATGTCGATCAAAGTTACACTAGGGGTACAGTACCCCTAGTGTAAATAAATTCGATTTTGAAACGTGACGAACGCGTTTGCGTTAAGTGTCATTTTGTATAGGATTTTGAGTTTCCAAAACGTCCCGCTTGGCGCGCTCTTTCTAAATCCAATACAAAATGAGACTAAACGCAAACGCGTACGTCACGTTTCAAAATCGAATTTATTTACACTAGGGGTACGGTATTCTAATTAACTCCATTTCGGAGATAATCAATAATTTAATTTTTATCTTATAAGGCACTTACGAGCGTATACACTTTCCTTGGGGCCTGTTTACACATTGATTAGTGTTTATTACGAGTGTATACATTATTGTGTATACTAAACGTAAGTTAATACAATAATGTATATCTCGGACGATTGATCATATATCAAATATCATTTTGCATAAAATATGGTACACAAGATGGACTTGGTAACTAAGAAGCAAATACATATTTTACCAGCAACTGGCATGCAAAAACACAAACACGCATACATCTATTAACAATGCTAATAAATCTAATATTATACATGTCACTTATTATAATTACAACAAAAAAAAACAAATGTCATACTTAATCTAATAACAATTGTCAGTGTCTAGTCAATCTAAAATAGTTAAAAAATTCATTAATTGAATAAAAACACTCTGATTCAAGAGTGTTTTAAACAACTTTTAAGTTTACGCAAAAAAATACTAAATGGTAATGATTTCAGTTCATCTTCGAGGCAGTTATACATTTTTATTGCCAGACAGTAAGCGCTCTTTCCATACAATACTGTCTTTTTGCGGGTATGGCGAGACGATTAGAGTATCTTGTATTAAATCGACAAATGTCCTTAAACGTAGCAAAAAGTTCAGGATGCACTCAAACAAATAAACAAATTTTATATAAATACATACTTTGCACAGTCAGAAGTTTCATATTTCTAAATAGAGGTCTGCATGAGGTTATTATGTCTAATGATTGATACCAAATTATGCAATCTTATATTCATAATTCATAATTCATAATTCATAATTCATAATTCATATTCATAATTTTTTATTGCATGAAAGTGAGTACAAAAGGTGTTAGTATTTACAAAAGTTCATCACAATCTGCCGAGATCCAGCACGCAATATAATATCTTATTGTACTAGTACCTATATCTAAGACTACGAACTAAATTAATTTAGCTATATCTAGTCATGAAATTATAAAAACATGCTACTACAAACCTTTATACGACAAATATTCTTGTAGGGAGTAAAATTGCTTGTTTATGAGCCATTCATGTAATTTTCTAAGGAAGAGTGGTTGTGGACATTCTCTTATTTCTCTCGGAATGTTGTTATACACTTTTATTGCCATGCAGTAACAATTCCTGCTGCATAATTTAGATTTTACTTTAGGCAGCACAAGTTTGGTAGTATTGCCGGCATTATCAAGCCTATTTTTGTTTTTATTTTAACATGGTTTCAGCCTTAGAAGCATTAGCCTTAGATTATCCTGATATATTTCTTTCAAAAAACGTCATTTTTCGTGCTAAATAACAGAAAATACTCAAATATTATATTGGTACATATATGTAGATATTGGTACTCAAATATTATAGTAATCAATCATGATTCATGATCTAAAAAGCTTACAATTTTTGAAAAACGTCGCTGGCTGAAGCACGTTTAACTGTAAGTACACCAAAGAATCTTCAAAATTTATACTGTATTGCCATTATCTTCATTATTATTTGTATAGATGTTTTAGGCCTAAACGTATAAATAATATAGCGAAAATCATATTTATTGGCCTTAAAACTATTGTGACAGATTTTCTCAAAAATTATAACCCTACCCCTAGTGGACAACTCTTATGCAACTTATATAGAAAAGTGCAAAAACGGGTAGGTAACATGAACATGGCCCACCCATTGTGTACAGAAGTTGACATAGTTAGGCCTAATATGTTTGAAGGGAACACTAGGTTATCCTTACCCTATCCTTTGTCTTGAACTGATCCTTGTTTCAATGACTTACTAGCTATATTTCCATATGAAATCGACGAGGGTAATGCTGGCAAAAACTTGAATATAACTTAACCCGCTATCAAAAAAGCGTTAAACAATAATTATTTCGAAATTCTTTGTGTAAATAGAATCATGCGTATGCGTACACAATGAATACAGTAAGCAAGAAAAAATTTAAACCTTCATTGGTTTAAAGCGGGTTCAGTTTTTACGGTATTTCAGGCTGTCATCAGAGAATGTACATGTTTTTCGGACGTAGAAATATAGTTCTTTAATCACGGGCACACGTCTGCTATCAGGATTAAGCGGAACCACGTCCAGCATTGTTGTATTATGGACTGGTTCGCCATGGACGACAGTGGCGGTCCGTTTACGAACGCTATTCCCGATGTTGTGAGGGCCTACCACGATAACCAAAAATAGAAATTCCGATATCTGCCTCTGTCACTCTTGCGTATTCGAGTGATAGAGGCATTTCCGGGGTAGGCTTTCTAACCACAAGCAACCGTGAATATGCTGGAGCTGATGGATTAAAAAAAGGCCTTACAATAAATAAATCTTTTGGCGTCAATGAGCACCTTATTTTAACAAGCTCTTGTGGCGAGATCGGTGCCGGCGTAAAGGAGATTTTTTTGGTGTAATGTGTATGAGTAACTAAACTATAACCCACGGCCGGTGTGTGGCTTTTTTGCTTTGCGACCTTGGCTGACACACTGCCGTTTGTCAAAAATGGTTTTCAGTTGTAAATAAATCATTGAAACAATTATTAGTCACCACTAGTTTTAGACAAGACAGGCTATGGTAATTAGGTTTGACTGAAAAGTCCAAATTGAAACAAGTTCTCACCAAGACATTTCGAAAAACTAGTTTTAATTAGCAAAAACTTTTCAACATGACAGTTCGGAAGAATTAGTTAGAGAAAGTGATTTTAACCAGTGAAAATGTGTTTTTCGCTTAAACCCTAACGTATAGGGGTGTCGTTGGCTAGGTCTTTCAAAACAAATAGATATCTACGTTTTCAATACCGTTTTCGATAAAATATATTTCTGCTGTTTCTAATATTTCATATTCCACAAACCTGGTGCGCGTGAAGCGTTGCTTTCGGTTTAAATTTGGAATAACAACCTAGGCCCACGTTTCACGTTCACCGCTAACAAAGACCGACCGCAATTTCAAAAACCACTGATCCCTCGCCTTAATTTCAGCCCAAGTGAAATCATCTGAAGTATACAAGGTTTCGCTTTTATTCTTTAGACCCTTTGCACTAAATAGGAGTCTTTGTCATGATACGTCTGAGAAGTCCGTAGAATGTGGCACAAAGATTATATTTGTAAGATACCTGAGGGTAAGGTATGGCCATGTACTTAACACATCTTATAAATGGCACTGTAGCTGTAAGGTAAGTAGTTAGCGCCCTGTAGGTTTTCCATTCTCACTTACCAGGTAAGGTTGCAGTTTTTGGTGGTTTAAGACATATATTTTACTTTACATGCATTTGTACACATTTATATATCTGTATATAATGACTTACGAGACGATATTTTGTTAGCAACAAAAGCTCTAATAATATGTTGATTGAACTAACGAAATACGCAATTTACTTATTGGGAACAAACGCGTTATCACGTAAAAACCTGAGTCACTTAATAATTAGCATAATTACCTGACTTGGAGTGTTGTTGAGTCTTGACAAATGAAAATAATAATCAAACAGTCTACTACTCGTACAGTTGATAACCACAATATCGAATACGGCATTTCGAGTCGTATTTTTAAAGACCCTTCTCCTCCATTGTCTATAAAGCAACACCCTCGGTAATATAAAATCTTTCGAATATTTACAGACAAGAAAATTAAATTGGAGCATCTGGAAAAATGCTTGGGCAGTGATTCATACGGTTACTGAGACCAAGCATGCAATCGCGTCAAATTACCCTGCATAAAAGTGTGATCACGAGATGTGTTTAAAATGTGTAATGGACAATGATAAGTATGCCAGATTTGTGTTTTTTTTTTTTATAATCTCATGTGGATAGACTTTGTAAGTCGTCTATGTCACGAATTCGAAAGGACAAATAACTTAATGAGATAGTCAAATCGTACAGACGCTTCCAATCAGATTAGGCATACCGCGCCTTAGGGCCGATACAGACGGACTGCAACCCGACTGCAATCTGTATGGGAGCTGCACGCCGACTGCATGCCCACTGCAACGTTGGCGTGCAGTTTCTATACACGTTGCAGTCAGGTTGCGGTTCATCTGAACCGACCCTTAATGGTGGTTTTCCTTTGGCTATATAGTTCGTGTTATCCACGATGATGCGCAGATTTGTCAAATCTAACCTTTAATACTATGACAATACGAGTCAAGGCACGCGTCGTCGTGAATGGCACGATTTATATCTCATCTGCAATCGGTACGTGGGAGAATAACAGCCCTAAATAAATGACGCTGGGGAAGCGGCTTAATAGCAGTTTTTCCGGTTAACATTTTAAATAAAAGGTGTGAGATATTATTGTCTTTTCTACTGATTCAAAAATGTTAGTTATAAGGCATTGTTAAGAGCTTACGAGTAACGCGTGACGCATAAATGAAAAACACAAGGATGATTAACACTAAATTCGTTAACTTTAATAAAGAATCAGGATTTTCCTCGAGTGTATCTGGGAAATCATTCCTGCCACTACTCTAAATCCATCCTCCGCCCCGCCACTGGCCCAATCCCTCAACTCGCTCGTACTGGCATTATACTAGTATTAGTGCAAGCGAGATGTATAGAAAGTAATTTTCGAACACGTCAGTTAATATGTAGAGTCAAACTCGTGGTAAGGCTACAGTTGCACTACATCGAATTGTTAATTTACGAGAGGAAATGCTCAAGTTGCTTAAGAATACAGTCAAATCACCATACATGTGCCTTTAAAAATTGAGGAGTTCCCTCAATTCCTCGTGGATTCCATCATCAGATAAGAAACCAAAAATATTATGGGGCCACTTTTGAGGTAACTCCTTTCAAACAAAAAAAGAATTACTCAAATCGGAGCACGGGTGTCGGAGTAATCGGTGAACATATTACATTTAAAAAACCATTGATGATGGTATCATCAAAAAATCATCATCATCAGATCCACTTCATCAAGTTGATGGTTTTTGAGAGAAAATGATCGGTTTGCTTAAGAAAACACCCAAATCATCATACACGTGCCTTGAAAAATTGAGGAGTTCCCTCAATTCCTCATGGATCCCATCATCAGATCAGAACCCAAATAAAATGGGACCAATTTGGAGGTAACTCCGAATACAGAACCTCCTCCTTCTATGAAATTGAAGTCGGTTAAAAATAGAATAAGCTTTTTCTGAAACTGAATGCAAACAATGTAGAATCAAATTAAAAAAATACTTTGAAGTAGAAATGTTCATTATTATTTTACAGGGAGTCGAGTGGTATTGGGCGGGCCGAAGAAACCCCGTCGCGCCGACATTCACTTCTGGGCGGGTTCGTAATTTGCATTTATTGTGTTGGACCTTACTTTGTATAATTTAGACCTCATTTTATATTGTATTAGAGTTCGTAGAATATTACTAGGTTAAAATAGGTTGATTTTTCGAATAAGCCTGATAAGAAAAAGCTTCATTGAAAAGAAAAACTTACTGTAGCAAACGTGTACAGTCTAACCTCCTTATTCCTAAAACTTTACGACCCTGAATTAGTTAAATTATATTTTTTTACCTATCCGAAGTGCTGGTGGCCTAGTGGTTAGAGCGTGCGACTTGCAATCCGGAGGTCGCGGATTCAAATGTTTATTGTAGTATGTAAGGTTAGGTTTATATCTTGTACAGTCAGCGTCAAATACTTTATAGCAACCAAAGTAGCCAAATAGTTCGGTACACCATATATTTAGTATGGTGTACCGAACTATTTGGCCACTTTGACTGCTACAAAGTATTTGACGCTGACTGTACATAGTCAATTTAGTTAGTATAAAAACAATATTTGTACGCCAGTCATGGCAAAACAAGGATCGGTCAAAACCAAAAATGGAAAACCCACGTATATACGCTTGTTTGACACAAATAAACCATTCATTCATTCATTCATTCAAACCCCGGCTCGTACCAATCAGGTTTTCGGAACTTATACACGAAATATCATTTGATACTTACCAGTCGTTTTTCGGTGAAGGAAAACATCGTGAGGAAACGGCACTAAGCCCAATAAGGCCTAAGTTTACCCTCTGGGTTGGAAAGTCATATGGGTATGTTAAATTCAGGCTTGTACTACGTTTATTATTAATGCCGTAAGATACACCCAAGTTTAAAATCCAAATGAGAAATAGATACTTAACCTTCTATGCTATAAAAACTCTTTACTTGTATAATACTGTACAGTCAATCAGCATCAATAGTAGCGTTTGAAACAACGCGCCTAAAGCATCTAGTACCCTGGAATACTTTTCCAATTAGGGATATACTCCACCCGTATCTCTACAGTTCCCGTTCAAAAGTAGGTATCTGTGACAGTCTGACTGTTAATATCGAGGTATGAGGATTGTCTTACATCTCTGATGGATTATCTCAAATTCCAGCTAAAAATGATAAAGGATTGGAAAACTGATATCTGCTTACTCTCTCATTATTTTTGTAGCATTGGCAGAGGAATATAAACTTAAAATTTATCAAAAATAGATGTTCAGTTACTTTTTATCAAAAATAGATGTTCAGTTACTAACGCGCGCTAATTTGATATAATGACACAAGGAGCGAACAGTGCCTAGAATAAACATAGCCTACGCCTGCCACAAAACACAAACAGTCTAAACTTGACCTGTATACGGCTTTAATTATATACTCTACTCGCTCTTTGCAAACAGATCAAAGAACTCAACTCCGAATTGTTTGCAATTTTTTTTAGCTGATGGATGTTTATTTCAAAGATTTTGTTTGTCGCACAAAATTGTACGAAAAGAGAAACCGCGCGAGAGGATTTATAAAGACAAGGCAAAAATTCCACGCTAGAGCTGTAGGCAATCTCAACTTTAAATTGATTTATTAAACTTTTGTGAACAGTGGAAAAAACTCAATCGTGCATTCTTTAAATAAAGAAGTTTTACAGCGTTTATTGGATTATTATGGCAAAATTATATTTGGATTTCAATTAAAGTTTTAAATTAAAACTCTTTAAGATCAGAAATTGATCTAGGTTTCGTAGGAATTTCGTATCGCCAAGTTTTCTAGCACTGTCAGAGGGAGCATAAAAATATATGTAATTTTAATCGTCACTTGGAGGGTAACCCCCTATTCATTTCTTAATCGATTCGCTAAAAAATTTTGTGAGTTGGTTCAACTTTTATGGCGAAGTAGTTTTGGGAAATATTTTTAAAATCCGTGGGGTTTCGCGAGATCTACAACTCACAGAGCCACTAGTATATAACAACGGCCAATTTGGATATTTATTAAAAAAAATATGTGTTAAACGCAAACATACTCAACAAATTTACGCTTGTCTTCTATTTTAAAATTAAATGCTAATACCTGCTAATTTGCTAACGTTGAAGGCCTAACGGTCCGAGAACGAAAGGTCGGATCGCTGCGTGTCGCTCCCTCCCATGGCCGCCGCTCGCCGCTGCCGCCACCGCCACCGCGCAAAGTTGTGGTCTTGGCAAGGCCGTCAGGGCTTTCTGAAATTCAGCACTCCGCAACATATGAGAACAGAGACAAGAAAGTAACAAATATCCCTAAAAATCGTATGCTTTTACTTGTTACTCCAGCGCGGGAAACCGGGCAACCTCAGCAGCCTGTGTATGCCCCACCACGTCTAACTAGCCACTGAAAAACTTATTTAATTGATTTCCATATCCCATATATGTATTTGCATAACAACCTCCATCAAAATATTTGCAGGTATTATTTGTAAATGAGTTCTGGAAAACAACTCCAACGATGGAATTATCGGTTCCTATAGTAGCAGAATCGGATTAAGACCAACCTCGAAATCTCTGGAACAGTCATGAAATTTGGTATGTATATAAATTAAAGGCCCCTTTTTCTTGCCCACAACATTTGACATTTGGGGACCTCGAGGAATCACAGCCATCTTGGAAAATGTGTACCATCCAGGAGAAATTCGCGCAGGAGAAGTTCTGCGCGCACGTCTTTGTACGGTTAATCGGGTTATTTCCACTAGTTACCACCAAGTTATTAAGAAATTATTTTCTCCTTAACTATTTGACGTTTTGTGCTTGTACCAGGAAACAGTAAACTGGGGATAGGAGGATAACATTAGACAAAGGAAATATTCCCCAATTATATTATGTTGGCTGACAGCAGTGTATCTAATTTTGACAAATACGAATCCGGATTTACCAATCTTAGGCTCAATTTTTCAACTGGTATCTAAGAAAGAGAAAATAAATGTCTAAAGTTATCCCATATGATCCCAATTACCCTACTTGGCGGTATTTTTTTTAGAAGCTTTTATTTAACTTTCCCTGTTAGTAGTCCTTATTGTTTTCTTTGATCCTTATTGTTAGTAGGTATTGTGAAGGTTGGAAACCTTCACAGTCTTTTCGCTGGCAACGATTATGTATTTGAATTCAGAAATATCGCCCTGCTAAAGGAAAAAGTATCAGCAGGCGATTCATTGAGGGGGTGGCAGCCATTACGGGTATAGAAATTGTAATCTAGCTGAACGTATAAAAAAATATTATTATATATTATCAGAAATCTACCTCGAGCGTTTACATTCCCCACCGCAAATAGACCGTATCCCTTTACATGACGGAGGATGCTACAATTACCGTAAAGTTTCCCCCAGTTTTTCGCGTTTTAGATAGTGTGAGGAAAAGCGCTGAAAGAGCCGCGACGTCATGTCGCACGCCAAGTGAGAAAGCGAAAGAAGAAGCAAAATATAAGAAGAAAGAAATAAATATAAGCTACGTCGAGTATATATTCCGGGTGATATATTTCTTATTTCGTAATTTTTGTTATCACCCATTCTGAAAATTTGTGCTATTGTGTGTTACTCGTACTACGACCTCGATGCGTGATTTCGTTAGTTATAGTGAAACGCAGCTAAGAAATCAATCTAAATATAAGAGTCAATTCATAACTGTCAGGATTTACTTCATAGCGGCGTTTCACTATAGTGTGGGTTAAATGTTGGAAGCAAAATTGAATAGGAATATTTCGTCAGTAAAGTGCGATTGTCAGACTTTGACTATCATTTGTGACTTTAATGCAATGCAATGGGTCCCATATAGACATTTGATCCTCAAAAGAAACCTGATCGACTGATACCATAAATCAAAACTTGTCAACTAGCCTATTGAAATTCGGTCCATTGGATAATCTCCTCCTTTTTTGAAATTGGTTAATAAAGGCGATGTTATCGCACGCAAAAAGATACAACTACTACTCCCTCTGGCGCAGCGACCCAAAGTGTGTCTTGGCTTCCAACACGACTGCTCGCCTCGGCCGGGCGGCGTGCTGTCGGTTTTCCCTCAAACACTCTTTTCACCGCCCGATCGGCTCCCATTCGCTCTAGATGACCGAGCCACCGCAGCCTTTGCGCCTTTGTGACACCCATGATATTTGGCTCAGCTACTATCTGTTCGACTTCGACGTTTTTGCGGATTCTCCAGCTGCCATCGGGTCGCTGCGTTGAGAAAAATATACAAATAGGATTTATTTAAAAGTACATACTAGTTTATATTTTCAATGAGACGTCCCTAGATTTATTAAACTAGGTCGGGTTATTCCTGCCCATCCTGTATAGTGCGGCATATTATACCTATGCATCTTATAAAGACTTCCCAGCCGTAATGATCGCGAAGGAACGCCCGGGTTTCAGAAACTATGCGTCTCCCATAATTCCTATCGTTGTAAATTGACTCCTGAATTCTTCGGGATGCTTTCCAAAATACTATAAATTAATATCTCGTCTAAAAACAATAATGCGTAGGGGAAACACAGCGCCATTGGTTCAGTCGCATCGAAGTATGAGTGTGAACGTTTTCGGTGTCCACAAAAGTTCATTTTATACATGGGTTTCTTCAGTTTACATTTGTTGTATTTTGTGTATTGATTTATACATTATATTTTGTGCATTATGTGTAGTCATTTTTTATTATTTTTACTAAAACTCGAGACCAGAGCAGCCAGTGACTGGTTTTCATTTTACATACTAGACTTTGATCCTTATTGTTTTCTTTCACTGGTATATTTTGTGACTATCGAAGTCAGAATTATTCTATCGTTTTGTTTCTTTTTTGAAAATGCTCTGAATGGTGGAAAAAGGCTTAAAGGTCTTAAGCGTCAGTAGGCTCCATGGCGCTTAAGATCATTGTGACTTCACTGTGAATCAATCACTTAAACTAATATTTTTTTTAATTTACATTATTTAAGCATATTGCTAGGTCTGCAGCTCACTGAGCCACTATTAAGGATGACTCACGCTAGACCGGGCCGTGCCCGGGCCGAGGCGTCCGACACGTAATTTTCTATGACGGCTGATCGGTGATAACGTGGTGCTTTCCAAAGAAAACGAAGCACCGGAAGCTCTGGCCCGGCCCCAGTCCGTTCTAACATGATTTATCCTTTAGTCTAAACGTATTGTTAACTCATAGGAACTTAATCTATCTGTAACATTTTTCTGTGGTTGTTAGATTTAAGCTGTAGGTAGTGATAATGAAAAACCATTTTTAAAGTGCTTGCCTATCCACCGAGAATTCCATTTACCTACAGTATTGGCTACGTGCGAAGGGCATGGTGGGGGGTAAGTAAAACGATCCCAGCGCAAAAGGTGGTAAAAATTTAACATTTCGTATAAGTTGTATTATGGCTCGAAATGAAACTTTAATTTACGATTACTCCTGAAATACTTATTTAAATTGTATGTTTTAAGGGATCATTGTAATCTGTAAGAAATGCTTAATATAACTAACGTATTTGATACTTATTAATACTGTACATATCCGTGTAAATGGCTTTGCAAATGCCACAGATTATGTGATCTTTTTCTAGAAGTTAAGAATGGGGAATGGGTATAGTAAGTTATTCTTAAAAGATAGACATTCAACATCGCGGACTTTTTTGTAGACTCAGAGGAAAGAGAGACAACCCCACCATACATTGTGTTGTTTTAGCTCAAACGGAATAGGCAGCGTTTTCGATTAAAGCTCCTAGCCAGCTTGATTTTTTCGGACAACATCGTTATATTTCAACCAATTTACACAAAACCTTAACAAGTTATATACCTAAGCATTCCTCAAGAATCATTCTATTGATAGATGAAGGTCGTATGAAATCCGTTCAGTAGTTTTTAGTTTTGGAGTAGTTTTATAAGATGTAGTGAATTTTCCCGCTTATAACCGGTGTTTTACCTCTTTGTTTTAGGGACTTCGCTGACACACTACCTTATTAAACGCCATAAAGTCTTTAACGAACTTGAGAGGAAAGGGGAGGGCTGCTTCTCCATACAAACGCACGCCATGTAGGTATTGACATTATGGAAAGTATAATATAACATAAGATGTATGTTACCCATAGCTATGCCCCTACGTTTGCCTTTGTTCGATATTTTGATTAGGTATTGTAAAAATTTGGTGCGCAAAATAAATTTCATATATTTTGTGTAATGCTCCCATTTCTAATATACAAATCGAAAAAAATAAACGTAGGGGCATAGCTGTGGTTGATATACAACAAACTGTTTCAATATATTGTCAATAATCTTAATATCCAGTGAGGAAAATGAGAACTACGTTTGTATGACAAGACGATTTCGTGCGTAAGCGGCATCAATTGATTCCTGAACAAGCAACAGCACTTGAATGTCTATAAATTATGTACAGGAATAGGAGCAGGCGTGACTCTTTTTGATTCGAATTTTATCGGCAAAACTGTTTTAAACCTCGTTGGCAGCGTGGGCCAATTTTTTATTTATGTTATTAGTGTGACGGATACACCATTTTTGCACCCCCTTGACTGTGAGAATGTACCGTTTTGTGTCTATGTCCACTTTAAACTAGGTGTAGGTGTGATAAAAAAAAAACATATTTTCTTCAAATCAAATATAATTCCGAAAACATAAAACATGTTTTTTTGTTACACAAATGCATCTTAAATAAATAAAAATAGTTTTTGTGTTTATCAGAGATATATACCTAATATACAATTTATTATGTACCGCAAGTGTGCAATAATTCAATTGCTTCGCTGCAAGATTTTTTTAGTCGGAAGTCTTCTTTTAAACAAGACAACGTGAGCAACTGTCTTTGATAATGATAAATGTCGGCGTTGCACGCTTCTCTTAAAACACTTTCTAAAAATGTTCAGTCGGTAACACCCCTGCATTTGCGGGCGTCCATAGGCTACGGTGTCCGCATACCATCAGGCGGACCATGCCCTTGTTGACCACCGTCGTGGTACAAACAAAGAATAGCCTTTCCTGTAATCAATCGGTGGTGCGTTAGACATTTTCCTTGAGCACTGACACTGACACATCTCTTTTATCGTGCAATATGGGCTGTGACTTCTTCTATAGTATCACGAATTTCTTTCGTTTCTCTTGCTTAATTTACTTCAATCCTTAAAGAATTATTTATATGAACGTCCCTGCGGTCCCGATGCCGATTAGACTTTTCAATTGGAATTTTAAAAGTTCCTACCTACCAAAACTCCTCTTCGGGCCTATCTTAAATCTGTGATTTAAAGTGGGAAAATTTATATTCAGCGTCATTTTACTTTCTTCGGTGTCCCCATGACACACAGTAAGGTAATTTTCTAAATGATCCAGTTTTCTACTTAAACTTGCAAATTCTGATCTAGCTTCATAATATTTACGAATCACTACTTTAACACCACTGCACTGGAAGATTCTGTAAAAAAAGAAAATAAAATTATATTTATTTCCTTTTTACAGTTTATTTCCTGTAAATGCAATCCCATCAAAAACATTTTCATGTAAAATGTTGCCATGACGAAACCAGTGGCGGACTAACAGGGGGGCGGAAGGGGCGGCCCGCCCCGGGCCTCCGGTCTTGGGGGGGCCCCAAATGCCTCCGCGTTCCCCTGATCAAATCCTAAACAAGACTTTAAAAATGTGTTTAGTACCTACATATTTTCATCAAGATCAAAACACTACAGCCATCTAGACTTTTTACGCGGTACTAATATTCTTTTAACTTTGCTGAACGCGACCAATAGGCTGGGGGAATTCCTGTCTTTGTAGCCGGTACTTCCCCAGGAATCCCTGAATGAAAGTGCAAATAATTGTCTCTTGTACGCCTACATTTACATTCTATTCTATTTGCGTCGAAAAACAAACATTGACCTCATTTAAAATATATTAAATGTCATTACGTTGATATTGAATAGTATATCAGTGTGTTCTGATATTTTTGTGAATGGATAAGCCTTTTTTCAAATTGTAAAGTAATAAACGCGATCTTATCCGTTCAAAGTAATTGCATTAAAAAGTGTAATAGTGCTTTTGATTTTTGTTGCGGTATAAAAGTAAATGGGTTCAAAGTTGAGTTAGAGTATTTGGAAAAAGTAAGTAATTCTTCGTAATTTCGTATAATTTAGCCTAGAAATTATAATCCGTAGTTTCTAGTCAATATGCACCTACGAGTACATTGCTTCAGTTCGTGCATTTCGCGAGTGGTCCTTATTTTATTTATAGTGCACGTTTATTAGGGACGTAGGTATGTATTTGTTCTCGTCGTGAGACTCAACATGACAAAGTCTCTGTACATTCGTATATCTATATCGTCAAATCAAATCAATAATGAGGCACGGCAGTCTCCGTGAACACGTATATCTATATATTAACAAACGCGCATTAATACATATCTACTGCTCAACGCCGAACCACCGGTAAGTGGTGAAGGAAGGTCCGACGGAAAAACCGTTACAACACGGGCTGCCGCGACAACCACCGCTTGCGGCATGACGGCATGACGGAAATCGCACCACCGCTCAGCCAATAACACATTAAGACGGGCTACGAATCATGCGCAGAACGACGGACGCAATAGAACACCCGCTTATCAAAATATTGTTGTAAGGATGTTTCCAATTTATGTCTGTTTCTAGAAGTTTAGCTAAATAGTCTACCTATTCTGATCGCTGCTCATGACATCGTTAATTTACTGCACTAATAATAAGATAAGGCGCATTTGTAAAATGCAAGAGCTGCATTTGGCGGTTGTAACGATTGTAAAAAAAAATTGAGTGAATTTAAAGATATGTTCTTTTAACCAACACATAAAATATTGTTTTTTTTTAATGCAAATATTTTTTTTTGTCAATTTAATTTAGGTATCTTTTATAAAAGTCTCTTATTTATCTCCTTATTTTTAGTGAAAAGGCTTCAACCATCTGGCTCTCAGAAAAGGAAGCTAAAAAAAACGAAGACTGAAGAGGCAAAATCGCTTGCTGGATCTTTATCCAAATACCTTTCGAATTATGAAGAGAAGAAAAGTGGCGTTGCCGAAGAAATTAATCAAACTGTTGAATCGGGATCTAATATACAAATCATTGATATTGAGACAGCAAACATAGGTGAAAAGTCTACTAAATGTGATATTAATAAACGATCCGACGTGACTGACACTGAAATACAGGACTATAAAACTAATAAATTAAAGAAAAATACTGAGGAAGCCGAAGAATACGTCGCTTCCAAGTTAGAGTTTTTATCATCCAATGATGCTGCACATTGGCCAATACCTGTGCCAGAGCATATCAGAATTTCGATTATCGAAAAGGGCAGTGAAATATTTCAAAACAAGGACCGACCTTTTGAATCTGTAGAAAGACCAGGTGAAAGCACTAAGGGAACATATCGTTGTTTAACTTTGCCGTGGTTTTACTCACATTTAAACGAGACTAAATATTTAAGGAAATGGATGCTATACTCACCATCAACAAATAAATTATATTGTTACTGTTGCCGGTTATTTGCATCTGAGGGTGACAATCACACTAATAAATTTGTCTCTGGTTTTTGTCAGTGGTGGAAATTAAATCCAAGAATATCACAGCATGAATCGTCTCATGAACATCTATCAAACTTAGAAAAATGGAAAACGTTGACAATGAGCTTGAAACTTAATAAAACTATTGATAAAGACAACTTGAAGATTATTAACGATGAAACTAAGAAATGGAGAAACATTTTACATCGCCTTTTAGATGTAACGCTATTCCTAGCCCAACAAAATCTTGCCTTCCGAGGCCACCGTGAAGATATTTCTTCGGAAAACAGGGGAAATTTTCTAGAATTAGTACAACTGTTAGCGAAATATGATCCGGTGTTGAAAGAGCATTGCTTAAAACTAGAAGAGGCTGCTGGTGGGTCAAAGAGAGTACCATCTTATTTGTCAAAAGGAATACAAAATGAATTTATTCAATGTTTAGGTGATCATGTAAGGCAAAAAATTATTGCAGATATTAAAAAGGCTAAGTATTACGGAATAATTTTTGACAGCACTCCTGACGAAAGTAAAATAGACCAAATGAGTCAAATTATTAGATTCGTTCATATAGAGAATGACATCGTGGAAGTACGAGAATCTTTCTTGGGTTTTTTTCTAATGTCTGGAAAAACTGCTGAGGATATGTCAAAAGACATTCAGCAACAGCTGGAAAAAGATGGACTGGATATTGCGTTGTGCAGGGCTCAAGGTTATGACAATGCCGCGTCAATGTCAGGTGTCCATGGAGGGGTGCAACGAAAAATCCGAGAAGTAAATCCAAAGGCACTGTTCAGTCCTTGTTCTAATCATTCCTTGAATCTTTGTGGAGTTCATGCATTTGCATGCGTTCCTTCCAGCGTCACATGTTTTGGGACAGTAGAGAAATTATATTCGTTCTTTTCGTCATCTACACAGAGATGGCAATTGCTGAAAGAGAAAACTGGAAAAAATTTAAAACGTTTATCGGATACTCGCTGGAGCGCTCATTACGAGTCAGTAAAAGTTGTAAAAGAAAACATAGACACAATTGTGAGTAGTTTGGAACATTTTCAAGATCCAACAAAAGCAAATCTAGATACAAGATCAGGAGCAAGCCTGCTCCTGCCGGCTGTTTGTGACTTTACCTTTCTAACCTATATACAATTCTGGCTTTCTATACTGGAGGAAGTAAATTTAGTTCAACAATATTTGCAGTCTCCAAAAATGACTCTGGATACAGGAATCACCAAACTAAACGCCTTGAATGAGTATTTAGTGACCGAACGAACCACGATTGTAGACACTGCTGTAAATTTTGGCATAAAAAAATGCAATGACATGGACATCAACATCGAGAAACGAGGAAGAAGGAAGGTAAAAAGAAAGATGCCGGGTGAGTCAGCTCATGATGCTGGATTATCAATTCAAGAAGAAATACGTCGGTCAATGTATGAATGCATAGACCGATTTATACAAGAATTGTCGACACGATACGGGGCCATGAAACAAATCAATAATATTTTCCAAATAATTGAAACAAAGTTTATGCTAGAAGCGTCAGATGACGCTCTGGCTGTAGCACTTGACAATCTGATACACATTTATGGTGAATTTGACAAGGAGCAAGTTTCCCAAGAAATAAAAAGGTACCGCAGGCATGTAAAAGCCACCGATACGAGTATGGACGTTGCTGCGAAATGGAGAGCCCAAGAAATCCTTCAATTTATAATAAAATGGGATTTCAGTGAATCGTTACCCTGTATATCGCTTATACTTCAATACTTCTTGACCATTTGCATCTCGGTTGCATCATGCGAGAGGAGTTTTTCGAAACTTAAACTAATTAAAAATTATCTTCGATCTACAATGGGTCAAGAGCGACTGGTTAATCTAGCCGTGCTTTCAATAGAAAGAAAAATTTCAAAAGAAATCGATTTCACAGAAGTTATTGAGGAGTTCAGTAAATTGAAGGCACGAAAATACATATAATACACTACAAAAAATAAAATAAAAACTATGTTGATTTATTATATCAATTTTTTTTTGTCGACCGATTTGTATTTTATTTTCCTCACCCATATCCATTCCATATTGTAGGTATATGTATGTGTTTTTAGCCTAAAT
Source organism: Cydia pomonella (assembly GCF_033807575.1). NCBI lineage: Eukaryota > Metazoa > Arthropoda > Insecta > Lepidoptera > Tortricidae > Cydia > Cydia pomonella. Next base: position 10,308,914 of record NC_084703.1, on the reverse strand, counting down.
AATTTAAGTCGAATTTAAATGTCACTTGACAGATTTTAACGAAATAAACATAAAATACATACAAATGTGAACTGAATAAAAAGCTTGTAAAACAATTTTTTTTTAAAGCTGGGGGGCCTTATTCAGCTTTGCCGCCCCGGGCCTCTGACGGGCTTAGTCCGCCACTGGACGAAACCATAAGGCTCGCAATACACCTTAGTCAAAATATATGGCATGGCCGTTTCGCTACCGTCACATGGGCTTAAGATGGAAAATATATTCACTATTCATTATTTTTAATTGACTTCAATTTCATAGAAGGAGGAGGTTCTGTATTCGGTTGTGGCAATTTTTTTAGGGAGCTTTTGCAAAAGATTTTTCTTCTTTCCATTTCAATATCTTCGCGTCTTAATAATTAATAGGTAAGTAAAATGTTTAAAAGGACGCACGTCTTCTTCTTCCTAGCGTTGTCCCGGCACATTGCCACGGCTCATGGGAGCCTGGGGTCCGCTTTACAACTAATCTCAAGATCTGACCTTCCAACCCAGAGGGTAAAACTAGGCCTTGTTGGGATTAGTCCGGTTTCCTCACGATGTTTTCCTTCACCAAATAGCGACTGGTAAATATCAAATGATATTTCGTACATAAGTTCAGAAAAACACATTGGTACGAGCCGGGGTTTGAACCCGTGACCTCCGGATTGAAAGTCGCACGCTCTTACCGCTAGGCCACCAGCGCTTCCTTAAAGGGACGTACGTAATTTTGTTAAATGTCATGTCATGTTATTAAAGGTTAGATTTGACAAATCTGCACGTCATCGTGGATGACACGAACTATAACATAGTTTAGTCATCGAATGCAATTGTAACCCAACGCCAACTCAATAAAACGACCCTTTATACCCTGTAGATTCTCCAACGCAGCGCTACGAGTCTGTCGTAGTAGCGTAGCAAGCACAGCTAACGAGCCGCCAGAGACGCTGCAAACTATTGCATAGCGGACAGCTATATTCGACTGCTTTTTAAAATATATACCGTAAAATATGCCAACTTTGCTCCAAAATTCTAAATTTAATTTAAATTAAAAAATATATATGAATGAACTGGACCTTTGGAAAAGCAAGGCACAAAAGCGCCCTCTGAAATACGACGATGACCGCTTCCCATCAGGCGGCTCTTCTGCTCGTTTGCTGACTATACTATAACATTTAAAAAAGCCGCTCACCGTCAACTCGCCACATATTATTATATCATTGTTGTAGGTGTGTTGATATACTATATATAACCCAATTTAAAGTAGATGAACATGACTAGACTAGAGTACACCCCTCTAAAAGCTCTGAATGTGAGCAAAAAGATTGGTTGCATGAATATCTCACCTTCTTTTTTCGCAGTCGTGTAACCAGTGCGTTTGTGGTTGTATTCATAACATAATATTTACAAAACATGAGGCGCATGAGATATCATTTGTTTCCAACACAGCGGAAGCAATTTTGAACCGTTGCCGTGCGTCGAATTAACAGGCTAATGAAAACTTATTTACAAACCCGAGAGACTAAGAATCATATTTTATAATGAATAATGAAGCGCAGGGTTCATTTTTTTCATACGGACTATTTTAGAAGTCAACTTTTTTCACGTTTTTTAGACGAACGACGACGAACGAACGAACAGGTCTTTTAGAACTTCGTCACTCCAGCGGTATCTGCCACGCCCAGACGGACATTTTTTACGCTCTCCTCACAGCATGATCCTCTCCCATCCTCTCTAGGTGGCTGAGCCAGCGGAGTCGTGTGTCTTAAATCTCGCCAATTATATTGGGCATCGCAACCAGCTCCTCTAGCTCCCTATTCTTCTTACGCTTCCAAGTTCCATCTTCATCTCTGATAGGTGCCAGAATCTTACGCCAGATTTTCCTCTCCGCCATTAAGAGCTTGCTCTCTTCTTTCTGAGTCCAAGCTTCACACCCATACATCAAAATTGGCCTAGTTGTAGACACGAATCTTGGTTGGTCTACTGATCAGCATGGACACTAAAACTCGATGGAGCGCTGCCGAGCATCTTAAAGCGTTTTGTTTTTAAACGCTTTAATAATGCTTTAACTTTTTCTAATCACGTGTATAAAATTTCATTAAGAAAGGATTATCCTAAAACTGACACAGTTCATTCTAACAAAGGCGTTTTTGTGTGTTTGGGTTCTCAGAGATTTTGTATGAAATTCTCCTGATAAAAGTTATTTACGGACAAATATTTATACAAATATTTTTTTAACTGGTGTCATAGGAATACTGAGGTATGACAAAATATGGTGATTAGTAATTTTTTTGTCATACTTTTTTTATTAACTTCACAACTGCCTTGTAAACATTTTAGGTCGCTTTTAAAGATAGCTAATCTATAATCCTCCGTTAAAGAACTACAGAAATATTTATTGTAAACTGTTGAACTAGAACTAGGCTTCATCATAAAAATATAATTTAAGCCTATGCCAACTCTGTTGTTGGCTGAGCTTACAGTGTAATCGTATAAAATTATTTATCTACACACATATCATAAACTCTCTATGTTGCCTTCAAAATCTATAAATAATAGCCAACATTAAGATAAACTGATTTGTTACATCAAATTTCGTATCAGTGAGATTGTTGTATTTGCTTCAGTAAATTATAATTATCGATTAGGTAATGACATTCAAATTTCGAACATCTCTGAAAAAAAGCAATTTGATTTGACGTCTATTCTAATATCAGTCGAGATTCTAAATTAAATGAAAATTGCATACAATTTTGACATTGGCGTTGGTATCGAACGATATCGCGATCGGCCCCGAAGTCTAGTTTGTCTATGAATTAAAAAGTGAATAAAGATTTATTTACAGTTTATATTTTAATTAGTTTGTAAATATAAAATTTATTATTTTTGTTGTTTTTAACCTAACTATAGCAAAAGTTTCATGTAAAATGAGAGATAAAGATATTTCGGAGAAGCTACCTCATATCCGCTAGTTCCGCCAGAGAGCGACTATGCCCTAATGTCTGCTGTAATAAAAGGTTAGTGAATATATATCAAAGAAAGTTTATAATATATGTGTAGATAAATATGTATGTAACTGTACATAATTAGGTATTAAAACACTCGTGTCGTCTTTTAAGGAAACTCACTTCGTTCGTTTCTTAAACCCACACTCGTATTTGCCTTTTATTGTATAGCAATTACATAAACTACTATTAGGTATGACACAAATCATTTCTCAAGTCAAAATTGTAATAACCATCGACGTAAGATTTTCAAATTGCCAAATAATCCCAATAACAACAAATGCCAACCGAATTACACTTCAAACAAATTGTAAAGAGTTTCATAATCATAAAGTATATGCCTCTTTTAGTTATATGGTCCCTAAGAACTTACAGTATTGCCTATGTATATTTAAGCCTCTTTAACTAGAATAGGACGAAACTTTCTATGTACAGACACAGACTTTGCAATGATAGAGGGTGGATGTGCCATTTTAAACGTATCAGTTGAATAGATAATCTTTACAGTACATTTGGTGCTACATTACCGCCTTAGTGCGTGCCTATATCGAAAATTTAGAGGGCCATATGTACTGTAAAACGTTGTACGATACACGTGCGAATAGGTAATTCGCAACTCGTGTCGATTTAAAACACTCCCTTCTGTCATGTTTTTATTTATAGCCACCCGGGCTTGATGAGTCACGAAAAATATGGGTTACACTGAATAGAATAAGGACCGATGTCAACTGCTACAACCATAATCTCCATAAACAGAGCTATAAACCCTCACCAAACTGCGACTGTGGCGCGCCAGACCAGACAACCACGCACATCGTGGAGGAATGCCCCATGAGATGTTTTTCTGGAGGCATGAAAGAACTGCACGCATGTCATATCAATGTGGTTCAGTGAAGGGAACGGACTGAAAATCAGCGCTGCGCAGTCAATTTGTAATAAAATGGCTGACGCAGCGTATGCTGAGTCCGTTCCTTTTGCCGCGCATGCCTATTATTATTATTTTAAGTTAAACATTGTATTTTGTGTGGCAATAAATGGTTTCTTATCCTTATTCTTATTATAACTGCGGATGCCAGGGAATGGCTATCAAACTTAGACCGCAAACTATGACTATAATGTTACTTTTGTAAACTTGATTTGTATTTTATTTTTCCAATAAAGCCATACGATAATAATAATTTATATTTATATTTACTTGTATTGCAAGTACCACAATAATGCATATATTGATACATATTAAAGGAAAATTGGAAAAATGTACTCGAACTTGCGACCATTGGAACACCTGTCCATTCCCTTCTGCCAATTGAGCTACAACTTTACAGACAGGGTTAGCTAGTGTTGGTTATGACTCGAGTCCTTTGTGTCATCTGCTTTAAGACTCGACTCAGTTTTTAATCTTATAATTAAGACGAAACTCGAGTTCTTTTCAACTTATTACAGACCCGAGTCTTTTGTAGAGACTTGAGTCCTTTTCGGAGAATTTTATTGCAAATAGCTTTGAAATGCGTTGTCTTTATGTAAAATTCATGGATATACATATAAACATAAATCATACAATAATGCCTATTTCCTTTAATGTTGTTAAGGTAAAACCTATAAAATTGTTGACTGAGTCTTTATTCGGAGACTCGAGTCCTTTTGAGTTGCGCTAAAAAAACTCAATAAATTACTCGACTCGGGACTTAAAATACTTAGAAGTTTTTTAAGCTCTGAGTCTCGTAAAAACAAGTCGAGTTATTCAATTTAGACTCAAAAGACTTGAGTTCCTACCAACACTAGAGTTAGCACATTATTGTTACTAAAGAATTCTCAATACAAATTAAGGCTCTGGTGTCTGTAAAGATAGAACATTCTCATTCACAAGTTCGAGTCTTGCTGGAGGACTATAAAATTTTCCATTTTTCTATTAATATAAAATTGGTAGTATCGCTTGCAGACGTTTCTGCTTGATGAATTTGTCACAATAATGCATATATGGAAAATATAAATAGGATAAAATCAGGATTTTTAGTGTTATTTTCCCCTAAACAACTAACCGTAACCATGGCAACGAGTAAGACTAAATAAGTCATTCACCCTGGTACACTTTTTGGAAAAAATATGATAGATATTGAAATATCTCCATTTGATACTGGTGGTACTCAATTATTTATTTATAATATGATCCACGTTTACAGGAAGTTAGCCCGCGGCACCGACATGAAATGACTGCTCCGCGCACCAAACAAATTACCCATGTTAGCATACTGCTGCCTTTCTCTTAGATAAGATTTTCTTTTTCAAAGAGATTTCGAGAATTTAAATGAAATGATAAATGAATTATTTATTATAAAGAACAAACATGAAGACTTAATTACCTATCTTCAAATTAATGTACAGAAAACTTCGAATTAGCTTAATATACGAGAGAAATGTATAAGAGTTTATTTGACTATTTTATCAGTACGTACTGTACAAAGAAAATGCGTAATTAAGGCGAAATGTGTGGTCACCATCGTGTAAGCGCTACTTGTACCATCCCACTTACCCTAGGTTAACTGGTTAAACCTGGAGTTCCCACGGCTACCAGTACAATTTGACACTACGTTTTAACAGGTTAACCTCGGGTTAGTGGGATGGTGCAAGTGGCCCTAAGTTAAATAAATTAATGATAAACAGATGTGATGCGTGTCTGCATATAAATATGGCTAGGTACCTATACACCGTGTTTTTATTGAATTCCGGGGTATGGGTAAGTACGTTTAAGGAAACTAAATTAAGTTAATTAAAAAAAAATCTTAATCTTTTTTATAAGAAGTAAATAAATGTTGCATATAGCGTTGTTGTAACACGGGCATTACATTTTATTAAACCAAACAATTGAAAACTGTGATAGATCAATGTCATTTCGAACATCAATCGTCCGAGATAGTATTTACGTTTAGTAGCAAATGTACACACTCGTACTAAACACTAATCAATATGAAAACATGCCCTAAGGCAAGTGCATACGCTCGTAAGGGCCTTATTTTTTTCACATCTTCCTTCATAAATCAAAATTGTTTTGTAATGTTCAATTCGAGCTCTTTCAAATGATACCCCACTTGACTTAGTAACTAGACTTTGAAATTTTGCCCCCTTTTTATCTTGGGCATTTTCCATAATTAATAAAAATAAAATAAAAAATTACACTTCCAATGTTTCTGGGTTAGTATTGTTCATATGATTCATATCATAACTATTCCAAATTTCAAATCGATAGCTTAAATAGTTCTCGACATATTTAGCAATGCGACAGACGGACGGACGGACAGAGTGGCACCATAAAGGTTCCTTTTGTACCTTTTTGGCACGGAACTCTAAAAACATAAATGTATTTGCATTAAAGTCACTTAATATTCTGGATGTTTCAAATTAATACTAATAGCTAGAATGTATATTACCTTCTCTTAAGCATTACTTGTCCACAGTAATATTCTGCCAAAAATTATATTTTTAAAACACGCTTTTGTAAACTGAACTTTCAATTCAACTAATGACCCGAAACTAGAGTAGTTGACTAATCGCCTTCTGGCACTATAATAGGGGGCCTAGCCAATAGCGATTGTTAAATCGTACTTGCACCAACAAACCACAACGAAAAGAAAAAATGTATCAGGATAACAGACGCTACGAAAAGTCACGTCACTATTTCCATACATTATTTAAATCTCGATTGGCGTTTTCTATCAACGATTGTCATGTTGGCTAGGCCCCCAGATCAGATAAATGGTGCCGATTATTTTGTCATGTGAATTACAAAAACTTTCAAGATTGCATTACATACATAGTTCGTTTTTTTTTTACTTACGTGATGTTTAAAAACGTGCAACTAATGTCACATTACTCAATTCAATATAATAGAGTAGACTTAGAACTAATGACTTGGTTAATGGTTATTCATGAACAAGCCCAACTAATGACTTAAGTGCTGTTAGATAAATAGCGCAAGATTATTTTTGTATTTTATTCAAGTATTTTGCAACGTCAGCTCTCGTGTAGCAGTACTCCAATCAAGCAAGTAATTTAATTATCCATGCGCGCTCACTATTCCCGCTAGACTGCAAACGTAGGCGTTTATACATTTTTAATGTAACATCAAAAGGTAGCAAGCGTTAAGTAACGTTGGCAGTCTTTATTTCCAACCGATAACACCTAAAATTCTTCACGTAAAGTGAAACAAAGCCTCGCAAAGCTTTTACTTTGAAAAAGTTATCATATCTCATACACCTAAGCCTTTAACTCTACAAGATATAAAACTTTTCAGATTTAGTGGTTAGCGAGCATTTCGTTTTTTTTAACGTGAACCACATAGGTAATCGGAGCAGAATGTCGGAAGTTTCTAGCCATTGCGTTTTTTGTAGAATTTTGAGGAAATGAACGTAACGATAACAAGGAGCTGATGGCGCTAAAGAGTTATTTTCAAATTAATCAAAATATAAATGTATACTCGAAGGTGACTTACCCCGATTGGTCCGTAGTTCCCGTCTATTATTTAATTATTATTATTAAATAATATTATTTAACTACAACTTTGTTGCATTTGGAGTCGAGACTCTTGGTCCGTGGGGCCCCGCAGCACAGGGCCTATACCGGCAATTGGCGAAACGGCTGGTGGACGGGACCGGGGATAAGAGAGCTGGCAGCTTCCTCGCCCAACGCTTGAGCATAGCGATCCAGCGATGAAATGCTGCCAGCATCCTCGGTACCATGCCACGGGGGGCCATTTTAGATTTAGATTTTTAGTTTTTATAAAACTACTAGTTTTAGTTTAGTTAATTGTATTACTTATATATTTTAATAATTATTATTATTGTTTATAATTTAATGTTTTTAATGTTGTGACGGGCGGCGATACACACCTTAGCGATGATTTTAGCGGGGCTACAATTACTATTCTATTCAAACAACAATAATATATTTTGTATTTTCGATGTTAAACTTCTTCTTCTTTTAAAATATGGCTTCCATCAAATCTATGATGATTTTGCCAATGTCAAGTTTCGTTGTAAGTTTTAAGCAGAGATCGGACAAATTTGCGTCATTGCTCGCAATAATGTGGACATGACTCCCAAATTAATCAAATATGTAATCATTTAATTAATTTCTTACTTGACTTAAATTTTAATTCCTAGTCAATAAATACAAAAGTTTGTTAAAGTATAGATTTATTAAAGAAAATAATCAGTATTTTTTCCAAATTTTCTGCAGTCAGTCTATTTCTTTTTACATCAAAAATATACTTAAGTGCTGAAAAACTCCGCTCGCACTCCACTGATGTTAATGGGGCAAACTTAAGTATTAATTATTATTCCAGTATAATTCAGAGTTTATTTTATGTTCTTTGTTTAGTTTATCCCGATTTTGAGGTTATCGCCCACAACTTAGAACAGAAAATAAACTCTGAATTATACTGGAATAATAATTAATACTTAAGTTTGCCCCATTAACATCAGTGGAGTGCGGGCGGAGTTTTTCACCACTTAAGTATATTTTTGATGTAAAAAAAATAGACTGACTGCAGAAAATTTGGAAAAAATACTGATTATTTTCTTTAATAAATCTATACTTTAACAAAATTTTGTATTTATTGACTAGGAATTAAAATTTAAGTCAAGTAAGAAATTAATTAAATGATTACATATTTGATTAATTTTGGAGTCATGTCCACATTATTGCGAGCAATGACGCAAATTTGTCCGATCTCTGGTTTTAAGTGTGCTCGTAGAGCATGACGTTGTTCGGTAGTTGCTTTTAGTAAAGAGATAGCTGGACTTTACTAAAAGCCACAATGGATTGCCGAATGTTGATTAAAACATGGTTAAACGCGTTTCAAGATTAGTTTTTCATTAACTGCACACTTCCACGATAGTTCACTGCATAATAAGCTATCAATACTACACTTGGAACAACATAAATGAGCAAAACACAAAAAAATATTCTCGAGACGTCTTCGCCATCTTGAATCTCAACGACAACCTCGTTAAACTTGCGGTGATTAATTTATTTGTGAAGTCGGTTGTCAGTCTGTCAACTGTCAGCATCATGTCTCGGTGACTAGCTTTGAGTTCAAATGTGAAAAAAAGGTTAATGCCCAAAGGGAATTTTGTGAAAGTAGCGCCACCAATATGGACATTTTGAGATATTTATGAAGTCTATGAAAGAGTTCGTAACTCTCATAAGGAAGCGCTAGTGGCCTAGCGGTAAGAGCATGCGACTTGCAATCAGGAGGTCACGGGTTCAAACCCAGGCTCGTACCAATTAGTTTTTCGGAACTTATGTACGAAATAGTGTTGTGTTCCTGCCGGTGAGTAAGGTTGCCAGAACTCAATGAGGGGGGAAGGGGTTAGGGTCGGCAACGCGCATGTAACTCCTCTGGAGTTCCAGGCATACATAGGCTACGGAGACTGCTTACTATCAGGCAGGCCGTATGCTTGTTTGTCACCGACGTAGTATAAAATATATATATATATCATTTGAGATTTAGCAGTTGCTTTTCGGTGAAGGAAAACATCGTGGGGAAACTGGACTAATCTCAATAAGGCCTAGTTTACCCTTTGGGTTGGAAGGTCAGATGTCAGATGTCAGATGGCAGTCGCTTTCGTAAAAACTAGTGACTACGCCAATTCTTGGGATTAGTCTAGTTAGTAGTAATTAATGGGAACCTGGTGTCTTCCAAGCGGACCCCAGGTTCCCATAAGCCGTGGCAAAATGCCGGGACAACGCGAGGAAGATGAAGATGATGATGATGATTTTGACTATAAAAGACACAAAAATTGCAGGACTCGTCTCGATAAAACTATATCGATTTTTCTAAAGAACTATGTCCTAACTTTTTACCCGACTATGGCAAAGCAAAAGTAGGGGTTATGATTTTGACCTAAAGGTGTCGGGTAAAGCGCTCTAATACCGGACATCTTCGTACTACATAAAAAAACGCGCGTAGAGTTTAAATAATTAACTATACAATGCAATACACATACACATCTAATTCGTATACAATACACATACCATAGTCTATTGTAGTAATAAAGTATGGAATAATTAAAGAGACAAACCCTCTTAACAATAAATAATCATGTTTCAGTTTACAACCACCTATTCTTGAATTCGATGAATATAGCTGGCTTAATAATCAACTTTGATACCTACTTTTGACATTTCATTTTACCATTTCACTTAATCTAGTCAGAGATTTGATCAAATTGCTTAACTGTAGAGTCAAATGTTGTATTCAGTAATTGATTTCATCATTTCACTAAACTAGTTCAGAGATTTAATCAAATCACCACCACTACCATGGTATATACATACCATCTTCCAGTTGAGACTTTATCATTTCACTAAACTTGTGTAGCGAAATGATATAACTAGTTGACTTTTTGATTTCATTTCGTCCACTTACTGTCGTGGTTAGGGATTTTGTCAAATTCCTAAACAAATCTAGTGAAATGAAAAAGCGTGTCGCGTTTATTGGCCGATTTAGTCTTTGCACTAAACAGAGTCAGTGATTTGGTCAAATGACTGAATTTTTCTAGGGAAATGATGATATAGATTCACCATTTTAACATCCTGTGTGATTTGATCATATCCCTTAGAGATTTGTTCAAATTTCTGTGTTAAAGCTATAGATAAATAGAAAGACATAGGGGAGGATAGGAAAAAGAAATGTATGTTTATTATAGGTATATTTCTTTGTCATGAAAATAAAAATGTAGCTACTGGCAAAATTGTTATCAAAATTATACTACTTGTATTTAAATGTGTGAAATAAACTATCATCAATATAAATGACGATGATTGACATATGAATGTTTAATAGGTATATATTTCACATTTGCTGTTGGATGTGCTGTTCCTTTACTTAATAATTAGACTAAGTATATACCTTAAAAAGCTATAGGTATATTAGCATTACATTACATTAATTCATCTAGTTTCCCTTTTTTAAGACACTTTCAGACACATCTCAATTTAAGATCGGATTGTCTATGGATTTACATTTTTTTTCGATCAAATTGTTGATGGCGCCAATTCCAATCCCTTATCCCTAATTGTCTTAACCGTCGAATTTTTTTTTTTTGATAATCCAATACATATGATATTTTATTTTGATAATTGTGCTTGACCTGAAAATGCGGAAGCTATAATAATTCCACTGGATTCCCAATTTCTATCGCTCCTACTTCAAAAATATCATTTCGCCGTTTCCTACAGATTTTTGAGTGACGAAATCGAGCGCTCGAAATTCTCAAATTGTCCCTCAGTTTCACTTTTTTAAGGCGCGTATACATTAAGACCATTTCAGACAGATCGTAATTAAAGATCGGAATGTCTATGGATTTAATTTTTTCCGATCAAAATGTAAATGGCGCCAATTTCAGTCATAACCTAAATTTCTTTTGTTTGACTTTCCTCATAGTCGAAATGAAAAGTAGAAGAGTCTTTAACTCGGGTAAAAGTAATCATCTCACCCTGGAACTATTGGCGCTCTCACTTCGATTGAGCGCTAAAATATATGGTATGGTTCACCCTTGGTTAACAATCTTCACCCGGCTTCAATTTTTGACCCGGCTATCACCTACGAAAGATGAACTTTCCGAATAGGAGAGATGAAAAAGAATTGAATGAGTGTTATGAAAGCGAAACCGATGCAGTTTTAAATTTATAAACCGACAATGGTTGGTCAAGAAGATGATTTGGCGCTTTCTTTATAGGTACTTTTGCATTATACATACCAAAAATACCAATACTTCTAGTTCAACATCATAGTTCAAGAGGGCTCTTACACATAGACTAAAAAAGCTGTGATAAAATCACTGAAATGCATGACACAAATGGACGATTCGGTAAATCTCGAATGACAAATCCCTCGCTGTGACGCCACCCTCGTCGCTCTTGTTTAAGCGTGAAACTGTAAGCATACGTGGGGAGCGAGCAGCTTTGTGGCATTAATAAGATAAGATGAGAAGAATTTATTAGCACAAAAATAACATAAATCATTATACACAAATTAATATATAAAGGAACAAAAAATTGTGCTAAAAGGTCTTCACTCAGCTTGATGCCACTAAGTGAGTAATGAAGTAATATATGCTTTAATTTTATTTAAATATATTAGCAGTGGATTCTGCCCGTACTCATATAAGGTGCGAAGAGGATAGTAGTAAATATAATCAAATAGGTACCACATTTTTATACTATTCATACAACTCTTGTTCATAAGATGTACCTCATAAGGTGTAAAGCTGAATGTATTAATTAGAATGATTACAGACTCCTCCGGGGTAGCGCTTTCCCGGTGCATCCTGATGGACCTCGGAGCCCGCTTTCTGCGACCTTTTCCAAGAACTAGCACGCACTAGTTTTTACGTAAGCGACTGTTATTTGACCTGCCAACACGGCTAGGCCTTGTCCGGTTTCCTCGCAATATTTTCTAACGCGATTAAATTTCATTATTTTACCTTTTATCCAACGTTTCAGCCAGGTTGCACTAGCTGTGGTCACAGGTAAAATAATGAAATTTTATCGATTTAGACCCGTTAATGACATTAGATATGTGTACAGCGAAGGCTAGACGTACAATAAATACTGTGATCCATCAATGTGGTAAATACTGAAGGATCACAATCTCACATTCTGATCACGTAACAAGGCTACATGTGCAATATTTATCACGTGAGTACTGTAACGATTTTCGTAGAGTTCAGTCGTCAGTCTACATAGCTGTCGTGATGCTTATTGACGTATCGCAGTATTTGCTGTAGGTACATGTGATCTAGTCTAGTATATCACATGATAAATATCACAATATTTATCGCTAACTGAGATTCGGAATCCAGAAATCTACATTTCCGTGATAAATATTGTGATCCGTCAATATAGATGTTTGATAAATGTGACTAAATCACAGTTTTTATTGTATAGCCTACAAAACGCAAAAGTTTAAGTGTTATATTTTGTACATTCCTACACAATAAACTTAATTGGTGCGAGCCGGGTTCTATTCCCTTCAGGAGCCACTCGACTGATTGTTAGGCTGATGCTCAAACTAAAAAGCAACGCTTTAGAGATTGTAAAATTGTTTTTGCAGTAACATAAGGCTTGTAAAATATAAATAATTTGTATAAATTTGTGAATAGGTCACTGAAAATTGAAATTCCTTGATTTCGAAACTTAAAATTACTTCGAAGATTCGTGCATTCCGCGCGGGTTAAATGAAGCATGCTCATCAAATTTATTTAGAAATTGGGGTACACATGCGGCTAAAGTGCAACAAGTTTAAAAAATATACAGTATGTAGATTCGTGCAAAAGTTATAAAGGATAGCTAAAGTTACCGAAAATTTGCGTTATTTAATTATAGGCCAAATACAATTTCCTTTGTACAAAAAATCGCATTTGGTAATTGACGAAAACTGTGTTACGTAGTTGACTTTTTCCACAATATTAAATGGCAAATAAAAAAATGCTTCTGAAACACCTACCTATTAGTGTTCGCAAATTTGATAGCCAATTCTCATGAGATGGCTTGCCCTAAAGTCGAATGTGCTCAACACAGCTCAACATTCGTCACAATCACTATTACTCAACAATACAATATTTATCGCTAACTGAGATTCGGAATCCAGAAATCTACATTTCCGTGATAAATATTGTGATCCGTCAATATAGATGTTTGATAAATATGACTAAATCACAGTTTTTATTGTATAGCCTACAAAACGCAAAAGTTTAAGTGTTATATTTTGTACATTCCTACACAATAAACTTAATTGGTGCGAGCCGGGTTCTATTCCCTTCAGGAGCCACTCGACTGATTGTTAGGCTGATGCTCAAACTAAAAAGCAACGCTTTAGAGATTGTAAAATTGTTTTTGCAGTAACATAAGGCTTGTAAAATATAAATAATTTGTATAAATTTGTGAATAGGTCACTGAAAATTGAAATTGCTTGATTTCGTAACTTAAAATTACTTCGAAGATTCGTGCATTCCGCGCGGGTTAAATGAAGCATGCTCATCAAATTTATTTAGAAATTGGGGTACACATGCGGCTAAAGTGCAACAAGTTTAAAAAATATACAGTATGTAGATTCGTGCAAAAGTTATAAAGGATAGCTAAAGTTACCGAAAATTTGCGTTATTTAATTATAGGCCAAATACAATTTCCTTTGTACAAAAAATCGCATTTGGTAATTGACGAAAACTGTGTTACGTAGTTGACTTTTTCCACAATATTAAATGGCAAATAAAAAAATGCTTCTGAAACACCTACCTATTAGTGTTCGCAAATTTGATAGCCAATTCTCATGAGATGGCTTGCCCTAAAGTCGAATGTGCTCAACACAGCTCAACATTCGTCACAATAACTATTACTCAAATTAAAAATAATAATTTAAAACTTAGTTTAAAGGCCTACATAATCCATTTTTTGCCAACAATGCCTTTTCTTTTTGAATAATAAGTTTTGGAACGATTTCTGTCAAACCACCGTTACAGAATCTCGTTTTCACGTAAAAAAAACCGCATTGAATTCGGCCTATCCGTTTGAGAGCTACGATGCCAGTGGTGCCACAGACAGACAGACAAACATATAATACCCCTCTTTTTACATCGGGGGTTAAAGAGTAGAGTCAAGTCAAAGTTACAGTGAAATGAATGCTTAAGAAAGCCACTGTGGCCAGTTATTAGGAAGCACAAGGTCCCTGTGTTAGTGTGATAGTGTGTGTACGTATCCACTACGAAAATGACACTCAAGAACCAAGTACCTCAAGAACCCATTGACTTTGTGCCCAAAAAAACTGAACCCACCAAACATCGTGCAGTGCCGTTCTAACGGCTATAATTGGGCTCAAATCAAGAGTGTCTTAACAGGAAAGGAAAAACCAGCCAAAAAATACAACTCCAGGATGGGCTGATGCAGCCAATAAATGAAAAACAGTTCCGTAAAAAGCTGACACTGAGATACAAAAAAAAAGTGATGGTTATCTTAATTTGAGTTATCTAATTGTATCTAAATTTTAATATAGTTATTAAAAAAAAAACACTTTTTATCGATTGCTTCCTTTTTTTTAATTAGAAGTTTTTTTTTCGTTACACCCCTTAAACTAGAATTTTTTTGAATAACTATATTAAAAGGCTATTTTAAATTTAGATACAATTAGATAGATTAGTATAGCTATACTAAAGTACACAAAACACTTTATTGACAAGTATTAGGTACTTTGTTCCAAAGTTTTGAAGACTTAAAATTTATTTTCTTTAAAGTAGTCTCAAAGGAAACAAAGTTCACAGTAAATAACTGCTCTCGACGCACGCGCTCGGAGTAATCCATAAACCTGTACGTTTTTATACTGAAACTTGTATAAAAGTCAAATTGGTTTGCTGTACCTTCACTGAACAAAAGTAATTTAGAATACTATGAGCGTGTGGTTTGCATTACCATAACTGGATGCGAGGGGTGAATATCGATGATATACGTATTCGTATATATACAATATAAAAAATGAGAAAGTCCTGTAAGTAAACATTTAAATTCGATCTCTTGACGTAATCGGTATATATAGACGAACCTATCTACCGCTATTGTAAAACATGTACGAGTATTACAACAACAATCGTTCGAAATGTCATATATTTAGGACATCCATGGTGCCGAGATACTAAGATTTTTGATTCTTTCGCTATTTCAAGTGTACTTAGGGCATAATAGGGAATATATCGCAAAACTCTGCGTATAGAGCGCCACTAGCACATACTGAGGGCCTACCACGAAATACAAGAATCGAAATTTCGTTATTTGCCTCTCTATAACTCTTGCATATGCAATTGGATGTTCGAGCGATAGCGAAGCAAATAACGAAATTTCGATTTTCTCGTTTTGCGATAGGCTCTCTGTAAATAATCCGCCTTGATGTATCAATTTTGTAGTAAAAAGTTCTCAAAAAACTGTTTAAGGCATAGTATGAATAAGTTACTCTATGGTTACTCTCGCGGCAGAACATTGCAGCAATTAATATAGAAGATAAAGGCTTATTTTCAAAGCTTTTAGATGTTCTTTTTTTTTAATTTGGTAGCATTAGTAGGTAATTATTTATAGAAACTGAGTCGTTTCTGAAAAATAAATACTATCTCACAGCTAATGAAAGTAATGAATAAATATGAAACAAGGTGAGATTTGCACTAGAAAACATTTGGATAACATAACATAGTTTAATCAACGGTGTTGTCAATGGCTTCATTACACACGGCTGCACATGTTTTGTCGTTGTAGAATCGGTTCTGGTTGCCTCCGCAGCCGCTAAACGCAAAACCCAAGCATCTCTTAACTGATATATCGAAGTAGAACCTAAAAACGGTAATAAAAACTTTAAACTAAATCAGTCAGGATTAATTTAGAACCTGCTTGCTCTCCGTTTGAATGTTGATTAAACGTAGACTTAGATACGTTATAAAAATATATACCCTCATCTGTTACCTACTTCCTTGTGATAATAAATAAATGATAGGTAATATTCACATAACACCTTGCAAATAATTTGCCTAGGTACGGACATTTAAAACATTTTTTTTTACTTTTTTGTTAATTAATCGTTTATTGTGTGAAATGAAAGCTTATTGTATATATAAACTAACTGTAATAGGTTTCCTTATTAAAAAGTTAGTCCAGTCTATGGTGGCCAAGATTAACCGATTTTTTTTAAATTTTAAATCCAGGCAACAATGGACGGGACCAACTTTTTCTTATCACAAATAGATAAGGATGAGGGTATATATATATTGTTTTAAACTCACATAGTTTTACATATATCAATTTTTATCCTATATACTTAGAAAAACTTTTACCCCCTTATTCATAAACGTCTACTAAAGTTGACAAGCCGCTAATAATCGCTTGTCCCTTTCCGACGTATTGGTATGATGGAAAGGGACAAACGATTATTAGCCAGTTATTAGCGGCTTGTCAACTTTAGTAGACGTTTATGAATAAGGGGGTTAACCTATACAGTATGTAAATTCAATACGGGCGATAAATAAAACCAAATATATAACTTATCCGTGTTATCATCAATTGAGAAGTTTTTTAATTATGACCCCGTAATTTATTTTTAAAATTTACCGAGCAGCAACGTACTGCAAACATTACGAGACATAACATGACATTACGAGATACGAGCTTTTTATCGTAACTGCCAACATCCAACAAGCATCGTAGCAACAAGCTAGCTCGTAAGTTGTGTGTTGCTTTACATTTCGGACCGAATTATTTTGTATGGTTAGTATTTTTATTGTATTTCTAAGCAAAAATTATCTTAATATATTTCGAAGGTCCTATGCTAACCACCGTTTTTCGCCCGTGCACAGGTATTGAATTTATACACTGTATAATCGTCTGCTACGTCATTCGGTAGATTCGAAAGTATTGGGTTTCTAAAATTTGTAATTATGTTTCCAGAAAATATGGCTCCATAAGAGTAAGAATATGGCTATAGACAAACAACAGCAAAGAAAACTTCCCGCCTCGCACAGCTAAACTGTGGAATGAACTGTCGCCTGCGGTATTTCCGGACCGATACGAAAACTTCAAGATACTTCAAGAAAAGAACGTACTCCCATCTTAAAGGCCGGCAACGCACTTGCAACCGCTCTGGTAATCGCTTACCATCAGATGATTCGTCTGCTCGTTTGCCTCCTGTATCATAAAAAAAAACAGCAATAACCGTTCATGTGGGGAGGCCAGGAGACTAAAGTTTGAGGAGACTAAACTTACTAAAGTTTAAGTAAATGTCCTGCTATCACCTTTATTGTCAGTGACATAAGTTGAAGAGAACATGTACTGGGACAATGACCAGCACTGGTGATGGCGTCCACTTCCTCACTTTCAGCTGATTTGTTAGCAAATACATACGCTTTGTTAAGGTAGAAAAAAAATCTTACATCGGAATATAATCTTGACAATCTCCAAAATCTGGTTGCAGGTGGCATGCTGCATTTTCAGGCAATACATCTTCTATCGGATGCGGGCCAGGGTCTATACATAAACTTAGTTATATAATAAAGAACAGAAATAGTATGTAGCTACCAGTGGCGGGGCGTCCATAGATTGTGATCCCTACCGGCTTGCCTAATTCGGCGGAGTAATATTAAACTGGTAGGTGCAGAAATTTATAGTGGTATCTCAGACTATACGAGTAATCTAAGCTAAGTGTACACGTTCGTAAAGGCCTTATGAGATAAAAAATAATTATATTCAAAACGAAGTTAACAACAATACCGGTGTCTTTGAGAAATTAACTTGATTTACGTTCAGGAATACACCTATGAAATTTACGAAGTTAAATAAACACGATGGCATTCAATTCTTACAAGCACGAATGTTCATTCAGATTCAGAGCGATAAATGTTAAACGAGACCATGCTTTCAGGGTGCGTAGACAACGTGCCAATCGTTAACGCTCCGTGGCGAACAAAACGCAACTGTCACTGTCGCTCTATAGGGAAGAGTGATGACTATGCTACGCTACAAAGCGTTAACTATTAGCACGTTGGCAAGCACCCTGTTGTTCAAGAGTTGCTTCTTCAAGATTTGATGCGCGGTGTCTCACCGTCTAGGCCAGATCGACCTATCAGGCTTCCCTCTAAATCCAATAGAATGTTTCTCCATTTTCTCTTCTATTTACATATACTCCGGAACATTTTATAAAATGTATTATATTCTAGTGTATAAAAAGAAGAGACAGAGATCGACCCAGCAGCAATATCATGGTCCTGTTTTTATCACTTGTCATATCGTGCGTCACTTTCGCACAGACAGATTTGTTAGAGCGTGACAGGTATGGTGACAAATGATAGACAGCCGTCCATCTTAGCCCTGCTGATGACTAAGCTCAGACTGTGCAAGTGCTACTTATACGTCATAATTTCATAGAGGTTTGACGTTTGAAATAACACTTGCATAGATTAGACTATCAAAATGACTGCAGACTTATCTTAGTCTAACTCTATCATATTTAATGAGTATTAAGGATGACTTACGTTAGACCGTGCCGGGTCCGGGCCATAGCTTCCGGCGCTTCGTTTTCTCTGGAAAGCATCACGTAATCACCGGTCATCTGTCATAGTAAAGTAAGCGCCGGAAACTCCGCCCCGGACTCATCCGGTCTAGCGTGAGTCATCTTTATGGATAGAACTGTCGGGGTCCGGGCCGTGGCGTCCTACACTTCATTTTCTATGACGGGTGATCGGTGATCACGTGATGTATTGTATAGAAAATGAAGTGTCGGACGCCTCGACCTAGACCCGGACTGTCCTAGCGTGAGTCGCCCTTTATAAGGCATTCCACAAGCTGTCTGTACAAACGCATGTTGTTTCGAGTTGTTTCTTTCTCCTTTCTTAAATTTTTTTCCTTTGTGATCTGACAGGAAAAGAAACTCGTATACATATCTGCAAATAGCCAGAAAATTCGCGTTTGTACGGGATAGCGGCAAGTACATACTTACATAATTCCGTGGAATGCTTATTTGGAGCCAGTCTGCCAATACTTGCCTCGACAGTATTCTCTGCATTCATTGTAAGTTTTAAAAATATTCCTATTGTTGGATTTGCATCGGTAGTGTTTAAAAGCCTTGCAATCTTCCAATTTAACATCGTAGTACCACCTTGAGTGAATAGAATATGGTTCATTATTTTTGCTAATATTACAACAATTTCAATGATACCTATTTCCATTATTAACAAACTACTCACCTGTCAATAAATCGGTCAGGCTTTGAACATTCATATGAATCCGGTTGGAATTTACAGTGGACATCGAAGCTCCATTGAGACAACGGAGGATCTTGGTAAGAAATCATAGCAAATTAATAAATTAATTATTATGAACAAAATTATTCTTTTATTTATTTTCTTCTTAAGTTATGTTAGCTTATAATGTGGATATAAAATATAATATTCAAAAAGAAACGTACAAAAAAATACAAAATACTTATTACCCTACTAAAAAAACCTAACAAGGTGCCGCCAGCATCGGGGCAAGAGGCCTAAGCTGCCGGTGGTCAGGGCTGCAGAGAGAAGAACTTCCGGACTATCCGGGCCGTGTCAAGAGAAACGCTTTCTGCATGTGACCCTTGATCCCACCACCTAACGAATCTTTCAAAGTGATGTCGAGACTCTTCACTGTGAAATCGTTCGCTGAAATCGCATACATAGGTTTGTTTACATTATTGTCAATTTCTATGAATTTCACTTTACCTACTCTAGCTGACAAATACCTACGAGTACACGTATGTCAGTTAAATGCAATTTTATTATAAATACCTATGTTACAGGGTGTCTAATCATATGAATGTCTGTCATTACGATTTTAGGGTTCAAAATTTAGTACTTAGTAACTTAAGTTGTATTTTATGATTAGACATAATGCAGTTAATATTGCAATAACGAAGTAAAAGTTTAACATATAAGGATTGGGCTTTTTAAACTACCGAAAGGAAAGCATCTAGCTGTTAATTATCATTAATTTATAGTCGCTTGTGTACTACTAAAACAGATAGACTACAATTGTGATTCATGTGGCTTATATGACTTTCGTTATGAGGTATGTTTCAAACAAATTTTAAAACTTACACGTTACTCTAGTAGTTTCTCCTTCATCCATAGCAGTGGTGTTCGTATCCCCGATAGAGTTATCCGGTCTCACAGAATTTAAATTAGCTATTGTGATTAATACGCTTAAATACAAACATAGAACTGTCATTATTGATATTTTTGCGTATTTAGTTCTCGTAATCAGTCCTTTTTGACATGTTTTCAACAACGTGCAATGCCTAGACGTGTGTTTGGTCTTTTGATTAAAAGCAGATTAACGTGGATTTCAAATTTAATAATAATAAAACTAACACCGTGAAGTTACGTAAAACAAAACAATTTTAAAGAAATTGGCTTTAATATACCTACCGTTACTAGGCTCGACTGGCAGCCGCTGCCAAGTCGCTAATAGCGCTTTGCAAAGCCTGTTTCTGAAACTCAGGCGTAATAGACTTGTGTACTTCTCGTAATATCCACCCTAGCATCCACTTCTGATGAATGCGAGCCTCGGCCTGGTAGCGCTTGATGTGATAGTCCATGCGGCCTCGAACACTGCGGTACACCGCCATAGCCCTCTCTCGGTAGATCGCTTCCAACTGCATGGCAACGTTTTCTTTCTTCGCATCCATCAACATCTTCTGCCCCTCGGCACGACGCTGTGACTCTTTAGCTATCTTTATTGCATTATTAAAAAAATCCATTTCCATCTTTCGGCCTTTCTCCAAATCAGCAGCATGCGCATCGACTAGCTTGTCTAAACTCACGCCTATGTCTTTTCCGAAATTCTTTGTGACGTAAAAAATAACTACGAAGGCGGAGAGACCCAAGTAGTACTCATGCTCCATGACATAGATTTCTTTGCTCATCAGGTAATTGGTGAGGTTAAAAAAGAATAAGTAAGGGCCTGTGACACCAGTTTGTTTGTAAAAGAATGTGAACCATTCATCAGGAAGGAAGCCGAAGCGCACCCGGCCGGAGTACATGTTTCGCCTGAGGGCTGATTGACCTGAATGACCTGATCCTCCTCCCCCTTGGTCCGCTCCGCCGCCCGAGGGACATCTTTTTACTTCCTGTTGTGATTCACAAGGATTTCTCTTTGCTGACGGGCATGTCTTCGTATGATTGTACAGCATCGGAGAAAACAGAAAACGTTTCCTGCCTAATATGGGCCGGAACAACATTTTACTACACGAATTTGGATATGTCTAGTCATCCATATTATTAACAGTTGCTAAATGACGTTTATTTGACGTAGTTGACATTTAAAAAAATTCCGGGTCTGGTAAGTTCATGTTTGTCCGTGGTTAATATTATTCATCTAAAAGTTTTATTTACTAACTACTGACACTAGAGCATAGATATAGTCTATTTTCTATAGATGTGCCATACGCGTGCGCCCGTGAGGGACAGACCATACGTAAAGCGACCAAATTAAAACACGTTTAATCATTCCTGACTATAAACCAATAATAATTTCATTGTTACTTGCTATGCGACCAATGCGAAATCGCAAAAAAAAAAATTGTCTGTCGCGATTTCGGCATTGATCCCATTTTTTTTTTTGTATAACATAATATTATATATTTTGGTCATTTGTGTCTATTGAAATGTCGATGGTCTGGGGTTCGATCCTGGTAAATTTGTGTGATGAGCATGGATATTTTTTCCTGAGTCATGGATGTCTTCTATGTATTTAAGTATTTTTATATTATATTATATATGTCGTTGTCTAAGTACCTACAACTCAAACCTTATTGAGCTTACTGTGGGACTTTTGTGTAATAATGTCCTATAATATTTATTTTATTCTAAGCTACGAAGATATGTATTATGTGTCCTATTCTTATTGGGATCTTATTAGGATTAAAGTTATTCTTGGTAAAAAAGGATTGGCGTCAGTGAATGAAAAGAAATTAAATGTCACCGTACTGTACGTTTGAAAAAGACTTTGTTATTGTAGGTTACATGAAATAAGGTGGGGAATTTAATGTTAATTACTACAGGCCCAGAAATAATATTTCCGGCAATGTTGTTATATATACTTAGCCAGGTCATAAGTTTTGTCAGAAAGATTTTAAGTCTTAAAAAAGTAATAGGTACAGATCCCTTTTTATTTTTCATTTTAATTAATTAATACCATTTGGACGTTATTACTGATTAGTTAAAGGGTGTATATTTTAATTTTTTGCTTTAGTTACAGGGCCCACACTGTATATATGGGTTGAAAGCCAATTTAATGCTGAATTACTTACAATATAATTTAACAAAATTAAATTATATTTAAAATAAAATAATTTAATAATTTGGCCTGGTCAAGTTATTTTGGCCAAGAGGCTACTAGATAAATTAGAGTTGTACGGCGTGAGAGGTAATATTCAGTGCTGGATTACCCAAGTAAGATAGCACAGTGTACATAAATAATTTAAGAAGAAGGAAATACTATAGTGAACTACAAATCATGTTATAAATCAAATAAATTCGGGGTACCTCAAGGTTGTTGGGACCGTTGCTCTTTTCCTTTTATATCAATGATTTGCCGAAAATTATAGGATATCCATCAGTGTTAATCGCTGACGACACATCGATTATAACACCGTGCCTTATTCATAGGTCAGAACATTCTGACCTATGAACAAGAGATAAAGCAAACCTTACAAAAGACTATACAATGGCTAGAAAACTACAACCTGTCCATAAATATTATTAAAACTAAACATGTACAATAACTCACAAGAAAGAGCAAACCTAAAGAACTTGACATCATTTATAACACAGAACAAGTTGATAAAGATCACAGCGCAAAGTTTCTAGGTATTGTATTGTATTGTAGTTCGGGCGATTTTCCGCAACTCGACAACTGGCGCCTATTTTGCGTGACAAGGGGGGGTGGAGGGTTGGCTACTCTTGCCAGCCCAACTCCTCGAGGAATCCTATCAAACCTTTGATGTTGAGTAGGACCTCAGGGAGGTCTCTCGGGGATCCGAGATGTTTTGCCCTGTATGGGGCCACTCCGCTGCATTCCAGCACCACGTGAGAGGCTGTTTCTTCTGTCTCCATGCATCCTCGGCATAAGGGACTGTCTGTGACACCTGTTATGAAAAGATGTTTGTTAAATAGTCCATGACCTGTTATGACACTGGTTACCATACTCAGTCGGACCTTCCCTAGTTGAAGGAGCGCCCTTGTGAGCTTTCCGTTGATGCCAGGCATGGCTTCTTTTGCCTGTCTGCATCCAGTCTGATTCAGCCAGTGTTCTGTGTGTAGTTTCCCTGTACGTGCCAGCAGCATTGAGCGTACCTTGCTAAACGGTATCGGAAGAATCGGTTCCGGACCAATCGCCCCCGCACCCGATCCTTGCCTGGCAAGCTCGTCCGCAGCATCGTTACCCCGGGATCCACTGTGTCCCTTGATCCATTGTAAAGTGATCTTATTATTATTATGACATACCTCCATTAGTCGTTCGTGGCATTCGTGTATAAGTTTGGATGTAATTATATGGCTATTTAGAGCCATTAAGACTGCTCTACTGTCGGAGAGTATGCGGATGGAGGATCCTACTACCTTCCTTGCAATGATGGCAGCCGCCGCGTTTAAGATGCCCATGCACTCAGCTTGGAATACCGAGTTATGGGCTCCTAGCGGTGTGGTGATTGACATGTTCAGGTCTTCTGAGAAGGTTCCGGAGCCCGACCCGCTGTCTGTTTTGGACCCATCAGTGAAGATTCTCAGCTCCCGGAGATTGAGTCCTTCGTGGTTGTCGTCCTCATATAACTGTATTTTGTACCTTTTGTCAAAGATAGCTTGTTTGTGAATCCGATCCGTGCCCGACCTAAGCACTGGAAATTCGTCATATACCTTTTCCAGGCATGTTGTGTGGAGAGCTCCTATGCTGTTAGACCATATATTAAGGGTTCGCAACCTTACCGCTGAGAGACTGGCCTCTTGCTGTATGTGTAGGTGCAGCGGTGGAAGGTTTAACATGACCTCCATGGCTGCAGTTGGAGTGGACCTCGTGCAGCCAGTGGTGGCCGCGCATGCGAGCCTTTGGAGTCTTTGTAGCTTGTCTCGTACGTTGCCTAAGTTTCTAGGTATGCATTTGAATGAATATTGTAACTTTAATGTCCATGTTGAAAATATATGTAACAAAATGATTTTTTTTTTCCACTCCGAAAGTTACGAGAATATGTATCTCGTGAGGCAGCCCTAGTAGCATACCAAGGCTACGTTATGTCTGTACTCCGCTATGGTCTTAACATATGGGGAAATTTCCCTGATATGCAAAAAGGTTTTGTTAAACAAAAAAAAAAATTAAAGCTATATTTTCACTTAAGCCACTAGAATTGTTTAAACCCATATTTAAACTACACAAAAGAGGGGCCCCCACAATAGATAATTCGGAAAATTTACCATTTTAAATTTTGGAAAAATTTGGGGCCAGGGGGCCTCCACTCCTTTATTGCCCGAGGCCTCCAGACCTCTAAATCCGGCATTGACTACACAAACTTTTGTCGTTGCCTTCGTTATATATATATATATATATATATATATATATATATATACGAAACAGCTGTATTGCAATCAAAATTATTATAGTAAAAACTATGAAGTTAAAACCTACAACGACGTATGTAAAGCTCGCTTGAAACAAACGACACCTAGTGCAATATATAATAAGATTCCAAGAAATATAAAAAATCTATGTCTTTATCAGTTTAAAACAAGTTTGTATGCCTGGTTAAGTGACATAATTTTTTATACTCTAGGTGAATTTTTGAATATGTTAATTGTACATAGTAATAGTATTCATGTTGTTCGATAAAACTTGTAAATAGGCTGTCTCTGAATTTTGTTGGATCATTAACAATACACCAAAAATACAGGTATTTTTTTTGCATGCTTGTTTAAGTAGAATATATTTTTAACAACCCTATGTAACCCGTATTCCGCAAATAAAATTCATTCATTCATAATTTAACGTAACTTGCTGTCTCAATTTCGCATATTTTTTTTGTAATATTCGGAAAACAATTTATAAAAAAACATGCAATGAATACGCGTGCTTAGAACTACTTAAAAACTTTTCTTTTATAATTCATTCTTAATGGTGATTTTGATCCTTCTTTAATTTATTTTTCTTTTTTACATGGTTGAATATTACATATAACAAAATCTGAGTGTTTTATCTTTCTTTAGATATATAAGTATTAGACTGCCACAATTGCAACTGTACATGTTTTACTAAACCTACTCGTTGGAAGGCAGTCCAAAATAAGGGTGTTACTGAGAAGTACCCTAAGTTTTATTAGCTGGACTTACTACAGCCTTGTCGGAGAACTAAATGCTGGTGATAAAAACACGTTCTAATGTAGTAGGTTCATACAAAATAAACAATTGTAGCTATTTTATTAATGTAATACTGATTTTTACTCCCTTTTGTGTAGTATAATTTCTCACAATCCAGCCGCATATTCACGTCTAACGTCAATCCCAAAGTGGACAATTAGTAAATAAAGTCGCGATCTAAATTTTAAAACAATTATGCTTATTACATTTTGATCAGTATAAAACAAGCTTTCAAATCATAGGTAAACTTTTTATTTATTTAAAGGTTTGCTTTTACATTTTATAAGTCAAAACCAGTAAGTTGTGACAGAACTTATGACCTGACTAAGTAGTTTCCCGCCGAAGCAAATTTATATATATTCGGAATCGGGTTAAACAATAAAACAACTTTGAATAAGGGATAGGAAGGCTAAATTTAAACGCTAAATGTTCTTACGTATTTTTATTAATTACACTTGTAAAATCAATTTACATTTGTCATTTTGTCAGTGATTATATACCTATTAACATTATAGCACAGCTCATAAAAAACTTAAAAGATTTACAAAATAGTACATAAGACAAGACATGCAATACATTTGAATTGTTTAATTATAATAATGAAAAGTCATATTACAATAACTTTTACAATCACTTTTCATTATGTCTTTATTCCGTGATGGGTAAAGACATAATTAAAAGTCATATTGCAAAATATTGCATTTGTAACACAATGTAGGGGAGTTACAACTTTGAGTTTACGTTATAAATTAAAGTCGGTATTTGGCGGCGCGCAGGATGGGGTACTTGTCGCCGGTGCACAGGCCTCGGAAGTCGTCCATGGAGAGGTCCACGATCGACACTCCACCGAGGTTCTTAGACCTACAAACATGAAATAGTTTTCTTTGAAACAATACGTCAATACTGATTTAAAATAACAAATATCGGGAATAAAACATTTGTATTGATCATATTATAAGTTACTAACTCCTTACATAAACAAACGCGGAATTTCATAAACGCGAGCATCAGTAATAATATAATAAAAATCAACCCGCAAGATTATGCCCTAGCGTACGCAAAAAGTAAACAAACAAAAAATAAAAGTAACGCTTGCTTACTTCGCCAGAGGCACCACGAATGTTAAGTAAGTGCTTTTGGGCTTAACTTATGTAATATAATATATTTATTTAATGTAATTTTATGGTCAATTTATTAATTGTAATGGTTGTAATTTAATTTTATAATTTTATTATTTTTAAAGCTGTAGTATATTTGATTTAATAATAAATTTATTTTTTTTCAATTTTTTTAATTTTTATTATTGTAATTTAGTTATAAGCTGTATAGGTATATGGATTCCTTATTGTCCGAAATAAATGAATTTTATTTTTATTTTATTTTATTTTATTTTATTTTATTTTATTTTATTTTATTTTATTTTATTTTATTTTATTTTTATTTTATTTTATTTTATTTTATTTTATTTTATTTTATTTTATTTTATTTTATTTTATTTTATTTTATTTTATTTTATTTTATTTTATTTTATTTTATTTTATTTTATTTTATTTTATTTTATTTTATTTTATTTTATTTATTTATTTAACTATACACACAAGGCGCGATTAGGGCTGCCAATTGTATCACAGACTTTTCTCCAATTTGAAGGGTTCAAGGTGGGTTTTTGGTCTGTTATCGTACCCTATTAGCATCAATTAGGCGCAGGCGTTTCAAGAGCACTATTAACCAAACAAACTAAATAGTTATTTAACTAAATAGTTATTTGGATTGATAATTAAATTTAGAGAGTTTTAAATATCATATACCTGATAATATTAAATGAACTGTAAAACCGTGGAGATGCACATACCCACATTATAGAGATAACCAGTAATTTATGAAGTTTTTTTTACAATGTGCAATGGCTATGTGCAAAGCCTTTTTTGGCGTTGTTCTGACTGAACTTTCTTTACGATATTTTTAAAATCAAACCATCTAGATGACTGGTTATTATTCCTAGTAATAGGTTTTGAAAGGTCGTATAAGCCATGCTCTATAAAAAATGCAGATTCGTTTTTTATTCAAGGCTTTGGTTCTAAGTTATCTTTCGACGTATATTTATTACCATTACCTACGTAATTCTCAAAACTTACGTATGTTTTGTGATTTCACTTACTTGACATATGTCGCCTTCTGTCCAGCAGTGTCGGGGTCCTCGTAGCTCACCCACAGGCCGCCCTCGCCGCTGTCGTCGGGCAGACGGAACGCGTAGGTTCCTGTTAACAGAACAATATCAAGGTTTGTCGCAAAACCCACTACACTAGGAAACAAACTCCGAGCGAGATCGGTTGACGTTGACGCGTACGGCGTCGAACATGATAAAGGGTTTTATTCAAGACTGCAAATATGCGACGCAACGCAACTTTGCGAAAATACTGCAATTTTTTTCTGCACTGTAAAGTAGCATCAGAGTCGAGCGCATTCGCTCGGAGAACCTGTTTCATGCGGCGTAAAAGCAAGCGTGGACTGACACGGACACTCAAACATTATTCCGGAATATTACGTACATTGACAACTGATTTAGATATACTTAAAAAAATAAATTCTAATAAGCTATGTTATGATGTAAATTTGTACATTTTTCGTATTATCATTGATCATACCAAAGCTTAAACATCAACCAGAGGTGCATTTGTGTAATAGGTGTAGTAAATACGGTCAACTCACGTTACCACTCATCGATTTCAGGGTTTTAATAGCCCTCAATGCATATTGAAATACAAATATATTACAAGACTACACTATTTTGACTTAAAATAATAAGGTGAACCAGAGTGCAGTGCTTAAACATATACCTACGGTAACTTTGCCACAATTAGTTACTACTGTCACTTGCTAAAAAATATATAACTTCTGAAGTAACTTGCCTTGGGACAGCAAAAATGCTTATTTAAAAATTGACCCTAATGCAAAATTTACTATATTTAACTGTTACAATTATTCCGTGCGTACTGTTTACGTAAATTGGGAACTGAATCCCTAAGTTGTGAAGTTAGCGCCGAAAAATTTTTAATGGTAATATTTGCGTTGCTTATGTTTGAAAAACTTGGATATACATGAGAATGCAAATTTTTTTAGCCGCTTACTTTACAACGGTACAATTATGCAAATTTATGCAAACCTTACTAATTAACGTGCCCGCAAAATGCCTAGTGCGATGTTTGGTGGTCAACTATGGGAACCATTCTTGATCTTGTTATCGATTATCCCATAAAACCTATTTATTTATAATTATAATTTCATAATGGTCCTGTCCGCTTTTAGTTGGCAATCTCGCTACACAGTGGCCTCAAAATCCTGTTTTACGTGAAGCGAATGTAAAGCGGGATTAGAACAAATCGTCCACTGAGAGGTTTTCCCCCGAGGCAAACGATTTACTCTGACCTCTACTGTAAACAACTGATGAGATTAAAGCAAACTGCTCAGACCGAGTTTAACAGGAAAAACAGTCACCACGCTCTCAGATTAATATATATTGGAACAGAGTACATATTTTTCACCTGCCTACCTATACATAAAACACATACAACAATATGCATCCACTCATTATAAAAGAATACTAATTGTACAATTTATCAATAACCTTTTGTATGCTTTTGAAAAATGTTGGCTTTTAAAACATGAACTTAATGTTCACATGCTTAATTTTTAATTTAGGGATGCACTAATCAGTGCTAAAGCATACCAAAGGATAACAGATATAAAATTATTTGTGACTGTGACATTACGTAAGTTGCGTTAGTGCAAAATTTGCAATTTTCTTCCAACACGTAACCAGCACCACACGAATGTTAATAACAACGGCAAGCGAGCATAACTTCCAAAAAGTGAGTACCAACCAAACACATGAGATATATCCGCGTCCTTCCTCAAGCCCAGCTCTGAAAATTTAAATATCGCAGCTAATTCCCGGACTTTGTTAAAGAAGCTTTTCTACTTTAAAGTGGCAACCGTTGTTTAAACTTAACCGTGTCTTAAACTGTTTAGTAAACTCTTACAGGTATATACCGGTATAGTTTAAACCTTCTGTTTTATAAAAGCTGTATGTTTAAATCTTAGTTAAATCTTTTCTGAACCAACTAGTTGGTTTGTTATCTGCGTGTTTTTAGGGCCATCGCACCGATTGCAATGTTAGACCATTAGTAGATAGAGGTAAGCAGTGATTCAAAATATTAAATACGATTGACGATGAGGTGGTTAACATCAATACAGGTATCCCTTATCCTTGTAACTGCTGTACTCGTAGTCAGATATAAGTTATACAATATCCAGCTCATTTCACCGCAGTTTGATAAACAAGACAAACTTTTTGTATCTTCGTACCGGCGGCGAGACGAGCACGTTCGATGAAAAATTCTATGCGGTTAAGAGGAAAGAAGACGGCCGATTCTCCATATAAACGTAGTCCCCATTTTCCTCTCTGGGAATTGACATTTTCGAAAATATACTTTGATTTAAATTAACCAAGTCTATGCCCCGACGTTTGACTTTTTTCGATTCTTGTATTATGTATTATAAAAATTAGGAGCGAAAACCAGATAACATACAAAATTTTAAATAAGATTAGAAAATTAAAAAAACCGGCCAAGAGCGAGTCGGACTCGCACAGGAAGGGTTCCGTACCGTTATCTATAAAAACGGTCACCCATCCAAGTGACCTCGCCCGACGTTGCTTAACTTCGGTTATTGGATGAGAACCTCGAGATTGGAAAGAAATATTTATTTTATTCTGTTTTTAGTATTTGTTGTTATAGCGGCAACAGAAACACATAATCTGTAGAAATTTCAACTGGCTAACTATCACGGTTCATGAGATACAGCCTGGTGACAGACGGACGGACGGACGGACGGACAGCAGAGTCTCAGTAATAGGGTCCCGTTTGACCCTTTGGGTACGGAACCCTAAAAAAAAGAGTATGTCCCGTTCCGACTCTCCCCTGATAAATTTTAAATTCTTTTAACTCCTATAATAATTAAAAATTCGAAATAATCAAACGTAGGGGCATAGCTGTGGTTGATATACAACAAATTATGTGAATATATTTTCAATAATGTTAATATCCAGAGACGAACATGAGGACTAAGTTTGTATGAAAAGGTGATTTGTGAAAGGTGTATGAAGAGGCAAAGCCCAGAAAGTTTCGTGTTTCTTTTTCTTTCGACCAGACTTTCCAAAGATTAGGTACATAGTACCATCTCTTTATAGAACATAGAGTAAAAAAATTGTTCGCCGTAATAAAACTTAATAACGCAGATAATAACTCGCACTGAGCAAGTTTGAACAACGTGACAAGGCCAGGCGGCAGTGCTCGAAACTCCCGTTGTCGAAGTAGGCAGGCTCTCCCATTATGTTATGTGTTGTAGCTCACAGACGCATATCTTAATAGATATTTCATGTGCCGCAACTCGTAAGACAAACAAGTGCTGGAGACTCTCACTTCCTCTCCTGGGTGGGTGGACTAGCAAAAGGAGAAACCTTTTTTTATTTGCCCCTTTAACGCGATGTGAAAATTAACTTTTAATCAAATTACGGAAAATATAGAAATAACACAATTAACGCTGAATTGGCTTGAACAAATGATGTTTTACAGATCAAACTTCATTCGTGATCAACGACCGTCCGTAGCATCGTCCGAACCAATACAAAACAAACGATATTTTAACCGTTATATTATGACATAAATTTTCCTGGGGGCCTAACCAAGATAACAATCATTTGTAGTAAACAAAACGAAACGCTATGATAAACGTAAATAATTTATGAAAATTATAGCGTTTGGTTTTCTGCAAACGATTGTCATCTTAGCTAAACCCCCGACCGGCTTAACCCGATTCGGCATCGAAAAATGCAGTTAAATTATTCCAAATAGACTACACACGGGTCAGGAATGTTTAGTTGATCTACCCACTTAGATATATGTCTATGGTATAGCAAGTAGATCAGATTAGTTAAAAACACGATTCATGTTTATAGGCACTTACCGAATCGCTTGCTAGGGTCAGTGACCTTCCTGAGGTGAGGCTGCATGCCTTTCTGGTGGTTGGGGTTGATCAGTTTAGCGCACACCTCGGGGTAGCTGAGAATGCCCTCTTTTTTGGTGTAAGGACCTGAAAGCAAAAAATAACTTTCCATCTGAGCATAAACTCCATTTCTCGAACGTTATTAGACTAATAGGTACCGGATTGTATATACATAAATATGATAAACCATATGCATAGAATTGTAAAGACCTGTAAAGAGAATGTTTATTAATAAAAAAAAATGTTTTAATAGTAATGGCTAAATACCTATACAATTTGACAGCTCGTGGACTAATAATGTAATAATATTAGTCTAATTACGTCCGAGAAATGGGCCATCATAGGCCCCTCTGTTCTTACACTTAAATTGTATCATACCTACTTGTATGTCTTCATAAGTCCCATAACATAAAAAATTAGAAGTACTATCGTAATTTCGGACAATGCGTATTTTAATCGTATCGTAATCTCAGCTAAAGGATATTTTTCTATAAATACCGGATGTTTTTTTAATAACGGCAATATTTTGCGAGATGAATATATAGGTCATAGTGAGAAACTTCTTCTTATGGGACCAAACCCGAAATCACGAACCCGTACCGGTGTCCGCGTGATAAAATCAAATATCATACACTGAAACGTGATACACGTTAATTCGTTCAGAACAAATGCATTCTACTGCAGACAACATAATCTGGTTCAGTAATTATTTCCACATGTACCGAGCACTCGCCTAGCTACTAAAGGACTTAGGGGTCTGTAATAACACTAATAACATAATTAACTTAGAAAATTCCTTTTTGCCTAATACTAGTGATCAAATAATAGAAAGCAACGCACCAGCTTCACCGGCTCCGTCTGCGTGGAGGGGAGGCACGCCTGAGATTTCGCTGTCACTATCAAGCTTCCAGGTGCGGGCGTAGGTGGCGATGCCGAGAACAATCTTGGTGCTGGCGGCGCCATGCTGAAGCCTGACGGAATTTCATAGGGAAAGTTTATGACCTGGGGCACTCTCAAAATTTTTTACAAAAAAAACAACTTGAAAAAAAACTAAGAACACATTAAATTACTCTCAATGAAAATATTTTAATATGTATTATTTCAAGTAGACACTATTATTTAAACCATAAACCGAAAGGAATGTTATATACGAAGGAAAAATGACCAAGGCGTCCAGTGTCCAGAGCTAGAATCGAACCAGCATCCTCTGGGCTCAGTGGGCGGCCCAAGCTTTGAGGAAGCCTTGCCATATAAGTACTTGGAAATTTCGACCCATGCCACCGTGACCGGATAGCCGAGCGGTCTAGGCATATGTAACAGAGGGTGCTGTTCGATTTCAGCTCTGAATACTGGAGGCCTTGGTAATTTTTCCTTCTTTTATGACATTTCGGTTAGCAAAAGACTCCGAAACTCGCTGGTAAATAGTTCACAAATTGTAATCGGTCCTGCTTTTCACGTTGGTAGTTGGTGTTGTCAGTTTCACCGCATAGCTCCGTTTGCAGCACCATGTGAGAATAATACAAATAGGGTAGTTAACTGATTAGTCAAATCACAGTCAAATTCTTTTTTCGAACTGTATTAGCCACTATGAAATCTATATGAAAAACAAATTACCTACTCTTTATACATATGTAGTTCTTTCGGATTTATTAAATAGAAATTATGTCTGAAAATAACTGCGGTCTAGGTTTTTGTAATATTTTGTGGTGCTTTATTTCGTGAATGTTGTGAAATAACTTATTTTAAATACAGAGACATCCCCATTGTGCATGTAAAGATGGGGAGCGGTGTAGCTGGCATCTTAAAGGGTTATTCAATCTCTAAGTAGAATATGCACCTAGTTCCAAAAGCAGAGTGGACATTAAATAAGGGATCTCGGTTCTTTTCGGCGTAGAAAGGGCTGTGTACGATCAACTTGTAGAGTGCTTGACTCGTAAACCCACGAGGAGAGACTCACCAGTAAGAAACAGCAGAATCAGCGTTCAACAGGGGATTGCGGTTCTGTGGGGCGTAGATTGGGGCGGTGTAATCAGCCTCCTTGGGGTTGCGCTCAGGGGTCTCGTAGTCAAACGCCTGCAGGTTTACGATGTCAACCAGGTTGATGATAGCGGGTACGTCAAAGTAGACTGGAATAAATAAATATTTTTATATACGTATACGTAATAGATTATCCTTACATTTTGTTTATGAAAAGAGATGTATTATTATCTCTTTTGATAAAAAAAGGAAAATTATCATGTCTCCAGTTTCGAGGCCAAAATAATGGGATTGAAGCGGTTGACAAAAAACAATCACTAATTACGCCCGTAATGTAGGTAGGTCTAGTGTTAAGTGGTAATTACTAAGGTAAGTGTCCTTACTTTGAAGGACATTCATCAGGAAACAATTTGTATTGATATTAAACACAAGGTGTACCCGTTTTCATTGTCTTGACTATACCTACATATATAGGTACAGAAACATCTATATGGATGGATTCGAATATGCCTGAGGCCTCGTAGTTATTAGACATTGGTAATAGCGACCATATGTCGACTTGATTGACGTTCAGTGAATTCAATTGATTTGAAGTGGTTCACTGCGTAATTATGCCCAATCATTTTCGGAGACGACTGAGATGCAGCGGAGAGTGCAAGTTCCGGGTAAATAGAATTGAATTGGAAAATACTACCTACGTATATTTGTGTGTGTACCTTTTTTTGAATATGGACGCAGTTAAATAATGTAATATAAAGTTATCTCTTTATATGAGGAAAAATATAGTAGGTACCTATTTTTGAAATTTATATTTATGTACTTAATAACTAAATATTGTGAATTGTACCCCGACGATCCTTTTTAGGAGATAAAATATTATTATATAACTTTCTCGAACTTTTGCATAGTCTTTGACGATCGTGATGTTCTTATAATATTGGCTCAGGCAAATTTGTATTGTATTTTATATCATCAAATAGAATAAACCAAACTAACCTACTCAACTAATACCTACATTGAAAGGTATTTGCACCAGTCTTTTATTGCCAGCGTAGTACACTGTGGAAAGTTTGCAACTTGCCCACATATGCATAAACTAATAAATATACATATCATTAAAGAAAAAGGTACTACATCTTGCAATATACAACCAACCCAGAAAATAAACTGCCTTTTACTTAAATGTTACGTGAAAAAGAATGCTGAAGTTTGCGTTCCGTTTAAATCGAATATAAAGAATAATACTTGCTGAAATAACAGCCGAAGTAAGAAATATAAATGAAAATGTAACTCGTAATAACTTCTGATGTTATTTGACTAACGAATGTTGCTCATGAGTCGTGGAGGCAAAAAATAGAAAAGGTTTGTTATTAACTGCATACAAAGCTATCGTATAACTCTCGAATTTCTTCGAGAGTTGACGCCTCGAAGGATAGGTATGTTTAGATTTTTCACCTTATTACAAACTAAGGAATTAAGGTGCAAAGTGTAAACTAAACATATCTTTGACGTGGACTATTCAACATGGACTTGGCTTATTTACAGTTGTAGAAGCTGGACATAATCATTATTATATTTAACGGCTCGTAGTTGTCGTTGCGCCGACGTCTATGTCATCGACCGGGCTGCTATCTCAACGAGTATAGTGATATATTAAGGTAAGTAATAGTAGATTAGATGAGAGTAGAAGTTACATTTCCTAGTCAGATGCCCCATGACAAATGTACCTTCATGTCATGTCATCGTACCTTTCATGTCATGATATTTACGGTAGACTTACTAGAAGAGTTAACGTTGGGCAAGACAGTGATAGCAAGCTGCATGTTGGGCTTGACGGCAAGGGCCTGCTTCAGCTCGCGGACGAGCGCGGTGAAGCCCTCGCGGTGCTCGGCCTCCTTATCGTCGACGGGCGTCGTACCGAAAGTCTTCTTGATACCGTGCCAGACGGAGCCTGCGACAAATGTTGCTATTAATAATAAATCACATAAAAATCCATAAGAATAA
The DNA here is from genome assembly GCF_033807575.1 of Cydia pomonella. Classification (NCBI taxonomy): domain Eukaryota; kingdom Metazoa; phylum Arthropoda; class Insecta; order Lepidoptera; family Tortricidae; genus Cydia; species Cydia pomonella. Next base: position 10,272,905 of record NC_084703.1, on the reverse strand, counting down.
CTCTTTTAAACCAAGGTAAATGTAAAAATTATTAATTGTGAACTTTTCAAGCACTAGCTTTTACCTTTTAACCAACCGTTTATCAAAGAAATTTACAGATACGTATTAGGTACAAAATACAGTCAACAGCAGAAGTACTAGTTGGTCAAGATTTCAAAATGATCTACACACGCTCTTATACGTCCGCTAAGCTTCTCGTACTTCTGCTCACTGTGCTAAACCAATGGCAGCACACATGAGTAAATAGGGCAACAGAATACCAAAAACGAAATCACAATGTCGTAAATATTCAATTATATGATATTCAAGCGAATGACCAAAAAAATGAAAAAGTTACAGGAGTACGAATAAAACTATAAGCATTTTATTTTATTATCATCCTCATTTTATGATGAAACCAATTTGAGCGTAGCGAAACCAGGCTTCGCCGGTTCATGAAGCGCGGTTTATTATAGTAAATTAAGACTTACGGATAATACACTCAAGTAGGCACTACCTACCTACAGGGTGGGGCTATGTTTACGTTGCCTTCTTTATATCCATTTTTAGGGTTCCGTAGCCAAATGGCAAAAAACGGAACCCTTATAGATTCGTCATGTCCGTCTGTCTGTCCGATTATGTCACAGCCACTTTTTTTAAAGTTCCAAAGTCAAATTAAAACTAATTTCACCATATCCATCTGTTTGTCTGTAGGTTTATGCGTCCAGGGTTCCGTTAATCAGTTATCATTAGTACTAGAAAACTACAATTTGGCATTGGTACCTATATTCTATTAGGTAATCACGCCCACAAAGTACTTGCCTTTGCCCATTGAAAAGAAAACACGAAAAAAAAAACATTTTAGGGCATAAGCTCCCCGGGCGCTCATCAAGTTGAAAGAGGTGCCAGATGTTGAAAAAAAGTTCTATTATGTCAAAAACCACGGAAATTTTGTATTTTGCTAAACCTATAAGTCCATTTTCTATACCGGCCTGAGGTGTTTCGGTAGCTAGAAGCTTATCCATTATTTACAGGGCGTCCTGTATAATAAGTACCTAATTATATACCTGATAGCCTGTACAAATGTTGGATATTTTGAATAGGTATCTAATCCCATTTTTCCCCTGACGCCAATGAACTTCCAACTGACTTGCAGTATTAACATACCTAATCCTATTTAGGTAAGATTACCGAGTTACTTGCTCGATTCGTAGTCGACGAAGCAATCAGGCTTTTCACGGAGAAAAACAAGGATAATCACTGGTTCTATTAGTATAGCGACAACAACATTACTCCGATAATACCCTGTATTAATAAATTATATTCTGTCTCGCTTATAGATAAAAATATTATGATAAATTGGATACTTGGATATTCTCCTAAAGGTCGAACGCCACTAAATATTTAATAGGCAAAGTTGGATTGGAGACAAATCATACTTTCATTTTATTCTTTCTGAACATTAGTTTTGATGAAATAAAAGTTTATTAACCCCTGTGTAAGAAAAACTAAAAAAACGTGTTCTATGATTGCCGTGTAATGTTAAAATTTGCATTGGTAATTACCAAGGCAAATTTGCTAATTAGCAATTCTTTTTTTCGGTAGGAGAATAAAACTACTTAGAGCATCATACATACAGACGACAGAAATAAGAAAATTTCCTAGATCCTAAATGATAGCCGTATAATGTGGAACTAACACGCGGACCCGGACTTGAACGCAGTAACGGATACTGGCCTTGGCGGGTTCACGTAAGCACACGGTTCGGTGTATAACACGCATAGCCCTGGTACTAAATGCGCCAGAAAATCGTTGCCATGTTAAACGTATACGGGGACCTGCCCTGCGGCGGTAGCACAGTCGCATTTGTACCATCTGTCACCATGCCTGTCACGTGCTAACAAGTACGTAAGTGCGAAAGTGACGGGCATAGTGCCAGGTTATAAAAACGGAACCATGCTGTCACCGCTGCTGACAGACGACCCCAACACAACTGCGAACCCTATTAATTACACGGGTACATCGGGGTAAGGGTGTCGGCGTTTTACACGGATATCGAGCGCCGTGATCAAAATGGTGCTGCTGATCCATCAACACTCCAGGGTTTACAGTGGAATCTCACTAGCCCCTGTTACAAGATAAACGTACCCCAGGTGGAACGAATCTTCTTGGGTTTGATCCTAGGGAACTGCCAAGCTAGGTCGATGCCGTCGAAGCCGTGCTGTTCAGCCAGCAACACTCCGGAGTTCACGAACGCCGTACGCGCTTGCGGGGACTCCAACTGCAAGCACACGTACCTCATTAAAGTCCACGTAAAAAAAATAAGTAATCCTCAAAAAATTTAGTAATTAATTAGATCCTCACAAAATTTCTTTCTTTCTGTCCCTCCTTCCTCCTCAAAAATGTATGATTGCTCATTCACTTTTCGGGCTGTTCGGTTATGGAACTCTCTTCCTGTCGAACTAAGATGCGCTCAATCCCTTGGTGTCTTCAAATCCCATCTTAAAGACTATTATCTGTCCCTTCTTTAGTGTTTCTGTCCGCGTTACTGGTTATCACTTTTGGCAAGAATTATATAGTATTGTATTGGGACCGTGCGAAGTGCATGGTGGGGGTAAGTAAAGCGATCCCAGCGCATAAGGTGGTAAAAATTAGAACTAACTGCGGATAGCGTCTTTAACATTTCGTACAAGTTATATGCTCGAAATGAAACTTTAACTTACGATTACTCCTGAAATATTCATTTAAATCGTATAGTGTAGTGGACCATTGTAATCTGTATGAAATGCTTAATATATCTAACGTATTTAATTTGATAATTATTAATACAGTGTCCGTGTAAATAGCCGTGTAAATGCCACATACTATGTGATATTTTTCTAGAAGTTAAGAATGGGTATAGTAAGTTATCCTTAAATGATAGACGTTGAACATCACGGACTTTTTTGTAGACCTATGAAAGGGAGACAACTCCACCATACATTGTGTTGTTATAGCTCAAACAGATTAGGCAGCGTTTTCGATTAAAGCTCCTAGCCAGCGTGTTTTTTTTCCGACAACATCGTTATATTTCAACCAATTTACACAAAACCTTAACAAGTTATATACCTAAACCTTCCTCATGAATCACTATTGATATGTGAAAGTCGTATGAAAATCTGTTCAGTAGTTTTTAGTTTTGGAGTAGTTTTATAAGATGTAGTGCATTTACGTTTCCCCTAAACTTGCGGACGCTAAGTTGCGTGACAGTCGTGCACATAGCGAATATATGTATATATGTTTTTTTTTAATGTATACATGTAGGTATAAAATTATATAAGTAGTATGTATGTATATGTAGGTATTGTCTTACTGTTGTAGACTTAAATTTTTAAAGGTATTTTCTCTACTGCTATTTAATTTTAATTAAGTTTTCTTTGCACCTCCTAATTAGTTATATTATTTTTCATTTCTCCACTACCTAAAGGTTGTCTGGAAGAGATCGCTCTGTAGCGATAAGGCCGCCTGTTGTTTACCTCTATCTTCATGTATTATATGTGTTTCCATGAACATTTTTGTTGTTGTTGTTGTCAGAGGTTATGCAATAAAGAGGATTTGTATTGTATTGTAATTATTAAACTTTTCTGGTATTAAAGACCAACGATATAATAGTTATATGGGGAATAAGACATACTGTTTGAGGTTTGACCTACGTGGAACAGTTAAAGTTAAAAAGCGTTTTTTTTTTTTTTATGGAGGATAGGCAGGCGTTTGACCACGATCACACCTGATGGTAAGTGATGATGCGGTCTACGGTGGAGCACGCTTACCTATGAGATACCTATTTACTCTAGCCTTGAAGAGATTCAGATTGTACTCATACGGAAACACAGACTAAACACTTTTATTCCTACTCTGAAATTGTGCGTTCTGTTTTACGGCGTTATTCTAAGTGATAGATAGTACATATATATGGCTGAGTCAGACCCCTTTAAGAAGCCCCCCTAAAGACCGTCAATTGTTAAACAACAAGTTTAGACAGACGCTCAAATACCGGATGTCACATCTAAATTGCTCATCTCAAACGATTACAATTATTAATATTAGTATCACGAGACTGTTTGAGATTTACGTCTGGGATCAGGGCCTCTACCGGGAAAATCGAAGTTCGTCAATTGCGGGCATTTTTCTCTCTCACTCTAATTACGTCTAAGAGTAAAAGAGAAAGATCCCCGCAATTTGCGAATTTCGGTTTTCGCGGTAGGCCCCCTGTTTATATTAAAGTTAAGCGTTAGTGGTTGTTTTATCATTGCGTAGTATCCTATCGCTCTTGCTATAAATGGTGACTAAGGCCTCCTTAGTGGCCATGGCCACTAAGTAGTTGCAACTACTAGTTCAAAGTCGAACACTGCGCTGTTTACTTTGACTCCTGCATATAAACAGTGCGTAAATAATCAATAACTGGTAAAGGCTCTTTGAGAGCGCATGAACGCCAGAAAAGGAGTTGAAGCAGTCACCGTGGCGGAAAACGGTCAGGGAGCATATATATATGACAAAGTGACCTGATTTGACTTGATTTTAAATGATAAATATTTAAAAACGTTCATTTTAATTGGACTTGTAATGTTTTATTGTTTAAATATTTTTTCGCGTTGGTGTGGTGAACAATTTTGGGTTTCACTAGGGAGCAAAGTTTATTTGCACTCCGTGCCTTGAAACCCACGCAACGCTCAAGATACCACTTTTCAAACCTTTTTAGATTCCTCCTTTAAATTTTGAAACCTTTGGCTTGCTCGCATATCAATATTGGCACGATGGGTTAGACAACAACTTGTAAAACAAATTCTTGAGGATGTTAATATGTGTCTTAATAAGCAAAGTTCTGTATAAACTTGTTATTGACACTAAACTAACTTCATATTAGACGCGAGGATTCCTCGTTTATTCTCTTGTGGGTGGAAACAACAAACATCGTGCTCTATTCAGTAATAATCGCGCCAAATGGTCTGACGACATGACACGCTCGACATCCTATAGAATTGCCGGTTCGTGACCGGGTTGCCAAAAACATTTTCCGGGACACTTTAGCTGAATAAGATACTTATGGCGTCTGGGGAATTATGTTGCCGATTTGAGAAATTGACATACAAACCGGGGCTTTCTTTTGGTCCGAAACCCAAGCTAATCTGAAATTCAATATGACTCGAGTTTTTGAATTAATTATTAGCTTAAAACGTTTTAGTCGGACAAGTTTTATACAGTTACAGATAGTATTAAGTTGATGTAAAGTCTAGATATGTAACAAGGTGCCTAAGGTTTTAATCGTCACCCTTGCATTCGTAAGGCCAAAACCAGCAAACTTTTTTACAAATAGCCCGCATCCAGAAAACTTTAATAGTACATTACGATACAAGTGCGAAAAATAGGAAATTCGAAACGAGTGGCGATAAATTAAAACACGACCGAAGGGAGTGTTTTAAATCGACACGAGTTTTACAGTACATATGGCCCTTTAAATGTTCGACACAGTAACATAATATGCTACTTCTCGCACTAGTGCTATAAAGTAGCCCCATATGTACTGTAAGTTACATTTTTATATTAATCTCCACGACCATAAAATGTTGTGAATATTATTTGGGGTCACCGTAGGCGCGCTGTACCTACATATTCAGTTAATTCAATTAATCATACAACGAGCGTATACCCCGCCTGATGAATATGTATAATAAGGCGTAGCGTGAGCTGATAATCTACGACGCAAAGAAGTACAACTGGACAACGAGTGTAGCAAAAGTAGATAAAGCATATGAAAGGCGTTGAAAAAGTAGTCTTGAGCATCTGATCGGTTCCACAGATATAAATTTAAAATATATTAATGTATTCTCTTTAAGACACGGCATCGTAAACTAAGGCTGAGCCGAGTCAGCTCTCCTGGAGCGTTAAGAAACATTAAACCTCAGAGGGTAAATTTAAATTCTCACAAGCGCCTAAATAAGGAAGCGTATGACGCCTCTTGCATATTTATGTCATCTTCTATTACGTGAATTTGGATTTACCGCGTCCCAACCACGGAGTTTTACAATGGGTGCATATGTAATGTGTTCCTTTTTAATAGTATTTCGAAAATCTTCTTTAATGCTTTCCTAATACGATTTTTATGTTCATCATCCACTCTCCCGTCATTTCATCTAACCTCTTGAGACTAAAATATTCATTGTGAACGATGAATTCGAGTATTATATTGTTAGCTATTAAGCTTTATCCTCACGGTTTCTAGAATAACCAATAATATAGAAGTGTTAAGATAGTGTTAATAATTATTCTAATTAGGAAATAAACTAGCATAGAATGCCATATTATGTCATTGAACTGAACATTCAATCCATACACTGATTTAAACTGACGACGTTGTCCCCGTGGTCTCGGAGAAGACTCCACCACCACCACAGACAGACCACGGGGACAACGCCGTCCTCGAAACGTCAGAGGTAAATTTTAAAACTTAATACGCGATTAAGTCCCGATTGTGTTAGTTAATAATATTCAATCCATATACATATTATTATTTTTATCTACGTTTACAATAGCTCAAACTTTGTATATGGAATGTTATTTAATTTTTTTATGTTTTATTTACTATTATAATGTTATTATTATTATTCGAATTTTATATACACGAGACATATTATGTAGAAATGTTTTAATAGGTATTAGATATTTAGTTAAATTTAATATTGTGTGCCCTAACAGGGTGTCATGAACTGACTAAATTAATTGTAACACCTTATTATGTAACTTCATGACTGCAATAAATAAATGATAGGTATGATATGATATGATATGATACAGTCAGCAAAACTATTAGCATAAATAAGTAGATTTTTAACCAAGGGATGAAATGGTGCATTTCACCCGTGTTAAAACACTTCTTTTCATCTCAAGTACGAGGAAATTTAAATACATGTCAATTAAAAAAATACGGTAAGGTATAAACTTCAGTAGTATTTCTTGAGAAAACTTCCAATTAACAATTTAGGTAAAAATATCGTTATTATGGAATAGGGAGTAATTATCAGAATGGAAATTGTACAACAAATCCATTTAAATACAAAATTTCAATTGCTTATCGTAAAAAAAAGAAAAAGACTTACATAAAAAGTACGTGATCAGGGGCAGAAACGTATCTTTTTCTGCACACTTTTTAAATCAACAACGACCCACTTTCAGAGCATGAGAATATGCAGGGGTGCGAATAGTTTTGCTGACTGTACATAAATTATATACTCGTATTATGCAAAGTTATTCTTTTCTTGAGATCACAGGACAAATAATTGTTAAGGCATGACTTACCAAAGTATTGTACTTGGCGGCTTCTTCGATGTCAGCATCGCCTCCGACGGACAGCAGCACCTTCAGGGCTGGGAACTTGCTCTTGAAGTTAGTGATCGCTCTGTAGTTGGCGTGCGAGCGGTCCACGTCCAGGTTCTCATTCAGGGGCACCATCTTGTAGGTGTCAGGTTGGATTCCGGCATACCCGTAGACCAGGTGAGTGCAGAATGACAGCGCGGGGTCCAGATCCAGGGGCAGCATGCGGGCTTGAGCTGGATAAATACATCCCTCAACTGTTTTACATTGTAGTAGTGGCCTGGTCTTTTGTTCATTAAGCGTCACAGAGGCAACCAGAAATAATGAGAATCCAGTGGATACCAAGCGCAGGTGAGTCGACACATAATTGATAGACACATCGACGCTGCTCATTGCTAATAGCGTTCGACTCGCTTCGCTAAGCAATGGGAACACACGGCCACTTAGCAGTGTGGTTCCTTTGGCAAACATCATTGAATGCGCCATCGGCATCGAACTGCCTAATTTGTATGCGCTAATTTTAGTACGCGCAATTTAGTGGTCATCGACAATTTTTACCTTGCCGAATCGCACTTTACTCGCGACAAGCATAAGTTGCGTTTATGACGACGAAATGAGCAACAGACCTGAGATAAAAAACGGCCTTGCAATTCTCGACATTTTTTTCCTTCTAAATAGGCTTCATCAATAAAACATTGGAAAAAATGCGCATACGAAACTAGTCTTATTTATATCATAGCAAACAAACTTATTCGATCAGACTCACAATAACTGTCGGTGAATTGCAAGGATATGTCATGATACCTACATATGAATAATACTGGAGCGGTTTGTTAGAAATTAATTCAACACACGTGACATACAGTGAATTCTGACAACTTATGCTTGGGTATCATTCGACGGGCCTATAAATAACTTGCCAACTTTAACGAGTGATATTGAAATGTAATGTCACTGTTGTCAGCTGACAGATCATATCCATAACAGTTTAAAAAAAAAAGAAATTTAAATCAGAATTGGGCCCTCGGTTTTTAGGGTTCCATATCAAAAAAATACAAAAGGAACCCTTATGGTACGACTCTGTCCGTCCATCTGTCTGTCACAATGCCAAATATCTCAAAAACCACTTAAGCTATCGATTTGAAATTTGGAATAGTTATGAACAACGCTAACCCAGACACATTGACAGTATTCTTTTTTGGTTTTATTTTAATTGACTATGGAAAATGCCCAATATGAAGAGAGGGCAAAATTTCAAAGTGGAAAATGTGAAAAAAAACCGATAGATAAGGATCTCCGATGTTTACCGAAGGAAACTTTTTAATTTTTACATAATATTAGCGTTACTATAAATTTTACAGGAAAAATATAATCAGACCTCTATCTTTAACAAATATCAACAACAAAAAGTCAGTTTGCAATTTAACCAACTATACATGTGTTTATTACACTTTAAATTTCTACGGGTTCACATGATAGAGAATAATCCTCTAAAAACCAACATACTTACTCATACTTAGTATAGGTACTTCTGATGATAATGCTATTACTTATTCTGTGCTTCTGATCAAAAGTATTTCGCCTTTATGGTTGTACAAGATAATTCGAAGTGTGTACGGAACCCTCGATGCGCAAGTAAAACGAACTCGCACTTTACTTACCGGTTTTTTAACCTAAGTGTTTAATTATGAAAACTATTACAATCTGTTTTGATTATACCGCGTGTTTCCTGTAACGAGAGCAATACATTTAACTGTAGGCTGTACTCCTCAAACTGACCAACACTTTTTCAGCAACTTTAAAAAATAACTTTTATTATGATTTTTAGAACTCTTTATAGTTTATTCTAAGACGCGATGTATTGCAAATTTTGTTATGTTTAAAGTGTAACAAGCAACGTCAAACACACTTATATCAGCGTACATTTAAAATAATATTTAATTTGTATGAAAAAGAGAAAATCTAAAGATTTTATAATTTTTAATTGTTGATAATCAGAAGTTTAATTATATCGTTTGAGGAGTATGGTTTAATTATTTGCTCGTGTTACAGGAAACACCCGGTATAACTAATAATAGTACGAGTAAGAAAGTATATAGCAAGAGAACTTTTTGGCGTTAGTACATACGTTCTTTTAGTTAATTGACTGTTCTATAAAATTTGGTCTGAAGCCCATACTAAGTTTTGATATATTTAGGACAACAGATTTTTGTGGTTTTCTGTGCTAGGTCAATAATAATAATAATATAGTTTCGTATTATTTCATTGGTAGAATGGCTGAAATGGGAAGTCATCCATCACCTATTAATTTTAGTTATCTGAGACAAAAACAAAGTTTTATTAGGAGTAGTTTAGATACTTACTCAATTGATTGTTTAAATTATATGGCCCGGTACGTACTTTCATGACTCTTGTCTGTAGATTACATCGAATACAAAGACCATCTGGCCATTTTGCATCTCAATCAGTGAGTACGACGGTACGACGGCTTAGGTATGGGATTTGAAAGTGACTACAGTGATTCCATTTGGCGAAACAGAATCTCGCACTAACGGCCGAGCGCCTGTAATCTGTATGCATGGTAAATTGCTGCCAGCTTGCTTGGGGTAGGCTCGCCTGCTGCTTCCATATTCGCAGTGATCGGATTACTTAGGTAGTTCAATTTAGGTTGAATATTTGAAAAATTCATGTAGAAAATGTTGGATAATTTTTTGACCATTAATATAAAGAGACCTATTTTAAAAAAGGAATTACATAATGACATATATCATTAACCAGTAAGTACCTAATGTAAGTAGGGACTCAATCTCTACAACATTTCCAGCGATGACTTAGTCCTGCGACAGGACACCATGTACCTGCGCCGCCGTGGGTGTGAATCTAACAGGACAGTTAACGAAGAACGTCCTATTGTTCCCCTGATTAGCCACTTATCGTTACTGACGTAACCGACATGTTGTAGTTTTGTTCAGTTTACCTTGCGGTAACTGGGTAATCGAGAAAACAATACGGGAATGTACAATCACCTCCAATAATATCTTATATATAATTTAGCTTTAACAATAATATATTGTGTTAAAATAAGAACCGCACCATTTCAGTACTTTTCTGAGATTCCCACGTTACAGGCTGAGCCTAGTGTGGGGATCAATGTATTACATCTCTTGTAATGCCAAATTCTTGAAATAAATAAATTATTTATTGTTATTCTTATATACTTGACGAAGCGCGTAAAAATATAATATACTCATTTTATGTTCTCATGATTCTGCAAATATAGAAGGCATTTTACGCAATTTATTGAGCAAATTGTTATCGCAATCGACTGTTACTGTAGTTATAATTCAAATTAAAAGAAAGGCAGCCGTGTAACTGCCTTCCGTTCCGCTACATGAAAAACGCAATTTCTGTTCCCAACTGTAAATGTGTAACCATGCACACATACAGGACTTACCTACCACATGTCTATACACATAACCACTTCAAAATGTAAATGGAAAAGAAACCAAGTATATAAAAACTGTTTCACGTTTTCCTTTTTACACCTAACGGTACGATTTATTAACCTTGGATGGCAAAAAATATTATGTATAGCACAAGCAAAATATATTTAAGTATATTAATTAGCGCAACCTTGATAAAAGCTCGAAGTAATTTCCCAATATCGTTACAAGTCTTTTGCAATGATCAGTTGTAGTGACTATCATTACTATCTAACAGGAAATTTCTAAGATAAACGGGTATTAGTGACAAACAGAAATATTTATATAATAAAAATATCTCTAATGAACTATTTTTAACTATGTATAAGAAACCTATTAACAAAAGAAAGGGGTCCAGTGAGAGTTCCTTTTACTCGCGCACCGAGGATTCCGTACAAACTTTGAATTAGCTCGTGTAACTATAAAGCCGAAAGACTTTTGATCAGAAGTACCTATACTAAGTATAATTGTGTACAACGCCATCTATCGACAAATTGTTTAACTAATTGTTGGTTTTTCGAGGATAATTTGTTTATCATGAGATCCGATTTCAAAAATATTAAGTATAATAAACACGGTGAGTAAGGGTTTCAGAGCTCAACGGCGGGAGGGAGGGGTGTTAGGGTCGGCAACGCGCATGTAACTCCTCTGGAGTTGCAGGCGTACATAGGCTACGGAGACTGTTTACCATCAGACGGGCCGTAGCTTGTTTGCCACCGATGTAGTATTAAAAAAAATGGTTAAATTGCATACTGAATTTAGGAATGTTATTTTGTTAATTAAAAAAAAGTTACCATGATAGAGGTCTGATTGTATTTTTCCTGTAAATTTTATAGCAATGTTAGTATTATATGGATCTCAAGATATTTAGCGATGTGACAGACAGACAGACAGACAGACAGACAGACAGACGGACGGACAGAGTCGCACCATAAGGGTTCCTTTAAAAACAATAGGTAGCGATTTTTTATTATTATTACTGAGTTTGAAAGTTTATGAATTGCTGTTGTAAATAAACACGCGCTAATAAGAGTAGTATTTATATTTATAAACAGTTGCCTATCCACTCATGCCCCTGTTATTAAAAGTTATAATTCGCAAAACTTGTTTGGTTTAACATTCGCAACTGTTAGCTCCCAGTGAAGTTGGTCCGAGTCTGATGTAACCGTCGAAATAGGTATAGCCGATGGCCGCTAAAGTAAATGTTTATCTGCCTTCCAAGAAACTCTAGAATGTTATTTGTTAACTTGTTATCTTATTGACTCGTTGATATAAGGTCAAATGACATTATATTCCTCAGCAAGATACATAATTGGAGGTTATCATTCTCGATATTATTATTCAAAGTTTAAAACGAATGATAAATATAATTGTGTCGAACCTATCCAATATATATCGTAGGATCCAGTTTTTACTTAAAAGTGTGTAAAATATGTTCTATTTTTATCTAAGACTTTATTTTTGGCGAATTTACTTTGTCCCAGTAAAATTCAACTCGTCAAAACGAATCGTATGAACCCATTTTCGAGTGGTCTACTAGTAGATAGTCACAAAAAGAATATAAGTATTTATGTACATGCGTACATGACAAACTTCAGTAAATTCGATTCAACCCAAACACTGGACTCACATACTTAGGGAATAATCACAGAACAGTTATTATACATTACGTGTATGCATTATATGTAGGTAAAGACTAAGAAAACGACCGTTATCTCATGAATCGAACTTTCTTGACTATAACCAGTTTCAATTCTCCTTTCTTATAAGTCAATATATGTAGTAAGTATATAGGTAGATAAACAAAATTCTTGATATTAGCACTCGTGCGAACAAGCGAAACATCACGTTCTTGGGTAAACTATTGACTAAACTAATGACCCGGTCAATTAGTCTTGACAAACGAATTACTTATACCTACCAACTTGTAAAGGAAAATTACCCTCTCACCCTCATTACCAATACTAACTGAACTGTGAATTTGTTACAAAAATAAACGAACTTATCCTTGAGCTCAAATATTCAAGCTCATAACATTTCTTTTGATAAAGATAGTGTTGTACAGTCAGCATCAAAAGTAGCGGATCAAATAACGTTTCATAAGTAGCTACCATTCTGTAACAGCTTAACAAAAAGTTTTGTCTTTAATATAGAACAACTAAGACTGTAAAAGATATACTTTTGAACGCGAATTTAAAAAAAATATCTATATTTAGAAAAGTTATCCGGAATATCAGATACTTTTGGCGCGTTGTTTCATCCGCTACTTTTGATGCTGACTGTACGACCTGAATTTAATGTACAGAAAATACTTAATAACATAATTTTTGTGATAACTTTTTATCAAAAGTTACCTGAAGTCGTGCAAGTACTTAATATTTTTTTCATTACAGTTACTCCGTGCAGTGTACTAAATGAGAAACACCTATATGTATTGTTCCCGAAATTTTAAATTCTGTCAGTAATTCATACGAACAATGTAGGTTTACTTTTAAAATACTGGCCTTTCTGATTTTTGATATTTTTGTTTAATAAGATTAAATTTCCATTACAATCTTTATTTACAATAACAATATATAAAAAATTTCAATCGTGGCTGAATGCCAGGTAGGTCTGTGCCTTCGATGCCTAACCTGTCAAACCATGACAATATGGCGGACGAATGTTTGATATGTCACCGTATTTAAGAATTATTCCGCTTAAAATTTAGTTCTTTCTTCGCAAGTGTTATGAAAAACATTGTGGTAACTGCGGGGGTAAAAATATTGCAAACTCGGGTCTTTAATTTCCTCCAGCCTGGAGCTGTCGGGAATTATCACCCTCTTTTCCAATGTTTCACGTCCCCCCCCCCCTCGTTTTCTCTCTAACTCGTGATTTCTGGCATGACATTTCATATGTCTTATGACCGAAAAAAAAAGTATTATTGTTGTTATTTACAATTAGCTACCTCTCAGGTAACAACGGCCACAGTACAACTAAATAAGTACATACATACATAATACGTAATTCTTTCTATACTCGTAAAGTAAGGTCATCGTTCCAATGCCAATATCGTATTAATGACGACCTCAGTGTTTTCGCAAACTCAAATAAAACATACCCACGGCAAAGTCTTATTCAGTAAGTACCTACATAATTGTGGGGCATTGAAATCGTATCCACGCTATTATACAGAAGAAAAATATACGCTAACTCGTTTTAGTAATGTAAGTACCTATCTGTTTGTATTTACTCACTACATATTTTTGAATTAATATTTTCGTCTAAATTGTTTATTTTATATATTAATAATAGAATTTCTGTTTCCATTTCCTAGCTGTAGGATTATAATCGGAAGCAGTTAAATTTTATACATTTAAATTTAATAGGAAAATAAGATTAATAAAGTACCCACTAAAATTATTTTATGAATATAAATGGAGTTGAAATAAATTATATACCTTATTTATTTCACAATTGGCCAAGAAGAGACTTTAAATATGGGTTAAAATCTTCGTCTAATTTGTTTATTTTATATATTAACAATAGAATTTCTATCTGTTTCCATTTTCTAACTGTAGGATTATAACAGGAAGCAGTTAAATTTTATACATTCAAATTTAATAGGCCAATAAGATTAATAAAGTACCTACTAAAATTATTTTTCGAATATAAATGGATTTGAAATAAATTATACACATAAAAACTTGAAAATACACTAATAGCGTAGCGCTAGTTATGGAAATTGCTAGGCAAATGTCAGTGACCGTTTGTTTAAATTTAAGGTAGGTACCTCATATGTATGAATAACGTTTAACCTTAAATTTTGTTTATATTATCGATCAATAATTATAACTTAATTATTTTTTTATTGTAATGTAAAATTTACTGTCGATATGTCTATAGGTATTAACAATAGCACTTATCTCATCCTTAATAAATTTATAATACAGAATGCCAAGTAATTCGTTTGAAAAAAAATCGCACGGCATGAATTCGCCCTAAATTTCTCAAGAACGCGTATGTATCGACAACGATAAGAATTGGCTGCCACGGCGATTTCATGCATATAACTATGATTCCACACATAACTAAACAGTCGAGCGCCATGAAGGTAGTCTGTCAAATTTCATGAAAAAACTTCCACATGTAGGTCGACAAGCTATCTTAGACTTATCGCTCTCAACGCCTCCAAATCTCATACATTATTCATGATATCGAAGAAGTTTGGGAAGAGTTGCGCTACCTGTTTTGAATTCAAACCGAACAAAACTCTGTAATTGTATTCTTACATGTGCGCGCGGGAGATTAAAACGCTTAGCAGAATGAAATATATACTTACAATCCCTGACATAGCTCTTGCTGTCGTAGTAGCAGACGACTTTGCCGCCGGGCGTGACCGGGTTGGCCACGGCCACGGCGAGAACCGCAGCGAGGGTGAACAGCAGCATGGTGTGAGAGATGACTGGTCCTGATGGCGCGCCGGTGCCAAATGAGACCTGAGCGCGCCCGGCTAACGAGACCGGTTGCTTACGCGAAGGTCAAAGACTAACGATGACCGCATCGCGCCATTTCGGCTAACTGCTTGTTTTGTTTACCGAATACTTGACCCTAAGTCATTGCCTATAGGGTAAACATTAATTATGACAACGTTCACAGATAATGTTAAATATTCAGTTCAGTCAGCGACACGGATAAAATAAAGAACTAAATTCTAAGGCATCTGCTTCATTAAAGGATTCATTTGTCCTCGTGGAACCATTTTCCTACTTATGAAAAGCAAATTCTTGCTCTAGTTAAATTACCTTGATTGTAAAACTTTGTTTAGGTACATTGTTTCAAAACCGGATAAGTACGAGTCAGACTATCCCACAGAGAATCCCGTACAAAATAAACTTTCTTTTTACAAACTTTTGGTTTTGAGTTTTTGAGTGTAAGACAATTTACTTTGCTAAATTTCATAGTTTTAGGTCAACGGGAAGTACCCTATAAATTTCATTTCGCTTGAGAGTGTCAAAATATACGTTTTTTGTCGCATATACGGCCATAACTTTTTTTACGTAAACTTCGAAGATTGTTTTTTTCACAGCTTCAACGGACTGTAGACATGAGTATATTGTTTTAATTTCAACTCGATACCTCCACGCGTTCCCGGGATAAAGAGAACAGAACAGACAGACGGAAGGACAGACAACAAAGTGATTCTATAAGGGTTCCGTTTTTTCCTTTTCAGGTACGGAATCCTGAAAAGTATATACTTTATATTGGAATTCCTCATTGTATCGCAATAATGATACGTTGTGCGAGGAAGCCGCCAGCTCTTCGGTCACCAGTTACGTCAACCAGACGTTTCGCGATTTCTGCAAAAAATTAGTGCGCGCTGGAACCTCATGGAGCTAGAGTTTCAAAGAAAATGATGTCCTCAGATAAAGATCTTCAGGTTTTAAGTGGGTTATGTAACACGTTGTATAAATAAAATATAAATACTGAAATACATAGGAACTTATATCTACCAATACCAATACATAAAACAAATATCTCTCACTCATCACACAAATAAATGCCTACACCGGGATTCGAACCCAGGACCATCGAAAAGAACTTTACCTCGGAAGTGTCGACTTCAGAACGTGACATAACTCGAAAGTAATCTCCTAAGAAAGTAACCTACTCATACAACTGGATAGGTACTTAATTTTAACCGTACCGCTCCTGTGTACGTACCTATACTTACGTAGTCGCTTCGGTAATGATTAGCGGACGATATATTTAATTTATTTATTAACCTTTTCTATGCTTCCTTGTTGCTTAACTATGATCTAAACGTATGAATAAAACCTTCATCTAATGAACCGATCAATGTTAATTTGTAACTGCTCTTAAATTTGGTATTGGAGTTATTTGTTACCAGGACGCTTCTCCAGGATCTTTGATACATTGCGGCTTTTGTTTGATCAGTTACGAGTAAATTCGTTGAACCTACATACTTAACCGGCAACATACTAAGGCCTTGACGACGCACGCATAATTAACGAACTGAACGAACTGACCAATATTATTATTTTTTACAAAAAAAAAGTAATCAATGTGTTCAATCAAACATAACATTTACACAACTTAAAAAAAATATCATGTTAATAGCTTTTGTGATAATAGTTACAATAGTTTAATGATGCGTTTTATGCCCGGGTTCGTGGTTTTTTCTAACGAGCGAAGGTTATTTAGTTAGGTTTCGAATCGATGAAATTACTTACTAAAGAAAGGCCTCAAGATTGCTAATCTAGCAACCGTGTTATGACCTAAAACAACAAATTTTCTTAAACTGCTGGCTGAACCCACCTTAAGGAGCTACGATTACTGATGAAAGTCACGCCCTGTATACAATATAAAAAAAATTTTTTTCATCTTTGTCTCATCTTTAAAAATAGGCAGAATATAAAAAGCGCATTCAGTGTACCTGGTCTAATCTATGACTCCTACTAGTGACGACTGCGATAGGAGAGGGTATGATGTCACTGACAGTCGACAAGATTTACATTTACCCTTTATTTTGATAACAATAACGTCGCGGTATGCGTGAACTGAAGTGGTAATAACTATACATCTTCTTACGGGCATGCGAGGCAAAGGAGATCCCAAAAATGGTACTGAGAGAATGAATGATAAGATCGATGAGTAAGGTTAGGTATGTCTGAGCTACAGGCTCGTGTTTTCCTTGTAGATAAATCTCCTTGCCTCTCGAGGCCAAAACGTCAAAATATATTGTCTCATACCGGTTACAAGGATAATATGTGTCAACTTTTTTCTGGTTTCAACTGCCACTAGTGTACGAGTAAGGCCAGTCGAAAAAAAGGTCCTTAATTAGGATGTCTACATCCGACAATCAATATTTTGGCTATGTGCTTAGTAGGTACCTACATGGCAGGAGAATTAAAAGCGAAAACAAAGTAAGGTGAAGAAAAAATAGTAACAATCTCGAAGCAGGGACTGATTTCGGTTACGGTATAACGGTATGGTAGCGGTATAAAATTACGATACCGATACATTACACCGGTTAGGCCGCGCGGCTGCGATATAAAGGTATCGCTACCGCTTCAAAATAACGGTACCAGTATTTTTTCCGGTATAATGACTGATTGTATTAAATAAAATCATCTGGCTTACGGGCTTACACTTACATAGTAGACAGCTTCATACAATAGAAACCAAGTTGGCGCAAGGCGCGGGCGGCTTGGCAACGACGCCTAAGCTGATAGAGTACCTTTATGAAAGCTGTTACCGTTATTTTTCGGTAGCGAAATAAATTTATTCGGCTACCTAAATGGTTCGGATTAAACCGGTATGACGTCATACCGTTATATAAAGGTAGCGTTATTTTTCGGTTATACAGTCCCTGTCTCGAAGTTCCAAAAATGTTCATGAGTAAGTACGTCGACGTGAAAGATATATTTAGACTTGTGCACCTTATTCATTTGTAATAAGGCGGAAACTGTAAACATATCTTTGATTTCGCCTGTAGATATACTCTGTATACATTTGGTATACTTCAATTCATCTGTCTGATAAAAGGATAGGTAATGGTTTAAATGAAGGTGAATTTACCACGGAAAACCAAATTTTAGAATGGACACATGTCCCGTAGATAAGAATAACCTATACACAATCAAATGAATCATCCCTGTTCTACCCTCTCCTCGTTTGAGATATATTTCAATAACCGTCATTTTTTTCTTTGCCTGATGAATAACTTTTCCATTCTTTGACTTAGAAAATATTCGTTCTGGATAATAATCTTTAATCTCCTTTCAAACCCCAGGAAATGACAAAATCCTTATAATCTCTTTCAAACAGAATGCCTTTTTAGCAAGTTTCTCTTTATATTCTGACAAAAAACATTAAGGAGAGGAGTCTCAATTCTGTTCATTAAAAATACTATTTTTCGACACAAACTTTCAACCTGTTTCTAACCACGTAGAGGGCGAACTTTAAAAAACTTCAATAACTTATTTGAAACTTCAAGTCTTTCACAAAGAGAATCGTTCCATATACAAACTTCAAGCCCCTTTATAACCTCTATCTCTTAGATTTTCTACCAAGCTACAAGTCTCTTATCAAAAAATGTTTTTTCCCAATACATACACACATACAAACATACATACATACTTCCATCTCCTTTTGAACTCACATAGATAATGATGCATCTCGATGAAGTTTCAAGTCCACTCAAAAAAGTATCCGTTTCCAAAAGAAACCTATCGCTAAAATATAATAACCGGCCAAGAGCATGTCGGGCCACGCTCAGTGTAGGGTTCCGTAGTTACTCTTCCGTCACAATAAGCTAAACTGGAGCTTAAAGTATAGTAAATTGTTAACCAAGGAATGAAACGGTACCTTTCACCCGAGTTAAACAAATAGGCAAATTTGCATAATCAGTACCTAATTAAAGTAAGTGTTTTTACTATGAAGGGAAAACTTTTTGCGATAACTCAAAAACAGCTAAACTGATCATGTCCGCTATAGTTTTCATTTAATGTCTTTCTTAAGCTCTACTTCCACGATTTTTTTCATATTTTTTGGACCTATGGTTCAAAAGTTAGAGGGGGGGACACATCTTTTTTTTCTTTCGGAGCGATTATCTCCGAATATGTTCACTTTATCAAAAAATGTTTCTTGAAAACCCCTATTAGTTTTGAAAGACCTTTCCAACGATACCCCACACTCTAGGGTTGAAGTTAAAAAAAAAAATCACCCCCACTTTACGTGTAGGGGAGGTACCCTAAAAAAAAAAAATTTTTAGATTTTATTGTACGACTTTGTCGGCTTTATTGATTTATATATCCATGCCAAATTTCAGCTTTCTAGCACTAACGACCACGGAGCAAAGCCTCGGACAGACAGACAGACAGACAGACAGACAGACAGACAGACAGACGGACATGGCGAAACTATAAGGGTTCCGTTTTATGCCATTTGGCTACGGAACCCTAAAAATCACATATAATTGTGAGTTCCTGGCTCTGTATCTCTATCCAACTAAGTTTCTATTGTTATTTAATTAGCTGTTGGATCTCACTAAATAAATCAATCAATTTCTTGTATCGCAACATTTTTAGCATTCTGCTTGTTTATGAAGTTCCAAGTAGCTTACTCAAAAACTACTCATTCCCAATATACATTTTCAACCCCTTTTCACCTCTTAAGGGGTAATTTCCGGTAAAAATGGTTTTTATGTCCTTTCCAGAGACTTCTTAAAAAAATCTTAATCGGTTTAAGCGTGACGAGGTAACAGACAGACAGATAGAGTTACTAAACGTAATTATTGGCATTTTTATGAAACACTGAAACAACACGGAACAATTTATAAATTTAACATGCTTCTGAAAAAAAAATATTTCATAACACGTGCTCAAAAACTATTTTCTTTCATGCAGGTGTACTAAAGGACAAAAGGCTATATTGTTCCCGCGGGAATTATGGATTGTGAAAAGAAAAGCTATATATCCCTAGGGAGTTATAGCTTTTTTGTCACTTATTCATACGAACCGTAAAGGTTTACCTTTAAAATACTTCTTCTTCTTTCTCCGGCCTTATCCCATGTTCAGTTGGGGTCGGCTCTCCTAATCGCTTTTCGCCAGCTTGTTCTATTCTGGGTCGTCATTGGATCTAATTCTAGAGCTCCTGTGCTGCCTCCTATAGTTCATGCACGCTCCCTATGATAGTTAAGTTTATGTGGAGTAGCTGTCACGTAAAATGTTTGTAAACATTTTTTGGGAATTTAGTTTAGAAATATAACATTTAAGTAATAAATATAAGGTAAAAACAAATTTCTGCAATTACTTTTATATATTAAACCCAACCGAAAGAGAATTCATGGAACTGTCATGGGGACTATCATTCGACGCGAAAAGTACTTTCTATAACGTCCTTTTTTAAGACATAAATTTACAAAATATATTAACGTCCACACACGAGTTCGGTCAACCACAAACCACAACCTACATAATTTTAGGATACGACGGCCCTGCAGAGAATGGACTAGGTTTTTAACCCCTTTTTGCCTCACGCTATTATCTGGCTCACATTCGACCGTCCCCATACAACTGAACGACTCCATTATGCTTAACTTCGGGATTGCCCGAATTTAAGAACATTTTGTAAATTGAACTTTTGACTGGGAAAGGGTTTCGGTACGTAAAGGTTAGGTAAGACTTGTTCAATTCGGTTAGTGTTATCCTATACAATCAAAATCATA
Organism: Cydia pomonella; assembly: GCF_033807575.1. Lineage (NCBI taxonomy): Eukaryota > Metazoa > Arthropoda > Insecta > Lepidoptera > Tortricidae > Cydia > Cydia pomonella. The sequence continues at coordinate 10,251,866 of NC_084703.1, read as the reverse complement.
AGTAGCTCTGGATGAGGAGTTCTTAATGGCCTTATTCTGTTAGTAAATAAGTTATATCCAGTTAGTTTTGAACAGGTGTTCAAAATTCCTTCGCTTCTGCTCCTGATTGTACCGGTTGCCATCAGATATATCGGAGCGGCCGAGGTGCTCAAACATTTCTGAACACGACTCCTTGACAATAGACGCATATTCAGATATTGTGAGCACTTTGGCCGCTCCGATATATCTGATGGCGACTGTTCGTATAATGATAGGGAAGAACTATTCCTAAAATTCGGAGCTCTTAAAAAATCTAACTATTCCTATGAGTATCAAAACAATGACACATTGAAAATAGGCTACTACTCCACAAACAACCTGCATTCTGCATTTTATAATTGTTTACGACAGTCATACATGACTAATGTTAAGTACATATTTAGGTACATAATTATTATTATCTAGTTTACATTTAAAACTCAAACAAAATAATCCGGGTTACTTACAATAGTATGTTTAACCTCAAAGTGGAACTTCGCTAAATCTGAGGCAAAGAGTAAAGTAAGTATAGGTCTGAGGTCAGCCTCGATAAGGCGAAATCCTTGTTAACACGAAATAAAACGCGATTCCTTTTCCTTCAAAGCCAAAAACATCTACAACTCGAAATATTTACCCTCATTAAGGCGAAGACACAAACGATTCCCTTCACGGTAATCCAGTAAAAATTTTACCTCCATAACTCGAAACAATAATTTTGATCTCTGTATCTCGAAATGATAGACGTTACTTTGAATTACCTCTACATCTCGAAGTTCATATGTTCAAAACCTCTGTAACTCTATTATGACAATAAGACAGGTTCTTTACGTATTTCTGTAATTACCTTTGTAAATAGTACGAATTTTTTATTGATTTTTATTTCTATAATTCGAAATAATTTCAAACTTATCTCAACCTCTTTAAGTCGAACACAAACATCTTTAAGTCGAGACCCTCGATAAGACAAAAACTCGTTAAGAGCCCATCAAGTCATCAAAGGTACTTAAAAACAAAATACAGCACATAGCGGCCCCCCTTTTTAAATACCTATCGTTACATTTAAATAATCACAATTATTTAGCAGTGGCGCTAGTGAGCACGTTGATGGGCTCTTAACACCATTTTTTTGGCGTTTTCCTTGAGATTCGTGCTATCGAGGTTCCACTGTATATGTATACATTTGGCACATCTGGACCTATTTACCGGAAATTCCATGCCAAATCTTCAAAGGAAACCCATGAAGCGTCGGGTTGCAAAGGGCTCCCGGTATACGTGTTACACGCCGAAACGGATACTCGTGTTCTTAAGCCCGGCTGTGCTAAGAACACGGTTTACACGGAACCGCCGGGATTCGGATACGTACATATCTAAGAACCGTTCCCAAGAAAAGTTTCTCAGATACGTATCTCCGTTTACACGGCTACTTAAGACCGACCCGAACGGATCCCAAACAGTTTGAGCCATTACAAGGTTTACTATTGAATGTTGACTTCAGTACCCCTAGTGTAAATAAATTCGATTTCGAAACGTGACGTACGCGTTTGCGTTTAGTCTCATTTTGTATTGGATTTAGAAAGAGCGCGCCAAGCGGGACGTTTTGGAAACTCAAAATCCTATACAAAATGAGACTTAACGCAAACGCGTTCGTCACGTTATAATGTCGATTAAATTTACACTAGGAGTACAGATGAACTCGTTTGGCGTACATTTTTTTTTTATGGATTTTAACTGGGTGGACATAACATATTTAGCCAACTATACAATATATAAATTGTAGTAGGTGTCCCTATTCTATATTGTCTACTATTTTTAATTTTAAACTTACTCGTTCCTAGTTTAGAATCTTCATTTTTTACTATTATTGCTTTTAAGCTAATATGATTACATATTATATTTCAATACACATTTTATATATAATGGTATAATAGTTTCGTGAAGAATAGAAGTGAAGGTGGGCAAACAGATACTACGTATATTAGTTAAAAATAACAGTTTGGAAAAACTGATGAATTACTTTGTGGTTATTTTTATCAATTTGCTATGCGAAAACAAAAAATCTTCCATCGACGCAAAAAAGTACACACAAGCGGCATTCAAAACACAGGATTTCACGCGAGAACTTTAAAAACCCATGCTACCTTGGTTACCTTACGATTATATTTTTTGATCGAATACCCGATAGAATGAAGTAAAAATTTTAAATAAATATTGTCAATTTTGAGCCTTTGTTTGACTTCTGTTATATCTACCTACTGAACTCGGATGATACTAATTAAATAATTCTTTTACATTACCTATTCCGGAAAAGGTTTTTTCATTTCTCATGGTCTGAAAGTGGGTCGTTGTTTTTCTAAGAAGTGTGCCGAAAATGTACGTTTCAGCATTAACGTCTTTCTTTCGTAGTACGTTTTTTTTATGATAAGCAATTAAAATTTGGTTTTAAGCGGATTTGTTGTACAATTTCCATTCAGACATTTAACTTCTTATTCTATAAATAACGATACTTTTACGTAATTGGTTAAATGAAAGTACTCTCAAAAAATACTATAAAAGTTTTTACTTAGATATATATTTCTTAAACACATGTATTTTATTTTCATCGTATTCCAAATGAAAAGTAGAGTGTTAACTCAGATGAAAGGCACCATTTCATCCTCGGGCTATTACCTCGACAGAATTGAGTGCGTTTCGTCCCTCGGTTAACAATCTATTATCTCTTCCCTGCTGAAAACAAAGTAGCACTTTTCTATTCTAGGACACAATGTTTAATTTTAATACTATTTATTACCTTAAATAATCTTTTTAAACATAATAATTACCCACAAGCTTGTGTGATCGATTTTTTTCATTGGATTTGCAACACCTACTAACATTTCCCGCTACCCAAAGTTTGTCTGGAAGAGATCGCTTTTAGCGATAAGACCGCCTGTTGTTCACCTCTACTTCTGATGTTGTTTTTTCTCTGTATTGTTTTTATTGAAGTGTGCAATAAAGAGTAGTTGTATTGTATTGTAATTACCTTATATGTACTTAGGTGATGTGAAAATCGTTGTATCGCTAGGTAGAAGAAGAGGTGATGTGAAAAGATTTTCTTCCACTTTGAGCGTTAACATTTGTATTCCTGACTTTGCTAAGAGTCCCTCGGCTTGTGGTTTTACTGTAAAATTCTTCGTTTCGTTTAGGATTCAATTTACGCCCACGCCGTAAATATATATTTTCCTCCCTTGTGATACAATCTACTAAAGACTGTACACTGTATGATATGGTAAATCTTTTAGATGAATGTTTATTTTCAAGCATCAGTTTTTAGTTAAATTATTTTTGTAAGTACATAATTTTTTTTTTAGTAATATTTATATTGACTCCACTCCATTTATTGACTCCGCCATTGCGCATTATGTTAATACCGATTTTGACATTTATTGCTTCGGACAACCTATAACCTATATTTATTAGTACCTACACTTAAACTTATAAAGTTCATTTTATATGATAATAAGAAATAAGATTTTTCGTAAATTCAAAATTCACTATAATATAAGTTTTTTTTTATATATAATTCATAGAGTCGTTAGTATGAGTCAATCGGTCCTCGCTAGAATTACGGGCGGCCGGTTGCTCTTTGTTTCGTAGGTACTGTCTATTGTAGTGGTTATTTGTGATTATGTAGTAGCATTTTGCTGAGACAGGTCCCCGATGTTACAGGCGGCCGTGCCCCAAATTTTCAAGTTTTCGCCGTGATAGGCGGCACTAAAAGTGCGATTTGGTAAGTTATGTTTTGTTGAAGCTCTTTAGTTTGTCTATTATATATTTAGTATATTTTATAAATGAGTCAAGCGTGTCTTCTTTTTCAATTATTTGTTTTATGCTTTGGTATTTTCCACAGATTGTCTCGTGGACACATCTGGCATATGTGTATATTAGGCAGTATTTAATCAAGTGTTCGATGGTTTGTTTGGTGGTATTGTCGCACGGACAAACGTCTTTGTCGGTTAGGTGGAATCATTAAAATTTATAAGTAGGTACATTTATTTTTGGCATATTATTATACAGATGATAATTTAATAATTTTTACATGGTTTACTATATTAAAACTAAGAGGTCAGCCTCACGTCAGTTAAATATAATTATACAGGGTGGCCAAATAAGAAGTATACATTTTGTTTTTAAATTTTAACTGTATTAAGTTCAAAAATTATTAGGTATTGTTTTAAAAATATATTCTTCAGGGTTGGCAAATTCATGCGAAACATAATGTCTGACATATGTCCACCTCTAACAGCAGGCAAATGTAAGCCCTTATCATCCCAATGCAGCATCTATTCGCACATTTTTGGCATTATCTTAGTACATTTGTGTCGAATAGTCGGTTTTAATTGTTTAAATTTCATCAGCTCGTTAGCATAGACACGTAATTTTGGATAGCCCCACAGAAATAAGTCAAGAGCTACAAAATTTGGAGAATTTGGGTGCCAATCACTGTCACTTTTTCAAAATTAATCGAGCAAACAACGTGTTTTAAACAACAGAAACATTTGAGATAAAATTGCTTGCTGCTAGTGGTATACATTTGGCAGAAAAAATCTTCCGTATACAATTGCCAACCCTGAATAATATATTTATGAAAAAATATTTAATAAAATTTCCACTTAATGTAATTAAAATTTAAAAACAAAGTGTATCATTCTTATTTGTCCACCCTGTATTAAAAAATATACTTTTCATATTACTTTTAATATATTCAAGAAAACTCACACATTATTTTTATTATATAGGTACCCTAATAGGACTGATATCTTTAGATTATTAAAAATATAACTGTTTAAAATATTCAATTGGTAGAAATAATACCAGATCAAGCATGGGCAGATTTTGTCGTCTTTATTGATTTCATTTCTTATTACTAGCGCTTTATATTTATTGCTATCAAGTTATATAATAAAAACAATAGTGTTAATATTTGAAGTCATATAAAAGTACTACTATGTATATAATTTTCTACTCGTACTTATCGCAACTTAAAACATTACAAGCCAAAACTAACAGAGGACCTACCGCGAACCACGTTCGTCGTGTTGCCTCTCTGTCGCACTTATAAATTTGTACGTAAGTGTGACCGGGCGTTGGGCGTGGTTCGCGTCATGCCCTCTGCTCAGAAAAGGGTTTTGTAAATAAACCATTTATTGATTTTTGACTCTACCTATATAAGGCACGGAATAAGGTTAAATATGACAGAAGCTCGTCATGAATCTTTTGTCTAATAAATTGTAGCTCTTAAGCACGCCGGTCCGTTCTTTCACTACTCGTCAAGGACGTTTCCGGAGCCACGGGTAAATAAGATCCGTTTCTTGGAATACCCGTTTATCCGTGGAGACGGATCTTAATTACACGTGTGGAACGGGCCAGAAAACCGTTTACGTGTTATTCGGAAACGGGTATTCGAAACGTGTAAACGAAACACGGATTCGACCGCGAGCCCTAGACTTGCAACGTACCTACAAGTCAACACTATAGATATTCACCATATCTATGTATACTTTCCGTTTCAGAGTACTTGGCAGTAAAGTCATGTTCCGATGTTTGGCGTACATGGCGACTGTGTATGTCTTTTTTAACACTATGTTGGTGGTAAACAAGCATACGGCCCAGCCTGCGTGATGATAAGCGGTTACCATAGCCTATGGACGCCTGCAACTCCAGAGGTGTTACATGCGCGTTGCCGACCCAACACCCTGCCCCCTCGTTGAGCTCTGGCAACCTTACTCACCGGCAGGAACACAACAGTATGATTAGAGTCTAGTGTTATTTGGCTGCGGTTTTCTGTAAAGTAGAGGTACTTCCCCAATTGGGCTCTGCTCTAGATCAGGAATGATATCCGCTGTGCTGTGCCCTACCACACTAAGCGAGATGACATTCACAGTACCCATACCGCTCTTTTGGACGTAGTTTAAGGACATACCCCCGGATTTCCATTTTGATATAGTTACGAATATATGGCGTTCGATCAGCCAAAAAATCAGCAAAATGTCCATTCGATAGCATTACATTGTTAACTTTCGTTCGCGCTGTAATAGTCTGTTTCGAAATTAAATAATGTTGTCCATTTAAAGTTGAGCGGAGATGGGATAATCTAATCATCCAGTCCATGAGATGAGGGTGAACTGGAGCGACGCGGGACCCTACCGGGTGCCGCCTGTAACAGAGGCAAAAATTTAAATGGATGATGATGAATCATGATGGAATGCGCTCTTTAGACCTCATCCTATAATGGGCCCGAGATTTCAAAATTGTCAAGACCAACATTTTAATAAACCTGATGATACAATATCGTAACACGTTAGTCATAGGTACAAATCTAGTACGTATCACAACATCTTTGTGGTTCATCGGATACCTTTTTACAGATTTACATTTTACAACAATTGATGTTTTTTTTTTAAACCAAATAATTTTTTAAGTTCAAAATGTATTCAGTTATTTTACAAGCTTTTATATAACTTGCCCTGTATGTATGTATGTTTGTTTCCGTGGGTCAAATCTTGGAAGCTAAATTTGACCCACTTCCCGATAGAGTTGAAATTTTGCATACATAATCACCATCGAGCTGATCTGATGATGGAGACAGGGGGTGACCATGGGAATTCTGTGATAAAATAACGCAACCTAAAGGTGTTTTGGGGCTTTTAGAATTGCCTCGATGAGTATTAGTTGCCTGAGGAAAGGAAAGTACAGTCAGCGATAAAAGCTGGTACCAAAAATGATTTTTTTGCTAAGAAACTTATTTAACAGGCATTTCCTTTATTTACATAATATATATCTCATCCCATACAGGGATAAATTCGCCTTTGTTGTATTTAATTTACTCTGTACCTGTGTTTTTCGTGTTTTTATTTCTATGTACAATAAAGTATATATGTTACTGTAAAAGCCCGAAGTACGGTAAAACCTAGGATATACCGGTAAGACCTAGGTTTTACCGATGCCGGTCGGTAAAAGCCCGAAATGTGAAATAATTATTGTTCACTTCGGGCTTTTACCGACATGGATTTGGTAAATCCTAGGTCTTACCACGTCGACCGGTAAAGGTTGAATCATCCACTGGTTCTTGACATTATTAGATGAAAATCTTGTATCAGTGTAAGGGGCGTTACATGTAGCGCCATTTAGAGTGATGCTTCGTATTGTTTCGGCTATTTTACTAGTCATATAGATCTAGGTGTCTCGGTTTTGCTGAAGGTGAGAGTGAACTCTACTCACTGCAAATTCGAACGCCGTGAGTAGGGATGTAGAAGTCCTGAGAGCAGAGTAATGTACAGTGTGTCACATACCCTTTGTAAGCAATATGCCCAGTTGGTGGGAATTTTCGGGCTGTAGCTAGCCGCTGTAATGGGTAACAGAAACGCATTCCGTGTGTGCTTCGTTTTCCAGATGACTAGGGTGCACTGCATAATGCAGAGATTATCATATCGCGAACGATTGGCATCTTGACTAGGTACCAAGGTTTAGGTATAGTTTACAGTAAAAACAAATTAGGTATCTATTAATAGTTCTCGCCTGTTGAAACGACTATGGCTGGGTGATCAAATGACACCTTTTGCCAAAAAACCTTTTGCCAAGCGTGGGTCATGGTAGTGGTTCGTAAGGGAGAGATATAAACCTGTCTGGTTCCGTTGTATGTTGGTACTCCCCTGTCATGCTAGTTGGTCGTATCGAGGGCCGCTCCTGGTTAGCCAGGAACGTCTTTAAGCGCCGTGAACAGCTGATGTGGATGCGAAAGGAGGCCTCTGCGTCCCTAGGAACTATTGGTACGGCCGGTCGGAACAAAGAAACCGCGCCGCTAAAGGGTTATTTGAACCGGAATCTTACAGCTGTATTCTGTGAGACTGCTGTCGATCGAAAGTGCGATTTTGTGTCTTAAGCAAGCTGTCAGGTACTACAAGAACAGGACACGCCGATCTATGCGTGCTTTCTGGACTTGTCAAAGGCGTTTGATCTGGTTGTGTAAGACAAGCTATAGTACAAGCTTGCAAAAACGGGAGATTCCATTGAATATGTCGCGTTGCTTAAACATTGGTACAACAGCCAGGTCAACCGAGTGAGATGGGCGGGAGAGGAGTCTGACGTGTACAAACTACAATGTGGACCGAGACAGGGAGGGCTAACATCCCTTCTCCTTTTCAACGTCTACATAAACGTTGATCGAGGCACTCAGCACCTGTCGGTTTTGCCATACAGGTGATGTGTGTTTTAACAATATAAGTTACGCTGACGACATGGGGTCTTCGCCTGACGCGGTACGACAGCTCATCAATATTTGTGAGGAATACGCCGGGCAGTATGGTCTAAAATACAAGACGGCCCAAAGTCAGCTTGTTATATTCAAAGCTCGTAAGTATAACCCGTCTACGGAGCCGAGGATCATGTTGTGTGGCGTACCCCTAAAGTTGTAGATCGCTATAAGTATCTGGGGCATATGCTTACAACTAAATTGAATGACGATCTGGATCTGGAAAGGGAGAAAAGAGCGGCGGCAGGCAGAGGCAATATGCTTGCCCGCAGGTTCGCACGGTGTAACACATCAGTAAAATTGACGCTCTTTAGAGCTTTCTGTCAGACTTTCTACACGTGCAGCCTGTGGGTAAAGTTTACACAACGAGCCTATAACGCATTGCGCGTTTAATATAATAACATCTTGAGGATGCTGTTGCGGCTGCCGAAGCACTGCAGCGCGTCCGGCATGTTCGCTGAGGCGCGAGTAGATGACTTTTTTGGCATCAGGCGGAAAAGAATCGCCTCCAAGCTGAGACAGGTGCGCGGCAGCAGCAACAGTCTTCTCAAGGTGTTGGCCGAGCACCTCGACTGTCCCGTTATAAAGTTTTGGGTGGAGGTGGCAATTGAGAAAGCGAAATAGAGTATGGCAACCTGCGCCCCTACTCTCCACACATCTTAGTGTTTAGTTATAAGTTCTTATTTTTATTTTTCTCTTAGTACCTAATTAGCATAGTTTTAAGTTTATACAAATAGTCGTTATGGATCAGTGATCTGAAATAAACGGTTTTTTTTTGTTGTTTTTTATTTATACCCAGGGTACGAGACGAAACTTAAATACGTCCTTTTCTAGATATTAAAGGTTGTGCTAAAATATTTACTTTTATACCTAACATTTTATTCTGTAAGAAAAGGAGACACTTGACCTGTCCGACGCGTCGCGTGTGATGTCACGGCGCGAAGCTCATGAACACGACCGCACAGGACCAGACCCTAAAGGCAGCAGTGCATCAGCGCCAGAGTACTCTGAACGTACCGCGCGGTCAAAACTGCTAACGTTGTTGCTACGCTGAGACTACTCTCGCGATTGTACAGTCGCGCACAGTATAACCTAATCTTACTTTGATTAGAATAACGTGCATCGTTACACTGTTTATTGCTGTCCCGCTCCCACTGATAATATATTTAACACTTGTATTTTATAAAAATAGTCATAGTGCTGACTGTTAATGTTCTGGTTTTGCTGTAGGCAACAACAAGCCGCGGCGGCTCTGTCTGGAGTACGGAAGGTGGGACAAGGAGAACACCCCCCTGCTGTGGACTATATGGTATGACTGGGCCATAAGGGGGGGGCCCAGCTTCCCTGCATGATCACCATCTGCTATGCTGACGACACCATGGTGGCTGTGTGGGGAAGGCACATGGAAGATAACTTTTTCAGAGCGGCGGTAGCGACAGAGATATCAGTGGGTCGCATCGAACGCTTAGGATTGAATGTGTCACTCCCGAAGACTGAAGCAATTGTCTTCGGCGGACCTGGAAGGGCGCTACCTGAGGACTTAACTATAGCTGTTGCAGGTGAGAGGGTTCCGGTCAATTCACACATGAAATACCTGGGTCTTGTTCTTGACCGGAGGTGGAATTTTAAACAGTATTTCCTCAAGTTAGCGCCCCGAATCGTGGGTGCTGCCTCAGCCCTAAGCCGGCTATTACCATACGTGGGTGGGCCGAAAGTCCCTTGTCGGCGCCTGTACGTGGGCGTTGTTCGGAGCATGGCCTTATACGGGGCACGAATTTGGGCAGACAGGCTCTTGGCTAAAGCCAAGCCTCTCCTAAGGGTGGTGGCCTTGCGCATAATAAAGGCATACCATACGGTGTATTTCGCGGTGGCATGAGCCCTGGCAGGCACTCCACCCTGGGAGCTGGAAGCTAATATGATAGCTGGAAATTACCGTATGAGAGCAGAGGTCAGAGCGCGTGGAGAATGCCTCGACCCAGAGGAGGCGAAGAGAGAGCAACGACAGGCTGTCAAGAGACTAAGGGACCGCTGGAAGAGCGACCTGGAAGATTCCTCCTATGGAGTCCGCAGTATAGGGGCTCTCCTCCCCCGTCATTCAACCGGTGGCTCGATAGAGAACACCCCGTGTCAATCTGTACCCCCGCTACAGATTGACGCAGGTAACAACCGGACACGGTTGCTTCGGTCATTACCTGCATGAAATTAAGAGAGAGCCAACGACAATCTGCCATGACACGGCCCAGCACACACTTGAATCGTGCAGGCGATGGGCTGTGGTACGCCAAAACATGGTGGTGGCAGCGGAAATCACGAGTGGGGACCTCTCGCTGCACGACGTCGTGTCGGCCACGTTGCGCAGCAAGAGGGCATAAAAGGAAGTTGAAGCCTTTTGCGAAACCGTGATTTCCCAAAAGGAAGCAGCGGAGCGGTTGCGCGAAGATAGTGCAGATGCGCTACCGCTCCGGCGTAGGCGGAGAGGGAAGGTTTCATCCCTAGGTAGGCAATATACCCTAGCCAACAGTTAGTTCCTCCCCCTTATAGAGCCAGTGGATTGGGGGCCCACACGGAACGGCTCTGCACGTGTGGGAGGAGAGCCAAGCGTCCTGGTGCTCTTCCTCAGTGGCGCGGGTGTCCAACACAGGTTGGTCGGGCTGCCGAGGGGCGTCACGGATAGAATGCCGCAAGCGATCCCATGACGCTCCCTAACGGCAAAGAGGATGACACCGCAGGGGATGTTAGTGGATATTCTCCTCCCCTTCCTCTGGCTAACAGAGGGAGTAATGGGAGGAGCGAGTCCCACATACCACCCCCCAAGGGGCTTCCCCAGCCCGGGGTGAGATGTGTAAATGCATTTACTCCTGCGTCAAAAAAAAGGAGGACAGGGAGAACACGCTTATCTTTCATGCTGTTGCTTTTCATGTTCAAGAGGTGTTAGTTGCACCACCCACACCGACCCCCGAAAATCCAGCAAAATGCAAAGGGCATTAATTATTACTCGAGCTGGAGTTCCAAGAGTCGATGGTCTCGCTCAGTACTGCCTGAGCTCCAGCGCGGTCCCTCGCCCTTCCTTTTTGCGACACACTCGCTTAGGCGTACGAACCGTCGTCGTTGCGCTACGAGCTACTGACTACTCTAATGTTATAAACTATACATGTTTAAAACAATTTGGAAACCAACAAATTACTCTAAAGACAACTTTCTCTTCACTCTTGGGAAATTTCCGAGCATATTCTTGGGAATGTTCTCGCGAGAACTTTCTCGAGCACTTTCTTTGTCCATTTATTGAAGGAAACATACTTATTTATTAGGATAATGTTCCTTATTTTGCTCAAATAAATGCGTATGTGTGTTTTATTGATATTAGTAAAGCGAAGTGATCTCGAAACAATATTTTAAACTTAATAGAGCAAATTTCTCATTACTCCCAAGAATATTCTCCAGAAAGTTCTCCAACACATTTCTATACAACGGGGCGCTCGGCCAACACCTTGAGTATACTGTTGCTGCTGCCGCGCACCTGTCTCAGCATGGAGGCGATTCTTTTCCGCCTGATGCCAAAAAAGTCACCAACTCGCGCCTCAGCGAACATGCCGGACGCGCTGCAGTGCTTCGGCAGCCGCAACAGCATCTTCAAGATTGATTGATTTAATTGAAAGTGTCTGGGTGTCATTTGATCGCTTCAACTAGCGAGAACTATTAATAGATACCTAATTTGTTTTTACTGTGAACTATACCTAAACCTTGGTACCTAAAATTCCCACCAACTAGGCATATTGCTTACAGAGGGTATGTGACACACTGTACATTACTCTGCTCTCCGGACTTCTACATACCTGCTCACGGCGTTCGAATTTGCAGTGAGTAGAGTTCACTCTCACCTTCAGCAAAACCGAAAAACCTAGATCTATATGACTAGTAAAATAGCCGAAACAATACGAAGCATCTCTCTAAATGGCGCTACATATAACGCCCCTTACATTGATACAAGATTTTCATCTAATAATGTCAAGAACCAGTGCATGATTCAACCTTTACCGGTCGCCGTGGTAAGACCTAGGTTTTACCAAATCCATGTCGGTAAAAGCCCGAAGGGAACAATTATTATTTCACATTTCGGGCTTTTACCGATCGGCATCGGTAAAACCTAGGTCTTACCGGTATATCCTAGGTTTTACCGTACTTCGGGCTTTTACAGTAACATATACATACATACATATATATATACAGCGATATTACTATTCATAACTAGCTTAAATCTAAAATAGGTGCTTGAGGTTTTTTTATATTACAGGTGTACCAAAACCATGTTTTTCCCATGCGCAAGAATGAAGTGAATGTATGTAAACACTTACATGTTTCCAGATCTGCCCCACAACTTAAAATATCTGTTTTAATTATGATATTTAACGCATGAAAATAGTGAAAATACGGTGAAAAGTTGAACGAGTTTTTCCATGGGATTAAAATGACTCTTAGATAGATGCTTACTGTTGTTAGAAAATGCTTCTAGTTTAGTACATATTTGTTATTTTCAAAATTATCCCGTTTTCAAAGTTACCCCCATATACCTAACATGTCACCATCCCAACAAGGGAGGCAGTCGCCCGTCACTATAACCGTAGAGATTAACCAATCACATTACAAACCGGCCCAATTTCATCATAACAAACAAATACGTTTATTAAAACTGCTTTAGGTTTGTCAAATTGATTAAACCGCAACGCAACATGCAGACTATCTTCGCTTATAAAACGACAAATTGCGTTTTTGGTTTTTTTATGTAGGGTTGGCCGGCTTGAAGGACCTGACCCAAAAAAAATTTTTTACTTTTTCCTAATCAGATCACGACATCGAATAATATTTTTGTTACACTCTCTATTTACGGTGTGGGTACATTGAATCTGGAACGAAGCGAACAATTCTATACCTGAATCGTGAGCGTAGCGAGGGATTCTAACATAGAATCCTGAGCGTAGTGAGTGAGGGATTCAAGTTTTAACGCTCAAGGTGGAAATATTTTTGCTACCATGTGACGTATGCTGCTTTTCACATCACCTGTGAGGAAGTTACATATATTAGGTTTCAAAACATTATTTAAGCATGATTACATAGGTACCTACTAACAAATTAAAAGTATAGCGGATATGTACCGTGGCATATAAAATATTTTCTAAGAGAGTAGCAAAGACCTAAAATGGTAATATAAAAATCAAGTATATTGTACAGTCAGCATCAAAAGTAGCGGATGAAACAAGGCGCCAAAATGAACTGATATTCCGGATAACTTATCCAAAATTAAATAAATTTCTAAAATTTGCGTTTAAAAGTATATCTTTTACCGTCTTGTTTGTTCTATATTAAAGACATCACTTTTTGTTAAGCTGTTACAGATTGGTAGATACTTATGAAGCGTTATTTGATCCGCTACTTTTGATGCTGACTGTACATGTAATTTTTTTTTTTGTAGATTTTTCTGGTCTGGTAACAAATTAGCTATAATGCAAAAGTTTTTGATTTAACCTCAGTATTTATATTTGCACACAAGATTTGCCGCGTAGGTATGCTTTTGTGAAACATTTGTACAAAACTTTTTAAATTGCAAGTATGGCTAGGTTTAAGGAGATCTGAAATGTCAAAATAAAACTGTAATTATTAAAATAATGATGTTACTTTTTTTGTAAAAGTAACGCTAATTAATTTAATTAATTAAAATGCACTAATCACACTTAATTTTTTACAATTATGTTTATGAAATAATATTATTTATGAAGAAGAATACTATGCATGCATGATTATGTGTATACTGATTTCATTTATTTGTATATTTTTATTCATATTTCATTAGTTTAATATTTTATACTAGCAATAAACCGTCCTTGAACAGAAAAGTGCCACTTTAATCCTAGCAAGAAAGAAAAATCCCATTTCCCGATAGGTGATGTGAAAACGATATTTCCCTATATCACGTTATCATGTTTGCTTTGACTATATTCCGCTATGATTCCGCTCAGTGAAAATCAAGAGCCCATCTGTGTGTCTAGTCCAGTTTTACTAGTTCGTGAGATCGCATCAGCTCTCATACGCCTCTAAGCACTCAATTATCTAGGCTGGACATGGATATGGGTGCTCTGCTCTAAAACGAAACACACACACATACGAGTACACACATTCTAATTTACCCGCAATGTATGCCAAAGCTTACACGCGCCTCTCGATAGTTGCTTGTACCTACCTATTTATCTTTGACAGGGCATACGAGGAAAATTGTGCATATTGTGTGAGTTTGCCTGCCTTGAGTCATTTGTAACAATTGTTTTATATCCCAATGTCATTATTTACACAGGCTGATTTGAGAAACTTAATAAATGCGTTTTATATATTTATTATTTTTTCAGTTTATAATGCGATGTTAGATTATAGATTATTAATCACTAAGATTCCAACTGTTAGCAACATTAAAAATAAACTAAAAGTTCTTTATTTAAAAACTATGACATTATTGATTTTTGTTACTATACTCTTCATAATACCTTCGAAATGTAACGTGCTCCCATTTCTGCTGGAATAAATTTTTATTTTTCCTAGCACATCTTTTAACTCTAAATACCTACAGTCCACTCAGCTCCACCTAACCATGGCTCCGCCACCAACTTTTACAGAAAGTTGACTAAATTTCACTTTCAGTTCTCTATCACATTTTTTTGTTCCTAAACTTCTTTCCTGAATAACTTGTATAGAAAATTACGGAATAAAACAGGTCGATTTCAATACATACATGTACGTGGATAATACAGAAAGTATCTGGAATGAGCCATGTTTATTTGTTGAAAATATAACTTATATTGTCTATTTTTATATATAATTTGTTGGGTGATGATTTGTATTACATATAGGAATGCTATTTGAAAATTATCTCAGGGGTTAAAAAAACAAAGATTCCAGGAACTTTCAGTATGATCTAAGTATAAATAAATAAAAATAAAAATTGTTTATTTCAGACATAAAAGTCCATCGGGGTTAGCATAATTATTACTATGTATACTTAAAATTAGAGTTAATATTATTAAAACTAAATATTACAATAAAACTAAAAAAGAAAAATAACATAACAAAAACTAACTTAGCCTATGACCCGTTACATAAGGAACTGGCGCATGCAGACAAAGCCAGTGTCTTATTAGGGGGCTGTCCCACGTGTCTGAGACAACGTTCAAGATTCTATTGGGGCTGCCCCGTATCTTGCTCAAGGTTGAAGCACACGTCTTTCGCATGATGGCATGGAATCCATCTATTCCGGCATCGGCAAACATCCCCGAGGCGCTACAGAAACTATAGAACTTATTTATTTGAAACAAGTAAAAAAGAAACAAATCTTATTTAAAAGAAACAAACTGACTTACGAGTATTATATCCTAGTACTCCATAGACTGCTAATTCGAGTACATGTAGATTGTAAATGCCTATAAGTTAAGTATGTCATAATTAAGTAATTTTATTTTTAATTGAAGAAAAAAATACAACAACAACATACAGTTTATTTTATGTTGATATATATAATTTCAATATAATTATTATGAGTCGTTACTCTGTTAAAACAGGGATACACTCAAAGAGAGGTTGTGTGATGTCTCCTTTGCTTCATCAGTAAGTGATCTGTATTTCAGAAACGATACTTTATACAACACTAGCTGTTGGTGTGTTATATATTCTTCATGAGCGTAGATCTTTATGCAGCAAAAGTTTGCAGTTGGACGGTTAATCATTTGTTACTAATTATACAACGCATGAGATTTGTCTGTCTCATTCCAACTAAAGAAGTTTCTAAATCCTAACTTTAAAAAATGCCCTCGAAATCCCTGTCAACCCACTTAGACGAGTTTGAAGTCCACAATTTAAAAAAAACTGTACGCTCCCGATGCTAATTTTCAACCCTATTTTCATTGATTTAGGCGATTAACACAAACTTTCAACTCATTTTAACTCCCTTAGGAAATACATTACTAAACACGCTGAAATCACTTTTCTTGTTTTTTTCTTATTGTGTCATTTCACGACATTTAAAGTTCACTACTAATTTACAAAAAAAATCGTTTCCGATGCAAACTTTCAACCCCTTTTCACAAACTTAGGGTATGAATTTTCAATAACGCTGAAATCAATTTTCGTCTATTTTAATATAATACCTTTTCAAGTTCCTAGCTCAAAATTAAACTTGAAAACCATCCATAAATTCACCCCTTTTTAAGTGTGTGTCAGTAAGTACCCTAGAATATACATTCGCCATCAGATATATCGGAGCGAACACGGTGCTCAAAAATATCTGAACAGATACTTTAACGCTTTGACAATAGACGCGTGTTCAGATATTTGTGAGAGCCTCGCGCCGATATAATTAATGGCGACTGTACACCTGACTACTAATCTACTTACCTACACGATTATTTAACGATAAGTACACTGAATATAGAATTAGTGCGTCCCAAGAACCCATTAAAAGAATATTAATTTTCTATTAGAGTAGCTGAGGTCTACATTGCTATAAAACCTCAAAGGCAACTTTAATGACGTATCTTGTTTCACCCTCCAGACCGTCTAGGCCATTAATAAAACCAACTTAAATTTAGCGTCAGTTTTACACTCTTAACTACTTTGACTTATGATATACTAATATAGGTACTTGTGACAAGAATACAAGGAAGAACTCAATTTATATAAGGTGCTAATAAATTACCTACCTACCTATTAGGTGCTAATTAATTATTTTTACAGCAGGGGCCCATTTCTCGAACAATATTAGGTTAATATTATTAGTGTGTTGTCATGGAAACCCATACGATTTGACAGTTTGTAGACTAATACCGTTTGAGAAATGGGCCCCAGTATTAGTCTTATATTATTAGTGTGTTGCCATGGTAACCCATACGACTTGACAGTTCGTGGACTAATAATATTATATTATATTATATTTTGCCTTAGCCGGCCGCCCAGAGTGGAGTCGTTAGAGCTATAAGCTCCAGGGGTGGAAGTAAAAAATTGCATAAGACGCGAGTTGGCACAGTGGCTGCTCGCAGCCACTGGGTAGAAAGCGGCGTACACCTCTCGAGACCCCTGAGCCGCTCACACCGGTGTTGCCCTTGAGCCATCCTAGATGTCGCTTTTTGTGGGGGCCCATCTTGTGGGGGCGAGTCACCGTCTGCCGGAAATAAAATTGAATACCGTTTTATTAGGCAGGCGTCCGGTTTTTTATCCCATAGCCCAGTATTTAGTCCATCGCTTTCACCCAATAGCCCAGTTCATTTTAGATTCCATCAACCCTCAAATAGTCCTTACACCCTGGCGGGTGCTGCCTCTGCGTGCGTCCCATGACACGGGCAAGGGCAACATCCGCTAGGTGTACCCCTTACATTTCATTAAAGTGTCAAAAGGGCCTCTACGTGTTGGCTTCGGCTCCGCGCACGCCTCCCAACGGTCCGGAGCACCATTGTTCCGTGATGGGAAAGACATACATAATTATATTAGTCTAATACCGATCGAGTAATGGGCCCCTAGCTGTTAGTACTCGGCTCCTGGAGTATATTTAAGTAAGTTTTATGATGTTTTTTTTTAGAATATTGGAAAACAAATTTGCTAATTAAATGCACTGACATAAATGTACTACGTATTAGACACGCTGTCGAGAACAAACTTGTGTCCGCCATTTTTGGCGTTTGACGTCTGTCACTAAGCTTAAGAATAATAGCTAGTCAGAGGCGAAACTGTTATTACAACTGTTCATTTTCTGCCTAAATAAGTACTGTAAAGAATCTAGATTAAATTTATTTATTTCCACTAAAGTGTAATGATTTTTGTTTCTTTTGTGACACTGCCGATATTAAAATTTATAAAGTAGTCCTAAAACCTTTTGTGTTTGATTCTCGTACTCGTAGCAATTTTGATCAAATGCGCTTATAACATAATATATTCTTTAAATATAATAAAAACACTTCAAAAAATTACAAGATACTTACCAATAATATACCATTTTTGTGTATATATTCTACAAACAATAAGGTAGATTATATTAGTACCTCCGCGTTACATCTGCGTAATGTAATCTATGCGCCAAAGAAAATGGTGAGTGTTTAAAGTGACGTTTCAAAATAATCTAAATAAGCTTAAGACAAACCATTTTTCGCAATGGATTGTTATTATATTGCTTTTATTATGTTTCTAGATATTATTAGAATTTTTCATAACGCATACAGGCATTTTCAATTATTTTTTTTAAGTTTTCGTTACATGTGTGTGTGGCATCTCGCCAGTAGTCGGAGACGTACTAAATGCAATGAAGTGCCGGCACTTCAATGAGGTGTGGAATCATTTTGATGGAGATGCCGACATACCTCAGAGATACCTCAATGACATGACACACGTACTAGATACGTAAAGTTATTATAGGAGTAGACATTGTTTTCTTAAGAGCCCCGAAGTCATAAAAGCTAATTTAATGCCCCTACCCGCTGGATTGCTAGTAACAGCACCCATGATTGCCAAGCAACTGGTGGCAGACGTTGTGGTGGAATATGTTTGCAAGAAGTCCCGTGATGAGATGAGCGTATTCCAGATGCGATCGCACCATTATATGCACTTTAACTCGTTCGTTCGTGGTGCACCTGCCGCGGCCGCTGCTGGAAACCATGGCGAGCGCGGATTTCTGGCAGAGGGGTGTGGTATTTTGCATCAGCGGAGACACAGCCGAAAGGTGTTGTGTCGCCAAAGTTATGTTTAGTTTTTCAGATTATAATGATTGTACACATGTAAGTAGAGTTTAGTTAGTCTGTAATTTAAGGTAAGGACCTTTGTTGCCTGGCAATAAAGTATTTAGGTTTTTTTGTTTGTTAAAGTTTTCTTAGTCATTGTTTTTCCATTTTTCAAATTGGATTGCATACTGTTTGTTTGACAAACCACACGATTAGGCATCATGTGACGCATGTAGTGTACCTAACAAGTCTTACATAGACTTATTATCGCCGTGCAAGGCATACAAACCGACACAGTGAGTCAACGGTGATGTAATCTTGGGCATTGCTTGTTTTGCCTCACTTCTCAGAACCATTGTTCTTGCCTGTAGGAAACTGAAATATTTTTTAATGAGATGAACTAACTTATTAAGATTTAATTACTTATAACCTTGTTGCGATCTTTATCGCCTATAGACTACCTATCTATCTTACGTTAACTGGAGTAGTATTTAGGGTGGTCCTAACGAAAAAGTACTTTCTCGTAATTATAACTAAAACTTTGAGCCTGTTCAATGATGTCACACAAGAATAAGATCCCAAGTTTTTAGTTAATTATAACATGCATATGATGTAATTTGGCATGTTGAAAGCTAAGGAATTAGCATACGCCAATTTATTTATAGGTATGTATGTAAGTACCCCTTAGCGGAGGAGCGGAGAATCCCCACGTGGGATTTTGATACAAGCTTTTATTTAACTGGCCTCCATAGTGAGTATGCCAATAAGTAACTGTGCGTGTGCGTGGGTGTGCGAGTGTGTATGTGGGTCAAATCCCGCAGACTTTCATTGAAACTCAGATATACCTACCTACTTATTAATTATAAAAGACCGGCGACAATGTATTATCGTGATGACATCGAGATAGTAATTTTAACTATTTCCAACTAGTTTTCAACTCTAAGATAGATCCCGTAAACAAAGATGGACGTTCCTACTTAATATCGTAATATTTAGATACTAAGAAATCGAGGGTAAGTACATATATAGGTATGTTCAAAGTTTATTATTATAATGGATTAGAACGTGGAAGTGTGTACCTACTTACATACATTTAAACGTGAAACTGTAGGTATTTCAATATGTAAGTACTTTCCCTGTATTATCAACATTATTACTTAGTATTGCTTTGATCTCTCGACCCATCTATCGGAATGTTTCGATTACTTAAGATTGTCATAATAATATACGTAGTTGCGATGAATATCTCCATATTACTCCTAATATTACCTTACGAAAGCTTTTTATTATGGTCCATTTCAGACCATTGGAACTGGAAGTAATGCCCATTATTGCAGATCGATCAAAATAAGTGTTTGTATTTTGACATTTTAACCCTGGGCGAGAGGTTAGAGGGCTGAGCCCAGAACAATTTATAAAATAACAAAATTCCCGTAGTTAGTGTGATTTTCTATGTGTATTAAGATCGAGGGAAGTAGTAGTGATCGTCCATGCAAACGAAGAAAACGTTTTATAGATTTTCCTTTATTTCAAAATTGTCAAAACGACAAAAAAAAAATATTTCTAAAGCGAAACCTATAAACCTAGAAATATATTATGCTAAAGCGGTCGACATCAAAATCAAAGTGATTTGTTAAGATTTAGTGGATAACGTTTTCTCCCGAAATTAAATAAAAAAAAAGTTACTTTGCTAGATTCAAAAAGCTATTCATGCATTAAGTTACAGGCCAGAAAGTGGGTTTTATTTTATATCGACTTGAAGATGTACAATTTTGCTATACTAAAGACATAAAGAGCTTCATCTTTGTACTTTAGGGGTTTGGTGTTAAATTAAGACTAAGATTGTATGTACCTAGCTATATTATAATTGAATGTAACATTACCAGGCGTTATAATTAGAGGAAAACAAGAGCTATGTGACGTCATTAGTATATATCTGATACCAGTTACATTATGTAATAATAGCCTTCACAAACTGTCAGGCGATCATAACAATCAATTAATATACTGCCTATGACTTACTAATTGCAGAGGGTTCGAATCAGTGTCGACAGGAGTTGAAGTTAATGACTACACACACAGATAAAAAAATTGTAATTTACGAAAGAATTAATGTGATTTAAGCTAAATACCTTGAAGAAGCTTTTTGTCAATCTTGCAGTTCATGGCTGTTCAATTAGCTATGTACATATCGGTGCATAAACAGAGCACTAATTCCAAAATCATGCTGTCTTTGATTGCATGACATTCCAACTAAATTATAAATACGGGAGTATTTAACTCTTGCTTGCCTGTTAGTTCTGTTGCCTGTTCACGCTTAAACCGCTTACCCGACCAGTGGGGACTGGGGAGACACTAGAGCGTTCAGGCCTTCTTGGCTCCGTTCGCCTCAACATTGCTCCGAACAATTATATGGGTTGGCACAACTTGACGATCCTTTGCGTGCACAACCACAGATAAGATCAAGCGCGCTAGAGGAAGAGATGGTTGCATCTTGCAGGGGCTCCATGCAGAGGGCAGCCCACATAGCCGTTGATCGCGTTAAATGGAGACACATAGTTGTTGGTCACGATCTTCAGGCATGAGGGAACAACGAAGTGCCATACATTAGAAAGAGACAGCATGTTTTATCCCTGAATCGCTGTCAAACTTCGGTTTGTATTATTACTTATTTTGTAACCCGACCGAGACGGTCTGGAGATCATTTTTATCAATCGTCATCCCCACGTAGAAATCGCGGGCTGAAGCTATTTTTTAACATAAGCGTGATTTCAACTCAAATCTGGTTCCGATACCTGTAAATTGCAAACGCCTAAAACTGTTTAAGACTAGAAATTAACTAATTATAGAAATGCAACTCTATTCGTAGTGCAAATTGTAGAGCAGAGAGTCCTTATACAAAACTTGTACCAAGGCTAGTAGAGTTCGGCTGTACTTACTAACTAGTACAGCGTGTAAACTTTAACTTCTATTGAACTTCAGCCTGAATTGACAACATTCCGACTCACATTTCTGGAACTGACAAGATTTTAAAATAATAACTACTAAGGCACGTAAGTGAACCAATTTAATGACTACTTTAGCTATTCTGTTGTAGTTAAGAACTAAAAACCGCTCTAAAAAATTTCCAAAGTGATTGAAGGTTTTGTGTTCTTCAAATTTAAATAAAATACATTAATCTATAAAATAGCGAATCTGAGGGTCCCAACGTCTTTTAATTACAGATAGGTATACCACTATATACTCTTATTACCATATGTTATCTCCTTCACCACCAACACTTTTCATTGATTTACCTGCCTACATTTTTTTAGACTTAGGTCAATAGCCAATGGAAGTCTCAGGAACCTAGTTTTAACTTAAAAACATGACTGACAATAAGATAACTACAAGATTAGATACCGTCAAGTGGGATGAATGGGGTAACATTAGACAATGGAAATATTCCCCAATTATATGAACGTGGCTGACAGCAGTATACTTCTTACAATCTTTGAATCAGGATTTACTAGTCTTAATACTACTTTACTAAGGTTAATTTTTCAACCAGCTTAATTAGTTGATAGTTACCCCACCCCCACCAGTACCAACTTCCAGCACTCTCACTAGCACTATCGCACTTGACGGTAGGGCTTATCACACTCATCCAGCCTGCGGAGGGCTATATAACGATCGGAAGCCACGTCGGTGCTGATGTCGGGCCCAATGACTCTTGCTAGGGTTTTTTTTCCGATTAACGAAATATCAGCTCATCGTTTATGTAAAAAAATAATTCTGCAAAAATATCAAACATTAAACAATTTTGGCAATTCGAGATAATCTTATACCTTTAAACGAGCAATTCTTGTATATATATACTTACTTTACTCTTTGGGAGCTATCGTAAGGCCCGACGGCAGGATGAGTCCAATAAGCCCTTATGATATGAGAAACCTTGGAACAGGGGAACACTTGTATGGAATTCCTCATAGGTACTGTTCCTTTTGACTCGAGCAAAATAAACTGTTTCTCTTACCCGCCATGCCATGACATTAAGTACATTTTATTTTTGGTACTTGAAGACGATATAACACGAAACCTTATTATAACACAAATATTTGTAAAACTTATTTTACTGTCTCCAACATATATTGCAAACAACGCCATCTTTAATTACCTGCAAAAGTAGTTCGTTCGTTATGCATCAAATTACTTTTAGTAATTTACTACAGATAGCGCTACTTATTAATTAAAAGGCGGCCATCTAGCGGAAATAATATAACCTACGAAGTACACAAGCTAAGTATTATTACTAGAGAAGCATGGAAACGACGTAGATTCATTATTAAACACTAGAGGGCAAATTCAATAAAATTCCGACGATATGATATAGATGGCATTATTCTTATTTTTTAATGGGCATGGTTTTATTTGCTGTGGCTACAAAGTTTTCTATGACAATCCACATCTATTTCAAATTTTCTTTGGCAGTACCGCAGGATAAAAGTAAGGACCTACCTATTACTGTGATTCGTAGTCTGCGAATGATCCAATTACTGCGTGCCTATTAGTGCGGATAATCCAATAATAGATTTGAGTTCGTGTATCCACGATGACGCGCAAATTTGACAAATTATAACCTTTAACAACATGACAATTAATGACAATACTAGTCAAGGCATCACTTCATCACTTCTTTATGAATGACACGATCTATATTGTTCAGTCACGTCGGAAAACATCGACACGATCGAAGTGCCAAAAATATGTATACACGACCTTATGGCCCACATATTAGGATAGCGTATACATATTTTCGGCACTTTGTCCGTTGCGATATTTTCAGAAGTGACCATACATGTAAAACTAGTATGCCGATATATATTTTTTAATTATAAAATTCATACATCGTTTAGTTATAATAAGACTATAAAAATTCACTGTAATACATACACCCGCATCAATACATACTCTTATCATTACCCTATACATATTACAGTATTTACACTGAACTATAACTAGCACTTGAATTCTTTTCGAAACCGTCCCTTTATTTACAACTCACAATTTTTTTTTGCGGAAGATGGGGTCAAAACAAAGATATTTAGTTCAAAATGATGCCCTTAAGGCGTTTAGCATCAGACAGCGATGATCTAAATCACCCTAATGTGCAGAAAATTTATTCTAAAGCAGTTTGCGGTTCAAGTAAATTTGGCTGTACATACTCGCACTTATTATGCTAAAAGCTGTCCAATGTAAAGTGAAACGTAAGCCGCTAATGAATCAATTTCAGTTGTCAGCTTGTCACTTCCAATCCTAATTCGTAGCTTTAGAGGTGACAAAATGGCCGTCAATTATTGGAATGAGGCTGTCAAACGGTAAGGTAGTAAGATAGAAAGGGTCTAGCAGGCTAAGTGAACTAGAGGTGCCCCCAACGACGGATTTAGTCATTCTTTCAGGTGGTGTACTGGCAAGTCCTAAGAACACTCTATGCTTAATATCAGTCCTCGATCTTCTTTTGTTTTCGAGTTATTCAGGATAATGTAAAATAATCAGCGTATCATTGAATGTGGCATATTTTGTAAACTGTTCAAGTTAGATTAACTAACTTTCTTATTCGTTTTTTATTATTAGGTAACCTATTTAAGTAAAACTACGTTATGCCATAACAATTTTTAATTCAAAGCGTTTATCATAAACTATTACAAATAAGTGTAAGTAATGTAATTTCAAAAAACTGACAATACTGCTGCACAGTACGTGAACGAAAACAAATTTTGGGACGATACAATTCATGAGACACATTCACTAGCTTTCGCTTCAGGATAGGTACTTAACTACGATTTACGTTGTGCTCTTCGGTAACTTTCATTTTTGAGCTACAGGGAGCGTTTGCATGCAAAAGGAATACCACAAATTACAGACAAACATATCTTTGTACTAACCACACAGAAGAATAATCAGAAGCACAAATTATAATTTATACAGCTTAACCAGATCGTGCACTTTCCAACAAGGGAGGGAATAAATAATTTGATTATTTTATTAATTTATTTATACCACGACGGTGGCAAACAAACATGCGGCCCGCCTAATGGTAAGCAGTCACCGTAGCCTATGAACACCTGTAACTCCATATTTTTTTTTTAATTGTTTTTTAGTAGTCACGCCACTTTAACCTCTCGTCTGTGCGTGGTTAGGATCCTGACCACAGTTTAAGGCCATCTTTTTGTATTTTTTTAGTAAATGCTTTTTAGCTCTATACTACACAACCGAGGCTTGAACCCACAACTTTTTGACCCAGCCACATACGACAGGATAATATATATAAATAATTACCTGAAAAAGATGTCATACACTAAAGAGCAATAATAATATAATAATAATTCAGCCTATATACGTCCCACTGCTGGGCACAGGCCTCCTCTCAGACGCGAAAGGGCTCGGGCTATAGTCCCCACGCTGGCCCAATGCTGATTGGGGACTTCACATACACCTTTGAATTTCTTCGCAGATGTATGCAGGTTTCCTTACGATGTTTTCCTTCACCGAAAAGCTAGTGGTAAATATCAAATGACATTTCGTACATAAGTTCCGAAAAACTCATTGGTACGAGCCAGGATTTGAACCCGCGACCTCCGGATTGAAAGTCAGACGTCATATCCACTCGGCCACCACCGCTTGTTACTAACTCACACACACACACACACTAAAGAACAAGCGTCTTCAATTTACGCGGCCAACGAGACCACCCGGCCACGGCAGTACCCTTCCCAAATTCTCTGCTGCTATGCGCCTTTTCTATGACCAACCCTAAGGGCGAGCAGTATTTGCTTGAATCCTTTACTGAATTACAGTATAGCGAGACATGGTGCTGCCATCTATCCAACTAGGGAACAAATAATTTTTTTAAGTAGGCACACTTGTGTGTATAATCTTTGCCAAGCGTTATCGTTGCTCGTTACGTATCAGGCAATTTTGAGACCTTAGAAAATTTGCGACAATTTTTATTTTAAATTTACAGGTATGAAAATGAAATATTAAAAAATGGCTAATAAATTTACTGTGTACTAAGTTGGGAAGTGTTCTAAGCTACTGTATACATAAGTTATGAATATTGTACCTATTATTATTGTAAAAACTTGTGACCTGCAACTTTGGCGTTATTAATAAAGATTTGAATTTATAGGTACACATTTGTAAAACAAGGGGTATATAGCACTATCGTGTTCAGCTGTCAAAATTACAACAATTTAGCATTCTGTTCCTTTATCTTAGCCACCAATATTTGCGAAATACAAATATAACCGAAGCGGGCAATTTCAACAGTAGTATTATTACATTTACGTGGAGATTTTAAGTTATTTAGGGCTATCTACGTGTGCGGCCGGCGGTTGGCCCTGGGCGGGAGGCGCGGGTGGCTGCTGGTTCACATTAACGTTCTGGTGTTGCTGAGCCGGCGGTTGACCTTGGGCTTGCTGCTGGAACTGGGCTTGTTCCGGCTGCTGGGGGGGCTGCTGACCCTGGTTTTGAGGAGGGTGTTGGCCTTGGACCTGTCCCTGCGGTGGTTGTTGGGCTTGGAACTGTCCCTGAGGAGGTTGTTGGGCTTGGAACTGTCCTTGCGGTGGTTGCTGGCCCTGATACTGGCCCTGTGGCGGTTGCTGGCCCTGATACTGTCCCTGCGGTGGTTGTTGGCCCTGATACTGCCCCTGAGGTGGTTGCTGGCCCTGATACTGTCCCTGCTGTGGTTGTTGGCCCTGATACTGCCCTTGAGGTGGTTGCTGGCCCTGATACTGTCCCTGCTGTGGTTGTTGCGCTTGGTACTGTCCCTGAGGTGCTTGCTGGGCTTGGTATCCTTGGAATTGTCCCTGAGGTGGTTGTTGGCCCTGGAATTGTTGTGGTGGTTGCTGGAACTGTTGCTGGTACTGCGGCTGGCCGGCGGGGTGATGGTAGCCCTGTTGTTGAGCCTGGTGGTAGGCTTGTTGCTGCGCTGCAAACTGTTGTTGCTGGTACTGCTGCAGCTGGTGGTGGGCTCCCGGCACCGGTCGACCGTGGGCGTCAATCTGTAAAGTAATAAGTCAGTTACGTTACACTCAGAAATAACGATCATGGAAAATAGGTTAATAAGTAAAATATGCTTTAAAACATGAAAATTAATTTCCAATTTTTCGCTACGTTTAAGTTCGATCTCCAAATACTACTTCACTTAATTGATTTCAGTGACATCGATGTTTTATATACTTAAAGATATTTTCTTTTCCTTTGATTGGTTTTATTTCTCTAACGTAATATTTCTTAAATTATATAATCAGTTTATCTTAGGTACAAATACATACCAAGCCTCGCTGTTGCAGATATTTCAGTTCATCCAGACGCCTCCTCTCAAACTCTTCATATTCTTGCTGCGTGTAAATCTGGTTCTCTTCAATCGGTTTCCAGCCTAAAATAATTTAAATATATTTATTGTTAAAGTAAGTATTTACTTACTTTACATACACACACATACACATAATAATTCAAAGCAAAAGTATCTGGAGAATTTACTAATTGTCAGTTAACAGTGTGGACAAGAAATCGAATGACCTAACATTATTCATTACTTAAGATATATCATACAAGTGTAATTTATTATGATGATTTATTTTCTCTCGTGTATATTTAGAATAGAAGAACCTATGTCGTGGCCAGGTCATGGATTTTGATGGTAGATATGGTAGGCTAGGTTTGACTTAAAATGTTGTCATAAAATGATTGCCACATCATGAAATGATCAGTTCTAAGATCTTGACACGACATGTATGTATAGTTGTAGGTAGGTATGTATTCTTAACAACAGTGAATTGTGTCCAGTAAGACTAATATGGTCGGATCTTTATCATTTGTCACCATGCCTGTCACGTTCTAACAAGTATGTAAGCGCGAAAGTGACGGGCATAGTGACTGGCGATAAAAATGGAACCATGCTGCCACCACAGATCATTTTAAGCATGACGATGTCAGAGACATGTCAATGTCAAATTTATTTTCGTTCACGTACAACAGCTCGCTTTATGAAAGCTGGCACGAATGGAATGAACGAAACTTTTATGGTATAAGTGACACGTGTCATGTATCGGTATACAATCAGAGCCGCAATTTTATTAGTTACTGACACACAGATATTTTCATTCACTCATTCGTTCCATTCGTGCACACTCTCGTGACCTGTACTGTGCCGAACTGGTATCAGTAGTCTGAAATTACCAACATTAGGTACATGTTTGTAATAGTTTATGATTAACGCTTTAAATAATAAATTGGTATGGCATAAGTGCTCACCCTCGTCCCGGTTGAACTCAGCGCGCTGTGTCTCGAGCATGAACTCGTGGAAATCAATGAGTCCGTCGCGGTTGCGGTCGTTCTCGTGGAACACGTGCTCGCGCATGCGCTCCATCTCCTCGGCGCGCTCGCGCAGGTCCTTGTTGGGCCCACCCGGTCCGTACATCTTGTCCAGTTCCTTGATGAACAGTGCCTTCACCTCGTCCGCGTCCCACACGCCGTTGCCGTCCACGTCTGTTCGGATGTCGATAAACTAACTAAAGCCAGGCTACAAAAACAGCCTATACAGCGTGTATTCCTAATACAACCGCACATTGAGCAGAGTAGGTTTCAGTGACAAGAAACGATTTCAATAGTTATTTACGAGTACGATACAAGTGCAGAAAGTAGGAAATTCGAAATGAGTGGCGATAAATTAAAACACGACCGAATGTTTTAAATCGACACGAGTTGCGAATTAATTATTCACACGTGTATCGTATATCGTTTTACAGTATATATGACCCCTTAAACTTTCGACATAGGCACGGAAAGTACTCATTCCCACGCCAGTGCGGGAAAGTAGCACTATATAAGTATAAAAATATTATACATTCTTATACAAATTGATACGTACTGTTCAAGAGTTTTTTTTAATTTAACTGTAACTAACAGAGTGCAATTTTTCTTGAGCTGCAATGCGTTGCGTCGTAACTTGAAACAGTTTTGTGACATCGCGTCAGTAAGTGCGGCTTTTTGAATAAAAACGTAGTAATGACATTTTGCGAGCTGAATTATTATATAAGAAAATAAAACTAGTCTTCCTAATCTAACTACTTACTCTTAGATATAGTCGTATCATAAATACACGCTGTAAATATCGCAACTGAAGAAGAGATTGCGCACATAAAAAAACTTCGTGTATACGCGTAGACATGAACTAGTCACAGTCAACGCCATTTTAAATAGGAATTCTTATCTTCATATTTTATTACTTTGTGTACCTAATTCATTACTCTTCTCAAATTGCGAGAACTGATGAGAGTACATTTAAGGGGTGATAAAATCGAATTACGTAAAAAATAAAAGCAACGATTACGGATATCTATCTACCGACAAATTTTAATTTAATTAATAGGCCTATTGTCCCATCAGAGGGCCTACCGCGAACCACGTTCGACGTGTTGCCTCCCTGTCACACTTACGTACGAATTTACATGTGTGACAGAGAGGAAACACGTCAAACGTGGTTCGCGGTAGGCCCTCAGTTCCTGTTAGGATTGCCGCGACCGCGGATTCGATTTTGTGGGACCCAATTGGTGGTTGATTTAGCCCACGAGTCATCTGGCATACGGCAAACGTGTCCCGCCCAGTCCCACTTCAGCTCGCTGAAGAATTATGATTCGCTCGGGCACAAAGCTGACTGACATCGACAGTTGCTAGAAATTGATAAATGACCCATTTTTTGCGCATGTTCACATGACGATGTTTCTTCATTACTCTATAATATGGGTTATAAAGACCCATGTATAATTTCTCATGGTTTGGTCTCCGCTTGCCGTGTGCCAAGTAGGCGCAACTTTTTGTAGAAATGCTGGCGTCTTTTCAAACAATCAATGCTTTAATGACTTTAATTGGTTAAGGGCAACCAATTAATATTTCATCAAGATAAAATAACATATCATATTAAGTTACGATACTCACAATTATTAGTAATTTTATACGGACCGGATTGCATAATAAAATACAAGCTAATACTAACTTTCGTGATTTTGTTTGTAAAATCACTAGTAGTATTAGCTTGAATGTATTTTATTATGCAATAAACCCCATGACACGGTTTCTTGAATAAATTACACAAATGTTGTATTAACACTACTATACTTTTACGATAAAGATTTTTTCACCACACCGACTCGTAGGTACTCGTAAAGGCTAGGCTATGGTTAGTATCGTTATTCGCCACTGATAACTGATGAGAAAATTGCATTTTAGTTGGTGTGGTGTAAAATTTTATGTTTCACTCGGTAGCAGTTTGTTTAACCCTCGTACCTTCAAACACTCGAAACGCTATAGATTTCACTTTTCGAACCATTCACTACGCTCGTGGTTCAGTTTTGGAATCTTTCGCTTGTCCGGGTATCGATATTTAGCACAAGGAGTTAAACAACAACTTTGCCCCCTTGTAAAACAAATAACTACGAGTATTATGTGCATGGGTTTCTATATCACCGTAAAATTAGTACATCATACATTATTCATTTTACGTTTGAAACAAATAGTTACTTGTATTTTCTGATAAGCTAGGTGACAGGGACGCCCAGATAAATCTGCTACTATGCTAAAATATTTATTTAAAAATATTAAAACTAATTATTAATCGTGCAAAAGAGTGGATGCAACAAGCATAAGTACTTCACAATTGTACACAAAATTATACAAACACTAAACAATGAACAATCGTGGGACGAACGAAACAAACGGAATACTAAACAGTTCCGCGTGTACTGTAAAATCCAAGTAGCGTGCGAGCGAATTATGTATTGCATTAGTAGTCAAATCAAACACAAGTTCGTAAACTGGTTTTTGGCACTTGAGTGTAAGGACTTTCCATTATAGAATAGGAGAGTCTGTTTGTGATTATTATGACTGTTCTTTTTTTACGTCCGGGCGACAGTATTCAATAACAAACAATGTAAACTGAATGACTAAGTGTAAACTTCTTGTTAACGTTTGTAAACTTCAATCTATATGTCAAAAAAAACAGAACTGGAGTAGTCTAACTTTTTTTTAATACTTCCGCAGGATTCCATAGGATTCTTTGAGGACTTGGGCTGACAGGACTAGCCTACTTCCCACACCGTCACGCAAAATAGGCGCTAGTTGTCGAGTTGCGGAAA
This sequence comes from Cydia pomonella, assembly GCF_033807575.1. Lineage (NCBI taxonomy): Eukaryota > Metazoa > Arthropoda > Insecta > Lepidoptera > Tortricidae > Cydia > Cydia pomonella. Next base: position 10,220,646 of record NC_084703.1, on the reverse strand, counting down.
CCTGCCGGTGCTTCAATACAATACTTCTGAAGTCGTATAATTGCAAGTAAATGCAGGATAACACATGACTCCGATCATTAATTTAGCTGACAGATAATTGCACTAATACTGCATTTGAGATGTGATCAATTCAAAATGATTTCTATCATCTATAAAACTCCTTACAATCAATTACCAATCTTAATTATTACGTAATGTTAGGTGAAATCTATGTTTACAATCATGAATGCAACTAACCGTAGATACCTTAATATTACGGTACAAAGCGTCAACGAAAACCAAGTACGCTACGCTACCTGCACGCTTTGGATCTTACCGTGCATCATGAAAAACACTTTTGGGTTGAAGTCTTTCGGGTCCATATTATCGGCGGTTTTCCACAACTCTAACAACTGTTCTCTGGTCGCAGGGTGTCGCAGCTGTCACAGACAACAGACAAGTTTAATTGAGGTATATTGTAACTCACCATGCATCATGAAGAAAGCTTTAGGGTCAAACTGTTGGTCCATGTGGTCCTGTTTTTCCCACACCTCTTCGAGCTGTTGCTTAGAACCAGGATGGTGCATCTAGTATCAAAGTAACAGTGTAAATAACTCGGTTGAATAGTTAACTTTCCAATTACAATTTAATTTTGAGCTTCCCTTCCAATTACGGTTAAATTAATCTTCTCTGAATACTTTTAGGGGAAAAACTTTGCCTAAAATTATTTACGTGTTCTGGCTGAATGATAGACGTAAGTCTGGAAAATTCATCTAGAAGTTTAGAACATTTCACATGCATTGATAGGTATATGGTATTGGTCAAAAACATAACATGATCTACGATGCGCACAGCCGCAAGGCTGCTATATGGGTGCTAAAAACCATTCTAAAGATACGAAGCTTGTCAACCGCCCAGGAGCCGTATCCAAAATGACGATCGTGTATCGATATCCCAATCGAAAAGTATAAATGTAATGGATGACACATGAGAAGGAGAAATCACATAATCTTTGCCATACAATGTCACGATTTTATCGCATGCCCTCCTAGTAAAATCGTAAAGTTTGCGGCATGTCACTGCAATTCCGCACCGTCAGCATATTTTGAGCAGCGGTGTGATTGGCACGCAAAAAAACCGTACGCTTAGGATGCATCATTGCGATTTCGTAGGTACCGTCACCGTGACTTAAGCAGCGGTATGGTCGCATCTTAAGATTCGATTGGCGTGTTCAATAAACGATTATCACTTGGCTAGACCCTCTGGCCCCAGGCCTTTGCTGTAATAGATAATCTAAATTATGGAAAAAAAACATAGTTCTGTAAAAATACAAACTTGTTATGAAGCTTTAGATAGCTTCGTCAACTTATACGAACAGCGCAGCTTCTGAGTATAGTTTGCTGATGCAAAATAGAGGTCGGAAATGTTTTGAAAGATATGTAGGTACCTAAGGCATATCAATTCATTTAAAGCTGCCATTTAAATGGCTTGAAGTTTTATTGATGACATTATTTACAGTGTAAAGGCTGGGATAAAATATACGCCTACACATTAGTTTTACTGTGCATGATTATAAAACAACGAACGTACGATATGGAACTCTAAAAAATTAATTTGATTTAATTCATCTCATACGATTTAGTAGGCGAGATAAATCGCCTGCCTGTTTCTAATTGTGTAGTAAAGTGTAGCGGCGAAACTTAACACCCAGTCATGCTATACGCGCTAGTACTTAATTCATGGTTCGTGTAAGTCACAGAGGAACAAATCAATAACCATGTTCGGTTATTATTTGCCTTGTAATAATTTACCGTGAAAATGTTACTGGCTCATTAGTCCACGCAAGCTATTTCTAAACACGTAAGCGCTGAGTAATCAATACCTAGAGTCCGTCCAAACGAACTCTGCACACAAAGTGTGGAAGTATAAACGTCATGCTTTTGTAGTAATCTGACTATGGAAGGTAGAGGCAAGGAACAGAATCTCCATCGACAAAAACCCATAAATAGGTGGCGCTACAATACCTAGAATACTTGAGAAAAAATCTCATCATAAAGAGCGCACTTCACTCCGTCAATAACGCCTAGGTTCTTAGCTACTCTAGCGCTACTCTGGAGAGATTTGGATATATTATTTATAGCTGACAGCTGGACACTTTTGCAACAGTTCTGCCTAAGGAGATTTTGTTCCTTGCCTCTACCTTCCATAAATCTGACGTTTACGGTGACACTTGCAACTTTGTCATTACAAGAAAAAAAACAACGCAACCATATGAACCGATTTTGATAAAACATATCTGAGAGCGCTGGAAAACCTACTTTCAAATAAAAAAAACCGCGTCTAAATCTTCACTAACATTTTCACTTAAATCGTTTAAGATCTACGGTGCCACAGACAGAAACACACACACGCCACACAGCGATCATTTGATACAGGAAGTTCACGGAATCATGTCGTGTGAGCTCAAGGGCTGTTGAGTTATGCTTACATTTCATCAACTTATCAATTGTCACCTGATAACCCCATTTCGCTGTACGTTTCCGTTACAACAATTTACGAAGGAAATACTAACCCCCTTATTCATAAACGTCTACTAAAGTTGACAAGCCGCTAATAATCGTTTGTCCCTTTCCATCATACCAATACGTCGGAAAGGGACAAACAATTTTTAGCGGCTTGTCAACTTTAGTAGACGTTTATGAATAAGGGGGTAAGCATATATCTTCACTTTTTCGCTCAAACAGAATCCGCAACAAACTTCGTCCAATTTACATAAGTGAAAATCCGCCACATGCTTCGTCATTAATGTAGGTACAAAACACAAAATCCGCAACAAGCTTTGTCCAAAAACCTTAAACTACCTACGATTCACTCAAACTATACCTACAGTAAATTAACATTGGTAAAAATTGACAAGTTGCATTACGGTGACAAGAGGATCGAATTACTGTGATCCTCAGAACAATCCCGAAACCCGTTGCCAAAAGTGCCTATTCATTTTGAGTGACTCTCCTTCGGTGGATACTTACCGGTTGATGGTGTTTCTTTGCGTCTTCCTCTTGCTTCTCTTTTTCTAAGTACTCTTTCTTTTGAGTCTCATCTAACGCTTCCAGTTTTTGATGCTTCTCAAATTCCTTCTGCATCTCATATTCCTGTGAAATGTACAATTTAAAAATATAAATGTTCCTCTAATAATTTCGAATGTGTATGAGTAATATTACTAATATTGAATAACCGGATAATCACAAACTCGGATAGGCCATGGACTAGACGCACGCGACCGGCGACGCGGCGGGCAGAAAATCAGGGCCATTCATTCATTCATTCATTAAAATACAATTATTTTTTAGACTTTGGAGCCTTGTATTTTTTTATTATTATTCAATATGTCTTTTTAGGGTTCCATAGCCAAATGGCAAAAAACGGAACCCTTATAGATTCGTCATGTCCGTCTGTCTGTCCGTTTATGTCACAGCCACTTTTTTATAATGAATGGCTCATTTTCTAACCATTTAGCTAAATTTTGTTATAATAGTCAACATGTTTCAAGTACCCAATTATAATGTCATGTTTACTGTGAATTTTAGCATTACATATTCCACCGTACCTATATATTTATTCGAAGTCTTCTGACAGTCTTTAGCAAGATTACCAGTTAAAAATGTATGTTTATTTTAATAGATTTTTTGTATTATACCTAATGACACATTGTCTTTTCACAATAGCATAACATTTTTCCAATTGACTTCAAAATGAGGTATTTCTATTTTGGACGTGTTTTAAATTTGGTGTATTCGCCTTCTTGGCAGTAAAATGCCTACTATATAAAAACAACTTTAGTGCTTGGAGTAGAAAGACTTACTGACTCCCTCAAGTAGAAAAGAGTTAAGCCCGTAGCCAGATCTTTGATTAGACTTCGACACATATAATGTTAAAAGTTACAGACAACCTAACATTATATTATGATTGTATTTTTATTATGTAGTTTGATATCCACAAATTATTTAAAATATGTTCTGTTTGAAAGCACATCAATATAAATGACCAGATATTTATTATTGAATTTAATAAATGTGTAAAAATCGTGAAATTTGTAATAAGATTTTTTTTCGTGTCCACACTTTATATTCTTTGTCACAGTATAACTACAGACCTTAAACTGCTTCTTCCTCTCCTTGTCTGCGGCTTCCAAGTCAGCTGTGGTCTTCTTGATGAGTTTCTTTAGATCCTCAATCTCGAAGGTGTGAGGGTTGTTGTGGTCCAAGTGCTCGTTGGTAGGTACTTTTCCCATATCCGTATCCAGATGATTTGTCAACTCGTATTGCTGTGGAGAAGAACATGTTGTCACCTCTGTTTTAACATTAGTCTTATACACTACACTCATAGATTGACAAATGTTTAACTCTATTTAGATTCGTATTCTATGTCAAATATTATGTCGCTTCCTGCGAGTGTACGGTCAGCTGCAGAGAAAAAGTACCCCCTGCATACAAAATTTCTATGCAGGGGGTACCTTTTCTCTGCAGCTGACTGTACTACATAAGAAATCGACACCTAAACAAGACTAATTTTTCATCTACAAGTAAGAGATTTTACACTTTCTTGAAGTATGCTTCAAGACTCGATCACAAATGTTTAATTAGTAGGTAACCAATGAAAGCATTTTTCTACGTATTTGGGTAACTACAGTTCCTCAATTTACCATTGGAGCAGCAGCTGCCGTTCACGAAGCTTCATATCAGTTATTGCCCGGGAAGAAACGACTACCGTTCTACTTATAAATCCAGTTCAGTGGCAGAATGGCATTTCGAAAGTGACATTCTTAAATTACACGAGAATGTCGCTTACGAAAAACCATGAATGCCTACTTCTGAAAATGCTGAGAAAGCAATATTTGGTCTTGTAAAATTTTATAACATCATGACTTGGCTTGCAAATTGGTAGTATATTCGCCAGCTTTGCGCATTTGATGAGGTAGCTACTATACAAAGCAAAAGGATTCAGCGTCGGCGTCGGCAAATACGGTGATATCCGCACTTACCTTCGTGGCCAAATGCCGAAGCCTCTCCAGCTCGCGCCGCTTGATCTCGTCCAGCTTGGTCCTCACATTGTGGTTTACGAAGTCCAGCTGCTCTGCTATTTTACCCGACTACACATATACAAAATAAAATTTATATAAGTAAATATATATTGGGTGATTTTTCCGGATCACGACCCCAAAAGGATGATTTTAGAAAGTTAACTTAATTGACATTGATGAACTTTATAGAGTATTAGACTGACACGTAATCTAGAACCCCGTTTTCGACCCTAAGGTACGTGTGACATCATCTGGACGTCATTGTATTTCATTCTATGTTTAGTTTTATTAAAATAATTATTAAATATCGATGAAAATACAAATAAACGAAAGGTCTTATCTTATCCTCCTGCATATCATCTTAATTCGGATTATTATGAACGTGTTTTATATGCAGTGCAATGTGCAATCACTTTACGTGTAGAGTTATTTATTTTCATCAGTATTTAATACCTAGATAGTTTCTCGGTCGAAGTAAAACGATGATAATATAATATGACGTCACAACAAACTTGCGATATCACATAGGTATTCGCGTAATCCGATTAATACTCAAGTAGATTAAACATTAGACGGAACTATTTTCATAACAATTTCTGATGTTTATAAATGCAGCTCAAACTGCGCTGATATACTGCGCGATACCTATGTATAGTAGTGTATAGTATATAGTACATGTACTTTTAAAGTAAAACAGTTTAGTTTACATTTAACGCTGGCGTAACGAACTACGTACCAAATGATTAATATCCTGGCGTATTAGTTTAGTCATTTCATTAGGAACTTCGTATAAGGTCTATGCGACGAAATCCGTCTACGGGAAATTCCGCACAGGAGCGATTTATTCTAACCTATTACACTATTTGTAAAAGCGTTGTTTCCAACTTTTGACTAAATAATACGCTTTTGTTGTGAACGAAATTTTCCGCAGACAGATTTGATCACATTGACCTTAATGCAATAAGTGCCCCGTGGGCCCCAATTCAAATACCCACTTCGCCATTCTAGCCAAGGCTCGGAACCGGTTTTTTCTTCATACAAAAATACACAATATCTAATAATGCGAAGTTGTAACCTAAATATATGATCCAGTCCTACGTAAAGTGTATAAAATAATTAAAAATATTGCGCTATTTGGGGATTTAAAAATAAACCGGTTCCGAGCCCTGATACTAACTCTATAGAAAAGTGGATACGTAGATATATGTTAGGGAACTGAATGTAGGTGAATATCAAAACGGTCTATTATAGTCGCGGTTTCGTCACTAATAACTGTGTGTACCTACCTATGAGATGAGATATTATCCGTCTTGGGACCTGATGGTTTTCTGATTATATTATAAATTACAAGTGACAAATCATGATAAGAGTTGTTACTCTCACACATATTAATCACTGCACACATTAAATGCACTTACAGAACCACTTGCTTCGCAGGTATGGCTATGGCTACTACCACGATTATAAACATTCAAGTCCAATTAATGGTCACTTACCCGCACATCCTCCTGATCGGCCTTTTCCAGGCGCTCCCTAAAGTCAGGGTCACTCTCCAGTGCTTGCACGACCTCTTTCAAGTAGCGGTGGTATTCCATGTACTCCTCCTGTTATTGAACAACTCAAATAATTGTCAGTCTCAGGAAAAAGGTACCATTATTTTTATAGGTTGTCAATAACTACATGGTAATGGTACATTTGCCATTTACGTGCATTATAAGATTCATACGATTACAAATGTACAAGGTCATGCACATGACGAAAAAAAGGAGCCTAATCAATTAGAATAGGATGTGATGTCACTACCGAGAAACTTGAAGGCATAATACATATAACATAGGTATATGATTTGTGAACTTAATCCCTACTAATATGTATTATACGTGTGAAAGTAAGTGCTTAACCGATTAGGAAGATAATTTGTACTTAAAGAGACACTTAGTACCATGGGGAAGAATATATATAGGATAGTTTTTACAACAAAATCAACATACTACACATGCAAAAGTATACATATACAATACTCTATTCTAGCAACTGCTTTTATTCAGTAAGCCATATTTTATTAATGTATTATTAATTTACATTAGAATATACAACAAAAATTGTTCTTACCAGATCATCTTTAATCTCACTGTCTTTTTCATCAGACTTATCGGGACTCACAGGAGGAGCATAGGAACAGTGGAGTATTACTGTTACATACAACAAGCTAAGAAATAATCTCATTGTAATGTGTTGTACTGTCTGAAACAACATATTACAGGTGAAGGAACCAAAAACGAAATAGGTAATCTTATTTTGCTGGTTTAAAGACTATATCACACTTCTGACTGCAAATATACCTATGTATGATATCAAACCCAAAAATGAATGCCAAAACGAACAGATAGATCGAAACGAAAAAGGTGCTTAGTTAGGTTTTAATGCAACAAATAAATCTGATATACTTAATTGTAATGAAAGTTTTTAATACAGAGTTATGCTTGTGTAGTTTCTAGTATTTTGTTTTCAGCGTATGTGTGCCCCATTAATACTCTAAAGTTGTTGAAAACTTTAGCAATATATTTGAGGACGATAGTACAACTAGAAACAGAAATAAAATCTTATACCTTTAAACGAGCAATTCATGTATATATATTTCTGTGATCTCGGAAACGGCTCTAACGATTTCGCTGAAATTTGGTATATGGGGGTTTTTGGGGGGTATTCACTCGATCTAGATTAGTCTTATGTTTGGGAAAACGCGTGTTTTCGAGTTTTCATGCGTTATTCTTTCGACGCAGAATATGGTCGCTAATTTCGGGTTGCCGGCCACTGTCCGTCTGGTCCAGCGGGTTAAGACACGGACGGCTAGAAACGAGTGTTACGGGTTCGAATCTCGCCCGGTGACTATCTTTTGTTTTATTTTCATATGTTCAAGTTTATATATAATTTTTTAATTTTTATTGTTTTAGACAAGTTTAATTTAGTAAAAAAATGAGCTATGTAATAAGAGAAATTGACAATAGATGGCGTTCTGTGACAAGTGCTGTAAGGTTGAAATCGATTGTAAATAAAAATAATTGTCAGTTCACATTTTACTTTTTAAGTTTGAGTAGATTATCACCTATACACCACCATATTACAATAAATAGTTATAACCGAGCAAAGCTCGGTCGCCCAGGTACTGTATATATATGCACGAAAAAGCTACACTATTTAATAGTGTAGCTTTTTCATGCATTTTTATTCAAAAAATCACAAATCTCAACTAATTATAATTACCATAAACTTTTAATAACTTTCATACCATCAACCCCAATACACCATGTTGTTTATGAGTTGGGAATATAGAAACAAATCACAATATGATATCAATCAGTCATAAATATCTTACTCATGGAGACTCATGGACTATGAAACTATGATTGTATGGAGAAGTGGTAATATTCATCCCGTTTCCTTTCATGATACTCAATTACCATACCTCAGCCAGATAGGGGCAATTTATGTTTGATAATAGTGCAAAAGCAAATGAAAGTTGAAAACCAAGCATATATGTATATCTTCATTATTAAGGTTGTCTGGAAGAGATCGCTTTTTAGCAATAAGACCAATTGTTGACCTACTTCTGATGCTGTTTTCTCTCTGTATTGTTTTTATTGAGGTGTGAACTAAAGAGTATTTGTATTGTATTGTATTATGTAACTTATTATTATTTATTTAATTTGCAGATATATATGCTTGATTTTCCTCCTAAATTGCCCCCATCTGTCCGGGGTATGTCAATTACTTAGCGCCACTTGCACCAATCAACCATTTAAACCTGGAGTTACCATGGTTACCAGTACAATTTGTCACTGGGTTAACCGTTTAACCGGCTAACCTTGTGTTAGTGGGATGGTGCAAGTGGCCCTTATTGATTAAAAACAGATAATTTTATTCTGTTGATGTTCCATTGTGACAATCACTTAATTTGTCAGAAAAACTCCTAGGTAAAGGCATGCTAGTATATCTATTCTTATCTTAAGCAATAAAAATTCGCACAGCTAACTCAAGTTGAAATAACAGGATTATCCTTAACAATTATTCCATTCATCTGACCTTTGCAAGCATACTTGATAAACTATAGTATTCGTATAATTACATACACCCAAGCCCAATCAAACTAAATTGGGATGAGGTTGAATCTGAATATTAATTCAAATGGATACAAAGATTTCACTTACTACAATTTTGGTCCCGACTTTGGGGTGGTTTTGGCAAATTTAATTCACAACCAGAAATTAAATTACACTCTGGTATCCAATAATTTTGGTTTACTTTGTAATATTGCATCATTAATAGATTACTATGGATCAAATTTACCTACTTAAATATTATTGGATAAATTTACGCATTTTCTTCCTAGCATTTGTCCCGGCTAATAGCCACGACTCATGGGAGCCGGGGGTCCGCTTGGCAACTAATCCCAATAATTGATTTAGGCACCAGTTTTTAGGAAAGTAACTGCCATCTGACCTTCCAACCCAGAGGAGAAATTAGGCCTTATTAGTCCCATTTCCTCATGATATTTTCCTTCACCAAAAAGCGACTGATAATTTTCAAATGATATATCATACATAAGTTCCGAAAAACTCATTGGGTTTGAACCCGCGACCTCCGGATTGAAAGTCGCACGCTCTTACCGCTAGGCTACCAATGATTTTTATTGTTTACAGGATATAACTCAGGTACCACATAATTGATAAACCACAGACCTTTTTCAGACTTAAGGTATGGGGTTCCAAACAATTATGAATACTTCACACATACCCAAAAAAAAAGAAATTTAAAGATGGATCCTTGAAAAATAACTGGACAGTAAGTACCATAATTACATACCTATACTCAGTAACACTACAAACGTAATATATGTGCAGGTAATGGACATAAAAGAACTATAGGTACTGGTTATAGCGGCAGAGCAAAAATAAATACGTAACTAGATATCGACGGACGGAAAAGTATCAGAGCTCACGCAGCTTTTTTACCTGTTTAAAAAGAGAAAAATAGTTATAGTACATTTTGACTTACCTAGATCACAAAAGTATTTTTTCTAAAAACAGAGATTAATCATACAGTGTAGATTTTCACCCTATATTAGTAAATTAATACGTTTTAACAAAAGGGTTAAGAAAACAAATTGTATAGTTCATATAGTTGCCTGTTACCCATGTTATTCCATTTCGCGAATAAATTTAATATTGACGTGTCTTCAAAAACCTGCCACAGATATAATAAAATGATGATCTTTTGATGTTAGGCCATTAGGCACGATACAGACATGCCCGTGTTAAGGTTCAGTAGCAATTCAGTAGGCTAAAACGAGTTTTTAAAAAGTTTCTACCGGTGTGATCAGAATACGGCTGCCATACATTTATTTAGCATTCTTGAGGCCTTTCTCGAGGGACTGCATCGATTCGAATCATGATTTCACTCGATAAAAAGAATCACGAACATAGGTCTGATAATAATAACAATTTTAGGAACAAATTATGGACAACCGCTAAATATATGAAAATTACTCCTGAAAATCGGCAGTACAAAAATTTAAATTTATCCACTGTTATTGTGAAGAGGTTTTATGAGAAATCGACTAGAGCTTAACCAACTTTAAATATAAAATCTCAAATTTGAATGTCTATGGAATTCAAATTTGAGAACTTCACTCTTCGTCCAACTGTCTAAAGATAAAGTCATGTAATAATAAAAGGACTTGTGTATATTTAATAATAAATAATGTTGTCGTAATCAAGAATCAAGAAATGCCTTCCAACAAAGATACATTGATTGAGTAAGATGTGCAAAATCTAAGATAATTAATTTAGTGCTTCGAATTTAACAGGTAAACGAGATGGCGCTGTACAGGTCCATACATTTCACGGTAACTCTGATTATCAAAAGTTGACGTTTGACAATCAAGTGACCGCAAAACATATGGCGCATTGTAGGGCCATCTGTTTCGGATATCAAACTAAGGGGCACGTTTTTTTCTTAGACTTTACCTCTCTATTACAATCAATTCTCTTTGCTTCCAATAATTTTACTAAAGCTCCAAGGACCTCTTGTAATCGTTACATCCACGCTCCCGGGGACGCACTTCAATCTCACTCACGCTTACGCTCACTGAAAGTGAGAAAAGAACACTAACTTACTGGGCCTTAAGCCCGAATCCTAACTTGCTCCATTAGTGCGCCGAGTGCAATTTTTTTTAAGATTTGCATGTATGTTTCTAGCCTATAATATATTAGTTAAACTTGCTTTATCTGTGGTTACTTTTTGACATGATGGAAAAAGTTAATAAGAGGGGTGCGGGGGCGGGGTCATGGCGGGGGACGCAGAAGCAGAGAAGTGGAAACAAATCAATAATTTTATAACTTCACGTTAACTTGTTGTGCATGTTTACTAAACTTAATTTCATACATATCTATCAGAACCGTCTCATTTTGTGAAATAACTAAAGTAAGTACACTAAGTATTACTGCTTTATGTTGATGGATGCGTAACTATTGGCAGAGTATTGTTGTAATGTAACTATGTTTTCATTCCAGTATTGGTGTGCCATTGGATCATAATCATGAATAGGGACAAACGCGAACAGGAATATCCTGCCGAGTTAGAATCTCAGTTCATACTCAGGCTACCGCCCGAACCTGCTAAGGTTCTTAGCGAAGTCTTGAAAACTGGAGAGAATCTCAAAAATCGTTTGACCATACAAATCGAAAACGACATGCGTCACGGTGAAGTGCGGTTTGATCACTGGCTCATGCACGCTAAAATTGTAGATCTACCAACAATCGTAGAGGCCCTGAAAACTATAGACAACAAAAGTTTCTACAAAACTGCAGACATTGCCCAAATGATGATATGCAAAGATGAACCTGATCAACCATCCACTGAAGATGAATCTCCGTCTAAGAATAAGAGGAAAGACCCATACAAAGTTGATAAAAAGTTTCTGTGGCCCCATGGTATAACTCCTCCAACAAAAAATATAAGGAAGAGACGTTTTAGAAAAACTTTAAGGAAGAAGTTTGTGGAAGCACCTGAGATAGAGAAAGAAGTAAAAAGACTATTGCGAGCTGACAATGAGGCAGTTAGTGTTACATGGGAGGTTATAAACGAAGAAGAAGATCAGTCCACTAAACCAGAGCCTGGCCCATCTGTTAACAGCAAGCCAGAAAAGAAGCCTAAAGCTGAGCGGCCACCTAAACGTGAACCAAAATCAACTGCTCCTAATCCTGAATCATCTAAGCTTGTTGATATATTTGGTGGAGCTCTCAGTGACAGTGACTTAGAAGAAGACAACATTAATGTGGAGATGGAGAACTGTCGCTTGTCACCATATGACAGCCGGATGTCGGATACTGGATCCCTGCATGGATTGGGCGATATGCATGGCAAAGAAACAGAACAGTTTGATGCACAAATGTTTCCATATCCTGAGGCTCCTAAGGCAACTTTCAGTCATGCGTCTACCTCTGGCATGCAGCATCGATCTAGCAGCAGAGTTTCAACTGCATTATCTGAAGAAGAGGATGGAGACTATCAGAACATGCGTGACATGAACAAGGACAATATGAGCTTCAGGATTGAACAAGTTAAAGCAGAACTGGATGAACTGAAACAACGCCGTCAGCGGACACAGCATGAGATTGCCGGCATGGAAAACCTGGCTCTGCGACAGCGTTTCCAAGATATTCTTCATACATTGAATCAGGACATTATGTATAAAGACATGGAGTACCAAGGACTATTGACACTTCAAAATTCTGAGGTGATATAATTTGACTTTTTTGGAGCTAACAATCTTAGTAATGTATTGATGTTGTATTTTATCTGCATATAAGTATCTACTTATGTGCAGGTTATTATTAGTATGAAAGTATTTTATTTAGTTGTAAGTAAATGTACTGAATTAAATTGGAAGCTAATGGAAGTACAGGGAGTCAGCGGAGTGCTATTTGGATAACTAAACTTTATAAATAATATACCCTGGTTTCTGGGCTATATTTGTGTTGAGGATCAAGATTTCAATGATATTCAAGAGACTAATCAATGTTAATTTTATACTATTATATTTTTTGTTTTAAGATTGATGATGTGTAAAGACCACATACCTAAAGTTTATATGTATATTTGATCTCGCTCCTATACTAAATGATTTTTAAATTATAAACAAATTACATCTAAATTTGTTACATGTGCGCTTTCATTGACATAATTGTTTTTTTTTTTTTTTAAATAGGTCTTTACACAAGTATCAGTACTAATCAAAAATAAATTAGTTTGTAATATCTGCTATGAAGCAGGGTAATGAGTTGTTTCAATTTTGACATAATTTGTTGAACTATTCTAAAATATTATTTCGAAATTTAAAAATATTACCCCACCCAATACGAATTTGTGATATATTACTATTATTGGGGCATATAATGCACTTTAGACTGAATGCCGGTGAATGCAATGATTTTACAATTTATTTAATGACAATTTTTAATGACGTCATTATGGTCTACATAATTATTACATATTGAGTATGTTTTCTACTTTTTATTAAGTCTGTGTTAGGTTAAGTGTTACAGTTAAATAGTATAAGTTACTTAACAGCATTGTAAAACATTATATATTTTAAGATTAGTTTTATTTATTTTTAGATTTAGATTTTAAGTTTTATATGTATTATGTTGTTATTCCAAGATAAAATCTTCTTTCCGTGCCTCTTCCCATTATTTGGGGTCGGCCCTCCTCGTTCTCATGCGCCAGATCGGTCGATCCTGGGTTGTCTCTTCGTTCAGCTGGGCCTGTTTCAAATCCTTTGATATAGTGGACCTCCACGTAGCAAGCGGTCGTCCTCTTCCTCTCTTGCTGTCTGGTAGTGCGAGAGCTTTCTTGACGACATGATCTTCATCTTCCAAGATAAAATAATGAAAAATTTAATAAATATATATATATATGTTTATATATTTCATTATTTTACATTTATATACTTATGTTATGTCTAACTTATATTTAGTGAAATAAAGAAATCTAATCTTAACATTTTGTTCCCTCATTCAAGTCATTCGGTAGGTACCTACTGACTTACCCTACAAGAGTAGAAGTACAAAAGCTGTAAAATATCTAATGAGGAAAGGGAATCAAATCTGAGCCGGACAGTTGGGAAAGTACCTTTCTGTACCTTCATCGTCTTCCTGACACTTACGTCATATTAATAGCAATATTTTAATTGGAAACAACTCATTAATTTGTCTACCAATCAATTTCAAAATAATTTTCATGGAAACCATTTGCTAAGTTTTATTTCCTTGATTTTTAGGGATCCGTACCTTACAAGGAAGAAACGGAACCCTTATAGGATCGATCACTCGTGTCTGTCAGTCCCGTCTGTCACAGCCTATTTGGTCGGACACTACTGAACCAATTAATTTTGGTAAATACACATATAAGTCTATCAAGATGTAGTGTTTTTGAGTCAACAATTAGCAAAATGTAGCGCAGGACCAAAGAGCATATAATCACTACGTTTTACGCAGGACCGGGAAAAGTGGCGCTGTCTTGTGTCGGAGGCAAAGATTCATTTTGGGTGACAGCCAACGGAGCGATATAAGCCTGTGACCCGAAAACGGACATGTAACGTAAATTAAAGAATTTTAAACGTAGGGGCCACTTTTGGGGGGTAAATGAGAATAAATCTTTGCAAACTATATTTATATCGTGTTATAAATCTGAAAGAGCTCATTGTGAGAATCTTAATTTATTTTTTATATAATTTTAAGATTACAGGAAAACCTATGAGAAGTCTACGGTCAAACCTAACTAGGCTCGGACAAAAGAAAAAAATATTGTTAAAAATATGAGGAGTACGTAACCACGTAACCCTTGGGGTGCGGGTCTGGTTCTTCGCACTTGGCCTCTTTATTAATATTTTTGTACCTACGTACTATTCAGCACTACGACTACTAACTCTAGGGGTCAATTCGAGGGTCTGCCATCTTGTGCCACATTGGAAGCTTAAAGTAGATATTTAAACTTCGCGCTAGTAAACAGCGAGCTCCTGTGCCGCCCTCTATAGTTCATGGTGAGTTAATGCATGCTCCGTTGGGCCGATAAATGACACACAATTGTATAGGCCTTAGTGTAAGGCCTGAGTGGACGCTCGGAGCGGAGCGTTCGGCGGGGCGTGCAGCGGGGCGGGCGAGCGTGAGATAGAGCGTCCAGCGAGTGGCCTCAGTGCACGCTCACCGCTCGTATGAATCGGTCGCATTCACCATGGCATCGACGTCGGACGACATTCTTGATTTCTTTTTAGAAGAGACTTCATGGCTCAAAATGTGTCGTAGTAAAGCAAAGAAGACTGTTTGGAGAATTTCCCACTTTATACGAAACCTTAAGAAGCAATGGATTAAAAGTGAAAATAAATACTTTAATTTACCTTCCATTTATTTAAACAGTCTATTTTTGTAATGATAGCCAAAATGCTGGTTTATATTGTATTTCAATAATTATTTGTTTACACGACATGACTGCACGCTCTTATCGCCGCTGCAAATCACAAACAGGTTTGAACCTCTCCGCGACGCCCCGCTCGACGCTGCATTGCCCGCAAACTTGCCCGCTCGGCATTCGCTTTGAGCAGCGTCGACTCAGGACACCAGTATGAGTTTCATTTGTTTAACATGCACGCCGCACGCCCCGCCCCGCTGCACGCCCGACTCGAGCGTCCACTCAGGCCTTACACTTAAAGGCTTCTCCAGAACTGGCAACGAATTCAATGGATCGATCAAGCACCGAAATGTAGGTATCTCAAAATCGCATGCGATGCGATTATCGTGACGTTTGTATGACTATGTGCGAAATGCATGTTGGGGGTAAGTGTGGTTTTTAGACAGGCACGGAGGAAGAAATTATTTCCAGGATTGTGACATGTGATGAGATTTGGATTATACAATGGTACCCAGAAAGTAAACCAGAATCACTACAATGAAAATTCAAAGACGAAAGCCTCCAAGTTCAAGGTTTGTCCATCGGATAGCAAAGTTATGACGACAAATTTTTAGGATGCTGAAGGGATTTTACTAATAGATTATTTACCTAAGAAAACGACAATGAATGCTGATTATTACGCAAATTAACTTTGCCAGCTGAGAGACGCCATAAAAGAAAAAAGGAGGGGCAAAATTAGCAGAGGAGTTCTGATTTTACACGACAACGCACCTGTGTATACGTCTCGCACTACACAATTAGCCATGGCCAGAAATGGCTTCGACGCCATCGACCATCCCCTTTACAGCCCAGATTTAGCCCCCTGTGACTATTTCCTGTTCAGATTTTTAAAGAAAGATCTCACGGGGCGAAGATTTTCTACTGATAAAGAGATGATAGCCGCGGTGAACGAATATATTGACGACAAACCGAATGTTTTTTTTTTTACAGATTTAATGTCGCTATTTGACAAATGTAATAACTGCATTTCGGTAGAAGGAGATTATATAGAAAAATAAACTACCCAGCTACGTCTTTTCCATATTAATCAGGTAGATTACTTTCAGCTACCCCTCGTAGAGGTGGATTAACAAAGATTTTTTTTTAGCTACAGTAAATTTACTGCCATCTTTCAATACATGATTAAAACATTTAGAACACCATTTGACTTTAATCCTTATTCTTTCAGTGATATGTGTTAAATTTGTTAAAAATCAAAAAGTGGCGCCACTTTTTGATATTTAACACATATCAGTGAAAGTTTAAGGATCAAAGACAAATGGAGTTCTAAAAGTTTTAAACATGTGTCGAAAGATGCTTTTGACACACCCCACCCCACCGATGTTGTTAGGTTTGGTTTACGTTGGGTAACAAATAACCCTGCCAAATTACGTAGGTTTTGGGCATGTTGTCAGGAATGTTTAAATGTGTTTTAATTTTGCCATTTCGTATGTTCTGTCCCTCACGGATACACGCGGTATAGCACCAATTACATCAACCCTTCCCGATTTTGAAATCGTTTTCATTTCACGGAATATCAGCACATTGTTAACAATATTTGAAATGTAAAAATACTTTGTCTCTAATTGCCAAAAATGTTCGATTTTTTATATTTTTGCATATGAACCATTATGTTTACATTTCAAATATCGTAAACGATGTGCTGATATTTGGTGAAACGGAAAAATATTCTTTCTCGGGCTCGAAATCGGATCTGATATCAAGACCCAATTACATCCACCCTTCCTGATTTCGGGCCTGATAATGGTTTTCGTTTCACGGAATATCATCACATCGTTAATAATATTTGAAATGTAAAAAATACTTTATCTCTAATTCCCAACAATGTTCAATGTCTAATATTTTTGCATATGAACTTTTTTTTTTAATTTCAAATATTGTAAATGATGTGCTGATATTTAGTGAACCGGAGAAATATTCTTTTTCAGGCCCATAATCGAATCACATTTCAAATATTGTTAACAAAGTGCTGATAATCCGTGAAACGGAAAACTCTGGATTAGGCCTGAAAAAGTGTGGATGTTATTGGCACTTTATGGCGCATCTATAGGACCAAACCATATATGATTCTGTCAAATCGGAGAGCGTTCGGATTCTATTCTATATCTGTGACTTATTTTGCAAGTCAAAATTAACGACCCTGAGTGATATCATATTATTATGTCTGAATCTAGCTATAATATTAATCAGATTTAACGAATTATATTCAAAAAGTTACTTGAAATAGGGTTGAATGGAGCTAGCCTTTGTGCGAAATTGTTTATCCGGGGAATACGAACGCTCATTCGCTCGATTTGCATTGCTATTATAATAGCATCCTTCCAAGTGTTTCGTCTCGTTCCGATGAACGCCGTAGGGAGATTGGTAGAGACAAGTTAAAATAAATATCCATTATCTTTATCCAGCAGCAATCCGCGTCCTGCTGTATTGAGTTTTGAGTTATGTATCTTTTGGTTTTCGCACACACGACCTATTAATAGATGTAGGTGGAGTGGACCCTAAAACTTTCTGCCGCTCGACTTGTATATTTTAATTGACTGGATCTATTTGAAAGATTAGCCCGTGTGCAAGGCCGTTAGGATGGATTTTAAAATGCACGAATATACTCACGCCGTGGTAGGGCGAGTGACGCCGGCACTGCGCGCCACGGACCGGGCTGACTTGAATGATGCGCGGCGCCAACACGAATGCTACCTGCGACTCCTCAGCGAGCTGAATGTGGAAGTGAAAGAAGTCGACCTGCCAGAATCCTTCCCGCATAATGTGTTCATTGAAGATGTGGCTGTAGTTTGCCATGGAATAGCTTTAATGCCAAAAGGACTGACCACTGCTGAGCAAGTAAAAGTAAATATATATATTTTTAAATTACATGTTTGTTTATTTATATTTTTAATAGTCTTGCCGGTAACATTATTAATATTTTTTAGATTAAGTGAGTATATTGACAACATTATTTAACTTGCTGAGCGAATACTATGAGCATGCCTATATACTGTTGTCTGTTTGAAATTATCCTTTGACAAGCTATTTCTGAAGTCATGTGTGCTATTGGATGCTTATGCTGATATCTCATTATTCAATCAGTGCCATGCTAATCAACATTGAAATGTTTGTAATTTGGAAAATTAGTCTCACGGTTATTGATCTATTTCTTCTCTCAATATATTTTATCATATTGATCTATTTTGGTTGTTAACTATGAAATATTCTATGTATGAGGATTAAAATGTGAAAACTAGAACAAATCAATTGCATCTTTATTGTTTTGTACAATTTGAGTTAAAAATGCTTTGCTCATGTATTCTGTCATAATGTCTGCCTGGCAAGTAGTGCAAGAGGTTACACTATTAAGTTGTGGTAGAGACATGTACCTCCCTAGTACAATGCTACCAGTGCCCATGCTGCATATAGGGGCAATATTTAGGGATTCCAAAGAATTTGGTTTTTGGTCTAATTATATTTAGCTAGCATCTGCCCGCAATTTTATTTGGATAAAATATGTACTTCCATAACTCCTCCCCTTTTTACTCCTTTAAAGGTTGATTTCTGGAATAAATCTATACTACATCTTATCCCAGGATTTAATCTATCGCCATACCAAATTTCATCTAAACAAACAAACAGACAACTACTCACTTTATATGCATTTATAATTATGTTCGGATTGCATGGCTTGAGGCATGGAACCAAACATTAGCTTCCTAATATTTACATATACAATAAAAGAGTATGCTGATCTATTATGAAAGTCAAAAGATAGCAGGCAAGTGCTGGAACCATTTATAAAAATAACTTGTAATAAATTATTTTCATCAAGGCACATTGTGAAAACGAGTTTTGACAGAAAAATCCCAGTTAAAATTAGTTTTAACTAAGGTGTTTTAAAAAACTTGTTATAGCTATTGTAAACTCGTTTTGATCAAGGCATATGGATAAACTTTTTTTTGTTTTAACTAGGGAAAACACTTTTTAACTTAAAACGGGTTTTGTTTTAGCACATAATATATGGTGTAATATTTTTAAGCAAAGTTACTACTAGATAGATTGTCTATGTATGGTTTAATAGCAGTGCTGTGCTAATCAATATTTTGTTGATATGCACACAGTCAACATAATATTGATTATGATAACGTTGTGTGACATATTATTTTATGAAAGCAAATGAACATAATATTAGAGTTCATTCAACATCAAAGATATTTTTTTTTCTTTTTTATTCCACACATACAATTATCATTACAGGCTGAACTCAATGTGATAATGTAGCAACAAATAATAAAGAAATACCTATATCTAACAAACCAATTGTTAACCTACACATTACCTATTCAATATAACAGAGAGTTAACACCGCTACTTTTTTGAATTCAGTCATTATATGCAGCAATTATTATTACAGCCTTTATTATACGAACTGTTGACATTTTATTTAACAATTACTTATTGTATTTAAATTTCTATATGCATGTTCGTAAAGTTTTTTCAACCTAGGCCTCATCCAAATCGCCTTTTTCTATTATATTTAGCATTTTTGTCTATCTATTGCCATTTCATTCCAGTTTTTTCTTATTGTTTCTATGAGACACCATACTTCTTTGTAATAAAGCAAAAAATGTAAACCTATCATTGATATTAGCTGTATTAGACCTTATCTCATTGCCATATCGATTTTCGAAAGGTCAGTTAACAGTGTAAAGGGAAGATTGTAGTAAAGAAAACTAACAAAATTGTTTTTGGTTTAGGCAAAGGCTGTAAGACAAGTCCTGGAGAAAGAACTAAATCACACAATCATCGAGTTGACAGACCCTGAGGCTAGGATTGTTGGCTCTGATGTACTTTTCACAGGTGAGATTGAATAAATCTGGGTATCCATATTCATAGCTAACTGCGCAACTTGGTAAGGATGCTTACTGGTCATTGTGGCCTAAAAAGCACATATGGGAAAACATGACATGGGGCGGTGCAGACTCTGTATGGAGGCAGAGGAGACACCTTTGCACAATCTCGCAGAGTGCCCTTGCCTAATGCGCACTTGTGCCTCAATCCTGGGCAAAGACATATTACACCCGGAGGAGTTAAGGTCTCTCGAGTTTAATAAGATCCTGCAGCTGTTTGAAGTCGCAGGCTTGGATCTAGAGTTGTAGTAGGTGGCGATCACAATAGATCAGGGATGGTCGCTGTGATACATAGGCTGTAGAGCCTTACATAGCCCCTAATAAGAAGAAGATCCATATGTATCATAGTATAACTTCAAACATGGCTATTGTAGTTAGTTTGCTGATTTTACAAGTATATTATTTATGTGGATTTTTGGGAAAAAAATGTACTATTTACTTTTTTCAAAAAACTATGAAATTTTGGGTTATTTTTGTTCACAATCATAAGGACTATGGATTTTAAAAAGAAAAAATGTGTCAGAAAAAGTTTTCAGTTTTGTGATGCATGTTCACAATTTTACACATACATTTTGTATGAACCATCACAAAACCGACTTGCAAATGTTGTATGAACATCTCGGGACAGGATTTTTCTTTCTTTCAAGAGTCAAAATAACCCAAAAGTTGTGAGTTTTTCAAAAAAAAAGTAAATAGTGCACTTTTTTCGGAACAACCACCTAAGAAGCCACCAGCCCTGTCAGTGAAGCTGGTACGTAGGTATTGGTTTTGAGCGCCACTTATTATGCCACAACGGTAGCAAAGTAATTCAATTCAAACGTCGAGTTTTTTCTTCATGTTGGCTGGTGGAATTTACTTTTTAATTTGGATTTGATTTGTACTGTTTATTTGAGACCCTCGCAACGCTCAAGATTCCACTTTTCAAACCGCTCATTACGCTCGTGGTTCATTTTTTTCGCTTGTTCGGGTATCCATTTTAGCACGAGCCTTTTAACAAAAACTTTGCCTTCTGGTATAACATAATTATAGGTTACTTCTCTAATTTACGAGTACTTAAACGCCTACTTTCTTTATTTGGGATGGAAATAGTGGGCAAAACTATTTCAATATCCGCGTCTGAGTGAGGGTCATGTCATGACTAATAGCAGTAAACATAATTAGGTCATGCTTTAATTGCTAACTGCCAGGTACAGTCAACATTTTCATTCCTGCACGATTTTTGTTACAACATAATTTCTGATAATTTTTATGTCCTAGGAGACAATATTTTTATTAACACAAATCCATTTCCTGAAAAAGGGTTCAACAAGTTATCCTTCTAAATTTAAAAAACCGGTGTAGTGCGAGTTCGTTTTACTCGCGCACCGAGGGTTCCGTACAAACTTTGAATTATCTCGTGTAACTATAAACGCGAAAGACTTTTAATCAGAAGTACCTACTTATACTAAAATTGTGTACAGCGTCATGTATCGGCCAGTTGTCTAACTAATTTGCGCAATGTAATAATGCACGTGTTGGATTTTCGAGGATGATTCTCTATCATGTGAACCGATTTCAATTTTTTTTTTCACATTTTCCTTTATAAATCCTTTTTTTATTTTCACTATGAAAAATAGAAAAAAAATGTGCTGGAATGTACAATTTGAGCTCTTTCAAATGATACCCCACTTAACCTTAGAAACTTGGCCTTTTTTCATATTACGAGTACGAGCTTATCATAGTACGAGCTCTGCTGCTATATTTACTTAGGCCTGAGTTTTTTCCTGGTATGGACTTAGGGTGAAGTTCCATAGGGCTGACTTAAGGAGTTGTAAACCCTAGCTTAAGCTAAGGAAGAGCTCCTTAGCGACAAGTTTAAATTGACTCCTAATGCACAACTCGTGAGCACTTTCCACAGCGCCGTATTCTGTATTGTCCACCAATCAGTCCATCGGCACGATCTTAAATTTGGTATGTAGACTATTTAGAGTATAGTATGTATCAACATTTTAACTCATCCTTATTTTATAGAATTTTTAAAACTCGTTTAATTTATTTAAAATCTGCTCTTCTATATTTTACTAAGCCGTGTTATGGATTTAGATAATGAAAATTACGCTGGGCTCCATTACCTACTTAGTTTACGCTGCTGACCGTCCGTAGACATAATCAGTACTTATGATTATAGGTACAAACGTACAAACTTCAATAAATTTTTAGTTGACCGAATTGTCCTCTATTGACGTAATGTTATGTAAATGTGCTTACGTTCTGTAGTACCTAAAGGGTTGCATTGTCAATAATTCACATGCTTCTATTATTGGCTCTGCAGGATAATTTTGATGCTTTGGCATAGGTAAGGTCGTCAATTTGTTTTGTGAAGATCTATAAATAGGTCTTAACTTAAATTTAAATTATCTGTCCATATTAGTATATAGACGTCTAATACCTATACTTCCTCTGCTACAATTTAACTATATCGCCTTCTGAAATTATAGCAGAGAAACAACCGGTCCGTTACGGTTTACGGTTCAAACTTTAATGGTTAATGGTCAATTGCAAATTAACGTTCGGCCAACACTGCTATAGGTATCAGTGTTACCAATCTTTATTTTTTATTTATTTAAACTTTATTGCACACATAAAGAAAAATGTACAAATGGCGAACTTAATGCCAAAAGGCATTCTCTACCAGTCAACCATTGGGTCAAACAGAGACATTTGTGTATGTTGGTGCAGGAAAAAATAATAACAAATAATAAGGAAAAACTGAAACGTGAATTCAAATAATATTAAAAATATATAAATAGTTAAATACTACTACTTATATAATGTGTAAAAGAAAGGTGAAAGGGTATTTTTATTTTAACACCAATATCAACCTTTGCTTTAGGTACTAGACTTATATCGACCGGGATTGAACCGTGATTACCTTTTATATTGTTTATGAGCTATTGGTTATATAAAAGGTAATCACGGTTCATATCCCCGATGAAGTCTAGTGAAACTTACCGTGACTCATTCAAAACTGGTCGCTTTAGGCATTTCCTTTGGCAAAGATTTCAGTCAGAGTGTGCAGTATTTTTTATACTAGTATCTCTCTGAGACTTCGTCTTCGACTTTGCGTAGAACATGGTCTCCAAAGAACGGCCTGTGGAAAAAAACGGGAGGGTCGGGCATTGATCATCTGTATTGTTTTGACCCACACCAAGGCGTCGTTATATCGCGACCAACAAAACTTAGCTGTTTTATAATTGATTAAGGTTAATGAATAGGTATATATTTTCTCGTACTGCTCATAAACACAAACGTCAGCAGATTCGTACACTAAATACGTACAAAACGGGGTACCTTTTAAGTTTGTTTTTCTGTGAAAAGGGCATAAACATGCGTATTAAACGTAAGAACAGGTAGGCAACTCTGTGAAAGGTCAATAAGGGTAAGTGTGGCTGGCCTTCACATTGGGCCTGTTTACACATTAATTAGTGTTTATTGCAAGGTCATACATTTGTCACTAAACGCGAGTAGCAAGTAGCTAATGTTTAAAATTGCAATATTTACACTAATCAATGTGTAAATAGGCCTCAATGTGAAGGCCAGCCACACTTACTTCTATGCCACACTTTTCCGTATGGACCTTACATATAATATAACAAAATTCAGTGACAAGTCATTCTGAGCTACTTAAAGAAACGAAAGTATTGAACGTTCTCAAAATTGGTTTTTCAGGTCGTGAGTTCTTCGTGGGCATCACAGAGGCTAGCAACGAGGCCGGCGCTCTCGCCGTCGCGGAGGCTTTCCCGGAGTTTCCCTGCACCCCGATTAAGGTAAATTCGTCTTCTTCCGTGCCACGCTTTCGGCGATCGAAAAAAGAATTGCTAGTCGTTGTTCTTCAAACACCTACAAATCTTATAAAAATAATTCATTGGCTCATTACAGTGAATATGTGGCAGACCGAGCTTTGCTCGGCAAACACATTAAAACTCAAAAATAATAAATATAGATAAAACCCTGCTAGGTCGATTTTTCGCCCCCAAAAACTCCCATTTAGCAGCCGTTTCCGAGATCCTTGAAATATATAAATAAATATATAAATGTATAAGATTAGCATTAGTAGTTGTACTCGTGGCGGTAAGTTGTTCCAACACTTGGTTGCAGCATATCGGAAGCTGCCACGAAAAGCGAACGTACTGTATGCGTGCCGTTATGTCTGAGGGCACCACGTTCATGACTCGTACAAAACTTAAAGTTTTTCGAATGTATATCTGACTTAATTGTATTAATTAGAAAGATTCGCTGTCATTTGTGAGACTTCTTTTCTTTCATCCTGTTAACCTCTAGAACAAATCAACTATCTGTTAGGATTTGCGAGCCTCGAATTTATATGCTACCACTGACTTTGGTCCTATTTAGGTAGTTTGTGAAACCTCCTTCCACCCCATCCCCAATACACCCAACTCTTGCTCCACAGAACGGCGCCAAGAAAATGTAGGGCGACTCTGTTTCCGTTTGCCTGGCATCTACCAGGTCAGGGCCCCTTTGGTGGGCGTCGCGTTTCCTAAATCTATGCCCAATCCAATGCCATTTGCGCGTCTGGATCTCGTTATGTATGTATGGGTGGTTGCTTTTGCCCGCTACTATGTTTGCGTGGAATTAGTCATTTGGGTGCTTATTTTATTTTTTATCTTACATATCTGAAATTGAAATATATTTCTTGCAAAAACATAGTGAGTTAGTGTATTAAAATAAAAAGTAGTCCTCATGTTCTACCCTATGATGGCATGCAATATAAAGCAAGCTGCTTATATTGATTCCCCATTCAAACTTCCACCCTCTTTTCACCCCTTAAAGGGATGGTTAATTTGGTCAATCATGTATAAACATTTTCTACTTCTTGTGAAAACATTTTCTACTTGTGTGTGTCCTTTTTTAAGAATATGTTGATATCCCATACAAATTTCTGGGTGGTCCAAGGCAATGGGACGGAGGCGGGTGCCAGTAGGTCCCATAAGGGATGATTTCTAGGATATAAACTGTCCTATGTCCTTTCTCGGGATTAAAACCATCTCTATACAAATAAATCGGATCAGCGCTTTAAGCGTGAAGAGGTAACAGACACACTTTCCCATTTATAATATTAGTATGGATAGTATGGATTAGGGATTTAAATAACGGATGTGTTTGTTATATGAGAAGTTTAATGTTAGTTATCGATACCGTTAAATTAAGTAAAATTTCATTAGATGGAAAATTATCAAGATTCGTATTGCAGGTAACAAAGGGAGCGCATCACCTGAAGAAGTACGTGACCGTAGCCGGCCCCGACATACTCTGCGTCGGTAACAGCAAGGAAGCCAAAGAGCTTCTTAAGCGTATGGAAAGAGAAGCCAATTTTGCTTATCAAACGCTGACGGTGCCTGAGGACGATGCCGCTAATTGCCTATACGTGAATGGTACGCTCATTCACAGAGCAATTGAAGAAATCCCCGAGTCTTTCAAGGTAAGATCTATTCAAATATAAACTCAACTCTCAATGAATGTTCCTTCGTATATAAAAAGCTGGGGTTGTGGGAGTGAGAATTGTAATAAACAGTTGTTAGAAAAGATGTTTCCCATGCATTGGTAATTTAATTTTCTTTTCGGGCTTTATAGTTGAAGTAATCGATAGTGAGAGATTATAATGTTATTGTTATCATCATCATATATTTATACATATGTAATGTCATGTCATGGTCAACATAATTTACACGGAACCTTACCTCAATAGGTGAAATGGCTCGTTACGAGTATATGTCTTTGTTTATTAAAAACTACTTGTTCCAGGTATTTTGCGAAAAAATTGACTTCGCTCGAAGATCCATCTGTTTCTCCGAATTGGCCAAAATCTCCAACGGACTCAGCTCCTGCAGCTTGCTCGTGAGGAAGATATAATTGGCGGCAGCACTCTTGCAAGTAATTTAAAACCATTTTACCTGAGCAGAGCCGGAGTACATTGTGCATACCTTAAAATTACTATCCAATTTATCCATGATAACCAAGTCCCTGTCCTTAAAGTTACAAATTTATTAGGTTTACGTGTACAATTTTGATTTATAGATTGAAAGGAAGGTATTTCTTTATCAGCTGGAAGGCGGAGTACGTCTTACGGTGTACGCTACGCAAGCTACCCAGTAAAAACTAAAATTTGGTCTTGGCACGCAGCCACTATACCCATTTCTAGTTTTGGCATTACAGTATAATTAGTTATATCATAGTTCAAACAGTAAAACTGTGAACGTATCACTATCGGAGATATCTTATTGTAATATGGATAAATGTATAATAAAGCATATAATTTATGGTCCCAATGTAATGTTTTGTAAACGCTTTTACTTACCCTTTGAAAGTGTATTGCAATGTAATTTTAACCTAGGAAAAATAAGGCAAAAAATATAAATACTAAACGATACATTCGGACTAAAAAATTAGCGAGAAGGTACACCCTGTTTCAATATATTTTATATACATGTACGCCGTGCTCTGCGTCCAATAATAAGTGTTCAATATTTAAATAATATCTTTATATATTTTATTGTCTGTATCTGGCTTTTTTAGTAGGCACGAGTTTCCATACAGATTTAAGATTCTCCTGCATTACTCTTTGCGTCACTCTGGCTAAAGATGCCATGATTGAATAAGATGTGTAACGAACTCACTAACCCCCTTATTCATAAACGTGTACTAAAGTTACGATGCCGCTAATAATCGTTTGTCCATTTCCATCATACCAATACGTCGGAAAGGGACAAACGATTATTAGCGGCATCGTAACTTTAGTACACATTTATGAATAAGGGGGTAAGAGTTTTGATCACCACTATAACGCCGACAAGATTACTAGTCGGCGCTATTTACTCGTTTTACTCCTCAATTCCGTAGGTTGTCTAACGGCCCTCGCCGAACCCTAAAAAAATAGTTATATTTTTACGTACCTCTCTTTCTTATTCGCATATGATTATACCGTCTCACACGTACAGCAATCAATTGCGCGTGAGTGACAAAGACAGGACAACTCCTTAGAGAGACAAATTAAGTTTATTTATGTGTCGTATTAAATAATTATATGCTCTCATATACTTTTAAGGTTAAAGTCTCAGTGCACAAATGCATTATCTTCCTACTGACTATACCTCGTGAAAATTAAGTCATAATTTATGTATAATGTTAGTTATACTATTTCTCTTATTTTATTGAAATCCATTCCCTTAGCTTGAAGACTGATATCGCTATTTCACTTATAAAATGCCTTCAACACACTTATATAAGTTATATACTATAGGGGCGACGAACGCGCGGAACGCGTTGTACAGTCAATGTATTAAATAACAACACGGACAAAGTGCCAAAAATATGTATACACTACTTTACTGCCTATACACATATACATTAAAGTAGTGTGTACATCTTTTTGGCACTTTGTCCGTGTCGATATTTAATACCTTGGCTGTACAACGCAACGTCATTAACTTATGGCGACTTGTAGGACACGTACGTACAGGCGATCTGGTGAGAATCCGACTGTAGATAGATCTAAACTCAGGTCAGTTCATATTGGTAAGACACTAAGAAGTTATAAATTATTATCTTATTTTCTTTGATACGCTTAAATGTTTCGCTGGGGCCGAATAATTGTACGCTCATCATTAAAAATAAATTACACACTTCAACTAAACTTATCAGTGTTAAACTGAGCTGACTTTTACTGAGAAGACACCGCGCTAGCTAATTTACTGTCTGAGGAAATTGATATTAAAGACATGCGAGTGTTACATTGCCGAATCATTCGGTACAACCAATTCAACCGATCAATCAGATACTACAATATAATGCTCGCCTGTGCGTTCGGTACCTACTGAATACGCTGAACTATGAATAGTAAAATATACATGAAAATTACTAAGAGTACGAAAAAATGCCCTTCATTGCCTCTATTCTATTGGTTAATGTTAAAGTTGTGTATAACATTCCTTTATCCAATTTCCAATATATATATAGCATTCCTAATTAAATTTTACATTAAGACTTACCGAATCTCAAGAGAATTTAATATTCATATTATATTAAAAAAGAAAAATAATAATCGTGTACCAAAACCTAGTTGATATAGGTAGTCTGAACGTTAATTTACATTCCTCTCTTGTCCCGTGCAGTTAAGACGAGCGTATTTGTGTGAGTTTCATTCAATGTCTATTTTCAATCTAATTAGCACCGTGTAAATAGCCATTTAGCATTGTCCAAGGACCTTTTATTCAAGCTGAAAGTCCTGTTCACGTCAATTGTTGTTGCGCGAAATATGACCAGCGAAATACCGTCTTTTTTGCAGGATTGCGCTTAAGCGTAACGTTATAATTATTGAGTTGAAAACAGATCACAAACAGATATGAAATTAATGTGATATCAGCTGTTCTGTAAAGAAATATTATCAACGGAATATTTAGCTTGAATAACAGGACCTTGACATTATCAATAGTTCCAAGTGTTTGGTGGATAGAAAATTTTATTGAAAAACCACAAACTTTCCTGGGAATATTAAGCATAAGTATAACAATCACACTGAACACCTAACTCCCCTCTTCTTGAATCGCTGTTAGGAAGCAAATTACTAATATTATGATTTTATTAATTTCATTTTTCTTTAGATGAATCTGATTAATAGGTACTTATTACGGTCCTATTTAATAAATATCAGCAACTCACAAGGGTATAATTAACCCAAATATTCGTTATTCGTCTCTTTTTTCAATCAATTTTTATAAACAAAATAGCAAAAGTAATTGAGTTGCCGGGTTGATTTCGTAAAAAAACGATGTCTGTGAAATCCACACGGTAACGTTTACGTATTATAAAAAAACAATTTATTTAGTCTTATAATATCATTGTAAAAGTAATATATGTTTTTAATATTATTATTGTTAATTATGTTTAAATTGCCTAGGCTATATCACTAAGTATGATGACCAGGGACCGATTTTTAAATTTGAGCGTTCGATTTCGACACTCGAAAAATTGTGGAAATCGGCGAAATGCTATTTTTGAAATACTAGCGATAGAATTGAGAATCTAGTGGTATTGACCACTCGTTTTCAATTTTATTAGTAGAATTTAAATGCCTAGTAGTGGAGATATATTGAAGGGAGCCACAATAGCCACATGAAATCGAGTGGTCGAAATTCGAATATCGGCCCCCTGGTGTAAGTTATGTATTAATACTTAATTATCTTCACTGCAAAGCACAAATAACGGAACTTAGTTCGGTTAAACTTATGAGTTATGGATATGTTTATAATTTTTATTATATAAGTGGGTAAGTCACTGTTATGCAGTATTATATGTAATAATACCGAGTTTTCTAATGACCTTATAATGTAAGCAAAAGCAAAACTGTATACAACATATCTAAGTTGCATACGATAATAAGTGCAGTGCTTAGTAATTGAAGAAATGATAGAAGGTACAGTCAACCAATTTGATTCCTAGGCCACTATAGAACCATGCTATAATGACTTCTACGACAGTGCTTATTGAGTGATGTGTGTCAAGTATCTAGTAGTTAAAGCGACAAGGTTCTAGAGTGGCCTAGGATTCTAATTGGTTGACTGTACGTCGCTACCATTAGAGCTGATTATAGACGCAGACCTCGTAAGTTTTCCGGGTGAGTTAAGAGGTTTGAAAGTTTAGGTATCGTAGGCTAAGGCTGCAAATCCCTAATGACTTGAAATGGAGTTGAGAGATTTGCGACTTTACCCGACGATATATGACAAGTGACGATGACACGATCTATGTGTCAGATTTTGTTATTCGACTTATCACCTCATGGCACAGAGGTTCACCACATTCTGTCACTTTTTCATGTCAAGCAGGAGCTTAGTCAAGGACCTTTTATTTGAGCTAGATAGTTCGTTTTTCCTTCTGAGGTACGGAACCCTAAAATTGATAAAACAGTTAACATATAATACATTGTGAAAAAATATTTTCTATAGTGTAGATTACGTTTGTATGGAGAAGCCATCGTCCGCTACCCTCTTAAGAATAGCTGAAACGTTGTATTTCCCTGAACGCGGCAGTCGAGTTACTTTTAAGAAAACCACTTCTGTGAAAGATGCAAAACGATTGTGTCATATTATGGCACCTCAACGGAATGGCCCAGACTACACATGACATACCGTTTGATTAAGGTCCTTGCTTGAACCTGCCTTCGTTGTGATATGCCACGGTAATATGTTTGTATGCATGAAGTACTACTTAATAATGTATTGCATGTTCTGTTTCTGTATCGTCATTGAGATTAATACAAAGTATTAATGTCGCTATTTATTTACTATTATTATATTTAAATCTTTGCAGCTGTTCTTGATTATAATCGAATGAATTCAGTGTGTATCAATGTTATAGTGCTACATAGAATTGTATAAATTTTTGGAGGGCGCCACTAAGCTTCAACAGGCAACACCTGATGCAAACATCCATATTATAACGGATATTTTCATCTAACGTCACAACTTTACAATATATAATATTAGACATACTACGCATTTCATTAATAATTGTAAATTGATGCCTTGAATTATCAATATCAATACTTATCCGTCATATCTATAAATCATTCATAAAAACGTCTTTAAATCAAATAACAATTCCGCCATGATGAAATGTTTACCAACAGCCTTTAAACCACGTTTTTAATGTTATCTCCCGAGTTTAACTACGATCTTTTTTATTAATTTAGATCTTTATTATTTGTTTTCTTCGCAAAATAACTGGTTTAACACAGATATATTTTAATATAAAAATCTTATTTACAAAAATTTTATATTAATGCGAGTCTTGATGTAACACGATTGTAACTAGTCAACTGGTGTTGCCACTATGTATCGCCTTTAGTTGCATTTTATTTAATATCTACAATTTTATGTACCACTATAAATCACTTCGAGTGTAAAATTGTAAATGTTATAATCATAAGTTACTGAGTAGTGATCCCACGCAACAGTATCGACTCTCCTTACAGATCCGTTTTAATTTTTTTTTTTGCCTTATAAAATTAACAATGTATGCATAACATAGTACGGTCGATACATTTTCGAACCGATCCAGTAGAAGTAGTTGAGTACATGTGAAATTACTTGTACTTTAGTTTAGTTATTTCCATAAACCTTGTGTTTGGGTAAGCTACCCAATGACTCTAAAGTATAGAAAATTGCTCCGTTTTTAGGAAAATGACCTAATCAGGCTAATCATTGGACGGGGCCGATGTAAGTATTGTTTACCCGGTACCTAAACAAAATTCCTCATAAAAAACGTAATAATTCATATTAAAAGATGTTAATGATAAATCGATTTTCATGTTATGTTAATGGTTATAATATTTACAATATGCGTTATTTTTAAATGACAACTCGGTGAATTCTGCGAATGATCAAATACAAGTGTTTTAATAGTCGGTTTTTCAACGTATTTTTGTAATCTCTTTTACGATACTATAGACAAAATTGTAATGTCACACTAAATTGAAGTATTTCTGTACCTATCACAATAAAAAATTGGAAGTTTATCAGAAAGTAACTTTGTTTTACCCTCATATTGAGATATGTGTTTACAAGAAAGACCTGGCTACCTGAAAGTACATCCAAAGTCCAGAACAGAATGATAGTACAAAAATTATACGAGTATAAGCAAATCCTTAATAGCTGCCCTATATTGACTGATGGCACTGGTAAAACCAGTGGGTGATAGGGTCGTCACATTCCTCGCCCATTATTATTATTATGTAAAATATTTATATACCTACTGATATATACATGATGATATATCGTATGATTTCATGTTCATTTTCTTTAGAATTAATTTGGCACAATAGTAGTTTTTGTATGTTCGACCGATTTTTATCTCTGGGACAAAGTAACGGGAAAGGATAGAGGTACATTAGGTATTTTCCAGTTCTATTGAACTCCACTTTATTAATTCCATCTCATTGTATTTGGAGTATTTATCATGATAAATTAAAATTGCATTTGTATTGGTAGCATTTGGCCATTTCATTAGCGACCATTGCGATGAGAAATACATTAGTGAGTGTATTATCTGAATAGGGGGTATTAGTGCAATGTTCTGGCGCCAGAGTGCTGCACTAGTACTTAAAGTAAACCATAGAGCAACTTATACATACTGTGCCAAACAGTTTTTGACAAGTTTCCACAGATAATTTGTCACGAATAACTATATCATTGATGTATTAAGGTGGTTTGTTTACAGAGGGCCTGCCGCGGAACCCGCAAATCGAAATTACGCTATCTGCCACTCTATCGCTCAAATATGCAAGAGTGAGAGAGGCAGATAATGAATTTTCGGGTTTCGTGGTAGGTCCTCTGTGCTAGTGGCGCCCCCTACGCAATTTTGCGTAATATTCTCTATTATTCGAGCGCGCTCGTCTCCTGCGCCCAGTAAACATTGAAACACAGTTTAGGGAGCGAGCGAGCCAACATGACGAGTTTTTTTCAGTTGTTACCACTGAGCTGGTATTTTTATTCCCATCTTTAGGGAAAAACAGAAAAATAGGTATACTCGTATAATTTTGAGAGCAAAGAAAGCCCTATTCCTGGCGTCTGGCAGCTGTTTATCGTCGGAGACGGCGTGTTCGATTGTAGGCACTTGTTTTTCCATTATATTCTAGCGCTTTATCTTATGGATGCAATATGCATATTACATTAAATTTGTTGATCTTAGAAGATTTTTGAATCTACAAGTAAA
Source organism: Cydia pomonella (assembly GCF_033807575.1). NCBI lineage: Eukaryota > Metazoa > Arthropoda > Insecta > Lepidoptera > Tortricidae > Cydia > Cydia pomonella. The sequence continues at coordinate 10,187,400 of NC_084703.1, read as the reverse complement.
AAGTCGTTATTAATTTTATTGTACTGAGTGTTATTGTATAGCTCCTGTTGTATTGTAACTGCTCTCACTAAATATTTTTAAATGTATGGTTGAATAAAATTGTAGTTAATTTGTACCTATATAATTAAAATAAAGATACATAAATTATATCATAAGAACTTTTATTGGACCCCTAATAAAAATTCAATAAGAAAGGGAATATCAAAAAAAAACTTCACCAAGCCAGAACCTGACCTGTTACTGAAGCTGAAAGATACCCGGTTGCGAGAAATAGAGGACTTTCAGGACTTAGATACTTTGAATTTAGTAGGCTATTCAAAAATGTACGCAAATATAAACAATAAATTAATACAATTTTTACACATGGAAATCTAGTAAGATCACATTTTTGTCGCATTAAGACTATTAAGAGCCCGGTATAGATTTTAAATCTCGCGAAGGTACGACTTTTACACAGTTACCAAACGCCGGCTCCTAATGCAGGTGCGCACGAAACAACGTGACCGCTATAACAGTATTGATACTTTCTCAACTTATGCATAACTTTAGAACATTAGTTGGTTTAAAATAAAACTTTCGATAAATTTTGTATATTATCGTTATTATATATTCTTTATGAATTCATTTAGTACATAATTATAAAGTCTATTGCACTAAATATATAATATACAGTGTGGAAAAATCTATTGGGCTGTGGCGGGAAAGTGCTTTAAAACCTTAAGTAAGCTCATTTTACTTAAAGGAAACATTATTTAATTTTTAAAAAGAAACAAAACTGCATTCACAGTTTTTTATAAATTCACTTGTGTCGCCTGGGAATAGACCAGCCTAAAAATAAAACTTGCTATTTTATTTCTCTAGTCGATACAGTTCCTGTTAATGTTGTAAAGAAACATTAGGTCTTACACTCGTCTGTCATACAAAATATCCATGAAATTTTACATTTGGTATGTTTTTAATTTTTAGTCGGTTCGATTTCCGGACGAGAGAAGCGGATTTAAAAAAATCTTTGAATATAGTTTTGTTTTTTGCAAAAATAAAATAATGTTTCCTTTAAGTAAGATGAGCTGACTTAAGGTTTTAAGGATGACACGTTAGCGAGGGTCTCCTTTTTAGCTTGGGCAAAACGGCTCTCATGATGAATACTAGTAATTTCTATACAAAAAGTTATGATATCCTAACAAAAACATAACTGTGAAATGAAAACCAAGTTCAATATTAAGAATATGTATCGCTGTTGGTCCGCCGACAAAAAAGTTGAAATCTAAGTGCGAAGTTCTGTGGTGTGTAAAAACTTGAAATTATAAAGAATTTGACTTAGCTGGTTTTTACCAACAAACCAAATTTTAGAAAAGTAACATAGACAAATGTAATATATGTAATACTAGCCTATATGTAAAACTAGCCAAGACAAAACCTTTATGATTTCAGGATTTTCTAGACACCACAGAACTTGGCACCCATATAGATCTCAATTTTTTTTGTCGGCGAGTCAACAACGACACTTATTATATATTCTTAATATTGAACTTGGCTCTCATTTCACAGTTATGTTTTTGTTGGGATATCATAACTCTTTGTACAGAAACTACTAGTATTCATCATGAAAGCCGTTTTGCCAAAGTTCAAAAGAAGACCCTCGCTAACGCGCTGTCAGTTGTCAAAAATTTTGTCTTGAGATTTTTTTCTTTGTACAGCCTAATGTAGACTATTAGACTTGATGCCATATATTGAGGTTCTAGGTAATCTGGAAATGGGTTACGTTTTTGATCTATAAGTCTAAATTAATCTTATAATTATTAATATATGATTTTTTTCCATCGAATTATCAATCATTCAGTTTTCAGATTTTTCCCTCTATATACACCTAAAAGTCTCTATATACACCTAGAAGTGGGTTAGGTTTTTGATCTATAAGTCAGTCAGGCACAAAAATGCAATCAAAATTTATAAAATGCTATTAGAAGTAAGATAGCAATACTATCATAAATCATTAATCCATCGTATAAAAGATTAGACAGAAAGCCTAAACATTAATTGGTTTCTAGTACTGGTGGACTCTTGACCACCTTTCGGCTTCATCATCAGAACCTGAGTACCATCTTGTGTCAACGATCTTGTTGAGATGAATCAAACGAGCCTAAACACGAAGTAGATTCACGATCTGGCTGATGAGTACTCCTGACCAACTTCCGGCTTCATCATCAGACCCTGAGTACCATCTTGTAGCAAAGATCTTGTTGAGACGAATCAAACGAGCCTAAACACGAAGTGGATTCACGATCTGGTTGATGAGTACTCTTGACCACCTTCCGGCTTCATCATCAGACCCTGAGTACCATCTTGTGGCAAAGATCTTGTTGAGACGAGTCAAACGAGCCTAAACACGAAGTGGCTTCACGACCTAATTGATGAGTTGACCACCCTCCGGTTTCATCAACTGTATTAACCTTTTCAACGCTTTCTCCCTCGCATCAAAATGTGGCATACACGCCAATATGTCAACTATTGAGAAAAGAATTTAAACCTTATCTGTCAACAGTAAAATTGCTTTGACAGCGTCTGCCATGACCTCTTTAGTGGTCGTTGGCGTGGTAGGCACGACAGCACACGACCACTTTAGTGGCTCTTGGCGTTCAAAAGGTTAAAAATACTCTTTACAGTACATATGGTGCTACTTTCCCGCATACGTGCGGGAATGAGCACTTTCCGTGCATATGTCGAAACTTTAAAGAGCCATATGTACTGTAAAACGTTGTACGATACACGTGCGAATAGGTAATTCGCAACTCGTGACGATTTAAAACATTCCCTGCGGTCGTGTTTAATTCATCACCACTCGTTGCGAATTTCCTATTTTCTGCACTCATATCGTAAATAACTATTATTGCACACTCTTTAAAACAATACAGAGAGAAAACAGGATCAGAAGTACCTAGAGGTAAACAATAAATTATTTTTTCTTTGCGAAAATGACGATATTTTGCTCCTACTTGCTCTAAACAGCCAATCCACCGTTTTTCAATAAACCCTAAAAATGAAAGGTTGCGGATTAAACAAGGAAAGATTTTTACCTTAGAAAAGCCTATACAGATATATAGTTGATAGATAGAATAGGCACTCTTTATTGCACACCTTAATAAAAGGTATGTCTCGTATGGAATTTGGAAGAGCGCCATTCTACCAAGACGTCCCCGGTTTAGGTACCTAAAAGTACTATCAATTATTTCTGTGCTTTAAAAATACCACAAAGCTAGATGTATATAAAATGAATTAGGAAACTAAGCATAAATGAAAATACCTACCCATTTTTAGTATCCCATACGAAGCTCTGGGGGACAGCGTTGAATTGTCCTAGCTGTATCTACGTATGTAAAAGCCACCGTGTCCGGTGAACGCTACTGCGAGTGTTTTAGGGTTCCGTCACACTCTGTAGACAGGCGTAAAATTTCTAGTAAACGTAGTGACCCCGATCTTAAAACATAGGTACATACTACGTAGGTATAATCAAGTCAGTCAAGGTCAAATATATATTACTCTACTTAAATCTGTTCATATACCTATTTATCCACTTATTGTCATTAATTTAACAGCCCCTCGGTGTCACTAAATCGTGGTCTTGTTCTTGTTTTGAGAATATTCAGAAATTTTACAATACTATTTTTGTATCAGAGCATTTCTATCACCTTTGCTTTCGGCCTCAAAATTATACCAAAACATGAACGTGTGTATACACTACTTATGACAAATCTACTTACTATCTCCGATGCATATATGTTCTCGACAAGTCAGAGCATTTTCCGAGACTCCCATTTGTACAAAAATTTCGATATAAAATCATGAATGTTTAAGAATTATACTAATATAGTTTAATTTTATAATATGGAATTATTCTACAATAACAAAATTCAAATACAAGAAATAACAAATGAACGAAGAGAAAAAAAAACGATTTTCTTCTTTGATCTTCATGTGTAAAAATATGAAAATAAATAAAATATTAATTAATATTTATTTATATAATCAAATCTTGTTTATCATGATCACTAGATGAATTCCACCGCATCGGGGCTAGTACAATGAGTCATTTAATAGGTTGATATGTTTTAGTGCTTGGAATGAGTTGAGTAAATAAGTATATATTAAATTATCGTAGTCTAACTAAAATAGCTACGGACAACTACTTAGGTACCTACGTATATTATCTAACTAATTTCTGCTCTAATACTTCATTGGCATTTTTAGTACAATTGCTACAGAATAGATATCTTATTATATAGCATAGGATAATGTACCTGTTTTGTTATGAATAACTTCTATTAATTAATTTCACTTGCCAGTCCATCCTCCAATTAACGTTCTTGCAAATGCCTAAAATTACACAATACCTATCCTTAAAAAGTGCAAATGAGAATTAAATAGTTTATAGTAGTTAATTTAATTATGTCTGCAAAGCAAAGAAAAGTTCATTGAAAGTTAACGGTACTAAAAAAGAACCCACCTCGTTCAAATCTGTATGGAGTTAGCTGCGTTTTTTCTTCCCAGCTCACGCTTGTTGCACAATAACAAAAGCGTATTGTACACGAATGCTGGCAATGAATTCCATAATTAGTATGCATGCGGCATTTTAGGAAGTTGACTTTGTACCTTCCTAGCATCTAGTGACTTTTATTACGTAATAATTCTGAATAAAAACTTTACAATCGGACTTGAATTGTAGGTACGTTGCTTCTATTCTATGTACTAGGTACATACGCGTGTCTTCCAACTACCTACATATACGAAAATATCAGACACAAATAGTTGACTGTTGCTTTTCTTAACAAAAGGGTTCTGAGATTTTCTTTCACTATCTTAAATATATTTTGAAAAAGAAATTCGGGGTTTTCTTATAGTTCCTTAATAATGTTTTATAATCTTCAAAAAATGTTATGCTTCATCTATTCATCACACTGTCGAATTCGTTTTCCGTACAGAAGGGACTTCCCTACAGCATCAAAAATGCTCAAAATAAGTTTGCATTTAAAAAATCTTTACGTGATTTTTTGCTAGCAGAATGAAATATTCATATTGTATGTATAAGCTCTAAGTATATGTTTTGCCGTTATTTGTGTATACCTATATTATAAGTAAAATAAGTATATTCATATGTATGGCATGTTATTATATTATATTTTTGTTGTACTAATTTGTTCATATTATGATACCATAATCACTAAGACAGAAGATAAACATTCACTAAAAAATCCGAAATGTACTGAGAAACGATCAACTCCCGTATTAATGATGAAACACAGTAAAAAAATCAAAACTCTATCAATAACAAACCGTAAAAATAAATTATTATAGTCACTGGCTTTAACGACCAAAGTAGTTGAGGTTCTCCAGAACCGAATGAAGGAAATGTGCCTTGAGTGTCTCTGTTTTTGCGTCCCCGAGGATGTAGGTGTAGGTTAATTCAGGTTCACAACGTGCAAAATTCCAGCAACTCAATTATAACATGAAATATATTTATAGCGGCAGTCGTGTTTCTTAAACTCAAAAGTACAACAAAGGGTTATAACAATCGTGCGTACTTTATATCGGGTCGTTACTCGTTACCCATGCCTCCAGCCTCATTTTGGTGAAAGTAGGTAACGTAAGTAGGTACCTAACATGTACCTCTGTAAAATATAAGCGGAAAACGCGTCGGTATACATGGTGTTAAAGTCCATCGTTGGCCAAAATAAAATTCCAGATAAGTTCGGTCATTTGCTATTTTCTCAGGCCTCCAAAACAATCTTTCTACAGATTTTTTACTTTTTATTACACATATCATAAACCCTCTATGATGCCTTCAAAATCCGTAAATAATGGCCAACATTACGATAAACTGTTTTGTTACAACAAATTTCTTATCTGTGATGATGTTGTAATTGCTTCATAACTACATCAAAATCGATTAGGTTATGACTTCAAATTTGGAACATCTCTGAAAAAAAAAGCAAGTCCATTTGACCTCTATTCTAATATCAGTCGAGATGCCTTTTTGTTAGAAATGAAATGTCAATTGCATACAATTGTGGCATATCTTGTATGTTAGTTTGTATCGAATGATACGGAACTCGTCTCTAGTTTGACCCTGAATTAAAACAAAATTTGAATGCGAGACATGCACAAAAAAGTTTTCATTTGCCGCCATTTGACGTACAGTTTATCTATTAATTCATTTTAAGTATAAAATGAATCCTCATATTGCTACTGTAAATATTGATTTGTCTTTCACCCGTTAGTGTTTGATCCTTTCGTATTTTCTCAAAGGTTAGCTAGAAGAGATCCCTTTTAGGGATAAGTTCGCCTTTGTACATAACGTTTTTTTTTGTTTTATGTTAACCTGTTTATGTGCAATAAAGTGGCATACATATATACATACAAAACGAATAAGTTTTGTTGTTTTAAAGTAACTATAGCAAAAGTTTCGTGTAAAATGAGCAATAAAAATATTTCGGTGACACCACCACATATCCGCGAGTTCCGCCAAGAGTGCAACGATGCCCTGTAATTTGAGTTAGTGAATATAATCATAGGAAGTTTATAATATGTGTGTAGATAAATTAGTGTATGTAACTGTACATAATTAGGCATTAAAACACTCGTGTGATCCTATTAAGAAACTCACTTCGTTCGTTTCTTAAACCCACACTCGTGTACCTACTTTAATGCCTTTTATTATGTAGCAGTCACATAAACTACTATTTTATTGATCAATGTGCGCGGGTTACTGCAGGTTTGTCATACATACATATTACGAGTACAATTTTGCGAAGGTATTGTAATTCGAAGAAGATTAGGCAGGGTCTCTATGAACTAGGCTTGGAGGCTGTTTATAAATCAACGGCCGTAAATCAAACAAGGATTGCACATCGAACACATTGAGAACTCTCGGTGACTTGACTTATAGTTTATTGGTTTGTATTGTAGACCCAGTAAAGCGTACCGATATAGTAAGTTCAAGTCCAACTAAGTGTTTTATTTTTCCTTGTTTTCGAAATTTGTTTGATAAACATCAAGATCGGTTTTATAATTATATAACTATTTTTTTTCGGTTTCTTTAGTAATATACTAACCCTCGTATTTATAAAGTTTAACACAACTTTGTTATATTTTGTCCCGTTCTAAAGACCACAAATGTCAAAATGACGGATAAAGACAAATGATTATCACAGGGTTTTTTTAGACTTAACAGGCGTGTAAGAATAACGCCATTAGCCTTTTTAGCTTATAGATTTCAGGTCAGTAGAGCTATCCATTATCAGCTACAACACAAGATGTCAATTACGTTAAGTAACAAAGTGTACTATAGGTTGACAACGACAGTTCACATCCACTTGACGTGCATTATGATGATAATGCAACATGTCTGGAATATAATGATTTATACGTTTCACCGAAATTTGACTAAAACTAAGTAGATTTCTGTTAATAATATGACATCTTCTTTAGCCACAAAACATGGGCAGTTATACATTTTTAATCATTAGTGGAGGATTTATAAAGTGGAATTTGAATGAAACCTAATATATGCATCTCTATTCCACACGAAAATAAAAATAAGTCTACATTAAAATATAATTGAAACAAAACTATAAAAAAATAGTTAGTATTTTAAGTACTTGATCATAAAGTTTTTTTATATACGTTCACTCACACCACGGACAAACTTATATAGGTAGATATTTTCGAACTTGTTTTTACATTCAACCATTTAAATATTCAATAACGTATACCTACGTTAATTAATTACTATCATAAACCTAATTCAATCTAATAGAAACAATAAAGCTTTATTTACGCAGCGTAATAGTCATAACAAATAAGAAAACAATGAATGTTCCGATGATACGATATTGTATAATAGGGTAGATTAGAGCTATAAAGCGGATAGTTATTGTGTTACAGCTGCGAGGAAGGCGTCGTTATTGGTCACAATCTCACAATATCAGTAATATCGTTACCACTTCCTGTTGACTCAGTGGAAGCTAATAGATCTGACGCGTTATTACATTTTATTGGTTTCAGGACAAGCTATGGCAGTGGATATAACAGGGTATACGCGATCGAATCAAATACTGAACTTTACTGAAAAAATATGAACGAAAGTCTAATTGAGTTCGACGCTAAAAGGTTTTATTACTCGAGTTAAAATTTTCATAAAATCGGTAGCTTTAGTTAGCCGTCATCCTTCTTATCCAAGTAATTGAATTCAATGAAATATTAATTAAACAATAATTTAAGTACTCCGCATAATCTTTAGGATAGAAATAAATAAATATGTAATAAATATTACAAACCCTACAACAAGGTTTTGTAATACGAGTACATAAACTCACGATTGAAAAAAAAATTTAATAACTCAAATAATGTCCCTAAGTAGGCAGTTTAACAAGTTTATAATAATTATATTTAGCTAAAAGTTTTCAAGAGGTTTTTAAAACTTTTAGCTAAATATAATAAGGTATGGTAGAATCGTGGCTTGTAAAGGGCTGTTGACAATTCTACCACACTAAGCCGAAAAGTTTTATCTCTAAATGAGTTTCATATTAATATTCAGCTTCTTTCGTTCTCAGAATTGCAGGATTATATTTTTATGTTCTTAAATGTAGAGTTCCAAAGACCTTAATTAACTTTACGCGACAGTTACTTTAGGTACCTTATTTATTGCATTCCTGATGTATTAGGAAAAATTGAGTAGGGTATTAAAAATACTTTATTTAACCATAATGTGGTATTAACCCATATCACTAACCTGACAGTAATTAATTGGACTAGCTTTCTGGGTGGATTAAGGTCACAGATATCATAAAAATGAGGAACAAAAACTCACTAACTTGTTAAATATTTGCGCCTACGTTAAAATACCTACAGGGAAAGGAAACTCAAGTACGGTCGAGACATTTAATATCATTTTACTGGGACCCCTTAGGAAGGTTTCACTTAATTCATTTTTCAGAACGTTGTCTCAGCTAATTAAGATTTCTTTTTATTCCTTCATTTTTAGGTAATGCCATTTACTTTTATAGTAATCGCTTATTGAATTTCCAAAGGGTTAACCGCACGTAATTGCTTAATTGAGGGAAGGGTCCATCTTCGGACCTTTTGCTAAATTTGTCTTAGTTAGCGAGTTATACGGGACGGCAGTGAGTACAGGCACCGCAGACTCTTTTATACGTAACGCCGGCGAGGCGTGTAAACAAAATGGTTCAACACCTTCTACCTGTTTTATTGTTTCCTCATTCCTTAAAAGGTTTGTGTTGTACGCCAGGAGGGCACATCGTGGCTCCCTTTTTTGAAGAGGTAAGGTAATTACGAGACATGAAAGGTCGACTTATATTTTTGGTTAAAACCGCAAACAATATCTGGGCAAAAGGTTACAATGAATTAATATTAGAAAATATACATCTTTAGAAAATATAATAAGTTACTTTTTTTATTGCTCGCTTTACTGGGGCTGGTCGCAATAGCGACGAGAGATTATCAAATATTCCGAGACAAAGTGTCCCCTGGGCGTCTCGGTGATATAGAAGTTTGCTTATCTCAAATCAAAAATAGAGTCGCACCCGAGCTGATGTTTAAGGGTTGGTCTTCATGACAAGTAAGCCCTTGTGTGCTGCTTGAAGCATGAAATCCGCTTAATAAAAATGTATACTACAGTTAATTTGTGCATATTGGCTGTTATCTAGCACCAGAGCTTAGTTATTGAACGTAGAGCAGCTGAAATGTTTATTTTTCATAGTATTACCAGACGTGGTCCGTTGCAGGTTGATCGTAAAATGTTGCACGGCACCGACTCGTCACGTCTCCAGTGTCAAATAAAATAACAGATTATCGAGCGGCTGCCGTGGGTAGAATAACAAAGCCATAATGGCTAAGAGCGTTTTCAGGCGAGGAGCCATGTTGCGGCGCTTATAAACTTCTTAACAAAGTATTTAAATCCCGTATCCGAAAATAGGAATCCAATAAGATGATAATTTTGAAGGAAATTTTAAAATGTGTCTAGGTACGTCATTTGTTATTAATGTAGCATTTTAAGATTTTTCACTCAATTTGATTTCTTTATGCCTACTAGTACTTTACTCATATCGATTCTAAACGACTTATTTTCAGGCTTTTAAACAAAATATAGTCATTGTATAGGTAAACTCAGTACGGCTAACACTAGTTTGACACTGATATATTCGGTGACGTCTGCGTAGCTAACTTTATGTACATCTCGCTCGCTTTAACGGCCTCCTAGCCTAGTCGGTCGTGTATATTAAAAAACATAGAACAAACATACAGCTGCAAACCATATTCCATAAGCCTTAAAATATTGACTCTACCCTGCCTGTATATATAGATATCTAAATTTTTGTCAGAAAAAAACCGAGCTATTTGAATACTATAAAAGCGCATGCAATAATAAACTCATTCACCCGGAACGAATCTTAGAAAAGTACAAAAAAGGCCCGCATTTCAGAGCAATACTAAATTCAATCTTTTAACATTAAAACTACAATCATTTTTAGAAAGAAAAAGTATATAACACTATCCAAGAATTTATGAGATATAATTTTTACATAATAAGAAATATTAATTATAAGTAGTTACTATATACGTATAAAAACAAACTAACTGTGATCTCCTCCATAGATTAAGTATATATTTTTTGTAATATAAATTAGGTACTTAAGACACATAAGTTTTAACCATAGCCAAAAATCTGAAATCTCAAATCAGAAAAATTACATTAGTCCTACGTGCAATAAGTATACCCTTTTAAGGGTGCCATGTGTTTCTATAATTTAATTGTAGCAACGATGAGTACCATGGTTCGCAATAAACGATTTCTGGTTTCTAATTTATGATCCTGGGTTCAAATGGCATTTATTTGTGTGCGCATCACAGATGTTTGTTGCTGAGTTATGGATATTTTTTATGTATTTAAGTATTTATCTATTTATCTATATCTTTAACACAGTCTCAAACTGTCTCATAATATGAAAATATGCCAGTACGAGCGAGATGTACATAGAGTAAGTACGCACACGTTAGCAGTGTCATGGTAAGGCTATAGTTATCTTACTTTTAAGTGTGTAGATATAGAGGAAAATATCTATATATGTATCAATATATTTATTTCATTAGACTACATAAGTCCACGAAGTTTTACACGTTCAATAATAATACTGATACGGGCAGCTTGTGGCGAGTTGTTGGGATGTAGCGACCCCACGGCCACGTACCCGACAGCCGCAGGCTGGAGGGAATTAAAGACCCGAGTGGCATTCAGCCACGATTGAAAATTATGTAAAAATATTTTAAACGGCTATTAAATTAATCAAATTAAATATTTTAAAACATAAACAAACATTAAAGTAACTACTTGGTTTGTATGAATTAATGACATAATTAAAAGTTATAATTCCCTAGGGAGTTATAACGTTTTTACAATATAAGCCTTTGTCTTTCAGTACACCTGCATGAAATAAGATCTTTTTCGAGCAAGTGTGATGAAAAATTTATTTGACTATACTTTATACGAGATGCGTGCTGTTAAAATGTTGTTGCTGTAAATTCCCAGCCACAATATTGCAGGGCCACTTTATGAATGAAATCATTCGCCCATGCAATTTTGCAGTTTACTGTACTTAAACAGTTGGCTCTAAACAAACAAATTAGTTAACAAACGGAGTTTCCCGCTTATAACGCTTATAAAATACCAGAAGGGCCGAATAAATATCAAGAACTTGTCTTTTTTAGAGTTCTGTTAAAAATTAAGGCAAATAAAGGCTCCGACGATTATTAAAGATTGATGGTTCACGAGATTTTATGACTTTTAACACATACAACGCCAATTTCATACATCGACACTCGCTTTTCGCTCGCCCTTGGTCTGACGGCCGGGCAGCGCCCATGCTGAATTTACACACCGTCGCTCCGAGGTCAGGGTAATATTTCGTACATTTCGGTAAAAGCCATTAGTAGGGTTTCTGGTTTCTCGACCTTTTTTATTTCTCGAGGCACGGGAATTCTCGACCAGGATATCTCGAGTTTCACGAGTATCTCGAGAAATTTTGAAAGTTTAAAAAAACACATGTTATTTTAACTTTTGTTTGCATTATTACAAATCAGAGTCATAGGAATGGTAAATATTTAGCTTCCATAAATTGCACTTGTCGGAGCTGTTATTGATGAACAGCTCAGCTGAGGGGTTGACTCTTCAAGAAAACTCCTGCTTCACGTTTACTTATTTTAATTTGCTATTTTACAAGGATTTAGGTATTTATGATAGGTATGTATGAGGCGGTAGTTGAGAGCCGTGTGTGGTTTGCGCGGTGATTGGTCGCCGCGCTCGTGACGTCATACTCCGCAGTCCTCACCCCTCTGGAACTGGTTTGACCGCTGATGCGTTAACAGCACTTAATAATCAAAACTTCAACAATAAAAAAAAAAAACTATTGGTGCAAGCGTGCGCGCCGTCGATGTGATATGCTGTAGTGTATTTCTAAAGGTATTGAACAAAATGTACTCGTAAGCAAACCACAGTATGATATTTTATAAGGTGAAAATATTCAGGTCAATTAATTTAACTCAATGTGACAAACTTAGACAAATTTTACTACGTAAAAATGAATCTGCCAGCTAAATTGTGCTATTTTGCTTATAGTAATATATCAGGATGATTTGATTTATCAATGTTAATTTAGATTTGTAATATTTTTTAATATTATAATTATACCGCTTATTGTAAATGACCGTTTGTTTCTTAATAATAGTACATGACGATACAAGTGCGAAAAATAGGAAATTCAAAACGAGTGTCGATAAATTAAAACATGACCGAAGGGAGTGTTTTAAATCGACACGAGTTGCGAATTACCTATTCGCACATGTATCGTACAACGTTTTACAGTACATATGGCCCTTTAAATGTTCGACACAGTAACGCACTATGCTAATTTACGCACTAGTGCAAAAAATATCACCATATGTACTGTAAAATAAAATGTTACATTATATGACCCTATAATTCGTGTTTCAGCATTAGAAAGAAGATAAGCGATCTAGACGTGTATTTTTATTGAATAACCCTTTTGAAAAATAAGTCGACAAAAATATGTAATAATTATAAATCATATACGATTGTTTACATTATTTTGCTTTCATAAGTAATAGTTACTAGTTTATTAAAAGCGTTTTTCAATAAAAAGACAGTGTCAAGATTGTTTACCTTTTTTCTAATAAAAATAATAAAATCTAAAAAACATTATTTACATTTATTTAACTACCAAAAGAAATAAACTATAGACACGTCACGTGCTTACGCGTGTTTTCTTTTTACTTATCACAAGAGATTTATTTCCCGAGTTCTCGAGGCATTGAGTTATTTTCCCGTCTCGACTAAGGATACATTTCTCGAGATTTCTCGCCTCGAGGATTCTCGAGCAGGAACCCTAGCCATTAGCTACTACTTTTTTTTGGTCACGGATTTCAGTATCAGCCAACAAAGTGAACGACTAGGTACGTACGATGAGAATTCTAACCCGCCATTTATTACTTGCCAGATTAAATTGTAAACCGTGCAACAATTTTCAGTGGGATAGGTAAGTTGTGACTACGTTAAAATTACGTTCGGTGAACGTGGTAAAAAGAAGCGTTTAATTTTATTTAGAAACCAAAACTAAAATATGACTACGTTTTATTTTTAAATTTATTTATATATTTAAATTACAACTTACGTTGGAACAGCTACATTTGATGGCGATTCGCGCTTGCTTTTATGCTACTTAACGTATTATATTTATAAATTAACAGTTTTGTAGGCCACCCGTTTTAAGTAAAAACGCGTTTTCCCTAGTTAAAAGTAGTTATGCGTTTCGCCTTGGTGAAAAAGCGTTTTTACTAGTTTTCGGAAAGTCGCTAGGTGAAATATTCCAATAATTATACAAAACAAATTTCAGTAAAACTAGTATTTTTTCTAAGTTAACATTATACATACAGGTGTAGGTGTTGCACTTTCTGCATTGATTAGTCGTAAGTAGGGGAGAGAGTTAATAAAAAAACGAACATTAATTTCGTAAGCCCATTTGGCTTAAGGTCGATATTCAAACGTAAAACCTTGCGTTTCTAGAAGCGGCAGAAATAGCCAACACTGCAATTAAGTTCGCTTGACGATGCGGATATCGGCACACGCATTACATTCCAATACGAGGAATATCTTCCCTTTTCACTCAACTCCAAGCAAGCCATTGATGCGCTTATACTCGTAATATTATGAGAAACAATGAACGTTTTGGCACGAATATTGACCCAGCTTGCGGTGGCTGTAGCAGATCCGAACGGAATCCAATTAACTTAATGGTAGCTGGGCCCCGAACGCGGCCAAATATACTATTACGGCGCGCTTAAAAGCTTTTGGTAACAGCCGATTCCTATAGAAGATCAATAGTACCTAAATAAAAGTATTGCCTTTTCATGTTCCATGTATCGGCTATCATAGAGAATTATTACCGTGCGCTGTTTCAGCCGAGCACTAAGGGCCGCCAGGCTAATAGAGGCGTCATATCGCTTTGATCAAATTAATCAATTTTTTGCCTTAGTGAGTAGTGACCCTGCCTATGAAGCCGATGGTCCCGGGTTCGAATCCCGATAAGGGCATTTATTTGTGTGGTCAGCACAGATATTTGTTCCTGAGTTATGGATGTTTTCTATGTAGCTAAGTATTTGTATATTACTACATATATCGTTGTCTGAGTCCCCCCAACACTAGCCTTCTTGGCTTACCATGGGACTTAGTCAATTTGTGTAAGAATGTGTCTATAATATTTATTTATTTAATTCTCATTCCAGGGCCTATAGGAACAGTGCAACTATCAATCATAATAGTGCGTTCTATGTTTGTGCAGGCCGCTGTTACAAAGAATTCGCTTTCAAGAATTTGAGGAGGGATAAGCCGACAGCTATGGGTTCTGTCTTTAATTTTTCTACCTCATTTAGAACTGAAATCGCTTCACCGCTAAGGGTCCCATCGTTTAGACACCAAAATATTTACTTTTGAATTTTGATTCTTGATTATTGGAATGAATGGCGGGGCTGAAAATTGATGGACCGACGGGGTCACCTTTTTGACAACGGAAGAAGCCAAAAGTTTAGTTTGGTGTAATAATTTTGAAGGAAAACTGTAACAATGCGAAGAAAGTTATAAGTAGCCGGATTTTTAGGGTTCCGTAGCCAAATGGCAAAAAACGGAACCCTTATGGATTCGTCATATCCTTGTGGCTTGTGGCTTATGGCTTGTTAGTTCCCATATGCGTGAAAATCCAATACGATAAATTAAACCAAATATAGAATTTACCCATGTAATCATTAAGTAAGATTTTTTTAAATTGACACTTAATTATGACCCCGTAATTAATTTTCGAAAATTTACCGAACAGCAATGTACTGCAAACATTACGATAACATGAGATGAGATACAAGCTTTTTATTATAGTAACTGCCAACAAGCGTTGACTTACTTTAAATACTTACTTTAAACTTGCTTTACATTGCGGGCCGAATTATTTTGGATGGTTATTATTTTCATTGTATTTATAACCAAAATTTATCTCAATAAACTTCTTAGGTCCTATGCTAAACACTGTTCAAAGGTATAGCGGAAAAGGTTAAGGAACATATCACGGCTGTCAAAAACCGACAAATAAATAAGTTTGTGATAGCTGAACATTTGCTACAGCCAGGATCGAACCACGTTATTGAATTCTACAATCCCAAAGTCCTCTCAACGGAACGTCTTCACCTCAGCAGAAAAATAAGTGACGCAATTTAAACCAGGAAACATCGAAATTTCAAACAAAATGAGGGACAGGGGATTTCGTCTTTATACACACGAAAAAACATCCAAACACAAACCATCGGATGTCGTGAGTGTTATGGGTAAAGTGACAACCCTAGCGTACATACTATAAGTGAATAATGTGCAGGTAATTCGCAAACCCGCGTAGCTACATGTTGATACAATTCCTCGCCAGTCCGCCTATGACCTTGTCAAGCAAACTAATAAAAGAGTGCACGCCAATAAGTAGCTGCGTTGATAGTTCTTAAATCACTAACGAGTTGCGTTAGGTATTACAATATTATTGAGTATGGTCCATAAGGCCGCGGACTGGACCAGCGGGTATCTTGTGAAGTAACATTTTCTCCGGATTGGAGAGTTTGTAAACGTTAGGATTATTCGATTGTGATTGGAGAAAGTCTATTGTTTGTTTAATAAAGTTAATTTGTTGCCTACAAATTGCTGACAGTTTCATCTCATTTGAATGGATTCGGAAGGGCATCCTGACGCTTCTTTTTCTGGCCCAGCCCCATTCAACTGTGTAGTAAATGTTGGAATTCTGTACGTAGGGCATTATAGTGTTTTTAATGATGTTTACTGAACAACGTAGACAGGAAAGATGCTGAGAGCATAAGTGCTCTTGGTGCACAAGAGCTATATTAATTAGTGTTGCTAGGCTTCTACCCGATGTTGCCAGGATGAAAAGTGCTACTGTTCCCACCAGCCCTTTGAATTTCCTACTTACAATTGATCACATTCACTTCACAATCCTTCACACCTTTTTCACAAACCGGACTTATCTTCTTCTAAGTCTTACTCTAAGCGTAATTGAACTACCTTATTAATATTGGTAGCAATTTAACGTACGCTTACACTAAAATATTATTTACAGCACATATGGTGCTACTTTACCGCACTAGTACGAAAATTAGCATATTACGTTACTGTGTCGAACATTCAAAGTGCCATATGTACTGTAAAACGTTGTACGATATATGTGCGAATAGGTAATTCGCAACTCGTGTCTATTTGAAACACTCCCTATTTTTCGCACTTGTATCGTAATGTACTATTATTTAAGATTTACTCATTTAAAAAAGTTGCAAATACAGGTTTGAAGGGCCTGTGTTATGGATATTTGCAAAAGTACCGTCGACCTTTAGAAATGTGAAACATAGGAACATTTATTACCATTTTTATATCTACTGAAAAACCTGATCAACGGCAAAATGGCTGCATTAACATAGCACACATCCGAAACGAAGCTGACAGGCAAGCTTTTATAATTAAGCATAAAATCAATATATTCAATGTGGGTACATGTAACGATATTTTAGCACACCCTTTGTCTAAAACAGCTAAAGATTTGTACAAACTTGTCAATTTAGGAATTAAGCGACGGTAAAATTGTGATTTTGATTTGTAACAATGGGGGTGACATCATCAAACATGATAAAACCCCTTTATTTAATAAAAATTAAAAAAAAAAAACAGCACACATACTTATATTACACTACCCGACTTTTATTAGAATTTGTGTACCTTTTTATCTGGTACAGCAACAGTGATTTCCATTATTGATGATAATTAAACTTTCTGACTTGGGTTAAATATTAAATGTGAATTAAACATACGTTGTTTTAACAGCTGGAAAATGGATAAGGATTATCTAATCGTTACCAGACCATTTTTACAATAATATAGGTATAAACTCCTTAGAAATGAGCATAACAAATTTGAAGGGTTTATTGGAAATAAGTGAGTTTGAGGAAAAAATTATGGAAGGGTCTCACTTCAAACAATTACTTTCATTTTTTTTTCAAACATCTAAAGGACTCACGCTAATAGACCGGCCTTTTTCTATGACGGCTGATTGGTAATCATATGGTGCTTTCCATAGAAAACGAAGCGCCGGAAGCTACGTCCCGGTGCCGGCCCGGTCTAGCGTGAGCCATCCTTTAAACTCAAAAGAAAAAAAATACTGCTAATATAAAATATGCCAATGTAAAGGTAATTAAATGTTGTTCAAAATTATACCAATAGGTATAAGGAAGTGCATTAAAATTATGACGCTAAGAGCTGGGGCCCATTTCTCGAACGGCATTAGTCTAATATTATTAATGTGTTGCCATGGTAACTCATACGACTAGATAGTTCGTGGACTAATAATATTAGTCTAATGTCTAAAGGAAGAAAACATGCTGCTAGTTGCCGTTAGATACTGGGCCCCAAACGAAGACCGGACGGAAGCTGGACAGTCTTTAAGAACCGTGAGATTCAAGACCTAGTGGCTGAACCTAACATCATGGGAGAAAGTAAAGCCCACAGACTCCGTTGGTTGGGCCACCTTGAGAGAATCGACGAAGATCGGAACGTAAAAAGAGCGTACCTGGGTCGCCTAGCAGGGGGACGTCCTATCGGACGCCCTAGGTATCGCTGGAGCGACATGGTGGAGACGGATCTGGGGGAGCTTCGAGTCGACAATTGGCGAGAGGTCGCACAGGACCGAGAAAAGTGGCGCTATCTTGTGTCGGAGGCCAAGTCTCATTTTGGGTCGCTGAGCTAACGGAGTAATGTCTAATACCGTTCGAGAAATGGCCTCCTCGTCTCAAATAAGTCCTATTTGTGAAAGATTCAACGACGATGTTGTGGAATGTATGTTAGAGAGTAATTCTAGGAGATGGTAGTGGCAACGGCACCACTTTTCAGCTTGGCAACATCGAGTTTCTTAAATGCTAGGAGCTTCACTACAAGGAGGTCAAACTGCGGTCTAATAATTATGCATACAACATAGTTCTAAAGATGGTCTATAAGCTAAAAAGCTGTATTTAGTACCTAATCTGTATACAATGTGAATATAAATAAAACTTGCATCAAAAACACGTTACTCGTCCACAATGCATTTACGCTATATTGACTTGTTTTTAACTTGGTTTCAATAATAGTTGAAAACGTCAAATGAATTTTATTTATACCAACAATTCGCTTCATCACTAAATAAAAGCGGATAAAGTTCGAAAATATTTCTCTGGTTGCCTCCATTCTGTTTGAACTGTAGGTACGTTTGGCATTTATTCCTGACTGAAACGATATAGATAGACATCAACCTAACTATAGTGAGATTTTTCTAACATCACATATTTGACACATGACAGCACCCATATAATGTAAATGTGTATGATCCATTCACATAATTAAAAACAAAACCACGCAATTATAATATGTCTTTCGTTACCACTTAAACTACACTCACTTTTTGAATGTAATTATGCTTATAGTTATTTTTTTCGCATCGTATATCTGAAGTATTTAACTATAATAAATCACTGCACAAACGTTTACGTCCTAAGGGTCTTTTTTTTAAAACCAGCTTTGTGGTCAAAAAAATTTTTTCGATTCGGGTAACATATTCGTAAGTTAAAGATAATCGATAAAATCGATATATTTATAACCTACAGAAAATACAAAAATAAGGTATTATAACTAAGAAAACATTAACTTAAACAAATACTTTTAAAAATCCATTATAATAATAGATCTTTACCGTACGATTTGCAAAATATATGTCGATTTCTGAGCGGATCAAATTTGACGTCAAAATCATTCGTTTGTCAAATGTCAAATGCGCAGTCTGTCGAAGTTTCTCCGCCTTACTTTGCGCATATTCCGTTTCTTTTCGTATTTTTCACGTGTTTATTTTTGGATTCTTCTCTTTCACATCTGGTTACCTTGGCTCGTATCTATGGACTTTGACTTTGCTTGTATTTGACTTTAGTTGACTTTGGATCTAAAAATGCCTGATTTTGCTAATACTAAGTAGTCACTAGCAGTATAATTTGCATGTATGACTGCTGTGCAGGTTCCTAATATTGATTTTTTATATAGGTAATCGATTCGATCTCACAAATCGTAACTGTAATCGATCCGATTGCTGGATTTGACATATTATGTTGTCTTAGCCACATCACTTCAAACATCAAATGTCATGTGTCAAATATGTGATGTTATAAAAATCTCACTATAAGTGGCCCTAGTGAAAAAGGGTACAAGTCTCTGGCAGCGCAGGTGTAAAGGGGTGTAAGTTCCACGTAACACTTATGCCCTTATACACGTAAACTGCCAGAGACTTGTACCCTTTTTCACTAGGGCCACAGAATTCTTCTAGGTAGTGTTAAACTAAATACATCAATCATCATCAAATAAAGGATTTAATACAATAAAAATTGTATTGCCATTGCCGCGATGCTCATCTGTCAGTCGGTAGTGAAATAATATTTAAGTTATAAATAAAATGTAATTATTGTATTGCAATCGTGTCATATCTTAACACACTAAACTTTAATATGTTTTGGCCCTGCAATAAAGAAAAAGAAAGATAAACTGAGAAATATACTCTATCGTAATTCGGACTTTTTTACAAATATATTTAATTTTCACCTTGCATTATGGTTGCACCCTTGGGTTGACCGGTTTTTTTATTTGTTAAGTGACAAAATGCCCACACATAATATATGATCTGGTTACCAGCTCTTCTAGTATTACTGATATTGAAAACCTCATGCAACTTTGGACAGCTGTATCTGAAAACCTATGAGGAATATATGTAGCAAATTAAGGCTGCTTAATAGTTATTTTTGGTAACTTTTGCTGCAACGTAAGTCAGTAGTAGCAAAAATTAACAAAATTACATTCAAAAATTTTATGGTTTTCAACTATTGACCCGAATTCGACAGGAACGCAACGAGAATTGTATCACAAGAGAGTAAATAGTTGCTCGATCACCGATGGGATGTCTGACCTCCTTGGAGGCCGACTGTCAAGTGACCATGACTGGTTAACTAGGTATGGGACCTTTTTTTTAAACCATATACATATACAATTCGAAGGTCTTTTTTATAACTTCCTAAGAGTCCTAAGACTGTCACGAAGCGCTAACAAGTCATAACTAATTAGCGCCATAGTTATTTATAAAATAATTACACTTACTGGATCACTTGTCGCTTTGATGTAATTGTCAGTTACTGCCAACATCGTTAATACAGCCAATAATTTTCAAAGAGAATGAATATCTCCTTTAATTTCATGACAAGTCCGAGACGTGATGTAGCCAATGAGGTATACTAAGAATTTAAGATCATTAAGCGAAACAAAAGTGAGTTCATTAGCAATGTTTAAATGAGCGAAATACCAAAATGTAGGAAATAACTTTTATATATCCTCAAGTCACTGTATAATAGTCAGTAAGACGCTTGCCTATACATATTATGTACATACATTATATACTCGTATGATCACAAGGCCCTGAATAAGTTGTATGTATTCAGGATGTCTTTTGGCTTTGGACAAAGGCTAAGTTGGTTGTCAGTGGTAAGTAACTTATAGATACATACTTTATCGGAAATTCTGAGAAAATACAAGTTATCTATTGTTTTTTGACGCACCCTAGTCTCTGGTGACTTATTTCAACGAAATACCCAGTTCAAGAGAGTGAACAACATAGAGGTTTTACGAGAAGTTTTGCGCTGGGAATTATTTACAATTATTTTAGTTTAGTGTTTTCCAATCCAATCCGATACTGTATAATGTGATATGTATTTATTTTCCTTTTTAGAAGAAGTTAATACTTTTTTTATTTCCTATGCCAATTACTACATCCAAATAATTTATTTTACCGCTACTTAATTTGACAGACATTCTAATTAGCTTAATACTGTAACAACACTATTACGATATATTTGGTCACTTTGGCCGTCACTGTGTTTGGTGCTAACTGTACCAAACGTACGGTTCAACGATCTCTGAGCCGCGGAGGAAAAATAAATTATAAGTGTGTAAGTCAAATGTTTACCCGCACCATTCACTACTACATATTTAACTTATAATGACTTTGTACAGTCAGCATTAAAAGGATACGCTACCTTTGTGTCAAAATAATCTACTATTCTCTGATAGCGTAACAAAAAAAGATAAGTCTCTATATAATAATTTAACTGTTGCAGATACTTTTGAACTCGAGCTGTCGAGATAAATCTCTATTTGGAAAAGTATACGAGGGTGGCAATTACTTTTGTGCGTTGTTTCATACGCTAATAATGAAGCTGACTGTACCTAACATCAAGTTTGATACAGATTATATCATACTACGATATCCCTTCAGACATGGATTTCTATGTGATGCCGGACGAAAAAGCATGTCGCAAAAATGCACACTTATTTCCGATTAGAAAAGTCGATGCACTCGATAAAATGTGGTGGTGAATTCTGGCTAGCTCAATGCTTTTATGCTGGTAAATGCAGAACTTTAGAAACAAAATTGAATTGAAAACCAGAAGCTGGCACAAGTCCCATTTGTCATGGTAAACGAGTGGAATACTCGTTGTTTGATTTGCTACCATAACGAAGTTAGGCTTGGACGCGTTGGTAAATCTCATAGCCGGGCAACTCGACAGCTAAGTATATGTACATTGTACAGATATGTATAAAAACGGCCCTAGTTGATATAAGTATGTGTTAGGTACTTGATTTCACAATTGATTTGACAGAACAAAGTGTGTAAATGTCACTATAAAGTTTAATGTAAAAATTTGATGTTCATGGTCATATCGTTATTTTTATTACTGAAAAGTCTGATGTGCAGAGTTAGCACAGTCGACTTAATTCCATACCAACAAATCGTTTCGACGTTTGATAAAGAAATGCTAATTTGACTCGATAGTATATTATAACCATCTATGTTTTAGGGGGTCCCTCTGCCAACAAATTGTCCTGCAGTTTGGCAGAAGACTTGTTTTGTAAAATTGGTTATATTTATTCTGAATAAATGTCTTTTTAGTCTATTATAAGAGTCAGACTGTTTTATTGGTAGATGTCGATGAAACACTTAAACGCATATCTTAGCTTCAGCTTTAAGCGTTGGTTTCAAAAGCTTAGGTGAATTTAGAACTACGATAATTATTTGGAAGTATGGAAAGTTAAAATTTGTATATTACTTAACCAAAACACATAAGAATTTATTTATTTATTGTAGATATGTATATACAACACTTGTTGTATAAAAATGTCAGTCATAAAGGATGTAACTACTCTTTGCGACTGAAATGTTATATTTTAATAAAAACTTACCAATCCAATTTTTAAGATACGATAAAACTTTAATTTTATATTTTAGGCATTTCCAGGACAATCGGTTGTATTTTCGATTTGATTTTCTGTCTTGCGTAGCGTATCTTAATCGTGTAATCATTTGGTACTTAATCGTGTAATCGTTTGGTTCGGAGTTTCAAATAAAGACTAGATAACTTAATGGTAATCGTATTAAACAAATAATTTAAATGATATAAAATACTACTAGTTACTACAGAAATGTAACCCATTTGTGGTGTGGGGTCGGTATACAAGCGGCATCGTTTCTTGAGGCTAACGGTCGCTCGCAATTGGCACACTGGGAATAGCACTCCCGAGTGATATTTTTTATAATTCCTTCGAGTAAATATTGGTACCTACCGTGAAATCGTCCAGTTATGCCCGGAAAATTTTGCCATAATGAAATCATGGACAAATATACATAACAGATAAAAAGGACATTAATTCGTTCAACGATATTAATTCGTACTGTTTATTAAAGGTTTGTACTGTTAAGATACAGATATTTGATGGTAGCAGACATTTACGCTCGAGGGAGAAGTAATTTATCTTCAATTTGTTTCTTTTACTTTTTCATTAATGATACGATATCTAATTTGACAAAAGACTTGTACAGGTGCGAGTAAACCTTTTGAGCATTAGGTACTGGATGAAATGGAGGGTTCTTTGCGCATTGTATTGCGTTGTGCCACTTTGTATACAATGTCATATGCCAATTGCCGGCTCCGGTACTCCTTCATATTCATACGAACTTAATTCATGCAAAAGCATTCATGGTGAAGTTAAATACATTCAAAGTACTGTCACCTAGCTAAAATGGACAAATAAATAAATGTATACACAACGTTCCAACCTACGTCCATCGCAATCTCTTAACACAGACGTTTTAGCTTGATACAACGTACATATATATCGTGACATCCGACTTCGTGCTAGCACTTAACACCGATTACGGTTCGACGTCCATGAGCTATGGCACTATCTATAGTTATCGTACATGTAGATATACTATGATTCATTGATAGTGGGAAACATTTTTGAACAAACCAATTCACTATTATTACTCCGTAATCACGCGCTTTTAAAGACCGTATTTCAGTAAAGGTTAAGTATAAATAATGAGAAATGCATGCAAAGTCCGTCATATTTTTGTGCATGCTATAGGTGTCCCTGAAACGCAAGCGTTACCTAACGTAGGTATTTACATATGTGTACTTCTTAATCTTCTTGACTTTTCAATAATTTTCATGGCAATATTTTTAAAACTAATTTCAGATTTAGCGAAAGCACCCAGATAAATTATGCGCCGACTTTGCAAAGTCGAGCAACTTCGACACAATGCTACTTTATGAAGTGTCTGGGCTGCTCAAAATTGCGACTTTAGTTTCAGTAAATTAATGAATACTCAGACAAATGGACTTTAGTTTACCTATATGTATACAACTATTACAGAAAATATCCTACTAGCCTCTGTAATGTTACTGTAACAAGCTAAACTAATACATATTTTGCTAACCATACAACGCCCATATATATACATATACGTATATGAAAACGTCTATATCAAAACTTTGTTTACTTTAAATAAATAAATAAAAAATAAAAATTATTTATTCTCAGACAATTAATACAGTTCATATTTGTTAGTATCAACTTACAACCTATGTTATATTACCTTCCGGACAATAAATAAACAATAAAAAACTTTACGTTACTTAATATTATTATGTAGCCGTAAAATCTCGTTGTAAGTGTAAATGCGTTTTCCTTATTAATACTCGTACTAGATTTTCGTATGGCATTACTAAATAAAAGTATACGACGGTCTCGGTCTCACGTTCAAATATTGAATCCGGATGGTGCCCGCTCACAAGATGGGATGGGTTCAGAGCACTCATACTGATTGGGCAGTTGGGCAGGGCACTCGCACCTTTGATATGTCATATTTTCTCGCACAATAATTTAGGTGTATCCATTTCTTAGAACCTTAAATTCCTGAAATAGCCTAGAATACAATAATACTCGTAGCCTACAATACAAATCGAGAAAAAAAGCGGATACTGGTAATAGTTACTACATACGTACTTACATACGTAATATCACAGTACCATTATAGTATTTTATGCAACAGTTGTATAAGAAGGGTCAAAAAAGGCGAGTGGCGTGAGTTACAATGTGAGCCGGAGCCGAAGGCGTAGGCGAACATTGTAAAGGAATACGCCACGAGCATTTTTTGACCTACTTATACAACGTTGCATACAATATTTTTCCTACGAGTCAACAAAAATAAATCTTAATTTAGGTAAACAAAGCAAAAGTATATAGCCAAAACGCGCGAGCATACCTTGTTACGCGCCCAGCCCGCCCCGCCGCGGCCGGCCGGTCAGCGACACCTCGTAACTCATCAGGCCCTGGTACTTGCTAAATTAAATTTTTGGACAGTTTTTTCCCAATTTTGGCCACCGTAGCCTATGGAGACTAACAAGCAACGCTAAGCGGTCTTCGTAGTCTATGGGTGTTGCTATATTACGGGTGTCACATGCGTGTTTCTGACTTATGAAGTAATTATTTTTACTATGCAACCAAATGAATATTTTGTAAGTTGGCAGCAATGCACTTAGTTTAAAACTGTATTCGTTTTGGTTTTGTTAGGTTGGTAGCCATTAATCGCAGTAACGTTATAGCGATTAAAAGCACAAGAGCTTTTATGAGGAATAGACAATATAGACTTTTCTTGAAACCTTTTATGTATGTTCTTATATTCGTGTTAATGAATGCATAAATGACAGATAACAGTAGAGGAGTAGGAAAAATTACAAAAGACCTAAAATACTATGCGTTGTTTTAACATAAATATATTTATTGAGATAACAATATACATAATGGATATATACAGATGATTACTATAACTAGCTTATATCTAAAATAGGCCCTTGAGGCATTGTACCAAGGATGCTGGCGGCATTTCCTCGTTGTATCGCAATACTGATACGTTGTGCGAGGAAGTCGCCAGCTCTTCGGTCACCAGTTGCGTTGTTTATTTGAAATAAAGTTAAATTCTATTCTAAATGTAAATATATTGTTAATAAAATAGGAAGAGTAATATAATTTCTTCGAGTGACTTTTAATAAAAGTCTAGGTAACTGTTTACTATCCTTTGAAAAACGACACCTGATCACAAAGAGGTGATAATATCACAAGCTATTGTGTAGCTTATTAGCAGTATCTAAGGTTCAAAACTATATATTTTGTATGCCTTAGTTGTCATATTGACCTACTCGCAATTATTAAATTTGTAGGTACAAGTACATGCTTAATTACAAACAAAAGAAGTATACAACCGTAACGTTAATTAGTTCCCAATTTCGTTTAGACTGGCATTGCTTTCAGTCGGCTCACTGGTACGGCAACATAATTGAATTCAACTTTTAATTATCAAAGTACCTACAGTACCTTTATTATAAACTTTTTATTTATTTTATTTAAAAAAACCACGGAGCTTAGTAATTGCTGTTTAGTTTCCAGTGCACGGGTAATTTTTATGAGATTTATGACTATTGTAAGTATATTAATAAATAAATGTATTGTTTAGTTTCCAGTGCACCGGTAATTTTTATGAGATTTATGACTATTGTGAGTATATTAATAAATAAATGTATTGTTTAATTTCCAATGCATGGGTCATTTTTATGTATGACTGTTATGCGTATTTTACCAAGCTGTATTGTATCTACTTATACATGATTAAAGACACGCCTCCGGGGAGCCGATTTATGAACTTCGTCACTCGAAAATCTGTGGAAAACGGCGAAATGTTATGTTTAAAATACGAGCGATAGAAAATGGGAAACTAGTGGTATTGGCCACTCGTTTTCGAATTTAAATGCCTGGTAGTGGAGATAGTATTGAAAGGAGAACACGAAATCGAGCTACCGAAATTCAAAAATCGGCCCCCGGATGGTATGACATGCCCTCTGTTTCGTATCTAATTACAACGGATATTGCTGAATTCGCTTACCTCATGACGTGTTTACCTACCATTTAATACAACTAGCATACATCATCTTGAATACGACACGTTTCGATTTCGATTTTTACTATCTTATTTAGGTTAACTTTTGCTGTTCACATGATAGAAACTTTATATTTGTTTATTGTTACAAGCGGTATGGCTTCAGAGCGCCAGTGGAAATTTTACCTACGCTCAAAGACAGGAAAACTATTTTTAATATCCAACTTCTAAACTTGAACAACAACTTTAAGTCTTTGTAATGAAATGATGAAAATATTCGCTGTTCCACAATCTTACAATGATTGTTGGTAATTGTTATAAGATTTAACAGATTTTTAGAATGTAGAAAAATAAAGTAGGTAGTCAGAAAGTGTATTGGCTGATAAAGATAATATCACAAATACACCAGTTTTTAGGAATAAAAATAAATATTCATAGGAGTGCCCCCGCCAAGCCGAGCCAAGCGTTATCATTTATATAGGTACGAGTCGTAGTTGAAGTGTTTTCACCTCAATGGAACCAGTATTCAGTATTGTAGTTCGTTTGTACTATTTTAAACAGTTATTACCTACAGTAGCTTAGAATACTAAAGCGTATGCTTAAATGATTTTGAAGTCGATGTAAACACTTAAACAATATTTAATAGGTGAAAGCTATGTAAATTGACATAGAAGACACGATTGTATAACAAACAAAATGCTGCCATAATAAATTTGATGCTGATGTCGTTTTAGCCCAATCATTTTGAAAACAGCTTTGCATTGTCAGTGTTCGTATAATGCACGGAATTTAAAAGGCATCATAAACCTGCGTAAGATAAGGATATCTGTTTGAAGACAAGGGGGGATGGTACGGCTGTAATAAGTTATTAAAAATTGTTATTACTAATAACAATTTTTAATCGTTTCCTACGTACCTACACTGAATTTACGATGTCCCTCGAAAATGAAATCCTATGAAGCAATATCGCCATAGTATAGGTTTAAATTACGTTATGGTTATAATTTTTTGTACTAATAAATTCGTCTTATATGTCACCATGTCACCATAATGTAGTTGCAAAGCGACAAGGCCCAATTTAATTGACGTACAATTTTAATATGTACATACATTCACTGGCAGGGAGTCCAGTGTGGCTACCACCAGTTCAGCACTGACATAAACGCTATCGAGACCGTAACTTACTTTCTATGCATCTCGCTCGTACTCGCATATAAGTGGGAGCGAGATGTATAGAAAGTAAATTACGTTCTCGATAGCGTACCTATATGTCAGTTTTGCACTGTCAGTGACTCATGGTACGGGTACTGGGACTTGCTAGGCGCTTTTCGCTACATAGCAGAAAAACGTGTTATCGGCTACGAATTTAGCATGTACCTACCTCGCGCTGGCAGTGAATGCTATAAAAAATGTATTATGGTTATATTAATAGCAAAATGATACAAGACCAGCATTAACATATGGCAGTTTATCCTGAATGTTGATTTAATGCTGGTCTTTATATTTATGTACTTGCAACTTAAACCATTCTAAATCTTGTAGAAGTTGTATTGTGGTTATATGTTTTTAATAGCATTTGATCATATCATACGTGACATACCAAATCAAAAGGGACCTTATTGTGCTCGGCGCTTACGCCATTATTAGCGGCGCGCCAATACTAATGCGGGACTACGCGACGTAAGCGCCGACCGCCATAAGGTCCCTTTTGATATGGATTGTCACATATTTATTATACGAGTTGTGTTAATAATGCAAAAAAATATTCAATCTTCTGACTTTGCAAATGTACAAAATACATTTAACCGAAAATAACATGTAATATGCGGCTAAGTGCATTTAATACGATGGGACCGTGCGAAGTGCGTGGTGGGGGTAAGTAAAGCGATCCCAGCGCATAAGGTGGTAAAAATTTGAATTAACTGCGGATAGCGTCTTTAACATTTCGTACAATTATATGGCTCGAAATGAAACTTTGATTTACGATTACTCCTGAAATATTCATTTAAATTGTATGGTGTAAGGGACCATTGTAATCTGTATGAAATGCTTAATACTCGTATAACTAACGTATTTATTTTGATAATTGTTAATAATGTATCCATGTAAATAGCTTTGCGAATGCCACATATTACGTGATCTTTTTCTAGAAGTTAAGAATGGATATAGTAAGTTATCCTTAAAAGATAGACATTTCACATCGCGGACTTTTATGTAGACCTATGAATGAGAAACAACCCCACCATACATTGTGTTGTTATAGCTCAAACGGATTAGGCAGCGTTTTCGATTAAAGCTCCTAGCCGGCGTAATTTTTTCCGACAACATCGTTATATTTCAAACAATTTACACAAAACCTTAACAAGTTATATACTTAAGCCTTCCTCAAGAATCACTCTATTGATAGATGAAAGTCGTATGAAAATCCGTTTAGTAGTTTTTAGTTTTGCAGTAGTTTTATAAGATGTAGTGAATTAACGTTTTCCCCTAGAATTGCGGACACTAGGTTGCGTGACAGTCGTGCACGCTCCCAATATGCAGGAGCTAATAGCTCCTGCGTATAAAAATGTATGGCGGGGTGCTAAGCTGATAGTGGTGCTGACTGTTTGTACATATAATTATAAAATAAGTTATTTTATTACATGCTAAATTTAAAGAAATAACCGGCCAAGAGCATGTTAGGCCACGCTCAGTGTAGGGTTCCGTAGTTACTCTTCCGTCACAATAAGCTAAACTGGAGATTAAAGTATAGTAAATTGTTAACCAAGGGATGAAACGGTACCTTTCACCCGAGTTAAACAAATAGGCAAATTTGCATAATCAGTACCTAATTAAAGTAAGTCTTTTTACTATGAAGGGAATTTTTTTTGCGATAACTCAAAAACAGCTAAACTGATCATGTCCGCTATAGTTTTCATTTAATGTCTTTCTTAAGCTGTACTTCCACGATTTTTTTCATATTTTTTGGACCTATGGTTCAAAAGTTAGAGGGGGGACACATTTTTTTTCTTTCGGAGCGATTATCTCCGAATATATTCACTTTATCAAAAATGTTTCTTGAAAACCCCTTTTAGTTTTTAAAGACCTTTCCAATGATACCCCACACTCTAGGGTTGAAGTGAAAAAAAAATTTCACCCCCACTTTACGTGTAGGGGAGGTACCCTAAAAAAAAAAAATTTTTTAGATTTTATTGTACGACTTTGTCGGCTTTATTGATTTATATATCCATGCCAAATTTCAGCTTTCTAGCACTAACGACCACGGAGCAAAGCCTCGGACAGACAGACAGACAGACAGACAGACAGACAGACAGACGGACATGGCGAAACTATAAGGGTTCCTAGTTGACTACGGAACCCTAAAAAGCAGATGCTATAGCAGATGGTTGTTTCAATGTTAAAATAACAAACTGTGATCGAACGATATGATTTCCAAACAGCCCCGGGTAACGGAATAGAAAAACAATGAATTGTTGAAAAGTTGTGCGATTTCACGAAGCTCCGAACTCGCTAACCGCCAATGCTGCCATTGCCATGCGCAAACAGAGGAAATAAACTAAAGGCTGCGTTCTTTCGGCATAGCAAAGTGAATAATAAAAATAAACAGTTACAAAAAGATTGATAAATACCGATTGTGCACCTTGCTTTAGCATAGTTTGATTATACATATATTTATGTATACAGAGTGGGACCGATTTTTGAATTTTGAGGGCTCGATTTTATCACTCTTAAATCTGTGGAAAACGGCAAAATGGTATTTTTAAAGCGATAAAAATTTGGAATGTAGTGGTATTCACTACTCGTTTTCTATTCTATTAGTAAAATTTTAATGCCGAGATAATTGAAGGGATACGAAATGGAGCGCTTGGAATTAAAAAATCGGCCCCCTCCCTGATCTTATAAAATATAAAGTATGAATTAAAAGTATCCTATTGGGTCACGACAATGGTTCTAATTTTATTCCAAATTAGGAATTGTGCTAATAGTAGGTAAATAGAGAAATTAATGGCTGTTAATTATTCAGAAGCTTTTATTATTAAACACCTTAATTAAATAAAACAGCTTAATTAAATAATCCCACTCAGGCAAATTCTTGTTTTCTATTGAATATAATTTATTGTGACATAAACAGAACATGGACGAGACAGTATTGGTGTAGAGGAGTAAAAGGTTTAATATATATATATACCTATCTTGAGGGATCTTCTGTCTTCGCATTCGAACGTTTTGATATGTCTTCTTGTGCCTCTGCGGAGACAGCTCTTAATACAGAAATTTGGACTTCAACTTTCATCAACAAAATGATTTGTGAATATTTTAATATCATTTAATTTGGATATTTTTTTAAAGAAACGATTGTATTCAGTCCCTAAGGCTCCGTCGCATGAGATAACTAATGGCGTAAGGGAGACTCTTAAGATCCTCTGTTGCTATGTCGTATTTTAGATGTTTCTCTCAGTGTTGTTTTTTCTTTTTTGCCCGGTGAGGTTAATTAAGGTTAATTCATTAATACTTCTTTCAATTTGAAAGTTGTTAAAAAACAAGTCCCACGCGACAAAATCTGTCGTTCTAACACGCTGATATATAAAACATCTTCTTTGAGACGCTATGCAAATGAGTTTGAGCCGAAAGAAAGAAGCGGTTTATAATTTTGGACACGTTCTTTAAATTTACCTTTTAACAGCCTCTTGATATTTTTACTACGTGTCGTTTCAGAAATTTTCTGTACAGCCCGTAGAAAATAAAGATAAAAGGAGAGATAAAATTTGGAGTTTATTCGAGTTTGTTGATGCAGGTCACGATATAAATTTATCACTAGATACCTTTGGTCCTTAGGATGTAATTGACTGGAACGGTAGGGCCCATCGCAGAGTGCGCAGTCTCCCCGCGAGTGGGGTAATGTTTACCCTTGCAGCTTAGAAGTGTAACTAAAATCCGAGGACATAGATTAAGTACATGCTTATTACAGTCCGATGTTTAATTTGGATTATGGATTTCTCTAATACAGATAGATTGAAGTGCCACGTGTGAGCTAGTTAGGATCTGTTTTAAATGAAACCTTTAAAAATAAAACCCACAACGAATTGATTACGATTAGTTTATTAAAAAAGCGTAAGTGCCGGGAAGATACGCCATTATACTTGTAAGGCTTTCTCGTACAGAACCCTCCATGACCTATGCGTGGCCTGACACGCCCCTGGCCGGTTTGTATATATACTTGTTTTACCCGTTTTTTTTTATCTTTCGTCGTATGTTCGATTGATTTGAAATATTTGACACGAGTATTTTTATTCGGGCAAATACAATTTACAAAACTTTTCCATCGGAATCGTACGTACTGGAATATTTTACTAAATTATTTAACTACCTACTATAAATAAGACTTCATTTTTTTTCTTTATACTTGCAAAACAAATTTAGTCGAGTATTATATATGATGTTGTTTTAAATATCTAATTACTACCTAAGCTATTAATCAGATCAAGTTTCAACGTCCCTGAGCAAGCTTTAGCCTTGTTGACGCAATAGCCGAGGTAAACAGTAATGTGGATGGATAGCAAGTCAATACATTAAACACTAATTTGTCCACCTCGACTAGTAATCGGTTAGCCATTAATATGTGTAATTGAGCCATCTAATTAATTGCCGATGGTTTCATAAGGGCAACCTGTTTAGGTACTGCAATGATAATATAACACGTATTAAGGTTAATATGAATCAGCCAGACTCGATGAATAACTGATGAATGCACGTGCCTAGGTTTCCATTACATGATAAATTCATTTGCATTTTAGACCAGAATTGACCACGAAAGCCTCTGCGGTGCCAGCCAATCAGATCGGTGCGACAAACTTCATATACGTGCATGGCTGGATGAAACATGCATCGTCTTAACAAATTGAGGGCGCAGTGATCACTAACGGAACTTTTTTATACCTGACTGACTAAAAGTAAAGCGTTATGTATTTCGGGTATTTTGTATTTTTCTGAGTAGGTAGAGTCTGACTAAGCTAACTCTGTATTGTAACTGGTAACTTAGATAGAACAAAGTGGGCGAGTGCCGCTATAAACGCCAAATTTTTATAGGAATTTAAATTGACGGTGACGCTGCCACACTTTGTCACTGCGCAGTCTGCGCAGATAAAGCTCGGCTTGACTCTAGTCTATTTTTTAGGAAAGGCAATTCATGTATGATCTGAAAAAGAGCAATCACTAGGCGGAGTATTGAAGCGTTGATACAGTGCTCACTCTCATTACGTAGGCACGTAAACTAATAATAATGTCATTATCTGATAGTGCCTGGACCGCAAAAGCCAGTAGTTATAACGAGGCATTATTTAAGGACAAAAAACCGCCATCTATCATAACCCGTAAATAAATTCTACTTTCCGACAAGGAATAAAAGCCATCGCAAAGTTTTGCTGCATTCAAATTGAGCCTGGAAGGCTTTCAATTCAAGTTATGTAAAGAACAATTGGCGCCGCCAGAGTAGAGAGTACGATAATAACAATATTTATTGTTTTGAGACGTTACTTTGGTGTATGGCTGCAAAGTTTCATTTATATCGGCTATATTTAATTACCTACATATATGATGGTACTCGGTACTGTGTTTCTACTGTTTCTAGACAACTTGTTGTCATATTTTACTTTTATGACAAATACATTTTTTACTATGCTATTGCAGAGTTCACCTTAAATAGTCTTTATAAACAGTAGGTAAATGTTATTTCAGAATACAAGTTAATTATTATCTAAACAGCTTAACAATTGGAAAAATAAATCTTTCAAATAACATTAATTGACGAATTGTGAAACTTAAAATATTTATTATGTTATGTTTAATTTAATTACAGTGATCTGTAAAAATACGTCGTTGCGTGTACAAGTAGAAAAGTAACAGTAAGTAAGTAGAAACCTTGTAGGTATTTTATTCGAAGGTGTAAGGTTCAATTGAAGTAAGTGATCCGAACCGTTTTTATTAGTAAGAACAAGTTTTCCGAAACGCCTTGGTAAAAACTAGTTTTAACTAGGATTTTACAGTTAATATTAGATTCGCAAGGTACCTTGGTGAAAACTAATTCTTTTTAAATTAATTTCAATTGGAACTAGTTTTGACTAGGGTAATCGCGTTTTCATTTGTTATAACTAGTGTTCACGTTATGTATGTATGTGTGTATGTCACTTGTTCACGCATGTATGCACATAAACAGGTTAACATAAAACAGACAAAACAAAATAAAAAAATGTTATGTACAAAGGCGGACTTATCCCTAAAGGGATCTCTTCCAGCTAACCTTTAATAAATCTAATAATTCTGCCCGAGTCAAAAAAGAGGTGCAACGACGAGAGAAGCGAGGAGCGTGTAAGGCTTACCGTGATCAAACAGCGCCAGAACAGACTTTTATATGTATATTTTATAATATTATCTTAGAAAAATAGTTTTTTTTTGTGTTAGTCGTACTGTCTTGTCAAAATTAATTTTCGCTAAAATAAATACTTCAATAAATAGTTTTAACTATAACTCTGTATCTTTAGGTATTTAAATAAAAGTAAACAAAATGTACCCTCAAATGGCTCCTTAAGTTAGTAGAGGGTAGATGAAACCATTACATGATCTAATAATGTAGGCTAAAGTCAGGTTGTTCAGGGACAGATCCAGGTGGTTTTGTATTCGGTTGGTTAACGAATAAATGTTATAACTACCCGAAAATGTACAAATTGTTTGTTTACTTTTATTTAAATACCTAAAGATACACGCGTTTACTATAAAAATGGGCTTTTACGGTTACATATACCGGGTGTGGTCTATAACAGGAGCAAAAATTTAACTGTAGGCTGTACTCCTCAAACTGACCAACATTTATTCAGCGACTTTTAAAAATAAGTTTGCACAGTGACATTGACATTCAGCAGCCAAGATGGGCGGGACAGCAATATAATTATGCGCGTGCAATAGAGATAGCACCATGCAGGTCAATGTACAAAAAATCTACATGGAAAGCGTATCTGCTTTAGCTAAAATCTACTACAGAATTTTCTAAAGTATGTAATCTTGATTATTCAGTAAAATTATATCTAATGATTTGGATTGAATTTTCAGCCAGGGGCGATTTTACTATGGCGTCCCAGCTAGGCCGTTTAACGAAAATGTTTTTTATTGCTTGGTCTTGAAGTGGCACATTCTACAAACTATCAGTGTTACCTGCATGTCGGGTAAGTTGATATTTATTATTTATGAATAATCCGATCCAGGCACTCTAGTAAAGTTGTAGCCGTATTTGAAGATGTTTATAAATATTCGGACATGATGGACATGGTGGCCTGAAGGTAGCGGATTAGCCAAACGCTATATATTATAGTATATGTAAGCGCTCGCATGCGACCAAAAAGTTTTGTTGCAATCTTCTCAGTCAGTAAGTGTTACACAAGATATTTGGCGTCCGATAATCTTTTTGATTGTACATCATAAAATTCAGTAAATAGTTAAATATGTCATAGAATTCAGTTATTTTATTTTAGATACACATTGCTTAATGCCATTTTTATAATGTTTGATATGTGATATGCGACTGAGAACAGGTTATCTTCTCACGAGTATGCAATACAAAATAAAAAACCTCATAATAAACTCCCTAAATGGACATTCTTAATATCGAGAGTGTTTATATCCGTTTGAAATTAAGTGATCCCACTAAAGTCGCTATTAAAATTTATGAGGTGCGCCGTCAAAAAAATGGAGACACGACCCTGCGCGTAAAAACTTTTTTGTGGTAGATAATTATTCACAGTGTGAAGAGCATCGAATTAAGCTGAAAATTTACGAGGTCGCGGGAATGCAATCAAGATGAAAGCCTCGACAGCGCGAATGACGAGCGATCTGCGTACACAGCAGCCGAGCCGTTTCTGACCACATATCTGTCATTTGGTCGTGCTTATGACGGATAGTTTAATTGAACACATGCTTAGGTACATATTAACATAGGTACTAACTACTTCTAAGCGTACAATTAGGATACGTAATGGTGCTCCGTGCCTTACTTGCATTATAAACTTTGATGAAAAAGTTTCTAGTCACTTACTAAGGAATCGACTACTTTATATAGGTAGTTTTAATTTTTTTTATCAAATGACTGACTGACAGGGCCAATGTTAGTTCCTAATTTAAGAATTAATTATTGTTGATTTCGGAATAACATTTGTATTTAAGTGTTTATAAATATTTATATTTTATATTATATGTATCGTTGTCTAAGTACCCTCAACACAAGCCTTATTGAGCTTACTATGGTACTTATTCAATTTGTGTAATAATGTCCTATAACATTTATATTTATTTATATTTTTATTGTTATAAGAATGGATAAAAAAAACATTGTTTAAATTATATGGCCCTTTTCACAGCAGAATTCTCAGTGTAATGATTGTGCTTTGTTGTAATGCCGTTTGCAATATGAATGACCTTTTTTACGTGTAAACACTGTACACGATACAATCTGGTCATGCATGATCTGGTATATATTTTTACAGAATGCAGATTTTCAAGCAGTTTTTGTATTTTTAATAATCTGTAATTATATAATAAAAATACAATCATATTACAATCATGTTGGTGTGAGTTTTCGCAGAATATACTTCATCATACCTTTAATTTTTTGTCTAGCGTTTAGAAGTTGTTTGATTTTAGAATATTATCTTCTTACAAAAAAAAAAAACTTGGTGTAACTCTTTCCTGCTTGAGGTAGTCAGGAAGATTTTTCTACTATAATTTCTAAAAGTTGTATTATATGATAGCCTTTTTTTCCAAAAAAGCAAGTACACCAAAGTTAAACCATCTCCAAACTACATCAAATTAAAGTCGATTAGAAAATTTTTAGCTATTGTGAAAAGGCAATTTAATAGGGTACAATTTTAGTTTTATTATAGATTTAATTTAGTCATATTTTAGTTGTAGTTTACTTATAGTTTTACACAATTTTTATTATCAATGCTAATCATTATGTTAATTTAATTTTAAGTAAAATTTAGTACAATAAATTTTTTAGAGTGAGTATGGACCAAGGTCTGAAATAAATGTTGTATTGTAATGTATATTAATAAAATTGAAAGTATATATAAAAAAAGGTTTAATTTGGACATGAGAATTAAAAAAAAAATATTACAGGATAAATTGTCAGACTGTCAGAAGACCATGGACGAAAAAATATAATTATGTGCTGTACATCAGTCTTTATATTGAATTCTTACTATTATATTTCTTGTATTCATATTTTTTATTGAGTAATATTTTCACACAAAATAAAACTATCCCAGTATTCGTATTACACGGTGTTGAAGGTTTACTAACAATTAAAATGGGATATCCTGAGAAAAGGCAATGACTAACTAGGTGCGAATTTATGCATCGTAGTTTATTTATTTATTTAGTTTAACTTTATTTATTATCTAGATATTTCGTAATATATAAATTATATACATATACAGGTGCATGTGCTTAAGGGTTATTAATATAATATTGCATATTGTGGCGAGATGATACAGCCTCCGTTTGAGGGTCCCTCCGCTATTATGTGTCTGTATCCATTAGGTACATAAAATATATACATATAATAATAAGACTACAATTTCACAGACAGATTTATACTAAAGACTGACTGAAATGAATAAAATATTTAAAGGATTGGGGCATAATTTTCTAGAGTTTAGTAAATGTATCATGTAATAAAAAAAATCCAAAGCATAATTTGACTTAAATATAGTTAATTTGTTTCCGAGAGGGGTTTATTAGGTAATAGGTATCTAGGTTTTCATACCGGTTTAAAATAGACAAAATTACATGATTAAACCATAATGAAACAATCAAATAAAGATAGAAACTGAGAGAAAATCATTATTGATAGATTAATTTAAGAGATCAGACAATTGACGCAACTTTAAGATGCTCAGTCGCTCAAGTCTTAAACATGTAACAAGTTAATAGCTACTGAGGTAAATGTTGTCTCTGTAGAGTGTAGCGAAAGCTAGTTAACAAATGAACATAGGGTCAGGTCTACTGAATAAGACAAAATTCATAATAGTAATAAGGTTTGAATAGTCTAGCTAGTGTGGCTATTTAGTCTGTATAGTTTCTATAGAGCCCAGCTAAAACAAAACGCATAAATAGGTGAGTAAAGGCACTGGCAGGACATTTGCTCTCAGACCCTCAAAATTGCAAGGTGAAGCTAGCCAGTGCGCGCACATTGAGCTAGTCTATACGGCGAAGTCCTACTCATGGGAGGAGCAAATTGAATAGTGTGCGAGTGCCAGAAGGGAAAAGGGAAGATACGCAGCTCAGATATGCAAGCTGCAAGTCAGTCGACGATAATTAGCGACGAAATGTGTTCTAGGACCAGATAGCTAAGTAACTTTTTAACGTTTAAATGCATTTGTATCATGATATGGCGGCAACAGACCTCTTTATGAAGCCATTTCCTGCTAATGTAAAACAAACCTGGGTTTTTTATACACAACTATTACTATTTGACGACCGGTCTGGCCTAGTGGGTAGTGACCCTGCCTACGAAGCCGATGGTCCCGGGTTTAAATCCTGGTAAGGGAATTTATTTGTGTGATGAGCATGGATATTTGTTCCTGAGTCATCGGTATTTTCTATGTATTTAAGTATTTATAAATATTTATATATTATTTATATGGTTGTCTAAGTATCCTCAACACAAGCCTTATTGAGCTTACCGTGGGACTTAGTCAATTTGTGTAATAATGTCCTATAATATTTATTTATTTATTAACTATGCGGTCTTACTACTTACCACTATCTAGATTATCACAACTTTAATTCACAAGACCAAAAATAAATAAAAGAGTTTTAAAACATAGTTACATCCAAGGAGTTTCCTTGGTAACCGGAGTGTATATTTTATGTTTAAGGTTCAATGGGTTTCAGCATTATTATAATAGTCAGAGCTTCTTGTAATCAAGTCATAGGCATCATAGGTAACATTTGGTAGTAGATAGGTGGAGTAGCGGGTTATATGGGTAGATAATCTATATGAGATGAGACTATTACAATATCATATGGATTGAAAAATAATGCTTTTGTATTTTGTATTCTATTAAAACGAAGTGTTTCTTGTATTTGTATTTCTACGTACAGTAAAGAATATACAACATTTTATATCCCTGGATATCTGACATTAGTAAAACTGAGATAATAGTTTTCTTGTTCCTAATAGAAACATAGGTTTTTTTCTCTTGATATTGCATATGGACTAGACTACAACAATCATATGATTTTTGATAACATGACATGAATATATCAGGAGACAGTGTGTTAACTCACGAAAATCACCCCTTTAAACTGGATAATGGGGAACTAAGTACATTTATTCTGGAGTTAAATTTGGTTTCTGTACTAAAAACGTGTTACATTGGTTACCTCACGTCCCAGTTGCCATTATTTACTTTTGTACTGAACCATATTTTTAGTGTTTGTACAAACCATCTAACTATTTAATCATCAAGTACTTCAGAATTCCAACGAAGTCACTATTCGTAAATTATATCAACACTAAATTAATAAATGTAAAAAAAAACTCTACTTAAGTACTCACACCTCATGGAACGGATGATGAGATCAATTTGGATATATAAGGCTATTTTTTATTTATATTATATATTACATGCCTGCTATATGAAACGCCATATGATTAAATAAATGGAACGGGCACAGTGACGTTTTTTGTAAATCTAAAGAGCGTTTCTTACTTGCGATCTAAACATCTAATGCACTTTAAAAAACTGGCCAAGTGCGTGTCGCGCCACGCATATTGAAGGGTCCCGTTCCTCCATACGATATGAAAAAGGCATACAAGCAAAAAGGCGCACTTAAGCGGCACTGACGTGTTTTTAATAAAAAGATAAGGATTTTTTTGGAATAAAACTTATTAATTGCTCAACCGATCAGATTCGAAACGATTTTCGTAGAAAATAATTTTTTTCTCAAATTTTTGTACGCTCGTCGTCGTCGTGTCGTTGTTTTTGTAGGTACCTTCACATTTTTCAGACTTTACAATTGATTATTTCCAAAAATTCACTTAGCCAAAAAACCCTTAAGTCATTTTTAGGGACGTATCGAATTACGTGTTGATTTTTACTGATGATTTAAAAGTTATAGTTACATTTATGGAGTGCCCCCCTAAAAATACATTTTTTATTCTAACTAAGTAGCGGGTACCTATAAAAACCGAAATTCATTCCACCCTATAGTTGGAAAACCTTTTTCTACCAGGGTATCGATACACGAATAGGTTGCTTTCTGAACAGGAAGCATGAAGAAGACAAATACATAAATGTATTGACGATAGGTCAACTTGTTACTTTCATTACCTTCTTGTAAACTTGTATATAACAATGTATCGTCACTTGCTATTTAAGAAACTACCGTAATACTTATCATAATTAAAATCAGTAAAATTATATACACCATTATTGTTGTACTTGAATATCGAAGTTATTCTAACTTGAAATTAGTACATATACTTAAAAAGTTACTGTCATCAAAGAATAAAAATGAGCCAGCGACCTACAGAAATTGTTCTAAATTAACAAAAGCGGCGATATTTCGGAAAAGTTTGTAAAAGCAAAATTATTTGCTGCGGCTTAAGTTCTTAGAGCAAAAGTAATCATTTTAATTTGAATGAGGGCACTCTGTCGACATTAATTATTATTATTATGAGAAACGAGCTCCAGGCGTTAAATTTTATTATATTATGATGCTATTAACTGTAAGGTCTTTAAAGTCAAAGTTAAATTTTCTAACAAGCAGTTGACGTTATATTTTAAAAATGTTACTAGAACTCTGGAACCTTGCTATGTCCGGACAATATTTGGGGACGCTACGACGGACCAACGGGAAAACGCAGTCCGAGTAGTATAACGGGACTATGTCTATGAGTAACCATAATTAGAGAAAAACAAAAATATGTATATAATGGAGCCAACTTTACCTAAATACCAATCGTAGGGTTTTATTTACGACGGCCTCCAATAATATAGTTAAAGATGGTTCTTTCTTCTTCTCTCTCCTAATCACTTAATACTCCTTCACACTCACGTTTGTCGAACTCTAATTTAATCACAATTTATTATATAGTATACGTATTACCAAAGAGCATATAATCACTACGTTTTAAGAGACGGGACTTCCATACTAGCGAGTGGAATCAGTTTGTTTCGCAAATCATTACCAAAATGTACGACAAAGAACTGTCAAAGAACCATAGTACCAACATAAGCGATTTAAATAGTGTAGTACGCTACACGCTTACGATTCTTATCGATATCGATAAAATGGGGAGGGTTGAAACATAGGCTCCTGTCTACAAATTTTGTACTCGAAATCAGGTTAGCATCGAGTCCACATTTAAGTTGTATGTTATATAGTGGATAGTTCTTAATTGTACTACTATCTGGTCGGGCTTAATGTGGACCCGAATTATTTTAATACAGTTTTTAAGTTGTGTTTTTTTATTTTATTAAATGCTTGATTTTCATAATGACGTGCACATACATGTTTGAATAAATGTAACTTTTCTATGGGAAGATGTATCAGGTCTTCGTACATACAGCCTTGGAAAAACATGACTTTATCTACAGTTTATATTCCATGTGTTTGCTAATGAGATGATCAACTGATTATTTCGCGCTAATATGCATCTATAAATCATGTTTTTCGGCATCCAGTTATCAACAACCCTTTATCAATGCTTTAACTTTTTATGTATTTATATGTCTGTTAATCATGAGAACGGGTCTGGCCTTGTTGGCAGCGACCCTGCCTATGAAGCCGATGGTCCCAGGTTCAAATCCTGGAACGGGCATTTATTAGTGTGATGAGCATGAATATTTGTTCCTGAGACATGGGTATTTTCTATGTATTTATAAATACTTATAAATTAGGTCTATGTACATATATATATACATTATTACACAAACTGACTTAGTACTAAAGTATGAATGGCATGTGTTGTGGGTATATATATATATTGTTGTCTAAGTACCCACAACACATGCCATTCATACTTTAGTACTAAGTCAGTTTGTGTAATAATGTCCTATAATATTTCTTTATTTATCATAATAACAGATATTAATTTTCTTACATTTTAGGTTAATATATTAAATAATCACTAGATAAAAAAAATATGTTAACTAATGACCATTAATGCATAAGTAATAGATAATTTATGCATTATTAATCTTCGACGAATTAATTATGGTCATATTGCATGCTAGTTCTAAGGAAATTTCACAGATTTAATTTAATTATTTACACTGATATACAAATAAAACTACAGTTATCGATAGTTATAGTACATCCCTAGTTCACAACGAAAAATAATGTAAAATATCTAATTTTCGATGTTTTTATAGCCTGCTGACCCAAAATAAGGTCCAAAGTATCTAAAGCAATACTTACCAGTCTTCATCCAAGGGAAATTTCGCCATAAAATCCCTTTTTTCGTGATTTTCTCGAGTGGCTCGCTTGCCACATATTTCACACTTAGTAAACCGTTTTCTCGCTG
Source organism: Cydia pomonella (assembly GCF_033807575.1). Taxonomy (NCBI): domain Eukaryota; kingdom Metazoa; phylum Arthropoda; class Insecta; order Lepidoptera; family Tortricidae; genus Cydia; species Cydia pomonella. The sequence continues at coordinate 10,144,809 of NC_084703.1, read as the reverse complement.
GCATTGTAACAAACTCGCTCTTTACTCTGATCACGGTTGACTATTTTCGATTTTTTCACTAAATAATAAAGAAATTACACGAAATACCCGAACAAAACATTGAAGTCTTCAAAACAAACAAAGCAATTAGGCTGACAGTAGACTTGATGTAAACTTGACAGAATAAATAGCACTGACGTTTTCTTTTTCTTCGTTGGCAATGATTTGCGAAACAAATTCCATACAAAACTTTTTTCTTCCTAGTTGCGTCAGCCTGCGTATTACTTCCGTAGAAGCAACGTATGTTATTTTTACACTTGATTGACATATATGAATGAATGACATATATTTAAATTCCGCTCTTCTTTATTTGAGTTTAAGTAGGTCGGCAGAAGTCGGGTGCTATGAAAATAAAAATGAGGTTGAATAGAGAGTAGAGTATGTAGAAGAGCGAGGAAGGTAGATGAATATGAATGATAGCAATAACAATATTACCATAATAACATTAATTACTTACCAAGAGAGGGGTGTTACTCTTTAGAACTTACTTACTACAAATATTAGCATGGTTTGCTCATGAAGATTTGATTTGGTTATAATTTTTACGGCTGGTACACCTGACACCAAGAATATCGCCTTCACAAGGCGTGGGCGCCGCCGTTGACTTTTTTGAGTTCTTTCGCCACCATCCCTTCTGGCCGAGCCTCCAGCACTCACTCGCGACCTTTACTCCTAATATGTTGAAGCAGCTCTCAACAGGGGTTTGATGCGGAGTACCCTTCTCCGACCTGTTGTTCCGCGGGAGGTATTTCATTTCCCACATATCTGTCGAGCGGTTTCCAATCCGCCACCTGGGGACGCGTTCTCTAGGGATGAGGCTTCCCCGAGATCTCGACCTGTGTATGTCGAAAATTGAAAGAAACGGCCTGGGTTTCAGTCGCACCAAAACAGAATTCATGGAATGCGACTCTGGAGGATCTGTAGGCCTAGCCAACGTGACTATCGTTATCGCTACAACATCGAAACGCTTTGTGTCTCTCTAATCACTCTTCCTTATTAGTGCGAAAGTGACAGTTGCATTTCGATCGCTATAGAGCGTAAGCGATTTGCATGTTGGCTACGCGGCCTGAGCAGTTTGGAGGAACAAATGGGGTGTGACATCGCTATTGACGGTAACAACCTACTAGTGTACCGTTTTAAGTACCTCTGTGCTGACGGCCGACGCACGCATATACGAAGATGTGAGTCACAGATTTAACACGGGATAGTTAAAATAAAGATCGCTGAGTGGGGTGCTTTGTGACGCCAAAATGCCTATCAAAACCAAAGGCAAAGTAATTAGGACTGTCGTCAGACCAGCTAGGCTTTGAATGCTGGGCCGCCTTGAAGAAACATGAGCAACAACTTCATACAGCGGAGATGAAAATGTTTCGTTGGGCAGGTGGCGTAACGCGCCTAAAAAATAATATAAAATAATATAGAGTGCGGAACGAGCACGCACGAGGATCCTTCAAGGTGGCACCTGTAACGACAACTATTCCGTGGAGACCTTGCTCAATATCATCACCATGCATAGAGCATGGGGCAGACCTGCGGCTTCCTCGTGGTCCAATATCAAAAGAGACCTGAAGACGCGAAATATCTTACCATTGTCAGGTTTGTCGATTAAGTAATGAAATAGATATTTCATACTATTTTAAACCTTATTTTTAAATAAATACGTTATTATTGTTTTTAAATCTTTTAATCGTTTAACTACGATTTTTCCCACAAAGAAAATCAATTAGTCGATTAATAAAATCGAATTCGCACAGCCCTAGGGTACAATAATAATAATGAATCAGTTCGTGGGAAATGTATTGTATTGTTTGTATTGTTGAGGTACTGTATTGTTATATCTGCTGATTTTATTGCATTCTAACACTCGTTTTCAATTTTGCTACATATATTAACAAAATGGAATAAATAAAATAAAAACACATGTGCTTTTATCTTACGTACTTATTAAAATTTACGGATCATTTCATAAACTTAACGGGTATTTCGGAACAGATTTTATTTATTTATCCGAATAGATTTTTAATTAAGTGCCAGTCAGAAAAATAAGTTTCATTTCTACGTTTTGTCCTGCCCACTTAGTACTGATCACGTGTACGGTTCATTATATGTTGATAATTAAATACCCATTTTATTACGCAAATAGACAATAATATAGAGGGCAAATGAAAAGGGAATAAGAAATACATATTTATTTACATAATAAAAATGCATTGTTCCTTTCCGTGATTCCATATTGATGTAAGGAGGCCATGTAATATAGGCGGACAGGTATGTATGTTAAATCATCGAACGAGCGAGCGAAGCGAAGTGAAGTTCTTACATTCAAGTTTGAACACACGGCTGGCTTGGAGCACGTCTCGGCATTTCGATGTTTTTAAGGTGAACTATCATAGGATAGTTTGGTCGACAATAAATTAAGTGAATTTGTTCTAATTTAAATGAAATTAGGTAAAGGCGTAGCGGGCATTCTTTTTTAGTCATTAAATTATGAGCAGGCTCGATCAAGAAGTCTTGTAGCTACAAAGACCCTACAAGGCTTTAAAGCTACTTGTGAGGGGCCTTGTTATTCTGGTCATCTTATTTCCAAGAAATTATGGTCGAATTTGATATCAAATAACTAACGTGCTCGGTTTACACATTTATAATATTGTCTTTTTTTTAATTAGAGATTTTAAAATAATTACTTTAGTAAGGTAAAACGGAAAAAAATAAGCCTAATATAGGTATTTGACATTTGACAAGAAAGATTACGGATTAGATACTGTTTATGAAAATCTCTATGGTGACTTAAATCTATCAGTTAAGGGCAAAGAGCATATATAATCACTACGTTTTAGTTAAGGGCTTCACACACCTTCCAATAAATCGCACGCGGTTTTTGATCCTTTGCGAACTAAATACATTCAAATGATCTATCTTTTTGGCGAACCGCGATTTCTCAGTTCGGGGCAAACTACTAGTGTATTCATTTAGATACAACAACGAAAACTTTGCCATCGATAACGTCCTTATAACATTTACACAAGGCTTCACCTAAACCGCGATGATTTTTTTATAGAGAGTTATATCCTCTTGCACTAAACAAATGCCTGGTTTCTGGTTTGACACTAACTGCTAATGCACAATGTCTGCCACGAATCCTCAAAGCAAGTATACTATAGAGATGGCACATGCGTGCACCCGTAGGCAATGCGACGAAATTGAAAACACGTTTTAACATTCCTGACAACATACCAAGAACTACCTACAATACAATACAAATCCTCTTTATTGCACAACCTCAGAATAAATAGATAAATGTACATGAAAACACATATAATACATGAAGATAGAAGTAAACAACAGGCGGGCTTATGACCTACGTGTGTGGTCGGGTTCATTGTTGCCCACCAAGCTTTGGCAAGGAACTTTTAAGAAGTATGCATCAATGAAAGTGAGTGCTATGACAGGAACAAGCAATAATAGCGCTTTCTCTGCTACTCCTACTGAGAGTTCCATAAGACCTTTATGATCAACATATTTACTTGCGTCTCAGTCATCTGCCCCACTGCCCTTGCCACCTCTATGGTATTGTTGCTCTGAGCACGGAACGGATGATATGACGTTGACATACTAGTGGTTCGATATTTTTTTAAATATCAGATTACTATATTTTTTATCCATCCCTATGCCCGTTTTAAACAAAAATATATAAAAATATATACTTGACTTACATTTTAGTTCAACGTTTGGAGGTTTAGATGTACTACATACCCTGAATAGGACAACTAAACATCATGCTCCGGTTAGTACATACACCGAAACTCATCCATCTTTTTCAATCTGTCAAATATTTGCAAGCAACGCCAACCTTAAATAATACCTTATTACATTGTACCAAGTGTTACAAATGGTTATCAATTAGTTCACTCTTCTAAGAAAATTTCAATGAACTACGAACAAGATCAATATAATTTTTTATTGTATTTAAGTTTCGTTTACATGCCTGATTTAGTCTATTTTAATCTTATAAATTGCGAACTAATTTTAAATAATAATAATTATGAATACGAGTAGTAGGTATACGCTTTTGTTCATAATAGTTTTTCTTCACAGGTTCAAGTTTTCATTGCAGGTTTCATTTATTCTGATTTCACCATAATAACCTAAACATTACTTACATGTAAATTTCATGGAGCGGACCCAACAATTCGTAATACTCTACCTGTACAGTGTATAATCTCATTTGTTAGAACGTTGTCACATAAGCCGCACTACAACGCATCTCCTACGAGTATTTGGAGGTACCTGGAGACACCTAAAACGCAGCGGCAACCGTGGCACTTGGCCCAGATAAATCACCCTCCAAATGACCTCCCCTTATCTCCGGACTCATCTCCGTCTGATGTTCCTCGCCGCGCAGCCAATTGACTTCCATATATTACCCATTACGATGATTGAACAAATGCTGGTGCGTTAATGTCTTGTAATCTCGTGTTTCTGTGATTTGTGCTTTTGTTATCTTTCGGCGACAAAACCCGGGTGTGACTTTTGCCGAATGTTTGCTAGCAACATAACGTAAATAGTGATTTACGTAGTCTAGTAAGCCATATACAATTTAAATAAATACCAAGTCTATGAAAGCGCTATTTTCAAATATATCCTAATATCTCCTAATACTCGTATATATAGATCGCCTGTTGTTACCTCTATCAAATTGTCATTGTTTGTTTCTGTACATTTATTGTCAACTATGTGAGGTGTTAAATAAAAAGTATTGTATTGATTGAAACGAAAAGATTTTAACAGTATATTCCGGATCGTATTCATAGACAGAAATGTCATATGAACTTTATTTTATTCGCCTAGTTTCAGAGTTAATACCAATAAAAAAACCGTTTTTAATTGTGTTTCAGTGCATAACGCCTTTTTGATGGCGATGTCACCACTATAGTTTGAATAGACTAGTTTTACGAAAATAAACGTACTTACCAATGAATATTAATTCATAAATTTTCTAAGAACATATACTTATTATGTATAAACATATGCAAAAAGAAAAAAAAAACATTTTTTGGCGGAATTTACTTACATTTGTATAACCTTTTTTCAGGAATACGTGATTAATTTTTTTCGTTTTCTCGGGCACCTTGTATAATAAATAATAAATAAATAAATAAATAAATATTATAGGACATTATTACACAAATTAATTAAGTCTCACAGTAAGCTCAATAAGGCTTGTGTTGAGGGTACTTAGACAACGATATATATAATATATAAATATTTATAAATACTTAAATACATAGAAAACACCCATGACTCAGGAACAAATATCCATGCTCATCACACGAATAAATGCCCTTACCAGGATTTGAACCCGGGACCATCGGCTTCATAGGCAGGGTCACTACCCACTAGGCCAGACCGGTCGTCTAATAATATACCTTTACAGCGTGTATTTTTAATACAACAAATTGAATAACTGCATAGGTTTCAGTGCCATGAAACGTTTAAATTAAAAAAAGATTTTTATATTTACATTTTATTTTAACCTATTACATAAAATTGTATATAACATGATATCCATTAGGTCACAGCAAACAGTTTATTCAAGATGAGATCGAGTTTTTTCTACATTATACTAGAAATTTTTGATAAGTGACTGCATTCAGCTAAATTATATCGGCTCGACTGCTGAACCATACATCAAGAGACAATGGGACGAAGTCGGTGCGGATTTGGTACGGCGGCCGCGTGGGATCCGGTGGGATAAACGGGAGGCCGGTCAGAACAAATGTACGGAGCAGTACGTATCACATTATTGGCCAGCGAACGGTCTCGGCTCTGATTAACATCTAATTTATTGCCACATACGCAAGTACAGTCCACTCTGATAACAGAACGTGTTGTGTCCGCATAGTAGAATCGATTTTGAATAGCCTAGGTACTATAATGAAATGCCAGAGCTATTTTTATTGACAGTCCAAATTCCAGTTCAAAATCCGGTAGCAACCCCTAAAAACTATATAAATTCTAAAAAAATATAATATACATTGTTTTCAAGCGGCGGCGACTACATTAACGTCACGTCACGTCACGTATAAAACTTCGGCGAAATAAGAACCAACCTAATTTGTACATATACCTATTACACGTTAACTTTATGACATCTGAGTAGAAAATACTCTATTTATAAATATGAACACAATATTTTTAAATATTAACACGTTCTACACAAAAGTATTTGAACGTGTAAATTTGTCGTTTTTCAAACCTGTTTAAGTTTGCATATATTGTTATTCGCACTTTTTAAACAATTAATATTTATTGTACTATATATAATGTTTACCATGAATAATCAAAAATAGAAAAAAAATATTTAACACAATTATGAATAATGAGTGAAAATTCGCGAGAAAAAAGCATGTAACCCCCAAATATACTATGCGTTAGACATTTTTAATGGCCTCAGTCTTTACTAGCGCCCCTAGCGGCGAAATTAAACGCGTTAGCCCTCATTGTTCTGACTATTGCTCGGCTCGTTGGCTGCTCAGAACAGTTGATGAGATAGACACAAAGGCTCTTTGCTTTGCGCCATGACCACAGATAATGATAATCATATTACTTCGTAGATCGATGAGGAACATTGTCCATGTAATTATAATTACAGACAGTTTGGTCCAACCCGCCCTTAGACTTTACAAATACTTGGTATCTAATCCGTACTATCCGTATTATATTATATAGATTAACATATATTTTAACTAGTAATTATTATGAATAAAATAATGATGTATATAAACTGTTCTTAAAATGTGAGTATAACTATAGAAAGCACCCCTATAATGGAACAGGCACCAGTAATGGGATGGTATAGACAAATCCTGTGAAACAAGTACTTATTATCATCAGTTTTTAATCCCTGGCAACATTTTATTATAAACAAGAGCCAAAGAGCTGCTTAAGTTTAATTTTACATTGATATTTGTTAGTTTTAAAATTACTTGCGCCGTACATCCCATGACTGACGCAAAAAATCCATTGTTTTAATTGGTTAATAATATTGAAACCAAGTGCAGTAGTTTTCATTAAATACGTAGAAAACATAAAGGATGAATTGGACATCCAACTTTTCAAGCATTAGAGTAGTAGAAATTTTACAGATGTCGGGGAAATATGAAAAATGCCGTTAACATATACTAGGTGCTAAGTACTTAGTATAGGTATGATATTCTAAATGCGAATGTAATTCTGTCTGTCTGTTACTTATAGCTATAGGCCCGAGGAAGGACATAGGATAGTTTTTGTCAATTATCAGCACCGTTATCATTATTATCCTACGCAGACGCCGTCGCGGGCAGAAGTTGGTAATCCTAGTTATTACGCTCACTGAACTGGTTGGCCGCTTGGGAATTTAATAAATATTTACTTGAATGCACGTTGTGATTCTTCAGCCCTTTCGTATTTCCCACGGCGACTGTACAAGGACGTAATCAAGATAGGTTGTTCTATAAAACCGTGTCACAAAACAAATTATTTTGTCTCTATGGCCTATAGATTTTCTTTTGCATTACGATCAATTTTAATTAACCATTAAAGGATATCTGACTTGAAATGCAAAGTGAGGTTCAATAGATATTGCAAGTAATGTAAACAAACCGATTCCTAATCTCGCACTTTTTGTGGATTACCGCGATTTTATCAACATTAGATTTTAACAAACGATTACTAGTTCAAACATTAGTTAATTATTAATATTTCAATGGAAACAACTATCGTAAACCTTTTAGGTTATATGTCTAATGCTAACAAAATTTGTAATATTTGTTTACAGTATTTTTAATTTCTATTGAATCTCAATTTAATTTTGATTGGACTGGACTACTTTACTATTACAAATGGAGTCCTCCATTACCAGTTTTTTGGAATAATATGAATTAGGTAATTATATTGAATTACTAAATCTCAATTCGTTGAAGGACGCTCATAGTAATTAATAGTCTTATACATCAGTCAATATTCCAACTTTCACATGTGTTTTTTGTATTAATTTTAAAAATTAACATTATGTAAATTTATGTTTCCTCTGTCCTCATAATTTTCAGCAATTTCCAATCGAATTAAAATTCGCAATCATAATAAAATACTAGTAATTATGGTATCATTTTAATTGCGTTTTAAAGTTCGAAAACTGCATACAGCCATTGAACTATGATTACTACGTAAAGAACCGGCAAAGAGAACCAGTATTTTGCCCTATGAGTTGTTGTTGTTTTGACAAAAAACATAGAGACGGAACTTGAATCTCGCGACCCAAACGCGTAAGCGCCATAAATCTTACGGCGCTTGTGACATTTTGGTCGCGTGGTACAGGTTGCGATTGCGACAATTTCATTGTTTGGTATGACTTCTCTATGGTAATAATAACTCAATACATACAGCCTGTATTTATATTACTTTAATATTCCTTTTTAGGGTTCCTTTAGGGTCAACTAGGATCCCCTATAATTTCGCCATGTCCGTCTGTCTGTCCGTCCCGCTTTGCTCCGCGATCGTTAGTGCTAGAAAGCAGCAATTTGGCATGGATACATAAATCATGCATGGCGACAGAACGATAAAACAAAAACTTCAAAAATATTATAGGGTACCTCCAAACAAAATGTTTATTTTTTCGTTTTAACCCAAAGTTGTATCGTTGGATAGGTCTTTCAAAATGAATAAGGGTCTCCCGAAACATTTCTTGATAAAGTGAATACTTTCGGAAATAACCGCTACGAAAGATAAAAAATGTGTCGCCCCCCACTAACCTTTGAACCCCGGGCCCGAAAAATATGAAAAAGAAATCGTAAAACGTTTAGGCTATTCTCACTGAATAGTAACTACAGAACCCTGCACTGAGCATGACCCGACATCCTAATGCTGATTCTTAAATTTTTGACTATTTGTAGGGAAAGCACGGAGCGAATTTAGCGATTGCAAATCATGAGATTATTTAATGACTCAGTGCACGGTATTTCTCTGCCGCCCTTAGCTGATTCTAAGTTAACTACATTATTTTCATTTAACCGCGTTTTCTGATTCAGAATTAAAGGCTAAATTAAAAACGTTTGTCTTTGGGTCACCAACTTACATACTCGTATATGTATTACTTATATTTTGGGAGGAAATAAGTACGGACAAACATACGGACTGATAGATACAAGGGTGAACCTGCAATGAAAAATATAGACTAACTATTATGATTATCGTATAAGTCATTTAATTCATTATTAAAGAATGATGTTTCGTCCTCAAAACCTAAACTCCTAGCAGTGGCCAATTATTCTACTAATAATTTCAAAACCATACCAATTCAACCAAGGACGTTAAAGCGCCCTAATTATGCTTCATTTTTATAATAAACTTAATATTTTCTATATAAGGATAGTACCTAGCGCAATTCAACCAATTAAATGGCCTGGTTAAGCGAGAAATTCAATCACTACACAAAAGAGCACTATCAACCGCACCACCATCACATTACATTATTGACTCGTCGACAGCGAGTACAAAACGACCACACGAGAGCGTAGATCGGGATAATGGCTGAGTGTAATTACGCACTTTTTAAATATGTACTAGCAATTGTATTATTTCTCTGATACTTTGCTGGTTAATTGAGACGCGACCTGAAAAGTTATTTTCCTTAACTACGGTGTGACTTTATGAATACACTGTTATCTCAAAAGCGAACCCGTGGTTTCTAAGAAAAGATTGACCAAAATCATCTAATTATTCATTGACAATTCTAAAAAAATATTACAAGATCTACCAAAGATAAGTTAAAAAACCGGCCAAGAGCATGTCGGACCATGCTCAGAGTAGGGTTCCGTAGTTACTCTTCCGTCACAATAAGCTAAAGTGGAGCTTAAAGTATGGTAGATTGTTAACCAAGGGATGAACTGTGGGTGTACGTCTTTTTACTATGAAGGGGAAACTTTTTGCGATAACTCAAAAACAGCTAAACTGATCATATCCGCTATAGTTTTCATTGAATGTCTTTCTTAAGCTCTAATTCCAAGATTTTTTTCATATTTTTTGGACCTATGGTTCAAAAGTTAGAGGGGGGGGACACACATTTTTTTTTCTTTCGGAGCACTTATCTCCGAATATATTCACTTTATCAAGAAATGTTTGTTGAAGAGCCCTATTAGTTTTGAAAGACCTTTCCAACGATATCCCACACTGTAGGGTTGAAGCAAAAAAAAATGTTCATCCCCACTTTACGTAAAGGGGAGGTACCCTAAAAAAAATTAAATTTTTGGATTTTATTGTACGACTTTGTCGGCTTTATTGATTTATATATCCATGCCAAATTTTCAGCTTTCTAGCACTAATGACCACGGAGCAAAGCCGCGAACAGACAGACAGACAGACTTCCTAGTTGACTACGGAACCCTAAAAAGAGTGTGGTTATTAGTGATTTATATAAATGTGAAAAAAAATCCTTATCATGCTCGTAAAGATCGTCTTTATCGATGAGGGTTGGCTGTGGGAAGTAGTAGCACCCCAGGCCAAGAGTACCAGTTCGGTTGTTAATTTAAATACGATAAAATACCTTTGAAAACTCTACCAATAATTTATGAGAAAAGCAGAGTGCATAATTTGATCATAACTACCCATTTCATCCTTGACTTATATCGACCCTTTTCTAGCAGTTTAGATGAAATAGGTTTCTAAATACTCTCGTTGCAATATCTACTATACCATAATAATGCCTTAATTGAACTATAGTAATCGCAGTTAGTGGCTACTTAAGTTATAATGCCATTTCCTTCAATAGCGCTGGATCTGAACAAGAATGAAAGAGATAACATTTCGACTTCAGTCGCCAATTGGTATTGCGGTTAGCTTCATTTTCCCTCTCAGCAAGTTCTTGCTTATGCTATATTACCGGGTTATACAATCATAACCCTAAATGATTAACGAATACCTAATTTATTCGATCGTATGACGAGAAATAGATGTTAAGAAATGGTCTAAGATATTTGATACAGTAGTATCGATTGAAAGTTAACTTAATGGAACAGACTAAACTTGTACCTATACAAATAGTGTCGTTATAAATAAAAATAATGACTTTAAATTGAAGTTGGCAACTATAGACCCATGCCAATAGGCTCAATGAGTACTGTTATTGATTAATTGTGTGTAAACCGCAGTTTATAAAATGGTATGGAAATTATTCCTTTTATAAAATACATAACGATACCGTATTCGAATTATGAATGTGTGTTTTTAATGTTTGTTCAACACACTATTTAAAAGTGCGATTGCGTAATTTGTGTTTTCCATAATTAACATATAATTGAATGCGTTCTCGTAAAACGTACATACTGTCTACCTGATCATGAGGCGTATTCTGATCGTCATAAAAAGTTATGAATTTGAATTGTAATAAATTTGAGTATCTAAAGTCTGGTTAACGAAATCTCAAATTTGACACTGACGGATTATATCCTTCATGGACTCTGTCATGGCTGGAATTCTTCTTAAACATATAACAAAACAATAATATAAACCTTTAACGGCTCTATATGTTCTAGTTCTATACTTATAGGGCCAGTCGCTGATCAGTTTTAATATAAAAACCGGATAAGTGCGAGTCGGACTCGCGTTTCAAGGGTTCTGCACATTGCGCAATTTTCAATGTTTTTTTATTTTAGAAATTAAACGTGAGTGAAACGTCTTGAAAATTCGAAAGGCTCGGATCTAAAACCAGATGTAACAGAAAGTACCACTAACAACAACTACAACTGAGCCTAAAATAAGCCTTATGCGCGGTGTTTACTTAGTGATCGCATAAGTATTTAGAAAAAAAAGTGGCGTTATTTCATAGCTTACTTAATGACTACAACAATAAAATACGTAGGATTGTAAGAAACTATAAAATAATTTTAGAGATATCTAACGATTGCTCTCGTCAAATACAGAATAATAGTACAAGTGCCTAGTGCCTAAAAGTGAAGGCCGATCATAAAGCTGCATGAATGTAGTGCTCAAACACAGAACACTGTGGAATAAAAAAATATATATTTGAGATCCTCACAATCAGCCCTTTCATTCGATATGTAACACAATTTAGTTTATTTAAAATTAATTTGTTTACGTTACATGCACGTCTTTGGGTCACAAACTTACATATGTGTACCAAATTGCAACTTATTTGGCAGTAGTTTCGGAGCAAATAGGCTGTGACAGACGCACGACAGACGTACAGACAGACAGACGCACGAGTGATCGTATAAGGGATCCGTTTTTTCCTTTTGAGGTACGGAACCCTAAAAAGGCTTAGCCATGTTATTACTTACTATCCATCTTATTCTCAAATTCACTGCGCGGTCTTTTAATCTTGAAATGCACTTTGAAAACAAATTTGACCATAGTATAAAAGGACTGTGCTTAATAAAGACACGGTTAAAAATGTTTCAGACGTCTTTGTCATGAAATATGACACTTGGACAGCAGAAAACTGTAATAAAAAGGCGGTTGCAGTTTCAAGTGGCAGCATCGAGATAGTAATAATATCGCGGCAAGGCCGTCTCGCGACTGCGGCTTACCAAGAGTTCGCCTACGTAGTTATTTGCGACAGTGTAGCTTTAGCTAACCACTAATTTATAGGCTGTTTGTTGATATTATGTGATAACACACCGCAGTGCATCGTTAAATAACCCAGAAATTAATTATCTATGGTAATTTAATTGATGTGTACAATTATTGTTTTCAGTTTATTTAGTTTCTTATTTGGCTATTGACTTTTTTATAGGCTGCTTTTTAATTTGAATATTTTCGTATAGAGTAGAAATAGAATAATTATATAGAGTCAGACCAAGATAATATATATATAAAATATTGTATATATTGTTCTGTGATGTATATATTGAGCTGTTAATTTAGAGATTGCGATTATGATTAATGCGATTGTGAATAAATTTAAGTAAGAAACTCAAAATGTATGAATACAAGTGTTTCTTTAAATGTTTTATTCAGCACAGAGTTCAATGCGGCGTCTAACCGATGGAATTCTAAAGTATTATTACTCCAAAACGTCTCAGAAGTGGGAGCAATAATAATTCTTAGCTAGCAACATGGCAATAATGGTGTAGGTCAACACCATCTGCCGCCGACTGATTTATGACATCTTGGGGAAAAAACGCTCGCCGACGCACCGATAAGCGCGGGATACAGTGCGTCAGCTTCACTCACTGCGCCCCTATTCAGAAACTAAAATACAATATCAATTCGATATGAATTGAATGGGTTTGAATGTAATGTGAAAGTATGTATGTTTGGTTGATTAGATTTGAATATGTATAAGAATGTTTGAAGCTCTTTTACAAATCAATATTCATATTATAAAAATTACAAAAACCTGTTATTTTGTCTCTGTGTTACGAGACGCAAAACAACCTATGATTGCTAAGTTACTGCAAAGAATGGGTGCTCATATAACATTATTATTCCTACTTTTAAAAAATTTAAAATACTTCATACTTTGATAACTTTAGTCTTCTTGTGGTCCTCCAGAGCACACAGGCTCTGGGGAGCGGGACTAGGTACTATGTACTGTACTAGTTCTACTGTAAAATAAAAAAAAATAATTCAAAAACGCGCAAAAATATCCCCGAAAAAGTCCATGTTGGTATCGACAGTAGGTAATAACCCCAAATCGTCAATAGGAACCTACACAGTGTAAAGTCCAATTAGTTCTACTATTTTGTAATTTTTACGGTATCTTGTTGTTGTGGACTAAACTTAGACTTGTTCATGTGACCGGCTCAAGCATGCATAACCGCAAACTTATCGACACCAAACTCCATTTTTTTGGCGTTACTGAACACTTCCGTGTTTTTCTATAGCACTCTACATGTTTTGGATATATGGTGCAAATAGTTCGGGATCATCCATATACAGAAGGTGAGGTTTGACTTTACCCTCTCTCCGAAGCCGGCAGCCTAACTGGCCTACCTAACCAAACAGCAAGGCTCTGCGAGAATACAGAGCTAAGCAGAACCACTATTTATTTATTTATACAGAAATATGCTACAGTACATATATTACTGAGATGGACACTTACTTCCTTAAACGCTCTCACTAAAACCATACTTAAAATAAACGGATTTAAAGGTACGTTTATATATAATATAATATTTTTACTTATTCGCACTTCAGATAGCCATTATAAATTATAAATATAATCGTTACGAAGGTGCAATTATTTGCAAATGTTTAATCCTAAGGAAATCACTTTGAACGATGCTGCGTCATCATCAGAATATCACCTTTATTTCCAAAAACCGCGCCGATCCGTACCGACACTTATTGGTGGAGTACAGGTTTACAATACATAGATATCTTGCGCGGAGCTATAGAAGCTTATTGGAAATACTACATCGTTAGTTATTAGTACAACTAGACACCTGTTTACTTGTGTGCAGCATACGTGGTCAATGGTCACCTTCTGTTAACATGTTCACTGTGAGGCCAGTCGGCGTTCGTTTCTTGCCTTTCTACAAATGAAGAAAAAAGATTTTAGCACATTCTGGCAACCGGGCGCGTTTGGCAGTTTTTATGCGTGTTACTTATATCAGCGGTGCAACCCTATATCTTGCATTGACGGCGATCAGTCAGATATAGAGTATAGATTTAAATTCACTGTTTGACGGGTAGTTAAAATAATTAGGTCATTATAGGTATAGGTAAGTACTTAAATATCAAAACAATAGTTAAAACATGCATCGACTATCAAAACCTGAAATATCTTTCAATTATTTTGATGGTATGTTACCATGTTGAATTTTACAATGTTAAATACTAAATATCTAATAAATATGTCATACCTACTTCCCCCAATATTTATGAATGGCTATAAAAAAACAGACCTAAAACTCAGCAACTGATTTTTTTATGTAATACTCGTAGCAAAAGAGTCTGTCAACCGTAAAGCGTTTGCTAAATGTTATTGTATGTAAAATTTTATAGTAAACTGATGAGTGACGTTGATCAGTCAAGTGTAGTTGGTGGAACCGGCCCTAAGTTTGTTAATCACTTAATCACATGACGCGGCATGTTCCTTCTTGCCGTGATAATGTTTTCTATTGTATGTTTTGTATATGTGTGTGTATATATTTATGCCATGCACGGTTCATGATAGTAGTGGAAGCTATAAACTTATAGTTAGAAGCTTGGCTCTACATGAGATCTGATAACTTTTTCACAGTGCGAGGCTTATTGGTCTCGCCTTGGCAACATTTTGCATAAAAATGTTTTTGGTGGTATTTATTATATTCTTTACACGACCTTAGCAACACTGAAAAAAATATTAGCTAAACTTATGGAGTAATAAAAATATGACATACAATTCACAAGTGAAATTTTTGTGTAAGTAGTAAGAACATATTGTTATAGTTACGTAAAAAAAAATTCAGTGTAGCGCACAGCTTTTTTGATGGTTAACGGCTACAGTGAATTGTGAACTATTAACACTTTCAGTGCCAAGTGCTCCATTTCCCATACAAAATGAACACGCTCGCGTCTTCATGGCAGTGAATGTGTTAGCAAGGGATATTCAAGCGCGTTGCATACCCTTAAAACCAATAAAGCTTTAAAATTCCAAATGGACTCATCAAGATAACAGTACACGATTCATAGTAACATCCCACGCTCGCGGCCCACATAATTTGCACCCATGGCAATTACTTAACGTTTAAAACACTCACAGGACTTGAGTCTCAATCAACACTTGGTTGAGACTCGAGTCCTGTGAGTCCTTAGCTGTAAGACTCGTGTCCATAACTATTAACTATTAGTAATTAAGTCGAAACTTGAGTTCTTTTCAACTAGTTAGAGATCCGAGTCTTTTGTGGAGACATGAGCCCTTTTCAGAGAACTTTCAATTCTTTTACAAAAAGCACGATCGCTTTATCCACTTTAGTTCTATTACTTATTCTGTGTTAATTTAAATTATGTACCCGGTTATTACACACGGGTAGATCGGCAACGAAGCGTGACACTAACACGGCGGTTGTCGAGGCGCGACGCGAGCGTTTTAAGTATCTGCGTGGCAGCTGCTGCACCGTTCGCGTTGCTTCTAGCAGAGTAACCTCAGCACTCAACCGTCTTTGTGTTTGCCTAGCAGTCGTAAAATCAGGGAAAACTGGCTGCAACCGAGAAAGTCATGTTAAGTGGAATCTAGGTCTGCCATCTGTGAAATCAACACTGCGAATTATTTAGTCGCCGTTTGAGCAAAACTTTGTCGACTTCTATTTTCTCTGTAGACTGTGAAAAGCATTTTTAAACCAAATGTGTCAATGAACGTTACTTCGGCTTGGGTAATTTTTAGCCGTCTGTAATTTCATTTATTCATTCTCTTAATTTCAAGACTTTCTAACCTCATGCTTTTTTTTACTGTGCAGCACGTAGATTCATCATCAAAAGAACACATTAAAGTGATTTTCATTAAGATTAACTGATTGTACAATATGAAAAGCAGTAAATATAAAACAGTAACGTTAACTATTTAAACATTTCTAACTTTTGAAATAACGATAAAAATAAACGAACAGTCACTACACTTTTGCTACTCGCAACAGTAAAATTTACCGTCTTTTCGGAACAGTAAAATTTACTGTTTTGTTCGATAATGTACCTATCGATTTCATAATCTCCTCTCAAAAATATCATATAGATGTCCGAATCGGCGTACTCGTTCTGTAAGCTTGTTTGCTACTCCATTGTGTCGTACAGTGTGTGCAAGAAATAGGTTCCTAGTCCGAGATTGTAAAAATTATAATGAAAAATGCGTAGATCGTGATATGACCCACATGTTTCTTCAACAGTTTGTTTCTGCGATAAAAATAATAATAAAAAAAGTTAAAAACAAATGTAAGTAAAAGCGTTTAAAAATGTTAATGGTAAATATACGAGTCTTCTAATAGAATTATTTCTGTAATATATTGGTGTTGTAGTAACCTAATAAATTAAGTCTTGTCTGAGCAATCATAACTTATATTAGTCATAAGTGGAAGTCATAAGTGTAGAATAGATAGCTGTTAATTATTTTATTGTACTATTTTGCCTGTTGGAGAATAAAATAAAAAATAAATAAAATAATGCAAGAGATACGTCTCTATATGTAAAAAATATCTATCTGCTACTATTGATACTGGCTATAATAATTTAAGTAATTAACAATTTTTTTTTAGGTTTAGGTTTTGTTAAATAAATATGTGTATTGTACGTATATGCAGTATATTCTGCCCGAAAATTCGTCTGCGTGGGATGATGATGATGATGATTAATAAACACTGTCCTATAACCTTCCCGGGGTTTCAGCGGTTTAAGCGTGAAAAGGTAACAGATTGACAGACAGAGTTACTTTCGCATTTATAATATTAAGTAGAGATAATATATAATTAGTTGGAGCTAGTTAATTAAACACATTATAAAATTATGAAATAAAATCTTAAAAACTATCCGACTTAATTTGACGACCGGTTTGGCCTAATGGGTAGTGACCCTGCCTACGAAGCTGATGGTCCCGGGTTCAAATCCTGGTAAGGGCATTTATTCGTGTCATGAGCATGGATATTTGTTCCTGAGTCATGGGTGTTTTCGATGTATTTAAGTATTTATAAATATTTAAATATTTTATATATCGTTGTCTAAGTACCCTCAACACAAGCCTTATTGAGGTTACTGTGGGACTTGGTCAATTTGTGTAATAATGTCCTATAATATTTATCCAGTTAACATATTCACAATGCAGGCCTCGTCAGGTGGAAATTGTTTTAGATTAGATATATAATACCTTAAGAGGCCGTTATCGATTTTGGTCGCGAAAATGTCAAATTGATAGATTTAGTTGATGAAATGGTACACCTTTTGTTAACTATAAGAAATAACAAGTATTGGTTTCTATTAGCGCAATTTGTTATCTTTCATTTTAATAATTTTTTTTTTTAAAACAGGGCCACTTAATTAGTAATATATTTTTTTCTGATGGATGTTTAGGTACTTAAACCCGCGTAAAGCATTAAATTTAAAGCTCTTGTTTGTAAATTTCGGAAAATGTTCGGTAATTTTGTATTACACATATCCTGTACTTCAACTTTGATAAACTACATTTTGGTTATTATGAATTTGAAGTAGTGTAAAAGAAAGTTAGACGAAATAAATTTTCTCCAGTAATTACTTCAAAACAAGTGACTAAATCTCTGAAGATCAATTTAATTTCAAAGTAATTTTTGATACTAAAACAATATACAACATTTGGTAAAACTGTTCTAATTCATCATTTTATATAATTTACCACCATGTTTACATACATCATGTTATGATGAATTTTTAAAAACTGTCCCTTCTTGTCACATATTACCGGAGACGCACGCTTGCGACCTCATTATTTAAAGACGTGCTAATAAAACCTATACTTGTTATATAGATATAACGTAACAAAAGGTGTACAATTTCAACGACTAAATCTATCAATTTTACATTTTTGTTCTAAAATCGTTACCGGGCTCTTAAATATACATACTATTGAAATAAGAATAACAAACTACGTAATAAAATAACAAAACATTTTTATTATAATGAAGCATGCAGCTTTGGCAGAAATAAACGTGCCACAGTTTTAATAATGGATCGGGGACTGCGGAGGAACTTGTATCCCCGGCTACTGTATATACTTCGTTTTGATCATATTCTTTCACCCATTCATGTCATTTTAATCATGTCAGCTGCCCATAAGCCCATGATGTTGAGGAAACTTCGACTTAATTTTTTTAATGTAGACAGGTATCTCATACACGAGTAAGTACGTTATGTCGCTAAGTAATAATAATATCGACAAGTTTTACTTCCACTAGGTGAAACGCCATAATGTATCTAAAATCTATCATTCACTCTAGAACATTTAGTAATGCTTCAGAGCACAAGGTCCTTATAATCAGATTGCACACTTTCTCAGTGTATAGACATAATAATGTAAAATGGAACAAACACATTGACGTAATCTAATTTGAAATATTCTGTCCCTGGCCCTTATATATTCGCTGGCTAAAGGCATGTATGTAAAGGTATGTAATTAAATACAAGTTATGGTTTATTCAACGTTTAAACTGCAATCTTATGATTACGAGGCAACTAGCCGAGCGCTACAAGAACAGCGTAGAGCCAACTACGAGCTACGACGTAGCCCTCTACGGGATCCTAATTACTAGTCTTTGTCGAATAAAAACATGAATCTTTTGCTTTGAGCATTTTTATTCAGTCATTTCTTTGTTCTGTTTTCTGTAAAAAATGTTGTAGGATTAATTTATTAAATTACTATTTGGCGATGGCCATCAGTATGCAGACCATTCACAAATAAATGGTGTTTAACCCTAAAACGGGCAAGACTGAAAAAATCCTCAATTCAAACCTCATCGCCAATATATAGTCCTAAAAATTCTGTACAAAAAAAAAAAACAAAAACATGATGTTATAGGGTGGTCTTTATTAAGACCGTTACCCTATAAAAGGTAAAGGAAAACAAGCTGATATAGAGAAACAGACGGAGTTAAAGCATCAATTTTCATTTCCTGTCCAATACGTAGTTAACTTGGCGAAATACATATGTACTGTAGGCGCCAGGGAATATTTAATTGGTGTACATCTACCATCGGATTGTACACGAACAGTAATCTCGACGAAATGACCGGTGCCAGCAGTGACTGGTAGTGCTATTACATATGCATTAAAATTTGCACGTTTGCCCTGTAGTATCTAATTGCCCCTAGGTGTTCATTTGTAACATCGCATGAAATTCACTTGATAGTATGTCAAGATTACACGTTTTACACTTGTCTGGTAAAAATAAGACAAAGTGAGGTTTATTATGAGAAAATTAGTTTAAAAAATAGTGCTTTTTTTGATCAATTACTTAATGATCACTTCGTATTTTTTGTGTGTAAGTGACAACACTGATCATGTAGGGTGACTAAATTTATAGATTTTTTATATTTACGTACTTATTAGTATTGTTTTTCATCGATTTAGAAACCAGTTTATGAGTTTACTTAAGTGCCTTCTTTTTCATGGGACATTTGCTGTTTTAATATACCCCACCGAAACTTATACAATACAAAGTGCCCACGAGGAATCCGGGAGATTAACCACGCATTTCTGAGGCCAAAAGAAGGGAAAAATGTTATATGAGTTTAGATCAATATTACAAAAAAAAAAATTTTTCGATTTTTTGTATGTAAGTATTTGTACATAAAATGTAAACGCTATTTGTAAAACTGTAACTAAAAAAGAATTTGAACTATTTTTTATTTTATTTCAACTTTATTGCACAATTAAAAAAAATACAGTTACAAAAGGTGGACTTATTGCCATGCGGCATTCTCTACCAGTCAACCTTTAGGCCAAACAGAGAAGCATAGTTGGTGCGGGGCATGTAGAGAATACTAAGACTTGACGCTTAAAATTATATGTAAAACCTATTTTTTGCAGTGTTACTTGTCGCTTTTTGAAATCTATCAATAAGGATATTTGGACTAGGTCCCATAGTGGCAACATCGCCATCAATAAGGCGTTTTGCACTAAGTAACAATATAAAGATGTTTTTTTTTGTAAGTGGCTTTAACTCTGAAATTAGGCGAATTCCAAAAAATCTTTCGCAATGCTTATAGGCACCGTGCATAGAAAAAAAAATTATATAAGAGCGGCTTATAATTTTATGTATTGCTTGAAAGGGGTCTTACTTAATTATGTTCATTGTGTTTTTAGCTCAGTCAACTAGGGATCTAAGCTAAGTGGTTTTCAAGTTACCTATATTTACTTACTGTGGGACTCAGTCAATTTGTGTAAGAATGTCCAATTTATATTGATTTATTAAATTTGTCGTTCTTCTGTCGGTCTTTCGACCTAAACCTGTCTTGAAAAAATATTGCCAACGTAAGGAATGCTCGTACCCTGGGTGTTCGTTTAATTTTATACAAATCCTGCAAAATACCGTTTCTACCGATTCATATATACAGTTATTCTCAAAAATGGTGCAAACAAAAAATATCGAAATATGTTTTATTGAATACAAGCTATTTATAGGTTTCTTAGTTAAAAGATTCAGAAAATAAAAAAATTTAACTATACGCAGTCTTAAATATAAGTTTAGACTACGCATCTACAATTTAACAAATCGACGTACCTATGAATAAAATAAAATAAAAACATTAATACAGTTAAGACAATACAAACAATCGCTCAATGTGGGAAATCCACAAAAATCTCGTCAATACTGTAAAAGCACCCCCTCAATAAAAATATCTTCAATTTTTTCCAAAATGTTCATAGTCCGTCATGATTTTTAGTTCTACAGGTAGCTTGTTGAAGATTCTGACAGTCTGATAGTTCACGCAACGCAACGCACGCTTTCACGCCTTGCAACTTGTTAACTAGGACAGAAAGTTGGTCTAATGTTTTTAGTACGCTATCTAAGGCGCGACTCCCGTTCTGCAGAAGACTCGTACTTTGATATCTTTTTGACAAGGGCAGTCAACAAAACGAGACATATAATGAAGGAACTGTCAAGATTCCCAACTTCACAAAGAGATCACGGTAGGATATCCACTGTGGAAGGCGTAAAATGGTTCGGATCACTCTTTTTTGTACGACCAGAGTTCTATTAATATTTAGCTTGTAGCTATTTCCCCAAAATAGGATACTGTACCTTAGCTTGGACTCTACTAACGCATAGTAAACCACCTTGAGCTGGTCGATCGTGAGCTCCTCCCTCAGGCTTCTGAGCACGTAGCAAGTTAACAGAATAGCATTCTCTATATTGTTTCTATATTGTAAAATAGCTAGGGATATTCACATTTATTTGCATCACAGCTCTAGGAAACTCCTTTCTAGGAAAATGTCGAATGACGATTCCCGTATTATATGTGCCCCATGCCGAATGTTGGTTTTACGCTTTTTTATGCCGACATGCAAAGTGTGGCGCGAAGCCCGCGGCGTCTTGTTTACAAACCGATGCACTGTTCACAGATTCACAATGAGATTAATAGTGTCACTGTGCAGCGCCAAGCGCGGATATTGAAATGAGTAAACCGAGCGCGAACTGCTAGGGTTCAGTGGAACGTGGCTCAAGTTCTGTTGCATGTGGCTTGCTTCTTTGGGTCATTTTGATCTTAAAGGGTGAATTTTTTTAATGGGGCATTGAGGGCAGGTACCAAGTGCGTGCTGCTACGTAAAAATGGTCTAAGAGGCCTTCCTTAACTTATAAAAAAAAATCGGACAAGTGCGAGTCGGACTCGCCCACCGAGGGCTCCGTACAAATTTGTAGAAGCGTAGAAAAATACGTGCGTGACTCGGTTTAATATATTCAAATTATACAGCTTTATCTGCAAAAGTTAATTTATTAATAAATTATGCATAAAGTATCCAGGTAGGCCACTTATATTATCCTGCCGGCTCAGAATTTCTTTGGTCGGACTTGACTACAAAGTTCTGTTTAAAATCTTTTTTCAATAGCTTATGGTTAATATAATTTCGGTTAAAACTAGTTTAGATTAGGAAAAACATGTTTTCACAAGTTAAAACTAGTTACTAGACGAGCGAAGCAAGGAGAAGCGTGCAAGGTTAACCGTGACTAGACAGTTAGCGAAGCCGAACGAGCGAAACGAGCGTGGAAAAGAGGGTATCAAGGCAGCGGAAAGCGAGCGCTGAAACCGACTTTTTTATATTTGATAATGTTAACTCAAAAAAATAAGCTTTATCGCTAGTCATAACACTCATAACTATAAGTACTGTTCAGCAAGGCACTTGTTAAAAACATTTTATTTTTAGGAAACCCATTTAAAACTTTTTTACAGAGGCGTTTTGGGAGACTAGTTTTTACTAGAGAAAATGCGTTTTCACTAAATACTATATTCGCGGTAAAATATACGCTATAAATATTATCTTATATATCGCTTAGCTGTATTGAAAAGAGTGAATAGACGGACCTTATTTGAAATATGGAACAGGATCCGGAAACGCATATGTATTTATGTCTATCTTATACTTCAAAAGCGAATTCCTCCCATTCCAGCCATATTTCTTCTCTTGTAAAATCTGGCTACTCGCAATATAGAGTCGTCGTTGCGTACACGTACAACGTTCTAAATAAGTGGCGGGAGCTGATTGGTACAGATTGATTAGCCATCATGGAGTCATGGATAGTTTAGCGGGGACGTAGTAAGAAACGCTGTTTGACGACTCATATCTTGTCATTCGTTGAGAGGTGCGCAACGGATTACTTTGAAAATCAACAAGACCAATGACGCCAAGTTTCACCTCTTGAAAGTCTACGAGATTTTCTGGTATCAGGTAGCCATCCAGACTCGGAGTTACTTTTAGTGCAACTGAAAATAACCGTAACCTATTATGCTATGAAGCGAGTCCGTACAGCGCCATTGTTTGTTTGCTGAACGTTTGCAATAGGTATGTAAGTAGTTGTTGTTGGAGTTCCATTGTTGGAGTTTCTTGAAACTCAAATTATTAATAAATTTGTTCCGTTTTTACACTTTGATTGCTTTCTTTGACTAGTCCTAGACTGCATATCTAACTTTAACTACCGTTCTTTGAAGATTGAGATACCTTACAGTTACTTATATTGCATGAAACATGTTCCGCTCGACATAAAAGGACTTTCTGACATTAGATAGATTAACACCCCCTGATTGATCCCTTTGCAGAAACCGTCGGTCAAGCACAGTTATTGATATAGACATAGCGAGTGTAATACAGGCAGGGTCAGCCAACCCTCTAACTTTACCGCTGTGATAATTTCAATTTCAAAGTTTCTACTTTGAATAAGGCACAAACCACACACACAATCAAGGACTTTAAAATATAACGCTACTTCCAAATTGTTATATTACTTTCAGTATTGGATTTGTATCTCGTCAACCAAGCTTTACGTAATCATGTAACCGTATAACGTATACCCATTAGTAAAGTACTTAAAAGATTGTACTTTGTGCCTATGGTATGCTCTTATCGCTTAAATTACCAAGCTACTCGTTTTTTTTTACTTCATTTTAGCACCTTAATTAGTTTATTCATCTTACGAACTGGTTACTCAGTTCCATAAAATTAGCTAGATAGAAAATCGAACTAAAATTACTTATATCTAGACTGGGTACACCACGCTTTCAATTACAAATCCCTGCATATCTACTATGGACGAGTAATGGTATTTAACGGAGCATGTTAACATAAAGAGCATATATAACAACATGCAATAGATTCTGCCGTAATGCGTCAAACAACAATAATTTATGACTAGATATTTGGCAAGCTGCGAACTCCCGGAAAAGCGTGATAATTCTGGTGAGTGGGTGCATCGCTTAAGGAGACGCGTGGCGCGTTTTATTAAAAATATTCACATAACGATTTGCTTTAACGACTTTTTAAGTATGGATTATTTTTAACGATAAGCGCGCTACAACATGGTATATTAAAAGTTTGAATAAAACAAGTGACGTAAAAAGTGTCGTCTGCTTGTTTTCCCGATATTAATGGTATCAGAATTTTCCTTACCCACTCACTTTCTTGGCAATTTGGTTTTGTAACAAAATAGTGTATTTTAAAACTAGATTCTTACCCCTTAATCATAATCCTCAATTAGTTAATGTATGTTTTCTCCCTTTCATAAAAATATAATACTTAAGTCCAAACTTAAGACAAACGATTATTAGCTATTTGGGGCTTGTAGCGCCTTTATTAATAAGGGGGTGGCGTATAATATTATTAATAGCGACCGCAAAACGTTATTATAATTTCGCGCATAATAATTTAAAACTTATGATCGCTCACACAGGCTACCGCTAATAAAGTGACACGTGTACCCGATGCAAGACAAACATTGAGAAAACTGTTTGCGGGTACGATTAATGTTCGAAAAGGAAATTTAAGAAGTTTCATCGAGCAAAGGAATAGACCATTAAGCAAGATTATTAAAGAAAAATAAAAGTAATAAAACAAGTTGTCGTCAAGCTCACCATACTTATTAACCTATCGAATGAGCTAATGGTTTTACGGATACTGGAAAGCGATATGTAAATGTACTACATACCTATACGAGGCCTGGATGTTAGTGAGATGACGATATGAGTTGTGCTGGTGTCCGACTTTATTACCTACATATAACATGAGTATCACATGATTATCCACCTGGTTTCTTGAGCTTAATAGTCGCCTCCAAACCTCCCCTTATAGCGACCCCTTTCCTCACACAAAGTTTACCTTAAGTTCATATTAGCCTCACTGGATCACTGTTCACTCTGAGTACTGATAACGTTGGTCACAATATACTAGAGACACATCATTATTCTAATAACACCATAAGAACGTTCTTGACTTGATCTAAAAGCAAATATCACTGCCGCGTCGATCTGTTCGCACACAACCTCCTTTTTCCTACTGTCGTTCTCATCTACCCTCTCACCTTCCCTCAAAAAATCCCAATAACCTCGAAGCGGTTACTTAAGTTAAACGTGACTACTAGCGCCATCTACTCCATGACGTTGGCAAATATTAGCGGGTTCGCAATACGTTGGCGACACTCCCGCCCAGAAAGAAAATGCTACTCTTAATTGAAATTAGATGTCTATAGGCAAACATATAAATAAATCAACAACTAGATAATAAGAACACTTGTGAATAACAATGTGTTTTCTCGAACCGCATGGTTCACCCTTTGCGTCGTGAATCGGCACGGCCTGAGACTTTGTGCAATTTCTGATGACGTTACAGAAATGTGCTGAGACACTGCGTTTCTGAGATCGATCCAATCGTGCATCTGGTCTGAGTTGAGTTGTGATTGTGAGTGATCTGTCTTGAGCTGATAAAGAACAGGATTCTGAGTCTGGTCTGAGCATTCATCAATGTTTGTGCTGAGCCAAATAATAACAGGATCCTAAGACTGATCTGAATACTGATCAATTTCCGTGCTAAACTGATTGAAAGCAGGATTCTGAAACTGGTGTGAGCGTCCATCGATGTCTGAGCTAAGCTGAGTGGGATCACGGCTGCGACCTGTCATATTTGGTCCATTACTGGTCTCTCCGTCAACCCATGACCAATGTTATTTCTTACACTCCAGCGCGTACGGTTCTCGATTGCTCCGAGCAGTCTCTAGTTGCAATTTAGGTCACGAGAAGAGACCGCGTCATGCGGCCCATGTGTCAGTGAGTGGCAATGCGATCTGATATCAAATATCGGTATTATTAAACAGCGAGAGCTCCGTTCGCGATAGGTTTATCCCATCTGTAACTACCATCTGTGATTCGCTCTGTCACTTTGTCACTTTGCTCTTTTGACATCGTTATTAACATAATAACCTATTTCACCACTTCAAGTGTCACAACTATTACTACAGCAGACGTAAACAACTGTAACTGTTTTGAACACTGCGACGACCGCGAGAACGAAAAGAACATACGTTTTTTATATGCAATGATAGTTACCACACAGACAAATGCGGCCATCTTATCCGAACGGGTGTATGTAACCTAAATTCCCACTACTTCTCTTTACTGAATATTACTCGCAGTAATCTACTATGTTAAGTATTCGCTTTAAATCTATTCGCTTATCCATTAAGGCCACTGTTGATATGTCCATCTCTGGGTGCACCCACTTCATGTCCGGCAGCCCTCCCCAGCCAAGGGAGAATCACGCTATTTTTATATAATCACAAATCAGAATGTAAAATAGAATCTATTTAAAACTCGACCACACTCCTTTTTTTATGCTAATTGGACATTCAACAGACTTGTCAAATCAGGCTCCCACTTCGAACCGTCAAATCCAAAACAAGTGATGTGATATTCAAGGCACCTTTTCTTACCGTTCATTTCGATTTATCAAGCAGATATTGAGTCAAAATGAACTCTGTTTTTTTTGTTTGCAAAGTGGTTTTTATTCTTCTTATCATTCTCTGGTGCGTTTATATCGCGCCTGGTGTGAAATAATCTAGTTTAAATATGTTGGGACAGTCAAGTTGTCAGCAACAGTTTTAAAAGTATTATATCGCGTCCGTGATTTTATTCACGTCGATTTACGCATAAACATTTTTGCCACACTTTATTCTGTCTAAATTGAGCTACACTGATACCGCCTTTGGGGGGTGGATGCTGGCGAGTACCTCGGTATTAATTCAACGCATTCAAAATGCTTTTCTTTTCTGTTTCTTGCCGTTCTCACATCACACCATTTTTAAACCGTTATAACCTATTAAATATGTCTGCCAGACCTACCTTACACTTTGCATCATTGCTTTTTGGAGTCATTCGCGATTAACAGCCGTCTTATCTATTTGAAAAACTTAAGATTTCGAAGGGTCATATACGTGGTGTCCTCAGGCTTAACGGCACGCAACACAGTAAGTCCGCTTTTCGTGGCAGCTTTCGATATGTTTACTCTTTGATTACATCCCCGTGCACATGCATCAGTCCTGCTAAGGATGGTAGAAACAGCAATACATATACTGTACATCCGAGGTACCGATCCATCTTCCTCATTCCGATCAGATCTTAAATTAAGCAAAATATCGCCAGCCTTCCGCACCACAGTGTTTTAACTGCTGTGTCCATCAAATTGACCCAATCTGTTTCTTTTATTCACGAATAATCACTTCACAACTTTAACAACCATGCGAGACATATAGATGGGTACTCAGTAGCAAATTCTCAACGTGTGCCAATTAATAAAGAATACAGTGGGTGCGGCGTATACTCTTTAAGGCTTTGCGCTTTATTGACTTCGCATTCGCAAAGGCTTTTGATTTCTTTAACTGGAGTTAAATGTTCAGAGTTATGAGAAATGGGGATACCGTAACACGTAATCCTTTTATAGTTGAACGAGGAGTGCAACTGTTCACTGAGATCTGTGAATAGACAATGAGTATAGGAAGGTTGTGAGGGTGATGTCCAAGTTGGTGGCCAACTAATCAATAAACTCAGTTTTGCAGATGACATGACTATATTAGGTTAAGTGTCCGTGGAAAATGAATTTCGGTTCTGCTACAAAAGATTGGGTATGCCAGTAATGAGTCCATTTTCAGGATGCAGATCCATACCTTATGATCAATAGAAATGAGACGAAGATGATGCATGTCGATCTTCCTTGTAAAATTAAGAGAATCAATGAATTGCACGATCTTGAGGCAAGTTGTTGGTTTACTTGGTATTTTAAATAAGTGATGATGGCATCTGCGACTAAAAGGTGATCAGAAGAGCTCATGTGGCCAAAGCTGCGGTGAAACGACTCGCCAGGATATGCATATGGAATAACATAAAACAAGGATCAGACTAATGCGGGCGCCTTGGTTTCTCGATCATATTCTTTACATGTCCGAAACCTAGACCATTGAAACTGAAACCCATCATAGGACAGATGCATTTGAGATATGATGCTGGCGAAGAAAGCTTGAACGTTACTACGGTGCAACTGCTTCAACTCTTGACAAACTCGACATCACCGAGGTTATCCACTGTTAGTACCCATAGCGTTCTTAGTTTCTTCGGCTATCGAGGCCGAACCAAGAAAGGAAGAGCCAAGGAAGCGTAGGGATGGACGTATGGTCACACGTCGTTGGGCGAACAGAATAACATTAAAGATAAATCCACATTACAGGCTAGCATACACCGCCCAAGAAAGAGCGGCTTCGAGTGCACTGGTGAAGAACCACACAGGACAGGTGTCCACAGTGACTTATGACGATACGGCAACGAATAAGACTTTGATAAATCTGTCTTGTGACTATTGCTACTGTAGGAGTCGTACATAAAACAATTAAGGCTCCTCTTCCCGCAAAATACCGTAAAACTAAGTTATTCAGAACCATATTTTATATTAAACATTGATACTTTCTGAGCAGCAAAAAACATATAACAATCTACAAGATATGACCAACGATATATTTTTCTGGAAATCTATTTTAATTTACACAACTATATTTCTTTCAGTTAGATCGGTATTACTTCTGCAAAAATATGGAACTTTACAATCATTCTCACAAGACACTATAAAATGATTTGGTTTTCTTGCTTTTTGCAATTTCATAAAACTATGCCTCAATTTCTAAAAACAATAAGCCTAAATTCCGCCTAGATTCCTACCATTACCCCCCTCTGCGGAGGCAGTGCGAGGCAAGTCGTATTGCTAGACGGACCTGTGCTGCATTGCACGCGCGAGCAAGCGATATTCTATTTCGAACGCATAGCTCTGCGCGCTCGATCTTTTGCAGTGGGTGGTGCGGTGAGGGGTATAAAGCTCCGCCCACACGCGCGAGGTCATTGGCGTCGAGTGCAGCCTTAACACTACGATATTTCACGGCAATATTAAAATGAATCAAGAAAGATATCGAACTTCCTTATATGACATCTGATTCTAATTGTGATTATGATTCTTGGGATCATAGTGTAGCTCCAGTCTGCATTTCAATCCGATTAAATCTGATAAACAAGCTAACAAGCTGAGGTGTCCCGATCAATTATTATCAATAATTATTTGGCTTATGATTAATCTCTTCCTTTTAAAGGTTTAATGGTCTGAGCTTTTGCATACTAAAATAATTAATAATAAAGTCCTTTTTATTGTTTCTAAAGATGATATTATACAAAATAGATGATATTATATCTGAATTACTTCTGTCATTACATTTATTAAAATAACACAATACTTGAGAAATTCTGATCTTATTCAGAAATGTATCCACCATGGTCTTCTACCGCCTTTGTAATTATTACTATGAGTATGAAGGTTGAAGTTACTTAATATGTACATCTACGACGAGTAGACTCGATTGAGTTGGCGACATCAATTAACATCTACTGCTCGATTCCACTTTCATTTAACAAAATTAAAATAGTTTTGCATGGCTAGTGACTATTCTTTAAATTATCTACCACTCCCTTACCTGTTTTTGTTGGAATAAAATACATAATAAAGAAACCACTAGCCCATTCAATTAGTATGCAATTCATTTGAAGTCTTCTCAATAATAATATATTTTAATATTTTTAACCCTAGGTTTGGGTCATCGCATGTACATGACATAGATACATACACAATTCAGAAGTTAAGTTAATATTTATCTAATTAGTTTATATCAAATCGCTAATCTGTGACTGTCCACACTATGAATCAATGGTTGAATAATAATAGGAAGTCCTTATACCTATAGGGTATGGCTTAGGTGCAAACATATATATTATAATAGCCTGGTGGCTTATAGTAAACAGTTTTGCGTTTGCAATTTACTGTTATACAAGTTGATATTTATTGATTCTCTGATGACAATCTCTAGATTGGAATGTTAATTAGGATTGAATCAAGATACTGTGCTGAGTTACATGAACAGAAAAAGTAAGTGAATATTATTTAAACATAATATTTATATTCGGCAGTTCTTTATTCGTTTACAATCCTTTTAACCGTTTATTTTTTAGGACAGCAATATCATGCATGCCAACTGTTAAATCTAGCGAGAGCCCCATATTGGCAGTTTGCTGGTGCCATTGGAGTGGCTGCGCGATTCTGATTGGGTCTCAATGATGGTCCTGGTCCTTTGAGTTTGGGTAGCCATGTACATATTATGACATCAAATTGTAATCTGATTTCAAGTGCCTCCTGCATTTTCATTAAGGCACGTTACAGGTTACTACATCTAAATGATACCTATAACTTCTAAGAAACCAACCCGTACCAATACCTTACAACTGTAACAACAAACAACAATGAGGCAAGACATTCCTTAACATCTCTTATGTTATGAGTGGTTCTAGTCCTTCAAACGAAGTGAAAGGGTTGATTTCGAATTTTGAATTACACGCAATGCGAATGCTTCTGATTTTAGCTTAGTGAAGATATGGATGCGCAAAACATACGATTATAATAGCCTAGTTTGGTTGTTTGGAAGATGTCGCTCTTCAGCGATAAGACCGCTTGTTGTGCACCATAGTTTGAGTTATGTGCTTAATCTGTATGTTATTTTCGTTTTTATATTGGTGAGCAACAAAGAATATTTGTACTGTATTATTTTATTAATCTTGATAAAATAAATTTTGTTTCATTCTAAGAGAATATTTATGGATCATATAAGTATATCGAACGAATGTTAAATCTGGTTCCTACCTAATACGTTAAACATGATACATTCGTTTTCTAAAAAGACACGCAGTATAAATTGTTTCCATCCACCACGCACACTTGCGCACACGACGAGTCAAATCAGGGCTGAGCTGATAATTTGTGATAAAGCGGATATTCTGCAAGCAATGCGTGTTATACAAAAGCATCATTCATAAGAGATTATGGTCCTTTTCACAAAATGTTATAAACACCAATATAACTAGATCCCGAAGTTACAGAAAATATACCAAATCGGGGGTCAGACCTAAACTGGTTTGTAAGCAACAACAGTCGGCAAGGCATTATATCACTATCCGCATGATAAATAAACTTTAAATTTGATACTATTAACTATAACAACTATTCCGCCAAACAGAACAATGAATGAGAGATTTTGATTCTTATTATTTTAATATTAAAATGTTAATTATTTTGTTAATGAATTGTTGATCAACAGCATGATTTGAATCTGTGATAAAGTCGCTGTTTGAAAGGATGTATCCTGGGTCACAACACAAATTGACCAGCAAATTTTAATTCAAAATGTCGTAAATGTTTATTAGTGCATGATTTTATTTAATTTATATCAAAGATTGGTCAGGCAACTAAATCTAAACACGTAGGTAAAGTACCTTGTCCCCTACATAATCAAATATAAATATCAAAATTAACATAACGTATAGGTACCTAAATATAGATTATAGTTAAACCTCTTGTTTAACTTAAACTTAGGTTTGAGCAGTTTGACCTGTTAGGTATGAGCAGGTATGGTAATGGCACCATTCATTAGACATTTAAGAGAACAATTGGATAATTGCTGACACTTCACCGATAATTGAAAAATTTCTACCGCTTTGGGCGTTAAAATTTGAGTTGAATGTCCTTTCACCTTTTATTATTTTCGACATGTTTAATGAAATATGTAGTTAGGTACTTGGTTTCAATATAATGAAATGTGAGACTTAAGAGTTCTAAGGCTCTTGTTGAAGGTAAAATGTTACTAAGTCAGTGTTTAAAAACTGATGATAAATACTTGTTTTATAGGATTTATAGTAAACACGAATTACGAATGTTTACTGAGACTTACCTGATTCATAAATGATTACTGATTACCTTTTATTATTCAGTAGAGATAACTATATTTTCTGATGTGACAATCTTTGCCACTCTCTCATTCTTTTAACATAGAAATGTTGAATCTGTTTAGTAACGTCACATATAATCATGAGCGTAAAAGTAAAATCTTGAGCGTTGCGAGTGTTTCAAGGCACGTGAGTTGAAAACAAACTTTGCTGCTCTGGTAAAACATAAACATTTTTATCACATCAATTATTGTCAAATACTGGTTCTAAAACATAAAAATTTAAATATTTATATCATTCAAAACCATAACATGAAATTCCATTCCATTCCACTGCTTATAGCTGCTATAGGGCTAATAAACACACTGTTTTCAAAGATTAAAGAGAGCTTTTTAATTCAGACTACCCTTTGTCGCAAAATATTAATAATCGTGAAAGTATGTATTTATATATCTGCTTTTTATAAACTATATTATGATACCTACTGACACTTGCAATCTCTTGTATATCAAAGAGCAAGAATGTTCAGTTAAAATGTATGTAGGTACTCACTCAATTGCCTATGTGCTCAGGTGAACCACTAACATTCGCCTGCTGAATACCTTTTTGGTAGAAATAATATAAATATGGGCTTCATGGTTGAAATAAAACATTAAATTGAATTAAATAAACCAAATATTGTAGCTCTTTAGTTGTACGCGCGTAAATAAATTGACTTTTCATATGTTAGAGATAAATATATGTTACTTTTGATGATGATAACAGTGCATGTGAATAAAAATTCCCAGCATGCTCCACCATGTCGTCAAGCTCACCATACTTATTAACCTATCGAATGAGCTAATGGTTTTACGGATACTGGAAAGCGATATGTAAATGTACTACATACCTATACGAGGCCTGGATGTTAGTGAGATGACGATATGAGTTGTGCTGGTGTCCGACTTTATTACCTACATATAACATGAGTATCACATGATTATCCACCTGGTTTCTTGAGCTTAATAGTCGCCTCCAAACCTCCCCTTATAGCGACCCCTTTCCTCACACAAAGTTTACCTTAAGTTCATATTAGCCTCACTGGATCACTGTTCACTCTGAGTACTGATAACGTTGGTCACAATATACTAGAGACACATCATTATTCTAATAACACCATAAGAACGTTCTTGACTTGATCTAAAAGCAAATATCACTGCCGCGTCGATCTGTTCGCACACAACCTCCTTTTTCCTACTGTCGTTCTCATCTACCCTCTCACCTTCCCTCAAAAAATCCCAATAACCTCGAAGCGGTTACTTAAGTTAAACGTGACTACTAGCGCCATCTACTCCATGACGTTGGCAAATATTAGCGGGTTCGCAATACGTTGGCGACACAAGTCGTGCGTATCGTGTAGGAAAGAGAAGAAGGTAGGGCGCTCGCGAACGGCGGCTGGCGAAGGGCGGGCGAGGGCTCCAGTCACTCTTGGAACGCCCGCGAGATAGCTCGCGCCCGCGCGCCCTTCGCCCGCCCCCGCGACTTGCCGCGAGATTCAAACTGCCGCGGCGATGTGATAGCGCCAACATGATGCCCTTCAGAATAATGTTCCGAATGATCCAAATTGTACTTTTGGTGCTAATTATCATGTACTTTAACTCCGTCATGGGCGGACAAGTGAGAGATAAAGATAAAGGTGAAAAAGTACCCATAGGTAAGTCTTGACTTTACTTTTTAAATTTGCGTCTTTATATGTAATGCCCGTGTTACAACAATGCTATAGGCAACATTTGATTACTTTTTCTTAAAATAAATATCATTTCACAAATTTTCGAAGCAATGTTTAAACGTCATTTTTATTTAAAATAACTATTCGTTCTGTTAAGTTTTTTTTTAATTTAGTAAAAAATGACGAGTTAAATGTCATTTATTTTATTTTCGATGATTGCTATAGTGCAAAAAACTTTGATTAGTTTCCTCTGGACTGTTTGATATCCACATTATTTTGAATGAATTAGCACTTATTTAATATTTACTTAGGAATTTGACCGGGATTATTAAGAGAAGCATAACTATCCAAGTTCTGATATAATCCCAAATATGATTAATTAGTATTGAAAATTCAGAAACTTTTTCAAAAGTTACCTGCTATCTGCGCCGTGCACCGAACGCTTATTTATTTACTATACCTACCTGAACAAACTTTACGGGCACTACTTTTTTGTTTTATCGGTTATAAAGGCATCATCTACTGTTATCTAAAAAAGATGTTGTATATAAATTGCACTGCTTTATAGCCTTGGCCTGTTTTATTAATTAAGTTTTCAACCTACCGTACGAGTGATGCATTGACAGTGGTTCAAATCTTATTTTATAAATTAAATAATGTTCAAAGAATATAATTACTTACTTTTGTAATTGTAATTATATTCTTTTAACATTATTTAATTTTAATATTTGAAATATCTATTTATAAATATTAAAAATTAATTTTTACAAGGTTTTATTTAACTTGGCCTGTTAGTGTGGGTTAAATCTTGAAAGATAAATTAAACCCACTTCCCGATTTACGATTGAAATTTTGCATACTTATATAAATCGGATGACAATATAATATTATTATGAACATGGAGCTGATGTAATGATGGAGGGTAGTCATGGGAACTCTGTGATAAAACAACGCAAAATAATTGTGTTTGGGGTTTTTAAAATTGTCTCGATGAGTATTAGTTGCCTGTGGGAAGTACAGTCAGCGATAAAAGCCTTGTACCAGATTTTTTTTTTTTTTTGCAAAAAGAAAATATTTTTTTTTAAATTTGCTAAAATTTGTGTATTTTTTTTCCCTAAAACAACATTGCTTTGCAATTTCGTTAAATATGCACTTCCGCAAAGTAAGGCCTGATATAATACCTAGTTTGTGTTTTATTTCTTGTTATTTTATGTATATTAATCAACAGTTTCTGGTCTATTAAATTGCCTGATCAGTTCGTGTTCAAACTTTGGAAAAGGAAAGTTTATGTATATAATATTCTATAAAATAGTCCATACTGAAACATTAAAATCCTATAAGCATAATTTGGGACACTTTACGTATGGTGTAGGTCAGATGCGCTATTGTACACGATTTTGAGTATGAACAACCTAGCAATCTAGGCAAGTTGGGAGAAAATAGTACGAGTCCAATGGAATTTTCCCTCGAGATACTCAGTTGCAAAAGCGAGGCTTGCCGAGGCCTGTCATAGGCCCGAGTCAGAAAATGCCTGAGTTCACTGAAGTCTATGTGTCTAGGCTTTATTAAAATGATAAAAATGTATTAAATTTATAATGCGTGTCCGTCATACCTAGCTAGGAACTAAAGCAAGGTCCCAACGTTGTCTGTTCTCTTTAATGGTGCAGTCAACTGGTATCAGTTTTCTCTCCTCGCTCTTGTAAAAATGCGATTTGTCAAAAAAGGACAACCAACTATTTAAACATTGAAGTTCTAATGCAATTCGTAGCCTTTTTGATGGTTGATTGGCTGTGTATGTGTGCGTAAAAATATGTATTTGTGTATTTTAGGGATGTAGACTGTTCGATTTTTATCATGTTATATATGTATATCGATAAGCGCTAAACAGTGGCACGGAAGAGAGATTAATTGGGGCTTCGATATTTTCGCTAAAAATAAACATCATAAAAATGTTAATGGATAATGAATATATTATAATATACTATATAACTCAATTATTGCGGAACATTATGTATTGTAATGAAAAATCTGAAGTTTTATACATATTCAATGTTATCTGTTATCTCGTATCGGATGTTTAAAATTATTAGGTTGTATATATACATAATAGTTCAGACTGTTAACAAACTTTCATTTTGCTGTTCGTTCTTTCTGCAAGTAGCCCATTGAAATGTTAGATTTCAAGCATCAGCTGATATTTACAGTCCTATATCGCAAAAGGAAAAAAATTTAACCCATAAGGCTTAAGCACGAACCCCTTCTTCTTGTTATTAATGGTAGGTACTACTTATATTACATATTGAATTTTCAAGTTTTATCGCTCAAAAACTTATTGCGTTACTCTTTTTAGAAGAAATATAGTCTAAACAATAATAAACCATATTTAGTTATGAATTCATATGTATAATTGTCGGTAGGCATTAATTATATTAAATCGATGATGAATTCGGTTTCGCATTTTGACATGCTTTTGACATTTGACCGCACGCATGAGTGGTGTCACCTGGTCAATAAACCGGTAGCCCCCGTTCAATCACAGAAAAAGGTCGACTGCAAAAGTTCGATCTAAACACGAAAAAACTACCGCAAATTCGACGAAACCGAAGTGATGAAATATCACAGACCGCATGCTCGATTCTCTGTTTGAAATAATATTACTATTAGTTGCCAAAGCGTGGCTAGTCATAAGGTCCGAGTCAGAAAATGCCTGATTCCACTGAGGTACACATAGTGCTTATCGCCCCCTGGTTTTAAATGCAATCAGTCAACGCAGGGCAGCTTATGGCGAGAAGTTGGGGAGTAGCGATGCGACGTACCCAAGTGCTCGTGAAGGAGCTCTGTCACCCGAAAAATGGGAGGGTGGAATAGGTTTCTCTGGCTCGGGCTTGCCTTAGCTCCAGAGTGGAATCGAGTTTTTGACGGTAGATGTGAACACAGTGACACCTCTCTATCCTCAGCTTCATGCCGGTGTTACCCTTGAGCCATCCTAGATGTCGCTTTTTGTGGGGACTTATCTTGCGAGGGCGAGTCACCGTCTGCCAAAAATAAAATTACTTACCATACCGTTTTATTAGGGTTCCGTAGTCAACTAGGAACCCTTATAGTTTCGCCATATCCGTCTGTCTGTCTGTCTGTCTGTCTGCCTGTCTGTCTGTCCGAAGCTTTGCTCCGTGGTCGTTAGTGCTAGAAAGCTGAAATTTGGCATGGGTGTATAAATCAATAAAGCCGACAAAGTCGTATAATAAAATCAAAAAATTTAATTTTTTTAGGGTACCTCTTCTACTCGTAAATTGGGGGTGAAAAATTTTTTTTTATTCAACCCTACAGTGTGGGGTATCGTTGGAAAGGTCTTTCAAAACTAATAGGGGTCTTTAACAAACATTTTTTGATAAAGTGAATATGTTCGGAAATAATCGCCCCGAAAGAAAAAAAATATGTGTCCACCCCTCTAACTTTAGAACCATAGGTCCAAAAAATATGAAAAAAATCGTGGAAATAGAGCTTAAGAAATACATTAAATGAAAACTATAGCGGACATGATCAGTTTAGCTGTTTTTGAGTTATCGCAAAAAGTTTCCCCTTCATAGTAAAAATACTTACTTTAATTAGGTACTGATTATGCTAATTTGCCTATTTGTTTAACTCGGGTGAAAGGTACCGTTTCATCCCTTGGGTAACAATTTACTATACTTTAAGCTCCAGTTTAGTTATTTTGACGGAAGAGTAACTACGGAACCCTACTCTGAGCATGGCCGGATATGCTCTTGGCCGATTTTTTAGTTAAGCATTCGGTTTTTATCGTATAGCCCAATATCTAGTCCAACGCTTTCAAAAGCATTTACACCTTAGCGAATGCGGCCTCTGCGTGCATCCCATGATACGTGCAAGTCCAGTATCCACTCGGTGTACCCTTCACATCTTATTAAAGTGTCAAAAAGGCCTCTGCTGGTTTCGGCTCCGCGCACGCGTCCTAAATGTCCGGAGCACCATTGTTCGATGATTGTTGTGTGTGTAAGGTGTAGTTTGTGAAGTTAGGGCTTGTAGAGTTAGAAGCTTGGCTCTACAAGAGATCTTATAACTTTTTAACAAAGCAAGCCTTAAAGATTCGTCTTGGCAACATTTTACATGAAATTTCATTTGATACGATTCTTTATTATGCACCATTAAGTTAAAAATACTCAGAAAATTAAATATAAGTTTAAACTTAAGTAGCAACAGGCGGCGTTGTTGCTTAAAACTAGGGCTACTGAAGATTTCAATCTATTCTACTTCACGTAAGATTCAAATGTTTCTGATAAACCTAGTATCTAGTGTGCCCCAGAAACGCGTGCACCGGGAGTAAACACAATGTATGAAAATAATCATGAAAAATAAGTTTTTCGATATTTACGCGGTAAAAATTGCGTTTAAGTAAATGCTTACATTTTTTTCTCATAACAAGATAAGAAGTATTTAATATGCATATGGGCGTAAAAAACATGTTAATTATTTTTTCGTTTCGTGTTGTGTGAAATGAACAAATATTATTAAACATTTCCATGCATGAAGCCCATTGCATTCTGATCCGTTTGACCTCAGGCAAAAATGGTAGGTAGGTAAATTCAATGTGAGGTGCGTTTTAATGATGAAAACTGGATCATCTCTAATTCAGATCACCTATTGCGCCTAAGGGAATCCTGACTTCGGATAAATACATATGGCTTCGAATATTCAGAGAACATTTCCGATTTGCAGAGCCTTGTTATTCTGGCGTTGATATTGAACACAAATGGAACTCGCAGTGTTCGGATTCGCTATTATCATCATTAGTGTTTCTTGGTAGTTGTTAATGTTTCGTAGGAAAAACTGGTATGTATTAAGAATGACCAGCGGTGCAGAAGCCAGTTGATACTATCATATCACAATAGTTATTTTAAATAATTATCAATATACCTAAGGTACAAAACTGCGTGCATAATTTTCAAGTTTTTTAAACTAAATAGGCAATAAACTAATGAAAATACGTATTACGGTAAGAATTTACATTTTTTACCCGACTATTTTACAACGTAATGTCGAAACCACTACTAAGCCGATTTTAAAAATGAGGTGCTGAATCGATATTTCAGACTACAAACTTTTATAAAGGAGGAGGCCCTTCCTACCCTTAGGTACGAATACAATTATTACTTCACACTTTTAGGTCGCGTCCTACGTTAGAGATCGCCCACGTAGGACACTTCCTTGGGTATCGACGGTTTGTTTCTTCCGCGTTGGCATTGACGATCACAATTTCTCATCTTTAAAAATCAATTGTAAGTGAACAGGGTTATTTAAATGATTTCTTAGCAAAGCTTAATAAAAAACAGCTTTATAAATTCTTAGCAATTGTAAACAAAATATAAAAAAAAAACCTTACGCGATACACTTTACCTTTCGTCATACATTGATTGGATACGGTGACAGCTGTTCCCGTACCCAAGCTACGTGAAAAACACTATAAATCTATAACACTGCGTATAATATTTGCTTTAGCAAATTAAGCCTATACCTATTCATGCTGCTACAATTGTTTTAATAAAAAATCGGCCAAGTGCGAGTTGGACTCGCACAGGAAGGGTTCCGTACCATTATCTATAAAAACGAACTACCATCCAAGTACTGACCCCGCCCGACGTCGCTTAACTTCGGTGATTGGATGAGAACCTCGAGATTGGAAAGAAATATTTATTTTATTCTGTTTTTAGTATTTGTTGTTATAGCGGCAACAGAAATACATAATCTGTAGAAATTTCAACTGGCTAACTATCACAGTTCATGAGATACAGCCTGGTGACAGACGGACGGACGGACGGACAGCGGAGTCTCAGTAATAGGGACCCGTTTGACCCTTTGGGTACGGAACCCTAAAAAAGCAAACTAATTGTGCTCTTACACTGGCAGGTATATATGTACTACATTGTGTGGCAGGGACAACATAATAATATATAGTATCATGTCCCTGTAATACGATGTTACAGAACAGCCAGTGTGGGGGCACCATTAGGAGAATCGGAGAAAAGGTACGTCATAAATTTGATTTTAGTACTCATGACAGTCAGGTACATAGATACATATGGTGAAACAATAATTCGTTGTTTCAGGAAATGATTCTGAATTATAAACTATTATAGTAAAGATAATTTGTGCTTCGGAGCTTAGAAGAAAGAATGAAACGTTAGTAAGATTCGTGACTGCGACATGAGCACACGATAAATGAGTGGAGAGGAAATTAATGACCCGGAAAAAGTTTACGTGCCTTCGTTTGTTTCGCGTACATCTTCTAATTCTGTCCTTTGCAGAACAGTGCCGCCTCTCAATCCACTCCAATGTACTTGATAAGATATTTTCTGGTCACGGCGTAAGAAAATGGTTTGTGACAGTTTAATGTTATGGTAATGAAAATGATGTTTCAATTGATTATAATAAAAAATCGGATAAGTGCGAGTCGGACTCACCTACCGAGGGATCCGAACAAAATTAACTTATTTCTTACAAATTTATAGTTTTCCGATGTTTCGCTGTGCTTGTAGTGTAAGACTATATTTATAGTTCTAGGTCAACGGAAAGTTTCCTATAAATTTTGATATACGAAATATACCATTTTTGCGGTATAAACTGCCGTGCCTTTTTTTACGTTAACTTAGAAATTAGATTTTTTCACAGTTTCACGTGACTGTAGACCTGAGTATTGGTTTTAATTTCAACTCGATACCGCGCGGTCC
The DNA here is from genome assembly GCF_033807575.1 of Cydia pomonella. Taxonomy (NCBI): domain Eukaryota; kingdom Metazoa; phylum Arthropoda; class Insecta; order Lepidoptera; family Tortricidae; genus Cydia; species Cydia pomonella. The sequence continues at coordinate 10,104,046 of NC_084703.1, read as the reverse complement.
CGAGAAAAAGGGTACAGACGGACAGTCGGACGGACGGACTACAAAGTGATCCTATAAGGGTTCTGTTTTTCCTTTTGCGGTACGGAACACTAAAAACTAGTGGATCTGTGAGCTGTAGATCTCGCGAACTAACATAGCTCCATCATTTTGAAATGATCAATAACTGTACCGACGAAATATTCCATACAACTAAATAACTTGCTCACAAAATTATCTTCGTGAAGTTTTTGGTTAAGTAATGGTCAACCTATAAAAGAGATAATAATGCTTAAAAGTAAAAAAATACAGTAACCCAGTTATGGTACTTCTGCTTATTTTCAAACCACTGGTTTCAAAAAATAAAGACAGCGTTTCTGTGCGGGTGTGTGAAAAGCAAAAAACTTTATGTAATCAAATATCAGATGACAATCTTGCTCGAATGAATTTCAACCATTCGTTACAACGATATTATCTATTTAATACGTTTAAATGTGTCTAAGCATACAGCTATAAAGTTTTTCTGATTGCCGGTGACCTCACATTCATTTACCATGTGGCCGCCGTCGAACAATATTTCAGGTCCGTACTTCAATGCGTCAAATAATTCTGAATTGCGGCCTACCCTATGTTTGTCAAATATTGAAAATTGATGAATTTCAACCACTTTTGGGTGGCATGTAAGGGTCGCGGTGTAATTAATATAAAGCCACTCTAACATTGTAGGTACAAGATAATTCAAATGCATATGGTCAATTGGTCACACACTTCGGGTGACCGATGCATCGAAATGTTTAAAGCATGCAAAGCACGTAATCTAGAAGACTTTTGCTTGTTTAAGAAGACAAACTGGTTTTTGCGGAACCGTAGTACATTATAATGTACCTAATTGAAAAAAACGAATGTAGTTTTCAAGTTGAATGTTGTACATACTCGTACAATTGGTAAGTAAGTGCTATAAGTGCTATAAAGACATTTTATCATATCTTATCGAACACATACATTTCTAATTAAAAGCTTAACATAATAGACTGATATATTTGTAGTGGGATTGATATTGAAAACAATTATTAACGTATATCGAAAACCGCAAACAATTTTGTGTGCAGCCGATGCACTTAGCTGCATACATGCTTAACCCCCATCGTGCGCCGCAGCTGAAAGGAATTGGTCATTGTTTGGACGGACACATACCAGAGATAGAAATCGATTATTGACATAACTGCTTAATAAATTAATATTTATTCGGGCGAATTTGCACCTACAAATGGACTGCACCGACGACATGGAAGCAGAAATGATTGAAATATATGATGAGAGTGAGAGTGATTAAAAATAAATAAAATTTAATGATTTATTCGTTTTTTTCTTTAAAGTCCCGAAAAAAAAACAAAAAAAACGAAAATTTCATCAGCTTCTCGGAAAAGATATTAGAGTTTTTCCGGTTTTTGTAACGTTTCTCCGTCTGTCTGTCACATTGACAAATATCTCTAGAAGTAAAGAGAGGGCACAATTTCTAAGTCTGCGTCAAGTGGGGTATAATTTGAAAGAACTGAAACTGAATATATATTTTAAGTGGAAAAATTTTTTTTGAAAGAAAATTTGAAAAAAAAAACCATCCAAAGAGAACGAAGGGGATCTCTGAAGTTTCCTAAACTAAATATAACAGGAAAAATATAGTCAGACTCTGATAACTATTCTTTAAATTATAATAAAACATTTTCAAATATTATTTTCCTCTCCTTTGTGGCTTTTGATTGTACTTGAAATTACAATAAAAACACTTTCTTTTAAATAAAACAAAAGTTATTAAAATTGGGTCACATAATATCTAAAAAATATTAGAACAAACCAAACACACAGGTCGCGCAAATTAGTTAGCCAATTAACCGAAAGATGCCGCTGTTACCAATTATGCTTAGTATACTTATGGTGTTTATTGTTTGTTGAGATAATTGAAAGTTTGTACGGAACCCTCGGTGTGCAAGTTCGGACTCGCACTTGGCCGTTTTTTTAGTAGAAGGTAGCTAACTTTTGGGACTTAAATAAGCTTACAGTTTATTTAGCTAAATGCAGCCAAGCCCTAGATCCGTCCGTAGCTGCCCGTGATAACTTTTTACTAACCGCTGCAGTTAAACGGCAGGCCTGATAGTTTGGGCTGTGTTTCATATTCAGTCGTTTGACTGTCATTTTGATTGGTTAAATGGTGAATGCTATATGCTGCTAGTCCTATGCTGAGTATTGACTGTAACAGTTATTCTATTTACGTGTGTGTCCTAAGATCCTCGAGCTTCAGAGTGTATACGAGCGCCGAGGTTATACATGTGGTAGAACGTGAGCGCCTTGAAATCCTATATATGGATAGGATTGCATACGATACGTATCATTTAAACTCTGACTTCGCGTTCATACACAGCTTGCAGCTATAGTGTGAGGTGTTGCAGGTGTCCATAGGCTACGATAGTTGCTTACTACCAGGCGGACCGATGAAACCTTGTTTGCCGCGGACGTCGTATATAAAAAATATAATGTTTTGGTTCATTAGCCGACGTTAGATTGCAAAGAGAGAATATCTTAGTTTCATATTTGGTATTAAAGGTTCTCAGATTTTGGAATTGAAGACCAAAAACTAATCTTAATTTTATTTCTTTTAAACACATAAGTACAAGAGTAAACTTGAGTGAGTTTTTTTTTTGCCAATAATTAAAAATCTGAGTATAGTATAATATTAATGAAATTTATAACCGTCGTTTAAGAAAATAAAACTATAAATATACTAAAAAACTGTATATTTTAAAACTAGATTAAAGCAACTATAGGAACGAGTAACGAATATCGTATGCAATATCAAAAGAGCAGTTAAAGGAGCGAAGCCGAGCCATGTCATAAGCAGACCTTTCAACGTGAGTCGACACTCGAATAATTGGTTATAAACACGTTTACTGCATACAGCAAAAGATAATTTACTGCGAAACGAGCGAGACACGGTGCGGCGTTCAGCAGTATAGGAATCTACACTGCACACACTTCAAAGTTAAATACGAGTAGATGCAGCCACTACAAAACACATACAAGCATGTAAGTTAAACTGATGATTCCTTTCTATAAAAGTAAAATACTACGCGGCAAGCTACATTTGTATCGTACGTAACTTTTATTGCCCCGGGTTAATCTTTATTGCGCGAGTAGTAACAAAAGGGTCAAGCTAGTCAAGATACGTACATAAGTTGATAGTACCTGGGCGACCGAGCTTTGCTCGGTTATAACTATTTATTGTAATATGGTAGTGAATAGGTGATAAGCTTAACTAATTTTTTTTACTAAATTAAACTTGTCTAAAACAATAAAAATTATATATAAACTTGAACATATAAAAAAAAAAAAGTTAGTCACCGGGCGAGATTCGAACCCGTAACACTCGTTTAGCAATTCGCGTCTTAACCCGCTGGACCAGACGGACAGTGGCCGGCAACACGAAATTAGCGACCATATTCTGCGGCGAAAGAAAAACGCATGAAAACTCGAAAACACGCGTTTTCCCTAACATAAGACTAATCTAGATCGATTGTTTACCCCCAAAAACCTCCATATACCAAATTTCAGCAAAATCGTTAGAGCCGTTTCCGAGATCCCGGAAATATATATATACAAGAATTGCTCGTTTAAAGGTATAAGATAATGTAGATGTAGGCATTATTCGAATACATTTTTATACATTATAAACAAAATATCGCGATTTTTTATTCACAAATGATTTATTCGTTGGTGACATATTCGAGAATTATTTATCCGCGATGGATGATTTATTTGTTACTTCATTCGAATAAATTTACGAAAAATATTTGAGGTTATTAGGTTATTCCATGCAAATAAATAATATTTTAATGATACTTGATTTTACTGTATATTTGTTCTGACACATTAAAGATTGATAAGAGTTAAAGGATACGCATAGGTGGTATAATAAGCAAACGATTAGCGTAAACAACGAATTACTCACACACAAAGTCAATAACTTTCTAGCTGGGCCTTAAAAAGATATATATAAAAGAGTGAAATAAGGGATTTTTCTTATCAGTTGGTTGCGTCAGAGGGATTCTCACAACGCATAATTTATATTTATCAGTAACTATTAAGGTGCAGTGCATTGCATATCAAAGCCAGTTATTAAGGTATTCCCATAAACAATTATTTATTTATTTAATCTTTATTGCACAAAAGAAAACCTTATAGTACAAAAGGCGGACTTAATTATTATTATTATTCGTGGCAAATCAGCCGATACTAAATTATTCGCGAATGGATTATTCTACGAATATTTTATTCATATAAGAATAATCATTCGATATTTTTATTCGTCTGTTGCGAATAAATTTGTTATTCTTATTTGTCATTCGAAAAAAAACCATTTCTGGATGTATATACTGTCCTATAGTATGCTTTTAACCCTTAATGCAAACTGTAGGATGAAGCCTACATTCAATCAATGAAATCAATTTGTTTCGGTTAAATTATTTCGGTGCAATACTAATCGAATTTCCAATATTTATTCAAATCAGTTTTGTTACCAAAATGATTATTATATTCGCAGTCGACATCTAGCATCAAGTAGCGGAATTCTCAGTACTGCTACTCGACGATAGATATCGCGGCAAACAAAAAATCTAACGCTCAACGATTTTCAGCTAATATTTTAACAGTCGACTGCATATATAATTTTTTTTTTATGGTTGGTATGGTAAAGCGATCGCAGCGCATAAGGTGGTGAAAATTGGAACTAACCAACGATAGCGTCTTTAACATTTCATACAAGTTACATGGCTCGAAATGGAACTTTTATTTATGATTACTCCTGAAATAATAATTTAAACTGTATGGTGCATGAAATGGTGTGATCCATATGAAATGCTTAATATAACTAACGTATTTAATTTAGTAATTATTAATACTGTATCCGTGTAAATAGACTTGCTTTTGCAAATGCCATATGCTACGTATATGTTATCTTTTTTTAAAGTTAAAAATGAATATAGTAAGTTATCCTTAAAGGATAGACGTTCAACATTGCGGACTTTTTGTAAACCCATGAAAGAGAGAACTCCACCATACACTGTGTTGTTATAGCTTTAACGAATTAAGCAGCGTTTCTGATTAAAGCTCCTAGCCGGCGAGATTTTTTCCGACATCATCGTCATATTTCAACTAATTTACACAAAACCTTAATAAGTTATATACCGAAACCTTCCTCAAGAATCACTCTATTGCTATATGAAAATCGAATCAGAAGTTTTTAGTTTTGGAGTTGTTTTATAAGATGTAGTGATACTATACTCAGATTTAAGACGTTTTCCCCTAGAGTTGCGGATGCTAGGTTGCGTGACAGTCGAGCACATAGAATAGGGTATATTAACACTTCGTCGAATATACACTGCTATAATTATTACATACTCTAAAACATACTAGTGATATTATATAATTATTTGTAGGTCTCAATAGAAATACAAGGCTCCCAGAAAAGTGGGTTAGGTCAGGTTAAAACTGTGACCCTACCCCACACAAACGAATATTCAGAAAAAGTCGGTTAGGTTAGGTTAGAACTGCGACATCGTATAAAAATAATGTTTTTGATTCTATAAAGTATTGCGTTATATTAAAATATAATATAACAAAAGCCATTATACAATATGTCTTTATACCAGTTCAAAATCTATACAATAATAGGCACTATATCAACAATAGATTAAGGTGGTTCGACTAGGTTACCCAAAGCTTAAACCTCACTAGATGGCGCCACAATTGCAAATTTTGAGTTTTAATTTTTTTGTGGAGTAGTCTTGGTATTTCTAAACTGTAAATTATGTTTAGCGCACTCTGTAAATAAATATTGAACTATTACAACAAACATTGAACACTTCATTGTACAAAAACTACCCCTTAATGTCGACAGAATGTTTCTTGACTCTATTTCTAAGTATCACTCACACATTCAAGCAGTCTTACTGGGATCCTTGTAGTAGACAATTTGGCACAGCGTGAATAGGCTTCAATAGCGTTACGGTATGTACGTGGAAATACATGCAAGAGGATGTGGGTTCGAGACACGTTAAATTTTTTTTTGTTATCAGTATTATCAAGTACCTATTATTAATAAATTATTTTATGAGAAATATGAGCGTTTTCCATAAAAATATTAAAAATCTGATTCTCACACATCATGATATTTTTGGGTTCTTCCAACTCAGAATCACTAGCATAATCAATCCTCGTGCTAAAAAAACCCGAAAATTTGTATAGTTTTAGTTTTACATTGAAATTTCTTTCACACTAAAATGTGACGTAATGGTATGGATATTTTAGGATATCTTTTTTTACTGCTAGGGTGGAGAAGATTCTAAGTAGAATGAACCTAAGAAAGTCCAAATTTGTAAGTCAGATTTTCCGGTATTTTTTTCAAAAAAAACGCTGTTTTGTTCTAAAATTAAAGCAAACCCTTACTGCCCAGCCTTTAAAAAAGTAGGTACTATTTTACAGTACAATTAAAACATTTTTTTTACGATACATTTAATTAAATTACAGTGAGTTACAAAATTGCATGGCCTTCTATTTATAACCATTATAAAAAGAAATGAGATATTTACCATGTTTGTTTATATTATTGATTTCCCGATATTTTGACACAACTAGAAGTTTCACACAATGCCTAGAGATAGAAAATTATTTATTTATTTTATTTATTGTCAATTTCATTCAACGGATCACATCATATCCAATTTATGTGTTTATGTATTGCATTGTTTTCTACCTAGTTGGTTATTAAATTCTGTTACTGCAATAATCTTTATCTACATAAAATATACCAACGAAAGTTTAATAAAGTTTATATTAAAATGAAGTACACAAAATCCTCCTCTGGCTTTGACACAGGCCCTCAAACGACGAGGCCAGTCATCAATAGCGGCACGCACGATTGTCATGTCTAATTCCGTCACTGTCTTAACTATGGCCCGCTTGAGGGAGTTAAGATTTGTGTGGGGTTTAGCACAGGCTTTCTCCTCAATAACCTGCTATATGGCATAATCCAGGGGGTTAAGGTCCGGACTGGAGGACGGCCAGTCTTCGTGGGCAATAAAGTCAATTTTGTTCCTTCGAAACCAGGCTTGAGTTGTTTTTGCCTTATGTGCAGGAGCTGAGTCCTGTTCAAAGATCCATGGCTGGTTTTGAAATAGGGTGTGGCTTAAGGGCTTCACTATTGGTTCGAGAACGGTTTCCAGTTTCCGGTTTTCACACCTTTTTCACAGAAATGAATCTGTGTTAGCCCTGAGTATGACACACCCAAAATCATGTTTGGCGGGTGCCCACATTTGTGCAACGCAATAGGGTTGTTTACATCTACAAATCTTAGGGCATAATTGTATCCCAAAAAATTCTTTTGGATTATAAAAACATGTTAAACTACTTTCAGGGGACCTGTAATGACCATATTTTTGTAAAAATTGAATTTAAAATATCTTTTGGCACACGTCACGTGACCAAACTCGAAACGTCATTGAAGATTCTGATGACGTCACACAACTCTCGGATTGACACTGTTGACCGTTAGGCGATTAACAACAAATGACAAATATCAGTTGACAGTTTGTATCTTCTACGTGTGTATGTTGTCAAACCATAAACTGTGACGTCACACAATTTTCAAAGAGCGTTTTGGGCGCGAAAGCATCTGTCAAATTATATTTTGTTAATTTAACATATTCAAAGCCGTTTTTAGTATAAAAGCTGAATTTTAAGGCAACTTTTAGTTAATATAGAAAGTAATACAAGCGTTTCAAAAAATTGGAATACGATTCTCTTTTAGGCCCCAATTCATTATAGATACGACGAGATAAGGTATATAATTATAGCTCACAAATCCACCACATTGTAATTTTTTATTTTTTCGGTAGCATTTGTTTTAACGGAAATAAAGAGGTTGCAAATCGAGTAACAGAACTTCAGAACAGATATCATTTGATATTTACCAGTCGCTTTTCGGTGAAGGAAAACATCGTGAGGAAACTGGACTAATTCCAACAAGGCTTAGTTTTACCCTCTGGGTTGGAAGGTCAGATGGCAGTGGCTTTCGTAAAAACTAGTGCCTACGCCAAATCTTGGGATTAGTTGTCAAAGCGGACCCCAAGCTCCATTGAGCCGTGGCAATATGCTGGGACAACGCTAGGAAGAAAGAAAGAAATCGAGTAACAGAACTTAGTAACCAACTAGGTATAATAGTTATGATGTAAATGTCCATATCATGTTGGAGTCATATATGTATTAGCCAACTAATTATTCAAGATCAATACACTTAGCTCCCTTAGGTATTCGCCTAAATACAATCTCGGGCAAAATTGAGTTTTATAAAAGTGAACTAGTTTCTAGGTCATATTTTCTATGAATTGGTCATTTTTGTAGACTCCAATTACACTGACACTTTTCCTGGTTTTTCGCGGACCAGAATATCGATGATTTTTGTAACTTGATTTAGACGTTGCTATCATTTTCAATCCAAAAACACATCAAATCACAATTCAGAACATGCGGCAGCGTTGTTTTCTATCAAGTACCTCAAGCACCAGGGCGGCTACCGGGAAAATCGAAATTCGTCAATTTCGGGCATTTTTCTCTGTCACTCTAATTACGTCTTAGTGAGAGTAAAAGAGAAAGATCCCCGCAATTTGCGAATTTAGGTTTTCGCGGTAGGCCCCCAGATCCTGTCAAGTTTCAGCAGTGTTGCCAGGTGAGCGGAAGAGAATTATCGTACTTGAGTGTCAATATTATTGTACCGTTGAAAAAAATATCGTACGCCAATCAAAAAGGCAGCCCCTAAAAATGTCTAGCAAAATAAGCTTAAATTTCCAATTAATAATAAAAAAAAATAAACTTTAAACTTACACCAAGGAGCCGAACACCCAAAAGATACTAATTTTAGCCTATTTCTGAGAGAAAGTGTCATATTTTGCTTCAAATTATTAGACTTTTAAGGTGGCATCATCCAAGGGCTGAAATTATAGTACTTTAGTGTACGATAATGCTCTTTGGAACATTACGTCATACCGGGCCCAAATTATCGTACATGTACAACAATTATCGTACGCCTGGTCACACTGAGTGTCAGTGTCGACAGAGTCAGCTATAAACGCGTCAAACATCGCAACGTCGCGCCGATGGCCGTCCGAGGCATGAAGTGGCAACGCCGCAATGTATTTGTACACGACATTTGTCACACACACATGAGTAAAATTTATAAAAATATAACGTTGATTATTGCATGATTTCTGTATGAAACAAAGTTTTTCTATTAATTTAGCGCAAATGAATATTCGAAAGTAGATAGATGCGCAACTATTTATGTAATAATATTGTGTAATTAATAAATAAATAGCGATTGTTTTTTGTATGAAAATCGAACCACCTTAATTTATAATATTTTTGAATATGTATAGTCTGTTTTTGGGAAGTAATCCCTCGGTCTGCCGCGTCATTCGTAGCAGTACCTTAAGAACTAAAACTAATAAAGTAAAATCTATTTAAAGCAAAAAAAAAGAAACTTCAGTGATATCAACACTAATGCAATATAATAAATATATATGAATATGACAGAATAATATATAAAAAAGCAGGTCGCCCTCTACATCCCTAACCGTTATGTTCCAAATGAGTATTTAACCTAATTCTCAATTATCATAACAGTTACTTTCCATAGTGTAATGGAAGCCCTACTATTTATTTGTCCTAAGCATTGCTTCCATAATATTCAAAAACCCTAATTACCTTTACCATAACATTAGTTTTTATAAAAACTTTTGTTCTAAACTATTTTACCATAACTGTTTTGTTCTAATATTTATAGCCCTAATGTTCAATAGCCATAATGATTATTTGTCATTTATTAATTGTCCTAAAATATATATATTAGACCTAAACATTTTTGCCATAACAACTAACTAATCTAGGGTGAGGAACCTGGGGTTGATTCTTGACAGCGGCCTGACGTGGAAAACGCAGGTGTCGGACGTATGTCGCCGGGTCACTAACACACTTAGAGCCCTATACCGGCTTAAGCACTTCCTTCCGATTGGCACTAAGGTTCTCCTTGTTCAGGCTCTTGTATTACCTATTGTAAATTATGCTGATGTATGTTACACGAATATCACACAAGTTTCTCTGAACAAACTAGATCGGCTTCTTAATAATAGCATCACATTTATTTTTGGTCTTCGTAAATATGTCCACATATCTGCATATTGCCGTCGGCTTAACTGGCTCCCTGTTCGTGAACGTAGATCGTTGCGAATTTTGTTCACACTATACTCTGTTTTATTCGATCCAACAGGACCCGACTATCTCAGATCCAAATTTAATTTTATAACTGCCCGAATAGGTTGCACCCTTCGCGAGTCCCGTAGTCAAGCCTACTGTTCCTTGTCATAGTTCTGGTTTTGTCTCTAACTCCTTTACCGTTCAGGCGATCCGGCTGTGGAATGATCTCCCACTCAACATCAGACAGGCTCAAACCAAGCTCTCGTTTAAGCGCATGTTACGCAAGCACTTTTTCGACAAGGTCTCTGATTAATTGTCCGTCGTAGCCATAGTATTTTTTGCACGGGGTACATAAATTAATATGTATGTATGTATATTTAAGTATAGTATATTTATATATGTTTATTACCGTTAGTATATATTATTCATAGCTATTTTGCTTGTTTTAAGTTACTTATTCTGTTTTTTTTTTGTTTAATGCCTGCACTGCACGTACTACTGTTTCTGATTAGCCTGATGGTTGACTGGTAGACAATGCCTTTAGGCATTAAGTTCGCCATTTGTACTATATTTGTTATAGTGTGCAATAAAGTTTAAATAAATAAAATAAATAAATAATCTAATGTTGTGTGCCAAATTGTTACCTGCCCTAATGCAACGCTATTGTACAATCAAGTGTAATATCTTAATTCGCCGACATAATAGCTATGGGACATATTTTTAGCAACATGTGTGCACCCATATTTCTACACTTGTACTGTACATAAGAATAAATAATCAAGATGCCTAATGGTATTAGAAATTTGACAAATTAAGACAAATTTCGACAACAGACCTAACGAGTATTTTGGGCGTTAGTAGCCATTTATAGCGATTTAGGTTAAGGATGGTAAAAAAAACCCGAGCTTCAATAAATCATAATCATATTAAAGATTAACAAGAGAAATCTTCTATAAAATAGGCAATTTTGATCTTCACTTAAAAGTACTTGCAATTTATTCAGTGGCAATCAATATTATACAACCTTATTAAACAACCGTAAGGTCAACCGTGATCAATGCAAGTATTGCGTATAGCTAAGTTCCGTAACAATGTGAATTACCAAAACGGCTAGTATGACTTGCGGTCTTGCACGCGACTCCAAATTTGAAGTCGCGCTTGACGTATAGAGTCGCGCGCGAGAACTAAAGTCACGTTTACACCATAGGTACGTATTCGAGAAATAACTAAAAGACGCAACTACCCTATAGTTACTTTTATCCTGGTTGACCTTATTTAATTTGAACAGAATAATACCAAAGATGTTTCAATAGTATAAGAGGTTTAAATTCTAAGAATAAGCTGACACATTAATGAAATATAAGGGGCACATAAAGGGGTATTCTTTTTTTTATGACCTTGACGAGCTGACACTGATTGAGTAAGAACTGCAACCCCTGAGTTGTTGCCAGAAGGTTAGGTTAGAACAGCGAATCCTACGAAAACGACTTGTTGCCAGAAAAGTAGGTAAGGGTTAGGACTTATTGGGGTAATTAAAATTAGGAAAACGAATTGTTAATGTTAGATTCAAACTGGGAAGGATAATCAAATAAAAAAAAGAGGATAAAAAAATCCTTAGGATAAATTATCCTAGGGATTACAATATTAGGACGAACAATATTAGTCCAATCCAGTTTAGGTGCAATAGGACATATAAGACATTAGGACACATAAGTTATATGATAAATATCTATTACGGAACACATAGTACAAATATTCAATATGTCAATTCAAATTAGGAAATACCCTATTAGGGCAAAACATTTAAGAGTCCTTATTCCTACAGACGAGCGTATTTTGTAAAATGCTTCCTTTTTCATTCAAGATTACGACGTAACTATTAGTATTTATTCAAAAACTGATAACGTACTTAAATAATCGTTTCCTAAACTAGGGGCTCCAACAGTTCAAATTTTCATTTTCTCTTTTAAACCTCTTTTTTAATGAGGTTTTTTGGGAGTCTTTTCCAAATTTTGCAGTGAGATGTGGCGTTTCGGTTCTCAATTTTGCTATAAACAAGAATCATTTGGTACATGAATGACTACAATTTGATTCAACATATCTCGTACGAGGGGCTGGTTTGATTAACAATCGAAGATTCATTTGAAAAAACTGATAAAATACCTTCCGAGTTTTCTTCATTTTTTTGGCGAAAACAGGGTTTTATTATATTTTATTTCCGCAAATTGTACGCATATTTTGCTTTAAAAATAATATTATAGCAAACTGTAACTTTATGTTAACCTATAAAAAAAAAATCGTAACTATGGGACCTACATTGCCGTAAATTTATATTTTTTTAAAACACGTATAAATCACGCAGCAGCGACGCCCCGCTCTCAGTCCGCGCGGAGCGCGCTTAGAGGACGGACCTGTGCTCGATTGTCGGGCATTCGTTGCGATCGTAATCAGCTACGGAATTCCGAGAAGTGCTATATACTGCGATTAGAAAATCTTAATAAAAGTTCATTTTTTAGACTCGCTTATTGATGGATTTTCAGTGTTACTTTTTTTTTAATACTAAGTCGGTGGCAAACAAGCATACGGCCCGCATATGTACGCCTGCAACTCCAGAGGAGATACATGCGCGTTGCCGACCCTAACCCCCTCCCACCCCTCGTTGAGCTCTGGCAACCTTACTCACCGGCAGGAACACAACACTATGAGTAAGGTCTAGTGTTATTTGGCTGCGATTTTCTGAAAAACGCATTTTCACTTGAAATTACGTTAGGGTTTGCATTATTATTTTTGACCCGGATGAAGTCCAAGTTCTTATGATGGAGTCAGGAGTTGGTCACCAGAACTCCTAATCTACTAATTATAATCCCATCGTGTTTGGGCTCAAAAGATTTGCCCTGACGAACACCATCGATCTAGATGAGGTCCAGGGTCTCATGATGGAGTCAGGAGTTGGTCACTAGAACTCCTAATCTACTCATTATAATTCCATCGTGTTTGGGCTCAACAGAGTTGCCCTGATGAGCACCTTCAATCTAGATGAGGTCCAGGGTCTCATGATGGAGTCAGGAGCTGGTCACCAGAACTCCTAATCTACTCATCATAACTCCATCGTGTTTGGGTTCAATAGAGTTGCCCTGACGAGCACCATCAATCTAGATGAGGTCCAGGGTCTCATGATGGAGTCAGGAGCTGGTCACCAGAACTCCTAATCTACTCATCATAACTCCATCGTGTTTGGGCTCAATAGATTTGCCCTGATGAACACCATCGATCTAGACGAGGCTCAGGGTCTCATGATGGAGTCAGGAGTTGGTCACCAGAACTCCTAAACTACTCATCATAACCTCATCGTGTTCGGGCTCAATAGATTTGCCCTGACGAGCATCATCAATCTAGATAAAGTCCAGGGTCTCATGATGGAGTCAGGAGTTGGTCACTAGAACTCCTAATCTACTCATTATAATTCCAACGTGTTTGGGCTCAAAAGATTTGCCCTGATGAGCACCATCGATCTAGATGAGGTCCAGGGTCTCATGATGGAGTCAGGAGTTGGTCACCAGAACTCCTACTCTACTTATCATAACTCCATCGTGTTCGGGCTCAATAGAGTTGCCCTGACGAGCACCTTCAATCTAGATGAGGTCCAGGGTCTCATGATGGAGTCAGGAGCTGGTCACCAGAACTCCTAATCTACTCATCATAACTCCATCGTGTTTGGGTTCAATAGAGTTGCCCTGACGAGCACCATCAATCTAGATGAGGTCCAGGGTCTCATGATGGAGTCAGGAGCTGGTTACCAGAACTCCTAATCTACTCATCATAACTCCATCGTGTTTGGGCTCAATAGATTTGCCCTGATGAACACCATCGATCTAGATGAGGCCCAGGGTCTCATGATGGAGTCAGGAGTTGGTCACCAGAACTCCTAATCTACTCATCATAACCTCATCGTGTTCGGGCTCAATAGATTTGCCCTGACGAGCATCATCAATCTAGATAAAGTCCAGGGTCTCATGATGGAGTCAGGAGTTGGTCACTAGAACTCCTAATCTACTCATTATAATTCCAACTTGTTTGGGCTCAAAAGATTTGCCCTGATGAGCACCATCGATCTAGATGAGGTCCAGGGTCTCATGATGGAGTCAGGAGTTGGTCACCAGAACTCCTAATCTACTCATCATAACTCCATCGTGTTTGGGCTCAATAGATTTGCCCTGATGAACAACATCGATCTAGATGAGGTCCAGGGTCTCATGATGGAGTCAGGAGTTGGTCATCAGAACTCCTAAACTACTCATCATAACCTCATCGTGTTTGGGCTTAATAGATTTGCCCTGACGAGCATCATCAATCTAGATAAAGTCCAGGGTCTCATGATGGAGTCAGGAGTTGGTCACTAGAACTCCTAATCTACTCATTATAATTCCAACGTGTTTGGGCTCAAAAGATTTGCCCTGACGAGCACCATCGATCTAGATGAGGTCCAGGGTCTCATGATGGAGTCAGGAGTTGGTCACCAGAACTCCTAATCTACTCATCATAACTCCATCGTGTATAGGCTCAATAGAGTTGCCCTGACGAGCACCATCAATCTAGATCAGGTCCAGGGTCTCATGATGGACTCAGGAGTTGATCACCAGAACTCCTAGTCTATTCATCATAACTCCATCGTCTTTGGGCTCAAAAGATTTGCCCTGACGAGTACCATCGATCTAGATTAAGTCGAGGGTCTCATGATGGACTCAGTAGTTGGTCACCAGAACTCCTAATCTATTCATCATAATGGTAATTTGATGGTGCTCGTCGGAGTAAATCTATTGAGCCCAAACACGATGGAGTTATGATAAATAGATTACGAGTTCTGGTGACCAACTCCTGACTCCATCATGAGACCCTGGACTTCATCTAGATCGATGGTACTCGTCAGGGCAAATCTTTTGAGCCCAAACACGATGGAATTATAATGAGTAGATTAGGAGTTCTGGTGACCAACTCCTGACTCCATCATGAGACCCTGGACTTCATTTAGATCGATGGTACTCATCAGGGCAAATCTATTGAGCTCGAATACGATGGAATTATAATGAGTAGATTAGGAGTTCTAGTGACCTACTCCTGACTCCATCATGAGACCCTGGACTTCATCTAGATTGATGGTGCTCATCAGGGTAAATCTATTGAGCCCAAACTCGATGGAGTTATGATGAGTAGATTAGGAGTTCTGGGGAGTTCTGGTGACCAACTCCTGACTCCGTCATGAGACCCTGGACCTCATCTAGATCGATGGTGTTCGTCAGGGCAAATCTTTTGAGCCCAAGCACGATGGAATTATAATGAGTAGATTAGGAGTTCTGGTGACCAACTCCTGACTCCATCATAAGAACCTGGATGGACTTCATTCTGGTCAAAAATAATAATACAAACCCTAACGTGATTTCAAATAACACTGAAACTCTATAGCACTAATGTGCGCAAACGACTGGCATCTTGACTACGCAGCATGGGTGCGTAGCCACCATGCCAATCGATACGACAACGAAACACTATCTGTCTCTCTCTCGTACTAATATGCACAAACGATTGGCATCTTGGCTGGGCAGCATGGGTGCGTAGCCAACATGCCAAACGTTTACGATACGACAAGGAAACACTATCTGTCTCTCTATCGCACTAATATGCGCGATCGATTGGCTTCTTGGCTAGGTATCATGGGTGCGTAGCCAACATGCCAATCGTTTACGATACGACAACGAAACACTACTCTCTCTCTATCGCACTAATATACGCAAACGATTGGTATTTTGGCTAGGCACTAAGCAAGTGTGTGGCCAACATGCCAATCGTTTACGATACGACAACGAAACACTATCTGTCTCTCTATCGCACTAATATACTTTATTTATACCTGCAGTCGTTTAGTAACTTCTTCATTTTCCATTGGTGTGAAAGAGACAGAATAAAGAGCAAGGGTTATAGTACACTCTGTAGTCTGTACACTTAGTAGTAGTGTACATAAAAAAAAAAACTACTGTGCATATACAATAAAATAAAGAGTGCCCATATGATATCATATGACACTAAAATTAATGTTGCTTGAAATTATATTGAAAACTATCAAGATTATTCTAGTCTGCATTGAAACGCGCGTCGCGTTGCCGGCGCTCGCGTACCGAGCGCCAACGCCATCTATCGAGCGTTATTTCGTGAAATCGGAGAACGCTCCAAGGATTAAGGGCTCTTAAGGTTCGATACAGTTTTGTCAGACTTTTGGTTATTATGTCGAAGCTTGAGTGAGATTATTTTAAACCTGTTTTAAACTTGAGTTTTCCTTATTATTGGACTCTAGTCACGTGTCAGAATACTAGAAAAAAAATACTTGCTACTAAACATACTCTGAAAGTTCTTGTAAAATTGTGTCGAGTACTGAAATAGACTCTTGATAATAATCGAATCCCTATCAAAATTACTGAGTGCTCAGTTGCCTGCGAGTAAAATAATTCTAATTGTCATTATAATGGGTAATATAGTTGAATGAGAGTTTACGTACGCTGTTCATCATAAGGCTGTTTATGGAGCTTTATTATCTGTACATACGCACTGATATATAACCTGTTGGAGGCAAAGGCGAACCCCCGCAGTCTCGGCCCGCTTAATTTAATTTCAAGATAGGCACTCGACAAGTTATGTTTACAGAGACACCGCCAACAATAGGCGTCGTAATCTCTAGGCTCGTGCTAGAACGTCTCGTATGCCATTATTGTGATTTAGAATGCGGCTGTAGTCAGAATGTGAGCCAATAAATTAGATCTCAATCAGGCCGAAACCTCCATTTGTTATTCGTACTTCACATGTGTGTAAGGAACCACGAACATGTGGGGCTTATACAATATGCATGGGATTGATGGTGTTATTGCGAACTGAATACTTAGTGTTGACCAATGTGCCAGGGACGGCCCCCTAATTAACGCCTCATGCTCGCATCAGATGCTAATTATTAATTACCTAGTGGTTGTTTCAGTTTATTGACTGGTACTATAAAAACGGTTTTACGGAAATAAACTAATTAATTTTTAGCAGCTCGCTTATGTACTGCATGTATTCTTATTGATACTTTTACGAAATCAATACAAATTAAAATATTTTCATAGGTAAGGAAATTTAATTTGTTCTTAGATTTATACTCACAAAATTAGAACTATATCTACACATTTTAGGAAATTTCCCTGGTTTCAGTTACTATTTTTCTTTTCCTATTCTCTTCGTCTTTGAGTCTTTAAGATCTAAAATTTAATTTAATTTACAATTCTAGTACAGCACAAGTCGCAGGTCTACTCACAGATTATATTATATTTTGTGCTTATAAGTAAGTACCTACTCATGTTTTTTGTATATTACTTACTCGTATTGTAAACGCTGTAGAACTTCTGAATAAAATAAATAAATAAGTAATCAGAATCGCACCAATGACTTACTTGTAACTAGTTATCGTTATCAACGTGTGCTTTTAGTAGCAAATTGTATGGTTGGCAGAAAAAACAAATACATTTGAATATTCTCTTTTGTTCTTGACTATAACATAATAAATACTTATCTTCTTAGGATTACCTACTCGTACCTCTTACCTACCTCTACCTCTAGATATAACTCATTACGGTACAAAACCTTTTCCGCCCTAATATATTTTTAAAACAAAGTACGTCAAATGACATTAAATGTCATGAAAATACAACTACTAAATTAAACGAAGTGTTAATCTATATAAATAGTCTATATTTTAGTAGTTTATTCGGTATAATTTGGATAAGTGATTATAAATATGTATATAAATATCATTATTTGTGAAAGATACGTATAATGTTTATAATACTTGCGTATTTGTTTTTTTTGGCAACCATACTTTGCTACCAATACAGCACGTTGATAATGATCATTACTTGTAACTTATGTACGAAATATCGCTTTTTAGTGAAGGAAAACACCGTGGGGAAACCGGACTAATCTCATCCTATTATGGCCTTGGTTCCTTTCCGGGTTTAAACTGTTTAAAGTTCATATGGCAGACGCTTTCGTAAAAACTAACTAGTACATGCGCCAATTCTTGAGATTAAGGTGTCGAGCGGACCACATACTCCCCAAGGGAGGCGTTGCAAAGTACCGTGACAACGCTAAAATAGAATTTAAAAATGGTTGAAAGTTAAAGATTTTTAATATGTAAAGGCGGATAATGTAATATGCCATCAGCCTTTAAAGTACGTGGCGACTTTATCAATGAATTCAATCATAATTTTTTCATGCAATTTTGGAGCTCACTGTACCTACCTATAGCGGTCATAGCGGATAACAAAAATTAAATCTTAATGTTCCCCCAGATGTATCTCATCAACGTATTTACGAGTAGTACTACAACCTAGTAAGCGTGCGTAGCATAATTAAAAATTATTAATAAACAATTGTGGAATTAATAGAACCCCGAGAACCTAGAAAACCACATCCATGATGACTTACGACGAAGTACATGTTCGCCATATTAGTTTCCATAATAGCCAGAGTTTTCGAAATCCGCGTCGCCCACGCCCTGTCGTGCTCCCAGATAAGCCAGATGCCAGAACGTCAACCTCTCCTGATGACGTCTTATAGTGACGCCAAACACGACGTGTCGAGTTTTGTACTTTTGGTGGAGGTTTGCTATATTTATTTTCGTAATAAAAAATAAGCAAAATTCGGTTAGCACTGATGGACTAGCACTTTATTTTGCGGATTAGCAAAGCAATATTTTTGTTTTAATTAAATTATTGTAATGTACCTATGCAAAATTGTGTAAGATACATACTAGGTCTTGACTTATTAGAGTATGGGGTGAGGTATCTAGTCACAATGTTGAATAAAGGTTTACAGTTACACGCTCAACATTTCCTTTGTTCGCCGATGATCATATATCGACAAAAGCAACGCGCCCGTACGCCAGATCCGAAGCAACGGGAGGGAAGACGCAATAAAAATAAATATTTTCCTTAGACATCGTAGAAGCATTTGCTATCTGCGAATGAACACATAATAGCTTTGCTAACACGAAGGAATCATGTGGGACTAACAAACAAAAGAGATCATATTTAAGATTGACTACTTACAGTCATTAAAAATGTACTTTAAGTAGGCCATATTTCGACTCAGCAAAACTATAAATATAAGTAAGTATGTAAACTACTCACTCGAAAAGTTAACGATTAACATTACTTACAATCGTACTGGACAGGATAACTATTTAAGAAGGCAATAGTCCAGCTAAAGTGAAAGAGGAGTTTTTATTGCAGTTTAACCTTTGTTAGCAATTGTATTTAAAAGCAATAAACATTACGTGAGGGAAAAGCGAGGGGAAACGGGAACGCGAAGAAAACATTATAGCGTGATATCACTTTCGTGTCTCTGTGTATTGAGAAAATTATGAATGGATGTCCTCGAGGCGCGAAGGAGCCGGGTTAGGGGTGACTTCCATTGTTTATGTATGAAGTTATTATTTACGAGCGAGTGGCGTTCTGGCTGAGCCGGCGGACGGCTGCCCGGCTGCATGCGGCTTGCCTGACACCTTACCACCACTGAAACAAAATTGCACGTTTACAAACCTTGCTCAAACCTTATATTTTGCAAATTTTTTTTTTATTAAATATAAATTATGAAGCAATGTCTGAAATATATTTACTGAATTATTTATGTTATAAAATCTTAGTTGCATATGGCTTATTTATAAAAATGTTAATATCTAACCATATTTGTATTATTTGATAGCTTGTGATTATACATTTAGGTAGATGCTTGCGGCGTTGTATATATTATCTACTTTTAATAGTTTATTTTCCTATTTTTATGCTGTCATATTTGTCAAATAAACACAGGTAATTAATGTAACCACCGGATTGGGACATACATCCTGGACAACAAACTTAACCCTAAATTTGGCCGAAAAGAAAAAGCTGATTTTAACTTTTATGTGCACATTTATTAACTGTTATACCTTTAAATATGTCCTAAAAATATATAAAAAAATTATTTCAATGTAAGATTTCCTGAAAATTGAGTGTACAGTATTTTTAACAAAAACGGGCGCTCGCCACATTTAGTACCTGGTAAAGTGTTAAATATACTTAACTAATTCCGAAAAGGGTATCGAAACAAAGTAAAGATTTTTTTTAAGCAAAAGACCAAAAAACTCGGACAGAAAAGATCACCAGTATTACCACTAATATTTTATCCGTTACAATAGTCGTACGTCGGACTTTGCATTTGGAATAGGCGTATAGCTAATATGCATTTCGAACTTAAACCCTAAAAAGAAAAAAAAAACACCTTGCAACTTATGCCATTATCATGCAATATAACACAATGGTTTTTAAAATTCGTTAATTTGAAGGGCGCATTTTTCAACTTAACTTAAGTTGATTTTACAAACACCGGTATTCCAGTTATTTAAGTCCATTTTTAAGTTATCATTGATTTAAGTTTATATAATAAGGCCCTTACGACCACGTACACAGGGCCTGATTACATATTGATTTGTGTTTAGTACGAGTTCATATGTTTGCCACGAAACGCAAGTACAATAGGGTTTAACGACTTTCGAAATGATATTTATTTGTCATATCTACATAGTTTTCAATTGTTTAATTGAGTTTAATATGTTAGCATTATATTAGCCAGTGATACAACAACGCTAAATGTAGCATTTAAATATTTTGAATGATAAAAAAATAAATATAAATAAATAAGATAATTAACTACACCGTTTAGTTTCCTTGAATGTACGAGTATGTACTACATAGCCATATTCCAAAGTAAACAGAGTTTTATAAAAAATTATGATGATGAGTGTATTCACATTAAGTAGCGTTCGCTTTGTTGCTAGGCCATAAAGGAATAACGAATCAAGCGCGGTAAAATCTCACAGAATAAGGATTTGTTAAAAAAAATTAACAGGTTGTTTAATTTCTAATACAATGTACGTATTGTTTTGTCAAAAATACTTAACAGTTGTGTTGGATTGCTTATTACACTATTATTAGAAATAGCTTGACTTAACGAATAGGTATGATATGTAAAGTATACGTTATACTATAATTAATTATAATAGTAATATGTACACTACAATTTTGCGTTATAAAATAAAAAAAAATAAACAAATATCAGGATAGAACGCAGTGTCGAGCTTCTACTTGTCATGTTGATTCACTTCTAGCAGATAACATTGTTGCTACTAAGGTTTTATTTTTTCCTTATTCTTTATAATATAAATGATAATCGAAATTAATTCTTTGAATTTACGTAAAATATAACATGCCTAACTTTTTCAAAGTAAGTGTTAAGTATACTTGACTGTGCCAAATGAAGGGTTAATAAACAGAAAAGGCATGTGATTCATAAATCGACCTGGTAGTGACGGGGCATGAATTCGACGCATACATTGCTCACTATCCGCTAAGACCTGTAGAATAAGGCGCTCAGTTTATTATATAGTCAAACTAGCCCAAATCGAATCTAAGGCGCAAGTACCTACTCGCATGTCCTCCGGCTGTTTCTGGACTAAGTTGTTCGAGAGTTATTAACATTATCACAGACCCTTATTGCTCCAAAGGGGCAGATAGAGCGTGTTAACAATTCGGTAAACATTTGTTTAGTAAGTAAGTACGTCATCGTTAAAAAGACAAACACCGTAAAAACGCCAATAATACGAGTACATACAATAAGCTTATATAGTTATTACTTTTATGCGAAGACCAGCTGGCCCTATTTATTCAAAATTAATGTCATGACCGTGTGGTCATATAGGTTGTGTGTACAAAGTACTAATAAAATGTATATTTATGATTCTATGCGTATTTTTACCTGGATTTTAAAACCTGGTAGTCAAGGTTACATTTTTACCGATTACCTTAGCGTTGATTTGTTTGCAGGGCGCAACACCGGCGCACGCTGTACGGCCACTAAGTCTCTCTTTGATCGCTGAGCCCGTTAACGGGACGTTGCAATATTTCAACGTTGCTATTGAAACCAAAAAAAAAACGTCATGCTTGTCTCATAAGAAAATGAAATATAATTTTAAACCGATAGTATTCAGGGATCATAAATTATTATCATGTTTTTGAATTGTTATCATGTACCCAGTAGTTATTTTTTACAGACTATTAACATAGCTAACAACATCAATATGATGACAACCAAACATATAGATATTAGCATTTTTGATAGTCAAGTTTATAAATTCTAAATTCTACGAATACAAATACAAAAAGTGGCCATGATTAAAGAGCAAACTTAAATATAAAATATAACTTTGTCTATGTATCAGTATATACCTAAATGTATAGTTATCGCATTTGACAATTACGTTAGCGATTCTCGATCGCATTACTTCTCTATCGCACCAACGTTACGCAGTCGATAACGTTCATGTCAAGTGTCAACTCATCTTACTGCTAATGGTGTATATTAATGAAATTTTGAACATAGGTCTATTTGGTTAGTTTTCGTTTGGTTTTGAAAAACAGTTGAATAAATAATTATCAAGAAACTTATTTTGTAAATAATCAGTTTAGCCAGTTTCCAAAGAAAACCTGATAATTTGTTATTAAACACGTAAATGCCACGAAGATAACCCTTTTGCTTGCATGATTATTTTGTATCGTATGAAGACGATGAAGATACGAAGCCCACGATTATGCGGTGTCCGACGCACTCTTAACTGGTTTTATATGACGTGACACATAAACGTATTTTTTACTGCTTAGTGTTAGAATTCATTTTACCTCAGCTTTAAGGAGTACTAGTCCTAAGAATTTAGGCATATTAATTTAATTTTTAACTGAATATTTTTTTACTTATTACGTCGAGAACCGACAGCTATACATAACCTAATGGTAGTATGCATAAATAACAAAGCAAATTACAGGTCTTCACCGCTAGTGAATCGAAACTACCTTCATACGTTCTAGAAAAAAATGACCATATCTACTTACCACAAACGGTTGTCGTCATTATTTGAATCTATTTCATTTTTATCCTTTAAAGTGGCAGTATGTTTTCTCGCTAGATATTTTTTACAGAGAAATTTCTAAATGAGCACCGAAAATATATACGAATACTTTTTTAATATTCGGTGAATCCGAATATTCGTAAAAAGACCTATTCCTATTCGTTGCATCACTAGTTTTTGGTAACCTATTATTGAATGATGACACGCACGAGTGCAATTGCGACGGCAAACATAACGATTATTTATGTCATTTGTTCAATTTTTACAAATCATATTGGTGTAATCAAGGAAGCTTAGTAACTCGTTATAAATCTCCTATAAACAATGATACGTTGTTCCTATAATATAGCGCGAGAATGTTCTGAGTTCGGTTCGATAAATAAGATGCGTGTGTATAATCTATAGAAGATTTAGAAATCGTTCAAGTTTATATTTTTTTTACTAGCCAAATGTTTATAATAGTTTATTTATATAAAGCGACCGGCGGCGGAGAGCGTCGGACGGCCGGTCTCCGCTTGAATGATTGCGTCTGACCATGTATTGCCATGGCTAAACGCGCGCTGGCTACTATTTATTATTCGTTAACTGTGACTTAGAGATCCATAACAAGTAAGCATAGTCGGAGAGCTAACATACATTGGTTTGCTTAAACGCGCTATTCGCCTGGGCTTTGTAGGCGATCTGAATAATACAGCTGGCCGGAGACGCGAAATCGCATCTTCCAGCATCCCCACGCAATCTGACTGTTGCAACTTCAATGCATTGTATTTTCATAACCATTGTACAGTTGAATCTGCACCCCGTTTACATTGAAATGTGTCGTTGGCCGTAACTGCATTGAATATCGTAATGTATTGATGTAGAGTACAAGGCATTAATGCCATAGGCTATAAATTGATGGCGATTTATGGCTTCATTGTTCGAATTAAATGGCTTTCTAATAATCGGGGAAAGCGCTAACCGCCGAGAATTAAAACCGCCTGACATTCCGTTGCCGATACTGCCGTTACGTGTTCATGTTGATGTAAATAGGTACAATTAAGTAGCTGAATGCAGACATGTTTAGAGCATAGATAACAAATAATGAGTTCTTTTGCGAGGTTAAAACAACGCTATTCACATAAACAACGGCAATTTATGCCTCCAGAAAGAGAAGATACCTAATTAATACACTTGACACCTTACTGTCCTAAATTCGGGGAACAGCAGAAAAAAGCTACGTTGATCAGTGTACGCTAAATTTTGGGAACATTTACAATATCGTAAACTCTCACACTGTTCGAGTAATACTCATAGCATGTGGTGCCTATTATAAATGTGTTTCAAAAAACAAAATATCAGTGGAGCAGGCTTGAGTGGCGCCGTCCCACGCCTCGCTGTGGCGGTTGAAAAAATATGGAAGCGTTTTCAAGCGCACCATTCGCAAATTGAAGCACCTACACTGCATACGAACTTCGAAAAATTTTACCCATTTTTAGGATATAATATACGATTTTAATGCTATCGGTGTCGATTGGGTTTTCAGCGGATGAACGATATAAGTCAATTTAAAATATTCGTTTAACTTTTACGAACTTTATTTCACATCTCTCCTGTGGACATACCTAAAGTTAAGGGCTCTAAAGACTAATTTGCTGATTGAACCCAAATAAAGGATTACTCTACTTACTATAAAATCTATTGAACTCAGATGTGATAACTTTGGGTTTAAAACCTGCGTGTCCCACACAACAATTCACAGTATGTCTCGCGGTTATAAGTTGTCATTTTTAGAGTTCCGTACAAAACTTTGTTCACGGAACATTTATGGAATCACTTTGGTTTTGCAAATTGGTTATATGTGATTTTTTCTAAGTACAGGAGCACTGAGGCTCGTCATATATTTTTTACTCTAATCTAATGTTTATTGATTGCGACGGCTAAAGAGTTCCATATTGATAAAGTAATTAATAATACAGTATTCTAGGTACCTATATATTTTTTTATAACAGTATGCATATAAATAGTAACAAACCTGGTATCTAATTATATTTAGTTTTAATTGCTTAGTTCATCTAGTTGATGCCGCAACGCTATGCGTCGCCGACGGGTTGTTTTGTCTTTGACCTTCCGAGTGTTTCACCGAGTTTAATCGTCACTGGATCTATTTTGCAAACGAGCTAATAAATATGTAAGTTTGAATTGGCCTCACGCTGGCGATCGGAACACGGAATAGTTCAGTAAAGAAACAGTTGCGCAAAACATTAAATTATAATTGCCAGATTTTTTTGAATGTCATTCTAATTGTATTGAACCTTTCAGTCCAAGGAGAGACTTAGCATCCTTATGTGTGTTCTACCGCTTGTACAATGGGCTGTGCTCTGAAGAATTGTTTGACATGATGCTCACGGCTACTTTCTATCACCGCACCGCCCTCACACCCTAGAACCTAAATGGTCACGCACTGTGCGGTTTAAGAGGAACTTCCTCCCACGCACGCTCCGGTAGTGGAATGAGCTACCTGCCGAGGTTTTCCCGAGGGTCTACAGTATGAGGTTCTTGAAAAAAAGGAGTGTACAGATTTTTAAAGGGTCGGCAACGCGCATTTAACACCTCTGGAGTTACAGGCGTCCATAGGCTACAGTGACTGCTTACCATTAGGCGGGCCCTATACTTGCTTGCCACCGTCGAGGTATATAAAAAAACATATTTAAAGATACTATATGAAGGAATTCTAACCAGTGGCTGTAGCACGGTAAATTTTTTATCACGTTCAATTTTTATGACTGTCACGTTCTAACAAGTATGTAAGTGCGAAAGTAACAGGCATAGTGACAAGTGATAAAAATGCGACCGTGCTACAGGCGCTGAAGTAGTTCAATTGAGAAAAAAAATATATTTGTATTTATTTGTATGCCTAACAACATTTTCGCCTAAAATCAGTAAAATAAGTAAGATGTCACATTCGTAGTAGTTGTACATATTCCATACATACCGGAAATAATATTATAACGATATATTATATTGTAAGTAGTTCGTATAGAATACTAGAATCATGATATCAATATATTATTAAACTAATAGATTAGCTATTATAAACTATTTGTTATACGCCATACGTCTTGTCCGTAAATTGACTAGAGCAGAAGCCGCTTTCAGCACGCCGCACTACCGCCCCGCTCACGCCCGCTGCAGTGTGACGAAGCTTTAAGACAAATCGAATATTTTGACATTTTAAGAAGGTACTTGATTGTTTGTTCAGATATTGTTTGTAGGCATTGGCACACAGATAATTTAAGACATTATATATAATTTACATTTTGCAATTCTAGAAATGCCAGAATGCTTGCTAGTAATGTTTACAACATGATTGTAATGAATACCGGGAAATAAATATATTTCTTAATATTTAGTATATGTTATTACGATTAAAAGAGTTGTTAATAATCAATTAGTAAAAGTTGTATATTCCTGCTACTCTCGCAGACATTTGTATCGACGAAAACGAAATAATATTTTCTAACTGAAACAGTGGTTATATAGTTATCTATATAACAGCAGCATACTCTCTAGTTCTATTTTAAAGTTAATAAAATATACTAAATTTATAACTTTACTTACATTTTGCTAGCATAGTTGTTGAACTTATAGGAATCTAAATTTAAGATGAAAAGGTTATAAATTTCTTTCTTTTAAATCGCGACAAAGTCGCTAAACTATCCAAAGTCTTAATTGCAACTATAAAAGCATCATTTACACAAGACTGTAGACCGTTAAGCGAAAAATAAAAGAGTAGGCTTAATTAGAGAAACGCTTTGGCTCGCGAATGAATTTCCTCACGCCTTCTTTCTCTCAATTTGGCAGAAAGACGAGAGGCTATAAAAGAGCGATAAAACATCGATTTTGCATAAAAATCCCACAGCAGTCGTCTCTTGGACCTAAGCCTCATAGAAATTACTGCCTACATTCGAACTCGCAATCTTAAGGTACAGCAGTCCTGTCGATATGTAGGAATATTTCCATCACTATTTCCTTCACTTTAAGGTTTAGGTCGCGAGTTCAGATCTCACTCAATGTGTTATTTATTTCAATTTTGTTTTAATAAGTAATAGGAAGTATTTTACCTTTTATACCTATACCTTTGATCCCTTACTTTAGATTTTTATAAAACTAGCACGCAGTCAACCCTCAAATATTGAATAAAGTGACATCGAGTGAGGCATGTATGTGGAAGAATCTCAAATAAGGTCGTTCCCAAGCGGGCATATCTAATGTATTTTAATATGTTTTTGTGTTTCCGACATGGTAACGTAATTTTCTGGTGGTGCATGTAAATTTTATGTTTGCGATAAACGGATGAAACGGAACGAGGGGGCGTCTGGACACAGGAAGGTTAATTGCACATGTAAACAAATTAATAAATCATCTTAGAAAAACCAGCTAATATCTATGTGGCTAATAATATTGTTATAACTGTATCCGTTTTTCGGTTAGTGTTTTATTTCACGGCTTAACTACTGAACCGGCTTTAATCAAAGAAATATAGAGAGCTCAACCCCTAATAAAGGACAAACGCTATGTAACTTTTGAAAAGCCAACGCTTTCGGAAAGGGAATGACCGGTGTGCTCTCGCGGGCGAAGCTGGGGGCATAGCTTCAAAACTGCTTTGTAGAAATATTTTTTGGTAACTGTATCTATATCGATAAAGTACACAAGCTAGGCTACTTTACTTGTTTAGTTTTTGGTGACTGTATGCAATCAAGGTGCACAAGCTAATTACTACGATAATTATTTTGAACCGATTTCGAAAACATTATTTATTTCAAAGTATATGTAGTTCCAAGTTGGACCGATTTTTGTCAAAACCTTGTTCTGATGATGAAATCCATGAGAAATTGAGGGAATCTTGTCGGCATACATATAGCGATTTTTTATTTTCATCAATTTTTTTTTACTACTTATAACAAAACGAAAGTGCTTAGTAAGTAAATAAATATTCTTTATTGCACGCACAATTATACATTTTACATACATGTAAAACTACAAATAAATGTTAAAGGAAAATAGAACCAGGTAACAACAGGCGGTCTTATTGCTAAAAAGCGATCTCTCCCAGACAACCTTTAGGTAGCAGGAAATTTAGAACTCACACAAGAGTCAACAGGTAGTGCAAGGAGCTAAATATGGAGACTATTAAACACAAACACACATACTACTTATATAAGTATTAAAACAATACCTAATACACTAATAAATATACAATATATATATATTTATAATTAAACATATACAATATATAAAATGGCAACTTAAGATAGAGATAGAAAGTATAGTTTCAGCTGATTTTTGAAGATCCCCATCTTTTAGAGATTTCGCTAATCTTAATTATACTGGCAAAGCATTCCACAACCGAACAGCCCGGAAGGTAAAAGAGCTATTATAAAAATATGCTAAGTATGGATATAAAAAATATAAAAAGTCTTATTTTAACTTAAAATGTATTAATGTTATCGACGACATCACGGGTGAGTAAAGGGCTAGCTAGTACTTTGCGCAAACAATAACATCGCCATTGAACAGAGCAATGCGGCCGACCTTCTGGGTACACTGCCTGGTGGCGGCAAGTCAGTAGATTTTAATTTATTTTGTGTATAATTTAAGGTAAGTAAATTGACGAAGCCTGTTGCAGATTTTACCGTTGTATTGTTTTGTGACGAAGCCTGCGTTGGGTATATAAAATTATAATCACAAAATAAAATTCGTATCTACACAGATTTCTTACCTACATGTTATATTGATGTCCATGATATATACAATTTAAAAATAGAACAATAATTGTAAATATATACCTACCATGAACTTATCCTCTTATTTATTATTGTGTTTTAAATATTTTTATGAAACACTTCTAACACTAATGAATGAATGAATTAAAGTTTATTCACAAGAACATATGGTACAGTACAGTAGATGTTATAAATATTTACATTGTTGAACCCTAATATGTTCTGCCATAAGGCATGTGATAATAGTTTTTCCATGACATGACAAGGCCATGCATATGAATATTAATTGCCTGCATGCAACTTATTTGCATCCATTATCCACATGTTTTTTTTTTCCAATTACAGTATCTATTGTGATGTCTAATAAGACAAGAGTCCTCAACTTCTTCTATTTCAACATTGTCGTATAACATTTTAATTTGCTGTGGCTGTACCTTGTATGACCTAAACTGTAAACATTTCGTTTTGTTGAGATTTATTGATAGATTGTTTTCTTTAAGCCAAGTGATTGAATACAATTCTTTTATCGGTTTTATAGTATAAATTTCAGATAAGAATTCTTCAAGAAATCATAGGTAGTTAATAGACACACTAAATCAACACATTTTCATAGTGAAACAGGGCCAAGAAATCCATTTACGAACCCATCTCGTAGGCAACCCACAGAAAGCTATTATTTTGTACCTCATCTTTAGTTGTGCTGCTCTCAGAAGTGCGCGCCTTACAGTGTGCATTAAAGCAAAAGATTGTCCCGAATATAATTATCTTATTCGCTCCGAGCGGGAACTCTGTCAGGCGTCCGCGTCCTAGCTTTTCCTGCCTTTTAGCCGATGTAATTATTATTAATTAGTTACCTGTTCTCGATGTCGTGACGCTGTTGCTACCTCCACTTTTGACCTTGTAGTAATAATTATATTCCTTCTAATCCTAATGACGAGGCTTTACGTTGTGCGGTACAAATGCAGCATATGGAAGTAATACAGTCAGCATCAAAAGTAGCGGATCAAATAACGCTTCATAAGTATCTACCATTCTGTAACAGCTTAACAAAAAGTGATGTCTTTAATATATAAGAATTAAGACTCTAAAAGATATATTTTTGTATGCGAATTTCAGAAAATTATTTACATTTGTAAAAGTTATACGGAATATCAGATACTATTGACGCCTTTAATTAGTAAATTTAAAAATAAAGTAAATGGTTTCCGCCCAAACATTGTCCATGGAAATATAGTTTAAAAAAATATATGTGATAGGCCACCTCATTGTTTCATATTGGTCTATTGCAAAACTTATCTAGTGACCTACGTAAATAATTACACATGATAAATAATTTAATTTTAATAATAACATAAGAATAATTATGGCCTATAATGTGCGTCCTACATACGAGTATATGGCCAGTAATATACCTTCTCTCACGCTAGTAGCAAAGGTTTTTTATTTTTATATTTACACATTTTAACTTAAAATAAGAATTGCAATTCGATTGAGAATCTTCTGTATGTTAGAAATGCTTGGAAAAGTTTACGACGTAAATAAGTGTTTCAGCTATGTATAGAATCTGTTGCTAGCCGTTCCATAGACCACGTTCGAGACCGTTTACACATAAATCTCGAGGCAGACAGTAACAATGTGTAGCTGGCTTGTATTCGGAGAATACCGTACGACAACACTCACTTTATCATAAACCTTAATTTCTGAAGTATAAGGCCTAGAATAATTAACCCAATGCCACCTTGTGTATACGTAGTGCGTAGGTATTCTTAAACCCGTTACAAATGTAATAGGGTGTGTTAACATCATGCTCTGGTATATAAGCGCCCAAGTCTGTCTTCGAAGACCTCTTCTTTTATTTTACCGTCTTTCTAAGGAATAAATACTTTGGTATTTTGTTAAGTTCATTTATTGACGTGTAATCAGGCCAGGCCTGGTTCTTTCCCTTTACATATCTACTACATTAACTAGTAAACACTCATGGGAGTGATCATTTTGAACAATAGTAGGTACTTATTCATTATTCCGAGGCATAAAAATAACTGTCAACAATTTACAATTCTAATTGTTTGGCAATCGCGATAGCGTTAAATCAACTGTTTATGTTAACATCTACTCGTGCACGTACGACCATTTTATTTTCGTGCAGTAGTTTTAAAAGAACATTACTGTAAAAACTAACACAACTGTCCTATATATTCAGCTTTGCGCGCACAAAAGTTGAAAACAACGAAAAACTTTTTTAAACCCATTCGGCAGTTTCAGAGATTACCAATCCCGGAATATCGTGCATACCAACGAACTTTCGCTGTGTATTACGTAACAGTACCTAGATAATATGCAATTTTATGGTACTTTTTCATACTTTTTCAGAAAATTTGTCATCGTGTTGATAATTACCTACTATGTACTTGTAGTTAAAGTAGAGGCGGCAGCAAATATTTCGTATATTCTTAATATTTTTTAGGAATTTGGGGAGAATATTTCCGTGTTTTATGATAAAAATTCTTACTTACTTGAATGGTGATATTGAATATCTAAGCATTTGTAGTGCCTACCTATGAGCCAGTGAGGCAAAGTATACTTTATAAATGGAATATAATCCTAATTTAATTATACAATTGCTCCCATATTAACTGCTGCTGTATTCAGTGCTCCTTACTGAATTAGTTTATGAATTAAGCAGTCAATCTCAGCAGTAAAGTCAAAGCAGCTCTAAGAAATTTGGATAGCTTTATTTCTAATTAGTAGGTAAGTAATGAGTCTAAAGACCACATTAAACAAGTGCCTATTTGAGATCAAAGTTGCTTACAACATACCTATAAGAATAGCATATTTCATATTTGAAACCAAAACAGGGAAAAAATTATCTAGAGTTTTGATAAAAAATATAATTATAATTTCCCTCACTTGGCATTTTCTGAAAGTATGAAAAACAATAACACTAAGAAAGTATGTTAAAAATTTGGTTACTACCGTCACACGGGCGTCAGGTGAAACATTTATATATTTGTGTAGAGTTTGTGAAGTTAGGGCTTGTAGAGCGTGTAAGGCATGTAGAGTTAGAAGCTTGGGTCTAAATGAGATCTGATAACTATTTGACCGTGCGAGCCATATGGTCTCATCTTGGCAACATTTGACATGAAAATGTTTTGGTGGGGTGTATCTTTTTTTTTAAAGTTGTACCTCCAATAAATCTGCTATACGACAACTTGGCTAAAATGACTGTAGTATTTCCTAATAATTTGAAGTAAAACGGAATAAATGACAAAAGTTTTATATCAGAAATTAGGAAAATGATGATAAACGCCAATAGTTCCCATTTGTCAGTTAAGTAAATTTAACTATCTATGTTAAATTGTGCATTAAGATATAGGTAAAATGTCTCAAACGACATTGAATCATATTATTTGGCCAAGTAAACATAGTCACCGACAGTGAAAGGTTACTTGTCATAAGGCAAAAATATCCAAGTTAAGATTAAACTGAACTAACAAACAAGGTAATAATATAATAACTGGTGACTGGTGACCGAAGAGCTGGCGGCTTCCTCGCACAACGTATCAGTATTGCGATACAACGAGGAAATGCCGCCAGCATCCTTGGTACAATGCCTCAAGGGCCTATTTTAGATATAAGCTAGTTATAGTAATCATCTGTATATATCCATTATGTATATTGTTATTGTCAATAAAATAATTTAATTTTTGAAAAAAAAAAAAAAAAACAAACAAGTAAAAAACTCTAAAGTTCATTACATCGAATAACTTTTCATCTAATCTCCACTTACCAAAAAGTTGTTAAAAACCAAGTCGTTTAGTAATGTAAATGAGCCAGTGATTCTCTAAATCATCGACTGCTTAAGCGACACTAAAGTCGTTTCTTACATACGAAACCTAGTCAATTCGATGGAGAAAAATCTGGCGATTCCAACGATATAATAAATATAACTAAATATATCTCAAGTCTGTCGCTTATCCCATTTCTCCTTTCTAGCGTCGATATGGTTTTACAAAAGAAACTGCCACATATAACCTATCATTGTGTTAATCATATGAAGCACAAGTTGTGGTTCAAATTATGCCAACGTAGCAATGAGCGTACGGGATAGCCGGGAGGTGTGAAATATGCTGCCTCCGCACCAACGGGATTCAATGATGAAATACCTTAAAAATCATCACGTACGAGTACCTAGGCAATACTAGCGCGTAAATGAGCAACCGCGGCAGATAACACTATACCTTGCTATCGAATAAAAAAACAAAGAAAAAAATTTGTATGCATATTAGCCTATAACGTTTATACTGCGGTTATACTATTACGTCATATTATTAAACTTTATAACGGGAAATATAGTTGTTTAAATTTAACAAGAACATTATATTATTTGTAATAAATGTGGTGTACGTGCAAGGCGGTCGTAGTGAGTCTCGGCGCCTACATTATAGTTGGTAAAGTTACTATAAATCTCCATAAATGCAGACAACTCTTGAGAATACAGAGCGAACATAATGCATAATTATTGCTTTAAACGGACTACATAGTTTAGGCGGAGGCCGGTAACTTTTAATAGCTGCCATACCCTTCGCTGGCGGTGTATTGTTTATTTTTATTTTTCAAAGTTACCTCTTTAGTAGCTTGCTTGTTTTGTAGTTTGCGATCGTAATAAAAGTTTCCAGATACCCCTATATAGCTGCTTGTACAGCACGAAATAGCTTCTTGTGCTAATGGCTTGAATGCGGCGCGGCCCTCAACTTGCCATTTTGGAGTTACAAGGCCCTTTGTGACAAAAACGGGGTTTACTTAAAAATTGAGCTAGTGAACCCGGAGTATGACTTCAATTCAATAGAAACTAGCCTCTCAATAACTACGAGGGTTTTTAGAAATTTACTACTTACTATGTTAATATCGCGAAAGTAGATACAATATATTTTTTATTTGAATAGTTGTAAAATACGGTACTTGGTAAATGAAGTATAAATGTATTTATAAACAAATCATGTAAAATCATTATTGCACTCGAGTTATTTGTATCTATTAGGCCCTGTTTACATATATATTGGTTAATATTTAGTGCTAGATTATAACATAATTATTTATTATTTATTTGCTACTGAAACGCTAGTAGCAAATGTATAATATCTCACTATACACTAATCAATTTATAAACAGGCCCTAACACCGAAACTGTGAACTCTAAGACAATAATATTGTTAAAGCCGTTGGCCGAGAGCGTGATAACACTTCGTTTTCGAAAATCGGTGGCAATACAATAATCAAAACAATAAAATACAAATATTCTACATTGAACAGTGAACCAAAACACGTAATTTTAGCATTAAATTAACTACGGTACACTCTCCCAAACTTTGGGTAGTGGAAACAATTGCCGATAACGTTCAGTAAAAAATAAAAACAAGTGACGTAAATAGGAAAATCCCGAAGTTGAAAAAATAACAAAACAATATATTGCCTCTTATTTATTATAACAGGCAAAATAGTTCAAGTTCACCAATCGTTGCTAAAGTAAACTTACAAACCCTATACTAAGTACTACCTAGCTAGAAAATAAAGAAGATAAAATAAAATGAAAAATCCTACCTACTTACTAGAGTACCTACTTACTTTTCTGGCAAACTGTTATTTCTATTCGTATAACACGGTCACCAATTGACGAATTTGTAAATTATGATCGATACGATAACCAACGTAGTAGTATCATTGCTCTGTTCAGTGCTGCTATATCGCTATGTCAAAGTTGAGTAGAGTCCTGTACCATATTGAAATCAACAAGGAGCTGCTATGAAGCACTATGATAGTATTTGCTTTTGAATTTGTTGTGTGTGTAGTGGAACGCTGGAACCGGCGATGCTACCCGCCCGTTAAAGCACTCCATGCCGGCGTAAACACAATTTATGCGATGGTTCACTGTTCGCTGCTTCGCTCGACGCCTCACTCAATAGTTAGCCTTCCTGATTGGTATGTGGCTATGACGATACAGCCAATAACGCCGGCTTTGTATTGCGGGAAAACACACAAGCTCGCTTCATTTAATCAGGCGCGAGCCGATGCCACATTGTACTAAATTTATGAACAGCTTGAGTATTTCATCACGCTGTGAAGAAAATTGATGAGTATTGCTTGTTAAAGGGCCAAGAGGCGAGGAGTGTGGTGAGGTCGTGTGGTTCTATTCCCAGTTCGTGCCAATAAGTTTCTCGGAATTTATGAACCTACGAAATTATTTGATATCAACCAGTTACCGAAGGAAGGTCAAATTAGATGTCGCTTTAATCAAATTAATAGTCGAAAATATTATTGCGTTGATAAGTCTGGACAAAGACAGAAGTATAGAATTATAGGTTTCTTATTTCCGTAAATTATATTCTGAATATTTTAAGTACTGACACAGAGAAGGAAACGAAATTATCTTATGACAGAAGACGGGTAAAAATATTCATATAAAGGCACTTTTAGGTCTATTTTTGCTTTTTTTTTTTCAAACTGACTACTGTCAGTGAATTGGGTGTTCTCACGTAGTCCGATATAACAAATATTTGTGTAATGTGAATGTGTGAGCCTTGATTTACATTTCCAAACATGAATCCCGTCAAAACGCCCAAACGCAAGCTATATAACTCGCCATTTATTAACTGCCGCTATAGCGCATTCAATCAGGGCGATGAAAACATTACTGGAAATTCCGATTGGTAATATATCCAGCCTAAAGCAATACAAACGAATGTCCGTTTATCAATCTACCACAGGATTCGATGGTATCGTAATGTATGATAAGGTAGTGTTGTCTCCGTTGGTTTTGTTCTGATAAATAGGACAGAAAGGGACCATAAAGTCAGGTTGCTTTGCGGTTTTGAATGGATGAGTTGTGCTTCATGACAGCGCTAACTGTCTGCAATTATTTCGCGCATCACCATTCTGAGTGGTTAAAGAGTGAATTAAATGCGGTCTCGGGGAACATTTAAATGGCACGGCTGTGGCGCGAGAGTTAAGCCATATCTAAACCTAGGTGAATATTAATGTATACATACATTAATCAAAATTAACCTGTCGTGACATACTAACATTAGACTAATTTTACGGTTTACACTCACGTGTTTTTAGTCACTTGCGCGATTTGTTTCGGAGAGCCTAGGTCTGCTTCCTCAAGCACTAACAGTGAGAGCAGCGTCCACGACGGCCGTGCTTCTCATACAGATTCAGATTCAGATTCAGATGTTTTATTGATAAAGGGCAAATTTTACAAGTCAATAAATAAATGTACATATCTATGCTTAAATAATTTTACATGTCAGGTACTAGTTAATTATTATTACAAATTCATATTAATTACATTATCACATTTAAATTTATAATTAATTACTTGTTATTTGTTTGGGTTAGTGATGATTTTTATGATTCGAAAAAATCATCAGTGCTATAAAAGGCCATCCCTAGAAGATATATTATGTTTTTAATTTGTTAAGAAAAATTGTATCACTTGGTGAATTTTTTATATCTGCCGGAAGAGCGTTATAGATTTTAACGCCAAACACAGCGAGCACCTTGCGAGTTTTGGCTAGGCGCGCGCATGGCGCGAGCAGCAGGTGCGGTCGGCGCGCCTTGCAGCCGAGGCGCTGCGCGTTGGTCATGTACAAGCTGAGATTCAGTCTGACGTATTTGCAAGCCTCAAGGATGTAAATGCTATGCAAAGATAACATTTTGAGTTTTTTTAAATAATTCTTGTGCCGGGTAATCAACAGGTTTTCTAGCAATAACCCGAATGGCACGTTTTTGAATTTTAAAGATTTTGTCACGACCGGCTGCGGTACACCACAAATCAATACCGTAGGTTAAAATGGAATGAAAATACCCATAGTATGCTTTTTTTATATTATCTATAGACAGACTGGGAGCCAACCTAGACAATGCATAGGACGCTGAAGACAGCTTTTTACAAGTATCATCTATGTGTGATGCCCACGTTAGGCCCTCATCGATTACAAATCCTAAATATTTTACGCTATCGACTTGGGGCACAATGATATCGTCCAAACTTATATCGAGCTTGTCGTTGTTCGTTTTGCGCAGCTGAAAGTGAATTATATTCGTTTTGTCTACGTTTAGACACATACCATTGACTGTGAACCAGCGAGATATTAGTTTCATAACTTCTCTCAGTTTGGATTTTAAGTTTAAGAAATTATCTGCATTTACTATGATGCACGTGTCATCCGCGAACATAATGTATTCTGATATCATTGACGAGCAGAAGAAACAGGTAATTTCCCATTGTCAAGCCTTGGGGAACCGCAGCATCAGCCATGGTTTCCAGGTTAGACTTTGCGTTTAAAACTGCTTACGATTGCTTAAAAATGATTCTATGAATGAATTTGTGAAATTGGCCTTCAATACCGTATCGAGACATCTTCGCCAGAAGCAGCGTGTGGTCGACCATCTCGAAGGCGCGCGAGAGGTCGCAGAATATCGCCGCGACCTGCCGCCCGCCCTCCAGGTACGCTAGCGACGTCGCGCGCCGCACTCACGGTCGATCGGCCCGGTCGGTACGCATATTGATGCTCGTTTAAAACATTATTTGAGACTAAGTGTTTTAGAATTCTGGCACTAAGTAGGCGCTCAAAGATTTTAGAAATTATAGGAATCAACGATATTGGACGATAAGATGCATTTCGGCTTTCCCTTTATATACCGGTTGCACTTTTATAATTTTAAGTGCATCTGGAAACTTTCCCGTTAGAAAACAATCATTAAATAACTTTAGTAATAGGGACACTAAAATTGAAGGTATCCTAATATGTGGGTTGACATATCATTCACATCCTTTGAGTGTTTAAGTTTAATTTCTTTAACACACTTTATCATTTAGTTAAGTGTGAACAGTTCAAAATTAAATTTTAACGGTGTCGGAGGCAGATAATGTTCGAGATATGCAAGTGCATCACTAGTGGACGGTTTGACACCGCCGTGAGTAGGCCGACACGTAGTGGTTGTTGAGCCGCTTGGCGGCCGCGGCGGCGCGCGCGGCGTCGCTCGCGCCCTCCGACCGGCTCACCAGCACTTCTAACACACCGTTTCCTCGCTTAAATAATTCTTACAAGTTTCAGAAGAAATAATTCCCCATATATTTCGACTCATATTATTATTGGTACTTTTAGATATTTTTTCGTTTAGATAATTACTTCGTGTACTTTTTAGTGCAATCGAGTAAGTAGTTTCAAGTTGCAATAAGTTAGAAAACTCTTCGTTATTCAAGTTGTTTGAAAGTTTTAGCTTATAAGAATGAATTTTCTGACGTAATCTATATATATCATCACTAACCCATACATTTTAATGGTTTCTTACAACGCATTTTGTATGAGGAAAATGTACATTGAAATAATGTTTAATTACATTTAATACTAATTCAAGAAGCTTACTAGGGCAAGAACTTTTACACAAAAGAGCATCCCAGTCATAGAAATCAAGACTTAATTGAAAATTACTGAAATTTTTATTACAAAATCTGATGTTACACTGTTAGGGCTTGAGAAAGGAGACCTAGGCTCTCCGAAACATGTCGCGCGAGTGACTAAAAACATACATTTTATTGTTTACCCTATATTTTCATGTTTGAATTGTGATCGACACTGTATATTGTGTGACTCTATGTAGGTATATGTTCAATTAAGCTTCTTTATTTTATTTGGCAGCACTGTGGAGTAACTTAGGAGACATCGCCTAAGCAAAAATAAATTTATGTTTTTCAAGAAAATGGTGCTCTTTAATAGTCATAGCCCATCTTTCGACATATAAAGGTGTAGCCGCCGTGCAGGTCAGGGTCTCGACGACTCAAATAAAACTTCGATTTATAATGAAGTGTTAGGTATAATCTTCCAAAAGCCAGAAGGTACTGGTTTACAAGGGTTCTTGCCAAAACGCTTTAATGTAGAAAGTGGGTGTTAATGGTATGGAGGATGATGAAAAAGTGAATTTGCAATATTTGATCAGTACAAAAAGTGGTTTAAATTTAGATGCTTCTAATTGGCCGCGATACAGAATATGTGGAGCGCTCCTATTGGTACTTTTGAAAAGCCTCCGAATACTAGCCGAGCCCGATGGCTGCGTTTAGCTAGTGCATTGGGAATATCTTTATATAATAATAAGTTGCATTCGCAACAAAAGGCTTTCTTGATTGGTTTATATTTTTAAAAGAGCCCATATTGTGTTGTATGGTAAAATAAAATGGCTTGTAAAAATTTGCAGCATTATTTGAAAACTTTAATACATATAATTCCTAGCCGTGAATGCTTCACGTTCTACAAATTATATCAACTAATTTTGCCTTTCTTTTTATATCAAGTAACATCAGAGTCCGGGCCTTTGTATTTTTCTCTGATCATAGTTAAAGCCCTCTTCCTCCTTCGCGGGAAGCCTTATCCTGGTGGTGAAAATTTCCTGTCAAATCACACACCGAGTATTTTTTTTACACACATAGCTCACCAAATCCAAAATATTTATAATTTATTTACGAAGTAAGCACATACAGGAATAATCTTACAAATGACCAACATTACTATATTAGCTTTTACTACACTAGTTCTCAGCAGGTAGGTAGTTTCAATTAGGTTTATCTTTAGCTCCCCCTTTAAAACCTCGTTAGACCGCTTTCAGATGTTCCACGAACCCTTACTTCAAGAACTATTCCGCAAAGGAAGCCTAACGTCCAATTCTCAGTATTCTTGCTTCTCAATAATATGCTGTTTAATTTCCCAACGCAGCCAAGCTGGCTCTAATTAAAACGTAACTTAATAAATTTGACTCTACAAACAATGGTAGATTGTTTAACAATAGCATAAATCAATTGTATGCAACCTGCACACGATATACCTAAAGACGAACTTTACGAGCTTAAGAAGTAAAAAATTGTTTTTTTTTTGTTAAGCGAACACTAGTGTTAACTATCCTTTGTAAAGTAGTAAAGTCACCACCGCTGCCACAGCTGCCTTAAAATATGTTTGGAGGGTCTCACCCTTATAGTCGGATGGCCACAATACGATAGCAGTGTGTGTGTGTGTGTGTGTGTGTGATAGTAGTGTGTAGACTGTAAATAATATGAGTTCTAGAAAAATCTTATTAATAAGGAGGCATACTGAATGCTTTAAAAACATTTACCCTTTACATTTGCTGTTCGTAATTATATGCAATCAACTATAATATGTCTATCTGGGATACTTTGACTCGTGGGGTAACATCGTAGATATTTAATAAGTGCAAGCATCATTTCATAGGACTTTAAAGATAATTTAAGGTTACTAAAAGAGCTTTTTGACTGTAAATAAGTGTTATTGAAAATAAACGCTTCCAAAGTACAATATTTTTAATAGCGTTTTATAAATATTATAAATTAAATTAATATTCCAGTTTTAATCATCAGGTAAGTACGTTTAACTTATGTACTCTATAAGTATATCAGCAAACAGATTCATCAGACGCTGAACTTTTTCTTTTTTCACTTTTTGTAATTGTCTAATAAACTTGTCATAGTCACCATTGTTCTTAAGAGCTTTGATTGCTTTTTCTCTCATAGAAGGTGGCAAGTGCTTGTATACTCTTTCCCACAGTATTTTTAAAAGCATTGCTTCTAGTTTTTGTTTCGTAATTGCTGGAGTACATGATACCTGAAAAAAAAACATGATTAAAATTAATTATTAAATATGTGATTTGAAGTGTTTATTATTATAATATAGTGTTATGATATGTATGGTAGTTTTAAGGTATTTATTTATCAACCGTGTTTATGTACTCATTTTATTTACTTTTCCTGAGAATATTAAGCTTGACCATATGCATCAAAAATTTGCTTTGTGTATGTACTTTTGATATACGTAACAATTTGTGAAAAGTAAGAACTTCATGAAAAAATTATTTTCGCACACAATTACCCTAATTATAAGTATAGTACTTACATTCATCCTACAAGATTGGTACAGAAATTTAAGAACAATCATGCAGGCAAGGAATGCAAAAGGCAAAACATAATTTAATTTTTGATATTCAGTGATTCTTCATCTAAAGAAATACGAGTATGACAGGAAAAGGGAAATATTTCATCGGAGTATTCAGGGACAATTTCATTACATTACAAGTCGGATACTTCTCTATTGTTAATTAATTATCTACCCACACAAATATACATATCCTGACTGACTGCCTCATTAAAGCAGAGCCAAAACTACAAAAATAAGAAATTTACATATTTAGTAACATTATGTAAGAAGCGATTATGAATAATTCAACCTCTAAGGGAGATAAAAAAAGAGATGGAAGTTTGTAAGTGGTATAGTCGACGTCAAATTATATATTTCGCCTTATTACAAAGATAAACATATCTTTGACGTCGACTGTACAAGTTTAATTTTCAGCTGCGATCTTAAAATTTCGAAAATCGTTTTTGAAAATTCTTCTCTTTAGGTGATGAACCCCCTTGGTTGAACATTTGAATGGGGTTTGAATACAATTATTTTTTAGGTGAGAGACATAGAATTTATAGAAATAATAGAAAATCAGATAAGTAAGTTTAGTGTTTTTAAAAAGGGATATGGGATAAGGGAAGGGCTTAAAAAGGGGCTCAAAGTTTAATGACTAGGACTGCAACTCCTAAAGTCGCTGAACAAATATGGGTCAGTTTGGGGAGTACGGCCTACAGTTTAATTTTATGCTCCTTTTGTGGGCCCCACACGGCATACTTATGTATTAGGTGAAATTTAAAGTGTATACATTAAAACTATGAGCATACAAGCTGTATTCTAATTGTACGTAGTAACAATTTTTTCGTTGAAATAACATGTATTTATTCATCAATTATATGATATTGCGATGGGGGTTGTTACGTTGGTTTGACATACTACG
This sequence comes from Cydia pomonella, assembly GCF_033807575.1. Lineage (NCBI taxonomy): Eukaryota > Metazoa > Arthropoda > Insecta > Lepidoptera > Tortricidae > Cydia > Cydia pomonella. The sequence continues at coordinate 10,062,088 of NC_084703.1, read as the reverse complement.
AGTAGGTACACAGTAATAACATATAATATACTTATAGCGATCAGATTCTATGTCCTAAACGTTTTTTATTTAAGTTTATATTGCGAATAGGAATATCTCTTGAGTCTGGCCGCCTAAAAATTGATCACTCATTATTTAATAATTAAAGTAATTTGTGATTTTGGCCGATATACCTGCCAGACTTAATGAGATTACTTTTACAGTTCTGAAACAGCTGAAAGCCCGTAATACAAGAATCAACGTAAAGAAAAGCTAAGGACATATTCTTTAAAGTAATAAAATTCAGATTTAACGTACCCCAACAATTAGAATCGTAAGAACACACAGCAGAGTAAAAGCAGTCACTTTGTGAACCATGTCGTTTGGCTCGCGCTGTTTAACGTCAAATGTCGGTATTCAGCCGAAGCGAACCAGTAAAAGAAATCTCAAGAATGAACTAAACATCCTTTTGCGTAATGGCACCCATTTCTCTCGATCGTTGTTTATTTACTGGATAACAAAACCGGGTAGGTGAGGGAAGAAAACGCTTTAAGTATTGCTTGCCATAGGCACCGATGCATTTAATCGTCAGTATTTAAATATTCTGTATATAGTGCTTTTATTACGATGAAACTTATGCGAAAACTCCTACTTTGTAAAAAGACAACTGAACTCATTGGTATGCATCCTTTATTTGTGACTTTTGGTTTAATAATCAACCAGAGCAACGGTCCTATTTGAACTATAAGATACGTTAAACATTTGTTAGATACGATATGGATTGTCATAAGAGACTTTTCTTTAAACAAAAACGACACTTTTGACACTGAAATATCTAATCCATATAGTATCTTTAGGACATATTTGACGTATCTTAAAGTTCGAATCGGGCCGTAAGTTTGATAGACTTTGTCTTTCTAAAAGAATCTTAATATCTAAATGAAATAATTGTAACTTTCCAAGATATTTGCCATTTCCACGATATGTCAAATATAATAGGTACAATTACTAGAACTTACTTTATCTTAGACTGTGGTTAGGTTTATGTAGGTATACGAACAAAGTCTTATATTATTAAGCTGAGAGTTTGTTAACCCTTTGTTTCGATAGGTAGTCGCAGAAATGAAATAACTCGCGTCCAGACGATATTAAATTTCTCAAATACGTACGTTTATCTGCGTCCTTATTATGCTGTTCATACAAATAGAATAATGATATATGTAGTTTATATTTTACTATCACAGGTTGATAAAGAAAGTCAGCCTATTTAAATAGGTCCCACTAATGGGTCCTGAGGGCCTACAGCCAACATCAGAAAATCAAAAAACGTTATCTGCCTCTGAGTCGCTCGAATAGGCAAATACGATAAAGAGGCCGATTAACGATTTTCGAATTTTCGATGTTGGCCATAGGCGCTCAAGCCTCATCTCATGAACGAGAGGGATTTGGCTATAGCTGTACCAGTGGGTTGGTGACTTCACGCTTAAGGTGTTGCTTATTTCGTCTAAATTATTTTTTTCTGCGTCTCAATCGCTCAATATAGTCTCTGCTATTAAACAACCAACCTGAATTTTTCAGAATTTTCAATTACGGTTTAGAGGTCGCTACCGCACTTTGGAAATTTGAAACATATAACAAGCAGCATTTGAGTATATTTACTCTTTTTTATTAAAAATGAAAAAAATATGTATTTCGATACTTTTATCATCGATTGTACTTTTGTTTCAACAATCATTCTACAATTCAACAACTCATCGAGAGAATTCTACACGCCTTAAGACTGCGTCGATCGTCCAGTAGTGCCCTCACTCGGGAATTGTGTTTTGCAACAAATATCACTATTCTATACAATACTTATTCTACGAGTCATCTAAAATAATACTTTTTTTAGTATAAATAATTAAATAAAATTGGCAAGTATCTTAGTAGACAAAATGTAGGCATAAACGCGCGACGCGCCCAGCGCACATTTAGTATTTTCCATGAGAACGCGGCGTGATTGGTCAATTTTTACAGTTGACTACATATAGGTACATGAAAAGTACGAAATTATAGTTTGGTATACGAAATCTTAATTTAACCATTACAGTCGACGAGTGGAATGAGAATTATAGATATTAATTCATTCACGTAAAATTATTTACAGTACATATGGTGCTACTTTACCGCACTAGTGCGAATATTAGCATATTACGTTACTGTGTCGAACATTTAAAGGGCCATATGTACTGTAAAACGTTGTACAATACCTGTGCGAATAGGTAATTCGCAACTCGTGTCGATTTAAAACACTCCATTCGGTCGTGTTTTAATTTATCGCCACTCGTTTCGAATTTCCTATTTTTCGCACTTGTATCGTAATTTACTATTAAATGATGATGATTAACGGTTTATATTTTACCCTGTATACCTACATATATATGGCCCATCCGGGATTGGTTTTGCCTATATAGTCGATTTATTTGGAAAAGCCGCTTTAATCGCGTAAAGTTTATTTCGAACTCAGTAATGGGATGAGTGATATTGAATTATAATTGAAAGAAAGAAAGAAAATACATTTATTTAATACCACAACACATTACATTTGGAAAAAGAAGAACATACAGAGAAATAAAAACATTGGACGCTAATATAGGATCCCTACTCAGCATAATGCCGCGGCAATCCGTGGCGCTGGTTTTCAGTGGGGACCTGACTTAAAACTATGATAGTGGCGGCACATATGTCAACGCAACAGAAATGGTGGTCAAATGCTTACCTTTTCGTAATAAAAAAAAACAGACATACAAAGGAACACAAAAAAATAAATATATACATACTAAAAAAACATACTACAAAAAACATTTTTAATTAATTCTAATTTAACGAGGGTGCCCGATTTTCCAATCCGTACAGTACAACAGCTAAAGTTTTAAATGAACGTAGTGCTCAAAATGATCTGCACATGCTTTTGCTCTCTGAACGTCTTTCTAAGCGGTTTTAGGTATTTATATGCTGGTTCAAACAAGACCTTCTACATCTTCTGTAGAACAGATAAAACACTTATCGACCTTGGTTTACGGTACGTATCAGAAGAAACTACTTACATCAAGTATCTGAAATACCGAAGTTGGAACATTGACAGATAAACTAAGAAGTCTAAGTCTAGGAGAATATTACCGCCAATAATAGGTACACTGTACGAAACAAGAGTAAACCTAAGTATTCTGCACTAACCAAGTTCATAAACAACTATAAAGTTTACTTAATACATACACAAGATTAATTCGCTCACGTGAACTTGTGCAAATACATATATGCGGCCAAAGGATTCTGGTAAATCGTTTTGTTCGTATGTTTGAGGATAAATGGAAGTGTTTTATATTCGATATACCTACTGCTATCTTATATTTGCCTACCACTAAATTAACGATCTACGTATGAATAAATAAATATATTTTTAGCATTCGCCATTAAGTGCGTCAATAATAGGCTGCTGAGCTTGTAAAGCGACAAAGAGCCGCGCGTCACGTGTATATATAAAACATGTTATTATTGGTCTGTTAGGGTGCCATTATTATTATGCCACGTGCTTTTGAGAACAGAGAGCCTACCGTGAAAACATAAACTAAATTTTATTATGCGCCTCTCGATGGCCCTTCCATATTCGAGCGATAGAGAGGCAGATGGCGCTATCCCAATAAAAAGTCGAAATAATGTAAAATTGATAATATTCCTCGATGATATTCAGGACTTTCAACGCTCATTGTTAGAAACAAAGAGTACTTGTTCCAGTAAGAGCGTCTTCTTAACTTTCGGAATACGATGTTAAATATTAGAAATAGGACTTATTTAATTAGTAATGAATATTTTTCCGATGGTCGTTTACGAAAAACAGAGTGAAGCACTGAAGTTTACTCTGCTAAAGGTTTTCATTTCGGTCAACATTTCGATTTTGTTTTACGCGGTAGGCCCCTGGATTAGTCTACCTTGTTTTAAGTGTGTTATTGCAAATAATAAAAATTAAACAAAACTGGATTGTCACACTGTCACCGTCCCACCTCCAACGGACTAATGTAAAAAAGCGGGCGCAGCGGCGGAAAGCGCCGAAATTTTGAAACGTAATAAATATAAGAGCCTCGGTAGAGAGTACCATTTTGTACCATTTGGCGTTGAAACTCTAGGTCCATGGGGTCCCAACGCGCATAAGTTTTTTGGAGAAATCGCGAAACGTCTGGTTGACGTAACTGGTGACCGAAGAGCTGGCGACTTCCTCGCACAACGTATCAGTATTGCGATACAACGAGGAAATGCCGCCAGCATCCTTGGTACAATGCCTCAAATGCCTATTTTAGATATAAGCTAGTTATAGTAATCATCTGTACATATCCATTATGTATATTGTTATTGTAAATAAACATTAATAATTATTAAATAATTAAATAACTTCAACTGGATTGTACTGTAAAATAAACGAAATGGGCTTGCTTTGTTCCGCCTCTCATTTCACAGTCGGGGGTTCCGTAGTAAACTAGGAACCCTAAAAAGTCAAAACATGTCGTGTATTGTTGTTTTAGACCCATTTTTATGTCGTGAATCTAGTTTTTGATTATTTTTACAAAAACGGATTAAGTTAAGTACTTACAACAAAACTGCCAAATAACTATCTTATAGTTATTACAAATTTACATTCTATACACACACAATAGTTGTCCTAAAAATATGTTGCTGGAACTTGTAGCTTTATAATATTTTGTAATGTATTTAATATAAGTTTTATAATTGTACTATAGAGATTTTTAAATAACGTATCTATCACATTTTTAACTAACGATAATTAACAAGACAACCACTTTGTTTTCCATTGTTTCAATGAGAACCTAGTAATAATTATTATTTCATAGAAAATAGGAAATACAATGCCGTAATTATATTTTATTAAATGTTATCAAAACCCCGAAATACAATAAAATTCCTTTCAAGTGCAAAATGGAATGTTAAATGGAGTAGGTGCTTTCATTCAAATTTCAATAAGGTTATGAGCGTTCGTTTATGTAGTCGGGAGACCCGGGGGCGGGAGCGATGGAAGGCACGATGTCAGAGTGGACCAATTCACAATACATTTGTGACTTAAGTTGTTTGCCTGTCTTTCTTTAGAATTTAGAGACCACAAGAAAGCTTTTTACTGACTTTCTAGATCAGGGAGAAAAGTATGTTTTTTAGAGTTTTATTACTTTTACAAATTAAATTTTAGCTTTGAATAGGATGGGGATGGAAACGGAGCGCTAAACTTAGATTATATAGCAGTATCTAAAGGTACCAATGTTTTAAAATTTACATTTACTGTTAATATTAAACGTAGGTACTAAATGTATTTGATCATAAAAATCTCGTCTTGTTACTTATATAGATATCTTGATAAGGAGCTACTTTGCTCGCCGTTGGGTAACTATGCTCTAATTCATTAAAATGACTTAACGTCTAATATATTGAAATATAATGTTTATATGTTATTATTTATATAAAACGTAGGAAATATATACTTTCAATTCCTACGTTAGTTATAAATTATTCTTCCTTTTTTGGCGGGGCCTATTAATTTGGAGCACAATGGGGTAACTTCGCGCTCCTAAGTAAACTATGTATAGGTAGGAGCAAAAATAACCTAAACACCGGTTATTATTTGATCCTTATTCTTTGCATCAGATATATAAAACAAAATGTCATGACGTCAATTTACCGATCAAAATATGTTGGATGAAATGTTCTACTTTTATCAGTTGGTCTGAATATTTAATAATGAATAGTTAATAAATATTCAAAATTTTCTTAAAGTGGAGCAAATATTGGAGCAAAGTAGGACCATTTTACCGGTAATAATTATATGAGATGATTTTTTCAGCTCGAGTTCTAATCTGTTAACAAAAGCCTTTGTTTCTTTTATGCAGAGCGGTCTTCGACGCGTTCCAAAGAAACTATGTCATTAAAAAGCAACTATCGTGATATTATTAAGGTTCATATTTATGTAGATTTATTACTATCTAGGTAGTTATATTACGTTATAGATCTGTGATCGCTAATCGTATGTCCTATTCTGTCATTTAGCCAATTGTGTATGTTGCAAATTGATTTATAACATAATAATAAATCATGTGATGTATTTATATTGCAGATGTTCAAAGTGATGTTGCAGTTCATATTTTTGGGAAAAATGCGTTTATTGTTGTTTCGTCGAACCACTCAAAGTCGGCTTCCTGCTTAAATTATTAATCTACAGTTTTTTTGGTAAATCATAGTGTTATATTTTCTAGTGAATTACAGGCATTTAAAAAATATTTTTTCGATGAAAAAAATACTAATGTGCCTTGCTATTACTTAAGTTGGCCTTTGTTATTTGATGGCAATTACTCGGTGCGGTATTATGCACCTATTTGTCAATAGGGCTGTATTTGCACAGTTTACGACGCGCAGCGAAGCGGAATGCGACCGCGACGGCAGTCGGCATCGTTGGTCGCACGCGGCATTCCAGCGCCCCTATTCCTCAGCCAACTGAGCGCAGGCGAGTCGACCGTTCAGGCTGACACAGAATAATCTTAAAAAAACCGACTTCACAAGAGTTTGAAATGTCATTTATGCGGCAGCGTGTCTAGCAAAGGTCAAAATATATTATTTACAACTATAGTGCATCCCAAGAATTATCTAAAGATCTGTAAAATCTTTTGTCGTAGAGGAGTTCCATTCTAGTCTACATGAGGAATTCCATTTCACCAAATAGCACTATTTAAATGAAAATACTGAATTTTTAGATAAATACTAAAATTGTTGTAAGAGTTCAGGAGTTCCATCAATTCTCCATAAAATCCATCATCAATATTTGGGATTGCAAACAGGTGGCTTGTAAACCTATCTTGCTTAACAAAGAGATAAAGTACGTGAACTACACGTCTTTAGAGTTCCGTTTTGATCATCATCAGCAGTTCCACTACATTAAATGTCACTTTTATAAATGTAAGTTGTTAACGAAAATACAAATATATAATAGTCCCTTAAAATTATCGATATAGTTACGTAATGTGCTAATTATTGCACTAGTGCGCTAAAATAGCACCATGTGTACTGTAAAATATTTTCTGTAATGTCAATACATAGGGAGAAAAATGGGCACATTAATTGTATGGGGAAGCGGTCGTCTTAATTTAGGCGCTTAGCAAACTGGATCCGCTTCGCACGTCGCTCCGATGTTTGAGCAAGACAAGCGTTATACTAAAACGTAGTGATTATATGCTCGTTGGTTATACCATGCGCGTATTATAGCGATATCCCGCTCGCAAATCGGTTCCAGTGTACTATGTACCATAGAGTATAATTGGATTATAGGAACTGGTTGCCGTGAGTGAAGCTATGCACTCTCGATGCTATGAGAACTACATTGCTGCTATGCTACGACCCAAGCGCCAGCTATTGCGTTCCTCTAGGTTGTATATCGCATAAATAAAATGACGTTTCTACATATGCTTTACAAGGTTAATATAATTGAGAATACAGAAATTTTATAGAAATGTATCATTCAGATTTTAGCTACACTTGAGTGTAAGTTTTCAGTCTCAAATTAAATTCTACCTAGCTTTTATACATAAATAATAATGTTAACAGTTTTAACTGGACGACAGTATAGAGACAATCAGGCCATCACAAATATGAGATCAATGAGATGGTTCCAATCTCCTTCGGATAACAGAAGTCGCTGCGATTCGGGCAATCTATGTCACTTTGACGTTAGATATGACTTAGATGACGTAGTGATTATATGCTCTTTGACTTAGATATCAGCCGGATATCTAACTATAGAGGACCTGCTGAATTGCGCATTATGTCAACCGTCAACCGAAAACGTCATTTTTGACACTGATCTGTCATATCATATCAGTATCACATTGAAAACAGATCGAATAACTAAAACTCGAATTGGCCTTAAAATTGTTACTTGGAGTACATAAATAGGCGGGGCGTATGCTACTCCAATTCAGAAATGTATCAAAAGAGATCTTTGCTTATTGAACATTTTAATCTGACTGAAACATGATTACTTATTAATTTTAAATATCTGATAAAACATTGAAATAGAAAATGTTGCTTATGTATTACATATGCGTCGGGTACTTCAGTATTTAATCAGTCAAATTATCATCAACATATTGAAACGACCGCTCATTTAGTCTTTATTTGTGAATTCCCACGGGTAAAGGTACCTTATGGCGGTTGGAGCTTACGACGCGTTGCAGCGTATTCGTATAGAAGCGACGTATATAAAAGCATAAGCGCCAGCCGCCATAAGGTACCTTTTCCCGTAGGACGTCACATTTGTTACCTCATGATAAGTCCTCATTAACTTCAGCTACTGAAAAAACACGTTTGAATAGCGTAATAAGAAAACAGTATTCATTTTAGCAAGGTGGAGTTGTTATTTAGGTATATTTATAGTTGTTTTGAAGTAAAATAACCTGCTGGGGAACTTTAATAATGCCAGCTATAGTATATATGTGTAAATACATAAATCCAAGCTTATGTATTTACACATATATACTACTAAAACGAGATCCTGCAAAAAGCCATACCTGTAAGAAACGGAAGAAATGTTTAGGGGGAAGTTTAATTTTCTGGGACGCCTGGAGATATTATGTAGGAATCTATTTAAGAATGACTCACGCTTGACCGGCCTGAGCCCGATCCGAGGCGTCCGATACGTCTTTTTCTACAGCGGTTGATCGGTGATCAACTGATCACGTTGCGCTTTCCATAGAAAACGAAGCGCTGGAAGCTCCGGCTTGGCCCCAGCCCGGCCTGGCGTTAGTCATCCTTTATAAAGATTAAAAAGGTACACCACACATTTAGGTACCTATATCCTCGCCTATATGTAATAGTATATTGGTACATACAGACTTAGGTATATGGCCGGCAATGGCTGAGGTTGAATCCTTCCTTGGCATCGATCCGCTTTTTATTTAAATTGTGACGGTATTTATTATTAATTTACCATTAGCATTCAGCTAAGCCCAGTTTTCCCTCTAGGTTTGTAGAATGGAAAACTTATATATAAGAAAAAACACGACGCCTCACACTTGTAAGGGGACGCCTCTTCGATCGCACCCTCAGTTCACTTTACATAAAATACAGTTATTCCCAGACGCAATTCCACATTGTTTTTCAGAGCTGGTAGCATCGTATATGTTGTGATTTAGCCGCCGAAGAACCAAATTACATGCTAGTGATATCGTAGCCGAAAAACTTACAGGCCACAATTCGAACGTAGACTAACATCAGAATGATTTTTGAATCATATTATTTAGTTATCTGTATATGTATTGGTGCGGGAGGGACACACGAGATCTAAAAAACATGATTCAAATATCGTTCTGATAACAATGTGAAAGCAAATTGGCCTGTTAGACATAAATGTACAGTCTGCGTATAATTCACTTACAAATTGCGTCTAGGATGCAGTTCATCTCGTCAAGGTGCAGTGAGTTCAGCCAGGAGATGTTGAAAAATAGTGGCGCTTTTTTAAATAATCATGCAATTGCCAAAAATATGAATAGCAATCTTGAGGCCGTTGTCTAGTAACTTTATCGATTCGAAAACTGATGAAGTAATAGTTTTTTTGTTTTAGTTGTAGTTTAACCGCTCGTGCTAATATTGATGCCAGAGCACGCTAAATATTACAGATGAGCATTGCGAGGGTTTCAAGACACACTACAAACAACTAACTAAAAAATACCAGAAAAAAAAAACAAATTAAATCAATTCCAAATGAACGTAATAAAAAAATCATTCAAAATCATCACTTAAAAGTCAATTCTACCTGCTAATATAAGGAAAACTCCAAATTTGCTTCTGATAACTTAGCCCCACATGTGGATAAAATGCAACATGGTGTGATGAAAACAGTTTCCGCTTGATAGAAAAAGATCACGCAAGTTTAAAAAAAACATTATTTTTTTAAATATTTTTTGCACAAAAGCTACAAAAATATATATTTCAAAAAATACTTGTATAATTGCGCAATTTTATTTTAGATCGAACTCATTGATTACTTTTTTTTTAAACTAACTAAAAATAATAATTCAGAAACAATTATAATATCCGCGATCCTGGGCACGCACAGCCGTCTCGTTTACACTCACGCTCAGTGAATGTGAGAGAAGAACCTTAACGCACCGCCGGCGCCTTTATTAGAACATTTAAAATAGTATTCTATGCAACAGTTGTATAAGAAAGGTCAAAAAAGGCGAGCGGCGTGAGTTACAATGTGAGCCGGAGCCGAAGGCGTAGGCGAAGGCGTAGGCGAACATTGTAAAGGAATACGCCACGAGCATTTTTTACCTATTTATACAACGTTGCATACAATATTTTTCCTACGAATCAACAAAAATAATACTTTGAACTAGTGTAGAATCATATAGGTAAACAAACCAAAAGTATATAGCTAAGATACGCGAGGCGAGCATACATTCTTACGCGCCCGGCCCGCCGCGGCCCGGCTGGTCAGCGACACCTCGTAATTCATGAAGCCCTGGTACTTGTTCTTTGCTACATTAAATTTTTTGACTGTTTTTTTTTCTCAATTTTGGCCCCAGTAGCCTATGGAGACTAACAAGTGACGCTAAGCGGTCTTCGTAGTCTATGGGTATTGCTAAATTACGGGTGTCACATGAGTGTTTCCAACCAAATGAATATTCTGTAAGTTGGCAGCAATGCATTGAACTTGAAACTGTATTAAATTAATTTTTTTAGGTTGGTAGCCATTAGTCACAGTGTCGTTATAGCGATTTTAAAGCACAAGTGCTGTTATGAGGAATAGACAATATAGACTTTTCTTCAAACCTTGAAATGTAGGTCCTTATATTCGTGTTCATGAATGTATAAATGACAGATAACAGTAGAGGAGTAGGAAATAGTACTTTATGCAACCGTTGTTTAAGAGAGGTCAAAAAAGGCGAGTGGCGTGAGCACTTTGAAATAATTTCATGTCATCTATCGCAATTTTGAAGGCAGCAAATTTTTAGTGACTTCTTGGGCCATCACTGATATTTCTTCAGGCCTAAACACTGTTATCGCCTTCATCAATTTTAACTTGAAAGACACACTGTTTTATTTAACACAAAACTTAAGTTTTTATTCGACAACCACAATAACCACATTCAAGAAGTAGCAAAGAATGGAGGGTACGGGCGGGAAATGTATGAAAGAAATTATAAAAAATTGTCTATGGTTCACTTATTTGTCAGAGTTGACATTTAAAATAAGGTTGGCAACAATGTATTTCATACAATATTTTTAAGTGGTCATCACACGAAGTATTGAAAAGTGCCAAAAAGATACCATGCCAAAAATGCACGTGTATGCCAAAATGCGTTTTTGGGTAATAGACTAAAGACTTCTCTTGACAATTATAAGGTAGGGTTTTAAAGATGTGTGCACGACCCTTTAAATGACAAATAAAAGTACGGGAGTAGAAAAATATATATTTTGTTAAGGTGCCTATTTTTTTTTACTTTATATGTTTTATGATTTCAGATAGGTACATATTTCCTCTAATTTTCTTAAGTTATTATTTGTGTAATAAAATTGAACTTACGATCTTCTCATATGATAATATTGTAAACTGTATTAAATTTAAAACAAGCCATAATATTGGCCTCACCGAGAGTTCAAGTAGGAATAGGTTTAAGTAGTTTCGAACACATCATATTTAAAGGCAGCATCGATCGGCGGGCGAGATTACAACCGATTAACAGTTCTAATAGGTATGTCCGATTTTATTTTTAAACTACTCAGAATAAGAACTAAAAAAACTGAATATCATCCGTTTTAGTTAAGTACAACGTTTTACTGTTATAACACAGCATTCACAATTCCAATTCAAACTTTTTTAGTTGTTTCGAACTTATGTGAATAGCGAAATGTTTTGGTAAAGAAACGCGGCGAGAAAACCTCGACAGAAGATAATTTCAACGCGAGGCTTTATAGATGTGTGCCGCTCTGTGTCACGTCGGGGTGTATGGTGGATATTGTGGCTTCACTAGTAAGAAGGGCTGCCGTACTCAGATCGGGAGGTTTAATGTGCCATAGGTTCAGAGAACGGAGTTTATTAAAAATTATACCGTGGTTTTAGATCACAATACGGTTGCCAAAAATGTAATAAGGAATCTTGAAGATTTTCTTTAGTGATTTCATCGATTTAAAACCAATTTTTTGACTTCCGCTCTATATAAAAAAATCACGAACAAAGATCTAAAACGCACTTCACATTTGTAACAATTTATGCGCAAAAGATAAAAATATGAATATTGCTTTAAAAATGCGCAATTTCAGTTTTGAGGGAACCTTACCTACTACTACCTACTTTTATTTTTGTTTAAAGTTACAACAAATTAAAACCCAATAACATCATATTCGCGGTCCCGAGCACGCACATCCATCTTGCCCACGCTTATGCTCAGTGAGAATGAGAGAAGAACACGGACCTACGAGGCCTTAAACGACGCTGCTTACCTTGTCAAGAGGGGGCGTAAAGTCAGGAAAATAGAAGGAAACAAATGATGGCCCGCTCCGCGAAATTAGCGACGGAAGATATGGCCATCGCGCGGGTTGTTTACCTACTTTTTATCTCAATTATTCTAAAAATATAGTTAAAACTTTGCTTGGCCTATCCCTCGGCATATCACTACTAGCTATTTTGTACTAAAATCATACTGCTATGGCATAACTGAAAATAGATTCAAGTTAGACATGTTTTCGGAGGGGGTTAAATATCAAAGTCGAGTTATACTAGGTCAAGTAGGGAGTCATTTGAAAGAGCTTGAATGAGATGTACATTCCTGAACATTTTTTTACAGTGAAAGAAATAACATGACGAATAATGTAAAAAAATGCCATTCGTACCTTATTCGATGCGGGAGGTAAATGAAGTCACACTTGACCGGCTTTTTGTTTTTTGTCATGAATTATCTTCAGAATACATTACTTGAACTTTCAACGACACACCGTTTAGAAGTTGCAAGGCTGACAGCGAGACGGGTGGATTATGGTAAGTTGGCACAAAACCATCTGCTAGAAAGTTTTTCACACTTTTCCGGTTTTTTGTCCTTAGAGACCTGATATAAATAGGCTTTGTTTTTAAAAGGCATATTTATGGCATTCGAGTATCCGCGGCTGTTTTTTGTTCCGTTAGTGGAGAATTCTTTTTTAGGGTTCCGTGTGTCGGTTTGCCACAGACATTTTAAGGATGATTCACACTAGCCCGGCAGGGGCCGGGCCAGAGCTTCCAGCGCTTCATTTTCTTTGGAAAGCATCACGTGATCACCGATCAGCCATCATAGAAAATGACGTGTCGGACGCCTCGGCCCGGGCCCTGTCCGGTCTAGCGTGAGTTATCCTTTACTCGGAAACAAAGGTAATATTTTAATAAAACGTAGAATATAGATGTATTTTGGGAGCTGCTTCTTAGTTTAGAAGATTAAATAAATAATCTTTTTAGGAGGGGACACTCCATACAAGTAACTAGCCTAGTGTGGGGATCAATGTACTGCTGCTCTTGTAATGCCAAATTCTTGAATTAATATATTCTTTATTCTTTGATTATTTTCCTCTTATTAAAAGTACGTAACTAAGTACCGTCAAGGTACGCCCCTTTTGCTTATTTCTTTTTTTTTCATATCATACGAATCCTCCGTTATACCTGGCCAGACACGCACTTGGCTGGTTTTTTCACATTGTTTGCAGCCATAAACATGGATATATATTACACCTTATCTACGGCAGTTATCTCCATTATTTCAAGAAAATATTATTTGTGTAATAAAATAAAGTTAGTACGTAAATCAGTTTTTATATACGCGTAATACTAGATGTTTCACCGGCGTACGTGTAACCTTATCTAAAAATAGTTTTATCAGTGGCTAGCGAAGAAATAAGGATATTTTGAGTAAGTATGTAGATCTAGAATACCTTTTAATAACAAAGATTAATTACTCTGCATAATTCCCCGGGATAATCCGTTTATATTTAAATTTTTGATATATTTAGAACCTAAGGGTAGGTATACAATGATTAATTAAGGGAAGAGTGGTTGTGCTCATTATAATTCAAAGCATATCGTTAATTATAGGGGAATATTAAATCTATAACTAGCTCGATCCGGGGCATCGCTTGGTATAACATTGGGCGATGATAACTAACGTGGGCCGCGAAATAATGTTAGCCTCGATAATTGCAGTCGCCACAGGTAGAGAACAAACACATTATAATTTATGAGTATATATTTGCCCATTTTCAGAACAAAGTGAAAACTAATTAATATATATATGTATATATATATACTAGTGACCCGCCCTGTCTTCGCACGGGTTACACAAAACCGTAATATATTATATACCTAAACCTTCCTCAAGAACAAGAATCACTCTATTGATAGCTGAAAACAGCTTGAAAATCTGATCACTAGTTTTTTATCGCATACAAACAGACAGACGCGCCGCGGGACTTTGTTTTATATAGTGATAATGGTAAGGTACCTATTGAAACAGTGTTTAGGGGCACTGATTAATAGTCCGACGTAATTAAGAGTTTTTATTTTATAATAAGTGACATTTATCCAAAAAATGCTGTACCTACTAGTATTAGTTGAATATGTACCTACCTCAAATTGACCTGTAAAACATTGACTTTTATCAATAAATTTCTTGTATCTTGTATACAATACAATACAGTTTACAACAGAAGTAGTTTTAAAAACATCAAATTTAAATTCAGATATGCAAATGACCAAATTTGAATTCAGATATGCAATGGTACTTAAAACTAGCTAACCTGGCATAAAAAAGTATAAAACACCCATAAAGAAATCTAACCGGATATCACGCATTACATTTGACGAATTAGGTGAAGATGTGATAAGGAGAACGATTTACATGTTATTAATATGTATTATTTATTTTCGTTATTTATATAATTTATTATGCTTACACACATTAAACAACTACACGCAAGAAGGGCTTCAGTAAAATATTTTACTCGTACCTATAGGTATAGGTGCACATAAGTCATCTTTACCTAAATAATTTTCTGTTAGTGAAGTATAATATCTAATAATAGAGTTTCCTGTACCCCTATATGATATTCTCCGGCCAAAAGCAACAAATATTGCTGAAATTACGGAGTATACATATTGTATTTTACTCAATGTATGTTTGCTATTGATACGTCAATAGGGTAGTAAGTAGGTATTTTATGAATACTTTGACGTTGTTGCTAAGCTTTCTCTATAAGTACATAAATTATTAACGTATCAGATTGCTGCTTATTGCTGTTTTTGTCACTAATAAAGTCAGCCAGTGCAATTGCACCTATAGCAACTATAGTAATTATAACTATTTTTCTTTATGGGCCCCGGCCTGAAATAAACGGATATTTAATTAAATTTATAGGGTGAATACAAATAAGTACTCTAAAAATACAAAAACGGACTCTAGAGCTAGACTGTGGGTCAACTCGCTTGATTGGCGACCTTAATAAATATTCTTACAGTACGTATGGTGCTACATTTCCGCACGCGTGCGGGAATGAGCACTTTCCGTACATATGTCGATACTTTAAAGAGCCATTTGTAGGTACTGTAAAACGTTGTACGATACACGTGCGAATAGTTCGCAACTCGTGTCTATTTAAAACACTCTTCGGTCGTATTTAAATTTATCACCACTCGTTGCGAATTTCCTATTTTCTACACTTATATCGTAAATAACTATTGTGTTGTGTATTAAAAAAAAATAGAATACTCGTAGTTAAAGTAAAAACGCTAAGCACGAAATTTTTTTTTTCATTTACCCGCCAATTTCTATCTCTATCGCGCTCACATAATTATAATTCTGTCTCGCGGATTATGCCGGCGTTCAATGCCACTGTACGAGTGGGACAGCAATATAATTATGCGCATGCGATGACTGGCTGGTCAATGTACGAAATTCTTCGTGCTTAGCGTCCTTAAATTTAACATACAAATGACATGAAGGTAAGCAGACATCAAATATTAAATTATCTACATAGAAATCGTCATTTAAACCTCTGTCGAGGTTACCAGAATGAGATATTATGGCGGTTTCGTAACACATACGGCAGATTAGATACCTATGCATAATGCATGTGGGCAGTGTGCAGATTATCATTGGTTTTAGAAAAACGATTTAATATACAATAAAAAAATGACAAATTTGGCGAGATATATTACACTAACTTGCTTATAACGAATGATTGATGTTTTCAAAAGGTATTAACCCATATTTGTCCTTTAAAACCTTTCTTAGTACGCTGATAATTCTTAAAGTGCCCATACTGTGATAAGGGCTAAGGTAGAATAAAATCGCTCGTCAAGATTTGCACCTTTCACGAGACACCCGAAAGATTCTAACCACGCATCTCTGAGGTCAGAAGAAGGAAAAAATGTTATATGAGCTTAAGCCAATTTCGCCAAAGTAATTTTTGTAATCTTTTTTCGATTTTATTAATGTCGCTTAAAGTTAATTGGTCTTTTTTCGCGCAACGTAGTCTCCGCAAAGTGTTACTTGTTAATTTTTGTAAATGATGATATTTAGACTAGACCCCATAGTGGCAACATCACCATCTCAAAGGCGTCTTGCACTAAGTAACAATAAAAAAATGTTTTTTTTTTGGTATTAACTATTTAGGAAATTTGGCGAATTCCAGAAAAGTTTAAAGGACATTTGTCTTTAAATATGATCAGGAATACACTTTTAAAATCTTTCGTAGTTATTCCTCGTGAGCACTTAGCTATTTTATTTTATTTTATGGAAAACACAAGAGGTATACGAGTCTTTATATTGCATTAACGTATATTTTGAGCTGGAATCTATCCACTACTAAGTTTTATTATACCTATAAGTATGCTGCTCTTTTTCCAGAAAGCTATTTAGGCCATTCAATAATCGTGGACGAAAGGGGCATTGGGAAGAACTGCATGGTTTCGTGTTATTATTTCATGGTTAACCGATGGTGACGTTTAATTGAGGGTCCATACATCACTTTGTCTTTCATGTCGGATATACCTATAGGTTTCTATACATTTATACCATCGGATATGCCGCGTTACATCATTTCCGTTGAAAATAACGTTTATCGGGTTTGATGTAGTTAATTACAGGATACATATTGCAGGATTATTAAGATTGTTCCTTGAGTAAATAATAAGTTTGGCAAGCATTTTGGTACTCCAATCTGTTGAGGGGCACCGTTTCCGGAGCTCCGCGGTCGCCGCCGCGCCGCCGCCGCTCTGACATACGCCCCACATTTATTTACACGACACAGATTAATTCTACGTCATCCCACACATATCCACTGCGAGACTCTGCTATTCTCAATCACGTGGATTGCACACTTTTGACAAAAGCCTTTATGGCCTGTGCAGTGCTACGCTTTACAAGTTTTCATTTTCTTACACATTCCTCATATAGACTATTTTTCCATTGCAAAAGCGTTAATTAGGTACATAAGGTAACACACGCTTAGACTTAAAAAATGAATGTATGTAAATAATAATATTTTTTTAAGGAGATTGCCGTTCCATCTAATGAAGCTAGGACAGATTTGTCAACTACAATATGACAGCAATAAAGGGTACATCATGTTTTACCAAGTTTTTTTTAAAATCATAGCGGGAAAACGTAGATAATTAAGATGAATTCCATTAATTTGAGGTTATTTTCTGAAGTAGCTACTGTAACTGTAAATACATTTTAGTTGACTGTGAGACTGAGATGCCGCTGACGTTAAGGTTAGTTTAGAATATAAGCCTCTATAAATGGCTTCCTACTACGAGAATATTAGATCACATTGGACATGTTCATTCAAAAAGCGCTGGTGGCCTAGCGGTAAGAGCGTGCGACTTGCAATACGGAGGTCGCGGGTTCAAACCCCGGCTCGTACCAATGAGTTTTTCGGAACTTAAGTACGAAATATCATTTGATATTTACCTGTCGCTTTTCGGTGAAGGAAAACATCGTGAGGAAACCGGACTAATCCTAACAAGGCCTAGTTTACCTTCTGGGTTGGAAGGTCAGATGGCAGTCGCTTTCGTAAAAATTAGTGCCTACGCCAAATCTTGGGATTAGTTGTCAAGCGGACCCAGGCTCCCATGAGCCGTGGCAAAATGCCGGGACAACGCGAGGAAGAAGAGAAGAGGACATGTTCATTCAAGACGTTTGGAGAAATAGCTTGTACTGAGAGTTTTGGAAATAAATAAAAAAACCGGCTAAGTGCGAGTCGGAATCGCCCACCGAGGGTTCAGTACATAAAAATATACAGTTTAAGATATTTCAGCTTATTAGTATAAATTATTCAACCTACTCAACAACCCAATATTTAAACCAAAATGATGGTGTAGTCGCTTATGTTAAAATGACACACAAGGTTAAAGTAAAAGAAATAAAACTTACACATGCATCAGGACTAGAAATAAGCTTCTTAGATAAAAAAATTATTGGGCTATATCGATCACCATCTGTTAATAATGCTGATGAATTCATTAACTCACTAAATATGCACCTAGAAACAATAAACTCATGCAAAAATATTATAATTACAGGAGATATAAATATTAATCTAATTCATAAAGAAAATCAGCAGTCCTACGAGCGATCTAACAGGTTAAATTATTTAAATATGCTTGCAATGCAAGGGATACTGCCAGGACATGTCTTACCGACCAGAAATAAAACATGTTTAGACCACTTTATGATTAAAATAAATAAAGAAAACTCGCAGGCAAATATACTAGTTTTAAACACG
The DNA here is from genome assembly GCF_033807575.1 of Cydia pomonella. NCBI lineage: Eukaryota > Metazoa > Arthropoda > Insecta > Lepidoptera > Tortricidae > Cydia > Cydia pomonella. The sequence continues at coordinate 10,043,272 of NC_084703.1, read as the reverse complement.
ACTATCACTGATCACTACACCATATTACTAAGGCTTGGTAACAATAACTTTAGAAAAACCCTTAAAAAAACATGTACCAAAATAAACTTTGAAACTGCAATAAATAGCTTAAAAGAAGTGAATTTTATAGACATATATAAAAGTGATGACCCCAACTATGTTACTGACTATATAATAAATACAATTCGAACATGTCTTGCTGCAACTACGACAACAACACTTGTACCTAAAAATAATCGCATTAAAAAACCCTGGATAACTCTAGGAGTTCTCCGATGCATCAGAAACCGGAATAATATGCAACGTAAGCTTAGGCTGGATCCGGATAATATAATTCTTAGAACAACATATCGAAGATACCGAAATTTTTGCAATGGCCTTATAAAAAAGCTTAAAAGGAAATACGACAAAGATACCTTAGTTAACTCTAGTAAAAACTCAAAGACACTTTGGAAGGCAGTAAATAATATAACAAGTAGAAAAATAAATAAAAAAGAAAACGTGGAACTACTTGACATTAAAAATACCCCCATCGAATCTCTAAATGAAGTAAATCAGTACTTTTCTAACGTTGGCAAGTCTCTTGCTGAAACGATATTGTCCAGTAATAATGTTGTAAGCCGCATAAATCATAACCTAACTAGCACATGTATACCTTCTTTTGTACTATATGACACAGATCCAAATGAGATATATATTACCCTTTCAAATTTAAAATCGACTAGTGCTCCTGGTTGGGACAACATCTCTACAAAATTCTTGAAACTGGCGAGTGGTATTGTTGTTCCAATCTTGACGCACCTAGTGAACCTATGTTTCAGTCGTGGTGTCTTTCCTGACTCTTTAAAACAGGCTATCATCACTCCGATTTATAAGGGTGGGAACAGAAATTGTGTCTCAGATTACAGACCTATATCAGTCCTACCTGTGATTTCAAAAATTATAGAAAAAGTCATAAATACCAGAATATTGAACTTCCTAAATAAATTTAACATTTTGTCAAACGTCCAATATGGGTTTAGACGAAACCTCTCCACAGAGGACGCAGTATCAGCTCTATCTTCTCTAATTATAGACAAGCTAGACAAAAATAAAAAATCACTTACCGTCTTTTTAGATCTAAAGAAAGCGTTCGATACTGTCTCTGTTCCCATACTAATTAGAACCTTAGAGGCCACTGGAATCAGAGGAGTACCGCTGTCGCTACTCACCAGCTACCTTTATAACCGAAAGCAAAGAGTAAAGATTGGTGAATATATTAGTGGCGAATGTGACGTAAGTTATGGTGTCCCTCAAGGAAGTGTTCTCGGCCCAACTCTCTTCTTAATATACGTCAACCAACTTTGTCAACTTAACATCGATAACGGATCGATCTTTGCTTACGCTGATGATACAGCTATTGTGTTCTGGGGGGATAGCTGGGAAGATGTCAGGAGATCCGCTGAGTCTGGACTAGCTAAAATTGCTCAGTGGCTACATAATAACCTACTGACATTAAACATAGCAAAAACTAACTTCATATGCTTCACTAAATACAAGAGAACGCAGCCCAACTCCACCTTCACTTTGAAGATACATACATGTAATGACCTCAATGTAAATTGTACTTGCCCAGAAATCCACAAAGTTGAGTACACAAAATACTTGGGCGTCATGATAGATCAGAGACTTACCTGGCATGTAGGTACATATTGAACTAATCATGTCGCGAACTCGAAAGATGATGTGGATCTTTAAAAATCTTCGACACGTAGCAACAAAAAAGCTACTTAATCAAATTTACATTTCTCTTGCTCAGTCGGTTCTTGCATACTGTATTCCAATCTGGGGTGGTGCCACAAAAACAAAGTTTTTGGAATTAGAAAGGGCTCAAAGAGCGTTAATCAAGGTAATGTACTTTAAGCCCTATTCATGCCCTACCAGTGAGCTCTACCAAATTTCGGAACTGCTCTCAGTTAGAAAGTTATATATAATTAATGCAGTTTTACGAAGACATAAAGAAACCATATATACACCCGAAACAGACGAAAATAAATCAAAACGAAGAAAACCTGATGTGATAACAGCTCCTGTACCAAAATCTGTTTTTGCAAAGAGGCAGTATGTAGCTCAGTCGGTTAAATTGTATAATTTTATAAATAAGTTGTTAAATATTTACCCCGTAAGCGCTAAAGAATGTTTAAATAAACTAAATATATGGATTAAAACTAAAAGCTATAATGACGTTGAAAACATATTAGTTGGAGTCGTCTAATATTAATTGTATATTACTACATCATTTAAAAAAAAAAAAAAACGGTTTATTCCATCAGCTAATGCATTGGTCTTCAGATTCATTTTCGCACACAAACACACACACACACACACACACACACACACACACACACACACACACACACTTATTCCCTTGATTATTAAAACTTTATAAAAAATGTAGTCCAACAAATTGTACCTTCAAAATTATAAATCTACGCTTTCTCTATTAAGAACAGATTTTTGTTAAAAATTATTTTATATACTTACTAAATTTCTTTCTATTTTTTAAGTTATAAAAAAAAATGTTCGTTTTAAGTCTTAAGCCTAGCTATTGTACCTATATGTAAAAATTCTGTTACCACCTACGGGAGAGCGGTGTCTCTTGACACAAGTGTCATGTACGCTTAAAAAGAGGCACCAGCCCAGTCAAAATCACGTTTGTTTGTGCTAACTCAATAAACATTTTATTTATTTATTATTATTTAGTATTATAAATTAGTAATGGTTTAAAAAATCGACATCAAGATTCACCCATACAATTATGACTGCGCCTACGGTGCTTAACCTCTGTGTTTGATAACGTACTTTAAATAAAGACTTTAAAAGGCGCTTAGTACGCAGACACAACTAACGTTTCCCACGTTGAAAATTAATGGCAAACTGGGAAATAAGAGCTAACTATACATTTATTTTCTATAGAGAAAAAAAAATTATATATAATTAATATTTGCAACAACTGCTTACCTTATCCTGGACCTACTTCACCTTAATTTATTTTTACTATTCGTTATGTACTCCTTGGGCTACTCCCAGAAGTCTACTTGCGCTACGTTTTAATTCCCAAAGATAATCTATATATAAATAATATTACAACTTCCCAGAAAATGTTTAATATCCCTGATTTTGTTATCTTCTAGAAGGCGGCTCACGTCTTCTTCAGCGGTCAAACTGGGAACATCCTTACGCTTTACACATCTTACACAATCAATGAGTTAGTAATTATTCGTTCTTCTTGTACCTACTGATGTATGAATCGAAACCATTATATTCTGATTACAATACGTTTTTTCATCTAAAAAGTGACTATTTAGTACTAGTTTTGATTTTAAGTTTATACTGCTTAACATTTGCTATGGTGTTAAAATAACGTATCGCGTGCAAAGAATAACGCGTAAATTATCGGTTAGGTGAAAATTCAATAAATAACATGTTAAAAATGACGCGGCACGCGAAGGGTAATAAATGGTTTGTAATTATATTGGGGATCACAGCGTTTCCCACCGAGAGTTCCATAACGGGACCTAAACAGGATTGTAGTTCGGCTGAAACCGACCTGCCGCGGGGTAATCAATATGGCAATGACATATGGTACGGGTTTCCTTCCTTACTGATTTAGTGATAATAGTTTGCCGAAAACCGTGTTGGATTTCTGTTTCATAATTGGGTATCGGTGATATGTTACAAAGTTACTCTTTTGAAATAAATACTTTTTCTAGTTTGCTTTTTGTAGTTTTCATAAACAAGCTTAATTTGTATTGCAATCGTCAACGTTATATAGGTTAGGTTAGTTAGGTGTGCTCACTCTATATAAATTATGTACCTATCTACCCGATTTTTTAACGGATAGAATCGTTGATTGCCTTATATGTACCATATTTTCTAAAGATGAAAATAGTGAAAATAGACATTACAGAACATTAGTGATTGGATAATAATACAATACAGGATTGCCCAGAATTACGTTGACATATAATTCTCACGGCAGTATAATGTCGATAAATTTCACAGAAGATAACTCGTTAGCTAAATGATTTTAGTTCTAACTTTGTAAAGGACGTTTAAGTAAGAAAACTATTCTTATATTACTTTTGGACTTATTTTTAGGCCGCCCCGTAATCTAAAATAAATACCTGCGTTACGACAAATGACATATCTCGTTGGCACTCATTGTGGCACTCACTGTTTCATGATGGTGTTGACCTAATGCCAATATAACCATCCACTGATATATGTATTTGTAAGTATTACGTTAATAGACCTACTCGGCTACTACTACGAATGCGTTTAAATATCTTATCATAAATAAATAAATATTATAGGACATTATTACACAAATTGACTAAGTCCCACAGTAAGCTCAATAAGGCTTGTATTGAGGGTACTTAGACAACGATATATATAATATATAAATATTTATAAATACTTAAATACATAGAATACACCCATGACTCAGGAACAAATATCCATGCTCATCACACGAATAAATGCCCTTACCAGGATTTGAACCCGGGACCATCAGCTTCGTAGGCAGGGTCACTACCCACTAGGCCAAACCGGTCGTCAAACATTCAATCATAAGACATTTAAAACATATTATAATGGCAATACGTGGCACTGCAGCCAGCCTAATGGGCACACTGCCCACCATAGCAGCGATTTAAAGGATATGTTTAATTTACGAGCCTATTCAGAGCATCCTTTAATAAGAGTTATAGGATATAGTATTTTTAATATGAAACAGTATCGATTTTCTGTATATATAAACGTTTTTAAATCCCTCTTGAATAGTATATTTTACTGTTTACTGATGTAGTTGTAACCATAAAACCTGTAAAAAAAATTAAAGTACACTTTTTCCTTCGATGAATAAGCAAAAAAAAATTTTTTTGTGCATATTTTATCGCGCACAGGATACACCCTGTTAATATGCGATTTGTACATCCTTCCATTAATGAATACCTAATATAATATTAAAAAGGTACGAAAGGTTTCTCGATCATATAGGCACTTTACAAGTATGTATAGCAGGGGTGGCCAACTTGATTAGACCCAAGATCTCCTGTTTACCAACGAAACCCTGTGCGATCTACCAATTACATACTTCTCGAATCCATAAATGAAACTGGTCTACGTATTTATATTTTTTGCCTTGCCACGATCGACTGGACTAACAGTCGCGATCGACCTCGATCGCGATCGACCTGTTGGCCACCCCTGATGTATAGGAATCTCCAAAGTCTATTATCGTCGTTTGGAGATACCTATACATACTTGGACCTATACGTACTTGAATTTTAGTGCTCGAGTTTCAAAGACATTCAGAAGTGGTTTTTTTTAACCATCTAAAGATCGCTTCCTTGCGCGTACGATTAGTTTTAGGCACGTTTTTTTGAGTCACGACTAATAGGCATAGGTACGAACGTTAATGACACGCTAACTTAAAACAACGCCTCCAATGAGTAAATTAAAGTTACGTTGCCACAACCGCGGAACAGAACAGAACCAATGGCGCAAATATTTTGTCCTCGGCGAGTACTACACAGTTTGCGCCGTTTGGTGTCGAAACTCTGGATCCAACATGAATTTTTTGTTTAAAATTATTTTCTAGCGCCTTGTAGATGCCTCAGGTGACCAGAGAGCGTGTAGCTACTTTGGCCAGGGAGTAAATCTGGCCATCCAAAGAGGTAACGCTGCCAGCCTCCTGGGCAACATAACTCACAAAGCGACCTAGGAAGCATTTTTTATTTATTTTAAGTATTATAATTATAGTTTAGTTTTAATAATCAGTTAAGTATACTGTACATTTATTTTTACCATACCAGCTGGTAAAGACTCTCTTGACTGTTCAAAAACTGACAAGAAAGTTGCATTTTATCGACATGTGTGGAAAAGATGTCAAATGCAAATTTTGAGTTGTTTCCTTATGTTGGCTGGTAGAATTTTACTTAAAAACGATAATTGGGAATGATAAATATTTAATAACATTCATTTTGACTTGATTTTGTTTGATAATTTACAGTTAATATTTTCCTTGCGTCGGTGTGGTTAAAAATGTTGTGTTTCACTCGGTGGCTAAATTTGTTTAACCCTCCTGCCTTGAAACCCTCGCAACACTCAAGATTCCACTTTTCGAACCAATCGCTAAGCTCGAGGTTCTAAGTTGAAATCTTTCTCGTCCTCGGGTATCAATATTAATACGACAGGTTAAATAACTTTGCCCCCTTGTAAATCAAATGACTATTATTGTTACTATATGAGAGCGGCGTGTGGGCATCAGTGTGATAACCGCGTTAACCCATTAATGTATGTTTTGTTTTATATATGTGATACTGACACATCATTGTTTATTGATTTCGGGGAAAATTCTGTTTTTTAATCAATAACACTCCAGATTTTGAGTAGAAATGACCCAAACCCTTCTTATTTTCGAATAAAAGTAAATGTTACACATTTTTCACACAGTTATCGTCCTACTCGTACTTGTGTTATGCTTCGCAGTTAAGTAAGACAACGTGAGTTTTATATATAAAAACAGATTCCCTTGTCATAAAGAGGTGTTAGTTCTGAAATTTTCCCAGGATAATAAACAAAGTGACCCAAAGCATTAAGGGCATCTGGCGTCGGAACGTGAAAAATAAGGAAACTTTTCTCCTCCAACCATTCGCGTTACAATAAAAAGTAAGTCACCGCGTATTTTTCTCGTCATGGCCTTTACACTTTCAAACAAAAGTCGAAACAAGTGGCCGGAACTTTCAGATTTATTCAGCGGGGTGGACTGAGAGCGCTGATTTTGAAGGCGCTTCTGTTTGACACATTTTCTATTCACTATTCCCTAGTTTTCAATTCAGCTGTATTTGCGATTTTCGCAAATCAGGAATAAGGTCTATAATACTTTTATTATGGGCCACATGATGATGTCGCTTATTTGTAGCTAGTGCCGTGAATATCCGAGAGACATTCTCTTTTACTGCGGTTACTCACTTAGTACTTACTCAGTAACGGCTGCTAACGATGAAGGATTCGTTTTCGTCTCTCTTAATAAGAGATTTTAATAACATTTGCGATGTGTGCCACTATATATTCCAGTGTATTAAGAAAATACTTCTTAACACGGTTCCGTAATCAACAAAAAAAAAAACAGATTGTAAATATTCAAAAAAATAATAACGGGTCTGACATTTGTCGATTTCTTCGTGTTTCTTATTCATGCAACATTGACATGTACACACTGGTATGTTTGTAGGTAGATGTGTGCTAACCAGACTTAGGTACCTACTCCTAATCGTCCTAAGCTCTTTTTGGGATATTTATAGTACCACCGTGGCATAACCCATGAAAAATTGTACAAAGCGTTTAAAGCCTAGAAACGATTTTACAAAATACATTGTTAATGTTAAATACCGCTGAATGTTAGCCATGCTGTGTATTTTACAATTTTAGGCTTGGCCCGATTTAAGAAAAAAATACATGTGATATTTCCTTAGAGAATGGAGTACGTACTATTATTGGATAGGAGTACGCATTGCTCTGATTATGTGCTTAAATGCTGGTTCGCGTTAACGCATAATCGGCGTAAGCTGTCGTCATGTACACAACGTGACATACCTACTTAGGTCATACTGAAAGATCATATAATTTTAAAAGCTATAGTAGATATGTACTATTTTCTTTTACAATTATTTTTTTAAGTCTACCTGACAATGCATACAAATTTTCTTTTTAGTAGAATCATCCTAATAAAAAGTACACGTCCCAATTTTCCTCAGACACTTTTAATATGATAATTTGGGCCATGTATGGCGGTATTGGAGTTCTTCCATGTATAACCAACCAGCCTTAAAATGTATAGTTTTTGATTCATCCTTTTTTGTAACTATTTAGGTAGTTATGCATATTGTAATTTTGATAGAGGCATTTTTTTCCCTAGTCACCCGTTGACCACGAACACTGTTGAGGTTCGAAACGTCGGGATGTATGTTAAAATTAGTTTCCATAGTTTTATTTCATGAGAAACTATCGCTATATTTAGTAGGTAACTACATACCCAATTACCAGTTAAAAAAAACTCCATGCATGCCAAGTTTCATGCTTCCTGTTTCCATCAATGAAATTAAATGACATGAAAATCTTTATTTCAGGCAACTAGTGGCCTATAGCTACATACTTTAAAACAAGTATACATATTATAAAAATAATATCTACTAAACACATTATGGACTGCGATGAATTACACAACCCCGTAGTATCAGGGAGTCGGCGCGTAACCGCCGGAACTTGACACCCTTCGGCCAAAACTCCTTATTGAAGGTCGCTAGACGTTTAGTCGGAACTCTCATCACAAAAGAATTATCGTCGAGATTCCAATTTTGCGATCCTTAGAACGAATTTAGACCTTACTCTTACATCCTTTACGATGTCATCGACCTTTGTAAAATAATGTAGACGTGACACATACGAGAGCAGCAGCATGGTCGGTGTATTTGCTAAATTTCATTTTTAAATATCTATAATGCTAAATTTATGTATATCATAAATAAAAAGAATTAACACTGGGTTATTAATCCAGTAAATCACCATGTAATTCCATTTCTACCATTCCTGAAATCAATAACGATTTGTTGCAAAGCTAGGATAATAAATCCATATTTTTCTCCGGGCAGACTAAAGCCATAAATTCCATACCGGAATACTACACAGCAGCGTATGCTCACAAAACAATAAATTGTGAATGCCGCTCGCACACTCTAGTCATATTCATAAACCAATGGACAGGCAAGGTTTTATTCTGGGCCGGCTGCCGTCCACTTCAGTCGAGCCGCGTGATGTTACGGCGTGCCAACCTGCGCTTTATCTGCGGATCAGCATCTACGTTAGGTACTGCACCGGCCATCCTTAACCCTCTGTAATGTATGCGTAAATGGACGTATAAGTCACCATTGTCGCACTCAGAATATCCGCACTACATAAATTAGTTAGGTAGCTGAACCAGCTGAATATTCATTTGAAATTTAATTTTATTTGTATTTTATTTAGTAAAATTAAAGTTAAAAATTGATTAACCTACTCTTGCCGCGCTAAGTTCTGCTATTTGTCCTGCTAAAAATAAATTTGTACATAAAGACTTATAGTTTTAAGCACGTTGTTTACATAGGCAAGAGTTAAGTAGTAACAACATTTATTTATGATATAAGCTCTTGCAGAAACATGCACATGACTGAAATATTATATCGATCGGTCACGTCATTCGATACCATTACGAGTACCTTGGCTTGGAGGAGCAAGCACTTTTAAAAATTGAGTCTACAACCCTGCCCGTGAATTCCTAACATGCTATAATAAGTATATTTGAACTTTACGACAATCTTTCGTATATTTTTTTGCTCATTTTTACTTAGGTATATTTATGGTAGCTACATACGTCATGGTTGGAATAATAAATGGGAGTTAATCAGTCTGCCTTACATGCAAAACGTAATAAAACTTTATTCTTTGACGAATATTTCATGAAAGTACCCTACTGAAATAATGAGTCCAGTGGGTGTGTGATGTTTAATATAATTATCGCGCACCGAGGGTTCCGTACAAACTTTGAATTAACTCGTATAACTATAAAGGCGAAAAACTTTTGATCAGAAGTACCTACTAAGTATAATTGGGTACAGCGCCATCTATCGGCAACTTGTCTTACTAATGTGCGCGATGTAATGCACGTATGTAGGTTTTTCGACGATAATTCTCTATCATGTGAGCCGATTACAAAAATTGTTATTTGATTTGAAAAATGTGTCTTTATTGCCATAGAAATTCCAAGTGTAATAAACACACTTAAAGTTGGTTAAGTTACAAACTGAATTCGGAAATGTTTTTTGTTAATTAAAAATAAGTTACCAAGATAGAGGTCTGATTATATTTCTCCTGTAAAAGTTATTATAGTAGGTAATGTTAATATTGTGTAAAAGATTTATAATTTTTCTTCGGTAAACTTCGGAGATAAGGAGGGGTATGGTATTTTTTCCTCATTTTCCTCCATAAATCATTTTATTTCACTATGAAAAAAATGTTTTGGAATGTACAATTTGAGCTCTATCAAATGATAACCCACTTAGCCTAGTCACTAGACTATATGTTTTGGAATGTACAATTTGAGCTCTATCAAATGATAACCCACTTAGCCTAGTCACTAGACTATTGGGCAGTTTCCATAGTTAATAAAAAATTTAATATAAAATAATACTTTAAATGTGTCGGGGTTAGCGTTGTTCCTAACTATTCCAAAATTCAAATCGATAGCTGAAGTGGTTCTCGAGATATTTAGCGTTGTGGCAGACAGACGGACGGACAGAGTCGCATCAGAAGGGTTCCTTTTGTACCTTTTTGGTACGGAACACTAAAAACTACATATTTCATTGAAATCCTGCGTCATTTTGAGGATACAGGATTATATAAACACTCACAGCATGACATATCGTTTATGTCGATGTAACTTAAACCTCAACTTTGAAAAAATCTTCAATAACTAAATTAATATATTTAAATTTAATAAATGTGTACACGAAAATGGGTGATTACTTTCAACAACAACAATTACCTTTACACATATATTTATGAAATTTCTGTTCTATTAGAAGATGACAGATACAGCATATCCCATACCCTAAAATATATTTATGGGCGTGGGCATACCATATCAAAAATCGGTTTCGTAGATCAGCAAAATAGATGTCGCTACTTTTAAATAAAGGGTATTATACACGACTGTCTCCCCCTACATGTGAATAATATTTAAAACGAGATATTTACCTTGTTTATTTGTTTTCACGAGTTCCCAACATTTCCGCACATACCATCTTCACGGAATAACTAACGTGCTCGTGCTGGCGAGTTTAATTGTGGTCTACCAACACATCAAAGTGAAATATCGGGAACTCGTTAAAACAGACATACATGGCACATATTCCGTTTTCAATAGTAAATTTACAGTTTAAATGACCGTGTTAGCTTGAAATGGTATTTTTTGTTGTTGTTGTAGGTGTGGTGTTCGACCAAAATACAGAAGAGATCCAGAACGCGTTCAAATTCGCGATAATGCAACATTCAACGCTCAACAAGACTTCGAAGTTGGACTTCCAGCTGTACGTGGACGTCATTAACACTGCCGATGCTTTTAAACTCTCCAGGCTTAGTAAGTATTCTGATACTCCAATCCTGTTTACTAGCGGATTAGAGTGTGTCACTGCTGGGCAAAGGCCTGTCCCCTTATTTTCCACCTTCCTTCCTCCGGTCAGTTGTAAAGAAATGTGTCCAGATCATCCCGTCATAAGATCACATATTTTGACAGTTATAAATGATCATTACGAGTATGAATCGAACGGTAGGTGTTAGCTTCATATATATAACAGTCAATTCATAGCTGTAAATACATAATTATGTGATCTTAGATTCGATTGTAGGATTAGGATGGTTAATGTCACTATAATTATATGTTAGTTATTATATGTAACTGCGACTTTTCACTCGCGGCTCGTGACTGGGCTCGCGGCTGGTCTCGCGTCACGGCCACAGCTCGTAAGCTCCTCGAGCTGATGTATACACTCTCGCCTCGTGGCTCGGCTCGCGGCTCCACTGGCACGTGAATGTAAATGCGCTTTATTATACACGTTTCGATTAACGTGTTTGTAGTTCGACGCACAAACATAGAATAGTTTATTTAGTCTCTACAAGTATAGGTTGGAATCTTACTATAATACGATTTTTTTCATTTCATTGCATTATTGTGTAACCTACAAATTGTACGATTTCGCTTATTATGTCCGACCGCCATTAACGACTTGTACGACAATCTTATTTCTTAGATTATAAATTAATATATCTACTTAGTGTTTAAATAATCTTCAAATATTACGCGTACAATGCAAACGTTAATGTGAATAATATCTATGTATAATGAATAAACAGGATTAAATAATATTTTCGTTGCTTTCCCAATCCGTGCAAGATATATAAAATATGTTGCCACATGCCTACTACGATGAGGGGCTAAAATTCTTCACGCGAAAAAACGAAAATTCGATGCCAAGAATTTATGACGATGTAGACGTGTAACACTGATTAGAAAACCTCAATATAGGCTTGCGCAAATACCTAACCAAAACACGCTATAGCATGTTTAGAATAAGAAAAAAAGCGATAGTACCTACATAGCAACATAGAAACTTAATATCCTTCTCTTCCTTGCGGTTTTGTTGTATTGTCATGGTCGCCGGAAGACTACTTGTGTCCCATTTTGTTAATACCAAAAAATCGTGAAGAATATACATTCATGCAGGTAGTTATTTTTATCAGCGAGTTAAGAAATAGAGGTTACGTTGCAGCTTTGACTATTTCCATTTTAATTTCAGGGAAAGCCAATTTTCGAAATTCCGATTTATCCAAATTACCACTATAAAACAGCGGATATCTGCTGAGATAAGCGGACGAGAATTTCGTCTATTGTTGAACCACATACTAGATAAGCTTACTGGCGTATAGAAGGTTCATTTGCGTTCTAATACTTTCGGCCGCTAGTGTCATACTACTCGTGTAACATTAAGAGACAAACGTGCTCCTTCAAATTGACTGCTTGGAACATCCCAAGATTGCAACACACCCGAAGCATCAAGTACCTAGCATCGAGCAGGATGGAAATTAGAGCAGTGCAGCGGGTGCGGGCGTTCAGTGAAATATTGTACGCGGCGTGTACAGGTGCGCGACAGGTCAAGCGCACCGCTGTATTTTTTACAGCCGCAATTTAAATACTCGGGCTCAAGTTTGTAGCATGCAGCCAAAAAAGTGTTATACTCGTAATATTCGCATCACACGGATTGAAACTCGAACTGGTAGAGAATGGTAAGGGTATAAGCAATAGGTAGGGCTTCTGAAACGTAGACAGTAAGGTGGCTGTTTATTATTACCCCTTCTATGTGCGAGCGTCATCTAATATCTGGTTGCTGAAACCGAGCCTCGGCATTAATCTTCTATAGTTTGGGTAACATTATAAGAAATATCTGGGAGACCGAGCTGTACTCGGAAAACATATAAAAACTCAGAAATGCGCGTTTTCCAGAGATAAGACCTAGCTAGATCGATTTTTCGCCCCCGACAACCCCCACACTGAAAGAAATGGTTTGCATAACTGTAACAAAATTTTGGTTACTGTTTACACAAAAATTGGGACTTGCGAACTATGTGTTATATGTTACAAAACCGTGTTTGGCTATCAGTGTTCAGGTACTGGGTATACACTACAAAATAAGTTTGTAAATTTATGCAAAGTTTATTTTCTTATAACCGTAGTTTAGTTATTTAGTAAAGTTACAAAACCAGTTCGGCTATCTATTTTTTTCAGTGCATATAGCAAATTTCATCAAAATCGTTAATCGTTTCCGAGACCCCCGAAATATATAAGTATATATATATGTATATATATATAAATATACAAGAATTGGTCCTTTAAAGGTATAAATATAACTACATTGGCAAAAATAGCCTACGAAATATGTAGCTGCTACAAGAAACTATAACTGTTAATAAGTCACTACTTTACTATGCAAGTTAGGTCGTGAAATTAACTTCCACTTTTCCCCCGTCCTTGTCTCAGTCTCATTGCGATGCACGACCGCCGCGCTTTTTATTTCGCCGAGTCACGGTAGGCTGATCAAAACACTTTTGAGCCGAGGGGCGCGAATTTAGCAACAAACGTTTGTGCATTTTCTGCTAACCACAAAACTACAACTTCTTTAAAAACAAGTTACAGCTCCCGTTTGTGAGGACTGAAGAGGTCATAAATATAATTAAAAAAAAATCGCATGTATTAAGAAGAATCAGACAATTCCCTGGCATGTAGACAGCTCGCCTAGTTTACTTCAGTTACTTTCACAGTATTATGTCTTATGGCATGCTGGCCTGGGGCAAAGTAGGAGACTGTATTGCTTAAAGGCGCTGTTGTGTTTTTTTTATGGTAGAGGAGGCAAACTAGCATACGGATCACCTGACGGTAAGCGATTACCGCCGCCCATGGACACCTGCAACACCAGAGGGGTTGTAAGTGCGTTGCCGGCATTTAAGATGGGAGTACGCTCTTTTCTTGAAGGTTTGAAGGTCGTATCGGTCCGGAAATACCGCAGGCGACAGTTCATTCCACAGTTTAGCTGTGCGAGGCAGAAAGTTCCAGGAGAAACGCACAGTTGAGGACTGCCAACCATCTAAGTGGTGAGGATGGAAATGTTGTCGCGTAGGGCGATGGCAAAAAGAAGCGGCAGGGATTAATCCGAACAATTCCTCGGAGCACTCCCCGTTGTACATACGATAGAAAATGCAGAGCGAGGCCACATTCAATAATTTGGATGTCTTTCGCATCACGTAACAATGGTATTCCGCACCTTGAGGAGGCGTGCGCGGAGCCGAAGCGAACACATAGCATAAAGGCCCTTTTAACACTTTAATGAAAATTAAGGGGTACACTGAGTGGATCCTGCCCTGTCTTGTGTCACAGGACCCGCAGCCGCCAGGGTGTAAGGACTATTTGAGAGTTGATGTAATCTAAAATGAACAGGGGGATGATTTTTGAATACTCACTCACTCGAAAATCTGTGGAAAACGACGAATTGATATTTTAGAAAAACGAGCAATAAAAATTGGGAATCTAGTGGTATTGACCACTCGTTTAAAATTATATTAGTAGAATTTAAATGCCTAATAGTGAAGATAAATTGAAGGGAATTACACGAAATCGAGCACTCGAAATTAAAAAATCGGCCCCCTGGGCTATTACTGGACTATACCTGGGCTATACCTATATGAATCATGGTGACAAAACGGTAAAATAAAAACTAGAAAATAAAACTTTTTTGGTATCCCCTGCCAATTTTTTTTTCGTTTTATACCTGTGACGTGGGGTGGCGTTGGATAGGTCTTATAAAACGAATGCGGATCTCTAACGACCATATTTTTATAAAATTAGTATTTACGGAAATAATCGCTTTGGAAGAAAACCAAATGTGAAAGAAAAATTTAATATAATAAACGCTTTCAATGAAAACTATAGCGAACATGCACATAATGCCTTCTTAATGCACATAACACTTACCAATAGCCCCTTCAGTTCAGCCTATTGTGATAGGAGGGTAACCCTACACTGAGCATGGCCCAACATGCTCTTGGCCGATTTTATTATAGGAGAGAAGAAATACTCATACAACTGACTCCCGTATTTTTTATATCTCATATTTTATCGATAATAGGCATGAGTGATTAAAATTGCGATATCACGTGAGTGTGACATACCAGCCGACGAAACATAGATGCCACAGGCAAACATAGGCAGATAACTCACTTTTTTAATAATAATATCCGATTATTTGATCCTACAAAGCAACTCCATTTACCGTTTATGAACAGAAAAATTGCAAACGTTAGCAACACGAAAGATACGGAAAACGTTCATATCAAACTCTTGTTTTCTATTTATTTTTTAGATATTTACTTGTCGAATATTGTGTCGACTATATTTACGCATTTAACACTTATCCTAACTACATATGTCTAGTCAAAAGCGTTCTATTCAGAGGAATGTGGTAGTATAACTTTGTAATCAGTATAGCATGTGCTAAGTCATTTAAGTTAACCCGCTGACTGCATCGTCTGTTCTCGGTAGTCTGGGGGGTTCCATCGAGTAGCGCACGACGTGAGAAGAATCTATCAGCGCGACTTTAGCAGCCGCGCGTAATATTCCCTCGGAATTACATACTAGATCACCACTGTTTGGGGTTGAGCGAGCCCTATTTACGCATGGAAATAAGGCTCAAATCGATCTGTGGAATGCAATATCTCCGACGATATTACCAATCATGTTTAATATGTTTTCCTATTTATCAGAATCTTGTCACATATCACTACTAACTGTCAATACTTTCAAATGAATAAAGTTTAAGAATAATTTACTTACAAACTAAATAGGTGGTATTAATAACCACCTTTTAATGCTCATCATCATTTAAAACCTTTTATAACAATTAGAACCACTTGGGGGGGTTAATTTGTTCACTGTGACGTCTCTCCTTATGGTGAAACATTTGTCGTGAGTCGTATCCGGGGCATAAAAGCCTACTTGAAAGCAATTGCATGTTAGAACGGCTCGCTCAGATGAGCCCCAGAGTGTGGTCGTATAATAATGTCTGCGAATATTGTTGCGTAGAGAATTCATATAACCTAGTTGTAAAATGATAAATGAGATATTATGAATCATTTCAATTTGCTTTAACCATTTATCAAGTGCATAATCATTATATAACTATTTAAGTTGGTAGGAAAGTCGTGTTGCCTGAACGGGCGTACCTGTTCTTTACCTTGTAGCCTGTCGCAAACTGTAAAAATGGAAAAATTAAAGACATTAGCTAAGTGCGGGCAATTTTCATATTTTTATTCAATATTCCGTATGACTAACTTCTTCGTATTCAATTGAGTGATTATGCCATTTTAAGTAAGACAATTTAAACGATAAGAAGAAGATACAATTATCGATATAAACATTATCAAATTCAATTCCATGTTTTGTGTGGGATATTATTATAGGCTTTCAGCCACTTGTTCAATTTCCTTGTTAATAGCCACGCAGTGTTATACTACGCCACATAAGCTTTTGACTTATCAATGAACTAATTACGAAGATTGACTATAATCAGACTCTAAATATGGCTTTATTGAATTCCCGATGTAGGTATAGAACTAAATTCTAAACTTATGGGCCAAGCTTGTGAACAAGGATTAATAATTTCATCAAAAACTACAAAATAAATAAATGGGAAGGAAATCTAATCTCCTAGAGAATATATATGAAGTAGGTAGTTATTCAAATGTTCATATTTTCTTTATTTACATAATATGTAGATATATACAGAGATATTACTATTAATAACTAGCTTTAATCTAAAATAGGCCCTTGAGGCATTGTACTAAGGATGCGGATGCTCGCGGCATTTTCTCGTTGTATCGCAATGTTGATACGTTGTGCGAGGAAACTGCTAGCTCTTCGGTCACCAGTTACGTCAACAAGACGCTTTTTGTGAAAAACTTGTACGCGCTGGGACTTCATGGACCTAGAGTTTCATAGAGCTTTATGTGTAAATTCGTCTATATGACCAATGAGCATTCATGTGGAGTTGTTTAGAGAGTGATATCCCAGCGACATTATTTTTCAGCTGTCGCGTGAAAGCCATCAAATAAATACAGTGCCGTCTCCTCTGGCACATAAAATCGACTTCTCTTTGAGGCGGTTTTTCACGGGGCCTCATTTAAAATTGCAAGTCGAAGATAAAGGGCGGGCCACGTTGGCCGCCGCTCCGTTTCCCTGATCAAAACACGTCGCCGACTAATGACGACGGCGCGAATTTTTATGGCAGTTTCCGCTCTTCAGGGACTACTATTTGTTCACAGATATCCGTTGAATTTTCACTCTTAAAGCCCCTATAAAAAGTTTAAGTCTCAAATGTAGCTACGGAGGCTATTTTATGTGTTTTCCGTTTTTTCCGATAAGTATATAAAAAACTTAGCGTAGCAGTACGAAGAAAATTGTATATCGAGCTAAAGCTTGGTAGTACATTCTATTTTGGTACAGAATATTAATTTATACAAAAAAAAAACCAAAGCTAAAAGGATAAAAGTTGCAGCAGCCGTAATCCGGTGATGTTATTGTAAAAAGTTTTTTTAATTATACGTGGGTGGCAAATAAGCATACGGCCCGCTTGATGGGAAGCAGTATCCATAGCCTATGTACGCCATCAAATCCAGAGGAGTTACATGCGCGTTATCAACCAACACTCCGCACTCTCGTTGAGCTCCGGCAACCTTACCGGCAGGAACACAACACTATGACCAGGGTCTAGTGTTATTTGGCTTCAATTTTCTGTAAGGTCGAGGTTACTACCCCAGTTGGGCTCTGCTCTAGATCTAGAATGACATCCGCTGTGCTGTGCCCTACCACACAAAGCCAGATGATATTCACAGTGCCCATATCTCTCTTTTGGACGTAGTTTAAGGACATATCCGGGTCCAACATAAAGGTTACATTACATTCGGATTGCGATCGCACCACCAGTGTTACTATTTTAGCGTTGCAGTAGTAATAAATGGACGATGACACTGTCTATCTCTTTAATAAAATGAGTGACAGAATGAACAATCTCATCGCGATAGCAATGCGGCATCAGCAACGTTGCAGCAATACCTATAGTTTTTTTAGCATTAGAAAAAAGGTAAGCGATCTTGACGTGTCTTTTTTACTAAAACACTTTTGAAAAATAAGTATCAGCATATATGTAACGATTATAAATCATATACGATTATTTACATTCTTTTGCTTTCATAATGATTATAATCTAATTTTTAAAAAGCGTTTTTCAATAAGTGTCTTTAACACATCAAGATTGTTTACCTTTTTTCTAATGCTAAATAAAACGTGAGTCATCCTTAAATATCCTTGATAACATTTAGTGACGGATTGAACGCTCTTCGAATGCGATTAACTGATTACATAGATTATCTAACAGAATTAAATTCATTCATCTACTAGTAAAATAGTACATTTTTCATTCTTCTAAATCGTAATGCGAGTGGGTCAAGTACACTCGAGACCGAACACGTTACATTGTTCTCCAAATGTGAAAAGATGAATCCACCTCTCCTGGTTTATTAGAGGCTCTCAAACTGGTTTAGCTTCTGGGTCAGATTAGTTAACAATATACATTGTTTTTTTAATTCCGTTACTTTAACCTGAAAAAGCGGTTTACTAAAAACACGTGAGTTAAACAGCAAAATTAGTTTAATTATTTAGATATACCTATGTAGTACTTATTCAAGAAAATCATTTTTTCCGCTGATTTTTACTGGCTCTTAAAATGTGCCAACCCCCGTGCTTTTTCTTAAGATTATGATTCAAATATAACCGTTCTATGAGCGAAATTAGGATTTCCGTATTACTTTAGTTGGCATTAAAGAGCAAAGGCACGATACACTCGATACTCATACAAACATACATACACACGATATACGATAGTTTGGAGCAAATGGAGATGACCTATATATTTAGCCCGTAAATTGTTGCAGGTGACTAAATAAACATCCTATATACATATGTGAGGTGCTAACAAGCACCATACAAGCACAGGTGCAGATAGTACTCGACGCCTGGAGCTTATTTAAGTATGAAACAGGTTTTATGATGTTTTTTGGAGAAAATTGGAAAACAAATTTGCCATATAAAACACGCTGTAGTTAATGAGATAATTAAATGAGACATCATTGAACAGATTCTAGAACCTCTTTTACCTAACTTTCTTAGAGGGAAGAATAGCTTTTTGAATCTAAGGAAAGAAGTAACGGTATATTTTCTATGAATTTCTATTTCGGGTGAAAACGGATTCTACTAACTAAATCTTAACAAATCACTTTTATGTAGATGTCGATCGCTTCAGCGTAATATAATTATATTAGGTGTAAAGGCTTCGCTATTTTGAAGAAAAAATGTTACATTTAAAAAAGGAAAACCTGCAAACCTAGATTTTCATGGTGTCAATATCACTAAAAATCATGGAGAATGGAAAAGTGGAAAAACGTTTTCTCTTTTTGAATGGACGATCACGTGGTATACTTTCCTCTTAACTGGCCACTTCACATTGATAAATCAAATGACACGTTTAAACATTAAAACATTTAAGTAAATCAATCATCAAATAATTGTTGATATGTCAGAAAGTGCTAAACATCTTGCCAGTTAAAGGTACGTGTGATTATTTTTAGATAGATTATTTTTATTTTGTTCCGTAAATAAATAAACAAATATATATATGAAAAGTTTTCTTAGTTTCTATTTTTATTTAATTGTTTTTATGTAACGTACCATTTCTTTAAATATCGGCAACTAATTTGTTAGCACCTTATATAAGTACTGACAGTTTTTTATGTAATGTCCGACAAAACTTTAATCAGATTGCTTTATGCTCTATGCTACATAATACAATGTGACTCTGTATTTAAGTATAAAATAACAGTAAATTTTTCTAGCGAGTCGAGGGAAATATTGTCATTAGCCGAGTTCAGAAGCGGGCAACCTTTTGCTCAAGTTCAAATCAGCATAATATTTTGTAATTTCTGCACTGTATTTCTGGCAGGTTGCCAGATTCAATTTAATCTTTGTACGCTATGCTTCGTTCCGCTGCGGTCACTTTTACCTCGTTCCCAGCATTCCACGTTCACAACTCCTGACTCCTCGCCATATAATGAATGAAATGTGTAGCTAGTTTGTATTCATTAATATCGAGGCACCAACATTTCTCTAAAACCTGTGTCTAAGTGAATTTTGCGGCTCCAGTGTTGCCAAAATATATTTACATTTACACTGATACGGTTATGCTCTGGCAACAAAAAAAGTCTTGTTCTATAATGCTATCTTTGTGATATACAGATAATGGACACAGACATGCTAGGATATTGACTATCGGCCCGATTCGAATTTTAAGATACGTCAAACATTTGCTAAAGATACGACGTGGATTAGATAAGTCACTGTCAAAAGTGACGTATCGTCAAACAAAAAAGTCACTTTTGACACTGACATATCCACTCCATTTCGTATTTTTAGGAAATTTTTGACGTATCTTAAAGTTCGAATGGGGCCGTCTATGTATGCCTGATGATAATAGGCAGCGAAACATCACGTTTCGGATGAGGCGAGTCGATGTCGGTAAAATGAAGGAGATATCGTCCGCTTTTGTCTGTTACAGCGCTCTCAATATTTTCCACGGTGTCAATATCCAGAGAGGAAAATGGGGACTACGTTTGTATGGAGAATCGGCCGTCCTCTTTCCTCTTAAGGTTACTTATAACATAAAAGTTTTATTGTGTTAATATTATTCGTAGCACAGAGCAACATATTAAAAAACAATACATACGCAAAGTTTATATTTATTAACGTAGGTACTTAAGAATGGCCTGTTTAGTAACTATGTTATAATAATAAAACACTAATCTACCTAAATTTGTTCTTTCGAACAACTTTAATAGATTTTCAGTATAATAAATGTTGTAGACCTTGTACCGCTGCGACCAGCCGGCCTGGCCTAGCCAAGGTGACAATCGCTATCGCTACGACAATGAAACACTTTGTATCTCTCTGTCACTCTTCCAAATTAGTGCGACAGCGACCGTTGCATTTCGATTGCTACGGAGCGTACGCGAATGGCATGTTGGCTACGCGGCCAGGGTAATCTATGTGGTAGATTAGTACTTGATATGAATATTCAACATAAAGTATAGTTACATATCAGAAATATGACTGATTATCTTTTTTCAGCGACTAAGATCATGTTTGAAGAGTGTATTTAGATATGACGATGTTATAGTGATCAGAACTAAAACAGAACAGAAATTGAGTATCCAAAACATCCCGCTTGGCGCGCTGTTTCTAAAGCGTAGGTACGTCACGTCACGCTATCGAATAAATTTACACTAGGAGTACAGATTATACAATACTCGCATACAATTTTATACGGAGCTGTTCTTGAATCAAAATCGATTTATCGGCTTAGTGATGAAAACATTGCTAACAAATAAAGAGTCAAATTCCCATATGATCTGTAAAAAATGTCGGGCCATGCTCAGTGTAGCGTTTCGTAGTTACCATTCTGTCAGAACAGGCCGAACAGGGGCTATTCATTTGTAAGTATCATGTACATTACAAGTATAGGGAGTACCTTCGCAGCGCTTTGTACGCCTTTTTACTGAGAAGAGACGATTTCGCTATAGTTTTCATTGAAAGTATTTACTATGCTTTTATATTACGGATTTTTCATATTTTTTGTACCCATAGTTGAAAAGTTAGAGAAGGGGTACACATTTTTTTTCTTTCGGAGCTATTATTTCCGAAAATATTAACTTTATCATAAAATGGTTATAGAAAATCATTTTGGAAAGATCTAAGCTATCCAACGATACCCCACACTATTGAGTAAAAGCAAGAAATTAATTCCATAAAATATCATTTTATATAGGAGGTAGCCTAAAAAATTATTTTTAAAGATTTTATAGTTTTTATTCTACTATTCTGTCGCCATGCATAATTTATGTATTCAAATTACAGCATTCTAACACTAACGATCACGGAGTAAAGCTGCGGATGGACGGACAGACGGACATGGCTAAACTATAAAGGTTTTTAGATGACTACGAAACTCTAAAAAGTATCTTATTAAATGACGCTGTATTTTTAGAATTGCCGCCATTTTCTCTTTTCGACCTTCCTTAGCCCACGTCTAAGTTCTATTGAGGCAGCCCTTTATCGCCTCATTTTAAGTCTTGTTGATACTAGATATTTCCAGATAATTTGGGCCGCAACTAGAGATGGGTAGTGATTAAATACTCACGAGTAAATACTCAGTATTTACGCAATATATCCGTACTTACTCGATTATACCCAAAATTGGTGGGTATAAACTATTTAGAGTGCTGATAGGGGCATATAAATTTGAAATATTGGTGTATTTTGTAAGCTGCTACTGGATTAAGTAGTCAATATTGTAAGAAATATACTTTTAAGAGGGGAACTTCATACATGTAAGTAATTGCCACCAAAAAAATCTGACACCACCAACGTGTTGCACATCATTAAATGGGTCTTTAAAATTACTTGAACGTTTCTAAAAACTTTTTTGGAAAAATTGAATGCTTCTGGAAAAACACCGTTTCTAAAGGCCAAAATAATGTTTATCCCTATATAACGTTAGAACCACAGTTAAAAAAAAAATGAAAAAATATCGGAAATTTGGACCATTCGACCCAGTCCAAAGGCGCGCTGTACGAATCGTCGACGATCCCAAACACACAAGCAGTATTGAACCTTTAAGTTTAAGGAGAGACTTTGCCTCCTTGTGTGTGTTCTATACCGCTTGTATAATGGGCTGTGCTCTGAAGAATTGTTTGCCATGATGCCAACGGCCGCTTTCTATCACCGCACCGCTCGCTGTCAGCAGGGTGTTCATCCTCACACCTAAATGGTCGCGTACTGTGCGGTCTAAGAGGAATTTCCTCCCGCGGACGCATCGACTGTGGAATGAGCTTTCTACCGAGGTTTTCCCGAGGGGCTACAATATAGGGTTCGTCAAAAAAGGAGTGTACAAGTTTTTAAAGGGTCGGCAACGCGCATGTAATATGTATGGTGTCGCAGGCGTTCATAGGCTACGGTGACTGCTTACCAGCAGGCGGGCCTTATGCTTGTTTGCCACCGACGTGGTATAAAATAAAATAAAAAGATTAGCCATAGAATAGAGTACTTAAAAAACTTTTAACATGATCGGCTGAGCCATTTTTGAGTTTTCTGTTAAAAGCTCGTAATGAAAGGTCGTAAGTGTAGCGTAAACACGCACGAAATGTAGTTATCTAGAACTTCGATAGAAATTAAGTCCCATATTTTTAAAAGTAAATACCTTCTTAACTAAAGATTTTTTAAATTAAGCGTTCTATATACTTTTTATTATGTAAATATTTTTAATACACGTTAACACTCTTCAATAAAGAATAATTTATTTCTTAAATCTCATTTTTAAAATATTTGATCAGTAATCGTGTTTATCCATCTAAGTGAGTAAATTAAGGGTGCTTTGATACCGAGTAAATTCTCAGTTTTTACTCACCCCTACCCATCTCTATCTGCAGCGTCTAGAAAATACGCAACCAATTTTTTATTAAATAACATGTTTTAAATCCAAATTTTACTTTTGATGCTACTACAGTTATAAGTCCTTACTTCACGCACCAGTTTATTTGTTTTCGTTTTATACATATTTATGGTAATATTGAAGGCATCTGACGACGTATGACGCTGATTATGTTTATGTCGGTGTACGTATGAATAAGTATAGTTTTATTTATGTTCCATTAGCACTGTCATATATTCCAAGTTTAGTCGGAAAAATTCACATCGAATTACAGTGTTTCACAGGAGCGGTTAGTTAGTAAGGGTTGACAGTTGCAACGTTACGAGAAACCGTATTACAAACAGTAATTTGCGAAACTTGCGACGGCGTCAGAATCTTGGCAAAGTACGCGATAATTTGACAACTTCAAAGTATCATTTAGCCAGTTGTGTCATGGAACAGATGTGCTAGTGGTAAATAAATCAGCGCCTAAAACGTTGAGTGACTTGGTCGTTAACGGCTGCCACGGGAGGGGCGTGTACCGGAAAACTTGCTTCTAATACTCATTGTAGGTTGGACTTAGGTGGGCTAGAAATTTCATTAAACGAAATAAGACGACTTGTTTAACTACAAAAAAATTATAAATAGAATGTACACATTCGTGTGACAATACATTGTGACTGATATAATCACAGATAATCTGCCCGTTTATTCGTTTAATTTAGTAATTACTAAATTTCCCTTCAATTTCCCTTTATATTCCAAACTGCGAATGTAATTCAAAATTATGCAAATTGATTTATTTAATTTAAAATTCAATGATTCCGTGTAATGACAATATTCTTCGGTACAACCCAAGCGACATGTTCACAATTCATATTCGTCGAGGTCGTTACTGGTTCTAGTCTCCTTAAGTACGTCATCTCATCTTATTCTTTACGAAATGGGGGTAGTTTTTTGAATTAATAAGTTCATTTTATGTCCCATTTGAAAAATAAAGAACTTTGACTTTGCTGGCGTCCATAGGCACGGAGACTGCTTACCATCAGGCGGGCCGTATGCTGCTTTGCCACCGACGTAGTATTAATCGACCCAAAATGCAGCTGTCCTACCTCTAAAACTCGTACTCGTACGTTTGAAGTCATGCAGCAGTATTTGATTATGTCGGGATCGTTGCAAATGAAGAAGCGTGTTCAATGGTTAGTTGAATAGGCTTAGAGGCTGACAAGCAGCATATATAAGGAAGGTACCTACTAATTCCGTACCTGAGAGGTATAATATAATTGTATTGTGGTAGTAACAGTGTAGACAAGAGCCATTGTAGTTATTTAGCAAAAGATTAAATATTGTGCTGTTCAGCTTGTGGAGTTTTTCGGACCTGTCAATGAGTTTGTATAAGGTTTTTATTTGAGTGCTCAAAAGTAAATAAGTACCTTCGTATTTCCGTATTTCGTAATTTAAAATTTTTACTTAATTTTTTACAGGAATTTTGTTGTTTTATTTATTTTTTTATTCTGCACCCTTCTTTAGCCAACCATCTTCTGCACTTTAGGACCGACTATTACGTCAAATACTTATCCTTAGTGCTAGGCAATATTGAATTGTAAAATGAACTTCGTAGCGACATATGACATAAGTGTTAAAAACAAAATATTTGTCTATTCTACACAGTCAGCCGACCGTTCTCATAGTGATATCTATCAATAGGTCGTCTTGGGTGACGCGAAGATATTGGGACACATGGGTCACAAACACAGCCGAGGGCTCAGTTATTCGGTGGGCAAGAATGTGGACACTCCGCCATGATAGAAATCGGGTGCTACCCGTCAGCGTCCCTTCGACCCACGTGCTAGCCGCGTTATTGGATATCTGGCATGTAATGAATCAACCTTATACACTTTTTTTCTGATTCATGTGTATTTTTCGTATTTTTATCATGCGGAAATCGGACTGCTTAGTAGTAATTTAAACACAGATCTTTCATTTTACTGATTAGATAGTTGTAAAATATTCGTAAAAAAGTGAAAGTGGAATAGAAATAAACATGTACATTTTGTTTTTAAAGTTGTAATTTACTTAATGTTTAAATTTATGTATGTTTAGATGTTTATTAGTCAATCACATAAAAATTTGTTAACAGGTTCCAAAAAATCTAGACAAAATTGATATTTTACTGGATTTACACATACAATGTTACATAATATTGTAGAAATGAAATAAAATGGAACTAAAGGCTAAACATAGTGATCAGGGATCGGAACCGGTTTTTTGCAAAAACATCGAAATAACCATATATTTCGGTTTATTTTATACTCTAAATGTAGGACTCAGTTGTGTTTTCAGATAACGACTTCGTATTATTAGATTGCCTAATTAGAAATGAAGTAATTAACAAAGAACGAAAAAATACCGTTTTCGTTCCCATACAAAAAATACCGGTTTCCGATCCCTGATAGTGATAACACCAATTTAACAATTTTAACAATTAATTTCGATAATATTTGGTCTGAAAATGCGAAAGCTAATACGAGAGCTTTTAACTGAATAATATGGCATATATGGATGTTAGCCGTTGCTCGAAGTACAAATTAAAAAAAAATACTATTCACCCTAGGGTGGGAATTGCAATTTTCCAACCGATTATCAGCCTATGAAAGGTGAATTTTCCGAATAGGAGAGATGAAAAATATATTGTTATTGGAATAATAAATAATATTTACTTACTTAAACTCGTGAAATTAACATTAAATGTGTTTTAATGGCGGCTGGACAAAATTACACGTTGGTAGATTGTGATCTCATTTAAAGACGTTAATGAATGATTCTGCGGATATGACTGTGAGTTAATAGATAACTTTATATTGATAATTGATAAATCATGGCATGGCATGAAATAGGTACGAATTTGGTCTAATTTATCTAGTAATATAAAGTTTTGAAATTAGTTGAAAATGTCCGTTGTATGTCAACGCAAAATGTCAAACAACAAACTTAGGGTAAATGACGCACTTATTCGGCAGAAGAAGATGAATGTATGGTTGTTTGCATCATGGTTGAAGTGGAGCCTTCAATAAATTTTATGTAAACATCCCCTAAGAGAGTGAAAAATGGGTGACAGTTATTACCGATTATTAATAAGCCAAGGAGTGGGTAAGGAGGTCTTTTCTACAACTACTGCGCGGAAAAAGCCGCAAGTAGAGCTTAGTAATTAAGTTTCAAAGTATATATATGGTTATTACAAATATCTACTTACCATGATAGTTCAGACTATCTGGACCTACCAAAGAAATATGAATCCCTACATAGTATCTAGCTATCATTCATACAACACAAGTAAGTATGTACATGATACGTAATAAAAACACAAATTATAATATTTTCGTAGAAATTATTTTAATTTGTTCTGTACCCCTAGTGTAACTAAATTCGATTTTGAAACGTGACGTACGCGTTTGCGTTTAGTCTCATTTTGTATTGGATTTAGAAAGAGCGCGCCAAGCGGGACGTTTTGGAAACTCAAAATCCTATACAAAATGAGACTTAACGCAAACGCGTTCGTCACGTTTCAAAATCGAATTTAGTTACACTAGGGGTACTGAGAGTATTAATGGCAGTCATAATGGCCATCTCTCGTCGCTAGCCCGGAATCACCTGAGTTGATTCAGTTTGGAGATCTAACCATACTGTCCTGCCTTAGGGATGGCTAGAGGGTGCCAAAAGCCCAACGAAATTGTCCTATACTTAGAAATTTCGACCCATGCTTTGAAAATCTTGACAACCGGTCTGGCCTAGTGGGCATTGACCCTGTTTATGAAGCCGATGGTCCCGGGTTCAAGACCTGGTAAGGGCATTTATTTGTGTGATGAGCATGAATATTTGTTTCTGAGTCATGGCTGTTTTCTATGTATTTAAGTACTTATATATTATATACATATATCGTTGTCTAAGTTCCTACAACACAAGCCTTTATTGAGGTTACTGTGGGACTTGGTCAATTTGTGTAATAATGTCCCTAAAATATTTATATTTAATATTTATTTATTTATGATACCGAGCCCAGGTGGCTGAGCGGTTCAGGCACCTGTCTCGTAAACGAAGGATGGAATTTCGATTCGGGCCTTTGTAATTTTTTTCTTTGTATAAGATATTTTATTTGGTTTAAAAATACTTAAAAACTTATAAAATAATAAGAGAAATTCACTAAGTTCTGGTCGCTCAGTAGAGTGCCTAAGAATATATATATCGTTATTACTCCAACCGGACAATCGCGTCACAGATATTTTTAACCTTTTGTACTTTTTTTTTTATAAGGCGAAAAATTTAAACGTAATCTTTGATGGTGAATCTTTTGTGGTTAACATATGAAATCCATGTACCCTACTCAAGTTATCTACTCTTATTTACACTTATTAATTAAATACTTAAAAGCATTTCGTAATCGCTCTCACAGTTTGAACGCTCCCAATATTCGTTGAAATGAGTAGCTTTCGGTAAAGGTAAATAACTATTATGAATCAAACCCCTAACTAAAACTGTTTAGGCCAACTAAGGGTATCCAAGTAAAAACCTTAACACATCCCTAAAAATTAGAAAATGGTATTTCATGTTTTTTTGTAACAGGATAGTGTGAGATTTTTCTATTTTGTATGAAACGAGTACCTAAGACACAGATCAAGAGGTTTATTGTCCTATCCTACGTTTATTGTTCTCCATTTGGTTAGATTGGTCTAGCTTACTCTATGGCGGAAGCATAAAGGACCTACGTGCCGTGATACCACGAGCGCCGGCGGGGACTCACCTTTACAAGCAAAGCGTTGCGGTAATCCGGCTGCACTTTTGCCTCTAGTGTAATCTGAAATCGATAAAATGCTCTCTCTTACATGCGGCTACCCCAAAGTGATCACCGCTGGGAACCCTTAAAATCGAAACTTTGATAATAGCTGCCAAAGCTCTAACCATACCAAGGGGATTATGTATACAACTATCTATAGTTGGACGCTATAATGTAATACTTAAGCTAGCCAACGTTAATATAAAATATAATTATAAAGTATTAGACATTCCAATCCCAGTGCTAGTCACTGTCCTAGTATCCTTAGTATTGTAGTAGTTATAAGGACCTTTCTATCAGAATTTTTGTTGGAATTTTATATAAAAAAAACCTTATTGCACTTGAAGCATAAGAATAGAAAGCCACAAATGAGCATACATTAACCATTAAATTATTTTTAAGAAGCAGTAATGTCTTAGCCATTAGTCTTGAATTTGACTTTAGGTACTAAAAATAAAGCATATTTACTGGTCAATTCAACAAAAAGAAAGGAAATAGTTACGGAGATTAACTAACTATACCTACGACCAGTTTAGAATCGGTAAAGTATCTTAAAGTATATGAGACGCTCTGTGATGCCGAGTAAACGTGATCGGCATTCCATCCAGCTCCCCGCGGGCAGGCCAACCGATATTTGCTTTTTTTATTACAACATCCATATTTCAACACGGAAACCCCCAACAATATTTGGAAGCAGTGAGCACTAATGTGTGCGTGAACAGAAACATTATTAGGGGATCGCCAGAAAACATCTAAAGTTAGAATTAATTTTCAAATCAGTTGGAACATTGTCCCTGTTATAAAACTTTTAAAAGTACCTTTCTACAATTTAAATTCAATGTATCTTTGTGTTATGAAGTACCGATGCTGCAACATTAAGCATAGAGAGGTCCTGCATATCGGTTCGTTTGTGTCACTAGAGTCTAGTCAGTGAAAGCACAACTGACCGCAGTCTTCAATTACATAGTGTACAATGGAACTTAGATGTTAATGTTACTTTTTTAGTATTAAACCTAAATAATTAATGAAAATCATATGTATATAGGAAAATAAACAATAAAATCTAAAAATGCGGCGCTTGTTTCACGAAACCCGCGCTCATCCCGATACTTCGCGCGTAGTGAATATCCTTTTGCGCTAGCTTATTCTATAAGGTCGTGTGCGGCCAAACGGGAGTAAAAATAATAATAATAATGAATTGAAAAATCGCAACTACAGAATTGAAGTGAGTGATTAGATTAATCTAGCTACATAGAAAATTTTGAGGCTTGAATCGGTCCTATTTGCCTGTACAATGAAAATGTTTGTTAAAAAGGACCATCTTTGATACGATTTTTTCAGCTGGAAAAGTTAACCAATCGTGTAGCGGCAACTACATAAACGAAGTCGATGCCATGAATAACCAGAACCCCTAGTGTAAATTTATTCGATAGCGAAACGTGACGTACGCGTTTGCGTTAAGTCTCATTTTGTATGGTATTTAGAAACAGCGCGCCAAGCGGGAACAAACTCAAAATCTCATACAAAATGACAGTTAACGCAAACGCGTACGTCACGTTTCGCTATCGAATAAATTTACACTAGGGGCTCAGTTCACCATAGAATTATTTTATGAGTTTTGTAATTACTGAGATAAATCAAGATACCTGACCCCAAAATTTACAATGCGTTGTTTTTGCTAGGGTTGGAATAAAAAGTTTGTACTTACCTTAAGTAATTAATTAAAATTATACACTTAGGAGCAAAACTGTCCCAATAGTAGCATATTAGTAGAATGTGGAGAAGTTGATGTTGATCAATGCGAAAATGCATTTTACTAGTGAAAATGGGTTTTCATTGAGGCGTTCCATAACCCTTCAAGTGCCATATATCGTTTTAAGTTATTGGAACTTTGATTTAATTCAATTAGTACATTTGAAATTTAAGTGACATAATCGGTCGGGAATCGACGGCCTACCAGCCTACCACTTCAAGGGTCAAGTGGCATATGTCGTTTTTGATTTTATTTCAATTAATCAACTTTGAAATTTAAATGACATAATCGGTCGGAAGTCGACGGCCTACCACTCCAAGGGATAAATTAAGTATTAACTAGGAAAAACTGTTATCACTAAAAACTGGTATGCTCCTCAACTCAACTCAATCTCAAACTCAACAGTCATTTGACTAAATCAGATACTGAATTGAACTGTCAGTTATAGTCAAAGTTTGAAATCATCAACACTATTAAATAAATATTAAATTAATTTATCTAGCTGTCTACGATTTCGTAACTCTATGCACATATTAATGCCAATAACCAATTTACCAAACGACTTAAACTAGTGCAAAATTCCGTTCCAATTTGAAACTTATTTCTGTTCAAATAAGGTTGTATTTAAAAGTAATAGGACAACCATTGTAAAGTAGAGACTTACTAAGTATTGATTCCCTAAGTAACCTAAGATCAGGCTGCAATCAAAATACTATTAAAGATATGGTTACCCTGATAATTTTCCCGCCGTCTCCATGCTCGTTTTAGTTGGTTATTGACTGCTCAGCTTCCTTTTCGCTATGGTTTTTGCAAAAAAGCGCAAGGACAGAGGAGAAATTTATTGTATGAAAACTTGCAACTTGAAATGCATTTTTTATCGAAGCTACTGCACGTAAAAGGAACTCAAAATTAGTCCATCGGCTCAATTTATTGCAATCTTTCTAATGGTATCCCACACGATTCTTACAATAAATAAATAAATTCAGCTTACCCCTCTCAACCCTCTAAATTTCCCCCCAAAATAAGAAATAAGCTGTTTTGACTTATTTAAAATATTAGTGGCGGTAATTACCATAACTGTTCCAAATTTTAGCTGTCTCCGTCAAACGGTCTCTGAGAAAATCGCATATAACTGATTTGCAAAACCAAAGTGATTCCATAAGTGTTCCGTGAACAAAGTTTTGTACGGAACACTAAAAAGGAAAAATAATGCAAAGGCGTATTACTTAGTAGGTAGGTAGGTATAGCAGTGCATTTTCAACAAAATTGAAATAAGGTCAAGTGGGGTAAGAGAAACATACGGTTCAATTCGAAGAATGAAATACGATAACGATAAGTTCTGGTTTAGATATCGTTTGTATGTCGTATAAATGACGGAAGCAGCTCGATTCGGGCAACCAATGTCACTTTGACGTTAGAAATATCGTAGATATAACTTATTGGGATCACAGCGGAATCGAAATAAACGTAAATTTTGACATGTCGTTTACTTATTGATCTTTTAAATATCTTTCCAAGATCTTAAATGTGTCTTAATCATTCTTCGAATCGGGCCGATAGTTTATTTTGCTCGTGGTAAGAGAAACCGTACGAGGTAAGTTCTTCTATGTAAGTATTATTAAGTTAATTTTATTTGCGCATTCGTTTTATTTTAGTACTATCATCTAATTTAGTTTTTAGTATTTTAAGTATATCTACCAGTTTTCCCTACAAGTGTATCTCTTGCCATAATAGAAAATATGGATTTTCTATTATGTCACCTAACCTTACTTGTGTTTGTGGTTACTTCTACACAGTCTGGTGCCACTTCTTATGGTTTTCAGCCGTATTTGTCTCAAATAATCAAAACTGTATTATATTTATATCACGTATAATTTTATTTGAAAGTTGTAAGTTGTTACCACAAATATCTTGTACATGCGCGTTGATAATAGTTGCGGTATAGTCCCATAGTCTTACATAACCCGATAATGCCAACAGCCCGTCGCTATGCAAAACACAGGTATGATCGGTATGCGTTAAGCAGCAAGCTGTATAAATCAGGGGCGTTCCACTAATAACCAGTTTATCTCTAGCTCGTATCAGCCCACAATTCCGCACTGAATATTTGACTCTAGAATTGTCGAATTAGTATGCAACACCGTTCTTGTTAGAATAATCCTAAACAATAGTGGATGCGATTATGCGGCCGCGTACCGAGCTAGCGCCAGACATAACCGGACGGCATTAGGGTTTTCTGTGTACCTAATGTAATACAACTGATTGCGAGCCAAATACAAAATAAGAAAACTCTTGGTGCTCATTTTAGTCATGAAAAACTTTGGAAATGTATTTATGTTTAGTTGTAAAAATAATATAATTAAAAATATAAATTATGAAAGTTTTTAGTTAGAAAGTTATTTGAATATCATAAAAAAGAATATGAAAAATGTAGACTTAATCACTTACATAAAGGAGTTAAGAACACAAAAATACTAAATATGCAACTGACAAAAGTGCAACGTAAAAAGCAAATGCGATAATTTCGAGAAGATACATTTCTTATTTTTAACTAGATTAGGTACCTATTTAGTTATCTGCTTATGTGACCCTTTACCTACCTTTAAATTCATGAATAATAAAATATAGCTTGTTTTTTCTTTATCTTGATATCGGCGATAGATTATTTTTTGAGTAACTTATATATAACACAGGTACTATTTGCTAGTGCCATAACGATAATACCAACTTGCGCCTAAATTGCTGTAACAGAGAGCTTTATTAATTGAGAAGTGCTTTGAAAACAGTAAGACGAATAGTTCTAGCAAATGCCGTGGCTTATTGGGTGTTATTTCTTTGTCACAGTCTGCAACCAGTTCGCTCGCGGCGTCATCGCCTTCCTGGGTGCGGTCACCCCGGACTCCTTCGACACTTTGCATTCATACACCAACACCTTCCAGATGCCTTTTGTCACGCCCTGGTTTCCTGAAAAGGTAAGATTAAACTTTAAATACTAGGATTTTAACAGGCAGTGAAAGCTTATATTACATACCTATCATAGTCATTTCACATGACGTGTAAAACATCGGTAAGATTTACAATAGAATTGAGTACTAATAGTTTTGCTGGCTGTTCATTGAGTACCTAATAAAATCGACTCGATTACTTTGTGGTAGGTGACGGGATACAACGTGATTGTCACGTCGCGACTAGATTAGATGAATATCTACTATTTACTATTCAGCATCTTAATAATTATATATATATACTAGATTCCACAGGGTTTGATAATTTAACAGATAAAACAACAGTTTCAGCTTTTTTATCTTTAACATATTGTTAATATTGAATATAATTGGCCAGCTATCGGAATTAAAGTACTAAAGTAATCGAAATTTTCAAGTTACATTCCGAGAATTAATAATTAGAATAACATCGTTGTCAAGTATCCGTAAAGCTATACTGTTATAAATTGCAATCAATTATAAATTATTATATATACCCAAAACTTTTTCAGGCAAAAAGTACTGCTTAGCAAAATTATACATCAACAGAACTGTTATCGATAAGTATCTTTTTTTTATATACTACGTCGGTGGCAAACAAGCATACGGCCCGCCTGATGGTAAGCAGTCTCCGTAGCCTATGTACGCCTGCAACTCCAGAGGAGTTGCATGCGCGTTGCCGACCCTAACCCCGCCCCCCCTCGTTGAGCTCTGGCAACCTTACTCACCTACTTTACTTATCTTAACGTCAGAATTATACTAACATTATTAAAGAATATAGTTACCGCCAAATGTGGGACAAGTCGTTTAAATTAAAAAACTAATTTCTATTACATTATATACTAAATATATATATTACGGAAAATAATGAGTCAGTTTGCATCTGATTTGCACATTTGTTACTTCTCGGTTAGTGAAGCAACTTTTTGTATCCTTCTATTTATATATAAGACAATACACAGACAGACAGTTAGAATATTTACTTACTTATCGATAGTCGGTTTATCGATGGATCATTTTGCCAAACACTCAGTTCAGCCAACGTTACAAACTTCTACAAATGACATCCTCGGGGTTTTTAAATAACTCCGCATATATACATAACTAGGTAGGTACGAGTGTCTACGGAAAACACTTCAGTGTTGTTTTAAATATTTCGATCATAATTATTGTTGCAGTCAATTGCATTTATATTATGCGAGTAATTGTTGTTATTGCTTATTGGTTTAACAATTACTAGCAGTAAGGGCTAAAGCCAGCTTAAGAATAATTTTACTGTTTAAAACCACCAAACGAGAACACCACAATGAATCTTTCATGCATAATGCAAACCTTGCTACTGCGTAATACTATGGCGCGTTCTGAGACTGAAGCTTTCCTCGGAGCCAAGTGCCTTATCGTTATTTTCAAGAGTTTCCTTAAAATAAATCCCACGTGAAAATAATTATAACGATTCATGGAGGAGGTACGTAAAAGACGCCTTGGAATACTGGCTTCTGTTCGTGACAGAGGCCCAAAAAATACGTAATGTTGAATGTCACCATCTTTACCTGTTACTTTAAATGAACGGAAAATGTAAATGTTATTATACTCTTGTCTCTTCTCCCTCTTGCGGCTTTTGACGTTTTTTATCACTCCCTGTGGAATCTAGTTTTAAAAAGGAAATAAAACCAACTTTGATCTTTAAAAAACTTTATGTATTATGCATCGCGAAGCTAAGATGTTTTGCTAGTAACCAATTTTAGACAATTGTATAGGTACCTATTCTTTGTAGAAATGTGTACAGTAGAGTATTAGTACGTACGTATATATATATATATGTACGTACACGTAATAAAGATAAATTTTAATTTTCTTACATCATATTTATCCACTAGGAGAGTGGGTAAGTCATGATGTTTAAAATATTAATTACCTACCATTTATATAAATAAAACGCTCATTCTGGACGTGTTTGTTAAAGCCAAGAGGGCTTTTCAGGCATAATGGCAGGGAGGGCGTCACATCCTTAAATCGAGGGACCTGTATGAATAACATTGATATACATTATTTAAACCTAATGTTAGGTGTACTAAGGATTTTATTATCGATCAACAACGAAAATATCGTTCTCATTTTAAAATTACTTGTATCAACATAGTTAATTTGTGATGTAAATGTTCAAATTTTATTAAAATGATCTATTCTCCTAATACACATACTCGTAATCAATTAGTCAATGAAATCTCTTTACTCAATGTAAAAACGTTATTAGATTAAGATTAACATACAGATGCAACTTTATATAAGCATTGACATATATCCAAGGACGAGCCTTACGGGTACTAAGAATGGTGCTAGTTCAGTGGTATCACTCACGAATTCGTGCCAATCGTGCAGTCTAACACATCTAGTTGCGACCAATCGCGCGCGTGATGCGAACTCATCAACCAATCGCGTTGTGGTGTGAGACTGCGCGATTGGGTCGAATTTGGTGACACCGCTGTACTGGCCCTCATTGCCCGTAAAATCCGTCCTTAGATATATATGTCAATGTATATACTCGTAAGTATATTTATTGACAGCGGTACTCGTACCAATAATGTCAGTACTTATTGCTGTCGCCGCACTATTTGCTAGGAGGATACTAGTATGTAATTGTTTGTATTTGTATTATATAAAATATATTGTTTATTCTGTAGGTGATTCCTCCGTCATCTGGGCTCATCGACTACGCCGTGAGCATGCGTCCCGATTATCACCGCGCCGTCATAGATACCATCACACACTACGGCTGGAAACACGTCATCTACATCTACGATTCACACGACGGTGAGCCAATAACGTTATTAAAAATATATTGTATTGCTAGGAAGCAAAATATCTCAATTCGATCGAAAATCGCGTGTTGAATTCAGAGTGAATCGAAGGATCCAAAATGCTTGGTAGTACCGTATCTGCACTCTGCTTTTCACTTCTCATACTTATCAACTAAATGTGCAATAAATTATATGCTTATTATAGTCTGCAGTAAACTGGCCTTTTTCGAGGAAAGTCGCCGGCATCTCTTCTAAATACCTAAAACTGATATGGATATGTTCCTCTTTGTTTCCAGAAGGGTATAGTTCCAAGAATATAGTTATAATTTATTGAGTTAGAAGCATGTTTTATCAGTATTTATGCCATCCATGCACGGTAAAAAGTCATATATTTTCAAATATTTTGTAAATGACTACAGTTATGACTACGGTTATTAACAAACAATAATAGTACGTTTAATTATCTTTCAAACGACACCTCACACGAACTGATCGGTCCCATAGCACTCAAGATGTGAACAAGTATCAATGATGGTCGGCCGCCATCTGTCCCCCCTTTATTCGACCATAAATAATTAGGAAAAATAATTAAAAAAAATCCTTATTCAGAATATAAATTTATTTGTAATAGCAATAACACCCAGGTAATATTCATAATATTTGATAATGTCTATTTTAAACAGAAGTAAAAATGCTTAATGAGCTCCAGTTTTACGATATAACTAGTATATAAAAGTACATTTATCGAAACATTTCATGTTTCTTCCTCATTAATATTCCCAACTGTAAATAAATTTGAAATGGGAATGGGTAAAGGTTACGCCTTTATTTCTGAGGAAAAGAAAAGTATTTCTGAAGTAGCCGCGTCCAGAATGTTAATTCAGAGCTCACTGGTCTCAATATTTCCAAGTCTCTTCAGCGAATAATGAGTGCAGTCATTACTAAAATGAGTTTATTCTGTATTCGCGCCGCGCATTGCTGATTGAACCATTCATTAATGAGTTTGGATGGCCTTGTGCATACTAAAGGTCTTTGAAACGGACCTATCGGTAAATTTATTATGTCGGGTGGGAAGACTAGTCTAAATGAATTTCACTTGAAGCTTACTTGATCAAGTACAAGGGTTATAAATGGTATAAGGTTATAAATAGCACTGAGATTAAATAGGATATTGCCTTAAGAATGGGCTTATGCCATATTGGAAAATTTGGTAATGTCAACATGTGACGTTTCACTCGAAATATCCTTATGTACCTACTTATTTTAGTCCCAATTTGTACCGTACAATGCCATCCGGAAGAAAACATCAAGCATGGCATGCATGTAATTTGTGTAGGTAAGAAATAAAATAGAAAGGAAAGTAGGTATTTCCCACTCAACTTTCCACTTTCGTGTCCCATGTTGTTCTTTAAAAAATAAATGTTTTAATTCAGACGGAGTCCATATTTAAAATTAAAATTATAAATAAAATAAAATAAAATAAATAATCACAATTACAAATTAGAAAAACAGTTGAAGTTTCAACAAAACTGTCAATAAACAAATGATTCTGTTCAGACGTATAGGGCGTCGTAAAAATTTTAGGGCTTTTATATTCAATAACAGAAAAGACCAAATATGTAGAACCAAGATTCCTGTTTGAGCCTAAAATGGCGGATGGACCTATTATTGGACGTAACTTGTTTTTGAGAGAGGTACAGTTATTTTTGTTAAAGGTACACTGAGGTACACAGAAGGTACATTCTAGGTACTTATAAATATTTCGTTGAAATTCGCTGAGGTTCACCCGCCATCATGACGCTCACAGATTCCTTCATACCGGAATAACCGACCAATTTTTAAGATATTATAAACCAGGAATTGAAGATATTGAAATCATCGTATAATTTTGATGAATTTTATATAGGTTAACAATTTATCAGAAAAAATACGATAAAATATGTTCGATTCCGGTAGGTTAAACGCTGGTAAAACTCGTGTCGTCAATTCGTCTAGTGTCCTAATTTCAATATGTAAATAATATTTAATAACTGAAAGGTATTCAGAAGCTAACAATGTTTAAAATGAAATAAAATATCATTTGATATCATAGTTTATTTATACTTAAATAACGTTACTTTAATTATTGTTGTCTAACATTTAAAACTGTTTCAAAATTCAATTTAAGTTAATATGTATGCACATTCTAGGTACTTGCCTAAACTTAAACTTAAAACCCGGTCAGACGTCAGTGCGAGTCAGACTTGCGTTCCAAGGGTTCCGTACATCACACTATTTTTAAATAGTGATTCTGCAAACTGTAAACCTGACAATACAATAGACTTAATATAACTAAAAACCGAGTGCAAAAAAAATCTGCGCCACGTACCAGATGGTCTATATGTCGCCTGACTATTTTAGGTACCTATTACGAGGGCATCGGATCACGCGCAGTGCGCCCTGTAAGTTGCCCCGTAAATATGAGGCGGCTTTAGTGCCCAAGACATTACGTCGGCTTTTGCCCGCCTCTCTTAGCATTTGGACGCCGTAGGCGCCCTACACTGGCCTGCGCGCAGCGCGCCTCGTACATCAGGCTTATCAGTCCGTGGATCAAAGGCGTTTCAAGGACTAAAGTGCGCGCACCACGTCTAATGACTAGACACGTCAAGATTTTTCCGATTTTTTGTGTAAGGGCGTCGAAGGGCATCATATCAGTTCGGCGCAAACTGTTTTTGCTGTTGTCGGGTAAAATATAAAAAATGCTTACTTCGTTAAGTCATCACCACGAACTTACAATAATCTTAAGCGCCATGGATCTTAAAGGCGCTTAAATCCTTTGAGCCCAATCATCGCTATTTTTAACAATTTCCAAAAGAACGAAATAACAGAGAAGTTAACTATCAAATCTGTTCAAAAATTTCACCAGAGTCTGTAACACCTTCGCAGCGCGAATTAGTGTAACCCATATCTTAAGTTTTTTTTCTTAGGTCTGACATTGAGCTCTGGCTGAATCGGTAATACGGTACGGTATCAGCAGCTACGGACGATCGTATAAAACTAATCTCTCTAATATCTACAACCTACAGAGAACTATTCTAAAAACAATAGTTCCGAAAAATATAAAAGTATCATGTAACAATAACTACTCAAACCTCTTTGAACACTGTAAGGTGCTTCCCGTACAAAATATAGTTAAATTGTCCATTCTCAAAGAAGAACACCTACACATAGATAAATTAATGAATATCACAGAAACAATAGATTAAGAAGTATCCCTAATGCACCTAGATTCATACTACCATCATATAATAATGTCTACGGAACGAGAACTAATAATTTCATACTTACGAAAATAATAAATAGCCTTCCGAAACACATACAAGATTTATACCTATTTAACTATAAATCAATTAAAAAAGTTAAATATTATTTCATATCAAATAATTACGACTATATTTTGTAAACATATATTTGCTTTGTTATATAAATTAGTTTAATAAGTCCGAACCCTTGCTGTAATTAAGCCATTCATGACTTTAGCAGTAAGTAAACATGGAACTCTGCGAATTTTTTAAAATTAATTAGAACTTTAATAAATTAAAAAAAAAAACATACGCTTGTCTGTAGATTTTCAATAGGTTTTCCTGGCATCTTTAGATAAAAAAACTATTTTTTTTTATATAAGACCTAGTAGTTTCGGAAATAAACGTAGGGGAATGGTAATGTTTTGCCTATTTTCTTGAATATATTCTAAACTAATTATTTTAAAATTATAATATATATATATATATTTGAGATTCTTACAATGAAAGCGTCATTTGATATAAGCACGATATGTATATGGTATAAAACTTTTATTTTTTCATTTTCTCGTTTACCCCCCAAAGTTGCAAGTCTGTTTTCGGGTTACAGATTTACATATCCACTCACTTGCTTTTGGGTAACTGTAGTTACCAGCTGTCACCCTTATTTTATTATATAATAGAAGTCACTGAAAAATATGAAGCATGTGAGTGGATATCATATCTTTTTCCTCACGTTGTCCCGGCATTTTGCCACGGCTCATGGGAGCCTGGGGTCCGCTTGACAAGTAATCCCCCGAATTTGCGTAGACACTAGTTTTACGAAAGCGACTGCCATCTGACCTTCCAACCCAGAGGGTAAACTAGGCCTTTTTGGGATTAGTCCGGTTTCCACACGATGGTTTCTTTCACCGAAAAGTGAAGTTTAAATGATATTTCATACATAAGTTCCGAAAAACTCATTCCAGTAGTTTTGGAGCAAATAAGCTGTGACAGATGGACAGATAGACAGATCACGAGTGATCCTATAAGGGTTCCGTTTATTCCTTTGGTATGGGACCCTAAAAATGTGGCATAACGAAAGTTTTTTTTTAATACTTCCTCACTACTTCTTCTTTTTACAACTTGAAGAGTTTTAAAATTATTAGTTTTCTAAGAAAATTTAAGGTAGTTAGTTTTTGGTCCATAATTTATTTAACATTTT
Organism: Cydia pomonella; assembly: GCF_033807575.1. NCBI lineage: Eukaryota > Metazoa > Arthropoda > Insecta > Lepidoptera > Tortricidae > Cydia > Cydia pomonella. The sequence goes on along the minus strand of NC_084703.1, from coordinate 10,002,665 downwards.
TCTACGAAATCAGTCTGGTCAAATCCAATATCAACATTCGATAAAAACTTCGGTACCTAACTTAAAAAAAAATTAAATTATTTAATCGTCGCATAACTTTTGATGCTTTCTTTTTGATTTTGTGAACAAAGTTACAAAATCTGTTTTGAACACATTCTTGTTCGGGCCTAATTTAATTTTTAAAAGCTCAAACAGTCGGACATAAGTCTGATATGTTTTGTTTGGCAGTAAAACGAAGACCACTGGAATTATACGTGTGTGGCGGTGTCGGTAGAACTGTGATCGATGTTTATCGTATCTACTGTGGGGTGGGAATGGAGCAGTTTTGAACAAACCGTCACCAAAATACATGTCATATCCAAAAATCTTTATAATTTTTCTGGCTGTAAGGGATCAAAATATAATAAAATAGTAAATATTTTTTTGATAACACAATAGGAACCTCAACATCTTCTAACCGTCCATAAGTCAACTTGTCACAGTAGAGAAATTGGTTTCTGGTTCTGTAAATGGTCAATATTACTTCAATTGGTTTCAATATTATTAACCAATTAAAAAACCGGCTAAGTGCGAGTCGGACTCGCACAGGAAGGGTTCCGTACCATTATCTATAAAAAAAACGGTCACCCATCCAAGTATTGACCCCGCCCGACGTTGCTTAACTTCGGTGATTGGATGAGAACCTCGAGATTAGGAAAAAATAATTATTTTATTATGTTTTTTAGTATTTGTTGTTATAGCGGCAACAGAAATACATTATCAGTAGAAATTTCAACTGGCTAACTATCACGGTTCATGAGATACAGCCTGGTGACAGACAGACGGACGGACAGCGGAGTCTCAGTAATAGGGTCCCGTTTGACCCTTTGGGTACGGAACCCTAATAATACTATGGTCTATTGCTATGCAGTCATGGGATGTATGGCGCAATTATTTTTTAAACTAAACTTAAGCAGCTCTTTGGCTTTTGTTTATGGTCAAATAATGCCAGTGATTAAAATTTGATGGTAAATACTTGTTTTACAGGATTTGTCTATACCATCCTATTACTGGTGCCTGTTCCATTATATATAGGGGATTTTACGGTAGGCAAGCAATGGACTCCATTATCGCCGAGAGCTTCCAATTGTTTCTTTAGGATTTTGGCTACTGAACCTAGATCGTCACACACTTCCTGTTTGCATTGATTTATTTCAATAATTACTTTGTATTTATCAATAATTATGTGACAGAAATGTTGACTTTATTTGTCGTAAGTTGGTTTTATTTGTCAAATCTACACACATTAAAATTGTAACGAAAACCGTTGTGTATTTATAATATTAATAAATTATTATCGAATTGGTTTCTAGTACAAATTAATGCTTCCTTCGACATATTTACGTGTGAAAACTTACTTCAATAACATATCAGTCAATAATGAGAATGCGTCTGAACCTGTATGACAGCGTCACTTTATTCGTTGTTCAGCAATACCTTTTTAAGTGGCCAGAATCTAGGCAAAGAGTTTTGCAGTTTTATGTTTGCATTACCATGTTAATTGACAACGTTATTTCATACAATTATTATAAAAGCGGGCGTAAGCGCCGAAATTTTGAATATAAAAGCCTTGGTAGAGAGTACCATTTTGTACCATTTGGCGTTGAAACTCTCAGTCCATGAGGTCCCAGCGCGCACAAGTTTTTTTGCAGAAAAATGCGTTTTGGGGGGGGGGGGATTGTATTTCTGGCACATTGCGTAATTTTAGTATCCTGGACATTAGCGTAATAAAATGCAGGTCATCTACGTATCAGGCAATTGGCGTATGCAATTCTGGTCGTTCGCGTATAAGGTAATTTGCGTTTCTGGCACTATGCGTCTGAACGCAAATTCTGACGAGCGATTCTATTCTACCATACATCATCAGTATGGGCAAACTAAGGCCATAGCCCAAGCAAGAAAGGCAGGCCAGATTTTATATGTCAAAAGACAGGCCAGATCATTCTCTAATAGCTTTACAAAAAGAGACATGGCTATGTATTCGCTATGTGCACGACTGTCACGCAACCTAGCGTCCGCATGTCTAGGGGAAAACGTCAATGCACTACATCTTATAAAACTATTCCAAAACTAAAAACTACTGAACAGATTTTCATACGACTTTCATCTATCGATAGAGTGATTCTTGAGGAAGGTTTAGGTATATAACTTGTTAAGGTTTTGTAGAAATATAACCATGTTGAAAAAAATCACTCTGGCTAGGAACTTTAATCGAAAACGCTGCCTAATCCGTTGGGGCTATAACAACACAATGTATGATGGTGGGGTTGTCTCTCTTTCATGGGTCTACAAAAAAGTCCGCGATGTTGAATGTCTATCTTTTAAGGATAATTTACTATACCCATTCTTAACTTCTAGAAAAAGATCACATAGTATGTGGCATATGCAAAGCTATTTACACGGATACAGTATTAATAATTATCAAATTAAATACGTTAGTTATATTAAGCATTTTATACAGATTACAATCGTCCCTTACACCATACAATTTAAATGAATATTTGAGGAGTAATCGTAAATTAAAATTTCATTTCGAGCCATATAACTTGTACGAAATTTTTACCACCTTATGCGCTGGGATCGCTTTACTTACCCCCACCATGCACTTCGCACGGTCCCAATACTAATCTACTCGTATGTGTAGCATAATTAGTTGGTGGCAAATACTTTTGAACGAGTAGGGTAGGTGGCAGATACTTTTCGTACTTTGGTTCATCCGGTACTATTGATGCTGACTTTACACGACCACAACGAGGTAGAGAATTTATTTCACAAAGAAATGCAAAAGCAAAGAACTACCGAATATGATGGTAAAAATCAATATGTCCTCTGAAAATGGACTTATCCGCGGCACGGAGTGCGGATACGAGCCGCGTAAAATTCATTTTACGAGTATGTCACGGGATCACCAAGAAAAGAGCACTTTGCTAACGGAAAAGCCCATTTACATATAAAACGTGGTTTTTAAGTACACCTTACTGTTTGTGCCATTATGTATCTTCTACTGCTAAAATCTTCACGTGAAACGTAGGTACAATTACATACTACTAGCTTCTGCTCGCAACTTCGTCTGCGTAGAACGGCGATTTCTGTGATGAAAATTATATTATGTCCTTTTCTGGGACTCAAACTATCTATCTCATTCATTATAACTAGTTTTGAATTAATGAGATAGATAGTAAAGAAGTAACATACAGACAGACAGACATAGAATTAAATGTTTATTTAATGTTGTTAATGATTTGTATTGACTTTAAGTAAGCTAGTGCTTCAGTGCTTTTTATTGGTAAAGCTTATTACGGGATTTACGACAGTTTTAAAGTTTCTATAAACCGCTCGTACAAGTTATTTCGTGGGCGAAGTATGAATAAAAACGCAGAAAAGCCATAAAAAGCAAGTGCGGATGTCATAGCAGAGGGCGACCCACTGTACGGCGGCGGCGGATACGGTACAGATGCTAAGTATAGTAGTAGATATAAAAAAGTACGCTGAGCATTACATTAAGAATGTACATTACACTAAAACGTTCCAAATAATGCAGGAAAGCCGTAGACGGCGTTCATGGTGCTTATTTAAAAAACGTAGGTACACTAAGAAATTTTTAACCAACATTAAAGGTTCAAGTTTAACTAAGTCTCACATACTTATGCATTTTACAATTTATCCCAATCATTTTGAACATATATATAATGTAACTTAGGCACTTACCTAATGTTTTTCTTTTCCAATTTAGCAAGAATTCAGATCAAAAATGCTTTAAGAATTTGAACCCACTAAGATTAGCTGAATGTTATGTTACGGCTTTACTGTAGAGGCACCTTTAAGTACATTAAAGTAGCTCGACGCTATCCGAGAGCGGAAATAAAGTAGAGATCGGAGTCTCCGCGAGGGCGGAACATGAGATTGACCTGATACCCAAATAACACCCTCTTCAGCCTGTCACATCAAACAAACGTGATCTATCGAATAAAGCAATTTTAAAACCCATTATGACCAAATATTGTTTTCATATAAAATTGTACTACATATCATGATTTAACATGAGAACTAAGGACACCATAAGTTTTATGTTTTTGTTTTTACGTTTTATGTTTATGTCTGTTGTTACAGTTTTGTGGTTTTTTGTTTTTAAATTGATTGTATAAGCTAAGTATACGTTGCATGATCAACCCATAGTACTAATGCCTAGATAGATTGAGGACGTATATCAACTAAGCCTTACTACGAAGGTGAATGCTCCATCAAAAGCTTTAGTAAACCCGTATTGAGTAACAGGCAGAAAGGCTTAGGATTTGCGTTTGGAGATGTGTTCTCATAGAAAATGCATTGGAAGACCCAGATTTTAGGCACGGTCTAATATGAAATGAAATTAGGATACTTACGTCAAATAGGATTTCGCAGCCCAACATTTGACGGTAACTTTACGTAAAATAATACTTTACCAGGTAAATACGATCGGAGCGCAACTAATTACAGACAATGGAGTCTGGGGTTTAGTTCGTCTCCTGGTAAGATATTTCAATATACACGGTGTTTTTTTTGAAGTCCGGTAATTTCAAGAGTGCATTTCTGAGCATAAATAAGTAACTTACTCAAAGAAACTGTACCCCTAGTGTAAATTTGATCGACATCATAACGTGACGAACGCGTGATTTTGAGTTTTCAAAACGTCCCGCTTGGCGCGCTCTTTCTAAATCCAATACAAAATGAGACTAAACGCAAACGCGTACGTCACGTTTCGAAATCGAATTTATTTACACTAGGGGTACAGGTATTCTAATTAACTCTTTTTTGAAGATAATCGATATTTTTTTTTCTGATTAGGCCCCTACGAGCGTATACATTTGTCTTAGGGCCTGTTTACATATAAATTAGTGTTTAGTATTAGTTTATACATTTGCTACTAAATGCAAGTACTATCTCGGACGATCGATATTCGAAATGTCATTGATATGTAATAGTCAATTGTTTGGTGGATTAAAATAATGATGTCTGTGTTACAACAACGCTAATAATTACTTTTTACGAAAAAATTATAGAATAAAAAAAAATAACAATGTCATTCAGTTTCCTTACTTGTACTTAGCCATACCCCGAAGTTAACGGAGTTTAAAAAAACACCGTGTAATTAGTAATTCATATGATGCTACTTTCCCGCAGCACTTTCCGTGCCCATATCGAAAGTTTAAAGGGCGATATGTACTGTATAACGTTGTACCATAGAGGTGCGAATAGGAAATTCCCAACGAGTGGGGATAAACTAAAACAATTTTTAAGTAAGCTATTTGTTTATTTGTAGTAAAGTTGGTACGCCAATATAAAATTGTATGCAGGGGTGCTAAGCTAATAATGTTGCTAACTACACAATGATTTTTAATCGGTGATCTGGTGATCGGTGACGTGCAAAATTATTAACAGTTTATTGTACAGCATTATTTAAAAATCTATACACGAAACTTATAGTTTAATTTATACTTTTCGTGTAAAGGATAGTTCATATAGAATTGGTACGCACTAGAAGATTGTTATTTTTTTAAGTAAATAAAATAAAAAAGTTATGAATGGTGAATTTTAATTTAAAAATTACGTAATTAATGTTATATAAATAATTACGAACTGTTTTCATAATATACCCCCCCCCCCCCCCCCCCCCCCCCCCTCATCTTCTGCACAACACTTTTGTCGATATTTTTGGCGTGTTGATTTCTTGTAGATCGCAATGATTTGATACCCTGGATAATTTGACTAGTCTTGTTTAATTTTTTTTTTATGATTGCCCAGTAGTTTTTGATAGATTGAAATTGTATGTAATTGGCCTGATTATTTTTTGAGTAGTGGCAGCTGGCTGAATGTGGCCAACATTTCACAGGACCGTTATGGATTCTATTAATACTCATTTCTCTAAGCACTCTTTAATATAAAAGTCCGACTTCACTGTTGACTATGTTATAAAACTTTTCGTCTTACAGCCGCAATTATAAATTCCTTGCCATATCATACGTTTTTTTGCGAACATGTCAAGTTTCAAGAACATATATTTTTTGGGTACATTACCTGTATTATTTGCCATATAAAACTTCGAACCGAGTAGTTGATTAAAATCGAGTTTTACATACATCTTCTCGTCCAACAACAAGCAACATTCGAATTTTGTCAATACTGGGTCGTACAATAGTCGAGCTAGTGTTTAGGCTTGTCGGATCTGTTTAACAGTCCGATTTGGCTGTTTTATTACCCGATAGCTCTTATAGCCACCTCTGAGGTGAATCATCTTTATCGTAAGTAAGTTTCTTTGAATTGTTGGGATAAATCGTAATTAGACCGTCCTGAATTTTGTTTGAGTGACCTTGGGACTTTTTTTTCCAAAATCTTGTTATTTGTCCCAGACCTCCGATTAGTTTGTATTTTCCTGTCGGCTGATAGAGTCTCCTTGTAACGTTTTATGACCCTACAAATACTAGCTTTTAGCATCTTAAGCGACTTAGCTGTCTTCGTCCGGGATCGGAAAGAATTTTCGAAGTATTTGTACACGATTAATCTCCTTTTATCGTAACTAGCTAACATTATAAGTATACACCTAATATAACTCTTGCGCATACTGGTTTCAGAGCCAGATTTTGTTTTTTTTTTTATTATGAGGTTTTCATCATGTTTTGACACGACCTTTAGGTTTGTCATTGGGCATCTCAAGAAATCGGGAGGAATGAAAATCTTAAAAAGTATTTAAAACAGAATATGCCTACAAAACATGTTGCGCGATGACTATGTACTTGTGCAAAATCAATATCAAATCAAGTTAAGATTAATTATGCGGCTGTTCGGTTTTGCTATCTAAAATGTATTACCCCACGTGAAAACATATAAATTAAAAACAAATATCTAAAGTTAAATCTTCCGAACTTCAAAATGCAATACTGCGATCAAATGATCATAAATATAAATATGATATATGATTGCGAAATTGATCACGCAGTGCAGTGCCACAGAGGAATGTTTTATATTCGCTGAATACTAGCACCGTGGATAATATAATAACTCTAGCAAATATCAGATGCAAGTGGAATCGGGTCAGAAATAAAAATAATCATAGTTCAGGCTTGACAAAGCCTTTAATGAGTTTATAAAGAATACATTTAGGTTAGATTTTATTTCAGGATAAAATGCACACTATTAAAGCAACAATGTCAAAAGTATGTTTCTCTTCTCATCATGATCGTCAAACGTTACATAATAAGATTGTCTCTCCCAATCATATTTAGGGCCGGTACCAAGTGTCGATCTTATATTCCTCCTATTCTTTTAAATGGACAGCAGCTGAAGAGCACTTTTAACCTGGGACACTTGGTACCCGACGAACTACGTGACAACACGGACGTCGAAAGGGAATACACATAAAAACTGGCGATCAGAGGTGGCAGCATGGTTGCATTTTTTATCACCTGTCACTTTCGCTTTGACATACTTGTTAGAACATGACAGGCGTGGTGACAGGCAATAAAAATTCGAACTTGCTTAGCCCGCTCGGCTAACATGACATCGGGAAGATTCCGTGAGTGTGCAGTGGGGGTTAACATTATTTTAAGCGTACTACTTCGCTATACACCTGCAACCTATGGTGTTAATATACCTAGCGATCGTACAATGCAATGTGCGTCTAATTTAATGACGCGTTTAGGATACTGATGCAGCTGCCGCGGCACTGTAGCGCGTCTGGGATGTTTGCAGACGCACAAGTGGACGGTTTCCGCGCAAAACTACGCAAGGGTTCTGCCGCGACGCTCGCCAGCAAGCGAAGTCGGAAGATTTCGCTTGACATATCTGGCGATTTATGTCCATAGCGACGTCAGGCGAAGTCATGCGACTTCGCAAAACTTCGCCTGACATACTGGCGACATTGCACGACTTCTGAGGCATAAGTTATGACACACACTGTCGACATGATCGAAATGATAACTGTTACTACTTGGTTAGGTCATAAGTTCTGTCGCAAAGCTTTTGGCTGATAAAATGTTATACAAAGATTTTAACAGAAACAACTGGCCATGATTTGAAAGTTTATTTTATACTTATCAATACGGAATATTATTCTCTTAAAATTTAGATCGCGTCTTTATTTTCTACTTAGCGTTACTTTAGCGTTAGACGCGAATACGCTCCTGGATTGTGAAAAATTGTATTTTACCAAAGGGAGTAAAAATCAGTGTTACATGAATAAAATAGGTGCTATTGTTTATTTGTATGAACTTACTTTATTAGAACGTTATTTTGTTACCAGAATTTAGTTCTCCGATAAGTCTGTACTTCAGCTATTACCCTTCAAACTTAGGGCACTTTTTAGTGACAAATTTCTGACTGCCATCCATCGAGTAGGTTTGGTAAAATACGTACCAGATGCATTTTTGACAATCTAATACACATGAATTATATATTTTAAGAAAGATAAAAGGTCCAGCTTTTGTTTTATGTAATATTCAACGTGTAAAAATTCGCGAATTATTTGCATGTATTGTTATTACTTTTTCCCGAAATGAAATATCATAGAACTATACAAAACGGAGACAGTAAATTTGGTTAAATTATATTGTAAGTAATTTGACATTAAATAAGCTTTCAACCTTTATATATGCATAATAAGGGATCTGTACCTATAGCCTTTGTGTCAGTCAAAACCTTTGTGACAGAACTTATGACCTGACTAGGTAGACATGTCGAGCGTAGTCCGGCAACGTCGCGCCACCTCACTCGACGTCGCTGGCGACACGTGTCGCAGAGCATTTGTCCCCTAGTGTATCCCTGACTTTATGTTTAAGTTACCAAGTGCGCCAGTGTTTGGCGTCATAAAACTTTAAAGAGATGTAATTTATAATGTAAGGAAAAAAACAGGTTTAGGGGGTTGTATTATGTTGATAAAATTGATCGTACTATGCGTGGTTACCAGCTTCACCATAGCTACCCAAATTTGCACATCGTAGGTACTCGTAGGTTGTAGAAATGTGAGAATTTAATTAAGAAACGTTTTTCTAATGCTAACAATAGGTACTTACAGAACAGGTAACTTGCCGACTCACTTAGAATTATTATAGACTTACTAAGCTATTCTACTATATAATTGTAGTTATATGGGAGGCATCTATATGTGGTTAAAATAGTTTTAGAAAACTAAACTATGTATTCGCATACTACGTTGACTGATTGGACTACAGCAAAATGATAGTCACAACGGTATTGGATACGACTTTAAAAGTAAACAAATAGACCTCTTGAAATTGTCAGCTTCGCATAATCCGCCTTTATGACGGAATTTCTGGTATTTGCGTGATCATCGTTTGCTGGCGCTATCATTATCGGGTGTCGATTACGATTGAATATCGGTCGTTAGCATTTCACCACTATTCATCGAATATGCCTTCGTGACGTCACATGGTAACATTTAACTCTTCATTTTGCGTCAAAGGATCTTTAATTACGTTATAGCGGCGCTTTTATCGGAGCGCATAGGCTACCTATATAACTAAGAGGATGCGTAAAGCCAAAAAATTTGAAGGGAACAAAAGATATGACACGACGGGAAAAATGGGCATCGCGCGGGTTTTTACCTTTTAACTGAATTACTCTGAAAATATACCTTTGTTTAAAAAAAAATTCGTCAGATCTATCGGCTGGATTATTAGCTATTTCATATTATAAATATATTGCTATACTATGCAGGGTAATGATATAAACTTAATAATAAATGAAAATATCACATTTTTTGTGGGTTTTTTTATGCAGTGAACTTTAACCAATAGTCTAGTTTTCCTGTGAAATTTTCATGGCGTTTCCTTTTGGTTAAAAGGTTTAAATTATAATAGAAAAATCACAATTTTGCGTTAGCTTCCTCTTAAAGCATGTTACTCGCTATAATTGGTACGTAAATCTTGGCGAGCAAGTCTACTGATACAGGTACGCAAATAACCAAGGAGGTACAATAATATCAATGAACAAACTAATTGGAATAAAGCCTGTTTAATGTGCGAGTGTTTAATCTGCTTATCGATCCTGTTATTACAGGTATACCGCTGCCCGCCTTACAGATACACTGTTAGAATAAAACATAACGTTTAAAATCGGCTCAATATATTTTTTATGAACCAAATAAGTCAAAACGGCAACACAAAAAATAACACAATATGGATTAAGTAGCAATAATAATAAAAATATCTATTAGCCATTAAAACAACGATGTTCACGATGTTGAATTCGTCCAAGCTAACTAAGTAAGGTCTCGGTGCTCATTTTTTAATTCATACGAAAAAATACGCTATATCAGCTTGTATTGCACTCAACATAAAATGCCGAATAGTCTCTGTCTTACAGTTAAAATTAATCTATATTATTAAATCGTAAAAATTATACCTAAGAAGACCTTTTACGACAAGTCGTTCAAAAGAACAATTTGGATATGTTATGACTGACTTGAGAAATGAATATTTAACTAAGGTAGAAATAAGTTAGAAAATGTTCATGGGAGTATTAAGTATTTATTATTTCTATTTCGACATTCGGTATATTTACTAAAGTTCTGGTACTGTACTAATATTCCTTGTGCGAGGAATTTGTAAATGGTCACCTTAACCTGCCTCCCTTATGTGCCTGGCTCCAGTTTTAAACCCTTAAATATCGTAAGTTTAATTTATTTCAATAATAATTTAATATAATTTTTTAGAGTAAGTCGTACTAACACTGTATGGACCAAGGTCTGAAATAAATGATTTTTATTTTTATTTTTATTTTTTTATTTTTTAACAAAAAGCTAGGTACTAAACTGGATATTAAACAGAGAAACACTGAATCACAAATCAAATCAGGTAAATAAATATGAGCAGGCCCTGCGCTGCAGGCTCTTTTTTAAATTTAATAGGCAATTTTAAGGTTCAAATAACATTAAATACAGCCCTGTACAGGAGTATAACAAACTGGTATAACTGTATTATTTTAAATTATCAAAAATAACAAATAATAGGAACTGTTAATCACAATAAAATCAAAAATCAATTAAGAGGATACGGGGGATAAGATTTAAATATTTTAGGTGACTATATCCGTTTCGCTACCGGAAGCGGCTCCTTAAACTAGTGCGATAAGGACAATACCAGATTAGGCGAAAAATCCTGCGTAAAAATCTCAAAACACGACTGTTTCCTCCTCCAAAACGTAACGAAATGTAACGAAATTTTGAGATCTCAATGGAATTAAATTACCTGTGTGTCCGACATTTTGTTTTTTAGGCTAATTGATGTCAGTTTTGAATAATATGCTTCTCTTTGCGGCTTAGTAAATTAGGCCGTTTTTACGAATATTTGAAGTGCACTAGCGCCTTAAGAAAAATATCAAAGAAGGAAAACAGTCCGACACAGATATTATTTATAATTATCTGTGTTGAAAATATCATTGCTCTTGCTTCAAAAACCACGGAGGAAACATTTAAACGTACTCAGTTTAAATGGAGAAATGACCACATCTGTTGGCCCTTAATTGGTCAAAACCCACCCAATATATCTTACGCTGTGCATTTCCTTTTAGGTAATGGAATCTACTTTATCCCATTCTTGTTTCAGAGAAACTCGATCGAGCCTCCCGCACAGTCAGGAACAAACTTAAACACTCCAACATTTTTCAAACATTTAAGCCCACTCGGAGCTCAATAACGACGTAAAGAGGCAACGGCGCCTTCATAATGTTGTGATAAAGTTTTGACAGTGTTTACGTATTCAATCTAAAGTTTTCTTTATATTAATTGTAATGCCAGTTTTAGGTACTTGATTTTTAAGCGTATTTCGAAAACTCTTAGTGCTTCTTTTTTTTTTCACTTTATTACCCTCTAAGGGGAATAAGGCAGCGTTTTTATCAAAGGTGTGCGAGGTAGCTAAGCGGTGCAAGAATACGTAGTAGAATGTGGAACGATTTGAATGTTTCCACCAGAGATGTGCGAGATAGCTGAGCGGTACGAAAACAACTGGCAATATTTTAAATGTACGGTTCTTAAAAATGTATACATTTCAACAGATTCGTAGAAAGTGTCTTGTGGGTACTGTTTAAACTCCACACAAAATATTTATAATACCTAGGTAGTAGGTAGTTTGTGACTGTTACATAATGAAATTCGTTAAAATAAGAGTATGAGTTTGAAGATATTATATGAGTTTTTTAATGCCTAATTATGTACAGGTACATACACTGCTTTATCTACACACATATTATAAGCTCTCTACGATGTGTTCAGGAACCTCAAGCCACGACCGTCATTGCGGAATTTAATCACACACTCAATAAACGTTCTTTGTTTTTCAGAAGTTCTAAATTACTATGTCATTATTACTAATAATAACGTTTTACAGATAAGAATTTTTTTGTAACCAAACAGTTTATATTACGCTGGCCGTAATTTGCTGTTTTGAACGCATCATACTGGGTTTATGATAGATATACGAGTATGTGTAGATACATAAATATTTTAATAAGGTCTATGATGCTTATAGCAATGGACCATTCAATCGTAAATATATCAAATAAGAAAAGTACAGATCAGAAAACAGAAGTTTCAAAATACCCTAAAATCGTAAAAAAATGTTACGTATGTTTTATCCACAACGAGTAACATTATAATTATGTAGGTATCTGCATCAAAGCATTCTTAGCTAAAGATTTGACGACAGCAATAGATTACGCGCTCCGCGGTCTGTTACTGAAGCACCTAATCGTCTAACTCAATACAGCCAACAATGGGGGTGATCCGCGCATTGTCGCTGCAGAATAGGAAGGCTTTAGACTAACACTGAATAAAACAAGCTGCGTCTCCACTCGGAGGGTAAACACCGCGGTAATCGCTAGCACGCCCATGTAAGGCACTATGTGAAAAAATAACTTGTTGGCAAATTTTAAGCCACAGGAAGTCGGGTACTTCTTGGTCTTGAGCATTATTACATAACCATATGACTATAACGGAACCCTTTATTACATCCTTAGCCAAAATGGCTAAAAAAACTTTCTCTCATTATTACAGCAGCCATAATCAAAGAATACAACAACAAAAAACGAGACGGCTTATGTGCTTTGCTTGCATCGCGAGACGGCTTATAGTTTGCATATAACGTTTAATAAAGATTCAATGATTAAACTAAAGAAAAATGTATAAAATTAAGTAGGTATATTCATCTGCGCTTAAATAGTAGTATCGCCAAACATCTAACAGATACTCAATTTAACCTAAAACGCGAGTGGGCAAAACCGTGGAATTTGTCAATGGCGGGAAAACTAGGCTCTGAAATTACACCTGGCTCTAGAATAATGGGTTCGAACCTCCCTAGAAGAGACTGGTGTAGACTCAATAGACTTCGTACTGGTCACGGTCGATGCGCCTACTACAAACACCGCTGTGGGTGGGTGGATTCTCCGGCCTGCAGCTGCGGTGCGGAAGCCCAAACCATCCAGCACATAATTCAAGATTGCCCTATAACGCGTTATGTCGCCGGTCCTCCCGAAGACCTGATCACCCTGAGCGACGAAGCCATGAAGTGGCTGACTGGTCTATGTGTAGACATTTAATTAATTATATTGTCTCTATTTTTACGATATGTATGCCATACGATTAAATAAAATAAATCTGCGCATCGAGAACGATTTCAGGACTGCAGATAATCGATTTATGAAGTATTTTTTGTAAAACATTTTTCGAATCTGCTAGTTTTCGTAAAGGGGAAACAATACGAAAGTCTCCTTTAGTATTTCCACCGAGCTTCCATTACACGAGAATTGGGGTAGATATTTTCCATACATCCCTTTGTGTTAGATGCTGTTATATCATAAAAAGGTTGTATAAAATACTACGGATGAAGAGCGAATTTTAATATGAATTATGGCGCAACTTTTTATTGTTAATATAACTTGGGACTATATTAACTAAAATTAATAACTTATTGTGACTTCGGCCGGCAAGACGTCCCACTTTGTTGCTTGTCATAAGGACGCCTGTGACCGGTTATTCCTATAAAGATGCAAGTATGTTCTTTTTATTTAATCCAATTATTATTTAAGTAGTATATGAATATCTTCACAGAAAACTTATGTACTAATGGACGGTAGGTGATAAGAATGAACAAGAAGCGTTCAGTCGAGATCGTTTTAATTTAGTTTTTTTTTTTTTATTGAATACGTCAGAGGTTGTTCTTTCTGAACCAGGCAAAGACAAATAAATATTTATTGTTCCACTAAAACCCATAAAAGCAAGCTCTGGTGGCTTAACGGTAAGAGCGTGCGACTTTCAATCCGGAGGTCACGTGTTCAAACCCCGGCTCGTACCAATGAGTTTTTCGGAACTTATGTACGAAATATCATTTGATATTTACCAGACGCTGTTCAATGAAGGAAAACATCGTGAGAAAACCGAAAACCTATATATGAAAAAGAAAAAAAAAGATTACGTTACAAACTGCGATTAAAACTTGCTTGCAAGAAGATAATATAATTGATAGTTTGATCTAATCCTATTTAATTGGCAATATAAAGTTAGGGTGCCAAGCGTGAGCACATTTTACTTTGAATAAAATTTTATTCGCCTACATTTTAGAGAAGCTAGTTCAATATAGGATAGAAATGGTTTTATCGACTTTCAATTTATTCACAGAGTTTAATGTATAATGCCCCGGATTTTCAGCCTTCTACCGCATATTTTAGGCCACACCTTGCCCGGGATTACTGGTAAAACCATAATGAATTTGATTGCTTCCATATTCATTACCCAGACTTAATTAATAATGTTAAAATTACTTTCTTGATGGATAAAAGATTAGGAATGGATTTAGCAAGTCTTATTTATATTAAGGTAGTGTTTGAAAGTGTGCTCTTTCTTCATTGATATCTTGTTTTTATAATTAAAATATAAACTTACAGTAGTGTGTGACTTTCTAACGGAATAATATGTCTCTTATTGGTTCAAATAGTTTTTGATCAGTGCAGACGCAGTGGTAAAATTTTGTTATCCTTGCCGCATGAGGTCGACTAGTCAACAACGAGTACAAAAGTGCTTCAATCCTTAGACAAAAGTCTGCCGACAGAGGCTGAATATCACTACGCCCATACATGAACTCAGCTAAAATGTACAACTACCGGATGTTTTTATCGCTATATCTATATCGTAGTACACATACATAGTAAACTTGTTTTAATAAAGAAATAACCGGTCAAGTGCGAATCTCACCCACACAATTAGGGTTAGTACAAAGTTTAAAATGATTAATTTTTATTTACTTAAATGAAAATACTTTTAAAATATTTCCAAACGATCGAATTCCAAGAATCCTTTAGATGAGGAGTTAAGTCTCATGACTCTCATGTCGCAAGATGGACCCGATGATGACCCTCAAAGAAGTACGAGGGAACTTGGTGTTGGTGTGTGATAGTCAAGCTTTACCGTTTTGGTACGGAAATACAATAAAACTGTTTGATGTTAAAGCTTATAAAACGTATTTTTACACCTTAAGCGCTTCACGCATCTTACTTATTTATTTTAATAACTGATGACAGGGACGCCGCAAAAACATACATTCATACTATGACGTAGTAAAGCACGGGTCGATTTAAAGCGATCCGTTAACAACTGAACCGTTTGATTACACTGGTTCTATCTTTTATGCGCTACGTGATTAGGACTAGTGCGAGAGAGACGCAAGACTTAATCACACAATCTGTTTTCTTTTGAGAAACTTACAATTAAGGGATAAATCCTATTGCCGTCAGGCATTTAATCCGTAAAGAGGTCAAACGACATTTTAACGACAGCGGAAAAGTACCCAGGATTAAAGTAGCTACGTACTGGCTCTTACCAGTAACTGTATGAATGAAAACATTCATACATTGGTAACTAAACATAACATAAAGTCTATTTATTTCACTTATGTAAAATAATTCAGCATTCAAGATTGTTTTGCTTATTTAACGGTAACATTAATTGATAGAATAAATAATAGACAACCCTTCGTATCGCACTGCCAAAGATGCTGCGAGTAATATATATAAACTTAAAAGTCTAAACGATTTAATGACGGACCCGAATTCAGGTGCAATATACACATGCACCGAAGTGATTTCAGTGTATAAAACATTTCCAAAGAAACGTAGGAATTGTTTCCTAGCTCCCGAGAGCATCAAAGTATATTTTCATACAAAACATTAGTCCGGCTCGCACAGACCGGCGCACCAACGCTGTAATTTTATACCGGGTCCGACCTACGCCGTAGGGACTCTTATGGCACTTCAAATAATGCTGCCTTAACAGCGGCATTCTTTGTAAACAACTATCAACCTGATTCGTACTTTAAGATACGTTACACTTAAGCCGTTTAGCTAACGTCTTCACACTGTTATCTCCCTATTTATCGACAAAGGACACGATCGCTATTAAGATTCCGTCTAAAATATTTAGGATAGTAAATTGTGCAGAATTGTGACTCTTCGTTATGTATGAAAAATGCAGTTTATAACAAGCACAGCGTTTTTTTATCGACGAATATTATTAAACTCTCACGAATTGTCTGAGTTAAGCGGTAGTTTTAAATTCGTCTCCCTCGTAACAGTTCTTAATGTAGGTACTTACCTACTTCAGTTAGTATTTACGCTGTTAGTTAATTTAGTTAGTATATTAATTGTGGAACTTTGACAAAGCTAGAAATAGATTTTAAAACGAGTCTTATAAGAAGTAGAATTGGCACGTAGATTTTTTAGAATTGTAGAACTTGAAACAAGGGCAACAAGGTTAAAAATTGCAAAGCCCTAGTAGAGCGACCCCGACATGATCTTGGCCGTTTTTATTTAAAGTAGTAAGATAGTAGGGGTATGTAAATTATTTTCATTGCTGCTTCGTTAAAGTAACACAGATCACAAAATTATAATTCAGCATCGCGCCAAATTACATGAAAACAGCGCATGGCGTCATGCCAGATCTTAAATATATAAGTATCTATAAATTCACTAAAGCAAGGCAAATCCACTAAGTCGTTGCAAAAAGTTGAATGTTGTGACGTTGACATGCTCCGCTGTTTATTGCATTTTCACAGCACCGGAAACGTCCCTATTCTATGAAACGGACGAAGAACTTTTAAAATTATATTACGCGGAATGAGACACCGGAAACTGTTTTTTTATTTTTTATTTGTCTGTTTATAGGCAACTTCAAGTGTAGGCGTAATAAAGTATCTGTGTAGGCACACTCGTATTTTCGTAATTATTGGTGAATTCCAGTGTACACCTATAATATAAGTACAACTACCATTAAGAACATTTCTACATTTTTCACATGCTATGGAACTTCCATTTTAAAGTTCGATCAATCCAGATTGGAAGATTAAATACAATATGCACATATGCATATGTGTCACCTGCAATAATATGTTACGCTTCGAAGGGCGCAAAAATATGTGTACGCTCTTATGGCTCTACAAATACGAGTAAAATCTTGTCAGATATTTTTGCGGTCTTTGTTGTGTATTATTGCAGGTGACTGTACCAATATATATGGAAATTCTTTTCATAAGGTTATGTATAAGTGGAACGAGAATTATTTTTAGTCGCATGTCTTGCTTATAAAATAATACTACGTATAATGTCAAAACGTTTCCATATAATAAGGTCAAAGGACCGTTTTTAGTCAAAGATTTTAATCAGCTATTATTCTGTTATAGACGTAAAAAATGGTTTAACTCGTAACAAGCACGGTGAATGATGGAGTTAATAAAACATCTATAAAGAAATAAAGAGAATGTCCTTTCAATTATGTTAGACCACTTAAACCAATTCGAACTTATAATTTATTAATACTTATAATACCTATAAGATGTTGTAGTTTATAATTATAAAGGTATCTCCTATCAATCAACCAGAGCATATCCGACACCCATAACTGGGAAAGCCAAAGACTGGTTTGGCTCGTTTCTTTAGCAGACACAAACTGCGAGCAATTGACTCCTTTGACACCCGTGGGGGGTCTATTCATCGCGCACAATATAAGAAAAGACGTAATCATGTCTAGAGAAGAATCACGTCCAACGACCGACAACGCCGGAATTCCGCTGGACCCGACATTCCCTGCAGACTTCACAGTGGGCAATTTTCTTCACAAAAAAGAAGCGGCTTTCTTGCTTACGTATTTTCTCTAAAATTAGGATAACAAGCCGCAGCAATTTACCGGCTTCGACTAAAGATTACATCGTTAAGGTAAAGCCAATGGATATTTTTGAAATATATTTTGTTATGTCTAGGTATTAGTTGTAAGTAGCTCTCAAGTACTGTAAAGTTACACGCAGTTTATATAGTTATTACGAGTACTATGAAGGACTTCTCGTACTATCTATTATACAATAGGTATTACATGATGATTCATTCCACCATTTATTTGCTAAACATTTTGAAGAAAATAATACGTAAGTATTTGCTTTACGTACCTATACAGGATATTGATATTACGGTTACAATACAGTAGCTGACTGCTATAACAGTACATTATAATATTTATGATACAAGTGCGAAATTCCCAACGAGTATGAATAAATTAAAACACGACCGAAGGGAGTGTTTTAAATCAACACGAGTTGCGAATTGCCTATTCGCACATGGGTCGTACATGTGCAAACATGTACGGCCCTTTATATTGTCAACAAAGTTAGGTAATGTGCTAATTATCGCACTGGTGCGGTAAAGTAGCACTATATGTACCGTAAAAATTATTATAATGATAGTTTTACATGAAAAAAAATCATAATTTTACTTTAGTAAACTTCGGGAAGAAGATGGTATTTTTATACTTTACCTTCATAAATCAAGTTCTTTTCAGTATGTAAAAAAAATGTTTTGGATTGTATCATTTAAGCTCTTTCAAATGATTTATAACTATTTCAAATCGATAAATTAAGTAATCCTCGAGATAATTGGCGATGTGACAGACAGGCGGATGGACGGACAGAGTCGCACCGCACTCTAAAAAGAAATGTCACCAGTTAATAAAGTTTTGTTTCAGTATATAATTCTCGTAATACCTACTGAAATAACAGTGTTTGAAATCAACAAGTTGAATTTCTTTCTGTAAGTTTTCCTAGATGAAGTTGGAACTTAGCGTTGATTCCTTAGAGTAAATAAGCTTCCGGGTCGTTACCGAGCAAGACTTTTAAAGATAAAGAAAAACTTTTCTATTCGAATTTGGCAGATGTTGCAAGAAGACATTTGAAAAGTTAGTACACTGAATCGCGACGAACGCGACCGCCTAGACGATCCAACTCCAAACATCTAAAGACTTCGTAGTAAGGAATGAACCTCTCCAACTGGAGAGTAGTTAGTAGGTATCTTGTGTATTATCTTAGCTTGTTAGTAACGTTCTTCGCGCACGTTCCTAGCCGAGAAAAGATTTTTGCGGTCCGATTCGAACTTTAAGGTACGTCAAAATTTTCCTAATGATACGATATGAATTGGATGTATCAGTGTCAAAAGTGAAGTTTTTGTTTGACAAAACGGGACTATAGCAAATGTTTGACTTATCTTAAAGTTCGAATCGGGCTTTTGGTATCCTAGTGAAAATGACATTTATTTTATGAATTTGCACGTAACCGTAATGAAGTTATAAATTTAAGATGAATGTCTTGATTTTGTGCAATATCATCAAACATGACATAAGTAGGTATGATTTCTATTATAAATTATCAAATTTAGGTAATCTCTTTTTACACAAACTCACCTCAAATTTAAAATGTAACTATAGCTACTAAAATCTGACAGACAATGTAAAAAAATACCTCAATGTAAAGCCTTCAAAAGCCTAAGCATTTATAAGCCAAAACGCAAAACAAAGGACGGATTCCGCTATTCATCATTTGTTCATTATGCAGCTCTCGATGTGGCACTTTTGTCATAATTTAAGGGTAATATCCGCGAAAAGATTGAAGCGGTGACGAAGACGAGCGAGAAGAGGGTTGACACACGGGTAATGAAGGCTTTATCGTTGGATTTGTCGCGAGCGGACGTCTTCGCCGTTCTATCAAACAACGAATACCTCTATGCCATAAACATTTTTCTAAATTTATATCTACAGTCTGTAATGCGAAACATTATATTGAATAACTGTGACTTGAAGGAGGTTTTTGTTTTTAATTATCTGTAGTTTACGAGTAATCTAGCGTAGAGAGCTCAATCTATACATAGATAAAAACCTATTTATACTAAGTTACAAACGATCTTTTGCGAAAACTTATTTATATAAGGTTAATATTATTAATATTATAAATTGGTATATAGTCGCCATATTTGTACGACTACACGTAAATTTTACCAATAATGATTATAACATATGAGTAGCGTGAGGTGCGATTGCGATATGCGGGCAGTTGATTTTACTGTTTGTTATGTAGGTAACTCCGTTAAGTGCGAATTGGCTACTTGACTGTTTTTAGGGTTCCGTAGCCAAATGGCAAAAAACGGAACCCTTATAGATTCGTCATGTCCGTCTGTCTGTCCGATTCTGTCACAGCCTCTTTTTTCCGAAACTATAAGAGCTGTACTATTCAAACTTAGTAAGTGGATGTATTCTATGAACCGCATTAAGATTTTCACACAAAAATAGAAAAAAAACAATAAATTTTGGGGGTTCCCCATACTTAGAACTGAAACTCAAAAAATATTTTTTCATCAAACCCATACGTGTGGGGTATCTATGGATAGGTCTTCAAAAATGATATTGAGGTTTCTAATATCATTTTTTTCTAAAATGAATAGTTTGCGCGAGAGACACTTCCAAAGTGGTAAAATGTGTGTCCCCCCCCCCCCCCCCCCCGTAACTTCTAAAATAACAGAATGAAAAATCTAAAAAAAATATATGATATACATTGCCATGTAAACTTCCACCGGAAATTGGTTTGAACGAGATCTAGTAAGTAGTTTTTTTTTAATACGTCATGAAATTAAAAAAAAAATTTTTTTTTCAACATACCCATACATGTGGGGTATCTATGGATAGGTCTTCAAAAATGATATTAAGGTTTCTAATATAATTTTTTTCTAAACTGAATAGTTTGCGCGAGAGAACCTCCCAAAGTGAAAAAAAGTGTGTCCCCCCCCCCTGTAACTTCTAAAATAACAGAATGAAAAATCTAAAAAAAATATATGGTATACATTACGATGCAAACTTCTAACGAAAATTGGTTTGAACGAGATCTAGTGAGTAGTTTTTTTTAATACGTCATAAAATTAAAAAAAAAAATTTTTTCGTCAAACCCATACGTGTGGGGTATCTATGGATAGGTCTTCAAAAATGATATTTAGGTTCCTAATATAATTTTTTTCTAAAGTGAATAGTTTGCGCGAGAGACACTACCAAAGTGGTAAAATGTGTGTCCAAAGTGGTAAAATGTTGAACGAGATCTAGTAGTTTAGGTAAGTAGTTTTTTTTTAATACGTCATAAAGGAACCCTTCATGGGCGAGTCCGACTCGCACTTGGCCGCTTTTTTGTAAATAATGTCAAACGATCTTGATTTTCCTGAGGATCAAATGTCTATATAGGATTCATGGCATTTAAGCAACACAAAGTTTAGAAATGAGAGTGAAAGTCTGACGCTCGCACTTGACGATTGAAACGCCTCTAACAAAATGATAAGGTGATGTGACGTCACATCATATAAGTCTGTCCTAAATGTATGGAAGATCAAGGAAATTGCCATTTTGACCCTGAAATATTGCGTTTATGTGTATAGTTGTCATACAATTTATTTTTCAATAAAATGTAAGGAATCGAATGGTACCATTTTCTTTTGTATTATTGAAAGACAAAAAATATTTTTGTTTGTGATTTCGGACGGAGCCTTGTATTTTTTTATAATCTCAATATAATTTTTTAAATTACACTTTTTTATAATGGATGGCTCATTTTCTACCCATTTAACTAAATTTTGTTATAATATTTAACGTGTGTCAAGTACCCAATTATAATCTGATCTAATTTATAATGAACTGATAATTTTACGTTAATACAATATTTCAACATAGGTTCCTGCATGGTCAGTGTAATACGAATATGTTTTAAATAAATGTTCTGTGTTTATTAGGTCAACGTTACGATTGAATAAAATAGCTGATCATAATATTTAAATATCTGAGTAAGCAGTCTAATAATATCACTGAAAAAGTACCTATCCTATCCAACTTAGCTAATATCGACTCACTTCAAACATCGGTAGACACAGCGTGTAACCTATATTTGCGTTTCAGGTTTGCTGCGCCTACAGCAACTGTACCAAAGCCTGCAGCCGGGAAACGCAACGTTCCGCATATCGAACGTTAAGAGGGTGAACAACGCGAGCGACGTGGTGGTGTTTCTCGCGGCGCTCGAACGGCTCGACCGCTGGAGCAACAAATACGTCGTTCTAGACTCCACCACCCAGCTCGCCAAAGAAGCGCTCATTCAACACGTGCGAGACGTACAACTCGGCCGCCGGAACTATCATTACTTTTTAAGCGGATTAGTACGTAATACCCTAATCTCTTTTCGTACTTGCTATCCCGTAAAAATAATAGTCCAATTCAAAATGGAGGTCGGCGAGCTATTACTATTTCGCCATTGCAATAACGCTTATCTGGATTCTCTATTCCATTTTCCATTAACGCTGTAACTAGACTGTAGTTCCCATGACTTTTTGTTAGGCGTGCAGTTATGTAGGTAAGCAAGTAAGCACGTACAGCGAGATGCAAAAGAGGTGTAATTCTTACACACTACGCGTAATTGTTGGACTAAATAAAAACTAACACAACAAAAGAAGTATGAAAAGATTTCGCCTACCTGTGTAAAACATGAAATAAACAAATCAAAGGTTAACCCTTTAATTATTTTTTATTTTGTAGGTGATGGATGACCGCTGGGAAAAGGAAGTCGCTGAATTTGGGGCTATTAATATTACTGGATTTAGAGTCCTGGATTTTTCTAGAAAAATGGTTCGAGATTTCATCGATGAATGGAAACGGAACTCAATATCGGTACGAAACAACAATGTTTTTTTTTTATAGCTATAGAAGAATGCTCGAAATCAAAGTCAAATAATAACAGAACAGTTGTTTAAGTTATGCGATTTTCCGCCAATTATTTCTTTTGTTTACCAAATAGCTTTTGATACCAAAGATAATAATGCTGCTCGTGAAAAATGTCTATTTTTACGGCTTTCGATTAATTTCACCAGGATCTGTTTTTAAGTCGCGATAATGGGTGCAAGATGGTATTATCATGCTCATATTGGAATATATTATTATATTGTTAACCAAGGAATAAAAGGCAATCATTTCTGACGAGATAAATATTTTTAATCGTTTAACTCAGAAATGCACACTTTCACCCCAGTTAAACACTCTATTTTTCATTTCGAACACGAGGAAAGTAAATTACATTTTTGCAAAACATAACTAGGTGCCTAAATATAAACTTGTAGTACAATAACACAATCGTTATATATATGAATCGGGAGTTAAATATCGAAATAGACATGATACCAGAAATCCATTTGGAACTAAACCTTCATTGCAAATTAAAAAAAACTCCCAAGGGCTTGGAAAGTAAAACTCCCTAAGGTCGAAAAGTATCACTTTTACACAGGTAGTTAACATGTATTTAGTACTTAGCTTGTAAGTAAATAGAATACTCTTTGAGTCTAAAAACAATTGGCTTAGCCACTTTAAGGTAATGAATGTTTGGTAAACATGAGGATATTTAAATTATCAGAGTGCGCGACTAAAATTAAATACTTACTACCTCCTATATGGTCCCAAACAGACTATTGGTTCTTTTAACCGCAGATTTTTCAGATACAATGGGAGTAACTTTGGTATCATGATAAACAGATATTAGCTATCCTCGTAACGTTTGCTAATATAATAATTTCTAATTATATTCGATGGAGAAACTTTTTGATCTCCTTCTCAAATATTGTTTTACTGAACAGACAAAATGATTATTGATTGTTTGCTTTATGAACTTCTTGATGAGAGTTTGATTGGTGGCCGTATACGGTACTTAAGTAGTTTATTATTTTTTAACGGTTTAAAATAAAGTAGATACATAAAACAGTTTTTGAGTCAAATGAGTGAAATTTGATTTGAACTATTTACCTATTGAGTGGCACTGAAACGTACCGAGCGTATCAATATAACCTTTTTAGGAAAGTTACCACTGGTAAATTACTCCAGAATCAATAGCCGGCTTGGGAGTAGTATTGAGTCTCGTAACAATCATTTCGAAGTCATCTTCGTATTTACCAAACATTCAGTACTTACGCACCTTAAAATGAAGTCAATTGTATCAGAGTTTCAAGTACAGCATTATTAATAAATCAAAATAATAATAAACATTTGGGGACAATCTTACACATATCGACCTAAACCTAACCACAAATGAAGCAATTCTTGTACTATGGGTATTACTAGGTGACGATTTCTTTTTTTTTTATTTTATACCACGACGGTGGCAAACAAGTATGACATGTGTCATTCGCAATCAAAAGGTAACTTATTGTCGGTATTGCGTTATAGTTATAGCTACCAGCATATAGTTCAAAATATGCTACATCTTTTATATGCAAAAAGAATCATGCTACTAAGTTAAGCACTTATTTTTTGAAAATTTACCATGAAAATGTACAGTTGAGCTGACGAGGGGGGGGGGGTTAGGGTCAGCAAGCATCAGGCGGGCCGTATGCTTGTTTGTCACCGACAATTATATAATGTAAGTAGTGGTTTTAAAATGTTCTTTAATCATTATATTCCTAAATAAATTACATTTAATCTCTAATATTTAACACAATTTGTAAAGTATGATCCATAGAAAATAAAAGCTTATACATAAATAATATACATAAAATTTCTTACAAGATACATGTGGAAAACTTTTCGCTAGGAACAATATTTAAAAAGATATTAAAGCGAGAAAGTACTATAACTATAATCAATTTTTAAAGTCCCTTTTTAGTTTTTTCGTAAATAACTCGTAAATGGTGGCCTGTTGCAATATATATATACATAAATAATGTACATAAAATGTTCTACAAAAAAGGTTCTCTATACACTTTTTCGCTAGGATCAATATTCAAAAAGATATTACAGGGGGAGGGTTAATTACAATCAATTCTGGTCCCGTTTTTAGGTTTTCGCAAATAACTCTGCTCTGTATAGCAAAAAAATGTTCTTATGTATATAAGTAATCTGCATAAAATAAAGAATATTCCATACAATTTGATCTAGGATCAATATTCTAAGAGATATTAACTATTCAAAGAGACAAATCGAGTCTTTGACATTTGCGGCAGCAATGCAGTCGGTAGTAATGTCACGCTGCAAAACTGAAGCAGTAATGCTCCTGCAGTCTGAATTCGTATCGTCACATTTATTTATATTGTGCCTCCTAAATAAGAAGTTTAACCACTAGGGTACTTGATTGTCGATCGTACGGATGATCGTGTCGTGTCGGGTCGTTTAAGCGTGTTTTTTCCTAAGTTACCGCTGGCAATAGCAACTTTTGTACAATATAGGTACACATGATTATTTTAAGTGTCTAAAGACGAAAGACTGTTTCAGAACAAAACAAAATTTCGTTAATTTCGTGTTAAAATCATCGTTATCTCGGAATCCATAAGCAACAATGTGGTACCTTTTGATTGAGAATGACACATATACATATTTAAATAGATAAATACTCGTACATACTTATATATATAGAAAACACCCATGACTCAGGAACAAATACCCGTGCTCATCACACAAATAAATACCCTTACCGGACCTTGAATGCGGGACAATCGGCTTTATAGGCAGGGTCACTACTGTCACTACCCACTAGGCCAGATAGGTCGTCAAATAACCGTATTACTTGTGTAAACAGAATACAAATAGTGTACCTGTAAGATTTTTTGTGAATTTTACCAATAATGGTATATTAACTGATGATGAGATGAGATGAGATGTTTGTTTCTTGGCGTTAATTTGCAACCAGTTTCGAATTATTCGGCCCAAATTGAAAATCGATTCATGATTGGTTAAAATATCGCATTACTCGCCCGTCACACAAATTGAGCACTGAATTGGTCTACGATTGATTGTAATATGAATACACACGTACAATTGTATACTTACCTTACTTGCATTCGTTTTTGTCCCGACAACATTTAGCTCGACGTCAACATTTGCATTTGTAAATGAGACGCGGGAGCATGTTAGAATTAGAATGCTGCATTTCCATATGTCGAGGTATTGTTGGAGGGAAATTGACGAATGTTCTTAACACAGGCTCAGGCAGCGCTGACGTACGATGCAGTGCAAGTGTTGGTGGATGCCATCTTGCGGCTCCTCCGCAAAAAGCCTGACATATTCAGGAGCCCGATCCGCCGCAACGCCAATGTAAATGCAAGCCGTATTTTGGACTGCAACCCTAAAGGAGACAAGATAATTCCCTACGAACACGGAGACAAAATATCTAGAATGATCAAAAAGGTGCGTATTTTAATAATAAACCTGTGGGCGTCCACGTCTGCGAATGCGTGTAGTTAGGTGTTTTTTTTTAAGTGTACCTAACTGTTACTTTTATTCTGGGTTATTCAAAGGTACTCATTATAGTCATCTGACAAAATAATTTGGAAACATTATTTTTGACCTCGTAATTCTGAATAAATTAATTTCAAAAACTATAAATATTACACATTTCTGAATATATCATGAACGTTACGCATAACTTATATAAAAATGACAAAAATTACAATAAGTCCAAAAACGGGCAAATTATTATATGCTAATTAGAATAACTAATTTCATGTCGTATTAACCATTGATATGTGCCAGATGGGGAATAATTTAATAATGTTCTACATCTATAAATGTTTACAACAAAAGAAAGCTATCATTATGAAAAAAGAAAATATACTTTTGGAAAAAAATACATTTTAAAACCTCAGGCCGTCCATGTGTAGCGGAGATGCGACTTGCAAGTGTATTCGCTAGACGTGGACACTCCTTTTAGAAAAAGAGATGTTATGTTCCATGATACTGTAACAACTAAACTAAGGACGCTAAGCACGAAGAATTTTGTACATTGACATGCCGTTTCCTATCTTTATCGCAAGCGCATAATTGTATTGCTGTCACACTTGCACGGTGGCATTGACTGAATGTAGCGTATGTAATTGACCGTAATGGCTGACTTAAATAATCTATTGAAAGACCGATTCAACCAAATCTCCCGGAATACATGGAAGATTTGTAGGCATAAAACATGTAAAAAAAAACGTATTTGGACACTCATGTTGACAAAACGACTGACACATTTATAATACATACAATTCATGAGTCAAGTCACGTCATGGTCCGAAAGTCCACGACTAGTGAATGTAAATGCGAATAGTGGTTTGAATAAACTTAATTATTCATATTATTATCATACCCTTAGTGTAAACTTCCTTCAATCGATTTTTTTGAATAAACACCAGATCAAGGACAGATTTTATTAACAATCATACATAATAAATATATACAGTGTTGTTACTATGACTAGCTTAAATCTAAAATAGGCCCTTGAGGCATTGTACCAAGGTTGCTGGCGGCATTTTCTCGTTGCATCGCAATGAATGAATGAAAAAATCTTGTGCGCGCTGGGACCCCATGGACCTAGAGTCTGATTCGATTATTTGTTCGTTTCTAAATAACATTAAGTATAAGTTGAATTATAAGTCAAGTTATAAGGATTAAATCAATGCTTCAAACAAATACAAAACACAAAGGAATATCTAAATCTTAATTACTATTCACAATAAATAAAAGGCACAATATTTTTTGATTCGATGGACCTTTTCACAATATTTTATACATACGAACATTAAATAAAAATGTTATTGACCACTGGCAGTAAGCCTAAAGGTCAATGTACGAAATTTTTCGTACTTGACGTCCTTACTTTATGTAGGATGTAATAAAAATAAACACTTCAAACAAACATTCAGTGCTGTTAGCCTTATAGTCTAATATATAACTTAGACATATTTTACCAACCCGACTAAGGTTAACCTTATAACCTCCTCAGTTTGTGTTAGTAATATTTATTTCCACCTCAGCTCAGTTTCTAGATCTGTGGCCTAATTTGACTAAACAAACGAATATCTACCATACCGCTTTTTTATTAGTAGGTAACAATTTTACTCCTGAGTTGTAAAATTATGAACGACATCAGACCAGCAAAATTTTACAGATTGGCACAATGTCGCCACTTATTCCAAGAGTAGTTAACATAATGCCCACCAACTCACTACTACTAAATATCTCAAGTCAATTCGACCCCTGTGCAATAACTTTTAGTAATACAGATTAAAGTCATCAAGCATTTAATTCCGCAAACAAAGGAAGGCTTAATTCTTGCCTACAGTTACGATTTGTACTCTATTAGGTATATTGTACCCATCGGCCCTGCGAATGATTGATACCATTCATGTGTATGCCATTGCGAATTAATTGCGAATGCTTCTTTATTTTGTGATTATTAATTGTGATTATTTTAACTACCGTAAGTGACAGAGTTAAAGTCTGGGGATCTTTCACTCTGTTATACCTATCGCTTATGTAAATATCAAACAGATTAAAATGCCGAATTTGGTTGCTAAAGATTATGTAGGTAGTTGTAGGTTTCTTCCAAACTTTTCCAAACGCAAATCTTACCCCAACCTTTCAGTTAGATAATATCTACGTTGAGAAGGGTTAACTTTAAAAAAGTCGTGAGGCAATAAATAAACGTGGGTAGTCCCTTGCTGTGGAATCAGCGTATAATAACGAAGCAAAATTTAAATCGAGAGCAATCACAAAGGGGAGCGCAGGTGTTGAATACGAGAGCTTTTCTTAAGCGCGGTGTACAACGTTTGTATCCCTTCATTACCGCTGTTTTTCATTATTCTCTTTGATAGTATTGATTTTTTTTAAATATAGTAGAATTAAATAGATGATTAAAGTAATAGTAACTTAGACACAAAAGTCCAAATTATTATTGAGTGCCTCCAAGAAATATACGAGACCGGCCAAGTGCGTGTCGGGTTACGCATAATGACGATGTGAAAAAGTCGAAGCAGCAAAAGGGCGTACTTTCACGGCACTTGCGTCCTTTTAATAAAAAGAGAATTCCGATCGATCACGTTCAGAACAATTTACGTGGAAGGTAGTACTTATTTATAGTTCCCTAATTTTTTTTTCTTCAAATTTCCGGTTTAAAAGTTAGAGGAGGGGGGTGGGGGGTGCATTTTAGTACATTCGAAGCGATTATTTTGACTTAATAGAAATATTTCATTAGAAACCTTAAAGTTCGAATGAATACGTTGACTTTTACTATTTTTTTTACTTTTACTTGCATGTATGGGGTTAATGTAATTTTAACTGTCAATCGAAATTGCCGCTCACAAAATACATATACCCATGTTCCCGATTTCATTAAAATATAGCTTACAGTTTTCGAGTAAAATGGTTATGACATACAGACAGACGGACATGACGAAACTATAAGGGCCATTTTGCCAATTTGGCTACAGAACCCTAAAATTGTGAAAGCCAGGGATTTTTTTTTATGGAAACTCGAACATGATCAATTGAGCGTTATTGAATTTTTATCAAACATTACCCCTTTTTGGTAAAATGACGTGAGCCGTGAAGATCCTCCCTTTTGCTTGTTAGTGTTAGTAGGTACTTACAAAAAAGCGTCTTAAGTCTGCCTATTGTAATAGACGGGCGACTTTGAAGCCCTAGCCTGACCATAGAGATATTTGTTGTTTTTATACATACTTCGGCAAAGGCGTTCACAATATTTTTAATTTGTGCAGAAACCATTTTATTTACGTTTTCTCTGGATTCAGTAAAAACCGCTCTTGTTAGAGTTAAACGATATTTTCCTGGAAATGAGAATTGATTAGTAAGCTAACAAGGTTAACCCTAATTAATATATTAAAACGGGTCTTTCACGTAATTTTAAGTCCAACAATGCTCATATTCGCCAGCACGGTTAACTTATCGAAACGGATACGAAACGGTTCCGTCACCGGGAACCCCGGCTATCCCTGTCCTTCATACTCAGTATGTGCTCTTATATTCTGCTGGAAATGGTTCGAACAGCTTCTCCTACGTAGTAAGGAATTACCTATATATACAGAATAGTAAGGAATTATACACGCCTGGACTGATCAAGGACTCCATATCCTTAGGCGAACGCAACACAAGTCTTAGTTTCAAAATAAGGACGGAAAATCGCCTTGATGCAGTGTCCCCGTATTAACATTGTGTCCGATTTTATCTGTCACGCTCCAACCGACACATTACCTCTCGACCTGCTCGCAAAGTTTCACGAGAAAAGGTAAAGAAATGGACCTGCAGAGGAGAACATCAGCTTGGGCAAAGGTGCTTTCGTATGTACGAAAGCAATGCACGATTATCGGTTCAGAATTGCGACCTGTACAGAACATTTTTTCCCAAGCTGAGACGGAGATCTCCGCTAACGCTCGGTCAATAAATATCAACCCTGTTCACGAAAAATTCTGGGCTGGAGAGGAGAACCGCCGGACAGAACTACGAAAACATGTTTGCCCAAGCTTCATAAACTACTGGCTCTTTGAGCTGACGACCTCGCGACCATCCTTGCCTCACCCATTTTCAAAAAGACCAGTCTGTGAATTTTCTAGGTCGTTTGGCATTATATATAGACAGACTTTATTACGGTATTATATCCAGATTTTATTACACCTTAAGTGTCAATCGGCGATACCATATATTTGCTATACTCGTACCACTACATTAAAATGGAGGAAATTGCGAATACTGTAAACAAATAAATGATTTCTTCGTAATCTCGCACTTTTAGTATAGTAATTTAAATATTTTATTTATATCAATTACTAGTCAAAATATGTGTTAATTATTAATATTTCAATGAAAAAAACATTGTAGAACTTTTAGCTTATAAATTCTAACAAAATCTGTTATATTTGTTTACATTATTTGCCATTTATTTTGAACTCCACTTTTGTCACTTACTAATCTACTTGTAGTTTTGCATTTATTTCCTTATGTCATATTTTACACAACACAATCGATCAGTAACATTTAAAAATTCACAACGCTGTCACATTTTTGGGCACAAAAACAAGATACCGAAAAGATCAAAAATCCTACTACAACTTTTTCGAGTGGATTAAGTCCCACGATTCGTTAGTGTACTCCGAGCCCAGGCAGACACACGGGCCGCTGTTCCGCGGCTCTAGCCGGCCGATTAATTAGGTTTCGCCGGTTGACGCCTAATTAACCCTCACTCGGCACCCAACTGATTTACACGTTGATGTGAAAACCCTTCTCTTATTATAGTTTTTCTCATCAGAATAAGGTGTTGTTTGATATGTAATTTCATAAAATAATTATTCTTTATATTCAATTTACGTTTTACTTATATTCGATTTTAAGGCAAGTTATATAAACTATTTTAAACATGAAGCTCGTTACTAATAATTTATACTGTAGAATTGAATTGAATAGATGTCAAATTTGTAATAATTAAAATAATGGTTATTTTTATCACATGCGAAACATCTTCAGATTAAAACAATGTAGGTATATTTAGCTTGATATAAACACACAAGAGTAGATATGTTTGCTACAGACGGAGATAGATGGGTTGACGGGCGTCGTGAGGTTTAATGAGGAGGGCCACCGCAAGAATTTCTCCCTGCAAGTCATGGAGATGACTGTTGAAGGGGAAATGATTAAGGTGAGAAAAATACTACACTTCTTTTTATATCACTACCTTTTTCCCCTACCTGGAATTAATACAATGAGCACTTAAGTATAAGAACAAAACCACTACAATAATAGTGATTACATACAACACAAAATAATTTTATTAAAAAAAATAGGTTTCTACCTCATTCGTTAGCGGGTAAAGCCAAGCATCGTCAAAGAATACAAGTGAACTAGACTGGCTTGAGAGCGCCGAGTTAGAAGTGATTTATTATACTTCGTGTGCCCCTTAACGCCAGAGGTGTGCTAATCGATAAACTATTCCTGCAACAGATCGCAACTTGGTACGACAACAAAGGCTTTGTGCCGGTAGTGCCGAAGCTGCCGGGCCCAAGTATCCCGGGGGTGTACAACAGAAACAAGACCTATATAGTGTCGACCATAGAAGAGCCCCCCTACATAATGCGTCAAAACTCGGACTACGCGGAATTCACGCCTAACGATCCGTACAAGGGGTTCTGCGTTGACCTCGCCAAAATGTTATCGGATAAGTTGGAAATCAAGTGTAAGTGACTTAATTTACTATGTTAGGCTGACAATCAGATTGAAATAATGTTCCTTTGTAGTGATCGGGATGTTCATATTCGCTTTTATGGTATACATGCCGATTCGTGATGATCAGACTTCGATTGTATTACCTTTGATTACCGCGAGTTACTGATGAAATAAAGCTAGTTTAACGGATTATATGGCGTATAATGAATTTAAAATACATCCCGGTGTTTCAAACCCTTTATAGCGTTCATGTTCAAACGGAGACTGAAAAGAAATACCTATATTATCGTTTGTCAAAATTACAATATTCAACGTACACAAATAATGAACAAACATTATACAATTTAAGGCTGGGTATGCATACAATATAAGCGCATTTTAACCAATGAACGTTGGATGTGTTTTAAATTCATTATACGCGAAATAATCCGTTAAAATAGTTTCAATTCGGATTGTCATTCTTATAAAAGTAACTAAAATTTAGAAACCATCTAGGATATATTGTATCAACCACATGTGTTGGGCTGGTTAACGTAATTTATTTAGCCATGGTCCTTAAGATGGCCGTCAATATATCTACACCACGTTTTGGCGAGCGTAATTGTCATTACTAATGTAAACACGGTTGAAGCAGTTAGTTCTGAGTCAACAATTTATATGTCAAATAGCAACAAACTAACTTTAAATTTATTTGCAGACGAAATAAGAGTTGTTAAAGATGGAAAATATGGAAGTGAAAATCCCAAGATTATAGGTGGCTGGGATGGAATGATTGGTGAAATATTACGCAAAGTAAGTTAAATTATAATACAAGTATTAAATAGGTAGGTACAGAGATTTCTAATGCTTACTATTTTTAACCGCATTTTTTTTCTTGTAGGAAGTCGATATGGCCATAGCTCCTCTCACCGTCACTGTTGATAGGGAAACAGTAGTTGATTTCAGTAAACCATTTTTGTCTTTCGACATTAAGCCGAGTCTGAAGAACATTGCTGATGAGCCAGGCGCCATTTTCAGCTTCCTTGATCCACTCTCTACTGAAGTATGGGTAAGATAACATTCAGAAGTTTTATTAAAATGTAAAAATGTGTGTTAGCGTTTATGCAAATAACATTTTTTTTTT
The DNA here is from genome assembly GCF_033807575.1 of Cydia pomonella. NCBI lineage: Eukaryota > Metazoa > Arthropoda > Insecta > Lepidoptera > Tortricidae > Cydia > Cydia pomonella. The sequence continues at coordinate 9,969,159 of NC_084703.1, read as the reverse complement.
TAAATATATTAACAGCTCTGCTTGATGTTCAGCGTATTGGCCGTGACCGTAGTGTTGTTTATTGTATCAAGATTCTCACCATACGAGTGGCGAGTTGTATCCTACACGGATACTCAATCTTCCGAGCACACTGAAGTTGCAACTACTAAGGTAAGACTCGTCTGCACCAAATGAATGGCGGCGTTTAAACTCAAAATTTGCACATATTGTTTGCTACTCTTGTGGATAAAATTTAACTTGCTCATTAGTTTTTGAAGAATAATACGAGTAAACCTCTAGGTACGAGTTGGTGTAGAAAAATGGAATATATTTATCGGTTTTTCCTTTGTCAGTTATACAAAGTAACATCATGAAATTCGTTGCATAACGAAAGGTTTTCTCCTAATCACGGTAAAACATGCTTAGTTATAATATATTAAATAATTATTTTTGCGAGCTGGCAAAAAGACGTGCAAATTACAAACTAGGTAGAAGTGGTAGTATGTATACCAAAGAGTTTTTTGGAACAAATGGTGAAGGAAAACATCGACAAGAAACCGGAATCGGAATAATCTTAACAGGGCTTCGATTTCCCTTTGGGTAATTTTCGTAAAAAAATTGGTTTCTACGCCAATATCCCCAGTTACTTAAGCAAGGAATCATAACAGCGCCTAGATAACATTGTCCGTTCTAAATACTCAATCATCGATACGGAGCTTTGAATTTTATTATTCCCTTTATTCATTTAAAATCTATTATTATACTCTGTGTAACAATTAAAACTCAAAAAATGTACGCCGCTGTAAAGTGTAAGACACTGCAGTCTCTCTTGCCAAATAAATTTTTATTCAAATCGCAAAATGTTTCAGACTACGGTCGTCAACGAGTTCAGCTTTTGGAATTCTATGTGGTTCTCAGTGGGCTCCTTTATGCAGCAGGGCAGCGACATTACGCCGAGGTCAGTGTATATTTTAATATTTGACTGTGTAAAGTATATTAGTCTTGTTCGTTATCCCGATCGCCTTAAATAAACTTAAGTTATGCTTTTGCCGACTAGGATTGTTTTACTACAAATTTTGTAAGTAGATTCCTACTTGGCTGTCTTGCATACAATTACAGTAATCAGTGCACATTTCGCATAGGCATTAAAAATTTGAATTATATAAAATGTCTTATCTGAAGTGGACTTCAATAGAAATGGTAAATATTTTAAACTAACCAATTTATCTTAATTTCTTTGACTCGCATTTTTTGTGGACAACCAACAATCAACAGTTTATAATATACTTAAATCTTTTATTTTTATCAAATACTAGTTAAAATATAAGTTTCTTATTAAAAAACAGCGTACCGTGTTTTTTTTTCCTTGAGTTATTTTTCCATTACTTTGCCGAATTAGAGTAGTAATAAGCTTCTGTAATACGTATTTAATTAATTAGTCAAATAATGTTACCTAAATTAAAGACATCATTCACATTTACATATAGTAGTTGAACCATTAACGGGTTTCTGTTTACTATTAAATAAAACTTCATTTAAGATAAATACATTAGTTGTTCTTGTTTGTAAACTCTTTGAGCTAAATTATAATATTTTAGTCCATATTTCTAGAGCTATAATTTTACATTTCAAGTAAAACTCGCGGTTTGAAACTGAAAACCTAATGGCGAGTGAAACGTTCCAGTCAGTCTAAATTAAATGTAGTTTCAACTGTAAGGCAATGTTATTCAAACGAGCAAATATTGCCAAATAATATATATTCGTTTTAATAGTTTATCTAACGATGCATACAAAATACAAGAAGCAAAATTGTGTTTACATAACACCAATATGATCAATTTATAACAAAAATTCCCACCGATTAATTCTGAATAATGACACTTATGGCGGAGTCTTTAACCACGTATATATTAATGTAGTTTCGATACAAACTTCTGTTTGTTAATTTTTATGTTTGATTTAATGTAAGATTTTAGATATAGAAAATAAATAAAATATAAAACACGATGAATTTTATCGATATATCACCCGCCACGCCTTTTTTTCTCAACCATTTTTAAATTGAGCCCCTAGTTTTATGCCGCCAAACACTAACGCGCTTGTTAAATTAACTATTATCTATCCAAATGCCTAGCCAAGAGACCAAGGTGTCCCAGCAGTCCCAAAGTCCCAAGTGTATTGTATATTAAATTGTGATAAAAAGATGATTTCACTTCAGTCGTATTCATTATGAACCTTGAGCACGTATATTATTATTTTCAGATCGGTGTCTGGCAGAATTGTAGGTACAGTTTGGTGGTTTTTCACGTTTATTGTAATATCTTCGTACACGGCCAGCCTCGCTTCTTATCTCACGCTACAACGCATAAACGAGCCCTCTCAGACGTACAGCAAAGTGGCAGCTTGCCCCGAGGTGAATTTTTTGATATGTATATATTACGCCTATGAATATAAATTTTATAGGTACCTGTAGGTATTAGGGAACATATCAAATTCATTCTTAGTATTTACTTTTAAGTATTCACACTGGTATATATAAATTACGACCTACCTTACGACGACCTTATGACGAGAAAAACTATCCAACCCGGCCACGACGGTACCCGTCCCAAATTCTCGGATATATGCCATATTTGTAACGCTAGGTGCCTTTGACTAACTCTAAAGGGTAAACAGTATATACTTGCACCTCCTAAATGAATCCCTTATGATTTGGGACGCATACCGCTGTGCCCCGGCCACGAGGTCATGGCGTTAGTTTAGCCGCGTAAGTTGAAGCTGAAGACGCCGGCTCGATTCCGGCCTCGGCTAATGGCCATAGCCACTATTTCTTTTTTAGATGACTTCTATTTCAGTTTATAAATTTTATGGTTAAACTATAATAATAAGTAGGGTGTAGTAGTAATGCTAATTATTTTGGTTCTTACCAGGATACTTCTGAAGGAATAAAGAGCATCGCCATACCTCGCAGTCGCCACAATTGGTTAAGTTTTTTACTCGACCACTCTTCTGCTGGTGGCGATGCTGACAAACCATGCGAGATGTTGGTCACTGTTACTAACTCTGGTGTGAAAGACTTTGCTGTAGCTTTACAAAAGGGGTCAGAATTACGGTAAGCATTTTTTATACCCGATCAGTGCATTGCGAAGCTATGCATTGGCGTTTTTAAACAGTGTTTGCACAGCGAAATTGCACAGCCACGGTATTGTTATTCCACGCGCTTTGCTAACGAACGATAATTTGTGGTATACATAACATTTCATTTTAGGGATGGCATCAATTTAGCACTGCAATCTCTAAAAGACAATGGTGAGCTTCAAAAACTCATACGGAAATGGTTCACTAAAGCGGAGTGTGATGTCGCTGAACAGGTATGTCTTAGAAAAGATATATTCTGTAACTGTATAAAACTTAGATAAAGGTAAATTTAAGTGTACCTAAACGAGTTTATATGTAGGTACCTATATTATAGTTGGTTTACGTTTTTTAGAATGTACACGTGACTGAACTGACGTTGGGTCAAGTAGCCGGTCTATTCTACGTGCTGGTGGGCGGTCTGGCGCTGGCCCTGGGCGTGGCGCTGCTGGAGTTCTGCCAGCACGGACGCGCGGAGGCAGCGCGCGCCAACGTGCCGCTGCGCGCCGCGCTGTCCGCCAAGGCGCGCCTCGCCTCGCGCGCCGACCACAAGCCCTCGCATGCCCATACGCATGCCTCCAGGCAGATGCAGCGTGAGCACGAACGACTCGGGTGGAATGGAGGAGCTTATGCTGGAGTAAGTAACTACTTTGAATTCTCATAAAGCTGTAAGAGAAAGGTTATAAATGGATAAACTAATCCCCTTTAACAAAAAAATCTGCAGATATAAATATGTTATATTTTTGGTGCCTTCTATTTTTTTCTAAATTGCGTTAGGTAGGACAGTAGGACAAAAGGACAAAATGTTATCTAATGCATTAATATTTTACTACATCTACTTATATATCCATCTTATTCTGCCGAATAACTTTGTGCAACTGAACATTTTTTCCAAATTTATATCTACCTATATATACATATTTAGAAAAAAAATTATATATACTATTTTAAGTAACCTTAAAACTTAGTAAAAGATCACTATTTAAATGATTACATCAAAAATTGTACATCGATGCCTTGATTTATCTAAATTAACTAAATATGTACACAACGTTTTGTTTTATTAAGAGGATACGGGAGCTGAGATTGAAATATTTTAGGTGAATAATACCCGTCTCGCTAGCGCAAGCGACTCCTAATACTAGCCGATAAGGACAACGCCAGCATAGGCGAAAAATCGTGCGTAAAAATTTCAAAATCCATATTTCGTACTCGACTGTTTCCACCTCCAAAACTTAACTAAATGTAACAAAAGTTTGAGATCTAAATGGTAATAAAATTGTCTGTGTCAGACTGTTTGGTTTTTAGGCAAATTTATATCAGTTTTGAATACCATACTTCTCTTTGCGGCCTAGTAAATTAGGCCGTTTTTGCGAATATATAAAGTGCACTAGCGCCTTAACAAAATATTATTTAAAAAAGCAAAACGGTCCGATACAGATATTAATAATATAAAATTTGTGTTAAAAAATCATTGCTCTAGCTTCAAAAACCACGGAGCAAACAGTCGAGTACGTTTGTATGGAGAAATGATCACTCCTGTTGCCTCTTAAATGCATATCCGTTACTTTAGCAGATTATTCATAAAGCATAAATTTGTCACTTTCGATAGTGAGTCTAAATGTTTTTAACAGTACTACACGCCCGCAAACCAGATCGGCCAGGAGGAGACGGCGTTGCACGCAAGCTTCACGCAAGTGTGATCCGCGGCGCGGGAGCCCGGCCCCGCGTGCCGCGCGTCCCACTCCAAGCAGTCCTCCAACGTGGATCTCTATCAGCTGTAGGAACACGGACACTGCAGCAAGATTCACCGCGACCATGTCGCAAAAGAAATGCTCAGAGCAAATTTCCTATTCAGTGACGCTGAAATTGTCGTTATGTACATTAGTGAAGAACAAAATGTATCACGTCGAATCAACTAGCTTCAGCTTCGATTGAATTCGTACGGAACATTTTTTTCGTAGCCTTTGCACAATATCACCCACTCTCATGCCATGCCATATCTGGTGGCTTCCAGTGCAGGACTAGCATAATTTATGTATATCTAAATGGTATAACAATTCATTAACCAATACATAGGTGTAACAGATGTCGTTAGATGCGTACTCAAAGTAATCTTCCCTTACTTCGGAGCTTTGTGATACTGGTGCTTTTTGTTTGGTCCGATTTCACAAAACATTGTTAAAATTAGCATAGTAAAGTCGTAACTCAATCATGGTAATATAATGCCAATTGAGAAACTTTCTAGCCCTCTATACATTTTAGATTGTAATTCCCGTCCCGTTTATTTCCAAAAATGCCTGGCGGTTTTAACCGAGTAGATAAATATCAGGGTCTTAATAATTACGTGTTTAGTAAGTAACTTTTTCAATCAGCGATATAATTTTATATTCAGTAATTGTCAAGTTATAGCAGGTAGTGAGGGGCAGATAACCGTTAATGAAGGCGAGTTATCGCGGTCGGCGGCACGTTGACTCGCTAATTACGTTCCCGTTTTTACTGAAAACAATCTGAGATAAATTTAATCTTTATAGGTATCCTATAAATTCTTAAGTCATTTACATTACAATAAGTTTGTTATAGTAAAAAGATCAACATATAAGAAAAATAATCAAATTACACAACCATAATAGTGGTAAGAAGTCGTAATAGATGTTAGCTATAATTATACAAAAATAATGGTCTATCTTCTTTCACGTGCGTCACATGTTTAATACATTCAATAACGTTAAGTTTACGGATAAATTACTTGAACTGTTTATAATTTTATATAACAAATAATTTAAGCATTTATTTTTCAGTCTATGAAAATTTGATCTAAGAGACCTCTGGCTAAATTCACATAATTTAAAAAGTGCGCTTTGACGGAAAAATGGAGAAGCGGTAAGATGGAATTCTAAATTGTAAGATAGCGGAATTGCGTTCTTATTTATTAATACACGAGGACGTCTTACTATACTTAGATATTACTTTACAGTGCTAGAGCAGTCCTTGTGTATTACTAAGTGGCGATCGTGGAAGTGTGATAAATGATAATTTTATCATTAGGTTAGGTATTCAACGAATGTGTTACATTCACGCATAAAAAGTAAATCGTAAAATGTTTGTACAACATTATATAAATGTTCATAATAAAACATTGTTTGGAGAAAAAAAATGAATTCCCATAATTAAAATAAGTATTTACTCAGATTGTACCATCTGCTGACTGGCCGCTGTAGTGAATTGAAACAGAATGCGTAACAATCAAGTATATAGTAAAATTATCATATCAATACTTAAATATGTTTTAAACATTATGATATTTATGATTGTGGGAGGGTGGTGGGTTCTTCAATTAATGTTTTCCTAGCATTATAGCTTGTTTCATATATTTAAGCGTCCGTCCTATGAAACTGCTTACATAGAACCTGTTATTGATTTAAATTGATTTAATTTTATAATTTTGAGTTTTTTGTTGACTTAAAAAGCCATAACATTACAACATCCTTGATAGTTAAGTGTCCAATGTCGTATTCAGCCTGTACACATTAATTTTACATTGATCCGAGACAAACATTCTTACTATGTAAGTTGCCTATAACTATTGATAGCGTATCAATCAAGTAACAGTGGCAGAGCTGTATCGCCTTCATCCATAGATTTTCTTGATTCAAACCAACCCTACCTATTTCAGGCCGAAACTGCAAAGAAAACTTTGTCTACAGGGTACGAAAAAAAAAATCAAATTATTCCAGTCCGACGTAAAAGTTCGATGCCCCGGTTAGTAATATAAATTTTGTTCAAATACAGCTTTACCTATGTAAACAAATGAGATATAGATTATAAATGCTTAACAACGTTATTTAATATTGTAGTGCTCCTTAATTTTTTATTTTAGTGCCGGTGCGTAGTTTTAGTAAACTATTTACGGTGATCCAAAAATATAAAGTTATAATAACAATTCATTTTCCACAAGGTTTTTGTTATGCAAGATACATACTTGTATGAAGTAGCCATAGATACCATTTTTTATACCAATTAAGCACCATTTAGAGGTTTGTAACTATAAAATTTTAATATTTTATGTTATCCTATAAAAAAGATGCTGTGGTGGACTGTAATGAATAATAGGGGAATTTTACCTTTGACATTGAATTTAGTATAAATTTTTTTTTATGCTGCCAACGTCTTTGGTACTAAGCCGCAGGGTCCATTTTTAGATTTATTTTAGATTTAATTTAGTTTGCTTATAGTTTTTATTATTAATTATAATCATTGTACTTAATCAAATTAATGGAAATTTATTATCAATATTAACAATAAAATGAGAAAATCACAACAATGATGTACTACAACCTATCTATGTGAACCTAAAGTAACGTATGCCATTTTCTTTATTTGGTCAATATTTGAATTTACAAATATAATAGACAAAAATAAGCCTTATGCTGCAGGTTTGCAAAGAGTCTGGAACACCAATCCTAAAAACTTACTAACACTGAAATAGCTACACTCTTTTTGCGTGACATTGGTGTGTTTTATTAGCATAACTACTGTTTAAACGTTTCTTTTATTTTTAATATAAATGGGTCAATTATCTGCAGTATAAAAATGTAAAACAAATTAACCCTTTAATAACTCTAATAGTTATATAGATGTTTCAATAGCTCTTTATACTATTAAACAAATCGGTGTATTTTTATATGGGGTTAATTTGTAATTAGCTTTGTATGAAATTATTGCAAATTCTAAAATCTTAGCAGCCACAAAATCATCGGCAAATGAGTTCAAATTTGGCACATAGATTACTACTGGCGAAATGTCCCGGCTGATTTCATAACAGAAAAAAAAAACCGGCCAAGAGCATGTCGGGCCATGCTCAGCGTAGGGTTCCGTAGTTACTCTTCCGTCACAATAAGCTAAACTGGAGCTTAAAGTATGGTAGACTGTTAACCAAGGGATGAACTGTGGGTGTACGTCTTTTTACTATGAAGGGGAAACTTTTTGCGATAACTCAAGCTAAACTGAGCTTAAGCTCTACATCCAAGATTTTTTTCATATTTCTTGGACCTATGGTTCAAAAGTTAGAGGGGGGGGGGGCACATTTTTTTATTCGTTCGGAGCAATTATTCGGAATATATTCACTTTATCAAGAAATGTTTGTTGAAGACCCCTATTAGTTTTGAAAGACCAAAAAAATGTTCACCCCCACTTTACGTGTAGCGGAGGTACCCTAAAAAATTAAATTTTTAGATTTTATTGTACGACTTTGTCGGCTTTATTGATTTATATATCCATGCCAAATTTCAGCTTTCTAGCACTAACGACCACGGAGCAAAGCCTCGGACAGACAGACAGACAGACGGACATGGCGAAACTATAAGGGTTCCTAGTTGACTACGGAACCCCAAAAAGGGAACCTTGTGGAGGTACAATTTTATATTACCTTCTTATTTTTATTTTCTCCATACAAAGTTGAACCATAACCTAGTAGGAACTTACTTAAAAATATTCTTTGTAACACTGAAACGCCTTTTCTCGTAAAAATGGCTTATGTTTAACCGATCACCAAAATTATATCACCAAAAATATATCTATATCTGATTATCGAAATTGTGGAATTCGCAATCATTTTACTTGCTAACCTTTTTAAAGCAAATAATTCCAAACTAATCATTGCGATTTGTCAAACAAAAACAAGGCCATTTGCGAGATGCACTCGCGCTCTGAAAGTTAAATGCCATCAGCACTCAGTTTTATTCTTAAAAAAGTATTTCGCAATTGTGTATTGATTATTTATTTTGATATTTTGCAGTAAAGTTTTATTTACCATCACACCCAAAGGTTCCGTAACCGGTTCCAACCCGGGGACAATCCTATTACTAAGCTTTCACTGTCCGTCCGTCCGTCCGTCTGTGGAGAAAAAATGTGTTTCTCTATTTCCGCTAATAACAGCCAAAATATAATAATTAGATAAGTTAAATACTCGTAAACGTCATACGTCGTCGTTATAACTTAATAGAAGTTTGACGTATAAAATAACACCTGCATCCTGTAGGCTGTCAAAATCGCTGCCAACTTATCTTGGTCTGACTCTAGATTTATTTTGTACATGAACTAAGTAGCCTCTGGCACTGAAAATGTTAAACTGAACGCCCTTCCATTGTGATCTTGAAATGTTCGAATTAGTGGGGAGCGCTAATTTAAAATTGATGTTTCGACTTCCAAACACCGTTGACTTGTCCATAAATTATCGTAATAATTGAGGTAGGAGGAAAAAATCAAATATCAAATGAAATATTCGGTAATAACCGCTATCTACACGTTGGTGCCAGAGCTGGTGGTTGTGATATTAAGGAAATAATTTTGTCACGATAAATATTTCGTCTAATCTGTAGTCTAATATTATAAATCTACTGCATTCATTTCAAACATTCAGGATGGATAAACATTTTTAATTTCGACACTTTACATAGTGTACATGAACTTAATTTTGAATAGCTTTAATATTAATTAAATTTCAATCCGAGAGTTAATTACTGTTAGTTCGAGGTTACAAAACTAGTAGATGATTATCCGGACAGACTTGAAGTTTGATCGTGAGTGGAATGGCTGACCGTGCTACATCCGTCCGTCAGTAGAACATTTGATTCGAAATTCAATTCGAAGGGTTTTTAATTAAAGTATATTGAAAACCGAGTCTGTAACATTTGTTACTTATGTTAAGGCACGAGTTCCCACCCAGGTGGTTGAGGATATATTAATAATAAACAAAAAATACGTAATTTTTTTTGGTATTTAAGGATAACACGATTTATAAAAGGTATTTTCTTTTCTTTTTTACAAAGGGGGATCGGCATGAAATAGGTTGGGAACCCTTTTTAATTTCCTCGCGGCAATGGTCACGTAAACTCTGTCAAATATTAAATAGTATACATGTATTAAATTTATAAACATAAGTCATATGTGTTACCTAAATGTTATTCTTCAAATGACTGATTTACATAATCGTTTCACTAAAGTAATCATAAGGTAGATATTTCAATATATGTTATCGTTAACATAACTGAGTCTAATTAGCTATGATTCGATTGATAATTGTAAGTTAAGAAATAGAAATATGTAGTTAAGGAGGCACCTATCAGGTGAACATTTCATTTTATTCGATTGATCACATGATCATAATTTGACGTATATATTGTAACCAAGGATTAATTAGTGGTGTATTTATTTTGTATTAGTGTTATGATAAATTTATCTACGAGTATATGCCAAGACTAATATTAATGTTTGTTATAATAAAAGTAATTAAAATTGCGTAATTCGTCACCGTTTGTTTTATTTATTTGTCATGATGTAAATATCTCCATGGGTTTAAAAGTTAAAGTTTGATTTATCATAGACTTAAGTCGTTTTTTTTTTTGAATGATTGACCCTAATAATAGGGTCAATCATTCAGGGTCAAACAACTAAACGTTAAAAAAACTTTATTCGACTACGGTTATTTTCGTAAAAACATATATTTCTCATTAAAATTATTTTACAGATATAGCCTTTGTCACCGGCATTACTTAACTACTACTACCTACTGTTACTAACAATGTTATGGAAAGTAAAAATACTGAAATAAATAAAATTAATTGAGTTCAATTATAAAAACGAATCGATTGACATTGCTGAGCCGATTTTGGAAAACCTTTTTACCCCACTACGAAACATACGATACCTAAAGTAGTATCCCTCATGCACCGTACGTAGACTGCTAAAATAATAACCCTTTTCGTAATCGTATAGAGGGCAACTACTGATAAGACATGAAGATTTTTATAAATAGATCTACCTTTTATTCGATGAATAGATAATGAATGAAAGTTTAGAATGGCTAGACGGCTTTCCCGCATAACTAGACGCCGTGTGAACGTTTTGCTGCCCCTACGGTATTCGTTAAAATCCCGTATACATGTGCACCTAGCCTTACAGTTCTTAGTTTATAATTCTTAATACTCCTATTCTCTTACTTAGTTTTTAATACTATTATTAATGATATAATAACATAGATAAGAATATGAACTAAATTTACATAAAAGTTACAAAAAATCTTTAGAATAGGAATAGGTAAATTATAATTATAATTTAATTTCAAAGTATAAGAAGCCCAATATCGGTGAAACATCTGAAAATAGACAAAATTCGGCTTTTAAAATATTTTGTTTTATTAATTATAACAGTTACTTTAAACGCTTTTTGATTATAAATAGTCGCAATTTATTAAAAAATAACGCTATTGAACGTAAAGTATTTCTACTAAAAAAAATTGAAGCAATTTTCTCCGAGGATGAGCGTTCCAATGTAGCAGCTGTGTCACTCTTGAAATCTAATTTCAATTAAGGAAACAAAAGCCAAAAGTTTTATTAAAGGGAATATCTTGTGGTCCCTTCCTACATCATTTTAATGTTCCCTTCAGTCTAGGGAATGAATTGGAATAAAGCGAAATCTAACTATACCTAAGGTAGGTGCGGCATATAAGGCCCAGAGGGTAACAAGGCACATCATTCAAAAATAACGCATCACGCACACAGAAGTAGCAAATATAACGAACTGGCAACAACGCTTGACATCGCACGCGCCTCTATTTTGACAGTAGCACATACAGTCAGAAAGGGAGGCTTGCGGTTGCGCTAGATGATATTATTTACGAAAATAAGTTTGTTTTTATTGAGTGTTTTAATTTATTCGGTGTTTAATGTACAGTCAAAGAATTTAATTTCCTACCCATTTCGTACCTTGTCACTTCATGTTGTTTGTTATTGTGACAAGGTACGAAATGGGTAGGAAATTAAATTCCTTGACCGTATATGGGTGCAAACAGAAGTCATGTTACTGTATGAAGAAGGGAAAAATTATAATTTTATATTAAATATTCTCTACTATTCTTGAACTTGTTGACCTTCTTACCAACGGGTAAGAAGGCCCACTGTCAGTGCGAGTAAAAAAGCTCGGTACCGGACCTTATTAAAGTTATGACATAAAATAGCAAATTTAAATCATTTAAGATAATTATAAGTATTTTTGATCTCTTAACTAAAACAACACTACCAAAATTCAATTTAAAAAGCAAATCCTTGGAATAATCCCAGAAGACTGATAGTTAATAAGTCACATCATATGTTAATTAGATTACCTTTTCTTTTCCTTGCAAAAATAGAAATCCAATAATTGTTATTTGTAAATATTACACATAAGATGCTGTAATTTGTTTGTTTTTGTTTACCAACATGCAATAGTTTGTGCCAATAGAAAATAGATATTCATATCATAATTAGAATAAGTAAACTGAACTGGACTGTGTATCTCGGTGAGGACTGACGTGGAGGAAAATGCATGTTTTACGTGTAAGTTAGTTTTAATAGAACCTTATGTACATTTTACTCTGTTTGCTCTCCTAATAAATAAAATAAAATAAAAATTAAATTAAATTAACAAGGACGATTTGATAAATATTTACTGCCTTACAAAAGGATAAGTGTAGCCTCAATGTTATTAGAACGTATTAATTCTCTAAAAGCCTTCAGTTCAATATACCCAAAAAATACATTAAGTAAGAAATAATAAGCGTTGTCATTTATTTTTCGTTAAAAGTTAGTGTTAAAAGAACTATAACTAACGAAGATTTAATGTTAGTTTTAGGCTAATATTTCGAGTAAAATAAACGATTTATTTTAAGGCCTAAAGTGAATTATTTCAACTAATTCAAAATATTCTTGTCTTGCTATTTTTAAACTTATATAAAAAACAATATTTGGTATCTGCCAAGTGTTGTTTTTGTATAAGTTTAAAACTAAAAACGATTAAAATCTCTGACTACTGTCAAAATGTTGATGTTTTTTGCAGGCCGTAATACTCTGCTAGTATTCAATAAGGCCCAAAACAGCACTTTTATAAAACTTGTATTATTCAAGAGTGTCGTAATATATTTATAACTATTTTGGTACATGAAGAAACTTAGGCAAATGAGAAACCTATATTGAGTGAATTTTAGTAATATCCTAATTATAAAAAAATATTTCAATATAAAAAAAGGTGGGCACTTACTTTACTACTAATAGTATAAACACATGTTTATTACGACATTAAAAAAATATTTAAGTACATTTACGGATTACCTAGATTAAGTCATAATATACTTCCACCAGACTAAACCTATTTTGCGGATAATAAATACATATTATTAGTACTATCCTAGATTGTGAATAGGTAAAATAGATTTTAATGTTTGAATTACTAATTTGTATAAATTAAGCTAAAATTCAACAAATAAACTCGGGGACAAATGGAAATAAACCAAAAAAAAAATTATATGTACAAAATTTTACGTTTTTAAACTACTAATTTTTATATTAATTTGCTGGTATAAAACTTGCTTGTTGAACCAACATAATAAAATATTGTGATGTGTAAGTAAACCATACCACCTATTTAACACTTTTACAGCCTAATGTTTATACTTGTTCCGCAGTCTATTTTAATTTTGATTCTGCTGAGGAGTTTCAAAATGAAATAAACCGTTTCAGCTACTCCCGGGAAGAAGGCGCATGTCTCAGAATCGCTAACGAACTTTATTCAAGCCCCCAGTTTAAAATCTTATTTGAATAAATCTCAACTAGTTACGCCGTTGCGTTGGAATATTCACGCGTTAAAATAAAGCATGTATCCTTTCACGCTAACAATGAGCAATTTGTCAATATTACATACGTACTAAACTTATTATGCTGTGCTATGCATAGTACAGTCAGCATCAAAAGTAGCGGATTAAACAACGCTTCAAAAGTATCTACCATTCTGTAACAGCTTAACAAAAAGTGATAGTTCTATATGTAGAACAATTTAGACTGTAAAAGATATACTTTTGAACGTGAATTTTAGATATTTATTTACATTTAGAGCATTTATCCGGAATATCAGATACTTTTGGTGCATTGTTTCATCCGCTACTTTTGATGCTGACTGTACCAATATACAATTGAAAATAAATGAAAACTATACAACTTTAACCTTTAAGGTTTCAGGTAGTCTGTCCTTGAAAATAATAATTGAATAGTCTATTTTTCGAGTGATTATTTTCATGAGTATCGCGTATAGTCATCGTGAAGAAACCTGATAAAAAGTTATGCACCTGCCTTGACTCCTTCCATTTGAAGAAGGCTGCACACAAGAACCACTTGTAACTGCCAAGTACTTCTCGAAGCTTGCTTGTAAAGGGTTTTGGATGCTTAAGCTTGATGATGTTAGTTCTACGTTCTGCACATTTGAGACCCCTTTTGGCAGATATCGCTTCCTAAGGATGCCTATTGGAATCAACTGTGCGCCAGATATATTTACGTCGCTGCCGACATTGATGATCTGAAGTGTGTTTTCAGCACCAAAGAAGTTTAATATTTTGGTCATCTATATAGCACCGAAGCGATGCGTCCGGTTTCAAAACCAATTAAAGCAACAAGTGACATAAGGCCTGATTCGTAACGAATTTACCAAATTCAGAGTGCATTTTCTTGAATATTTTCCGGCCTACTTTATACATACATACGGCCCGATTAGAAGAATGATTAAGACACGTTTAAGATCTTAAAAAGATCGATAACTAAACGACATGTTAAATCTGACGTTTATTTCGATTCCGCTGTGATCCCAATAAGATCTACTCGTATCTACGATATTTCTAACGTCAAAGTGACATTGGTTGCCCGAATCTAGCTGCTTTTGTCAATTAGACGACATCCAAACGATATCTAAATGAGAATTTATCTATACCAGCGGCTGTAGCACGGTCGCATTTTTATCACTTGTCACTATGCCTGTCACTTTCTCACTTACATACATGCTAGAACGTAACAGGCATATTGACAAATTGCTCAATGTTAGCGTGAAAGGATTGAGAATGCGACCGTGCTATAGCATATACAGTCGCAGAACTAATCGTTAGCGTAGGTATCTCATTCTTATTATGTGATTGACGGAATTGTATTTCGGATAAGCAAATAATTATTCTGGTTAGATTAGATTAGATGATTTATTTCATGAAAGACAATTAGATAATAAATTTGCATTGATGTCAAAAATATAAGAATTTCTATCAGGATGGTCAATTAAAAAAATAACAAAAATTATAGCTGTAATAAGGATTGTCAATACAATTAGAATAACAGTAAGTAGGTAAATACTTTCAAAATCCAATATATAAATTATAAATATAAATTGAACACATGAAGTCTAGATCCTGTCACTAAACACATTTGGGAATAGAGAAATGTAACCATTTTTTTTCCTAAATAAAGCCTGGTACATACATTGTTTTTAATTGGCGAATAATGCAATCACTGTCAATACAAATAAAGAATTTTAATCATATTATGAACATGCAAGCTATCTAAGTGCCATCATGTGGGTACTATTTTTATTACTATTAAGTTTATGTTTTATATTTTTATCTGAGGGTATTTATTTACCTTTCAATAAAAATACAAACCTTTTGTGTGAACTAATTGCTACTATTTTATTATATAATAAGGTTAGTAACAGATAATGGTCCTCAATTTCTGCACAAGAATTAAGGCAGATTGCTGAATTCTAACGAATAATGTGCAGAAGGTAAAAATAATATTCACCAAGACACAGGAGGACCACACTGCTTGTCAATGCGCCACAACACCGTTAGGGTTGCAGGCGTCGCACACGGAGTAGACCGCGAGCCAGGGACAGATTTCCATGACTAATCGCCTGCCGGGTGAAAACTCGTATAGTGATTAATGGCTATGTGTGATGAATCCTCGTGGACGTCAGCTGCCGCTCCGTTGGTAGGACGAAGAATGGCAACCACCGAAACACGTAAAAAAGAAGTCATCGCCTTCCGTTTGATACTTTGTCAGATGATAGTTCAGATGCTATTGTTAATTTAAAAATCGCCTGCTGGTGGTATAACGTTGGTATTGCGGTGGTAAGAACGTCAGCTGATCGCATACCTTTTTTATGATAGTAGAACAAAATCATGAAACGTTGCACGTAGCATTCCATCGGGCATTTCAAATAAACGTATCACGTAATTTCCACATTATGCATACTTTGCGGACATAGAGTGGTAAGGCGCGTATTTTTTACATGTTCATGTGAATAGATGACGGTCTTCCCACCGCGACGATTGACGGTTTTTTTTTAATTTTAAAACAGCATCTAAACTATCATCTGACAAAGTATCAGCCGGGAGGCGATGACTGACGATATAATGCTTCTGGCCCACGGTCTAGAGAGCACTGGTACTGGCTTACCACAGACAATGGACGTTACCGAAGAATCAGATACCGAAGAAATCGGGTTCAAATCTTACAGCGTAACAAATGACCGTCTGCCTCTGCTTTCACAACGGAGCCAACGGTCACTCAAAGGTACAGTGATCCAAATTGTATCCTTCCAGACTCAGACGACGCCGCAACACGTCCACTACCAAATCCAACGGCAGTTTCTATATATATTTCTACAGCGTGTAGCAGGTGGCAGTGGTATCGTTACTAGAAGCAAGCCTTATTGAGGCTTCTGCCACAAATATACAATTTTGACTCGTTTCCTTTATTTAATTTGATTTTTTACTGGCAACAGGTACAATGTTATGTAAGCTTGTTACTTAAAGCCCGACCAGAAATATATGATAGTTGTCAAGAGCGCGCTGTTATTTTCATGTATAGGGTGACAGTTGAGTTTAGTATGAAAATGTTAGTTCCAATGAAATTCCGCAATATGGCGCGTGATCATATATTACTGGTCAGGTTTTACTTAATTCATTATAAGGAGAAAGATATAGTAGTATTGAACCTCTTTAGTTAAAGTTTTATGCTTTTGACGCACGGCACGTCAGTAAGGGGTTACTTGCATCTTTTTTTGTTATATTGTGTTCTGTTGACAGTGTTGAAACATCGATTAACTTTTCATATAGTGAAAAGCAGTATGTATTTCACGGAAGAAAAATCAAGACAAACTTGGATTACACACGTTTCTCACGTCGGTATTCGGTTTCTGGTTTTTATTTTATTATGTAGTGCAGTGCATATAAATACACACTTAAAAGAAAAATTAAAGCAATAACAACGTGTATTAATTCAATCGTTGACTTTCTCTACCTTATTAAATATTTTTTGCACATTTTATACTATTCCGTTCTTGAGGAGTGAGTGTGAAGTATATGGTAGCAAATTTAATTATATTTCAAGGAGGTATTTGAATCCCTCACGTTGCTCAAGATTCCACGCCCTTCCCTTCCTACGTGCCTTTTACGATATTCCTTGTTACGCTCAGGATTATATTCTGGAATACCAACACTTCTGCTCCCTGGCAAAGAAATCTACTATTTCACCACACTTGCTCATGAAGCGGGGTATTAGAAAAAACTTTTATTGATTAATTTAATGTATATTTTAGAACATTTTTCACACAATTTTCTATCGTTGCTGCATAGTGGTGGTAGGTGTACCTTACATAATAATTTCACTTTTTTACCAAAACTGCACCGCGTCAGCCTAGTCGGGACGGTCGACTGCGTCCGGTAACGTTCCATTAGCTAGCATATGCAGATATTTCACGCGCGTAAACAAAGCACGTCGTACATCTCTTTACAATCAAACTGTGCTTGTTCGAATGTATAATCCGACCAAATTAACACTATGGAAACGGTTACTTTTGCTTTATTTTTCGATGACTAGTTATTTTTAGTAACGTCGCTTTGAAGCTGAATTTAGTGCTTTAAAAACAGCACCAGGTTGTAAAATACATTTTGTTATAATTACACAGCAGTGATAATATATTTCTACTCGTCGACTAGAATTGTTGAATTAAGATTTCGTACACCAAACTATAATTTCCCACAGAACTATACGATTCATTTCGATACGCTGTAGTCAACTGTAAATAGTTATTTCCGCGAGGGTTTCAAGGCACTAGGGTTAAACAAACTTTGCCTCCGAGTGAAACACAAAATTTTCACCACACCAACGCACGGAAACTACTAACTATGAAATACCAAAAAAAAAAACAAATTAAATCAAATTCAAATGAACGTAAAAAAGAAACAACATTCAAAATCATCATTTAAAAGTCAATTCTACTAGCTGACATAAGATAACAACTCAAAATTTGCATCTGATTACTTTACCCCACATGTGGATAAAATGCAACTTTCTCATTAGTGTTGGAACAATCAAGCGGACCTTTACCAAATAGTGTGATGAAAAAAAAAAAACCGACACGACCCATAGTACACTGAGCAGGTGCGAGGTCGCGCTGAGTCCCACGTTTTATACTATATTTGTGTCTACTGAGATACTTACCTATTTTCATTAATTATTTAGGTTTTATAGTAAAAAAAGTATTATTTTAGATGACTCATAGAAAAAGTATTGTATGCAACAGTTATATAATCAAGCTTTTCAATCTCATACCCAAATTAAGAACTCAGCAAGCTTCGTTGCCGTGTTCACATCTCTATATTATATCACGATTGTATAAAATACTATTGTGTAATTTCTCCTAGATATATTATATTTTAGTATCTACGTATAATATGATAAATGCAGTTCATTTTATTACTTACCTACTTGCGGTACTTTACACAAACAACGTACAGTACATAAACAACTCGCAAAATTTTAGTAAAGAATTGATACGAAAAATCTTTCTTGAAAAAATAAGCATTCAAGCAAGCAAGATATTACGCGAGAGGCAACAAAAAAATCAAGCTATCGTCTAGGCAAAGTGTTTGACTGTTGGCAAATAGATTGCTACTTGAGATAGCATTTCCTAGCGGGGACTAGGACGGAAACGAGTGACGGAAGAGGTTGGTCCGCCACTGATGGCCCGTGGCTCGGCTTCTTTATGCCTCGTATTCTGTGACTGACAATAATAAAATTCTCTTGAATATTGAATGTAATCGGTAACAAAAATACTGACGAGCCGTTGAACGGTATAATCGGTATCGTTAGTTGTAATACTAAGGAAAAGCAGTTTTTGAAGTGAAAACTTCTTTAGCGGTGCTGTGCACTTTTTGTGATGGGAAAAAAATGTTAAAATCGTGACAGGTCACGTGACCGACAGATTCGTCAGATTGAAAATTCGTAAGACGGACACGTGACCTGATCAAAAAACTCCATGATGGTTTTAGTAATGATGATGGTGTAAGAGTCGTTGAAATTATGGATGGAAATCGATTTTTCTGAGAGATAAACTGTTTAATGTTAAATAATTGTAATAGTTCTGAAGTGTTACATTTTTAATGCAATATAAATTGTCATGTTTGCGTACGATAGCGCAATAAATGAATATTGTATTTTACCACATACTGATAATTAAAGCAATTTGTGCAAAATTATTCCCTAACCATTCCGAAATATCAAAAATGCACAACGTTAATATTCAAGTTTTCCATTCTGCCGGCACTCCCGGAGTGCAACCCGTTCAACTTTTTTTCGAACGGCCCTCATAAAATTTTGTTAACGTATGATGGAATCCTGCCTTTACGCATACACAATTGTGCGTTAAGTGTTTAACAGTGCTTTAAAACATATGTATGCAAGTCTTTATAGACATGGGTACATATGTTTTCATGCATACATACATATATTTATTATATGCATACTGTTGGGTGGACCTCTAAGTGTTGTTAATCTGGGCCCTGCAACACGTCAAAAAATCTGCCTCCATCTCATCTGTGCACTTGTAAGTGATATTCAGGAACAGGATTCCTTGTTTCACGCAATCTCTTATGTAGTGCACCTTGAGGTCTACGTGCTTTGACTTGGAGGATACTATAGGTTTGTGTAGCAGCTTGATTATCGCTCCAAATAGTTATCTGTTCGCAATCAATGCCTAGATCTCTGAACAGATCTCTTACGTGAACAGTTTGTTTCGCAGCTTCTGTCAGAGCTGTGTACTTCGATTCTGCTGTTGATAGGGCTACACTTCTTTGCTTCTTGGATGCCCAACTGATAGCTGCTCCAGCGTATTTGAAAGTGTAACCAGAGCAGGACTTCTGTCTAACTTGGAAGCACCCCAGTCAGCATCCGCCATGCCTTCTAAGGGCTCTTGTGACTTGGAGTAAGTTAGGCCGACGTCAATTGTGCCTTTTAAGTAGCATAATACTCGCTTAGCTGATTTGAAATGCTCCGGTCCAAAACAATCATTAAATCTTGATAAACGATGATAGTTAACAGCGTACGTTACATCAGGTCGGCTAGCAACTGAGAGATACATCAATGTTCCAATTAGGTTTCTGTAAGGGAAGTTCTCTTCTCCTATTTTCGTATTAGGCTCCAGATTCACATTCACTTCTATCGGGGTGGTCGCGGTTTTGCAGTCCTCCATCTTAAATTTCTTTAATGTTCTCCTGTTGACTCGTCGCTGGTTGAACCCGGCTCGGGTATCTCACCACTTGCGTATCCTCATTACTATTACTTACCGCTGGTGCTTGGAGACACCACGTATTGTAATTTTCTTTCGTCAGGGCTTCGATAAGATGGTAAGACGACGGAGCCTGCCGACTTGCTCATTTCGAACGAAGTTTTATTTTCACCGACTACATTAAACCAGCGAATCACGCTCTGCTACCACTTGTTGGGTGGAGAGGCGGATGAAAGAATAAATTATATTTAGGAATAAACGTTTGTTTTATTTCCTTTGTCACATTAATATAAGATCATGCACATTTTGTTATTTTTTTACAATATGTCACAATTTACACATGAATGAACTGACACGAATTTAAAACCTCGCAATAGTGGTCTGCCAGTACGTTCATAGATTTCTAACATAAACATATTTGTCGGCATATACTGCCGTTTCACAACCTCTTTTTAGCCCAAAGCCCAACTGCGCAGGTTTAAATTTGCTTGATAGGCGGAAATGAAGTTTTAGATGTAAGGGGCCGAAATGTGTTTCCAACTGCAATTCATCGTGTTCCGCCATCTTTTTCATGAGCTCAACAAGATAAGCTTCATATTGTAAGGGGACGATGTCTTGGCAAACTTTACCCGCAAGCATTAAATATGTCAGTGTGATTAGCTAGCGGACTAATTAAATTTGTTAGGTGTTGTGGAGAGATGCCGTTTAGTTTGCCTGCTGATCCAGCTGTAAAAGAGGGAGAGTATCGCATGTAGAATTGCAGTTTTCGATACTTGTAGTGGTTGGGAAAAGGTAGCTGGACGGTTGGGTTGCGACGACGACGTTGAAGCGGAGGGATATTTCTCTTGCCGAGCAATGAGTACGGCAGTAGAGCATGTCACCAAGGTATCGCTAGAAAAAAGCAATCTAGTTGCTCCTTTTAAGTTGCCATCGAATAATTTAATTTTCTATAGATTTGCACTTGTACTTTGGTTGATAATAAGCGGGGAGTTTGGTCTGTCGGGGTATTAGCGGGATGAGAAATGGGAAAGGAGTTACATTTCTTTTGATAATTGATGTAAAACTCCGGTTGGATTTAATGTGTGGGATATGTAAATTGTGATAAGCAAATGTTAAAAGACGTCCCGCTTAAAAAAATATGCTATAAATATCTATAATATATAATAGGGTCCGTATTAGCGTTACTGTTAGTTCTTGTTCGGGAAAGTTGCGGTTCGATTCTGGGGCTGTGAGCGCAAACGCAGTGAATATTTTGAGGCCGCATTTGCTTTTTTATGCCAAACCTTTGGTCTTTAATAAAAGCGCACATGCCGGTCGGTAGCATACGGCAACTAGAATTGGCAAACTCAATGCGGGACTCTACCATATTCAGTACAAAAATGCTTGTGGCGCACAGTGCCGTACACTACTGGAATCGTGTATTAACGTCATCTAACAATGTACCTAAATTATTCTAAAATAAAATTATATAAGTAATTAAAAAGTCTATTTTAGAATAAAGTACTCGACACTGCGCAAGCAAGCAGGCCTGCGCTACACGACTACGTTTGTCAAGTGGCACAGACAGCTGTCTTATATTTCCCCATCATTGTATATCGTTGTCCATTTGTTGCTTCAAAACAAACAAAGACTTCCCTCTGCGTCTTTAAGCTCATTAGTGAGATGGGCTTATGATAGCGAACGTCTCGCGCTATTGGCTGTATTTCCCTCGAGAGTCAAAGTATGACACGCGTAATGCAATAATCTATGTTCAGGGAGTTCATACCCAACATCGAGGTACCTACAGCGATTTAGTGATTTTTCTGAAATCATTAAATTGATATTTAAAATGTAAATTTAATCGTCTCTGTGGTAACTGTTTCAAAAAATATAACAGGAAAAATAGTTGAATTCTTAAATTACTGAAAAACTAGTGCCTATGTGAGCTGTATAGACCTCGCGAGCATAGTTTAAAACTGAATAAATGTATGACTCACCCGTTTAGGTATTACGAAAACTTGAATTGACATAAAATCCATTTAACTATCAAACCTTCTCACAAAATTTCACAGGAATCGGTATTAAAATGCAACCTGTAGAGTAGAATTTACTTGACTTGACTTGACTTTACTTTACTTTACTCTACTCTAATTTACTTTACTTTACTTTACTTTAGAACTGACAGACTGACATGCGAAACCATTTTTGGCCAAGCTGAAACCGAGATGCTTAGTTCGCACTTCGCGTGCTCAATAATTTAGATTTGTTTGATTTGCCAGTCTCTACTCCCTCTAAAGTTGCAAAAAAGATGTCATGCTCTCCAGCAACCCCACATTGCATTTTTGCATTTTTTATTATATGAGGATTTAGTACACAATAGGCACTCAATTTATACTTCCTTAAAAAAATTGTACCTCAACAGATTAGGAGTACAAGCCAAAAGTATTTGGGGTTGCAGTTGAGCATCCTGCCGGCAACCCCCTCTCGAATTTTCCCGTAAATACTATGTTTTCTACTAAACGATAGGCTAGAAAATGTACTCACGATTTTACCCTCAAATAAACTTTGTCTAGTTTAATTACCTAACAGCCGCTAGAAAACTCGCAAAATATGCCCACTCTATGTAGGAACTTACTTTGGTTATATCGCGTGTACATTTCGTATCGCGGTTCCGCGATAATAAAAAAAAAAAGTTTATTTGAGGGTAAAATCGTGAGTACAAAATTTTCTGGCATCTCGTTTAGTAGAAAATATAGTATTTATGGGAAAACTCGAGAAGGGGTTACCGGGATGATGCTCAACAGCAACCCCAAATACTTTTGGCTTGTACTCCTAATCTGTAGAGGTACAATTTTTTTTAATTACATACAAATTGAGTACCTATTGTGTACTAAATGCTGATATAATAAAAAATGCAAAAATGCAATGTGGGGTTGCTGGAGAGCATGACATAAAAAAGGAGTTTTATACTCCTGATAAAAATGGCTATCCAAATAAAAATGTTATTTAGTATTTGAGTTCGAGAAAGCGCAACGTACGAGCAGCCTGCAACAAGTTCTCTAAGCCCAAGATCGATCACTACCCTAGGCAATGTCAACACCTGCGAATTGTGAATTGTGACCGCCTAATCTAATGTAAGTAGAGACTGACTCCTAAAATATGTGAACTCTTTAGAACGCCAAGTTCTTGTGACAGCGGCGATAATCACTGATCCCATTATGTTCGGCCCAGTGTAGTTTTTAAATCTCACCATCCCTACCAAAGGGCGATCAGCGGATAGTGCACGATTAGGTGGATACACCAAATCAGTAACAGTGCCAACGGAACCATAAACTAAACCTTTCTCAACTCACAAGTTTGTTTTCATGACCCTGCTGACAACGCAGAGGTAAATAGTTTTGAATTTATTTGAATGCCTGGAAACCGTTCCGAGCACTCTAAAAATAATATTCAAATCAAACTTTCGTTGAAAGGAATAAAATAAAGTAACGTGTCATACTGATTTTTTTTTAGTTCTATTAGACGCAGTGTAAATTTTCAATTTAAACAAACGATCACTTCTTTTCTGTCGTCATATTCCATCTAGAGGACTTACGTGCCATATTTTTATTAAGACGCTCGGCTGCCTGCTCTAAAGTATCACTAATCCGTTTTCTGCCGTTTCCATAGCCTTCGTTGCAGCTGATATAACAACTGGAGGAATTAAAGCCAGGGTTGAGTTGCTGCCTCATACTTAACTCAGCATACGACATCAAAATTGCATCATTCTGTCGGGCCGTCTGAACATGTCATAACATTGTGTTTCCAAAACTCTGATCATTTGAACCCAATGAGAACCTACATTGGTACTGTAAATTCCACACAGCAAAGTAGTAGGCCGTTCAACTGAGGTGGTTTTATATAAATATGCGGTCCCTGCGGTACTAGCCGGTGACTTACATACACAGAATAGGAATCAAAGAGAAAATAATCCTCTTCCCGATTCTGGGTATGAGCTTTCCAATTGCAATACTTATTAATAAAAAAACAACCTAAGAAAGCTGAAGCATCCGTTTCCTTAAGTTGCGCGCTATTGAAGTCTGTAGTTACATCAAATGATTTACTTTTGTAAGTTTGGAATTGGATTAATTGTGTTTTTTGTTTTTTGATTTACATTGAGATTATTATCATCTAACCATTTCGTAACATTCGTTAGCGTATATTGTGTAACATAGAGAATCGAATCACCATTCATCTCTTTACTATGAATAAATTTATTCAGGGACCATAATTGTATATCCGCAACGCAGGCTCCGTCAGGTGAACACAAAACTCAGGATCGGCTACAGGCGTCGTCTCTTTAATTATGATAGTTGTGTTATCTGCGAAAAGTATATCGTATCATTATGTGTGGCTCTATCTATCTAAAGAAACAATATCGGCCCTAGTATGCTGACCTGTGGCACGCCGCATTTAATAACCACGTAAGGTGAATTATATGATTCCTTGTAACAAAAAAGTCTAAAGTACCAGACTACGTCAAAACGTTCGACTAATTGTTTTCTTCAACCTAAGCTTGATGGGCAACAATGAACCCTTCTAAATAATAAATAAATACATATAATTTGACATTCTTACACAAATTGACTAAGTCCCACAGTAAGCTCAATAAGGCTTGTGACGAGGGTACTTAGACAACGATATATATAATATATAAATATTTATAAATACGTAATTCCATAGAAAATACCTATGACTCAGGAACAAAACAAGGACATCCGTACTCATCACACAAATAAATGCTCTTACTAGGATTTGAACCCGGGACCATCGGCTTCTTAGGCAGGGTACCCATTAAGCCAGACCGGTCGTCAACTACCTAGCTTGTTTTTGGTATGTTGTCGGAAATGTTAAAATGTGTTTTAGTTCCGTCTCATTGCGTAAGTTGCATTATTCATATGCCTATTAAATAATGAAAATACATACTAAAATATATATAAACATAAAACTAATTAAAAACGCTCTGTAGACATTCATTGAACTTAGTTTTTTCAATGAATTTTATTTTAATCAAGCACAAAAATCATAACATTAAAACAACATGTCAAAACTTAAAATCTAAAACAAAAAGGTATGTACATAAAAGACAAAAAAACTTTCATGTTGTTAACTGACTTGTTCTAAGTTAAGCTATCATTTCTTTTTGATTAATAAAAAAAAAATATAAGTAATACAATTAACTAAACTAAAACTACTATATAAAACTAAAAATCTAAATCTAGAATGGGCCCCCGTGGCAAGGTACCGAGGATGCTGGCAGCATCGCTATGCTCAAGCGTTGGGCGAGGAAGCTGCCAGCTCTCTTATCTCCGGTCCCATCCACCAGCCGTTTCGCCAATTGCCGGTATAGGCCCTGTGCTGCGTGGACCCACGGACCAAGAGTCTCGACTCCAAATGCAACAAAGTTGTAGTTGGTGTCGAGACTCCCGTATTTGCGCTTTTTGAGGGCCTCTGCCGCTTCCGCCGCCGCGCCGTCTTTGTGTGTAGTACCATGGAGGTGGGAAGGTGCCAGCGTGTCAACACAAGTTGCGTCCCACACGAGCACACGTCCCATCCTCAACGGAATCAAAGACATCCGGTCTGGTCTCTTGCCATCGTCTCTGGCAATACCGGCAGGCTCAAGTATAGCCGGAACGTTGACGGTGGTAAGTGACCGACGGATTATGTCGTTAAGTGCAGCGTGGCCCGAAAGGCGACCCGCGCTACGTTGGCAAGCAAGTCCGTGGCGTCCCAGTTGGTCCACCTCAAAGCCACAGGAGCATTTGTGCGGTGCGCAGATTGGGGCCCCTAAACGTAGCCCCACTGCCAATCGGAGTGTTTCGGAGTCTAGGTGGGTACCAATACTGGGCGACGGGTAGGCATTCAGCCAGTGACCTGCCTCTCTGCAGCCGACAGCCAACAGCCGGGCTCGTTCAGCTCCTGCGCTGCTATTTAGGAGGGAGGTATATGTAATTTGTTTACAACATCGTCCCACCCCCTTTGTGAACATGGGTTGTGTGGAATGTTTTGCCCCGGGCAGGCAGATAGCCAGGCATTTCTAGCATCATCCAAGCCTGAGATCTCGAAGTTTGTGGGCGGAGCTTATGATTTTTCCTACGAGGCCAGCAGAGCCGTGAACAGACGGTAGAAATGCGGGCAGCGAAACACTCGAAATTTTGCGCACTCCGAGCCCGCCGTACCGGTCGGGCAGGGATGCTTGGAGCCAAGATCGGTGAGCTTTAAATTTAATATAATTTCCAAGTGGATTTGAACTAAGGAGTCGATAGGCGTCAGTAAATTTGGATGTTTCCAGAAGGGGCTGCACCGAAGCATGTATGTTAATTTTGGCACGAAAAGACAGAATTTAAGGATAAAAAAGGCCGAATGGGGGCTAATTTCTAGTAGACGATCGGCGCAATTTTCGAATTTAGCTATGATATTGTTAATAAAGTCAGGAAAAGAGTCATCAAAAATTGGTGTCCCTAGGAGGCTAAGAGTCTCTTTTGTAACAGGTTTTATATTTGGTGCTAAGAGATTAAATTTATTGGTAATATCTAAGTGGTTAATGGATGTATCGTGAATATAAAGTTCACATTTGTTATAATTTAGATCTTAGATAGATTCAAATTTTGTTTTGAGGGTCGAAAGGTCAGAAAGTACAGTTTATTCATATTGTCCATATTGTTTATGGTTGTTACTTGTACTAAAGTCTTTATTATTTTACTTACGATATTTGCCTTCCCACAAAAGCAAAAGAACCAAATGTTATTTATATTCGGTTTGAAAGTCGTACGTTGTCTTACCAAGGTAAATTGAAACCTTAATTGACTACGAATACTTTGGATTATTTTCCATTATCAGCCTTAACCAAACGAAACAATAATTCGGGCCTACTTGTTATCAGCGAAAGAACCGCAGTCGTTGTTTGCGACCGTTTAGCGTGCGGCGGCCGCAGCTCCAGTTTTACAGTAGGTAAGTCTGATCTAGATTGGATTGCTAATGGAATCGTGTGAACTGCCCATTGGAAGTCATTTACGTACTGCGTGATGGCGGCGGTTCGGACTCGTATGAGTAACGTGTAACGTTACGGGACGTGATTAGACTAGAGGCGCTAGTGTAGCGTGACAGCGTGAGGTCTCCGAAATGTCAATTGTCAGTGTTTCTGGATGGGCTACATGCGTTTATTACAATTATAATAATTTTGTTATATTTTTGTAATATCTCGGATTATTTATTGAATACATGAGTACGGCTCAATGCGTGCCAGTACTTTAAGGCCCAGTGAGTTCGCGGTATTTTCTGACTCTCACTGAGCGTAAGCGTGAGCGAGATGGAGTGCATGCCCGAGAGCGCGGATATCAAGTTTTTTTTTTAACTTTTAAAATTAATAAAAAAAAAATTGATACGTTCATATTTTTAATTTACTGAAATTATTTGCATAATTAATTTGGAACGGGGTACGTCCTTCAACTACGTCCACAAGAGAGGTATGGGCATTATGAATGTCATCACTTTGTGTGGCAGGGCACAGCACAGCGGTTGTCATTCCAGATCTAAAGCAGAGCCCAATTGGGGAAGTACTTCCACCTTACAGAAGTATCGCAGCTAAATACTTAACACTAGACCCTATTCATAGTGTTGTGTTCCTGCCGGTGAGTAGATAAGGTTGCCGGAGCTCAACGAGGGTGCGGAGAGTTAGGGTCGGCAACGTGCATGTAACTACTCCGGAGATGCAGATGTACATAGGCTACGGAGACTGCTTACCATCAGGCGGACCGTATGCTAGTTTGCCACTGACGTAGTATAAAAAAAAATGCACTTTAAACCTATGTTCGTGATTTTTTTCTATCGTGCGAAAGTGAAGAACTCAGGATTGGAATCTATAGAGTCCCTCGAGAAAGGCCTCGAGATTGCTACTTAAATTTCTGGCAACCGTAAAAATTACACTAAAAAGCACTACGACTTTCTAAAAACTCCGTTTTCTGACGCTACGACTTCACCTTAAAAGCGGAGTTAAGAAAGCAGGTACAAAACTAAGCGGGACGAAGGAACAACTTATTAAAAGGTTAGATTTTTAAGTTATGTTGTTATAGTATTTATTAATCCTTTGAACGCTTTATGGCATAAACACAAACATCACTCAAACGCCAAGCCCTCGGGCGCTAGGGAGCTACTCGTAATGTAAACCTTACTCGAAAGTGTGAAGGTTACTTTGACAACGTCCGTCATAACACCTATGTGTCCTTGGCGCTGCGGGCACGACGGCACACGACACCTTTAGGGGTTCTTGGCGTTCAAAAGGTTAAGTATGATTTGAAATAAAAAACGTTGTCACGTCAATAATAACAATGAATTTGACAGCTTTACTTTGGAACTTACTCAACAGTGACGCCAACCTGTGAGCACAAAAACGGTAGCCCTCATTGTCAATGAGGTTTGCTATAAAAATGCGACTGCTCAGATAAAACAAACAGATGTGCCCCAAATCTTAATGTTTAAATGTGTTAATGAAGTGGCGAGAGACACGAGGCGCTGCACGCTCAGATGTCGCGCATGACTTTGAATAAGTAATCTTCTTAGTCAAACGCTGGATGCCGCTCAGTTTTCAGAAAATAAACTTAGGGTTGTTACTTGCTGTAAATAAACGCAAATGTTTGTACCAACTTATATACCTATCATGCTGCCGCCGACGTGTATTCTCCCTGGAATACGTCTTTCTTCAACATAATTTTCAATTAATGACTTCGTTAAAATATATATACTTCCTTGTACTCATTATTGTATATGAGTTTTAAAATTTCAGCGTTCCGTAGATGATGTACTAAAGTAAAGTGAAGTGAAAATAATGAAATAATAGAGCTTTAATCATATTTAACAATAGCAAGTTTTATTTATTATATATATTAATATATTTCTAGCAATCTTTGTTTATCTCTCAGGTTAGGAATGGTAGATTTATTTTTTCATAGGAAGTTGATAATTATAGGAAAAGTAAAAAAAAAAGGTTATTTTTAATTTTTTTAAATAAAAAAATATTAAAAGGCAAGATCATGTGTGGACTGCACAAAAATATTTGGATACACTTAGGTAAAGGGTTAATTATCAATTTACTTGCATTCCACTCGGGTACTACTACCTATTGACTTAGTTTTGCACCTAGCTATATTTACATCGTTAGCGCCGACAAAATGGTAAAATAAATACTAGAAACCAGTGACCAGTAGACTTGGCGACTAAAAAAAATCCAAAGACTGAAACGAAAAATAAAACATATACTTAATTATCCAACCTACTCACAAAATTGAATGAGTTTGAGAATCGGTATTCAATCTATTTATGGACAATAACAATATATATAATGGATATATACAGATGATTAATATAACTAGCTTATATCTAAAATAGGCCCTTCAGGCATTGTACCAAGGATGCTGGCGGCATTTCCTCGTTGTATCGCAATACTGATACGTTGTGCGAGGAAGCCGCCAGCTCTTCGGTCACCA
Organism: Cydia pomonella; assembly: GCF_033807575.1. Taxonomy (NCBI): domain Eukaryota; kingdom Metazoa; phylum Arthropoda; class Insecta; order Lepidoptera; family Tortricidae; genus Cydia; species Cydia pomonella. Next base: position 9,939,130 of record NC_084703.1, on the reverse strand, counting down.
GTTACGTCAACCAGACGTTTCGCGATTTCTCCAAAAAACTTGTGCGCGCTGGGACCCCATGGACCTAGAGTTTCAACGCCAATCAAGAATCGGTTGTGTATCCTGCAGAGAACAGCCAAAGAATAGGACCATACTAAGCATTTTTGCGCTAGACGAAACGGAGATGCTTCGGTCACGCTTCGCGCTCGTTCTGTCAATAAACTTTTTATTGGGGTACCTTCCATCCTCCTACTAGAGTCTTATTCTTCATTAATAAGGATCGCGAATACCATGGGTGATCGGAGATCAATTATTGATGATGATCTACGCCTGTCATTGGCGTCATGGAGAGCATTATGTAACTTGATGTACTTAAATTGTGTAGGACATGAAAAAGGACTTTAAAAACAAAATAATAATATGGATCTTGCGTAATCATTTGTGTGGAATATTTTCAGTAATACTTGCTTCAATTTGCAAATAAATGTTCTCTCTGCCCTCTAATCTAACTTTAGAACCGTAAAGTACATATTCTTTAGAAACCCTTGTTCTTTAGAACCGTAAAATAAATATATTCTAATCTAAAATTCCAATTGATATTAGAAATGTAGGCACTGACACAAAAATAGATTAAAGGCTTTACTTAAAATTAGTCAGTTACGATATAAACGAACTCGAAATACCTAAGGGATAATATGTAGTAGGTAATAGTGGACATGTTGTACGAGTATGCATCCTTTGTTTGTAATTTAATTTAATGGACGATATTTTGACATTTTGTTATTAATTCTAAATCAATTTATAACATTATTCTACGATTATTTACTTGACATGTACTAAATAACTGACGTTTTGAAATTCGTGATTTAATTATAGCTATACCGCACATTTAAGTTTATCTTGAGTTATGAATATTGTATTTTTATTTGACGTATAAAAAAATCTGTATTTTTATTTGACGTATAAAAAAATCTGTATTTTTTTTCCAATAAAAAATCTGAATCTGAATCTTTGTAGGTTTTTCTTTTCAGAATTAAATAATTGCTGACAACAAATGAATGCCGCTAAAATTCTTAATGAATATATATATATATATATATATATATATATATATATTAATTATTAATTATTTAATTCTGATATATATATATATATATATATATATATATATATATATATATATATATATATACGTACGTATATATGGTCTGTTCTCCTGTAGGAGGCTGCGACAAGGAACTTGAAAGCTTTTTCCGAATACATAAAACATCCCGGACCGACAGAATAACAAACATCAGATCAGAGTACTGAAGTTAACGGGCAAAAAGTATGAATTACTTAAAACCATCGAGAAACAAACTTAAATACCTCGGTCATATCATGCGGAGTCCCAAGAATTAAATCTTACGACTGATAATTCAAGGAAAATTTTGCGATGACAGGAGTTGTTGATAAATTTGTGGTTGAAAAACCTATGTGAGTATTAGTACTCAGTGTTCCGTAGCGCAGTTAGGAATAGATATAAGTATGTCATAATATTGTCATCTCTTCGATAAGTAAAATAAGAACTAAAAAAAATAGGTACAGAATATCTGATTTATATTTACTGTATTTTCTAGACGAGAAAAGTTTAGAGATCATAATTATGGCACCCAAAAGTACGTTACGTTACATAGTTTTTATATCGTATGAGTTATTATTGAACGGTACCTTCGTCCACCTTCCCTTATGTTCGAAAACAATTTCGGGCGCGAGACATACCATTAAAAGTTTTATGTAAGAACTATTTCCTAAGTGAACTTGCATTTCTACGAGTACGAGCCGTTAAGGCTACGCTCTGACTACAGCTGTACGATTTCATTAATTTCATGCACAAATGTTTTATTTAATATTACAAAATGAATGCTAGGAGCCACCTTATGGCAGAAAATTATTTATAAAGTTTACAATTTTAAAAAGGGTCGGCAACGCGTTTCTTTCTTCAACATGTACTTTTAAAAGAATTAGTAGCCTTACCACGACTGCCTTAGCAGTGTCAAACCGACAAATTCGATAACGTCTGCTTAACTTACTTTTTATGCATCTCGCTCGCACTAATACGCCAGTACGAGCGAGATGCATGGAAAATAAGTTACGCTCACACTAGCAAATATGTCAGTGTCAAAGTGGTGGTAGCCGTAAAGGTAGGTAGCTGAATGCTGAACAAATCTTTGCATAGTTTATTTAAAAATGATGTTTTTAATGCACAGACTAAGCATAATTGAAATCCCCTTAAAAGCTATAAAACTACAATCCTAGGTAATAAATAAACCAAGCAGACAAGGGCTGTATAATATCTTACCTGAGCTCATCCCTACAATCGCAACCGACGCACCAACTTGGCTAAAAATCCGAGGTGATTTAATACATAAGAAGTCACGGGTTTAAAACGATCTTTGTGACCCTTCTGGGAGCTAGAGATTTACCCGGAGATCTGATATTTCTTTGGCCATGAGACCAAACAAGATTATGAAAGGGGTAAGAAGAAAGAAAATGTGTTATTGAATACAATAATTACATTTCTGGTGAGCGAACTGAAAATGTGGCGTCTACATGTAATATTTTTGTTTATATGCGGGAAAATAATTTTATTATTAAAAGGAGGAAAGTGGGTGACCGCGACTCCTGACAAACGCTTTTTATGCTTCTAACTCTTATAACAATAAAAATAAAAATATATCAATAAATTGCGAAATAATATTTTTCGTACGTTTGTATGAAAAAGCGGAGGTCGACTTTTCGTACGCTGTAATCGATTACATTACTTTATACATTAGCGTTTGCATCAAATCCGGTAGTTCTGATTTTTTGCAGTCTTTTTATGATGTTGGCCCAATGAATAATACAAGTTTGAGACCTCGAGCACCGAACGCAACTTTGTCAAAAATCTAAAAAATCGCGAAAGTTTCGTGTTTTTTTTTTTAGATTTGGGCGATTATAACCATGAAGGACAAATTTTTGATAGTACTTTCTCAGGGCGTTTTAATATAGACTAAATTCCTACAATGCGAGACTAGAATTGTCTCTGTAGACTCACGGCCCGATTCGAAGAATGATTAAGACACGTTTAAGATTTTGGAAAGATCTTTAAGACTAAACGACTTATCGTTATCGTATCTCATTCTTCGAATTGGGCCGTTAATAGTTTCCGAGATAAAGCCTTTCAAAATTTATACGTTTTTCGAACTTGAATTAGTATATAGGGTGTCCAAGTGCAGTGAGTATGAACTTTTGTCTATGATAAATATTTCAAAAATGAATTCCTCGTTCCTAAATTGATTCTGTCGTCTCATGTATTACCTAAACTTAAGCGTTTTCTGAATAAATTTCTTCTATTCTATTCTAAATTATACGAAAATGATATACATGTATAACTTTCCTTAGTTGCTACGAGCAGGAAGAAATATAGCATAGATTGGACCTGGTCAGCCGACTCTTTCCCCCTTCTTTTATAAACGTTAAGGCTTTATCTCGAAAACTATTAGGTCTTCCTAGACAATTGTAGACTGGTATTGTAGCAAATTTAGTCTACTTTAAAAATGCCCCGAGAAGGTAATAGCAAAAACTAATCCTTTAGGGTTATATTCGCCCAAATCTAAAAAAAATAACAAATTTTCGCGGACTTTTTGACATTGCATTGCATTAGGCGCTTGAGGTCAGAAACTTGGATTATTCATTGAATCATAAATACGTCTGCAAAACATCAGAACTACTGGATTTAACGCATATGAACCCCATTACAAAAGTCGACTAAGTTACTGACTGGATTATATTTCCAATATGAAAATTTCCAATACCACTCGGCAATACATTATTTATTTACTTGCGAGTACCGTACTTGTGCAAATTGTTTAAATATTGAATGAATACAAAACTTAAGTGCGTACCTAATCTTATTATGAACTTGTTCATGTAATTACTAGTAAAGTTAATATAGAGATGATCTCTTTTATAATCTTTATTTCCTAGTGACCATCAAAGTTAATGGAAAAGGCCACTTGGAAGTTTCAAGTGAGATTCCATCTGGATGAAGTAGCCTGGAAACAAATTGGATGGAAGTCAATTTCCAACCTTTTTATGCCAACTATTTTAAGAACTTCCTCTTTTAGTTAATTAGGTTCGGAATAATTTCGTTTACGTCTAAAACGGTTTCAATTGAACTTCAATCATATCAATGGGAATTTATAAATCCAGTCAACTTGAAGAAGTTGCTTCCATTCTTGTTTTGAATGAGCAAATTTTACTTATTATTTACAGAAAGATACAATTGTTAAACGTGGACATTATATTTATGTAGTATGTTATAGCATTCTTGCTTTTATTTACAGAAAGTTAAAAATATGAAAAACTGAATGCCGGTAGATATAGTATTTAATTTGGAAGAGTCTCTCGCGCAAACTATTCAGTTTAGAAAAAAAATATATTAGGAACCTAAATATCATTTTTGAAGACCTTTCCATAGATACGACACACGTATGGGTTTGATGAAAAAAAATTTTTTAAATTTTTTATGACGTATTAAAAGAAAACTACTTACTAGATCTCGTTCAAACCAATTTTCGGTGAAAGTTTGCATGGCAATGTATATCATATATTTTTTTAGATTTTTCATTCTGTTATTTTAGAAGTTACGGGGGGGGGGGGGGACATTTTACCACTTTGGAAGTGTCTCTCGCGCAAACTATTTAGTTTAGAGAAAAATGATATTAGAAACCTCTATATCATTTTTAAAGACCTATTCATAGATACCCCACACGTTTGGGATTGATGAAAAAAGATTTTTTGATTTTCAGTTCTAAGTATGGGGAACCCCCAAAATTTATTGCTTTTTTTCTATTTTTGTGTAAAAATCTTAATGCGGTTCATAGAATACATCTTCTTACCAAGTTTGAACAGTATAGCTCTTATAGTTTCGGAAAAAAGTGGCTGTGACATAATCGGACAGACAGACGGACATGACGAATCTATAAGGGTTCCGTTTTTTGCCATTTGGCTACGGAACCCTAAAAACCCATTTATAATTCATAATAATGTAAGCTTTTCAAAAACTTATTTGTAGTTAGCCTTAATAAAAAAAGTAATGATTTTAAGCGAGTTTAAAACTTATTACAAATAAATTTTACCATACCTCCCATACCATACAACTTATTATTCATTAAGTAAGGAATCTGATATATGAAGTGAGTACTATAAAAGGACTTATTTCTCTATGGTCTAGATACAACTTGTTAGGGCTCCTCTACACGATGGCCCAGCGTAGGCCAGTCTAAGGGACGCAGCTATGCGGTGGAATGAGATAGCAATATCACTTACTCCCTCTAACGCATAAATGCGTCCCTTGGACTGGCCTGCGCTGGGCCATCGTGTAGAGGAGCCATTACATAGCAGGCTCCTCCTGGCATATTTGATTTTTACGCTATAACTTTGGTACATTTGTTCTAATTGAAATTAAATTAGATAAAAGTGTAGTTACAAGTGCATTGCTTGTATTAAGTTTTGTCATGAGCAGGATCGTTCAAAGGATAATGGAGATAAAAGACCCAATAGATATTTGATGGGAGGTCTGGCACAACAAGTTTGTAAGAAAGTATGCATGGTCGTAGCATAGGCCGATAGGTAGAGGACAGGCGTATTAGTGTACGGACAGACTTTGAATCCAAAACGGGAGTCAACAATGGACAAATTGCTGTGCCAAAATTGTTTGCCATTTTGAATTTCTTCATAATTGGTTTGATCATATCAAAAATTGATAACTGAGAATCCGAAAGGCCACTTAATATAAATTGAAATGGTAAGTCGACATTGGAACTAACGGCCGCCAACTTGAATTCGTACATTTTTGTTATAATCAAATTGTAAATGATTTAATTTTATCACATACAGGAAAATTTCAAATTTATATTCACCGAAACGAACTAAATTATTAAAGTTATAAACAAAAAATGCTCTTCGGGTTGCTTTCATGAGTTATGGTGTCCGAGTCACCCGAGGCATCCACGAGGCGCAATTTCACTAAGCATTTTTTTTTAGGAATGGATTTATAGGTACCTACTAAAACAAGGTGTTGTTTATTTAAATACCATAAAACCCGGGTTTTATGAGTGACCCAGGCGAAACACTAAAAATTTGATTCACTCTGGTGCTAGTGCATAAGTTTGAATAATCATACAGTATTAAGATAAGACAGGTTGGTATTTGCCGAGCCCCCCGGACCTCATCGGCCTGCCGGCATGTCGTCATTGTTGGAATGTTTCGGCGTGGACAATTTTAACTCGTGAAGCACGGAAGGCTGTAAAGTTCCCGACTAGTCTCTTTACGAGTATTCCCTCGTATAGCAATGATTGTGCTTCGGCTTCCTACCGTAAATTTCAATAAGTTAAAAAAACGGAACTAACGTGATACGAATTTTTTTACGGATACTGTATTCTCTACGAAAACACAATAATAAACGTGATGCTATAAAAACTGAAGTAAAATGTTTTATGAAGCTTTCATCTATTGTTGCTTACGTTCGCCGGAACACCGGTTCACACGTCCAAAATTGTCACCAAGTTCACTGAAGAGCAGAATGCACATCTTGGCCAAAAAAAGTTTACGTACCATTGTTAAAGTGCTTAAATAGTTTTTGACGTTACTAACTTTGCAGTAGCTTTTCTAAAGGAAGTTTCAGGAGTTAGTTTTATTTCTGGCGCAGAGCCAGCAATGCCTAGAACAAAACATAAGAATTTTATTCGTACATTGAAACATTATGTCGACATTATCATTCATAATATGAATGTTCTACTGACTGAAATAGGTTAAATTTGATAAATTAAACTATGTGCTAGGATTTCAATAGTAATAGTAATCATTCGTCACATAGTGTGGCAATACAATAATTAGTTACATTTTAGTTTAATACATTTTAAAGTGACCATGAGTTAAAATGTCAAAATATATATGTATAAATCCAGATTTACAAAATAAACAACAGGCGTTTATTAAGGTTAGTGTTCAGTTTAATTATCAGCATGCCTGTCACTGAGAAAAGCTGACGTTCTCTTATTTAATACAAAGGAAGTAAATAAAACTCGGATTTCTACGTGCTTTAAATGGTTTCCCGTGTTGGCGCTGTAGGTATTATTTATGCTTGAATCTAGACGCAGAGTTTTTATACAATTTTTTTTTTGAACCTACAGGTTTGTAGGTATCTATAGTAAGTATGCGATTGCGAAGTTCATTTAGAACGGGTATACAAACAAAATTAACGGCATCGACATGCTGGTGTACGGCAATATTATCCAGTAAATACTACGAGTATGTTCAATATGCTTTTCAGTTTTAATAAGAACAAACGTGTTTGATTCTTTTCATTCTTGTATTCGACGAGATAAATATTAACGAAATCGTTTTGCCTATGTATATTTTCCTATCTTTACTAAGGGCTTTACATTAAAATAGAAAGAGTTCCCTGTGTAAAAACAGGTAGGTATAACTGCTAGCTAAAGTATATAAAAAGTTACAAGCTAATAATAATCGATTAAGGTAGGTATATATACTTTAAATAAGGAAATATTTAATATTTTTAGGTTTCAAAAGGTCACTCACGTATTTTAAGTCGAAAATTGCGCGACATTTTTCACTCCATCCTCCTTCTCCGAGTATCATTATCGGGACAACGCTTTGGCGGACCGACGCCCATGAGTAACCCGTTTTAATATATTGAATATATATGTGTCTCATGGAAATTTTGTTATTAAAACATCAGAAATCATGCAATTCGCCCATAAATCAGTATTTATGAACAAGAGGCCACGCTATTTTTCACTTTTCATTAAAAAAAGTTCTTCTGTGGGTTTAAGGTTTTCCTAGTGGAATGATTATGTGTTTTGTGAAAAATAAAAATTTCATTAGGTATGCATATTATTTTAGATATGTAGGCTCACTAGTGAGTTTTATTTATACGTCGGTGGTTGCATTTTATCCGTCGGACAAATGCATCATTCCACAGATCTACCGCAGTTACTCTCGTCAACATTTATTTAAACTATAGTTCTCTTTTCACGCCTCAATATTACATATTAACAAAAAACTTTAAAGAAACTATTTAAGTCTTCAGATTGTCGCTGAAATCAATCTTAAAACTGTTCGTAACTTCCAACTGCAGACCTCTGTGGCACACAAATAATGAAACTTTGAATATCTAATGAACTTCTTCATCTCTTAGCTGGTAACTTCCTCCACTCAAATAACTCGAGTGTGCTTGAATTCACAACAGTGACGGCTTTCCTGTGCAATTAAGTGTTTCGGCTTTCAATGAGAGAAACTTGAATTCACTTGTTTGAATACGATTCAAATTCGTATGCAAGTAGGAGCAAAGGAGTGCAGCGAATATTCTTTAAATTCATTTAGGTTTCTGTTTCTGTCGAATTCAGGACCAGGGGCCCGATTTTTGAATTTTGAGTGCTCGATTTCGTGTAATTCCCTTCAATTTATCTCCACTACTAGGCATTTAAATTCTACTAATATAATTGAAAACGAGTGGTCAATACCACTAGATTCCCAATTTCTATTGCTCGTATTTCTAAAATATAAATTCGCCATTTTCCACAGATTTTCGAGTGACGAATTCGAGCGCTAAAAATTCAAAAATCAGCCCCTTGGTCCCTTCCTATGGTTATTATTCTGTTCAAAGGTACCAAAAGTATACCTTTTCACATACGTAGTCTACACAAATGTGAAAATGGACAGAGATTAAGACCCTCGAGGGTCTATCTAAAATAAAATATTTGTGCACTGTGTAGTTATAGTATATTAATACTATATTATCTGAAAATGAATTGTCTGAAATTATTTCTTGGCCTCAAACCCTAAGCAAAGCAAAAGGTATTGTTTATTTCATGCATCGCGGCTAATTTCTCATTAGTGAGAAGGATCAAGCCCGTTTAAAAGGCAATTTTAGCGTTCTACACATACGGCTTTTTGTTACCTCCAAATATTCTTACCTGTCGTACTACATTACCCAAACGTGTTATCTCCTAATGCTGCTGCATGAATTTGAACCATATACGTAGAACGCTATACAATGGGCTTTATCATTCTCACTAATGAAAAAAAAACAACATTCTTAAAAGTTCATTATTGTGGACAAAATTGCCCATATTTGCAGAACTGTATCTCGGTAAGTATTGAACCTACAGAGTTGATTCTGTTCTCATAATGTAGCAATTTCAGTTTACTTTAGTTTGCTCATAGACCGTTAATTTAAAAAAATGCATAGCTTAGGACATATATTGAGAATACCTACAAAGGTACGAATATCTCACGGTTTTTCGGGTAGTGAAATGTTAGCACAGTTATTTCGAAGCTGCGAACTTGGATGGATGATGCTGTAGTGATCCTAACAACGTATTAAAAAATTACAACTAGCCGTTAGCTTGCGACTTTAGCGATTTTTAGCGGCCTGTGTAAGTACTATCGAATGCATTAATGCAAAAATTCGCCTCGATCCAATAAGATGCAACAAGATATGCTCCGCCTCCCATAGAGATAACCAATAACGATGCATTCAAGATTTTCTAAATACCTTAATAATGAAAAGGGTAAAAGCGGAAAATAAGACGGTCAATATGTAGAAAGGACAGTTTATTAGTTGTTGTAGTTTAGGCTAAACTTCGCCTCCCCACAAACATAACCATTTAAGATGCATTTAAGATTCCGTATCTTAGTTTGCAAACGCCGGCTGTCATAAAGACATTGGACAGCAAGAAACTTAACCTGAGCTAACCTTTTTTTTCAATAACACATTTTTAACTGCGATGTTATCGATTTTCGCCTAAGGTGATTCACTGTCAAAGCACCCGATAGTTCAGTTCCATACACTGCTTTATCTACACACATATCATAAGATCTCTATAATATATGCAGGAACCTCATGTTACGGCCATCGTAGCGTCAAAATATCTTTATCGCTCATTCTACACGATATTTTTTGCTATGATTAGTGTATAAATAACAAAACAAACTAATTATATACTTACAAACTAATTAAAAGATAAACTGAACGTCAAACTAAGCGGTAAATAAAACCTTTTTCACGAATGAACGCATCCTTTTTTTTTACTCAAAGATAAACTAGAATAGGGGGCCGACTGCCATATCGTTCGATATCAAATAACACACGAGATTTGACAATATTTATTTGTTTTACAATGGGGCAAAGTTGTTGTTTAACCACTGTCATGATAGAGGGTTAAACAAACTTTGCCTCAGAGTGAAACACAAAAATGTTCACCACAACAACGCGAGAAATCCAACCAAATCAAATCCAAATGAACGTAAGTAATAAAAAAATTATCATTCAAAATCATCATTCAGTCAATTCTACCAGCTAACATAAGGAAACAACTCAAAATTTGGATCTTATTACTTTGCCCCACATGTGGATAAAAAAGAACGTTCTTATTCGTTTTTGAACAATCAAGAGGGCCTTTACCAGTTGGTGTGGTGAAAAATTGTTTGACACTTCATTTAAAAAAAAAAAACATTTCGACTGATATTTAGTAAAGCCTGACAACAGTTTATTTGACCGTCGCCATATTGCGGATTTTCAATGGTACTAATTTCCTTTACTGTACACTTTGACAATGAACGTTGGATGTCATCCAATGTCACCGATGTAAACAAACAGAAAATATCTACGAATATATTCAAATATATAAACGGTTTTATTATAAAAATGACAATAAAAATTTCCAAAGATGCGAAAAAAATTGTAGTGAATGCAATCAAATACTTACAGCTTAAAAAAGACGAAGGATTACATAGCATTCCAATAAACAATGTTTTAAACTTGGTTGTTGACATGATCGGTATTGACATTTTATAGTGCGGTTGTATTGAACTGGTTAGTAGTTTGGTTTAAACTTTAATATTTCATTTCATTTCTAAAAATAATGAGGCGTTCTTGACTTTGCCACCTGTACAAAATGAAGCCCCACACAAAAAGAGAATTCAAATAGACGACGTCGATAAATGTGCCATAAGGCATACAATTCATGAATTTTATGCCGTGAGAAAACAAGTACCGAGTATCAAAACTCTGCTCACTGCTTTGAAAAAAGATATTGGATTTACAGGCAGCATAGAGTACTTACGAAAACTGATGCACAGTATGGGATTAAAATATGAAAAATGCAGAAACCAACGTTCAATATTGATGGAGCGTTCCGATATTGTGGTTTGGCGTGAAAGTTATTTGGATCAAATACAAGAAGTAAGGGATAAAAATATGCCTATAGTTTATTTGGACGAGACCTACATTCATACTTTTCTGAACCACGCCAAATGTTGGCAGAGCGAAAATGAACCTGGAGAATCGAAAGCCGTTTCAACAGGGAAACGACATATTATTGTTCATGCCGGTGGACCATCCGGATTTGACCCTAATGCACTTCTGGTATATAATGATAAAGAAAAAAAAGCGGATTACCATGATTCGATGAATAAAAATAATTTTAAGGAATGGGTTACGCAGAAATTAATTCACAATATAAGTGAACCCACATGTATAGTTATGGATAATGTCCGATACCATTCCTTTCGCAATAATAAACCACCAACATCTGGCGACAGAAAGCATGTCATTGCAGAGTGGCTGTGTTCGAATAAAATTTCATTTCCACAAAAAGCATCCAAAGCTAGATTTGTGGAGATTTTGAGACGTCACAACCTGAACCAATATATGAAATAGACACGATTCTCTCCACATACGGACACAAAGTGATAAGATTACCGCCATATCACTGTGATTTAAATCCTATTGAGATGATTTGGGGCATTGTAAAAGCTAAAGTGGCAACTAAAAATGTGTCTATCGATAATAAGGCTTTTCTAAAGCTTGTTTATATGACATTATTGCCATACGTAAGTTTTCAGGTATAAAACTTATTTTAATGTTGAGAATTTAGTTAAGTTATGTAATTTATTTTGAATTCAATGTATATTATTAATGATTAAAATTTTTAATAATTTATTATCGTATAGGAAGTAACTCAAGAAAATTGGAGCAATTGCTGTGGCCATGTTAAAAAAAATTGAACACGATTATAGGAATAACTAAAGGTCCTATAATCGAATTGGAGACTGAACGTTTTATAATCGAGGTTGGTGGTCCTGAAAGCGACACAACATCTGATGAAAATCAGAATTCGTCGAAGAATATATAAATATTGAATATTTAGAATCAGATATTGACGAATAGGTAAATTGAAAGAACCGAATTCTCTGTAAGCAATGTTTTGACATTATACGAGTATCAACATGAATCCAATGCCCACTACCCCGACTATACATGACGTACGCACATTATTGCCATACGTAAGCTGTTTGCAGCGACACTATCTCAGGGTTAAATAAACTGTTGTCAGGCTTTATATAGGTCAAATCAAATTTGCTTTGTTTCTCCTCAGAGGTGTTCTAAATTTGAATGTAATTAAAGTATCGGTTATCGATACTTGAAACTAAACTTTAAGAAGTGGTGGCTTCTTGAGATACAGGTTTCTTAATATGGGCCGTTAGCTTCGTATCTGAATATGAATATGCTTCGTATCGGAGGTTATGGTAAATATATTATGGATTAAATATAGATTACATTATTTTATTGACAATAACAAAATACATAATGGATATATACAGATGATTACTATAACTAGCTTATATCTAAAATAGGCCCTTGAGGCATTGTACCAAGGATGCTGGCATGCTATGGATTTAGATAAAGGCTTTAATATCAATGTGTCTTAAAAGACCCTGTTTTTTCTGACTATACCAAATTGTCACATAATACTTTGAAAGATTCACAACAGTTTTCCGTGAAAACTAGTTTTCACTAAGGCATTTTGGAAAACTAGCTTTAACTAGTGAAAACGCGTTTTTACCAAGGCCTCACAGAAAAATAGTTTTAACTAGAGAAAATGCGTTTTCATTTCAAACGAGTTTTTACGGTAACATATATAAAGGACATGGCAGTTGTTCAGATACACTTTATTTAACGGAAATAAAACATGGGAGTCGCGTTTGAGAACATTACATTTCAAATTCTCTGGACAATTAACACCAATAGTACACCTACATTTAAATAAGACGACACGTTTACAGAGCCTGTAATTAAAACTGGTAAACGAAATAATAGTCATCTCTACTAATGTACACAGCTAAGTTTAGATGAAATGCATATAATGTCAATAACTATATTAAATCGCTAATAACCTTCTTGCTGTACGTACAGTCAGCATCAAAAGTAGCGGATGAAACAACGCGCCAAAAGTATCTGATATTCCGGATTACTTTTCCAAATATAGATAAATTTCTAAAATTCGGGTCCAAAGGTATATCTTTTACAGTCTTAGTTGTTCTGTATTAAAGACATCACTTTTTGTTAAGCTGTTACGGAATGGTAGATACTTATGAAGCGTTATTTGATCAGCTACTTTTGATGCTGACTGTACCTACTGGCAACTGTGAGTTCGCGGTTCATATTTGATTAGAATATGACCTAGGCAGGGATATGTCTATGCCATACATTTCAGAACCGGTCAAATAAGTAAATATTAAAAGATAACTAATTAATGGTTGTTATGAATTGTGTAAACATATTCCGCTAGAATAAGTATTTTTTTTATGGCTAGATAAATCTAATTATCAATGTCAATGGCAGTGCGTAGTCACGTCCAGGTTCAGCCAGCAAAATTTACATGGGTATATGAATCGGGTCAAAAATATATGATCAGGCGGAGTGACAATAAAGGCTCATCCCCACTTTCAGTTCCAACAGAAATATTTTTGTTACAAATGGTGACCACTGCGTTCGCTGTGTAAATGCAACAGGGAGGAAAGATTTTTAGAGAACTGCAAGTGAAACGCACTGCAAGTGAAATGCACAACGTAAGAAGGATTCGACGATATATTATATATATATATATATATATATATATATATATATATATATATATATATATGTGTGACAATAGAGGGTGGATTCAAATGATCAAGATTTTCGAGTATTTGTTACACTAATTCATTGAGAGTGTGACAGAAAAAAAACATATCTATGAAATAGACATAGGATAGGTATTGGGACCGTGCGTGACACAAGTTGCCAACTAGTTTTGACAAGTTTTCAAGGCAAGTACTCATTTCATTAATGTTGTTACCTTTCAAATAATTTAGATATCGATATCAAAATCTTGTTTAAGTGTATTCAGTTAATTGAATTTGAAATGAATAGATCTATTCTAGATCTCTTGCCAGGCATCAAATCAATTTCATGTCTCTCTAATTAGACAGCTTTTTGCATAGTTCTCCGCGAATAGCATTTTGTTCAAATCTGAATGGAAAGTAAAACAATTACTACAATGTAAAATGAAAATACCAAATTTGATTATTAATGTGAAATAATTAGGTAGTTTTTTATAGCTCTGTCCCATGAAAGAGAAAAGGAAAATACAAATCTGTAAGAAGGAATCTATGATAATATAGGAAATATCTAAATCAAACATATAAAGTCTACTTCATTTGGCATAACGTCATCCTGTTATCCTCGTAAATAAAAAAACCGTATGTTGTTATGAAAGTCGTATGAAGTTACGTCTTAGCTTAGCACGGTACTATTGAAAAAATGTCGTTATATTTATTTCACATTTTACTGAAGTTGAAAAGTGATTCCACAGCCCTTGGAATGACCACAATAATTTATGCACCACTTCACGACACATGAAGATTTTTAATTATAAAGAACGTTTTTATAAACCGATTAAGCCATCCGTCAATGACTGTCATTTCGGTCGAACTGAAGTTGCCAATCGAGTAGTTTGTAAGCCCCGCCCACCTTAGGGTAGTTAAGTTGGGCTATAATTGAGCGGACAGAATGTCTATATTTTATTTCCGTTCACTGTTTAAATAACATACGTGTAGCGTAACATTCTGAAAACATCTAACGTACTTCACCTTTCATCGTAAACTTGAATTGTATTTAAAAGTTCTTACAAGCCTCGTCTTTCAGTCTTTTACAAGTATCGAGAAGAGTTAAATTGAGTGTAACTTATATTCAAACGACATTCTTTGACAGGACCAGCTTGTCCTTTCGCGAAATAAACTTCAGCGAAACCCCTTCAGCCTGCTTGAAACTTAAAAGCGAATTGCATTGACGTAGAGGTTCGATGCATCGTAAAAATATGTCTTGTATGTCTCTTGTTTAATCTGCAAGGTCCAGCAATTTATTATTGAATTATTACAGAGTACTGGTAAAGCTGAAAGTTGGTTAACAATAAGATGAATAAGTCAAGAGCCTTTCTAGTGTTCCGCAATCAAGTCAATTAGGAACTCTTAAGTATTGTTTCGCTACGTCCGTCTATCTGTCCAGTTGGGCACATGCTTTTCGTTGTGTTTGAATATCCAAATAACCTACTTGCCCTGATGCAGTAGAAAAAGAAGTAGGTATTTTATTTATTAAATATTTTTTCACTTTTTTCACTTCAAATTGCATGACACTTTAATGGTAAAAAAAAAAAAACGTCATCCACACCATACTACCCTCCCCTACTGTACTTACTTATGTATGCATGGGCTCGAAACAAAATTGTCAGTAGTTAGATTGGCAGAGTCGTGATATTTTTTTTACCCTTTCGACATCTGCTATAAATACCTACCCGAAATAATTTAAAAAAACAAACTCGATTATCGAATTTAAACTTTCGTGAGACATACTAACATTAGACTAATTCTACGGTTTACACTCACGTGTTTTTACACGTAACTAAAAACACGTAAGTGCAAACCGTAGAATTAGTTTAAGAAAATCGATTGTTTACATTTGGTATTCCTTGTATTTGAATTAGGGCATTGTAGAATATTTCCATGTATTGTTGGAAACCCCTTAACTTTAACTTACTTTAAACATCTTTATGTTACATGAGAAACGTGAGCATGAACACATGAGTTGAGTGTAATGCAATAAACTCTTAATGTAGCCTACTCGCCCGCGAATTGTGTCTTGCCACGAAACACAAACCTTTGAAAGTACATCTATATGGTTTGTTGAAAGCCGGAAGCATTATGTTTCTTGTACATGCTAACCGATTATAGTCTGTTCCTAAATAATATTATAGAAAAATGCTGAATAGCTACTTGGTCTCACAGGCCGTCGCCACGACCGTTCACAAACTTTTATGTTGTGAAACTTGGCTGTTTGCGCTTGACATTTATTGCTTTTATATTTTACGGTCTCTAGAAAGACGATTTGTTAAATGATGTAGTACAATGTAAGGAAATATGTCGACGATCTTGATTTTTTTTTCAGTCGTTAATAAATGTACTTAAGTTTTAATTCAATAACTATCTGTGACCATCCGATTACTGCCATAAATAATTAAAGTATTAGAATGTAACATAAGTGATTGCTTTGTTCATCATTTATCTTAATTATGTATGAGCGTCTTTGGAAATATCAACTAAGCAAAAAAGGCGTAATATGTAACAATCGAGCTATGAACGGGCTATACTATAAAAGAACAGCAAATATCTATCCAAACCGAACCGAAGTACCCATCGTCACCCATACTGCTCGTACTGAATTGTATGACAGAATAACATCTCGATGTTTGCGCGAGGTAAAGATATTAAATTATTTTTTAATTTTTTCCTATAAACATGCTTCTTATATAACTATTGTAGAGAATTGCATAAAAAAATACATTGTCAATTAATAAAAGAAGGGGATAGTGTGATGCCCACGCGAACATAATTGGTACAAACTAGCGAATATTAAAACTTACCAAGTAGTTCGGATATCGCCCTCATCCAAAAATGTAATGTGAAGCACCGTCGGGGTGTGAACCATAAGTGGTCACTAGCAGAAAATTATTTATTAATTATTTATTATTTACTATTAAATAAAATGAAAAAAAACCCTACACTATAATGCCAAAATATCCATTTCATGCCAAAAATGCCTAACATGAGTTTGGAAAAGAGCTGATACTCTTCAAACTGCTAGATCGATTTTCATGAAACCAGACTATAGATAATGTTAGTGTGCGTGATGTATAAAATTGAATTATTTTGCAGTTCTTACATATATCTTAAGAAGAAAAAAAGCAATGCTGAGTGCAAATAGATTTCGAAATAGAAGTACCTAATATTTTTACTTGTTTCGCAAATATCTTCTGTAAAGGGAGATGACCTATTGGGATGTGCTTCGTCGAAACAAATAAACATAATACACATAACTATAATTTCTATATTTTTTCATAGGCTTATATTGATGGCCGTCTCTAGGAATGCCGCCACATCTCGGTCTGACAGCGACCAACTGCCAGTAACTGTCCGTCGACCAAGAAGACTGTAAAGGTGGCAAACATTTACGCTACACACCTCATGAAATTATTAGGGTTTTGTGAAAATTGGTGAAAAAATGCAAGTTGTGTGAAATTACGCCATCTATTGGTAGTTAATCGGCATGACCGCCATTGACATCCACCGTAAAAGGTCGCATTATGGTATAAAGTCAGCCATTTAAGGTTTCTTTTAAACAATAAAGAACAAATATATAGCGGGTGAAACGTAATCTGTTTAAATTAAGATATGTTGGGATAAGTGCGGATTCGGAATAATGCGGACAAATCGTAAAAGTTACATATTTCAAGACAGCTTTTTTTTTACCAACGGTTACATTCACGTTTTTGAATTTCTATCACTCGTATTCCAAAAATTACTTTAAAATAATAAAAACAACCTTGGTGGGATAATATAGTGAAAGAGTCGAGCGTTCGAATGTCAAATACCCCTAGGTGATTGGGTAGGTCATTTTCCCAAAATCATTATTTCCTTGTAGCGTAATTTCCAGTCGCATTTTTTCCTATTCTTAATTTACACCAGACATATTTATTCCTAACATGATTTTTCCATTCGCATATTTTCCCATTAGACAATTTAACTATTCTTAATTTACACTAGACGTATAATATTCATTGCAAAATTGTCGGTGTTGGGAGTGTTGGGATTGGGACGGTGAAAATTTAACGGTAGGTTAGGTTCGTTAGGTATCTTCAAACGGCCGAAGGCCAAATGGCACAGAATAGGAGCCCCGCGCAAGCGGGGCTCCGTCGATATTGCTAACTGTACGCAATTTGGGTGATTGTGGATAAATTGTCTAATGGGAAAATCTACGCATGGAAAAATCATGCAAGGAATAAATACGTCTAGTGTAAATTAAGAATAGTTACATTGTCTAATGGGAAAATATGCGAATGGAAAAATCTTGTTAGGAATAAATACGTCTGGTGTAAATTAAGAATAGGAAAAAATGCGACTGGAAATTACGCTACAAGGAAATAATGATTTTGGGAAAATGACCTAACCAGTCCCCTAGGTTACAGTCCAAGTTCTAAGTAGCTCCCTTAATTTACACCTTTTGAGTAAAATGACTAGCCAATTTTAATAGCTGTCTGGGGTTAAACATACCCTGTAACTTAATAATGATCCAAATAAGTTTTATGCGTAACAAGACAAAATTTAACTTATTTAATTTCCCAATGAACAAGCTTCCACATGAGCTCTTGATATTTTTCCAAGAAAAGTATAGGGACCACGTGTACATTGCTTTTCCTTAACACGGAAAATTGTGAACATACTAGAGCTTTTTCATAAGAAAATGATATTTTTCTAGGTCGGTTCTTTGAATTTCAAGAAAATTCTGTAATCACAGGTTTTAAATTAAAATAAATTAAATTGTTTAAAAATAAATTATTATTATTATAATAAATTAAAATAAATTAAACTTTTAAATTAAATTGAATTAAATTCATTTATTCAAAAAGACAACACAATCGTATATTCTTTAGTTTTGACTTAATCTACGTCTTAGTTTACTAAAGCTTACAATAGTAATAAAATATAAAAGTAATTTCGTCTTCTGGCTCATTTTCCACATACGTAAAAGGACAATCTAAATTTTTGCCATCATGTTTAAAATGCTGTTGCTTTTGCCGCGCACCCTATCAAGCAGCGAGGCGGTTCTCTCGCCCCAGTCGGCATCGCAACAGTTTTCTTGCGCCATACGGTATCGAAGACATTTGTGCGTGCCTCGGCGAACATGGATGACGCGCTGCAGAAACGCGGCAGACTCAACAGCCCCCTAAAGGCATTATTGTATTGTAAGTTGCACAAAACTTCTGAAATCGTGCTGCTTTCATATTTGGCGAATTTTTGTAAACAGTAATTTCGCAAACAGGTGTTTATAATGTTTGGAAAATATTATCATGCAAACCGGTAATGTGAGAGTTTTTGGTAATTATTGTTTTTCATTAGTATTTAAAACGGTCTTATCTTACCTTTTTGGAAAAAGGCGGATTTCATAAGTAGTAAGACATGTTGAGTTTACAATATATACTAACACAATCAGTAGGTAATTTATCCATTTATTCCCAACGGCCGCAGGCTGGAGTGAATTAAAGACTTGAGTTCGTAATATTCTTACCCTTAGAGTAAAACATAATATTTTTCATCACACTTGCTAAGAAAAAACTAAATTTTAAGCGAAATAACTATTAAATACAGTGACATTTCAAACAAACGTCCTCCATATTGACCTTTTTTTACAGATTACAGGTATCGAAGACACAAACAGACCCGTCCGGCATTCACCTACGATTGATCATTGTGTCAAAATATTTTAAACGGCTATTAAACTAATCAAATTTAATATTTTTGAACATAAAACAAGGATTTTACTTGTAATCTACTCGGTTCGTATGAAGTAGTGACTTATTAAAAAAGCTATAACTCTTTAGGGAGTCCTTATAGGCCTTTGTTCTTCAGTACACCTGCATGAAATAAGATCTTTTTCGAGCAAGTGTGATGAAAATACATTTTTTAAATGTTTTGCAAAATATTTTGCAAACGTCTCACAAGGTCAAAGACTCGACCAAATCTCTCTTCTACCTCGCAATTACAGATTGCCTCATGACTAAAGAACATTTTTGTGCAAAAAATTTAATATTAGGTTTGTGTTAGCCCCGCTACCCAGGGTATCATATAGGAGAAGTATCAGACACATTTTCAGTTTGCCTCAAATACTCTAAAATGTCTACTGGCTCTCAGACCATCGTTTTCGTAAAATCCATACAAGAGTGAAGAAAATAAATAAACCGTGAAGGCTTAGTTACCAACTTGTCAAAAAAAAGTTCATACTTACTCCAAAATACCTTTCCCATAACGTTATTTGGTAGGTGGCTACTAACTACCCTTTGAACTATGTACAAATTGTACAATATACATTTAAATATTTTATACTAGCATTTTCAACATCTATCAAAAATATACACATTCCAGTTCCTGCTCTGTCAAGTATGGAAGTATTAACTACCTAAATAAATTATATCTACATTGTTATGACTGCATCATCATACTTGCACGTTCGTGTTGAGAACATTCGCGCTTCAGTATTGGCATCTAAAGTGTGCCTTGCTGGTATGTTATTGTAAAACATAACATTTCAGTTACAATTCTAGCTCCTCCGTCACGCAAGATGAGTAAAAGATAAATGGTTAGCTTGTACGAATCTTGAGTGCGTTACAACTTTCTAGTTACACTACGAAGTTACAAAATTAGCATTTTATGTACTTAGTTACTTGGAACTAGGCCTCAGCCCAACCTCGTTACTCAGTGGCTCCCCAAAGTAGCGATCAAAATCAAACTTGCTTAAATTTGCAATTGAAATATCTTTTTATTTTCCCTTTGAGCTTTCAAGGTTTAAGGGGCCCAAGCTCGTCAACTGCTTAAGGATATTAAACTTCCTAGAGCCTTCCCTTTAATTTAAGTTATTTGAGGGACAGTTTTTTATTTGTTGCTGCGAATTTGTTTATCTTTCTTACTAGGTATATATACTCTTAAGCGATTAAATTTTATCATTAAACTTTTCTTATAAGAAGATATTGATAAAAGTATTACTATTGAGTTGGGCTAAATGACCTTACACAAAACTTTATTTAGGGTTAGGTATATTAGAAACATTGCATCACACTTGCTCGAAAAAGATCTTATTTCATGCAGGTATACTGAAGGACAAAGGCCTATATTGTCTCCGGAGGAGTTATGGATTGTAAAAAAAGCTATAACTCCCTAGGATAAATGAATTGTACCATTAAAATATGGACGTTTATAATTTAAAATTATTGTTTATGTTTAAAAATATTTAATTTGTTTAATTTAATTAGCCCAACTTACCCCAAAGACAAC
Source organism: Cydia pomonella (assembly GCF_033807575.1). Taxonomy (NCBI): domain Eukaryota; kingdom Metazoa; phylum Arthropoda; class Insecta; order Lepidoptera; family Tortricidae; genus Cydia; species Cydia pomonella. The sequence continues at coordinate 9,917,839 of NC_084703.1, read as the reverse complement.
ACAGGTCAGACGGTCCTGGCGCATGAGAGCGAGGAGAGTCGACCCCCAATAATGGGAATAAGGAAAAGAGAAAGAAGAAGAATTTGATTAATTTAATAGCCGTTTACAATATTTTCATATAATTTTCAATCGTGGCTGAATGGCGAATAGGTATGTGCCTTCGATGACGACAATATGGCGGACGAATGTTTATATGTCATCGTATTTATGAATTATTTCGCTTAAAATTTAGGGGAATTACCACCCTAGTTTCCAAAATTTCACTTACCCCCCGCGGTGCACAATGCACTATCAAGTGCGGCGTACATTAATTTATCTCTAATGGACTTGTCACTTTTAACCCAATCACATAAAGGGTTTCACCTGAGAATGAGAGATAATAACTTAATCAGCTGGAAACTGGTAAATACCTTCATGTTCTAGAAGTTGTCTGAAATGTCGCAGAAACTCTCATGTCTGGAATGCAAGTTATTCAAGGTTTTTCACAAATATCAAGGTTTCATTGGCTCTGCTCCTAGTAAGATGGTAACATAATGATTTTATTAATTTTGAAGAAGTAAGGTATCTAGCTGCAGCCTGCACGTTTCTCGCTCTATATCTTAAAAACAGTCGAGCATATGAAATAATTTTTGTGATGTAACTTACCGCATTTTTTCTTCAATATTTATCTAGATGTAAAAACGTATGAATATTGAGCTTTGTAGTATTTACGATTAATGATCTTGATTATGATGTATTTATTGCGGATAATAATTAATATTGGAATTTAACATTATTAATCAAACTAATAACTGAATCTGGTTACAATAGTCTATTTTAATAGTTCGTAGTTCGAAATTACATATTTTTTTAGTAATGTTCATAAATACCAACTAGGTATAAAAAAAATTTACTAAATTATCTATAATATAGGTTTAAAATATACCCCGTATTTCAAAGATTTTAGGTTATGAGTACTATCACAGTACTAAAATTAATAGGCGAAACTTGGAAGCAGTGGTTTTCCAGAGAACTGTGGCTAATGTGAGAGAGGTAACCTCAGTATTAGGGGTGAAGCAGGGGCGGGGAGCTTAACTCAGCGGAGCGACGCGCGCACCACACGTACTAACAACATACTTCAAACGAAACTTTAATATCAACTATACTTAAAATAAATTACACTTGCCTGCACTCCCTTTCTTAAATAGACTTTCAATATTTCAAGAATACTAACAGACTTTTAGCGCTTTGTTTTGTTATGCTAGTTAAAGTAACTATGTATTATCTATCATACATGAAGATGCTTAAATATGGAAAAATAAACAAAAACATTGAATTTAATATGGTTATATTAAAATAAAGGTTTCAGTCAGAAAGTAAGCGCGCGGTTGTGGCGGGCGGGAGGGGGCCCCATGCCACGGCCGCTCCGCCTCACAATCAGTCGCCCCTAAGTCTCAGGTTTGTACGCAGCATCCCGACACTTTATCTCCTTACGATTCACACGAAATTTTCTCAGTTGATTGGTGACCAAGAGGCTGGATTATGTATTTTATCTCATCGTCCTGTGCATAAAAGTGGTCGGGTTGCTAGCGCACAATGGCGTACGAACGTAAAGTACGATGTTCGGTCGGCGCCGGGTTGTTATTGTTGTACGTCGGTGTGGCGGCGCAGCCTTTTTCCGTCGAGAAAATAGTCGTCGGTAAGTGTCATTCTCCCGCGATAAGCGAGATAATTCATGTTAATTCTTAGTTGACAGCTTTGGATGGTTTGGTTTAAAAAGAAAACTTTATTATTATTTTATATTTGCTGTTGTATGTGGGGAAAGGTGATAAAAATATGTTTGGTTTCCTTTTCACTCTAACGCACGCGGATACTCTCTTGCCCGTTCAGGGAGTATCGATTTTCTCTTTCCAACCTTATGTGATGTCTCTCTCGGTCTGACGGGAGTTATAATTGTGCTTTACAAGGGTACTTACTTATAGGTAATTATATCAGCGCAAATGGTTGTTTGACTTTTTCCATTTATGGATTTTATAACTATTACGTTTTTATAGTATTTATTGACTTAATTTTTAAGTCATATTACTTAGTTAATACATTGTGGGAGAATGGGATCTTACAGATGACACAGCTCTTTTTGAACAATTAATTGGTGATATTCTAATATTAATAAACACTCACAAAATCCCGCTGATATTAAGGTGAGAATAATACATAGAACCATTTACCTAATATAATTAACTTCTGTTTGACTGTTGTTAAGCTCTACATTTTTGCTACTAACTGCGAAAAGTATGTATGCTATCGGCTACGACATAGCGCGTACGGCCTAATTCGAACTTAAAGATACGTCAAATATTCCCTAATATTGGACGTCTAATAAATTTCGAATCGGTACCGGTAGTGTAGTCCTGAGTTCAATACAATTTCAAGTTTTAAGTCGTAAGTATAATTTTGAATGAACAGTGAAATACAATAATACTTTATAATTAAAAAAAGAAGAAAGATCATTTTGCGTATGTAGGTACATATATCGAGAGAAGGAAAATCGGTTTTCTCAACCTATGGAGTTTCATATTCCAAAAACATATACCTACATAAAAAAATAGCAACAGAAACTCGAACATACTCGTAGTAAAGTATTTTGTACGGGTTACTCACGTAATAAGTTGAATAAAAACTCGACACATTCCGACCCGTTTTTGAGTATTTATAATTAACTATTTTCGTCTCGCGTGAGTTTTATAGTTAGAACAAAATAATTCTGTATTTTTTTTATTTTTTTTTATAGTATGTTCAGTAGTGTCTATTATTTGTATGAAATCATTCATTTCGTTCATTTCATATATTTTATAGAATGCATATATATTTTACTATCCTAATAGTAGCAAAGTAGTTATAAATTTGGAGGAAAAATAAAAATGCTCATTCTATGTACAATGCCCATGAATATATGTTTAAGACACCATAGTTTACAGCGATTTAGAACAATAACCTTATAGTGCTAGCGATACGTCAAAATAACTGCAAATTGTATTAAAGGCATAAAAACGGAACTATTGATATTTAGGCCATAATAAAAAAAATAACTCGTAGCCCCAAACAAAGGAAAAGAATTATGAATCAATTTAAACTGTAGTGAGACATGCTGACATTAAACTAATTTAACAGTTCACACTCACGTGTTTTAAGTAACTCGCGCGACATGTTTCGGAACGCCTTGGCACACAACTACTCCGCTACTACTACTAATAGATAACGACAGCGCAAGACCTCACCCAACTGGTTTTCTAAGCGCACGCGCAGCGCCCGACGCGGCGCGCAGCAGTACGCGAAGCACGGCCGTCGTGAACGCTGCCCGCACTGTTGGTGCTTGAGAAATGAGACCTAGGCTCTCCGAAACATGTCGCGTGAGTGACTAAAAACATGTGAATATAAACCGTAAAAATATTAGTTTCATAATAGTTTTACGGTTTACATTAAAATAATGGTAAGTAAGATTCGGGCGTAACCCGGAGTAAACGATGCGCTGCACGCGCTCTAATTTCTCAAATGTGTAATGTGCTGAATGTGTCAATAAAAGGGTGATGCGATAAAACTAGTTTTCATCGAGATCTTAGGTACAAAGAACTAGTTATAATTGTAACTAGTGAAAACTCATTTTCTCCATGGGCATACGGATAACTAGTTTTAACTAGGGAAAGCGCGTTTTAACTAAAAACGGGTATTTAGGGTAACATTTACTATATTTACAAGCTCTGTATATACATTCACAAGCCAAATGAAGTTGGAGCTGTTGTACAACATCTTTTCAGCAATCCCTGCTGGCTTTCAACATCGGTACAGTCAAAAAAATTAATTTCAGTATCATTTATAATAGAAATTCTGTTTATTTAAACAAATGAATTACAATTAAGAAAATAAACACTTATCGGTTCTTAAAGATTTTAAAAACAAAATTAAATAATAATACTAAAATAAAACTAATATAATTAAATTAAAAATCAGTACAGTATCATTTCGTACCTTGTCACAGTGAAAATCAATATGAAAGTCGCTAGGGACCTCATACTAACTCACTGTGACGAAAATACGAAATGGGTAATTAAATTCCTTGACCGCACTTTACTCACTTTTATCCGGCAAACGAGAGGTAGGAAAAATTATTTTCACGTCAGCAGCTCGAAAAAGGGTAATTTGCTGCTTAAAAACAGTGAGCAACATTGCATTTTGCTCACTGAGTGAGACAAAGTAACATTCAATGACCTTTATATTCGAATGTCATTTCAACGTGCCGGGCCTAATACAAGTTCGAAATATTTGGATTCTATTGTCTTAATTTGTCCCTTTAACGTCAATAGCAAAGCAAAGAGACAAAAAAGTTCACACTTAATTCAACAGTATATTGACGGTTAATAATAGACCCCCGAAATAAGTCAGACCGCATTGTTCCAAAACACCCTACGAGTCTTCTTCATTTGTAATAATTAATTAATGAACTAAAAGTTTAAAATTAAATAAAAACACCATATTTTACGTATTTTATTATACAATCAAAAAAATTTACTTATAAAAAATTACGCAATTGTTACGCAAAGTAAATAATTTTACTTTTATCGATCACTCCTATAGTTGACAAAAGTAGTATCCGCAATTCGGAGCGTAACTTACAAAGTTTTTAAAAAAAAACAAAGTTGTCGTTTGAACTGTCAATTGATGTTTGTTATTTCATTATTTTCGTATTATTTTATTGAAATTTCGTTCGTTTTGTTTTATTGCGGTAATTAAACTTAATTGTTAGAATACCTTCAGAAAACCTGAGTAAAATAGTGATGAAGACGGATTAAATTTTTTCAGGTTGTATTTTTATCTTCCAAATATGTTCCCATTGCCGACGTAATTTTTTTTTGTGTACTATACGATATCAAAGTTACTTACATCTCAAAATTCTATATTATAATATTATAGAATTGTTCGCTTGCACGGGACTCAAAATAAGCACTCGAAGAAATATCTAACTTTGCTCTCTTGTTGTACAAATAACTATTCCTACGTATGTATTCTTAAATAAATTAAATACTGGTTATCACGTTAATTCGTTGTTTCGTGATAAATACATATTTACCAAGACTCGAAATAAGCATAACAATAATATGAAATTAATATGGTAATTTTGCCCTTTCTTTGATACATTTTTTTAGTAAAACCTACGTATTACAAAAGATCGTTACGCTTTATGTCAAAATAAGAAAGTATTCAGTGCACCAAAGAAAACTTCAACGGCAGCACTTTAAACTTGAAAGCAACGTTTGACGAAAGTTACCGTAATTACCCTATTCGAATAGTCTTTGTACAGGTTCCACCTGCTACTTACCGGGCAATATCTGTAGAATACCTTAAAAAGTCAGCTTTATATTCAATCTTCCTAGAATATCACTCCTGTAAGTGTAAACTTGTAAAGACAACCCTACCCGAAAGTTCGCATGGTCACATAACCCTTTAAGTCCATGTTTTCAAATCATAGTGCCAGAATCAAAAGAAACGGAGGAACGTGTGACAATAAATAGGATATATTAGGTGTAAACTCACACTCACATATAAATTATCTGTAGTTTAACAATTAGTAATTATGTACTTTATAGATCTTTGATTTCAATCTTGGTTGTAACAAAATAAAACTGGCAATGTGAGGATTGGCATCCCGCTAGGCAAATAACCTCTGTATATAAATTATTAATAATTTTTTTTACGTTCGTTGTGCTGTGTGTAACATCGAGTTTGAGGTTTTTTTTATATAGAGATACAATTACCCCAAAAAATCTATAGTTGGAGGCCAACATAATATTTTTCATATCAGTAGTCTAATAATTATGGTTCTTAAAATATAGTCCGCTTGGATACGGACGAACAGTCGGGCAGACAGGGCAGCTGACCTAGCAGAGAGAAAGTAGGCTTAGGAAAATATTTTGTGGTTCTTTACATTAGAATAAAATCTTCTATTTATCCGGTTAAATTAGAAAATATATAGAATATATCTAAAATAGCGTAGCTAAATTAATTTTTCACGTCAGCAGCTCGAACAAGGGTAATTTGCTGCTTAAAAACAGTAAGCAAAATCGCATTTTGCTCACGGAGTGAGACAAAATAACATTCAAGTGACCTTTAGATTCGAATGTCATTTCAACGTGCGGGGCCTAATACAAGTTCGAAATATTTGGATTCTATTGTCTTTGTCCCTTTCACGTCATTAGCAAAAAAAAAGAGTCAAAAAAAGTGCATACGTATTTCAACGGTATATTGACGGTTTATAATAGACCCCCGAAATAAGTCAGACCGCATCGTTCCAAAACACCCTACGAGTCTTCATTCATAACAATTAATTAATGAAATAAAAGTTTAAAATTTAATAAAAACACCATATTTTACGTATTTTATTATACAATCAAAACAATGAACTTATACAAATTTACGCAGTAAATAATTCTACTTAACTACTTTCAACGGTCTCTACTATAGTTGACAAATAGTAGTATCCGCAATTCGGACAGTATCTTACAATTTTTTTTTTTACAAAAAACAAGTTGTCGATTGAACTGTCAATAGATGTTCGTTAATTCATTATTTTCATATTATTTTATTGAAATTTCTTTCGTTTTGTTTTATTGCGGTAATTAAAGTTAATTGTTAGAATACCTTCAGAAAACATGAGTGAAATAGTGATCCATCCATCTGGATTACATTTTTTCAGGTTGTATTTTTTGTTGGCTAACTGACGTGAAAAATTTTGTGTACTACACGAGATCAAAGTTATTTACATCTCGTGCGCTTTTGAGTCCCTTACTACGCTCAAGATTCTAAATTATATTCACTCGCTACGCTCGTGAATCTATTATAGAATCTTTCGCTTGCAGGGGACTCAAAACAAGCACTCGAAGAAATATCAAACTTTGCTCTCTTGTTGTACGAATAACTATTTCACGTTAGCAGCTCGAACAAGGGTAATTTGCTGCTTAAAAACAGTGTGAAAAAATCGAATTTTGCTCACTGAGTAAGACAAAATAATAATGTCATTTCAACGGGCCTAATACAAGTTCGAAATATTTGGATTCTATTGTCTTTGTACCTTTCCGTTATTAGCAAATAGAAAGAGAAAAAAAAGTGCATACGCAATTCAACGGTATATTGACCGTTTATAATAGACCTGCGAAGTAAGTCAGACCGCATCGTTCCAAAAGACCCTACGAGTCTTCATTCGGAATAATTAATTAATGAAATAATAGTTTAAAATTTAATGAAAATGCCATATTTTACGTATTTTAGTATACAATCAAAACAATAAACTTAAAAAAAACGCAATTGTTACGCGAAGTATATAATTCTACTTTTAACGATCTCTATTATAGTTGACAAAAGTTGTATTCGCAATCCGGACCGTATTTTACAAACTTTAATTTTACAAAAAAAAGTTGTCTATTGAATTGTCAATTGATGTTCGTTATTTCATTAATTTCATTATTTCCGTATTATTTTATTGAAATTTCTTTCCTTTTGTTTTATTGCGCTAATTAAAGTTAATTGTTAGAATACCTTAAGAAAACATAGTGAAATAGTGATGACGACGATGATTTTTTCAGGTTGTATTTTTACGTTCCAATATGTTCTCACTGCTGTCGTGAAAAGTTTTGTGTACTACACGAGATCAAAGTTATTTCCATCTCGTGCGCTTTTGAGTCCCTTACTACGCTCAAGATTCTAAATTTGATCTATTATAGAATCTTTCGCTTGCACGGGATTCAAAATAAGCACTCGAAGAAATATCAAACTTTGCTCTCTTGTTGTACAAATAACTATAGATTCAATCCGGGAGGAGCATATCCTGACTTGTTGACAGAGCGATAAGACTGTACCAGTTTCAGATGTACTGTTAACTTTGTATCAAGTAAAATATATTATTATTTTACTAACATATAATATATACGTGTAGCGCTCTATTATGTTTCCCTTTATAGTCTCACCGAAACAAGGTGAGCGAGGGAAGTTTTAACAATATTTGAATAAACTTGGGTAGCGTTACGGGCCGCAAAAGTTATGCGACTCCAACAGCCGCGATCTCACGTGGCTACCTTAAACTTTTGCTATTTTATCTTTATATTCATGTTCATAAATATACCCTTTAACATTCTACATGCCAAGTTTTTCGATTATTGGAAATTTAGTAGAAAATCTTAGGAATGTTCGGTTACCGAATAAAAATACTTAATATAATATCTCTTGTATAATTAAATCTGGAGGCACGGTAATGCCCCCGCCAAGGCGAATCAAGCGAAGCGCAAGGGCACTACCTACCTTTTCTCGGAGCGCTTCGTAGTTTTTTTGAACCCTCATAACTGGGTTTGGATTATCCCAGATAAACTAAATTCTTGGGGTATGATGTTGTTTTTTGCAATTGCATAGCTTATTAGCATAAGATTTAATTGTAATCTCAAAAACCCCGATTTTGTCACTGACTCAATCACTCGTTCACCGATGATCATCAAAACTCATAGGGTAGTTCCTAAAGTCCTAGAAAGCTGAAAATTGTTATGTAAGCTAGTACACAAACAACAAAAACAATTCTAAAACTTGGTACTTACACCCTAACCCCTTAGACTAGGGGATGAAAATTTGTATGTGGGTTATGCAAATTTTGATGCTAGAGGTGTGAAAGATATGTGGATTCCTTCGGTCAGATTCGAAGAATGAGATACGATAACGATAAGTTCTGGTTTAGATAAGTTCACATTTAGATATCGTTTGTACAGTCAGCATCAAAAGTAGGGGATCAAATAACGCTTCATAAGTATCTACCATTCTGTAACAGCTAAACAAAAAGTGATGTTTTTAATATACAACAACTAAGACTGAAAGAAAAGATAGTTTTGAATATCAGTTTTAGAAATGTATCTATATTTGGAAAAGTTATCCGGGATGTCAGATACTTTTGGCGCGTTGTTTCATCCGCTACTTTCGATGCTGACTGTACGTCGTATAATTGACAGAAGCACTTCAATTCGGGCAACCAATGTCACTTTGACGTTATAGGTAGAAATATCGTAGGTAGATCTTATTGGGATCACAGCGGAATCGAAATAAACATCAATGTTGACATGTCGTTTAGCTATCGATCTTTTAAAGATCTTTCTAAGATCTTAAACGTGTTTTAATCATTCTTCGAATTGGGCTGTTTGTTATAAATAACAACAATCGTTCTTGTAGCAACGAAACGGCCAATTAAGACACATATTTTGATTAATATTTACTTATTGCATGTTTCATTATTAAATCTAAGTTTCATTGAATTGTGAACATTGCATTAACCTACGTGTCATTTACAATTAAATATACCTTACAATTACCGCAAAGTACAGAACGTGACAGTTCTCGCAGCGAGGACTTAAACATTTTTACCCTCAACACATTTATGTGACATAAAATGAAATTACGTGAAGAATTCCCGTGTAAGCTGTTGGCTTCTGGCCAGCTCCTATCTTCTAGCAATAAAACTACTTCTTCGTAATGAAGTTGCATTCTAACCTTGTACTAAATAATACAATATAAAAAAATATACCTACATGCAAAGGTCAATTCTCAAGAGCTGGCCACAAATGACTATGAAAATATTAACTGTTCAGTACAAATATTTGTTTGCGTAAGTATATCATCGTTTTTACCTGTTTTTACCTGTTTTTATTAGTGTAGTTACTTATTTATCTTAGTAGAGGGGGGTATAGGGGAGTCGGGGAATCCGATTACCTCATACGGTTCCGGGTAAATTGGAACGGCAACGCTTGTTTTCCTCCAAAATGAAGTATGATAACATTTATTTAAAATTATGATTTTATTAAACATATGAAGATAGGCAGATAGCCAACCTAACACTTAGCGTAAAAATTGTTTTTTTTAGAGTGTTTGAAGTTAATTGTTCCCAATTCCCCCACTTTCCCCTAAATAAAAGCTGGAAAGGGAGAATAAAGTACAAACAATTTTATTGGTTATCGTATAATTCCATAATAGTATTTTGTGTAGCAATTACATAATAAGGGTTCTATAGTTGATGTTACAAAATGTTGCTGGAGTAGAATAAATAACCGGCCAAGTGCGAGTCGGACTCGCGTTCCAAGGGTACATTAAAAAAGTGGCTCTACAAACTGTAAACCTTTCTGTTATTTATTTACTATAGAGTTAATATATAACTAAAAACCGACTACAATAAAAAATCCGCGCCACATATCTATATTAGGCGTCGCCTGACTATATTAAGTACCTATTACGAGCGCATCGGATCACGAGCAGTGTCCCCTGTAAGTTGCCCCGTACGTCAGGCTTTTCCCGAATTTTTCGTGTAAATGGTGATGTCAATGGTGTGCACTGTTCATTACAGTTGGCCCAACTCTTATTGTATGACGGGCAGGCTAGTCTGGATCCAAGTTCTTTAAAGTTACTTAAGCCCTTTCATGAATGATATACAACACGGTATCGTTCTTTAATTATTAGAGTCCATCTAAAATAACTTTGCATCGCGTTAACACAAAGAGTTGGAGTGTCATTAAACCTTTAGGTACATCATATTTTCTAATAAATTGCAATAAATTATCTTGGTCCCACTTTATCTTCTTAGTCATGACAGACTTAGGATCTCATAAGGGAAAAAATTGTTCATGACACATTATTTATTTAGCCTAACAAACCGTTTCGAATGACACCTCAGTTGAGAAATTATAATAAGTACCTAATTTAGAGAGATAGATAGAGCCGGCGTAGCTTTATTGACGTTCATAATATAACGTAATGGTAATGTCGACTTGAAAACAAGGTTTTTGTTGAAAATAATGTTTCTGATACAAGATTTTATCGCTGACTGTACTTTTCTTTCCAAACTAAATACTCATCGAGACAGGTTGCATTTCATCACAGAGCTCTAATGGCCACCTCCTACCTCCTATCTCCATCATCAGATCAGCTCGATTGTCTTAGAAGTTTTTGAGGAAACAGATGAACCTACATACATATATATCTACAAACATACTGCTTTAGCTTTGCTGTAGTCGGTAAAATATAAAAAAATACTGGAATTCTGCCTTAACTTCACATGATTGTGATAGATTACAAAAATGTGTCGTATAATAAATATTATGGGTTTGTTTGTTGTCTGTACAAATTGGTTCGTATGAGATAAAACTAAGAGGAGTGCTTCTTTTACACCAAATTATTTGCGATCGAGGGGATAGTACGAAAATTGTGGCTAAGCTACGGAGATGCAGCGTGTGCCTGCGTTGCACGTGCGCCGTAGACATGTGCTTTACGTGCGCGTAACCCGTGCGGCAGAGGTGCTGCTCACGTCTTAACCATGTCTTAACTGATCCTTCTTACCCTTTAATAAATTTAAAAAACCAACAACAGTGCAAATCCAGGCACGATTGTATATAAGAAAAACTTAATATAATTATGTATGTATTAATGAGAATTGTCAAGTTAGTATTCCTTTGAATAAAAGTCGAGTTAGCTAGCGTAATAGTAACATCAATTTGTTAGATTTCTGTACACGGTCTATTTGATTCTTTTAATCAATCCGAAACATTTAGTTCGCTTTCATAAATAAGTACCTAAGCACTAGGCTTATTAAACACTTCTAATATTTAATTTACAATTTTCTCTGGTGCACAAAGTGAGGAAAGATTAAAAACCAGTTAACGACGTCTTCTTCCAACTCTCTGTCCGGCGTAAAATAAGTTGAAAAGTACCGAAATCAATCTTAATTAAGACTGCATTTTTGATAACAATTTTTAACGTCTGAAATAAGAGGACAAAAGGATTTAGGTGCAATTACTTTTTAACACAATAAACTCGATTAATAATATCACTACCTATGTTAGGTTAGGCAGCTTTCGGCCACATCCGACACTTTTCGACAGCATTCTTTCGAAACTAGGTTTCCAAAAAAGAATCGAAGTCTGTTTTATAAACACTTGCCGTATTCTTCTCTTTCTCAGTCGTATACTCTTGTCAGAGTAGTCGTGGTCATTGAAGTCGTTGTACGGTATTTTTTGTTTTTCCCACCATGCTCCTGTATTGCATGCCGCACGCATAGATTTAAGAGTGACCCGGTGAGAACTTTCAATTGGTCGGTCCATCGCGTTGAGGGCCACAATCTGGGTTTTATCTTGTACCTTTTACTCTGCAGCACAAGCAGAGTACGTTTTCAAAAACAAATCCTTGAAATTCTAGCTGAGATAACTTAATATCTTTGTGTAATTTGTTGCAGTGGCATTTAGTAGCTTAAGTGTGTTAAATTTAGCTTAGTTTAGTGTACTGTAGTCGACCGAAGCGTAGCGTACCGGTCCGGTGAAGAGGGATGGACAGAGACATATTGTCAGAAGAGCGAAGTTGACGGTCGCGGGTAACGCCATAATATTGAAAGAAGGATTTGAGGTATTCAGGAGAATGTGGATCGTTAAGCACAGAAAAAATAGTGGAAAGCAAGCGAATATTGCGTCGTTGTCGTCGCCAGCCAAGTTGTGCGCGAAAAGAAGAAACGTGATCATATTTGCGGAGGCAAAAAACGAAGCGAATGCAGTTATTAAGCAGGCGGTCCAATTTATCGAGGAGCTCTTCGTTTTTTGCCTATTTTATTGAATAACTTCGAAACTAATTATTCGAAAATTATAAAAAAAAATATATTTGAGATTCCCACAATAAGCCCTTTCATTTGATATATAGCACAATATATTTTACAAAACTTTTAATTTTATTTTTCTCTTTTACCCCCCAAAAGTGGCCCCTATGTATAATATTCATTTATTTAAGTTACATTTCCGGCTTTGGGTCACAGATTTACATATGTGTACCAAATTTCAACTTTATTGGTTCAGTAGTTTCGGAGTAAATAGGCTGTGACTGACAGACAGACAGACGCACGAGTGATCCTATAAAGGTTCCGTTTTTTCCTTTCGAGATACGGAACCCTAAAAATGAGTAATATTATGCTTGAGACAACTCAGCGATTACTTCTTATTTTATTCCAAACATACAAAAAAATATATATCTGCACTCCCGGGCACGCAGTTCCATCTCGCTCACGCTTACGCTTAGTGAGAGTGAGAGAAGAACACGAAATTACGACACCTTAACTCAAAAAGTCGTATTAATGACGCGACGTCACAAATAATTGGGTTTTCTGAACTGGTTACAATACTGTGTTAAGCGCTTTAAAAGCGGACTTGCTTAGAACTGATTTAGACGGACTTAAGGCTTCCATATTTCGAAACTTAAAACTACATTAATTAAAATAGCATACGTTTTGGCATACATATACGTAATTACGAGGTTACTAAATTACTAAACTAATACTTCGACTTTTCTAAGTTTGTACCCTAGAGGCGTTTCACTCGCTATTCAAATATTAAAAAAAAACCGACTTCAATGGGGGAGACCGGTGAAAGAAAGATTATTGTTGATTTTGGATTTCATACAATGAAATTAAAAAGACAGCGTCCTACGACTAATTATGTAGAAAAGGAGGTAAAAGGAGGTAAAAGGAGGTTTGTCACTGCACCCACCTTGACACATTTCAGATTTGCTGGTTGACTGGTAAAATACCCGCAATAGGGTATTCGACTGTATTTAAAATAAATTATTTCACACTATACATGAAATAATAATAAAAATGGCTATAAGTTTGCTTAAAATAGTCGAGAAGTACCCTCAATTCCTCCTGGAATTCATTATCAGAGCTCAAGATGACTAAAATGTGCCTTGAAAACCTAAATCCTTCACAAACATGCGAAGAGGACAAATTGCCAAACGTGAACTATGCGGCGTTGAAGAGTTCCATTCTGCTCAACATCAGCAGTTCCGCAAAAAAAAAATACAAAATGTTACATTTCAGGGGATAGATCCAGGGACCTCTCTCTCCCTGCTACAAAGTTTAGTCAATCAAAAATAGGAAATTAAAGAGCAAAAAAAAAACAAAAAAGAATTCTATGTCCAGGATTGGAACCCAGAACCTCGACATTGCCAAACGAGCGTATTCCAACTGAGCAACGAATGGATATACATGACATGTTGAAATTAGGCTACTTATTCTCGGGTAAAATCTAAATATCTAAATACTCCCTAAACCAGCGTTCTAAAATATCTGAATTATTCGTAAATCACTCTGTAAACATGTCTCACAAGGAAGAAACTCTTACGATATGGATACGGCTATTTGTTTAGGCCCGACGTACCATGTATCCGCCATTTTGAAAAAAAAATCCAAAAACTGGTTCGACAAAAAAATTCTATTTCATCATAAAATATATGGTCACAAATTTTCACGCGAATCGGTTGAGAATTGCGACCTGTAGAGGAGAACATCCGGACATACGAAAGTAAATTGCCCAAGTCAAAACGTAGACCTACACTACGCTTCGGTCAATTAGGAAATTGAGTTCGTCCATAGTGTTCATCCTAACTAACGACACCAATTGGTGTCGTAGATATAAAGATAGAAATAGGTCGATATACTGATATATGTATAGTTCATGTCATCCACGATAACGCGCAGATTTGTCAAATCTAACCTTTAGTAACATGACAAGACAATACGAGTCAAGACACGCGTCTTAGTAAATGACAGGATCTATACCGAACATAGTTTTAGTATACTTCCCCACATTGACCTTACTTAAAAATCGAACTCCGCAAAGGCGTCATATTTTATGTTGATTTGACAAAGGACTAAAGAACATTTCAACAAAGATCTCTGTAATACGGTACCGTGTCATTACAATAATGTTCTAAAAATAGATGTGCCCCACCAACACCAAGCTAAGTGCATAAGCGCGTAAAGTAGCGGTGACCCGAGCGCTCTAGTTGAATACGGTTCAACTTATGTTCATGTAAAAAGATAAACGTGTTGGTGTTGCATTTAAAGCTAAATCTCGGGCCTAACGATTGTACATAGTAGGCCGACGATAGTACTTGAAATTAAATACAAATTAAGTTTCGAATATGTGTTTACATGCGTTGTAGGTATTAAGTGTAAGGCCTGAGTGGACGCTCGAAGCGGAGCGTTCGGCGGGGCGTGCAGCGTGGCGTCGGGCTCACGAGTGATTTTGAGCAGCGTGCACTAAGGCCGCTGCTATACGTTTGCATTTGTTTAACATGCACGCCACACGCCCCACCCCGCTGCACGCCCAACTCAAGCGTCCACTCAGGCCTTACACTAAGACGACCGGTCTGGCCTAGTCGGTAGTGATCCTGCCTATGAAGCCGATGGTTCTGGGTTCGAATCCCGGTAAGGGCATTTATTTGTGTGATGAGCACAGATATTTGCGTCTGAGTCATGGATGTTTTCTATGTATTTTAAATATTTATATATTATATACAGTACCCACAACATAAGCCTTCTTGGCTTACAGTGGGACTTAGTCAATTTGTGTACGAATGTCCCTATAATATATATATATTTATTTAAGAATTTATTTAAGTTTACCTGCACTAAAGCATAGATAAATAAGGAAGCTTAGAGTCCAGACATAGGTTATGTATGGAGTACCTAAGCACTTTAATTGAAGCTTATTAATTTATCTATGACTAGGTAATGTATTGCATAAAGATGCACCTACTCGCATATGTTATTACCCCTTTTAATAAACGCAGAGGTATTGATTAAAATAAACAATTTACCCCGAGCATATTACATAGTACGAATAAATAATCCGTTGCGGGTACTCTGGTCTATTAATTACCTATTAAATACAATTTTGAGAGGAAGTAGAGTGCTTAAAATTGCATGTCATATCAATAAAGCTTTGTACGTTAAGCATTTAAACGATAAAGATAAAACACTGCATGAAAATAAATTGCCACCGGCTTTTAATTTATTAAATTGAACAAAATATAAGTTAAACCATGATATTGCAGCGAGCCATTATCGTCTCATAAAATTCATAGCACTGTTACTGCGCCCGAGGCTTAGAACACTTTGCAGAGCTGAAAAAGTTTCTTTTAATCTTCTTTTAATGAACTTACAGCCTCAGCCAGGTAGGACACTACCGAGCGTCGACAAATCCTACTTTTAAAAGAAATATTCGGTATGAAAAAACATCGCACTTTTTAAATAATAAACTAACGAAGTCTATTTATTCAAAGTTGTAGTGAACATTATAAAATACAAAGAACCATTTTAATTTATTATATTTGTTGAGTATACAAGAAACTTTAGAAATCCTCACTTATATAATTTGCGTCAATCTATAATACCATGAACTCGCACACACGAAGATTTCGAACGTAATATAGAAAGAAATGACGTCGCAAATGGAAGAAATATTGCTAAGAATTGAGGCTCGAAATGGCTCTTAGGATAGGACATAATGTTCGGTCGGTGTAAGAAAAAAAAAGACATAGCGATAGTGTATGGGTACGTAACGTAAGGCGCGCCAAAGTCGGGCGTTAAAGGAACCAGCGAGCTGTGGGCTCTGATTCCGATAAACGTTTTGGTCAGCACTCATATATCAAGCCAATGACGCTTTTCAGAATGCTAGCGGACCCGTTTTTTCACTATACGACCAATAAAGATGTCGAATCGAGTGTTCCATTACATGTCGCGGGATGTTCGGTAGAAATAATAATTCTATCTTTTGGAGCATGACAAATTATGTAAAAGAAAAAATGTTCAAGTACTATAATATATATATTTATTTATTTATTTATACCGGTATATAAAACTGGGTAAAATCGACGATGTTTAAATTGTTTTTACAATAGTGAAGATCGCTATTTCATCATTTTCAACACTATCAGCTATTTCTAAATAAAAGCTGTTTATTTTTACAATAAATAAGGGTTTAAAGCGATTCATTGCACCTGAGATATTTTTCATTTCGATTACGAGGAAAGTAAAATACACAGGATGCATTCCATAAAAGGAATGAAGTAACAGAAACAATGTTCATAAATAATAAAATGTTATTTATGAAGTAACCAGTATCATTACGGATCGGCACTCATGGAATTAAGTAAAATACCTGAATTGAAAATATTGAACAGACGTATCCGAAAAGAAGTATGGGCATTGTGAATAAGAGAGGTACATATGGGCAATGTGAATGTCATCTCGCTTTGTGTGGTAGGGCACAGATCTAGAGCAGAGCCCAACTGGGGAAGTACCTACCTTCACCTTATAGAAAACCGCAGCCAAATAACACTAGATCCTACTCATAGTATTGTTCCTGCCGGTGAGTAAGGTTGCCAGAGCTCAACGAGGGTGCGGAGTGTTAGGGCCGGCAACGCGCATGTAACTCTTCTGAAGTTGCAGGCGTACAGATGCTACGGAGACTGCTTACCATCAGGCAGACCGTATGCTTGTTTGCCACCACCGTATTATTAAAAAAAACTGGACATAATTTATTTTGTTATATTATCATCAGATCGGGCGCCCCAGGTACCGCTGGTGTGATGTCGTGGATTGCTTCTATTTCAAAAGCATCGCCTTTTTCCACAGATTTTAGAGTGACGAAATCGAGCGCTCGAAATTCAAAATTAGGCCCAATGGACACATACTTACTGTATGGGAGCGAGACAATGACGGGTAGTGATAAAGTTGGACGATTATATTGTCTGTCGGCCCGATTCGAGGAATGGTTAAGACACGTTTAAGATCTTTAAAAGATCGATAACTAAACGACATGTCTAAATTGATGTTCATTTCGATTCCGCTGTAATCCCAATAAGATCTATTTACGATATTTGTAACGTCGAAGTGACATTGGGTGCCCGAATCGAGCTGCTTCTGTCAAAATTTTAAGACATACAAACGATAGCTAAATGTGAACTTATCTAAACCAGAACTTATCGTTATCGTATCACATTCCGCTGGCCGTTGATCGGGTATAGTCGTAAAGAATAATTCACACTATATGCGTCAAACATTTTTCCTGCGATTTTTAGTTCCTAGTAGTGTCTACATCGAGCTCTGACCCAAAGATAAGCAAAATAATTCCGTATAATAAATTGCGTACCAGAACTGGCCTTTTTTCAGACGACCGAACTAAAACCTATTGAAAGAATACTCTTTTGTCAAAAACCATCAAAAACTACATTTTTTTTATAACTAATAGTCATTAAATGTATTTATAATTTAATAAAATAAGCAGTTCGATAATTATTTACTTGATTTTCGTTGGTTACATAACTGTCGTCGTCTCAAAATTAATGAACATACGAGGTAATTTACATCTCTAATGCAAAAGTAGCTCTGTTTGTTAACAGTGCGGTTTTTTAAGATAAATAATATATAATTAATTATCGCACGTCTCCTACTGTCCATACTGTATGACATACCTCAAAAATATTTCTCACTTATCTTTAGTTTAACAAAACATACCTAAATGCCTTTTTGTTTGTTCAACAGGCGCCATATTCGACCAAAACACCGAGGAGATTCAAAATGTGTTCAAATACGCAATGAACACTCATAACCAAAACATCAGCAGTCGTCGTCTGGAGTTGCAGGCATACGTAGACGTCATTAACACTGCAGATGCATTCAAGCTCAGTCGGCTTAGTAAGTATCGTATTATAATATTTTAAATAAATACTGAATTATGGTAATAGAATTATTTCTCAAAAGACTAGCGGCTACCAGACATATACGCCAAATGAAGATGTTGTAAGCGAACTCGCAAAATGTTACTTACAAAATGTCATCTACACTCCCACACAGAATGCGCCACAGGCCTAGCAGGCCGCCGGTAGCGTTGTTCATTTCCACTACTCTTATGCGGCCGTCTTTTCCAGGCAGGATACTTTTTATTAGGCTTCGTGTCCTGTGGCTTCTGCTCTTGTTGCCACTTCTTCCTCGGGAACAGAAGCGGGCGTTTCTAATGCTGCGCTATTCGCCAATGCTTTGTTAAGGCTAAGTCCGAATCGACAAATACTCGGACAGCAACTTAATACGGCAACTTGGACAAAGAGCCTATAACAAAATGGTTGGGCGTGATCGCTTCAGAAGAGCCAGGCTCTATTTATGTATTAAGGTTTGCCAACAGATGTAATACATATACAATTGGACATAAATAATAATTAATAACCACAAAAATCATACTGGAGTATCCACCCAATTATAGGCAAACACAACTTGCTAATACTACGCGTTTACACTTTGTACTTATGTTAAAATTCTTATCCTTAGCCAAAACAAAAAAAAAAACTACAAGCATTAAGATACAAGAAAGCAAAATGAAAAGTAAAACAGATGTAACTATTCTAGAACTAACCTCTAAGCTATGAGAAACTATAAAGACTTCAAGAATACTACAATTTCATGTACCAACCTACTACAGAGGTAAGTACATAGGTGCATACAATTGCAATACTTAGGAAAGTGCGTTACGCTAGGAATGTTTCTCTTAGTGCTCGTTCATTCAAAATTACACGAAGTTCGATTTACAGTTCGAATCAAGCTCTCCTACGCCCAATGGAAATACATCTTCACAGGGCCTGCGAGGTTCCTATCTTTCCACAGGAACCTAAGGGCGTTCAGAGCCACGGAATTATTTTTCATCACACTTGCTCGAAAAAGATCTTATTTCATTGCAGGTGTACTGAAGGACTGTCCGAAAGACAAAGGCCTATTTTGATCCCGCGAGAGTTATGGATTGTATATTTTGTTGTATGTTGTGTACAAACCAAGTAGCATAAATAATAAGCGTCACTATTTCAAAAGTGTTACTTTTAAAATAGTGACGCTTATTATTTAATATTTTTTTTTAATGTTTAAAATTATTTTATTTGATTAATTTAACAGACGTTTTAAATATTTTTACATACTTTTCAATCATGGCTGAATGCCGAGTAAGTCTGTGCCTTCGATGACTAACCTGTCAAGAAATTATAAAAAAATGGCAGACGAATGTTTGATATGTCGATATTTCGTTTAAAATTTAGTTGTTTCTTCGGAAGTGTGACGAAAAACATTGTGTGACACTCCGGGGGTAAGAATATTGCTAACTCGGGTCTTTAATTCCCTCCAGCCTGAGGTTGTCAGGAACAGTGTTGTCACATGTACCAACTTTTCGGTAGATCTACCTATTTTGCCTGCGTTCTACCTATCTACCTCCCTCGGCCTGAAATCTACCTATTTTTCAAAATGGTACAATTGTAAGCAATTCCCAATACATGTGATGGAACATTACTTCATTTCTACCGAATTTCGATTCGATTTAATGAAAGCTTGCCAAAGAAACAGATTATACAAGCAGGTTTATTACCTAAAAACAATGGAAATCCTAACTTTTGCTTCAATTTCTTTAATAAACACGTGTACTAACGTCACAATATTAAAAACTTATAAATAATTCAAAACATTTTATACACATTTTTAATCATAAATTGTACTTCTATTGAGTGGTAGATCTACCTATTTTTCATTTTAAACTCCACCCATTTCTACCTGTTTTTGCACCCTGTAATACCATTTCGCCAAAATTGTGTGTGACAACACTGGTCGGGAATTACCACCCTCGTGTCCAAAATTTCACTTGCCCCCCTCGTTGCACAATGTACTATTAATTCCAATAAAACATATCTTTTATGTCACCGGTTATTGCTACCCTTTCATCTCGAAAACAAACCATAAAGCGGAACAAGAAAATGAGTAAATCCGGACCCGTAAGAAGAAATTCATTAAGAAACTTTCTGTGACTCAGCCACTGCATCATAACGCAGCTTCTTCTTGTTCAGATTGTCAATTCCAATATGTGACAAGTACCATGTATTGTGCGTGAGTAACGTGTCAGCCTTTCGAGCGAAATCATTTTCAAACGACCGATCCATTTGTATTTTTCTGATTCATCTGTAAACGTTGTATTTTTAACAATACTACAAAGTAGTCATGGTATCATCCGAACCGGACCACGTAACATGACGTGCATGCAGATTTTTTTTTAAATATTATCAAATGAAAGATAAATTTAGTTACAGCAACAATTTCAGTGACAACATCCTAAGCAACTATAAAAAAAATACATATGATATACAAAATACAATGATATTGAAAATTCGCGTCTGAACACAATTGAACCCCTTAAAATATTGACCCTTATTTATTGTAAAATGTTGAGGTTACATTAAAATATATGTGGCTTTCCATAGAGACCCTTCAATCCTTCTGTCCTTTACGCTAAACTACGTAAAATTTTCATAATCGCGTAATTTCGACGTCAGACAATGACATCAGTCGCCCAGTTATTGACTTTCTAACCCTCGGAGTAGAACTGACGATAGCAATAGACAATCCTTTGAGGCGTTTGTTTTAAATACCAATCGTAACAAAGCAGTACGCTCGAAAGTCTGTGAAAAATGTTTCATTTCAACCCTGGCTTTACACTCAGAATATGTGCCCGAGCGGCGTTTATTGGTATTGTTGTCACTCAACGATCCTGGGTTGTAAAGCCAATTATTCTTGCTGCACGATAGAACACACGTTACTGATTGAAATCTCGTCATGTTCGATGTGTCTTCGTTTTGTATTTTATTCCATTCACGGTTAAAAATTAGTAAATGTCACGAATGATAATTTTACGATAGGTACCTACGATAGTTTTATGATTGGTAACTAATAAAAAAATTAAAATATCATTCTGCTATTAAGACGAAAGGGGGACGACTTTGCGAAATCGCTTTTCATACAAACGTAGTCCGCATTTTCCTCTCTGAATAGGTATTAACAATAATTGATAAATCTTACCCATCCTCAAAGTCAAGCCATTACAAAATATTTTTCTCAAAAATAAACGCCTGTTTCTTAAAGCACCCTTGTTGCCTTTGCTTAATTTTGCTATAGCAGCAACTGAGAAAAACAAAAGAAAACCCCTGACATCGCCAACCTTATCGCAATGCTTTATATTGCTTCCAGAGGGGCTGTCTAGTGCTATCAATGAAAGAACACGACTTAATTGTGACAGATAGACGTAAGCCTAGGCCATATTTTATCTCTCGTAAAATAAGAACAATGGACAAAAAAAAATATACGGAAATTAAAACAGAAAACAAAAGCAATAGGCCGTGAAAGAGGATGGTGCGGCAGACGCTGTCAGTGGCTGTTTGGTTAACGGCGAGTATTTTCCCGTGACTGCGACTGCGCCGTCTCTAATACAAGGACTCACACCGACACAAAGCAGATGCAATTT
The DNA here is from genome assembly GCF_033807575.1 of Cydia pomonella. Taxonomy (NCBI): domain Eukaryota; kingdom Metazoa; phylum Arthropoda; class Insecta; order Lepidoptera; family Tortricidae; genus Cydia; species Cydia pomonella. The sequence goes on along the minus strand of NC_084703.1, from coordinate 9,895,646 downwards.
CTTTATTTTGCTAACAATTAAATCGAACGCAATTATATTCCCTCTTCAAATCTCTGCCAACATACAAATATTTGAATTATAATACACCTAAATTTTAACTCGGAGATTTATTCAGCGAATAAGCCACAAGGGTAATATTACGTTCCTTTGTCCTATTTATTAACAATTACATTTATACCTACCCCAGTAATTACTCGTCTAGTCGGGTAATTGGCTGATTAGGACTGTGATTAGTTGGAAGATTTTCAGGTCGGGATATATGAGGCTGCATGTCACTGCTTTCTTAATGATTTATTCACGTACAAGCATACGGCCCTTCTGGTGGTAAGCAGTCTCCGTAGCATATGGACGACTGAAACTCTAGAGGTTTTACATGTGCGTTGCCGACCCTAATACTCCGCACCCTCGTTGAGCTTTGGCAACATTACTCACCGGCAGGAACACAACACTTGGCTGCGGTTTTCTGTATGGTGGAGGTACTTCCCCGGTTGGAATGACATCCGCTGTGCTGTGCCCTATGACACAAAGCGAGATGACATTCACAGTGCCCATTATATCTCTCTTTTGGTCATAGTTTAACTGCTCAAGCTAATTTGGCTGTCCAATACTAATGCTATGATATCTCCAACGTAAAGTAAACCCTAAATGGCTACACAATTAAAGTCCGAGACCGTAGGTACACTAAAGGCTTTGAAGGATACTTGGTATTATTTCTATTAAGTTCACGGCGTGCCGTAATTTAAACCTAAACAAGAATCTGCAATAATCTCAAAAATCGAATATATTGAGATGTGGCTGTTTATCAGGCAATATACCACCTACATGGTTTTTTAAGTTATTTTTAAAATAAATTACATTATTGACACAGTTGTTTACTTTCTTATTAAGCTTATTTTTTCTTGTGACCAGAGCTAGACTGGAATATACATAAATAATCGTATGTATAGACCTGACTTCTCAGGTCAGAATTAATCGCAGTTTCAGACAAGGGTCAAACGGTATTTGGCTGCTGTTCAAAGTCATGATCCAAGTCTAGTTAGAAACCCAAAATCTTTTATAAATAGTACCTATATTCATTCTAACGCTTACAAAGTTTAGATCATTATCTGTCAATTATTTATGAGTGGATCATTCATAATTTATTTCAGTTTTATTGAAGACTAAACGTAAAAATTTAATAAATAAATTTGTTATAACACACAGGTTTTTAAAAACATATTTTAGATGTTAAGTAAGAGTATTTGTTAAACTAATTTATTATTGATATTTTTTGTGACCTAAATAATGTATATATATATAAATTAACATATGATATAGTATAATGCATAATATAGTAACAAGTAAAAGATGGAAACCAGCTCGTCGCCCGACGGTAGAATGCCCAGTAGGCTTTTGGCATTGCCGCGCTGTATGGCGATTCCAGTTCGCTGGGCAAGGAAAGGAAAGAACCAGCCTTCTGGTTACCCGTAGCATATTTTAATAATAGGTCTAATAAATGATTAGATATTTTAAACTCCCATATTATATATAATTTCTGTACTTACAAGTAATGTAGGCGATATACCTAGATGTTATCGTTATCGCATAAATGTAACATCTCCCAGGCAACTAAATGAACCTAGCATGGATACGATGATCGGTTTTTTCTACGTGACAGCGTGATAAAACGGTGTCCGTCAATCCCGCGGTGTTAAAAAGAGACGGTTATTTTGTCACATGGATAAAGCCATCCATAATACGCTTACAGGATTGATACACGTACAGTCACCAGCATAAATATATGACTGTGGGCAGCCGTGCAAAAATATCTGATTTTCTATTGGAGCTATAAAAATATGAAAAAAACCGTGGCCGGTAAGAACATAATTACTGTGTATCCGCATAAATATCGAATCGGGTCGCTTAAAAATATTTGATTACTCATGAAAATCAAAATTATGTGATTACTCTCACCTGGCATAAATATATATCTACTGTGAAAGCAAATACATCCGATGGTAGTTGGACCGCCTATATATCTGACACGTTGGAAAATCAAAAATATGTTACCAAGCTGCAAAAACGAACCGTACCTGTTTGGTATAGAGTAGTAAATTGTATAAAGTGATTTCAAATTCACAAAAACAGTGCAGACTTGTCATTGTATATGTCTGTCTCGCATTTTATTCTATCAATTTGGCGGAATAAAATGGTTTTTTTTTTGGATATTTGCATTGAAATAAAAGCTTATCGTGTCATTCACGATGACGTGCGAATTTGTCAAATCTAACCTTGAATGCCGTTACAACTAAGCAAGGCATGCGTCCTTGTGAATGACACGATCTTTATGTATGTGAGCAAAGTTGCTCTGATAAGGGTCGTGAACATTAAATATTTTACCTCTACGTTTCGAGCTAGATAAAATAATCATTCCTTAGTCGCTTTATTGCCACTAGTAGGACAGCTGTACCCCAACGGCATTCAATAAAACACGGCAGATATTCAATAATTGTATTCTCACTTTCTTACGTATAAAACATTTAAAATAAATTCTCTTGAACTTAAACCTCTATCCTCTGTCTTAATAAAATAAGTGAAATTAACCCTAATATCGAGTATAGCCACCCTCGGCATTTCTTACGTCATTCAGCCTGTCTCGCATGGACATCTCCATGTTGTAACAATGATCCAAACCCCGCAGGGATTCCCAAATGTCAAAGCAGTGCTGAGTTAATGTTGCCTTCGTGCTAGCTTGTGTGAAATCCCAGTGCTGTGTCATTATGCCCCACAAGTTTTCAATGACATTTAGGTCTGGACTTTTAGGTGGGAAGTCTAATAACGCAATTTTTTCTTGTTCGTTAATCCAATGGCGAACAATGCAGCTGTTGTGAAAAGAACAGTTGTTCTGGATCATATATACAGGATTGACGTCTGGATAAGTAATATGCAAAGAAGGCAATAGCACATCGTTGAGGATTTCAATATAATCTCTGCTGTTTAGTCGACCAGTCACTTGGCACAGTTCTCCCGGCCCTGCAGACGACATCCATCCCCAAACTCCGCATGAAATACGACCTGCGATCTTCTATTTTCCATTACGTTTAATTCGTTATAACTGGTATTATTTACTCTCCACAATGACACTCGACCATCCATGCTTGACTGAAACACTTTTTCATCTAAAAACGCAACGTTTCTAAAATCAAAGTTTAAATACTGATTCGCAAAATCGAGTCGGAGGTCCTTATGTCTTTTTTGTAGCACTGGTTTTCGAGCAGGGACTCGATTTCTTAAGCCAGCCGCTTTCAATCTTCGACGAACACTATCGCGAGATATACCATAGTCATTTGCGACTTCGAGCGTTGAAGTTATAGGATTTTCTTGATGTATATGATGGCTGTAGTTTTACGGGGACGACCTAAACTTTTATGGTGCTTGACATTGCCTTCTGCTTCCCATCGTGTTATCCATAATTTCACGGTATTTCTCTAAAAAAATCGAATATTAGCAATATATTATTAAGTAAAGTAACTGTAACGTATTCATGGAGTACGTACTACGTAATTAACAAAAAACTAACTTACAGAAACTCCCAATACATCCATGATTTCATGAATGGGTTTATTTTCCTCGTGCATTGAAACAATTCTATGTTTCAAAAGGTCATCGACTCGATAAGTCGCCATGATATTGAGTTCTGTAACTGTTAAGATTATCCCTGCAAAATGATAATGAGGTCGATTTTTTGTAATGTGACATATTAAAGTTGACTTATTAATCTTTCTTTTTAATGCTATGTAAGAAGGAGGTTTATTATTATTACACATCTCATACAACATATCTTTATAAGTTTTCTGATATCAGATTTTGAATCATGTCACAATTATTTAAAATTGCAAATGAAAAATGTGAGACAGACATATGCAATGACAAGTCTGCACTTTTTTCGTGAATTGTCAAATCACTTCATACAATTTACGGCTCTATGCTAGCCAGGTACTCGTATGGTTCATTTTTAGGGTTCCGTAGTCAACTAGGAACCTTTATAGTTTCGCCATGTCCGTCTGTCTGTCCGAGGCTTTGCTCCGTGGTCGTTAGTGCTAGACAGCTGAAATTTGGTATGGATTTATAAATCAATAAATCCGACAAAGTGGTACAATAAAATCTAAAAATTTTATTTTTTTAGGGTACCTCCCCCACACGTAAAGTGGGGGTGAATTTTTTTTTGCTTCAACCCTACAGTGTGGGGTATCGTTGGAAAGGTCTTTCAAAACTAATAGGGGTCTTCAAAAACATTTTTTGATAACGTGAATATATTCGGAGATAATCGCTCCGAAAGAAAAAAAATGTGTCCCCCCCCCACTAACTTTTGAACCGTAGGTCCAAAAAATATGAAAAAAATCCTGGAAGTAGAGCTTAAGAAAGACAATAAATGAAAACTATAGCGGACATGATCAGTTTAGCTGTTTTTGAGTTATCGCAAAATGTTTCCCCTTCATAGTAAAAAGACGTACCTACATCCACAGTTCATCCCTTGGTTAACAATCTACTATACTTTAAGCTTCAGTTTAGCTTATTGTGACGGAAGAGTAACTACGGAACCCTACTCTGAGCATGGCCCGACATGCTCTTGGCCGGTTTATTTATTAATTTTCGTGTCAGATATATAGGCGGTCCAACTACCATCAGATATATTTGCTGTCACAGTAGATAGATATTTATACCAGGTGAGAGTAATCACATAATTTTGATTTTCATGAGTAATCAAATATTTTTAAGCGGCCCGATTCGATATTTATGCGAATACAGAGTAATTATGTTTTTGCCGGCCACAAAGCATCACATATTTTTACGAAGGTTGTTTCGTCATATACTTATAGCTCCAATGAAAGATCAGATATTTTTTCACGGCTGCCCACAGTCGTTTATTTATGCTGGTGACTGTACTATATGTTTATATTATAACATCCTGTGTTTACCAAACAAAACAGTTCATATAATATTTATAAAACCAGTATCTCATGTTCACTTTACTAAATTTAAGATAAAATTGAGTACTTACCTAAAGCCACATTTTATATACCTATTCGATTATTTAAATAACCAATTCAATTTAACAGTCCCAACAGACACCGATATTGACAACGGCTCAATCGCCCCCTCCCTATTGTAATTGCACCCTAATGCAATTACCCTAAAAGCCTGTCAGTGAAGCTAAATTTAATGAACTTGAAAATAAAGTGAACGTCCGATTTAATCCATCTCTTCTTCGGTACTTATTTAAAATCGACACGTAAGTATAGAATATCTTTCGTTCTTGTTATTGATACTTTTCCCTTTTGAAATTGGTCGTGGAAAAGACCAATTGCAATAAAATCGATCACAACAAAACTTGACGCAGCTTATATGTTCGTTTTAATGTGTTGCATTTTGGTCGTAGGTACGTCATTTTGGTACGTAGCTAAACGAAGCATCAACGTCTTTTGAGTAGCAGTGTGGCCCATCCTGTTAATTAAACTTTTGTTATTCAAATCAAAATAATTTATCCGCTTTTGTGCGAAAAAGTTACAAACAGCTAATAGAGGACGTCTATGTGTGACCTATCGGCCTTTTTACGTAAGCTCTCCGTAAAGCGGAGCCTGTAAGTGGTACAGTAATGGTTAGAAGCACTTATCAAAGTTTAGCATTTGAGGAATGTAAAAACAAATACCGACAGTGAATGCATTACAGATTGTGTTTGTTTCAGTATGCAACCAATTTGCGCGCGGCGTGTTCGGCATGCTCGGCGCGGTAACGCCGGAATCGTTTGACACACTCCATTCCTACACCAACACCTTTCAGATGCCCTTTGTGACACCATGGTTCCCAGAGAAGGTAACATATGTATGATAGATAAATCTTAGGGAGTTCCCTGTTTCTCAGTTTGTTTATTTGTCGATGTCGCTTTGTAGAAAGGTTGAACAGGTCAAACTAATTAAGCTGAAGTAATTTCAGAGTAAGGCAAAGTTCAAAGTTTTGAAAAGTCAATTTCATTTCACGAAAATTGAAATAAATTGTTAATAAATAATAATTTCCACAATTCTGCGGATCTCTCTCGCGACGTTCGCGGTGATATTTATTTATTCGGTTTAAAATCCTAAACCAGTTTAATATTAGTTACGTATTATATTTACACCAAGCAAATCTGTTTTTAAGCAACTACTCCACAAGCATCTTCTGTCAGAAGAATTTAAATAATGTTCTCCATCATGTATGATAAGCATGTAGTAATAGGTATTAGTTTATCTTTTGTATATCATAAGTAATAGTATTTGATCATAGTTTCGTAGATTTATTTTATATAATATTTGGTTATTCGGTTAAATAATTTATGAATCTCTTCTGCACCAACATGCATGTCTCTGTTTGACCCAATGGTAGACTGGTAGAGAATGCCTTTTGGCATTAAGTCTGCCATTTATACACTTTTCTTTGTTTATGCAATACAGTTTAAACAAATTCTAACATATTAACTTCTTCTAAATTCTAATATAACAATTCTAATAACAGCTTTCAAAACTGTTATAGTAAAGTAATATTTTTTGTTTTAATTAGTATGGATTTCCGCAAAGTAACGCATTATTCTATTCATGATTATGAATTACAGTTTAAAAGACTAAGTAATTGTGCTAAACTACTTTAAAGTTCCCAAAAAGTAATCATAAAGCAATATGGAAGCAATGACATAAATAAAATGTAAACTAAAAATCTTAAATAATAATACGATGCCTGTATTGATGATTCTTTCCAAAGCGTTTCATACTTCGCTGGCAAATTGCTATCCAAGGTACATACATAAATACCACCGACAACACCATATCTCAAACGCGTTTATACGGATTTTAAGTCTATGACTACTATACTCTAGGATTGTTTTTTTGACAGGTGATACCACCTTCGTCGGGATTGATTGACCACGCAGTGAGCATGAGGCCGGATTATCACAAGGCAATTGTAGATACAATCGTGTGGTATGGCTGGACTGAGATCATCTACATGTACGACTCGCATGACGGTAAGTGAACGCGTTTATTAGTGTTATAAAAGAGCAGCAGTATTGCATACCTCATCATCGCAAAACAGACACGGGACTCATTATGGTGCAGCTCCGTCCGTTTGTCTGTCACATTGCTAAATATGGCGCCATTCATTTATTGCGTAGTAAGTTTTTGCCAATTTTCGACCCTCTACTCTTGATTTACTGCCATCTTTCGTATCATACTGTCATCATCTACTTAAAACTTTTATTACGCCATTTGATTTTGATCCTTATTCTTTAACTGATATGTGTTAAATTTGTTAAAAGTAGCGCCATCCTTGTAGTACGGGTAGGTTATGGCGCCATCGCTTGAAAAGATGCCGCCTTACCTTTGGCCTATAATTTGATGCGGCCATACCTGTTGCTACAAAGTTTACTTTGATAATCCAACTCTATTTGAAATTCTTACCTTATGCTTAAAATTTTCAATCTCGTCCCTTTAGGCAACTTAGTAAGCTTCGTTGCCTAAACACGGTACTTGACTGAAAAGCTTTCTAATATATCACGATTGTATAAAATACTATATTATAAGATTGCCTTTTTTGTTTTGTTTATTTGATTTTGATTATACGTAGTAAAAGAGACAATGATTATTAAATTATAATAGGATAAGTGGTCAAATTGCGGAATGCTGTCGTTTTAATTTAAAATAATGGAACAATGAGATCAGTTCCGAACGTACCGGGAAATACCGGTTCCATTTTCCACCGGTACCGAAAATCCCGGTTCTTTAAAACAGTTCCGGTTCTGCAATCCCAATATTATACACACAATTGTACTTGGTATACTTCGCCATGAATATTTCGTGTTTATAGTTTCAGGGGACAGTTTGTATGGAATCCCCGCGCGAGTTAATCGAACTCACACTAGACCGGTTTTTTAAATACGCTTCACTCTACCTACATTATTTCTTTCTTTTTCATCCTAGGCAGAATGCTATTAATAAAAACCTTTCCATGCATTTTCTTTACATAGCAGATTAATGATTAGCTATGCGACGCGATACTTCTTATTCCTAATATAAGTCCTGAAATAAAAACCAAAATTATTATTTTAATTTAGAACCTGGTAAAATCATCAGCTCAAGTCACACTGGAACTAAACTCTTTATAAACATTACCTTCCACTCTTCGCTATTGAATGGATATCACTATTAGTTTTCGATTTCCATATAGGAAAAGTTTTAGCTCAACTCGAGCAGAGGAGAACACAGGAATTGGTTAATATTTTTACCTTTGCATTTTAAGCACGGGTCTTGTTTTCCTTAGACGTCTGTGATAACAGCGACCGAGGCGGCTGCTCCTGTTATTTTTGCGGATTAACTTTTTAATATCAGTGAATATTAAGATAAAGGGAGACTGCGAACGGGGTGAGCTCGGAAGTCAAGCCGGCTTACTGCATTCTCTTTATTGTGTTGCTTTACAGAAATGGAGGTTTTGTAAATCGTAAATTTGCTTCCTTCGGACACTTCAATCTGTTTCCATCGCGGCATGCTATTTTCTTTTATAACGAGGAACAAAAATATTCAAGTGACGAGCTACTAATACTTGTTGTTAGATTTAAGTTCATTTAATAAAACTAATATGGTTTTAATTTACAAGGTGTTACTTTTTTAAAGACCCTGTAAAGTGTCCTACTCCCTCTGCTGAGCAAAGGCCTCCCCCCTAGACTTCCAATACTCCCGATTAACTGCAGCATCCGTCCAGTTGCTGATAAATGCATCCAGGTCGTCCCGCCATCTCTTCTTAGGCCGATCACTTCGATGTTTATATTATATAATCAAATGTTTTTTTTTTGACCTATTAATTTATTTTTGATAGCAGATACCAATTGATATTATACAACAAGGAATACAGATATAATAAAAATACGCTAGGCAAAAAAATGTTTTGGTAAATTGAACATGTTATCTGTATGTACTTGTACACGTGTACCTAAACGTATAATTGTGACAGTAAATTCTATTATGTCTAAGTAATTGATAACTCCATACAAAATAGTTTTCAGTAAAAAAAAAAATACATAGTAAAAAACTATTCGCATTAGTTTAAACATTTTTCATGGTTATAAATAGCATTGAAACATCTCTCAAAATGATATTCAAATCCCATGAGTTGAGTTGGAACAGCTAAAAACTTTCGGACTAACCCTCGTAAATACTATATCCATTAATATCTCATACTAAAATGTATGAGGTTATTAAACCTTCTCTAAATCTCCAGAAAGACTATTATTTGAACGCTTGCTAGCTATTTACATATTTCACCTCCGACAGTTAAGACCCGCCTACACTCTCAGGAAAAGTTATAAAAAACTTTCCTTTCGGAAAGTAAGCTCTATCAGAACGTACCTCTTGTGATTTAAGACGAAGAGAATTCAACTTTTGTTTTCAAAAATATCACACCTTTGTTTCTTCCAGGTGATGTCGATAATAATATCCGGACATAGTAGTATTTTATGTAACAGATACGTAAATATAAGGGTTTTTATAGGGCTGAAGTTACAAAACGAGAGGAAGTCGAGTTTTTTAAATAAAAGTCCTATAATTTAAAGACCTATTTATGAACCATTGCACACAATATGTTTTTACTAACAGAGCAACAAACCTAAAATGATAAATAAAATCGAAGTACGTGCACAAGAAAAAATCGGAGTACACTAGAAAGCAAAGGCAAAGGTGCCTTAGCGCAAAGGTTGTCCATCGCGGTTCAACGCGGAAACGCAGCAAGCGTGAGGGGCACCTTTGCACTGGGAGCGATGCGGGTAGGCTGATTGGCTAGTTTGTATATTTAGGTACACTAGAATAAATCAATTCCTTTTTATATATTTTTGGTAACAAAATATCCATACTCTTTTGTTGTAAAGCTTTAGAAGAACACTATAAAGCCTCTGTGTCACTTATATTCATGAGTTTTGTGTAAAGTTTTTTGTTTTGTGAAACCTTTGCTCAAAACTTTTTAAATTGCATAATTATCCGGTTCGCAATTGTAAAAGTACGAACGCCTTCAAGTAAAGTGTCAAAATAAAAATATGTTTAAAAATATATATTTTGTATACTTAAGTAAAAATTAAATGAAATAAAAAAATACGCTACAGTTATTTTTATTTAATATTGACTAAATAGATGTACCCAATTATATGTATCTCAATTCGAAAAATGTGATTGATTTGAAAACAAAAAACTAACCTTGTTCGAACATATTGCCTAGAAGTCGGGCCTTAAAAAAATACAACAGCTACAAACAGACTTCAGTATCACCACTCAAATGAAGATGATTTAGATATCACTCTCATTCATTCACATTGAGTGCCGGGAACCCGCTCAGCGGGCGCTCTGTTCGTAGTCGCTCTACAAAGCGGGAAAACGCTAGAATCGGCTACGCGTGTAGCGCTACGAAAACGTTAACAGTGAATGCGATTGATGGAAAAATAATTATTTGTTAGTATCAAAACATAGGTACTCACATATTAGCGGAAAGTAAAAATGCATTTAAGAGATAAAAAGAAAATGGTAATTGCAGAAAGAATCAATTATAGATAATTTTGTAAAAGATACAAACTAGATGTCATACTTTCTGTGATACTCCTACATAAATCAAGGACATTTCTGTCGAAGCGAAGACCATTTTTAACCATATTGAAAAATTATTCTTGTTCACCAAAATCCACGAATGCGTCCAAACGTTTTAGTAATTCAGTTAGGCAATAAAAAAAATATGTCATGGCAGTTTGTGCAGACCATTCCAATGTACCAGATTTGGTAAAATGTGACAGGGGCTTTACTCGATTATCGCCGCACATTTGCCGGTTTGAACATAAATGTTTATGACATCCAGCAAAATTGCAGGGCTTCGATTGCACAAACTGCATCTAACAGTAATTGTTTTTTTTTTTTCCTTTTATAAAGTAAAACTTGTTATTTCGGATTCCGTAAACTTGTAGAATCGCCGTGCCCTTAAACGACCGTATATTTTCAAATCAATCGAAAGTTTTTATTTCACCTACTTTAAAGTTTACTTTTTAATGTCAAGTTTTCGTCCAGTTTTAGTATATTAGTGATATTGAATTTTGATTTATGACAATTGTCGTTGAAATAAAATTTTGGTTATACAGAATCATGCAGAATTTCTGTAGACATTTCGAGAACATGTTGAACTGGTATATACCTGAAAGAATTAAAATATGAATTATTGCATAGCGAGGTTTTCGTACATAAAAACAAGTGAGGTATGCAAACCTAAGATGGAATATCATCGTCGTACTGGTTCATTTTAATCGTGACTAGCTAGCTGAGCTCGGGTGAAACCTTACATGCCTATTATGTAGCATACTTTAAGTATGTTTTGTCTGATGAGTATGTGTATGGTAATGATTAGGGTCGATAATTGACTGTTGTCGATCAGTTTAGTTTATGAATCCTTTACCGCAATGACACACAGTAAGCGCAGTCGTAGGCGTCCGTGTTAACAATCTAATATTCTGTAAAGTTGCCTGCCTACGTATTACATTTCGTTATGCTCGATGTATACTGATAAAACCCATTTCCAATTCAAACACAGATAGCCCAGTACTCTAGTCAATGCACAGATAAAATATTTCATATTGACAGAGCCGCACGTATGTTAATGATGTTACGTAAATCATCAAGAGTATTATTATGTTTCTTTTTTATGGCTATAAAACAGTTGCAGGTTCTGATAGTATTTATGTGAAAATGAGTAAGTAGACTTTCTATGGATCTGTATCCTGTTTGAACATTTATTAGACTTTTTACGGTTTCGTAGTTAACTAGGAACCCTTATAGATTCGCCATATCCGTCTGTCTGTCTGTCCATCTACGGCTTAGGTTAGTGAATAAACTGCAATTTGGTATGGAAATCAATCACGCCGACAAAATGATAAAATAAAAACTAGATTTTAGTTACTGTACCTACACGTAAAGTGGGGATACATTTTTTTTTTTCATTCAACCTTATGATGTAAATAAAGAACATCAATGAAAACTGTAGCGGACATGCTGGATTAAGCCAAATTTGAGTTTTCGCAAAAAAAAATCCCTTCTTGATAATAAGACGTACGAGTACAAGTGCTGCGTAGGTACTCCCTTTTGCTTGTTATGTACATGATACCCACTAATAGCACCTGTTAAATGCATCCTACATTATGACGAACAGGTAACTACGGAACCCTACACTGAGCATGTCCCGACAACCCGACATGCTATTGGCCGGTTTTCTAGTTGCAGGCATGGTTGTAACTATAAGAAAAGTTGAAATGTATGTATAAGAAAAGTTTGTGGTGAAGCAAAGTTTTTTTTATCAGATACGGTTAGTTTTTTAGATTAAATGTCTGTCTAACCGTTTGTCCATCCACAGTTTTGCTCAGTGATCTTCTGTAGGTACTAGACAAAGTGGTACCTAAGTATTTTACAGAATACGTAAAGTGAAGGCGATTTTTTTTCTCTTTTACCAGATGGGACGGGGTAACGGAGGAAAGGTTTTTTTTCTATTTTTAAAGTATATATACTTGGAAATATAATAATTTCGTAAATCCAATAAACGTGTTCGTCAACTAACTTTAAAATTGTGACTACTATAAAATAATTGAATTCCTTTTCAGTATCTAAATAAACTCACTGGTTACCTACTACTCTGTGCAGAGATCATATCAGGATTCAATTTATTCAAGGCGACGCGCGACCGCATTTTCACAAGACGTCACATGTCACCGGCACACACATGCACCAGGAGTGCACCAGGATTCATTTCAGGAATACGGCTTCGATCAATCATGTTGAACTATATTACACTCCCAGCTGTCACTTGGCACGTGAAACTAGAGATTCTCTTAAAATTATTTTATTAAATCAGAGCAAACATAAGAGAATACGAGTAATTATTATTAAAATTAAATTACAGTCAATTGGTTTTGACTAGGTTAGTAAGTAGGTAGGTACTTTTACAATTGGACCACGCTAAGTTTTTATGCCAAAGTGCTACGTCAATTATGGAGCTTATAGGGATAGGTATCCATTCGTATGCCAGTTTGTGCAAAGTTAGCGTGGTCAGTCTTTTTACTTAGGTAAATACATTCTTAACAGAGATACAAAAGATGGCGGCCAACATCAATGCTTTGATGATTCAATCTCAAAATATTAAAAATAAAAACGTAAAAAGATGTTTAACTAGGCAAGTATGAAAAAAGGTATACCTGGTTAGATTATATCTATCTACCTACTTACTTTAATCTCAAAATAAATATCTCACGATAATTGTCTTGAAGGTATTTTTTAACAAATAAAAGAAGTAACTTTATAAAATAATTAGAAATGAAATGTTTTTATGGTCTTTATGAGTGGGATTAAAAAAGTAAAATAGTTGCAAATGATATTTACACAATTTTCAATAGTGGCTTTATGCTGCACGGGTTTTGCTTTTCATGCCTTTATGTCAAACCATAAACAAATTGGTGGACGATATCAGAAATGTTACTGTATTTAACATTTCATATTTGGGTTACGCAAGTGGGATCAAAAACTTTGGTTGAACATGGACGTAATTAAAATTGTAAACTCGAGGCATAATAAAAACACTTCCGTACAAATTCAACTTATTATTTTTTATATCTTTTACTAATTAATAGTTTTCTGATTTTTCCCTGTACTTGTAGCATAAGACGATATGATTTGGACAATTTCATAGGTCTAGAGGTCAACGGAAAGTACCCTATAAATTTCGATTCCTTTGAGAGTGTCAAAATATACGTTTTTTGCTACATAAACGGCCGTATCTTTTTTATGTTGACTTAAAAGTTTGATTTTTTTTCACAGCTGCTAGACTGAGCTTTCTGTAGACCTGAGTACATATAGATATGGTTTTAAATTCAACTCGATACCACCACGCGTCCCCCAGGTAAAGGGTCTTGAGAGGCAGACGGACGGAAAGACAACAAACTGATAATAATAAGTGGTGGTGATAGCACCAACGCATCATCTTAGGCCCTGCTGGACACACGGAGCAGAACCGGTCGTCCACCGGCCGCCGCGCCCGCGCCCGCGCCCCGCGCACCGCGCGCGACATTCTCCCACCAACCGCGACACACGAAACACGACGGCTCGCGTCCATCCCGCTCGCGATTATGCGGTACGCGCCGCGCTCTGTTTTTATTGTAACGGTCGATTTATAGTTTTAATATATTTTTACATAAGTTATACAGTCCGCTTATTTCTCTCCAGTAGCTAGACCAACATATGGTCCTTAAACGCCGTAGTAAATGACAGTGGACCGTTACAAGCGCGATTTAAAATAAAACCGTTAATATCGTATCCGTCGTTCTACGATTGATCACCTCATCACGACGGTTCTACGAGTGGAGGTCGCAGCGCATCGTGAGAAGCACATCTACATTCGCCCGTCTTCAGTTGCTTTCGAGATTGCTACATAAAACTGAGGTCTTCGCCGTTATTATCATAACTCCAAAGTGCACGGCCCCTACAGAGCAGCAGTATCTTCGAACTACGTACAACAACAGAAGCAACACCGGGTGAACAACAAACATCATAAATACAAGTGCAAGAAGTTCATATAATAAAAACCACAAACAGAATAATCATCGGGATTGGAGCTCACTACCTACCGGCCTACGATTACGGATAGCATAACTGTGAGATCATTCCAATATTCCCCTTATTTTAGTTTGCATTCCCATAAACAGTAAAGTAGTTTTTAAAATCATTTCATTAAAATTACTTACGATCAAAACAAACCATTAAAAGTGCTTCGATCTTAATTGCATGTTAAAGTTGTCTTGTTCAGTCTTACAAAGCTTTATTTTTAACTTCCATTATTATTATCGTCATTCTTGCAAAGTAATTTAGTCATAAATAAAAGTTAAAATCGTAATTATTTTTCATAATAAAAGTGGGTTGGTCGAGAAAAGCATTTTACGATACGATTTCTTAATAGCAATATCACAAGTAGCTTATTCCACGAAATTTCAACGCCTGCAAAAAAGCTTAGAGCAAAGTTGAGAATAGTGTTGCTATTTTTTTTCATCAGTTAACATAGTTATTACGTAGAACACTTAGTACTTAATTCTATTTCACTTTTTCTATTTTTTCACTGCATAATGGCTACAGAAATACGCTGCAAAGAATTAATTAAGAAGCGTGGTACAGTTAAAGCTAAGCTTACGCAATTTACTGCATATTTAGCTACAGCAAAATCTTGTGCTCAGTTGAGTGACCCACAATTGGTCGAACTAGACCTACGCATAACCAAAATAGATGCTTTATATGAGTCATATGACACGTTTCAGAGCGAGTTGGAGCAGCTAGTGGAGGACCCGAGCGAGCTGTATACCGATCGAGAGCAGTTTGAAGGGACTTATTACCACGAGCTCGCGACCGCACGAGAACTATTGGAGCGACATCGTAGTCAGCGCGCTAAGGAGTACGCTAGCGCCAGGTCTGAGGTAGGTTCCGATGAGTGCCCAACTGTCATATCATGCAGACAAAGCAACGTACGTTTGCCAAAAATAAATCTACCACATTTTAGCGGCGGCTGTCAGAATTGGTTGGAATTTAAAGATATTTATGTTTCATTAATTCATACGGAGAAAAGCATAGATGATATCAATAAATTCCATTATCTTCGTGCTTCTCTTCACGGAAGTGCGGCCATAGTGATCCGTAGCTTAGATTTTAGGGCAGAAAATTATAATGCAGCATGGAAATTGCTATGCGACAGGTACGACAACAAACAATTATTGGTAAATAATCATGTTCAAGCTCTTTTTAACATAGACCCGATTCACCGCGAGTCTTGTCATGGTCTCCGACAAATAGTCGACACTGCAAATAAAAATCTTAGAGCACTGGCTACCCTTGATCAGCCAGTCGATCATTGGGATACCTTAGTCATTCATATAATGTCGTCAAAGTTAGACAACATTACTAGTAGAAAATGGGAGGAGCATAGGAACTCATTGTCAGAACCTCCTTCGCTTGACAATTTTCTGACATTTTTGAGTAACAGGTGTAATCTTCTTGAAACATTAGAAGAATCCAAAAATAATAAGTCGAAGGCTGAGCCGTCAGTCAGTAAACCGAAAAGTTTTGCAGCCTCTTCAAGTCAACATGACAGTGCAAAAAAGCATCTTAAACCCTGTCCCTTGTGTAACAAGAACCACTATATCTTTAATTGTGACACCTTCAGAGCCTTGCCGGTTGACCAACGTTGGAATAAGGCCAAGGAGCATAAAGTGTGCCTTAACTGTCTGCGCCCGGGACATCATGAGTCGAAATGCAGTCTTAGTCATTGTAAATATTGTAAGGTCAGACACAATACGTTGTTGCACACTCATAATGACACAAATACCCCTACAGAACACGTAGCATTGTCGGCAACCAATCACGTCATGGGTAACGTATCGCCACATGTATTTCTTTCCACAGCTCAGGTGAAGGTCAGTGACAGCAAGGGTCAATTGCACACAGTGAGAATCATGCTGGATAATGGCAGCACAGCAAATTACATTTCGCAGAGTTTGACGAGTAGACTATCATTGCCAACACGCCCTATTATTTCTAATACGTCTGGTTTAAACGAACAAGAGTCAAAAGGTGTACAGGCTTGCTCTCTTCATATGGAGTCTCGCGATGGAACGTTTAAGACAGACATTGATTGTTACATATTGCCAAAGGTCACACGACCCATTCCTGACCAGTTTTTAAACGTGAATGAAATACCTATTCCTTCAGGACTTTGTTTAGCTGACCCCTCTTATTATGAACCGTCTTCAATTAATCTTCTTGTCGGTGCCCAAATCTTTTGGGCTATACTTGGTTCAGGGCGTATAGATCTTGGAAAACAAAATCCACTCCTTGCTGAAACTAAACTTGGCTGGCTTGTCGTAGGAGCTTTGTATCAGCCAAGCCTTAATAAACCTCATAATCCTGTTTGTTTCTTTCTTAATGATCAGCAAACGGGCATAGATCTTACTCCATTTTGGGAGCTTGACACAATACCTTCAGAACATAATCGCACCGTAGACGAAAATACATGTGAGCAAATCTTTACCACTACAACAAAACGTGATGAAGAGGGACGCTTTGTAGTCACTATGCCATTGAAGGAGTCACCAGACGTATTGGGAAGCTCGTTCGAACTGGCTAGACGCAGGTTCCTTTCCTTAGAGCAAAAGTTTGATAGGGACCCTTTGTTTAGAGAGCGGTACGTTGACTTCATTACTGAATATGAAACGTTAGGCCACATGAGCGAAAGTTTTCATGACACTTCGCGACAGTCATATTTTCTACCACATCATGGAATTCTAAGGGATTCTAGCAGCACTACCAAGCTGCGGGCGGTTTTTGACGCGTCTGCTGCCACCACGTCTGGAAAGTCCCTAAACGACATCCAGCTAGTAGGTCCTAGGATTCAAGATGACTTATTCTCTATACTACTTAGATTCCGTCAACATAAGTTTGTGGTGTCTGCAGACATAGAAAAAATGTACCGACAAATTTTAGTTGACGAGGAACAACGGTCTCTTCAAAAGATTCTCTGGCGGGCTAACCCCTCGCAACCTATAAAAATTTACACACTTAATACTGTGACTTATGGTACAGCGTCGGCTCCTTACCTTAGCACACGCTGTCTTCTCCAGTTGGCACAGGATTCTCTAGACAAGCAAACTCAAGATGCAATATCAAAAGACTTTTACGTAGATGACTTCCTGTCAGGGTCACACTCAATTGCTGATACCGTGTCTCTGTGTCAAAAGGTCACAGACACTCTTCGCTCAGCAAAATTCAATCTTCGAAAGTGGCAATCTAATAGCGAACAAATTCTAAAGCAAATCAAAAATGAACCTTCTCTTAATCATACCGTAAACTTAAGCGAAAAAGAATTATCAAAAACACTTGGCATTAGCTGGCATTGTACTCAAGATACTTTAACCTTTCAAATAAACATTTCAGTTCCTTCCGTAGTTACCAAACGCACTATATTGTCAGCCATAGCACAGATATTCGATCCTCTTGGTTTAGTTACACCTTGCATTGTAGAAGCCAAAATTTTAATGCAAAAATTGTGGGTAGACAAAATGGATTGGGATCAGCCTCTTTCAGGCAGCTTACTTACATCATGGAACAATTTTGCAAAAACATTACCTAACCTAAATAATGTAAATATACCAAGATGGATATTATGTGAATCATTTGCTTCTATTGAGTTTCATATTTTTACTGATGCCTCAGAAAGGGCATATGGAGCGTGCCTTTATGTCCGCTCCGTGGCCGGGGATGGCTCTGTGTGTGTGCGTCTTCTGGCCTCCAAGAGCAAAATTGCACCAATTAAGGCCACGACTATCCCTCGCCTTGAACTTTGTGCAGCATTGTTAGGAACAAGACTGTGTACTAAAGTCCTGGAGTCACTGACCTTGAAACCAGAACGTTGCATATTTTGGTGCGACTCCATGATTGTCCTTGGATGGTTAAAATCTTCTCCAGCTCTTCTAAGGCCGTTCGTAAAAAACCGTATCTCCGAGATACAAGATAGCTTTCAACAGGAATGTTGGCGTTACGTTCCTTCTAAAGAAAATTCAGCTGATCTCGTGTCTCGGGGTCTTGATGCGGATCTTATACAAACCTCGTCTTTATGGTGGTCCGGGCCGTCTTTTTTAGCGTCAGATTCTTCACATTGGCCAACTACACCTGGCTCTGAAAGTGAAACCTCATTACCAGAGATCATAACACATAAATCATTCGTCATTACTTCATCCAATTCAGATGATGCCAATGCTATTCAAACTTTGATTAATAATCGCTCAGATTATGCAAAGATTCAGCGGGTAATTGCCTACATTAAAAGATTCACATACAATTGTCAGAATGCTAGTAATAAGAAACAGGGTTACCTTACCGCGTCTGAATTATCTGCTGCATCTACTCTGATCCTTCGCATATCTCAACAAACTGCCTTTCCTGAAGATTATGAATTGCTCAAATCAGGAAAGGAATTACCAAAACAAAGCAGACTTAAATCATTGTCCCCATTTTACGACGCTGGTCTTATCAGAGTTGGCGGTCGACTACTTAATTCCTTCTACGATTACGATGTTAAGCACCCCATAATTGTTTGTTGTAAACAACCTATAATAAGGCTTCTAGTTAGGATGTTGCACCTCCGCGCTCTCCATGCAGGTCCTCAGTTACTTATGACAGTTTTACGTCAAAATTACTGGCCTCTTGGGGGACGCAACTTAGTAAAGCATACAGTTCAACAATGTATCCGTTGCATTAGGCTCAAGGCAGAAACGATCCAACCTGTAATGGGTAACTTACCAAAGGAGCGGTTACATCTTGAATTTCCATTTATTGAAACAGGCACTGATTATGCCGGACCTATTTTGATAGCCGATCGCAAGGGTAGAGGCTGCAGACTTGTGAAAGCTTATATTTGTATTTTCGTTTGCTTAGCAACACGGGCACTTCATTTGGAGCTTGTCTCTGATCTTACTAAAGAAGCTTTTATTGCAGCGCTCGATCGGTTTATAGCTCGTCGAGGGAAGCCGAGAACCATATTCTCGGACAATGGTACTACCTTTGTTGGCGCTGCCAACGAGCTCGCTAACGTGCTGAACCAAGATTTAGCCAAGGATAGGGCTGCTGAAGGTATTAACTTCTCTTTTATTCCCGCGTACACTCCTCATTTTGGCGGCTTATGGGAGTCTGCTGTTAAATCGGTGAAGCATCATTTACGTAGAGTGTTAGGCCTTACGCATCTCACCTTTGAAGAGATGGCGACATGCCTTAGTCAGGTCGAAGCAATTTTAAATTCGCGACCTCTTACCCCCCTTTCCGACGACCCCTCTGACCTTATACCCCTTACTCCGTCACACTTTCTTATTGGGAGATCTCTTACGGCCGTACCACATCGTCAAGTCTCCAGCCAGAACATCTCAAGTCTCCAAAGGTTCCAGCGGATAGAAGTTCTCAAACAGCACTTTTGGAATCGTTTCTCAAGCGAGTACATCTTCAGTCTTCAACAGAGGACAAAATGGCGCAGTTCAAGAGGAAGGCTTGAAGTTGGCACTATGGTAGTAGTGAAGGAGAACAACCAACCGCCTCTTATGTGGTTAATGGGCCGTATCGTCAACGTGCTACCTGGAAAGGATGGAGTGGCCAGAGTAGCAGACATCAAGACCAAGAAGGGAATCATACGTCGAGCCTTTAACACAATATGCCCTCTCCCGATCTACAGTCTTGAAGACAATGAGTCTTCAACGCCGGGAGTATATGGTGGTGATAGCACCAACGCATCATCTTAGGCCCTGCTGGACACACGGAGCAGAACCGGTCGTCCACCGGCCGCCGCGCCCGCGCCCGCGCCCCGCGCACCGCGCGCGACATTCTCCCACCAACCGCGACACACGAAACACGACGGCTCGCGTCCATCCCGCTCGCGATTATGCGGTACGCGCCGCGCTCTGTTTTTATTGTAACGGTCGATTTATAGTTTTAATATATTTTTACATAAGTTATACAGTCCGCTTATTTCTCTCCAGTAGCTAGACCAACAATAAGGATATTGGGTATATACGGGTTCCGTTTTATTCCTTTTGAGGTACGGAACCCTAAAAATACAAAAATTGGACCAGTGCGAGTCGGATTCGCGCACCGAGGGTTCCGTTCTTTTTAGTATTTGTTGTTATAGCGGTAACAGAACTATCACAGTTCATGAGATACAGCCTGGTGACAGAGGGACGGACAGCAGAGTAATAGGGTCACGATTTGACCCTTTGGGTACAGAACCCTAAGAAGCCACGAGTAACACCTCTTAATATTTATATTGTTGTAATGTATCAGTGGGCCTTACACTGAAGCGCAGGCAGACAGACAGAAAGGCAGAGAGACGGACGGACGGACGAGCAGCGTAAGCTTTTAGTAATAATTAACCTTAAACTAATTAGACGGTTTAACTCAGGTACATCCGTACCGAAAGGGTTGTAACCCTTGAATTTAAACAGTTTATATACAAGGGTAACAACCTTTTTGGAAGTATGGATATGCGCCAGCTTTTATTTCACAAAATCCAAATTATTGTTTAGTTAACAATATGTTCTTTTAACACTTTATCTCATTTGTGTATTTTAATTTTAACTTCAAATTCAATCTAAACATAGTTTTTGTGAAACCTACAGGTATGTACATCAAAATACATCTAATGAATGATCACAAAACTTATTTTTATTAGTTATATTTAGAAGCAGGTATGGGACCAGAACAAATCACCGTCTCTGCAATCTCGAGACGAGTGGCACAATTTTCAAACAACAAGGCTGGAAAGGCACCAAGAACAAAGAAGTGCATTAGCGGATTCAAACAAGAGCAAGAGTATTAAATTTTTTATAAGAATAAACCTGTATTTTATGGCAGAAATATAAAACATCATGTTTTTGCAATCTCGAAATTACGAATGAAATATACAGAAAGGTTAAAAATAATGCTATGAAAAAGTTGCGCACTCAACCAGACCTCAACATCAAAATGTGAATTTATTGCAAATAACCGGGGAATTGATATTTATGCACTGTCGTAAATTTTGTCGAGAATAGACCTTGACTTGAGTGTTTCTAACACACCGCCGGAAATAAACAAGAGTGCTCGAGTTTTGAGGTTCAAAAATGCTTATAAAACATTTCGTTTTAATAATCTTCCGTCAGCTCCCGAAGTTATGTGGTATCCTCTCGAGAATTAGTTGTTTTATTTTTGAATTTGGATCCTATAGTTCAGAATAGATCGTAAAATATCTACAAAATTACGTAAGAGGGGTCTTAGGAGGGTATTCATATTTATTCATAAAGTACACATACATTACACGTCAACATTACAATTAAAGAAATAATAATTAAACATATTATAATTAATAGCATCATCTAAATAATAGGTATTAAAATTATGTGATCAATAAAATTACAAATGAAATGTTTATTATAGACCTATAGATAGACTAACATAAATGAGGCAAAATGATTTAAAAGGTAATTTACTGACTCCTGGTACTTACGTATTACGTGTATGACAAAAAGTTTTAAACATATTCGACAAGAATTCATCCGTTCTTTTTATTCATTTTGTAGTTGATAAATGGTAGAAACTTCCTTGAGCTCAAAAAACTGGCCAAATGCGTGTCAGACCACGCATAATGGAGGGTTCTGTACTTTCATACAATACACGAAGCCTTTATTAAAACATATTTAAAACGGGGTCTATCGCGAATTTATTCACCCAATAAGAAAAGGGCTTGTAGGCACTTATTCGCCAGTTCATTGAAGTAAACTACCAACACGTTTTCCAAGAAAGACTGGGCGTTTTTGCTGATTTCCCATTGAATAAAAGTTTCATATGCCGCCAATTATTATTCACCCGATGTTGATGGTAATTTAATTGCCTCTATTAAGTATTACTGGCAGCTTAAATTTTATGTGTTCTTTATTTTCAATGCTTGAAAATGACATTTTCGTTAATAAATTAACTAAAATCATGCAAAACCATTTCAATTTTATAACAAATACGGAAAATGGCTGGCGCGTTATTTTTTTTACGCACGATTCCAATGCGCACGCAAGGCAAAGGCGCGAAAGAAATCGACAAACAGCCAATTAAAAAAATGTAAAAAAGCTAATATTTTCGTAGTTCTGTTTGACGGATGGAGATCCAATCGACAAAATGTTATGTTTATTCATTAATGTCATTTACGAGATAATTTAATCTATAAATTATGCTTCGTGTGATAAAACCTCTTTGAACTAACATTTCAAACCTAATAGTTGGTTAAAAAATGTATTTCTCGACCAAATTAAGAAGGCTCCGTCTCCATGCATATTATTAGTAATCAGTTACTTCTTAACTCAGTCGGATAATATAATGAAAAAGCACAAGTGTTATAATATACTGAAAAAGCACGCGTGTTTAATATCTAGGATTATAAGCCAAAAATCAGTGGAATGAAAACGCCGTTTTGAGCAAGTCTGTTGAATAATAAATAAAATAACAATAAAATCCGCGATACCGGGCACGCACGCCCGTCCGCCCAGTGCCCAGCGAACTCTGTTCTGAGAAGGACTTGAACTCAGTGCACCTTAACGAAGTATCGACTATTCCAAAGAGGCATTTAGGTCCAATTCCAATTGAAGTAATTGGGTAAATTAGGTATCTATTCCTTGGAGGATTATTCGACTAATTGCTAGTACTTTATGAATACAAATAAATAAATAAATATTACAGGACATTATTACACAAATCGACTAACGAAATATAACGTAAACTGAATGTTTATGTAATTTTAGGACATAAAAGGGTCACTTCGGTTGCTGGGTACAAATCAGTCTTGCACGAAAATGCAATATCACTTTTTATTATATATTTTTTAGGTTGGATGATAATAACAAAATAAAATCGTATAAGTAGAAATACACTTTTTGAAGTACTTTGGAAATGTCTATAATTTAATCTCTACTATAATTATCCCTAGAGCAGACTGGTTTGGAAATGTTCCAAGTGGCTTTGGTGACTCCAGCTCGAGCTTTGTCTTACGGGCCGGGAACTATTCGCTTTGCCTTTGATATTTTTACTAAATTAACTCGATATTTTATTCGCTTTGTGGTATTAAGTAAGTCTTTATACACCGTGTTTTTTTTGATTTGCGTTAATTTCGAGGGTGCATTCCTGAGCTTAAATTAAGTAACTTTCTCAAAGATACCGATATTCTAACTAACTCCATTTCGGAGATAATCAATCATAAATTTTTATATTATAAGGCCCTTACGAGCGTGTACACTTGCTTTAGGACCTGTTTACTTATTAGTTAGTGTTTAGTGCGAGTTCATACATTTGCTACTAAACGTACGTACTATCTCGGACGATCGATGTTTGAAATGACATTGATATGTCACAGTTTTCAATTGTTTGGTTGAGTTAAATGTAATGCCCGTGTTACAACAACGCTATATGCAACATTTCGTTACTTTTTATAAAAATAAAAATAGTAAAAAAAAAAACAAAAAAATTTTTTTTTTTTTTGAAAATTAACTATGCCATTTAGTTTCCTTAAACGTACTTACCGAAACCCCGGAGTTAACGCAATTCAATAAAAACACGGTGTATACATATTCGAAGTAACTGGTAGCTATAGTTTTGTACACTCGAGTCATTCCATAAGAAAACTTATGACGGAGTGTGCAGAATGATTTTAGATAATGTTAAAAAAAATCAGGTGTGTACTTTGGGGTATGAAATCACTAAAACCATGGAATTTTTGAATACTTTAAGTTTAAACTGGCTTCAATATCTTACTGCCCTTAAACTAGATAATAATAGATTTTGGACTGCAAACAGACTGGAACTTCTTTGGAACTGCCCGTGTGATGGTGCAAATAATTTGAAAATCTAGTTTGAGAAGAACAACGGGGAGTCATTTAATTTTTCCCATATATTAAACCTCAAGCAGTGTTCGGTTTTTAGGGTTCTGTACCTCAATAGGAAAAAACCGAACCCTTTTGTGATCACTGTGTTGTCCGTCCGTCCTTATGTCTATCTGACACAGAACGCGTGGAGATATCGAGTTAAAATTAAAACCATATACTCAGGTTTACAGTTCCTTGAAGCCGTGAAAAAATCAAACTTCTAAGTTAAAATAAAAATGTATGCCGCAAAAAATGTATATTTCGACACTCTCAAAGGAATCAAAATTTATAGGGTAGTTACTTTCCGTTGACCTAGAACTATGAAATTTGCAAAGTAATACATATACTTAGTATTACACTACATGTATATGGAAAGATTTTAAAACTATAAATTTGTAAATAAATAAATAAATATTTTAAATTTGTACAGAATCCTCGGTGATCGAGTCTGACTCGCACTTGCGAGTACACTCCTGATTCTTTTTCGACAAAATCTAATATAATTCATCTCACTCCTTCAGAAGTTTTCATATGGATTTACTCGTGTGTACAAAAATACAGGAATTAGCTACTACGTGAAAACCCTGTGCGTGCGATAAGTACGAGGATAAGTTTTATGTTGTGTTATAATTCTTATTACTTTTTTATGAAATTCGTATTAGTATGATTTTATGAGATAGGTAATACATATAGTACATATAATAAACGGTTATTTGATGTGTGAGAACCATAAAATACCCAAAATAATATTTTTAGCATTAGTGAGTACATTCTAGGTTTTCCTTTTATGTTTTGTTAATCTAGGCCTAAATTAGGATTAATAGGATATTTTTGATAATAACTTTTCCGCGGCGTTATAATCGTAGATTTTTTTGTTTATGACAAAAAAGAATATGACAATTCTTTATGCTAGCTGGCTATATAAGTCATAATATAATTTTTATCACCTAAAGACTGCTAATTAAACATCATCTGCAGGAAAAACGAAAATTCTACATAAACTTTAGTTATTAGAACAAAAGAGACAAATCTAAGAGTAAACCAAAAGATTAGAGTTGCTACTTTAATTAAAATTGCATATTTACGTAAAGTATGGCATCTATCCGGGTTTTACCCTAGATATTCAACAGCACAAACTTTTGAAGAAGTGAATGTAAATGCTACAACTGCCTTAGCAGTGTCATCATCATGAACTTAGGAGTTATTCTCTTGTCGGTGGAGTATCTTCCAGCTTTTCCTATCTTGCGCCAACTCTTAAACTGACATATTCGCTAACGTCCGCTAGCCAATATGTCAGTGTCAAACTGGTGATAGTCGTACTTATGGAGTGAGGATTTTAAAAGGAGTGAAATTTCTTATGGTAGAACTGTTGCAAAAAGTGTCCAGCTGTCAGCTATATATAATAGTTCCAAACTCCAGAGTAGCGCTAGAGTAGCTAAGAACCTAGGCGCTATTGACGGAGTGAAGTGCGCTGTCTATGATTTGATTTTATCGTCGAGTATTCTAGATATTGTAGCGCCACCTATTTAAGGTTTTTTGGTGACACTTTTTGGTACATGGAGATTTCATACCTCCACCTTCCATAGTCGTACTGTTAGTAGGCAGAAATCGAAACGTAGAAGAAAGAATTTCAGAAGGTATTGCATGGTTTTATATATACATATTTCTTTATTATGGCGATCATTTTTCATTTAATTAAGAAATAATTCTTATGTACGTGCAGTTTTATGGGTTTAAGACACTTTTAATAAGTATCTGAGTTTTGCATATTGTCTCATAATCTAGCAATAATCACAGTATAAAATCCAGTTGCGATGTATACTTAAGAATTTATGATCTGTCATCTTAGATTTAAGAAAATATTCCATTTAAACATTGATTTTTTGGGTTCAAAGTGAATCCGTTTCCATTTTTTCATAATTTCAGTGTGTTTTCCAGTAAGATATTATAATACATTTTGATATCTAAAATATAGGTACTTAAGTAGTTTGAATTTAGGTGTTCTTGAGGTTGACAAATAAATTATATTCCTGAGTCCAATACAAAAGACCGAACTTCAATCCGAGAATCATGAAGCTGGAAGTCGCCAGCAACACGCTGAGATGAGGCCATTTCGTGACACTTTACTCTCACTATGTTCTCTTTTATGTCTGTCTATTACTGTTTGTGTGTTTATGAATAAAACAAATTCTATTTCTATTTATATTTCTATGAAGGAAGGAAGGAAGATGTTATGTGACGAATGTAAGAGGTTATGTGATGCGATGGATGATCACGCGTCTTCGGTTAGTATTTTAACGTTTTAGGATAGTACATAATTATTAATATTGTATGCATTCCACAGTGCCTTAGTGTCACACTGTAATCTGTTAGAATACGTAAATGATAACGTGCAATTTTTTACGAATTTTTAGTGATTTATGCTGATGTGTTTGAAGTAAATGTTATAATTCATAACGGATACTGTGTTTAATGACCTATATTATTAAATAAAGACCATTTTTATACTTCTAAGCAAAGTTTCAGCGTAGTATGTGCGAGAAGAAAACGACACCATTGCGAACTTCTGGTTGGTGCTGATGCGATACATTAAGGGCAACGGTTTTTGTTGTTAAATGTCTCATAAGTAGTACAGTCAGGCCTATGGAAGTTATGGAACTCTCCGCGCGAGCTCAAATTGATGCCTACAAAACTCGTCCCGTCTACGGTACAAAAGTCAGCCAGTTGGTTGCCACGTGCGCTCACGGACGCACGTCACTACGCGCTCTTAGATTAGATTAGATTAGATTAATTTATTTTCATAACGATAAATTACAGTATAAATTATTCTTATGTTAATCTATATGAATTTACATTATGATCGTCAATGATTTGGCATGCAAACATATAATTATAAAACGTCAATAATAATTATCAAAAAATAAAAAAAACAAATTCGAAATTACCGTCAAATTAAAAACTACGAAACAAAAGAAACAGGAAAACTAAAAAGAAATAATGGAATACATGTCAAACTAAATATTTAGTAGATATCACATAATGATCGTCATTAAAACTAAGAGCAGTACTTAATAATAATATTCTAGAACAAATGTCATCTTAAATCAATTTTACATAAACTATAATGTTAAACAGTTATTATAATTTTAATTCCATGTATTCATCCACTGAATATAATGGGTTTTCCAATAAAAAATTCCTCAATTGACGTTCAAATGCTTCGTCAGATATTTCAGTTCTTAATTCGGCGGGTAGACGTTCGTAATAAGTTGGGCCTATTACTCGCGGATTCTTACATGAAAG
Organism: Cydia pomonella; assembly: GCF_033807575.1. NCBI lineage: Eukaryota > Metazoa > Arthropoda > Insecta > Lepidoptera > Tortricidae > Cydia > Cydia pomonella. The sequence goes on along the minus strand of NC_084703.1, from coordinate 9,867,817 downwards.
TGCCATGCGACGCGGCACTGTTCGCAGTCTTCCCGTCGATCTGATTTGTTTGCCCATGACTTCGACACGTTTGAACATAGAGAAGTTTTTTCTCACGAACATCAGAACTTGAAACATGTATAACGAATAATGCGTCATTATACCATTATTTTTAAAAAGTTCCTTACAATGGTGCATTGGTTTAACTCCAGCTAGTAAACGGATCGCACGTTTTTGGAGAATTAATACTCTCTTTGCATCTGTGGAATTTCCCCAAAGCAGTGTACCGTATGACATCAAGGAGTGAAAGTGCGAGAAATATACGGCTTTAAGTGACTTCCTTGATATCAGAGGTTGTAGTTTTTTTAATGCAAAGATAGAACTACTCAACCTGTTACAAAGCAGATCGACATGGCACTTCCAGTTAAGATTCGAGTCAAGTATGAAACCCAGAAATTTTGTTTCATTACATAGTGGCATTGGACCGTTACTAATACATTTAGACATACACTATTACTTAGATTAGATATTGTGCGAAGGAAATGTCTTCGTCACGAACAAATAACACGGCTTGTATGGATGGAGGCAGAAACATCAAAATAAATACAAAATATCGATTTGGTCTTCCGCAAGATGAGGAAAAATAGTAGGTAGACATTAATTGAGAAATACGTACTTACACTTATTGTTAATATTTATTGAATTTCTTTCAAAATCTTATGTTTGTACGAGACATCATGTATAATTAGATTTGAAACAGGTGAATATGTATAACTAACTTTTTAGGCCTTTTGGTATATGTATGTTTATTTTAATGAGAGCTAGTACTTACTAGAATTTAAATATATTGCTTACGCCCTGGTTATCTTATAATTACCAGTATTCATGCTTTCTTTATTATTTGTCTGTATTGTGTAACGTTAATCTCTACCTGGTTATAAACTACACAAAGTTTCATAACGAATTATTGCTGAGTTCATTGCGCGGCTTATAACTACATTACTACGGGGGACATATGACCTTTTATAATGTTTCGTCGGAATGAAATTCATAAACGAAATATTATAATGATTGCTACTTGCTCATAGTTATTTTACTTGCATGTCTAGCAAATCCTCTACGAGAGGTTGCATTTTTATTTTTAACCAAAAAAATCGAAATATAATTAAACGTCCCTTCGTTTATGATTAAGATACAATAAATAGTGAATAAATATTTTCCATGGCAGTACCCAGAAAGGAAAATAGTAATAAATCTTAATCAAAATGTTTTAGGGCCTACGCTAGCTGACGCGGACTGCTATTTGTAGGTGAAATCCGCCGCACGCGTCCGCTTCAGTTACCGTTGCTCATACTATTTTTCGTTAACCCGCTCGTCCACTCCGTGCACCCGCGTTAGCTAGCGTAGGCCCTTAGATGTAAAAAAATCAGAATAAGCAATAGGTAGATCCTCCTCCTCTCCTTCCTCACGTTGGCCCGGCATTTTGCCACGGCTCATGGGAGCCTGGGATCCGCTTGACAACTAATCCCAAGATTTGGCGTAGGTACTAGTTTACTTGATTAATTGGCAGCACCTAAAAGATCTAATATTTTGTGAACACGGGGTCGGTATTAAAATTTCGATCGCTTGATTTCGTATTCACCCTTTAATACTGTCCCTATTACTAGGTATTTAAATTCTACCAAGTAATATAATTGAAAACGAATGGTTAATACCACTATATTCCTAATTTTTAACGCTCGTATTTCAAAAATAGCATCGGCCCTCAAATACTTTTTATAAAATGATAGCACACATGGAGTCTTAGAAACTGATCACCATGACTGTTCGTTAGGACACTTCGATACGACGAAGTAAAACGGAATAAAAAAATAAGTAAGCTTTTTCTAAATATGATGTACACCACCTAAATAAGTACTGAAATATCCCTCATAATTGTATAAAATAGCATGCGTAGAGCCTGCGCAGCTAACAAGTTTCAGACCAACTTTCGGACTGTAAGTCTATACATACTAGGGTGGGTCGATTTTGTAAAAATAATATTTTTTATGCTGGGTACGTTTAAAAAGTTGCGTTTTGGTCTGTTTAGCATCAGAAAAATAATAAAAAAAAATACCGATATAACTTTTAGCCCTCTACCATGGCTTAAATATTTCTAAATTATATATTTTTCGACATTTTTATTTTTGTATCTAAAATGTGTTCTAAAGCTTTTTTTTTAATTTTATAGTTTATTCATTCATTGCGAGTATCGGGACGTACATTACAATGTTCTTTTTTTTAAATCATAGACAAAAGTAAGCTTTCTTGCGTCAAAACTGTCAAGTGAATTTTCGCGTTTCCCGCCAATTTGTTCATAAATTTGTCAAGTAGTTGTTCTCATAACTTATTGATAGTTTTTAAGTAAAAATAAATAAAACCAAGTGAAAATTTTATTAAACATTTAGTAAACTACATAATAAGTCAACTTTATTCAAGTTTTGTTCATAAATATGAGTGCTAAACAATCTACCGTCAAAACACGAAGTGAAGTTACTTGCCCTTTGTTTGGACCACCTTCAGATCTTAATGTGAGATTGTTACCGACGATATCAGACACTATTAAGTATATACTTATCGTAAGACACCGTTTGCAAGATCTTAATTCCGGAAAACAACCGTCGATAACCCATGTTTTTGCTTGTGTGAGCTGCGACATCGAGAAGATCTGGGCTTCCGCTTCTATTCCTATTGTAAGTCCCAAGAGAATAAAAGAGTTGTTAAAAAAGTATTACGACGAATACTTAAAGTTAATACGATACCCTAAAAGTAAAATAAACGACAACTATAGGGATAAGTTGACGAGCTTTAAGAACGGCTGTTTAACGCAACTTTTCGACATTGCAGCTTGCAAGTGCACGATTGTACTGAGTACCGATTATTGTTCCTGTGCTAAGCAAAATAAAGTACCAGCCGTCGAACAAAAATTTCTACTAGATCAACGATCTCACAGACAAATGATTATAGCTGGTGTAGACAAAATTCAGACTCAAAAAAATTGCTCAAAAATTGAAAGACAGCAAAAGTTGCAGAACCGTATGATGGATTTTTATAACTCTCAACCAGGTCTAAGCTCTAACCGAAAAATAGCACGTACTTCGCTTGCTTCAAATACGGATTCGAATGGCATCATTACTACTCCACCTGTAATATCACTGCCGATGACTGATACACCTTATAACACCCTAAGATTGCCAGAACTGGCAAAGACGTGTGATCGGTACGGAATTTCAAATCGATCCGGAGCTGCAATCGCAACTGCTGTGCTGCAAGACGTAGGACTTATATCTTACGACGACAAAAACTTAGTAGTGGATAAAAACAAACTATGGCGGGCTCGAAATAACGAAAGATGTAACTTGCAGGAGAATATGAGTCATGATCAATTGGAAGCGATTTATTTTGACGGCAGGAAGGACAAAACCTTGCTTATCGAAAATTCGAATGGTCGCTCTTATCGTAGACTTACTGTGGAAGAACATATATCGCTTATAAGTGAACCAGGCTCCGTATATTTAGGACACACGACACCACGAACAGGAACTGGCAAGGAAATTTGCAATTCAATCGTTGAATACTGTCAAAGCCACAAAATCGACTTAAATGAATTAAAATGTATAGGTTGTGATGGGACTGCCACGAATACTGGGTGGAAAGCAGGAGTTATTAGATTAACTGAGTTGAAGTTGCAAAAACCATTACAGTGGCTTGTATGCCAACTCCATGCGAATGAGTTGCCTTTACGACACTTATTTTGTCAGCTGGATGGAGGCACAAGTGGACCTAGAGAGTACTCGGGGCCCATAGGAAAAGCTCTAGAAACCTGTGATAAACTGTGTGTAAAAAAGTACGCAGCTATTAATAGTGGTACTACTGATATAGATCAAAATGTCTTAAAATCTTTAAGTACGGACCAAAAGTATTTGTACGAAATGTGTTGTGCTGTGTCGACGGGAACTTGTAGTGCAGAACTCGCAAATAGACAACCTGGAAAGATGGCTCATTCTCGTTGGCTTACCACAGCAAATCGTATATTACGATACTATATCGGATGTCAGAAACCGTCGAATAAATTGAAAATTCTAACAGAATACATTGTCAAAGTGTACGCACCGGTCTGGTTTGAAATAAAGAAAAAATCGTCGTGTATTTATGGAGCCCACCACGTATTTAATTTAATACGTTTAACTAGATCCTTCGATAACAATGTGAAGTCTATTATTGATCCAGTAATCCAGAGGAATGCTTTTTTTGCTCACCCTGAAAACATACTGGTGGCTATGATATCGGATGAGAGAAAATCTGTGAGAGAACTTGCTCTAAGAAAAATTTTACAAGCAAGACGTCAGCCAATCAGTGGTTCTGTCAGAGTGTTTAAAGTGCCTCAGCTCAATTTTAATGCAACTGATTATATAGACATGATAATCTGGGCTGAGTGTCAAGTTACACCTCCGCCGATTATGAGCCACGTGTCTGAGGAGGATTTGCAGAAGATGATAGATGACGTCTCGCTAGCTCGAGATGTCGTTTTGTCTAAGTTTCCCTGTCACACGCAGGCAGTAGAACGGTGCATAAAACTTGTGACGGAAGCATCGATCACGGTGGCTTCAAAAAATGCACGGGATGGACTTATTCGGACCAAACTGAAATCCAGATCTGTAATGCCATCTTTTGACAATAAGGCACAATACCACTGCTAATTTAGTTAAAATTCAAGTTTTTCAACAATAAATTCTCGACATTATGCATTTATTTTGTAACTAAAATGTCATATTTATAAATAATTAGACTATGTTTTATATAATACATGTGTTTTTCATTATTTAGTACTACAAAAAATATAAATAATCATACTCGAAACTGACGTCTAATATTTCAAAAATTTAAAACTTTGAACAGCTGTAGAGGGCTAAATCATGTAACGAATCAACATTATTTTAACTGAATATAAGAGCTTAAACAAAATAGCAACTTTTTAGACCCCCCCAGGTACGATTTACACAAAAAAAAATTTTTTCATACAATATCGACCCACCCTAATACATACCTATATATTACAATGTCAAGGCATACCTACAGATTGTACGTACGATAGGTTTAATAGACTAGTGACAGGCCTCGAATATTACGTTAAAACTAGTGGCGGTGCGATCTAATTTTAGATTTTGTAAGTTCATTTACAATGTTTCGCTATCGCAAGGCGCGGATAATAGACGACTCGCATAACTGACGCTAAACAAAAGTGCCCAGCCCGATCTGCACGCGTCGAGCGACCGACTAGGTACTAGTAAACAAATCACTGTGTGAAAAGATAACGACGCTACACCTATTATTTCTTAACTGATTCATGTTAACTCACTGACATTGTAAGAACAAAAATATGCACATAATGGACAAAAATAAGTCAACACACTCGGTATTATCGGAAGTAGCAAATGCTTTTCCATCACAGGCCGTGTCGTACGGGACACGAAAATAAATTATTTAACCAACATTTTTTTTCGGCATCACACCATACCTACTTCGTCATTGTAACCCAATTTGAAGCTTATGTAAAGTAAGAAAATGGGGGAGATTGAACGGAAAACACACAATAAACCATCAATAATTTTGGCGCAAAATGGCTTGTCAACACTATATTCGTTTACATTTAACTATTATCAACGTATTAACGGATTTATTTTTATACCACTTCGGTGGCAAATAAGCATACGGCCCGCCTGATGGTAAGCAGTCGCCGTAGCCCATAGACACCTGCAACACCAGATATATTTTATTAATTTTATGATAATGTATATAACAATGTATACCAAAATTAAATAACGCTGAAAAAACATTAATGAAATGCCATCGTGATATACACCGTGTTTTTTTTTATTTCCGTTAATTTCAAGGGTGCATTAATGAGCTTAAATTAAGTAGCTTTCTCAAAGACACAGGTATTCTAATTATCTCTATTTCGGAGATAATATATAATTTATTTTTATCTTATAAGGCCCTTACGAGCGTATGGAGTTGCCTGAGGGCATGTTTACATATGGATTAGTGTTTTGTACGAGTGTGTACATTTGCTACTAAACGGAAATACTATCTCGAACGATTGATGTTCGAAATGACATTGATATATCACAGTTTCTAATTGTTTGGTTTAATTAAATGTAATGCCCATGTTACAACAACGCTACATGCAACATTTAATGACTTTTTATAAAGATAAAAATTTATATGACTTTTTTTTGACAATTAACTACGCTATTTAGTTTCTTTACACGTACTTAGCACTACTTACCCATACCCCGGAGTTAACGGAATTTAATAAAATCACGGTGTATAAACAACTAAAACCAAACTTATATTCTTATAGCAGAGCAAAATCTCTTTAACCTATGTTTGGTCGAAGCTAATTGGCACCGTGATTGAGTAGTAATAGCTGTTTCTTACATGTAACTATTGAACAATATATAAAAGTAGATTAACCTTTATCTTGTAGTGTGTGATGCCTTGATTTTATTTACAATGAATTCTGTTTGGTGAGGACCTATCGTAAAAAAAATCTTTATAAGAGATTGACATAGAATTCAATAACGTTTCATTTTTTCCGGGATAAGAGGTGTGTATACTCGTAATATTTCGTCCTTGTTCTACGTCATTGAGATTAGAAAAACACAAAGAGGCAACATAATATGTAAATCAGCTGCAAAGAAAAGAGATCTCATTTTGGTATCGACAACTTCATAATTGATTTTGGGACACACAAGGCGACTGAAGGGGACGTCATAAGCCATTAGTCCGGTGACGACAGTGGAAAACCTCAAGGGTCACGAGTTCAAATGCGACACATGGTGAGAATAGTCCGGGTGCGGGTGAAACTTTCACCGCATCTCCAGCCGCACATTTATCTCTCAACAACGAAACTGTTTTGGATTTCCACTTGCGTGTACGCGAAGCGGTTTAGGTCACGATATCCCGTCACCGGCCTACATAACGAATGCATTTGTAAAGATTTTAGAATACAAATAAGATTTACATTTTAAACGTGTATCAGATTTTAAGTATATGGATATAGATTAGTAAGAGCAGAGTGGAGCTTACGGATATCTTAAACGTGTACAAATAATGTAAGTATTATACGAGTATGTATCGTCATCTACTGGTACATAATAATCACAGCACATTGAGATTATTGTGGGCTTAACTTTATTTTAGTAACATTTACAGGTAATGTTTATTTACTACTTATTTATCGACAATTTTATAAGTAGTTGTTTTACAATAAAGACAATTCATTGCTTTTTATTTAGATATTTATAACAGTAACAAAAAATGTGTCTGTTATCGTTTATGCATGACGGGGATTCTCAATAAATTTACACTCATGTGACGGAATAAAACAGTGAGAAAATCGTTAACTGAACGTATAATCCCATTGGATATGATTCACACCAAATTCATCCGCACGCCAATCCATTGCCGTAATTAATTAATGCTCAATTCGGACATCAATATTTTGTAAATTTCCAACAATATACTCTTGATGAATATTATTTCATAGCGACGCCTAATATCAACACAGTAAATCCCTTTCCTTTCGATTTAAATAATTGTCTTATATGTATATGTATCAGTATGATCAGTGTATTTATCATAGGTTATACGAGATGGTATATTTTATTAACATTTTATTTGTTCCGCTATGAAACCCTGTAGGACACTGCAATATAACTTAAATCTAACTTAATTACTATGGCTTAAGGCTCTTTCTTATACATTGGTACCTTACCTTATTATTACCTTGCAAAGTATTCCTATACATATTTTAAACAGTCACAGATATATTTAACTTGCAATATCAAAATCTACTATACTAAATAATATTCATCAACTACCAAAATATACTTGCATGAGTAAAAACAGTTGTCTGATACATATAAATATCTAGTCATTTTTCTTTATCTCTGACAGTCTTTGGAAGTTTATTATACACTTGTATATACATTGCAAGTGGACTATTTAAACACTTCCACGCACCAAACTAAGTAAATGGCCGCGAACAGAATTTTACGCGTTGTATTATCTTTTTCGTCGGGTATATATCGTTCATACCTTCCAGCTTAGGCACCCTTTCACGCAGAGCAAAAGAGTTTTTATTTTTTGCCTCCTCCGAGCACGCTTTTGTCCCTTTTTCGTTCCGCTTGTTTTATATGGGGCGTTTAATTCGATAAAATTCGCGTGGACTCGAATTGGTTTAGGAGAACTGGAAAATAGAGCAGCGTATAAATGCTTTTGGCATTGTCAGTGTTCTATATGTTCTATTATCTTTGTATTGTTCACGAGACTGTATCTACGTAAAGTGCTCGGTATCTTTGTTAGGTGGATATTGTGTTACTGAGTGTTACTAATACATTCCTTATTCTTGCAATGTTTTGCGTATGAAAATAGTAGGGGCATATGTGGTACCTATTACCATGTAGAGGGATAGAGGCAGTGTATGCAACAGTGAGAATGAGCCCAATTCGTATACAGGGCGTTCTTTTTTGTTTTCCGTTAAGTTTAGCGTTTGCCTGTACGAATATACATACCGTTTTGAATTGAAATTATAATGGCATATTCTTACATTTGTTATGGCCTTCTTTTTCTACAGTTTATTTACAAATTCGTTACATTTCCGAGTAACGACAAAAAAATCTTGATGACGTTTTTTCATAAGATCTTACCTTTTTGACTAAAGAACAAAATGCAACAATATATTAGGTTTTCGTGGCTAGATTTTGCCTAGTAACCCACAACAAATTATGTAGAATGTTTATTTCAAATGTATTGACTTGGAATGTAATAACATTGAATGACTATGATAGGTGCAGTAAATTGTAGCGGTATCTTAGACTGTACGAGTAATCTAAGGCAAGTGTGCACACTCGGGAATGCTTTATTAGATAAAAAAAACAATTATAGATTATCTTTATAACTTAATTCGAATACCGGTGTCTTTAAGCAATTAACTTAATTTACTCGCATGAATATACGGTCACGTCTGAAAATATCGAGACGGACAAAATGTCAAAAATATGTATACACTACCCTATTAATATATGGGCCATAAGGTCGTGTATATATATTTTTGGCACTTCGATCGTGTCGATGTTTTCAGACGTGACTGTACTCTTCAAATTAACGGAGTTCAAAAAATACAAAGTGTATTAAATGGTTCAGATATTTCATTGCATGTAAATATTTTAGTTATCTACATTATTATACTGTACAGCATAGGAGACTCAAACATGTTAACTTTAATGAGGCAAGCCAAAATGACAAATAACGTTGAATGTATTTATACAGGATTACTACGTCTACAGCAGCTGTATCAATCAATGCAGCCAGGCCGCACCGTGTTCCGAATCTCTCTTGTGAAACGGATTACCAACGCATCGGAAGCGATGGACTTTTTGCTGGCACTGGAGCAACATGACCGGTGGGGCAACAAGCGTATTGTTCTCGATTGCAACGCAAAAAATGCCAAAAGCATTCTAGTTGAACATGTACGGAAAGTGCAATTGGGGCGGAGAACTTACCATTACATGCTCAGCGGACTGGTGAGTGCTATTCTACTATAGTTAGATAAGTCGTAGTAACAGTAAAACACTTTATTGTACGATTATTAAAACAAACCATGAAATAAACACGAATCACTAGTACAAAGGCGAACTTCTCTTTAAGGGATCTCTTCCAATTAACCTTTGAGCAATTGAGGGAGAATCGGAGACGGTAGGTAGACGTTACGGTTGCAAAGAATCTTGAAATTTTAATATTCGTAATGCGTTTTACCTTACACTAGCTACTTAAAAATGATATGCATAGAATAGACCTCAATATTTGACCCCTGGATTTTTTTCATTTTTTTTCTGTTTATAGCCTGGAGTATGCGAATATACAACTAAATATGTTACCGGCCCCGCTATTTTACTTATAATGGCAACTTTGTTACTGATAAAAATATTTATAAAAATGAATATAATATATTTTTTTACTTTAGTTACAAGATATCGTTGGCGCGGCATGTAAATCTGTTTTATATTGATATACAATAAAAAATACATCATTTACAGATAAAAAAATCAAATACCTGCTTTTGGGGACAAAAATACCTGCAGTAAAAAGTAGAATGACCCAATTTCATTTTTGAGGTAACTCAGCGATTGTTTTTGCCTTTTATTTTAAACTAACATAAAATTAAAATTCAAAAACATGATATCCGCTCACGCTTTCGCTCAGTAAGAGTGAGGGAAGATCACGAACCTACGGGGCCTTAAGTTTGTCCAACGTAAGTGCAACTTGAAATTTTAATAAATAAAAAAGTGTTCGTATTCGTAGCAAAATTTACTAGACATTCTTAGCAGATTTACCTACAATACATTTAGTGTGGGTACTCAGGCAACGATATATAATATAATAATATATACAATATTGATTGATTTCTACAAAATGAAAAGTATAATAGAGGCACAAAATCGTATTTTGACTATTTGTAGAGTGTATGCACACTCTACAAATATTTTAGGCATATGGTCTCAAGTTAAAATTATATGTCATAGAATCTATTATATCTTTTTAAGATTAGTTAGTCTCAATGTTGGGTTCTTCACTCCAAAAACATTCGCCATTAGCAACATATTACCATGACTCTCGTCGGAAAATAGTTCATTTAAATTCGCTATGTGCCAAAAAAATCATGATAAACCACATAGCGATTTTTTTATTCGTATGGACGATGCATAGTATTGTTACTAAAGTTAAAGGCAAAATGTCGTATCTACTGATATACAGTATGTTTACATTTTAAATAGGGGATAAGTTGGTTGACAGTGGGTTGGTTGTACACATTAACTATCGCTAATTCTGAAGGTCTGTATCTCCTGCGCGGGTAAATTTGTGATTATTGAAGTTTGTTTCCAACATATATAACTGTATGAATTCATTTATATATTTTATTGCAAACTAGGCAGTTCAGTAAGCAATTTTTACATAACATTAGTGTATTTGCTGACTCATATATAAATGATTTTATGAACTTTATTTTATTTGGTAATTGAGGCCTGGGTTGGCAGCTGATCAAGTTAATCAGGTTGACAGTTCAAGAAAACATGACGAAGCAAAAATGTTTTTGTGAATAAAAGGTTGATATTACTTTAAGACGGTCTAGAGAAGTTTTCTAGGTAGAAATATATTGTAACTGGAAATTACAACAGATCTAAATAGGATCTTTCCTCATCTAAAATTCTAAAATGTGTTTGTAAATGTACCTCGATATTTTTTACCAGATTATTTCAATCTTTGTTTTACTTTAGACTACCAGGTGAAAAAGACTAAGCGTAGACTACCCCTGTCGCACAGTGAGTCAATTCCCATTTTTCATTAAAAGCATTACCAGCATCAAAAAGTTTAATTTAGATTTTTAAGTATAATTTAGTTAAACATAGACAAATTGTGTATACAATAATTCAAAAATCAAGTACCTATGTATCTCAGTTATTTCTCGAGATATGGGCGTAGGAAAATAAAGTGATCCAGTGTTAACCATTTTACCCTACATATAAAGCTTCACGGAACTTATGTACTTCCTGTATCTCACCAACTAAAATTCATAGAAATGCCAGTATCCACTTATCAAAAACAGGGTGCGCTATTTATTACCGTATTGTTAAAGAGTCATTTTGATCGGATGTTCACATCCGATATTATGGATTTCGTATACAGAAATATTATACAAATCGCGTGAGTAGAACCAAAGCAGCTAACAATTTTAGTCCAGTCCTCGTACTGAATCCCCAATTAAAATCTTTGACATGGTATTTTTCGCTATTAAATCAATCGCTCAATTTTACATTAAAAGTATATTTGGACAAGGTATTTCCTGACTCATTTATGTCCTTGGGGGTTTTGTCTAAATATATTTTACTTTACCGTTTACGGCAGACATTTCCCTATGTCGAGTTGCAGCGAAGCTTTAAGAACGAATAACAAGCGCCCGAGTTCCTTATGTAAACGTTCTTACAGGAAATGTGATAATAGCATTGAACAGCGTCTTTTTCGCACTTCCTCCTACGCGAACCCTATTAGCGAAGTGTCTTTGACCATTCGTCCATTCGTATCGACTTTCCGCAGGATTTCTCTAACCACTGAACCGATTAAGTCAGAATCACATCACTAGTTTAATTGACGACCGTTTTTCGATCTGGAACATTGGCTAAAGCAAAAAAGGCAAAAGTTTGGTTCGTTAAAAATAAATAAATTAAAGATGTCAAATTATAAAAGTACGTATAACGTGTTAACTCAAAGTAACAATTTTTTTACGAAGACATAATAATATATACAATAACTCTTGTTAATATTTAACTACTACGGGGACAGAACCCTAAGGAAAATAATTATATGCATACTTATTCGTTTGCCTGAAGCCATAAAACGTGAAAATAATAAGACTAAATTAAAATTTATGTTATAAAAACATTTTCATACACTGTAGTCATTAATTACTACAGTGTATGAAAATGTTTTATTTTTAGTTTTAAGACTAGAGAATGGCGATCCCTCAGTAGAACTCATTGTTGAGTTTTGTAGCGCTACGACTATTTTTTAAGAATACCACTGTATTTTAATAAATAAATAATATAAGAATACCACTATATTTTAATAAATAAGGTAATAGTTTTTTTCACCACACCAACTGGTAAAGGCCCTCTTGATTGTCCAACAACCAATGAGAAAGTTGCATTTTATCGACATGTGGGGCAAAGTAATCAGGTGCAAATTTTGAGTTGGTTCCGTATGTTAGCTGGCAGAATTGACTTTTATATGATGATTTTGAATGATATTTTTTTTATTACGTTCATTTTAATTTGATTTGGTTTGTTTTTTTGGTATTTCATACCCCACCCTTCGCAAATACAAACTGTAAAACATCAAACAAAATGAAACCAAATCAAATCCAAATGAACGTAATTAAATATGTATCATTTAAATTCATCATTTAAAAGTCAATGTTTCCAGTCAACATAAGGTATTAAACAATTCAAAATTTGCATCAAATTACTTTGCCACACATGTGGATAAAATACAACTTTCTCATCAGTTTTTGAACAATCAGGGGCTCTTTACGAGCTGGTGTGATGAACAAAATATTTACAACCCAAAAAAAATTGTAAAACATAAAAGACAAACAGTGAACAAGGCAGGTTGAAATGAGGTGTAGGACCGTGGAAGCCAAGGATGTGTTTTATTGATTTTGATCTGTCTCGAATCCTACGGGTGCACATGCATGTGGTATGTTAAGGTTTTTGATTTCAACCAGTTGCTGATAATTGCTCACTCGTTAACGAAGTTCAAGAAGCACTAAACACGCCAAAATACTTAGTCCTAGTTGTCCGTTCGCGAAGTTTTATTATAGTTGGACTGATATTTCAATATTTCGACTACAATGTAAGTACAGATTATTTACGACTGCATGAAAATGATGTATCTAATACTCGTAATTATCTAAAACAAGGATTACTTTTAAGTGAGCAGAATTTACTTTTCGGAATAACTATTTTTGTGTACCTATATTTATAAAATCAAGGGTAACAACTAACCAATATCACACGGATAACCGCCATCGCCACTTTAATTTCAAATTCAAATTCTATTATGAAAAATACAACGCTTCGGTACTGATGCAAAGTGTTCGTATTTTCCTACGACGGTATCGATTTTACAACCTTGTTATTAATTAAAAGTGTAAAAGCTAACTGCGCCAAAGGAGACCCGGTTCTTAATCTTGCCTCCTTTCAAAATTTCATATTTTTGTAAGAGTGAATGGGTTCAAATTTTGCGTTAATGTTTTCTAATATACCATAAACCAAACTGCAAGTTCACATTAAACGTGTATATTTTTGTAATGTCATTTTTGCACCATTATGCTAGTCCGTAATTTCTTTGGATTTTGAAAAAACCTATGACATAAGAAACGCGTTCGAAATATAAATTTAATAATTCATAAGACGCCAGTTTTAAGTAAATTATTCAGAAGAAAAACAATATTAAAATTAATTGAATCAGGAATATGATGCCCGCAGCAGAAAAATTACGTTTTGGAGAAAATAACTACGACTAACAAAATAATATTGAAATCAAAGTTGAATGGTATAAAAGGCATCCGTAAAAAGTTAATAATTTATTATCAATGAGACTTTGAAATAATTTGGGCCAGGAATATGATGACGTAGAAAAATGTAAGTCTAATATTATACTTAAATAAATGCATTTAAGATGTGCTTATATCGCCAGTTTATACATATTGAAACCACTAAAATAATTATTATTGGTAAGTTTGTAATTTTTCCGTTACCAGATAAATGACGCCAGGTAGGTCACGGCAATGAATATTTTTACAACTACTGGAAATGATGAAAACAGAGATTTGAAAAAATCTCTAAGAGATATGATCAAATCACGCAGGATGTTAAAATGGCGAATCCATATCATCATTTGCCTAGAAAAATTCAGTCATTTGACCAAATCACTGACTCTGTTTAGTGAAAGGACAAAATCGGCCAATAAACGAGACACGTTTTTTCATTTCACTAGATTTGTTTAGGAATTTGACAAAATCCCTAACCACGACAGTAAGTTGACAAAATGAACTCAAAAAGTCAACAAGTTTTATCATTTCGCTAAACAAGTTTAGTGAAATGATAAAGTCTCAACTGGTAGATGGTTTGTATATGGTAATTTGATTAAATCTATGAACTGATTTAGTGAAATGACGAAAGCAAGTACCGAATGCAACATGTTACTAGAGTTAAGCATTTTGATCAAATCTCTGACTAGATTAAGTGAAATGGTAAAAAAAACTGTCAAAAGTAGGTATCAAAGTTGTTTATTAAACCAGCTATTTTAATCCAAGAATATTCAGACTAAACATATGAGGATTCAAAAATTCAGAAAAGGCAGTATACTTACAGTGCTTCGCTTTGCTAGTCTTAGCGGGGGCACTGCCGTGCCCTCAGATGACAAAGACTTAATGGCCAACCAACGTTAAAGTATTATTTGCACTAAATAATGCACATTTTTATGCAAAATTTATTCATCTTTTCTTTGGATGGATGGAACTTTAATGTAAGGCATATGCCTTTTAATGTAAGGCATATGGATTACAGATATGAAGTTATGCTAGTTACATTATGAAGAAAACCGCGAGTGTGGCACGCCTCACAGAATTACTGTGCGCAGTAACAGTTACATTGGATATTTTTTTCTAGCATCTGGTGATGTGTATAGTGTTAATTTTACTATGCCTCGCTGTATTCATATGTGTCAGTTGGTTTAGTAATTACACACAAGACACCTAAAAACCGCACTATGAAAATGAACCCAGACAAGAAAAATTAAAAATAATCATGGGCCTCCTTTGGCGCAGGAACCTTAGTTGAGAAATTATTTTTCATGGCCATCTCATTTATTGTCCTGTCCTAAAATATCATCAGGTATTGCTGGCACAATAATCTACGAAACTAAATAGGGCACAGGGTGACCCAGGCTGATTGTTCAAGTACATGTTATTACCATCGCCTAAGTAATTTCACTGGAAATATCAATTTATTTATATTAAATCTCATCGTTTTTATTAGTATTGGTAAAAACTTGATTTTGATTTTTGCATACTCTTGCGGCTTGATAAATGTCTGGTCGTTTACAAATATTTACAAAAACAATTCTATAATACAAAAAACCAGCCAAGTGCGAGTCGGACCGAGGGTTCCGTACAAACCTGTAGGTACATATATAAATAAAAGTTCACCCATCACGACAATCGAGTCCTATCAATTATTTAATAGTACATTATGATACAAGTGTGCTAAGTTGGCCATTACACACAAGGTGATATTGTGCGCAATAAGAAAGCCGATGTGGGTAATGACCAATGCACACGCGTTTCATACGACGATTTTCAACACACTTGCGGGGAAAAAACAAAACATAGTTTGTTTTTGTCAAAACAGTTAAAGTACAATTTTCAAAATGGTGGCTTACAGTTTTAACATCGAATTATTGCACCAAAGCGTGCTGGGCTTGTAAGCACTTATTCGCCAGTTAATTTAGCTACCAACACGTTTTCCAAGAAAGACTAGGTGTTTCTGCTGATTTTCTATTGAATAAAAGCTTCATATGCCGCCACGCCAATTATTTTTCACCCGATTTTGATGGTAAAAAAAGGTTATCGTTCTCGGCTCTTGCCTCTTTTAGTATCACTGGCAGTGTCAATTTTATGTGTTTTATGTATGACATTTTCGTCAATATATAAACTAAAAACATGCAAAAATATTCCAATTTTATGACAAATACGGAAAATGGCTGGCGCGTTATTTTTTTACGCACGATTCCAATGCGCGCGCAAAGCAATGGCGCGAACGAAATCGACAAACAGCCAATTAAAAAAAATGTAAAAAAAAAACTATATTTTCGCATTTCTATTCGACGTATAGAGATCAAATCTATAAAATGTTATGTTCATTCATTAATGTAATTTACGAGATAATTTAATCTATAAATGATATTTGGTGTGATAAAACCTCTTTGAACTAACATTTGAAACCTAATAGTTGGTTTAAAAAAATGTATTTACCAAATTAAGAAGGCTCCGGTTCCATGCATATTATCAGCAATCAGCACGCGTGTTTAATATCTAAGATTATGAGCCAAAAATCGGTGGAATAAAAAAGTCGTTTTGAGCAAGTGTGTTGAAAAATATTTTTATTATACGATGTAACTAACAATTTATGGTTTTCGCAATTTTTCCTTTATCTTTGCTATAAGACGTTGCTTTGTACCAAATTTCAAGATTCTGAGTTCACGGGAAGTACCCTGTAGGTTTTGATTCCCTTGCGAGTGTCGAGCGGCTGCATCTTTTGATTGCGTTGGCTTAGAATATTGATATTTTCACAGCTCCAAAGGACAGTAGACTTGACTATTTGATATAAATTCCAGCTTGATACCTCCACGGGATCCTGAGAGAAAGGGTCTTGACAGACAGACTGACGGACGAAGTGACCCTATAAGGGTTCCGTTTTTTCCTTTAGAGGTACGGAACCGTAAAAATGAAACAATGGTACATCCTAGTAAAGGGTTAAAAATATTAACTATATTACAGTACCTGCCGTTTTGTGGGCGTCCGCTAGCTAGCGCGGTTGCATAGAGCGTGTAAGCGGGTTAACGAAAAATAGTATGAGTAACTTGCGCGGAAGCGTGCGACGGATTTTACCTACAATATCACTCGCGTGCTTGCACCCGCAGCTCTGTGCACCCGCGCCAGCTAGCGGACGCGCTTAGAAAAAAAAAGTTGTAGACAAAGTACAATTAAAGCCGAATGAATAATTTATTAATTATAACTACAATACTGAACAAAAGAAAACCTTAATGAACAAAAGGCACTGCCTCCCTTTCATTACCATTCAACCTTAAGGCAAAGCGGAGAGACTAAATTAATAACGGTCTGAAAAATATATTAGAGTTACATAAGGATTGACCTATTAAACTGCATTTTTTGTGTTTAATTGACAGCTACTTCTTCCGATAGTGACATTATATAGGTAAACATTTGTGATTATAATTATCGACTAATATGTTTTGAGATATGTACACATTCTCTAATATATTCTTGAAGGAGTCGCATCCCACGGAAAGGTTGAGAACTCAAACGTATTTCCATTAATAGGTTATGGACGACCACTGGGAGAACGAAGTAACCGAGTACGGCGCAGTCAACATTACCGGGTTCCGCATCGTCGACCACTCGCGCAAGATTGTGCGCGATTTCATGGACGGTTTGCGTAGAATGGACCCCCGATTCAAGGGAACCATATCGGTAAGTGCTTCGCCCCCATTACACCGGCCGCGCACCAGCACCCCTCCGTAACTAGAAACAGTTTGAACTATGATCGCCTAGACAAACTTATTATAATAGATTGTCTCCAATATACAATATATTGCCATGTATTACCGAAGCCTTATTAGACTGATATTGGAGATACAATCAGAAACAACCTTTTTCTTTTTCCAACAGATCGTTGTTTATTAAGATAGTAGGTAATTAATTACTTGCCCAGAAAACAATTGTATTCTATTCAAGGTCAGTTGGTACGTTAGTTACTTTGAGAAAAGTGTAGGCTGACTAAGTATCTACACCTACGTCAGATATTTGGTTCCGTTTTGTATTTACTGTGTATATTTATTAAATTTATTTTTAAATCTATACCATATATGTCATGTTTCGAGTATTGTCATTTCATTTTTTAATTTCACCCACTAATTGCACAACATATCCTCGGAAACATTATCATGACACATAATACGACTAGTTGAAGTTATGCAGTGGAAATCCCTCGCTTGCGGCAAAGCTTATGCTGCAGCACTTTGACTAGTTTGAGTTCACTCCGAAAGGCCAGCAGATTAATTTGGGTGCTCCATTTGATGCCGTTTGCATATCTAAGCTTATCGTGAAGTTAGGTCACCTGACATATAATCTCATAACATATGGAGACGGATGATTACATCGTTGATTTACATACACAATTTACTGAATGCTCCGAATCAAGAGCCAGTAATATAGCTCAAGACTCCGTAAATACCAGCTTAAATCCTGAATCTATCTTATCATTAATTATTTGTCGTTATGGACCACGTTTATCGACGAGTTAAAGCAACTATTTAAAAGTAAACATTTTGATTGATTTCGGAAAGGTATAAAATGTACAGTCAGCATCAAAAGTAGCTAATCAGACTACGCATCAAAAGTATCTACCAATTTCGAATAGCTTAACAATAAGAGATGCCTTTATGCCCTTTATATAAAGAACTATTAAATTGTAACAGATACTTTTGAATACGATCTGTAGAAATATATCTCGTTTTGGTAAAGTATTCCAGGGTGCCAAATTCTTTAGGTGCATGTCATGGGAGTGACTAAAATACGATGGTTTAAACAGCGAGGTCGAGCTACCTATAACACTAGAACAGTCACGCCCTAGTTTGAAATGCATTTAGTCGCTTTGGGGTCCACAGGACCCAGTAACTTAAATAACCATAAAATGAAAACTATTTAAACGCAATGGTTATACACATTATATTAGTTACATTAGATTATAAAGCATTCATGAAACAGTAATCAACCGTTTTAGTTATCAAATATTCGCAAATCTAAATCTAAAATTGATATTTTTACTTTTTTTTAGCGCTTTCATATGTAATGTACATAACTTTTAGAGCTTGTTATTGCCCTTTTTGTAAACGTTTTCTTAATTAAATTTATACTAATATATAATAATTAAGAAAAAATCTTAAACTACTAGAATTGTTTCACCAAAAAATGTCTAAAAACATCTCAATGTATATTAAAACATAATACGTAAATGCACTCCGAATTTTTCCTATTGGAGAATTCCTCCAACATATTTTTCTCAGTTTTGGAAGAGTTTTAATACTCTATTAGTTCAATTAATGTAATCTGCTATCTTTTTTTGACAAATCCCTATGAGCAGTAAACTTTTATGTTAAAAAATGAAAACACAGACATAATGGTTTTAGATCATGTAAATACTACACTGATTTAAACTTTCATGATTTTTAAACATTACTAATTAATCGCGTATTAAGATTTAAATTTGCCTCCGACGTTTCGAGGACGGCGTTGTCCCCGTGGTCTCGGAGAAGACTGGCTAAAGTTGACATCAACATCTAGCCGCGCGAGTTTTTTGAACTACCCGCACTTGGTCTTGTTTATTGACTTGAACATTTTGCGCACTAGGGATGTTACTTTGTTGACACACAACACTAACGATATTCGATTTTTCGACTGTTGATATTCGTTCTCGCTTACATATACTAATGACTGGATTTCAAGCGGATGAGATCCCCAAACCCTCGTTGCGATTGAAATTGCAGTGGCTTCCCGCACTTTTCTGCTGTAGAAATGGCGATCCGTGGAAAGGATTTTAGGGCTATGCAGCTCGACCCAGTGCAGAGGCGTAGCGAGGGGGGGGGGCTAGGGGGGCCATGGCCCCGGGCGGCACATAAGAGGGGGCGGCAAAAACGGTATTTAAAAAAATATAAAATTAAGAAATCAATATTTTCAAATCAAGTCACGAAATGAACTATTAACGCACCGCGAGAGCGAACGGCGTGGGGCGGGGCGGGTGTGCGGGGGCGGTCAATCGCTACCGGAGTGCGGCGTTCCAAACCACCGACGAGCTTACACGCTTGTCCGCTGGTTATAGGTATAACCTATAACACGCCTATAACCCTATATGACGTCACATCAATTTTAACACAGCGCCTTCTGCGCACGATCTACAGCCGGGCGCCCTCGGCGCCATCATTCGTTCAAAAATAGTTGGGCGCAGCCCGATAAACGTGGCGCGATACGCGCGACTCAATGTCGGGCGCCTTCGGTGCCCTCATATTGAAAGAGTCGGGCGTAGCTCGACGTACGTGTCGCGCTGCGGGCGATTGAATAACGGGCGCTTTCGGCGCCCTCATGCAAAAGCATCGGGCGTAACCTAATGCATTGGGCGCTTTGCCCTGCCACAAAAATAATGTAAAATGACTTTAATAGTTATTTTCTGCCCTCCGGGCGGAAAGCGTCAACTTTTCTCTCGCTGCGCTAAACGAACTTCTCGACGGAGGCGGAAAGCGGCAACTTCGTTTAGCGCAGCGGGAGGATTATAACCCCATAATTAATTATTAAATGTAAGGCCGACTACTGAAAATCGCACTATAAAACGTATGAAATAAGAAAACATTCTTACCTGAAATAATCATTTACCTTTACCTGAAAAGGGAAGAATAGCTTTGCGATCCTTGCATAATAACGGTATTTTTTCTATGAAATTACATTTCGGGAGAAAACGTTTTCCACTAACTAAATCTTAACAAATCACTTTGATTTTGATGTCCATCGCTTCAGCATAGTTTATTATAGGTTTATAGGATTCGCTTTTTTTAAGAATTATTTAAGGAAAACCTATAATTTAGTTTTTTCATTGTGTCAATAACATACTAAAAAATCATGGAGAATGGAAAATATTTACAAGTGGAAAAACGTTTTCTCTTTTTGTATGGACGATCAATATTGAATATACACAATGGGAATCCGACAGATGTTAAAAGTGTATTTTTGACCACATGTTTAGAAACTAAAATGTCATACAAAGTTTTCTAAAATCGGTCTTGTTATAAAGATAATGAGAATTCTTGTGAAAATTCGTTTTTGTAATAACTCAGTGAAAAACGCCTCTATGGCTGCGACGACGCAAGCACTATGTGACCTTACTAAGAGGCATTAAAGTTTTAAAGGAAACTCGCAAAATTTGTCTGCAAATATATAAAAAAAAAACTATTTATTCGTTGTAAAGTTTTTTTTGCCAACATGTAAAAATAAATAACGTGTCGTGTGCAGAAAACACATACACACACTTTTTTGCCGAATTTGATCAAAATACAAATAATTTTTTTTTGCTTCTTAAGACAGGAATACGTGGTTAACATCTGACGGGTTTCTCGTTCATACAGTGTAATTGTATACAGTGTATGAACGTAATTAAGTAAATTATGTTACATTGTATTTCTTTATTGAAAAGAAGAAAATATACAATATTTTCTATGTGATTATTTCAGATGATTTCTTTTTCTTTTTTCATAAGTTTATGAGCCAAATTTTCAGTAGTCGAGTTTTAGTTTTTGAAGAATTTTTTTGTATTTTACCTTTTCCAACTAACTTTGTCTTGTTTATTAACTACTTAGTCAGGTCACAAGTATTACAAATAAAATGTTATACAACGCTTTTAATAAAAAAAGTTTGCCATGATTTGAAAGCTTGTTTTATACTGATAAAAATGTAATATAATTATTTTAAAATGTAAAGCTCGTCTTTATTTACTACTTGTTCACTTTGGGATTGTCGTTAGACGCGAATACACGCGACATAAAAAAAAAATATATATAACTTTTTTTTTCGATATTACATATGTTTGAAGCCGGATCCGTCTTTAAACAACTTCCAAAAGAGAGGTATGGGCATTGTGAAAGTCATCTCGCTTTGTGTGGTAGGGCACAGAACAGCGGTTGTCATTCCAGATCTAGAGCAGAGCCCAACTGGGGAAGTACCTCCACCTTACAGAAAACCGCAGCCAAATAACACTAGATCCTACTCAAAGTGTTGCCGGTAAGTAAGGTTGGCAGAGCTCAATGAGGGTGCGGAGGGTCAGGGTCGGCAACGCGCATATAACTCCTCTAGAGTTGCAGGCGTACATAGGCTACGGAGACTGCTTACCATTAGGCGGGCCGTATGCTTGTTTGCCACCGACGTAACATAAGAAAAATGTTGAACACTTAATGCAAAACTGTATCTATAACTTCTTTATCAGTAAAAATCTTTGTGACAGAACTTATGACCTGACTAAGTGATGTTGATCATAACATAAATTGGGGCGGCAAATTTCTGATCGGCCCCGGGCGGCAAACACATACGCTACGCCGCTGACCCAGTGGTTTGGTCCTGACTCCAGTAAATGCTAAGCCACAGCAGACTTGTTCATCTGACGATTTTTGACAGCTGTGATGCCTGTGATATGTTCCTTAACTCTTTCTGCTATGGTGCGCTTTGTTTCCCCTATATAGGAACTGCCACAACTGCAATCAATTTTATAAACGCCAGATGACTCAAAAGGAATAACGTCCTTTGGTGACCTTAGGCTCCCTGCGACTTTGGATAAAGGGGTGTAAACTGTATTTATAGAGTACTTTCCAAGTACTGTTCCAACTTTATCCGTTACCCCTTTTACATATGGCAGAAATGCCGGTTGTCTGGAGACATCAGGACATTTCCCTCTTGCTTTCCGTCTGAGTTGCCACTTTTTTACCTTATACCTGTTTCTTTTTAGTACCTTCTGAATGTGCGACATCTCGCTGCGAAATATTCACAAAACGTGTGCTCTGTTCACCAGAGAGCTGACAACCGATTATAAGTGACGGAGATGGTGATGAGAAAGGGCGTTCAAATACATGCCAGTGTGTATATATGTAAGCGAGAACGAATATCGACAGTCAAAAAATCTAATATCGTTAGTGTTGTGTGTCGACAGAGTAACATCCCTAGTGCGCAAAATGTTCAAGTCAATAAACAAGACCAAGTGCGGGTAGTTCGAAAAACTCGCGCGGCTAGAAGATGTTGATGTCAACTTTAGCCAGTCTTCTCCGAGACCACGGAGACAACGCCGTCCTCGAAACGTCGGAGGCAAATTGACGGATAGACGCGACGAACTTTCACTTGAAGGTACTCAAAACGACATCGTCGTGCAATACCTAACTAGCAAGTTAGCGTTCATAATAAAAGCCCTGGGTCCAGCAGACCCATCAGCGACTGTTCAAATGATAACGAGATCCTAAGGCAATTACTCACTACTTAATAGGTACCCATATGAGGTTGTAATGTACTTACAATCACGCTCCGTGATTGTTGAGCCATTTAGAGTTCTAGCTAAATTGGACATTCCATAGCGTAAGTTTTGAACAACCAATACTAGAAACCTGCCAGCCTAGCCAAGGTGACAATCGCTATCGCTACGACAACGAAACGTTTTGTGTCTCTCTATCACTCTTCCTTATTAGTACGATAGTGACCGTTGCGTTTCGATCGCTACGCAGCGTAAGCGATTTGCATGTTGGCTACGCAGCCTGTATCGCCGAGCAGCTCACATGCGTCAAAAGTAAACAGCCGATGTGGAGTTGCGATGAAAATTGTGAAGAGAATTATAACCAGTTTATGTTGATTTCAGTAATTCACTTGGCACGCCCTAATGAAGCCATAAGTGAAACCTCTGCGTAAATGTGTAGTAATATGCTCAAAGTTGTTCGTTGAAAACGTATAAATACTTCGTTTTTTTAGCATTAGGAAAAAGGTAAATAATCTAGAGATAACTTTTTATTGAAAAACACTTCTAAAAATAAATTACAGCAAATATGTAACATACATGATCAATTGATCATTTACTAGATTTTGGTTCAATAAGTAACAGTAGGTACATAACTTTTGTTTAAAGCGTTTTTTCTATAAAAGCTTAATAAAACGAAGTATAGAAATGAACAACCTACATACCAACATTTTCATTTTAATTTAATTGAAATATACTTTAAATCGTACCATTTTATTATGGGTTTTGAAAGATTCCTGATAACTTGTTGGTAGAAAATATTACTACATATTCATCATTATGACAATGAGTAGCTGTACGAAGAGATATTGCATAAATTAAAATCCTAGCATCGAAGTTTTAATATATACATAATTGTATATGTATTACCCGTATTTCCAATAAACCGTGGAACCTTGACTATCCGAACGCTGTATGCTGTCGTCAAAATAAAATGTCGTTTTTATAAAATAAAAAAACGTAGTTCGTATAAAAATACATTCGACTTTTGAAGTGTTTTAAATTTCAACATTAATATGTACGTACATTTTTAATTAATTGTATTGTGTTTTTATAAAAAAGGTGTTATTTTTATTTAATCTCGTCTCAAAAACCCACCTTTCGAGTATCCAAAGTAGTCTTGGTCTTAATTCGTTCGGATAATCGAAGTTCTACTGTATGTAAAAAAGTAATGATATCAAATTTTTCTGCTCTATTTATAAAGATTAAAATGCCCGTGTTTATGTTTTTATTAGGCCCAAGCTGCACTCATGTACGACGGAGTGCAAGTATTAATGGATGCACTTGGCAGGCTTTCGAGAAAGAAACCAGACGCATTCCGCAACGCCCTTCGCAGGGCCGCCGGTCAAGCTAACTCGACCAAAGTCATCGATTGTAACCCTGGCAAAAGCTGGGTAATACCCTTTGAGCACGGCGACAAGATATCTAGGTTAATTAAAAAGGTAATTCCTTCCATCTATTTGAATCTCACAATATTGCACGGGTAACTTCCATTTATTATGATATGAGCTATGAAATCCTTAAGAAAAAATCTAATCTCATTATAAAGAACAATTCCCAGGGAACTAGCTTGATGAGTGTTTTATTGTAGTCTAGATGTCCTTATGCCATTAAAAAACTTAATACAATACCGGACTTTGTTTGCTTTCTTATTTCAGACTGATATAGAGGGTCTTACAGGAAATATATCATTCAATGAAGAGGGGCATAGGCACAATTTTACTTTACAAGTGGTTGAGATGACTGTTCAGAGCGCTATGTTGACGGTACGTATCAATCATGATGCAAATTCTACCTAAAATTGACTCATCTTGGTCGTGTTAAGTTTCGTGCAGTTTTATTATTAGTATCTCTCGTACTTCCACTTGTATGTATCTACATTATATTATATTTATAAACTAATATAGATAAACCGCTTTGTAACCGCGCATAGTTCCACGATACCTATGCTCACATCTCAAGAGGCAACAACGCACACAAACACAACAAAAAGTTAGTACTTTTGCCGCGTTTGTGAGAATTGGATCTATAATATAATATTACTTTAGAAAGTGGCGTGCAATATACAATTTGGATATCTAGGACTAGGTTACTAAAAATTACTATGCGTTTAACAGTTAATAAGAGGTTCCGTTTCCTTGTGCTGTTTGACATTGGGGGCCTCGAGGAATCACCTCCATCTTGGAAGACGTCTTTTGTACTGCAAAAAAAACCTAATAAGTAATTTAATTAATATATTACTCCAATATTAGCCGATTTTATGGGTTAATTACCAACCAACGAGTGTATCTTTTATTGAAATACGCTTAATAGTTTATAGACCACAGAAGGAGAGTTTTTATTGTCGTATTGAATTTTATTCAATGAAATATATGTAACGCTCCGGTTACGAATGCATATGCGTACATTCAGTTCATTCTCCAAGATAGCGGCAGTTCCTTGAAATCCTCAAACGTCTAATGGTTATTAGAATATGGAAACGGGACCTATTATTAACATTCATACCGAATTAGAGGACTGATCTTGGGATTTCTATTTTAGTGAGATTATATGTAATTACAAATAAAACAAGATCCCTAAGACGGGCCATGTTTATTAAATATTGAAAGTTAGTTAAAGTTACTTTTGTAATAAGTACCTATCTTTTTGGAACCAAGTTTAAAGGTCGAGAGCTGGCAATAATGTTGGGCAAAGTTTAATTTCAACTTTCTTTTACCTTTCACCCCATTTCTTCTTTTACTTGCTAATGAATACTGGGAGACCATAAATCAATGCGACCTACTTTCTCTTTATTTTTCGTTTATACCTATCCACATATTTTGGATTTCTGTTGTGTATAAGTTTGTATTAAGAGGCTAGTGGACAACCACCCCTCCATACAAATGTAGTCCGTATTTTCCTCCCTGGATATTATGGAAAATATTTTTAAACAATTTAATTTTATTGTGTACTCTTATTAAATATAGCTGTGTAGTTATGTTTATAAACTACATGAAGGCCAAATACGGATTTCTCTGAACCAAAAGTTTCCTTTGGCAGAATTAATCTTTATGTTTCTAAGTAAGGGGTTCTATGTCAACTTTGGTATAATTTTCAATTAAATCAAAGGTACACTGTAGACGTAGTAATTCAGCTGCAACACACATTATGACATTCAAAAAATTCCAAAAAAATAATGACCGCACGCACTTCAAACATGTTGCGCTATATAGTTTGTGAGAAATAAGTTCCAACATTTGATATGTTTGTCAAATCTAGGAATTATAAACGAATTGGTCGAATCGATGATATGATACAGTCGAATTTTGCAAGTTGTTATTATTTAAATTGTTGTGTTTGTATTATTAATTAAACTTTTTTCACATCGTATTTCATTTTATAATCATTTTGTTTTTTTTTATGTATTGTTTATTATTATAAGCCATAAACATGTACATTTACACGTCACGTGTTTTCTTGTGCATAGTAGGTTCTGCCATCTTGAGGGCTACTCCGGAACAATAAACGTCACATTTACGCCTCGTGCCAAAAATCTGACGGCTCCTGTGCTATCCTACAGTTCACGCACGCTCCCTATAGAGCCGATTTTTATCAACTTAAGGAAATGTCATATGAATCGAACCGACAGCGTCACTGCTTTAAAAAATACATAATATGAACTGTTTGCGTGATAAATTAATATTATCGTAAAATATTGAAAGTTATATTTAAGAGAGGCGATATATTGTTTTTAAGTACTTGACAAGCTTTAATTAATATTATTATAGGATTTTATTTATAATTTCAATGGGCCATGCGCGTTTACGTTCTATGGGCATTGTCATATGCCAAATGTTGAAACTTAAATCTTACAAACTATAGATGTCTAGATGTCGTGTTTTTATTTTACCGTTATATTTTCCTGGTATTTATAAAGTAGATATGACTGCACATTCATTTGACCAGACAAATCTGGTGGGCAAAAATTTGCATTAATATTACTGAGGCCAATTCGAACCTTCATTTTGGTGAGACAAAGAACTCGCGTGTGCATTTCGTTCATACTTTTCTGTACATAGCAAATATAAAAAACTTCGTACGAGCATTTGCGCGATCGAGGGACACGAGAGCATTACATCAAAATATAAGTTCGAATTGTCCTCAATAATTCAAAAGTTATGGTTCTGTTAATTTACGCTATTGACAAAAATATACATTTCATTTGGAACAGGTTGGAACATGGACAGACGCAAACGGTCTCTCTGTGAGCTCTCCAAAGCAAGTACAGCTAAAATCACCCGCATCTTACGATACCAACAAAACATACATAGTCACAACAATACTACAAGAACCTTACTTGATGCAAAAGTCTAAAACGGGTCATGCAATGCCTGAAACCCAATATCATGGATTTTGCAAGGATTTAGTGGATCTTCTGGCTCAGAAACTTAAAATAAAATGTAAGTTTAAAATGGAAATGTAATGCGTGTAATGTATGCATTTTATGTAAGCTTGCGGTTTAAGACGATGCTTGCTAATCAATTTTCCGACGCCGTCAATGCTCAGTCGCAATGCGAACCCAATGCGACTGAACAAAATATAAAACATAGTTATTAGGGTCTAGGTTTTAAATTATTACTTCTTCTAGATGAGTTGAGACTCGTACAAGATGGGACTTATGGATCGGAGACCCCACCCACTGGTTGGTCCGGTATAGTTGGCGAAATAGTTCGAAAGGTAAGTTAGATGATCCCCCTTATCGTCGGAATCTACCCGTGCTATCAAATATTAGAAAAACCGCCAATTTAGATTAGTAAGTTTAAGAGACAATTTCCCAATAATTATTTTTTTTTATATTATTTTGATTGTATTAAATGTGAAAAATTTAACAAATTCGTGCATATACAGTGTGTAAATCCAATAATCAAACAAGACATAGAATTAACACGTTGTAATCATGAATTAATTAGTTTTCTAAGTTTCACTTAATTATGACCAGAGAGAAGTTTTTGTGGCAAAATAAAGTGATTGACAATACCAAATATCGACATGTCTATTATCGATGATACCTTAACGTTATAGATATTTTTAACATTATTTTATAACAACACGTTCG
This sequence comes from Cydia pomonella, assembly GCF_033807575.1. Taxonomy (NCBI): domain Eukaryota; kingdom Metazoa; phylum Arthropoda; class Insecta; order Lepidoptera; family Tortricidae; genus Cydia; species Cydia pomonella. The sequence goes on along the minus strand of NC_084703.1, from coordinate 9,839,188 downwards.
ATATCTTCTTTGATACACCAATAGGTAGTTGTCTTATTTTATGATACTATTCTATAGTTTACGTTTTTATTTTTAAATATATAATATATGTAATAAAGAAATTATGGTCGGATTTGTAATTGATTTGCATTCTTGAAATTTACCGGTAAATTACAGCAAGTAGAATTGACATCTTTTACTCGTCATTATTAATCTATGACTGACGTATCGATGTTATTATTTGTCGATGTTTCATTTTCTCAAGCACTCGTTTTTGCCACAAAAACTTCTGTCTGATATGACCATTACGAGACAAACATACATAACGTTAAGAGATACGAGCTTTTTATAGTAACTGACAACAAGCGTTGACAGTTACTATAAAAATCTGTATCTCGTAACTTGTGTGTTGCTTTATATTGCGGGCTGAATTATTCCGTATGGTTAATATTTGAACTGTTCTAAGCAACAGTTATCTCAATATTAACAAGTTGGTATATTGATGGCCCTGTGCTAACCACCGTTTAAAGGTTTGCCCGACTGGGTAATACACGTTTCATTTTGTTATTTAAGTTAGACTAAAATAATATGTTGTTATTTAAATAGTGGCTAAATATGTCAAATTGTAAAGAATAGAACACCGATTGCGAGTTATGCCCCAAAAAGTAACCTCTTTAATAATACAACACAATTCCGCTACAAAATGCTACCTACTCTATATTTCTTGTTTTCCACACTTTTATATTTTATAATATAAATATAACTTCGTCGTACATATTTTTCTTGCCTATTCTCTTCAGGCACTTATTTTACAAAACACCCACGAAATAGGTATTGTGTACATAAATCTATCTCTTCCTCATCCTTTTGGTTAGAAAACTGTTACACAAAAAGAAATCCGTGCGAAGCAAAACAACCTAGAAACAAAACAACGGAACGAAAACCATTCGTAAATTTAATTTCCTTTCTTCTATAACAATTGAAAGTTACGTGTTTCTAGTCCAGTAACGGTTTTCTCAATTAACTGGAATTCACTCAACGATCCAGACCTTTATTTACTTATTTATTTCAATTGCACTTAAAAGCTCAACCTCTGTCAAAGGTTCACCGAGTTGTTAAAATCCACTCGTTGACTTTAATGTACCGCTATTAAAACAGTATTTAAATGTTTTTACACATATGAGCTGTTGCTATCTGCGCGCTGCGTTAGGAATTTAATATGTCAAATTTTAAGTCACGCGCGGCAACCCAAGACATGCTAAATAGTTATACAGCGTGTATTTTTGATACGACCACATAATCAAAGGGTAAGACTATATGCCCTAGTTAAGGCTGTAATGAACACACTTTTATAGGTTTTATAAAAAAGCGGCCAAGTGCGAGTCGGACTCGCCCATGAAGGGTTCCGTACCATTTATGACGTATTAAAAAAACTACTTACTAGATCTGGTTCAAACCAATTTTCGTTGGAAGTTTGCATGGTAATGTATATCATATATTTTTTTTAGATTTTTCATTCCGTTATTTTAGAAGTTACAGGCCCCCCCCCCCTTTTTCACTTTGGAAGTGTCTCTCGCGCAAACTATTCAGTTTAGAAAAAAATGATATTAGAAACCTAAATATCATTTTTGAAGACCTATACTTAGATAACCCACACGTATGGGTTTGATGAAAAAAAATTTTTTTATTTTTTTTTATGACGTATTAATAAAAACTACTTACTAGATCTCGTTCGAACCAATTTTCGGTGGAAGTTTGCATGGCAAATAGAAAAAAATGATATTAGAAACCTCAATATCATTTTTAAAGACCTATCCATAGATACCCCACACGTATGGGATTGATGAAAAAAGATTTTTTGAGTTTCAGTTCTAAGTATGGGGAACCCCCAAAATTTATTGTTTTTTTTCTATTTTTGTGTAAACATCATAATGCGGTTCATAGAATACATCTACTTACCAAGTTTGAACAGTATAGCTTTTATAGTTTCGGAAAAAAGTGGCTGTGACAGAATCGGACAGACAGACGGACATGACGAATCTATAAGGGTTCCGTTTTTTGCCATTTGGCTACGGAACCCTAAAAATGGACAATTCTATTTTTCAGCAAGCAACGTATCACTACTTTGTTTTGTTTTTACTCAAAACGTTGCATTTAATGACGCCCTGATCTGTACGTAATACATTGCCGCACAAAAATAAACAAAACTTAATTATGCTCAGGTATTTAAGATAATAATTAAAAAAAATGTTTTATAGCTCTAAAACATACATCTAGTATAAGTTTGTGGATATATCAAAAATATACACTGTATTTAGACATAGAAGTTTCATAGCTTTTGCTCATGCACTGCACATAGGAGTGGCGTGCGGATCCGCATCCAATATTCTTAAGTGTCCTACCACCATAACATCATTGATTACGAATTTCCAAAAGCGATAAAAGACGTTTAAGCTCTCACAAGATTGATCATGCAGTTCCAGAATTAAGTTGTAGTAATAACTAAATGTACCAAATAATTGTGTTAAAATTGCCAAAGCTTAGTTACATACACCTCATGTAGGATCAGTGTCAACGTTGCGCTCGTACCTATTACACCTAGATTAGCAAGCGTCCATTCGTCACAAGGTCAACGTATTTTGAGGCCAGTTGAACGTTTGATTGCTAAAATTTTGGTATCAAAAGATCGACTCTACTCTTTCAAACATAAACATATCAATGTATTTTTCAGACTTTCAGTAGGTACTGGTACACTTTGTATGTATACAGTATGTAAATTCAATACGGGCAACCCTATGAACGGCGGTTAGCATAGGACCTAAGAAGTATACTGAGAAGCATATTTTTGCTTAGATATACAATGCAAATATTAACCATACAAAATAATTCGGCCCGCAATGTAAATATAAATACAATACTTGTTGACAGTTACCATAAAAAACTCGTATTTCATAATGTCATTACATATGTTTCGTACTGTTTACAGTACATTGCTGCTTGCTGCTCGGTAAATTTACAAAAAATAATTACGGGGTCATAATTTTGTGTAACATAACAGAACTTTTTAATTCATGATTACAGTAAATTGTATGTCTGGTTTGATTTATATTGGATTACCGGATTGGATATTGGATTCACGACAATTTAAAAAAGGAACACTTATATAGTCAACTTGGTAATCCTACCTCTGTTTCAATCCTCTTACTAAGATCGAGGGAAACAGTTAATGATCCGTAAGTAAGAGTCTTAAATTATCGCTTCGATCCAAAATCACAGAACCGACTCAACCTGTTCAAACGTTTACGAATTGATTTATCTTCTGTGAATGAATAATTGGTACCCATGCATTCAAGTTACAGTCTAACATTAAACGAACCGCTCGAATGTAATAACTATGAAAATATTATGCATCATTGCCTCGCTGTTCATACCGTCAAAAAGAAATATAATATTATAATCTTCACTATCTACATGGCTCGTATCACATGAGAATAACTCACTTAGTTTACGACTCCAAGTGCCGGAAAATATGAGAAGATTCTGATGGTACTCGGTGGTAAACAGGAAAAATGACACATTTGCCTCCTCTTATATCAGAGGGGCAGAATTTAATTTAGAGTTTGAAGGTAGAGGCACGTGGAGAAAAAGCAAATCCTTGTGTTATAAACTGGTGCACTGCAAAGGCTCAAGTTAGCTTAAAAGTATTTACTTTCCAAGATAAAATAATGTAGTTTATTGCGGCATCGATGTTTTCCGAGGGGATGTGCTTTGTCAACGTTCCGATGGACTTTTTATTCGAATCCAATTTCTACGCTGTATGAAAGGTTTCTACTATAAAATACCAGCATTTATCTACTGTACTGGTATAACAGGTCAATGACACCACAGATATAATGATCAATAATTTCTAGTCGAGTAGATAGTTTTTCTTTTTCATATCTACCTCATATGGAAATTAATACGGGACACAAAAACCGACTTCATACTTTTTTAAAGCTCTATAGTAGAATAATGTCCTGGAAAGGTTTGTTTAAAAAATATTTATTTGTAATACAAGTGTAATACTTTATTAAAATAAATATAAGAAAATTTATTAAAATAAATAAATTATTATAAGAAAACATAAACAAGAATATAAAAACCCCCTTCCTATGAAAAGTCCCCCAGGTCTGTCCCCTGCGGAAGGGTGCCCATAAGGCTGGCTACGTTCCCTCGTTGAATGGCGAAGCCTATTCTTTGGCCTAGGAATGAGCCAGCCCTAGGGTCACCCGTGGTCTCAAGCAGTTTTTTTTTAAATTCTTGTATAGAATATGGGCGTCGTTGCTCCACGGCCCCAAGGTCTCTAATGCAAACGCCGCAAATATGTGGTTGTTGGAAACACCTTGGTAAAATTAATTTTAACACTTTAATTTTTTTTGTCAAAATAGTTTTCGTATATTTCCTTGGAAAACTAAATTGATTGATTTCAAAATTGATTTAATTTATATAGTTGTAACTACTGAGTTTTGATTAGAGAAAACTTTGAACTATTTTTTTTCTATTTTTTAATGTTTATTTAGAAACCAATATGTAACTACGACTGACGTTTAAATTAATAATAAAAAATACAAAATACTCAATATCCCACAATTTTATAATTGTAATTTATAATCCATCATTTTCAGATGCGTTTTCGCTATTTCAATTAAAATAGACACTTCCCGTTTTCAATACACGGGCATTCCCGAGCACGTTTGTTGAACGAAAATGTTTTTTTTTTTAACTTACACTCTCGTTTTTCGTCCTAGCGTCGCAGATAATAACTAAATGGTTATAACACGATGCCGAATACCCAATACATGGGATTTCCCATAGTCTAGAAAGTCCATGAATTGGGTATTGCGTTATTACAAAATAATAAATAACGGTGTCGCTAGAAAGAAAGATCAACATGAAAGTTCGTAGCCAACTTAAAACCCAGTAGAGCTGAATATTTGGGGTTATTTTTCCAAAGGGATATTTTTCAATCTGAACATTGTTTGAGCAATGCGAAAATACAAAACGTCTGAATATAAACTAATACTGAAGCGACATAAAACTCGACACTTTTTTTGCCAGTTTGTAGCCAATTTTTGTAATCATAAATTTTTGATGTGATCGTAGGAGACAAGATCGAGGGTAAAATATTTTCCAGCCTTCCCGTTCAATCTCGAAGGGTACAATGACCGCATCGCTCCCTTAAAGGTCCTTGTTTATTGAGTCTCAGACGCATTATTGTAGTTATAAAGGATTTGCGCCCCCGGTCGACGGACACTCGTTTGTTTTAACTTTTGCGAAGAAATTTGACGGTAAATCTAATATCCAGCGAAGGTTCGCTTAATCTCTTTGTCTTTACGAGAGGTTTCTTATGTGTACTTTGTTATTTCAGACCCTGTCGCTACATCTAATGAAATATTTTGGAGAGTTAGTTTGACTTGGGTCGTACCTACTACATACCTAATTACAAAAAGTATTCTTATGCGTGTATTGCTTAATATACAAGGTATTTTTTCAACTCTTAGCCTTATTTTGTGAGATCAATATAATGTCATACTGATCAACTTTTACTATCGATGGCCAGGAGGAATATCCTAAAAATGATCATGAATGAGGGAAATTTACGAACTTAGACGTATAGGGTCGCATATAAATATACCTTAACCTGACTTGATCAATTTTCAAACAAAACACGATCCCTTTTTATATGCGTTGAAATTAGCAACTGCAACGGATATGGTTGAAGTCTGGGCCAAGCCAAATTGTTAAGCGGTATCACACTGGCAAACTCAATCATGACCTTGGTGCGACTCAAAAGGTTATGGTTTCAAACCCCCAGCAGCCTATGGTCTCTAGTGCAAAATATACAATATAATGATTCACCCTCAACCCTTGAGTAATCTCAAGTACTTGCTCCGCTTTTTCAATGAACTATAGGCAGCACGCCTCAACTGACCAAAATTTTTTTCAACGACTTAAAAATAACTTGTGTTTTGATTATTAATGCACTAAAATGTATTCTAAGATGCAATGTATTGCGAATTTTGTTATTTTAAAGCGTGACAAGCAACGTGAATTACCACGAAGATGGTTGCAATGGAAGTTACTGAACAAAAGTGTCATAACTCGAGGAGTACAATCTATGTTTTAATTATTTGCTCCTATTACAGGCCCCACCCGGTGCAAATACTTTCACATTTGCATCTATTTTAAACAACGGTAGTTGTAGTTCATAATGCAGGATAAAATAAGTAGGTACATATTTGTTTTGTTTTTTAGGACTGATTTCATAACCTGAAGGCATTATATACTATTACGGCGTTCTGTCGCCTAAATAGTGTTTTTATTAGTATTAAGTTATTCACACAAAGACGTTCTGTCTGATCCTGTATATTAAGCCGATGATCCCGGGTTCAAATCCTAGTAAGGGCACTTATTTGTGCGATGAGCACGAATAATTTGTTCCTGAGTTATAAGTGTTTGTCTATGTTTTTATCTATATAAGTAAATATGTACATTGTCGCCTAGTACACACAGTACAAGCTTTGCTTAGTTTCGGGCTGGGTCGATTTTTGTAACATTATCACCAAAATAATATAAATATATATCAATATAAAGGTTCATAAGGTCTACAAGTTGGCTGAAAGTAAAGATTTTTCATCCATTGTGTACCATTCCCTCAAATTGTACCATAACCATATAAAAAAAGTTTTGTTTTATTTTGATATTGACAGACAGACAGCCTAAAACGTTAAAGATAGGAGCTTCAAACTTGAAACACATTTCAAGGGCAGTAAAAGCTCCATTATGAATCACATAAATTTAACCCCTTTGATAATGAAAATGGGGTTAACATATTTTAATTATAAGTAATTGTTGCGCGCGGGGTATAATTACATTATAATAATTCTTAATTTAATGCATGAATATTTCCTTATCCAAAATCATTCTGTATGACTATATAATGATGATCGGACTAGTCTACGCCGTTTAGCGTAAAGCTGACTGCAACTGTCTCTTTCAATAGAGTGGTATTAAAAACCGACAATAGGATTGACACGTGGATAACACCACATGAAGTAGGATTTTTTATTTTATTTTATTTAAACTAACACTACTTTTTTATAAGAGTAGAAATACAATGCAAGGACGCCCGGGTGAAAACAGGCGGGCTGTAGATCGCTTGTTGCATTAATTTTTATATTAGAACTTTAACAAATTTAGTACTTTATGTACAACATAGAAAAATCAATGGCTTGGATACGTAATATATCTCGTATGATACTAGAAACAAATAGTTCTGAATAGTGTTTTTATTTAATGTTCATTAACCTAGTCGAAGAAGTTGTTTTGCAAAAATATCAGTTAACATTAAAGTTACGAATGTAATGTTAGAGCTGCAAAGTGCTGTGACACTAAATTTACTTTGGTAAATAACTACAACACGAGTATACTGTTCGATCTTCATTCAATAAATAAAATGTATACATATATTTCATTTATGTTTGTTTGGCAGGAAGCGGATATCGCTGTGGCTCCTTTGGCTGTGACCCCCGAACGCGAGATGGTGGTGGATTTTAGTGAAGCTTTCCTTTCAATCGATTATCCAATCAACCACGCAAAAACTCCCAAGCAACTGGCAGACACTTTCAGTTTTCTTCGGCCGTTGTCAAAGGAGATTTGGGTGAGATAATTTTTTTTTTTTTGTAATAATGTATGTAAACCGGCTGAATTATACCGACGGCTTGGTAATTTGTGTAATTTTTGGTAAAAGGCCAATTCGAACGTACACTGGCGTGAGAATAATATCATTTAGTCATCGTGCGTCTTGCTCGCGGTAATTCATGTACGGGCAAGTACGAGCGGAACACACGATAACTAAATGACATCATTTAGATATCATTCTGATGTCAAGGTACGTTCGAATTGCCCTTTAAATCTTCCGTTGACCGCTAACGCTCTAAAGGGTTCGAAACGTCGGAATGTATTTTAATAATCCGTTTTATTTCATGACTATTGAAGACAATATACTTCTTTTCTTTGTTGGAACACGTTTCTAAATGTCGTTCTGATTGTTTCATATTGGCTGTAGGATTCTGGTCAAAGTATAAAAGAACCCTTACGTACCTTAAATCGTATTACACGATAGAGTAGAAAAATTGTAAGTTAATAATAACACAATTATATTATTCAGATATACGGTTCGATAAGTTAGTAGCTTCCTGTTTCGATTATGGGGCTAAGATGTAAGTAATCCGAATAAAAGCAAAACATACAACTTGTTACTTTTTTATAAAGGCAACCAGATTCCACAGTCCCAGAACCCCGTTTATGATTTGGGTTATATAGCTGGTTTGTCTGTTTACATTGTGGCATCATTGTGTTGTCTATTTCATGTTCGAAACATGTAACGTTCTTCCTAAGTAGGAACATAATTTTAATACCGCCCATGTTACACACAATGTTTTTCATCACACTTGCGAAAAAAAACCGATCTAGTGCCAGTTCAGACTCGCGCACCGAGGGTTCCGTACAATCTTTCAATTATCGCATATAACAACGAACACGAAAGGCGTTTAACCATAAGTATACTTTGAATAATTGTGAACAGCGCCATCTATATGTAAATTGGCTTAACTTTGCGCAACCTGTGTGTTTGTTGTTTTTTTGGGATATTTTTTTATTAAGTATGTGGAATTAGTTAAAGAACGTATTTCTATTGTAATTTCATAGAGACTTCAAGTATTATAGAATAAGCAAAGGGGGTTAACTTGCAAATAAATTTGAAAATGTTGTTTGGATAATAATAAAAAAGTTATCAAAATAGAGATGTAATTATATTTTTCCCGTAATATTTATGATAATGTTAATGTTATATAAACATTTGAAAATTTATTGTTTGTAAACTTCGAAGATAATGAGAGGGAAATGTTTATTTTTACATTTTCCTTAAAAAAAATCATCTCACTATGAAAAGAAAGTAAAAATTGTTTTAGAATGTCCAAATTCAGTTCCTTCAAATGATACCCCGCTTTATCTACTTTTAAATTTTGTCCCTTCTTTATATTGGACATTTTCAATACTTAATAAAAAAAAATAAGAAAATTACACTTTCAATGTGTTAGCGTTGTTCAGAATTATTCCAAATTTCAAATCTATAGCTCAAGTAATTCTCGAGATATTTGACAATGTGACAGACAGACGGACGGACGGACGGACAGAGTCGCGCCATAGGGGTTCTTTTTGTGCCGATTTGGTACGGACCCCTAAAAACGAAGTTTTAATCGAAACAAATGCTAAATTCCGGTATCGTTAGTCTTGTTATTTATACTTAAACTTAAAGGCATGAAACGCAGAGACCCATTTGGAATACCGCCACAAATTGCTATTTTAAACAGCTATTAAGTAAATTATAAATAAAAGAAATGAAATATAACAGCAATAATGCAACTGAAAAAACATATTAGCCGAACTCATTGCGTAATGCAAAAGATAACTGAACTTAAGTAATAAATAAATAAATTTTGATCCATATCCTAAAACTGATTTTGTTGCTACAAACCGGTGTAACAATGTTCGTAAGGCCCAATTTTAGTGTAAGTAGTAACATAATGTTTTGTTATTCTTCAATTTGAAATAAATATTTGATTAAAACCTACGTGAAATATCTTTGTCAAACAAAAAATCATAAATCGTTAAAAAAATGAGCAAGTGTATTTAAAAAAATCAGTAGCTTCTACTAGTGTACATACAAGTACAAGGATTAGATTTTTGAATGACTAGAAGAGAATAAATTATCCGTCAGTTTACTAAATTTTTGCAAGCACAGATGTAGCAACAATATAACAAACTTTGCGCGCAAGTTCACACAATGCTATCACGACTTATACAATTTAAAAAATACAAAAAAAAAAATATATACAACTCAAAGCTTACCTAAGTTATAGATCTGCTAACAATACTAACAGTTAAAATAAAGGTTACGTAAATCCTTAAGCACTCTGACAGATCGCATATCTGTTACTTTAACAATAATTAAAAATTCAAATATATATATTTGAATTTATTTATTGTAATAAATATTCTCTTACACACTAGCTAAACGAATGTACCTACAATACCTAACAGTTTAAAAATAAACCAACATGTTGTCCACGAGTAAATAATATACATAAATACCAACTACATAAATAAAATACTAGAAACATATCTATTAAGTAAATCAAAAAACATATTGTGTGTATTGCATGTTGGATCTATTGAGATGAAAAAATTCTCTTTAGATCCATTTTGATAATGGTATAATTTAATGGATCTAATGATATAAAGAATTTTCCCTATAGATCCAGTTTTAACTGTCAACATAAATATTTGGATCTAACAAGAAAAACATTTCTCACTAGATCCATTTTGGATCTATGGACTGGATCTATCGAGAATGAAGGATGCATAACTTGTGAATCTTTTGCCAGCAAAGTTCATTTAAAGAAAGATTTATTGTAGAATTTCCGTCTTTCTCTCATGTCTTTCAATTGACCGGTTTGCAGCGTGTCATGTCATGAGGTTTGAAGTACGGTCTGAAAATAAATTGTTTTGAATCACCACCATTGACGTTGTAAAGTTATTTGACTGATTTTAATGTTGATTTAATAAAATCAATTCCAATAAAATTTAAAAATAAATTAAAATTTTATGTTCATCCTCCGAAGATAATTTTACTTCAACAATAAACTGTGTGGCTAATGGAAACTGAAATTCTTTCAATCTCTCGATCACACATTCTGTCGGTGTGTTGCTTCAGCTGCCTGTCAATCAGCTATGTACTACATTCTTTCTTACATTCATAATTATTGTATTGTACTTGGTTAGTTTAATTAATTAGAATATAGTTATTGGGCAACAAGAGAGGAAAGTTAGTTTTTCTTGAATATTTTGAGTCCCGAGTAAGCGAAACATTCTATAATTGAATTACGAGCGAAGCGAGTTATTCTAAATTAGAATATTTACTCGGGACTCAAAAACACGAGATGTAAAATAACTTTGCTCTCGTGTGACACATACAACTTCTCACCTCAGTAGTGAGAACATATTAAAGGTTAAAAAAATTGCATCATCAAGTAAAGTTTTTATTCCTGTATTCATGGCCTTCACTAAATTAAAAAGCTACTTTGTCTCACTCCCTGGAGTGAGGAAAGTCGTACTTTCGTCACTCCCTGGAATGAGGTAGACCGCACTTTCGTCACTCCCTGGAGTGACAAAAGTAGGCTTGTTCGAGCTGCTGAGGTGAAAATTATATTACAAAACTACTCCTTAATAGAACCTATACAATAGGTGTTTGCAAGTCTACGCTTTTTATAATTCTGTTACTACATTTAATTATATGCCTACGGATATAACTGTTAGGTACGTATCACGGGTGTTATCAGATACAATTTATTAATATCTACTTGTTATGTTACAGCTTTGCGTCCTCTTCAGTTTCTTTGCAGTCAGCATAGTACTATTTCTTGTGTCAAGATTTTCCCCTCACGAATGGCGCTCGGTTTCTATAACCGATACCCACTTGGATCACCCAATAAGCAGCGCTAATGAGGTAATTAAACTTCTTTCATCTTTGATTAAGTTGAGTAACTGGCTATTTATGTGGTTATATGTGCAGAGAAAAAATATTACGTAATAGTATTCGATCCAAAACTGAAAAAAGAATCCAATGGGTACAGATATCGGGTTATAGCAAGTACTCTTAAAGGTTTATAGGAACTAATTTGCCATATAATAATTTAAGAGTCTACTTACTACGAAAAATTCTGACCGCGATTCTTATTCAAGAATAGAGTATTACTCGTACATGACAACGTTGAATCAATAATTTCACAAGTAATGTTGACGTTTATTTTTTTCTAGATTATCTTGCACAACGAATTCAGCATATGGAATTCGTTTTGGTTTTCGCTTGGCTCATTCATGCAACAAGGCAGTGACGTGGTCCCAAAGTACGTATACTTTTTTATCACACTTTTTACACTAATATAAACTTATGTTTGATTTTTGTATTTAAGTAATAAAAATAAAAATATTGGTCTCATACAACGTTAATTTGTGTTTGTGTGTTTGGTCATGTTAAAGTGGGTTTGTCCTACGTATCTATAAGTTTATTTTTGGATGTAAGGTCAATGTGGGTAAGACCGGAACCCTTCAATTAAAATAAAGTATGATTGAATAACTACTTAGGTTAGAGTAAATGAACTTTTAAACACATCCCATTTTTTGACATCTGCTGAATATCCAATTTTCGAAATATTAATAAATTATTTACAGTGTTGCGTGCATGTTTGTTTAATCAGACAACCAAGCCAATGCTTCAATGTATAAGAACGTTTTTAAATTATTTATGAATAGTAACGCAGCAGAGCAACGTTCTTAGTTATTTTTTTTTGAAAAATGTGCATTTTTTCCTGCGTGACCGGTTTTTTTGAGAATGTAGAAATATTTGATGTGTTTAATAGGTGTGATCGATAAATTTCCGTCCGTCCAAATACGTATAGTGGCTCCGCCTCATCATACTTTTCGTATAACATCTGCAGCAAATTAAACATTTGGTACTGCCAGTTCAATGAATAATAATTTTCTAAAAGTTACTTTTCACTTTACAGTGCTTGATAAATAATCTTATTAATAGTTAAAATTCCTCAAATTAATCTCGGTACACTATTGTAAATATCAATATGGTACTTACTAGTTTTTGCTTCGCTAGAAACAAGATACGCGTATAAATAAATTAAGTCTCGACGTGAATTCGATTTTGAAATTGTTGCATGCATACAATATAGGTATGAGATTAAACGGTTAAATAAATAAACTACCATGTCCAGTTAAGGTATATACAGTCAGTAGCGGAGTACCTAACTGGGCAAAATATTCAATATTGCCTACGAAATTTTAAGCGAATACGAGTATGTTCATGTCAGATTATTTTAAAAACTTCGTCCGCATCCCCGAAAGCTTTTCATGCAATATTTTTTAGGATTTCTTAGTAACTAATATTTTTTATAGTTTAGCCATTTCCGTCTGTATGCGTGGGTATGTATGTGTATCAATCACGCCGACAAAGTAGTAAAATAAAAAATAGGGTGTTTTTTTTTCCTTCAAACGACAGTTATTTAATCTTTTATATAAACTATTATGAACACGATGGGTTAAGCCGTTTTAGGGTTAGCGCATTTTTCCCTTTTTTATTAAAAATACATTCAGTGCTTTGACGATAATCCCTTTGCTTGTTATGTACGAAAGTTCCCGTATAAATTTGCCAGTTGTGACTGACGGGTAGTAACTACAGCTGAGATTGGCCCGACACGCTGTTGGCCGATTTTATAAACTTGTTGCATCTACTGAATTTCAAGTATGAATAGAAAAACAATAGAACAAATTTAATGAAAAAGTATAAATAACACAAAAGTGCGTTGCCAATTTCGAAACACACAAGTAATGCGGTCAATATAGGCACATCGGCGCTGGCAATAGAAGTTAGATTAAATTCCATGTCTTGTGTTTAATCTTGCGTGGTTGAGATATAGGATAATATATTATGTATATAGGCGAACGACCGAAGAGGGGAGGCCTGATAATCACCTTGTTATACGGATACGAGACAGTTTACTTATTTATTCTGTATTTCACTTCATCGCGATATGTCTACAAACTTTTATTGGTTAAACTATTGTAAAAAAAAAACAAACAGTTTACAAACTGTCCCATGTTGTCTATCCCAGTGTTTTATTATAGTATTTTATTATAAAATATACCTTTAAACGAGCAATTCTTGTATATTTATATATATATTTCGGGGATCTCGGAAACGGCTCTAACGATTTCGATAAAAAAAAATATATGGAGGTTTTCGGGGGCGAAAAATCGATCTAGCTAGGTCTTATCTCAGGGAAAACGCGCATTTCTGAGTTTTTATATGTTTTCCGAGCAAAGCTCGGTTTCCCAGATATTGTTATTAAAATATATAAGTAATGCAATGAATTAAACTAAAACTACTTTAAAACTAAAAATCGAAATCTAAAATGGGCCCCCATGGCATGGTATCGAGGATGCTGGCAGCATTTCCTCGCTGGATCGCTATGCTCAAGCGTACGAGGAAGCTGCCGGCTCTCTTATCCCCGTTTCCCCAATTGCCGTTTCGCCAATTGAACAATTAATTAAACAATGGTAAATAACAAGTACGAGTATTACAATAATTAAATATTCTAAAAAAATCTAACGTAACGTATGGCTGTGATAGACATACAACACATCGTAATATTTTCAAAAACACACAAAATATTTTCAATAATGTCAATATCCTAAGAGGAAAATGAGGACTACGTTTGTATGAAAAGACGATTTCGCGCGGGTCCACCACTTTCTTCTTAAGGAGTACTATTATAATAATTAGGGTTCCGTATATACAAAGGGTCAAACGGGACCCTATTACTGAGACTCTGCTGTCCGTCCGTCCGTCCGTCCATCCGTCCGTCCGTCTGTCACCAGGCTGTATCTCTCATGAACCGTAATAGTTAGCCGTATAGTATTTCTGTTGCCGCTATAACAACAAATACTAAAAACAGAATAAAGTAAATATTTCTTTCCAATCTCGAGGTTCTCATCCAATCACCGAAGTTAAGCAACGTCGGGCGGGGTCAGTACTTGGATGGGTGACCGTTTTTATAGATAATGGTACGGAACCCTTCCTGGGCGAGTCCGACTAGCACTTGGCCGGTTTTGTATTAACATGTACCTCTGATTGACATCAACTTTATCAAATTTGCACTAACGTTCTTACTATTTTTAACCGCCTTCAAAAAAAAAGGCGCGGACCCGTATGTTTGTATGTATGTATGGATGTGTGTATGTATGTATGTTTCTCCGCGATTATCTCGCGATTGGCTGAACCAATTTTGATGCGGTTTTCAGAAAAGTCTTTGTTACTTTCTGGAGAAGGTTTTAGTATATATGGATTTTATGGATGGTTTGAAAAAACAATTGGACCGGGTAGGTGGCGCTGCTATCGGTATATCGTCAAATTTGGGAGTGGGAGTGGGAGTGGGAAAAGTAAAGGTGTGGTAAAAGTGTGGTTATATATTTACAATAATACCACAGTAATGCAACTGCAGTCGGAAGCCGAACTTTATTCGTTGGCTTACTGTTTTTATTTCGCAACCTATTTTGTTACTCTAGCTAGAGCTGTAAGTTTTCTTAAGAAATAAAATAAAAATATAATCCTTATATATATATTCGCACTATACTATACGATTATTATAAATTTGAGTCCCAGGGTAGGACATAGGATAGTTTTTATCCCAGAAATAATCCATTAAGGGAGTGAACATTTTGGGTGTAAGATTGATATATAGGGAATCAATAAACGATGAACCGATTGAGATGAAGTTTGAGATTGATATATTGGTTTGAGTTAATCCCGTATGGGTGTAAAATGAGGATGGAAGTTTATAAAGGGAATCAATGATTTCTTACGACATTTAACTTTTTGTAAAAATAAATAATGTTTACGCATTTTTGACCAATTAGGTAATTTTGGTCATTTGGAAAGGGGGTAGAAGTTTGAATGGGGAATCAATAAAATGCAGATTGCATAAAAAAATAAGCTACTTAGTTTAAACCATCCATGCAGACGAAGTCGCGGGCAAACGAACAAACCCAAACGTAAAGTAAAAAATAATAAATTAACAAAGATAATGAAAAAAAAACGTAAAGTAAAAGAAGTACCTATCACTAAAAAGTATGAAAAAAGAGACGTTAAAGAACGTACAATACATGAATCACTAAAAACTATGAAATAAAAAATTAAATAAAAAAAATGGAAAAAAGTAAAACTAAAATAACTTAATAACATATCTATTTTTAATAAAAAAAGCAAAACTAAAATAACTTAATTACATACCTTTTAAAAAAAAGGAAACCGCATTCAAAAAACGAACCCACTGAAAAGCACAAAATAATTTTTATATACCCCATCCCTATCCTTGTCCAGTCCCTATCCCGTCGTAAAGCAATTTTCTGCCAAAAATTAATTAATACCTAATAATAAGAAAATTGATAACCATCCTGGTAATTACTTAGTTTTTAGGTATTTTTCTTTTGTATAGCGCTTTTTTTATTTTCATCGACAAATCAATCATTTACTTTCCAAAATTTGATGAAATGAAACTGCTGATGAAAATCAGAACGGAACACCTCAAAGACACGTAGATAACTATATAGTATACCTATTTCTAATTACTAAAAGCTAACCTGCAAACCTCATATACGTATCAACAAAGTATACGAATATAACTTGGATCGGCAGTAGACCAATTAACAAAAAATCCGTTCCGCACCTTATGGGTAAAAATCGAAACCCTATTACTAAGTTTCCGCCGTCAGTGTGTCTGTCCGTCGGCATATGTCTATATTATCAGTTATAGAAATAGTTTTCACGCAATGTGATTTTAAGACACAAGCATCTCCCCATTCATCGATTCTGTTTCTATGTCACTAAGAATAAAATTAATCTCATGGTATTCTTGTAGGTCACTCTCCGGAAGAATTGTTGGCACGGTGTGGTGGTTCTTTGCTCTGATACTGGTCTGTTCATATACGGCAAACCTGGCTGCCTATCTTATAGTGGAGCGCTTATCCGAGCCAAGCCAGTCCATCATCTCGCCACCAAGCATGCCACAAACCGAAGTAAGAGACATGCTTTTTACCTCAGGTAACCTTCTTTAGTGTTAGTCCCTATGAGCAAGGCGATGGTAAAATATTATAATTTTAGTTCTGCTAATAATCGATTTTAATGTGATAGTGTTTACAGAATTTACATTTTAATTTAATAAATTTGTAAATCTTTGTTTCTGAGTGGTGGCAGTCGAAATGGTTTTTATATTTTTTTCGGCTTTTTGGTCATAGTACATGAGTGTTTTTTCATGAGTAACACCGGACTAATCCCAATAAGGCCTAGTTTACCCTCCGGGTTCGAAGGTCAGATGGCAGTCGCTTTCGTAAAACATAGAGCCTACGCCAATTCTAGGGATTAGTTGCCAAGCGGATCCAGGCTCCCATGAGCAGCAAAAATGCCGGGACAACGCGAGGAAGGTGAAGAAGTACAAGAGTGCTTTTCAAACCAATAAATGTCTAAAACCAGTTGATTAGAGCCTTTTTCAGGCTCCTCGGTCTAAATATTTTTTTGTTTCTACTATGTCACGTCCATACAAATAAAATCAGACTGTGCACTTTATTATTAATGTGAAACATCGTCTATTTAATTATACTAATTTGATATTCATCTAATATAATTAACATGATTCATTATATTGTATAAATTAAGCTGCATATGTCTATGGCACATGACAAAGTACAGTCAATTTGATTTATAGGCTAAATAACTATGCATGACTTTGACAAGGTTCTATTTACGAAAGATTTATGTGGATCGTTTTGACATGTAAAATTAAAGAATCGAAAGTATCTTCCATTTTCTAAGATAACTTTTTCTTCCCTATATATAGAACAATAGGTTGTGACACATACTTTAGATCACGAACTGTAGAGATACTTATTCTCTATTTGGAAAATACGTAATTCCAGGATAGCAGGTACTTTCGGAGCATTGTTTCATACACTACTATTGATGCTGACTATACTAGAACGGTCAAATCTAGATCTAGAACACTTTATTAGTAAGCATTGAAAACGCTACCCAACGATTCTAAGTAGAATGAACACAAGAGTCCAGATCAGACAGGATTACAAGATTAAAAAATAATACATAGTAACAATATAAAAAAAGTGTTGCCAATAGATAATAGTGACGTCCCTAACTAAATGCAACTACGTACATAAGTATTAAATACGAATACTGATAATTATTATACATAAAAGATTCATTCAATTCTGTTAATATTAATACATATATTTTTTCAGCAGAACAGTATAGAGGGAACTGTCTTGAATGAGGACCTTGCCGAATACTCATTTGAAAAAGAAGGGCAACTCGTTTGCGGTTCCATGCCACGCGCTTGTCGCTACAAACATGTCGACTTTGCTATCGCCACTGCCAAAGGATCGCCTTTAAGGTAAAGTATCTTATTAATCTCATGTTATCAGCGAGATTAATCAACATCCGCTTATACACACGTTAATTAAATGCAGATTTATTACAACAGATAATTATACCAAGATTGTATAAACGTTTTTACAAACATATACTTAAAGAAATTTTTTATAATAATCTATATTCTTAAAGCCCAAACTGATAATGACACGAGGCGTGTTTGATATTTTATGTAACTTACAATGACCACCCATTTAAATTATACTTTTATCTGACTAGCTAACTCTATCCGTTTAATCCGAGATAACCAAGCGCCACTAACTTAATTTAAATAAACTACCAGCTCCGTACATAACACTAACTTTACCCGCATGGAAAATGAAAGTAATTGCGAGTGTGCGCACCTCGAAACTCTGCACTAACTATCCATGCTTCAGCCTGATTTCCACAGCATGGTTGCGGATAAAAGGGTGCACTGAAGCATGCGATGCTCGCAGTGAAAGTGACATCAAATATAATATCTATTGGAGTTAATAGTGAACGTCGATGGAGCGGTAACGTACATATCTACGGCGAATCAAGTAAACAGTCTAGGCAAAACAGAATTGTTGAGTAATACAGTTATACGAAAAGAGTAGTAAACGACGTATAGCTGAAAAATATATTTTTTTACCTACTTGTACAGATTGATTTCAAAAAAATTTGGTGTAGTTAATACTGAGAGTAGTCCATTACAAACGTAAAAGGAAATATAACTCTAATCTTCCTCTTTTTCTTATCAAGCGTTTCTCACTCTACATTGTACATTATACTACGACTGTCTCCGCCTTTTCGATATCGCTATTTTACTATATTCACAACCGATTTTCCAGTGTCATAAAAAAACGTAGGAAATAATAAAATCTGCACTTTCTTTGCAATGACACGATTTGTATTTATTCAATTAGTTGATATACATTTAGTTGGTATATGAATAGTCAGTAGAAACCCGAAAGGTACCCAAAAGGCAAATGGTTTTTATGACTCGAGTACCTACACATTTTACTACCGCCCGTGTAATACACAATGTTTTTCATCATACTTGCGGCGAAAAAAATTAAGTTTTAAGCGATATACATATCAAATACGGTATAGCAACAGCTGTCGTCCGCCATCTTGTCAAAATCTGTCCTTGGTTCTTCTTTCTTCTTGGTTGGTATGACTTAGTGACATAATTAAGAAAAATCCATAAAACTGTTTAGGATTAGAGGTTTTACCTGCGAGAAATACGACGATTTAGATATGTGCTAAAATAGTTACTAATATTTCTAAATTCTATATTTCCCATCTTAATGAGAATTCCAAATCGAAAAACATTCGCTTATTTAGTTGCACCTATAGTCAACAGAAAATATTTAAAGTAGATTCTACAGTTACAATAAAACCAAATTATTTTCGTCACGTACTTACTCGTATGAAGGAGATTTCAATAACAACACGATGATGATACCGTAAAGACAAACTAGGCCCTACTCTGAAAACTAATAGCTGTTTTGTGTAAAGCTGACTTCATCTTTTCTCTAAGAAAAGCTCCAGGAATTTTCGCTAGAACTTTACAGCGAAATGAGGTTTGAGCAACATTTCAAGCTATATAAAGTAAACTCATTTGCAGTGTAATAACTAGACCTAGTCCGTTGGGAAAAAAGAGGTGCAAGTTACTATGCGATGGCTTACCTGATTATATGATGAAGATTTCACTATAATTAATGTGGCGTTTGCAGTAAATATTATGTTATTTTTCTGTATTATCTATATATCATTATGAAATGAAAATCTTTATTTCAGGCAATTAGTGGCCCATTAGTAAATACCTTAAAACTAACATTCATATTATAACAATATATTATAAGTAGTAGTGCCATATTTGTGCCTTTGTATGTTCTGTACAATAAAGAGTTAATATGTAAGTATAAAAATATAACAAAGAGTAGGTACTGAAATGACACTTTCATTGGTGTGTAAGATATAGGTAATTTAACATCGCTTCTTTCGCCATCTCACTATCTGAAGGGATCGCTGTTTAGCGATAAGTCCGCCTGTTGTTACCTACCAATTTATATCTTTTCTTAATCCTGTATCTTTTTTAATGTAGTGTGCAATAAAGAATTTTATTATTATTTTTATACTCTTTATTTTTCTCTCATCTTAGTCTACGTTTTTATAATACGGATGTAAAAGTAATATACAAAAATAATAATTAATATTATTATTATTTTCCAATTACGGTCTACAATAACTTATCAAATTAAGTCTTAAATTAATCTTGAAATTATCAGACACAGTTCAGAAATTCCAGTTAATTGCAAAGATAACCTATATGATGAATATGATGATAGTTGTTTCCAATTATAGTTATTAGGTACCTATGCAGTTTAATACCACAAAACAACGTAATTATTATTATTTTATTTCCACACTATATATTTTTCAATTCACAAACATGATTGGTTTTATTTTTTCATACTGGTTTTTAATTTTAGCACGAAAAACGGGATTACATGAACACATATTACTAAGGACAGACGCAAACTTCGCAGTAAATTTTCAGTGTAGGAAAGCTCCCAGTTCACACTATCTGGCTGAAATCTCGCTTCTGCGCGGTAATTCCCAGTTGAATACTGAAAACTCGTAAATTTACATGGGTCTCCCGTCAGTGGGGTACTACTCTCTACATATCGAATTTATATCCACCTACTGTTCCGTTTTTACGGTACGTGCGGCAAGCACGTGATTTTTAACGACAGTCTAAAAATTTACATTTTATATGACACGTACAGTTTATAGCGCTGTAGAGAAATAAAGATACTTTAGTGGCATTTGAATTATGTATACTTAAACGTTGATTTTGCAGATGGTCACAAAAATACAAGTTGGTACTTACCTATAGGATTTTACAAACATTATCAGTGGTTCCTAATAATAGTAACATTAAATTTAACCATATTAACCATATCCTTACTCCTATTTCCTATAGGAATAAAGGTACATTGCAATATGACATGACATAGGGACAAGTGTGGTTGTTTTTAGGGTTCCGTAGTCAACTAGGAACCCTTATAGTTTCGTCATGTCCGTCTGTCTGTCCGAGGCTTTGCTCCGTGGTCGTTAGTGCTAGAAAGCTGAAATTTGGCATGGATATATAAATCAATAAAGCCGACAAAGTCGTAGAATAAAATCTAAACATTTTTTTAGGGTACCTCCCCTACACGTAAAGTGGGGGTGAATATTTTTTTTGGCTTCAACCCTACAGTTTGGGATATCGTTTGAAAGGTCTGTCCAAAGTAATACGGGAATTCAACAAACATTTTTTGATAAAGTGAATATATTCGGAGATAATCGCTCCGAAAGAAAAAAAAATGTGTCCTCCCCATCTAACTTTTGAACCATAGGTCAAAAAAGTATGAAAAAAATCGTGGAAGTAGAGGTTAAGAAAGACATTAAATGAAAATTATAGCGGACATCATCAGTTTAGCTGTTTTTGAGTTATCGCAAAAAGTTTCCCCTTCATAGTAAAAAGACGTACAGTTCATCCACAGTTAATCCCTTGGTTAATAATCTACTATACTTTAAGCTCCAGTTTAGCTTATTGTGACGGAACAGTAACTACGGAACCCTACTCTGAGCATGGCCCAATATGCTCTTGTTTACATTAGGTATTGTTATAATACCACATTTCCGTCTTCCTCTCTGTCTCTCCTCTGTCCACCCTCTGCTTAGCTCACTGTCCGTTAGTGGTAGAAAGCTCTAATTTGGTATGTGTGTGTAAATCAATCTAGCCGACAAAGTGGTAAAATCAAAACTAAAAAGAAATCTGGGTACCTCCCCTACACGTAAAGCGGGGATGACTTTTTTCGCATCCACGATAGTGCGAGAGTTCGTAGGCAAGATCTTTCAAAACGAATAAGGGTGTTTAAGACAATAACCATTGTTTAATAAAGTTAATAATATCGGAATTAATCGCTCCAAAATAGGTCCATAAATATGAAACTAAAAATTGCATAAAGTCTTTCTTTCTTAATAAAAAGACGTTCAAGTACTGAAAACATGTCTTCGCTTTGCTGATGACATTGTACTGTTTTCCTCAAAAGCCCTAGAATTCCAAATAATGTTCCAAGAACTAAGCACAGTAAGCCTTCAAGATGGTCTTACAATGAAAAGGACCAAGACGAAGATAATGAACAACCCAAGGCAGAAAATTAATTATGCCGACGTGTACCCTTATATTAGTTTCTTTCAGCCATAGACAGGATAAAGAAGTCGAAAGATGGATTCAAATCGCGTGGAGAAGATATTGATCTATGAAGGAGCTGCTAAAGGGCGATTTTCCTTTGAGCTTAAAGC
The DNA here is from genome assembly GCF_033807575.1 of Cydia pomonella. Lineage (NCBI taxonomy): Eukaryota > Metazoa > Arthropoda > Insecta > Lepidoptera > Tortricidae > Cydia > Cydia pomonella. Next base: position 9,816,720 of record NC_084703.1, on the reverse strand, counting down.
GGAAACTCGTCAACGTGGAAATTCTGCATGTCCTAACCTAAGGTGCTAAAACGTCGTCACTGACCGAAGCGCAAAATACGAAATTGAAGGTTTTCCAAAGAGCTATGAAGCGCAACATGCTAGGAGTAAAACGAATTGACCAAATCCGTAATTCTACGCTACGCTCGAAAACGCACATTCTAATGTTGATGCCAAGACCACCACGCTAAAATGGGATAGGCCGGCCATGTCTTCCGCATGCTCTCACAGAGGTGAGCCAAAATATAGCCGCAAGACGGCCGAGGAGCTGGAAGGCCGATTTGGACGCACATAGATAGGTAGTGATCGAGTGAGGGAGGCTTTTGTCCATCATTGGAATTACCATGTAGGATTGTAGGCTATTAATAATTATAATAAACTAGGCTAGGCTATTTTTTTACTTCATTTGAGCCAGCATTTGATAGTTTTGACACACCATAATAATTATACACGATCATTTATTGAAAACGCCAAGAGACAGTTAAATAATGTATGGAATTGATTACGTAACTTTTTGATTGCCTTTGTCGATAAACAATCGTTATCTTGGCTGGGTCCCATGATGTAAAAAAAATTTAAAGGTAACAAACCTTAATCATAAGTTACCTACACGTTTTCTCGGTTAAAAAAAAAGTGCTTTTTTTTATTATTCTAGAGAGGTGATAAATCTTGCCATAGTTGAAATGAAAGCTAGCGGAGTTATATCGAAGCTGTGGCGTAAATGGGTTCTCGAGACCAGAAAATCGGACTGTGACGAAGGAAAGGACGAGGTAAGAGGGTATAATTAATCGAGTTAGTCGATTAATCGATCGATAAAACGTTACACTACTTTAACATCAAAGACTTTATATGTATAATTGTTTACTATTTCAATATTAAACTACACACATATACAACCTATATGTGTTATGAATAATAATCAGATGTTATATAAACATGCTTAAATTTAGAATTTTTGGCAATATAATTGTATACCAGTACAACCGTACAACCGTATATCTATGATAAGCAAGCTGCAGTGCCAACGGCAGCGTGATGTAGTCACTTCAGAGTGGTTTATCGATATTTATCGCGTTAGCATTGATATACAGTTCCGATTAAGCTTTTACGTTCAACAGCCTGTTAATTTTCTGCCGTTGGTACGAGAACGTTTACGAGTTGCTAGCTGCGCTGAACATTTTCAGCGTTCAAGTTTGTCATTCAACGGTGCTGGACGCTGCGATTCAGCTTTGAATGTGAGTCGTTATAAATACTATTATATTTAACAGGTTTGAATTTGTCCAGTAAAACATATGTTGTCTCTTTTGCAGATAGGCAGTTGATTTCATTTTAACCTTTGCGCTACTCTAATAAAACAGTTATCATATTTTAATTTATTCAAAAGGTCTGCAACGGCAGTTACAATGATACATTCTTAGGTATAAGTAGGTACATTCGATAGTTATCTTAAGCTTATTGCACAGCTAATTATAGGCAAACACCACTTGTGTAAACTTACAGTTAACCTTTTCGCCGCCATGTCAAAACTTGCACGTATACAAACCTGTCCAAAATCACGACTTGATATGAAGAAATGGTGTGAGGCACGAAATGTACTGACTATATATCAAGTCATTGGTGGCGAAAAGGTTTTAAAATGAATACGTTTAAGTTCTACGGTTTTACCGAGGTAGATGGTGAGAAGTTGATGTGATTGGCCACAAAGCCGCTGAATGCTCGGCTGGATGGAGCTGATTTCTTATATGTGAATAAGTAGAGTTTATTATTTGTAAATTAGGCTTTAGTGCAAGAATTCAGCTACCGTCCACCAAAAAATCACCACGAAAGTTCCTTGCCAAGTTAATTTAATGAGTGTACTTACATGATCTTACACGTAATTTAAGAGAATAAGCATATTATAATATGGTTCTGGAATGAAGAAAATAAATACGAATAGCACAATAACATACGCCTCAATCCTGGGTGGTAGTCCGGAATCTACTCAAAGAGTCTATGGTACTCTTTCCAATCTGATTGATTCAATTCTTACTTACTTAAATGTAGTAGTAACATTGGAAACAAAAAATCATGCATTTATTGAAACTGCGATTTCAAAAGCGGCAAGTTTGAGTTACGTTGAGATTGAGTTGTTTGAGTTAAACACCCCCGCAGATTTAGAAAGCGTTAACGTCATTCTAGGAATACTAGGAAATCGAGATTTAAATTTAACAATATACACGTTCTAGCTAATTGATGAACCTATATAATTTTAAATGAGTTTTGAGTTTGAACATCTCGGTTTTACAGGAAACGAGTATTACGGAAATGACGCTTAGTCAAGTAGCCGGCATATTCTACGTGCTGGTGGGCGGTCTGGCGCTGGCACTGGGCGTGGCGCTGCTGGAGTTCTGCCAGCACGGGCGCGCGGAGGCAGCGCGCGCCAACGTGCCGCTGCGCGCCGCGCTGTCCGCCAAGGCGCGCCTCGCCTCGCGCGCCGACCACAAGCCCTCGCATGCCCACACGCACGCCTCCAGGCAGATGCATCGCGAGCACGAAAGACTCGGCTGGAATGGCGCAGCTTTCGCAGGGGTTAGTATTGTATAACTGTCACTTTACCTAGTAAAAAAATATTAAAATATAGGATGTTATTTCCAAATAGTGACATTTCCAAATAGCTCTTAATAATTCATAAGTAGTTCATAAAGAATTCAATAACGAAGAATCGTACATTAACGCTAAAATCGCATAGGCTTCCCAACTTCAGCTTCTGTAGTTTTAGCGCTTATTTATTTACCAATATAACCATGAAATATTGGTACTTAAATAAACAAAATCACCGCATGCCAAGTGTAAACTGTTCGGAGACATACGGTGCATATCGAACAATCCTTATAAGATGTCACACCTATATGATACCGACCTGTCAGTCAGCGACGTTTTTGATTGCAGAAATGTCACGTTTGATACTGAAAGATCAGTATCGTATCAGTGTGACATCTTATAAGCATTGTTCAAATTGAACCGATAGAAGTAGTATTCATTGCGTTCTCATTCCTATTCTTAAGGGTCCCCAGCGCGGTCGGTTCTCCATACAAACGTAGTTACGCACTCATTTTAAACCTTAAACCTTGAACATCTGAAACCTTGTACTTACAACAGGATATATACTTCTCATACAAAACTTGTATGTGCTCTACTTTGTTTGTTTTATAAGGTGGAGCAATATAAACTACATAATTACAGCCCTAGATTTGCCTCATGGCATTGTATGTGCAAAGTTTCATTTACAAACCGACACTTAGTTTTAAAATGAGAACGAAACTCCGTTTGTATGGGAAGGTGAAATTCGGTCAAGCTTGCCGGGGACTCTTAAACCATGAAAGTCTCTAACAAAGTTGTGTCTATCATGAGGTTTGTGTTCCTATAAAATATTTGTACTGTAGCACTTAATCGGTTGCTATGATAGCTATAAATATTTTAATTATGCTACTTTTAAGTTAATCGTTTCTTGTTCTTATTCTGTTTAGTCCAATGACTTTCTTCTGGGGAGGGACATTTTGAGACATGTTCATCGGAAGATATATTAGAAGTTCTTAACAATGTAAAGTAAGTTTCGTATGGCTGCCCCATGGATTGATGACCTTTGCATCATAAAACGTTCCTGAATTATCATGAATATGAATTGTTTTTCTTGAAAATTGTGACAGTGTATTCTAAAACAACTCACGCATGTTATCGTTCCATTGTTATCCATGGACCTGTAGGTTTTTAGTTAATTTCTATGTATCAATCAATTTCAATGCCAATTTGTATGTATGTGTATTTCTACGTTTAATAACTTAATCTTGAGCAATTGTCATTTTTAAATGCTAAACTTTCATACGAAGTATATGATATAATTATGAGGTTACCTTTTCTGGAATGCACACCATACTTACCAACCCACAAACAAAAAAATCAACACACATTTAAGTCATAATTTTTTTTCTTCATATTTTCCTTCTATTTACTGAATTCGAGTATATACGAGCACAATATATGATGCATGCGGTTATCGAAGAACTACGTACATAATACGCCCCTAAATATATACAATTTTAGTTTTACCAATCAAAACTTATATTGACGAATCACACCTCTTTTTAATTGCAGGAAATTGTGTAATGGGTATATTTATCTAGAAGAGATAACTAGTAGTCCCTATAGGCAATAAAAAATATGTTATAACTTTACAAAAATGTCACTTACAAAAAATTGCGGATTTCACATTCCCAGATTACCTACCTTCGTATTTTTGAACGTGATTATTGAACAAAAATTGCAAAATATTATTTATGCATGAAGTCATCCGCACGATATGGTAAACTTTCCTCGGAACGATCTTCTTCGCTGATCTTAATACTTTCATTGTAGGATCTGTCAACTAAGTCTTCTTTTCTATTGCTTCCGAAGTCGATAAATCTGCAAGATCAATCTTGGTTAAGTGTAAGCCCCAAAAACCTTACAATACTTTGAAAGGTCCACCCAATTATCTTCTTTATAGCGGTCAGGACTGGATCATAGAAATGTTTTAAAGTAAAAACCATATTTATAAAATTCTCACAAAAATGTAATTGTTTTGACAAAAGTTAGGAGTTGCCACTATGTTTCGCCTTTAGTCTCTTTTTGTTTAATTTCAATTATGTTTGTAGGACTATATGTAGAACACGGTTTTTTAATTACGTTATTTTGTAACTTTCCAGTATTTCCCCGCGGGTACGCAGATCGCTCAGGATGACGCGGTGCACGCCAGCTTCACGCACGTCTGATCCGCGGAGAAGGGCGGCGCTAACGTGCGCCGCTCCTCGCTCACCAAACCCGCCAACGCCGTCGATCTGTATCAGCTATAAGCCCAACCGGCTCAGAGCCCACTTGCAGCTCTAACGTGTCTCAAATATGACACTTTCTGCTACTAATCACACTGCTCCGTATAGGCAGCTAATTAACAGGGCTGAGCCTGGCGTTGTATTGCTGCCAACTAGGTCAAATCTAAGTTAAATTTAATGTGAGAGTTGTAAAATGGTGTTATCAAAACTCAGTTATTCAACATCCTCATTACTAGCCCTGGAGTGTCCATACTGCCGCGTAGTGTGCTTTACTCAGGCTTTATTTTAGTAGGTAACCCTATATAATTTGGGTCATCCACGATGACGCGCAGACTTGCCAATCCTAACCATAACAACATGCCAATACGAGTCAGGGCACGCGTCTTCGTGTATGACACGATCTTTTGAGGTAAACCCGATTGAATGAAAATTAACCGTTTACCAGGCTAAGGGATATATATTTCCCACATGCGGCTCTTTAAACATGTGTTCAATTTTCGATGAGTAAGACTGACATTCGATTGTCATTTCTGAACTGTCAGCCTGGTAAAGGGTTAAGAATTAGGACCTCATTCTGCATAGCATCAAATGGTTATTACATTACAGTTTTAAATGACTAATTGGTACCAAATACCTACTTTATTGTTGCCAATTTACATTCAACCTTTTAATTCAGAAGGACCGTTCGCATTAGAATATCTGGTTGCATTAATCGGAAATAAAAATCTTGTCATTTGAAACTTAAATAATAAATAATGTGTATTATGTAGAATATTAAGCTAAACAAAAAATTGCACTAGTGAAGATATAATGTAACGTTGCATTTATGGAAGTTCCAATTCATCACAGGAATATTAATACAAATTAAATAATGTACAATTGTATTGCTTTCCTATCATTACTACCTATTGTTGAGCCGTGGTTGTGTACAAACTAAGCCTAAGTATATGGCTAAAATCAGCGCAGAAACATACACAAGTAAGGTTTTTAATACTATAAAAATCATATAAATAGATAAAGGCCACTGTACCACTCGCGTCGAATGATGATCTCTACGATAGTTCATATTTATATGGAATAGCTGTCACGTAAAATGTTTGTAGATTTTTTTTGGAAGTTTGTTTTTTTGTTGATTGTGCTCATTTAATCAGACATGCAAAATTCCAGTATTAAAAATACGGTAAAAACATGTTTCTTCTTATTTTTTACGTTAAGCCTTGAAGGGCCAAAGGAGACTAGAATAAGGAACTGTCATAGTCACCATAATTCGAAGCGAGAGTTATCTAGATATCCCTGGTATATACTTAACTTAATAATATGAATATAAAAGTTGCAGTGCAGTGCAAAGTGCAAGTGTCGAGCGTTTTCGACTTAAAATACGTGAGTGACCCGTTTTGACATATTTAATATAGAAAGTGCATTTGGGGTAACCTCGAAAGCGGATTAATTTTGAAAATTGCTAATTTCTACTAAACTAGAAACAGTTTTTATTGTTGCAACAGTAAACAAAATGATGGCATTCTATACTATTACGCTGAAGTAGCGTAAATGTTGCTAAAGTATGAAATACTTCTGGTTTGATAGTTATTAACCAGTTTCAAAATCATCCCGCTTTATGGCGTGGTTTTTGTGAAATGGGGGGCAGATATAATTATATTATCATATATTAACAAGGAGTACGAGTTTAAAAACATAAGTTATGTACTTACTGTAATTTTTGCAACGTTTTATGTCATTTGCGATTAGGCATAACAGCTTAAAGATTAAGCTTGTATGACAGCTATTATCTCTATTTTAGCCGCACACTTCGCACAGTCTAAATTTTACGCATATTCCCTATAGGTCCTTGGATTAAGAAAAACGATCCTGAAAAACCTACTTACATAACTAACACTAAAATCATCAATACGTACTTGTAGAATATGCATTGAAATGCTAATAACATAATGACTAGGCATCGGAGTTTTTATCGCATGGTAAGACTAATAGCAAGCTATGAAGTCGACATTAGCAATAAAATTCAATTCATATTCATACTCATACTCATTCATCTATTTAATAAGTGATTTTAATTTTATAACCAAGAACTAGAACTTTAAGTTATATACTATACTTTAATTTTGTCTTTGAATATATAAATATGAGAAATAAGAATAATTACTATTTTTTTGTATTGATTATATTACAAAGTTTCATTAAAAAAACAATATGTATATTAAGAGAGAATTAAAAAAACATATATATGTATATTAAGAAAGAAAAATGGTCATTATTTTTTATTAGTAATATTTGTCCTGAAAGCCAAAACTAAAGGATTGTTTATAAACATTCTTGTCCTTGTAAAATTAAAATCACAAATTAAATAAATGAATGAGTATGAGTATGAATATGAGTTGAATTTTATTGCTAATGTCGACTCCATAGCTCGCTATTAGTCTTACCATGCGATAAAAACTCCGATGGCTAGTAATGACCTCTCTGAGACGAATAAAATGAGATCTCCAATGTTACAACATAGTAATCAAATCAATAATGTGGGAGCAACTTACGGACGAAACGTAAAGATGACGTATCTTAAAGTTGGAATCGGGCCGTCAGTTTCTTAAAAAAACATAAATTATGACGGATAAGACAAACGATTTATGGCATATAGGGAGCGTGCAAGAAATATATATCGTTGTCTAAGTACCCTCAACACAAGCCTTATTGAGCTTACCGTGGGACTTAGACAATTTGTGTAATAATGTCCTATAATATTTATTATTTATTTATTTATTTATGACATATTTAGTAAAATAATGGAATAACTGTCAACATTTCATTTTTTCCATCCCCGGCCACTTGAGGTCTTGGTATTTTTATTCTTTATAGTATTTTACACATAGCTTGTGTAAGGTGACAGCTGTAAACATAATACATATTTTAAATATATCGCATATTAATCAACGTTGTAAATTGCATGAAGATGACAGTTCTCACCGTACCCAAGTTATGTGAAAAATATTTCAGTTTATATAAAATATTTCCAAATAAATATAGTGAGCTGACCCGGAATTATTTTAGGTGAAAATGCTGTGTAAAACACAAATTATTGGATAATCCCCCATTTCTTTCCAAATAAAGTGTGAACCCAAAAAGTTACATCATTACAGCGATTAAGTTCAGAGTTAAATCCTCTTTACTTAAACCCTTTACATTCAAGAATATTTTGATCACTTCAGTTTGTCAATTTTATTAAGAACGAATAACAAATTGGAAAGTAGCAAATAATTACCTAACTAAATAAAAATATGAATAACAGTTGTGGATCTGTCACAGACGTCAATAAATCAGGATTAGGTATTGTAAATATTTTTAACTAGCGAAGATTTCAACCATTCAGACACCGTATTCAGGTACCTATGTATATCATACTTTACGCTTCTAGAATTCTAGATGATAAAATGTCCCATTAGAAGAAATGAAATGTTGACAATTAATAAATAATCATAATAAAACGATTATTTAGGTATCTAATTAAAACGCAATACATAATGGACTACGATAATGATGTGTGCAGACAGGCACTTTGTTAAAATCAAACCTACACATGATTCTACTTATGACAATATTAAAATCCTATTAGTGTTTGATATTGTATTCATATACCTAAACACTTATAACAGCTTAAAATTATTTTCTTTTTTACCGCTCCTACGTAAGTAATTGACGGTGGATCTTTTAAGGGAAAATACTGTATATATTATTTAAAATATATGTTAGTTGAATATAGCTACTAAGAGTAAGTCAGTGAGTATTAGGTATTTATAAATATATTGAATAATGTTGTAGCTGTGTGTATTTATTCTTATTACTCCTTATTTAATATTGTATCAAACATAGTTTGTAGTAAGTATGTAGTGTGCCAAAAATCAATATTAGTTTCTAATGGAAATAAATCATAAACATAAAACATGAATGAGAAACGCGTGTTCACTACTTGTAAAAGCAATATTAAATTAATGTCATGATACAGAAACTAAAATCTCGTTCAAGTAATTAAAATGTGTTTTAAATATTAATATTCAAGTAATTTGTGTTTTGTATATTGACAATTTAGAAAGCTAGTATTATAGTCGTAGATGGATAATACCGCTGTTGGTTATTAAGATTTAATATTAAATTAGTTAATACAAATGGTCATTGCCAAAGCCAATCATCTTAAAATAATAACTTCATGATTGATTTATTAATAGTGTCTCTATAAGTGGACTTTCTGAATAGGAGAATTAAAAATGTTGTTCTTATAAATCTGAGATATCATGTAATGATTGATATACGAGACAAAAGGGAACGTGATACATAAATGACAGTTCCGTATATACAGGACGTATGGCAACCCTACATTAGAGTGCATATTATGGTTACTACTGAAATCAGGGGTAATTTAACTCAGCGAAACCCAAACCACGACCACATCCTGATCCAGGAAAACCTGTTGGCACATATTTGTAATTCAATTAGCAGCCTTCTAGTCTAGTTGGTAGTGACCCTGCTGACTAAGCCAGAGGTCCTGCGTTTAAATCTCGGTAGTGCCATTTTATTTGTATGTTATAACAAACATTTGTTCCTGTTTTCTATGTTTATAAGTATTTATATTATATCGTCGTTTAGTACCCACACCTCATTGAGCTTACTGTGGGACTAGATCGGTTTGTGTAAGATTGTCCTGTAATAAATTTACTGCGAAATTAAAGACCTCTAACTGACCATTTGTAGAGCTCAGTCATTAATTTCGCTAAGATTTACGCATGGTCAGTTTATTGTGTGTAAGCTATAAATACTAGCTACTATCATGGACGAATAAAAAAAGAAGACAGACATCTATGCCAAAATCCGTACCCTCAACATTGAGGCTATTGCAAGTTGGTATCACAATCGGAGCAGGTATTCATTAAGTCCATTTTGTTCGGTGCTTAATAGGAGGTTTACGGAAACTTGTAGTTTTTATGTTGAATTGTTACACGTTTTTAAAAGGGTAAATTCCATGAAAAAACAACATACAAACTATACCAAGCACAATCTTACTAGGTTAAAGTTTGCTCTATGGAAAACACATGCCTAATTGTCATTTTATTTCAATCGGATCAGTTTTAGTATTAAATAGCTAGTGTTTGGCGCGGCGCGCTATTTTTTTGTTGTTTTCTAATTTCCTGGCTTTACGCCTCCTCTAAAACCTTTGGTTACGGTTCTGGTCCGCTGCGCCATCTTTTGAACGTAGTTATTTTGAAGCAGGTCTCAGATCCATCCATTTTATTCGGCACTTAACGCGACTTTAAAATATACAATGTCAGTCTTCTTGTTTTAGTCATCTATGCTACTATTATCCTATCAGTAGCCGTAAAATATTTAGGTAGGTATCATTACCATTCCGTCACAACAAATATTATTAGTGATGCAGCGAATACGAATATTCGTATTCGCCGAATATTAAAATGGTTTTCATACTTTTTAACTTATGTTTAATTAAATGCACTATATACTCGTAAGTTTCACGGAGAATCAAAGCGTAGCGAATATTAAACTTTAAAAAAATAAAATAAAAACATTTTATCACCATAAAGAAATTAAATCCACTACAAATGTACACCAAATTAATGCTTGTAATTATTCATAGTTCCAATCTACTCACTAGCTTGGAAATTAATAGCACAGCGCATTTTGTTTTTCTGAGAGCATTTTACAAAGTTTCCCAACTTTACCCAACTTCTTATTGTCTTAAAAACATGACAATTCAATAGAACCTCGATTATCCGAACAAAAAAAAGTACTATTCGTTGTATCAGTAGGTGTCATACAATTTTTGAAATACCTAGTAAAGCATTTAAATTTCGAATAGTTCATAGTTTAGGTACGGTAACATCTGAAAATATGGATACGGACAAAGTGCCAAAAATATGTATAGACTAACTTAATATATGGGCAATAATCTTATATTTCTTCAGTATGTACTTTGAAAATCTCGCATCTCATACTGCTACTTAAAGCTGAAACGCAGTAACTCTGTTTTCTTTTTCAAAGAAATGACGAATTGCATGTATTCATCTCACTTATTAATATAATATGTCATTGTTAAAAGTGGTTTGATTTTTCCTCTGTCCGATAACTCCATCTCCGTCCAGACTAGACACGAAACCATCAATGTACATACAGTCAGATGCAGAGATAGGTGACCTCCCCTTCATAGACTGAGTGTATGCAGGGGGGTCACCTCTTATTCTGCATCTGACTGTAACTACCGAATTACAGAAGCACTCACGTTGTGATATAATTTAATGGAAAAACTTTCACATTTTACTTTTTCTCTTACACATTCATATTTGCAGTCTCGAATGATTTACTTGAACTTACGTCTAATAATTTGGGCTAATTAAACTTTAAGCGATATGTAGCGAAACCACTGAAACCAACCGAGACTTAACGAAAATGGCCGACCGTCGTAAAAAAGATCGTTATAAAAATTTCTTTAGCTAATTTTTAAACAAATACACAGCGAAGGCTGTAATTTTTATGCTCTTTTCTATCCTCATATAGATTTGCAAACTTTTTTTATAATACGCGCGTCGTATTCGAGAAACGTGTCAACCATGTTCTTAAAATTTTGGTTTTTCGCTTCGTCCCTTGTTTTTCCGCTACTTGACGCTAGATGTTGACTACCAAAAATAACCAGCGTTTTGTTAAGGAAACTGATGTATGTGAGCACTCTATGCATGCTTCTCTATGCTTTGCACGAGTCAATATTAATGGTCAATTTTAATTTTAAATGTTGCGGTATATTTGGAGACATTCACTGTCACTTTTATTTGAATGCAGACTACCCCTGGAATATGAAGGTCAATTGTCTACGGTAACCGATTACCATCAGGTGTTGTGTATTATTGTTTGAGACACTGACGTGTTTAAAACTGGATTTGAATCAGATTATCATTTTTATTTTCCGTAATAGTTTTTATTTCTTCTTTAATTTTCGAAAAGTTATAACTTAAATTTATATTAATAGATATTTCATAAAAAAAAAAAAAACATTTTTTTCCGTGAAACGCAGACATTAAAAATTCATTAAAACAGGTCACTCACGTATTTAAAGCCGAATATTGCGCATGTTTCGCTACATAAGGAGGATCTTCAACGGGAGCACGCGTTTTAATATATTATACATATTTTTGGCTGTTATTGAAGATATCCGAAAAATATAATTCAAAGAAATGATAGCATATTTATCGTTTTTTAGAATGCTCCTACGGCGCCACCTAACGTAACACAGTAGGTATTACTGAAACATGAAACGGAAAAGAAATAGCACTTCCTTGGCTTAGAGCCGTAGTTTTGTCTAATAAATTGAACAAGATGGCGTTGGTGATATCTGCAAAGTAGTAAAATTTTGAGAATGTCTTTAGTTAATAATTTTTATCAACTTGAAGGTATATTAAATTGGGTTCATATTACTCAAGATCAAAATTACCTTCTAATCATAATATCCCAAAAGACTTCGTCATGGGAGGTTGTCTAGGTAGATCATGCCGATTATCGACCAAAAGATGGCGTTTGTTCACAAACTGTGATTTTTTTTCACCGTTTCTCCCAAAACCCAAACGGTTAGATAAGATGTGTTGATATTGGCGCAAACAATAAAAAATACTACCTATCTCCAAATAGAAACATAATAATTTACAGGCAACAGTGTCTCATTTCATTATAACCTGTCAAAACTAAAAAAATATTGCAATTTCTTGCATTCAAGCACACTTACGTGGCTTCGTCCAATATCAGTTTCAAACGAGGTTCAAGAGAAAATAGAGCAAGTATAACTTCTATATTTTCATTGTAAGTACCTATAACAATTCCTAGATACCAACTACAACTCAGCATTACGTCAGTATTACGTTTTAAAATAAAAGCGTTACCTCGATTGTATGGCGTAGGCTAAGTTCTTGTGACACCTAAGCACGGTGAACTAATCAGCATAGCAGGCGGTTCAGTGACAACTCGATGGCATGCCCAAAATAAAAACCACGCTACGCTCATCACCCGAGCACAAGAACACACAGTTCGTCTACCAGCCAAGCAGCTGCAGTAATATACAGATATAGCGGCTGGTATTTCTGAGTATTGGGGTGGTGTCAACGAGCAGTACGTGTAGTATATTTCCCTACTCACATGTCTGGACTGAATTCGCCCTCGTAGCAAATAACTGTTGCTATTTAAAACGTGCACATTTTGACGACATACTTCGATTTTGTATGCACTGATAACTCTTATATGCTCGCCGTAATATGAACGATCTTGCAATAACATTAGGTCCTGGAAAGTCAGATTAAGAAAGGTGTTGAGCTCTGGGAGATTTCCATCTTTGCTTGTAAATTACCCCCTTATTATGTTCAAATAATGCAGGTCTACATACTTAATCAGATTGTTAGGAATATTGAGTTTGGCTCGTGCTATTTCCAAAATCTCTTCTGCGTAAAAATTGACAAAGATAACTTAGTGCTTGCTACAGCAACTTAAAAGTCCAGCATCAAATGGGTAGAAGCAGTTGTTGTAAACGAGAGGCCGGTTAACAGCGGACTGAATTTATTCCTTTGTCTTCCTATGCATCATTCTTTTGGCGGCCAGCACTACTGGAGATTTATTATATAACCTACTTACATACAGTACAGCAGTATTAAAGTATTTTTGGCGGAACAAACAACAAGTCACGCTTTTATCCACTGATTAGGTACTTCTACCACCCATCTGCATAAGGTTACATCTTGACTTATTTGTTGACATTGCGGCGTTTGTTTTTATCGTTAGTCTTAGATATGAGAGCGTTGTATCCCAGTTCATGAAGGAATGTAATAGCATCCCTGAAACATCTATCAAGAATAAAGATGTCACATTCTCTAAAATATAATAATACGTTTCTAAAAAAAAACTCTTTTTATTTTTGCCGACTACGCTTTTTCTGGTTTATAGGTTGGTAATAGATGGAACTCATGTCAGCAGCTGGAACAAGGGTAATTTCCTGCTTAAAAACAGTGAGCAAAATCGCATTTTCCATTTACCTTTATATTCGAATGTCATTTTAACGTGCGGGCCTAATACAAGTTCGAAATATTTGGATTCTATTGTCTTTCACATCATTAGCAAAAAGAAAGAGACAAAAATAAGTGCATACGTAAATCAACGAAATACCTAAGTCAGACCGCATCGTTCCAAAACACCCTACGAGTCCTCAATCGTAATAATTAATTAAAGTTTATAAAATCAAAGTTTTAAATTTAATAAAAACACCATATTATATTACTTTCTTACTTACTTACTTACATATTTTACGTATTTTATTATACAATCGAAACAATGAACTTAAAAAAATACGCAATTGTTACGCAAAGTAAATAATTCTACTTTTAACGATCTCTACTATAGTTAACAAATAGTTGTGTCCGCAATTCGGACCGTATCTTATAAAGTTTTCTTTTTACAAAAAAAAGTTGTCGATTGAACTGTCAATTGATGTTCGTTACTTCATTATTTCCGTATTATTTTATTGAAATGTCTTTCATTTTGTTTTATTGCGGTAATTAAACTTAATTGTTAGAATACCTTAAGAAAACATGAGTGAAATAGTGATGAAGACGGATCACATGATCTCAGGTTGTATTTTTACCTTTCAAATATGTTCACACTGCTGTCGTGAAAATTGTTGTGTACTACACGAGATCAAAGTCGCTACGGTCGTGAATCTATTATAGAATCTTTCGCTTGCAATGGACTCAAAATAAACACTCGAAGAAATATAAAACTTTGCTCTCCTGTTGTACAAATAACTATTGCAGTTAATAACAGGTGCGACTGATTCGTAAAAAAAATGGTGAGCCTAAAAGAGTGAGGGATGTTTTGGAATGAACAGAAATATTAAGTTATGTGGAAGATACCACATATTGCTGTTATTATATCGTTGAATTTAATTACAATGCAATAAAGGGTGTTTTTTTTATGTCATATTATCTTACATTAAAGTAAACGAAAAAACCTTTATAATTGGTTTCTGAAATATTTAGCGTATCAGATGGTCGTTATTTTATTTCTCAGCCTGACTGTACTCGAGTATCATTAAGTCAATATTTATGCCATTCTAAAGCAAAAGTCTTGTCGATTACATAAATTCAACTGAATATAAAACTGAAAAGGGACCTCCTTTTTGTCTGAAAACGTGACAAGTTCACAACTTTACAATATTGTAACTCGCGCTGGTCACATTTCCCAAGTCGACCTCGCAGAGACATATTCGAATCCGCTCATGTGTTAATAACTCCTTTTGTGAAGTTCGTCTTACCCTGCCTTCTCAACATTTCCTCTGCAGATTTAGCTTCTGATAAGTTAGCCCTGTTTGAAGACGCTGAGGTTGATGTGTTGTAGTTTTAATTGTCAATGATGCGAGTGATTTTCTTGTTATTCACTATGTAAACGTAGTAAGTATATAAGCATCGAACAGATACCCATATTTTTGAGACAGGGACTGAAAAACCGCAAAAGACCGGTAACCTAAAATAAAGGTATCAATTGAATAGGTATCCAAAGCTAAGGGTACCCGAATAAAATCGCAAAAGACCGATACCTAAGATAAGGGTATCAATTGAATAGGTATCCAAAGCTAACGGTACCCGAATAAAATCGCACAAGACCGATACCTAAACTAAGGGTATCAATTGAAAAGCTATAGAACTGTAACGGTACCCGAATAAAATCGCAAACGACCGATACCTACACAAAGGGTATCAATTGAATAGGTATCCAAAGCTAACGGTACCCGAATAAAATCGCACAAGACCGATACCTAAACTAAGGGTATCAATTGAAAAGCTATACAACTGTAACGGTACCCGAATAAATAAAATGTAATAGGTACATTTTTCAAACGGTACCGCTACAGTTGAAAGGGTACCGTACGGTACCGTTTCAAGTAGACTTCTACTTTGGAATCCAAGATGGCGGCTGTGCACTCGTCATAAAAGTCGTCATGGATATCGTTTTATAGGTTTTAGGGAGTGCAGATTTCGAAATTGATGACCATTTTGGAATCCAAGATGGCGGCCGTGCACTCTGTCATAAAAGTCGTCATGGATATCGTTTTATAGGTTTTAGGGAGTGCAGATTTCGAAAATGATGACCATTTTGGAATCCAAGATGGCGGCCGTGCATTCTGTCATAAAAGTCGTCATGGATATCGTTTTATAGGTTTTAGGGAGTGCAGATTTCGAAAATATTGACCATTTTGGAATCCAAGATGGCAGCCGTGCACTCTGTCATAAAAGTCGTCATGGATATCGTTTTATAGGTTTTAGGGAGTGCAGATTTCGAAAATGATGACCATTTTGGAATCCAAGATGGCGGCCGTGCACTCTTGTCATAAAAGTCGTCATGGATATCGTTTTATAGGTTTTAGGGAGTGCAGATTTCGAAAATGATGACCATTTTGGAATCCAAGATGGCGGCCGTGCATTCTGTCATAAAAGTCGTCATGGATATCGTTTTATAGGTTTTAGGGAGTGCAGATTTCGAACATATTGACCATTTTGGAATCCAAGATGGCGGCCGTGCACTCTGTCATAAAAGTCGTCATGGATATCGTTTTATAGGTTTTAGGGAGTGCAGATTTCGAAAATGATGACCATTGTGGAATCCAAGATGGCGGCCGTGCATTCTGTCATAAAAGTCGTCATGGATATCGTTTTATAGGTTTTAGGGAGTGCAGATTTCGAAAATATTGACCATTTTGGAATCCAAGATGGCGGCCGTGCACTCTGTCATAAAAGTCGTCATGGATATCGTTTTATAGGTTTTAGGGAGTGCAGATTTCGAAAATGATGACCATTTTGGAATCCAAGATGGCGGCCGTGCATTCTGTCTTAAAAGTCGTCATGGATATCGTTTTATAGGTTTTAGGGAGTGCAGATTTCGAAATTGATGACCATTTTGGAATCCAAGATGGCGGCCGTGCATTCTGTCATAAAAGTCGTCATGGATATCGTTTTATAGGTTTTAGGGAGTGCAGATTTCGAAAATATTGACCATTTTGGAATCCAAGATGGCGGCCGTGCACTCTGTCATAAAAGTCGTCATGGATATCGTTTTATAGGTTTTAGGGAGTACAGATTTCGAAAATGATGACCATTTTGGAATCCAAGATGTCGGCCGTGCACTCTGTCATAAAAGTCGTCATGGATATCGTTTTATAGGTTTTAGGGAGTGCAGATTTCGAAAATGATGACCATTTTGGAATCCAAGATGGCGGCCGTGCATTCTGTCATAAAAGTCGTCATGGATATCGTTTTATAGGTTTTAGGGAGTGCAGATTTCGAACATATTGACCATTTTGGAATCCAAGATGGCGGCCGTGCACTCTGTCATAAAAGTCGTCATGGATATCGTTTTATAGCTTTTAGGGAGTGCAGATTTCGAAAATGATGACCATTTTGGAATCCAAGATGGCGGCCGTGCATTCTGTCTTAAAAGTCGTCATGAATATCGTTTTATAGGTTTTAGGGAGTGCAGATTTCGAAATTGATGACCATTTTGGAATCCAAGATGGCGGCCGTGCACTCTGTCATAAAAGTCATCATAGATATCGTTCTATAGGTTTTAGGGAGTGCAGATTTCGAAAATGATGACCATTTTGGAATCCAAGATGGCGATCGTGCATTCTGTCATAAAAGTCGTCATGGATATCGTTTTATAGGTTTTAGGGAGTGCAGATTTCGAAATTGATGACCATTTTAGAATCCAAGATGGCGGCCGTGCACTCTGTCATAAAAGTCGTCATGGATATCGTTTTATAGGTTTTAGGGAGTGCAGATTTCGAAATTGATGACCATTTTGGAATCCAAGATGGCGGCCGTGCACTCTGTCATAAAAGTCATCATAGATATCGTTCTATAGGTTTTAGGGAGTGCAGATTTCGAAAATGATGACCATTTTGGAATCCAAGATGGCGATCGTGCATTCTGTCATAAAAGTCGTCATGGATATCGTTTTATAGGTTTTAGGGAGTGCAGATTTCGAAATTGATGACCATTTTGGAATCCAAGATGGCGGCCGTGCACTCTGTCATAAAAGTCATCATAGATATCGTTCTATAGGTTTTAGGGAGTGCAGATTTCGAAAATGATGACCATTTTGGAATCCAAGATGGCGATCGTGCATTCTGTCATAAAAGTCGTCATGGATATCGTTTTATAGGTTTTAGGGAGTGCAGATTTCGAAATTGATGACCATTTTGGAATCCAAGATGGCGGCCGTGCACTCTGCCATAAAAGTCGTCATGGATATCGTTTTATAGGTTTTACGGAGTGCAGATTTCGAAAATGATGACCATTTTGGAATCCAAGATGGCGGCCGTGCATTCTGTCATAAAAGTCGTCATGGATATCGTTTTATAGGTTTTAGGGAGTGCAGATTTCGAAAATGATGACCATTTTGGAATCCAAGATGGCGGCCGTGCACTCTGTCATAAAAGTCGTCATGGATATCGTTTTATAGGTTTTAGGGAGTGCAGATTTCGAAATTGATGACCATTTTGGAATCCAAGATGGCGGCCGTGCAATCTGTCATAAAAGTCGTCATGGATATCGTTTTATAGGTTTTAGGGAGTGCAGATTTCGAAAATGATGACCATTTTGGAATCCAAGATGGCGGCCGTGCACTCTGTCATAAAAGTCGTCATGGATATCGTTTTATAGGTTTTAGGGAGTGCAGATTTCGAAAATGATGACCATTTTGGAATCCAAGATGGCGGCCGTGCACTGTCATAAAAGTCGTCATGGATATCGTTTCATAGGTTTTAGGGAGTGCAGATTTCGAAAATGATGACCATTTTGGAATCCAAGATGGCGGCCGCACTGTGGGCTGAAAATCGGCCTTCATAGAAATAGAAACCGAAGTATTAATTTTGAATTTTTTTATTGGAATAGCTTTTGTTTGGTTTTATTATGTCCAAAAATTAATCTTAGCTAATTTGGTTGGAGAAATAATTAATTATATTTTTTTTTTTCAAAATCTTTGTATGGCGCGTATCAGAAAAATCGAGTTTTCTCCGAAAATAAAATTTAACCGTAATATCCTGACAGATGATTTTAAAACCAATTATTCTTGATTTTTCCATATAATTAGATTTTTCCTACGGGGTGCACTTTTTTTTAAATCGATGTAATTTTTTAATTTTTTTTTTGTATTTTTTTATTGTAATACGGTTAAACTTGTTACTTTGACTACAAAAAAATAATTTGAGTTTGATCGAACCAATAATCTACGCGTAGTGAATTTTTGTTTTAACCAAATGTATGGAGCGTACGAGTAAAACGGTTCTTTTTTTTCAAAAATTAATTGTATACCGTAATATCCTTGCAGATGTACCAACCTTGTATCAATTATTAAGGATATTTTGACATAACGCGAACTTTTCTACCGTATGCACTTATCTAATAAAAAATAAAAAAAACTTATTTTTTCATGCTGAAATAACTTTTGCTCATTGTTTTAATTAAGTAGATAAATAATAAACACACAAGTTACAAGTAGAAAATTGAAAATAAAACCATTACATCCATCATTCACTACGCGTAAGTTATTGGTTCGATCAAACTCAAATTCATTTTTTGTAGTCAAAATAACGAATATAACCGTATTAAAAAAAATCGATTTAAAACAAAGTGCACCCCGTAGGAAAATTCTAATTATGTGGAAAAATCAAGAATAATTGGTTTTAAAATCATCTGTCAGGATATTACGGTAAAATTTTATTTTCGGAGAAAACTCGATTTTTCTGATACGCGCCATACAAAGATTTTGAAAAAAAAATATAACTAATTATTTTTCCAACCAAATTAGCTAAGATTTGAGCTATATGTTTGAGCCTTTTGGGGTGGAAACCCTTGGCCCGTGGGGACCTGGCGCTCACAACATTTTTAAAGAGCTTTCGAAGCGCCTCGTGTAGGCAACGGGTGACAAGAGGGCTGGCTCTTACCTCGCACAACGCATTGGCATTGCTGTCCAGCGCGGCAATGCCGCCAGCCTTCTAGGCACCTTGCCACAAGGCACCGAGCTGGAGCCAATTTTTAGGGTTCCGTAGCCAAATGGCAAAAAACGGAACCCTTATAGATTCGTCATGTCCGTCTTTCTGTCCGATTCTGTCACAGCCACTTTTTTCCGAAACTATAAGAGCTATATTGTTCAAACTTAGTAAGTGGATGTATTCTATGATCCGCATTAAGATGTTCACACAAAAATAGAAAAAAAACAATAAATTTTGGGGGTTCCCCATACTTAGAACTGAAACTCAAAAAATCTTTTTTCATCAAACCGGTCTTCAAAAATGATATTTAGGTTCCTAATATAATTTTTTTCTAAACTGAATAGTTTGCGCGAGAGACACTTCCAAAGTGGTAAAATGTGTGTCCAAAGTGGTAAAATGTTGAACAAGATCTAGTAAGTAGATTTTTTTTAATACGTCTTAAATGGTACGGAACCCTTCATGCGCGAGTCCGACTCGCACTTGGCCGCTTTTTACTTATAACTTTAGTTGTAGTTTTAGTTTTGAATCTTTTTCCTTTTTATCTTTATGTAGTTTTGTTTAAGATATATTTTAATGTAGTTTTTATTTTTTATTTTTTAATAATATATTCTTAGACGCTACTTACGATAGATTAATTTTGGGACATAATAAAACCCAACAAAAGCTATTCCAATAAAAAAAGTTCAAATTTAAGACTTCGGTTTCTATTTCTATGAAGGCCGATTTTCAGCCCACCGTGCGCCGTTTTGTCACCTAACTAGAGACGGACGGACGGTCATTTTTTGGTAGGTACATGGAGATTGTATTCCTTACGTCCGACTTCCATATTTAAATTGTATCAATTTTATAGTGACATCTGGTGGCGTAGTTTGCATAATCGGAAGTCGACTTTAAGCAAAAGTTAGAGATGTCTCGCTTCAATTAATATAAATCGCCTCCATCTTAACTAATGTTAACTAAATTTCTAAGTGTCGCCCCATGAGTAAGACTGACACCGACAAGGCCAGAGTTGAAACGCGAGTGCAAGACATTCACCATGGAATTCGTGGATTTAGATAAAGTGAAAAGTAAAAGTAAGTTATGTTATATTCATAAAATAGGTCCTCTGGGATCCTCAGATATTGATTTTCATCTCAATCTGAGCTTAAATGCCGAAATCAAAACTGGCGTGCGTTTTCTAAAAATTTGACCTCAGAATCATAATAAAGGTCCTCTGGGATCCTCAGATATCGTTTTTCATCTTAATCGGACCTAAAATGCCGAAATTTAAAATGGCGTGCGTTTTCTAAAAATTTGACCTCAGATTCACAATAAAGGTCCTCTGGGATCCTCAGATATCGATTTTCATCTTAATCTGAGCTTAAATGCCGAAACTTAAAATGGCGTGCGTTTTCTAAAAATTTGAACTCGGAATCATAATAAAGGTCCTCTGGGATCCTCAGATATCGATTTTCATCTCAATCTGAGCTTAAATGCCGAAATTTAAAATGGCGTGCGTTTTCTAAAAATTTGACCTCAGAATCATAATAAAGGTCCTCTGGGATCCTCAGATATCGATTTTCATCTCAATCTGAGCTTAAATACCGAAAACAAAAATGGCGTGCGTTTTCTAAAAATTTGACCTCAGAATCATAATAAAGGTCCTCTGGGATCCTCAGATATCGATTTTCATCTCAATCTGAGCTTAAATGCCGAAATCAAAAATGGCGTGCGTTTTCTAAAAATTTGACCTCGGAATCATAATAAAGGTCCTCTGGGATCCTCAGATATCGATTTTTATCTCAATCTGAGCTTAAATGCCGAAATTCAAAATGGCGTGCGTTTTCTAAAAATTTGACCTCAGAATCATAATAAAGGTCCTCTGGGATCCTCAGATATCGATTTTCATCTCAATCTGAGCTTAAATGCCGAAAACAAAAATGGCGTGCGTTTTCTAAAAATTTGACTTCAGAATCATAATAAAGGTCCTCAGGGATCCTCAGATATCGATTTTCATCTCAATCTGAGCTTAAATGCCGAAATTTAAAATGGCGTGCGTTTTCTAAAAATTTGACCTCGGAATCATAATAAAGGTCCTCTGGGATCCTCAGATATCGATTTTCATCTCAATCTGAGCTTAAATGCCGAAAACAAAAATGGCGTGCGTTTTCTAAAAATTTGACCTCAGAATCATAATAAAGGTCCTCTGGGATCCTCAGATATCGATTTTCATCTCAATCTGAGCTTAAATGCCGAAAACAAAAATGGCGTGCGTTTTCTAAAAATTTGACTTCAGAATCATAATAAAGGTCCTCAGGGATCCTCAGATATCGATTTTCATCTCAATCTGAGCTTAAATGCCGAAATCAAAAATGGCGTGCGTTTTCTAATAATTTGACCTCGGAATCATAATAACGGTCCTCTGGGATCCTCAGATATCGATTTTCATCTCAATCTGAGCTTAAATGCCGAAATTTAAAATGGCGTGCGTTTTCTAATAATTTGACCTCGGAATCATAATAACGGTCCTCTGGGATCCTCAGATATCGATTTTCATCTCAATCTGAGCTTAAATGCCGAAATTTAAAATGGCGTGCGTTTTCTAAAAATTTGACCTCGGAATCATTATAAAGGTCCTCTGGGATCCTCAGATATCGATTTTCATCTCAATCTGAGCTTAAATGCCGAAATCAAAAATGGCGTGCGTTTTCTAAAAATTTGACCTCGGAATCATAATAAAGGTCCTCTGGGATCCTCAGATATCGATTTTCATCTCAATCTGAGCTTAAATGCCGAAATCAAAAATGGCGTGCGTTTTCTAAAAATTTGACCTCAGAATCATAATAAAGGTCCTCTGGGATCCTCAGATATCGATTTTCATCTCAATCTGAGCTTAAATGCCGAAATTTAAAATGGCGTGCGTTTTCTAAAAATTTGACCTCGGAATCATTATAAAGGTCCTCTGGGATCCTCAGATATCGATTTTCATCTCAATCTGAGCTTAAATGCCGAAATCAAAAATGGCGTGCGTTTTCTAAAAATTTGACCTCAGAATCATAATAAAGGTCCTCTGGGATCCTCAGATATCGATTTTCATCTCAATCTGAGCTTAAATGCCGAAATTTAAAATGGCGTGCGTTTTCTAAAAATTTGACCTCAGAATCATAATAAAGGTCCTCTGGGATCCTCAGATATCGATTTTCATCTCAATCTGAGCTTAAATGCCTAAATCAAAAATGGCGTGCGTTTTCTAAAAATTTGACCTCGGAATCATAATAAAGGTCCTCTGGGATCCTCAGATATCGATTTTCATCTCAATCTGAGCTTAAATGCCGAAATTTAAAATGGCGTGCGTTTTCTAAAAATTTGACCTCGGAATCGGAATCATTATAAAGGTCCTCTGGGATCCTCAGATATCGATTTTCATCTCAATCTGAGCTTAAATGCCGAAATTTAAAATGGCGTGCGTTTTCTAAAAATTTGACCTCAGAATCATAATAAAGGTCCTCTGGGATCCTCAGATATCGATTTTCATCTCAATCTGAGCTTAAATGCCGAAAACAAAAATGGCGTGCGTTTTCTAAAAATTTGAGCTCAGAATCATAATAAAGGTCCTCTGGGATCCTCAGATATCGATTTTCATCTCAATCTGAGCTTAAATGCCGAAATTTAAAATGGCGTGCGTTTTCTAAAAATTTGACCTCAGAATCATAATAAAGGTCCTCTGGGATCCTCAGATATCGATTTTCATCTCAATCTGAGCTTAAATGCCTAAATCAAAAATGGCGTGCGTTTTCTAAAAATTTGACCTCGGAATCATAATAAAGGTCCTCTGGGATCCTCAGATATCGATTTTCATCTCAATCTGAGCTTAAATGCCGAAATTTAAAATGGCGTGCGTTTTCTAAAAATTTGACCTCGGAATCGGAATCATTATAAAGGTCCTCTGGGATCCTCAGATATCGATTTTCATCTCAATCTGAGCTTAAATGCCGAAATTTAAAATGGCGTGCGTTTTCTAAAAATTTGACCTCAGAATCATAATAAAGGTCCTCTGGGATCCTCAGATATCGATTTTCATCTCAATCTGAGCTTAAATGCCGAAAACAAAAATGGCGTGCGTTTTCTAAAAATTTGAGCTCAGAATCATAATAAAGGTCCTCTGGGATCCTCAGATATCGATTTTCATCTCAATCTGAGCTTAAATGCCGAAATCAAAAATAGCGTGCGTTTTCTAAAAATTTGACCTCGGAATCATAATAAAGGTCCTCTGGGATCCTCAGATATCGATTTTCATCTCAATCTGAGCTTAAATGCCAAAATCAAAAATGGCGTGCGTTTTCTAAAAATTTGACCTCAGAATCATAATAAAGGTCCTCTGGGATCCTCAGATATCGATTTTCATCTCAATCTGAGCTTAAATGCCGAAATTTAAAATGGCGTGCGTTTTCTAAAAATTTGACCTCGGAATCATAATAAAGGTCCTCTGGGATCCTCAGATATCGATTTTCATCTCAATCTGAGCTTAAATGCCGAAAACAAAAATGGCGTGCGTTTTCTAAAAATTTGACCTCAGAATCATAATAAAGGTCCTCTGGGATCCTCAGATATCGATTTTCATCTCAATCTGAGCTTAAATGCCGAAAACAAAAATGGCGTGCGTTTTCTAAAAATTTGACTTCAGAATCATAATAAAGGTCCTCAGGGATCCTCAGATATCGATTTTCATCTCAATCTGAGCTTAAATGCCGAAATTTAAAATGGCGTGCGTTTTCTAAAAATTTGACCTCAGAATCATAATAAAGGTCCTCTGGGATCCTCAGATATCGATTTTCATCTCAATCTGAGCTTAAATGCCGAAAACAAAAATGGCGTGCGTTTTCTAAAAATTTTACCCCAGAATCATAATAAAGGTCCTCTGGGATCCTCAGATATCGATTTTCATCTCAATCTGAGCTTATTTATTTATTTATTTAAAATTTGATTCAGGCAACAAGGCCCATATTACAAATACCTTACAGACTAACATACCGGATCCCTTTGTTTGACATAATTATTGAAAGTCATAATGTAATGATAGTCATATTATCATTAGTCATAACTCTGAAACCGTTAACTTTTCAGGAATTTCCTTAGATTATCCTATAAATAGGTTAGGTTAGGTTAGGTTTGTTTTATGGCAATCCTGAAAAGTTACGCATTTCTGAGAAAAACCAAATTATGACTAACGAAAATGTGGACAAACAATACATTATGACTTAAAACTTTATGGGAAACTTTATGGGCTTAAATGCCGAAATTTAAAATGGCGTGCGTTTTCTAAAAATTTGACCTCGGAATCATTATAAAGGTCCTCTGGGATCCTCAGATATCGATTTTCATCTCAATCTGAGCTTAAATGCCGAAATTTAAAATGGCGTGCGTTTTCTAAAAAATTGACCTCGGAATCATAATAAAGGTCCTCTGGGATCCTCAGATATCGATTTACATTTGAATCTGAGCTTAAATGCCCAAATCCAAGATGGCGGACGATCATTCAAATTGAGTGACCGGTTTGTATTGGGGTATCCGATCGCGTGGCAAGATACTTTTACTTAAGGGTAACGTTTGGACGGAAGCTTGTTTGGATACCCAAAGTATTGATATCGCTTCCGGAATGCTATTTTAACGGTCGGGTACCCTTTCAAAATTGTTTTAAAGTCTAAGGGTACCGTTTGAACGGAAGCTTGTTTGGATACCTAAAGTATTGATACCGCTTCCGTAATGCTATTTCAGCGGTCGGGTACCGTTTCAAAATGGTTTTAAAGGTACTTTTATTTAACGGTACCGTTTGGTCGGAAGCTTATTTGGATACCCAAAGCGTTGATATCGGTACCGAAATGCTAGTTTAACGGTCGGGTACCCTTTAAAAAGACCGGTCAAAACCGTTTTTAAGGGTACCTTTTCAGTCCCTGTTTTGAGAGCGGTCGATCGCCTTACTGGTAAATTCAGTCCGATTCCCTGGAGTTGGAGTTGCAGGCTCTGCTACTGTCCTGCCCGTTTTTCCACACTATTCTCCTTGAATTTTCCTATTGCCCTACATAATAGAAGGACATCTGTTTTCCTCTAGCTAATAATGTCTGTCGAATGCATATATTGCATTGCCGCATACATAATGCATTTGGATATAAGTAATTTCGCAGTTACAGTACAATCTTATCAATAAGTCAATGATGTAGTAAATATACCAAAAACTATATTGATGACATATTTACCGCCTTCATTAACTTATTGATAAGATTGTACTGTAACTGCGAAATTATATCCAAATTAGTAATTTTATATACCTAAGTGTGAAACAAGTAGTAGTTTATTGTTTTGTTTCTTTGTAGTAATGCAAGTTAAAAAGGTAGTAAATATACTTAAAACTATATTGATTACATATTTACCGCCTTCATTAAATTATTGATAAGATTGTACTGTAACTGCGAAATTATATCCAAATATGATTACGGAATGCATTACGTACGCGGCAATGCAATATATACATTCGACAGACATTAACTAGAGGAGAACAGATATTAACTAACTGATGTGACTTATTATTAATACCGTTTCGAGCTATGAATAATTTACTCCACACACTACCTAATTAGCTGCCGTGATACCGAAAACGTCCTTGAAACTTCAGCCAAATTTTGGCGAAACAAACTTGCCTATATTGGAGCGATGAAAATCATCACCTTACATCTAAGATAAGTCAGTTCTAGAGTCAACATAGAGTCAGTGTACCAGTGAATGAGCCCTTAAGGAAATTTTAGACTTAATAAAATACTTTATGTAATAACCCTCGTAAGATAGCTATCTTACGAGGGTTCTAAGAGTTTTAATAGTTTGAATAAATACACCAGTTTGATTATATTAAAACTGACTGACTCATCAACGCAGAGCCGAAACTACAAATGCTAGAAAGTTGAAATTTACACACTAGGTTGCATTTATAAACTGTACAAGAGTTAAGAAGGGATTTTGAGAAATTCAACCCCTAAGGGGGTTAAAAAGAGGGTGCAAGTTTGTATGGGGTTCAAGTTTTATTTTTAGCTAGGAATTCGAAACTTCGTAAAAAGATATATTATTAAAATACAAGAAAACTAATTTAAGCGTTTTTGTAAATTCATCTCGTAAGGTGGTGAAAAAGGGGTTGAAAGTATGTATGGAGATCAAAAAAATTTTTAAGTGCGGGACTTGAAACTCTGTACATAGGCATATTATTAAAACACAAGAAAATTCATTTTAGCTTTTTATAAATTCATCCCCTAAAGGGGTTAAAAAGGGGTTAAAAGTTTGAATCCATTACCAATACTTTGAAACTTCTTATAAAGGCATAATAGCCGATTACAAATAAAAGTTATTTCAACGTTTTTGAAAATTCAACCCCTGAGGGGGGTTAAAAAGAGGATGAAGGTTTGTATGGGGTTCAAGTTTTTTTTGAGCTAGGAACTTGAAACTTTGTAAAAACGTATTTTATTAAAATAGAAGAAAACTGATTTCAGCGTTTTTGAATATTCATCCCCTAAGGTGGTAAAAAAGGGGTTGAAAGATTGTATAGAGATCAAATATTTTTTTGTTGCGGGATTTAAATCTTTGTACGTAGGCATATTATTCAAACACAATAAAAGTAATTTCAGCGTTTTTAAAAATTCGTCCCCTAAAGGGGTAAAGAGAGGTTGACAGTTTGTATGGGGTTTAACCTAGGAACTTGAATCTTCGTAAACAGTTATTTGATTAGCCATTTAAAAAAATGCGTTATATTTGTCGAGATATTAAGCGATGTGACAGACAAATGGACGGACAGAGTCGCACCATAAGGGTTCATTTTTACCGTTATGGTACGGAACCCTAAAAATATCAACAGACGTTCCTATTCATTGCTGATGATTGCAGAAGCTGCATGATACTTTATTTCAAATGAATACTACTTAAGTGAACATACCCTCTTATTTATTCATAAAACATTACAAACCCTATGTTAAAGTTTTTCCCCTTTCTTACAAATACATAAGTCAAAATGATAGATAAAGACAAAAGATTAGTAGCTAATTCAGGGAGTAAGAGCAATGCAAAAGGTTGAACTATTTTGGTTTATTGTTAGTAAGTAAATCAGGCACGTACTGTGGATCGTAGTTTAGCGTGCCTAGTTACGTACTGTAAAACGAGACTGAAATAAAGAAGACTTTTTCACAAGTCAAGTAGCGACTGATATTCATTTTCTCGTCTCGCCGTTCGATGCCGTTAATTTTTCGTGTCATAGATTCAAGAATCACCATCCTCGGGCGATCAAGCAAATTACAAATAATTGCCGCACGGTACATTGGTCGTTCATCTTATCCTGGATATTTACTGTCGTTGTTAGGTTAAGTAACTAGACTATGGTTGCTTCGGCTTTAATATCTATAAATAAAAATAAATAAAATAAAAATAAAAAGCCCGTATTGATTCTCTGTGAGATGACAGTATATGTTAAATAGATATAAAGTTTCTTTATGTTTTAAGTTTTCTCGTAAAGACCCCTCTTTGGGTGAAGGCCTCCTCCAGTTTTCGCCAAGTATTTCTATCCTTGGCCTTCTGTGGCCAATATTTGCCAGCTGTATCCACTATTTCATCGGTCCACCTTTCTTTGGGCTTCCCATGTTTCCTGGTCCCGGTGGGGCCAAGTCATAGCGTAGTTATTTATGCACTCCATTGCTATTTTAGCTTTTGTGCGTATGGTAGAGCGTCTATAATGCCAGTTTTCTCTTGTTTCCCTGTATATGGATTAGTTTTAAGTTTATTACCTATATCTCTACTAAATTATAATATCAGAGATTTCTTAACTCAAAAATGCATGCGCCTTGTTTTTTGATAGAATAATCTAAAGTATACGTACCGGCCGTGCAGGCAAGGCATGTTTTGCAGAAATTCTTTGTAAATTCGGCATGTGAGCTGCATAGAGTTGTTGCGTTGTATGGTGATTATGTTTATTTATGCTAATGCGCTTGGAACACAAATCGCCACGTGCCCGGCTTCTCAATATGGCTTCACAGAAACCTAAGCATGTACACATTTAAGTACCTATTTGCAATAGGTGCCTGCGTTTTCATCGTGTGTCTAAGCTAAATAGGTTAAACTGAATATAAATCAACTTCAAGGTGTTGTATCTATCAATAGCTAAAGGTTTTTAATTACAAATAAAACCATAAATATCCATGTTATTAAATCCATACGTCATAATAATTTAGATATTTTAATAACTTTTTAAATTAAGTATCGTATTTATAGATTTTGAGTTGCGAAACGCATAGACGCATACATATAACGTAATTAGACGGAACGCGGCGCGGGTTGGTTATTTTAGCTACGGAACTATAAAATGGGAATATTATCAGTCAGAGTTAAAGTCATATTTAGTCGTATCCTCAAAACATCCATCATAAATAAAGATCACTTATTTCAATTATTCCGTTCTTAGGCCAAGCAAGAAGGTTACTTATCAAAAGTTTTGATATGTTCACCTCCGGACTAGTCCAAACAAAGTTACGAAGTTAAAAATTGTGTTCCAAGCATTGCCCTCTATAACTTTTTTAGGTGCATTCATTGCCTGACCTATCTACTCTTCCGTTTATTCATTAATACCAAATTCAGAATTGCACAACACAATATAAACGGTGTTGAATTATTACTTCAATTACTGGAACGTATATTGCTAGAGGCCGTGTATCATAATGTGGTCCGGTGTACCTTAATATAGGGGCGTAGATCTTACCAAGTGCTTCAATGTGTACCTGCTTGCAAACGTTCAATCGTAGTTGCTAGAATCAGGCAAAAATATATTTAAATTGTTTTGATACCTCATGTTTGTCAAAATGGACAGGTACTTACGTTGAAATTTCAAAGATTCACACAAAATTTGGGTCATGGAAAAGTAAAACATGGACGCTAACCGTTTTAATATCTCTAATTACAGAATATAATAATATATATTTTACAGTACATATGGGGCTACTTTATAGCACTAGTGCGAGAAGTAGCATATTATGTTACTGTGTCGAACATTTAAAGGGCCATATGTACTGTAAAACGTTGTACGATACATGTGCGAATAGGTAATTCGCAACTCGTGTCGATTTAAAACACTCCCTTCGGTCGTGTTTTAATTTATCGCCACTCGTTTCGAATTTCCTATTTTTCGCACTTGTATCGTAATGTACTATTATAAGGTATGGGTACACTGTGACGGTATAGTACATACTTAATACCGTAAGTTTTGAATTTATGCTTCAAAATAAGTAAGCCAAATTATACAGGTGGATTTTTTAAATTGGGGCACTGAGGGCAGTTAATAAACACCGTGATGTTTGGTCCTAAATGGTATTTGGCGACCTTACCTACCTTTTTAATTAACGGCTATCAACATTAACAGATTTTGAATAAATTTGCAGTCAGCGAAAAAACGTTTATTTCGGTAACAATATTTTTACACAGTAAATACATATTTTATACCTTTTTTTTTATTAATCCCAACCAAAAGACACTTGAAGGAACTGCCATATTTACGGACCAACATTCGACGTGAGAGGTATATAGGGCATTAGCAAAACCACAAACGTTGGGTTTTCAACATGCTCTTTTTAAGGTTCCGTAGTCAATTAGGAACTCCTATAGTTGCTCTGTAGTTGTATCGTCCGGAGAGTTGCTCCGTGATCTTTAGTGCAAGCAAGCTGCAATTTGGCATAGATACATAAACCCATCCTCAATTAAAAAGAAAAATATTTTCGGGTACTGTCCCTATAATTTTTTTATGTTATATTCCGAACTTAACTACGATTTGTTTTATATATTTTCATGGTTTCTATTACTTGAAAAACCAATTATGTATTATTTAATATAGAATATTTTAAAATAAAAGCCTTATTTACAAAAATCTTACAAAAATGTGATTGTTGTGACAAGTCAACAGGTGTTACTAATATGTTTTGCCCTTAGTTCCATTAATTTAATTTTTACAATTTTTTGTAGGTCTGTACTGTCGCGATCAGAACGTTCGATCCGTTTATCAAAGAGATTGAAAGAGGCAACCCTCGCGTCAACGATGCAACAGTACTTCAGTTGCCATCCGAGTGTAGCTATGGGTATGGTATGGAAGGCGTTGCTGAGCAAGTAGGACTGTAGTATTAATATTGCTGTAGTTTCCTTCAACGTGTTAATAGATGACCCGATTCGACTCTTAAGATACGTCAAATATTAGGTCTAGATACGATATGGATCGAATAATGTTCTTTTGACACTGACATATTATGTCAGTGTCAAAAGAAGAGGGATGTGAATATTTATCAGTTTAGAATTAAGTACATAATTCAATATTCATTTGTTTACTTACATGAAATCGACAACAACGCGGTACCCTATTTACAGCTTTGCCTACATAATATACCTTAACAGTTTTCCTTTACAAAACCTGGTAGAGTTGCCCGGGGCATCTTCCCCAGGACGCTTGCTGCATTTCCCCTTTCTGTAAGAATGAAAATATATCAATATTAAATTAATTAAACATACCTACTTTTAATTGATACCAATGTCAATCAGATATTTTAATTAGGTACGCTAAGAGTTAAGATCACTTAAGTTCGATATGTGGAAAAGTTAATCAGAATCGTAAGGGGGAAATTCAAGGAGCAGGTCATATCGGGTTTCTTCAAGCCTAGGAGTGTTCTTAGGAGTGTGTAGTCGTGTCAAGGATCAGTAAGAAACTGCGGTCTTAAAAGTAAGTTTTCAGAGTAGTAATTAAAAGTATTAGTTATCAATAAGTCAACAAAGCCAAAGCCGCTCCAATCATTTGTATACGTATTTATCTACGCTAAATGCACTTGTGGGTGTAGTCATAATAGCCTTTATTTCATAATGATCTATTTGCATAATTGCTCAGTTATCAACAAAATAAAACACTGCGGTTATGAACTCACATACAATTGGACACACACACGCACACACACTTTCACACTCCTATATGTATAACTAATAGGTAGTACCATTTTATAAATCATTTAAATATATGTTAAAGTTAGTTTTTCATAACCTATTTAATTAGCTTAATTCTTTAGCGCTAGATCACTGTCAATTTTTTGACAATCGTAATTGTGTCAGCCTACGATACAGGCCCCGCCTAGTGTAGGGGTCATTGGTAATTTTTAAGTTCCTTTTTTTATTGATTAGTGTCAGTAAACATGTATATAAATATGATATACAGTGGTAGTAACCTGTTCATAAAAGCACTGTTTATAAAAATAAAAAAAAGTATTTTTTATTTTAATAAAAATAGCTTCTTGTTAATAATTTTTCAAAGGAAAGTAAGGCCAAGCATTTTTGATAAACCCGGAACGGTGTTATTACTATTATTATTGCATATGATCCTTTCGTTGTTGAATTTACGCTTATTTTATGCTATTATTAACTGTGGTGGTTTTTCCTTAGTTAAATGAAAATACAAAATTTATTATACTAATATTAAACAGCAGATCAGCGCGAGAGTGATCAAATTCAGAGGGGCAAAATTGTTGCAGTTTATCTGACATACATCTCAGTTCCGGATTCGAGGAGAGCTCGCTGCCTTTTGCAACCGGCATAACAATCAATTTCCGTGCAAATATCAACATTTAAATAGTGTATCACATAGTCGTAATTTAATAGTTTTTTTTTAGTAAAGACCAACTTAAAACTAACTAATTTTCCTAATTAACATTAGATTCTCATATAGGAATAACAATGTACCTATATTCTTGCAGCCCGATAACTCGGTAGTCAAGCTTTATTGCCACCTGCGTATTGCAATATACGAAACATAGCGTTTTCATTGTCAAATAACAACCCACTCACACTACACACAGGCCCTTTAAGTTTTGTGCTAATAACAATTAACAGTTTCTCGGTTAGATGGTTAACCGAGAAACTCAGGTCTATTTGGAGCACGAGTATTATTTTTAATGTAATTTATTGTATTAACAAATTTGAGACATTGACAGTAAGTGATATATTTACTGATTAAAATTATAATTCGAGTCTTTCAGTTTAAAGAGGTCAAAAGTTCCTTGAAAGTGACTTAAAAAAAGTGTACGGTACGACTACGTGGTTACCAGTTTGTTTCTCTATACACCGTGTTTTTATTGAATTCCGTTAACTCCGGGGTATGGGTAAGTACGTTTAAGGAAACTAAATGCATAGTTAGTTTAAAAAAAACACTTATATATTTTTTATATTTATAAAAAAGTAATTAAACGTTGCATATAGCGTTAATGTAACACGGGTTGAATACAACCAAACAATTGAAAACTGTGACATATCAATGTCATTTCGAATATCAATTGTTCGAGATAGTACTTACGTTTAGTAGCAAATACTAATGAATATGTAAACAGGCCCTAAGGCAAGTGTACTTGTTAGAACGTGACAGGCATGGTGACAAATGATAAAGAGCCGACCATCTTAGCTCTACTGAAGCCAAAAGTAGATTGTATTAGAATTTAAAATAAGACATCGAAGAGAAGGAAGTCATCATATAGAAACTGCATACGTACTGTGAAGAAATTCAGAAATTTAATTGAAGTCCAACCCGCTTTGGGTCAGCGTGGGGACTAAAGCACAGTCTCTCTCATGTCAGGAGGCATTTGCCCAGCAGTGAAATGAAAGGCGAAAACACTGAATTTTTTTTGGAAATAGAAAACTCAAATAATTAGGGAGTCATTACTTTTCTAATTTTTAGTGTTCTGAATCAGTTTACACATATACCTATAATACTAACATTCAAAAGTACATTTAATACACATGTTAGTATTGTACATTTCTCATATTTGAAATAAAACCGGCCAAGAGCATGTCGGGCCACGCTCAGTGTAGGGTTCCGTAGTTACTCTCCCGTCACAATAAGCTAAACTGGAGCTTAAAGTGTAGTAAATGGTACCTTTCACCCGAGTTAAACAAATAGGCAAATTTGCATAATCAGTACCTAATTAAAGTCTTTTTACTATGAAGGGAAAACTTTTTGCGATAACTCAAAAACAGCTAAACTGATCATGTCCGCTATAGTTTTCATTTAATGTCTTTCTTAAGCTCTACTTCCACGATTTTTTTCATATTTTTTGGACCTATGGTTCAAAAGTTAGAGGGGGGGGGACACATTTTTTTTTTTCTTTCGGAGCGATTATCTCCGAATATATTCACTTTATCAAAAAATGTTTCTTGAAAACCCCTATTAGTTTTGAAAGACCTTTCCAACGATACCCCACACTCTAGGGTTGAAGCGAAAAAAAACATTCACCCCCACTTTACGTGTAGGGGAGGTACCCAAAAAAAAATTAAATTTTTAGATTTTATTGTACGACTTTGTCGGCTTTATTGATTTATATATCCATGCCAAATTTCAGCTTTCTAGCACTAACGACCACGGAGCAAAGCCTCGGACAGACAGACAGACAGACAGACAGACAGACAGACAGACAGACAGACAGACAGACAGACAGACAGACGGACATGGCGAAACTATAAGGGTTCCGTTTTATGCCATTTGGCTACGGAACCCTAAAAAGGATACTATTTAAGGGCCTACTAAAGCCGCGAATACCGGTTCGTAAGCCACGCCCGCTAGCTTCCTCACTCCCCGCTAGCACGCACACATGGAAGCGCTCCGCGGAGTCCGCGGCGCACGTGTAGGTGAAAGCTCCATCTAGCGTTACAAAAGTTAACTACGATTATACGTGGTCGGCCAGAAACTTAATTCTTAGAAAATAAAAAAGATGGCGTTATTACTTGCTACTAGAAAATAAAAAAATATATTGTTGTAAATTGTAATAAATCTGAGACTACAATATAGCCAATTTTTATTGTTGATTTTTGGAAGATGTTAATAGTATAGTTAATTGTAAGTATAACACTACCTATCTTTTTAAATTCGGTATCTTACATTGTTAGTTATCATATTTTATTTAGTAATATATTGTTGAGGCAGGAAATACAGGGTGCCGTTTTCCGACGACCAATTTTTCGGATGATAGTGAATCACAGTTGTCAGTGGGAACTACCTACATATAAATAAAAGAAAAAAGTAAGTAATATGGTAACAACGAAAACTACCAAAAAAAAGTGAACTAAGTATTTTTATTACGCTGAAATATGTAATATTCAACTAATAACTTTTAAACAATTACTCAAACAATCAGGGTGATTCTTAAATTGTGTCCAGAAAAATATTTTTTCATAAAAGCTTTTTATTTTTCACATATTGTTACGTATAAAAAGCATTTTTTGATGCATATGGTCAAGCTTAATACCCTCAGGAAAGGTAAATAAAATGAGTACATAATCACGGTTGTCACAAAGTG
Organism: Cydia pomonella; assembly: GCF_033807575.1. Taxonomy (NCBI): domain Eukaryota; kingdom Metazoa; phylum Arthropoda; class Insecta; order Lepidoptera; family Tortricidae; genus Cydia; species Cydia pomonella. Next base: position 9,781,402 of record NC_084703.1, on the reverse strand, counting down.
TCCCTCAGTCGTGACGTTTCAGCATTTTGGCGGCCAACTCCACTATTTTGAATTATACAATATTTTTAATATAGCCTAAGTATAACTACGACACATCGAATGACAGCTCATACGTTGAAATTCGTCAAACTAGCGCTGTAGAGCGTGACAAAGAACCGGATACACATCATACATCCACATACACGCGGAAACCATTTTTCTGCTTTGGCAGTTGGGCAATAATAACAAATGAACGTATCTAATAAAATCCATTTCTAAAGAGTGACTATGCCTCTAAATTAATCAAACGAATTGAGAATGTCACGACCACGTGTCTATATGTCACGAACATGGATTCAAAAGTCCGTGGTGGGGACAGAATTTTGAGGCCACTGTCGTGACAATTTGAAACATGTTCGGTATTACCTAAAAATTACCTTTGACTTAGCAAATATTAAATAATTAGCTCAATCTCGAATGTAGTAGGTATATCTTATGTTACAAACAATAACGTGAAATGAGTACTGACTTTTAAAACTCAAACACGGCGGTGACGCGTTAAGGTTGACCTTTGTTTTTTCTTTAATTAACACAAATAAATAATTTTCGACAACACTTCTCCCTTCAGCCATTTGCAAATATGACACCAACACAGTATTGCTGTTCTAAAAAAATAGCGTTAAAAAGGCTGCCAGACGTAAAGGTAACTTTCTACCGAGTACTGCATGTTTATGTTACCACGCGCGGCGGTGACACGAAAACTGATCTCGTATGTTATTAAATTTTTTATAAAGTCGTTATATATCCATACAATTTTTAAACCGTATTGTGGAATAGGTGTAAGTGTTAACATTTGATATAAAATTCTTCCAAAATCACTTTCAAAGAAAAATAAGATATCATAAAATCCGAGGAAGTCACACTACACGTTTCGTGACATTTCGAACTTCTTAATATTATGTTTCTAATAAATGCTCTTAGGATATTAGGTTGACATAAAACTAGAGGTAAATTACTAAGTATATTGATATTCAGTTAACTTATTTTCTTAAAAATATATGCTATTCTTACTGTTTTTTTTATTTTGTTTGTTATTTTGACTGTTTTTAATTTAAGTTAATTTGTATTGTATTTTCGTTTGTTTGTGATGTAATTATGGGTCTTTCACCTGAAATAAACGATTTCATAATATCGTTCCCCTGGCTTTGGTTCACTGTGATTTTCATTCCCGTGTGTTTTGATATAAAATGTATTCTTCATGGGCATGTACAATGTTAAATCATATGTCAAGTAAATGATTATTTACTTTCATGGATTAAGTAAAATTATCGTAATCATAACAGTTGATCAAAGACATACTTATTTCTTTACCCCTGGTTCTCATTCCATCCCTTTGGACTGGGGTTTCAACTAAAATCAACGCTTGGCACTTCGTTCTATAGATCTTAAAAATAACATTAAGTTGCTAAGAGCGTTCTATGATTCAGTGTATTATTTTGGAACTAATTGTTCCGAAATTCATTGTCATTATGTCATTCCTTGTCATTCCCTTATCGGTTTTTTTTCATTCTCTCGTCGCTTTTAGATTGATGGGCTTATATTGAAATTATATTTAATAATCTGATTTCAAAGAACGACCCTTCAATGCCCGCCATAAGCTAATTGGTTGGCTAATGGTTTCAAGAGCATGGACAAATAAAGTATAGACTAACATTATCAACACAGAATCGCGTTCCTCTGAAATGAAAAGTTTGATCGGGATATCCATAATTGCACAAAGCCGTCTATTAGGAACTACTTTAATTATCAGACAGTTAGACAAGAGGTTGAAGCAACTGTTAAATGGTGGTATCTACTATAGCAGTTGCCTAAACTTACAGGAGAGCGATTTTGTAAAGACATTGTTAGTAAGCGATTTTGCTAAGTATAAAACTTTAATCGTCTTTGTCAGGACTAAGATATATTAATAAGGTATAAAAGTAGAGCGGTATAATTTTAAAATCTGAAAAAAAAAGAAATTAAAAACAGTTATTATTAAGTTCTACGATGTACATTATCAAAAACCATCCTGTATATGTTAACATTTATAGTATTTTTCAAACTCGATGGGTAGGGTGACAGGTGTTATCTCTATATAATTTTAACCTAAAAACGCCAAATCTCGCAAAATCGTATTGAAACAACAGCTGTCAGCATACCCATATAAAAAAAAAACTATAGATAGCACCACACACGAGCTGAATTTTCTTTGAATGGCAATTTTAAGAAAAGGACGATTCGGTACGTTTTTCTTATTGCTCCTTGTCAAGTAAAATCAAACTGAAAAGCATACTTACTTTACTCTTTGCTGAAAAGTCATATTAGTCATTGACGTTTTGACAGTATCCTGTTAAATAAATTATGTGAATTATGTTCTTAAGGCATGCGGATTACAAATCAGAGGTCGCTGGTTCAAACCCCGGCCCGTGCAAACAAGTTTTTTTTTTCTAATAAATTTGTTGATTTTTTCGTTTTTTTTATATAATAAGTAGGTATATTTGTTTTACATAAAGATTACCTAGGCTATACAAAAATTGGTATGAATAAAATAAAATTATTCGTGTGATTAAAATATGTTTTTTATACACATATTTAAAAGAATAACTTTATTTCTGTATAAGACAGACAAGATTTACTTTTACAATAAAATAGAAAATAAGGAATAAAGATATTATATAGGAACAAAACAAGAAAACAAAAAAGTTGCGATTAGATTGGTCTATAGATGTCTCGCATTTTTTCTTTGGTGTCTACACGACCACACAGCTACCGATACATTACAGAAGCTGTCGAAATTTCCTTACCCGTTGTAATTGTTCAAAGAGTATTAGACTTTGACGTAGCTAAGCAAACACGCACACATGCGTAACGTATAGGCCTGTAAAGATAGCTCCATTCGTAGTAGACCTCAGATTCCGTTACTAGTTAATAGAGCTACGACTCAACGTTTATTGGATATGTCGATTTTACGTAATTTGGAGCGCTGCGCGATTTGACATAGGTCTTACCTCTTTGAGGCACTACGGCCATCTAACATTACTGGCATAAAGGACGCATTTATGACTTTGACGCATGACAGAAAGAGAAACCGAACTGCGTAAAATGGGCGTTTTCTGTTGAATTCATAAAATCAAAAACCAGAATAAATCCGTTTGTATAAGATAATAAGTTAATATTTAGTTGAATGATGTTTAAGACGAGATGAAAACCTTTAGTTTAAAGTGGATTATGCTGGATGAAGATGTGTTTTCTAGTTGCACTGAGGTAAACACTAAACATGTAGATGTAACTTTGGATTTATATTCTATCGAGAAAATTTTAAGCCTTTTTGTTTCGACTAGTATCATACCTCTTATCATATAGTCAAGATACATATATCCGAAAATCACGCCAGTTTGTTTCCGGGGCTAGCCCCTGCCACGCTTCAAAGATCCCGTTATTTTTCGATGCAGGGCCTTAACTCGGACAAAACCACCCATTTCTGACTAGAACTATTGGCCGTCGTAATCTGTTCGTTCTAGTCAGAAATGGTAGCTTTTGTGAGAAATGGGTTGTGAAGTTATATCTCTTCAGAATTGGGTGAATTCACCCTTGCTTAACATTCTATTACTAAATCTTCTGGCCACTTTTTTTATTTTTAGAATGGAATTACTTGAAAACACATCGCTCATTTTCACAAATCCCTGTTTATATACGCTATCGGCTCTTCATTGGTTTGAATAAAAATTGTGGGGTACAGTATACCATCATGTTAAGAATTCCTGGTCGGGAGAACTGTTCCAATATAATAGGCACACCTATTTGTGATTAGGGTGTGTTTAATGTATCCCGTTCGGTCATATGCTCTCAGAAAGCACAATTTGATGAAATAGAACAGCTAATGAAGAACATAAAGTGATGGAATTTTAAACTGTTGTAATTATTTATAAGCCTCTATCTTCACGTATTATATGTCTTTCCATGTACATTTTTTCTGAGGTTGTGCAATAAAGAGGATTTGTATTGTATAAGCTGTAGGGTATCCTTTTTCTGATTCGTTATAATTACGCACACAAATAAGGTATGAATTAACATGCAGCGGAGGGTAGACGATAATGATAAATAATTTGGAATGCTGCTTAACCTCGGTCCCTGGCGTGATGACGGCCGCTGCCGTCCTACCAATCAATTATACGATACAATAACTGTTACCATTTCTCTTTTATGGAACAGAACGATATATCTGCTTACTTGGTTTCTCGACACTGTACATACACTTATATTTAAATTATCGGAAATAAATACGTGGGCAACACTAAACGTTTTTGGATTGAGCCACTTAGAGATCACGTTATACAAGAAAACGAAAAAATGATTGTCTATTATTTGACGTACATGACGTATAATATAATGTGTTCGGTTTTGGTGGTTATTTAGCTGTTAATTAATGCTGGCAGTTTGAAAATTCCATATTCGATGTTTATAAAAAAAAAAACACGAAACTTTTCATATTATAGTTTTCTACAACTTTAATCCATTGAAAATTATCAAAGTCTAGTAAATAAAGATAACTGATAACCCGTGAGAATCTTTATCGTTGTATATGGCGCTAAAATCAGCGTATGGAAACTGTCACCCAGTCCGCGAGCCAGGAACACGTTTCCATGACATACTGGTCTACCTGGCAGTCCCAGGAGATGTACTTGGAGGATTTAACAACTGGATCCCGCCTTTAAGAGGTTACCCCTCTGTAGAAAACCTCGGCCAATGGTCATATGTATTGTATGGACTGACTTTAATCTGACATGGCTATTTGTACGTTACGTAAGAATTATACATTTGACGATTTGATTTGAAAATCAGCAGACAGTATTTATTGTACAGAAAATTACAGAGCGTCTCTAGATGTTAAATCCTCCAAGGAGATGTATAATGAACCGTCGCGATCTTCAGCTGATGAATTGGTGGGTTGAGAATGGTAGCCACCAGAAAACTTCGAAAAAATAATCACGTCCTGATTTAAATTTTGTCAGATGATAGTGTAGATGATGCTACTGTGAATTAAAGTAATCGTCAGCCGATTGTATCGCGGTGGAAAGTTTGTAGCGGGTGACATAAACGTATACTTTTTTTCAGCCATGGCGTCCCAATTCATATAAAATAATTATTAGAGTTACGTTAAAATAATCTGAAGGGAAACCGCCATAATATTGAAATGGTTTTAATATAATTTGCTTGAATCGGCAAATTTTATCGAAAATAAAAGCGACTTAAAAACAGATGGCGAACCAAAACCCAGTGGCAATCTCCAGTTTCTGTATATATGTATAACGATAATTCGTCTGTATTATTAGCTTGCGAAGCCGTTGCCAAATACGGCGTCTGCAGCGGAGGCAGAGACTGTATCTAGTTCTGTTGGCACACCGCGCCTGGCTTTACTTATTACGACTAACTACAAACGCAACGCCCATGCAAGTTTGATTTGATAATTATTTTGTTACTAACAGTAAATATCTAAGCGACATATGTTACGGTAATGATGCTCCATTTGTTTTTACGCTATATTTTTCTTCATGCTTACGCTTTCAGGATGCGTTTCACTATATCTATATAAATTAGTGACCTATGTACACTTTGTGAGGCAAGACTTTGTCAACCTTATTTTATATTAAGCCAAATGTTCCAATAAATTCGAAGTGCGAAAACATTTTGCGCGATTTATATTATGTTTACATAAGTAAAAAAACATTTATAAACGTGACTTATAATTCTAGTACAGAAATGTAGGTTCCTGTATCTTGTGATGTGAAAAGGTGGCATTAAATTGTAATTCAAATCTGTTCTTAAAAAATTAAGTTTACTTACTTCGTTTGAAATTTCAGGGGTCACTTAAAATTACGTCTTGTCTTTTGTGCCCTTCGTCCGTGACCCTCCTCCGTGTGTGCATACTCGTATGTGCGTGAATTTGTCGGTGATTCTTCAACAATGATGACCAACCTAAAAAAACACAAACAGCTTTTTCTGTAAGGACTAAGCTTAAGCAGGTCGCGGGCATACACTTCATAACTCACCGACGTAACTATTGCCCAGCGGTTTCTGCTAGTTTCATAAGACAAACAATGCACGTCTGACTTCGAAATGAAGACACTTTTGCAAAAATACTAGCTGTGAAAAAAAACAACAAAATAATTGATAGCGAGCTTTATATTCTGAAAATTAATTAAAGCTGAATATTCGAGAATAAACGAGTAACATATTCTGAAAATTAATTCTGAAGTGTTAGCTAGCCTGCAGCTATCTATTTTAATTAATACTCACGCGATGTCTTCAGTGTACAAAATTTTTAAATTAGTAATTGGAAAGATATAAGAGTTCAGATATGGTTATTAGCGAATGTTTAAAACATGTTACTAGAACCAGAAGTGCTAAGTTAAGGCTTAGTAGTTTGCATTGTTCGCAAAAATAGCAGTTATCTTTATTGGCGTCTTTAAGTAGGTAGGTACGTCTTTGGGATACTTAGAAAATATCTAAAACTTTGTGAAAAACCAATTAATTAGTTATCAATTATGAGAAGGTGCCTCTTGGCTAAGTATATTATGTGTTGTTTGGTAACCCCTCTGCCCTTTAAAACACTACCTATATCAATCGTTAGGCAAGTGGCCAAGAGTCACTTCGGACTTAAATATGGTACAAAATAAATACGGTCTCGATTAAATTACTTAACATTTAAATGTGTCTGATTTTAACTTGATTTTAATGAGTGGGAAGCATATGGTTTCTTTTGATCTGATTCTTTAAATAACACTATATGCTTTATTATTCTATGATTACGATGAAACAATTCAATTCACATTTAAATTACTTAATTATACAAATATTATATATTTTAATTTTCACTACTATCTAATTTACACCATTATCAGCATACTTACACAAATTAAAACTAAAAAGTTAGGTAGTGTGTGTATTGTACGGACAAATTTTTTTTTACATGCCTGCATAAAATCATGACTAATGGCGTCCATGACTAAATTATGGGCAGAAAACCCGATATTTTAGATTCGGGTTGAAATATATCCACTTTTTAACTACTCGACCCATGTATATATCGGGTGTTTCCTGTAACACGAGCAAATAATTAAACCGTATATTGTACTCCTAAAACGATATAACTTTTGATTAACAACTTTTAAAAATTATAAAATCTTTGATTTTATCTTTTTCATACAAATTAAATATTATTTTCAATGTACGCTGACATCAGTGTGTTTGACGTTGCTTGTCACGCTTTAAACGTAACAAAATTCGCAATACATTGCGTCTTAGAATTAACTTGAATGTGTAATAAAAATTAAAACATAAGTTATTTTTAAAAGTCGCTGGCGACTTTGAGGAGTACAGCCTACAGTTTAATTTATTGCTCCTGTTACAGGAAATACCCGGTATATGTGAGATATATCAAAGGACTTAATGTAATTTAAAGGTAGATAAGGCTAACAACTTTTCTTGTATAAGATAAGGGTATGCGTTTTTTTTACGGCTATGACTTAGGAATTTAAAGCCTAATTTTCGGATTTTATCCTTATAGGTTACAACCTTCTATTTCTTAAATCTTGTGTGATAAGTTGTAGAAAAAAATATCCTATAGGTAATTGTTAACTTGTGCAATGTTCACAGAAAAGACAAAGGTTATTTAAGAAAATACCCCAAAAATACCCGAGTTTATTCAAAAAATGCGCCAAAAAATTACTTAAGTGATTACGAAACGCCGCCGGTCAGTTTTTCATTTCTTAAGGACGAGGAAAAGTTATTTACGAGCAGTAGGCTTCAAACTCTCCTGGACTCATACAAGTCGTCCGCCACCAACCACCATGCCTTCTGCGTAACGCAGCACCATGATGCTGACAAGGAAACTCACTCATGTGGTTTGCCAACTTCCTCTCTCTCAGATTACAAATACAAATAATGTATTATCATAAGGGTTGTATACATGTGAGAGATATATCCATCAGACTCCAAACTAGGCTGAGCCTGTATCTTGGCAGTAGAGCGATTGACAACTATTTTCACATTAGTAGATGATATAGTGCTTAATGCTAAAAGTAAATACTTCAATACAAGCTACAAAATACACAATAACTAAACTAAAAGAAGAGATTCCTCTTGGAACCTGTGGGTGCATTCTTTAGAGGTAACGCTATTCCGCAAATTCACAGGTGTATTCAATCGATGTCAATGACTGTAATAAAGGTAAAAAAAAACGATTACATAGTAATCGCAATAGCATGCAAATAGGCTATATGATTAGTATAATAATATATGGAAAAATAACAGAGTACGTAGAACAATTTAAACATAGTACATTCGCAGCTACATAACTTTTACATTAAGATTAATCAATAAAAACATTAATACGGAATAGTCCAAGGGTGTTATAAATAGTAGATTAACCGTGATCTATAAAACTATTGTTTGCGTGAGGAAATGGCAAATGTGCATAATAGATCTGGGTCACCGTTGCATGTAAACTTGTTAATAATCTGGTTATAATGACGCACGCCATCCCAGTTGCTTGCTCCGAACTGACTTACCTACTCGACTAAATACATGTTCAAATGCTATTATTTCAGCCGCGCCAATCATAATAATTGCACGGTTTGAGCCTGAAACCTATTATTATAAAATATATTGCCACAAAAAGTAGAGTACGGCTACGGCATATTATGCGATGACAAAGAAATAAGCACATTGTTGATGGAACAGCGAAGTACTATAGGAGGAGTCGGGGAAACTTGACCAGTTGATGGTAATATAAAACCATTTATTTAAAAAATACAATATTTATTTTATTACTCTGTTATCACCTTATAACAACTAACCGGACACGACATATGCATGAAAAAAAAAATTGGTACTTTTATACAATGATTCAGGTCTCCCACCTGGGCAAGCCTCAAAGCAAAAAGTGGTGGAGTTAGTTTGCGGGCAGTGCCTTTAGGAGCATCCTATAGAACAATATATGTATTTACGTTTTCGCAGCTTTGCTGCATCAACAGATCTATTCGGGTAGATTATGTTTGGGTATAAACAACAACGCCGCAACAGTAATGCAGCTGCAGTTGACATCCGAACGTTACCTTTATTCACCACGTCACGATGTCAGCGAGGAACGCGACGTCGACGGCGTATAGAATGATGATTTCCGTGATAAAAACTACTTATCCTATATTCTTCCCTGGGAATAAATTTCCATACGATCTTTAATGTAAACCGGTTAAATCATGAAGAGGTACCGTAGTGTCCTGTAACTTCTCCTGAGAGCCGATTTTTGAATTTTGAGTGCTCGATTTCTTATATAATTCCCTTTAATTTATCTCCACTACTAGGCATTTAAGTTCTACTAATACAATTGAAAACGAGTGATCAATAATAAATAAATAAATAAATATTATAGGACATTATTACACAAATAATACCAATCAATACCACTAGATTTCCAATTTCTATTGCTCGTATTTCTAAAATATCTATTCGCCATTTTCCACAGATTTTCGAGTGACGAATTCGACCGCTCGAAATTCAATAAAGTCATTAACAAAATGTTTCTAGTGCAAGCCTTACATAAAACTGCTAAAGTAAATAAATTAAAATAAGACTATAGCTCTTATAGTTTCGGAAAAAAGTGGCTGTGACATAAACGGACAGACAGACGGACATGACGAATCTATAAGGGTTCCGTTTTTTGCCATTTAGCTACGGAACCCTAAAAATATAATCTTTATTTAACATAAAAGGAAACTACGAGTAACAAAAGCACGAGTTAACAGACACCTCAATGGAGACAATTGAGGAAACTCTTTCTACGGCTTCAGCAAGGCAAGAACTACGAATGACAGGAGTCCAGTCAACAGTCTTCAACTCAGACCTCACTGAGATGTAATTTATAGTTAGTTTATGACTGAGCCACTTATGCAATTTAGGCGAGATTTCTACCATTGTGAGATCGTCATCCGACAGGCCAGTGGAGCAGACAACGGATTCAAGCAGACAGTGTCCCGATACAAAAATATGATCGAGATCCGTTTTATTATAATAAATAGAATTAATACAGGACAGGAGACTGTTCGGCTAGAAGACACAGATATTCGGATGTATGTGTGTTACTTATGTTTACGTCTCCTGAAAACAAAAGTCATGAGCACGAGGGAATGGACTTAAGGGCACAAGAGATGAGATGAATCGTTCAATGTTGTGGAAACTGGGCAATCTGTATACCCCCACGATCTGGAAGCTGTTTGAGACTGCTACTAGTAAGCAATTGGCATTGTTAACTTCCAGTTCTGAAGAGACAGGGCACCATTTCTTATAGACGTAGATAACCACTCCACCCGACTTGTTCATGTACTTCGCAGTGCTGAAAGCAGAAGCAGAAAAACTAAGAATAGGTTGTAAATATTAAGAACTAATATTATCATTGGGGTCCTGACCCGACGTCGCCGTACCAGATAACCTGGTGAGGTCATCTTTACTGGAGATCCGAAGTGCGGGATTCTCGATCGACGCGTCACGTTTCCTGACAAAGATATTCCCGTTGTCAGTCCAGCAGTATTTATATTTGTGTGTATGGGCGATTTCTCTGGTGCTCCGAAATAAACGGCGGTTTCCGCTAGTGAGGCGCTCATTCACACTGTATACTGGCCTTTCAGATCTTTGTCCTACAATGTAATTGCTATGTATGTAGCTTTCGTGGCATCTTGGCATGTGTTAATAGTTAGTCTCATTTGACGCGTCGTGTAAATGCTACTCCTACGGACTCTTGTTAACGTCAAGGTATTCATGGCCTGCTCGGGACACATATATACCAAGTTATACAGCCTTAGTTAGCGCCAGATGGTAGGGGTTTTCAATAAGGCACTCTTTAAGACCACAAGAACTTCCACTTTATTCCCTAAGAGCGATTGGGCTTGATTGTTTAGCTGTTATTGCAAACTTTAAACAGTAGCATTCAGTTCGATGTTCTCGATTTTAGAGCTTCTATTTCCTTAATCGTTGACTCAGGAGATTTTATCACATATATTGTCTAGGGGGGCCATGAGCGAGCCACCTGTCACGCTTGCACTTTGTCTAAACTGATTTATTTCTTGGGACAGTGAATGAAGCTCGTCTGGTCTACAGGACTTAGTTAAGCAGTAAAGGGATTGTTGGCAGGCACGGAGTCATTGCTAACAACTGCAGCAGCAACAGCGGCGGCCACGGTGGCGGCACCTGAGGTGGAGCTCGCACTTGTTGCGGATGCGCCTGTGGAGCGATTAGTTCTTGTGCCCGATCGTTGTGAAGCCGGTTTACTTCTAAGAGTATCATTTTCAGTTGAGAAGCGAATGCGAGTTTGAGAGTTGTCACCAATTTTTTTGTTCTTTGCTATCAGGCTCTCATGCTCTCTAGGTTTTCACCTCGTGAACTGTGGGGCGATGGGTTTGTACAAAGATTTTTTTTGCGGGTGACAACATTCTACGAACGATCTGAGGTTTTTTTGCGACACCGACCACACGTTTTTTTAAGACAAATAATAAGTCAGTCATACTGGTCTCCATACATTTTTTATTCATCACAAGCGATAAAAGTAAAACGATATTTACTTGGCACTTTCTTTCACCTAATTTACTGACTACAAGTCACAAATTAAGAAATTTCTCGTCTTATTTTTTGCTCTATAAAAAGGTTAGCTAGGCTTTACTAGCTTTTAATAAAAAGGAAAGCAAAGTTCGATTATATGGAAAATCACTAAACTTTCACTAGACCTATATATCCAATTTCAGGATCAGCCTAAGGTGCCCTGTCGGTGGTCAGAAGTTTGTTTATTAATTACTGGACATGTATATATTGGCTATAGTTTGGTTTTATTTAGAAATAATTTTTATTCCCTTTTTTCTTTGCAGATTGTTCGGCGGATATCTTAATTATGGTAGATGGCTGGTCTGAGCAAAGACCGGTTGATCTGGTTCTTTTTTTTGCGGATTTTGGTACATTGGCAGATATATTTGCACACTGATTTGTACTGATGTTAGGCTGGTCCGGGGAAATGGCTTTCGTTGAGACTGTAGTAGAAGTGGTCTGGTCCAGGCAAACGGCTGCGTGAGGTCTTTCTTTGGCTTCCCTTCCCGCAAAAGCCTCAGTTATATATCCCGGATCTCTAACAGGCATCTTACGTGTATACTGGGGTCCAGGGACTGAAAAACCGCAAAAGACCGGTAACCTAAAATAAAGGTATCAATTGAATAGGTATCCAAAGCTAAGGGTACCCGAATAAAATCGCAAAAGACCGATACCTAAGATAAGGGTATCAATTGAATAGGTATCCAAAGCTAACGGTACCCGAATAAAATCGCACAAGACCGATACCTAAACTAAGGGTATCAATTGAAAAGCTATAGAACTGTAACGGTACCCGAATAAAATCGCAAACGACCGATACCTACACAAAGGGTATCAATTGAATAGGTATCCAAAGCTAACGGTACCCGAATAAAATCGCACAAGACCGATACCTAAACTAAGGGTATCAATTGAAAAGCTATACAACTGTAACGGTACCCGAATAAATAAAATGTAATAGGTACATTTTTCAAACGGTACCGCTACAGTTGAAAGGGTACCGTACGGTACCGTTTCAAGTAGACTTCTACTTTGGAATCCAAGATGGCGGCTGTGCACTCGTCATAAAAGTCGTCATGGATATCGTTTTATAGGTTTTAGGGAGTGCAGATTTCGAAATTGATGACCATTTTGGAATCCAAGATGGCGGCCGTGCACTCTGTCATAAAAGTCGTCATGGATATCGTTTTATAGGTTTTAGGGAGTGCAGATTTCGAAAATGATGACCATTTTGGAATCCAAGATGGCGGCCGTGCATTCTGTCATAAAAGTCGTCATGGATATCGTTTTATAGGTTTTAGGGAGTGCAGATTTCGAAAATATTGACCATTTTGGAATCCAAGATGGCAGCCGTGCACTCTGTCATAAAAGTCGTCATGGATATCGTTTTATAGGTTTTAGGGAGTGCAGATTTCGAAAATGATGACCATTTTGGAATCCAAGATGGCGGCCGTGCACTCTTGTCATAAAAGTCGTCATGGATATCGTTTTATAGGTTTTAGGGAGTGCAGATTTCGAAAATGATGACCATTTTGGAATCCAAGATGGCGGCCGTGCATTCTGTCATAAAAGTCGTCATGGATATCGTTTTATAGGTTTTAGGGAGTGCAGATTTCGAACATATTGACCATTTTGGAATCCAAGATGGCGGCCGTGCACTCTGTCATAAAAGTCGTCATGGATATCGTTTTATAGGTTTTAGGGAGTGCAGATTTCGAAAATGATGACCATTGTGGAATCCAAGATGGCGGCCGTGCATTCTGTCATAAAAGTCGTCATGGATATCGTTTTATAGGTTTTAGGGAGTGCAGATTTCGAAAATATTGACCATTTTGGAATCCAAGATGGCGGCCGTGCACTCTGTCATAAAAGTCGTCATGGATATCGTTTTATAGGTTTTAGGGAGTGCAGATTTCGAAAATGATGACCATTTTGGAATCCAAGATGGCGGCCGTGCATTCTGTCTTAAAAGTCGTCATGGATATCGTTTTATAGGTTTTAGGGAGTGCAGATTTCGAAATTGATGACCATTTTGGAATCCAAGATGGCGGCCGTGCATTCTGTCATAAAAGTCGTCATGGATATCGTTTTATAGGTTTTAGGGAGTGCAGATTTCGAAAATATTGACCATTTTGGAATCCAAGATGGCGGCCGTGCACTCTGTCATAAAAGTCGTCATGGATATCGTTTTATAGGTTTTAGGGAGTACAGATTTCGAAAATGATGACCATTTTGGAATCCAAGATGTCGGCCGTGCACTCTGTCATAAAAGTCGTCATGGATATCGTTTTATAGGTTTTAGGGAGTGCAGATTTCGAAAATGATGACCATTTTGGAATCCAAGATGGCGGCCGTGCATTCTGTCATAAAAGTCGTCATGGATATCGTTTTATAGGTTTTAGGGAGTGCAGATTTCGAACATATTGACCATTTTGGAATCCAAGATGGCGGCCGTGCACTCTGTCATAAAAGTCGTCATGGATATCGTTTTATAGCTTTTAGGGAGTGCAGATTTCGAAAATGATGACCATTTTGGAATCCAAGATGGCGGCCGTGCATTCTGTCTTAAAAGTCGTCATGAATATCGTTTTATAGGTTTTAGGGAGTGCAGATTTCGAAATTGATGACCATTTTGGAATCCAAGATGGCGGCCGTGCACTCTGTCATAAAAGTCATCATAGATATCGTTCTATAGGTTTTAGGGAGTGCAGATTTCGAAAATGATGACCATTTTGGAATCCAAGATGGCGATCGTGCATTCTGTCATAAAAGTCGTCATGGATATCGTTTTATAGGTTTTAGGGAGTGCAGATTTCGAAATTGATGACCATTTTAGAATCCAAGATGGCGGCCGTGCACTCTGTCATAAAAGTCGTCATGGATATCGTTTTATAGGTTTTAGGGAGTGCAGATTTCGAAATTGATGACCATTTTGGAATCCAAGATGGCGGCCGTGCACTCTGTCATAAAAGTCATCATAGATATCGTTCTATAGGTTTTAGGGAGTGCAGATTTCGAAAATGATGACCATTTTGGAATCCAAGATGGCGATCGTGCATTCTGTCATAAAAGTCGTCATGGATATCGTTTTATAGGTTTTAGGGAGTGCAGATTTCGAAATTGATGACCATTTTGGAATCCAAGATGGCGGCCGTGCACTCTGTCATAAAAGTCATCATAGATATCGTTCTATAGGTTTTAGGGAGTGCAGATTTCGAAAATGATGACCATTTTGGAATCCAAGATGGCGATCGTGCATTCTGTCATAAAAGTCGTCATGGATATCGTTTTATAGGTTTTAGGGAGTGCAGATTTCGAAATTGATGACCATTTTGGAATCCAAGATGGCGGCCGTGCACTCTGCCATAAAAGTCGTCATGGATATCGTTTTATAGGTTTTACGGAGTGCAGATTTCGAAAATGATGACCATTTTGGAATCCAAGATGGCGGCCGTGCATTCTGTCATAAAAGTCGTCATGGATATCGTTTTATAGGTTTTAGGGAGTGCAGATTTCGAAAATGATGACCATTTTGGAATCCAAGATGGCGGCCGTGCACTCTGTCATAAAAGTCGTCATGGATATCGTTTTATAGGTTTTAGGGAGTGCAGATTTCGAAATTGATGACCATTTTGGAATCCAAGATGGCGGCCGTGCAATCTGTCATAAAAGTCGTCATGGATATCGTTTTATAGGTTTTAGGGAGTGCAGATTTCGAAAATGATGACCATTTTGGAATCCAAGATGGCGGCCGTGCACTCTGTCATAAAAGTCGTCATGGATATCGTTTTATAGGTTTTAGGGAGTGCAGATTTCGAAAATGATGACCATTTTGGAATCCAAGATGGCGGCCGTGCACTGTCATAAAAGTCGTCATGGATATCGTTTCATAGGTTTTAGGGAGTGCAGATTTCGAAAATGATGACCATTTTGGAATCCAAGATGGCGGCCGCACTGTGGGCTGAAAATCGGCCTTCATAGAAATAGAAACCGAAGTATTAATTTTGAATTTTTTTATTGGAATAGCTTTTGTTTGGTTTTATTATGTCCAAAAATTAATCTTAGCTAATTTGGTTGGAGAAATAATTAATTATATTTTTTTTTTTCAAAATCTTTGTATGGCGCGTATCAGAAAAATCGAGTTTTCTCCGAAAATAAAATTTAACCGTAATATCCTGACAGATGATTTTAAAACCAATTATTCTTGATTTTTCCATATAATTAGATTTTTCCTACGGGGTGCACTTTTTTTTAAATCGATGTAATTTTTTAATTTTTTTTTTGTATTTTTTTATTGTAATACGGTTAAACTTGTTACTTTGACTACAAAAAAATAATTTGAGTTTGATCGAACCAATAATCTACGCGTAGTGAATTTTTGTTTTAACCAAATGTATGGAGCGTACGAGTAAAACGGTTCTTTTTTTTCAAAAATTAATTGTATACCGTAATATCCTTGCAGATGTACCAACCTTGTATCAATTATTAAGGATATTTTGACATAACGCGAACTTTTCTACCGTATGCACTTATCTAATAAAAAATAAAAAAAACTTATTTTTTCATGCTGAAATAACTTTTGCTCATTGTTTTAATTAAGTAGATAAATAATAAACACACAAGTTACAAGTAGAAAATTGAAAATAAAACCATTACATCCATCATTCACTACGCGTAAGTTATTGGTTCGATCAAACTCAAATTCATTTTTTGTAGTCAAAATAACGAATATAACCGTATTAAAAAAAATCGATTTAAAACAAAGTGCACCCCGTAGGAAAATTCTAATTATGTGGAAAAATCAAGAATAATTGGTTTTAAAATCATCTGTCAGGATATTACGGTAAAATTTTATTTTCGGAGAAAACTCGATTTTTCTGATACGCGCCATACAAAGATTTTGAAAAAAAAATATAACTAATTATTTTTCCAACCAAATTAGCTAAGATTTGAGCTATATGTTTGAGCCTTTTGGGGTGGAAACCCTTGGCCCGTGGGGACCTGGCGCTCACAACATTTTTAAAGAGCTTTCGAAGCGCCTCGTGTAGGCAACGGGTGACAAGAGGGCTGGCTCTTACCTCGCACAACGCATTGGCATTGCTGTCCAGCGCGGCAATGCCGCCAGCCTTCTAGGCACCTTGCCACAAGGCACCGAGCTGGAGCCAATTTTTAGGGTTCCGTAGCCAAATGGCAAAAAACGGAACCCTTATAGATTCGTCATGTCCGTCTTTCTGTCCGATTCTGTCACAGCCACTTTTTTCCGAAACTATAAGAGCTATATTGTTCAAACTTAGTAAGTGGATGTATTCTATGATCCGCATTAAGATGTTCACACAAAAATAGAAAAAAAACAATAAATTTTGGGGGTTCCCCATACTTAGAACTGAAACTCAAAAAATCTTTTTTCATCAAACCGGTCTTCAAAAATGATATTTAGGTTCCTAATATAATTTTTTTCTAAACTGAATAGTTTGCGCGAGAGACACTTCCAAAGTGGTAAAATGTGTGTCCAAAGTGGTAAAATGTTGAACAAGATCTAGTAAGTAGATTTTTTTTAATACGTCTTAAATGGTACGGAACCCTTCATGCGCGAGTCCGACTCGCACTTGGCCGCTTTTTACTTATAACTTTAGTTGTAGTTTTAGTTTTGAATCTTTTTCCTTTTTATCTTTATGTAGTTTTGTTTAAGATATATTTTAATGTAGTTTTTATTTTTTATTTTTTAATAATATATTCTTAGACGCTACTTACGATAGATTAATTTTGGGACATAATAAAACCCAACAAAAGCTATTCCAATAAAAAAAGTTCAAATTTAAGACTTCGGTTTCTATTTCTATGAAGGCCGATTTTCAGCCCACCGTGCGCCGTTTTGTCACCTAACTAGAGACGGACGGACGGTCATTTTTTGGTAGGTACATGGAGATTGTATTCCTTACGTCCGACTTCCATATTTAAATTGTATCAATTTTATAGTGACATCTGGTGGCGTAGTTTGCATAATCGGAAGTCGACTTTAAGCAAAAGTTAGAGATGTCTCGCTTCAATTAATATAAATCGCCTCCATCTTAACTAATGTTAACTAAATTTCTAAGTGTCGCCCCATGAGTAAGACTGACACCGACAAGGCCAGAGTTGAAACGCGAGTGCAAGACATTCACCATGGAATTCGTGGATTTAGATAAAGTGAAAAGTAAAAGTAAGTTATGTTATATTCATAAAATAGGTCCTCTGGGATCCTCAGATATTGATTTTCATCTCAATCTGAGCTTAAATGCCGAAATCAAAACTGGCGTGCGTTTTCTAAAAATTTGACCTCAGAATCATAATAAAGGTCCTCTGGGATCCTCAGATATCGTTTTTCATCTTAATCGGACCTAAAATGCCGAAATTTAAAATGGCGTGCGTTTTCTAAAAATTTGACCTCAGATTCACAATAAAGGTCCTCTGGGATCCTCAGATATCGATTTTCATCTTAATCTGAGCTTAAATGCCGAAACTTAAAATGGCGTGCGTTTTCTAAAAATTTGAACTCGGAATCATAATAAAGGTCCTCTGGGATCCTCAGATATCGATTTTCATCTCAATCTGAGCTTAAATGCCGAAATTTAAAATGGCGTGCGTTTTCTAAAAATTTGACCTCAGAATCATAATAAAGGTCCTCTGGGATCCTCAGATATCGATTTTCATCTCAATCTGAGCTTAAATACCGAAAACAAAAATGGCGTGCGTTTTCTAAAAATTTGACCTCAGAATCATAATAAAGGTCCTCTGGGATCCTCAGATATCGATTTTCATCTCAATCTGAGCTTAAATGCCGAAATCAAAAATGGCGTGCGTTTTCTAAAAATTTGACCTCGGAATCATAATAAAGGTCCTCTGGGATCCTCAGATATCGATTTTTATCTCAATCTGAGCTTAAATGCCGAAATTCAAAATGGCGTGCGTTTTCTAAAAATTTGACCTCAGAATCATAATAAAGGTCCTCTGGGATCCTCAGATATCGATTTTCATCTCAATCTGAGCTTAAATGCCGAAAACAAAAATGGCGTGCGTTTTCTAAAAATTTGACTTCAGAATCATAATAAAGGTCCTCAGGGATCCTCAGATATCGATTTTCATCTCAATCTGAGCTTAAATGCCGAAATTTAAAATGGCGTGCGTTTTCTAAAAATTTGACCTCGGAATCATAATAAAGGTCCTCTGGGATCCTCAGATATCGATTTTCATCTCAATCTGAGCTTAAATGCCGAAAACAAAAATGGCGTGCGTTTTCTAAAAATTTGACCTCAGAATCATAATAAAGGTCCTCTGGGATCCTCAGATATCGATTTTCATCTCAATCTGAGCTTAAATGCCGAAAACAAAAATGGCGTGCGTTTTCTAAAAATTTGACTTCAGAATCATAATAAAGGTCCTCAGGGATCCTCAGATATCGATTTTCATCTCAATCTGAGCTTAAATGCCGAAATCAAAAATGGCGTGCGTTTTCTAATAATTTGACCTCGGAATCATAATAACGGTCCTCTGGGATCCTCAGATATCGATTTTCATCTCAATCTGAGCTTAAATGCCGAAATTTAAAATGGCGTGCGTTTTCTAATAATTTGACCTCGGAATCATAATAACGGTCCTCTGGGATCCTCAGATATCGATTTTCATCTCAATCTGAGCTTAAATGCCGAAATTTAAAATGGCGTGCGTTTTCTAAAAATTTGACCTCGGAATCATTATAAAGGTCCTCTGGGATCCTCAGATATCGATTTTCATCTCAATCTGAGCTTAAATGCCGAAATCAAAAATGGCGTGCGTTTTCTAAAAATTTGACCTCGGAATCATAATAAAGGTCCTCTGGGATCCTCAGATATCGATTTTCATCTCAATCTGAGCTTAAATGCCGAAATCAAAAATGGCGTGCGTTTTCTAAAAATTTGACCTCAGAATCATAATAAAGGTCCTCTGGGATCCTCAGATATCGATTTTCATCTCAATCTGAGCTTAAATGCCGAAATTTAAAATGGCGTGCGTTTTCTAAAAATTTGACCTCGGAATCATTATAAAGGTCCTCTGGGATCCTCAGATATCGATTTTCATCTCAATCTGAGCTTAAATGCCGAAATCAAAAATGGCGTGCGTTTTCTAAAAATTTGACCTCAGAATCATAATAAAGGTCCTCTGGGATCCTCAGATATCGATTTTCATCTCAATCTGAGCTTAAATGCCGAAATTTAAAATGGCGTGCGTTTTCTAAAAATTTGACCTCAGAATCATAATAAAGGTCCTCTGGGATCCTCAGATATCGATTTTCATCTCAATCTGAGCTTAAATGCCTAAATCAAAAATGGCGTGCGTTTTCTAAAAATTTGACCTCGGAATCATAATAAAGGTCCTCTGGGATCCTCAGATATCGATTTTCATCTCAATCTGAGCTTAAATGCCGAAATTTAAAATGGCGTGCGTTTTCTAAAAATTTGACCTCGGAATCGGAATCATTATAAAGGTCCTCTGGGATCCTCAGATATCGATTTTCATCTCAATCTGAGCTTAAATGCCGAAATTTAAAATGGCGTGCGTTTTCTAAAAATTTGACCTCAGAATCATAATAAAGGTCCTCTGGGATCCTCAGATATCGATTTTCATCTCAATCTGAGCTTAAATGCCGAAAACAAAAATGGCGTGCGTTTTCTAAAAATTTGAGCTCAGAATCATAATAAAGGTCCTCTGGGATCCTCAGATATCGATTTTCATCTCAATCTGAGCTTAAATGCCGAAATTTAAAATGGCGTGCGTTTTCTAAAAATTTGACCTCAGAATCATAATAAAGGTCCTCTGGGATCCTCAGATATCGATTTTCATCTCAATCTGAGCTTAAATGCCTAAATCAAAAATGGCGTGCGTTTTCTAAAAATTTGACCTCGGAATCATAATAAAGGTCCTCTGGGATCCTCAGATATCGATTTTCATCTCAATCTGAGCTTAAATGCCGAAATTTAAAATGGCGTGCGTTTTCTAAAAATTTGACCTCGGAATCGGAATCATTATAAAGGTCCTCTGGGATCCTCAGATATCGATTTTCATCTCAATCTGAGCTTAAATGCCGAAATTTAAAATGGCGTGCGTTTTCTAAAAATTTGACCTCAGAATCATAATAAAGGTCCTCTGGGATCCTCAGATATCGATTTTCATCTCAATCTGAGCTTAAATGCCGAAAACAAAAATGGCGTGCGTTTTCTAAAAATTTGAGCTCAGAATCATAATAAAGGTCCTCTGGGATCCTCAGATATCGATTTTCATCTCAATCTGAGCTTAAATGCCGAAATCAAAAATAGCGTGCGTTTTCTAAAAATTTGACCTCGGAATCATAATAAAGGTCCTCTGGGATCCTCAGATATCGATTTTCATCTCAATCTGAGCTTAAATGCCAAAATCAAAAATGGCGTGCGTTTTCTAAAAATTTGACCTCAGAATCATAATAAAGGTCCTCTGGGATCCTCAGATATCGATTTTCATCTCAATCTGAGCTTAAATGCCGAAATTTAAAATGGCGTGCGTTTTCTAAAAATTTGACCTCGGAATCATAATAAAGGTCCTCTGGGATCCTCAGATATCGATTTTCATCTCAATCTGAGCTTAAATGCCGAAAACAAAAATGGCGTGCGTTTTCTAAAAATTTGACCTCAGAATCATAATAAAGGTCCTCTGGGATCCTCAGATATCGATTTTCATCTCAATCTGAGCTTAAATGCCGAAAACAAAAATGGCGTGCGTTTTCTAAAAATTTGACTTCAGAATCATAATAAAGGTCCTCAGGGATCCTCAGATATCGATTTTCATCTCAATCTGAGCTTAAATGCCGAAATTTAAAATGGCGTGCGTTTTCTAAAAATTTGACCTCAGAATCATAATAAAGGTCCTCTGGGATCCTCAGATATCGATTTTCATCTCAATCTGAGCTTAAATGCCGAAAACAAAAATGGCGTGCGTTTTCTAAAAATTTTACCCCAGAATCATAATAAAGGTCCTCTGGGATCCTCAGATATCGATTTTCATCTCAATCTGAGCTTATTTATTTATTTATTTAAAATTTGATTCAGGCAACAAGGCCCATATTACAAATACCTTACAGACTAACATACCGGATCCCTTTGTTTGACATAATTATTGAAAGTCATAATGTAATGATAGTCATATTATCATTAGTCATAACTCTGAAACCGTTAACTTTTCAGGAATTTCCTTAGATTATCCTATAAATAGGTTAGGTTAGGTTAGGTTTGTTTTATGGCAATCCTGAAAAGTTACGCATTTCTGAGAAAAACCAAATTATGACTAACGAAAATGTGGACAAACAATACATTATGACTTAAAACTTTATGGGAAACTTTATGGGCTTAAATGCCGAAATTTAAAATGGCGTGCGTTTTCTAAAAATTTGACCTCGGAATCATTATAAAGGTCCTCTGGGATCCTCAGATATCGATTTTCATCTCAATCTGAGCTTAAATGCCGAAATTTAAAATGGCGTGCGTTTTCTAAAAAATTGACCTCGGAATCATAATAAAGGTCCTCTGGGATCCTCAGATATCGATTTACATTTGAATCTGAGCTTAAATGCCCAAATCCAAGATGGCGGACGATCATTCAAATTGAGTGACCGGTTTGTATTGGGGTATCCGATCGCGTGGCAAGATACTTTTACTTAAGGGTAACGTTTGGACGGAAGCTTGTTTGGATACCCAAAGTATTGATATCGCTTCCGGAATGCTATTTTAACGGTCGGGTACCCTTTCAAAATTGTTTTAAAGTCTAAGGGTACCGTTTGAACGGAAGCTTGTTTGGATACCTAAAGTATTGATACCGCTTCCGTAATGCTATTTCAGCGGTCGGGTACCGTTTCAAAATGGTTTTAAAGGTACTTTTATTTAACGGTACCGTTTGGTCGGAAGCTTATTTGGATACCCAAAGCGTTGATATCGGTACCGAAATGCTAGTTTAACGGTCGGGTACCCTTTAAAAAGACCGGTCAAAACCGTTTTTAAGGGTACCTTTTCAGTCCCTGCTGGGGTCAATCAATTCCGGGAACAAACAATCCATATAAAAGAAGTTAAATTTTTCTTCCATCCTTTTTGACCAAAACTCGTCATCTCGCATAATGATTTCCGTTTTTATAGGGAGATCTTCTCCAGACCAAATCTCAAACAAACATATATATCTTTTCGTGATATGTAACTGTCCTTGAATTTGGTATTAATAATGGTGTTCCCTGTTGAGTTCAAGTTGCCCATTTTTATTTTTTTATATAACGGAAACCTTTTGTTTTCTACAGCTTTTTCAATTCCAAGTTTATAAGTTGTGGTTGGACATTTGACTTCAACAATATTGTTATCGTTTACTATACCATCTGATGATGCTCCCAAGTACGGTATGCCTTGATCAATGAACAGTCCACATCCATTTATTTCAACAGTCTCTTGTCGAGATAACTGGTCCAAGGCGTCTTTTTCGTGATTTCTTCCGTGCTGTATAAGTAGAAAATTAAAAAAAAATTAGGCGCGTAGGCTTATTCTCCCATAGAAAAATTAAATTTCGCGTCTTTTTCTACTGGCACAGTTGTTTAAACGGCTATATAATTTTTATCAACCTATTTATCTCTGATGAAATAAATCGGAAAACCAGTTTTGCGGCACTTTTATATAAATTAGGACACATTTCTGTGGCATATTTATTTAAAAAAATGGAAATATCTAATTTGGTTTTCTCCTGTTTTATATCTTCAATCTTGTGCACGTGCCTAAACCTCGGGGAGTCGTAAATCCTACTTTCTAAGTGAACATTGATTTGGATATACCAAATTTTACGCAAATCCACGTTTTTGTTGCTAGAGGATCCCATGTGTGTGGTATTCACATGTGGATGCAGACACTTTTTATAAGACAAAACTGGAAATAAATCACTCTTCTGATGACTGCTAAGCTCTTTTAACGTATCTTAATAAGAAAACGTCGGAAAACTAAAATAGTTTGTAATTACTTTGTTAAGTCGATGGAAAATATATTACGTAATGCGGTAGTTCGAGAAATTGCGCACGTAATTTTACGAGCGATAACACTAATAACGTGCCAGTCACCTTTAAAATGAGATATACGTTTAATGAACGTTCCACGTAAATAACAGAAGGTGGGTACGCTAAAGAATAACAAGCTACATTTACTTTAGTACCTGCGAATGACTAATTATATAATTATATAACTAAGATTTGACATAATTATATGTAGTTTAAATAATCAGAATCAGAATTCTGATTCTGATGCCTCACGATAGTAGACCCCTTGTAAATTTGTTGAAATTGCTACTTTCCCCCTCTGTACATGCATAACAATAACTACACTTTTAGAAACATCAACCAGTCTTGATTATTTAGTGCAACAATACCGGTACTTCTCTCTAAAGCTGGCACTAGTCTCGAGTCCTTCAGCTATTGCTAAACGGATTCAGAACTAGGTAGAACTACACAAGACCCAGTCTGACATCCTCGAATATTCTTCGTCGATCTTTATGTAAGTACTGTGGGCGAGGAATTGCGATCCACTGCCTCTTATTTAAACGCACCTGCCTAGCAAGGATATTATTAAAGCTGCATACATTTTATATATCCCCAACCTCTTTAATCATAAGCGTTTTATACCTAAAGTCAATCAAATCAGCCGCGAAGGCGCCCCTGTTTGCAAATGATCATATCTATGTGATCCATTTTAAACGGAGGCCAAAACGTTGATTGTAACAATGTGCGCGTTAATTTTTGGTCTCAAAATATATCTAGGGGCTTGAGCTTATATTCTGTCTTACGAGCTCGGTCATGTAGATCCAAGACGTAGAGGCAGTTTGTAGCTTTGACGGTATATAGAACGCCTGCTGGATGCCATTCTCATTCATGGGTACATCAGTAGATCCCCATGAACCAGTCTTAGCTGGTATTAGAGGCTAATAGTATATGTTTGGGTGAATATTAAGATTGGTCATTTATTATGGAATTGTATACAACCAGAAATGATATTGAATTTTTTTTTTATTACTGTAAATAAATATGTATATAATATGCCTATGTAACATATAGCCAAATTTATTTAAGTGTGATAATGGGTAATTCTTAAATATTTCCCAGAAGTTTAGACCAAATGAAAACTTATTCGATAATAGTATAGAATGTGTATCAATAGTATATTTATTAAACATATAGTATCCTTTTAGTGTATATATGTCGCAGGCTATTCGTTAAATAAGCCAGCTAATTAGACGCCTAGCCCATTCATGAGACGTCAGCATCTAATTAAATGGCTGAAAAACAACCAGTCAAGTCATTGATCGCAACGTTTAACCAGATGGCTGAACGTCGTGTATAGTCGTTTAATTATATTGGACCTATATAAATTTGTGATGTTCGGTTAGATTACCTAGGATAGATTATTGTATTTATTTTATAGTATATTTATTTAATGTTTATTCATTTTATTTTATGTCATTTCTTTGAGTTTTTTCACCCCCTTTCTTTATTTCCATATTTAGTAGGCATAAAATGTTGAGTACAGGAAATAGTTCATAACAAATAAAGTACAAGAAAGTATATAAGAATCGTTAATCTTAAGGAAAAACAAATAAAAAAATGAAATGTAATGAAAAATGCTTTATTGCCAAAATATGTGATTACGGAATCCTTGGGGTGCGAGTTCAACTCGCATTTGACTGATTTTATTTATTGAATTTTATTGCATTACTTTTAAACAAAGATCACTGAAATGTATTTAAATATTTTATATGCAAACAAAATATTTTAGTGAAATCGTGTAACAATACCATTTTTTATTACATATTTGAAATTAGCAGAAGTGTATTCGTTTGGAATTGGCAAGTGTCTGTCGCTTCGCGCGGCGACCGCGGCTAAGTAGGCGCGCGATATGAGAGGCCCGAGATTGCCTCTTCAGACTAGGAAGTGTTGACATCTTCAAAGCCACCTGACTGACTGACCTTTTTATTGACTTATGCCGGCACTCAAATTGATTTTTAATTTAATTTTCTAGGGTATATTTAAGAATAAACGAGTAGCTACTTATTCGCAATGATAATTGCGATATGAATAAGTGTACTCCAACGTAACAACCATTATAGAGTCTGTTATTGGTCTCTATTTTGAATTTGATATAAATTAATCGAATCCGCTATCAATATAACATTGACTGTAGGTTACCAGTACCAGGTACCAATCAATAGCTAACTGACAAATGGATTTATTCCAATTTTACTTATCGGATTGATTTTAATATCGCCAGTTTTAATTAAGCAACCAGTCTGTCAATTCTATAAAATCTATATTCCTTTTTTTATGACGAGCATTAGTAATTATTAATTAAAGTTTCAGATTAAAAAACAACGAAGGAAAGTGGAATAGAACATCTTCAATATCTTCATTCAACAATAAATTCATCTACACTGACTGTGAGTAAAAGTTTACGAACAAACTGTTATTCCCTGAATCTGAGGGAACTCGCCGTACGGTCTCCGAGAATTAAAGTACAATAAACGTAAGTACTTATAACTGTAAACTCTACTCCATTCATCCCAGCTCCTCATGTCAGACATGAAATGAAAAACAAATGACATTCAAAATGTAGTCATTTTGTATGAGACTGTTACTGAAGACAGATCAGTCACACGAGTGAACTTAAAGGTGCCGTTCAGATTCAGACTACATATATGAACATTAGGTAGGTCGGCAGTAATTTTGGCCAACGTCTCTTGTTTTCAGACAAACAACGAGGTAACATTAAGTCTGTTTAATATGACTAGCTACAAGACTAGCCCTAAGATTGTAAATTTCACAGTGATGTTAGCCGCATTAGCATAATTTGGGAGTATTATTTCCCTTATCGAATGTTACCATAGTCTGTTCCAGCTTATTGCCGCCGCATTACTGGTGCGATTTTGGCGAACGTCACTAAAATTTTCAAAGAAATTGCCAGACACAGCGGCGACATTAACGTCGCCACAGTAATGTCGCAACAGTAATGCAACTGCAGTTGACATCCGAATGTCAACTTTAAGCACTTGTCACGGCAGATAGTGCCTATTAAGTGCATTAGGAAATCGCGTGCAAGCTTCTAGTTACAGACAATCTAGTGCATTATTATCCCGCGCCTGCGACAGAGTGTTTACACTATTTAGTATTTACACACGCTGCGGCGTTAAATCATTGTTATTATTATATGTCAAAAACACAACAGAATAAAAATACGTAGGATATTTGCAAAGTAACTAAGAAAGCGTGGTCACTTATTAATTTCCAAGAAACACCCACCCGTTTATCAAATGTTACCAAGGGATCAATTTTTGATCGTTTTTATTACTTCAGGGACTTTCATGGTTTTTCTAATAGGAAGTGCACCAATAAGGCAATTTATCGATATGTGTATTAAGTGGAAAAAAGAACAGGTTTACGAGTTTCATGACATATCTCTAACCTAACCATTTTCCAGGTTTCTCGTTCGGGAAGAACTTTATCATAAAAATCTGTTGTTAGCTTACGGTCTGCTACCTTTTCGTCTGAGTTAAGTTGATGTCATTGGAATAGTTTTGCCAACCCACCAAATTTTATAGAAACTAATTAAAAATATATTACACAAATGATTTCGAATGTAAAAGTCAAGCAGTTCTTTAAGTGGACAAATCTTTGGCAAAAAAGATGCAATATATTGAGATATATATTTTGTGAGGTGTCGCGCGCAGGTTTGAAGTTTTAATGTGAAGGAGTCCGGTAGTAGTAATTAGGAGGTGAGTACGCGTCGCAGCGGCTGCGGCGGCGCGACGGTCGATAGCTGGAGCGACAGGCGGTACCGTCCCGGGTCACGCCTGCCAGATCGATAGCGGCACGGCGGGGGCGGAGGACCCGAACCCGGCATTACTCGCGCCGCCACGGCAGACGAGACACCTAGTCCGCCGCGAGATCGGCGGCAGGCGAGCGCGGCCGGGGCACGACGCTCCATGCGACCTCCGCTCGCGACATGAGCGGCGCCCGCCCCCGCAGCGCGCCCCTGCTCCTGGCGCTCGCAGCCGCCTTTCTCCCGCAAGCCAACCATGTCGCGTAAGTATACGAGCAATACGAATCCCATCAAATGTGTCGCTGACGTAAACTTTGCTCTAGCGTAATAAATCACAGCGCGGCAATTAAATGGAATACACGGTTTTTGTTAGTTCTTATATTATTTCTAAAAAATAATACGGTATAAAACAAGTTGTGCGTCTAAGGGATAACGATTTACAACACTTTGGACAATATTTTTTTTTATGGCTGAACATAAAATTTATCCGGTAAATTAGAATGTGTTATATAAACCATTGAGTAACAAATTGTCAATAGTTTCTATTTGGTTTTATTCAATAACTTATACGATGTGTGAATAAGTATATCAAGTGTGAAATATAATTTTTATTACGGTTCTAAATTTACTTTACTAAAGATTACAAATATACACAGTATATAAATCGCCATCAAGTACGCTGTTAGACAAAACACAAGTATGATAACGAGTAAGTTTAATGTATAAGTATTAGACCCACTTTTATCGAATCGCAAAAGAAGACACTGTATTGGGACTTCAATAAGATTCGCGATCTTTGAGGGCGTCGGGGCATGCTAATGACGTTAGCATATTAAAGTCGTATAATAAAGCAATAAAATTTAATTAAGTCATCTTATTACTTCCTTTTTCCGGCTACAAAAAATACAATAAACATTATAAACCATATACTTATAAGCAGACCTTTTGCGACGAATAAATATCTAATTCGTAAATTAACCAAATCTCAGTGATTCCTACAGTCATTTAACTTAAGGTTAATTATATTTACACCTTAACACACAATCCTCTTGTTTTGATGACCAATTAGAATCTCCCAATAAACACGTGATGTGAACCTGTAAAATGAATAGAAAGAAATTTATTGAAAGGCCGATTTTAGTATAAACACAAATATATAATATGTATTTAACAACTTATTCGTACTTTACGTAAACGTTTTATATGAGCGGATCTTTAAGTGCTTTTATTCAGAATTAAACAATTCTATCAATATTTATTATTAACTCCATGTCCAAAAACCTGTAACAGTAGTTTGCGTAAATATAGTATAAACATATAGAATTTAAAATGCGTACCAACATCAACGTATATGATGCTACGTGTTGTTTAAGATAAATATTATCAACACTAACATATCGTGATCAATACTAGTGACATTGCAGTCTAATAGTCATGAAGGAATAGCAAATTTTGTTTTTGTTGATTCAAATAATGAAAGTACAGACACGGACTTTAATCCGTTACTTGATAAACAAATTATCTTGAACCCTAAATGGATCAACAATTAAAGCTTGTGACCGTACCTATAAATGGTTTAATCTAATTTAGTTGTTTTTTACACGTTAGAGAAAGCATAATCTTGCAGAAAGCCGGTATTTGCATACTCAGACTCAGACCACAAAGGCACGAGCACTCACGCGACGCAGTTGAACATGTCGTAGCTATCACGCGAACTTCTACTTAACAATCTACCAGCCGATTCCACTTGAAACCCTGTAATTCCGACTCAAATCATATTACAACCTAAGGTGCGGTGCAAAGCTACCGACGATTGCGCCAGTAATTCATAAAAAGTCACATAGAAAAGCGAAGGTAGCTTATCTCAAACTATTTAGGTACAAGTACTTTAAGTAACTCTTGATGCTGAGCAACTGAAACCTAATTCAAGAACACAAATTACAATCAGCCTAACAACATCAGTGTAGGTCAAGATAAAATATTAAACTACAAACGTGAATGTGTGTGCTGCGTGACAGCCTTTCCATCTTCACCACTTAGATGGTTGGCAGTCCTCAACTGTGTGTGTTCCCCCAAAACTCCTGCCTACTGTGAAACGACAGTTCCCGAGTTCTGACCAGATACGATTTTCAAACCTTCAAGAGCGTATTCCGACCTTAAACGCCGGCAATGCATTTGTAACCCCTCTGGTGTTGCATCTGTCCATGGGCGTCGGTAATTGCTTACCATAATTCGATGCTCTTATAGTTATCATGCAAGTAAAACAAATTGTTACGAACAACAAAATTATCGTGATACTCACAAAATGCATTACATATTAAGAGTGCTTAAATCTTCAACTTCAGACAAAATGTCGCTAAAATTAGCTGTATTTTTACGTATGAATAAGTCGCATCAGGTGTTCTATCGATACAGCTTTGCAGACATCCCGAGTATACGTAGCTGTATTGACATCTAAAGGTTGCCGGTCTGATTCTAAAATCGCAGCTGCCGATATTCGAAATACTGGGGATAGATATTCAGTAACGTCGGATATTCAACTTCAAACTGTATTTAAATCTATGCGAAATCCGACTTTGAATCTATTCGGGCTTTATTGCAATAGTTTGCTTTGAAATTTATCTGCAATGACCATTTGACTTTTATTATTTAACTATCCAGACTTATTTAACTATGCGAAAAGGTTAAGTATTTTACAAAATACGCGACAATGATGCGTTAATCTATTCGTTCGTCTTAAAACAAAAATTTACACACGCATCATAGATAATTCAACGTTTGCAAAATCAAAAAGTTTTCTTTTGGGTTTTTAATGTTTACGCCGTTTTGAATTTTTATAACGTTAATAACAAACTGTTATTAATTTCTCTTAAAATGTTTAGTTCTCAATTACTTTAAAAATGCGCCTATACTATGTTATAAAAAAAAATTCGCTGTAAAAAGTATCGGTTTCAAAATAATATTAAAGCAACTTAAATATTCATCTTACATTTAACATGTTATGTTTATCATGCGGTACATTAAATGTTAAAAGAGCGAGGAAAATTGTTACCACTTGATGCAAGGAAAATGATGTCTTATTGGCAAAATTACAAGGGCAAAAATCGGCAGGCGACGTATATCCAGGGGCCGCGCTGCGCGGTGGGTTAGCTACGCCCTGGCTCCGGGACTGCTTCTATTTTTAGATAGCTGAAAAAGACATCAAGTCCTTTACGAAATACAAATTACATTTATATTTTGCTTGTGCATAGAGCTACACCTGAGCCTTACATCATATATTTATGAATATGTTATTCTGTTTATGTGTGCTTAAAAGTATCGAATAATTAAATGGTTTATTTTTTACGAGGCAAAAGGCTTAGTTTAGCCATAAATATTATGAGTAACACTATAGTAAAACAGATGTTATTGCAAATAAAGTTTGGAGTTAAGAAATATCGTTCCTGTAATGTAACCCGTGCCGTACAGATTCAAGGTCAATTATCTTTGTTTAATGTAAACATGACTATTAAATTTTTGTCCTATTATAGGTAGCTTTCTTGTTTGGAACATGTGTACGTTTTGGAGCATTCTAGGAGTAAAAGAGACTACCTGATCTTTGGGCGCGAGAGGCTCTCTCGCTCTGTCTCGCAGGCGCGTCGGGTCGCGCCGGTCCGGGCATTCGCCAGCTCCACGTAGCCTTCCTTTTCGTTTTCGCACACCAAAGTAAAAATGGGCATCTTCGAAAATACGCTTGCAGACATCAGTAAAATGAAGTCACATAACAGAATCAGAATTATTTATATAGTCAGATTAAACATTTAGTAAATCCTCGAATTCACATGCTGTGAGTATCGATGAAATGTATAATGAGTTTTCCTAAGTGTATCTCGACAAATCGAACGCTGAATCCGGCATTATATTATTATTTCTGTCCTACTTTTAGTAATCGATGTCCGGCATCTAAATGTTTTCTTGCCCATTATCGAATTCGAACTTTACGAGCAGGTATGTGAATTGTAAATGCAAATAATTCAGTTATATACTACAACGATTGATAGCTTTTTTTAGAGCAAGGAAAAATATATAGTGGTCACGTAATGTACTTAATATTGTGAGTGAAGTACAAGTACAGAACGGAAGCACAACACTGATATTAAGAAATGTCTATTAATTTACGTTTGTTAAATTTGTTGAGATTTTAAACAAACGGGTGTAATGTTACTGCGTGGCAAATTGAACTGAGCCAAATGGACCTAGCGGGATTAACTCGGCCTTTCGGCTTCATTTATGCACAATCGCGTGCGCGAAACCGTTATAGCGAAGGTTGTTAGCTTGCTGCCATTTCATACGGTCGGCCGAATGTCCGAATAATGTCGTTGGCGTCGTACTCGTACGTTTTGTCCGCGGCAATAGCAGCCCGTCACAATGGCGCAGTACGGTAAGGGTGCGCTCTGACAAACACTGAATACGATGACTTATATCTAGTACAGTCAGCATCAAAAGTAGCTGATGAAACAACGCGCCAAAAGTATTTGAAATTCGGGATAACTTTTCCAAATATAGATACATTTCTACATTTCTAGAATTCGCGTTCTAAAGTATATCTTTTACAGTCTTTGTTGTTCTATATTATAGACATCACTTTTTGTTAAGCTGTTACAGGATGGTAGATACTTATGAAGCGTTATTTGATCCGCTACTTCTGATGCTGACTGTACCTATAGCAACTAAATGTTGCACAAGAGTAAGTGTCTTTTACGGATACTGGAAAGCGATATGTAAACATACTACATACCTATACGAGGCCTGGACGTTAGTGAGATGACGATATGAATTGTGCTGGTGTCCGACCTGCTCATTACCTTACGCAAGGTCTCTACCGCAGAAGCCGCAATTAGGTGGTTGAGAGACCAGCATATATGCGATACTTTAGGGTTACAGCCGCTGCCGCTACCGTCCCATTTGCCAGTGGATGAGGGTCATACCATTGTGCCTCTTGCGGTAGTCGCGTACCAGGCCGGGTGGTTCAAACCACGCTGCCCCGACGAAGGCTACACTGCCTACTTCTGCTCAGCAGGCGGAAGCTAACCGTCAGTCTAAGGGGAATTGTTATCTAATAAGGTTGAGCAGTTACTAGAGAGGAAAGCGTGGAACCAGAAACCAGATTATGTTGGCAAGAGGCAAGAGTATGGGTTTCCTGAGAGGATGGTGGATCGAGGAGCCAGTTTTGTACCTGACGGCAGAGCGATTCGTTCCACAATCGGTGTGTGGATTTTTCGGTCAACGGTTTTTAGTTTTCAACTTTAAAATTAAAAATAAAACCCTATTTAAAAATATATAACACAATCGTTTGATATATACAGCGAAACGGTATAAAACACGTAAGTAAAGTTAAACGTGTGTGTGGGGAATAGAGTGGTCAATTTGTGCAGCTAAAGTAATTAAGAGCAATTTGTTACAATGCAGTTTTGTTGAGGTACACAATGGCATAACTAACCATGGCAAATATATCCATCGTCAGCATTC
The DNA here is from genome assembly GCF_033807575.1 of Cydia pomonella. Lineage (NCBI taxonomy): Eukaryota > Metazoa > Arthropoda > Insecta > Lepidoptera > Tortricidae > Cydia > Cydia pomonella. Next base: position 9,748,376 of record NC_084703.1, on the reverse strand, counting down.
TTCGTTCGTTTTTTCTGGCACGGATTCGTCTATGAAATAACAGTATGTAGTGTAACAGTAATGAGTGCAATTAGGCTTTTTTTCACGGAAATAGAATGACAAATTGACAATATTTTAAGATTATATCAAATCGTCTAAGTAGTTTTATTTGTCAAAGACCTGTGTAAGTATTGGTATAATGGTATTTAAAAAAATGGTTGAAGAAAGAAACTCAAACACGCTAGCTCGTGATTAAATGGCGTGCGAGGCATTCGCCGCCTTTGGTTGAATAGAAAAAGTAAACCAATATTGTGACCTGGCTTCAAAAGAAATAGTTGGTAGATTATTTAATTTTCAATACCTAGTAGCCATTCGTAAAAAAGTTTCATTTTTAAATGGTATGAAATCTTACCTAAGCTATATGTCTATTATAAAGTCCATTGCGCATTAATTTTAACGCTAGTTTAAGTTTTCACTCGCTTAACATTTTATTCTTCAATATTAGCAATGCACAAATAGGTTCTCTTTGTTTAGGTTAAGGTTGACTAAAAGTGAGAGAGGCGGCCTCCATCTCTAATAATAAATCCTTTCATGTTCATTTCTGTTTTACTGCATTTTATTTTTGTCCGACTGCGCTTGAACACAACCTTAACCGAAGTGAACAAGGCTTGTGGAAATAGATTGAATCAGTGAACTTCACTATTAATAAAGACCTGACCTTTTCCACATGTCTATCGAGCTCCCCTCTGTTTAGAACTTGGGGACATATATTTCAGATTCAAGGTGAGTTCCTTGAGCTCCAGTTGAATATTGCTAAAGTACAAAGAATTCAGCAATCATTTGGAGATTTTAGTTCCTACAAAATTGACATAGAAGTTAACAGTTTTTTTTAATATCCTACAAGCATTCAAAACCTTGTAACGTATTGTGGCATATAGATAATATTTTTTATTTCATTGTTTTTTAAATTAAGCTATTTAGGGACATCGTTCTTGAGTGTATTAATTAGACGTCCACTTGTCCGTCCACACATTAAAATCGCTTGCGTTTTCAGGGTTCTATAGTCAATTAGGAACCCCTCTAGTGTTACGGGGTGTCCATGGGAAACAGTAAGTAACCGTTTGCCTCCTATATCTTAAAAAAGATTTTCCACGTCCGTCTGTCTGTCCGTCCAAGGGTTTGCTTCGTGATCGTAAGAATCTCTTTGAAGAATAGGGTGGCTTGAAGTGAATAATGTCGAACTTAATTGCTTCAAAAGAAATAAAATATAAGCTACTACAAAATGAGTATACAATTTTTTAGTCTATCGCGAACAGATAAATAAGCGGCCAGGGAAATTGCTACGTAATATTTTTTATAAACGAATAGCGGTTGTAGTATAGGTAGGCCCCTGGGGTTTTTATAGTGGTCACGGCATGAAATTGTGCCAATTTATTCCATAACTTAATTATGCAAAAATAAAATAGGAAACTCTGTTGTGGTGAAACTTAAACGCGCTTTATTTTATGATCTATTCATGCACTTAGTACCTAGTGCACTATCGGCTAACTTCAGAAGGTTATGTATGTAAGTACCTGCTTTCAGAAATCTAAATCGATGCGGTCAAGGTGTTAAACTCTGATACTGAACTACTGATATAATCTGATAATTATACTGTCTCGATATATCCTACTATGTCTTAGAGGTGCCTTTTGAAAAAAAAAACATATCCATCCTTTAGTTACGGCTAAGCATTAGCAAAAGCATAGATATACCTACGCAACTATTATAATATTATTATAATTATATTGCTCAAAAATACTTCATTTCATATTAGAGGGAAATTGGCCACATTAGTATCAGTTACTAAGCTGATATATATTTTGTTGACTGTACGTTTCTACGAAAGTTAAGCATATAAGTAATTCGTGCATTTTGAATACTAGTGGCTCTGTGGATGTGTGTGTGTGTGTGTGCGTGTGTGTGTGTGTGGTGTGTGTGTGTGTGTGTGTGGTGTGGATAGCTTAAAACTGAATAAAGGTATAGCTCCGCCATTTAAAAAAAAATCCAAAAACTGGTGCGACAAAAAAATCTATATAATTATTCAACCTAATCACAAAATTTCACGATGCTCGGTTTATAATTGCGGCCTGTAGAGGAGAACATCCGGACATACGAAAACATTTTTTCCCAAGCTGAAACAGAGATCTTCGCTTACGCTCAATCAAATAGACTGGTTCTGCAGGATGCATATTTTGAGATCCACATATACATATATAACAATTTGACGGTGACGTTATCGGATCAGAATCAGGGCCCCGATTTTTTAATTTCGAGCGCTCGATTTCGTGTGGCTGCCTTCATTGTATCTCCACTTCTAGGCATTTAAAGTTTTACTGATATAATTGAAAAGGAGTAGTTATTCCCTATTTATATTGCTCATATTTCAAAAATATCAATTCGCCGCTTTCCACAGATTTGAGAGTGACGAAATCGAGCGCTCGAAATTCAAAAATTGGCTCCCAGATCTTAGCGTTGTCTGTTATTTGTATTTCGTACAATCGTGATATAATAGAGAGCTTTTCAGTCGAGTACCGTGTTTAGGCAACGAAGTTTGCTGAGTTGCCTAAGTAAGGTACGAGATTGCAAAGCTTGATTATATCACTATTGTATACAATACTATTTCTACGAGTCACCAAAATAGTTATTTACGATACAAGTGCAGAAAATAGAAAATTCGCAACGAGTGGTGATAAATTAAAACAAGACCGAAGGGAGTTACGAATCGACTAAAATGTAGTACAGCGATATAAACGCACGAGCCCCCGGCCGGCCGTCCCTCGTTCTATGGGTGCGCGGCGGCACATAATTGGTCAATTTTTTTACAGTTGTCTACAACTTTTATTTTAGTTGAGTTGGGCGCCCATACATGAAAGGTATGCATGTATAGTTTGGTATACGAAATCTTATTTCAATCATTACAGTCGATAAGTAAAAAACGTTCTTATAGCACTACCGATAAGGGTTCAATATTAAAATGGAACCTTAAAAATTGTTCGGAAGACAGCGCTGGTATAAAAAAAAACTCGGTGGGGTCTATAAAGTGAGGAGATATTTTACTCCAGGGTACTGCTACTATAGAAATAGCAAATCAGACCCCTTTGGGCAGGTGTTCAACCTTACACCCTAGAACCTACATGGTCGCGTTCTGAGCGGTTTAAGAAGAACTTCCTCGGGACCCTCCGGCTTGAAATGAGCTCCCTACCGAGGTTTTCTCGAGGCTACGGTATGGGGTTTAAAAAAAGAATGTACATGTTTTTAAAGGGACGGCAAAGCGCATGTCACCTCTGAAAATGCAGGCGTTTATAGGCTACAGTGACTGCTACTAACAAGGATTTGTTCGCCACCTACGTGGTATATGAAAAAAAAACACTTAATCCGTTCGTGCCAGCTCTCCTGAATTACTCCTGAACTATAGAGTGACATCTTCATGTACTCATCTCTAGGTAAACTGTGTTTTTATAGGTGCAGTAAAATTAACTTTTAATTAACTAAGTTCTAAGTTCAGAATGTTGAAACAACAAACAACGTTAATTTATTTGTATACTTAAGGTTCCCTAAACACACTACACTAAATATTCAGGAAAGAGTTCTTCATGACTTGAGTAGGTAGGTACTTAAGTGATTCGAGAACTAAATATATTATTCTTCTTAGGTTATTCCACCCCTCAATTTGGTTTTAACGGATCCTGCTGGAATTAGTAAAATCAAGATTAATATCCGCAGCCAGCATTCCTAATCGATGAAACGTGAATAACTTCCGATCTCGAAGTAAAGGATCAATTTGAGCGCGCCTTATCTGATCAAATTGGGAGGACTAGCCTTTTTTTGATTATAAGGAAATTAAATTTAAATATAATTTTCAATCACTGTTTTTTTAAGTAGTTTGTGCAACAGGCCCACAACATAAAAAGCGAACATAATTTTGTGAACATAATAAGCGTTCGTAAAATTGTAGGGCAGAAGTTACAGAACCAGACAAAGTCGAGTTTTGTAAAATTCTCCTTATTTCGGAAATTTAAGAACCCTTGTTATATACTGGGCACACAATATTACCAGACATCCACATTATTCTAAGACAGCTGCGAACACCTAATATGGTAGATAAAATCGAAGTAAGTAAAGAGTAAATCTTTTTATTTTTTTTGTATGTATATTTATTAAATACAACACTTGTAAGTATTCTATTGTACGAATTCATAATAATAAATGATTTTGATTGATTGGTTGATTTCTACCTAGCGGTTCTTGATGCGTTCCTAATGAGCCTAAATTGGATTCTTTGAATTTTTTATGCATCATCAGATCAGCTCCATGTTAGCATATTTATCAATTGTCATCGAAATTATAGAAGTATACGAAATTTCAAGTGGCTCATATTCAAGTTTTAAGATTTGAAGCAAACATACTCGTACAAATAAATATATTCGCAGTGAAGCTAAATAAAAGGAGTTATTCCCACTAGTTACCACCAAGTTGTTACCAGTGGTAACTACTTGGTGGTAACTAGTGGGAATAACCAATAAAAGTGTGTAATAAAAATATACTTTTATTACACAGTATGGTGACTTTAAGCGTTTGTAAGACGTCTGTCAATGACTATCATTTGTGACTTTTGTAGTGCTACAATGCGTAAGTATACTCAGAAAAAATTAAGATATAATAACAAGACGAAAATGCTGGTCACCGTGCGAATTATTGGTAGTAAATGGCCTTTGAAATTAGGTTCGCCATTTATACATTAGTGTGTTGTGTAATAAAAGAAATCATAATTTTAAATATACCTACAGGCATCGATCAGACACAAATTTACGAATCATAATATATAGCACGTTTAATTATTCATTAGGCTTAATATAAAAATGTAATTAATAGATACGTACGATTAGTGTAGACCAGGTATCTTTTGTTCGTGTTTATAATGCCGCCAGTAGCAACCGCTCAACCACGTTTTGTGGTCAGGGCCTAGCGTAGTGTTTAAATTATAACGCGCCCGAGGGACTTCGTTGTTGTCACAGTGCCCTGTTTAGTTAATTAGTTAGATGGTCGCTAAATTTAATCTGAACTTCGCTCGTTTGATATGGAGATGTGGATTCAAAATATTGAACATTTATTTATATAATAAATATGAGAATGGTTGAAGAATGTTTCGTCCACATAACCAATCTTTGAAGTGGAAGCGTTTTCTGCCTTAGCGTATATTCGTGTTTTAACTTGCAATATTTACCTAATTATTATTAGGGAACCTAATTACAACATATAAGTCCTATTTAGATACTTACCTGTCAGCTTATTATATTTTTGAAAACCCTGATCACATTTATTGGAACTTTATTCGTTCCTATTGAATTGACCCCATAGTACGAACAGAGATGCCCTGTATTATAAAAAAAATAGACGGAATTATAAAGAAAACTGTTATGACTGTCGGAAAAATGTTGGAATGGTGTTATAAATGTTGGTACATTGGTGACGCTTATGAAATAACTCAATTAATACAAAGTTCAAAATTGTCCCTAATGTCCCTATTCTCCTTCGTTGACGGTATTTTTTCTGCAAAACAAATTTTCCTATGTTCTTTTTTTGCAGAAATATACGGTTAAAGTGCCGAATATTCGGCAAATACTTCTTGTTATGTTTGTCTTGTTTAATGAAACACTGCAGAACTTCAAGTGTTCCGTTTTCCGGCTGCCATTACGCATGTGATGACATGAAGAATCCATATAATGTTTTGAGAGTATTGAAATTTTGTTTGCGAGTTCCTTGCCTTTAACATACATTTAATTGAAGCGTTTTAAAATGGTTAATTAGAATGATAGTGATGAATCAAATAATACGGCGGAATATTCGGTTCGGTAAGATCCGAACGGAACATTCCGCCGAATAATCGTATTCGGCAAACTTCATATTCGGACCATCTCTACTGAATATCGATTTATTATAACGTCACGGAAACTCTGTGTCCCGATAGCAACGGATCGGATTCGTAATAAAATAACGCCATATAAAAGTTTGCTGGCTTACAACACAATAGATAAACGTTGTTCAATGCATTCTCTTGTCTTTCCGTCTGGATCTATAAATAAAAGAATCAGTTTTCTATTGACAACTTTCAGCCGTTACACATGTTACGCTGTCGTTGGACAGTTTTCCGATCACTAAGAGTCACGAGACGTGTAATAGGAATATTTATTACATTTCTATTTTCTTTTATCTCTCAATCACTCTATCTTTTTCTGAAAGTCCCCCTAGTATTGTTCGTAGCGTCCATGTTTTGCTCAGCATTCTAAAGGTTTGAAGTATTCTGGTGCATTCGTGCAGGATTGAGCTGACCAACATGTTTGGGATAAAGTCTGCTCGCCAAATTCACTAAATAATATAGACACCATTTTTTTAAGGGCAATCATATTTTCTGTCACCCAAATTAGTGCGTAATCTTTCAATTTATATCCCCTAATTTACGACATACATACCTTGCCACGAAGTTCCGTTTTAAGTGACATATTATACGTCACCCATACTTAAATCGCAGGAACCGCTGTTTTTTGCATTTTTGGCGAAATGATGTAGCCGCATTTCAAAGTTTTTTTTTTTTATACGATCAGCGTCACTTTTTTGACCTTTTGCGGATGCTCATATCTTTAAGATATTTTAAATAGTTTTGCTGTCAAGTTTGAATGAAGCTCAGCTGAATCAAGCTGAGCTCTGTAAGATTTTGCCCCTCAGCGAGTCGTCATTTTCTTTAATCGAGCTCTCTCAGAAAACTGGCTAACGCTGGAATGTTTCCGTCAATAAGACCTTCTTCGTCTCGTAACACACCTTTGTTATAATGGGAATAAGGATGTGTGCCGATATATTTTACTATCTAATTGATGTACTACGCTTAGAACGTTTTGACAAATCCGGAGGTGCGAAGGGTGTGCTTTCGGTACAATGATTTATTATGTTTAAAGGGGGAATCTCAAATCGTACTTTATTTATGTCATACTATTATATGCCTTAAGAACTATTTCTTGAATAAAAAATTACTATACATTTGAATGCACTATGATAATTTCAGGTCTAATGAACAATGAAGTGAAAATATTTAAAGTATTTTCGCTTCGCTTTAAGGCGAATGAGTTAATATTCAATGTGACTACGCTTCGAATAGTAATTTAGTGTTCACATGTTCAAGTAACTAACAGCCCCGCGGCTCTATTATAAATGCATACCTTTCCGTGGCTTGATTCGCTCACGTTGAAGGAGTAATCACCATTGCCCCACTTACCAGTGATAATGCATCTCATCAATATGCAATCAGCTTTGATCTCTCCAGCTCACACTTTGATCTTCATCTAATTGGTTCACTTTTACACCTCACCACCAATATCTAATCGAATGCCAGCGAGGTGCGAGATTCAATTTTTTGATTTTAAAAATTATTATAAGAGTAAGGTACTTTAAATTTTTTTTATGGATTTTGTGTTTATCTCCTAACTCTTATTGACCGCGTAGGTCTGCATTTTAGCTTGGGCAAAAATGCTTTCGTATGTCCGGATGTTCTCCTCCCATTTCTCAACCGATTTTCGTGGAATTTTGTGAGCAAGTTCGGCAGTTAGATTTTTTTCTGTCGCTTCGTTTTTTGAAAACTGTTCAAAATGGCGAAATTGTCATGAAATGCAGTCTAGGGTACTTAAGACTTGTGAGTTTTCTGTGAGAAAGACGGAGTCAGTATTTTTTATTTTGACATTTACTAACCTTATGAAGCTAATCGCGAGGTACCTCACAGAACCACTAGTAATAATTAAAATATCAAACTGAGGGGCATAGCGATGACGTGTAGTTCAGAGTCAGTATTTTTGTATTCAGTACTGAGGAGCATCACTAACAGTCAGTCGCTAAGCGCAAGGCATACAGTGCGCACATAACTAACTAGTATCGATATATACAGGATGTTTATTTAGTCACCTGCAATAATTTACGGGGTAAATATTATAGGTCATACTGAGCAAATTTTACTATGGGACTCAGTAGTGCGCCGTCATCATTGCTAATATCGGCACTGTTAGTGTACTTAATGATATATTGAGCATATTGGTTGTCAGTAAGTTCGAGTTTTTGATAGTTTTTATTTTCTTCTTCATTTAAATTTTAGTTTTAAATAATAATACGCATAAGCATGGTCTACAACACTTGGTAAACTTGTATGTAAACGTACATTTTAGTTAAGTCCGTTTATTTTAAGTATGTTTTAGTAAGAGCTTTTAAGGAAGTGTTCATGTCAATAATATATGTACCTAACAATGGAACCTGTCGCATACTTCTGTTGTCTCAAAAAGAACCCGAAATCACGAAAAAAAATTACCTTCGCATAGAAAATGTCAAGGTCAGACAACCAAAATGAATGAAACAGCCAATTTTTATTCGCGATTTCGGTGTTGGTCCTATGACCTAGATGGCGGATGACCTATATATTCACCCTGTCAATTATTTGACTAAATAAACACTGATGTCTTGTAGTTAAGTGTAGTTGGGTCGGAATAAATAAGTAAATATTGAATTTGTCTTACCTCTTCTCCCAAAGGGTCCCCCACACCACACCTAAAGTGGTGCCCTCGACGTGATCCTAAAATACTTAAGTTACCTATAGTTATTAAACATCTAATTTTATAAAAATGTATTCCATAATGTCAATATCCCGAGAGGAAAATGGAGACTACGTTTGTACGGAGAATCGGTCTTCCCCTTTCCTCTTACCTAAGCCTAGTTTACCATATTGTTTGAAAGGTATGACGGTAGTCGCATTCGTAAAAGTCGTAAAACTGTAGTTTCTGAGCTCTCTTAGTGAACAGAGGAAAATGAGATGATAGTATACGTAAAAATGAATCTGGATTATAAGTTGGTTTGTGGATTGTAGAACCTTAGGTACTAATTATTGAGAACCAAATGATATCTCGTTAAGTATCATGTAAATACATACCACAGACAGTTCACTCTAGAGACTTGATGCTCTCAAATAAATTATGTGCCAGCAGCTGCAACTTGACAGATAACTTTCAAACTACCTGCTAATTTTTTATGAAGCCATTCTTCGTCTTCGTCTAACCTTCCGTCTGTTTTAATATACTACGATCCTTCCTAATCTTATCTAGCCGAGTCACAGCTACCATCGTTAGACATACCTAAGTGAGCCGAGAAAGGTGAAAACTTACCACTGTTTTTGTTAGGTACACTATGTACAATGTTGTCACAAATTCATAACCAAAAACTACTGACCATTTAACTCCAACATACTCAGCTACCTGCACCAATTTGCTTAGAATTGCGTTATTGGGTAAAAGCGGATAAACAGATGATGTCATGACAGGGGTCGTGACATTGTTTTATAATTTATACTATGTACAGTACAACCTATTGGCGATGAACCCCTACATAGCTTAACTACAAGAATACTTCTTCAACTTCAACATTTATTCAGCAAATAGGCCACAAGGGCACTTTTACACGTCAATGTGGAATTTACATACAAGCAAAAACAAGCACAAAGACAATTCATTGCAAATATTAATGCAAAATAAGTATTATTGTTTAAAGAAAAAGTAAGTAAAATAATATTATTACTTAGAGACGTATAGTCTCTAAATGTCGATTTACAAAAAAAAACTAAAATAATAATAATAAAAAACACAAACAGGTACAAAAAAAACAAAAATTATTTAGAGGTGTAAATATCAATAATAAATTAAATTCTTTTTTTTTTCGTTATTATGCTTCTTTGTGATCACACTCTTGTCAGAGTGGCCGTGGTCGTCATATCAGGGCTGGTGGCAAGCTTTACAATCCGTCGCCATTCTTCCTGTACTGTGTAGCTCCTCTCATTATTATGCTACTCTTAGCGAAGACAATCATAAATAATTGTGCACTTATGCAGCCGTATTTGAATGTGTAACATGTAGATTCCTGAAGTGAATCCTTTTGTTAATTTCCATAGTAAAATGATGACAAGACCGACTGCACGTAGCATGGTGATTTTTGTTTGGTGTACATTAATAAGGACCCCAACTCTGCCAAAACTCTGCGAACGGCACGTCAAATATTTCACCTGTACTGAAATGTCTTTGGTCACAGATATTAGTAGTTCTAAGCAAAGAGGATATAACCACTACGTTCTAAAGAGTTTGTACCACCCGCGGATAAACAACCCCGATAGTTTTGGCCGTATACCCTCTGTATCCTGGCGTTGCACTTATTGTTTTTTTTTTTAGTGTTTCTTAATAAATTCATTAAATAAACTGTTTTACTACTACTACTACTACTAAATTACTGGACCCACTTATGTGTTAAAATAAAATCGATGTAGGCATGCTAACCGTTCAATTCATCATACAATCATGAACACATGGCATAAAAATGTGGCTCTCTCTTTTTCGAAAGTCTGACTTATCCATAGATTTCGGAATTAGAATAGAAAATGTTTCGAATGAAAAAGCTTATTCTGTATCCTCTGTATTTGTGTTAGGATACTACGAAACCATAGTAGATTATATTTTTTTTATCGGCCACAATGGTCGCGCACTGTGCGGCTTAAGAGGAATTTCCTCCCGTGGGCGCTCCGGCTGTAGTATGAGCTCCCTGCCGAGGTTTTCCCGAGGGTTTACAATATGGGTTCCTCAAAGAAGAAGTGTACAGGTTAAGAATCACACACACTTCACTGGCTCAGTGACCCAAACAGGATCTTGGCCCCAACCTAAAATCAAAAACTACTACCTAAATCAATTATAAACCATATTTAAAATTACAATAATTAACGCTTCGCAATCACATATTAACCACCAACAGTAAAATCACATTCACATTCATTATAACATAACAAATCTTTCACCCAATAACTAATAAAATCGCAACAAAAACCAAAACTTCACAAATATCAACCAGGAACCATGGCCGCCCGTAACAAATGCGGGGACCATGGGTCCATCAAAGCTCAAACACAACAACAACGCCGGGTCTTTAAAAACTGAGCATCACCATTGTTTTGTCTGATGGTGATGCCGGACCCGGCATCGCATAAAACATAAAAAACCCTTCGCATATGTCACCTCAGGCACAGGGTCGCCCGTATCCTTAGCGAGGGCCCTGTGTCTTCAATTGACACATTAAACCTTAAAAAAAAAAAAAAAAAACAGGATCTTGGCCTCTGACACAAGAGAGTGCCACTCTGCCCTATCCTGCGCCACTTCACGCCAGTTGGGTATTCCGAGGGCGAACAGGTCTTTTAGGACTTCGTCACTCCAGCGGTACCTGGGACGCCCAGATGAACGTTTTCCACCCGGTGCTCCACATACGCTCTTCTCACAGCACGATCCTCTCCCATCCTCTCTAGGTGACCGAGCCAGCGGAGTCGTGTGGCTTTATCTCGCCAATTATATTGGGCATCGCAACCAGCTCCTCTAGTTTCCTATTTTTCCTACGCCTCTAAGTTCCATCTTCATCTCTGATAGGTCCCAGAATCTTCTGCCAGAGTTTCCTCTCCGCCACTAAGAGCTTGCTCTCTTCTTTATGACTCAGAGTCCAAGTTTCACACCCATTCTGATCTACTGATCAGTTTGGACACTAAAACTCGAACAACAACAGAACACACATAGGTTAAGAATAAAACTTTACATCTCAGGTCATAAATAATATAATAAAATATCAGGTTTTACTAGCCCACGGTGTATAATATCTTATAACTCGTTTATGTTGACACTTTCTCACTTTATCATTGCAAAGCCTTTCCTAAGCTAAAAGAAGCAATCAGTAACTTGCATTACCTAGTAATACAAATGGCAAAGTTGTTGTTTAACACCTCATGGTAACATATGGATACTCAAACATACGAAAGATTACAAAATTGAACCACAAGAAAAGGGAATGGTTTAAAAGCAAAATATTGACAGTTGCGGGGGTTTCAAGGCGTGAGGGTTAAACAAACTTTGCTACAGAATGCAACATGATTTTTTTTTCATCCCATCAACACGCGGATAAAGTTTGTTATTCCAATTAATTTATTAAAAATTCTTTCTATCAGCCCCTTGGCTCACGTAAATAGCTTTCTTCTTAAAGAATTTCTTGTCTCGCCTGTCAATTTTATAAGGGTTAATCATAAACTATCTGCCACCACCACGACTGCCGTCGGCCATGGACACCTGCAACACAAGAGCGATTATAAGATTTAAATTTATGCTTCAGTTTGAAATAGGACACTTGACAATATTAAGTGTAAATTGCGCAATTAAAGCTCTTACAAATCAATTTATTCTTCACTGTTAGTTACCTAAAGAAAGTAAAATTGGTTTAATATGAAAACTCAGAAAAATTTATCTGTAATATTTTGCTAACACTGAACGACCGACATTGGAGAATTTATTCTAACGTGTCACATCGCCATCTCCGAAACCCACGAACCAGTTTGCAGAAATACAGGTACTCGGCCATCAAAAACGTGCGGACACTGCCGGCTGGATTTGGTTGGATCACGTGCCTACGTGATGCAGGTGGATCAAGTGCGCACACCATATCCATCACGAGCTACATGAATCCCGCTCTTATCGGGTTGCTGTGTGGAGTGGTCACGCATTTAGTCAAGAGCATGGGGAAGATAACAGTTTGCATTCGATTGGAATAGTGGACTTGAAAATCTTTTAAGGGATTGAGAGGGATTGAGAACAATTTTTTTCACTTAGGGGCTAGAAACTTTGTAGGTTGTGTCAGACAAAACTCATGCGTTGTATAATTATTAATAAGTGATTAACCGTCCCTACTGCTACCTTTTGCTGCATAATGTTCTATGCTCATGTATATAACCACCAACATACAAACCCACGAGTACGAAGTCGCGGGCAACAGCTAGTAATCACATACTACACTTACTCTGTAACGAACAATTCCATCATTGACGTCACGCCCAAAATGAAAGAAATAGATAATTTCACAGTATGGTACTGTTTTTGGTGATTGTTATTATTTTAAATAAAAACGGTGGTTTGAGTACACAAAAAATATTTAAGAGAAATAGCTACTTTATTACGAAATACGAGTACATTTACGATACAAGATATAAAAGCTAAAACAGTAAAAAATATAAAAGTAAAACTAAACTGAAGCTGTTTCAAGTAAAACTTAACAAATGCAAAAAAGAACGAATGACATGTAAGTGTTAGGTATTACAAAGTTCCGCATTACGCTTGCCTATTGTGCCACCATCACAATAGGCAACCTGTCTAGATTAAGAACGAGAAATATATATGCTCATTGTTCATATAAAGAAAAACGCCAGCTTGAACTCTAGAATGCACACTTAAAATGTGGCAATGAATACGGTCCATATCTGGTACCAGTATTTCTATGTAGTACATATTAAGTTTGCTGTCATGTTATACTCGTATAATGCACTCGTAATGTGAGCGATTGGACTGTTAAATATACCTACATTAATTAATTTTTCAACAAATGCCTCTTATTTTAAAAAAAATATCGTAAATAATAGACTTTGTAACGGAACACTCTTGTTATTGTATGAAATCTTCAGGAATAGAGTATTTGCCTTATAGTGATATAAAAAGCTTTCGCGTAGTGAGGTAGTGACATACTTACAAAACATTTAACGTAGGTACTTGTTCTGCTTTTATTTCGAATTAAAAATGATTGACGGTGTTCACATCTAGTTAGGGTTCCGTAGCCAAATGGCATAAAACGGAACCCTTATAGTTTCGCCATGTCCGTCTGTCTGTCTGTCTGTCTGTCTGTCTGTCTGTCTGTCTGTCTGTCTGTCCGAGGCTTTGCTCCGTGGTCGTTAGTGCTAGAAAGCTGAAATTTGGCATGGATATATAAATCAATAAAGCCGACAAAGTCGTACAATAAAATCTAAAAATTTAATTTTTTTTAGGGTACCTCCCCTACACGTAAAGTGGGGGTGAATTTTTTTTTTCGCTTCAACCCTAGAGTGTGGGGTATCGTTGGAAAGGTCTTTCAAAACTAATAGGGGTTTTCAAGAAACATTTTTTGATAAAGTGAATATATTCGGAGATAATCGCTTCGAAAGAAAAAAAAGATGTGTCCCCCCCCCTCTAACTTTTGAACCATAGGTCCAAAAAATATGAAAAAAATCGTGAAAGTAGAGCTTAAGAAAGACATTAAATGAAAACTATAGCGGACATGATCAGTTTAGCTGTTTTTGAGTTATCGCAAAAAGTTTTCCCTTCATAGTAAAAAGACTTACTTTAATTAGGTACTGATTATGCCAATTTGCCTATTTGTTTAACTCGGGTGAAAGGTACCGTTTCATTTCTTGGTTAACAATTTACTATACTTTAAGCTCCAGTTTAGCTTATTGTGACGGAAGAGTAACTACGGAACCCTACACTGAGCGTGGCCCGACATGCTCTTGGCCGGTTATTTTTAGTGTAATTTCTGTCAATAGTTGACCTATGTGCCACTTCGAAAAGTTTCGGGCGTTTAGTCATTTTGTGGAAATGAAAATTAATCTTGAGATTTTTGGCCAATAATGTAAGGCAAACAGTGACTTTTTATTGTTGTTAGTAGTTATATGTAAGTATTAAAATGGTTTGTTTTTTGTTTACAGGGGCGCCGGTGGGGGTGGCATGTTCGGCGATGTCAATATATCAGCCATATTGGATTCCTTTAGTATAAGTTATGACAAAAGAGTAAGGCCTAACTATGGAGGTTAGTAATACACATATTTCAACTTAGGGCTTACTTAATCCCACGACTCAGTATAAAATTGCCTTACAATTGCTTTAATGTATAAATTGCATTTTATTTTGGGTCACAGTGGAATTACACATGGACAATTTTTGAGGTCAAAATCAAGTAACAAAATGTAACAACTTGAACTCTGCGAAGTACTTTGCATGATTGACTGTTTGATGTTTTGATAAACGGTACATCTCTTCTGAAACTAATCGTGTATATTTTGTACATAAAACCAAATTAAAGTTAAAACGATCACCATCAAATACTTATTGTTATATAAACGATGCCCTCGAATATGTTTTTGTTTCAACGATAACCCGAATCAACTTTATTTATTCAAAGAAACCTCATGAAGTTGTATTTATATCAAAATCAAATTAATCTACCGCCCGGGAGCGACCGATGCGCATCTTAAGGTGACTAAGCGTGATTTTTTTGAAGTTTCTATGCAATAGCTACATAATATAACATAAATACTCATCATCGTACATCTCAAAATAAAAGACGTGACTATTTTAGTCACTAAATTGTAAAAAAGGGTATAACAATGGGTGGTCCCAGTGCTGAACAGCAATCTTGTCGAGACAACCTTTGGGTAGTGGAACTATTACCTCAAATTTTCAGAATTGAGTCATTTGGTGTTGTAAAAGCAAGATAAATATGTAATCTATACAAACATCCAAATCAATACGAAGCTTACAGAATAAATGCACATAAATATTTACATGCAAATGTACAATTATGTACAAATGTAAATTACATATAAACTAGGAGCAAATCCTAAGAATACTATAAACATGAAATTGCAGGTATGTTGCGATATTTGTTCCAGTTTCACCAATAAGTAAGAGTTGAACAGAGTTCAATGAGATTTGGCTCACAGAGTGGGGTTTGAGATGAAGTACCAGGATATTAAGCGGGAGGATGTTTGGCGCAGTTTATTGTCATGCACGTGGGCGATGAGCGGGCAGAAACTAGTCTAATATTTATAAGCCTCAAGCTATCAGAAACAGCTTCGTACGATGCAATAAATCATTCTTATTATTGTAGGATTACATCATACTAGTAGGAGATATTTTATTTTAAAAGGCTCCGTCAAAAGTCAAGAGTTTCTTAGCTGGTACTGTAAATAAAGGTTCTTAGCGGAAAAGCTGTTTGTAGTACAGCGTAGATTCGATAAAAAATATTTTATCGTACATATGGTGCTACTTTCCCGCACCCGTGCGGGAATGAACACTTTTCGTGCGTATGTCGATACTTTAAAGACCCATATGTACTGTAAAACGTTGTACGATACACGTGCGAATAGGCAATTCGAAACTCGTGTCGATTTAAAACACTCCCTTCGGTCGTGTTTTAATTTATCACCAGTCATCGCGAATTTTCTATTTTCTGCATTTGTATCGTAAATAACTATTGTGTGAAGTTACGACGAAAATGAATATGATAGTGTAAATGTTAGCCATCCGTGTTCGCAAATACTTCACTACGTCGCAAACTGTATAAATTCTAGTTATTTCATTGTCGACTCTCTCAGGTAAAATGGACGATGAAATATTTCATATGCTGTTTTCCGGACATCCGAATTATGTTTGAACTAATCCTGCGTACACTTTGTGTAGAATTTCGACGCACTCTAGTCTAAAATAAATATTAATAGTCACTACTGGATCTTAGACATAGACACTTTAATATAAGTGCGTTGCCATCTTGTAAGGTGCGTTAGGGCGAGGCTTGGGCGGTGGGAATTAAGAAGTAGGTTCAAGGTTACATCAGTAGCAGCGGGCGCTCTAACCCAATTAACGCTGCGCGGCACAGGCAGCATAAAAGGCTGAGTAATTTTTACGTGGTTTTAGCGCAGCACTTATAATAAAAAATTGGATGTCGATACTGCAAAATAGAATCTTTTTTTTTTTCGGGTTATTCGAAAATCATCTTCCTGTGCATGTGGAAATGTTCAACGCAGTACTTTAGACTATTGCAAATATTTCGATACATTCTGGAAAGTTAATTTTAAAGAAATGGCGATATTGATAAAAAACTGACGTATGCAAAAAAGGTAAATGATTGGATGAATAGGTTGTGAATATATTATAAATTGTCAATAATGTGCTGAAAAATCAATATAATCATTTAAAGACTGTTGCGTAATGCTATAAAAGATAATAAATTACCGACTAAATGAGAGCTCAGCACATATACAACTCGTCTGGCAAATAATCACCATATTATTAGTATGTTGTGTCGTTTTCAGGACCACCCGTGGAAGTGGGGGTCACCATGTACGTGCTCTCCATCAGCTCTCTATCTGAAGTGAAAATGGTATCTTCCTTTAAAAACAGTATTAAAGACACAGCGCATATATAGCAAGATATGTCCCTTAGTACAATCACCAGCATTATACCGTTCATCGTAGCACCCGTGTCCACGGTTCGATCAAATAGAGTAGGCGTGACGCGTGCGCGCGTAGCTCAGTCGCGTTGCCGTGGCCCGCGTCCGCTCGTAGCGCCCGCGCCGCGCCCCCTCTGCTCCGCCCGCCCGCAGGCGATGGGGAACGTCACCGTCCTCTGGTTTGGTTTTCACGGCGCATGGCGCGCGCGCACTCACAATTGGGCTTGATTGCAGGTCCGCCAGTGGAGGTGGGCGTCACCATGTATGTGCTCTCTATCAGCTCCGTCTCCGAAGTGCTCATGGTACTCGCCCCTGTCAGCTCACGCTTGACTCGGTCGCTCCGGCGCCGCGGCGCGCGCCTGCCGCGGTGACCGAGCAGCCCCAGACACGAGGCTGCGAGCATGTCCGCGTTTGGTGGAGCAGATCGCCCTTTGTCCGCCAACTTGCTTTCTTATTATGTTGTTTCTCGTTAAAACACCAAAATGGTAACTTGAAACACTATACGTCAAGGGCATCATAATAAGAAAAGCAATTCGTTATAACCTTGAAAGTTTATCCAGTTGTGTGTCCAGCAGTACTCGTAACTCCAAAGTTGCTGCTACTAAAGTGATAATAAAATAATGGCATCTGTTGACATTTTAACTACACGAGGAGTTATAATCTTCAAACGTAACGTTAAAACTTAATGAGAAAAAAAAGACAAATTCCATAAATCAATAGTTGCCATTACTTTTGTTGTCTCGAGGTACCTAATCCAATCGTTCACAATGGAATCATTAAAAAAAAGTGTATAATGAAGATGTCGCGGTATCCGAACAGCGTATAGTCAGCATATATCATGGTTTATAACAGTTTTCTATTATTATGTTCTTGTTTGTAATGTTCGAATATTTTACATTTCATGCTCTATGGATTTGCGACGACTGTGCAATTCTTGTCGTGACTCATTTTGTAGTTTGTTGTGTTTGTACGTCTATGTGTATCTACTGAATATTACCAGTATTCGTACCTTTTTGGTCTTCAGTAAATTGGAACACCGACTGCATCTCGCTCTTATACTTCATAGCCAACAGAAGGAAATTCTTATGAAGTAGGCGTTATCACCTAGCTAGCTAATACATTGCCCGCTTGCGCTGCACGGCACGCGGTCGCGCAGAGCGAAGTCGGCTTTCCAATGAGTCAAGCTGAATGAGCCCGATAGGCGTGATTGGGTGAAAGACCCCGAAGTGGAAACCAAATCAAGGTTGGGAAGGTCACAATGAGACGTGACCCATGGCCCAGGGAGGGAGGTTGCCTGAATAAAAAGTCGCGTTTCAGCGATTGGTGCTCATAAACGAACGTTGAAAATGTTTTATACCTTGTCCGAGTTAATCGAGGCAAGTTGTATTCGTGCCGGCTTGTTAGCTTCTGAGAGAGGTCTGCCTATATCGAGCCGTGGGTGCCCGCCTGCGCTGCCACCCACTCAACTCGTCCTTCCTCCACGTAGCGCACCCACCTACCTGTTCATTCTTAGACTTCACACCATCAATGTCTATAGGCTTCATGTCACTAACACACTCTGTGCACACCTTTATTTTATGTTTAAGCTTTTCGCTAAATTTTGTCTTTTCAATGTAGTACTGTGTCTTAATACCGAAACTCAATAGAAACTGACGCTATCTGGAGCTTAAGAACCAAGTTCCGGACTTGTTGTTACTTACTTTGTTCTTAGTCTGCCGAACACGACTCTCACAGTGTGTACTCATCACTGTAAGATCAAGTTGTTTTCAAAACAAGCATGCCGGTGTTAGATGTTGATGTAATAATAGAATTATAGCATTTATTTTAATAAACTCATTTGAAAATATATTGACCTAACATAGCTCCTACCATATAAAAAAATGAGATTCTTCGGAAGTCAATTAAATGAAGCAATCGAAGTAGGAACTATGTATTTATACTATGTTAAAAATCCATATTATAATTTGTTCATTTGGTTCATGCCGTAATCTCATGTTTCCATTAGCTGAGTAATAATTAAGAAGATAGAAATTTATATTGATATTTTGTTTTGTGCTTTCAACAGGACTTCACATTGGATTTTTACTTCAGACAGTTTTGGACAGATCCACGACTGGCATATAAAAAACGACCTGGAGTTGAGACGTTATCAGTGGGATCCGAGTTCATAAAAAACATATGGGTTCCAGACACATTCTTTGTAAATGAAAAGCAATCATATTTCCACATAGCAACCACTAGCAACGAATTCATACGTATCCATCATTCAGGCTCTATTACTAGAAGTATCAGGTAACATGATATCAACGTATACTGTATTTGTAATACTCATGAAGCACTACAAATTATATTATATAGGTAGGTAATATAAAAACGTCACGACATATTTTATTGAACTTTCAGATTAACTATCACAGCATCATGTCCTATGCATCTACAATATTTTCCTATGGACAGACAACTGTGTCACATAGAAATTGAGAGTTGTAAGTATCTTGACATTTTTAAAACATTCAATTTTATTAAGTCACTGAGTGTGCCAAATGCCAAAAGTGTGCCTCAATACTTGCAAAAAAATCCTTGAAATATGTATTATTTATATATATAATTATATACTTTCTAAAATATTATATAACATCATATATCAGTGTATAAATGAAAGCACGCTTTTCAATGAGTGTTTGCATTCTTTGTCTGTCATTAACGGTTCACGTTGATAATATAAACGAGGACGTTATATTTACAAACAAAGAAACTAAAAGGGCGAGGCCTACCGTATTTAATCACCGATGATAGAAAAATAATTAATTACATTTCGAAACTGTGTTTAATTGTGCTCACCAAAAGCAATTCATTAATTTGAGCCTGCCACAATGCAAATGTATCACTAGGCTTACCGATATTGTGTCGTGATCACTTTCTTGTATCACAGATGCTACACAGGGTACCCTGTGAGCACAAGCGTTACCTTCAACACGTGCCGTGATTTCCCTCGTGTTCTCATATACGTTGGAACGTCTCCTTCTCGCATACAGCACCCGCAGAAGGCAGACTCGTATATAATAGTAAGCCTTTGTTCTCACGAGCATAATGCGAAAAATGATACTGAGACATCGACGCTGAGATAGCTGCGGGCCTAAGGAGGCGGGGACGGTGGCGCCCCGGAGTCAGCATGAGCGGGCCGTAGACGAGCTCCGGCCGGGAGCGCCGCGAGCGGCGCCAGCGGCGGCCGGCACACCGCGTGCGCTCAACGCCCTGCACTCGCACCCCGCACCCCGCACTCACTGACTGATCAACCGATCGCACACGCATGACTTTTTAATTTAAGCTTTAATAATTTCTTAATTTCATACGGTTTGTTCTGCTTTTCGTCTTGTTGTAAGGTATATTATCAATATCATTTATCTACATAGATAGCGTATCATAACGGTTTGATTTTATTCCAGTCCCTTTTCATCAATTTCGTAGAATTAGTAGAATGTACCTATATTTTTCTATCATCCACGTCGAGTTGACCCGAGAATTTTAAATTAAAATATGATGGCTCGGGTCTGCTCGATTGCGCCTTGCCACTTACGGCTGTAAGTCTCATCTCCGACATCGTTGCGGCCTCGCGGGTGAGGGAACCGCAATGCTGCCGCAGCGTAAGTGATAGCGTTTTGTGTGTTTGACATGTCTCCGGAGTCGGATACACTATGAGAGACATTCGATACCATTGGAAAGACGGACATTCTAGCGTCGGAATGAGCAACGAGGTGCAACTGCCCCAATTCCGAGTGCTCGGGCACCGACAACGCGCAACAGTAGTGACGCTGACAACAGGTAACATCACACACCCGCTGTCCCATGCACTGTTTGTTCATCGCTCCGCCACCGCCCCGTCTCCCTCAGCCCGTGTGCAGACGATCGATACCGCGACACTAGCACACACGCTAACATGACACGACTACCGCACGACGAGACCGCGACTATCCGAGCTCGTGACTCCCCCGCTCTTACCCCGACCGTATGACGGCTCGAGCTCAAAACCCATTGCGATGGGCCTGGGGTTATTTCATGTATGTGTCCGCTGCGCACAGTCGGCTACACCATGCGGGACATCCGATACAAATGGAACGAGGGCCCCAACTCGGTGGGCGTGTCGAGTGAAGTGTCGCTGCCGCAGTTCAAGGTCCTCGGCCATCGCCAGCGAGCCATGGAGATCTCCCTCACGACAGGTATTGCGGGGGAATTAACCCATAAATAACAAGTGAAAAGACCACTACCTTTAACACTGGACAAAAACAGTCACGATTCTTTTCACGTCCTGCTTTTGTATCATTGCACAAAAAAAACACGATAGAGTGGTGTGATTATACTAGTATTAATGTAATTAACACTCGTATGCTGTCTATTAAAATCATATAAACATAGCAAAACATACAATTCGTTTGAAGTTTTTCATTATAAGATCGATTTTATTGAAATTTGATTTGTGATTGCAATTAAAGTTTATATCTACCTCACTTCTGCAGGACTAAATTAATGTATATTTGAATATTTTCCACAGGAAATTATTCTCGGTTGGCCTGCGAGATACAATTTGTTCGGTCCATGGGATACTACCTAATCCAGATATACATTCCGTCGGGTTTGATCGTGATCATCTCGTGGGTGTCGTTCTGGTTGAACCGCAACGCTACGCCGGCGCGCGTGTCGCTTGGTGTCACCACCGTGCTCACCATGACCACGCTCATGTCATCCACCAACGCGGCGCTGCCTAAGATCTCCTACGTCAAGTCCATTGACGTCTACCTCGGCACCTGTTTCGTCATGGTTTTCGCCAGTTTATTAGGTACAGTTTGATTAGCTCTCTTTTAATTCCACCCCGCAAGCGTCTTATGAGCGACGGCGTCTAGTTAGTGCTGTAGGAAATGACGTCGCTGCGCAGTTGTGCCAACATTGCGTCGAGCAGCAGTCATAGAGTTGACTAGATACCGACGCTCGGGAGACGCTAGTGTGGGATATCCTTTAGATATCACATTTGCAAAAAAGAGCGCGTGAGTGAATTTTAGTTACGACAAACACTATTGTTGTTCACAAAGAAGTTAAAACGCATGCTCTAAAGTGCAACATTGTGGGGTTAGCATGATTGGTTTGCGGCTCAGACACGCGGCAAATATTATCAAATAATTTTGATAATAATATTAAGAGAAAGGCGTCCTAGAGATCTAGCTGACAGTTGTGCTAACTTTTCTAAAAGCTTAAATTAAAGCCAATGCGACTTTTTTCCCAAATAAATGCCCCAGTAGCTAGTACATATATGTAAGTATAGGTAGTACATATGCAATGCAATTTATCAAGCGAGGCGAATTTTGCGATAGTGTAATTTATGTATTATCAATGTTTGTGAAACCATGTAAAATACGCTTAGACTGAAGCACTTCTCTTTCTTTCCAGAATACGCTACAGTAGGGTATATGGCAAAGAGAATACAAATGAGAAAACAAAGATTCGTAGCCATACAGAAAATAGCGTCCGAAAAGAAACTGCCTGTTGATTGCCCTCCAGTTGGTGATCCTCATACTCTTTCTAAAATGGGGACGTTAGGAAGATGTCCTCCAGGAAGAGCTTCGGTAAGCTGTTCGGTAATATGACTTACTCATTAGTAACTCGTATACAAACATGGGAGTGTTTATTCTTTAAGTTAATTACCAATTATACTTTCCAGGAAGTAAGATTCAAAGTGCACGATCCGAAAGCACATTCAAAAGGCGGAACGTTAGAGAATACTATAAATGGGGGCCGGAGCGGAGCTGAAGAGGAGAACCCAGGGCCACCACCGCACATACTCCACCCCGGCAAGGTAATGCCTAAATTTTTTCTTTTTTTTTCTACATTTATCAGTAATTTAAACATTTTAGATTAAGGCTTTGCATAAACTACGCGAATATATAATATATATATATTATATTTCTGTGTTTCGAATTTGTCTTTTAGGCATGTGCTACGCGAACATTTTTCTAACGTTAATATCTAAATACTTAATTGTTATGTAAAAGGTAACAGTAACGCTTGCGAATCTATCTTATAATTGAAGTGTAGGTTATATTTATTAGACATGTATTTAAAATAGCTATGTCTCATTTCCAGGATATAAGCAAACTCCTGGGCATGACGCCCTCAGACATCGACAAGTACTCGCGCATCGTGTTTCCGGTGTGCTTCGTGTGCTTCAACCTCATGTACTGGATCATCTATCTGCACGTCTCCGACGTCGTGGCTGACGATTTGGTTCTTCTGGAAGAGGATAAATAGAGGGGACGATGTCTTTTATCCACTTATTTTTCCACTTTAATCGCATACAATAATAATTTGAAACGAACCACACTTATTTCCGAAATAAGTTTGACGAAAGATATAGAACTAGCTGTATTATCCATACGACTTAGTAACAAAGTTAGCTTACGATGTGTCGTAGAACTCATCGATAACTTATTCCAAAAAAGAATTTGTAGATATAACAGCACTATCTAGTACCTAATTAATTAAATTTAATTATGTAATGTAAATGTAAATAACGTGTCGAGGATATATAAAATATGGACGTCTTAATCTAAGATAATAAATCTCTTTTCTTGGAGTCTGAAGTAGTAACTAAACGACTGAACATTTTAGATAACATGGACAAGACGTGTTTTAGTTTCCGTAGTGACAGAGGGTGTCGCAGTGAGTGCGAGGAGGCGCGCAAACGTCGGCGCGGGAATTGCCGGGCTGCCAGTTCGATTGTGAGACAGTTTCCTGGTAGTCAGACTCTGTAAATACTAGCTTGCCGTATGAGTAGGTGTTTATTATAAGGCTTTAGAAATAATAGTACATTACGATACAAGTTCCAAAAGTAGGTAATTCGCAACGTATGGCGATGAATTAAAACCCGACCGAATGGAGTGTTTAAAATCGACACGAGTTGCGAATTACCTATTCGCACGTGTATCGTATAACGTTTTACAGTGCATATGGCTCTAAATATACGACATGGCACGTAAAGTGCTAATGACCGCGCAAGGGCGGTAAAGTAGCACCATATGAACTGTAAATATCTTTACTAAACGAACCCAGTAATTCAATCATGGACGTTTTTGGAACACAATGTTGTTTCCACATTTTCCAATTTTCTTATTAAGATTTTGACACAGTGCAATTTTTCGAAGTAATTGGAAAAAGTTCCTAAACTAATATTGAGTAGCAAATGGTTGTATGAATTAAAATTAAATCGTGAAATTAAAGTTTCAAATTATTATTATTTTTGTGGTAAAATGAGTGGAGAACAAAATGTATGATAAAATCTGATGCTCAAATTTCTCCGCTTGAACATATTAATTACTTAGTTGTAGTCGTTTTGTAGGTATGTTAAAAACTTAGTTGTTCCTTTATTCTTTGCTATTTTCTACATTGTTGTGATAATAATATTAGATGTTTTCTGTTGGAATGTAGTGCAAACCTATCCGATTCTATCTATTACATATATTTGGTTTCATTTTAATACAAATTTGTAGCTACGTGTTGTAATTTATATATGATAAATGTTTCAATTCAGCAATAATTTAAGCTTCTCATTGAAAATGCACGTCGACTTTATGACATTGGAGCCAATAATAATTACAAGCCGACATAGTTGCGTATTGGATACATTATTACAAGAGCAAAAACAATTATTCTTAATTGAAAACGAAAATTATTCCGTGTCAAAAGTCGACTGCACTTGCGAACGACTAACACCGTTAGATGACGATACAGGTAATTCATAATTTGCTTGCAGTAATATTATATGATCATAATTACTTTTGTCACGATAGTTTGGCTCCATCAGCGGTGTGCATGCGCGAAGTTAGTAAAGTTATTGTTGACCCTTCTAATAACTCCAGCATGCGTACTCAACCTCTGCGCCTTTCACTTTGTTTCAGTCATGGTATGATTACCTTTAAATATTAGGCGAAACATTTATTTCGTTGAAGGAATTGTTGAAATTATGATATGAATAAATAAGATTAATATACTATAACATGTTAATTTTTATATTGACATTGAAATATTTTATAGTCTACAGCCGTGAGACGATTGTTTTTGATCGTAACTAATTATAAAATAGTGAAAAGAGTTTTGCACTAAGGGATGTTAATTAAAAGCGTGTTGTTGCCCGAGTAATTTGCCAATAAGTTATTTGTCGCTAATTTGAACCTATTAAACATAAAGTAAAAATAATGAAAACACCAAACAACGTCAATCAAATATCGATTACAAAATAGTCAATATCAACCATTCCATTAAATTATGTGAAGACCTTTTGTAAAGCAGTGTATTATTTTCCAACGATTTATTCGCTTCCTAGCATGCCAAGCCTACGTGCGCTTAGTTATGTCATTCAATGTTTCTAGGTTATTTTGATTAAACGGTAAGAACTTAGTTTTGAACGTATCTTAGATTCATCGAACTACTCCCATAATTAATTGCATAATTTTTCTTCTTTAAAAATGATTACGCAATTTTTACTTACCAATTTTTACATTTTATTTATTTATTACCTCCATAGAATAGGCGCACAGTAGTCTATGCAATGCTTTCCCTAATTAGTTGGAATTAGAGCAATAATTAGCTTGTACCTCTCGCTAGAACTAAACTCTCGTAGCTGGAAGCATTAGGTTGAGCATTAGAACCGTTGGTGGCAGGGAAGCCGATTCGTGATCGCAGCGGTTCTGGCACGTCATGGCTTACTACCATAACGTGCTCAACGTGACGGTGCAACGAGCGACTTCCCCCCAACAACGTTCGCCGGTACCCTCGAATATCTGACAAGCAGGGCTCCTGTCATCAGCTGCGAATTCGTGAGATCGTGTTACTCTTAGAGGGTTCCATAAGAACGAATATTTAATTTATAGCTGTATAACTTTTACCACTAAGTATCTAAATTAAATCTTCAACACCTCAGATAGCAAACAACTGCCGTATGATCGAAAACAAGTATGTAAAATTATGAGCTAAATTGTTTTTCGATATTACAAATTATACATAGATATAAATAGTTTATATTTATCGGAACCCTTTAAAATAAATTCTGCGAGAGAGTGCTATAATTTGAAGTATTGATATGCTTCTGCTGTCACTTGTTTAATACGTTGTCGCGATGGTTGTCAGCGACCCGTCTGCCGTGGGGGTCGTGTCGATCGCCGAGCTCACGTATCCGTGGAGACCACTTACCCAAGAGCTGTGCGCTTGAAAGTTAGCTAGTGCCCGAAATTTATAACAAAATCAGAAAATCTTAGAAACAAGAAGTAGCATTGTAAATTTTAGATGTTTACTAATTAATATATTGTACTACATAGGTACGTTTTAGATTAACTTTACTTATATTACTTGAAGTATATCAAAGGCACTCAGATAATAACGGCACCTCTTAAACTGTATACTCACTTTTTATTTAAATGCAAACCGTTACTACATTCTAAATTATGATACTTACAGATAATTGATAGATTAAGATTTAGGTTTGCTGGTAGACGTTTGAGAGTAGGTACTACGGCGTAGCCTCTGCTTCGTCTCTCCGAAACGAAATTCTAAAATATTTGTCTAGTGATTAGATATAAGTACGAGACAAATAGTTATAAGGAAATGTATCTTAGATATTATTATATACATAAATACTTATATTATATACAACAGTCACATCCACGTTAATACGTCACAAGTAAGGTAAATAATATTAACGTAACTCGATGGTAGCCGTCCGTCGCCGTAGTCGGGACGGAGGTTCCGGCAACTGGTAGCCGGTTGTTGACTAGGTGCAGTGTATAGACGATGCAGAGTACAAGGGCGGCCCGCGGACCGCGGGCCTGCGTTATCCCGACCTTACCTGTATTTGTTTATTCTATCGAACATAAAAATTGTATCGAAGTTGTAAACAATAATTCACCAAAGAGTACTTGCCTAAACGTAAAAAATATACCTACTGTGCAATATATGCTAGTCAAGTCAGTCAGATAGTAATAAGTAGGTAAACCAACGGATGATATTTTAGCATTATCACGACGTCGTATGTAGGTACCTTATATAATATGAATTGCTCAGAAAATAAATAGGAACACTTTGCCTCATGTATTTACTAAATGAAGTGTATAATATAACTCCGTGTATAAAACTAAAACATAGATAACCTAAGCTCATTAAAAAGTATATTTTAATGTTAGTAACAGATTTTTTGAGAATGTTCATTTTTCTATGTATTTGGAAAAATATATTAACTGCATAGATTTCACTTAGGATAACCTGCGTTCATTTGGGGAGTGACTGCTTAAATTATATTTGTTATTTGACTAATATTTTATATTTATAAGTTTCGTGTAATATCATTTTTCTAATAAGTAAAAGAACGCTAGGTAATTAACGTGTACAGTCTGCCGGTCTGCCCAAGAGGATAGTTTATGTGCTCAATACGTGACGCTAGTCAAGTCAATTTTTTTAGTCTATTGAACGAATAAACTATTGGCGCACGCGACAAGAGAGGGGCGACAATAACAAAGGTAGCACTCCTCAAGTACCAGAAGTACAAATGTTCGTGCTAGAGTCAGCCGCCGAACCATGCCGAGTACTTTCGAGCCACGACGTGGCGCGCCAAGTCTGAAGTGCCCAGCTAACATGGTTTCGTGTCTGACTGTATGAGTCTGATTCAACGTTTCGTTCACAAGCTGATTTATTACGTATGCTTCAAAAGATATATCAATATTTTCTAAAAGGTATTATAAAAAGTTAAGCGATTACTTGATACATTAAAGTAATTTTATATCAGTTTTGATGGAAATTACAATAAATAAAATAATAGATTCAATTAATAGTAACAATGATTTTAGAAAATAGTAGAAATCAGGAAAAAATATGAAAAGTTGCTCGGAAGACCATTGCAGGTTTGCTCGTACCTACGTTTTTCGTGACAAAAATTAAAGCTTGGATACTGATGGGATTAATAATACTTCGGGCGCTTAGACAAGATGCAAATCGTTCACGCTCCGTAGCGTAGCGTAGTTATCTCAATCACTTTTTCATATTAGTGCGATAGAGACAGTTGCGTTTCGTTCGCTACAGATCTTGTCTACGCTGCCTGGAGTGAATTGCGTTTCTATAAGCATGTCGCTAACGATTCCATGCCTTAAGCGCCGGAAACCGTGTACCATCAAAACGAGGCTAAGATTGCGAATGAAACAAATTCGCTGCCGTAATATTCAAAAATGTTTACGCTTTTTGGAAGGTTTCAATGTAGATATTTTAAATGTGATACTCAAAAAATTTTTTTTTATCAAATTTAGAAATCAATTATGTATGATTGCCTATTTTAGGTATATGAATCAATTTCCAATTACTGTTTTTTTCAGCCCGTTTGCGGTGCGGTATACGACACATCAACTGTATAGGTTCTGTATTATTCGGACCCATGATTTGACCATGCAAGTAATAAAGCAATAAATAAGTTCGGCACCCCTAGGACACATGCGCGGAGACATGACGAACGTGATTAATAATTAGAAAGAGACCAGAGGGCATACCGCAAACACCGAAGTTCGCAAATTGCGGGCATCATTCTCTTTTATTCCAATTAAGTCGTACCTAATTAGAGCGACAGAGAAAGATGCCCGCAATTTGCGAACTACGGTGTTCGCGGTAGGCCCTCAATAGTCTATTTCTAGCGCGACAAGCTATCGTGGCGCACATGACTTAGGGGTGCGGGTGTATTAAGGGCGACTGAATTGATAGTAGTACTTAGTCTCCATTGCAACATAAATTCTAAAGAAGTTTACAATAGCAATAATTACCAGTACAGTTCAACCTGTAGATTTCGTGTCTTATAAAAACATTCAAAATAGTATGTAATTTAAGTTTCGTAAGAACACAAGGACGACATTTTCGTATAGGTTAGATACGTAAGTATAAATTTAGAAATCGTCTTTTAAATACGTTTGACGGATCTCACAAACTATGCCTAATTTAAACCAAGTCACTAACAATGCTTTCACTTTAATCCTTAGATATAATGCCCTCTGCACAATTTTTATAATAATAAATTATAATTTGGTTGCAACTAAGAGCCACACGATTTGTAGTTTATTTAGAAATTGTCACTAAATATCAGCGCTCACTTAAAAAGTAACCTATTTCATTCAAATGCGTACATAATGTAAAAGTTGTATTACATATTCGGTATTTCGCACGATTTTTTGATATGTGGCACGTTTCGGTATGAGCTGCATGCCACCGCAGCCGCTCTCCTGCATTACAAACAGTGCATATATTTGTGTAGCCTTAACAAATTAAACCCATTAAAACTCGTATATTAAAAATAACAACGTCACCACAAATTAATAATAACCTAGAAGTTCGTTATAAGAAAAACAGCTCACATTGATACATAATAGCAATAATTAATCAAAAAGGTAGCAGTGTCTCATTGACTCATTAACACCAAGCAACATACAAAGTAGATGTTAAAACGAATATATATACATACGTATATATACTATAGCGATAAACTATGACTGTAGATTGAAACGTAGTGTTTAATTACAACGATGCTGTAATAAGGATATAAATTCTAAATCAATAAAGAAACGATAGAATGAAAACAATGTGCTTTCCGTAAAAATAAGAAATAATGTTGATAATCAATGGTGACGTGCATACGTGAATTCAATCTAAGATGCCGCCGGCTCATATCTCGGTCACCGGGGGTTTTATACTCAGGCTCTACGGTGCTTCTGCGGTTGCAGTCATTTTGCAGAATCATATATGGTAGACTTTGGGTACAGACTATAGATTAAATGGACCAGTTGTGCCTACAGATATTACCTGGATGATTTTGTATACCTAACCTATGTGCTCCACTATTATTCTGCAAAATTTACAGCTGTATTGATTGTTGTAGTAAAGTCCCTCGTTGAAGCAATCTATGCGCCCGCGCGCCCACCAAAGTCGCGTCGCAATAGCCCGTGAATGACTAATCCATGTGTACGCTTTATAAACGTGTCGAGTAGGTCACTAAGTTGTTTTGTAATCTACACCTCTCCCAGTAAACTGCATTGTTTTCCAATCGGATAGATGCTAACTACACGAAATGGGAATGTAAACTTATCAAAATAAAATAAAAAGTCGTGAAATCAGTTTTGTATTTAAAATATTTATTATTACCGACACCATAGTATTTATGTATACTTATGAACGATAAATATTATGTAAAATAATAAAGAAAAATAAATCATTTTTCAAAAATGTTTTTTAATTTTACCAAGCAACCAACCAACTTAATACATATAATTGTGTCAATTCAAGAAAAAATAGATAATATTAGCTCATGTCTCAAAGCAAATCGTTATTGACCGAAGCGTAGCGTAGGTCTACGTTTTTGACTGAAGCGTAGCGTAGGTCTACGTTTTGACTCGGCCAATCTGCTTTCGTATGTCCGGATGTTCTCCTCTACAGGTCGCAATTCTCAACTACAGGTGAAATTCTGTGCCCATATTCTATGATTAAATAGATTTTTTTTTGTCGATCCAGTTTTTGGAAATGTTTCAAAATGGCGGATTCATGGTAAGTCGCGCCTATACAAATAGCCATATCGATATCATAAGAGTGTCTTCCTTGTGAGACATGTTTACTGAGTGATTTGCGAAATATTCAGATATTTTAGAACACTGGTTTAGGGGGTATTTAGATATTTAAGTTTTACTCGAGAATAAGTACCCTAATTTCACCATAACACATACGCTCGCTATGCAATGACAAGGTTCTGGGTTCTAACCCCAAACAACGAATTCTTTTATGTTTTTTTTTGCACTTTAATTTCCTATTTTTGATTGACTAAATAAGGTTTGTATCAGGGAGAGAGAGAGGTCCCTGGATCTATCCTCGGAATTCTAACTTTTTGTATAATTTTTTGCATTTAAATTTCGTATTGTTGATTGATCGAGCTAATAAGCGCGTTCGTACCAGTTTTTTTGTCTGAACTTTTTTTTCAGCCGTTACAGCTCAAGGAGACGGATAATTGCGCAGGCGAAAATGGGTGCGATGTGTGGAGGGTCCATGTTCAGAATTTTTCGGAGCAAATTTTGCACTTTGATTAATTTATCAACTTTAGCTTTTCTATAGATTAGTTGTAGATCGGAATATTGATATTATTTTAGGAACAGAAGTTTAAACGTAAATGTTTGTTATATTGCTTTAATTACCAAATAGAATATCATAGCTAAAATAGGGAAACAGTTTTTATAGCATTTTTCCCCAACTCCTGCCAGAGCTGTTTCAAGATGGCTGTCGCGGCAGAAAATTACGGTACGGCACGTGGCATTATTGTAGATAATTTTGGTGTATATAGATCACTAACAGTCGGCGATGATAAAGTGGCGCCATCTAATAGATCAAAGGCCAAAGCAAAGGTATAGCGTTTCAAGCGATGTCGCCATAACCTTTAGGTTGTGCCCGGTAAGATGGCGCCGGTTTTTGACATTTAACAAATTGAACACATATTAGTGAAATAATAAGGATCAAAGTCAAATGGCGTTTTTTTCAAAGTTTTAATCACGTGTCGAAAGATAAGGCAGTAAATTTACGTGGCCACAAAGTTTGCTTTGACAATACACCTCTATTTCAAATTCTCTTTGCTGTTAGTTACCAGCAGGTAGATTACCAGGCAGGGGCCGCATATTTGTATAAACCCAAATCAGTTGAACAGTTTGCTACTTTGCTGTGCGGTATTTAGAGCACCAACATAGCATTAAAGTTAAAATGCTCAGAGTTTTTGTACGTTTTTGTTTCGTTATTTTTGTTGCATGTTGAGACCGCGCAATGATGCCATTTTGAGGTCATTTACTGAAAATAGGTCCGTTTGGACTGTTTGATGTATCTTTCTAATCATGCTCTACCCGTTCTTCGCCTTTGGGTTGTAATGGTCAGATTTGATAACGGCACTCATAAGAACTTGGCGTCCTAAAGAACTTACATTATTCAGTCAGCGGCAGTAATGCACTTGACAGTAATGTCGCGTTACAGATACTGCGTCAGTAGTGCAGCTGCGGTCGGGAATCCGAACGTTACCTTTACATTGCTTAGAGTAGTGGTCGACCTGGGGTATCTTGCTGTAGGTTGTTTAAACGTTGCGCTTTCTCAGATTCAATGTCTAAATATAAGTATCCTAGAGCCTTTTAATTTGGATCGCCTCGCTAAAATTAAGACTGTGAAACTCCTTCTATTGCGATTCAAGGACTTCGAGGGGAAAAAAAAACGAAAAGCTTGGCAAACCAAACAAACCGACGCGTACGATGAAGTATCTCAGTTACAGCTTACAGGCCAATTTCGGACGTACACTGACATCATTTTTTTTTAATAGGTCATAAATGGTACGGAACCCTTCATGGGCGAGTCCGACTCGCACTTTGCCGCTTTTTGTTAAGGCTCGATTTATACATTGATTAATGTTAAGTACGAGTTCATACTTTCGGTATTTAAACGCAAGGTTACACCAAGATAAGTTGGCAGTGATTTTGATAGCCCAGCCTGTGCAAGTGTTAAGTAAACGTCATAATTTCATTGAAGTTTGACGTTTAAAATAACATTGGCACTTCCGGGGCTGTCAAAATCGCTGCCAACTTGTCTTGGTCTTACTCTAACAACTTAACACTACTCAATGTGTAAATCGGGCCTAAGTAATCGCCGCGTTTGACACTCAAAATATTTTTTTTATAATCTATTTCATTGGCATGCTCTCAGGCAACCCGAATGAATATTCCCCCTTATCATTAATTCATTATATGTATTCTACTTGCTCCCCTTTTTAGGGTTCCGAACCAAAAAGGTACAAAAGGAACCCTTATTTATTAGGTTATCAATATTTGTGCGATGTTTTATACATTTCTTGTCTGCATACAGTTCAAAGGAAGCGGCAGATAAAATTAAAGGACAGGCTTTAAAGGGTGGATACCCTTTAAAGGCTGGAATAGTACGACTGGGTTACCTATTGCTAATTGCGGTGACTCGCTCGCCACTGCTGACACGGGCACGCGGTGCGCCATCGTTAAGACGAGTAAGAGGCCGGCATTAGTCATGTCGAATGACGTAAATAGCGGCGTGAGAGCTAAGCTTGTGGTGTTGCGGGCATGAATTTATTGAGATAAAAAATTATTATTATACTATAATTTTTAAGCCTTACCGTAACTTTTGTTTGGGTGTTTCCAACCATCGACATATTTTTACAAAAATACTTAACATTTTTTTTTTCGAACTTGTCAGTCTTACCTTCTTGTGAAACAAGTGACACATCCTAGTAGCCTCTGGGCTATGTTGAAAATTATTGCTTAAAATATCAAATTATTAATAATTCAAATTTGACATATTTCTGCGACTTTTACGCAAGATTTTTCGCCTTAGCTACAGTTGTCTTTATCGCAACGGACGGTCACAGTTTATGGTTCAATTTGAAATGGTTAATGGTCAATTGCATTAACGTTTCGGTCAACACTGCTAAATACATTATGTCAACGCCAAACGTCAACTGTCAAACAGCATAGGTACTGCACGCACGCGTCTTTATATACTTGTACTTGCAGAAAATGGATGTATGTATGTTTGCATCATATGTTTCCTGTTAAAACTCAGTGGCGCCCTCAATAAATTTCTACAATTTCTTGTCGGACTACTGCGATAAGGAGCAAACCGACAATATTTTATAATTCATTGCATGTTTGAGATAAATATATTTCTAAGCATTATGTATTTTAATCTTCCGAACGGAAATAGGTATGTACATACGCACGTTATTCATCTTCCTGTAAATACCGTCCGAACCCGAGTCTAAGGGCAAGTAGTTCAGCATTGATTTAGGCAGGCATTACATCTTTCAACGCATTTCGAAACGAGAGACGAATTTAGTTTGCGTTGCGACACGCTACTGTGAAAAATCCCATGGCGTTAGTCACCTCTAATAATGGAACAGTAATTCCATCTTAAGGGACTCCTAAACCACAGAATAAGTATTGTAGTTTTATACGGACCGAACATCCTCCAGCCCACTCCGAATGTACATAATTACATCTTCTCGCGGCAGTGGATTAACAGTCTATTGACACGTTTAAGATCTTTAAAAGATCGATAGCTAAACGATATGTCAAAATTGACGTTTATTTCGATTCCCAATAAGATCTATCTACGATATTTCTAACGTCAAAGTGACATTGGTTGCCCGAATAGAGCTAATTCTGTCAATTATACGACATATAAACGATATCTAAATGAGAATTTATCTAAACCAGAACTTATCGTTACCGTATTGCATTCTTCGAATCGGGGCAATAATCTCAGTTCGGTTAGCAACGTGATGACGAAAAGTTCAAAATGCCGGTTTGCCGGTTTGCAAAGAGAAATAGGTAAG
The DNA here is from genome assembly GCF_033807575.1 of Cydia pomonella. Taxonomy (NCBI): domain Eukaryota; kingdom Metazoa; phylum Arthropoda; class Insecta; order Lepidoptera; family Tortricidae; genus Cydia; species Cydia pomonella. Next base: position 9,713,794 of record NC_084703.1, on the reverse strand, counting down.
CTTCTAGTGCTCACTCCACACATCAGTTTCCTTATTTAATATATACTAAGTCGTATGGGAGGCATGGTAAAACGTAGTATTAATAAGCTTTAAACTCGATTATAACTTAGCTTAAATTTTATTACAAATAAGTTTTTGCTGAGCCGTTCTCGACGTATTAATTTCATTATAGATGAGTTTTTATTTTACCAATGTATGTAATAGCACTCTAATAAGCGCTCGGTTGTTTTGCCCGGAAATCGCAGTGATAGACGCATGCGATCAACGATGTGCGTTTGCAGTGTCTGCGTCCCAGGCCGGCGACCGACTTGGGCGAATTGCCCCATAGAACAAAAATATTTTTTTCGCGTCAAAAAAATTGCGTCAAATTTCTACTTTTTCCTAATCAGAACACGATGCCGAATATGCGAACGGATCCCCACTATTTTTGTTACACCTGCATGTTAATGCATATACAGGAATGCCATGCGCATGAGAGTTGATGGAAACTATTTGAGAAGATCTTCACATTCACGACGACGCGTGCCTTGATTTGTATTGTCATAACCTAGAACCAAACCCGAACATTCGGTTTCGGCAAAATACATGTTTCAGTCGGACACTACTAAATATGTACCTTACACAACTAAATATGTACCTCACTCTACTAAATATGTACCTTACACAACTAAATATGTACCTTACACTACTAAAAATGTACAAAGTTTATTCTATTTTTAGCAATTTAATTGATATTTTTTTAGAAAACTCTGATCATTAAAGAAGAATAAGAATAAAGAATAAAAAATAAACAGTTAAGCATTATTTTAATCATTATTTCTGAATAATATTGTTCCCAGTAACTTTGGAAAAATACCTGGTAATATTGGGAATATTACCGGTAACACTGGGAATTTACTCTATCAGAGCATCCTTAACTGTTTTATGACTGTAAATAATAGCATTAATATCTATTTAAGTATTTAACACGAAAAAACGTATACAATTCTTATAATTTTTTCAAAGTTTCTCAATGTTACCGATCAGGGGTAATATTACTGGTAGCGTTACCGGGAATATTCCCACTTTGAGTAATCTGGTATCGACCCATCACTATATGCAGGTATTGAAATAATACACACTAGACCAATATAAATATTCATTACTTTAAAAAAGCGACAGAAGATGAAATATTTAACATTGATTAACATTCATTAACGGGTGATTTAATTCACAATATCTATATAATAATCTCTATTTCAAATGGGTTTTTTGGACGGAGCCCTAGATTTAAATGTGAGCTATAGGTAAAACATACCTTAGTAAATCCATTCTTTCAGTACAATATTTGTACACGCTTTCCACAAGTACTATATTTATATGACACGATTTTGAAAATTCATTCTATACTTATCAAGGATATTTTATTAATCCTGTCCATTAAAATGTACGATAAAAATGAATGATAAAAGTAACACTATATGGCCCTCCCTAGATTCGAAATAAAGAATTAAATTTAATTTAATTGAAAATTACCATAATAATTACTATTATTACTTTTTACACACACATACAATAGAGATTATCAGTTAAAACTTAAGTTTTTACCTGATAATGCTTACGTAGAATCATAATTGAAAGGTCATTCAGATATTGGACGCGCATGTAAGCAGTACAATGAAAAATGTATGGACGCAGATTTGTTTTGCAATTCATTAGGCCTCTTTAAAATAACCGTATTTTTTTTTCTAAAATAGCGGTTAAAAGTTGTAGCAACCTGATAGTAGGTACCTGTAATTAGAGTCTTTTCTCAGTTCTCTATATTTTTTTTAAATATACATTTATGCTTTTGTTATGTACACTATAAGTTTACACTGCTATTATTTTTTCAATAGGGGTTGTTTCCATCTACAAATCTAAGGGCAGAATTGTATCCCAAATAAATTCTTTTGGATTATAAGAACATGTTAAATTACTTTTAGGGGACCTGTAACGACCATATTTTTGTAAATATTGAATTTAAAATATCTTTTGGCACACGTCACGTGACCAAACTCGAAAAATCATTGAAGATTCTGATGACGTCACAACTCTCGGATTGACACTGTTGACAGTTAGGCGATAAACAACAAATAACAAATGTCAGTTGACAGTTCGTATCTTCTACATGTGTATGTAGTTATGTGTCAAACCGTAAACTATGACGTCACACAATTTTCAAAGAGTTTTGGGCGCGAAAGCATCTGTCAAAATATATTTTGTTAATTTAACATATTTAAAGCCGTTTTTAGTATAAAAGTTGAATTTTAGGGCAACTTATAGTTAATACAGAACGTAATATTTACAAGCGTTTCAAAAAATTGGAAACAACCCTATTGTACAGCGAAATTTTAAAATTAGGAAACTATAAGTTTATAAGAAATCAATTTGTAGCTATTAGCTACGTTGCTCATATGTTTATTTTAAGACTGTTTGATTCTCAATAATAATAAAAAAAGACATTGAACGAAATTCGCAACATACATCGTATCCACAATTGTAAATAAAATATATCGTACAAATATACAGCGGTGGCAGTATGGTTCCATTGTTATCACCTGTCACTATGCCCGTCACTTTCGCGCTTACATACTTGTTAGAACGTGACAGGTATGGTGACAAATGATAAAGAGCCGACCATCTTAGCCCTACTGGCTTACATAGAATATTGTTGTTAAACCCTAACATTAAAACGGCCAGGTGCTTGTCGGACCACACCCAAGAATATATCATATCATATCATATCATATCATCATATCATATCATTGGCACCCGTACCTTCATTGAAAGCAAAAACAAACAAGTACAAAATATGTTGGGGAAGCGGCATAACGGTCACATCAGCTTACTAACTGTAGTTAGGTGTCTTTTTATGATTTTATTATTCTTATTTGATTTTAATTCGACTAACGACTTGTTAAACATCATGTAAAATACGGCAGCCACTGCTCATCACTTCGAATTTTGTTCTGAAACTGATATGATAACTTATTTGGCACACGTACGAGTGTAAATGCGGCAACGTCGTGAGCGATTACTTGTGGACAAGAAATACTAGTAAGTTATTTTAAAAGACCCACACCCACGTTGGCCCATGATCCACTGTACCCCACTCTGCCCCATTGGGTAGGTACTACTAGTTCAAAACAATTAGCTTCATGCATGATTTTTTTTTAAAGATGGCAATGGATCCTAGTTCCCGTGACAGTCTAATATTTCTAATAACCCCGACACCTATCTATTGTATTCCAGAAACTTCCGAATTGCAAAAGTAAATGTAGTGCGCGCTTATGCGAGTGAAAATGCTTCACATACGAAAAGCGCGCCTGCTGTGACGTCATCTCACACGGTTGCGCCAAAATGAAAGCAAAAGAATCATGATAAATAAGTCGCTCGTCATTTTCGACTTAAAAAAGCTTTAAATTATATAGTTGTTCTTCGTTTTTTTTCTCGTTATAGCATAGGGAGTCTAGTAATTGTATTTAATATAGGGCCATTAGGGCAATCAAAAAATAAGGTAAAATTATACGTTTTAAAAATGCTACAAAATATTGCGGATTTCACATTTCTACATTAATTTCGTGTTGTTGAACGTGTTCCATCAAAAAATCTTACAAAATATTATCCATGCAATGAAACCCATCATCGTTTAAAGTATTTTAGCATAGTATGTAAGATGAAAGCATATGAAAAATAGGATACGGTTGACACGTTGATTTTAATTATCTTCCGTTAGCTTCTACACATTTTTGTTGATTAGTTTGTACAATTTTTTTCGAAGGCCCAACACATCACCTCTAAGTTTTATTTATTAATAAATTTATAAAACCATGTAAGAAACGAAATGCATTCCAATTAAACTTACTATTGTATATAACACATACATATCTACGGACAGACAGACGGACATTACGTACGTCGATGGTATGCTAAGGAATATGCATGTTTTGATGTAGAATTTGGTACTCCGTATTTATCCACCGCGGACAGCTTATCATTAGGATCCTCGAAACAGATCGGAAAATATTAAGGCTACATTCGTGTACCAAGACATCAGTGAATTAAACATTATATAAACATCCATTTTGAAGGTCAAAACGGAAAAAAACACATATTACATGAATTATTTACATAAATATTTAGCGGTAAAACGTATTGTAAGTACCCATTTATTAACAATTGGAATCTGGAAAAAGTGTAGACAAATATGTCTTTCTTACATAAACATACCGATTTAAATTTTAAGATCACATGACAGTCTAGAAAATTACTGAACACTTAAATGACCTCTTAAATACCTTTTTGTTATTAAGAAGGAAGTTATATACTAAGCAGGGGCAATATTTACTGTCCAGTTTTTGAAATATATTGAATTACCGTTTTCCCGAAAGTTCGAAACATTTCAAAAATGAATTACGTAAACGTTTTCATATGCATTGGTTCCTCGCCATTCTGATATTGCTTCCACATTTTATCATATAAAGACTCCAAGCCGCGCGCGTAATGTTTACAGTCGAATAAAGTACTGCTGAAGCGAGCCTCGGAGACTTTCGCGCGGACGTATCGACGGCTGAAATGAGAGAGAAAAACATGATTAAACGCAAGAAGAACATTACGATAAAAGTGCGAAAAGTAGTTAATTCGCAACGAGTGACGATAAATTAAAACACGACCGAAGGGAGTTAACCTTTTGACTTTGGAAGTTGTCTCTTTCATGAATGATTATTTACTGTTTTAGAGGCCTAGTACCATGCCTAACAAAATACTAAATGTCGGTTCTGATAACCAAGTCCGAACTTTTTTTGGTGTTTGGTAGTATACTACTGATATGAAAAAAATCAAGCAACTTTTAGCAGCTGTATCTGAGGACCTATAAAGGTCTTCTGAAATCAAATTGGACCCATTTTGATACAAATTATGTCTGCTAAAAACTTTCCTTGGTGACCTTTACCGTAATAGAAGTCTTTACATGGTTGAGGGCGAACTGAACTTTCCAACATATACCATCGGATGTCGTGAGTGTTTTGTGTAGGCAAAGTGACAACCCTAGCGTACAAGTGAATAATCAAGACCAAGTGCGGGTAGTTCGCAAAACCCACGCAGCAAGATGTTGATACAATTCCTCGCCAGTCTGCCTGTTATCACGAACTTAATGTCACGTTCGAATCGTCAGGCCTTATAATAAACGTAAGTTTACGCGATTAGGTCCCGTACCTATTCGTTTTAAAACTATGAACGAAAATCGTGTAGGACTACCCACTAGGCCAGACCGTCCGTCGTCGGTCTTTCGAAGCCTCCTAACCTAACCCCATAATATCCAGTCCGATCCTAATCGTTTTGTTTACCTCAACGAAGCTTTTACCTTTCATTAGGACCCGAACAATAGATTATCGTGAGACAAACATTCTTAAGTCAAACAGAATCAGCATTATATTAAACAAATTTTTATTTGAATAAATATACTTACTATTTGTAATCTAATCCCAATTTCACTGCAATATTAACGTAATCCATCTTGCTATTTGCGATCAGTTCTGGGCAGTTTAATGTTTTTAATTGCGAAGCAGCCACTCTGCAAGACCGATAAAAATGAAATCGATTAAACAAACGATAGGGAAAAAGTTATTGAATAAACAGTTTTAACAAAAATAACAGTTTAAACCAATAACAATCCAAATAATAATAACCTTAAGTACGTACCATATTAAACACTGGAATAATGTTTTGAGCTTTAAAAAAATAATCCTTCATAGAATAAATATATGAAGCCCCGCGATGATGGTCTGAATTGAGGCTTTCCTCCTTCTTTACAGATTTTCATTAACAAGAACACTACAAGGCCACTACTACTATGTCTATATTGTCTATAGAGATCTTCCTGTCTTCCTAAACAATGTAACACTGCACGCAGATACCATTGATCAGGGTCTGGGACCGATTTTATACAGGCCAAGGGCACGAGGTGCTTACCTTGATGCTAGGGTATCTCCGGGCATAGTGACTAGCGGAGTGCCAGCCCACAGCACGTCCATTGCTGTGGTGTGCCCGTTGCACAGAGGAGTGTCCAAACAAATATCGGCCAACTGCCCGCGGCGCACGTGCTCCTCTTTACATGAGATTTTAGTAAATATAATTCGGCCTGGCTCTAATCCTGCAAACGTAATATAGTATTTATAATTTGTATCTTATTGTTAAAATGTGAAAGTGAGATACTTTTTTGTCAAGCAGATTGCTATCATTTTCGCTTTCTTTAGTGTATGTCATTGTGATCGTATTTTTAACTAACACAAGCGGGACTTAATCACGTATCAATAAGTTCCACGAAGTATTATTCGAAGGGTCTTCTCCGAGACCACGGGGACAACGCCGTTCTTGAGACGTCGGAGGTCGGAGGTAAATTTAAAACTTAATACGCGATTAAGACCCGCTTGTGTTAGTTAATAATGTGTAAAAAATCGTGAAAGTTTAAATCAGTGTAATATTATTTTTTACCTAAATGCTCTGCAGCTTTTCGTATATTTGGTTCCCCAGCAGCAGGAAAACTTAAAAGCCAAAGAACACTTCTTGGTACTTTCTTTAATATTTGTACCCACATGCTCATAACACCTGGATCGACCTTGTATAATTGATTAAAGTTACAATACACAACTGCATCTTTTGGAAGACTGTACTGCATCCTCGATGTAAATATGACATTTTGTAATATCTCTTCACCAGAAGCAACTTTTCTGTTGCTATTATTTATTGAAACTCCACTGTATATTGTCATATCGTTGATAAATACCTAAAAAAAAAACTTAATTTCAATAAATTAATTAAAAATACCATTTTTTCATATCAACAAAGTAACCGAGACATAATCACACATAACATAAAATAAAATTTTAACAAATCTAGTAGTAGGCATGAAAATTCCATGCATCTAGAAAATGAGATGTTGATGTCTCCTCTAGTAGTATATTTTTGCGGCGCTAGACCATTAAAAAAAATCTACAAATATTGTGTCGTGTTATACTGCAGTAAATATATATATATATGCCGTAAAAATATGGACAGATTATCAAAATATGTTTTAACCAATTTATGTCTTGCCCCGTTCACGGAACAGTGGTATTACAGACATTTCAAGCCAACAAGTTAATCATTATCGAAATTTGCATGAAATGTGAGGGGTACTCTTAGCGGATGCTGCCCTTCGTGAGACCCACACTATGGTAGCACCCAATTGAAATACTTAAGAGGCCCACTGGTTAACAGTTCGCCGGACGGTATCGGCCTGTCAGTTGTTCGGAACTGTCAACTTTTTGTTCTGTCTGACAGGCCGATACCGTCCGACGGACTGTAAACAATGGGCCCCTTAAAGACTGTACGATAAAATCTGATCATGCGTGATTTGGTGTATTATTACCAAATGCTCATTTTCTAGCAGTACTTTTATTTTTTAATAATCTGCAGATATAATACTAAGTATAATATTATAAAAATATAATCATGTTACAATGGACGTGTGTGAGTGCTTTCGCCGAATATACTCCATCATACCTTTAATTTTGTTTTCTAGCGTTTTATAATAATCTTCACTCACTTCTTGCTACTATGCTACAATTGTATTTATATTTTCACAATGTATTTTACGCTTATTAGAATATCATCTTACCTAAACATTTTGTGGTGTAACTCTTTGCTATTTGAGGTAGTCAGGAAGACTTACTACTCCAAGGACTAAGAGTTGTTTTTATATAGGAGTCATTTTTCTGTCAAAAAACTAAATACACCAAATACACCTCCAAACTACCTCAATCTGAAGTTAATTAGAAAAATGTTAGCTTTTGTCAAAAGTTTGTCTTTATTGTAAGTATTAATCAGTGACATGTCAAACGCTTTGCTTGACAGACAGATTAAGTGTGCGAAAGGGAAGCCATCACGTATATGAACAAGCCATGAGTGCGAAAGAGGCGGACTACAAGTACATATGAGAAAACGTAACAATTTTTTGAGTTCGAAGTCGGCCGAGGCGGCCAAGATCATATTGCCGTATTTTTTGAGTGAAAAATATAAGAGAAACAAAAAGAAAAATATGTATTAAGTAATTTAGTGAAGATGGTGTCATGTTGTGTGCCGTGTTGTAGTGTTTCAGGGCCAAAAAACCCAGGAAAATACTCATTTCACAGGTAATTATGATATTCCTAGCGAAATTTTCGCATCGATATTTTATCAAATGAACAGCATAAAAAGTGTAAAAAAAAAAAAACAATTTATACAGTTCATTATAAGTTTTCCTTCAATTGTGTGTTAATATTTCATCATATTAGTCAATAATTACTGTTACTTTACGCTAGGGCTTGACAAAATGTTCATATGACTGTATCGATAACTTGTCGGTATATTAGTAGGTATGGAATTTGTTGTTAACAAGATATCATTAAGATATTACCTTTATAACCGAATTAAAATAATAACGATTGTTATAATACCTTTTTTGAAGGTGCACATGTTTAGCGATTTTAAACTTCACTTTCCAACACAGTAATTACATTTTAACCACTTTTCCGCGGCTTTGCCGCCAACACAAGGAAACACAAGACAGCGTATACTTGTACACAACGTATACTTGTACACAGCGTATACACACCCAACCCAACTTGTCAGTAGGAAAAGGCGCGAAATTCAAATTGTCTTTGGTAAGTCAACTCTTTGCGAACACATTTTCAAACAACTTCAACTTTTTCAAACACATTTGAAAAAGTAGTCGATAAAGCAGTTAAACATCGATAGATTATTAATATGTTGTAACATGACATCACTATTTTTGTTCGCACATAGACAATTTACGCACACACTTGCATTTCATTATTGGTCACACTTTCGAAGTTTGACATTCGTTCTATACTATCATATTTCTATGGGTATAATTTAGAACATACAATATAAAGTAAAACAATATTTTATCAGGATAACTTGGCAAAGACTGTCAGAAGTCTATGGACTAAAAAATAGAGGTACGGTGGAATTTATAATGCCATAGAGGAATACTTAAGCTTACTTTTTCTCTATGATAATGCTAGAAGTCACGGACAACTACATGTAACGTATATTGTTTTTATACTTTTAACCGATTTTTTCGTATGTTCAGAACTTCGTTATTTCTGAACCGAGTTGTTTTTATTTAAATGTTGTCCCTAGTTGGTCCCGTTTTTATCAAAACCTAGGTCTGATGATGGCATCTATGAGGAATCCAGGAAAGTCATCAAACTTTATAGACATAAATATAGCGATTTTAGTATTTTCATCAACAAACCAAGCATTTGCATCCAAAACAGTGCCATTTGATGAAGTGGAACTGCTTATATTCTATTACACCAGGGTTGTCATTCGGGTTTACGTCATGTTGACACTTTTAAAATTTGGCTTCGCACCGACTTCAAAAGTATCTGTTGCCTGCGGATATATGTAAAACGGGTTGACATTTAATGTTATTCTTTTTGAAGTCGATTTTTTTTTAAAGATATTTTTTATAATGTAGTTTGAAATTACAGATTATTAAAAAAAGTGCTGCTTGACAAAACACAATGATTTAAAAAATTTCATCGAGTAGTCTTTATAATCAGTTGATGGAATGGAAAATGTCTTGCGACCAATTTATTATTATGAAAATATCCCACAATATAAATAGTACACACCTGCGATTGATGAGAAGTATTTAAAACTTCAATAACCTTATTTGGAATGTATATTTCTCTCGTAAGCACTTGAATGGGTGTATATTTCTCAAACTGTATAACTTCGTTCTCTTCCTTTACTAGAAGTGGTTCAATTAAGTTTTCGGGAGAATTGATTATTGCAACGTTACCTTCAAATCTTTCATCATCACCCTTTACTTTGAATTGATTTTTTAAATGAGGAAACATTTGCATATGGTCACCGATAAAATAAGTTTCTGGCATAAAAGCTAATTTTTCACTAAAATATCCGGCTGATGATTTTGGGGATGCTGTTTCATCAGTAATTATGTAATCCATATAATCCGCTCCACTGGTACCGGGGTACCCGAGCCACATCACTTGAACAGGTGCTGGTCTCAAAGCGAATATTTCATTTCTCGCTCCCTTTGTATATCCGTTCATGTTGACCAATATATGAATCCCATCACTATATATTTTCTTAGCCGCTATAACATTACATGTGACAGAAGATAAATCTACAAAATGTTCCGATTCTTCCTTAATCTTACTACGGAATGTGGTTCCATCATCTGGATTTAAAGCATAACAAAATATTTCGACTCGTGTGGAGTCGTGTAGTCCTGGTATCGATTGCATGAGATGTGACGTGGGGTGATTACCAAAATCACTACTGACATAACCAATTCTCAACCTCCCATGCAATATTCTTGGGAATTTGAATTTTATTTTTGTCAACATGTTTACTTTGTCAACGTACAAGGTAGCATGTCGCGCGGCAATTTCTTTCCGGGTTTCGTTCGACAAAGGATATAAAATGGAATGATGTGGGTGCACAGAAAGTAGTTTTTCATTACTTAATTGATCTTCAACTATCGCTAAAATGTTCTGCATTCTCTCGTTATACCCATCCCAATTGCAAATGATTTGCAAACAATGAGCTAAATTACAATAGGCGTCAGGAAAGTTCGGTTTAAGTTTCAATGCATTTTCGTATGATTCTATTGCATTATTAATAATACCCAAATCTTTATAAATGCTTGCCAAGTTGCAATGTGCGTCAGCAAAATTAGGATTGATATCGATAGCTTTTCTGAAACAAGCAAGGGCGCCATTTATATCTTGCATTTCTCTTAATGTGTTACCCATGTTACTATAAGCATCTGCAAACTTTGGTTGTATATTTATAGCTTGTTTATAATGCGTTAATGCCTCTTTCAACTTCCCTGTAAGTAATACTTATAATTAGTCATATATTTGGCACAATTAATGGTAAATAGATAAGTAGTTGTTATAAGAAATATTGTTATTCGCAGATAAAATCTCTCCTTGACTTACTGCAGTTTGTTTTGTTTATGTCAGCGTACGACACATTATAAGATTAAGTATATTAGGTTTTATTTTATAGTATAATTGCACGAAAAGATTAAGTAGCTTCAATATTTCAGTGCGTCAAAATAATATATTTAAAATCCTATCACATATATATATGCCCATATGTAGTTATTTTTAATAGTTACCATAGAACAAATGTACATGAACAGCATTTAACTTGTTTGCATTTAATATAAACAGGCTATATATAAGAATTTAGTTATACAGTAGCGGCAAACGTATTGTTTTTTTTCATGTTTTTATTCTTTTCTATCGTGAACAATGGACATCCGTGTGGTGATAATGTTACACTAATTATTTGTGTGATACAAAGTCGAAATGAATTTTAAATGAATATCTGCAATAATTAGCAATATGATGGTTTATTTTCCGCTACTGTACAAAATACAGCTTGTTGCTCATAATAGAAAAAGCAAGACACAATATCCTGGGTTATCGCAAATATATTTAAAACCAAAAATAAACACTTTAACGAACCTTGTTGCTGTAAGAGGGACGCCAAATTGCTATGAGTGGCCGCAAAATTTGGAAACACTTCTAAAGCTCTTAAGTATAAATTAGTTGCCTCTTCAATTCTTCCTTGCTCCCTCTTAACATTGCCGAGATTGTTTAGAGTGTCAACATGAGAGGGACATAAACGTAAAGCCACGTTATAGCACTCTTCTGCCTCGGAGACGTGCCCTTTCTCTTTGAGAGCATTAGCTAGATTACAGTAGGCATCTGGAAAATTAGGCTGAATTTCTATGGCGCGCTTATATGTGTCTATTGCGAGATCTATTAAGCCTTGTTTGTAGTACGAGCAAGCAAGATTGCCGTGAATTATGCCATTGTTGGGAGTTAGCTTCAAAGACTGGAGATAAACTGCTACCGTTCTGAAAACATACGGGTATCATCTTATCGTTGGTTGTCATTTCGTAGTTTTCTTATTTTAGATTTCAAACAGTGCATATTAACTTGACATAGACTTACCCTTGTATGACTACAATTAAGAGCTAACTTGTTTGAACTACTTTTATGTAGTTTAATTAAAAATAACGTTTTCAAAATTGTCATTTCATAACTAAGTAGATATACTAATTTGCTAAACAAAACAGGCTGGCTAATCAGCGTCAAGCAAGTAAACAATCTGCAAGATTTACAAAATGACAATGAACTAAAAAAAAAATATAAATTATAAAATTATAAATTACGAGTATAACTAAAAGGTATCTGGATTTACTATATTTTTTTAAAATTAATAATGAATATTCTATACCCATTCAATTACTCACAAGTACCTGTGATGTAAATTTAGAAACTGAAAATGTTTTGGCTAGTAATAGCGCCACTGACCTTTTGATTTTGTTTTTAAGCCACGTGATACAGCCATCGGAAAATTCCGCATTTTGGTCGAACCGCGGCGGAGCGATGTTGATGACCGTATACACGACGATGCATTGGTAGTCCATAACAGGGACATATCCTCTGACGGACAAGGCTGCACTGGCGGAGCACGCGCTCCCGACTCCGAGTCAGGGCATGACGCGCCGTCGCCGCGACGCGTGCGCCGCTGCCAATTCCCGTGTCCGCGTTCACGCAAACCGCGGCCTTCGTTTACGTTAATAAACTCAAAATCAGAGGCATGTCTCAAACGGTCTATTAAACAGGCTGACACACCAATCGATCACGCGCGCCATTGATATGATGTAAGAGATCGACATTAAAAAAATAATTTTCTTATTCCTTTACAAACTTCAATTTTATATTCAACATTAACGTGCACAGATCATCTCGTCTTGAAATACTTATCGCTATAAATCGTTATAACAGGCCCGTTATGTCCACATAACAACAGTCAGCTGTTCCCAGAGTCAGCTGTTAAGTCGTACGATTTATATTGGTATTGTTTACGTTGCGGCATGGACCTGTCAAAAGCGCGTTAAGCTGTCGAAAAAAAGGAACTACGATGAAATAGAATGAAGTATCAAAAAACCGCGCGATAAAACTTTTTAAACTGCTATAACACGTCTAGGTGAGGTAGTAAAACGTGCATGTGGTACGCTTGTATCGATTTGCGTGGAAGCGAGCGGCGTGGCCTCGCGGTGGGCGCCGGGCGCGACTGCGGCGCCCACCGCCGCCGCGAGCTAGGCCGCGCGAGCCCGTCGCGCCGGAACCTGCCGCCCGCAAGATGCTCAGCTTCAGATGGTAACCAAATTCTACACAATAACATCTACGTAAGTCTGATTGTTTTTCGTAATCGAACGTTCCAGTTTTGCTCTGCAAGCTTAAAATAAAATTGGGTCCTTGCTATAACATAAACCTACCATACCCGTAGCTTATACAAATGCAGTAAATTCTATAAAATCGACGTAAGAAACAATAAATCGTTCCTCAGTCATACATTATTACTATTAACACGTTTAGTCGGACTTACATTGTTAATTATTTAAAGACATGATAATAATGAAATATTGTTTTACGTATAATTCAATAACAATATATTTAACAGTGATAACCAATTACAAAAATATAAATAATATTAGCAAAAGTCACACTTGTTAATGTCTTAACGGCGTATTATCAAACAGTGCTACAAAACTCTCCAACAAACCTATTCCCGGCTCTTAACAATGACTTTGTTCACATTGTGAAACATAATAGAGTTCTATGAAACGCACGCGGACATTTCCTGCCATTATTATGATATAATCCTGCCCCATCCTTCGTCAACCTAGTGACCTATTTAGGAACTTCCTGCTGTAATAATTAATTTAAATCTTCACTTAGCCCTGTATGCTCGTTAATATGCATCCCTGGGCATAGGTATTACTCTGATGTTGCGCAAATAACTACGCACCTTTCTGTCTCTAAATCCTATATATTTCTTACCTTCATTTCTTAGTTCACCTTATAAATTACTAGCGCTATAAATACTACATTACATTTTATTATTTGTGCCTATTTACTACGTAAGTGTGCTCAGACGTTAACTTAGACGTCTTTGTGTTTTATCGGTAGTATTGTGCACGGGAATATAGGACAAGTTCGTGACACGGGCCAGGCCGGGCTGCCTGGACCCTTCCGGACAAAACCCATGCATAATCATATTTATCTCAAAAGAGCCGGCCGTCACTTCATCACTGTTCCGTAAAAAAGTCCAATCTTTTATTTATTGCCTGTTGTTTATTGAGGAATAAAAAATAAAAAATAAAAAGTCATTTATTGTCACAAAAAATAAAGTAGACAGCAACGAATAAGCAAGAACAAAACACACAAGCACAATAGGGACAATAGGATGTAAGTCCAATAGGGTTGTTGATTGTATTGTACAGAGTTTCTATTTGTATATTATATATTATATTCTATTCTATACAATGTGTTTGTGCACGTATAGTGGAGCCGTTAACCGATCATACCGATGATTTTTCTCAACCATTTTAAAAATTCAGCCCTTTAAAGTTTTATGGCGCCAAACACGACTGCACTTGGTTAATGTACCATTATCTGTCCATTTACCTATCGCACATTTAAAAAATAATAATCATTCGATAGCTTATGAATTAGGGAATAAATTTCAAGCATAAATGTTACAGAGAATTTTCCACAAATACTCGAGAATTAATAACGAAGATAAAAATTGTCTTCAAAAATTAACTTTTTTTTTACATTTTATCTTTTTTTCCGAAAACGATGTCGTTGACCTGTACTTTTTTATTCTTAAAAAATAGTACTGGATATCAGCTAAAAGATGACATCAAAATGATAGCCCTAAGTTAAAACATAACACAAGTTACACTAGTACAAACAAGACCTTCTGTAATGTACGTCGAACTAAGTTGCTTTACTTCCAAATGATAATTCGGGCGGCGGGAAATTTTTCTTTAGAACTAAGCTTATGCTCATTACAAAAATTATCTTATTGACAGATATCAAAGTGACAAGGAACACTTTGAATAGACCTCAGGAATACGTGGTGAAAAAAAATATGTTTCCTCGCGGGCATCGTGCATGCCCTTTTTTTTCTTCTCAATATTTTTTGTGCTGGATAAACACAAAAAAGATAAATCTGACGCTAATTGTTTTGACTGTTCGAAGAGAAAAAAAAAACAATTTTGATTTGACTTAACAGTCAACCACCCTATAAGCTTATAAGCATTAGCACAGTAGCAATATGAACTATTTGGTATGTTCCTCGCTCGCTTTTTGTGGGGGCAAGTCACCGTATGCTGGAAATAAAATTGAATATGATTTTATTACGGAGGCTTTCGGGATTCCATAGCCCAGTATTTAGTCGATTGCTTTCACCAAATAGCCTTGTTCATTTTAGATTCCAACAACTCTTAATAGACTTTACACCCTGGCAACTGCTGCCAGGCTGCCGCCGCTGCTGTCCCATGTCGCAGAACTCGCAGACAAGGACAGCATCTGCTCGGTGTACCCCTTACATTTCATTGAAGTATCAAAAGGGCTTCGTGGTGTTGGCTTCGGCTCCACGTATAATTACCATAGTACCTGGGCGACCTCGGTTATAACTATTTATTGTAATATGGTGGTGTATAGGTGATAATCTACATAAACTTAAAAAGTAAAATGTGAACTGACAATTATTATTATTTACAATCGATTTTAACCTTCCAGCACTTGTCACAGAATAACGCTATCTATTGTCAATTTCTCTTATTACATAGGTCATTTTTTTACTAAATTAAACTTGTCTAAAACAATAAAAATTAAAAAATTATATATAAACTTGAACATATAAAAAAAAATAGTCACCGGGCGAGATTCGAACCCGTAACACTCGTTTAGCAGTCCGCGTCTTAACCCGCTGGACCAGACGGACAGCAGCCGGCAACACGAAATTAGCGACCATATTCTGCGTCGAAAGAAAAACGCATGAAAACTCGAAAACACACGTTTTCCTAAACATAAGACTAATCTAGATAGATTGTATACCCCCAAAAACCCCCATATACCAAATTTCAGCGAAATCGTTAGAGCCGATTCCGAGATCACAGAAATATATATACAAGAATTGCTCGTTTAAAGGTATAGTACCTGGGCGACCGAGCTTTGCTCGGTTATAACTATTTATTGTAATATGGCGGTGTATAGGTGATAATCTTAACTACATTTTTTTACTAAATTTAACTTGTCTAAAACAATAAAAATTTAAAAATTATATATAAACTTGCACATATAAAATAAAAATAAAAAATTATTCACCGGGCGAGATTCGAACCCGTAACACTCGTTTAGCAGTCCGCGTCTTAACCCGCTGGACCAGATGGAGAGTGGCCGGCAACACGAAATTAGCGACCATATTTTGCATCGAAAGAAAAACGCATGAAAACTCGAAAACACGCGTTTTCCCAAACATAAGCCTAATCTAGATAGATTGTATACCCCCAAAAACCCCCATATACCAAATTTCTGCGAAATCTTTAGAGCCGTTTCCGAGATCACAGAAATATATATATATATATATATATATGTTTTTTAAATAAAATAAAAAATAAAAATAATTTATTCAGTACCTAACTTCATAACTTAACAATATGCAGGTTGGCGTCTCTTTTTAAGTATACAAGATACCTGTGTCAAGAGATACCGCTCTTCCTTACTGGTTTGCTAATTAACAATAACAAAACAATGGTTAAGAGAAACAAAAATTCAACTAAAAAAATTAATTAAGTTACATTTAAGGTAACAGGAACTTTGAATTTTATTAAATAGAAAGGAGCTAAATAACTAATTGAAGCCACATGTGTGTGTGTGTGTGTATGTGTGAGTGTGTGTGTATGTGTGTGCGCGCGCGTGTGTATACGTGAGGTGTATGTGTGGGAGTGTGTGTGTGTGTGTGTGCGCGTATGCGTGAGGTGTATGTGTTAGCATTAAACTGTAGCATAGAAGATAGTTGGAAAGAATTGGCGAAATATTACGTGATTTTAACTAATAAATCTTCTATTTCTGCGTAGTTCTTAGTTTTAAGCCAGTTTAATATTTTATTTTTACATTCTTTATTTGTAGAGGAATATAAGTCAATGGCATTATCTATAAGGTTATATAGTTTTGCAGATAGAGCGATATACTGTCTTCTAGCATATGCAGACTTTGTTGGAATGGGGATAACATTTCGTTTCCTTTTCCTTGTGGACCTTGTTGACGTATCCTCTCGACAGTACCTAGTATTGCTCGTTTAAAGGTATAAGATGATAAGATATCCTGTAGTATTGTTCCTCAATTGGGTAAAAGCATACAAATAATTTGCATAATCTCTTTAACGAGGTTAAGGCTAATTTATCCAAATAATATAACGTCATGCCATCAAACATTTTCAATGTTATAAGCTAATTTTGCCGCTCTGTTAGCGATCTTTGCCGCTCACTTGCCAACTTTCAAGTGGTTTTGACAGATACGTAACTAGTTATAATTAAATTCAAGAAGCATTGCCAAGGACTATGGGTTTCATTTACACGGGCATGTGATTACTTCCGTACGCGTACAAATACTATACCTATACTATAGTGCGATTCATTAGCATATATTATAATGTGCCTACTGCACCATGCAATTTATCATTTGTCATCTTATAAGATATGGTGTAGGTATTTACGTTTCAAACGTTTTATTTTTTCCAGTTTTATTTATTTACATCTCAACTTCGGCTATTTATTTGGATTTTATAATAAACTGCATTAATTTCTAAGTGATGCGTGTTAAACTGACGTGGGTTATAAATAGCATCTTCAGCATGAGCGTATACTTTGTTAAAAATTAAATTATTTGATATTTTGGCAGCGTGCCTAAAACAATTTCAATCTCCGGACCGAAATGAACCTCGGCCATCGGGTTGTTATGGTTCAGAAGACATTCGGTATGTTTTAGGTACGTATTCTTTCCGACAATTAACATTATCAGTTGCTGGCGCGCTGCCAGGTGATTGAGTAACTATTACACGGCTTCAAGTATTTCAATCTTCGCTTGATGCAACTGAACTCGATATTGGGAACCGTAGGTGTAGTTAAATTTATTTGCGGTAATTTCTGTTATACAAATAAAAAACATGTGATAAATGCATAGCTATTACAATTCATCACTGACTTAATAGGTATATGTACCTATAAAGCGCTTCTAGCCTCAATTTACACCTCTATAGTTGAATTGAACACATTAGATCTGACATATACTAGTTATACCTATGATTTTTGGTAACAGTACACAAAATTTAAAAATGTACAGTACCCTTAGTGTAAATTTAATGGACATCATAACGTGACGAACGCGTTTGCGTTAAGTCTAATTTTGTATAGGATTTTGAGTTTCCAAAACGTCCCGCTTGGCGCGCTCTTTCTAAATCCAATACAAAATGAGACTAAACGCAAACGCGTACGTCACTTTTCGAAATCGAATTTATTTACACTAGGGGTACAGGTTGCTCAGTAATTAATGGATATCCTTCTAACCACCGACCTTAGGCTCGTCCAGAAAATGCGCTGTAAAATATGTCTGGTAAAAGTTTTATGGTTTTTAAGATAAACGAACTTTTCTGTCGTTATTAATAACTATCAGCACCCCACTTAAATAACTTCAAACAAAATTTTAAGCCATATCTTCATTTGTAATGATGTAAATAGCATGTCTTATTTTAGAATCAGTAGTAGATAAACTGTTTTTAGAAACGTGATCACGTTTGATCATTTGTGGTAATAAAATGTATCGAGAACAGAGTGAAAGTCCCATATATACTTTTATTGTTATTCAAATTCTCACGTCCTATGCCTATGCACAAGTCCTGTAGTTGGAGCGCTGTGAAATTGAGGAAATCAAGCACAATTCCAAGAAAACAAGAATCATTGTAAAGACATCGATTTTTGTATGACCTTAAAAACCACACCGTTCACCGTTTGGTCATTGACCCACGCCTTAGAGTGGAAGCAATTCATGTAGTTTTCGATGGTGCCAGCTCATTGCATTATTATCCACCAAAAGAGGACCTCATGGATAATGGGCCGTCATTATTAACGACAGGTATTAAATCCAAGGAGTCAGGTAAGGTAGGGACAGGTTTCTGGAGCAAGAGAACAAGAGCAGGGAATTTTATGCAAATTATCTTTTCCTTCTTCGGTTGCATTGTCCGGCAGATCTTTTCTGATGTGGTGCGACGAGGGTACGACATCAGTACATCCAAAGGTATTTAAGACAAACTGAGAAGAGCAAGTGGGCGGATGATGCTTGGCAATGCTGAACTCAAAATTGTGCCTATAGAAATTTCTCCTAGCTCTCTCCCAAAAAAATTATCAAGTGCGCGTATTTTAGGGAGTAGCTAATGAAATCCTAAAACAGGTGGAAGTTGCATAGACGGACGGACACTTGGGGGAGAGAACAGCAGATATGTATTATAAATGCGAAAGCAGGTAGGTGGTTCCTATACTAAGCCGATTAAAACGACGCTACAACATATCATACCAATGTGCATGTAAATCATGTAGGGTAAGTATACAAGCAATAATCGCCCGCAGTTTTCACTTCAGCAAACAGGCTTCAGAAAATAGAGTGAATTTAAAAAAAAGTAAACCTTCCACAATAAAAAAATATCTTCAACATTAAAGTTCGCATAAAAAAAATATTCATTATAATTTTAAACACTTACAAAACTCAAAAACAAACAGGAATTTTAGACTTTTAGAGAAAAACATTGCTTTAAGTATACCCTATACGATTTCGGGTAAATAAGAACGGCAATGTCATATAGGTACTAAGTTTTCATATCATGAAAACGTTTATTAATAAAAACCGGTCAAGTGCGAGTTCGTTTTACTCGCGCACCGAGGGTTCCGTACAAATTTTGAATTATCTCGTGTAACTATAAAGACGAAAGACTTTCGATGAGAAGTACCTAAACTAACCATATTTGTGTACAGCATCTATCGGCAAGTGTCAACTAATTTGCGCGATTTAATGCACGTATGTTGGTTTTTCGAGGATAATTCTCTATCATGTGAACCGATTTCAAAAATTGATTTTTTATTTGAAAAAAGGAGGATCTTTTATTTAACGTAATCGCGTAGGAATTCCAGGTGTAATAAACACACCTAAAGTTGGTTAAATTGCAAACTATATTCGGAAAGGTTTTTTGTTAATTATCTATAAAAAAAGTTACCAAGGTAGAGGTCTGATTATATTTTTCCTGTAAAATTTATGGTAATGTTAATATTGTATAAAAAACTCATAATTTTTCGTCGGTAAACTTCGGAGATACATATGTACAATGCAACTCTTGCAAATGATACCCCACTTGACCTAGTCACTAGACTTTGAAACTATGCCTCTTCACATTGGGCATTTTCCATAATTAATAAAAATAAAATAAAATAATAATACTTTCAATGTATCTGGGTTAGCGTTGATCATAAATATTCTAAATTTCAAATCGCAAATGTGACAGACAGACGGACGGACAACATACACACAGGTCGCACAAATTAGTTAGCCAATTCACCGATAGATGGCTCTGTTCACAATTATGTTGTTTATTATTACATGAGATAATTGAAATTTTGTACGGAACCTCGGTGCGCGACTTAACGGACTCGCATGTTTTATAAGCCCTAAGGCACTTGAACTTGAATAATATTGTTAATTCTGCACTATATGAACTACGCCCAGCGATGATTTAAACAAGGTGTAACAAAAATAGTGGCGATCCGTTTAAGGACATATTCGGTATCGTGTCCTGATTAGGGAAAGGAAGAAGAATTTTTTTTAACGCGAAAAGTTTGGCCTTTGTATGGAGGCCTTTGTATCTTATTATATAACATTTTATTTATATAATAACAAATAAGTATTTAATGTATGCGACAGCATGGCGTAAAGTATTGAGAATTTACTGTGGACACTGGTGGCAACCCTCTGCAAACAAGTTTGTATTTCGGAATACCAAGCCACTAACTTAATTTTGCTCCAGTATTTTTAAATAAATAAACCGGCCAAGTGCGAGTTGGACTCGTGTTTCGAGGGTTCGGCACATCACAGAATTTTTTTGTACGTGGAACGCCTTGCAAAACCCGAATAGCTCAGATCGGATCAAAAATTAGATGTAAGTAACGGAAAGAGTTTTTCCTATCGAGATATTCCTAACTTTGTGGCAATATATCCTCCTCGCCTCTGAAAATCAAGCTTTAATTAATATTATTTAAAGATCAATTTAGTTATATTGATCACCTGGAAAATCATGTCCGATGTAGTAATGTTTGTAAACATCCCTTCCATTATACTTTACCTAATAAGGCTGGTATTTAAACACAAGACAAACTCTTTATCTCACTTACGCGAGTGGAGCCGCGGGCACGTTTAGTATTAAATAAGAATGCTTTCGTGTTGGAAAATGTTACCACTCAGTGGAGGAATTTTATAGTGAAAATGAAAAACTATGTGGTGCAATTACACAATGTTGTTTTTACGCGTAATACAATATTTCATTACATATATTTTTTTACATTCGTGTGATAATAATGTATCTAATAAATACATATGTTTATTTATTTGTAAATTCAATTCATATTTATGACTTTTTAGGGTTTTTTTTTTTTTTGCTTCAGTGTTTTAATTATAAGTATTAATCGTTAAATATTTCAAACATTATTAAAATATAAATAAAATATGTGTGTTTGTACATATGTTACGTGTTCTAAATTTCAAAGTAGTATTATGTAAGCAAATTTAGCTCACAATGTATTATTGATCATGAATAAGCGGAGCTACTATGACTATGACTTCGGTTCAACAGCGCATAAATGGGTAAATATGCCCATGCCGTATTATTTCAATACTTTTTTCGTGAACAATGAGATTACTAAAAGAATAACAGTAATAAAGAATACTACGTTGGTGACGAACAAACATTCGGCCTGCCTATGGTAAGCAGTCTCCGTAGCATATGTGCGACTGCAACTCCAGAGGAATTGATTTACAATAACAAACTAGAAGAGCATATTCAACATTATAATATAAGCCACCACAATAATGTAACAAAAAGATCGACACCACACAACCAAAAGAACCGAAGTTCTGATGAACGTAATGAGAAACACTATTGAATAAATATGTAAATTATTAACAAATATATCTGACTATCTATCTAAAAAAAACAAATAAAATTTAATACGAACTTACAACGAAGAAGAGGTAGAAATAAGGAAAAGTATTACTTGGAAAATGTATTGGTCATTCAAAGAAATCTATATATAAACGTGAAAGACCTGACAGACTGACTTAAATCAACGCAGAGCCCAAACCGCTGGGACTAGAAAGTCCAAATTTGGCAAGTAGGTTCCATATAAGGTCTTGGGGTCCACTAAGAAATAATTTTTCAAATTTCATCCCCTAAAGGGGTGAAATGGGGTCCAAAGTTTGTGTGGGAAAACAAGATTAGTTAGACTATTTTATTCCAAATTTCACAGGAGTATTCCTAGAGATAAATAAGTAAAGACATGTATCAGGTATTTTTTTTAAATTCAACCCCTAAGAGGGGGAAAAGTTCCCAATAGGGTTGATATCTCAAAATAACAATATGGGTATCGTTTTCATAGTATTTTGAGACGCTAATTACAAAAATGGCATTATAATTAAAATATAACGTAGCCGAAGTGAACAATCATCCCCCTGGTGGGGGTGCAATGGGGTTGAAATCTCAAAATATCAATATGGGTATCGTTTCCATGGTTTTGTAGGACGCTAATTAAAATATAACGTAGCCGACGTGAACTTATGGTGGTGGGGAATGCTAATTACGAAGATAGCATACATTTTGAAATTGAACGGTTGTAACATACACGCTGATTTACAGCTACACATGATCCAGACTTTTGAGAATGCAATCCTGTAAAGTAATTTTTTGAGCTACAAAATTAAAAATGTACCTATGAATAGATTATAAGATTACAAATATCTTCTAATCTATATATAAATGCACGTGTCCTGACTGACTCTTTAACGCAGAGCCGAAACGTAAGTTGAAATTTACACACTAGGTTGCATTTATAAAGTGTACAAGAGCTAAGAAGCGATTTTGAGAAATTCATTCCCTAAAGTGGTTAAAAAGGGGTAGAAAATTTGAATTCATTACGAATGCTTTGAAACTACTTATAAAGGCATAATAGCCTATTGCAAATAAAAGTGATTTCAATGTTTTTGAAAATTCAACCCCTAAGGGGGGTTAAAAAGGGTATGAATTTTGAATGGGGTTCAAGTTTTATTTTGAGCTAGGAACTAGACGAAAACTAATTTCTGCGTTTTTGAAAACTCATCCCTCAAGGCGGTGAAAAAGCCTGAATGTACCTATTACTATAATCTATTGTTTACCAGACCTGACCAAACCAGACTTGATTACGGTAAAATACACGTTAAATGTTAAATGCAATGATGAATCTATGAATAACGAAGCATTGGAATTAAAGTTTCGCAATCCAATACAAAGATTATGCCGAAAACGACGGAAGTGTACAATCTAATTTTCCGGCCTCGGGGACGCGCCGCGGTCCGAGTTGGGTGAGCTGCCGCCGGAAGTGCTCTGCGGGCTACGCTCGCTCACCTGCAACAACCAATAAAGGGAACCTCGGAGACGTGATCTCATCCAATCACATCTTTTAATGTAATTAACAATAAAAATTGTAAAGTCGCACGCAGCGGCAGTACCCATCAGTGCTGCCTCTGCGTGCGACTCGACCCCTTATATTTCATTGAAGGGGCCTCCAAATGGCCCTAAAATGCGTTATATTGTATGTCTATGTAAAATGCAGTTTTTGTTATCTGTAGGCTTCGTAATTCATAAAAACAAACTTACTGGCTCTTACAGGTTCTTACAAATTTTCCGTGCTGTACTGTAGTTTAAATAATCGTCCTGAATTCATTTCAATACATTGCAATTTTGAACCAGAGTAACCGGTGTGTTTATCGGAAGCCGGTGTTGCTCGAAGGTTTATACAGTTGACACATGTCAAAATATTATCTAGCATGACAATCCTGCACAATGCAGTCACCGCGAACATGGTTCAGTGTTTATAAAGCATTTCGGGTCTACGCTAGTGTTTTTGTTCTGTCATTTCACAACGTTTTAGTTAAGTACAATAATATTTCAGAGCAGAATACCTAATGGACATTATGCAGAAGATATAATGTAGAGTTTATGACGTCTGAATCTGAACGAACCTAGCTACCTGTAACACATTGGCGACGCAAAGCAACTGTGCCACCATTTTTTTCCCTTCTTTCCTCCAACCTATTATGAATGGTAAGTTGGTAACCATCGTACAGTCAGCGTCAAATACTTCGTAGCAGTCAAAGTGGCCAAATAGTTCGGTACACCATACTAAAATATTAAAAACAGACATTCAGCTCTAACCCGTTTCCACAAAATGTTCCACTATCTTCGCTTACGGCCACAGGGAAATAGTACTGGAGAAATTACATACAGTTTCGCGACGGTGTTCTTCAAAATTGACCATAATTTCAAAAGAAAGAAAGCAATGCTTATGAAATATTAATTGACATGCATATAGACTATAAATTGGCAGTTAGATATTTTTTCAGTTTGTTTTATTTTTTTACTTTTTACATGTTCCAAACTTTGTGCAGATTTCACTCCGCATACGTTACTATTATTATTCTGTGCGTATACCTGTAAACCGGTGTGCAACATGTTGGCGATAGTCTCGACGTCGAGCGTGGAGTCCTGGGCCGAGATCTTCTTTATGGCGGAGGACACGATACAGATGTCGCCTCGCAATTCACGCACCAGAGCCGTTATCTTTTGTGCGTTGCTTAGCACCTCCACGCTCTGTGTGTATGGGTTGTATCGCACTCCGAAGGGACGCTGGATACCTTCAGCAAATGCACTGAAATAAACGTTTGCTTGCACATAATTATATACCAACAGATGAGACAAGTTTATCCGAAAAAAAAAACTAAGAGCAAAGTAAGCAATTGTAATCTGAACGGTGACCATTTGTAAATATTGTTAACTTTTTTCAGTATAAGTAGTCGAGAAATGTGGAGAAGACCAACCGGTAGATATGAAACGTATTGCAGGGAAAACCATGATAGGGCAAGAACTCTCGTATTTGTATAGGTACGTCGCTCAGACACAGTCAGAAAAAAGAGCTTCACTCCTTCGCAAGAGTGAAAAGCGACGAAAAAGCTTATGGACGATTTTCCCTTATAGACGGTCTTCACCATATTGACAATATTATTTATTCTGTGCTACGTGGGAGTTGGGACTACACGGACACGATAATCCTAGTGGAAACGGGGTATCGCGATTCAGTACAGCGCCTCAGCCACAGAAGGAGCATTTTTCTTCCCTGTGGCACAAATTTCACAGATATATTTCTACAATACTGACCGCATCTTTTCCTTGGCCTCTTCGAACGAGTCCGTATAGTAATAAGCATTCTGGTAAGAAGTGATGATGCAGGTTTCATTGACGGTGACTTCGGGGTCGAAGCGCTTGTGTTTGGCGCTCGTGGTTAGGGCGTGCTTCAACTCTGCCACTGAGGAAAGCAGGCCGGCGCCGTAAACGCGGAACGAGCCGTCGGGGGAGCGGCAAAGACCGAACTCCACAGTGAAGAAATAAAGCTGAAATAAACGCGGGTACAGTGAGCTGCGAAATTGCATGGACAAATTATGAATTAATTCATTGATAAAGTCGCCATGCACATTTACGTCTGAGGTACGTATTTTACCTGTCAACCAACTACACTACAACGTAGAATAACATAGTAAATAGCTGAATATCATATCAACAAGCCTAAAAGGAGATTGCCATTGTATCTATGGAAACATTGGAAGCCAAGCCAGATTTGAACATGCAATGTAACAATAAAAGGCACACCATTCAATCAAGGGCATTGAATCGACGGGATTTTGACAATTTGTTATCAATTCTAAATCAATTTATAACATTTTTCTTTAAATATTTACTGACATTTACATGAACTTACAAATAGCTGACATTTTGAAATTGTATTTAACTACATCTACCGTAAATTTCAGTTAATTATTAATTCATGCATATTGTAATTATGATGTGCAAAAATCTATATTTTTTTACCAATAAAAATCTGAAATCTGAATCATGTTTTACCAACCAAGTTTTTATTTAATATAGCGCGAAAACATAGATAATTGATATTATTTTCGTGAATTTGAGGTTATTTTCTTAAGTACTACATATACGTTTACTACTTCGAGGTCACCCTACTCGTATTATTGCATTTTCACCGGTCTTATATACATACACCAAATTTGAGCTCTATCGAATGTCAAAAAAGTGGTTATGATTTAGCTTCCAAGATTTGATCCACGCTATATAAGACGATTCTTATTAGGATCGATGATCCTTAACAGCACCTTCCCAAAAATACAAAAAAAATATATACCGTGGCCAACTTGTCAATGTCCTCGTCAGATGCACCCAGAGAAGCTAGTCCCAGCTCTTGAGAGAATTGTGCGAAAGATGAATTGGCGAGCAACGGCATGTGCCCTAGCAGCTCGTGGCAGCAGTCACTGAAATAACATGCAAGTATATATTTGTACGTACTCAATACAACATTCCATGTATATATGTAGGTATGATTTATGCGTCTACTGAAACTCACAATCTCGCAACGGTTTGTAGCGATAACGATATTGGAAATCCATTTAGAAGGTAGGTTTAAATATTGCCGAGAACAAAGTACTATAAATATATACATACACGACGTTATTGCCCGTAGTACGTGTTACGGTTACATTTTTGATGACATTAGGTGTCTTCACTGATGCACTTTTCCTTTTCACGTAGGTATTCTTTAATATATTGTAACATATTTGATGCCAAATCTGGCAAAGACATTCATTATCATATAACCTTAGAAATTCCTTAATAAATTGACATTTAGGTGCAAAAACTTACGGCTCCGGAGTATAAAACGGATCGGAAGAATGGCGAATGTACTGCGTGCAATGAAAGACTCGAAAGGCGAGACCGGAGAGAAAGTCGCGTGGAGAGAGGTATCCGGCCACTGGGCGGAGCTGGAAGCCAGTCTTCCTCTTCAGGAACGCGCTTACGTCCTCCAACTGAAAGTAACGTCGATAGGTATTGAATATATGTATTTCAATCACTGTGCAAACAAATTTTTTTTCAAGAAACTATAGAAAAACGGGCAGCTAGGGATTTGAATTTGAACTTATTATTATGATTGTTTGTTTCAAAGTTTTCAAGCTCACGGGTTGATAATCATCATAATTGGTTCGTTTTCAGCGTCGGCGACGTCAGAGGTTATGTTTAGGTCAATGCTAAGTCAATATTGGTATAATTTTTAAGTAAATCAAAGATATAGGCGTAGATTTCATCTAAATAGAATCAACGGTTATCAATTCCACGAACAAACTTTCACCTCACTTTTCAACTTTCAAGAAATATTTTTTAGGATAAAAACTATCCTTTATTCTTCCCCGGTGCGGTACTCCAACTATCACTACACCATTTTTTTATTAAATTAGTTCAGCGGTTTAACCGTGAAGGGGATTTAAAAAAGTTTTTTTTTTATATATACCATACATTTTTTACTTCGGATTCGTATCAATAAGATACCATATTTATACGAAAACGATACCAAACTTGGCCTAGTAGGGTTAACCCCTTACCAGCATATGAAGCCATATTTTAACCAACATATCGTAAAGATCTGTAATGAAGCTAGATGTCTGGGATTTGTTATAAGGCAGGCAAAAATATTTACAAACAGGCACGCAAACTCGGACCCGGGTATGTCCTTAAACTACGTCCACAAGAGAGGTATGGGAATTGTGAATGTCATCTCGCTCTGTGTGGTAGGGCACAGCACAGCGGATGTCATTCCAGATCTAGAGCAGAGCCCAACTGGGGAAGTACCTCCACCTTACAGAAAATCGCAGCCAAATAACACTAGACCCTACTCATAGTGTTGTGTTCCTGCCGGTGAGTAAGGTTGCCAGAGCTCAACGAGGGGCGGGAGGGGGTTAGGGTCGGCAACGCGCATGTAACTCCTCTGGAGTTGCAGGCGTACATAGGCTACGGATACTGCTTACCATCAGGCGGGCCGTATGCTTGTTTGCCACCGACGTAGTATTTAAAAAAACGCTATCAGCATTTTGTACAACGCGTTTGTGCGTAGTAAGCTGGAAACGAATGCGTTAATCTGGAATCCCCATGAACAGCAGTATATACTTCTCCTGGAAAGGGCACAAAACCATATGCACGTTTCCTACACAATAAGTTATACGGTTACTACCCATACTTATATCCAACTCTTTTTATACTTGGAATGCTGAACACATCACTGGAGGCCAGGAGGAATATTTACCTGATTAAATATTTCCTTCGGCTTATACGGGGAACACTATCTAATCTTGCCTTACTCCCTGGTACCAATACGGGTGCCTCAAACTTCTACCAAAGTTTTACGCGCTCGCAACCGCGGCTTCTTTGCCGTCCCGCCGGCCAGGACGCGCGCGCTTTCTTTCTCCCCTTTACATCAAGCGATGTCCCGATTAAAAAGCATCTTAAACAGCGATAGCCAATTTGACATTTTTTACACCCCCGAAAACATATTTCTGACAGCATATAGCCGGTACCTGGAGTCAAAAGTAGCAAAAATCTCCATTTAAACCAGCTCCAATTTGAAAAATCTTTTCTTAGTGCACCCCTAGACCTTCTAAAGAACCTACGTGCCAAATTTGGAATCTCTATTAGAACCAGCGGTTTAGGCTGTGCGTTGATGATATGTCAGTCAGTCCGTCATTCAGTCAGTCCGTCATTCAGTCAGTCAGTCAGTCAGTTTCTTCTTTTATATATTTAGATAAGAATTATTTCCATTATTTACCTTAAATTTTAGTTGAAATGTGCTAATATGGACATAAGTGCCGCCCACAGCTGTTTTAATCATTCTCACACACGTTTCAGTTTCAGTTTATTTATTCAAAAACAATTTACGACGTATTTGAATATTCATTATACATATACACAAACCGATCTTTAGATTTATTTTATTCACAAAATTAACAGTAAGCACCAACCGTGGATCTTCTGTCACAATTGCAAAAGGGAATGGACGAAATGAAAGATCGTTTTACCTCCCGTATGGCTAGTTTTGAAAGCCCAATCACTTCAGGAAGCACCCCCAAATCAAGAACAACTTCGACTGCCTTAAAAACGTCATATGGAAGATGGTGGGAGGCTTGCAAAAGCAAATGGATCTAGTGCTACAAACTTTGGATGAACTGGAGACCCGATCGCGCACAAATATCTTACTGCTACACGGAGTCCCTGAAGCGGAAAATGAAACTGTGTCCTCAACTGTACTTGATACCCGTCAAAGTAGGCAGCAGCTGCCCAATGTCTCAGATTCCTCATTCATCAGCTGCCACCGTCTTGAAAAATTGAAAATGGCTAAACCCAGACCGATACTCATCAAGTTTTCCTGCCTGCGGACCGGGATAGTGTGTGGGCCTTCAAGAAGCGGCTAAAGGGAGTTCTTAACTAGCACCCGACACAGCTACCCCACCCTCCACCCCCCCTAGAGCTCAAATTTGACAGCCCCCCCTCCCCCCTCCCAGGCCTCCGGCGATATCAAATTGCCCTCCTCAAGTTCACTGGCTGGCTACGCCCTTATCAAATGCTGGAACAACTAAGGTCGTATAGTGGTGGCATGCCCAGACGGATCAGGACATAAAGTAACTTCCTTGACCGAGCTACGCGCCCTGCCTACGCCTACAATCGCTCCTTCGCCTGCCCCTGAAGCTGACGCCCGTCTTACGACCAATGCCGCCTGCGTTCCCTGCTACCGCCGCTTCTCGTACAGCTGCGTCCGGCCAATCGCTGAAAACCCTGATGATTCAGTACACCTTGTAGCTTAGGATACGGACCGGATTTTTAAAAACTGAAATATGGGTAGATTCCTCTTGCCCTTTACAACCTGTTTACACTTGCTTTATTAACCGACTTCCAGATTTCAGAAGAGGAGGTTATCAATTCGGTTGTGTTTTTTTTTTTGTTTTTTTTTTTAATGTTTGTTACTCCATAACTCCGTCATTTCTGAACCAATTTTGTTTTTTTTTTTAATTTATATATATACAGATTGGTCCTGTTTTTGTCAAAACTCAGTTCTGATGATGGGATCCATGAGGAATCGAGGGAACTCTTCAAATATGAAAGGCATACTTATAGTGATTTTTGTATTTTCTTTGACAAATAAAGCAATTACATTTAAAAAAGTGACATTTGATGAAGTGGAACTGCTGATGATGATCAGAATGGAACTCTTCAATGACGCATAGTATGCGTTTGGCGATTTCTCCTCTTCGCTGTGTTTGTTAAGTAAATTAGTTTTCAAGACAAACTTTTGTCAAGTTCGAGTTCTGACGATGGGTTCCATGAGGAATCGAGGGAACTCTTCAAATGTTATGCATTCCAGGCATAGTGATCTTAGTATTTTCATTAACAAATCACGTATTTACATTTGTAGAAGTGACATTTGATGAAGTGGAACTGCTGATGATGAACAGAACGGAACTCTTCAATGATGCATAGTTCACGTTTGGCAATTTGTTCTCTTTCCCAAGCAGTTAGGTTTTCTTTTTTTTTTTTTATACCACGACGGTGGCAAACAAGCATACGGCCCGCCTGATGGTAAGCAGTCACCGCAGCCTATGGACGCCTGCAACTCCAGAGGTGTTACATGCGCGTTGCCGACCCTTTAAAAACCTGTACACTCCTTTTTTGAAGAACCCCATACTGTAGACCCTCGGGAAAACCTCGGAAGGGAGCTCATTCCACAGCCGGAGCGTCCGCGGGAGGAAATTCCTCTTGAACCGCACAGTACGCGACCATTTTGGTTCTAAGGTGTGAGGATGAACTCCCTGCCGACGGCGAGCGGTGCGGTGATAGAAAGTGGCCGTTGGCATCATGTCAAACAATTCCTCAGAACACAGCCCATTGTACAAGCGGTAGAACACACATAAGGAGGCAAAGTCTCTCCTTAAAGGTTCAATACCGCTTGTGAGTTTGGGATCGTCAACGATTCGCACAGCGCGCCTTTTCAAGGCACATTTTTATATTTCTATCCTATTTAATTTTTTTATTAATTATCTGGTGCTTTATTTCATGAATGGTGTGAAATAATTTATCTTAAATACAGTCGAATACCCATTGCGGGTATCTTACCAGTCAACCATAGGGCAAATCTGAAATGTGTCAAGGTGGGTGCAGTGGCAAAAAAAGCATGTTACCTCCCTTTCTACATAATTAGGCGTAGGACGCTGTCTTTTTAATTACATTGTATGAAATCTACAATCAACAATAACCGTTCTTTCACCGATTGAAGTCTGTTTTTTTTCTCAAAAATTATTAAAGAAAAATCAGTAGTGCCACCATGAGAAGACGTATAATATTAAATCATATTATTTCTTCTAGCACATAATTGAGCGGATTTCAATAAAATAGACATCAGAAGATCCATAATTGGTACAGGAGTGCTATGCAATACAAAATTACTAAAAATAACAGAGGAAAAATGTTTAGGGCTAAAATTGTGATTGCAGAAACAGATTTTAGGTCTTAAATGGTGTTTAAACAATAGTGGCAGTAATAAAACTTGACACATACAATTTCCGGGATCCATGTTAATGTTCCTTAAAAAAATCGAGCTTTGGGGACCACGACGATCAGGCGCCATCATCAGAAGTATACGTCTTTTTTGTTTTTTCCATTTTTCTCGGGATCTATGAGTTCTATGTGAATATTGTGCATGGCGAAACGGAAGCTTATTAAATTCCACACAAAAATGATAAACGATATTATGTCTCTAAAACGTAGCCTTCTTCTAGACATATGGCTGAAAAGTTTATTAGATTTCACTTTTTTTGTTTAGGTAGATAGTGTATTTGTGGTCCAGTAATAAAAAAAAAAGTAAAAAAAAGAAAAAAGAGTCTAAAAGTATTTTTTCCTGAGTTTAAAAAGAGCGACTCACTTAATCGTAATTTCTGTTAGATATCAGTCTCAGATGGTATCGGTTAAGCGTATTTGTTTCGTACATACCTGGGGTAAGTTGTCTTCCCTGTAGCCACAATACTTGACGAGTTGCGGCCAGTTCTCCAGGTATTCCTCGCAAGCGTGCACCAGGTAGAGCTTGTGCAGCTCTCGGAAGATTATCCCCCTGTGCACAGTGATCACGATCATCATCTTAATTACAACCGTTGTACCTATATCTTATGTAGGGTAAGGGAATCACTTTGCGTTGGAGCATAGGCAGATGAATGTACTGCCTTTTTATTACACTAGTACTCGTATTATCAACCTATAAAAGGGATACGGGGTGAGTATAAGAAACTTACAAAATTGGTTTACCGGTATTGGTTAAGCGATATATTTACGATAGTCAATATTCCTTCTTTCTTTTATATTTTTATTAAAACAATAACTTAAGTACCTACCTATATATTATGTTACCCTAAAACACGTTTTTAGTAAAAACGCGTTTTCACTAATTAATATTACATTTCGATGCTAGTGCGAAAAGTATGTCATTACTTTTTCGCATGACATTTCCGCACGAGTATCGAACGGCGTTTTTTAATACAGCAGCGAAAAACCAAGAAAAATAACAAGTAATTGGTATTTTCAATATTCAATTTAAAAGAAACGTGTTAAAATGATTAAATAAAGTAAGTAATAAAATATGAAATATGTAGAGTTTTATTATTGTTACATTAACAGCAGGTTTTTATGTTCATTACGACTTTTAAAGGAAACTAACGTTAACACTCATCAATAAGTAGTCATGAATAGGAACAAGTATAAATTTAATAAAATTGGAAAAGTGAAAAGCACTAGTTTGCGAAAACCAACTTTCCGCACGCTAAACAGCTACGTTAAGTAGCACTTTTTGAGCAACTGTATTAGTTTAGAGTTTTTGGTTAGTCCTGGGTGAAAACTAGTTTAAACTGGGATATTTCAATCAAAACTAGTTTTAGCAATATGCTTTATCAAAAACTAAGTACTTAGTTTAGACTTATCGTACATAGTTTAATTGTTTCATAAGTTTTCTTGTTTTATTTAATAATTTTGACTCGGTTGTTATGTATCTTCGTTGAATTCGTTAGTTAGTTTGTGTTGCAAATAAAATTTGATTAGTATATAGCAGTAGCGGACAAATTATCGCTATATAGTTAAATGGACATAAAAAAAACATCCCCAACCCAATCGAGTCCAATGCTTTGAGAGAGAGTGTACAAAAGTTCCGCTTTTGACAAAAAGTTAATCTATGTACGTAACTCTACAAAACAAACTAAGAAAACTTACCATGTTTTGATTTCAACTTCAGTATATTGCACTTTCGGTATCGGTTGGCCGCTAAAACAAAAAAAAGTACGTTTACATGATACATGATATTATAGTTTTTATCGCTGCAGCAAGCTTCAATATATGAAATTAAATAAATATATTTTCTTTCTGCCTTTTTATTTAATAATTTCATCTCTTTTTATGTAAGACGTGCCTATGTTTTTAAAGACCAAATAAGAAGCTTAATTAATAACCTCATAAGAATAAAAGTTAATCTAAACTTAAAAATACCTACAAAACTAAAACAAACACCTAAATAAAATACTCACAGAGTTTAACCTGTTATAATGGTCGTTAGATGCGATGTGAGTGGTTATAAGTAATATTTAAACTCAATTTTAAAAATAATATAAAGGACCATCTACAAATTTGAGCTAAAATATGATTAACTAAAATACTCGCAGGCATAAAAGAAAGACTGTAAAATGACGATAATAAATGACATTTCTTGTTTTACTAAGTTCCATACAAAATCTTCGCAGGAAAACGTAGATAGTTAAGAATAATTCCTTGATATTTAGGTTTTCTTTTGGAGTAATATAAATATGCTTCAGTTGGTTTCATCTAAACATGAGACTGTCTTACAGCTTATAACACTCTTCGTGTCGTGTTATCTTAAGTCTAGGCACAGAATGGATAGTACCTGCTACATATATATAGGATTCGAAATGTCTAATAAAACCGATATATGGCAGCGGAAAGCCATGCATCATAATTGTCCCTTCCTACCCTAGAACATGATATATTAGCATTAAATGTCTTTAAATCAAACACCGCGAAGCGTAAAAAAGTTAATACTTACTACTTATAGTTGTTGGCGATGGCAGCGAACTGCTCGCGTCGCTTGCGGTACACGGGGTCCTTAAAACCGGGGTGGTCAGCATCCAACTCGGAGCCGTACATCAACACGTTCTGCGCACGGTCGAGGTCCGATATTTTCCTCGGAAACCAAGGCATTTCCCCGAAATCTAACAAGCACCAATACAAATAACTTCATAGGAATCAAGAGTCAAATAGGGTAACACATGTTGGCTAGGTATTAGGCAAATTTATAATATACACTATTGGCTAGCTACTTATCAGTAGGTTTTTTTTTACTTGTTCTCTGATTTTAAAAACAACATCCAAATGGACGCATTTCTTTTTCGCACATTGAAAAACGTACAGTGCACTGTACGTTAGTGCATAATCGATACTTGAATTCCAGTAAATTAATAAACTTCCAGTAAATTCAACAGAGTATATTACTTACCTCTGTTGAATTTACTTTTTATACTATGCACATTTAATATGCAAGACTGCAGATATAATAGCAAAGTATGAAAAGGTTGGTACCAAAACTAGCGGCAGCAGAAAGCGGCGTCGGTGGTGGAAACACCTCTCCGGTTTGAGATTGTATGACTTCAAACTCTTGAACCTCGCGCTTCAGCATTCTTTTCAATTGCTCCATCCTACGAAGATCACACTCCACATCCACAAGTATATCTGCCTGAAAGAATTTGGATATATGTTTGTATTTAATCTAAAATAGTATGTATGAAAATCAAGGTACCAGTGAAAGATACTCACGTCGGCTACTTCAGTAGCAGATTTCCTGGATTCAATATGGAGCACGTTTATACCCAAGTCCTGGAATACAGACAAGACACGGACTAAACCGCCGACTTGGTTTTTTAACGAGAATATCACCGAAATCCTCTCGCCCTCGGCCGCCGGCTGCTGCACCGCCATGCCGATGTCTCCCAGCTTGGGGTGGTGGGGCATTTCCTTCTTCATCTCCCACTCAGAACCGTTTCTGTACAACCATAATCCGAGGAACCCTTTTCCCGATCCACTCATTGTTTGACAACTTCGTTGTTATATAGATACAAATTAAAAGTGATTGCTTAATATAGATGTTTTTTTATTGAATCCGAGATGCGCCGCTGCATTAGTGGAGACAAACTGCGGGCTCCTCCCAGGCTGTTCGCCTTATAAAGAGAAGAGGCGCGGGAGACTCGACGGAGGGTGGGTATATTTGATTGGCTGAATCAAGCGTTCGGAGTTACTTGGAAAATGTTCTCTTTTCACGCTGTAAAGACGGAGGCACACTTAAATATATCAGTCTTTTATTACTTCTCGGATTTAGTACTTGAGGATTAAAATACCACTTGTAATGATGAATACGTCGGAAAAAAATAGTCACTTCGTCGGAAATATCGTTGACTTCTGATATTTAAGTTTAGCACTGACTTTTATTTTGGTCGCTAAACTAAAATAATGCATGGGTTGTGTAAATGAAAATGAAAAAGAACTATTGTATTACCTGAAATAGTTTTTAGAGCCCAAATATAATGAGGAGAATTAAACGGTTGCAAACGGGGGCTCAATAAGACCACGTGACATCTGGGAATTTTAATATATAAATATTATAGGACATTCTTACACAGATTGACTCAGTCCCACAGTAAGCTCAAGAAGGCTGGTGTTGTGGGCAGTGAGACAACGATATACCTATATAATATATAAATACATAGAAAACACCCAAGACTCAGGAACAAATATCTGTGCTCATCACACAATCTAATGCTCTTACTGGGATTCGAACCCAGGACTATGGGCTTGATAGGCAAGGTCACTACCCACTAGGCCAGACCGGTCGTCCGTTATTGTGAAATTTCACTTACAATTTATAATGGATGCCACCGTGACACGTCCAATTTAATTATTACATAAATAATATTAAAAATTAGGATGAATTTGAATCGTAAACAGATGATAGCTCAACAGTATGTGCGAAGCCTCAGCACTAACACCTATAAAGGCTCGTGTAAGTGTAGACCGCGAGGAGGCACTCGGGCTGACGGAGTTAAACGGTCCAGTCACTGTATTTATTACCATTGTTTAGCGAAAAGAGCGTTCCGTATCATTCATTATCTAGTGAGGAACCCACGCGTTTATTCACTTTGCTATTGGCTACGGTATAAAATTAGAACTGAGATATTTTCTGATATCATCGGCAAGCATCCATTGTTTACTAAACTTCTTTGACTCGCTCAGTTCTAATTTTATTAATTTGTGTAGTTTTATTTTATCACAACTTCAACCATGTTTTTTTTTGTTCCCGTTGCTGTTAAAAGCACGTTGAATATGCCTTATCCTATACGTGTAATACTAGTGCATCCATCCATCCGTTATACACAGATATTAACATGAACTACGAATGAGGCAGACGTTCAGACGAGTTGTAAGTTACTTAGTTATCGTAATGTTGAATTCTTAAAACGTTGGATTCTCAAAATGAGGTTAAAGAAATAGCTCCAAATACACCGAAAATGAATTGGTTCGTCAGCTATTTTGAAGATACCTGGTATAATAAGGACCACAATGTGTTAAGCTGTACAGATGACGTCCATAGAACTACGAATTCGTGTGAAGGGTATCATCGCAAATTGAATTCTAGACTCCCAAAGACACCTAATATATTCCTCATATGGCATACGATAAAAAAGAAGCATATTATTTTGACAGGAAAATTGAAAGATGTATGTTTCTTCCGTTCCAAAAAAAATCGAAGACTAAGACATATTATTTTTGACCAAAAGTATGAAAAACTATTGACTAAATTAGAAAAACAATTGATTTCGCCTTTGAAGTTTCTCCGTAAAATAATATTTACGAGGCTTAAGCTAGGTACGTAAATTACCAAACATAAATATTGTATTTTAAGTTAATTCCGTATAGTAAGTACTTAGCATACACAAGAAAATAATAATATTTTGTCTTGTATTTTTTTTGTATAAAAGAAAATTACTTTGTTTTTTAAGCTACCAAAAATAAATAATTTATTTTAAGTTAATTCCGCATACAGAAGAACGTTTTTTTTATTTGTTAGTTTTGTCGCATGTTGGTACAGGCCCATTTACATGCTGCGAGTTTCTCACACTTTTTGGGGCGAGAAATCATATGCAATAATCGTCAGGCGATTATCGTATAACAAGGTTTTTCTACTCCTGTATCATCCATTAACCGCGTCGACATCGTCCGGCGGACTGTTAGTCAGTGGCCGGCCTAATAATATAATCGTGCGGTCGAGGCGAGAAACTCGCGCTGAGCCTTTAACCTTTTGACCGCCGTACGTCAAAATGTAACTTTCAAGTTTGAACTTTGTCATGCTCATAATATATGAAGGTGGCTTTGTCACTTTGTCTCTATAAGACGATGGCGGTCAAAAGGTTAAAACTGATTAAAAATTCCCGGAATCCAACATTTTGAGATTCAGCATTATGAGAATCCAACATTTTAAGAATTCAACATTATGAGAATCTAACATTTTTAGAATTCAACATTATGAGAATTTAACATTTTGAGATTCAACATTTTGAGAATTCAACATTTCGAGAATTCTATTATCTATTATGGTTCTTAAGATAGAGACCAGTGACAGGCAGACGGATGCATTTTCTGGACGCAATACATATTATACATGTTACATATATTAATTAATGCGCTAAGAGCGAACTAACGAGGCGTGAGTAGGATAAGGTGACGTCACCGTTGGTGACGGTGCATGTGGGCTTTATCTGTTCATGCTTCGTAATACGACTTCGCGTACGAACTACATACATAAAACAGGTTATTTTTGAGCTTTAATTTTTTGCCATTTTTACGGGACCTTTTGTGCCACTTTTGTAATTTTGTCAAGATCGCGAGCCTTTTTCTTCCTTACAGGAGAAAAAAGTTTACCAAAATTTCCACATATTTTTAAACTTTCCTTTCCTTGTCACCGTCAACGCCATACAAAGTATATGGGGAATAGTCACACAATAGTAAAAAACTCAGGAACATTTTTTATCACAATAGGGTCGAAGAAATAACACAAAAGTGGCAAAAAAGGCCACATAAAAAGTGACAAAACGAAGAATCATTTTACAATATTCAAGTTACAATAATTCTCAAACATAAACCTGTATAATTTTAAAATAAACACGTTAGTTGTACGGGAGTCCCCTTACATATTTATTTTATTCTGTTTTTTTAGTATTTGTTGTTGTAGCGGCAACAAAAATACACCTGTGAAAAATCTCAACTGTGTAACTATCACGGTACATGAGATACAGTCTGGTGACAGACGGATGGACAGCGGAGTCTTAGTAATAGGGTCCCGTTTTACCCATTGGGTACGGAACCCTAAAAACTGGTTTACTAATTATAAAAAAGCAGCCAAGCGCGAGTTCGACTCGCCCATGAAGGTTTCCGTATCATTTATGACCTATTAAAAAAAAGTACTTACTAGATCGGATTCAAACCAATTTTCCGTGGAAGTTTGCATCGTAATGTATATCATATTTTTTTTTAGTTTTATCATTCTGTTATTTTAGATGTTTCAGGGGGGGCAGACACACACATTTTACCACTTTGGAAGTGTCTCTCGCGCAAACTATTCAGTTAAGAAAAAAATTATATTAGAAACCCCAATATCATTTTTGAAGACCTATCCATAGATAAAAAAAACATTTTTGAGTTTCAGTTCTAAGGAACCCCCAAAATTTATTGTTTTCTTTTTTCTATTTTTGTGTGAAAATCTTAATGCGGTTCATAGAATACATCTACTTACCAAGTCTGAACAGTATAGTTCTTAAAGTTTCGGAAAAAAGTGGCTGTGACATAAACGGACTGACAGACGGATATGACGAATCCATAAGGGTTCCATTTTTTGCCATTTGGCTACGGAACCCTAAAAATCGCACAGATATTAAAATACATTAACTAAAACCTTTACAACCGTTTTTATTAAACCTTTTTTTTACGACCTGTCTGGCCTAGTGGGTAGCGATACAGATTTGATTACAGACCGACAGACAACGGGACAGCTTGTAAAAACCTCAATGATTTGTTATAAAATAGCCAAAATCATAAATGCCAAGATGTTGACAAATAAGCCCTGAATCACAAATCAAGCTACGTCTCGAAGGAAATTAAATTAATTAAAGGCAACAGCGCTCCCGAAGGACTGCCGTTCACGCTGTTTAATATCATAATGCTTCTATTTGTTGATCGTCACTCATATTTTGATACCTTTTTGATCGTTTTTAATTTAAAATGGGTCACTCACGTATTTTGACATATTTAATATGTCTGTGTCTCACGGAAGTTAATGTTATTAAAATCGTTAATAACTTTAAAAAACTGTTTGTTAAAAAGACTGTTTAGAAGATTGTACCACTTCAAAAACATTATGTACAATCGTATTATGTACAATTTAGAAGCCTAGTTATTGTTATGAAACTAAGCCTTTCATTTTAAAATGACTTTGTGGCATGTTTTTTAAACATTCAAATGCATAGTGGGAGTATTCTGTGAAAACGGTAAGTTTTTCATGTAGTCTTATCAAAATCCATTTATTTAAGCAATTATAAGTACGAGTCGCCTAAGCCCTGGTTTCCCAGGATAGCGGTACCGTCATATAGCGGCCGTAATATTACTGACGCAAAAAGAATGTTCCTTCAATCACCGCCTTCTAGGAAACCGCGCCATTTTGTTTTCATAGCCAGCGTCCTTTCTAGTGACGTCATTTCACCGCTGTATTACGGCCGCTATATGACCGCACCGCTATCCTAGGAAACCAGAGTTTCCGTAACATCAACAAATCCTCAAAATAAATAATAATAATGGACGCCCCCTAAGTTCGTTTAAATCCTATCATTATTTGCGCGGCGAAAGTTATACTGTTGTTGTTACACTATTGTACTGTATTTGGGGACATAAATAAATAACAGGTTGTACTGGGGAAATATATAACTTAGCTGCGGTCTGAATCCGAACGCCACAGTTAGGCTGCGTTTCCACCAAAGCTGTTGGAGGTAGCTGAGCGATGCGGAGTATGTGTAGCGAGCTTTTTTTAAGTAAGCGAGCGCGATCTTATAAGATTTTTAAGTTGACGTTCGGATTCCGACCGCAGCTGTACTACGGAAGCAGTATCGCAGCGCGACATTACTGCCAAAGGCACAAAAAAGCGGCCAAGTGCGAGTCGGACTCGCCCATGAAGGGTTCCGTACCATTTATGACGTATTAAAAAAAACTACTTACTAGATCTGGTTCAAACCAATTTTCGTTGGAAGTTTTCATGGTAATGTATATCATATATTTTTTTTAGATTTTTCATTCTGTTATTTTAGAAGTTACAGGGGGGGGGGACACATTTTTTCACTTTGGAAGCGTCTCTCGCGCAAACTGTTCAGTTTAGAAAAAAATGATGTTAGGAACCTAAATATCATTTTTGAAGACCTATCCATAGATATCCCACACGTATGGGTTTGATGAAAAAAAATTTTTTTTTTTAATTTTATGACGTATTAAAAAAAACTACTTACTAGATCTCGTTCAAACGTTCGTAAAAATCCTAATGCGGTTCATAGAATACATCTACTTACCAAGTTTGAACAGTATAGCTCTTATAGTTTCGGAATAAAGTGGCGGTGACATAATCGGACAGACAAACGGACATGACGAATCTATAAGGGTTCCGTTTTTTGCCATTTGGCTACGGAACCCTAAAAAGACACAATGTAGGAATAGATTGTACGATAATGATGTTAGTTTGTAGAATGACCTACAAAAAGTTGGCGACCGCTGGCCAAAATTCACAAAAAAAACTATAGTTCACAAGAAATGCTGTTTTCTTCAGCTACTCTATTATATTGCGTAATAAAATATTTTTTCTGTCACGCCGACGTTTTTTACGCAGATAACACAGCTAACATAATCAACATGCTTAGAAGTTACAGGGGGGAGACACACATTTTTTCACTTTGGAAGTGTCTCTCGCGCAAACTAGTCAGTTTAGAAAAAAATGATATTAGAAACCTAAATATCATTCTTGAAGACCTATCCCTAGATACCCCACACGTATGGGTTTGATGAAAAAAAAGTTTTTTTTTTAGTTTTTATGACGTATTAAAAAAAAACTACTTACTAGATCTCGTTCGAACCAATTTTTGGTGGAAGTTTGCATGGCAATGTATATCATATATTTTCTTTGGATTTTTCATTCTGTTATTTTAGAAGTTACGGTGGGGGGGGCACACTTTTTACCACTTTGGAAGTGTCTCTCGCGCAAACTATTCAGTTTAGAAAAAAATGATATTAGAAACCTCAATATAATTTTTAAAGACCTATCCATAGATACCCCACACGTATGGATTTGATGAAAAAAGATTTTTTGAGTTTCAGTTCTAAGTATGGGGAACCCCCAAAATTTATTGTTTTTTTTTTCTATTTTTGTGTAAACATCATAATGCGGTTCATAGAATACATCTACTTACCAAGTTTGAACGGTATAGCTTTTATAGTTTCGGAAAAAAGTGGCTGTGATAGAATCGGACAGACAGACGGACATGACGAATCTATAAGGGTTCCGTTTTTTGCCATTTGGCTACGGAACCCTAAAAATTATGTAAAATCTTATACTTTTCACGTGAACACAGTCCTTTCTTCTTATATATTAATAAGGTAGCAGATCGTGGTTAGAATAATTATTACACTACTTGCAATTATGGTGAAGAAAGCGCAATTCCCAAAAATGCATTCGATTTTTCGTCGGGTGTAAAAATTAACATTGGTTGTCTTACCCCAGGTACGTTGGAAGCAATACAAGGTACGTCAACGAAACCTAAAACCCCAGATAATGAAGCAACATCAGAAAGAGCAAAATATAGGTCGTAAATGGAGGCGTTCCAATAATCAGATAAGCTCTGATAATGCATGTGTATTTATAGTGTTTAAGTCTAGTGTTTCAAATTAATATGTATGAGTCATTATGTTACTCGAAATAAACGAATTTTAAATTTTTTTAATCCTCACTACTAACATGACGGGACACACTACAAAAGGTGATGCGCGTTGCAAAACAGCGAACGAAATGTGGAAAGTGATCCATAGATTCTATGACGGGGCAAAAGAAGACCGAAGCTACGATTTGTGCATGAGGTTTTCCCGCTACCAGAAGAATGAAAAGCACGACGTGGCCACACATATATCAAATCTTGGCTGAAGGTCAAGGCACAAGACGGTGTCCGAGTTATAATTGAAAGAGACATATATACATTTAAGACTTACTGTTGTACCTATGTTAACCAAATAAATAATTTGTAATTTGGTATTTGGGATTCCCTTCATACAAAGGAGAT
The DNA here is from genome assembly GCF_033807575.1 of Cydia pomonella. NCBI lineage: Eukaryota > Metazoa > Arthropoda > Insecta > Lepidoptera > Tortricidae > Cydia > Cydia pomonella. The sequence goes on along the minus strand of NC_084703.1, from coordinate 9,671,135 downwards.
CGTTGATTTTAGGCCCAGGATTGTCGGCCAGGTGTGCGGTGCACATCCGGGGACGTTGACCTTGTATAACGTATTTCGATATACCATGGAAAGCGATGGCATCGTGAAACCTGCTCTGATACATGATTATAATATCTGTAAGTATGGGAGAGGTTGATAAAAAAAGATCAAATGCTGGACAAGCAACCCATAGAACGAACACGCACAAAAGTTTACTTATACTTATTTAAGTATACAAAAGTATACCATTATAAGATTTTTTTTCAAACGGCTATGATTCACCGATTTTTTTTATAAATCTTGAGAATTCAGTTGCTAAAGCGTCACTAGACATTCTCGCCACGTCCACCGGCCGTCAATGATATGATTTTTTTTTAAAGATATCGATACTAATTTTAAAAATATGAGTAAATATGGCCATATTCGAGATCCGGAGATGTTACGTGAGATGATGAAGCGCTACAGTAAAATATTTTACGTTACATATTTTATATGTTTCCTATACACGAAAATTAGAATAATGGGAACTACAAAATGGTAAACGATTATCAGAAATTAAATCGTTCTATATGCTTAAAAACTAGTACATGAAATGTTGTTTTTAAGAGAAATAAATATATCACGTGAATGACACACCTCATAAGTACACACCTTATAGATCTTTTTTACCTATTTTTAACCGACTTCAAGATTTCAAAAGGAAGAGGTTATCAATTCGGTGTGTTTTTTTTAAATGTTTGTTATTTCATAACTCCGACATTTCTGAACCGATTTTGAAAATTATTTTTTTCTTTGAATCTATATATATAGAGAGTTGTCCCGTTTTTGTCAAACCTCAGTTCTTATGATGGGATCCATGAGGAATCGAGGGAATTCTTCAAATGTGAAGAGCATACATATAGTTATTTTTGCATTTTCATCAACAAATCAAGCATTTACATTTAAAAAGTGACATTTGATGAAGTGGAACTGCTGATGATGATCAGAATGGAACTCTTCAACGACGCATAGTTCACATTTGGCGATTTTTCCTCTTCGCTGTGTTTGTGAAGCAAATTAGACTTTTAAGACAAATTTTTGTCAGGTTTGAGTTATGACGATGGGGTCCATGAGGCATCGATGGAACTCCTCAAATGTTAAAGGCATATATATCGTGATCTTAGTATTTTCATTCATAAAATCAAGCATTTACATTTGTAGAAGTGACATTTGATGAAGCGGCACTGCTAGTGCTAGCCCTACCTATACTTACCTATTTAAACTGCCGCACCTGGACCGTGTGTAGGTTGTACCCTACCGGCCATTTACTCAGTAAATTACCAGCACGAATACTCTCATTTTCGGTAGTAGTTTATATCCACGAGAACCTTATTGGCACTGGTTTAATTTAGAACCCTTTCAACCCCTCTCGTGACTAAAGGCGAATTCTTGTACGAACAAGTCTGAGCGAAATGAACGCGTGAATAATAACGAAAATATCGTTTAGATGTCAAGTGTACGTTGGAATTGGCCTCTAATATAGTCCATCGACTATTGACAAGTAACAGCAGTTGCGTTTGGCCAAAATCCTTTTTCACGAGCATGTTTTTGATCATAATATGCATTGCTAAGCTCATATATGATAAACGCAAGTCTTTTAAATCGGTGATCTATTGGTTTCACCACACAGTTTCACACACAACGTTCATCGTCTAGTTCCCACTCTTCAAATAAAGAAACCGTTATTAGTTTTTACCGGCCATGAATTACTCCCTTAAAGAGAGATCAAAAACGAAACAGCGGTCGTCATTAATTCCAGTAACGTAGCCAAACATGTTTTGCCAACGTCTTTATTTACTTTGGCCTAAGTACCTGGGACCAATTTAAACGCTCTTCCTGTCAAACCCATGTTGAATAAACGTATAAGAGGATTGACCTATAAATGATCTCTTTGCAAATAGGAAATATTCGAGGAATTTATCAGAGAGTTGGTTAAACAAGTAAATTTGTAGTTACGAATAATGTGTCTTCACTTCAGAAAAATGAAGATAATTTTCTTCCACGGTCTGTTCTATATATAGATTGAAATTATAGCAGTACCGGGACGTGTGGATGCGGCTTGGCTCTCTGCATTACCTTTATTGCTATAACATAATGGTTTTTCATCCAACTCCATTCGTTAAAGCAATATAAAAAATACGAGTATATAGTTGTAGATATACGTAGGTCCATAAGGAGTGGTTCAGTAAAAGTGGCAATGAATTATCTGGTATATTTTTTTATTTTTTACTTATTATGAAGCAATTCTTTTTTTTGTAATCTGTAGGTAAAATAGCATACGGGCATTTTTAGAAAAAGTGTCTCCTGTACTTTTTAAAAACCTAACAAATTTTGGGTTATTTCCACTCAGAATCACGAGCACTATCGATTTAAACAATAAATAAAAGTGTCCCACTATAAATATAGGGTCCAACATATATGGTTAACTCTGTTAAATAAATGTTGTATGGAAAATTAAGGATAGCATAAATTGGGTACATTTTTTCTGAAAACCCCATATAACAAAAATAAAAGCATATTAAGAAATATCATATTGTTTGAGATTATATTTAAATTTGCAGTGTTATACTATGTATGTTGTTAACTTGTTATTATTTTTATCTTGAAGTAGTAGTGTTTTTTTTTTAATTTTTTGTAGTGATTTTTATTATGTGTGTATAAATTTATTTTATTGTAATATTAGCACATAAGATTGATTCAAAAATGCCAAGAAAATTCCGGCCACATTCTACCATGAAATACAACATAAATTGTTTATATATGTTTAAAAAAAATTGCAATGTACTTCGTAACTTTTTGTACCACACATTTTGACTATCTCCACTTACCGTTTTCCACAATGCCACAATTGAATTTCAATTTTCACAACTTGCTTTATCCTTTTAGGAATATCATCTTACGAATTAATTATACCAATAAACTGGAGTTCATCTTCGGTAGTCACGAAGTCTCTAAAATCTAATAACCTCTGACAAGAGGTTTTTCTATGGGAGACAAATTCTGTAAAAATGGCAAATATACAAATATGGAAATTTCATGTAACTACCTCAAAGTTCAAAACAGACACGCGCAGGAAGGGTTCCGTACCATTATTTATAAAAACGGCAAAAAATTATGTTGTTTTATGGGAGCCCCCCTTAAATATTTACTTTATTCTGTTTTTAGTATTTGTTGTTATAGCGGCAACAGAAATACATACATCATCTGTAAAAATTTCAACTGTCTAGCTATTACAGTTCATGAGATACAGCCTGGTGACAGACGGACGGACGGACGGACGGACGGACGGACGGACGGACGGAAGGACGGAAGGACGGACGGACAGCGAAGTCTCAGTAATAGGGTCCTGTTTGACCCTTTGGGTACGGAACCCTAAAAACTATGTTTATAAGAAACACCACATAAATTCTCTTAGAAGACCCTGTTCAAAAAATGTTAGAGACATGTAATATAAAATGCGAAATAGTTATTTGTTTTACAAGGGGGCAAAGTTGTTGTTTAACCGCTCGTATTTATTATCGCTAATATTGATATCCGAGCAAGCGAATGATTCCAAAATTGAGAAATGAAATCTTGAGTGTTGCGGGGGTATTAAGGCACGACGGTTAAACTAACTTTGCATCCGAGTGAAACACAAAATTTTTCACCACACCAACGCGAGGAAAATACTAACTATGAAATACCAAACGAATCAAACCAAATCAAATCCAAATGAACGTAACATTCAAAATCATTATTTAAAAGTTAACTCCAGCAGCTAACATAAGGAAACAATTAAAAATTTGCATCTGATTACTTTGCCCCACATGTGGATAAAATGCAACTTTCTCATTCGTTTTTGAACAATCAAGAGGGCCTTTACCGGTTGGTGTGGTGAAAACTTCATTTCGCCCTTTTATTTTAAATACGATTGTATTTATTTTATATAATAATACCTACAGATTACTATTAAAATCCCCGAGAATGTTCTCGGAAATTTACCGAGAGTGAATAGAAAGTTGCATTTACGAGTACTTATAACATACTATTGCATCTGAATGATTGCGGATATCTACCAATTACTTAAACAAAGGTAAATGCACATTCGTTTAACTTTCTCGGCAATGTTCTCTTGAATGAGAATGAATCCAAGAGAACGTTCTCGAGAATGTGCGGAAATTTTCAAGAGAAGGAATAAAAAACAAACGTGCCGTGTAGGTGCCGACTAAGAATTATGATCATTCTTTATCAAGAACACGGTATTTTTATAACTATAAACTTAAAAAAGAAAATAAATGATAAAGTTTGTTTTAGTAATTCATGGTTGATTTAGGAATCCTCATTTTAAAGATATTTCGGTCAAACGAAATGCTTTGCACTTGACTTGGTAAAATATAAGCAGGTGATAGGCAGTGCTATCTGCGGCTATTCTCCTCTCCTGATGTTTTATTAGTAATCCCCATCTGGCGCTGTATGTCTTGCTCTCGTGCGTGCGGTGCGCGCCGCGTCGAGGATGAGGGCTCCCAGCTCTGCAAACAACGAACTCTTTTTTAAGCATAATGCACTAAGAGACAAATATAAAGCGTCCCAAGACGAATCTTAGATAAGGGGAAACATAAGTGGTTATTATTCCATACAAACGTTCTTGACATTTTCCTCTCTGGATTTTGGCCCTAGATGAATATTTTTTTATAAGAGTTCAATATTATCAGTATCAGTGTCTGTACGTTTTGCTTTTTTGATGGTCATGTTTTTAACCTTTAAATTTTTTGCATAATTTCCTAATAAATTGAAATAGATGGGTAATGTTGTATAGATTATGCGAAAAATAAAGAAAAAAAACATAGTAGGTAATTAAAAAATATATACTATTTTCATCAAAATATACGATGTATTGAAATCTTAATTATAATGCACCAAAGGGTTAAAAATTAAGCTACTTTAAAAAAAGCTAATAACTGACAAATAAATGCGCGGTAAATAAGGCGAAAATTAAAACAGTCAGACACAGATAGTTCTTTCTCATTCTGTTCCCAAAATTTCGTTACGATTGGTTAAGTTTTGGAGCGCGACGGAGATATTTTTCTAAAATTCTCAAATCTGAGAAGGGTCTGCTGGTATCTCCTCTTAGTCGATAAAATCTGAAATAGAAAAACTTGTTTTTATTGCACATTCTTGTTGCGCGGACTCATTAATCATTATTATCGCATTACTTTTTAACGCTTAAAAGGATAGACAGGGTTATGTACCTTCAGGGAACCCTATTGCTGAATCTTTACTTACTTCTGCCAGTCAGCGGAAGTACATATATCAAAAAATTCATAAGTAAAAAAATATTAAATTTCTCCAACCCGATACTTTCATTGTGTTTGTTTTTCAAAACCATAGGTATAATTTTCTATCAAAGACTGACGAAGAACTATTTATGTAGACCAAAATTTCCGAGACTATGGGTCGCGACTCATTGGTGGGTCTGAAACATAAGGCGACATGCCGATCGATCGGGTTAACAGCCGGGACTAGTCCCGAATTTGGCAGGTTTTATTAGGTAAGTCAGAGCCCAGTCAACTACGGAAACAATCAGTGGTAGACGTTTTGGCCGACAACCGTTTGTTTACTACGTCTGCGGCAAACAAGTATACGGCCCGCCTGATGGTAAGCGGTCTCCGTATCCTATGGACACTTGCAACCTCTGAGAAGTTACAAGCGTTGCCGACCCTAACACTCCGAGTCCGCACCCTCCTTGAGCTCAACAACAAAACTAATAATTCATCGTAGCATATGAAGCAACATTCTTGTTTAAATGTCTGAGTGAAACGTCTTAAGATTGGATAAAAATATTTGATAATCCACCTTTTAATTAATAGATGTGTAAAGCCACAAAAGCGCAGATTTGTTTGATTTTCTGTAACTGAATATTTCCAACGAAACAGGAATCAGGCAAAACTAGAATTCGGCGAATCGGGAATAAACCATAACTAATTCTACTTTCTATAATAATAGGTTTATTTTATGTCCTGGGTTTTCAATGGTAAAACATCCTTCACCACATTTTCTACGTATTTACACACCATCTTTTCAAATAACTCGTAAAACATTTATCTTCATTGAGTTCGGCTATGTACTCGGGCTTCAAAAATGTTTATTGGTTTTACAAGGGGTAAAGCAAAGTTCTAGTTTAACCGCTCGTGAAAGATTCCAAAATTGAACCACGAGCATAGCTAGTAGCTCGATAAGTGGAATCTTGAACGTTACGAGGGTTTCAAGGCACGAGGGTTAAACAAATTTTGCCATCGAGTGAAACACACAATTTTTCACCACACCAACGCGAGAAATATACTAACTGTAAAACGTCAAACAAAATCAAATTCATTTGAGCGTTTTTAAGTATTTATGATTCAAATTCATCATTTAAAAGTCAATTCATCTAGCCAACATAAGGAAACAATAAATTTGCATCAAATTACTTTGGCACACATGTGGATAAAATTCAACTTTATCATCAGTTTTTGACCCATCAAGAGTTAAGAGACGTAGGTACTTATACTGACTTGCTTACAACTTACAAAGGACTCACCCCCTCGGACTTGACCCCTGATCCTTTTATATCCCAATTGAAATTACTAAATTTCTTTAAACATAAAAAAATTGGCCAAGAGCATGTGGGGCTATGCTCAGTGTAGGGCTCCGTAGTTGCCCAATGCACTTAATCGCACTAAAAATGCCGCAATGCATATGCAAATCGCTTGCCATTATCGGTGAAGTTTGGAAAGGTTGCCTATAATGCTTCGACTCGCCATGCGCGCCGGCCTCGCGCAGGAGTGGACCGTTCCAATACTTACATTATTCGAAATTATAGCTAATATTATTTAAAGTTGACGACCGGATTGGCCTAGTGGGTGGTGACCCTGCCTACGAAGCTGATGGTCCGGGGTTCAAATCCTGGTAAGGGAGATTTATACGTGTGATGAGCATGGATATTTGTTCCTAAGTCATGGCTGTTTTCTATGTATTTAAGTATTTATTCATATTTATATATTATATAAATCGTTGTCTAAGTACCCTCAACACAAGCCTTATTGAGCTTACTGTGGGACTTAGTCAATTTGTGTAATAATGTCCTATAATATTTATTTATTACGTCCTATAATAATATTTATTTATTATTATTATTTAAGTAACATTATTTTGGACATTCGGGGGGATTCTTTCTGAAACTATTTACTTTATCAAATAACAAGCTAAGCTTTTACTAAGAAGGGAAGACTTTTTGCGATAACTCAAAAACAGTTTTCATTGAAAGTATGTATTAAGCTTTACTTTTATGTTTTTTTTTTAATATTTTTTGGACCCATGGTTCAAAAGTTAAAGGGGGGGGAACCTTTTTTTTCTTCGGAGCGATTATTTCTGAAAATAATCATTTTATCAAAAACTGATCGTTGAAGATCCGTATTCATTTTGCTATTTCAAGCTAACCTATCCAACGATATCCATATTATTGAGAAAAAGCGAAAAAAAACTCCATTTTGTTTGGGAGGTACACTTTTTTTTACATTTTATTTGACGTCGTTTTTGGATTGATTGATTTATATATCAATGCCAAATTTCAGCTTTCTAGCACTAACGATCACGGAGCAAAGCCTCGGACAGTCAGACAGACGGACATGGCGAAAATATAAGGGTTCCTAGTTGACTACGGAACTCTAAAAGGTTGTCTTTTCTATTTAAAGCTGACAGTTTTGATAGATACAGCATACTTATTTAGTCAGCTATAAAACTGATCCCCTTACAAACGGCTGTAAAACAATATGACTTCCTTGGTCATGTGTGCAGTTGTGCATATTCTACTTAATTAAATAAGTTTCAGTTTTATGAAGAAAAAAAAACTTGGATATATGGAGGTGTAAATATAAAGATTTGCTACTGCGGAAATCCCTCTAATGCATTTCATCGCTCAACGCACTACTTCGAAGGGCTGTGGGTGCCTGCAGGATACGTGCGCGCGCCGCGCGGTGCGCACCCTGCGCCGGTCGATACCACCCCGAGCGCGCGACGCGCGCACCCCGCGCTCTATACCCAACAATCAGGTGCAAAAGCGACATGGCCGACAGCGAGTTTGAAGAATTTCGGAGAGTTTTCGACAGAATACCACAACATACAAAGGCTCCAACGCCGTTTTACTCGTAAGCGATCTTTTTTATCTCTATATTAAGCCCGAGTGTACCGAGTTTTGTACGAACCGCCACTAATATTCGCGAGAGTGAAGATGAAGACGTGATGCGCGACGCAGAGTGAGTCACCCTAACGGGATCTACTAAAGTTGGAATGTGGTGTTACAGTTTAGTGCCAAATGTGGGTTTGGAAGACGAATCCCCGTCATCGAAAAGTGATGGCACGCCGGAGGACGACCGAGGCTGCGTAGCCGACAATGACTCGATGCCGGCGCTCCCTCCCGGAACTGCGTCCCCGGGACCTCCGCCGGAGCCCCCCGAGGCGCAGCGCAGCCCACGTCATCAGACCTTCGTCAACGGCGAACGACGCAGGCGAAAACTCCCCGAAATACCAAAAAACAGAAAATGTAAGTTGTAATTTTAGCACTCCATGCACGAGTTTCCTGTTATTGTTTTCGTTGGTTCAAGACCAAAGTTGATAGCCGGTTCGATAAATTTACACTGGCACTTGCATCGTCCCTATTAATAGATTCTGCACCTGCGCTTTGGCGAATGCAATTGAGTCGACCCATCCGCAACCGTAGTGCTATTGCGACTGCCCAAAACCTGAACTCAGGAATTCAAAACGCAGCACAAAAAGTGCAATGGATACCCATGGTTAGTAACAAAGTACTACATACAGTCACTACTTTGTTGCCTTCGTTCAAGTTCCTAATATGTTGCTTACAATTAACTACGATGGTGAATCAAAAAGTTATTAGAACTTTAAGTTCAAAAGCACTCTTATTTTTATTTTTAATCTAACTGTTACGAACCACGAATTATTACTAATTCTAACGATTTCATTGTTATTAATTATTATGTGCAACAAGTTGGTTAATAAGTCCAATCATGGAAAAAATATAATGTGCCGTGATAGTTAAAGGATTTTGTAACCGAAAAAAAAAGTCTAACAAAGAAATAGAGAACAAAAGGAGACCCGTCTGGAAATTTTTCATAGTCAGGACGCACTGATATTTTGCTGAATTTACAAGAGACGCTTTGACTGGCCTTTCACCTCAGTTAACGAACAAAACGTCCAAAAACTTGTAAACATTGTTTTAGAAGACAGACGAATTGCTTATATATTACATATCTAGCAGAGATCTTTAGGGAATAGACATCATTTGGTAGTCTGCAGTCAATTTTAACAGATGCAGCGAAATTTAAAGCAGTGTCAGAAAAAATGGGTTTGGAAATTTCAAAGCGAAAATTCAATATTATCAAGCGTGATCGTGATAAATTATGTAGAAATGTAAAAATTAATAAAAAATGTTTGTTTCACTCTGTTTCTTAGAACTGTTTGATTCCCACTCGTAGATTCTGCCCGCGACTTCGTCTGCATAGAATGATGATTACCGTGATAAAAACTATGCTAAGTATCTCCTACCTTGGGACTCAGAACTCTGTCTTGATATCAAAATTTCAAATAAATCAGTTCAGCGGCTTAAGTATGAAGAAGTGATATTTAGACAGACAGCTACAGTAACTTCAGCATTTATAATATTTAACTTATGAATACAATATGTTTGGTTAGCTATGGATATAGATATTTTAATACACATACACGTAGACTCAAAAAAACTCATTTGTAATATTTTCTATAGTTATGGACATAGGTATGGAATTAAATGAAGCACGCCTTATTTCGTGCATACGCTTTTCACGGAAGCGGGTTTGCTAGTATCTCGGATATGTTTTGTTTATTAGTGAGATTAGCCATACCATACCATTACCATATCATTTATTTTATTTATTCATCATTATAGCTTAATTACCATTTTATGTCTAATTATTCTAGAGTAAGCAAGTAATTTTGGTTTTCCAATTCACGGACAGTATGGCGCCATTTCTTTTAAAACAGGCCGTAATTAATAAAACGTCAAACGTAATAAATATATCCTCGTTGCGCTTTCCAAAACATATATGTATGTGATTTTTCCGTTTTTTTTGCAAAAACAAAGCAACTATTATTAAGAAGTGCTATGACTCTTGATTACGGTAAAATGTTGCCAGTGTTTAAAACACCGATGTTACATACTTTTTTAACGGGATTTGCAGTTTACATTTCATTATTGGTGCTACGTCCATTATAAGGGTGTTTAGAATCAGAATCAGAACAATATTAACCATACTAGGGTCTACAGTATGGGATTCTTCAAAAAATGAGTGTACAGGTATTTAAAGGCGTTGGCAACGCGCATATAACACCCCCGGAGTTGCAGGCGTTCATAGGCTACGGTGACTGCTTACCGCAGGCGTTATTGTTTGCCACCGGCGTGGTATAAAAAATAATACAAAATTATATGTTTAGAACAACGGTGAAGTTACTATTAATACTTTTCACATAAATACCAATAAATATCACGATTGCAGCAATGTTACGAACCATAATAAATTCAATGTTTAAGACGAGTTTTCACGAGCATTTCTTGCTATAACCTTGAATTTGGTAATATTTCAGTTACATCCGTTAGTAAGCAAGCGCATACCGGGTTTAAAAATCCCGCTCTAAGGCCGCACAATACTTACTAGGGTTCCGTAATCCGTAACCGATGGGTGACCTCGAAACCTAATAATATATAACCACCATGTGGTACGTAACCGACGGGTGACCTCGAAACCTAATAATATATAACCACCATGTGGTACGGAACACTAAAAACCCATATTTACTGGGCTTACACTTCCATGTTTCCATCTATCTGTCAGTGAACTTTATCTCAATAACCATTAAAGTTAGACTGTTGTAGTTTTCTTGGTGTTTTTCTATTGCCTGAAACAAATAAATGTATAAATTAAGGGCACCATACACAAAGCCAGATTTTTAATGTTTTTAGTGTTCCGTACCACATAGTGTAATTGAACTTGGAGTTTTATTCAAACAAATCAAACTAAATGAATCTTGGCATTTTTGATGACGGTTAAAAATAAAGCATTGGTAAACAATGGAATACTATTTCTTTAAACACGTACAATTGTTCATACATATAGAAAACTAAGTGACTTAAAGAACTATATGAAATACATAATTTGCCGGCTGTGAATTGTGGTTTGCGACCGCGGCTTTGACCGGATTTGATCTTGGTTATAAATACGGGCCATGATCAGATCGCAGGTATATTTTGGGATAACCTCATGGATTGACCGTATCCAATATTCTATAGATAAGTTCGTCTAACATCATATAACTTGTTTACATAATTAATCTAAGTTTTTATTTAATACTTATTATTTACAAAAAAATATTTAGGTTCCGCCTTCTGAAACGATAAGCCACTTTATCCATATCTAAAATCTGTAAAACGTATCAAAATACAGTAAATGATTAGAGATATCCAATCTTAACAATTATTAATTTATTATTCAGTTTACGTTTGTAAACTGATAGCTTGCCCTAGTTCCGTATTTACTGCCACTCGATTGACACGTCACTGACAATAACAATAATCTTGCAGCAACCATATTGACATGTGGCCAACCGGCGTCGCTTGCCGACGAGCTCGGGGCCCTGGCAGGTCCCCTCATCCGACCAGGATGCCAGGGCCGACCACTTTTGGTGCTCAAATGCGGATATTTGCTCGACGAGGACTCGAGCCCGGACTCAGAGCGACTGCAGAGCCTGGGTGACGTCGACAGCGGCCACAGCACAGCACACTCACCCATAGACACTGGCCCCAAAAGTTTATCTCCGACACCTCTACAACAGAATGGTTAGTAATATATTTAATTTAGATTTGTCAATTCCTAATAATAAAATCTACTTATTTTGATATCTAACTTCAAATATCTATCTATCTAAATTCTACTTATTATTTTATACTTAATTTATTTTAATATCTTACTTAAGCACGTAGGTACAGCCAGCATCAATTGTACGCAGCGTATGAAACAACGCGCCACCCTCGATTAGTTTTACAAATAGAGATAAAATTATTTGCAAATGTTTAATTTTTCTTTATATTTATATAGAGACATATCATCTTTCTGTTAAGCTACGAGGGCTGCCTTTTAAGTTCTGTCGTTTGCAAACCACTCGCGATTTTATAAAAAAAAAACTAGAATCATTTTTTTTTTTATACCACGACGGTGGCAAGCAAGCATACAGCCCGCCTGATGGTAAGCAGTCACCGTAGCCTATGGACGCGTGCAACTCCAGAGGTGTTACATGCGCGTTGCCGACCCTTTAAAAATCTGTACACTCCTTTTGTGAAGAACCTCATACTGTAGACCCTCGGGAAAACCTCGGCAGGTAGCTCATTCCACAACCGGAGCGTGCGCGGGAGGAAGTTCCTCTTAAACCGCACAGTGCGTGACCATTTAGGTTCTAGGGTGTGAGGATGAACACCCTGCCGACGGCGGGCGGTGCGGTGATAGAAAGTAGCCGTGGGCATCATGTCAAACAATTCTTCAGAGCACAGCCCATTGTACAAGCGGTAGAACACACATAAGGAGGCAAAGTCTCTCCTTAGACTTAAAGGTTCAATACCGCTTGTGAGTTTGGGATCGTCGACGATTCGTACAGCACGTCTTTGAACTGAGTCGAAGGGCCCAAGCTGGCATCCAGGTGCTCCTGCCCAAAGGTGACAGCAATACTCCATATGGGGTCTCACTTGCGATTTATAAAGTAGCAGTCTTTGCCCTGGAGTAAAGTATCGCTTTGCTTTATTGAGCACACCGAGTTTTTTAGATGCCAGCGCAGCTTTCCCGGCCAGATGACTACGGAATTGGACGTCACTGGAGATGTCGACACCGAGGATCCCAATACTCCCTGACATGGTAAGGGCTGTGCCTTGGAACTGTAGGACCATGTTTGAATTTAGAACTCGAAAACAAAAGGATGACTCGAGATCGGTCGAATCGTTTCAGTACAGCGTCGGTTCAAAGTTGACAAGTCAGTTGTGAAAATGGAAATTTCGAAGGAAAATTTACGTGCGATAATTTTTTACAACTTCAAAAGAGGTTTAACGCGTCTTCAATGCTTTGAAGAGTTGATTACTGTTTTTCATAATGAAGCACCATGCCTCCGCACTGTGGAACGTTGATATTTAGAATTTCAACCTGGTTGTTCTAGTTTTAGTGATAGGCATCGTGAAGGTCGACCAAAAACAGCCGTGACTCAGGAGATTCAGGAGAACATTGATGCTGTACGGCAACTGATCGTCGAAGATCGCCATGCGACATACCGTGAGAAAGAAAATTCATTGGGCATTTCAGGGACTTAGGACCACTTAGGCGTAAAAAAATTGATCTCACGCTGGATACCACGTTTACTCAATGAGGACCAAGAAACGGCTCGCGTTAGATGGTGTTGCAAAACTCTACGAAAATTGAACCGAGGAACCTCTAACCACGTTCACGACATTATCAGTGGTGACGAGTTTTGGTTAAATGCCTCCGATCCGGATTCTAAACAGCAGTCAACTGTTTGAGTGTTCCAAGATGAGCCAAAACCGACCAAAGTAATACACTCACGGAGCACTTCGAAAAAATGCCAGTGGCCACGTTGCCACCACCGTGCTAGAGGATCGTAAGACGGTCAATTCTGACTGGTATACCAATGTTTTTTTACCAGAAGTCATCAGCGAGTTCCGAAAAAACAACCCCAGACGTCGTATAGTACTGCACCACGATAATGCGAGCTCGCACACCGCTAGGCAGACAATTGAGTTTTTAAAAGAGCAAATGTCAAAAATCTGGAACACCTGCCGTACAGTCCAGACTTAAGCCCCAATGACTTCTTTACTTTTCCAAAAATTAAGCAAGGACTTGGTGGGTAACGGTACCGAACGCCTGAAGAAGCGTTTGAAGCATACAAAACGGCCATTTTGGAGACCCCGACTTCGGACTTTAATAAGTGTTACGAAAACTGGTTCGATCGAATGAAAAAGTGTATTACGTATCACGATGATTACTTTAAAAATAAATACCAATTAACACTTATATGGTGTTTAGTTTTACCAAACGACAGAACTTAAAAGGCAGCCCTCGTATCAGAGAATGTTAAATACTTTTGATGCATAGTCTGACACTTTTGATACTGACTGTATCTATGTATATTAATATGGCTGTTTTTATGTACACAGAAACAAACATTTCGGTTTCACCATCATCCAGCTGTAGCATCAGCGGTATCAATTTCGCGGGTAACATGACCACGGTGCCCCATAGTCAACTGGAAATGCTAGAAGCTACACATAGAGGCCTACATAAGTTCAACCCGCGACATCATGACGAAATAGAAGTGGAGATAGGTGACCCCATTTATGTCCAGAAAGAAGCTGAGGATTTATGGTGTGAAGGTAAACATGAATTAACTCTGTAATATTTAGATATTGCTCCGTCTATTTATTAGGCCGTAACGGTAATATTGGAGGAATTTAAATAGTTATGTTATTACTTTTTAAAGCAAAATCCGCTAAAAATGGGATCAATAAGTCAAATCTGAAAATCTCTTAAGATAAACTTGATCTTATTAAAGGTTCTATCCTAAGGGTGTGTTGCCAAGACTACATGCATTTGTTTATTTATATCCTGAAAATAATGATACATATCCCGAAAATATATCTACTTTTACATTAATATGATTTTGCATTATTCCTACAGGAGTAAATTTGAGGACTGGACAGCAAGGAATATTTCCATCAGCCTACGCAGTAGATATGGACTACAATGACTTTGATCCAGCAAATGCCAAAGTAAAAAGAGAGCGATATTTATTAGGGTATGTTTTTTTTTTATATAAAATACATTAACTACTCTTAAAGTTTTGTTTTACTTACTGTTAAATATTTTCCAGGTACATGGGATCAGTGGAGACGCTAGCTCATAAAGGGACAGGGGTCGTCTGTCAAGCTGTTAAAAAAATTGTGGGAGAGTGCAGCGGTGAACCGCGTGCGCAACAGTGCATTCTAGAAGTTTCTGATCAGGGCCTACGAATGGTTGACCGATCAAAACCAGAGGTAAGCTCGGGACAAGTTGTCATTGTTTTTAGAGGAGAACCGTTATATGTAAAAGTTATTATCGTCATATATGTCGTTTTTAAGCAAAAAGTACCACGTTGTGTCTTGCCATAAAGACGCTCTGACAGGCAGGGGCGGCTGGCGACTAAAAATTACGGGTGTTCACGTACATTAAAGAAAAACTAAATCTACAAATTCTATTAACCGTCGCAAAATACCTATATAGATATCGGTTTTCGTCCACCCGGTCATTTAACTCTAACTAGTAACTACCTATGTGCAATGAAATATAATGCTTTACGAATATGTTGAATGAATATATGAATGTTTTTTTTATTTTATGGAAGTAAGTGCTAAATTGTTAACGCACCAGTTTCGGTCCAAACATTTTTACGAAAGTTGAAGGTCGGCCTTTTGTATCTAACTCGAGTCAATTTTGCAAAGTTTTTTTCAAAATATGAATGTCACGTTATATTCATTCATTTATAAACACTTTACCGCAAACAAATTATGTGCACTCACATTTTGAATTCTTGTCTAATTATTATTTAGAATGAAAACAGTCAAAATTGCATTCCCGCGCGTATTTCAAAAAATACACAACATGGCGCGCGGAGTGCGCGCGCATTCGTCGAGCGGGCTAGGCGCTAGGCGCGCCGCTCCAATTTTACGTCTTTCTTCATAGAACATCATCTGTTTCACGTGCGGAACTGTGGCGAAATTTCTCTTTCGCTCTTATGGAATTTCCTATTGATTCAATGTACTAAATCTTTTTTCATAGGAGCGCAATCCAAAGCGCTCCGCTTCGCGCGTTACGTATGAAATTATAACAGTAGGCGAGTAGTCATATGCTAATGAATAATAATACTTATTGTACTATTGTTGACTTGTTTACGATAGAAACATTAATTATGATTAAGTAGTATTTATTACATTGATTAGGTACTATAATTTCATTATGATTATTTATGGGAGTGCACTGCACAAGCGCTCCTTGAGACAGGCCGCTACCGCTGACAGGTTATTCGTATAAAGATACAAGCAAGTTTCATCCTCATGGTAACCGACAAAGTGGTACCTTTTGCTTGAAAACGTCACATAAATGTTAATTGCTAGTTTAAAATGTATCTGACGCGTACGGCCTTAAAGACGCACTTGAGGTTTCTGTATTTCATCTTGCATGTTGGCGCTGGAGAGTTGGAATTGTGTATAGAGCAGTGTCGTAACAAGCCAACGAAATAAACAATCATTTGTTAATTTTAATTGCTTTAAATAATTTGTTTCGTGGAGTCAGTACTATGCAAAACGAGAAAGAAACTTAAAATAAATAGAGTTCAGTAGAATTATAATAATTGAAAATTCTGAGATGTTTTTTTACGGCCACAGCCCCGAGTCACCGTGTGTCATATAATGATGACTGACAAAAATAATTGTTAAGGGTTCTGGAAAACACAGGTATTCATAAGTCCGCCGCTTAACTCAGACCAGTAATTGCGCAGTGAGTTTCTAGTGCGAGTAGAAGGTAGCTTAGTTTTGGAACTAAGTGTTAGTTTACGTTTGAAATATTTTGGTACACCTGTAAAAGGAGCGCTTTGCTAGCATAAAGTCTCCCAATAGCAAATAAAGAAAATCGCGTACCTACACCTACTAAATTGTTTGGATTTTGTGCACAGAGAGGTCGAAACGCGCCTTGCATCGACTACTTCTACTCTTTGAAGAATGTGTCGTTCTGTGCGTTCCACCCGCGCGACCACCGGTACCTCGGCTTCATCACCAAGCACCCCACGCTGCAGCGCTTCGCCTGCCACGTGTTCAGGGGCCAAGAGTCCACCAGGCCCGTCGCTGAGGCCGTAGGGTGAGTTAACTACCTATTTAATATTTAATGCTGGTATTTGTGTCATGTAAAGCGTTGTCCTGTTAAACTTGTCTATCCGTTAAGCCTTCCTTAAAAACGGACGCAAGTGATAACAGTTTTGAATGGATATCCCGGTCGATTAAAGTCTAGGGACGCAAGTGATGTTGGAGACTTTGAAAGCGGGCACAAGTGCTGTTTTCTAACAAAATGTAACTTAATGTGCGTTGCCAAAAGACAAGCAAGAATGCAATTTGAAACCACCCTTCTCGACAACCGACGATGTAGTTGTTAACTAAAAATATTATATATAGGTAATTTGACAGTTGAAATAACCTAGTTTATGATACCCCCAACACAATCAAACAGACGTACCACTAGAAAACCTGCTTTCCAATAAGTAAAAAACCTTATCCAGATCGATTCACCCGTTTAAGGGCTACCCATGACACGCATAGACACACACACACACACATACATACACACATACATTAAAAGTATTATCATGACACGGAATCTTACGCAGGTTTTGTTTTATACCTCTGAATTAAAGCTGTCTGGTATGTTCTATAGATTATACTGAAAAGCTTTGATTTCGAGCTAAACCCGAATTTGCGAAAAAAATGATCTGTTTTTATACATTGCGGCTGATCAGATATCTTCTATGGGACAGTCAAATATTATTTCGCAATTTCGTGGTTGGTGCATATTGAAAAACAACAAAAGTAAAATGAAATGTATAATTTTGATTTCAGGCGAGCATTCCAGAGGTTTTATCAAAAGTTTATAGAAACGGCATATCCAATCGAGGATATTTACATAGAGTGAAGTTATACTTATAGCAATCATCATTGCAGTAATTTTAAGCTTATCCGTTGCATTTGTCACGGTTATCCAAGATGGACTGGAGACAAGCTGTAAGTTACTAGATTAGATAATCCGTGTTTAAAAACACGTAGTATGGTGAAAAGGATGAATGCTGCTTATATTATGGTGCTAACATATTTTCTCCTGTATATTCCCAAGTTATATTTAAAGCTGCCTGTGTGTGATTATAAGTGCTGTGATGTGACCTGCTTCGAATGTGTCCATGAAAAAACTGAGCAAAGGTAGATATGCAAGATTTAGTTCTAGTCAGAATTTCCTGCTGGGTATCGTGATATTAATGCTATTTTAATGAAATAGGGAGAAAATTTGTGAGCACTATAAGCGAGTTGATTGTGACAAAGCAACGTAATCTTTAAACTCGTTGTCGAACGCTGTGTCGCCTACCAAAAATGTTTCAAGTATTTTAAATGTCATTCAGTGTTAAATGAAACAAAATATACTTATACCTACATAAGGTTGCAAAATTAAAAAAGATCTTCCAATTGTATTATAATATATCTTTACTCACTGTTTCAAGCGGCGTTCAAACCCTAAAAACTCTCAGATGTATTATGTAATTACTCGCGCATCTCGTTCGCACCAATACAATACTAAATAAGTACCTACAAGCTCTTGCTCTTAATATGCATGGATGAGTGATATCAAAATACGATGAAATTGATATCACTTTAAGAATTCGAATCGGCCTCCATTATATATTAAAATGATGATGGACTAACAATAACAGCCATGTAAATAATAATCATCTCAATAATATGATTCATCAATCAACTATTGCAAGAATAATGTAACAAAATAAAAACAAGGGGATAGAGAAATGCCTTTCCAAAGTCACAGAAGACGTCCTCTACAATAGGCAACGTTAAAAGTATTAGTGTAATAGCTATACAATAGGAAAACAGACTTGGGTCAGTGAATATACGTATATTTAAAAAAAAGCTTTATGCAATTCTGCAGCTATAACACGGTCGCAATTTTATCACTTGTCACTATGCCAGTCACGTTCTAACAAGTTTGTCAGTGACAAGTGATAAAAATGCGACCGTGCTACAGCCGCTGCTTTTGTAGTATTTTGATAGGATAGGTTAGGGCAGCACACACTGGTATTCACTAAGTACATGTACATCGTGTTGTGCTAGCCATAAGAATTTCCAGTACACCAAATTTAGCAAGAATTGGGGAACTGAGATTCTTAGATATGTGCAAATAGAGGTACCAGCGAGTTCTCTCTAGCAATGGATACGGACTCGTACAATTTAACTTTTAAAATTATAGCTAACTACCTGACGGTGAGTGACAGTTTAGTTCAGTTTTGAGTTAACCAGCCCTTAATTAGCGATATCAGTATTATTTTCAGATTTTTAAGTAACAAGTATCATACTTTCCTAATTCCCAAATGTATACTGTCCTAATAAATCCAGAACCAAATTTGGTTTTGTAATTTTTTTAAATTGTTCAATGTCACTGGCGCATTTGTTTGGTACCAACTTTTGACACTTTTTGTCCAAACGGTCTGTCTGCTTAAACTGACCAGGCATAGATCATTTACTTTATTCATGAAATATTCTTGCAATTTTTGTTCAATAATCGTGTTCAACAACACAAAGTTAATCTAGGAATATGAAATCCGCATTGTTTGTAACATTTTCGTGAAGATATTCGAGTTTGAAAAGTAAATTTTTTAATTTTTTTTTATTATCCTAATGTATATTAAACACTTTTCACTGATTCCTTGATATTTGATTGCTTCTTTCAAAAAATTCAAGAAGAAGCTAATTAAAATAGTATTTAATTGTTTCAATGAGGAACTAAGAGGTTAAGTGGTATATTTGAGCGACTAGTTTTCTGTGAAAGAAACTAATTACCTATACATTGGCGTAACTTCAAGTTATATTGCATTCATTACGTTCCCTAATTATATGCTATATGTTAACATGTGCATTTTTGTATGTGAAGTCGGAAACCCAGCATACATATTAATTATTATTAATGGTAAACCCGTCATTTTTAATGCAACAACAATGAATGACATACGGTCAAGACATGTATTATGTTAGTATGGGGACTAGATGGTACAGCCCAGTCCCTAAATCGTACATCAGAGGAGGCCTGTGCTGAGCAGTTGAGCGTAAGAAGCTGGAGCCGGATGATGTTGGTAATCATCATTGCCAACGGCTATAACAAAACGTTGTCATTTACGTGCCCAATAAAGTCATTTGTTTAGATGTTACACTTTGTAATTAAGTTACGTGTGCAACAGCTGTCTTGTTTATGGTCGTCACAGGTGCAGGTATACGTCATTATCTTGCTTGAAACAATGAACCTATGCGATTAGTAACTTAGTGTGTAGCGAACTACGTATAAGTACACTTACTGCGAGGACACTGTTTTCCGAAAACCGCCTAGCTAGACAACAAACATCACAAGAGTCTACCAAAATGCGTATTCCATAGTATCTTTATAAAACGACAAGTATTATAAATTAAACATTGAATCTGAAAGAGTACAATAAATGTTTTGTTACTTGATGTTTCTCGTTTGTAAGGGTCCAGCTATTAGCCGGTTTATTATTTCATTTTGTAAAACAAAGTCAATGTACATATAAGACTTTGTAACGCGCATCAAAAGTAATAATAGAAGTAAGTAGAATAAAGTGCGATTACTTCAATATCTGATGTATGATAGAGTATCAATAGGACTAGGTTGCCGGAAAATCCGACGGGCGTTAGTATTTAGTAGATAAATCTAGACAGACCAAAGTCAATGTACATATAGGACTTTGATGCAAGATCAATTTTAATACCTTATATAGTAGACTTAGATAGGTAGGTGAGTAACATAATAAAGCAGCAAATGAAAAATATATATTGCCTAACTCCACCTTTTGGACACACGTGCGACTGTTGCGAGTGCACTATAAATTAAATACACTCGGATTCGCTATTCGCTGTTCTTGTTGTAACTCCCCATGTCAGTCTTACAAGTGTGTACAGTCAGCATCAAAAGTAGCGGATGAAACAACGCGCCAAAATTATCTGATATTCCGGATAACTTTTCCAAAAATAGATGAATTTCTAAAATTCCAGTTCAAAAGTATATCTTTTACAGTCTTAGTTGTTCTATATTAAAGAAATCATTTTTTGTCAAGCTGTTACAGAATGGTAGATACTTATGAAGCGTTATTTGATCGGCTACTTTTGATGCTGACTGTACTTCAAATTGTTCGTTTCGATTAGGGAAAATTTTAAATTGCGTTTATTGATACAAAATATCCTTATTTGTGAATTAAACGAGTGAATTAGTATCTGAAGCAAATACACAGTTATTATAGTATCTTTTATAGAACATTACTGATTGATGAAAAACATAGTTAGGTGTCTGTAAATATATTTATATTCAAATTAGATAGACAGTTGAGTAATTAAAGAAATTAATGACAGATCATAAAAAAAACAGCGTGCCTTTCAAAGCGTTATAGCCTACCGATCAGTGCCATAATTTAAGCGTCATTTAAACTATTGACACATAACAGAATGTTAAATATCAGTCGTTGATATAGTTTTAGCGTAGATGTAGTTATTTAGTAGGTTTAGCCAAGGTTTAGATTCAACTTCTTCAAACATGGTAACTTCGCGCTGCAGGTATTTTTTTCAGATAATAATATTTATTCAAATTAAAAGGCATCCAAATGCTCCACGGCAGTACTTCATAATTCATAAACGATATACCTAGTAACGTAGAAAAATGCGGGTGAAAAACAACCTTGCTGAAAGATATGTGGCTAAAATTTTCTCGTTATGATTGTTATTTTTTGTTAAGTTTTTTTATTGGCAATTGCCCGAGTGGTTAAAAAACGCCTCTGGCTTGGCTTTTAATAAAAGATAAAGAATGCTGTAGTATTATTTATTTCAACTATTTCTTACACAACTTAAAATAGGGAGTCTCTTATAATATACTATTAGTCGTAGTTGTCAGTGCAATAGGTAAAACAACGTATCTTTAAAATGTTTAGTGATAGTTAGTTACTATAGTAGATCATTATTTTGTGAACTTACTTATTTCATAATTAATGGTAAACACGACATACTTAAAGCAAGATCAATGAATTACATACGGTCAAGATATGTAATAAGTTTGTGTTTGGCTGCGAAACGTGGAGAGTGACTAAAGGCCTAACTAATAAACTTCAGGTCTTCGTCAACAAGTCCCTCGGGTCGATCCTTCGCGTTTTCTGGCCAAAAACCATTCTAAATGAAGACCTATGGACTATATTTAGAATGGTTTTTGGCCAGAAAACGCGAACGATCTTAGAGGCGTCAAAGACACTCTGACGCCTCTAGAGAAAAGAGCTGAAGAGATTTAAAACACTACCGAGAGATAAGGATGGAAGATTCATTGTTGGATTGCCATTCGTACGAGATACAATTGCTGTCAAAAGACTAGAATGTCTGGAGAGGAAATTAGCACACAACAGCAAATTTAAAACTGAGTAAGATAACGTTATTAAAGAGTACCTCCCCTTAAAACACATGGAACCGGTAGGCAAGCCTGAGAAAGATGAGAAAACAGTCTACCTTTCCCCATCATGCTGTGGTTCGCGAGGATCGGGAAAGTACGAAAGTGAGAGTAGTCTTTGACGCGTCGTGCAGAGGATCTAATGGAGTATCTCTCAATGATGAACTACTTGTTGGACCGACTCTGCTAGAAGAGCTATGAGATGTCATCATGAGATGGAGACAAAACAAGATATGTTTCGTGGCAGACATCGTAAAGATGTATCGACAGATCAAGGTTCGAGAAGCAGACACTGGCTATCAGAGAATTTTGTACAGATTCGATCCAAAAGAAGAGATTCAAGATTTCAGAATGCTAACTATTACATTTGGCACAGCATCAGCACCATATTTGGCAATACGGACATTAAAACAACTAGCCAAAGAAGAGAAAGACACATTTCCCACAGCATCTGAAATTATAGACAGGGATTTTTACATGGACGATGTACTTACAGGATTTGATGATGTAACGTCGGCATTAGAAGCACATGAACAGCACAACAAAGTTATGAGCAAAGGTGAATTTGAGTTACAAAAGTGGGCTTCTAACAACAGAGAATTTATGTCGGCCATACAACCTGAAAAGAGAGAGAGTTCAAATACTTCAGATATGAGTAGAAAGAGCCACATAAAGACACTAGGAATAATTGGGAATATTGATAAAGACAAACTCAAAGTTACACAAAAAGAAATCAGTACTGAGACTGCTGTCACGAAGAGAAATGTACTCGGACAGATAGCTTAACTTTTCGATCCGTTGGGTTGGTTAGCGAACGCGCCGGCAAACACCCATTGACGAAGAAATTGCGACACAGAAATGGAGATGGATAGCACATACTATTCGAAGAGGGGAAACGAATAATGCTACAATAGCTTTCGCGTGGAAACCGCCGGACGGAAGCCGTGGCTCCGGGCGTCCTGTACACTCTTGGCAACGGTCTGTCCTAAGAGAGCTACGAGCGGTCGGGTTGAGCTGGAGCGAGGCCAGAAGGCGAGCTGAAGATATGAAGTCGTGGCGAGAGTTTGTGAAGGCCCTTTGCACCTCTGGGGTGTTTTAGGACAACAACAACAACAACAGTGTTTTTCTTCAGTTACGTTTATAAAGGTATGATAATTACGTTTTGACCATTTTACACCTTTCAAAACATTTCATTACTTTTTCCAACCAATAAACAAATCGTAAGTCTACCATAAAGATATTTAGTCATTAATATTAGATATTTTTAGAAGTCACGAATCAAAAAGAAAAGTACTAAATTACTAAATTAGGATAAGGTCATTAGAATCAAAAATATACCTATGTATAAGTAGATGAAATTAGTTTTTAACAGTACTATAAATATATCACAATCGGGTAAAAGTAACGTTAATAATTAATTAAAATAACTGCAGAGCATAGGATGTAAATGTTTTTTTCTAAGATATTTTATAATATGTACATACTCTTACTTATTTATTTTTCTATGTCCCAATATATAATCTATGACTACCATGAAACCTAATCTATATTGTCCATGTCTTTACAGTGATATTGAGGATTAAAAAGTCGGTAAATACCGTCACATGTTTTAGTTTTACTAATTTGCGAATTAATATGACTTAATTTACCCGTACAAACTCTTATTTTAATGTAACTTAGGTACTATTTAAAAGGGACGGAATGCGAGTCACAGCTCAAGCGGTGATAGGAAGCTTTAGACGCTTGCCATGACGTCACTGTAACTAAAAATATTTATTGGTCGGTGGTCTGGACATGGAGCATTCTACAAAAAGTCAAACTCATAAACAGTGTTGAATAAGAATTGTTTTACTTTGTAAAATAAAACATCTTGAGTCACCCCAACTTCACGTTCGATGCCCAACTTTACCTAGCAAAGAAAATAAGTTATCGAAATAGGGATGTTTCCTGTATTTAGAATAAAACATTGCACACCATGCACGAATTAAAGCACCAGATAATTATGAGAAAAAAATAGTTAGCATGAATATTTTGACACAATTTCAATTTAATAAATCGGATAGAACAAAAAAATTTAGGAGATTTGACCGTGACGTCACTATAGCAGTTTTCATATAAATTCCATATTGGCAAATCGTTTTGACAGTTCTAAAACAGAAACTGATTTGACTAACAGGAGATTGCCCTAACCCTATTGTACAGTCAGCGTCAAATACTTAGTAGCAGTCAAAGTGGCCAAATAGTTCGGTACACCATACTAAATATATGGTGTACCGAACTATTTGGCTACTTTGGTTGCTCAAAGTATTTGACGCTGACTGTACTGTAATATAACTCACATTCTTATTGAATTTCCAAACAGTAGTGATAAAGTTTATAATAGAATTCTGATTAAATATTAGTGAACACAAGATTTATAAGGTGAAGTAAGATAGTTTAATTTTATATATACGGACTACAAATCGGCCTGTAAGCGATGATTATACATAGTATGTAAATAATTTTTCAATAATGTAAAAATTTTGTTTCGGTTTAACCGAGAAAACACCACATAAATAGGTAATATAAATACATTCAGGTAATTCAAATTACATTTACAAATACAAATGTTAGTAGGTGAGTTTTAAATCTCAGCAAGCTGGAAATGGTTTTAATACCTTCATTCGGTCCTAAATGCGTGTAATCAGAGTTCACGAAATCCTAGTGTGCTTTTTGCTCACTTTCAGTTTTTTTGCTTGTAGATCGAAAACGGTACGACGGGTTTATTTTCAAATCATGACGAACATTTATATCGGAGGATCCGAAAGGTACCTTAGGTAGGTACTACCTTAATATGAATTCGTAGTAAAAGTTGTAATTTTTTTTTAATTTTCATGTTATAACTCAGATAACGTCTTTTCGTCGTAATCTATGGTTCATTCCTTCTAAATACAGCTCTTCTTAATTATTATTATTGCTTAATTATTCTTGGTTTAGCAGTAAAAGAAAAAAATATCACTAAAATGTAAGCACACCTCTTGGGATTGCGCAAACTTAGGACCAAATGAAGGTAGTAAAACGATTTCCAGCTTGCTGGGAATAAATTCCTCAAAACGTTTTTTTTGATTGGCAAAATTTGATTGGCAAAATTTTTTGGGATTAAATAATCTTGAGATATTTGTTTGACTTGTGTCAGCCCGCGTGACCGCACGATTCGTCTTGCCGTGATCTATTTTAAACGCTCCTCAAGTAACTGACGGGAGACTAACGACTTCCAGATGACCCATCGTGCGTGCCGTATACCACCACGTCGAATAAACTTTCGATGATTGTTTTATCCCAAATTCTTCAATCCTACAGTAATTAATGAGTCAAATGAAAAATAAAATGTAATTTTAACTTTTCTTAACCATGGCAAATTTTTCAACAAAAAAAAAATAACAATGTCGCCATTGAGACCGTTCCATTGCTTACCTTTTTCTTTATAAAGAGTCATTTTGGTACCCATTTCAAAACCTTACTTATACAATATATTATATTTATATTACAATTCTCTTAGTGTAGTATAAAGATAATCCGAGAGTAAATAGATACAATTTTTATATAGGCATAGGTTTCAATACCGCATTTTGCTTAAGCTTTCTCATATCCTGTTATTAGTTATGACCTTATGACTACTCATTAACTACGGTAAATTGTACTAACTATACTTGTGTCGTAGATTCTTATAAATAGTATACCTGTTTAGAATGTGTACTAGGCGCAGCTATACCTATACTTAGCATATGTATTACTTCAGTACCTTTGAAAATTGTAAACAAGACAGTGATAGCAGCACGTCTAACCCGTATTACCACAGCTCGCGCGACTGTCAAGTCATATGTATGCGCTTAATGTTTAAAGTCGCACGAGATGCTGGGCGATGTGCTAGTTGTGAAAAGATATTTCCATTGTTGTAAGTTAGGTACATGTCTACCACCTAGCACAGAATGTTTTAGTCACGCTACAGTGCGTGATTTAAAGATTGTAACCACGAGTGGCTGATTAGTATTATTTTAGCTGAAAGCAAAAATTTACTACTAAAACTAAATTTAGTCTTAAACGAAACGAAGCTACGTTCTCTTAGAAAAATACCGCGCAATTTCTAATGTTATTAAGAGGAAAAGGGACGGCCGTTTTCCATACAAACGTAGTCCCCATTTTCCTCTCTGGATATTGACATTATGGAATATATTTTTACATAATTTGAAGTATATTAACCATAGCTGTTCCACTATGTTGGACTTTTTTCGATGTTTTGATTATTATAAAAATTAGCAGCGAAAAAAAGATTTCATACAAAATTATAATTGATCCCAACTCTTAAAATAATTAAAAAATCGATAAAAATCAAACATAGCAAGGCTGTGGTTGATATACAACATATTGTGTCATAATATTTTTCCCATAGAGGAAAATGAGGACTACGTTTGTATGAAAAGGCAATTTCGCACGGATCCTCCACTTTTGTCTTAAGTCGTACAGATGAATAAGCAGGAAGGTAAATGAAGTCCTAATGATTTAATAATTTAGCCTATGAATTTTACACAAGTAATTTGGATGTAGACGACCTGCTTGAAGAAGACAATGCAATTTAATAATTTGTATTCGGAATGTTAAACGTGTTAGATCTCTACCTACATGACTTTACTACCACACCTAGTAAAGTCGTTGAAAGTTACATAGGCGTAGAAAAAAATCCGGAAAAAAACGGGACAGTTTCCAAACGACTCATTTTTTTCAAGTTTCGAAAAAAAAACAATGCAAATTTCAGTTGCAATACTTCCAAAAAAAATGAATAAAGCCGAAACAACTTTTTTTTAACTTAAGTATTTTAACATATGAATTTAAACAGGAAGGTTAAGGTTGCACGTCTAACCTGTTAGTTTCTGACATTTTGTATTATCTATTTAAATTTTCAGAATAAAAATTTTTTTAGGAAAAAAACGAAATTTGGTAAAATTCCCGAAAAAACATGTGATTTACTCCAGAATTTTCATCCCTATACCAAATACGCGAGCGTGCGCGCTGTTTGTTACGCTTTCCACAAGGGACAGCAAAGGAATTTGATTTATGTGTCACTTCGTACCTAGACACAGCGACAAAAGATTTAAAAGCCGCTAGGGATCTTATATAATTGTAATTATAACAAAGTACTGACCGTATGACAAACTATCTATCACAAGTTCCATTTCCCGACACTGAAAATATAAATTAATCAATTTAACAAAAAATAGGCATTTCTCTATACCCTAGGCAATGATAATTAACATAAGGCAAACAAAATAAAATTTACATGAGAATCTCGAATACTGTGATATATAACAGCTGAAATCGGATGTAAATAAAGTATCCGTATTATTATTTATTTGGCAATAGAATAGTATATATAACTGCTGTTTACTTTATTGACTGATTGGAACACATATACTACCTATTGCGTAGCCGACAATCATGTTTCATGATTATATCAAATATGTACCTTTACCATGGATGTAGCAGTTTATTGTACTTATATGTATTCCTATATTTAACGTTTACTGTATATGGCTGATGTTAAGGTTATCCTGTAAAAAATAAATATTTTGAAGAAAAAAGTGGTACTTTTTTTTATAATTTCGTCAAATAATTGATATATTTTTCAATTACTTTAGTTAAATATTGACTTTGGTTTCATTGCATCTAAATATTATTTCTAATGCCATTGTATTTATTGTTAATATGACGAATAGGCCCAAAATACCCAAGTGTTAAAAAATATATGTCATCGAATGCCGAATTACCGAAGGGTCTTCTTTTTATAAACGTTTGTCATATTAATAATCATTTTTGTACAGTCGTCTGGAACTAAAGACGTTAATGTTTGATAATATAGCAGTAATTAATGTTATGACCACGTCTATTTGAAAGTTTAGGTATTTTGGAATATAGTATGTTGAGAAAAAAATGCATTGCACAAATTCGGGCATTTTGACACTGTTCTGTTTTGAGATTTAGAAATGTTGTTTAACCCTTTTCCAGGCCACACCAATCTACAAGGTTTTCCCAAAAAACCAAATAGACTTCAATTAATCCAGCTTTAGTGATTCATTTGAAGATGGCTCACATTGCCCGAAAGTGCTATGCCTGGAAAAAAGGTTAACGAGTAAAACAAAATTAAGGTGCAATGAAACCAAAGCAAATATTGAGGCAATGTCGCCATTGCGTAAAACGTAAAACAAATTCTTGATTCGAATTTGACAGCTAATGGCTAATGTAGATGTTACAATAACTTCCGTTTCAGCAAAAGAAATAAAAACTTTATATTTTAATCTTAATATTATAATCATATTTATTTATTATCATGATTTCTGCTTAAAGTTGGAATGCAGATTATAAATTAAAAAATAATATACTGTAAATACGTACGTACACTCTGTAATTTATTTATAACGTCACTATGTGACCACTGTAGATTTATTTCATATTTAAGTGTTCTGTGACAACTGTCAATAATAAATACGTAGATGTACCTACTGTGTTCAATTCTCACAGAATCCTTATGAACGCAGAGTAGTTAACAATGATAATTGTTGCGTAAACCAAATTCATAAAATAAAAACTTAAAACCAGCCAAGTGCGGGTCAGACTGGCACGAGACCGTTTCGTCATACAATTCTGTATTCATTTTTTCTCGAGTGAGACTTACACTTGACGGTATTTGACGACTTGAAGGTATTTGTTTGATTATCACATAGAATTATTAAATTATATAATTACATTT
This sequence comes from Cydia pomonella, assembly GCF_033807575.1. NCBI lineage: Eukaryota > Metazoa > Arthropoda > Insecta > Lepidoptera > Tortricidae > Cydia > Cydia pomonella. The sequence continues at coordinate 9,641,909 of NC_084703.1, read as the reverse complement.
CTAAAGAAACCAAAAAATCGGTTTCGGAATACTTAAAACAAGACTACAAAATTGTCAGCTTGTCAGTATAGGGTATTTATCCTCTCGTACATGTGTACTACAGTTGTGCTAATACTACAGTTAGAAATGAAAAAGTGGACAAATTTTAGTTACCAATAGCACACAACCAAAAACAGAGAAGTCGTCTTTATTTGGAAAACAAGATAATAGCCTTATGTGGATGAGTTCTTCATATTTCGTTTTAATGTACATGGATAAAAATCATTATATAAACTGCTTAGTTCCAACTTCTCAAAAATGTTGACAATACTGATCAGATAGCATTTTCTGAATAAAATCGCACTACTATTGAACAATGATTAGGCACCTGTTTCACCGACCTGACAAGTACGACATATGTCAAGAAAAATTGACATTGACATATTCTTTCTGTTTCACCAAAATCTACAATTATCACACGATGAATTTAACCCGACAAAAACCGGTAAACTAGGAACGCGATGCATCTGTCTTGCTCTAATTATATACAACAAGAGAATAATTTAATTATTATTTTTAGAGCGAGATACCTAATATGAAAAAAAAAACTAAATATTAAACGTTTACACTGAGCGTAGCCCGATATGCTCTAGACCGGTTCATTTTATAACGTATTTAGTAGCTGAATTAGAGCGGTTTCTAGTATTCAAACAAAATTCATTTTTTACATTTTCTTCTTACGGTCTGTTAGATTAACGTGAGGCCAACAATGCCAACATACCTACATTTTGATAGAATTGGCTTCCGAGTCCGTTACCCTAGGCAATAAAGAGGTTGATCCCCGCACACAGTCCCGTCAAAAAACTTTACAATATGATAAAATAAAATAATAAATAAAATGTTTTATTGTATTCATGTCTTCAAATCTACCTTAAATTAAAGTATAAATTAACCCAAGTGTAAATATAGCTAGTTAAGTTTTTCGTCTACGAGTATATTTACGTTGGAAATATGCTTAGTCAAATTTTATTTTAACAGAAATATTGTTTTATTTTCCATAATGAACGTGGTATGGCAAATAATAAATAATAGTTATCTCCGGTAAATGAACGGGTTATTGTTAATGTACATACATGGTATAGCTCTGTAACCAGTATGTAGCAACCGCCCGCCGATAATTGTCACGAAAGCCCGACAGTGCTCTTATCTCATGTCAAGTATTACCGACATTTTTACAAATATGTGAACTTAGAAAAATGACATCTGTTTCACGAAACAATTGTCCGCGACATATGTCACAACTTTTCTATGAACTTGTCACCTGTCGCTTGAAATATGTCGAATTGTCGGCCGACATATGTCGCCGACACTTGTCAGTTGTGAAATAGGGGCCAGTAGAAGATTTTCATACCATATCCATATTGGTCGTTATCTCGAGTAGTTTGCCCATAAATGTAGACAATTTTCGTGTATTCTGTACATCTGTGGCGGACAAAAAGCAAACCAGCACACAAGTAACAAGCAAGACAACCGGGAGTAAGTACCAATTGTGTACTAATTCTCATACAAAAATAAAAATTGCCAAAACGTAATGTGGGGTTGCCAGAGAGCATGGCGTGAATTTTATTTTTAACCGATAGATAATATCAGTAATTAATTGTGATTTATTTTTTATGTATGCCAGCGCGGTTACCATAAGGAGCTTGTAAAGTCCATATTGATGATGCTATATGTACAATAACGTTTACTGAATATGGTAATGCGTTACAACAAAGCAAACTACAGTGCCAATGTGAAATCTCGCACCGTCTACCGAGCACAGCAAATTTTGCGACTGAGGAGGAGGGTCAACACTTCTGGAAAATTCAGAGCACGTGTTACCAACGCCTTTAGTTGAAGTCATGAAAAGACAAAAAGAGAAAGTTTGTTACGTAAAAGTGGAAACATCCAGAAGCGATTATTAATGTTCATTAAAAGACAGACAGGCTCGTCATTTCAACGATTGGAGTAAAATTGTAATTATATAGTTAATGCCATCAAAATCATAATTTGAAAAAAAAATACAGCTCTCGCAACTCAGTTATTTACCGTAAAAAGTTGTGAGATCCATGTAATACCAAGACGGTTAATTTATCCAGTCCCTACTTAAGGGACCATCTGTCTTAAGTTATTACGAAATTAGCTGGGACATGAGGGGGATAAGTGCCAATTGTGTACTAATTCTCATACAAAAATTAAAAATGCCAATACGCAATGTGGGGTTGTCAGAGAGCATGGTCTGAAGTTTTAACCGGTAGATAATATCAGTAATTAATTGTGATTTATTTTTTATGTATGCCAGCGCGGTCACCGTAAGGTGCTTGTAAAGTCCATATTGATGATTTTTGTTTTTTTTTTTTATTAAAGAAGAGGTCGACAGAATATGCAATTTGTTTAGGTGATGACATCACAGCTATAACAACTGATGGGGGCTAGTGGTCAAAGTGGGACGACTTATAAATCCTCTTCAGCAACTATGTTATGCTCACGGTCTTCAGTTAGGCATTATAGACATTGTCTACAAGAAAAAGGATGATCCCGCGGAGAGTTTGCTAAGCCACAACCTAGGCACGTGTCAAGCAAATGACGAGGATGATGCGTTTTTCGATATTAACGAAGAAATTCAAGATACCGACATTATCAGTGAATCTGAAGGGTTCAATTGCGTATTGCCAACAGGTGAAGCGGACTTAGTACCAGAGTTTGACAATGTAATAAAAAAGAAAGAAAAACTGTTAAGCTTTTCCGTAAATCGCCAACAAAGAACGATAAGTTTCAAATTTATATCAACGACTAGTTTGGCAAAAGTTTGCAGGTAGTGCTCGATTGCAAAACTCGATGGTCAAGTCTTACAGATATGATTTCTACATTCAACAAAGTGAAGATATCTGTGAGCAAAGCTTTGATCGATTGCAATCTTGGGATAAATCTGAACTATACTTTCTTAGAAGAAGAATATAAGCGTTGTTTTATTTAAAAGATCCTGCCCAATATGACGAAGATTTTGAATCGCAAAAAAAATATATTACCTTCAATTTGCCATCAAAAACATTGATCAAGAAATAAATTTAAAAGCTGATAGAACGATTATATACATACCTAAAAAACCAAAACCGTTTTCCCGATCTTAATAATTCTTCCCCCTCCTTTCTCTACATCTTCAGATGCAATTGTGACTGTAGTCCCAGCAAATGACGATGATGATGCCAACACGCTTCTTTCAACAATCGCCAATACATCTCTCTCTGTCTCTCTCTTAATGAAGAATTAAAAATGATTTCGAAAGCTCGTCCACAAGAACGCCCATCACGTGCAACTGGTTCATTTCATTTATTTATTTCAACATAAACTTACAGTGCAACACCAAAATGTTTACATGAGAGTTTTATATATACGTTATTTATATCTAAGACATTAATTCATTAAGAAACAAATATAAGAAACAAACAATGTCAGCAATTGATAAATAAACGAGTACACATTATACTTTAAAATAAAATAATTACATCAAAATAAAAAAAATCAAATCATTAGAATTAAATAATCAAAATTGACAATATTAAATTAAATGAGAGCAATCAAATTACAGTAAAATAATTAATCATTATTTGATAAACTGATTAGGCAAGGAATTCATATCTTCGAATTAGGAGGCACGAAAAATGGCAGCACCTGCAGTCAGCGTATCAATGCTTATCACCAGTGGGGCCAAGAAGCGTAGAGGTAGAACGAGCCTTTTCTTCAAAGTCAGTTGGCTGGTGGTACGCTAGATAAGTATGCTGTTTTCTCAGAAGCTATTTTCAAAATAAGCCGTAATTTTCTTTTTAATAAATGATTCCGTATATGATATATGCATATTATTTCATACTTTCATCCCTAGAATAGTACTACACTCAGTTTTAATAAAATACTAAAAATCTTTCGTAGATTTGCGAGTTCTCGTAAAATACCGAAATGTTGCAAGATTGGAATTCTTAAATCTTTGCAAATACCGAGATTGATGATTATATGCTGCAAGATTGCACTGCAAAGATACAAACTAAGATTACAAGTACGAGTATATGCACATCAAAGCTTACAGACTTATCATGACTAATATAGGATATTACCAATCATCCAGCATTCCTAGACTGACAAACCGGAGAAGTAATTAAACTACACATCATAGACAATATCTGGGAGACCGACCTTTGTTCAGAAAACATGTAATAATTCAAGCTAGATCAATGCCTCCCCCTCGAAATCGTTAGAGCCGTTTCCGTGATCCCCGAAATATATAAATATATATATATATATATTTATATAAAAGAATAGCTCGTTTTGAAGGTATAAGAATATCTTGATAATGACTATTGAAATGATTGCGATCACAGAATCTCTTTCATATATTCACAGCATCAGTTGTCACGATAAGTTTGTAATGAATTAAAAATGCACTCTTCAACATTTAAACCGCTGTTTTCACTTAGTTGACTTACTCAATAATTCGTCTAGTCTTAAACTCCGCACTGCCAAAGATAAAATTATTTTACAGTGAATTCTCTCTCACTGCGGTATTGTGGGGAACGAGGTGGTGGATTGGTTGGCAGCATCAGACATGGGTGATAAATGCCATAATGTTCCTTGGTTTTCTGATGTTCTGTACAAGGTCAAAAATATGTGCTTAAACATGTGGTCTGAATATTCTGATGAGAGCATACGGCACAAAACGATCCAACCCACACTTCCTTGAGCCCCATGGTTTTCTTTCTGTAGGATGAACAAGCAGGATTTATTGCGTTTAGATTACGGCCTGGCCACATTGCTTTTAATAGCTATGCGTTTATGAAGCGTAAAGTTTACTCGCCCAATTGTAATGTGCCGCACAGCGTTGTTTACTTAATGTCAGGCTTATGACCTCAACAGAGTCAACAGCATCCTGGCATCCTCAGACTCGGAAGAGGCTGGGCTTCTTTATTATATGGTCAAGGACATCATAGAACTTAGAAGTAGTGAAAGTTAGACTGTTGTCATTGTATTAGAGAGCCACTACGAGGATGGCATTTGTTTAAAAATCCTCAATAAATAAACAAAAGTTAAAAAAGCAACTCGTTTGGCAGATGTTTGGTACTCGCCGAAACTCTTAGCATTCGCCTGTGTGACAACAAAACGCGATATTGCGGTCTTGCGCCTTAAAAATGTGCAAAAACCAATCTACCACGAAGAAAAAAAGGTAGTAGCGTAACATATCATCGGTAAGTAAACAAAATATTATATTAAATTAAATTATCATTTATTTCAGATCTTTACAATCCATAGATTTTGTTATTTTATCTCCTAATAACTAGTGTTAGTACTTACTAATTACAACTAAACTAAACTTATAAGTAATAAAACAACGTACAGGTCGCCCAGTCACAACTAATGCCTCCAAATTCGACAGTCGCATCTATCGGATAATACTTTCAGAAAGCTGTTGGGACTGCTTCTCGCTCGTTGCATTAAAGATGCTGAGCGCTTACGCAAGATGGCATGGAACCCGTCTGTGCGCGCCTCTCATATAAAACCAAACAAATCTGTTTTCATTTTATTTTCTTCTATATGCGGACATTTTGTTTGAAAATCATAGATTGAAATACCTATAACACATACCAACAGATATGACACGTAGGTGCCTAATTTTGTTTCAAGGTTTGATGTAAAATACCTACTTATGTTTTGTATGTTTATTTGATTACTTGTTTAGTGTCAGACCAAGCTAACTCTGCAGCGATCTTGATAGCACAGGCAGTGCAACCCAACTAGCAAATTGGTAATAACATCTGAACCTTTTACGACTAATTCATCGTAGGTGCGTCGTAAATAAGCAAGTTTTAAAACGTGATGTTGTATAAATGTCATTTATACCGCAATTTAGTTTCAATGCAAATTGTTCTTAAATCGCAGTTGTACAGACGTTTGTTTAACATAGTAATAAAGCAATTTAATCACTGTCGTACAAAAGTTTTAACCAAGACCTTTTCCCGGTTTTACAACCTCAATATGACATCTTACAGCACTTTGGTCATAGAAAAGCTTTATGAGTGATTACTGTACAACTAATCATAACATCAGCTTTTTACAGCTGTTAAATTGCTAAAGTGCCATACAACAGTCATAAACACGACCGTCTTATAGCTAAAAGATAGGGATTACGGCTTATTTGTTTCATAAATTTTCAGTTCTTAATACAGTGTTGATACACAAAATGTTAAAATTAGATTGGAAAAAGTGGAAGCAGTTCAAAAGGAGCGGTACTTATAGATGCAAAGTTCGTCAGAGTTGTGCTTCTTTACTTACTAGCACAGACTTAACTTCAAAACTGTTTGTTTCACCTATTAGGTTCACCAAGTTCACCAGGGAACCCTGAATTAGGGTGATGGCGGCCGTATCGTGTTGGCTTAAGAGTTTTAAGTCGTAAGCTAGTGCTTTTATTTATAAATGAGTCATATAACTACTCATAGATAAAAATTAAATTAATTTATTTAATTAAATATAATAAATAAACAATATTTAAAGGGGGCATTAAAATTTTCTTAGAAAACCTAGTAAATTCGTCGAAAATATTATGTTCGCATGCGTATCTGATTTACCCATTACCCATTTTAGTTGCAGTAATAGATGTCGAGTCGGTTATACTTAAGTACCTACTTAAAATGGTAAAAAGTATAATATTTTTCACGACTTGTTTGACCGGCAATCATCCATGCACAGTACACACAAACAGGTAATTATATTATGATTGAAACTGCTTCGCTATTGCATTTCACCGACTCATTAGTCGTAGAAACGTCTGCATTATGATCACTCTACAAGCAATTGCATTTACAAATCGAGAACTTACGATACTTTTCCGACTAAAAAGTCGTTTAATTTATTTTTTATGACAGCTGTAGGACTAAATGTACTTGCTTATGACGATTGAGTGACCACTCAACGACTATTTAGCCATAAAAACTGCGCCAAAATCGCGTCATTTAAACGTTTGTATGCCTTAAATTGCATACCATCAAGTTTTATGAAAAACGTTTGTACAACATTTATATGACATATTTTTGCTAGTCGGGAAGTATCTATTATTTTAAACGTCATCATTTCATAGAAGTCTTAATTCATAAAATAGTCAGGCTATTACAACATAATTAAGAAAAAATAAGATTTACCCCTACATAATGGCAGTTTTACAGTTCTACTACCCACCTCAGGCACAACAGCCACACCGTACTGTTATCCACTGGCTGCCAACAATGCGACCACCTGGGACCAGCTATCTATAGTCACGCCATACATCCAAACATCTCAGAGCCCCTAGTGTAAATTTATTCGATAGCGAAACGTGACGTACTTACGCGTTTGCGTTAAGTCTCATTTTGTATTGGATTTAGAAACAGCGCGCCAAGGAGCGCCCAGCATTTTGGAAACTCAAAATCCCATACAAAATCAGACTGTCGCAAACGACTCACCTCCCTATCAATATTTGTTAAATATTTAGACGACGGCACACTGGGAGTAAAACCTAAGGCTTGTTCATGAAAAAAAGTAGCCACCTAAAATTGAGCCTTCATAGGTGAATAGAAACTTTTTACAATACTAATATCTGACATTCTAACATAGGCATGATCAGGTATAAGAGAAATAAATATTGGAAGTCATTGACTAAATAAAATCAACATGCCGAGAATAAACGATAATATTCGTAAATTAATTATAGTCTCTTATTGTACTGAAAAGGGCATTTGGATGAGACAACTTGCAAAACGATATAAAATATCAAAAGAAGCTGTGCGAAAAGTTATAAAAAAGCGGCCAAGTGCGAGTCGGACTCGCCCATGAAGGGTTCCGTACCATTTATGACGTATTAAAAAAAAACTACTTACTAGATCTGGTTCAAACCAATTTTCGGTGGAAGTTTGCATGGTAATGTATATCATATATTTTTTTTAGATTTTTCATTCTGTTATTTTAGAAGTTACAGGGGGGGGGGGGGACACATTTTTTCACTTTGGAAGTGTCTCTCGCGCAAACTATTCAGTTTAGAAAAAAATGATATTAGAAACCTCAATATCATTTTTAAAGACCTATCCATAGATACCCCACACGTAAGGGTTTGATGAAAAAAGTTTTTTTGAGTTTCAGTTCTAAGTATGGGGAACCCCCAAAATTTATTGTTTATTTTCTATTTTTGTGTAAACATCATAATGCGGTTCATAGAATACATCTACTTACCAAGTTTGAACAGTATAGCTTTTATAGTTTCGAAAAAAAGTGGCTGTGACAGAATCGGACAGACAGACGGACATGACGAATCTATAAGGGTTCCGTTTTTTGCCATTTGGCTACGGAACCCTAAAAAGGTCGCGAAAAAGGCTGCGTGGAGCCGAAATTGGACGCAGCAATAGTTGCATCGTTCCGCCACAATCCATCGGCGTCTACCCGAGATATAGCCAAAAAGTTAAAGACTTCAGTTAGGAACGTGCAAAACGCTAAAAGAAGAAATAATTTACAGTCCAGGAAGAAATAGAAAATCCCGAAAAAGACTCCTGCCCAGCTCGAAAGAGCCCTTCCAGGGCACTATGTCCAAAGGTCAAAACGTCCAAGGAGTCAATATGTCCAAGGGTCAAAACGTCCAAGGAATCAATATGTCCATGGAGTCAACACGTACAATGGTCAAACCGTCCAAAGAGTAAATTTGCCCAAGGAGTTAAAACGTCCAAAGAGTCAATATGCCCAAGTGTCAAAATGTCCAAAGAGTCAATATATCCAAGTCCCAATATGTCCAAAGAGTCAATATGTCCAAAGAATCAAGATGTCCAAGGGTCAAAACGTCCAAGTAATCAATATGTCCAAGGAATCACAATGTCCAATGGTCAAAGCGTCCAAGTAATCAATATGTCTAAGGAGTCACAATGTCTAAAGAGTCAATATCAATATGTCCAAGGAGTTGACTCCAAGTTTGTAAATAATTGTTGAAGTCCAATTAGTAAATATATCCAAGTGCCAAAATGTCAAAGGGTCAATATGTCCACGGAATCAATATCTTCGTGGGTTAACCCACGGAATAGCTGGAGTTTACGTTATTTTGAAAACAATAATATTTATTTCTTTTTATACCTTTTTAGGGTTCCGTACCCAAAAGGGTAAACGGGACCCTATTACTAAGACTCCGCTGTCCGGCCGTCTGTACGTCCGTCCGTCCGTCTGTCACCAGGCTGTATCTCATGAACCGTGATAGACAGTTGAAATTTTCGCAGATGATGTATTTCTGTTGCCGCTATAACATACTAAATAACATACTAAAAACAAAATAAAATAAATATTTAAGGGGCCACCCATACAACAAACGTAATTTTTTTGCCGTTTTTATAGATAATGGTACGGAACCCTTCGTGCGCGAGTCCGACTCGCACTTGGCCGGTTTTTTATTTGATAGAGTCGAAAAGTTAAAGAAGGAACAAAGTACAAAAAGTATAATAGTGCAGTCGACATAGTGTGTATTAATAAATAAACTATTTTATTATTATTAATTAGTGTATTAATATTAGGTAACATAATAAGTTAACTACCAAGTGTACTAAATTGAATGGTTCGCACTAAATCAGCTGCATGGTCCCTGTTAAAGTCCACTGATTAATTTATCATAGAAAGCCGTTCATAGCAACCAACATTACTGTACGACAAATATCGGTACAACCTATATGTTACTAAACAAAGATGGCAGTACACTTTGGCGGTGTACTCAACGTAACACGTAACCAATGTTCGGCATCTATCACCATAAACCGTGACAAAAATAAAATATTAAGGAAAAATGACCACATTTTTGAAATTTTCATAATAAGCCCTTTCATTTGACATATAACACGATATACTTTGCAAAACTTTTATTTTTAATTTTCTCTTTTACCCCCCAAAACTTGTAAGATCTATCGCGTATAATGCACTTACGACGTTTTAGGTACTAATAAAATTACGTCAATACAGGTCGCAGACCTATGCAATTTTAACCTTTGTTATTATTGCCATAAAACCACATTTCACACATATACAGTCATTGTTTTAATCTCGAGCTAGTTCTCGCTTATTTAACCTAAACTTTTTGATGATGGAAAAAATATATTTAAATAACCGGCCAAGAGCATGTCGGGCCACGCTCAGTGTAGGGTTCCGTAGTTACTCATCCGTCACAATAAGCTAAACTGGAGCTTAAAGTATAGTAAATTGTTAACCAAGGGATGAAACGGTACCTTTCACCCGAGTTAAACAAATAGGCAAATTTGCATAATCAGTACCTAATTAAAGTAAGTCTTTTTAATATGAAGGAAAAACTTTTTGCGATAACTTAAAAACAGCTAAACTGATCATGTTCGCTATAGTTTTCATTTAATGTCTTTCTTAAGCTCTACTTCCACGATTTTTTTCATATTTTTTGGACCTATGGTTCAAAAGTTAGAGGGGGGGGGACACATTTTTTTTTTCTTCCGGATCGATTATCTCCGAATATATTCACTTTATCAAAAAATGTTTTTTGAAAACCCCTATTAGTTTTGAAAGACCTTTCCAACGATACCCCACACTCTAGGGTTGAAGCGAAAAAACAAATTCACCCCCACTTTACGTGTAGGGGAGGTACCCTAAAAAAAATTAAATTTTTAGATTTTATTGTACGACTTTGTCGGCTTTATTGATTTATATATCCATGCCAAATTTCAGCTTTCTAGCACTAACGACCACGGAGCAAAGCCTCGGACAGACAGACAGACAGACAGACAGACAGACAGACAGACAGACAGACAGACAGACAGACAGACAGACAGACAGACAGACGGACATGGCGAAACTATAAGGGTTCCGTTTTATGCCATTTGGCTACGGAACCCTAAAAATGGGGTGTTCTACAAGTGTGTCATATTATGTCAAGTTGTCAGTCAATGTCAAAAAATAGAAACTAATTTATTTTTTTAATTTATTGAATAAACAATCAATTTACAGTCTAGAATTTAATACAAGACCCATCGTAGGCAAAACCTTAAGGAGGTTTGTGTGCCGATGGGGAGTTCAGAGAACAATACATATATTAATGTCTTATGTCTACTTAAAAAAAAGAAAACATTGTAGGATGCTTAGTATAAGTAGCTTGTATCGTTTGATTTCAAATAGTAAAATGCTTAATAATTTTTAATAATGGCTAATTTAGAAGAACAAAGAGCTCTGAATGTAGTCTTAAGTGAGGAAGGCTATGGCATACGGGAAATATCACGCGAATTGAATATTTCTCGGAATACAGTGAGGACCTGGATCAGACGGCACGCCGGAGAGGGCATCTTCGAGGACAGACGACGTCATAACCACGACGTTCACCGACTCACGAACGAACAAAGAGTGGACATGCAACACCATTACGAAGAACATCCTTTTACTCCCACCCGATATTTTGCGGCACAACATGACGTCTATCTACAAACTATTGAAATTATTTGCACGGCACTGGACTGCATTACAGACATTATGCTGAGAAAGTAGCCTTAACGGATGATCATAAAACAGCGAGAACGAATTTTGCAAACGCTTATTTAGACTACGACTGGACTAACACTATATTTACAGACGAAAAAACATTTCGATCTTCTCAACACGGTCGCTTAACTTTGTGGCGTTACGATAACACGCGGTACACAGAAGATCACGTCGTGCCTAATCAGCTATCCGGTCGAATTTCAGCGAATATGTGGGCGTGGATGGGTATCGGAGGAGTAGGTGAGCTTGTCCATATTTCTTCTCGGCAAAACGCAATGAAGTATGTCGATCTATTAGAAGAATCTATGTTACCGACAGTGCGAACAGTTTACCCGCGTGAAGATGTGCCAGTATTTTCCTACGTTCATAACAACTGTCGAGTGCATACTGCCAGGGTAGTCTCAAATTGGTTTGATCTGCATAATGAGGTAGTTACTTTGATTCCATGGCCGAGTAGATCCCCAGACCTCAACCCAATAGAAAATTTGTGGGGTTTGATGGTCCAAATGTGGGATAACAGAAACGAGAGAACAAAGGAAGCAATTGAGCAACATTGTAACGAAATTTGGGATTACTTGAGAGACAGCGACATTTGCAGTCGTCTAATAGGGTCAATGCGTGACCGATTACAAGCCGTTATCGATAATGATGGTGCACACACTAGGTTTTAGATACTGAGTCTTATAATTTAAATTAGTTCTGTTAAAGATTAAATAAAGTTTTTTTTTCATTTCACAATTTTTTTTTACTCTTTTTACTTATATAGCTTGAAAGACCAACAATGGCTTGTTTCTGTTCTTAAAATACTTATAGGAATGACGTGAATGAAACCTGTTAATGAATTAATCTAAAGTTTATGCTGGCACTTCACTTGGCCGTATTTGCCCAAACATGACTGCACTATTTATGATTTTATATTCTAGAGAAATAAATGCGACTAATAGTTGAGCAAATTTAATACCGCCAAGTGAAGTGGCACCATTACGTTCGTAGAAAACTTCCTATACTTACCTACGTAATACAGATAAAGACAGTAACATCATCTCTTCTTTTTCATATACGAGCTTAGTCGATACTGTCCGATTTATTTAACAGTGCACTCAGTAAATGTCAGTGTCTAATCAAATGATAACAAGTTCGTTACCAAGGAAATAAATCTTCAAGCGAATTTCGACCTACTTGCATTTAAGGGGTTTAGCAAAATAAGCTTATGGTGGGTCATGATTCAGTTGGTTCGATTGTACAATGGTATAAAGGTCCAATAAAACAATAAATTTTTAAAAAAGACTCCACCTCCTCGGTGCGGTGCACCTCTTTTTGATGATTTTTTTTTATTTTGGAACCCTGTCACTTTGTTCCAAAATTTACCTACGCTGCTTCGGGCTAAATTTTTGCAAAAAATTCGAACCCGATTTATGCAGGGTTAAACTGTGCTGCATAAACGGCTTAGTTGTCTGACCCTGAAGCGCGGAAGTGGCCTTGTGGGAATCATGTTAAAAATACTTTGTTTTTACATTATTATCATGTACTTAGAATTAAATTTAAGCATCAATTATTTTCACACTAGAATAGGTATTACTGAACCACGAAGATATATAAAGTTTGGGACGCAAATAGTGTGAACATATATTTTTTTATTTAATCTTTTTTGTACAATACATGAAGGTACAAATTGTGGACTAAACTTATATTTCGAAACAACAGCATAAAAGCAATTAAACTCAATGTAATCGAGTTAAAAAGACAGACAGGGGCATTCGCATTTCAAATCAGCGCTCAACACGCCTCGTAATAAATGATAGAAAGAAGCATAGTTACAAATATATTTTATTACAAGAAATCATGCTTACAACACACATACAGACAACCATTGTGTGACACTAAATTACAGTTTCAGAGTGCGTTCATAGTACCTAGCATACAATAAATACTCTAGTTGCGATGATGCTTATATCACTAACACTAAACAAGTTTTAGTGTTTAAATAACTTGTACTGGCTGCCATCAATTAGAGCGGCAACCAGAAATGTATAAAACCTTGCGTTTAGCATTCTCTGTGTTTGTTGTATATCTAGTATAATATAGTATATTAGTTGTATGTTGCCTAATGTTTACACTTATTTGCTTTTAACCCTTAACCAGGGTTAGCGAGAGATATGTCTCTCCTTTAAGTATTGAGTTTAACCCCGAATCTCATAAAAGACATCATACTTATAAATCCCATAAAATATAATTGTGATCTTCATTCACAACATGCTTCTAAAATCAATGATTTATCCCTGTTTATAAGCATCCATTTAAATTCACTTTACCAGTAACTTATGTGTTTTATAGTGAAATCAGTACCCCTGTAAATAAACGTGACGTACGCGTTTGCGTTTAGTCTCATTTTGTATTGGATTTAGAAAGAGCGCGCCAAGCGGGACGTTTTGGAAACTCAAAATCCTATACAAAATGAGACTTAACGCAAACGCGTTCGTCACGTTATGATGTCGATTAAATTTACACTAGGGGTACAGAAGTCAGAACTAAAACGATAGTTATATACTCGGAGCGTTTTTAGACATTTGTAGATTTCGAATGTTGTAAGGCTATGCAAACTAATAGTTTACTTAACAAACATGTATTTTCGTTAAAAATATAAATAAGCCAATCCTATGACATGATATTAACCCAAGCGTTTTCCAGTTCTTGATCAACCATATAACAACGATCGATAACTAAGAAAATCAGAAAAAATACACCAAGGCTATGGCTGAGATCTCTAAAGGAATGCAGACTAATAAAGCAGATGCATTTGAGATTGTTAACAATAATCTCGAGAACCAAGCAATGGTTATCTCCGATCTTCAAACACATATCAAAGACATGAATCAGCAGCTGGACGACCTCAAATTTTGTTTCTTGGCATGCCAGTATGACTAAACTTCCTGAACCCAATCCTGTCCCAAAACAGGCGATGATGTCTAGGACTGTGGATCATGCCAGATTAAATCCACGGTTATCGAATTAGGACGCAAGAATAAAGCTGCCCATCAGAAAAATTCAGAAGCAGAAGCTACAAGAGATGGATGCGGTTCTAGTATATGTTAATCGTATTCTTGAACAATGAACTGGGAATCGCTGATAATATAATCTCCTGATTAACTTCAAGGTTTGATGATTTTAGAATATTTACCGCTTTACTGGCGGATAACGTGCCTTTTATAGCCCTGATTATGTAATAATTAAGTGTATTGATACTACTGTAGACCAATATGTATATTATTATGACCAGAATAAGGGCTCATTTACACGGTGCGAGAACTCGCATTCGAGTTTCATTACATTGCGGTATTTGATCGGTCGCCGAATTAGTTGTAACCTCAATAGTCCGCAATGTAACTAAAATCGCATGCGAGTTCGCGTGCCGTCTAAATCGGCCCTTAGGATATAAGATGGCAGTTTCTCATAGCTTTGTTAGAAGAGAGTGACTGTGTGGGAGCTAATCTGCCTGTAGTCTGGTTGAGTAAATTTTAAAAATATTATTGTTGTATTCAACCTCTGACCATCAAATTATATAATTTAAATTATTAATTTTACATTTTGCAAGAAATTTCTGGTTCTAAAGCCGTGAATGTGGAAAGCGATACATTATATATAGTCCTCCTCATCGTTTTCGATGACGGCGACCCCAAATAAACACATTATGGACGTTGTCTAGCATGAGCCCTAATGTGGCTGGCCAGGCCGAACTTGCTCTTAAATACTCTATTGCACGCGTGACAATAAAGTTGGCCAGCTGCGTTGAACGTGTACACGTAGGAGGGCTTAGGTCTCTCTTTCCATAACTGGCGTTTTATGTCTAGGCTAGTGAGGCGGTTATGTAGGGTAGGAAGCCATACGAATGGAGTGGCGGGCTACTATAAATGACAAAGTAGCTGATTTCGAAGCTCGTCGGCGCTTAGAGCTAGATGCCAAGCGCGACGATATAAAAGCCAGACCACCCGCGGCTATGCATTACAATTACGCAAATGGTGTGCTCACATGCCCGCAATGTTCGCGAACTTTTGGTAGCAAGATCGGCTACATCAGTCACTTGCGAGCACACCAGAGACAGCAACGGAGTTGATAGCAGTCGCCGTGGCCGAATCGGCCGTGGAGTTATTATAAGTACAAGCTTGCTTTAGTTCTTATAAAAAACATGCTTGTTTTTCGCGACCTGGTTAAGGGTTTAATTAATCTGTAATTAATGACTGAGGTCGGTTTAGGCATAACAGCAACAGTTCGGTTATACCATGACATGTTATAGATATAATTATGCCTGCTTCTCCTTTGTGTCGGGTTTCATTTCCATAATGGTAATAACACTTTCCGTTCTTGATGGTACGGACTCGTACATTTGCGTAAGAGTGCTTTGCGAGTCAAGACTTGAAGGTCCTTCTCCCGTATTCATAAGCGGCAAGTGATTACAATCGATTTCTTCCTAAAATAATATTTTTATAATATAACTCATTAAAAATATCTAGTTAAGGACCTCACTTTATGAAAGGGCAAACTTCCACTTAGATTTTAAATTATAGTTCAATATAGTACAAAATTTGAAAGCTCCCAATCTATGAGACGATGCCGTCATTGCGTATTTATTTATTTAAATCTTTACTACACAATAAAATAAAACACTAATGGTGAACTATATCATTCTCTGAAAGGAGGAACATAGCCTAAAAGCCACTCTCTGGTTTCATCTGCTAAACACCCTTTGAGTTTTATATTAAAAGTTCTTGAATACCATCTACAGCTTTTTAACATTTTTTTTTTAAACCAGTTGAAACCCGAAAATGCGAGAATCTCAATGACTAGATGAAAAATCGAGAATTGAGTCAGCCTCAAGTTTTGTATTTACTTTATACGTACTACATAGCTTGCGTCTGCGATTTCGTTCGACAACTTTTATCCTTCGATTTCGTACTTTTATAATCCTTTTTAGTAACAGAAAGTGTGAGACCAGTTCGAAGATACTTACATCGAAGGATATACAGTCGTGAAAACATTGCCGTTCATCTATAGAGACCTCGTACCGCCGCCGACGTTTACGATCACGCTTATCAAACGGCCCGTACTTCTTATTATTTCGAAAGGCTCCCATTAAATTCTGCGAAAATTATAACAATAGCAAATATATGACTTAAGTATCTAGTATATATTATATAAGTAATGTTTAACTATTGATCATAATTCAAGCGAGGAGTGCCTCAAAAATCTCAAATTGTAGTTATAATATTGCAAATGCCACGACTAAATACGATATGACTGACATGTAGGTAGAATCACGTCTAAAATATGGATACGGACAAACTGCCAAAAAATATTTATACACAAGATATTGCCCATTTATTAAGGTAGTCTATACATATTTTTGGCAATTTGCCCGTATCCATATTTTTAGACGTGACTGTACCTACCCACGTTTTTGTGAACTGGAAAGAAAACCTATGAAAGTTCCTATGTACCTACAATCTCAAAAACTGTACTTTTATTATTGTTAATACTCGGAGCCTGGTATAACTTTGTTTTCAAATGATATCACTTTAGAGTATTAAAGTCGAGGAAAAATATGAAAGGTAAAATTTCTCAGTGTAAAAGGATAAAAACGCTCGACATAAACCTTTCTAGCTGCCAGCATTCCTAAAACACACATTACTTCTATTTAGGCCACCTCAAAATAATACCTCAAAAATAGACAAAGAATTATATTTTCAAACAATAAATATTATCTTTCACAGCGTATTGCCCGCGTATTTCGAAAATTATAACACATATATTTAGAGGTCCGAGCCTCCGCTTGACCCACCTCGAGATTACGATCGGCTTTTCCCCAAGTAAACCGTCCTACAAACTCCCTACAACCTACTTTTGGCCACCTTGAGTGGCAACACTAGCGTGACGTCACTACCGGAACAGGCACCAACGCGCGCCGGCTAGCTGCTTGTTCAGTACGCTTTGACTTTTCCCCAAGTAACGACGTGTGTTCGTTCGCAAAGCAAATATAAAAAGTGAACTATCAACGTTTAGTTCTACAAGTGAAAGACTAAGGTAAGTCTATTTCCCTTTCTTTTAGCAACCTACAAGTTAATTTCATTGATGCCCCGGACGGCGTACCGCCTCCGAAAACCATCAAATCACATTACGTTATTAAACGTATGCGAGCAGCGTGCATTACATCACCTGCTCCTGCTTTTTTAAATTAACGTGCAAAAGCACGTTATACGCACCACAAAAGCAAAAGCCAGGAACGAACGGGATCATATATCCCTATATCTGACCCGTCGGCTCAATTGAGCCGTCGGCTCCTATCCGTTCCATACTGGACCCGTCCGACGGGCGGTCCAGCTGATCCGACGGATCGCCATACATGCCTATAGCTGCCCGTCGGATCAACGGCCCGACGCTTCGCACGGCCTGCTTCTCTAAGCCTTATCGATCCGACGGATCAACACTATGCTCAAATAGTATTCATTTTCCAGGAATATGCCGACAATCCGGGAGGTCCTTCTACTCACGGGTACCTCAGCCTCCACCTCAAAGGACCCGATCGACAAGCTGCATGACGCCGTTCTGCCATTCATGCCGTTAGACTGGAAGGACTGGCAAATAGAAGATGTCAATCTTCAAGAGCTCATTAGTGATCCACCGGATCCTAAAATAATCAACAAATTGCGCTACGCGATCCCGACAACAGACATAGCAGCAGCTTTCAATCTGAGGGAACTATCCGAAAAAACTTACAAAAGCATAAAATTGAAGATGCTTGAATGGCCTTTCACCAGAGCTCTAATTTACGCCCCTTACTCATTGGCTGTTAAAATACACGGCAACAACGTGGAAAATGTTCTGAATGCAGTCAGAACGATGAAACCACATCTTCGTAGCAGAGAAGAAACCGATAATTTCTTAAGAGGTCGTTCTCCGTCGCGAGCCACAAAACGAGCGCCAAGCACTCCAGTTCGATCCCCAATCAAAACGAAGAGATCGGGGACACCTAGGACCACAGAGAAGACACAGAGCGCCAGGCTGGACCCTATTGCCGCTGCACTCGAGAGGCAAACGGAAATGTTCAGCGCCTTAATGCAACAAATGTTGGCTGCCTCTAACAACAATGCCGAGCGCATATTACAAGCTGTAAACGCGGTTAAAGAAGGAACCAATCGGACCCAAGCAACCGACGACGTTCAAATGGCTGATCACACTATAGCCGAAGCGGACTCGTCTTACTCAGATATAGACATAGGGTCAGACAATGCGAGCGAGGAGGGCCACGAGGAACAAATAAGCCCACCAGCGCCAGTACCAACATGGGATGATAGGACAGAAGCCATCGCTGGTCTTTGTTTTGACACGATCACTACAGAAGCTGAACCTCCTGTCCCAGCGGCAGATGCAGACATGGTGGCAAAAGGAGCTAAATGCCAGCGCCTTGGCTCTGGCACATGAAATAATCTGCGTTACAGAGAAGGAGAAAAAACGCTACATGGAACTCCGGTTTTAACTCCACAAAAAATCAATTTTCAGTTAATCAAGACCACGCCGACATGGTGTGACCCAGATATGCTCCTGGAAATCGCTAGGAGTGCTCACACATGCTTTTGTGTTGGAGAGACGAGCTTTAGAGGATGGTCTTCAACAAATAGCAAGAGAGGTGAATGACCCTCTGGTTATCAAAGCAATACACCAGAATGTGCTCTCAAAAGAATCCGGGTATAGGCGTATCTCCGACCAGGCGCTACAATACGTCTGTGGCCGGCGCTCCGAAATAATATCTGCCAGAAGAGCATTCTACTTGTCCTCGGATATGGCGTGCGATACCGTCAAGCAGAACATCCCACCTTCTGAGACCCAATTGTTTGAAGAAACAATGCTTTCAGAAGGTTTCAAGCAATATGGCGGATATGAGAAGTTTTTTGCCCTAAAGAAACCTGAGTTCAAAAATCCTAACGCTCCCAACTTCAATAACACAATAAAACCTCGACGAGCCCAGGAGCCAACCAAATCTTCTGGCCATCAAAAGAATCGTTCCAAGGACGATCTAAGCTCGAAAAATGACTCCAAAAAGCGCCCCACGCGAGCTGCGCATAATAATAAAAAATATTGACTGTCAGTTTCGAGCCGGGGTACTACGTCTAAGGGTACATCAAATCAAAATCTACTAGACAAATAAAAGGATACAGGATCCCCTTTATCAATAAACCCCCATTAATTTGCTTCTCCAAGAAAGGCACAAAATCGCTGGAAACGACGCCCAGCCTTGCTATGGACTCGAAAATTCGGGGCCTACAAACAGTTGGGGCGATCAGCCAGCATTGGCTCCAACGGGGCTTTCCTGTCCCCTTTATTCCTGAAAAAGAAACCGGATTCAGCAGATTTTCAAAATTCAGACTTATAAACTCCCTAAAGATTCAGAACAACTCCCTAAAGATTCAGAACTTACAACCATAGGATTACCTACGGAAAATAGATATTTCAAAGGCATATCTTCATGTGCCAATAATAGAACAGCATATGAGATTCCTGATGCTAAAGATGGGAAAAAGCCTCTCCTAAATGACGTGTCTGCCCTTTAGTTTAGCAGCTACACCTCATGTCTTCGTCAAACTTACCAACTGGGTAACAACTATCCTAAGAAGCGAAGGAATCCGCGTGGTCGTGTACCTCGACGATCTCGTGGGGCGGGGCAGGGGCAGAATCCGTCACAGCTAACAAAACAAGGAATCCGTGCCCGTCAAATGCTAAAATACCTGGAATGGCAACTGACCTCCGGGAAGACCAGCCAAACTCCATGTCGAAAACAAAAATACCCGGGGATTCTTTTGGTACACGCAAGTGGACGTAAAGACTACATGAAAACTTGCCTACGAGGAAACAGCTGTCGAAAATATTGGTGGCACAAAAGTGCACCTGGCTAGAAGCAAAACGTCTGCTAGGACGTCTAACTTTCGCATCCTTTGTCGTGCCTTACGGGCAGCTGCATTGTCGGTACCTTCAGAGAGACAACAACAGAATGAGGAGATTCCCGACAAGCGAAAAATATGCTCTATCCCGGGAGATTCTAACTGATTGCACGGGGTGGCTAGAACACCTGTCCGGCAACTCCACCATCTTTCAAAAACCAACGACAATTTTTATATCGACAGACGCATCGGTCTAGGGATGGGGTGCATCCATAAATGGCAGACACCAAATAGGGCCGTGGAACAGCAAGCATAAAACGTGGCACTGCAACAGGAAGGAATTGTGAACGGTATTCATAGTGCTAAAGAAAAACAGTAAAATAGTACGAGGACAAACGTGCCTTCTACCGAGCTATCGTAGCCTATCTGCAAAAACAAGGGGGCACCTAATATTTGGTTCTGCTGAAGCTTACGAGAATGATATTCCAGCTTATCAATCAACTAAATATAACACTTACAGCGAGACATACCCTAGGTCGATACAACGCTCCGGCGGACAGCCTCTCTCGCCAACAAGAACTTCCGGAGTGGTCCCTGACTAATTCATTCATGGTCATGATATTCATCAAATAGGGAATACCGTAGATTGACCTCTTTGCGTCAGCTCAGTCAAAGGTGACATGAATATACGTGACCGAGAACATACGGGATCGAAATGCATTACCCATAGATGTTATTTCCAGACACTGGAACTGCAACCTTGCAAGAATATTCCCCCCACCATGCCTAATGCTGAGAGTACTTTGCCACCGGAACAAAGCTCGATGAATCTACTTAATTGCCGGCTCAGGGGGCCCAAAGTACAATGGAAACCCGATCTCAAATATCGCGCAACAACAGCCACGTTAAAGATTCCAGATTTGCAGTTGAATTTAATGAATCGCAGAACCAACCAGCCACCTCCAGAAGTGAGTGTCTGGAGGGTACGGGTTGGGCCGCCGAAATAAATACCGGGCCACAGAGTACAATGTTCGCGAAAATTCCTGGCGAAGCTCTTTACAAACTTACTATTCAGCATGGATCAGATGGATAAAATGGGCAGCTGAAAATTCCTGTTCCATTAATAACTTATCTCCAGAAAAAGTGGCAAATACCCATGTTTTCTTCATCATAGAAAACATCTAGTTGCTGCAACAATATTAGTACATAAATCAGTGATTTGCACCTTTACCAAGATCAGAATTAATCTCCAGTCATCCATTAGTGAGAAACATGCTTAAGAGCATATCAATATCTAAGCCTAAGATTAAGAAACCTATCTGGATTTCGATGACTTTTTAGATGGCCTGAATAAAAGTATAGTAGATGAGTCCTTATCTATCGTACATGATACAAGCTGTCCAGCTTGTATCAAGTATCCAGGCTCTCCTGCTGCTACTGCATTCAGGCAGACGTATTCACGATTTGACGTTATTAGAGATCTAGCAATTGCCAAATTAACGTCGATTCCGTCATCCTTCGACCGAGGTTTGGGTCGAAAACAGACTGCACAAAATTTCGTCAAACCGGATGGGCCCTCAAGGCCAAACAAATCAAGAAGCTTAATTCAGTATACTGGATTAATAAACTATTAAAGATATCGTTGCCTCGGCGAAACGCTAGGCAAAATTTCAACGGTCTGTTTATTACAACTAGAGGCAGGGTGCGAGAAGCCAGTAGATGCGTGATAGCCGGTTGGATAAAAAACTACTTCAAAGAACTTCACATAAATGCTCCACCTGGCTCCACCCGTGCTGCAGTTGCGAGTGACAACTACTCTCTGAGCGGCTTAGACACAGAAGATGTCCTGTGTAAACGAAATTGGAGATCGCAAAAAACATTTTTTAGACATTACTATAGGCAAATCAGCCGACCACGTATGATTAATACTGACAGACCTTCCAATCATTTCAATACGGTCTAGTCTATTGTAAGAGGTAACTTGAGTTTACCCTTTAATTACTTGTAATAAGTAGAAATAAAGTGATTTCTTACAATGCTCTATGAGTTATTATTAAAATAATCACGATACCATTCACAGTACACCAATCGAAAAATGCCGGCAGAAACCAAACACATCTCGAGGTGGGTCAAGCGGAGGCTCGGACCTCTAAATATAACCGTTTTTCCCCCGAAAGGGATAAAAACGAATATTTCGAGTCCAGCCGAAGCTTGACCCACCCAAGTTTAAATGCCTTGCCGGCATATAAAGGTACTGAACAAGCAGCTAGCCGGCGCGCGTTGGTGCCTGTTCCGGTAGTGACGTCACGCTAGTGTTGCCACTCAAGGTGGCCAAAAGTAGGTTGTAGGGAGTTTGTAGGACGGTTTACTTGGGGAAAAGCCGATCGTAATCTCGAGGTGGGTCAAGCTTCGGCTGGACTCGAAATATTCGTTTTTATCCCTTTCGGGGGAAAAACGGTTATATTTTTTCGTAAAATACGTAAGAGCCATCGTGTTCTAGGTTCTCCGGGGTATGGATTTCGCAAATTATAGTCATTTGTATTTAATTGAAGATGGCAAACACGTACTTCTTCGTAAAATCTACATGGATGGATTTCGTTTTCTAGGTTGTGGGGGGTGCGGATTTCGAAAATTATGTCATTCATTAACTGGGGCGGTACATAGTTCACCGCTAGTGTAAATAATATACTAAGAGATAGTTATACGCACCCCTACCTCTTCGGTAACCAAGATTATAATTAAGATAAGGTAGGGTCAAGAGAACAGAAATCCTCACATTTTTCATGGCGTAACCCACTATTATCCTGATCTGAAACCCAAACGTGATCACAGCTGATACCAGGCACCACATAAATGCACATCTTTTTTCGACCTCAAATTTCCATTGTGCTACTTCGTACATTGCTCTACCAAAGGATATCTGCAAAAAAAATGATTTAGGTATGTGTAGATGTGAGGAGCTCCCGGGTATAATTTGTGCGCGCTTAGAATCGGACGCGCATAAAATATGCAGCAGCATATTATCGAATAATTTATATTTATTCGCGATCGGCGCGACTTAGGTCGCTGCCCCGTATTTTTCGCAATGGGTTCGAAACAACTCATAGCGAATGAGTTACTGGCGTTCGTACAGAATGCCATAGACACCATGGATGAAGTCAGCATCAGGCAGATCTGCAAATCAAGTTTCAGTGAAGACGATATTTGCAGTGGCAAGGCGCTACTCTTCCAGACGCTCGGCAAAACTGACCAGATGCCATCCCGTCGGAGGGATGGGGGTGTGAAGAGTCTCCAGGACATAATTAAAGTGTTGAAGGAGACCGATCCAGACGACGTGCCTGCCTTCGTTGCGAAGCGGTTGGACCGGTTACCGCCGGTTACCTTCGATCACGTCGACGTCACCAGACTGCTGAAGGACATAACATTCCTGAAGACAAGTCTGACTGAGATGCAGTCCAAGTTAGAGGTGGCAAATAAAACCATTTGTGAACTTCGTGTCGAGGTGGCGACGCTTCGTGACACTGTTTCGGAATGTAGGTCACGCGAGGCCACTGACTTGGGCTCGGGTAGTGATGCGCGTGCAATTATGTGCAATGCTGGGTCAGCAACGAGCGATATGACGCCTGTCCCCGCCGGCCCGCCCCCCGCACCCCGCACGCCGCGTCGTGTCTTGCCGTCAACTGCTCCAGTTGGTGTATCAGCGACTCCACATCGCGATTACGCTGCTGCTGCAAAACTGAGAAAAGCACCTTCAAGGGTGCCTGAACATGTTTCTCGTGATGAGAAGCCACCCCGCGCCGAGAAAGGATTCACACAGGCGTCGAAGGAGAGGAGGCCGCGCAAGGCGCCTCGCAAGAGCCAGTGTGGCACGGCAGAGCCGGATATTGCTTCTGGCCTGAGGGTTGCCACACCGAACACGGCGCTATATGTTTCGCGCCTGCATGTTTCCGCCACGGCAGAAGATGTGGTGGAATATGTCCGCAAGAAGATTCGTTACGAGCTGAAAGTATTCCAGCTGCGATCGCGGCATTACGTGCACTTCAGCTCGTTTGTGGTGCGCGTCCCGCGGCCGCTGCTGGAAACCATCGCGAGCGCAGACTTCTGGCCGAAAGGTGTGATATTTCGGCGGTTTCGTGGGAATCTGCCGAATCCCGCACCAGAACAGGCGGCGCAACCGAAAACTGCGTCGTCAAAATGATATTTATATTTTAAGATTTTTATTATTGTATGTATGTTAGTCTGTAAGGTATGTATATATGGGCCATAGTTGCCTGAAAATAAATGTTATTTAATTAATTAATAAACCATATCATTACATATTGAATTAATATAGAAATTATATGTGCCTAAATCTCAAAACGGAATGCCTTTTTTTCACAAACTACCTCTTTCCACAAAACGCCTATAGCTCAAGAAAATTTACCTGAATATGGGCAATCAGGGGAAATAATTAGTGTAGTTTTGTAAATTGGTAATTGTGGTGTACAGATGAACATACTAAAAGGGGTTGTGCTGATGGTGTAAGGTACTTTTTTCAGATTTTAGCTCATATCTCGAATATCTTTACGAATAGCATTATAATTACTTCGGACAAAAGTTTTACCATAAAATTCCCTACAAATTTGGTTACGCTTATTTTTACTCTAAGATCAATAAATACTTTAGGAGCTACAGGTGTTTAAGTTAACAAAGAGATAAATAATTTTTTTGCAAAAAATTCATTTTTGGTACAAGCTTTTATCGCTGACTGTACTTTTCTTTCCACAGGCAACTAATACTCATCGAGCAAATTCTAAAAACCCCAAACACAATTAGGTTGCGTTGTTTTATCACAGAGTTCCTATGCCCACCTCTTGTCTCCATCCAGATCAGGTTGATGGTACCATAATATTGCATTGTCAATTTGTCACCCGGCTTACATATGTATGCAAATTTTCAGCTCAATCGGAAACCGGGAAGTGGATCAAATTTAACTTGCAAGATTTGATTACAAACAGACAACGGTCACGTGAAAGTAAATAAAAGCTTGTAAAAATTGACGATTTAATAAAACCTCGTTTTGCATAATTGTTCATCAAAACTCAATTTTTTTGTTTACAATAAGCAATCACTAAGCTTGATGCTAACCGAATATAAAAAACGGTCAATAGCATGTCGGGCCATGTTCAGTGAAGGGTTCCCGTCCGTCAAAATAGATTTTATGCAAAAATTCAAAAACGGCTAGACCGACCAGATTTGGTATAGTTTTACTTGAAAGTCTTTACTAAACTTTACTTTCACTTTTTTTCATATTTTCTGGACCCATTATTCAGAAATTAGGGGATGTAGAGGGGGAAACATATTCTTTTTTCTAACAGAACGATTATTTCCGAAAGTTTTACACTTTAAAAAGTTAGTGACATTCACCGCCGCATTACTGCCGCAATGATGGCGTTCATTCCGACACTCATTTCACCAAGGAAATTGACAGATACATCAGCGGCAACAACGACGCCGCAACAGTACCTAATGCAGTTGCAGTTGATACCCGAATGTCACCTTTATCTATTATTATTGTCTTTTTGTTCCATCAAACCGTTTAAAAATAATTGTTAATATGATAAAGAAAATAAAACTTGTGCGTAATTGTACGAAACGAACATTTCAACCGTTGAGTATTATGGGACATGGACAATATGAATAAAAGTAATTATTACATCCTGTCATTTTACTTAAGAAGGAAACCATTTGGCATTAAGGTATTTTGAATATAATTAGAGACGAGTACAATTATAGATCCACAAAGGGCACGTTACGTTACGCCTATATACTTAAAAAAAAAAAAAACACTAGACAACTCACCCATAGTATCGCTGGAAGAACAGACCAACATACAGTCCAGTACTTTGTTGGCTTAAATCCGAGCCAAAAGTTAATATCTGTTGAGAATTCTGTAACCCCGTATATCCACATGATAATAGCCATTCTTAACCCTCCCAAATACAACATGGCTAAGCTCAATCCATAAATTAATCCGGTTCGTATTTCATCCGCATACTGATCGACCTACAAAAATAAATTTAAATAGTATTGTAACCTTCCATGTAAACCAGTAATTTTATATGCAGGGCAAGGGCCCATTTCTCGAACGATTCCACAAGCTGTCAAATCGTATGGGTTTCTATGACAACACACTGATAATATTAACCTAATATGGTTCGAGAAATGGGCGCCAGGGGCTAAAATGATACCGTAGGTACTTGACTTAGAACCTAAACTTGAACAATTATTAACACAATTTTAAAAACGATTTTTCTCGTACTTACTAATACTCTCGCAACCTTGAAAAATGTTGATCTGATCCAATGTTTCATTTGCCACATTTTTTTTATTAGACAACTGAACCCATTGTTTTATTTTTGTAAACTGTATCCAGTAGAAGCCAGGTTAAGTCAGGTAGAAATTGCAACTGTTCTGAAAATTCGACGATAATACAATAAAAAGAACTCATTCGGTCAAATGATAATTTGAACATTAACGAAAACAAGTTTCGAGGTTGCGATAAGTAATAGTTGCGTTTAAACACGACATGTAAAGGTCATATACGAGTTTCTCTGAACCAAAGGTTTCATTCGACACAAGTGGTCTTTGTGCAAGATTTTTATTCAAGAAGTGGAGCCACCCAGATTTCTGATGCAGGTGGGAGGGGGAAAGGTTTTCAGCATCGGCGACGTCTGAGGTTTATAACTCTTTTAGTTAAGGTACTAAGTCAAGTTTGGTATCCTTTTCAATTAAATCAAAGATGTAGAATCCAATTACCGAACAAAAATTGCATCAACCTATACTAAAAACCGGTCAGGGAGAGGGGGGGGGGGAGTTCACATTTTCCCCACAATTCAATTTTATCCACTACGAAAAACAAAGTTTTTGAACGGTCAATTTGAGTTCTTTCAAATAATACCCCACTTGACTTAGTCACTAGACTTTGAAATTTTTCACCCTCTTCATTGTTGTGACAGACGGACGAACGGACGGAAAAGTCGCACCATAAGGGTTCCTTTTGTACCTTTTTGGTACGGAACCCTAAAAATACAAGACAAAAAGCTGGTCATGTGCCTTAAAGACAAAATGCTCTAGAATCTACAGGCGAAAATTTGTCCCCAAAAGACTGGGGATGGACTGAAATTGATGGGCAATGGCAGCTCAAATGGACAACCCAGCTCAGTATCTGGGATACGGTGCGAGAGCTGGTCAAGTAAGTGATGTAGAACAGGTGCAGATGCCGTTGTGCTTACAGGCGAGAGGCAATTGCACGCACACTGCTGTGAAAAACTTGTAATGACAACTGTGACAGTTTCAGGTAACTTTTAACTCTTAAACGTACTTTGTATTTTTTTATTTTTTTCTTCTTGCTTATTGGTTTGTTAATTTTTGAAGCCCAAGTTTTTCGATA
This sequence comes from Cydia pomonella, assembly GCF_033807575.1. Classification (NCBI taxonomy): domain Eukaryota; kingdom Metazoa; phylum Arthropoda; class Insecta; order Lepidoptera; family Tortricidae; genus Cydia; species Cydia pomonella. Next base: position 9,614,000 of record NC_084703.1, on the reverse strand, counting down.
TTTTGAGTAGTTTTCGAGATATCCTCTCTTGAAAATTTATTTGGGGCTCTCAATTTTATCTTGATATCTACATTATTTATTTAAAGCTTGTTTGGTATCGTTTTCGTATAAATCGGGAGTGCCAAATTCATTTACGGTATAACATTGACATCATTCCGAACTTCACGCATATAAACTTTAAACAAACACCTTTTTTTAAACTCCTCTTCACCCTGAAACCGCTGAACCGATTTAGTCGAAATTTTGGTAAGTTTAGATATATCTCGAGTCCCGACACAGGACATACAATAGTTTTTATCTTAAGAATTATCCTTTAAAGGTGTGAAATGGGGTGTGGGGGAACTGAGTTCCTGAAGTTAATACTGTTTAAGTTTAGGTTAGAAGTCATGATTGGTATCACTTTCAACTAAATCAAAGATGTAGAACATCCCAAATTTCATCTAAATCGGTTCAGCAGTTATTGATTCCCCATACAAACCTCGACCCCACTTTTCACAAACTTGGCCTAGTACCTGACGTACCTACATAGATAACATCGATGGTGATCGATGGGGGTCCATCGGATTCATAGGCAATGAAGCCGATGGACCCGAGTTTGAATCCCGATGGGAACATCTTTCCTAAAAATTTACTTCAAAAATCTGAACACAAAAGGACCGATTCTTCACACAAGAAAATCATTGGTTCATAAAAAACGCATTTTATCGCCACAAACGCCACTAAAACCATTGTGCCAGAAAAAATACCTAGTTCAGTAGATACAATAAATAATGTTTCGTAGAACAAGCATTTTATTCAGAACTCAAATATGAATACATATATTATAGCAGGGATTCTCAAAGGTACGCGTACCCATCACATGATTTTCAGTTATCTGGAAAATCGATTTGGGGTACGCGGGGTATACAGTGAATATGTAGATATTGACAATGGTCATTATTTGAGAACTATTAAAATGGGGGTGAAGCTAAGAATTAAATAAAATAATATGAGTATAATCAAAACTTACCAATAAAATAGGAACAGACAAGAAAAACCCAAAAAGGCAAATTAGTCCCTGTATGTAAATAAACTTTAATGAAGGAAATTCACTATGTAGTAATCTGGTTACCGTTAACGAGTACAACACCTGAAATAAAAAATTGAGTAGTCAATATTACATTTGGTGAAATTTTTGCAAAGGTCCCACTTTGTCGATTCTAGTTGAGTTACGGATAGTTTAGTTAAAACTGGTAAACTTTTACTGAAAATTGGGTTTGGACAAAAACTGATGCAATGTACTCTAAACTCTGTCTAGGGTCCCACTTTGGCGATACCTTAAAAAACGGTAATACTACCTATATTTTAACTATTTCTAGCCATGCCATAATTATCGTATAGCAATTCTAGACTGTCTATAATAGGCCAATTTAGATAAAAAAAAAAGCGTTTTGAGGAATTAATTCCCAGCAAGCTGGGCATCATTTTAATACCTTCATTTGGTCTTACTCCTAAATGCGTGTAATCAGAATCCCAGGCGTGCGCGGAATCCCAGGATAATCTTTTCCTTGGATTGCCAAACCAGTCGATGTGGAAGGAACCCACCGTCAATTACGAGTACAATGGCACTACCAGCAAGGTTTGGTGGACCAGACATATCGAAAGACAGACAACTATATCTAAAATAATTATATTATTACATACTTTATACTATATATCAATAAATATCTTTATATACATATATGAATAAATATAAATATATATTTTGTCTGCCTATTTAGCGTAAGCTTAAAGCGTAAGCGAAGATGTAGATCTCGGATCCGGATCAGGGCATCTATTTATATGATGACTGCAAGTTTCACTCACAGGTAATGCCCCCGAACTGAAAATAGTCTATTTATTTGACTGATCCATTAACCACAATGCATTGTTAGGGCTCTTTCTTACTTGTAACGCTGTTTTCTTTCATTCAGAATGTGTGTGAAGGCGAAAGTAAGCCTAATAACAATTTTATATCACCCGATTTGACAACATCACATGAAGTTGCTACTAATATAACTAACAATACTAATTCTGCTGCTGATCCTGTAAGGAAAAATGCCAATATGCGATATATGTGCCTTGCGCTGCACATTCGTTAAAGCTGGAGGGTACATGTGAATGTTGCCTAGAAGCTACAAAGTTTTTCGGGTTGGTGGAAAATCTGTACGTATTTTTTACAGCGTCAACGCAGCGCGCAAAAATACTACAAGATTTCTTAACCGCGATCGAAAATCTAACCTTGAAGAACTTATCCCAGACGAGACGGTCAGCTAGGGACGATGCTTGTTCCAATCTTAACAAAGACTGGAATCAAGTAATAGCTGCCCTTAAAGCCATTAAGAGTGAGTTTGGCAAACAAACTGCTTTGGTAAGAAACGAAGCTGCAGGTTTAATAAAACAGCTGAAATCCCTTGAAACGGCAATCTTATCAGAATTTTGGGGAGCTATTTTGTAGAAATCTAATATAGCTGCAAAAGTTCTGCAAGAGGTTGACTCTGACGTAGTTTGTTTCAACATTTTACGACTTCTTAATTTGTTATATTATGACTCAAAGAAATTGTTTTGACGACTTCAAAGAGGCAGTTAAAAGGAAATCAATGGAAGACTACAAGCTTAACCAGAAAAGACTTGTCAAAAGAAATAAACGCGATGATGAGAGTCGCGAAGGAGAAGTGTTACTACAGGGACGTGACCACTTTCAAGTGAATACATTTTTTCCAATTTATGACCAGTTGTTGACCGAGTTGAGGAAGCGCAAAACATCATACGACGCAGTGACGGCCAATTTTACCTTCTTAGGTGATACAATGTCTGAGACAGAATTTAGAAGGAGTGCCGTAAATCTTCAAACTGTGTACCCGTTAGATCTCGCTTTAGGCCTGGAAGACGAATGTGTGTCATTAAATCATTTTTTGACGGCCTATAAAAAAAAAATTAGCCTCAGGCACAAGTTATATACTAAGTACTTATATACTTATAAAAGAAAAGGACCTTCAAGAAGCATTCTCATACGTAGATATTGCATTGCGTGTTTTTCTTTGCGCCGCAGTGACAAATTACAGTGCATAACGTTCGTTCTCTGCACTTAAAAGAATAACAAATTATCTACGTTCAACTATCGGCGAAGAACGCTTGAACGGCTTAGCTCTTTTAAATATCTAATCTAATCGTCTGGACGAATTTGCTTCTTCCATATATAATGTGTAGGTACGAGTACACACAAAGTGCGCTCCGCTGAGGCCCGACTCCAGCCGGTCGGTGGGAATCGTACATTAATATACTCAATGGAATCACGAGTGAAGATCAAACCATTATTAGTATTTTTGACAAGTCAACGTACCTAAATTCAAAGAAATGTAGAAATTGAATCGGTGATCAGGAACCGCTTTTGCGAATTCAGTAATCGATGGCGATTACATATATACTAACACAACTATTTATTTATTTTTTATTTTTATTATGACTAAATTGTTCAACGATTCGGTCGCAAAATGACTAGAGTCTGTGTGTAAATGTATGGGGCCCAATACATTCCACGACTCTTCTCTTTCCGAACAGATTATACTTCTTAAATTACATTTAAGTATCAGTATCCAATTTTAGATGTATGAACCATGAAACCGGCAAAGTGGGACCATGTCATTTAAGAAGAAAAAACGTAGTTTTTACCAAAGATTTATAGCATAATGCGTAAACAGTGAATAATGTACAACGCACCAAACATGACCATTTTACTAATGAGTCACTAAGTTTCGTAAATCCACAAAGTGGGACCCTCTAAGTTCTAAGGAAACTAAGTTTAATAAAGAAAATGACTAAACACTATAATTATAAAAAAATATTTAATATTTGGTATTTGGATACTTTTAATACGTGATACGTATATCTGTTAAGATATGGGGTTTTTTTTTTATAATACTTACACGCAAAGATCTTATTTATATACCAAAACATTAAATAGTGTTTTATAAACTTTACTACACACCTAATAACTAATTAAAATAATATATGTACCTTGTTTGCTACTCTTTTGGTTTAAGAATACATTTATAACTTTAATGAAAAATCAGAGTCTCATGTAATAATAATAGAAAAACGGCGACATTCACATTGAGTGTTTTCCTCCTTTTTTATGTTTTGGCCATCATGACACTCCAACTATTAAGATTTGAGATTTGCTTAATTTAGAATCCTGAAAGTATATATAGTAGTTTGATATCAAGAACTCCATAACTTCAAAGCACGAGTGAACAAATGAGATGAAGGTAAGTTTTTTGCCGTCCCAAACTTTAATCATCGTTTTCTCCGTTCTCGCTTTGTCACAAAGTAGGGATGCACTAATCAATGACATAGACAAAAGATTAAAAAAACCAAAACATTGAGAGACTCCATTCTTTCACCAATTGATTATCTGTTATTGAAATTGATATTATGTAGTTGTAGAGACTACTAATAACTCCATATCGACAAAGTGGGACATTCACATTTATGAATTATGATTCATTTTTTAAATACTACTAGCCGTTAGAACTATAGATAGGTTTTTAAGAAAATTAAATAACACACTTACTAGACATGGAAGTAACGACAGAAGCACGTGCAAGTATAAAGATATATTGATTAGTTTCTGTCCAAATAAGAACTCCGTTGCTAACGGCAATAAAACAAAAAATATATAATGCCAAGATTGAACTTCGTCACTGTGAATGTTTACGCAGTCGCTTAATTGAAATAATAGTATATTCACAGACATAGATCTTAGTGAACAAAGAAGAATAAATAATACTGTAAATATGATAACAGCGTTGTCAGTCATTGTAAAAGGCGAAGTACTACCAAAATCATGGACGCCGATCATGCCTATACCATAAACCATGGCGACCACAGTTACTGTTTCACCCTGAAAATATTTGACATAATAAAGTCCAAGCTACGTGTTGCAAGGATGATCTAAGAAAATAAATAAATATTATTAACTTAAAACCACGAGCAGCACGCGACTCTTGTAAATTGCAGGCACAATTAAGAGCAAAGAAAGCGAATAACTGTAATAGTGTGAATGGAAAAGTCTACACAAAGCGACCCGTTTTCATTGCTCTTACTTGAATGTAATTATAACATTCAGACTAAGTACGTCTATAGATTTAATTGTGATGGAGGACTCACAATTGAATGGTTTGCATTCATATTCATCAATTCAAAAAAAGCTTCCTCTGCTCGCCCGGTAGAAATTGCTAGATACGCGTAGGTTAAAATACTACAGACATGTTTCAGCAGAACTAAATATTTGTAAAACTGAAATGGAAATGATATAATTATTTAACATTAATTCAATTTTTTTTTTTTTTAATAGCCTATTCTGTGTCCCACTGCTGGGCAAAGGCCTTCCCTTTTTTCCGCCACTCATCACGGTATGAAGTATGTTCCCGCCAGTCTCTGCAAAAAGCGTCGAGGTTATCCCGCCATCTCTTTTTTGGTCTGCATCTGCCCCGGCTAATCTGCGGTGTGCATTCGGTAGCCAATTTGGCCCACCGATCCGGGTGCATACGGCAGACGTGTCCTGCCCAACCCCACTTAAGCTTAGCGGCCTTAACACCCACATCTATGATACCAGTTCTGGAGCGCAGTTCGGTTTTCTAACTCGATCGGTTCTCCGAACTCCTAGTATGCTGCGCTCCATTGCTCGCTGGCAAATCTTGAGTCGGGACTTCTGGGCTTCCGATAATGACCAAGATTGGGCACCGTAGGTTAGGATAGGCAGGATACATATGTCGACGAGTTTGCGCTTTAGTGTCAGTGGAAGGTTGCCCTTCATTAGTGCCTTCATGGACCAGAAGCTCTTCCAGGCATTTTCGATGCGTCGATCGATTTCTTTAGATTGCCTGTTATCGAAGGATGCTATCTGGCCCAAGTATATGTATTCGTCGACATATTGGATATCCTGCCCATCAACCTTGACTCCACGTTTCGCGCCATTGGTCATTAACTGGGTTTTGGCCCTGTTCATTTCGAGTCCGACTTCAAGACTTGCCGTGCTAAGGTCTTGTAGCATTTGTTCTAGATGGGGTGCAGTGAGGGAGAACAAAACTATGTCGTCGGCAAAACGCAGGTTAGTTAACCTTTTGCCGTCGACGTCAATGCCCATTGTTTCCCACTTGGTCGCTAGCTTTTGGAAAAATCTGTTGTAAGCATGAGGTGAACAATTTCGGAGATAGCGGGTCACCTTGCTTGACTCCCTTTTCAATGCGAATTTTAGGGCCAGGAACATGTAATTTAATGCTTGCTGTGCTTTGCCGATAAATGGTTCCAACGAGTTCAATATATGCATTGTCGATACGTTGCTCACGCATTGCGGTGAATACAGCAGAATGCTTGACACTGTCAAACGCTTTACTGTAATCTACGAAAGCCAGATAGAGTGGTATTTTGAACTCGCTGGACTTTTCCATTATTTGATTTATGCTGTGAAGGTGATCTGTAGTGGAAAAACTTGGACGGAAACCGGCTTGTTTTTGGGGGGGCTGGTGTTTATCAATATAATTAATATTATGATATAATTATGCATGAGTGATGATGATGAGAATGACCTTCATTGCAAATGCCCTCTCAAATGTAGGCATTATGTTAAGTACGATTCCACCGAACGGGCGGAGTCGGCGCGCATAACACATAATTTGTACGGCCGCAAGCCGGTCGGCTCCTCGCGGACGCGACTGGGTCTGGACGAATTTGCTTCTTCCATATATAATGTGTAGGTACGAGTACACACAAAGTGCGCTCCGCTGAGGCCCGACTCCAGCCGGTCGGTGGGAATCGTACATTAATATACTCAATGGAATCACGAGTGAAGATCAAACCATTATTAGTATTTTTGACAAGTCAACGTACCTAAATTCAAAGAAATGTAGAAATTGAATCGGTGATCAGGAACCGCTTTTGGGAATTCAGTAATCGATGGCGATTACATATATACTAACACAACTATTTATTTATTTTTTATTTTTATTATGACTAAATTGTTCAACGATTCGGTCGCAAAATGACTAGAGTCTGTGTGTAAATGTATGGGGCCCAATACATTCCACGACTCTTCTCTTTCCGAACAGATTATACTTCTAAAATAACATGGTAAACAAAAACGACAGGTTTAGTGACATTAAATATATGATTTATAAGGAGTATTACTGCATTGTTCTGCCGCCATAGAGCAGCACTATCACATCCCTTAAACCATAGAGTAACTTATACATACTAAGCCTTAAACAATTTTTTGAGATGTTTTACTGACTGGTTAGATCATTTTCCCAAAATCATTATTTCCTTGTAGCGTAATTTCCTGTCGCATTTTTTCCTATTCTTAATTTACACCAGACGTATTTATTCCTAACATGATTTTTCCATTCGCATATTTTCCCATTAGACAATTTAACTATTCTTAATTTACACCAGACGTATTTATTCCTAACATGATTTTTCCATGCGTAGATTTTCCCATTAGACAATTAATCCACAATCACCCAAATTGCGTACAGTTAGCAATATCGACGGAGCCCCGCTTACGCGGGGCTCCTATTCTTTGCCGTTTGGCCTTCGGCCGTTTGAAGATACCTAACGAACCTAACCTACCGTTAAATTTTCACCGTCCCAATCCCAACACTCCCAACACCGACAATTTTGCAAGGAATAAATACGTCTAGTGTAAATTAAGAATAGTTAAATTGTCTAATGGGAAAATATGCGATTGGAAAAATCATGTTAGGAATAAATACGTCTGGTGTAAATTAAGAATAGTTAAATTGTCTAATGGGAAAATATGCGAATGAAAAAATCATGTTAGGAATAAATACGTCTGGTGTAAATTAAGAATAGGAAAAAATGCGACTGGAAATTACGCTACAAGGAAATAATGATTTTGGGAAAATGACCTAACCAATCGTTTTACTATGACATTGATGCATCAAAGCGGTTTGTTTACAGAGGCCTACAGTGAAACGCGAAAATCGAAATTTCGTTATCTGGCCTCTTTATCGTTCGAATATGCAAGAATGATGGAGAGGCAGATAACGAAATTTCGATTTTTGTGTTTCAAGGTAAGCCCTCAGAATGTGGTAGTGGCGCCGTATTGAAAACGAATACCGGAGATGATAGAGGTGTATCGGTAGGTCTAAATAATTTGAATAAAAGAGGCCGAACTCGTGAAATACACAATACATGTTATACATACATGTAAACTTATAATGTTTGTCATCTTTTTAATTTCTTTGACTGTAGTTTATTTGCAATCATATTTTTAATGATTGATTTATTAGTTGATGTATTACTCATGTAGCGTACATCGTTATCCGATACTACCTTTTCGTACCAAAATTCACTTACGATCTAAGGTGCGGCCATTATTGGGAATTTCCCACTCTCTTAGGAAAATCGACAAAATTTGCAAACAATTCTTGGACCGCTCATGGACACATGCTTCCCTGCCTTGAAGCGTTCCGCTCTCTGCATCCAATATCAATATAAATGCAATCCATAGTCCACAGGAAATAATTAGTATCTAAATTGGTGAAGTCCCCAATCCACCAATATGTGGTGCATCTCAGCGTCTTTGGGACGAGCCGATTTGTAGGCTGGTACGGCATAACCAGTATAAACGGCAACCAGGCTTCAAGTGCGCTCGCCTGCTTGCCGCTTTCGAATGGGAATCCGAGCGACCGACATGGGTTGCGTAGGAAATGCTCCCGGTACTGAGTTTTCTAGTGTTGCCCCACATCGTTGTCATTGTGGTTGCCCAGTTGACCTGTGGGGCCACCATGCATTATCTTACGGCAAGCGTGCCCCCCGCCATGCTGGCCATAACGATAGCATCCGTCAGGCCTTAGCCAGTGCGGGAGAACTGCACGTTTTGGAACCGACTTGCGATGGCGGTAAGAGACCCGACGGCATGATCCTCGTGCCATGGAAGATGGGACGGCCGTTGGTCTGGGATGCAACCTGTGCCGATACTCTAGCGCTGTCCTATCTCCATGGCACCGCATTGAAGGCTGGCTCGGCTGCCAATTCGGCCGAGCTCCTCAAGGTGCGCAAGTATAAATAAATAACTATAAATAGTGGTTGCATATCTAAGCCGTTTGAGGTTGAGACTATGGAGCCCTGGGCAGAAAGTGCTGCAATGCAATGCTGCCAGCCTTCTGGGCACGATGCCAATAGACGGCGATTTGGGGCAAGACCAATCCGAGCGGTACCAGTTTATGGAAATGAATATTCGGCTTCAGTCTCCCCAAATAAAAACAGAGACGAAATTGTTAGACAAAGTCGTCACAGTTGTGCATCTCATTAAAAAGAGAATGAAAGAGCTTTGAAAAAAATATTCGAAAAACATGTGGTAAGGCACCAAATTAAACTACCGTAAGTGTACGGTTGATTGATGCCATCTTTTACGAAATAAGGAATTCAATTATTTGAAAGACGTAAAGATATCGAAATTATTAGCACCTAATATTATGGTAGCTGACATTGGTGAACAGGATAAAATACTGATGTTTTGTTCCAAAATTGCCAGAAAACTAAACTGTTCGCTATAAACAGGTGTTTTTTCGGCGATAGAACCTTTAAACCTGTCACCTGTCAACGTCATACATATTTATTTTCTCCTATAAAATATTTTTATTTACTTTTCATTAATCTGAAATTTATGTCTGTAATTCCAAGCAACATGTTGCCTTTATGTGGAAAATGAGGCTGCAAAGCAGCGCCCAGGAAGTCTTTTGTGTGCCCAGAATGCAATGTCCCTTTCTGTTTGGAATGCTTGGAACAGCTTGGCGTGAGTTATAAGCGTTATTCACTGATGACGATAGAAAACCGCACGGACTGGAGGTGCCGTTATTGTTGTGAAAAACCGGGTCAGCCATCTACATCAAACAAATCAAAGAAACCGATGACCCAAGCGAACAAACCTAACTTATCCAACGCAACATACCTCCAAAACCCCCGACCTTTCACTGCTAGTACTGGTAAAAAGACTAATAGCCTCAACCTAGTGCCACATAATCCATCGGTTACAGATAGCGTTGACACTGTCACTGACGACACAACGTCGTGTAAAGTTAGGACCCCCCGACGCGACAATACTGATACTCCATAGATAGATAGATAGATAGATTTTAATTGGTATTAATCATACACTGTCACATTATGTACAATTTAGGCATAATTAATTACAAAATTATTATAAATTAAAATACAATGTCAATTAATTATTCCATTTCACGTAAATATTTTACGATTTTAAAATTCTAATGTATTAGGAAAATAATAAAATATAATAAAACAAAATATACATACAAGAGCGATGAGCTCGAGGAGGAAGACACACCTTCGCCCGCTCCAATGCAGGGCGTTGCCGAGCAGCTGCACCTGCTCCGCATGGAATTCGGAGCCGTGCGTAGTGAGATTGCGGGCCTCCGACGCGAGATGACGGAGCTGCGCGATCTGGTAGATGGCTACTCAAGCCGGCCGTCGAAGAGAGGGTCAAGCGTCTGGAGGAGCATATGGAGGAGAGCCTCGCGGCCGCAACTGACAGCGAGCTAGCGGCCACCGTGGCAGCCTTAAAAATGGAACTCGCTGACCGCGACCAGGACTTGCTCCTCAATGACCTTGAAACCACAGGAATACCTGAGCTTCAAGCCGAGAACCCGACTCACCTTGTGTGCCTGGTTGCTCGTAAACTCGGGGTCTGCCTTGAGGAGCGTGATGTAGTGTTTGCCGAGCGTGTGGGTGCGCTCCGTCAGCCAACGGCCAGTGCCGATGCTGGGAGCCCGCCGGATGATGCGGCAGTAGCTGCTAAAGCGGCAAAAGTTCGCCCGCGCTCACTCGTTGTGCGGCTGGCACGCCGATGGTCTAGCGCGGAGTTGCTTCGAGCGGCGCGCATTCGCCGTGGAGCTGACACTGCTAACTTCGGCCTGCCGGGTAACCCGTGCAGGTTCTATTCTAGGACTCACGAGAACGAACAGAACACTGTTTCACCTAGCCCGGCAAGAATGCAGATTGGCGGTACCAGTGGACCAAAGATGGACGAGTGTATGTTCGTCGGAACAAAGATTCCGCTGCTCGCCGTTTGCGCTCAGAATGTGATCCCTTTGGTTTTTGGCAGTGCTTCTATCTTTATTTCTTATAATGTATACATACTCGTACGTTAGTTATTTTAAAACCACAAAATTATATTTAAATAAGATTATCACCAGTACCACGCACAATAACAGCAATAATCGCACCAAACTAATTTACACGTGCCACTTGTTCAGATCACGCGTAATAACAATTATTTTTTGCTTAAGTCAACATACTTTTTACATCGCGGTGTCCTATACATACACACCTAAATACTTACATATCCTTGTCCCATTTGTAGCTAACTTGTATAATCTGTAGTAAGTCGCTTATAACAGGTTTGTTTAATGCAAAATCCAGCTTTAAACTTTAAGCTAGATGGAAACATTTTCTTCAAAGCCTGGAACAAGGCCGCGACAGATTTTGACGAAGCTTTTTTCAATAACTTGCTTGTTGAATTTAAGGATTGTTTTCCTACTTACATCTGCACGAAGACTAAAGAAACTATAAATATTACAAAAGCATCTAGCCATTGGTATTGCCTGGATAATTGCAACTTTGAAGAAACTGTTCATAATTTGCCAGAAAATATTTCTTTCTCGGATTGTTGTAGAAGTCTCGATGATGACGAAGCAAAATGGAATGGATTCAATCATAAATGGTCACCGACACCCCTAGCAATAGAACCGAACAACAATGTGACATTTTTAAGTTTTACAAACATTTGCTGGTTTGATGACTTCTACGGTGTCCTTTTCAAGGAATGTAAAAGACTGCGCACTCTCGATGTAAATGTTAAATGCTATTACAATATGAAAGACTACAACTGTAGTGCATTGCGTGTGTTTGACTCTTTACATCTTCTTCTTCATCTTTTCAAGTCTGCGAAATTTGAGGATATTGACCAAAAGCGTGAAATATTTCCACAGTTTTTGATGCTTTATCCTCATGTCAAACATTGTTCACATCAGCGAAAGTAGCTCGTATTTTGAATACGATAGTAATGAATATGATGTGCTTGAGCGTGCAGACATCAGGCAAAATGTATCATCTCTTATATAGAAGTGCTGCAACCTTTATATTTTCTTTATCCAAGCAAACATGGAAAAAACGCATTGATTACTTTGGAGGACTCAATGAAATTTGCCGCACGGAAGTTCGGAAGAGATTACTTGCATATTAAGATTTGCAGTAGCAAAGGAGGCTGGAACCCATTCGCGGATGTCTTCAGCCCCAGTTATCTGCACATAAAAAATTAACAATACTTATTATACTTAAGGTAGGTATTTAAAGTCAACATATTCTTTTAATTATAATATAATTATACGGGGAAATGGGCCTCGTTAGCATTGTGCTGCAACCCGTCTAGGAGAAGGAAAACTCCAAAATATAACCCGGGGAGATCGGCCTCGTTAGCTTTGTGCTGCAACCCATCTACAAGAAGGAAAACTCCAATATAAAACCCCCAAATCCAAGGTGTTAGTCGACCCGTGCCGAGGGATGCAGAGCCAGAGGGTAGTTCTGGCGTTGAACGGAGGGTGTCTGTGTTGGCGGTCACAGGACACAGTGGTAAACCGCCTTGCTTCAGTACAGGGCTCTGCTGTTATGGACATTTAAATCCCTATTACTCGTGGGAACGCAATGGAGATTCAAAATAATAATCATCCGAATGGCGGCGACGTGGTTCGCCACCCGTCACGTCTCGATACTCGCGGGGGCGACAAGCGGCTCACGGAGAGCCGCTTTGCTACGCTGAATGTTGGAGGAGGAATGGAAGAGAAATTAAATGAGGTTTTGCAGATGATGGATGAGAGAAAAATTGATATTTTGTGTGTAAATTAGACGAAACGGAAAGGATGCGATACTACCCTGCATGGAACCTACAAGGCGTATTGGTCTGCGGTGCCTAGTTCGGATCGCGCCTGTCAGGGAATCGGTATTGTACTTTCCGCAGGAATGGCTGAGTGTGTGAGAGAATTTGAATGTGTGAATTCTAGACTGATGTGGATTAGACTGAAAGTGGGATTGATGCGCATATTTGTGGTAGGCGTTTACGCTCCAGTAGACCAGGGTGCGAGGATCTCACACTGCTAGTCCTGGTAAAAAAACTAATAGCCTCAACCTAGTGCCACATAATCCATCGGTTACAGATAGCGTTGACACTGTCACTGACGACACAACGTCGTGTAAAGTTAGGACCCCCCGACGCGACAACACTGATACTCCTACAAGAGCGATGAGCTCGAGGAGGAAGACACACCTTCGCCCGCTCCAATGCAGAACGTTGCCGAGCAGCTGCACCTTCTCCGCATGGAATTCGGAGCCGTGCGTAGTGAGATTGCGGGCCTCCGACGCGAGATGACGGAGCTGCGCGATCTGGTAGAGGGCTACTCAAGCCGGCCGTCGAAGAGAGGGTCAAGCGTCTGGAGGAGCATATGGAGGAGAGCCTCGCGGCCGCAACTGACAGCGAGCTAGCGGCCACCGTGGCAGCCTTAAAAATGGAACTCGCTGACCGCGACCAGGACTTGCTCCTCAATGACCTTGAAATCACAGGAATACCTGAGCTTCAAGCCGAGAACCCGACTCACCTTGTGTGCCTGGTTGCTCGTAAACTCGGGGTCTGCCTTGAGGAGCGTGATGTAGTGTTTGCCGAGCGTGTGGGTGCGCTCCGTCAGCCAACGGCCAGTGCCGATGCTGGGAGCCCGCCGGATGATGCGGCAGTAGCTGCTAAAGCGGCAAAAGTTCGCCCGCGCTCACTCGTTGTGCGGCTGGCACGCCGATGGTCTAGCGCGGAGTTGCTTCGAGCGGCGCGCATTCGCCGTGGAGCTGACACTGCTAACTTCGGCCTGCCGGGTAACCCGTGCAGGTTCTATTCTAGGACTCACGAGAACGAACAGAACACTGTTTCACCTAGCCCGGCAAGAATGCAGATTGGCGGTACCAGTGGACCAAAGATGGACGAGTGTATGTTCGTCGGAACAAAGATTCCGCTGCTCGCCGTTTGCGCTCAGAATGTGATCCCTTTGGTTTTTGGCAGTGCTTCTATCTTTATTTCTTATAATGTATACATACTCGTACGTTAGTTATTTTAAAACCACAAAATTATATTTAAATAAGATTATCACCAGTACCACGCACAATAACAGCAATAATCGCACCAAACTAATTTACACGTGCCACTTGTTCAGATCACGAGTAATAACAATTATTTTTTGCTTAAGTCAACATACTTTTTACATCGCGGTGTCCTATACATACACACCAAAATACTTACATATCCTTGTCCCATTTGTAGCTAACTTGTATAATCTGTAGTAAGTCGCTTATAACAGGTTTGTTTAATGCAAAATCTAGCTTTAAACTTTAAGCTAGATGGAAACATTTTCTTCAAAGCCCGGAACAAGGCCGCGACAGATTTTGACGAAGCTTTTTTCAATAACTTGCTTGTTGAATTTAAGGATTGTTTTCCTACTTACATCTGCACGAAGACTAAAGAAACTATAAATATTACAAAAACATCTAGCCATTGGTATTGCCTGAATAATTGCAACTGAAGAAACTGTTCATAATTTGCCAGAAAATATTTCTTTCTCGGATTGTTGTAGAAGGCTCGATGATGACGAAGCAAAATGGAATGGATTCAATCATAAATGGTTACCGACACCCCTAGCAATAGAAGCGAACAACAATGTGACATTTTTAAGTTTTACAAACATTTGCTGGTTTGATGACTTCTACGGTGACCTTTTCAAGGAATGTAAAAGACTGCGCACTCTCGATGTAAATATTAAATGCTATTACAATATGAAAGACTACAACTGTAGTGCATTGCGTGTGCTTGACTCTTTACATCTGACAAAAAGTCTGCGAAAGTTTTGATTGGACAAGAAAGAGTTGAACAAGTGAAAGAGTTTGTGTATCTGGGAACCTTGTTCACTAGGGACGGTAAACATGATGAAGACAGTGAAAGGAGAGTGAATGCTGGAAATGCTTCTATCTTTATTTCTTATAATGTATACATACTCGTACGTTAGTTATTTTAAAACCACAAAATTATATTTAAATAAGATTATCACCAGTACCACGCACAATAACAGCAATAATCGCACCAAACTAATTTACACGTGCCACTTGTTCAGATCACGAGTAATAACAATTATTTTTTTGCTTAAGTCAACATACTTTTTACATCGCGGTGTCCTATACATACACACCAAAATACTTACATATCCTTGTCCCATTTGTAGCTAACTTGTATAATCTGTAGTAAGTCGCTTATAACAGGTTTGTTTAATGCAAAATCTAGCTTTAAACTTTAAGCTAGATGGAAACATTTTCTTCAAAGCCCGGAACAAGGCCGCGACAGATTTTGACGAAGCTTTTTTCAATAACTTGCTTGTTGAATTTAAGGATTGTTTTCCTACTTACATCTGCACGAAGACTAAAGAAACTATAAATATTACAAAAACATCTAGCCATTGGTATTGCCTGAATAATTGCAACTTTGAAGAAACTGTTCATAATTTGCCAGAAAATATTTCTTTCTCGGATTGTTGTAGAAGGCTCGATGATGACGAAGCAAAATGGAATGGATTCAATCATAAATGGTTACCGACACCCCTAGCAATAGAAGCGAACAACAATGTGACATTTTTAAGTTTTACAAACATTTGCTGGTTTGATGACTTCTACGGTGTCCTTTTCAAGGAATGTAAAAGACTGCGCACTCTCGATGTAAATGTTAAATGCTATTACAATATGAAAGACTACAACTGTAGTGCATTGCGTGTGTTTGACTCTTTACATCTTCTTCTTCATCTTTTCAATTCTGCGAAATTTGAGGATATTGACCAAAAGCGTGAAATATTTCCACAGTTTTTGATGCTTTATCCTCATGTCAAACATTGTTCACATCAGCGAAAGTAGCTCGTATTTTGAATACGATAGTAATGAATATGATGTGCTTGAGCGTGCAGACATCAGGCAAAATGTATCATCTCTTATAGAGAAGTGCTGCAACCTTTATATTTTCTTTATCCAAGCAAACATGGAAAAAACGCATTGATTACTTTGGAGGACTCAATGAAATTTGCCGCACGGAAGTTCGGAAGAGATTACTTGCATATTAAGATTTGCAGTAGCAAAGGAGGCTGGAACCCATTCGCGGATGTCTTCAGCCCCAGTTATCTGCACATAAAAAATTAACAATACTTATTATACTTAAGGTAGGTATTTAAAGTCAACATATTCTTTTAATTATAATATAATTATACGGGGAAATGGGCCTCGTTAGCATTGTGCTGCAACCCGTCTAGGAGAAGGAAAACTCCAAAATATAACCCGGGGAGATCGGCCTCGTTAGCTTTGTGCTGCAACCCATCTACAAGAAGGAAAACTCCAATATAAAACCCCCAAATCCAAGGTGTTAGTCGACCCGTGCCGAGGGATGCAGAGCCAGAGGGTAGTTCTGGCGTTGAACGGAGGGTGTCTGTGTTGGCGGTCACAGGACACAGTGGTAAACCGCCTTGCTTCAGTACAGGGCTCTGCTGTTATGGACATTTAAATCCCTATTACTCGTGGGAACGCAATGGAGATTCAAAATAATAATCATCCGAATGGCGGCGACGTGGTTCGCCACCCGTCACGTCTCGATACTCGCGGGGGCGACAAGCGGCTCACGGAGAGCCGCTTTGCTACGCTGAATGTTGGAGGAGGAATGGAAGAGAAATTAAATGAGGTTTTGCAGATGATGGATGAGAGAAAAATTGATATTTTGTGTGTAAATTAGACGAAACGGAAAGGATGCGATACTACCCTGCATGGAACCTACAAGGCGTATTGGTCTGCGGTGCCTAGTTCGGATCGCGCCTGTCAGGGAATCGGTATTGTACTTTCCGCAGGAATGGCTGAGTGTGTGAGAGAATTTGAATGTGTGAATTCTAGACTGATGTGGATTAGACTGAAAGTGGGATTGATGCGCATATTTGTGGTAGGCGTTTACGCTCCAGTAGACCAGGGTGCGAGGATCTCACACTGCTAGTCCTGGTAAAAAAACTAATAGCCTCAACCTAGTGCCACATAATCCATCGGTTACAGATAGCGTTGACACTGTCACTGACGACACAACGTCGTGTAAAGTTAGGACCCCCCGACGCGACAACACTGATACTCCTACAAGAGCGATGAGCTCGAGGAGGAAGACACACCTTCGCCCGCTCCAATGCAGGACGTTGCCGAGCAGCTGCACCTTCTCCGCATGGAATTCGGAGCCGTGCGTAGTGAGATTGCGGGCCTCCGACGCGAGATGACGGAGCTGCGCGATCTGGTAGAGGGCTACTCAAGCCGGCCGTCGAAGAGAGGGTCAAGCGTCTGGAGGAGCATATGGAGGAGAGCCTCGCGGCCGCAACTGACAGCGAGCTAGCGGCCACCGTGGCAGCCTTAAAAATGGAACTCGCTGACCGCGACCAGGACTTGCTCCTCAATGACCTTGAAATCACAGGAATACCTGAGCTTCAAGCCGAGAACCCGACTCACCTTGTGTGCCTGGTTGCTCGTAAACTCGGGGTCTGCCTTGAGGAGCGTGATGTAGTGTTTGCCGAGCGTGTGGGTGCGCTCCGTCAGCCAACGGCCAGTGCCGATGCTGGGAGCCCGCCGGATGATGCGGCAGTAGCTGCTAAAGCGGCAAAAGTTCGCCCGCGCTCACTCGTTGTGCGGCTGGCACGCCGATGGTCTAGCGCGGAGTTGCTTCGAGCGGCGCGCATTCGCCGTGGAGCTGACACTGCTAACTTCGGCCTGCCGGGTAACCCGTGCAGGTTCTATTCTAGGACTCACGAGAACGAACAGAACACTGTTTCACCTAGCCCGGCAAGAATGCAGATTGGCGGTACCAGTGGACCAAAGATGGACGAGTGTATGTTCGTCGGAACAAAGATTCCGCTGCTCGCCGTTTGCGCTCAGAATGTGATCCCTTTGGTTTTTGGCAGTGCTTCTATCTTTATTTCTTATAATGTATACATACTCGTACGTTAGTTATTTTAAAACCACAAAATTATATTTAAATAAGATTATCACCAGTACCACGCACAATAACAGCAATAATCGCACCAAACTAATTTACACGTGCCACTTGTTCAGATCACGAGTAATAACAATTATTTTTTGCTTAAGTCAACATACTTTTTACATCGCGGTGTCCTATACATACACACCAAAATACTTACATATCCTTGTCCCATTTGTAGCTAACTTGTATAATCTGTAGTAAGTCGCTTATAACAGGTTTGTTTAATGCAAAATCTAGCTTTAAACTTTAAGCTAGATGGAAACATTTTCTTCAAAGCCCGGAACAAGGCCGCGACAGATTTTGACGAAGCTTTTTTCAATAACTTGCTTGTTGAATTTAAGGATTGTTTTCCTACTTACATCTGCACGAAGACTAAAGAAACTATAAATATTACAAAAACATCTAGCCATTGGTATTGCCTGAATAATTGCAACTTTGAAGAAACTGTTCATAATTTGCCAGAAAATATTTCTTTCTCGGATTGTTGTAGAAGGCTCGATGATGACGAAGCAAAATGGAATGGATTCAATCATAAATGGTTACCGACACCCCTAGCAATAGAAGCGAACAACAATGTGACATTTTTAAGTTTTACAAACATTTGCTGGTTTGATGACTTCTACGGTGACCTTTTCAAGGAATGTAAAAGACTGCGCACTCTCGATGTAAATATTAAATGCTATTACAATATGAAAGACTACAACTGTAGTGCATTGCGTGTGCTTGACTCTTTACATCTGACAAAAAGTCTGCGAAAGTTTTGATTGGTCAAGAAAGAGTTGAACAAGTGAAAGAGTTTGTGTATCTGGGAACCTTGTTCACTAGGGACGGTAAACATGATGAAGACAGTGAAAGGAGAGTGAATGCTGGAAATGCTTCTATCTTTATTTCTTATAATGTATACATACTCGTACGTTAGTTATTTTAAAACCACAAAATTATATTTAAATAAGATTATCACCAGTACCACGCACAATAACAGCAATAATCGCACCAAACTAATTTACACGTGCCACTTGTTCAGATCACGAGTAATAACAATTATTTTTTGCTTAAGTCAACATACTTTTTACATCGCGGTGTCCTATACATACACACCAAAATACTTACATATCCTTGTCCCATTTGTAGCTAACTTGTATAATCTGTAGTAAGTCGCTTATAACAGGTTTGTTTAATGCAAAATCTAGCTTTAAACTTTAAGCTAGGTGGAAACATTTTCTTCAAAGCCCGGAACAAGGCCGCGACAGATTTTGACGAAGCTTTTTTCAATAACTTGCTTGTTGAATTTAAGGATTGTTTTCCTACTTACATCTGCACGAAGACTAAAGAAACTATAAATATTACAAAAACATCTAGCCATTGGTATTGCCTGAATAATTGCAACTGAAGAAACTGTTCATAATTTGCCAGAAAATATTTCTTTCTCGGATTGTTGTAGAAGGCTCGATGATGACGAAGCAAAATGGAATGGATTCAATCATAAATGGTTACCGACACCCCTAGCAATAGAAGCGAACAACAATGTGACATTTTTAAGTTTTACAAACATTTGCTGGTTTGATGACTTCTACGGTGACCTTTTCAAGGAATGTAAAAGACTGCGCACTCTCGATGTAAATATTAAATGCTATTACAATATGAAAGACTACAACTGTAGTGCATTGCGTGTGCTTGACTCTTTACATCTGACAAAAAGTCTGCGAAAGTTTTGATTGGTCAAGAAAGAGTTGAACAAGTGAAAGAGTTTGTGTATCTGGGAACCTTGTTCACTAGGGACGGTAAACATGATGAAGACAGTGAAAGGAGAGTGAATGCTGGAAATGCTTCTATCTTTATTTCTTATAATGTATACATACTCGTACGTTAGTTATTTTAAAATCACAAAATTATATTTAAATAAGATTATCACCAGTACCACGCACAATAACAGCAATAATCGCACCAAACTAATTTACACGTGCCACTTGTTCAGATCACGAGTAATAACAATTATTTTTTGCTTAAGTCAACATACTTTTTACATCGCGGTGTCCTATACATACACACCAAAATACTTACATATCCTTGTCCCATTTGTAGCTAACTTGTATAATCTGTAGTAAGTCGCTTATAACAGGTTTGTTTAATGCAAAATCTAGCTTTAAACTTTAAGCTAGATGGAAACATTTTCTTCAAAGCCCGGAACAAGGCCGCGACAGATTTTGACGAAGCTTTTTTCAATAACTTGCTTGTTGAATTTAAGGATTGTTTTCCTACTTACATCTGCACGAAGACTAAAGAAACTATAAATATTACAAAAACATCTAGCCATTGGTATTGCCTGAATAATTGCAACTTTGAAGAAACTGTTCATAATTTGCCAGAAAATGTTTCTTTCTCGGATTGTTGTAGAAGGCTCGATGATGACGAAGCAAAATGGAATGGATTCAATCATAAATGGTTACCGACACCCCTAGCAATAGAAGCGAACAACAATGTGACATTTTTAAGTTTTACAAACATTTGCTGGTTTGATGACTTCTACGGTGACCTTTTCAAGGAATGTAAAAGACTGCGCACTCTCGATGTAAATATTAAATGCTATTACAATATGAAAGACTACAACTGTAGTGCATTGCGTGTGCTTGACTCTTTACATCTGACAAAAAGTCTGCGAAAGTTTTGATTGGTCAAGAAAGAGTTGAACAAGTGAAAGAGTTTGTGTATCTGGGAACCTTGTTCACTAGGGACGGTAAACATGATGAAGACATTGAAAGGAGAGTGAATGCTGGAAATGCTTCTATCTTTATTTCTTATAATGTATACATACTCGTACGTCAGTTATTTTAAAACCACAAAATTATATTTAAATAAGATTATCACCAGTACCACGCACAATAATAGCAATAATCGCACCAAACTAATTTACACGTGCCACTTGTTCAGATCACGAGTAATAACAATTATTTTTTGCTTAAGTCAACATACTTTTTACATCGCGGTGTCCTATACAAACACACCTAAATACTTACATATCCTTGTCCCATTTGTAGCTAACTTGTATAATCTGTAGTAAGTCGCTTATAACAGGTTTGTTTAATGCAAAATCCAGCTTTAAACTTTAAGCTAGATGGAAACATTTTCTTCAAAGCCTGGAACAAGGCCGCGACAGATTTTGACGAAGCTTTTTTCAATAACTTGCTTGTTGAATTTAAGGATTGTTTTCCTACTTACATCTGCACGAAGACTAAAGAAACTATAAATATTACAAAAACATCTAGCCATTGGTATTGCCTGAATAATTGCAACTTTGAAGAAACTGTTCATAATTTGCCAGAAAATATTTCTTTCTCGGATTGTTGTAGAAGGCTCGATGATGACGAAGCAAAATGGAATGGATTCAATCATAAATGGTCACCGACACCCCTAGCAATAGAAGCGAACAACAATGTGACATTTTTAAGTTTTACAAACATTGCTGGTTTGATGACTTCTACGGTGACCTTTTCAAGGAATGTAAAAGACTGCGCACTCTCGATGTAAATATTAAATGCTATTACAATATGAAAGACTACAACTGTAGTGAATTGCGTGTGCTTGACTCTTTACATCTGACAAAAAGTCTGCGAAAGTTTTGATTGGTCAAGAAAGAGTTGAACAAGTGAAAGAGTTTGTGTATCTGGGAACCTTGTTCACTAGGGACGGTAAACATGATGAAGACATTGAAAGGAGAGTGAATGCTGGAAATCGTGTGAATGGGGCACTCAACGCTTTTATGAGCAGCTAGAAGGTGTCGCAAAAAGCACGGTTGGCTGTGCATAGAGGCGTGTTGGTGCCTACATTTATGTATGGTAGCGAAATTTGGGTATGGCAGAAGAAACATCGGAGTCAAGTGAATGCAGTGGAAATGAGAGCGTTGAGAAGTGTGTGTGGTGTAAAATTATAAGATAGAATTAGGAACAGTGTGATAAGGGAAAAGTGTGGACTGAACGAAAATGTAGTGACAAAAATTGAGAAAGGTATGTTGAAATGGTTTGGACACGTGGAAAGAATGAGTGAAAGAAGGTTAACAAAGAGAGTGTATAAGGGAGAAGTAGAAGAGGGAGCTGGAAGGGGTAGACGTCGGCGGACTTTCTCTGATCAAATCGGGGAAATCCTGAAGAAAGGCCAGGTCAAGAGCACCCTAAACCGACGAGCGTGTATGAGGAATGTTATGAAAGTGAAGGAAGCGCAAGAGGTATGTCAGGATCGTAGCAAGTGGAAATCCGTGGTCTCTGCCTACCCCTTCGGGAAAAAGGCGTGATTATATGTATGTATGTATGTATGTTTAATGCAGGTTCCCTTGCATGCCGAATAATGAAAAAATAGCGATTTTACAATGTTTGGATGATTGTCGGAAAAGAGTAATACGAGTAGAAGAAAATGAACCAATACCAAAAATATTTGAAGAGTCAACGATGCCATTATTAGAGAGAGGTATCATTTGTTCATTTTGCCAGTGGCCATGGCATTTGCCACCGACGTTCGCTGAACGTACATTTCTCCTACATATTTTCTGATACGAAAGAAAGTTGAAAAGTGAATTACTCGTTCAACATAGATAGCGCCTGCCAGAAAGCATGCTACCTAGCGATTACACATTGATCATTGTTTTCTCATAAGTACGTATAGTACTTTTAACAAGCGTACAATTTCGTACAGTTCTCGTACATATTTTCCGATTCACAAGATAGTTGAAAACTCGACTACAACATAGTGAAATTAAAAGCGCCCGCCAGAAAGTATGCTTCCTAGCGGTGACAGATTTATCCTTGTTATCTCGTAAGTTTGTTCGTGTAGTACTTGTTTTTAGGGAGCGTACAATTACGTACAGTTTTTTGATATGAGTTTGAACTGCGCACAAACCACTGAAATTGCCAAATCAAGTAGAATGGCTGTCAAATATCCTGATCACCCATTAACATTCACCGTGTAGAGATAAGGCCAAATAGAGCAATGGAGGTGCAATAGCAGATTGTGACTGTTGCATAAACTCAGGTTTCAAAAACCCACGCCCGTACCTGAGGTATGTTTTAAGCTCTCTATGTGTTCATCAGGAACTCGACTGATTTGAGTTATGACTGATATTAGAATTAATGTCTGACTAATATTACTGATATTAGAATTGATGTTCGACGACCGGTCTGGCCTAGTGGGTAGTGACCCTGCCTATGAAGCTGATGGTCCCGGATTCAAATCCTGGTAAGAGCATATATTTGTGTGATGAACATGGATATTTGTTTCTGTGTCATGGGTGTTCATATGTATTTAAGTTCACCATCAGCTTCGTAGGCAGGGTCACTATCCACTAGGCCAAACCGGTCGTCAAATATCACTTATTTCGGTCGTCATAATATTTATTTATTTATTTATTTTAATGTAAAATCTTATTATGTCCTGCAAAAAATTTCAAAGACGTTCGTTTGAATGTTATAATAACATGTAATGTTAGGTTACGTTTCTTATAATATGTTTATATGTATTTCGTTTTATTTTGTATAAATTTTGTATTTTACTTTCATATGCATAATATAAAAACCTAGCCTAAGATGAAACATAAATGTAATGTAATTATTATTTTATTTTAACAAAACAATTCATCTTATACTGGTCGTAATTTGCGGTTTTTTACGTGCGGTTTTATATTACCGTGATTTGAACTTCACTCGTCACTTTAGCGTATATGACATTTATGTGGAGAGCAAGTCCCGGGAAATAGTTCCAATATAATGAGATGCAATTAATTGCAGCTGTTCAAAGGTGGAGGTCATAGGTATAAGGATTCTACTTTTAGAGTCGTATCACATTGCCTAACGTTTTTGTTGGGGGGAATGAGTGCCAAATGATTTCTAACGTTATCCATAGTTAAAATGATACCTAGTCTAGCAACAAATTGTGTCCCTCCGTTAATTATACAAAATAATTATAAAATACACTTTATGGAATTAAATTTTACATATCAAATAGAGAAACTAGTTAAGAATAAAAATGCCCAATGATTCTACAATATTGTCGTCCCCTGAGTTAATACATACTTTTTTGAATGACTATCTAGTACTATCTAAGTAGTACAACTGTGAAATTGACATTTATAGTGGCATTTCTACGCTCTATCACTACAAATTACGTACAGTGTGCTGGGAACTTGCATGGAGAAATTATGAATGGATACATTGATAAAGTCGCCATGCACTTTCGCAGCTGATGGTACATAGTTAACTTCGTCTTACCCTACCTTCAATATCACGCTGTCAGGTACTGTCGTGAGGCAAAAATTAAGTATCCACATTACAGCAATGACAAAAAACCTCCATGTCCATGCACCTCTGATGTTACTCTTCATGTATTCCCTGTCAAGTCAAGTCCCACATTAATATCTACCAACTAGGTTTTTTAAGGTGATAAAGGTTCTTTAATGGTTACACAAAAACTGTAACTATTCGGATTACAGTTTTTCAAACGTTTTGTGTGTTACACGTTAATATAATTCAGACGTGATTGATTTGTATCCCTGATTTCTAATAATTCTCTTACTTTTCTAAACTGCTAAAGCCAGGGACCATAACTCGTTACCAATAAAGGAGTAATAGATAAAGTATTTCATAGAACTGTTTTTACAAATCCAATTAGTTTCGAAACCATACCGTTAATTATTTACATACAGTACGGAAACCACTAGGCGTGTAAACTGAGAACCTACTGCGATAATCGAAAATAAATCCAAATATCGTTATCAGCCCTTATATCACTCAAATATAGAAAAGTGATAGAAATAAATTTTTATTTTTTGTGGTAGGCCAGAGAGCCTACCGATCGATCAACTCTTTTCTTCCATCTCGATATAATTCTGTGGCGGAATTAATTAGTAAAAATATCGAAAAATCAAGATCGACATCAGATGGTTCGCGTTGATATTTATGCATTTTCCGACTGGTGTGACCTTACGTCTGGTGTTCCGCAGGGCGGAATACTATCTCAACTTCTTTTTTCCATTTTTATTAATTTGATTGCGTCTCACATTGCATGCTCTTACCATCTTTACGCCTATGACTTGCAATTGTACGGCCATAGTAGAATTAACGATCTGGATTTAGCTATAGCGAAAATCAACGAGGACTTGAATCGCATTTCTGCTTGGTCCCGTTGTTTCGGCATTTCCGTAAATCCGTCCAAATGCCATGCTATTGTTCTAAGAAGTCCCCGCTTACTCTCCATGGCCGACCGCTTACTCTCCATGCTCACTATTGCCTCCTGTTGTGTACGAGGATACTCCTGTACCACTGGCATCGCAGGTGAGGAACCTGGGGTTGATTCTTGACAGCGGCCTGACGTGGGAACCGCAGGTGTCAGACGTATGTCGCCGGGTCACTAACACACTTAGAGCCCTATACCGGCTTAAAGCACTTCCTTCCGATTGGCACTAAGGTGCTCCTTGTTCAGGCTCTTGTATTACCTATTGTAAATTATGCTGATGTATGTTACACGAATATCACACAAGTTTCTCTGAACAAACTAGATCGGCTTCTTAATAATAGCAATAGCATCAGATTTATTTTCGGACTCAGTAAATATGACCACATATCTGCATATCTCCCTCGGCTTAACGGGCTCCCTGTTCGTGAACGTAGATCGTTGCGAATTTTGTGCACACTATACTCTGTTTTATTCGATCCAACAGCACCTGACTATCTCAGATTCAAATTTCATTTTATAACTGCCCGAACAGGTTGCACCCTTCGCGAGTCCCGTAGTCTCAAGCTTACTGTTCCTTGTCATAGTTCTGGTTTTGTCTCTAACTCTTTCACCGTTCAGGCGATCCGGCTTTGGAATGATCTCCCACTCAACATCAGACAGGCTCAAACCAAGCTCTCGTTTAAGCGTATGTTACGCAAGCACTTTTTCGACAAGCTCTCTGGTTAATTGTCCTTCGTAGTCATAGTATTTTTTGCACTGGGTACATAAATTAATATATATGTATGTATATTTAATTATAGTATATTTATGTAAGTTTATTACCGTTAGTATATATTATTTATCGCCATTTTGCTTGTTTTAAGTTACTTATTCTGTTTTTTTTTGTTTAATGCCTGCACGTACTACTGTTTCTGTTCAGCCTGATGGTTGACTGGTAGAGAATGCCTTTAGGCATTAAGTTCGCCATTTGTACTTTATTTGTTATATTGTGCAATAAAGTTTAAATAAATAAATAAAAATATTATCGCTATAGGCGCAGAATAAATAATAGTACTACAAACAAAAGCTTTACTGTATTTTAAATCCACAGCATATGTATGTATACCGCACGAGCCTATCTCTCTATATCGCAGGTAACGTCCCGCTCCAACGGGTTGGCGCCAGCAAATAATTAAATTAAATATGGATTTTTTAAGTATTAGTCTACTTTTTTTACTTGTTGAGGAACTTGTATTGAAGAGATATATAACAGAGAACCTGAAAGGCTCCGATATAATGAATATGAGGTCACATTTGGAAGAAACAGCCGTCACCTTGATTTTCTCTGCATTTTTGGCATGATCATGATGAAAATCAATATCTGCGGATCCTCCCGTGGATCTTAACATGATTGAACAAATTTAAAAATGGCCGACCGCATGTTTGTAATAATTTGGACCGCTAATATACCGATAAATTTGGGCCATTAGAATCCGCAAATATCGATTTCCATCGTGATGAGACCGAAAATGCATATTTTCAAGATGGTGATCGTCTATTTTTAATTTTGGCCTCACAGCGAATTCGAGAGGGCCCTTGTCTCTCGGATTCACTGTTATAACGATTTTCAACGTAGACCAAAAATGTAGAGATTCGAAGTTTTACCAACGCAGGGTTTTTACCAATTTGATTGATTCAGATTCGTAAAAAGGAGCCTCTCAGATCCTCACATCATTTCAACCATATACTCGTAATCAAATCCCTGGCTTCATCGATTTTAAACGTGACTGAATCTATACCCCTAGTGTAACTTTGATCGACATCATAACGTGACGAACGCGTTTGCGTTAAGTGTCATTTTGTATAGGATTTTGAGTTTCCAAAACGTCCCGCTTGGCGCGCTCTTTCAAAATTCAATACAAAATGAGACTAAACGCAAACGCGTACGTCACGTTTGGAAATCGAATTTATTTACACTAGGGGTACAGAAATGAACTAGACTATATGTTTTAGAATAAATTTTAATAGACATCAGCACACTTCAAACTATTCGTACTAATCAGTTTCGAGTGAGACAGGTAGAAACGCCTGCCTGTTCGAAGAAAGAGACTGGTAAAGTGTAACAGTATTAAATGGTAAGTGGTAAATATTATGGGTACGAAAAACACATTAAAAGTGTTTTCATATTGATAGGCTAACACTAAAATAGGGTAACAATATCGTCTGTGTAACCCTATCGAAAAGATTAATCTTATTAAATAAGTATGTAACTAATCAGCATAAAAAAGACTCACGTGTAATATATGTGCACAGATGTCACGTTTAATGTAAGGAGTTCTCTGGGGCTTGGCTTTTCACAATAATGCAAGATGTTTTTAGAGCCCATGCAGTAAGAGCTATTGACGAAGTGAGTGCAGACCGACCATATTGGTGTGCTCGCGAAGCTGCTGCTCAAGTATCGCGCACCATCACCTGCGTATCTTAAGGACTATTTTTATATCATTTATATTCATGTATTTTAAATTGGCTTAGATATTCAATTTGATTAAACAGCGGTTTAAAATGCAAAAATGACTACAAGGGGGACAAAATCATCAATTTTAAGTACCTATTTTGTAGAGGTAATGTTCTCAATAAGGAGTTTTTAACTTTTTGAACGCCAAGAACACCTAATGTCGTCGCTAAGTACGATTCCCACCGCGGGCGGAGTCGGCTTGCATTTCACATTTGTACGGCCGCACGCCAGTTGGCTCCTCGGGGACGCGACCGGCTCCGGTCAGATTCCATCCAGTGTTGCCAGATCTCTTGATTTTCCAGGAGATCTCCTGGTTTCGGGGTGTATCTACTGGTCTACTGATTTTTTCCATAAAATCTACTGGATTTTAGAAGTTCACTTGTGTTACACAACTATAATATAACATAGATTTTAGAATTGAGTATTACATACATTTAACTTGTCAAGGTTCTTCAAGCCAGTGTAGGGTGGCCTTAAATTCAATCGTAGTGTAACATCTACCTATGCCATAGTTTCTGAACGAAACTAAAAGAGCGAATTAAGAATCTATGGTTTCGTTGTCAACTTCCTTCAAGTGAGTGTAGGGCAGCCTTAAATTATATCCTAGTATGGTATGCCACAGTTTCTGAACGAAGAATCAAGGAGATTTCTTTTGTAATGTAACGGAAGGAAACTAAACTAAGTTTACCAAGTGCCTAAGTTGTTTGTTGCCGGTTTGCATAATTATCTATCTATCAAATAGAGAATAATCAATCCATCCAAGTTTTTTGTTGTGATCGTTGTGAAACTTGTGAATCCGCTGGGCCAGGTACGTAGATACATAATATAATTAATGAATGTGATAAAAATAAAACATAAAATCAATAAACCGAGGAATAACGCAAATTATACATGAATAATAATATAATCTATGATTTTTATGACATAAATTTTGTCTACTGATTTTATTTAAAATCTCCTGATTTTTAGGACATGTATCTTCTGCATTTTTCAGATTGGACCTGGCAACACTGATTCCATCGCTTCTGCCGTACATAATGTAGAGGCACATTGAAAATGCGCTCCGACGCGGCCCGATTCCAGCCGGTCAGTGGGAATCGTAGATTAATCGTCGTGCCCACCGCGCTATGGACAACTACCTATATGTGTTACGACGAACGCTGTCAAAGTAACCATCAGACTTTCAAGTACGTTTTACATTAGCTCGCTTGCCGGGACCTTGGGGTGTCAGTCAGTAATGTTTTTGTTTATAACGCAAAGCGTTCAAAGGGTTAAAACATGTGCTCGTATTGCTTAGATATTATGTTTTACACTTGTACACTAGAAAATTGCGCACGCGACAATTGATCACTAGACGTAGAACTTTTTCTAAAATAAACGCGAAATGGAAAAATGAAACATCGACGTACTTGCTATCGATAAGCATATCAAGTCAAAGATAAATATATAAAAGTAAATTATAATGACTTATAAATTCACCGAGATAATATCGTCGCAAATCGACATATATATTATATTACCCTTTTAACGGCTATCTATACGCAGATTATTTTCTACGTATGTCGATATTTCACTTTGATACTCGTAATCACTCGTTCTAGGTCTACTGATAACGTGATGACCGTGATTTCAAACTAGACACAATTGACAACATTCCATACTTTTGAGCAGTACTTGCTATTCTCTGGGTCAAAACAATGCGATTATGAAATATACGCGTATTATTTAAATTTTTACGAAATTCTTACTTTTCCAAAGGGCGTGTTTAATAAAAGTCTAGTAACAGCAGTGTTATATCCAGTGATGGATTTACCACTAGCTGACTAGGCTGGAACCTTGGGTGGCAAAGTTGGTCTAAAATAGCTAAGTTCAAGCCATGTCTTTTATTACCTACTCGATTTGCGAATCTCCACACCAAAATATTCAATAATTCAAACTCCCGACAACTTGTTTTAAAAAAATATGGCTGAACTGTATTATTTATGTGCTTTAACCCTTTTCCAGGCAGAGTACAATTTATCGACCACATACGCGCCAATCGAATATCAACCTTAGCCATCCGATTTAAGGTTCAAATTAGATTGCACTTTCGGAAAATGTGACTTGTCTTCAAATGTATCATCAAAGCTGGATTTATTGGAATATATATTTTTTCTTTTTTGGGAAAACCTTGTAGATTGGTGCGGCCTGGAAAAGGGTTAACGTATTCAAATTAAATAATGGTGTACGACTTAGATTTTGAGAAAACAAGTTGAAGTGTTTTTTCCATACATTCTATAAATTAAATGAAGAAATTATTATTTTTTAAATATAATGCCGTATCGATGCGATTTTTTGTAGCAAAATGAGCAATGTCCCACTTATCTCGATTTTGGACCACAGTGCAACGACAGTTGCCAAATGAACTACAAAACAAATAACCAATTTAAAAAATACCTAAATAAGGAATTAAAACTACTGTAAAATACTATAAAAAATAGACGAATACAAACAACACAGAAAATCGACAATAAACACTGCAGGAAGTACTAAACGAGCATAAAGAACTGAATAAAAAATGGATAGCGAAACTGAAAGCTGGAACCACATGCAAAAAAGGAACATATGTATTAGAGCCAGCGACACAATTCTATGAAACTTTAGAAGTGTGATGAAAATTCGAAAACTTGTGGAAATAACATTATATAAGTAATATAGAGAATATAGAGATACCACAACTACAGAAATTCTGCAGTGTAAAAATATAAATTATATGGAAGTAAACGAAAATAACTTCAAAGTATAGTTTGTTCGTTGTACATGTATTTTACTCGAAATGCATTTCGAAGAAATGAAAAATATGAAATGTTGTAATTGTTTAGGATTCCCTAGTCCACTATTTTTTTTTTAATAGCTACAATAATACATTCAGTGAATATTTACTGCCTCTACTAACACTGTCCGTAGACTGACAAATAACGTTTTAGTAATAATATAAGGGGGACTTAGGCGTTAGTCACCCTTAGGGTACGGAACCCTGACCAGTCAAGATCAAGAATAAGTGGCATTGGTAGAAAACTGATCGTGATAGAAAATCGGTAAATTCAGAAGAACCTGAGTCCTCCTAAATTTACGAACTTTGTTCTAAACTATAAATTGTTGTATATCGACAACAATAATCCAAATATTTAAGTTACATGATTTTAAAAACATTTAAAAAGGCTTACCAGTAAACAAAATAAGGTATATTGCAAAATTAAGGACACTGTTATGCCTTTTAAAACTGGAGATAAATTTTGATCCCAGTCTAATCGTTGCGTGTACTGTTTTATAAACAGCTCCGCACACATATATGCCATGCCAAATACTATTGCGGCTGCTGTAAAATAGAATACCGTCACTGAAAAAAAAAACAACAAAAATTATAATTATGAAGCATTGTAACAGACATTTAACTGCAACATGAGTAACGTATCAAATCATAACTCTGAAACCTTTAACTTTTCAGGAATTTCCTTAATGCGGACAAACAATACATTATGACTTATAACTTTATGAGAAACAATAGAGACCCGATATTTTATAGGTAGATAGATAATTGAATTTAAACTGTCGTGAGACACACTAAACGTTAGTTACCTATAAATTAATGTCACGTATTAACTCGTGTGTTTAGTACCTCGCGCAACAAGTTTCGGAGGTTTTATCTCTGTCACGTTGCCCGCGCGCGCGACTATAAACACATGACTTAAACCGTAAAAATATTTTTAATTCCTTTAGGTAATTAGTGTAAATCATTAATAATATTATATTATACCTGGATTTTGGACTAGAATATTAAACATGTAAAAAAACGGCGGATGGGAGGAATATGTAAAAGTTAAGTACAACAGATTTCGTATGCTTCTCCATTTGAAATGGTAAGTCCTGTCTAATGCCTGAAACAAAGTACATTATTCATAAATTCTCTTTTATTTAGGGCTATTTAAGAATTATTCTATGTTTAGTAAACGACTTTTTTGTGAAGTCAATATATGCGTATATGGTACATATAGTATTATAATTAAATAACACTAGATACAGACTCGGGATAAATAAAACATTTATAGGTATACCACTTATCTCAGGCGGTTGATAAAGAAGCTGTGCGCTGATTCTCTTGTAGAAGGTGCGCCATAATACCTATAGGTGTCCTTGACGCTGTGGGCACGACGACGCCTTTAGGTTTTTTTTTTATATAGCGATAGGTAGGCATTTGACCACGATCTCTACTGATGGTAAGTGATGATGCGGTCTACGGTGGAGCACGCTTACCTATGAGATACCTATTTACCCTAGCCTTGAAGAGACCCAGATTGTACTTATGCGGAAACACAGACTCGGGCAGGGCATTCCACTCCTTAGCAGTTCGCATAAGAAATATTGAAGCAAAACGCTTCGTGCGTATTTGTGGAATACCTACAATGAAGCGATGCCGGAGTGCCGATTGTCTGGTAGTCCGATGGTGAAATGGGGACGGAGGAATAAGGTTGTGTGTTCTTAGCGTTCAAAAGGTTGTATTACTTTACTTACTTATTTAACTTATTTATTAAGGTAATTAAAACGACATATCTAAAGGATCGTAAAACTAGTGAGGTTTGTCTCAATTCTCCATTCCGCAGTAATTTGTATACTCGTACATTAACTATCTTCTAATAAAACTTCTTTTACTTAACAAACAAATCAGCTTCATGCAATCAAGCCTTCAAGTCAAGAGTCTTAAAGCTGTGCACAATAACCTCTTTCCAACCACCCGGTTAAACGGTAGACTTAGTTAATTATAAATTATGAATGAAAGTGAGACGTTTCTCTATTTCATGTCGAACTAGCGTCACTAGCGATGTAGGGAGTTAGTAGTTATAGCTGAACAGAAAATCAATTTCATTTCACAAATTCGGAAGGCTACTTGTTTCACAGAATTTACAGCCTACTGAGTAAACAAATTTGCTGAAGATATCAGCAATATATATGTTTACTAGGGAACTGGTACATATTTTTACTTACTTCATCGCTGAAGACTTTGCTCCCAGACCGACAACTACTAGATCTGCGCATTTTACAATGATTTTACATTATTAAATCATTGCAAAAATTATTAAATAATTGATACTTGATTTATTTTTGATTTGAAAGTAACTTGAAAATGATTGACGTTTGATGGCATCTATCGTAGGACCCGTCAAATAGATATAGGTCAATTATAGGTCTGTCATTTATCTATAACGTTGCATATTAAAAACATATTTGGAGTATGGAAGGTAGAGGTAAGGAATGAAATCTCTATAGGCAGAACTGTTGCCTTTTTATTTCAATAATAAATACCCTTGTCGTCCTCGTACCTGCATTTTTAGAGTTCCTTACCAAAATGGTACAAAAGGAACCCTTACGGTGCGACTCTGTCCGTCCGTCCGTCCGTCATATTGCTAAATATCCCGAGAATTACTTAAGCTATCGATTTGAAATTTAGAATAGTAATAAACAACGCTAAAAACAACGCTTGAAAGTGCGTTTTATTTTATTTTATTCATATTAATTATATATATTTTTTTCACGTTTGTATGGAAACAAACAGCTAACAATCTTACATAATACACAAGCCAAAACAGTTTCCACTAGTTAATTAAAGCAGAAAAACTTAAAGGGAACTTAGTGAAATACAAAAACCATAAAAAAGTATTATTCAAGGCAATCAAGTAAATCGAAAGCTATTTAACAGGTACGAGTATTCTAGTATATCTTATTCATTTGGGAGAAGAAAAGGTACAGTACAACACTTACGTTAGTGTGTTAGTTAGCTTGTTGTTAAATGCTAAGTTAGTTATTCGAGGCCAGAATGTTATTATCCTGTGAACTGATCAATATATTTTTTTATTAGAAAGAAGATGTCTTCTTTCTCTCCCTTCGGTCGTGTCTTAATTTATCACCACTCGTTTCGAATTTCCTATTTTTCGCAATTGTATCGTACTATTGTATCACTTACTCATATATAAAAAGGGTAAAATAAACCATTACATCCATTTCATAGTTTTTATTAATGACATTATTATAATATTATTATAACAACAATAGTTCAACTAAATTTGCTAGATATTTAGTTATGCATGCCAGTTATGGCCTTAAAGGGAAATAGGTAGGTATTAGTTGCAGAAACCAGAGATATTCTTGCCAAATTTTCTAATACTTATAGAATAACAATCTATTTTATGTACATACATACATACATATAATCACGCCTATTTCCCGAAGAGGCAGGCAGAGACCACGGATTTCCACTTGCTACGATCCTGACATACCTCTTTCGCTTCCTTCACTTTCATGACATTCCTCATACACGCTCGTCGGTTTAGGGTGCTATTTTATGTGTTGTTGTAAATATATCAATAACACGAATGTAGTTCAAAAACTTGGCATTCGGGTTTTTTCCATACATTTTTAAATATTAAATACCTCCTAAATTCTGACCAGGCTAACTTTGCACAAACATGGCAGTAAGAACGCATACATATCCCTATAAGCTCCATACTTGACGTAGCACTAGGCATGATAACTTAGCATGAGCCGACTCTAAGTGTGACGTTACTTATGAGACACCGTTGCTGTTTAACACATTCAGTGCCAGGGCGAGTTCAGCGCTATGAGCGTAGCCGATAACACGGGAAAACCCGTATGAAGCGAAAAGCGCCTACGAGAGCCCGCCTAGTGGGTCCTTGTGGATACCTGAGCAATCGAAAAATTCCAAAATTGAACCACGAGCAAGAGCATAAAGAGTAACTGTAACACATTACAAATCAAACAAATGAACGTCATTAAATATTTGTCATTCAAATTCATGGCTAATGTTGTGGATAAAATGCAACTTCATAATCAGTTTTTGAAGAGTAAAGAGAACTTTTACGAGCTAGTGTAGCGAAATAGTAAATTGTTAAACAAGGGAAGAGAGGTACTCATTTCTGCCGAGATAGTTTAGCCAATAGTCCGAGGGTGCCATGATGCCTTTCCCCCGAGTTAAACACTACTTTTAATTTCGAATACGAATAATAAAAATATGTGTTTTTATAAAAAAACATTATAAAGTATAACTTTTTATAGCAAATCTTAAGGGTACTTTCAATTAACCACAGGTAAAAGTATCGTTATTTATGGAATGGGAAGTTAAAGTATCAGTATGGAAATAATATAACAAATCCATTTAAAACCTAATTTCACTTGCTATTGTTAAAAAATCGTACTTGGAAAGTAAAATGCTCTAGTGCAGAAACGAATCACATCTGCACCCGTTTTGAATACAACAATGACCCTCTTTCAGAGCATGAGAAATGAAAAAATACTATAAGACGCCGGGAAGTAATTAAAATTCAACTTCGTTTTAGATCAAATAAATACATTGTGACTTGATTAAACGATTTGACTTAATTTTATATTGTCTACAAAGAGTGCGGTCTGGTCCCACTTCGCAGAATATGCATCCATAGATTGAAAAAAAATGCTCATAACACAAACAAATGTATTAGCTAAATTCGAACCCTACCCTTCTGAGTGATGAGTCGCAGGTAAGAGCTCGTTACCAATATTTTTCCATTTGGGAATATTACCCGTAAGTTACCAATCTTACCAAAAGCGAGTAACATACGAAATCTACGATTTTTATGAGACTTGATTGTTTTTTATTATTTCTATATGAATTATTAGTAGTATGCCACCATTTTAAAAATAATACACAGGTAACCTTGGGGAGTAAATAACCAATCTTACTAGTGATATTTTCAATAATACCGAGTAACTTATTAATCTCACTGGAAATATTCCCTTACTGCATTCGAACGATCTGCGAGAATATTACGGGTATTTTTGCGGTGTTTGGATATTTTGTCCCTGCCCCATACAAATTTTATGAATATAAACGTACATGACACTTTCATACTAAATCGTTTGAAATTGTTAGGTAAGGTTAGGTTACACATACACCATACAATTTTTTGTGAATAAATTCATACTCGACACTTTCATGCAAATCGTCTGAAATTCATGAGTAAACACAAGAAAAGTGGGCTTTCTTGATAAACAGTAAGGGAGCTGAAGATGCTCAATTTAAGCTTAAATGATAGAAAGAATAAAAGGTTAATGTTTTCTTTTCATGTGGTTAGGGGAGTGTCTAAAGATTATAAAAAAATCAGTGTTGCCAAATCGTACCTTTTAGTACGGTTTTACGTACTATTTTTGGACCCTTGCGTACCTTTTTTGTACGCAGCGTACATCGTACTAAAATCGTACATTTTGATGTATGATTGTTTTACAAAAAAATTTTTTCGTTTTGTTGGTTCTGGGCAAAATTTCTAATCTGATAGTAATGGCCAACCTAAAAAAGTAACATCTACTATAGACAATACACGTCCAAACAATGCATAAGTTGCAGTCGGCAGTTGTGTCTTACCTGTGGTCTCTAATTTTTTTCACGCTAGGAAAGAAAATGGAAATTTCGCGCGCGGTTTCGTTCAACCAACGTTGAATCTTGTCTTGTCTTGCCTTCGTTTTCTAGTTTGAAAACTTTAATTAAAAATAATATTGTATATTACTTGCTTTTCCGCTGCAGTTGTTCGATAAGAAATAAAAGGGTCTAAAAGTAAAAAAAAAAAAAACAGAGAAAGAATTTAATTTTGCTCCTTGGCTATCAGGTAAGTCTTAAATAAATAATGTTTGTTTAATCTAACCAATCTTATTCTTATGTATTTATTTTTAATTTATATACATTTGCATATCCAGGAGAAGGTTAATACTAAGTCATCTGCGTGTACTTCGTTTTATCCAGATTACAAAACTCAGTCCAAGTTCGGCCAGCCATTTTATTTTTCACGTATATCAAATTTAACTTTGTTTATGTTAGAATTTATTTACTAAGACAAATACTTAAAACAAATGAGTCATATTTTGTACTTTAGAATTCATAGTTCTTTTCTTTTTAGAATCTGGAATAACAAAGTTACATGCATAGGTTATACTAACGATTAATTAACATTCAATAACTACCTAATTAACATGGTATTGGCAAAGCATTTTTTATCAATGTTATTTAATTTTCCTGCGTTTTTTTTCATGTTTGTGTTGCATGGCATAATTTTTAATGGGTGTTTTAACCTTTCGAGCCCCGCCGGCTCCCTGGGTCGCCAGCGCTAAAAACCTCTAAGCCCCGCCGGCTCCCCAGGGCGCCAGCACGATTTTATTCAAATTTCAACCAAAATTTAATGGCGATAAGGTTTCTTTTTATACGAAAGGCAAGCGAATGAAATGAGCTACAGAATGATACCAAAATGTCTATGGATAACCGTTAGGGAAATTTTAAATCGGCAGTTATTTACGCGGCGAAAACAAGTGAGGTTGCTCCGTGTTTTATTGTGAAAATTTGTGTTTTGAGTGAGAAATACGTAAGTATATGTTATTATTTCACTACTATATAGTGTTTACTATGTAAATACATAAAAATAATAATGTAATTATAGTGTAAATCCAATATAATAGATAAATAAAACTGAGTTTTGCTGGGACTACTTGCGGCTCGTATTTGTAACGTCTTTTTTTCAATTTTTCTATGGACTTTTATAGTGGTGACTATTTTATTTCTTAGGAAATTCAATTGGGAATCTATTTATAATATTCAATTTACAATCCATGTTATACATTATTTTATTTTAGCATACAAATGAAATGCCGCGTCCTGGGTTCGGCCATGTTTGGAATAAAATGAACATACAGCATGATTATTTTATGAATGTCGCGAGCATACCCGCTGGCTCCCCGGGGAGCCGGTAACTTTTTAGTTCTGTTTTAGTAATTGCCAAAATGAACGGCGATCAAGTTCAACCTCCGAACTTGTCGGTAGCGTACCCTGTGGCGGTAACACCTGGAGGCTCATTACGGCTTACTGATGATCCGTTGATTATTCAATGCAACGAACGTGGAGTCCAGGTATGTAACAAGAGATCGACTTTTATTTGTCTCGTGTAATAATTTGCAATTGTAACTTCCGCACGTTTACTTTATATTTGTTCCCCAATCACTCTGCTGGACCGATTTGAATATACATTTTCAGGTTTGAAAGGGTATACCTCCCAGGTGATCCCATTCTAACCAGATCAAAACGAGACAACTCTTCAAATTATAAAGGCACACGTATATAGGTATTTTGGTCGATATGGGCATTTTTTGGGTACCTATTGGTAACTCACGCATGTTTTCATTGAATAAACTTATTTTAAAACGGGCCATTTTATGTTTTATAGCTGGCTCCTTATCGATTGTGTTTGTTTGCTTGTGTGTGTGTTGGTTGGTTGTTGAATGTATGCAAACGCATGTAAATTGATATTATTTTACTCCCCAACCTTCAAAATATATACCCTAGGCATTTTGGTCGATATGGGTATTTTTTAGGTACCTATTGGTAACTCACGCATGTTTTCATTGAATAAACTTATTTTAAAACGGGTCATTTTATGTTTTATAGCTGGCTCCTTATCGATTGTGTTTGTTTGCTTGTGTGTGTTGGTTGGTTGTTGAATGTATGCAAACGTATGTAAATTAATATTATTTTACTCCCCAACCTTCAAAATATATAACCTAGTTCACACTCGTACTTATTAAAAAAAAATCGGTAATAAATTAGTAACTTTATGATTTGTGCACTAACGTGCTTATCGCATCTTTTCTCTTGTAATTAGTACGATTGTGCACTAGGGTATCGATATATTTAATTTATTGGAGTTTGGTTTATATTGTGCAATGTGAATTGAACTTATAAGGATTTGGCAAAATGCAAAGGATCATTATAACTAATGTACCCTTGTAATATGTTTTCTGGTGTGCAATAAAGAATAATTGTATTGTATAACTGGGTGGTATTGGAATATATTTTAGCTTTTTGGTCTGGGCCTTATTGCATGTGCATGTGTATATTTCTAGCCATGGCGGCCGCCGGTAACTCCGGAGGTGAGAACTCCTCGACCATCGAGAGCGCCAAACTCAAGGTCTCGTCTTCGAAGGAAACGTCGACCTTCGCTACCGGACCCGCGAGTATTAAATTTTGACCGCGATTCCGGTAGCGAGCTGGAAGGAGACGGAGAGGAAGACGATGACGATTTCGAAGACGCTGGACCCGTTTATGACGACGTTGAGAGGCTTCGGGCTGCTGCAAGAATTCTCCATGAATATACAGACGAAAACATCGATGAAATGGCGGAGATTGCAGGAGATGTGGATGTAGCTCCTCATGATGAAGTGGTTGTAACCCCTGGACCCCAAGAAAACAATAACGAGTTCACCTGGTCTAGGGATTTCAACCAGTTTGCTAGTCGCCTAGAACAATACTTGCGTAACCCGGGGCCAACACATGGGCTCCAAAATGGGGTGGATATTTTTTTATTAATGTGGGAGGACATAATGCCTACCATAGTAGAGGAAACCAATAATTACGCATGGCAAATTATCGCTGCATTGTCGGAGCATGGTCGTCTCTCCGAAAATTTAGACAGCTGGTATGAGACAACTGAAGCCGAAATGTACCGATATTTTGCCATCCTCATGTACATGGCCATAAATCCCCGTAGCTACCTCCAGGAGTATTGGTCTACTGGTATCATGGGGATGCCAGAATTTCGAACTTTGATGTCGAGGAATCGCTTCCAAATGATCTCGCGGTTCCTCCATTTTGTAAATAATGAAGACATTCCCCATGATACTAGTAGCTACTACAAAAAAGTATACAAAATCCAGCCTCTCGTAGAGCATTTAAATAATAAATTTCAAGCCCTTTATACACCCGAGCAGCAACTGAGCCTCGACGAATCATTGCTTTTGTGGAAGGGTCGTCTTGCCTGGGTGCAATGTATTCGGTCCAAGGCGGCCCGATTCGGCATAAAGCTGTTTGACTTATGCGAGGCTTCCAGCGGGTACCTGCTCAAGTGTATAATATACGCCGGCAAGAACTCCACTATGCACGAAG
Source organism: Cydia pomonella (assembly GCF_033807575.1). Lineage (NCBI taxonomy): Eukaryota > Metazoa > Arthropoda > Insecta > Lepidoptera > Tortricidae > Cydia > Cydia pomonella. The sequence continues at coordinate 9,574,097 of NC_084703.1, read as the reverse complement.
GGCCTATCCATGGGTTTTCAGCACCGACTGCCAAAGTCGTGCTTAAACTCATGGATGCGTTCCTCGACCTTGGCCATACCTTATACATGGACAATTGGTACAACCAGTTGCCCCTAACCCGGTACTTAAAGCAGCGTAAGACCGATGTGGTGGGGACGTTAATTAGAAATAGGCGCCACGTGCCTGAGGAGATCAAAAGTATAAGTGACAGGGATCTGACCAGCGGGGAACGAGTAGCGTGCCACTCTGGGGACATCGCAATTACAGCGTGGAAGGACGTCAAGCTGGTCACCATGATCACCACCTGTCATGGTGACGAAATGGTCCCCGGAATGAGAGCAGGCGCGGAACGCGAGAAGCCAATCTGCGTGTCCGACTACAACAAGTACATGGGCGGAGTTGACCTTAAGGACAAAAAACTGTCCATGTACTTATTGGAGAGGAAACGCGGCTTGAAGTGGTACGTGAAGGTGTTTAGGAGACTCCTGAATACGAGTGTCCTGAACGCCTTCATTATATACACGAAGAACCCTATTTTCCGCGTTTTGTCACACAGGGAATTCCGCTTCCAACTTGCGGAAGCCCTGTGTACACGATTCGCCAAAGACCACCCGTGTCATCCCCTTGCGGGTGATGCGGGCATGATGAAATAACTAATAAAGTCCAAACTCAATTTCTCAGTACGAGTATATATGACGTAGATTCTGGAAAAGCAAAAGACCTGTGCAATGAAATGATAACATGGTTGGAAAAACATAACATACCATTACAAAATTTTGTGAACTTTGTCTCTGATACAACCAATAGCATGGTTGGTCAATTTAATTCTGTGTTTACCCATTTAAAAGAAAGATTTAGCATGTCTGATTTAGCATGTATAAAATGCAGTTGCCACATGATACATCTGGTGGCATCTAAAGCCTGCTTAAAACTACCCAGATCAATTGAGGATCTTTTGAGAAGTATAGGCTCTCATTTTAGTAGAAGCTCCAATAGACAAAACAAACTTAGAGAGTTCCAAACATTCTTTCAAGTAGACATACACAAAATTTTAAGCCCTTGCAACACCAGATGGCTGTCCCTAAAGGAATGTGTTGACCGAACCTTGGAATAATACACAGTGTTAACTGAATATTTTAGAGTAGAGTTATTGGAAGACCCAAGTAAAGTAACTGAGGATATAATCACAACTTTAAATAACCAATTCATAAAGATATACTTAGAATTCATGCCCTATAGCTTAGGATTGTTAAATGACTTCAACACACTCTTCCAGTCAGACAAACCATTGCTCCATAAAATTAAACCTGAAATTATAAAACTAATAAAAACAATAACGAGTAATTATATGGACTTTAACTACTGCCGAACCACGGATGCACTGAAGATAGAGTATGCTAACCTTCGGTTTTTTTGACATAGGACAAAATTTACCTCGGAGTCGCAGCACAACACTCTATTAATGATTTAAAAAATGAAGTGCCTAGCCCAGAATCAGCACTTTAAAAAATCATGCTTAGCCTTTTATATTGAACTCATCAAACAAATAAAAATGAGATTTGATTTCTCTGATCCAATATATGATATCATCCCGATACTTGAACCGAAAGAAGAACAAAATTTTACCGTTAAAGATTTAAGTGCCATAATCCAGAGGTTCCCTAATCTAAAAAAAATCATATTGATGAACAAGGAGCTCAGAAAGAGTGGAGAAATCATGCCCTTCTAGATAGAGATCAAAGTATAGCTAATTTGGAAGCGGATGCGCTATCTCCCCGCCCCGCACGCCCCGCGCCGCGTGCTGCCAAACCACCTTCGCTTGCAGTTCGTTGCGATTAATTCTATTTACTTTTTGACAAACTTCCGGTAAAAAAAACTATTTTTTATTTAGTGCAAATGTAGTGTCTTTAGATAAGAACCGTTTTTAAAATTTTCACGTCTATCTTAATTTCCCCCGAATCACAATGTACAAAAGAATTAAAAATACATGTTCCATAATTTCCCCAGGCGTGCAAAGTTAACTGAATGTTTATAATGCTTTAAAAAGCTTAACTTGAGATTGCACCAACCGACTGACTTATCCTCAAGCCGCAATCGAAAAAAAAATTTTTTAGGGTATCATACATGCAACATCTCTTTAATTAAGATATACTATGCACCAAGGTGTTCTCTATACACTAGTAAGCTTGAACCCAATAGCTTTTAATTTACTCCAAAATTACGGCACTTTATAGTTTATACCTAAAATTGAACGGTCTTCCGTACATAATAGAAACGGTGCAACTCGGGGGAAACAATCTAGTTGCGCCCTCTAACGAATCCAAAAAGAACCACGACTATACGACTTACTTCCATACTTTTCCTTAACTTGACTATACTACAGTGTGAAAGTGTCCACGAGCTACCAACAGAACTTACGACGTATTATTCTAAATATCCACCACAACAAGATCAAAAAATCGACAGGGAGTGAAATAATCAAAAGAGTGCGACTTTGTATTCAACAGTATGACACTCACTTTGAGCACTTATAAATTAATTAATTTTGTAATAAAAATGTTAAAATTCATGGTTCATTCATTATTTCTGACACTATGTTATTTAGCAAAAAATAATCCTTATGATGAAGCCTTTCGATCGGTATGATAACGCTTCATGGTATTTTTTTTCGTGTAGTGGGTTCTATTCCCGGTTCAACCATGTAATTATTATATCTATGAATGCAGTTCAAATTGTTTTGTAAATTAAAATAATGTCTTCTTTCAGTAAAATCTTCCATCTACAATATTCAAGGTCCTTTCCCTCCATGTGGCATAGTCGTGGGACGCTCTGTATAATATACAAATACATATACTTATACACAGAAAACACAAATGACTCAGAATCAAATATCTATGCTCATCAAGTCATCACACAAATATATACCCTTACCAGGATTCGAAACCAAAACCATCGGCTTCATAGGCAGGGATCACTACCAACTAGGCCAGATCGGTCATCAAATTATCATTATAATAATTTCATTAAAAGTATCGTTATTCAGAGATATACCGACCTAACAATAATAGTAGGGTACACCAAGAGGGTATTTTGAGAGTTATTCGAGCGCAACAGGTTAACATAAGGGGGCAGATACCTTGCATCCTGTTGAGTACCTTCAATGTGAGACCCTTAAAACAGAATAGTAAAAAAAAACGATCTTCAGAAATACTCGAACGCATTTGATTATGGTATGTGTCCTTTTCAATAATCTGACCAACGACAAGCGTGTTCACAAACTTCCAAAAAACAGTCAAAGTGACTTACTTACTTAAGGATTGTGTTTTGGATGGGATTGCTGTGGAGGTAAATGACTAGTATGTAAGTTAGCTTCAATACAGAATCGGGTACATTTTATCTGTTTGTTCTTCTAATAAATAAAATAAAAATAAAAACTCGACCACGGTCGATTTTTTTATTTTGAAACAAATAAATATGTAACACATTCTCCACATGTATTAATAAATTATTTCATTAATGACGATATTAATATAAACCAAATTTAGCATTTCTGGCTCCCCCACTACTAGTCAGGAAAGCCCACTTTTTTGGCATGAAGGTGTCGAGGATATTTTTTTTTTTCAAAAACAATTGTACGCTTTACCCTAACCTAACCCAACCTAAGAATTTGAGACGATTCAACATTAAAAGTGTCAAGTTCTATTTTTCTTATTCAATTTGTATGGAGCACAGACAACATATCCATATATCTCAAAAACCGTAAGAGAACCTGTAAAATACTCGCACATCGTTAGAATGTAGCAAGGGAATATTTCCAGTAAAATCGGTAAGTTAATCGGGAGTATTGGTAATATTACTAGTAAGATTGGTAATTTACTCCCCGAGGTTTCCTATGTAATTTTTTGTCGTAAATTGGTGGTACTGCCTTGAAAATATTACCGGTAACGACCCATCACTATTGTGATCACTTCTATCGTTAAATTTTATTGCTTAACTTTAACTCCTCATTGCCGTGGCACAAACATCGCGGAGTACGGTCTCGGGGCAGCTATGAGGCCTATAACTGGCTCGTCGCTGGGATAGACACCGTTGACGCACTGGAGCTTAAACTTCTGCAGTATTCCCACGAATGTTAAGAAGACGAACGATCGAGCTAATGCGTCACCGGGGCACCTCCTTCGACCTGTAATGAAAGCATTATTTTACTCGCTATCGTCGACCGATTTTGAAAAACAACAGTATTTTCAAAGTGGTGGTGGTGGTGGGCTATTCGGTACAATTTTTGGGGTAAAACATCAATAACTCTAATGATGAGATATTTTATATCAATAATAAAAGTTTTATATTTTTATTAGATAAAAACCCATCTTTCTTCATTATTGTATCTACTACAGATGTTAGAATTATCAACACAGAACGAGTAATAATTTTCTAGAGGTTTTTGGGATACTTCGTGGTTGGGGCTTAATGGAAACCGATAGATCTCGCACTGGTTTTGAATGAATTTTGAAGCTTAAGTTGCTTTAAACGTGAATGCCTATTTGAAACGCTTTAGAAACGACCACCTAAGGAATGTAAAACAGGGTACTCATATTTTTTACATAATATCTGGGACAAAAAATCACAAAGTTATGCACATCAAACACTCTTGTTAAATTTAGTTTAACTACAATCACATGTATATATATCCAAAATGTGCGCTTTTATAATAACATAACATTTACGTTTCTGACAGCAATAAAATAAAAAACGACAAAATCTGAATATGTATTTTAGTTATTGCCTATTTGCAGTTGTTTCATGTTCAGAAATTTGCGGCAATATGTTACTGTTCTTATAAATTCTTGTAAATTATCATATTCTATATTAATTAATGCTCTGTCAAATTTCTCTCCTTCTCGCTTCCATACGCGATTAAATTTGCCTGTATCACGTTCTTCCTTTCTAGGTCGGTTGAAATAACATTTCCTTTCTAGATAGCCATACCGGTGGGAAGGCCCACCATAGCTTAGAAGCCTTCAACTCTGACAAGTATACAATGTCGGCGGGTATTCCTCTGGATACAATGTCGGCGGGGTTATCCTCGGAAGTGACGTGATGCCACTGGTTTTGACTAGCATTGTTTGTAATTTCCACAACTCTGTTTGCCACAAACGTTTTCCATCTTTGTGGTTCGCCAAAAATCCATGAAATTACAATGGAAGAGTCGGTCCATGCGAATATTTGTGAAGCTGGTATTCTTATAGCACGGCTGACTTGTCTAAATAATTTTGCCAACACAACAACTCCACACAGTTGACACAGTTCCAGTTTACGTAAAAAGAGACAGGTTTCACTGGATAGACTCTTGTCCTCGAAGGGATCAACTTTGTTTTGACTGTACCAACTGCCTTTTTTACTCAAATGTAAACGTCCGAATTAAAAATCAATTACATTATTATACATAGAATTTATTTCATGTATCAAATATTCTTATAATTAATTTCAATGAAACTGTATAAATTCAATCGTCATTCTATCTCTCTACTTATGTTTAAATTTCACTATGGCAATTTTGTATTCAAAACTGACAGTTCCTAGAGCGTTTGAAATCTTACCGGTTGCTATCCGATGCCCCGACGACTATACACTTTGACACTTTTTGTGTTTTTGTAATTTGGAAGTAAACCAAAGATCCTTCCCAGACCATGGTACTTCGAGCCGGATCAGTTTGCAAGACCGTGCTGTTATAAAACGGTCGTAATCGTAGCTGGAAGTGGTCAGTCTTCCCCCTACACAAGTTAGTTTTCCATCCCCATGAAACGGAGGCGACCTTTTAATCTCGCATCAACATAACCTCTTGTTAATCTTGCCTTATGGCATTTCTTTAAATTCACTTGTGTTATTTGAATATCCGTATCTTACAAAACAGTCAATTGATCCACCGTAGCCATTTTTCTTAAGTTGAATCTTCACTTAGTCACTTAAAAACACAATGTTTTGAAGTAAATTATTTAAGTTGTGACTAATTTGCATTGAAATCGTATATTTTAACTTGTTTTTATCGGCTTGTTTATCACATTATTTTGTTCTCGCGGCCAGGTGTCTGACGGCGTACGCTCGATGCACTGTTTTCCTCATCTAGATCGTTTGGACCATATGTTGAATGCAGTAAGATTCGTAATTGAGTGTGGAATTAAATAAAACACGTCCTGTTGTTGCTCTGATTTTTGTAATGCGACTTAATAAGAAATGCAATGCATGCATGCTACTAGTTATGATCATAGGTATTCGAGTACGCGTTAACAGTGGGTATTTGGTACTTGAAATCAAATACCCCAAAAATCGTCACTTTATAAAATCTGCAAAATAAAGGCCTAAAATTATGTCGTATAGCTTAAAAAATTCCAGAACCAAAATCTGGATAGAAGTACGACGCGGTTCAATTGCACTGATTTTCCAACATTGAACTGATTTTTTTTTAAGCACGCGGTTCAATCACTCGGCGTCATAGTGACGATTAACCAATATTACATTAGATTGACTATTGTTAGACGAAGATCTACGTTTCTACCACTGTTATGATAGGAAATATATAACTTATAATTTTTATTTTCCTAATAGCCCCGAGTTTCTCAATAAGCCCCATTTTACGGTACCATTAATACTTGGATATTATATTTCAAAATAAAACATTGCTCATTTTTCCATACATTCCAACTATAGTTCGTGTTTTGGTATTTGAAAGAAGGTAAGAGATTTAGACGTCTCTTTTTATTCGAAACAACTTTTGAAAAATAAGTCACGGCTAATATATAACAATTATAATTGAAATACGATAATTTACATGATTTATAAAAAGCGTTTTTCAATAATAAAAAAAACATGTCAAGATTAATTAAAGCAAGAAATATTACTTCGCTAATCCGCGAGAAAATAACGTGTTAGTCAATCAGTGCTAACCCGTTATACTTACTTGTGTATTTTTGTTCCCACCCTCCCACCGCAAAAATAAATACGCAAATAAACATAACAGCCCACCACCAAAAGTACAAAACTCGACACGTGTTTCGCCTCTCTACGAGGCATCCTCAGGAGATGCTGGAGATGTTGACGGTCTGACACCCGACAACTGACTCACAAGATTCTCATGTGAAGATTGTTTACCTTTTTCCTATTGAAAAAAAACGAACTTATACCTTTAAAAAAAACTCAATCCTAATTTCCCGTGTGATTTTGATTAAGTGAATACTTCTTAACGCCCGGGTTGGAAAGCCAGTAGGCAGTTCCTTTTTTACAACAACTAGTCCATATGCCAAATTTTGTCACCAGACAGTTCATGCACTAATTTTCACAAATTTTATATTAAGTATGTTAACACATTGAATTGGCCGACAAATATCGACTTCATATGAATTGCAAAAAAAAAACCGACAGGCGTTTGATTCACGTTGTTCACCGAACCGAACGAAATATTATTTGCACCCATAAGTAACAAAACTTTATTTTTACGAATAAAAAGAGCGACAACGCATTCAGTAAGTCGGCTGCCCGGATACTTTGTGTCCAGATTAAATGTTTATATGCATGAAACTTTTTTTCAACCATACCGGATCATTCTGACGCATGGTGCTTTAGATTAAATATTTAATTTAATTTTACAGTACCTAGAAAAGTTGATAAACCAGGAAAATAAATTAAAATGTAGAACAATTAAGTGGGATCAAGATCTTTTAGCTTAAGTATATTTTAAGCAAAGTCGGATGTTAATGATATTATTACCCTATCCATTAGAGACAATAATATTTCTTCAACTACAAAAATAAAAAATATATATATATGTATATATATATATATATATATATATATATATATATATATATATTCCTTATAGTAAACCGGGACTTTACATGGTGTATTGTTTACCTATATGTATATGACGAATTAATTAGAACGAATATACAATACATTATTTAGAAATGAACTCATGATATTTAAAAAAAGTGAAAAAATACTTATAAACGAAATATGTAATGGTTGAGAAAATAATGCTATTAATAATCCTGCATCAGCCGTAAGTACTGTCCGTAGTTTTCGTTTATTGTAGTTCAGGTAATAGTGGTAGTAGTGTAGTAGTAGGTATAGTTTTACGACTTGCAAGAGTAAATGGTTAAGTATTTCCTGATATTCCAGATTCTTACCCCCAGGTAAGAGAGGCTAGTAAGTCCTCGTCATATGCTATTGAAAATAGTTCGTATGGTTCAAGTTAAGTTCAGGTTAAAAAATATGGTGAATGCTTCTCGTCATCAAATAAATGACGATAATGTGATCACTGTCGAATTCAAATGAAAAATGTTACTTACTTCAGCGTAGAAATGGTATTTAACTTCAACCCACAAATTATATATATGCGATTGCGTTTGAGCTTCCAACCCTAAGGCGAATCTTTAACCATATTAGAATTAATCAGGGTTTCTAACAATGTTTTCCTCTACCGAAGAGCAACTCAGATGACATTTAGTACATCTATACAAGATGATTCAATTCAACAAACATGAGCAGGATCAAGCCGCCATTCAGGGTTATAAGCAACTGTTTCGTACCAGTAGGTATTTGTGAGATTAACTTTAATTTATTTTCTACTGTTAATAAAAAGCTTTAATTTATTTACGACATTTATGGTCTCCCTCTTTGTTTCATCCATTACAAGTGACAAATTGAGTGGCATCGAAGTCTGGTAACTTTTAAAAAATCGTATCTCACTCAAGTGTGACATTTTATTTTCTTCATAACCAAAGTGCTGTAGTAACAGTTAAGCAGGTCTTATCTTTTGTTAATGAAGCATCGGAATGTGCCCATGATTGCAGATAATTAATTTTGTCTTTACCAAAAAAATCAATACCAGAAAAAAAAAACCTGATAGATTTACTTAAATATGGCAGTGAACGATCCGTTAACATTTACTGATTGTGTATCAGGCTTAGTCCTGCTCACGTCTCATGAATCACCCTGTATAGCATGAAATTCTTGAGAAAAAAACGTGATGTTGATACGAATTGTGATTTTAGTAATTTATAAAAAAAAATTTGGATACATTTTAAGCGAAAACATTCAGTTCCAATGAAAGGAACCATGAATTGGATCATTACGTGACCTACCTAAGCCGAAGGTGTAGACGTGCTCGGCATTTTTCAACGCGCCGTGTTCATCAATAAATCTCTCAGGTTTAAATTCATGAGGGTCTTCGAAAATGTCCGGATCCAAGTAGAGGTCGCCGACTGATATCAATACAGTGGTGTCCTTTGGTATCATATAGCCATCTACAATGCAGTCACTTAGAACCCTTCTAGGGCCCATCAGAGGCACTATTGCATAACACCTTTGAACTTCCAGCAGAAAAGCCGATGTATAAACAAGCCTGAAAATATTTAAACATCACATGAATACACTCGGATCATGCTTCTCATTTTTAATGAATATGAAGCATGAATTAATTAATTTGATGTGACACGGATTGCGTTTCGCTATGAAATAAATAACATTAAAAAAAAATACATATTTAAGTGTTATAAAGATGGTGAAGTTATATGAGCAGCATTATGACGGTTCTAAGTCACTGGTAGAAGTATAGATATTAGAAGGATGTTAAAAATAAAGGATATTTATTTACTTGTGACTATCAGTCCAACTAGGCACGTTATTTCCTATGACACGTTGTATTTCATCATAAATTTTGTTCTGTATATGCTGATTCCTTAGAACCGTAAGAAAAATGAATTCCAGCAAGTTACTTGTAGTTTGTGACCCCGCGATGAACATATCTAAGCATACCACTTTTAACTGTAGTTCTGAAATTAAAAAAATATAATTAATTGAATCTAAATCGTATAATGAGACACTGATAGATATGTACTTAGGTACTAATGAGATTTGGCCAAAATTCGATTATTTTGATTTTTGACCGAAAGAAAAACAGGGTTATGACCAAATCTCAGAAATACCTTTGACGTTCGAGCTACCTACGCTTATTCCGGACTGCAACCATAATTTTATTATGCTTATCTGATTTTATAGGTTTCCAAATACCAAACCTTTAAAGATTCTTTAAACCGGAACCTATAAAGATTCTTTAAACCGAAATCTTAATTACGGTATCACCGTCCGTCTACATCGTTCTAGCCATCGTAGGTGAATCAATCAAATAACTATATAAATTACCTATGTAACTAATTTTTGTTAACCAATTGATCCCAAACCGAATTCAAAAAGGGGGAAGTTCTGAATTCGACAGAAATTCAGAATATTTTTTAAGTATGCTAATCGATTACTCGCAGATTATTGACTAAATCGATTTCGACCGATGTTTTTTTGTTTCAAAGACTAGATATGTATTCTAAGTGGTCCCATCGACATCAAGTCAGGATCTAATGACGGTATCCTGGAGGAATCGAAGGAACTCCTCAATAAAACTTTTTAGGCATATATAGGAACACGTACATTTTCTCTGGAAAATCCGTGTAAGTAGTCAAATAAATATTAGGTATTTAAACAAAACAATCAACTACACTTCGTTAACTAAGTATTTTATGTATTTATTTAAAGAGAATACATAATTAAATAAACATAGAACAATAAATTATAAATAAGCTAAAAAATAATAATACAAACTACATAAAGCCAAAATAAAGAGAGAAACAAAATTCTTTTTACCCGTAAATGTGCCTTTTTTCACCTTCATTTGATTTAAGAACGAATAAATAAAATCATCTCCACTAGCTGAATTATTTTTATGTTTTTGTATTGCTTCCTGGAACAAGACATACTTATTAAGGTTAACTAATAAATATAAAATACACAATGTAGGAATAGATTGTACGATAATGATGTTAGTTTGTAGAATGACCTACAAAAAGTTGGCGACCGCTGGCCAAAATTCACAAACAAAACTATAGTTCACAAGAAATGCTGTTTTCTTCAGCTACTTTATTATATTGCGTAATAAAATATTTTTTCTGTCACGCCGACGTTTTTTACGCAGATAACACAGCTAACATAATCAACATGCAACTACTTTACGGTGAGCCTGGTACGTACCCCGGCCCGTTCTAGCGTGAGTTATCCCTTAACTAGGAAAATTGACAAACGCATTGCTCTCATCGATCTGCCGTTTTATTTATAAGGCACATCGTGATACTCCTGGACAAATCTTAACACCAGCAGTTAACATTTGTGGAGCAAGGTTGAGCAACACTGTGTGACAACGACAAGTAAGTAACTATAGGTAAGTTGCCTCATGTTACCGTGCTGCTCCACAAAATCCGCCTCCGCCAGATTATGAAATTCCTAGACATATCATCAAATAGCGGCGTTTCATGATATGTTTATGAATTTCATAATCTAGCTGAGGCGGATTATACAATAGGCCAACGACAAATATACGTAAAGGCTCATAAATGTCGAATGATCGAAGTAAAAGGACACAGGCAGAACGCAACTGCAAAGTAACTTCGTCATTATGGGACAAACTTACACAAATCGACCTAGTCCCACCGTAAGCTCAATAAGACTTGTGTTGTGGGTACTAGTCAACGATATATATATATCGGACTAACTACTAACTCAGGAACAAAAATCTGCGATAAACAAATACATTTTCCCAAAATGCATTTGCCCTTACCAGGATTCGAACCCGGGACAACCTGTTTCATAGGTAGGGTCACTACTGACCAGGCTAGGAGACCGTAAGAATCATTTTCTGTGATTTTCACCAGCCTTTGAGAAACTAGCCTATTTCTCGATTTAACTAAGGTGTTATGTATGTAGTGAGATGGGAAGGGACAAGGAAACTGTCTTGGCACCTTCCCTGTATTTGTTTATTTAACAACAATTGTAGTAAGTATTACCTATACTTGATCAAGTTTGAAGTGTCCCCATAATTTTACAAATAAAATTTTTTTTGGTTAACAATTTGTCCGCATTTACCTCAATAATGGCGGAAATTTGTGAATTAATTCTGTTTATTAACGAATATCCACTTGCTTCAGGAAAGAAGAACCGGCACCAAGGGAACTGATTTAGCCACCCTCCTGCCATGGAGAACGCCTTAGATCGGGCACTCAGCAGCTCTAGTAGCAACTTAAGACGATCTTCTTCAATGGATTCTCCTGAAAACAAGTGTTGTTTTATTTATTTTTAAATGACTTCCCAAATAGGAGGAGGTTATCAATCAATTCTGCCGTCCTTTTGTATGTATGTTTTGAAGAACTCCGTCATTTCTGATCTGATTTGGAAAGTTATTTTTTTATGAATTTTATAGTATATATACCTAATTTAA